>NC_139613.1:53115879-55515879 GCF_964270895.1 Podarcis filfolensis | reverse complement strand
AAATAAAATAAAACCTACATACTGTACAGCAGCAGTGATTTGTGTTGTGTAGGCTCCTATGATGTAAGTAATGGGCCCCGCCTGCTAGCCTGCTCCCTAAAATATCACTTCTTCATTGTACTTCAGTTCAACAATTACTTTGATAAAATACATATTTTGTTATGTGCAAATGGCTTTAGATACCTGTTAGGTCCATAAATTTCCATATAGCATATGTTCAACACAAAAAACAGCGACAATTTGTTGTTGACAAAGGACAGCTGGACATATAAAGGGCCCCATTACCTTTAGTAGCTTAGGGCTTCATCAAACCTAAATCCAGCCCTGCTCCACACCCATGTGTGTGCACACACACAAACACAAAAAACATGTATAATTTTCTCAGTAGAACCTAGGATATTTGCAGTTGGGAAGCCAGTTGTCCATCTGATTCCTTTTGCTTGAGTGGAGTTGGTCTCTGGCCCAACAGTGAGACTTTTGATCCTTCCTGCAAAGGGATTTTGGTTGCGTTCAGTCTCCTGCACTTCTGAGGTTCTCAACGTTGCAAAGATAAAATGTTGTATGTGTGTGAGAGAGAAAGCAGGGGCAAAACTAGGCTTTGTTTCACCCAGTTTGGCACCCCCATGCTAGGATGCACAGCCTGGGAGCCTCAATGGCACCCCTCTGGACGTTTCGCCCGGGGCAAAAAACTTGGCTAAACCATACACACCCCAGTAGCTACAGACTTGCACATTTGTTCCTTATGGTAGCATGACCATTATACAGCTGTTGTAAAATATGATTGATAGCCGAACTGACAGGATTTAAATCCTTTGTGGTAAGCAAAGTGGTATTGGCCTAACCACCAGACCCTCTCTAATTTCCCCCCTCTTTATCTGAAAACTTGCTTGTAAGTTGCAGGGCAGGGTAATGTATTGCAGTTTATTTAACCTAGAGGATGTCCTTACTGCGGTCTGAGGGACCTTTGCAGTGGTTTGAGGGATCTTGGTGTGTGGAGAAACGAAAAGCTGGCGTTTGCCACATGAGAGCAACTGCAGTCCTTTACCGATATGTCGATTGGGAGACCTGAATAAACACTGTTTTAGTAGCTTGCGACCAAATATAAATGGGCTTCGACGCAAGTAAACATGTTGGGTTTTTTTTTAAGAGAGAGAGGGTCACAAGCTAATTGCCAGTGGGGATAAAGCTGCTACTGAGGACCTGGGAATGTGCAAGACATGAGGTTGCTTGAACTTACCTCAGCTCTGCTGCCAACTGGGTAATGTGGTGGACACAAAAGTTGATAAAAGGTCTGGGCTATTTAACATTGGAGGTGTTCCAGTTAGCTGGGGAAGGAAGGCCAGAGGGGGCTTGCGCACCACTTACTTTGCATTCCACACACCGCAACAAACACAATGCGCACAGTTCCCTCTTAGACCTTGACAAGAGCAAAAAGCAGCAGTCGGTCTGCAAACTGTCAGCCCTTCACCACAGCATTCCAGAGTCCTGCCAGCCCAGGGATGGGAAAGTGGCGACTTTTCGATGAATCTACATAAAAATCTGCCAGGCTTTGAGGCTGGTGAAAAATCACATCGAATTGCAGTCATCGTTCTAATTATGTCATTACAAGAGCTAATCCACCCTGATTAGAAACAGTCCCATTAACAAACCACAGGCTTTTTACCTCTTTTCAAATGGCTACAGCAGAACCACTTTTCAAAACATCTACATAGAAAATAAATAAATCTCAAAACTGTAGAAACACACTGTTTCAGAAGTACTTGCTTCCTAGTGGGAAAGGGCAGGTTTCTTCTCCCTTGCTATTTTTTAACCATCCAAGCTGCAATATATCTAGTGATTGCAGAAGAGGTATTTTAAAAAAGCAGCCCTGTATTTCTGTTGATTTGCACAAACAATCAGATGAATGTTGTTATTCAGTGATAGGAAATCTCACTACAGTGGTACCTCGGGTTACATACGCTTCAGATTACATATGCTTCAGGTTACAGACTCCACTAACCCAGAAATAGTACCTCGGGTTAAGAACTTTGCTTCAGGATGAGAACAGAAATTGTTCTCTGGCGGCGCGGCAGCAGCGGGAGGCCCCATTAGCTAAAGTGGTGCTTCAGGTTAAGAACAGTTTCAGGTTAAGAACAGACCTCCAGAACGAATTAAGTTCTTAACCCGAGGTACCACTGTATTCCCCATCCATTGTTTGTACCTGGCTCATCTCTATACTCAGTTTTTGCAGTCTTTGTAGCTCTCCTAGAAGGAATGGACTTCTTCCATTCATGGGTGTGATCAAGAAGGCTTAGAATAGCTCTTCCCGGAGGAGATACTGGAGTGGGTCCACTATCATTCTGAAATTGCATATTCAAGGGCGCAGCTAGGCTTTCTTTCACCCGGGTCAAAGACTCAGTTCGGCACACCTCCATCTGCATCTGCATACACACAAAACACCCACACCCACACCTCAACACTTTTGTTCTTACAGGGCATGAAAAGTAGGCAAGATAGTATCTGAATAAAAATACAAAGTTTTTTTTAATATAGTATATAATCCTTCATTATTATATAATAGTATATTGATATTTTTATTGATTTCCAACATAATTTACACAACTAAATATCTAACATAATTTATAACAGCAAGTAAAAAAAAGATATAGTATTGTGAAAAATTGCATTACCAGGCTCTCCCCCCACTATGAATCCATTTCAAGAGCGGATTGGCAAATCCTATTATACTAAACAGAATATTAACTGCAAGATAAATAATATAATGTAAATCATGTGCATACATACCTACACCCTATGTTGGAAAATCAAATGCAAGCCTCCATAGCCACTTCAGAAAATATGGCAACTATTACAAGAAATCAGCAACCACACATGACCTCTTGCAAGATATTTCAATTTGCATGAGTATTCAGTCCTGGGAATATTTACAGCAGGAAAACCACTCCCTCCCCCCTGAGATGCTAAAAGCTCCTGGCCTCAACTTGGAGGATAATACTTAAACTTTTACCTAGGTTCTTAATTCTTTTTAAACCTCTTGCAATTTTATGGCAGATGAAAAATCCCTTCACCATCTTCCACATTCTTAAGAATGGATTACTACATGGGATTACCATCTCAATAAAAACTAGGCCTGTCTTAAATGGGATGTAGACTGGAATCAGATTTTTTTCCCCTATGGTAGACCCTGTTATGTGGAACTCCCTATCTGATGCCTAACTAGTAAACCTCTTTGCTTTTGAAAGAAATGTTTGTACCCTAAAGTCGTCTCCAGGCACTGAATGACTTTTCCTCGGCTGAGTTTTTGATTAAACTGCTGCTGTTTTAGTCTTTTGAGGTACAGTATTCCATTTTGTTTTCAATCATTTTTAAGTTCTACATTTTACTGACTGTATTTTTAATTGAAATGTAGTAGTAGTAGTAGTAGTGGGGACGCAGGTGGCGCTGTGGGTAAAAGCCTCAGCGCCTAGGGCTTGCCGATCGAAAGGTCGGCGGTTCGAATCCCTGCGACGGGGTTTGCTCCTGTTGCTCGGTCCCTGCTCCTGCCAACCTAGCAGTTCGAAAGCACGTCAAAGTGCAAGTAGATAAATAGGGACCGCTTACTGGTGGGAAGGTAAACGGCGTTTCCGTGTGCTGCGCTGGCTCGCCAGATGCAGCTTTGTCACGCTGGCCACGTGACCCGGAAGTGTCTCCGGACAGCGCTGGCCCCCGGCCTCTTAAGTGAGATGGGCGCACAACCCTAGAGTCTGTCAAGACTGGCCCGTACAGGCAGGGGTACTTTTAGTAGTAGTAGTAGTAGTAGTAGTAGTAGTAGTAGTAGTAACAACAACTGCTTTTTCCATCTGCAAGAGAACTTGACTTAAAATACCAGGGACACCGGACAGACTAAGGCTTCATCTGACACTACAGAAAGCCTACTCAGGGATCAGCAAACTTTTTCAGCAGGGGGCTGGTCCACTGTCCCTCAGACCTTGTGGGGGGCCAGACTATATTTTGAAAAAAATAATGAATGAGTTCCTATGCCCTACAAATAACCCAGAGATGCATTTTAAATAAAAGGACACATTCTACTCATGTCAAAACATGCTGATTCCTGAACCGTCCGTGGGCCGGATTGAGAAGGCAATTGGGCCGGATCTGGCCCCCGGACCTTAGTTTGCCTACCCATGGCTAGCACTTAGCTTGTGATCGGCTTCTCTATACTGATGACATGCCTTTGCCAGTGGCTGCACTTTGATTTCCATTCTGTATGCCTAAACTGGCCTTCAAGCAAAGAGCAGGCTGTTCCATAAGAAAATCATCTTTCTCATAACCTGTCATACAGGACACAAAGAAGTGTTTATATGATGCTTCTCAAAATATTCTGGAACTGCCATGCTCTTTCTTTCAAGTTCTTTAGGTTTTTCTTCACCCTTGCCAAGCATCCCCGTTCTGTGAAGAGGTAGATCCATTGCTGCAGCAAAAGATTACCAGTCCCATGACTATCGAGATCTTTTCCACTGGAAATAAATCAATGTCATGGGTGTTGGGGTTGGGCAGGTGAATGGATCCGGGGCACAGCTGGAGATCTGCCTTAGGAGCTCCTTTGTTAGGGAAATGGCAGGGGAAATGGCCAAGAAATTCTAGGAAATATTAGGAGAAAATATTCCCACGTTGGCAAAAGGGCAAGCCTTTCTTAACTACTATGACCGACAAGATCTAGGTCTCTGTGAAGAAAACCAAGGACAATCTGCAGAGACGAAGAGGAGCACAGAGATCTTAGATCCCTTGCAGATACCTACAGAAACTAACAGAGGATCGGTGGACTTTGGCTATCTTTTGGAGTGTTTGAACTGTACATTCAGGGATAATTCAGTCCTATGTCATTTCCCTCTTTGTTTAGGATCCCCTTAGCCACCAACTTACCTCGCCCCGTTCCTGGTGTTTCTCTCGAAAGGGAGCTGTGCCCACATATAATACTGAAATCTCCTGTTGGCATGTGTAATAATGAATCATACAACTGTAGAGTTGGAAGGTATCCTAAGGATCATGTAGTCCAACCTCCTGCAATGCAGGAATATGTAGCTTTGCCATACAGGGATCGAATCTGTGACCTTGGCATTATCAGCACCACGCTCTACCCAACTGAGTTACCTCAGGAGCAAATCCTTTCCCTGAAGATGCTCGTAGGATAAGACAAAGCTTCTCTAAGGTACCTGACTATTGTTTAGATCAGGGATCTTAGAGAACCTTTTTCAGGCTTAGGGCTGCAACTTTCCAAGCGCCACATGCCAGTGCTGAGCCAGAGCCAGAGGCAAAAGTACCCAAATAATGCCTATTTCAGCTTTCTGCAGTAGGCTGGTTTCTACACATGCACATAGAGCCCTAACTTCAGTCCATCTGGGCAACCAAGAGGCATTTCCAGAGTTCAAGAGCACATTCCAAGTAGGCAGAGGGCAGTGGCAGAGCTAGCTGCTGCTTGCACCCAGAGCGGCAGGGCGATCTGCTCACGGGGCGATCGGCGCAGTGCCACGATCCTTCGGGGTGTGTGTGTGTGTGTGTGTGTGTGTGATTGCGGTGCGATCCTATCGGCGGGGGTCCGATTGCTGTGCGGTGGCACAGTCCTCCTGGGGGGGGGGGTCCGATTGCAGCGTAGCGGCGTGATCCTCCTGGCGGGGCGCCAACTGTGGTGCGATGGCACGATCTGCCTGGGGGGGGGGGTTGTCACCATCACCCCCAGGATGGCACCCGAGGCAGACCACCCCCACCCCTTCGTACGCCTCTGGCACAGGATAAAGGAGGGTTTGAAGTATGGCTGGTGTGGGGTGTGGGGTGAGGTTTGGGGAGAGGGGATGTGGCCAAGGAAGGAATCTGACCTAGGGAGAGTCCTGAGGGTTAGAGAAAGAAGCCAGGGGGGCTCCATTTGTTCCCCTGGACCAGAGGTTCCCCAGTCCTGATTTAGATACAGTGGTACCTCGGGTTACAGACGCTTCAGTTTACAGACTCCGCTAACCCAGAAATAGTACCTTGGGTTAAGAACTTTGCCTCAGGATGAGAACAGAAATCGCATGGCGGCAGTGGGAGGCCCCATTAGCTAAAGTGGTACCTCAGGTTAAGAGCAGTTTCAGGTTAAGAACAGACCTCCAGAACGAATTAAGTTCTTAACCCGAGGTACCACTGTACTTGAACAGCAACAATATTCCTTCATCTTGTGTTTTTGCGAAATGCTTCTATATATTAGTACAGGAGCTTCTGGTCGGAACAATGCCCTTATCTGAAAGAAACAGGTCTTCTGAGCTTCTCTGAGACAGCAATCCTATGCACACTTTCCTCAAAATAAACCCCATGGAAGAGAGCAGGAAACACCCAGATGACTGTGCTGCATAAATGTTAAGTCAATGAGGCCTCACAGCTGACTTATTGCTGCTCTTCTCTCGACAGCAGGCCAAAGATCTCTGCCAAACTATGCGGTGTGGTTTTGGCAGCGTGACCTACTTCCCACAGAAAAGTGAGTGAAGAATTGCGCTTCTTGTTTGGGAGAGAAGGCTGGGCTTGAAGCATTTAGCTGTGGCCCAGAGCGCAAGAAGCAACTGCTTTAGCTGCCTCTTAACACTTGGGTTTATCCACTCTCCCAGTGGACACCACACAGTAATATGTACAACATTTGTAGCCTTGGATATCCTGGTTGTGTCCCAGGTTCTTTTTTCCATTGATCTTTAGGTTAGGTTTTCTTTTCATGATTCCACCCTACTGCCCAAATTCAAAACTGGGAGCAGGCAGACTGGAGTGGGACTGCTTATTTTGAATTTTCATTATTTATCAGTATTACATTGATACCCCTCCCGCTTTCCTCCCAGTTCAAGGTGGCATCCAAGGATCTCATTTTCCCCATGTTATCCTCACAACCACCCTGTGAGGTAGGTTAGGCTGAGAGTTAATGCCTGGCCCGAGGGCATACAGGGAGGTTTGTGGCTGAGTTGTGGTTTTAACCCTGCATGATTAGTTGACCTCAATGACAGCTTTTTGGACTCATTTCCTTCACCATAGATGTGTATATTTCATGTTCTGCACTTCCAGTTCTTCACAATTTTGTCATTAAGCAACTCCTTACAGTCTTCAGCTGAAATGTTAACCAACAAACATATACAAATCACCCAAAGTACTCTAGACAATAGTCCAACTGAAATAAAAGTGCTACTTTAAAGACATGAAAATGTGAATACTAAAAAGTAAAACAGAAATGAAGAGGTTTCTCTCTTTCTTTAAGTTTAGCCCAAACAGCCTACGGATAAATAATCCCTAGATCCCAGAGGAGATCTTATTGCTAATATAGTTCATAAGCTGAGGGGGGGGGGGGAGCAGGATGTCAGAAGTGATTTCCACTACGAGAATCCAAAAGCACAACTCCACTCATAACATTTTGCAAACCCCTGGGGGTCTCCAAATGTCTGGAACCAGGAAAAAGCCGGGCAAAGTTCACAAACGTGAAGAGCATTAGGAAGGAGGATGGGCCAGACCAAATACCCACAAAACATCTGGCCAAAAGAGAGTTCTAAATGAAAAGTGATGGGAGATTCTTGCAAAACCGAGAAGGGACTGTCTGTACCACTCATTCAAGGAACTTTTAGGGATTCTCCACCCCTCTTCTTTTCACAATATGTCACTCTTATCTTAGATCCCTTTTCCCCAAAAGTATGTCATAAGTACCCCCTCAATGCACTTTTTTAATGCCTGCAATGTATTACTCACCCCCCCCAAACCCGCCCCCCCCCCCCGGAGAAATCAACAAGTAACAAGGTTTACACTTTCCCTCTGGTGTTTGTCTTTCCTTGTTACAATTATTTTCGCTTGCTTATATTCCACCTACAACCTAGATTTCTCAGGGTAGACTGTCAATATACTTAAAATAGAATAATAGTGACTAAGAAGGGGAAGACATGGATTCAACTCCCACCCCTCAGTCCTCTGAATTCCTGGGCCTCCCGAAAGATCATAACTCAGAAGAACCTAGGTGCAGATATGGCTGCCCAAGAAGCCAGATGTTAGTGGGACTTCTTCTGGGCTATTGTTTCTGCCACTGCCATCTTTTGTGACTTCTGGGGCTCTGGTGGCAGACAACTGACCAGGGGTACAGAACTTGGCCAGCTGGATCTTGAGTTCCCTCGTGGCCAGCAGGCCACTTTGATACATGGGCAGGTCTGCCCAGCTGTTAATCACAAAACATCACCAAGATGTCAGGTGAGCCAAGTTCAAAGGAAAGAATCAAGACTTGCTCCAAAGGCATTCCTGGTTGTCCCCTTCTTCCCTTTCCATCCCAGTTTGAACTCAAGCTGGGCTGCAAAGGAAGATCCCTTCCAAAAAGGGGTTTTTCAGATGTCACTGGTCCCTGTCAATCACAGGGTTTGCAGGCACTGCTGATCAGCTAGTTCAGTGCTGGTTTGCAAATCCTGCTTCTGAAATGGATCGGCTCCTCCTGGTTGCTCCAAAGTGGGACAACTCCTACTACAGCTTGCATTTACTTGTTGTCTTCACCTGCCAGTACGTTTCTGAGCACAATTCAAAGTGTTGGTGTTGACCTTTAAAGCCCTAAATGGCCTCAGCCCAATATACCTGAAGGAGCGTCTCCACCCCCATAGTTCTGCCCAGACACTGAGGTCCAGCGCCGAGGGCCTTCTGGCGATTCCCTCATTGCGAGAAGCAAAGATACAGGGAACCAGGCAGAGGGTCTTCTGCCCTGGGGAACACCCTCCCACCAGATGTCAAAGAGATAAACAACTACCTGACATTCAGAAGACATCTGAAGGCAGCCCTGTTCAGGGAAGTTTTTAACGTGTGACATCTTAGTGTATTTTTGGTCTTTGTGGAAGCTGCCCAGAGTGGCTGGGGAAACCCAGCTAGATGGGCGGGGTACAAATAATAAATTATTATTATTATTATTATTACTACTACTACTACTACTACTACTACTACTACTACTATTATGCCCCACATCTGATGTCACTTGTGTGGGGCAGGTAGTTGTGGTTTGAGGGAAATGGTCTCACCAGCCAAATTAGGACCCCTTCTGGGCCCAATTAAACTTGTAGGAGAGGGGTTTCCCACCATAGACTTGGGATGTGGAGAAAGCAGTTTCTAAACTGCTTATGAAATAGCCTGTAATTTGCTGTCCCATGGCCTCACGGAAGTGATTCCACATTGCGTGAGTTTCTGTGAGCGCCTGCGGGATTACAATGCCCTGGGCTGTCCTTCTTTGAAATTTATGTAAATGTTTTCCAAATGCAGTGGTACCTCGGGTTACATACGCTTCAGGTTACAGACTCCGCTAACCCAGAAATATTACCTCGGGTTAAGAACTTTGCTTCAGGATGAGAACAGAAATTGTGCTCCGGCAGCGCGGCAGCAGCAGGAGGCCCCATTAGCTAAAGTGGTGCTTCAGGTTAAGAACAGTTTCAGGTTAAGAACGGACCTCCGGAACGAATTAAGTACTTAACCTGAGGTACCACTGTAATTCTTTTGAAAAACTTTTTTTGTAATAATAAATTCTGTTCTGTTGGCTTCCCATATCCACTTCAATGCAATACAAAAGGAGCAACACATGACTGTGCATTCTTGACTCCAAAAGTGACATTTGCAGGGACTCTCAGCACCTCAGACACCCCCGGGTGGGATTCAGTCATAAAGAGGAAGTGCATACAATGAAAGCTACAGTATGCGTATATTAAAATATATATATTGACATGATTCTTAAAAAAAAATATCTGAGTTCCTGTGGTTGTTGCTCAGACAAGAACAGACGTATCTCCTAAACAAACCTGTACTGGTACAAAGAACTATAGACTTTTAAGCCTTAAGGGCATGCCTTCATAACCAATATAATTTGAAGAGCGCAATGTATTTGTGAATGTTTTCATTTCAAAACAAACTAATTACAATGTTAATTGTTTTAGATGTGCTTTATGATGGGTTGTTGGCTGCCCAGGTACAGTAACACAGATGGGGTAGGAAATCCTCAGGTCAGGTGAGTCAGGAGAGATGCTGGCGATGCCAAGGTGTGGTCATGTCATGGGCACAGCCCATTTGTCAAGCACTAATACGGACTCTGTTTCAAGACCTGATGACCTCTGCCAAAGCACTTTCGGGTTACCATCATTTTACCCATTTCCCCTCTGAACAGCCCTAAATGTTCCTTGGGTATTAAAAGAGATCACCGTAGCTTTTTGGTCTGCTCACTAGTAAATGAGAGTGGGGCCTGCAACAAAACATTGCTGTGCATGATGCGCTTGTTCAGTCTTCCAGTCAGCCAGCCATGCCCCTTCCCCAGGTCACAAAATGTTTTGGCATCACAAAATCACTGTGGTGGACCTGTGCGGTTGGTCAGTAAAACAATACTTCTTTTCTTTTTAAAAAGTGACTTTTTACAATTTGGGTATAGTAGAGTAAAAAGCTGGATCTCTGTGCAGACTGTTGTATTTGATAATCAGCTGGATTTGTCTGGAGTGCTAGGTTCTCTTTGAGGCTACATTTTCTACAACATACATATTTTTCTAGAAAAAATACAGCAGAGGGATCCTATACCAGAACCTTTTATGTGCAGTTTATCACATTTCCTAAAACTACCAAAACAGCAGCAGCAACCTAAAAGGAGAAAAAATATTGTTTGCAATGTTGATCCCATAGCACAGCTTCTATGAACGTAGAGAGGCATACATCCAAAATGTTGCAAATCCATTATAACTTGGAGTGTTGCCATGCCATTTTATGATTTTATTGCTTATGGCATTATCAGTTTGTTTTGCCATCCGGTTTTTATTCAGTAAGGTTTTATGATAATTTGTGATGATCCGTGCTGTTTCATATTAAAAAGTCTACTTTCTTAGCTACCATTACCTTTGGGGCCAGTGGTGAATAAATCTATCTGTCTTTCTATCTTTTTTAGGGTTCTACACTTCCTTCTTTATTCAAGATTACATAAAAAACAGATCTGATACACAGAAGAAAAAGAAGAAAACTTAAGTTCTGTCAGAATCAAAGAATATGAAGCCCCTCTAAATGAAAATTTGATACAGGAAGAAGATGGTTGAACAAACTTCCTGTGGGCTAAAAGATCAAATGGAATCAAGAGCAGGGTAGTTAATGGAATGCATATTTGCTGTATTCTGCAAGAAGATGACAGCTGAGTTCTAAAAAAGAAAGGCGAATCCTATATGAAATGAGAAAATATGGTGCTGATGAAAATATCTGGTTTCATAAAATTAAGGCCAAAGTTCTTACACAGGTGTGCATCATATTTACCAGAGCTAAGCATCAATGGTATTTGCTATTGGAAATAAATCGTGAAATATTATTTCCTTTCCAAGGGCCCATCAAGTTTGAGAGTGGATGAGCTGAGACAGTGGCGTAGCGTGGGTTGTCAGCACCCGGGGCAAGGCAAGTAATTTGCGCCCCCTAACCCGTGGATTTGCGCCCCCTAACCCGTGGATTTGCGCCCCCTAACCCATGGATTTGCCCTAACCCCAGATGTTGCGCCCGGTGCGGCCGGCCCCCCCTGCACCCCCATGCTACGCCACTGAGCTGAGAGCTCCAGTGTTTTCCTCCTCCAGCTCACCACCCACCTCCATGTTCATTCATCTCACTCTTCCTGAGTGGAGAAGCTGGCCTGACTCACTTTGGTCCATCTGCTCCAATGACCTTAGTTCTCAGATGGTTAGTAGCGGGGATGGGAGAGAGCTTCCATTCACCCCTCCCCTGCCCACCATGGATGGAGCTTTGGAAAGTCCATTGCCTGCTTACCCTCTAACAAGCAAAGTGAGGAAGATACATGAATCAAGAGCTTTTGCGGGAATACTTGACAAAGACAATGATGGTGGAAGAATCCAAAATCAATTTCTAAACTTAGCAACTGCCCTCAGGTGCCTTGAGGGATGCTGTCCCCTTGCCAAAGTCATTGCTGAATTGCCAGTCTATTTATTTTTAACTTTTATTTTTTTTAAATCGTTTTTTTTTAATTTTCCAATTAAAAACATCCAATTAATATATCCAATCATAATCCAATTAAAATAAAAAACTAAAATAAAAAGACCAAATTATAATCCAAATTATAATTGTTGATTTTTTGGGGCTCCCCATAGTTTGGACCTCTGAAGCATATCTCCACATCTCAGTTCTGACTCTCCTTGCTGTTTCCATATTTTCCACATCTCGATTTTAACGCTTTGTGAACTGCCAGTCTAACTGGCTTCTGCATGTGGAATGGAGGAGTGGGGCTGGGGGGGCATTTTTCCCCTTTCCCTCAGTAGCAAAATGCCCTGGACCTGCCCCAACAGCCATCTTGTGTGCATGTAAAACCCAAGAAAGACCAAAACATCTGGTGATTGCTTACTGCTGCTCCCTCACAGCCTGAATAGAACATAAAAATGGATATTTTTCAACATGCTTTTTGTCTTCATTCCTTTTGGCCTGGGAAAACTCTGTTCCCTTCCCCAAGTCTTCTCCTATTGATTTGGGTATCCTGAGTAACCCCTCTTCTAATTCAGGATTGCTCTGTTAATCAGCCAGATTTTAACACTTTTAAATAAACTAAAAAGCTGCACCAAATGATCAGGCGGCATCTGAAATGCCCCAAAAGATTATTTCCAATAGAAATGAGGAATGGTGAGATAGAATCCATTTGCCCCCAGCATAAGGTTACCAGATTTTTTTTCAAAGAATCCGGGGACACTTTTTTTTTAAAAAAAAGTTATTAAAAAAGTAATTTTTTAAAAAAATTAAGAAGTAACATCTTCTCTTCTGTGGTCTCCTCTGTCACGCGTGGAGTAGGCTCGGGTCAGGCCTGGACTTGGCCATGTGTCCTTGCCCTCCCAGTACTTTCCTACCTGTCCTCTGCAGCAGCGGTGAGGCAAGGTCAGGGCTCCCCTCTTTTTTCTCCTACCTCTTTTTCTCTCTTCCTTCTCCTCCTTCTTTCCTCCTCCCTGCATAGGCTCCAGGGTTTTCCTGGTCCCAGAGCGCCACTGGGCGGCCGGCTGGGCGGCCGGACACTCTTGTTCCCGGCTCAATTTGGGTTGCGGGGTGTGTGTGTAAGCGGTTCCCCCAGTTGACGTGCCAGGTGCCCCCAATTCCCCCTCGGGGGTGGCGGCGGCAGCAGCAGTCTCAGCAGCCCGGAGCCAGCCTGATTGCGCAGTTGGCTCTGGCTGGCTTCAGGAGCTGTTCGCTGCCGTGGTGCCCGCCATTTTGCCTCGCCGGAAGTCCCCATATGATGTGTCTTGTGCCATTGAACCAATCACGCAACATTCATTCCCTACTAATAAATCTACAACACTTAAAATATAAATCCGGGGACATTAAATGAAATCCGGGGACATTCCGGGGACGGATTTTGTCCTGGGACAGATTTGTAAATCCGGGGACTGTCCCCCGGAAACAGGGGTGTCTGGTAACCATACCCCAGGAGCCCCTGCCCCGAGGCTGATCAGAAAGTGTCTGCCTGAGGGAATACTGCAGAAATCAGCTCAGCAGTTGGAAAATAGAATCTACTTGCCTCAGAAGTCCAGCACCCAAAAAGTACCCTATGAGCAGAAAATGTCTCCAGAGCCACCCCCCCCTCACCGCATAGTTAAAGCCATGGTTTTCCCGGTAGTGATGTATGGAAGTGAGAACTGGACCATAAAGAAGGCTGATCGCCGAAGAATTGATGCTTTTGAATTATGGTGCTGGAGGAGACTCTTGAGAGTCCCATGGACTGCAAGAAGATCAAACGCATCCATTCTTAAGGAAATTAGCCCTGAGTGCTCACTGGAAGGACAGATCCTGAAGCTGAGGCTCCAAGACTTTGGCCACCTCATGAGAAGAGAAGACTCCCTAGAAAAGACCCTGATGTTGGGAAAGATGGAGGGCACAAGGAGAAGGGGACGACAGAGGACGAGATGGCTGGACAGTGTTCTTGAAGCTACCAGCATGAGTTTGACCAAACCGCGGGAGGCAGTGGAAGACAGGAGTGCCTGGCGTGCTCTGGTCTATGGGGTCACGAAGAGTCGGACACGACTAAACGACTAAAAAACAACAACAAATTGTAATGTCAAAGAGGAACTGTTTTTTGCCTGCTATTATAATGTCAAAGAGGAACTGTTGAGACACTCCCAGAAAGAGGACCTGCTTAGGAAAGGACTCTTGTACTGACTGTTTGCAAAATTGTGTAATATCGCTTTGCACATGCTCTTGTACCCCTGTCTGGAAGTTGTTTGTGACACATTTAAAAGTGAGCCCCAGATAGCAATCGGGGCTCAGCCTTTGAGAATGATATCGCTCATGCCAGCTGCAGCTTAATAAACCAGACCTTCCTCAAAGAACCCGGTGCCTGTCATTATTGACTAGGAAAATCCTGCAACAAATATCTCTTATAAAAACTGCAGTGGCAAGCAACATTGGATTTCAATTGCATATATTGATTGCATATTATGTCTTTACTTTTTGCTTGTGATTTTGCAGTTGTAATTTGTGTGAAGTACTTAGAGATTTTGTTATATTAAGCAGTATGTATTAAGCAGTATGGGACGCGGGTGGCACTGTGGGTTAAACCACAGAGCTTAGGATCAGAAGGTCGGCGGTTCAAATCCCTGTGATGGGGTGAGCTCCCGTTGCTCGGTCCCTGCTCCTGCCAACCTAGCAGTTCGAAAGCACATCAAAGTGCAAGTAGATAAATAGGCACTGCTCCGGCGGGAAGGTAAACGGCGTTTCCGTGCGCTGCTCTGGTTTGCCAGAAGCAGCTTAGTCATGCTGGCCACATGACCCGGAAGCTGTACGCCGGCTCCCTCGGCCATTAAAGCAAGATGAGCGCCGCAACCCCAGAGTCAGCCACGACTGGACCTAATGGTCAGGGGTCCCTTTACCTTTATTTACCTTTATTAAGCAGTATGTAAGTAGAGTGGCGCTGTAGTCTAAACCACTGAGCCTAGGGCGTTTCTGTGCACTGCTCTGGTTTCGCCAGAAGCGGCTTAGTCATGCTGGCCACATGACCCGGGAAAACTGTCTGCGGACAAACTTCGGCTCCCTCGGCCAGTAAAGCGAAATGAGCGTCACAACCCCAGAGTCGTCCGCGACTGGACTTAACTGTCAGGGGTCCTTAACCTTTTTTTTAAAGTAGGCAGACAGACAGATCTTAAAAGAGTTATTCTCTCCCAGACAGGAGAATGCCTTTTCTAACCTGATAACACATATGCATCGTGTAAAAACAAAGAAGATATGCTTCCTGCTTCATAAATATCCAGTGCTTTTTTCCCTGGCGGGGCACAGGGGTACGCATACCCCTAAACATTTTGTGAATCTAAGTTTGGCCTCACTGAGGGGCAGTATTTCAATATGAGTAGGAAAAACGAGAGTACCACTAAACATTTTTTAGAAAAAAAGCACTGTAAATATCCACATGCAAATATATGCACATTTGATAATTTAATAGACTAAAACTCATAGGATAAACTGATTGAAATTTATTTAATGTTAATGAATTGCTTTCTTTAATTGGATTTTAGCCCTCAATTGCACTGAGAGCCAGTGTGGTGTAGTGGTTAAGAGCGGTAGTCTCGTATTCTGGGGAACCGGGTTCGCGTCTCCGCTCCTCCACATGCAGCTGCTGGGTGACCTTGGGCCAGTCACACTTCTCTGAAGTCTCTCAGCCCCACTCATCTCACAGAGTGTTTGTTGTGGGGGAGGAAGGGAAAGGAGAATGTTAGCCGCTTTGAGACTCCTTCGGGTAGTGATAAAGCGGGATATCAAATCCAAACTCTTCTTCTTCTTCTCTTCTTTTAGCCATTTTATTGGATTTTAGCAAGTCAAATTAGGCAAAGTGCTTTATCATTAATGTCCCCTCAAAGATCCTGGGGAATCAGGCTGAGAAGCAGCAACTTCCTCAAGTGAAATCCATAACTGAACAGGGTCCGCTGCTGCACCATCCTAAAACTAAAGAGGAATGGAGAAATGCCCTTAGACCAAGGCTCATTTAAGTACTTTGTTTTAGCAGGGTTCATAAAACGAACTTGCTTCAAGATTGGAAATGATGACTTTTGCAGCTCCAATTATGCCACATGTCCTGGCCTGCCTCTTACAGTCATGCTGTTCTTGTATTTTGCACATGAAGCCTCAGCTCTAAAGAGTCTGGAATTGGCACTTAGCTGACAATTTCCTTGACGATGCTCCAGGCAGAACGCAATTCACCACATTCTGTTGCAGCAGCCGTTGGCTGGGCAGGCCGCACTGTCGTCCCAGCATGCTTTCTTTGGTAAGCAAAAGCGGAGACAGCCGAAGGAATCCCATCAGATCTCATCTCCAGTGATCTCGCCTTGGAAATACTGCAGAAAACAAACACCTTTCAGAACGCACCAGCTGTGCCAGTAAAATTCATCAAAGTCTTGGTAGCACTGGGCATCATTTGCAAGGGATATGAATTCCGATTCCGTGCTTTTTGTTACTCTCCAGTTGGAGCACAATGGCTCTTTTGATATTTGCAAAGCATTTCTTTCCAAAATATTCCCCTAGAAACTGGATCAAAATCCATTGTTATAGCGCTATCAATACTATAGCATTAACCTCAGGTTGGTTAGGTTCAGATATGTTTGTATAAACAGCCCTCTAACCTTTTTTTAAAAAAAAAGAGGCTTCAAAATTGCTCATGAATCTGTCAGTTCCAGCTGAGTGACGAAGGAACAGGCACCAGTTAAATTATGTACATTCTGTAGGATCAAATGGGCATTTATCTGTGAACTGGGCCATAAGACTGCAATTCTAAGCAGTCTCACAATTAATTCTTCAGCAGTGCTGCCCAATTAGGACAAATGCTTCTTTTCTAGTTTAATTAGAGATGGGTAAGCTTTTTGGCACTTATTTGTATAAAATATGTGCTCATTAAACACGGCTTGGAGCTTATTCAGCTTGTTATCAGTGTCCTAGAGTGGTGGAGCAGGCTGGGAAACAAAATATTTTTCCCACTGCCTCAGCCAGTTTTGTGAGCCTCTTAGCTGCTACAAGTCTGATGAGCAAGTAGGTGTCCAAAAAACAAATGCCATTGCTTCTTTGAACAAGGGAGCCTGTTGGATAGCAGTTGAGGCATTTTTAAACCTTCAATTTCCAGAAAGGCCATTTTCCCTGCGCCCTGCTTACATGTATTTGCTCTCTGTGATGTGACTCAGTTTGGCTAAAATAGTCGCACCAGTATTATGGTGGGAATTTTTAAAGTGGCATATTTAAGGCACTATATACAGCAGTGCAACAATACACAAATTCCTGCTAAACATTTACCCAAAAAGAAATAACGTATGCATATAATTCTCACTGATACGTTAAATGCCCCTTATTCTCTCTCTCTCTCTCCCTCTCCCACTCTCTCTCATTAAAGCCATGTAAGCAACTCAGGAAGAAGGCACCTGCTAGAACATTGTGTCTCGAAAGCTGCCCATTCTAGCCTACTGTAAATATAGGGCATTCAATGTTTGGGTTTAGAATAGATTTTCTATGCCCTTTTGTATCTCCACCAGGCTCCGAGGTCTTGGCAGTGGAGGCAAGTGAGAAACCATTTAATAAGTTCCAGTTTCTTGATATTTATTCGTGGCTCAGGAGCAAGAAACCTATTGCACACAACAATGCGATGCCAGGGCAACTAGAGGAACAGCAAAGAAAACACCAAACCAATTTGTCAAAAGCTTGGAACTTTGTTCAGCCGGGTATCAAACAATTTCTTAAGGGGAGACTGCTCAGGCAAGCCAACAGTGGACAAAAACTACATCAGCCTTTGTTGTTGTTTTGAATATTTTATTAGTTGAGTATAAGAACAACATATAATCAAATACAAGCAATCAAATACAGTTTTCTCCTACCCACCACCACAAAACAGCCCCAACTACGTCCAGGTAATTACATTAGTAATATAATCAAATAAAAAATTATTTATACAGCTGCTGGTTTAAAAAAATCATTCCACATGCTCCCTTGTGTCTTAGGTGGTTTAAATCATGGGTAGGCAAACGAAGGCCCGGGGGCCGGATCCGGCCCAATCGCCTTCTCAATCCGGCCTGCAGACAGTCTGGGAATCAGCGTGTTTTCACATGAGTAGAATATGTGTCCTTTTATTTCAAATGCATCTCTGGGTTATTTGTGAGGCCTGCCTGGTGTTTTTTACATGAGTAGAATGTGTGTTTTTATTTAAAATGCATCTCTGGATTATTTGTGGGGCACAGGAATCCGTTCATTCCCCCCACCAAAAAAATATAGTCTGGCCCCCCACAAGGTCTGAGCGACAGTGGACCGGCCCCCTGCTGAAAAAGTTTGCTGACCCCTGGTTTAAATGCATGTTCTTTCTTTGATGCATATGTAATAAAGGAGGACCTTGCCAACTGGGTGCCCTCCAGATGTTTTGGACTACACATCCCATCAGTCCTAGCCAGCACTACAGTCCAACCCTATGCATGTTTATTCAGGGTATATTCCATTGTACCCAATGGTGCTTCCTCTGTCTGAGGAAAATGTGATTAGGACTGCAGTCACATTCTCGTTTGTTCTAATCATACACTGCTGTACTTCCTCTTCTTCCAAAACACTTCTGTTTGCAAAGAAAGAAAACATCCCAAGAGTTGAGAGGATGATAAAAGCTTCAAAAAGGATTAAAAGCTGAGTTCTGGGAGTGGAAGAGTGTTTGGAAAAGCACATACAACTAATGGCAGAGAAGTGCCAGGACTTTCACTTGGGCCAAGAAGACAGTAAATTGTTCAGACAGGTTTGGGTTGGGTTTCTGCTTTCCAAAACACTCCATCTCACAGGTCTAGAAAATATTACTGCAAGTGGAAAAAGTTAGCATATATCAAAACGAGAAAACCTTTTTTGCGACAGATTTGCTAAGGAGTACATAACAACATATTCTTCAGAAGGTCAATGTGTTTAGTGTTTGCTTGGCACTCAGAGACAGTTTTTATATAACATTAGTGTGAAATATTTTTATTTCATCCAAAATATCAGGTTTATGGAGGGAAAGTGATGACAGTGCCAGAAAGCAAACTCACCTTTTTGCATTGATGGTATTTTTGTGAGTAAGGTAAAGGGACCCCTGACCATTAGGTCCAGTCGCGGCCGACTCTGGGGTTGCGGCGCTCATCTCGCTTTATTGGGCGAGGGAGCCGGCATACAGCTTCCAGGTCATGTGGCCAGCATGACTAAGCCACTTCTGGCGAACCAGAGCAGTGCACAGAAACGCCGTTTACCTTCCCGCCAGAGTGGTACCTATTTATCTACTTGCACTTTGATGTGATTTCGAACTGCTAGGTTGGCAGGAGCAGAGACCGAGCAACGGGAACTCACCCCGTCGTGGGGATTCGAACCGCCGACCTTCTGATCAGCAAGTTCTAGGCTCTGTGGTTTAACCCACAGCGCTACCCGCGTCCCATATTTTTTGTGAGTAGAACACCTTTAAACAAAAATAGTAATTGAGATTCTTTCAATCCTAAACTTTAGAACATCTTAAGCATGTGGACAGAGCACATGGCTCAGGTCGTGATTTCTCACCTTCCTCTTCCTCCATCCCTCCACCGTGGGCAGTGTTAGCGGCAGCTCCCTCCCCCCTCCCTCCTGCTTAGCTGGCCTGGGGCTAGGGCACATGTTGGCATCCCTTTGCTGGCCATGAGGAGAATGAGGCGTTGCCACTGCCCCAGCTTTGAAGACTTGGCCCAGGCTTGGCTTGCCTCCTGTAGCTCCTGCCTCGATGAGGGAGCCTGTCGTGGGGCGCCTAGTTGCATCCCCTCAGAAATCTGTGTCTGGGGCCATGGGCCATGCCCCCCCATGCTACGCCACTGCAAGGAAGGGAGGGAGCCCAATTAATCTTAGCAGGATTTACTTCTGAGTAAAGACGTGTAAGATTGCAGTGTCCATCTGTGCTTTTTCTTCCCTGCCTTCCCATTCCCTCCAATCCATTCATTTGAGCTGTGGAATTCTGGGGACCCCAAAAAACTCATTCAGACATTTCGCGTGGACACACTGGTGTGTGACTAATTTTTGGGGAAGCATGGTCATTTCCACAACTTTAATTTAGCTCAAGCAGATTTAAAGCATCACACTTGTTAGGGGTTGTTGTTGCTGTTTTTTGTTTTTGTTTACAGCTGTAATGCCATCCTTTAGCCTGAAAGTACACTTGGTTAACATATGCTGCAGTCTTTTTTCACGTTGGAACTTATCCAATTGTATTTAAGCAAACTAGCTGGGCTGAGATTGTTCTCCATGTCATTAGGTGAGTATCCTGAGTATTATGGATACTGTTTTCCTGTGGAAATCAGAAGTGCACAGGCCCATTAAATATCCCAAACTGAATATCTGAAAAATGTATGCAAGCTGATTACTTTCTGCCATTTAAAGCTTCAATCACATGACTTACCTGGGAGTAAAGTCCTAATGAGCACAGGTTACATCACTAAACATGGTTATGATTGAGCTGATCATCTGCAAGCCACGTATTTTAAGAATACAACTGAGCATTTTGCAAATCATGCAACTGGTTAGCAGGGTTGAATTTCAGGCTTCTACTTACTTTAAAACCAGCAGTGAATGACTTTTATGGAAAATAGCCCGCCCCCAAACAATACACTTGGAAAACCCTCAGCGGGATCGCACTTGGCTAGCCTAGTTACTGGATAATATGAGCTATTTTATTTAATTAAGAGAGAAGCCTGGATGCAGGATGGAGCTAGGAAAACATATTACCAGGTGCTTACCACATGAGCAGGTGAAAGCAATAAAGTGGGTTTGGAAAAGCTTTATAATCTTTGACATGTATTTCCATAATGCAGCCAGCTGGAGGGCAGCATTAGTATGCTAAGAAAGGTTTTGTGATTCAAAATTGGCGATCAATTGTTGGCACGTACAATTAATTTAAGAAGCCACAGCCCAAAGAACGCCTAGAGGCACTGTGAGGAATTTTTTTAAAACTTATTTTTATTTATATATATGTCTATAAATCATATGTGGCGCTTGGGAGTGGCTGTTCATTTAAAATACAGTGGTACCTTGGGTTACAGACGCTTCAGGTTACAGATGCTTCAGGTTACATACACTTCAGGTTACAGACTCCGCTAACCCAGAAATAGTACCTCGGCTTAAGAACTTTGCTTCAGGATGAGAACAGAAATTGTGCACCGGTGGCGCAGTGGCAGCGGGAGGCCCCATTAGCTAAAGTGGTGCTTCAGGTTAAGAACAGTTTCAGGTTAAGAACGGACCTCCAGAACGAATTAAGTTCTTAACCCGAGGTACCACTGTACAAAAATGTATGCTTTGTTTTTACAGTGGACGCTCGGGTTGCGAACGTGATCTGTGCGGAAGGCACATTCGCAACCTGCAGCGTTCGCAACCTGCAGCACCGTGTCTGCGCACATGCGGATCGCGATTTGGTGGTTCTGCGCATGTGTGCGTGCCGAAACCCGGAAGTAACTCGTTCTGGTACTTCCGGGTTCGGGGCGGTGTGCAACCAGGAAACACACAGCCTGAAGCGTCTGTAACCCAAGGTATGACGGTAAATAAATGAATATAAATATTATTATTTTTTAACAAATAGGCTGTATTCCCAAAATCTTAACCTACAGGGGTGTCCAACCCCTCTTTATATGTGACTGTACATTCCTTCACTTACTTCAAAATGTGCTGGATTCATCCTGCAGGGCACAGAGGGTGAAAAGCACCAGGGGGGGGGCACCTGGTTTGTGTCCCCTCCCAAGATTCTGCGCCCGGAGCCACGGCCCTCCTGGCCCCTCTGTGCTATGCAGAGCAGATGCTCCGTCACTGAGCTATGTCCCTTCCTAGCACCCACAGGCTAAGTCTGCAGCATTTGTTGTTGTTGTTTAGTCGTGTCCGACTCTTCATGACCCCATGGACCAGAGCACGCCAGGCACTTCTGTCCTCCACTGCCTCCCGCAGTTTGGTAAGTCTGCAGCATACATGCATGTATTCATGTTTAGGGAAGATTTTAGTATCTGAAGGACTATTGTTGACTATTGTTGAATATTTTGTTGGAAGCCGCCCAGAGTGGCTGGGGAAACCCAGCCAGATGGGTGGGGTATAAATAAATTATTATTATTATTATTATTATTATTATTATTATTATTATTATTCATTAAATTTGCCTTTCCATAGTTAAACCTGTACTTTTTTTCTGGGGGTACACAGGGGTACGCATACCCCTAAACATTTTGTGAATCTAACGGGAGAAGAAACTAAAAATGTTACAAAAATTAGTTTCTTCTCTAGCACAGTGAATTGTCAGTTCTGTTGCTACCCCCGATGGTGGCCTCATTGTCATGGTGTTCCCTGAGTCTCAGACAGAAGCGAGCGTTTAATGTGTGAAGCAGTGTGGAAGATGGATGGTGGCGTTTCACCAATGAAAGTCAGGAAGATGTTAGTGCACACAGCCTCATGCCCATGTGGAAGCTGTGTAATACGAGGTAATGCTTGTTCTTTGTAATTTTGTCCATTTACTGTATTTATTTTCCCCGATTTGAGCTATAAAATGGTGGTTTTCTTGAGTCAAAATGAGAGTACAGTGGTACCTCGAGTTACGAACTTAATTCGCTCCGGAGGTCCATTCTTAACCTGAAACTGTTCTTAACCTGAAGCACCACTTTAGCTAATGGGGCCTCCCGCTGCTGCTGCGCCGCCGCTGCATGATTTCTGTTCTCATCCTGAAGCAAAGTTCTTAACCTGAGGCACTATTTCTGGGTTAGCGGAGCCTGTAACCTGAAGCGTATGTAACCCGAGGTACCACTGTACCAGTAAAAAAAATTAAGAAAAAAACACTGGTTAAAATCCTACTTAAAACTTGACAGCATTTCACATAGGGCACTATGTTAAGCAACCACAAACCACCGGTCTCTTTTTCAACTGTCTTTATCTGGCTCAACGTAGAATTAGCGAGTGCAAAACTAAGGTCAAGATGTGAATGCTTTTTCACTAGGACCTGGTGGTTTTTAGGGTAGGCTCTCATTTTTCAGCTCCAGATTATAATCTCTCCTCGGGCTGTTGCTCTAGCCCCAAGGCTAGCTCTCTAATATTGGTAGACTCGTTTCTTTTAGCAAATGCATTTTAAAATAGTTGCAGCTGCATCTAAAAAAACCAAACATGTTTACAAAAAATTATGTTAAACAAAGGCATATGTGAAGAATCATTCTGCTTTTAAAAATCAATACATGATTATTATTTTTAAAACTGTGCCAGCAAAGCTGAACTTTTGCTAAACCGAGATTTGTCCATCTTTTTGGATGTCATCTCGATCATCAGCCGTGAGCTGATGGGAAAGACAATAAAAAGTGTTTTTGTACGGATTATGTACGCTGTGTCATTTTGCTCGTGACTGGTGGTGTAGGAATCTTAAAACGGATGCAATGGTGGAAAAGAAAATAAACAAATATGCCTAGCTAGGGCAAACTGAATTAGTGACGTGTGAGAACATGGGAGAGATTACATGAACAGAGGAAGTTTGCTCAGGGCTATGGAGTTATCCAAAATTATGTCACTGAGAGGAGATAGAACAAAAACAACAAAAGCCTTCCCAAGCCTTCTAATGAGCATTTTCTGGCCTCTCTCAGAGATTTCTATTCTTCCTTCCCAGTTGCTTAATTATCATATTTTCATCTCTCTCTCTATTTAAAAATAGGTTTTGTAAGGCAATAATCACTTCAGTCTGTTTGCACCCTTCACTAGTTCAGGGCTGGTTTGCACGTGTTTAGTGAACCAGCATGTTGTATGCCAGTCAATCTCTCTCAGTCTCACTGACTTCACAGGGTTACGGTAAGGATAAAATGGGGAAGAAGAACCATGCAGGCCACATCTGAACTCCTTGGGGAACAGATTATTAGTTTATTTAAGGGTTTTTTATATGCTGCTAATGGATTGAGGTTGAATCCTGACAAGACAGAAGTGCTGTTCTTGGGGTACAGGGGGGAGGATAGGTGTGGAGGACTCCCTGGTCCTGAATGGGGTAACTGTGCCCCTGAAGGACCAGGTGCGCAGCCTGGATGTCATTTTGGACTCACAGCTGTCCATGGAGGCGCAGGTCAATTCTGTATCCAGGGCAGCTGTTTATCAGCTCCATCTGGTACACAGGCTGAGACCCTACCTGCCCGTGGACTGTCTTGCCAGAGTGGTACATGCTCTAGTTATCTCCTGCTTGGATTACTTCAATGTGCTCTACATGGGGCTACCTTTGAAGGTGACCCAGAAACTACAACTAATCCAGAATGCGGCAGCTAGACTGGTGACTGGGAGTGGCCGCCGAGACCACATAACACCTGCCTTGATAGACCTGCATTGGCTCCCAGTACATTTCCTAGCACAATTCAAAGTGTTGGTGTTGACCTTTAAAGCCTTAAACGGCCTTGGCCCAGTATACCTGAAGGAGCGTCTCCACCCCCATCGTTCTGCTCGGACGCTGAGGTCCAGTGCCAAGGGCCTTCTGACGGTTCCCTCATTGCAAGAAGCAAAGCTACAGGGAACTAGGCAGAGGGCCTTCTCGGTAGTGGCGCCTGCCCTATGGAACGCCATACCATCAGATGTCAAAGAGATAAACAACTACCTGACATTTAGAAGACATCTGAAGGCAGCCCTGTTCAGGGAAGTTTTTAATGTGTGACATTTTGATGTATTTTTGGTCTTTGTGGAAGCTGCCCAGAGTGGCTGGGGAAAGCCAGCCAAATGGGCAGGGTACAAATTAATAATAATAATAATAATAATTATTATTATTATTATTCCCTGGACAGTTCAGAACATGAGTTTACAACAAAATACGATACAATTAAAATATTACAATACACAGTTGTAATCTTGTAATCTTGTAATCATTAATTAAAATAAATGACCAAACTTCAGTACCAATTCAGACAAGAGAATGGATCATGTCTGTGTTTAAACTCCATCTCCCTTAGTGCTAAAAAAAAAAAAGTCAATTCATTTTAAATGACTGGACTTGGGGATTGAGTGCATTTATTAAATAATAATAAAATAATACTTTGCTGCCCTCCCCATCCAGGACTCATTGCTTATACAGACTCAGCGCCCTAAGAGGTAAGTGGTAAATAGCTGTAAAATAACACCTTGCCCACTGTCATAGGCCATCACAGCTTGTTGTGCCCAAAATGTGGGCATCCTGGGGTATCGTACATAGTGAAGACTGCAGCTGATCTTGGCTGAATCTTGGGGATGTTAGGAGGGAATTGAGAAAACTCTTTTAAAAATAAGAACTCAGCAATATGTCAAGATTAAGCAAAGCTCTAGATATGGATTTGCATTATCCATTTTCCCCAAGAGATGAGGTGATATCAGAACCAGCTCTAAGGTTTCTGGGAAATGGGGGGGTTTAGGGGAGTGAACAATAATAATTTCAAAGATGTTCTGACTTGCTTCATAAATTGGTTAATAGCTCTGGAATGCAGCAAAGAAAAAGGATGCTTAATTTGACAACATACCGAATGTACCTTATCTATATATTGGCTGCTTCTCCTTCTTTCTCACACACCTATAATTAACTACTTTAGGGTTCTTTTATGTGTAAAATATGCACATTATAAAGACTTTTTAAAATTAAAAAACGCGAAATGCCAAAAAACTTCCATATGTCTTGTGCACTAGATCAGAGGACTCCTTTTTTAAGCCTCCTTTCCAAATCAATCCCTTAGGGGACTGTACATTAAATCAGTGTTTGTGTGGCAAAATATCTATGACTTCTCATCACCAGTTACTCTGAATGAAAGAAAGAAAAAATTGGCACCCTGATGGGATACTCAGTCATGTACAAGATGAAGGGTGGCTCCCAAAAGACTTGTGTCATTAGATAATTAGGAACATGAGAGGCACACCCTTTTTGCCATTAAATGTTGCATGTGTGATCTCATGCTGAATTGGGGCTGGGAATCGCTTTCCAACACAGAACAGACTGAACATAAACTTCTGCTTTCTAATGACAGTTCATTCTAGGCATATCATGAACTCGTGTTTTGGCCTAAATTGGTGAAAGGGAAATGAACAAAGCATTCTATATAATAAAGCATTCTGTAACTATTCTGTGAATAAAACATTCTGTAAAACAGAACAGTTGAATACAGTGGCACCTCAGGTTAAGTACTTAATTCGTTCCGGAGGTCCGTTCTTAACCTGAAGCACCACTTTAGCTAATGGGGCCTCCTGCTGCCGCCGCGCCACCGGAGCACAATTTCTGTTCTTCTCCTGAAGCAAAGTTCTTAACCCGAGGTAATATTTCTGGGTTAGCGGAGTCTGTAACCTAAAGCACATGTAACCTGAAGCGTATGTAACCTGAGGTACCACTGTAACTTGAAAAAAAATACAAGTATAAATGGGAAATCCATATGGTCAAATATATTGATCTGCCCTTCAACATGTGGAACACATCTTCCATTCACAGGAGGAAAGTTTTAGGTATACAGTGGAACCTCTACTCATGACCACAGTCCATTCCGGAGGCCCGTCCTTATGGCGAAATGGGTCGCTGGTAGAAGCACCATTGTGCGCAGGCACATTTGGCAGCAGCCCGCTTCTGCGCATGTGCAGACGGTGGCAGCCGCTTCTGCGTGTGTGTGAATTGTGGCAAACCCAGTGTTTACTTCCAGATTTGCCGCGGTCGCGACTTGGAACGGACCTAAGTAGAGCAGGACATAAGTAAAGGTTCTGCTGTACCTCACTCTAGAGCTGGGGTGGGGAATGGTTGGGCCTCTGTCTGGCCCATGGGACACCCTCTCCAGGCCCCGCTTCTCCTCAGGCTACGTCCCTCCCCAGCTCTGCTCCAGGTCCTCCTCAAGTCCTCCTCCTTGAACTGTGATAATGCTTCATTCTTGCATGGATGGGGAGCAGAGAAATGCATGTTTCCCCAGTAGTGATGTATGGAAGTGAGAGCTGGACCATAAAGAAGGCTGATCGCCGAAGAATTGATGCTTTTGAATTATGGTGCTGGAAGAGACTCTTGAGAGTCCCATGGACTGCAAGAAGATCAAACCTATCCATTCTTAAGGAAATCAGCCCTGAGAGCTCACTGAAAGGACAGATCGTGAAGCTGAGGCTCCAATACTTTGGCCACCTCATGAGAAGAGAAGACTCCCTGGAAAAGACCCTGATGTTGGGAAAGATGGAGGGCACAAGGAGAAGGGGACGACAGAGGACGAGATGGTTGGATAGTGTTCTCGAAGCTACCAGCATGAGTTTGACCAAACTGCGGGAGGCAGTGGAAGACAGAAGTGCCTGGCATGCTCTGGTCCAGGGAGTCACAAAGAGGCGGACACGACTAAACAACAACAGAAACCTCTGACTTGGAAGTTGGCCTATTGTCCAACGGTGAACATCACATCCATTGCGCTGCCCATTTTGCTTCTGGCCCCATCCACCCCTGACATGCAACCCCTGCCCCCACCCAGAGCGGCCCATGAGAAAATTTAGTCCTTGAGCTGTGCTCGAGTGTTACAGAAAATTCCTGAAATTAAACCCCAATTTTTTTTTTACACAAGGGTTGCCCAAGAGAACAGATATTCCATTGACTTCTCTTTGCAAGCTCCAGCACAAGTGTTTGTGAACAGAGCTCGCGGGTATTTTCCATCCAGTCTGAATTGTAACCTACTCACAAAACACAAATCCAAAGAGATTTGTCCTTTGGCAATCAGTAAAGAGCAATCTCTTGTGATTCAGGCATCATTTCATTGTAAGTTATAGAACAGACTTTTTACTTTCAGCCTTAATCTTACTATTTATCACTACCTAATTTTTTTATTATTATGGCTTTCATGGAAAACTTAAGAGATTGACCTTCAGCCTTTGATATTTGCATGACAGCAGAAATTTGAGATGTTCAGGTCTCCCCATCATTTGACACCTCCATTCCTGGAATGCTGCACCTGTTGAAAACCTGCCTGCCTTTAAACTGGTAAAGTCAGTTTAAAAAAAAAAACCAAAAAAACAACAACCAGCAAAGGAGAACATTTCCAGATATGTGCAACTTCTTCTTCCATTATGTGGTCGCCACTTCTTCAAAAAATGTTTTGGTTAGATTTATTACTGAGACACCTCACTGGCTAAGCAGTCCCTTGTGGTCATTACTTAGTGGGCGAATTTAGTGTGTTTAGTGAATTTTCTTTTCAAACATGTTGCAGATTATTTATTTTGTAAAATTTATACAGTGGTACCTCGGGTTACATACACTTCAGGTTACAGACACTTCAGGTTACAGACTCCGCTAACCCAGAAATAGTGCTTCAGGTTAAGAACTTTGCTTCAGGATGAGAACAGAAATCGTGCTCCGGCGGCGCAGCAGCAGGAGGAGGCCCCATTGGCTAAAGTGGTGCTTCAGGTTAAGAACAGTTTCAGGTTAAGAACGGACCTCCAGAACAAATTAAGTTCTTAACCCGAGGTACCACTGTACACTGCTTGATGGTTAAAGAAGGTCAAAGCAGTTTACAAAAAAGAGGAAACAATAAAATTGTCGCTAAGAAAAATGATCAACAATTACTTAAGACTTCCAAAAAGTTAAAATAGCAATTGACTAAAAACAGATTAAAACTTGCATCAAATAACTGAACAACTGAAAAGCCCGAGAAAGTTGCCTAGGAAAGAATTCTGCTTTAGGCTGGAAAAAATTATCTACTCCTGCTCAAAGGGCACAACTACACATGACAAAAAATATGTGTGATTGGCTGTTCCAGTGGATTATTATTATTAATAATTGTAGAGAGGGAATGAATTCCACCAGGACCATAGTCCTCATGAAAGTAGAGCTCCACTCTTTCCTCTATGCTGTGGTCTTGATGACCTCCCTCAGCCCAGAAGTTAAAAACAGTGAGAGATCTGTTATGTCTAGTTTGGCACTTTTTATTATCCACATTCCCTTAGAATACATGAAACGCTGCCCCAGAGAAAGAAAAAAAACCCTCCTCATTGAGTAAGCATTTTCAAGACATGCATCTTAATTTTGCCATTTGGTTTTTGTAAATCTTTATTGCCTTTGACAGAACATGCAACTACATAACAGTGCTTGGGAAAATACATTTCGGTACGAGATGACACAAGTGTTAAAAAATACAGAGTTGAAAACAAAACAAAACCAGCCAGCATGAAATTAATAGAGAAACCTATCTGTGGTTGTGTTTCCCCATATGAATGCAACGGATAAAAAAAATGCAATAAATTCATTCATCGACACCCATTTTAAATATCTGAGCTGATCAACAGTTTCACTGATGTGCAGCCAGGCTTTGAAGTCTATCTCAGTTCCCTGGAATTCAACCAGCCCACTTTCCAGACCATGTAATGCATTGCAGATCTTTCTATATTATGCATTCCAGATGGCTGTATTAATACCTCTTCCATTCCCCCCCCCCATTTTTTATTTAGGTTACTGGGTAATTTGGGAACAAAAGGTGCAGGCTACATAGTGAGAGCATGGAGATATCCTTCCACTTTTATCTTGCTTGAACAGAGGCGAACAACTTTAACAAGTTTAAGATTTGGGTTGCCGTCCTGTATCTACATATTAAAGTTTGCTTATCCTTTTGATGCTTGTCATTTTAAAACAATTGGAGAACATCCATGTTTGCTTTATGGAAGTGCTTTATGCTCAGCAAAACTGACATTACAGTGGTACCTCTAGATACGAACGGGATCCGTTCCGGAGCCCCGTTTGCATCTAGAGGTAAACGTACCTAGCAACGGCACATCTGCGCACACGTGTGTCGCTTTTCGCCGCTTCTGCGCATGTGCGTGACATCATTTTGAGTGTCTGCGCATGCGCAAGCGGCGAAACCCGGAAGTAATGGGCTCCGTTACTTCTGGGTTGCCGCGGAGCGCAACTCGAATGCGCTCAACTTGAAGCAAATTTAACCCGAGGTATGACTGTACTTGTCACTGTATAAGTCCTGTAGGACACATAGCACCCCCCCCCCCCAATTCAGGCTATATCCCTCTCAAGAATTCCCCCCACCCCCATTCACATGGTGGTGTTTCCCCCCTGTACAGTGGTACCTCAGGTTACGAACGCTTCAACTTACATTTTTTCGGGTTACGAACGATTATAACCTGGAAGTAAGTTGTCCAAGCTCTTGGAGGCCTCGCCGATGCCTGGAGCGAAGCTGATTGTGATTGTGGAAGAGGACCCTGAGTCCCCATCCAAACAATGACTATCATCAGCGCAGGTAAGAAAAAAAAAATCACATTTTCATTTTGTACTGTTTTATTTTATGGATCAATGGCCTCGTTTGATAGTACAATTCATGTAAAATTGCTGTTTTACGGGTCACTTTTCATCGTCTGGTTCCTTTTTGCATTTTGGTTTGTGTGGCTTTTTCAGTTTTGACTGTGATTTGTTCTTCATTTTGTGGGACTGATTTGTGACTTCACTTTTGTGACTTGTCTTTGTGACTGTGTGGAACCCAGTTCAGCTACTGACTATCATCAGTGCATGTAAGGAAAAAAATGTTAATTTTTTTTCATCTAAAATACTGTCTTATTTATTTTATAGTACAGTACATTGATTATTGCCTTCATTTTATGGATCAATGGTCTCGTTAGACAGTAAAATTTGTGTTAAATTGCTGTTTTAGGGAGTGCTTTTCATCGTCTGGAATGGATCAATCCACTTTCCATTACTTTCAATGGGCAAGTCCGCTTCAGGTTAAGAACACTTCAGGTTAAGAACGGACTTCCAGAACCAATTAAGTACTTAACCTGAGGTACCACTGTAGTTAATCCTTTCTGACAAGAACTCAGCAGCCTACTGGGCTGCTGGCAAATACCAATGGCCAGTATCCCTCTGTGTACTTATCTGTGAGGGAAATTTTCCAGCCACATTTCCTTCTGCGTAACTTTCCAAGGGCCACATGCCAGTGGCATGGAGGGCCAGAGAGGCAAAGGGGGAAGAGCAATGATTGTGAAGCCTACCTTTGTCTAGCGGGGCTCAATTCTGCCCACACAGCCTTCTCTACTCTCCATCTAGGCAAGCAAGAGGCGTTGTCGGAGTTCTAGTGTGCATGAAACTGAACAGGATTGCTGGCCCAGTCTGCTGATTTGGAGAAATATGGGGCAGACGTAGCTTTGTAGTTCTGTTGCAGCTTCTAATTTAGCCTTTGCGGATTGGTCCTCTAGTACATTTGTCCAGCCCATTGCCAGCGTGTAGATGGGGCTCAGATTTTTCTGATTAAAAAAAAAAGCATGGAGAGACTGGGGGAAAAGCTGCCACACTTGTACGCCAGTCAAATTGCTTATGGAATATACCTAGCCGCAAACCATATGTCACAAGAATTGAGGATCATTTACAGTTCACAGTATGTATTATAGTCTAGATGCTATGCTGTGTATTCATGGTGCACCCACAATAAGTGACAGGATGCCATAAGTACATGCTCCAGGGAATCCCAACAGGCTGTTCAATTGTGGCCGTTCCATGCTCTAAAAACCTCCCATTTACAATATTGTAACTTGCTATACATAGGACCACGCCTGAAGACAATTCAGAGTGCAGCTGGTCAAACTGTTGATGAACTTTGTTGCACATTACTATGTTATAGACCATGTATGTTTCTCAATGAATGCATTTCAAGGTGTTAGCTTTGGCCTATAAAACCCTGAACAGCTTGGGACCTGTTTACAGTGGTACCTCAGTTTAAGATCAGCCCTGTTTACAAACTATTGAATATACGAACTCCGCAAAACCAGAAGTAGTGTTCCAATTGCAAACTTGCCTCAGTCTACGAATGGAAGCTGAATGGTGGAAGGGCACCGGCGACGGGAGGCCTCATATGGGAAAGCGTGCCTCAGTTTAAGAACAGCTTTGGTTTAAGAACGGACTTCTGGAATGGATTAAGTTCATAAACCGAGGTACCACTGTACTTGGAAGAGCACCTCTCCTCGTATGCACCTCACCTAATCTGTAAAGTTCAGCTGAGGAGACCCTCTTCCTTATACTATCGCTGAATGAGACCAGAGGAACAGTGATCTGGCCATGAGCCTTCTTGACATTGGCACACTCTACAACCTGAGGTTTGGCCTGTGCCAATAATATCCATCGTTTGGCACCAGCTGAAGACCTTTATTTATTTTGCACTAGGTGTTTCAGGCTGTTTACTGCAACGTACTGAAGTTCCACTGTTGTGTTTTGTTGATCTTTACTATAATTTATGTAGTTGCTACCTGCTTTGAGATCATCTGTGATGAAGCGTAAGATATAAACTGCACAAAAAAGTATCTTTTTAAAAGGTACCACCAACACCCCAGTCTACAGTGTTCACCTGCCAGTGCATTGTCATTAAATTTAAGCCAGTCTCCAAGCATAAAAAGCTGCCTTATATGAAGCCAGACCATTGGTCCATATAGCACAGAGGCTTTCCAGTGTTTCGACAGAGGTCTCTCCAAGTCCTACCTTGAGATGCTGGAGGCTGAACGATGGACCCTCTGCCCTTCCCTACTAAGCTTATGCTTATATGCATATTATACGCAACTGTAAAACAAGACTATAATCCCATTAAGTGATAAATACAAGAAGCATAGTTAAATGATTTGCCCTGCAACTGCAAGATGGATTTTGCCTTTACTTAGCAGGACGTAACAGACGTGTTGGGCTTTCTGAGGCAACATTGTTCTTGATTCCTCCCCTCCCCTCATCTCCACAGTAAACGCTCACTCGCCAGATGCCCCCAGATGTTGGACACCAGCAGCCATGGGAGTTGTAGTTCAGCAACATCTGGATGGCACCAAGTTGCCTACTCTTGAAAGACCTACATTGGCTCCCAGTATGTTTCCGAGCACAATTCAAAGTGTTGGTGTTGACCTTTAAAGCCCTAAATGGCCTCAGCCCAGTATACCTGAAGGAGCGTCTCCACCCCCATCGTTCTGCCCGGATGCTGGGGTCCAGTGCCGAGGGCCTTCTGGCGGTTCCCTCATTGCGAGAAGCAAAGCTACAGGGAACCAGGCAGAGGGCCTTCTCGGTAGTGGCACCCGCCCTGTGGAATGCCCTCCCACCAGATGTCAAAGTGATAAACAACTCCCTGACATTCAGAAGACATCTTAAGGCAGCCCTGTTCAGGGAAGTTTTTAATGTGTGACATTTTAGTGTATTTTTGGTCTCTGTGGAGGCCGCTCAGAGTGGCTGAGGAAACCCAGCCAGATGGGTGGGGTACAAATAATAAATTATTATTATTATTATTATTATTATTATTATTATTATTACTCCTTAAATCCTTACTGGAGACACTGCCATACCAAGAGATGAAACACTAATTCATTTGTGCTTTTTTTGTGTACTACTGTAAAACAACAACAACCACGGGTATATTTATTTACACCCTCACCAGAGCAAATGAAAGCATCTGTTTTGCACATCTTTTAATAGAAGAGATACCAGTCCCATGACACTGTGTTCAACAAACACAAACTCTTTCCTTATTTTTCTCTCAAGCATTCTGAAGCTAGTGCTAAAGCAAGCCATTGACAGATGGTGTACCATCCATATTTGGCCCTCCAGAGAGCAAATGTGAAAGAGGGACAAATAAATTTGTGGTTTCTAGAGCTCTGGAACAATGTTTTATGAAGGAGGATTGCCAGCTTTTTTTTCTGGCAGAGCTCCTGTGTCTGCTTTTTGACAGCTACATGACATGATGCAGAGTCAAACTCCAGGGTGACACATTTCCCAGCAAGCAGATGGAGTAATGGGAAAGACTTCGCCACCTGAATTTCTGCTTAGCGCATGGATGTCAAAGATACAGCAGCCTTTTAAGGTGGGGTGGGGGGAGGTGGTTGCCCTAGTCAGTAGAATTATTTACAACTTCAATTAGTTAAGGCCAAAACTGACTTAAAGAATTGACTCTGTCCTCAATGCCCAGCTGTGATTTTGCTGTAAAGCCAGCACAATGTCATGCTTTGAGGCAGTGGGCTGTTGATACAACCTCATTCTAAGCCCCAGTCTTTCTGAGGTGTGGCCTGTTAGTTTTTGGGGTTTTTTTACAGTGCATGCACATGGGCTAACATCATATTGAGAAAACAGTTAAGTAATTAGATTTCATCTGCTTTAAAGCAGCCCTCTTTGCAAATAAAATTAAAGTTAGTGCAAGTCGCCTCTGAGCAATGTTTACACAGCACCTTATGCATAAAGAACATTCTGCAGCGAAGCAAATTAAGTGCTCTCCAAATACGGTGTTAACATAACAAAGAAACTCCCCAGTATGTTTCTGTGAAGCTGTGGTTTCCTTTACTAACACCTGTGATTCACCAGCTGTTGGGGGGATAAGCTCATTCTAACAATCCTTATGACAGATGTTAATATGAACAACAACAGGAAAAAAAGTTGCAGACAACAGTTTCTCCTGTCTTCTCACTCCTCTCCCCCCCCCCCCCACCCCGGCTGTACTAGGCAGGAAATTAAGTTTTCTTCGTATCCACTGCAGAGTGATTCACCAAAAATACAACCCCTGTGATCATCTGGTTTCACTGTGGAGAAGAGGGCTATACCACTGACGGGTGGACAGAAACACAACCACCACTATCATGGTGGAAGGAACCCAACTGGAGAAACAGCAGCATTTAGTGCCTCTAGTCTGCAGAGGTGCTAGGGATGTCAGTTTTGGTTCTCTCAAGTTCCCCATTTTCCCAGTCTTTAATTCAGTCCTCCACATTCCTGCAACAATTTGTGATCTTTTCTAAACTGTCATGAAAATTCTTCAGCGTTTGAGTGTTAATTTCTTCTATCTTACAAATTTCTGTATGCAGTTTTTGTCAAAGTCCCATGGACTGCAAGAAGATCAAACCTATCCATTCTTAAGGAAATCAGCCCTGAGTGCTCACTGGAAGGACAGATCCTGAAGCTGAGACTCCAATACTTTGGCCACCTCATGAGAAGAGAAGACTCCCTGGAAAAGACCCTGATGTTGGGAAAGATGGAGGGCACAAGGAGAAGGAGATGACAGAGGACGAGATGGTTGGACAGTGTTCTTGAAGCTGCCAGCATGAGTTTGATCTTCTTGCAGTCCATGGGACTCTCCAGTCTCCTCCAGCACCATAATTCAAAAGCATCAATTCTTCAGCGATCAGCCTTCTTTATGGTCCAGCTCTCACTTCCATACATCACTACTGGGAAAACCATAGCTTTAATTATATGGGCCTTTGTTGGCAAGGTGATGTCTCTGCTTTTTAAGATGCTGTCTGGGTTTGCCATCGCCTTTCTCCCAAGGAGCAGGCGTCTTTTAATTTCGTGACTGCTGTCACCATCTGCAGTGATCATGGAGCCCAAGAAAGTAAAATCTCTCACGGCCTCCATTTCTTCCCCTTCTATTTGCCAGGAGGTGATGGGCCCAGTGGCCATGATCTTCGTTTTTTTGATGTTGAGCTTCAGACCATATTTTGCGCTCTTCTCTTTCACCCTGATTTAAAGGTTCTTTAATTCCTTTAATATAGTCTTAGTAAAAACCTATAACACCAAGATTAAGGTTACCAGATTTTTTCCCAATGAATCTGGGGACACTTTTCAACTGCCTAAATAGATGGATTTTGTCAGGGGACTGATTTGTAAATCTGGGGACTGTCCCCGGAAACGGGGATGTCTGGTAACCTTAACCAAGATTTCATCTTTCCCACAGACTTTTGAACCATACTTGAACAGCACTTCTACGGAGCTACAAAGTGGGTGAGAAAATCCTCACCAGAAAAATACCATGCAAATATTTAATACAGCTCACTCTGTGCACCCCCAACACTAGTATCATAAGGTTTTTTTCTGACTGCCAAAGAGAGTCCAGGCCAGCTGTGTGTGTGGTCTGTGGCTCAGCAAGCTAGAGCTGTGAAGGAATAGATGACCTCATGGAGTCATATGGCAGGCTGACAAATCTATTTGCCTTTTCCACCAACAACTTACAGGAGCCTATATAGCGATGGAGCATTTGATGCAATGTCTGTACTCTTAATTCACTGTGTTTAACAAAAATAAATAAATAAGCTAAGGCCTCCAAAATAACTTATTTAATAGCTCTTGCTGACCTACTTAAATTGCTGTTAACTTTATTTTCATGACTCAAAATATGGCATCATTTGTTTGCACTATATTTTGCAGGAGCAGGCCAGTCCCTACATTCTGTAAGAAATGTCAACTACTCGTAACAGCCGTCCTAATAATAATTTCCATTAAGGTGGGCACTAGTTCTAGTGGAGTCAGCTAATATGGCCTCAGTGATTTTGGGGAGGACATTCAAGCAAAGGAGGTCCTGGTGAAAAACACTTGCTACAAGTTTGGACCATGAATGGGAAAACTATTGTTATGCCTACAAGTTGTATGGGACGCTCAGATGCTCCAAAGCAGATTCTGACATTTAAAAAATGGAGGATGGAATGTGGCTGGAAAATGTCTGAAACAAACAGCACAACATATGATCGTGATAGGGAGACGCATGTATGAGAGAAGTTTGTCTTTTCTGGAATGTATGTGTCTCATGCTCAAGTTGTGAAATCACAAGGCCAAATGATGTGGCCAAATTTCCAACTTAGCTTTTGCACCCAGGTAGCACAACTGTTGGATGGCAACATGGATTAAGAGGTCAACACACATTTTGAGAAAACACCTCCATAACGTTCACAGTCTGTATAAAAAGGGCACATGTGACTTTAGGCTGAAGGAGATGCACTCATTCTTATTAGTAGATAAAATAACTATTTTAGAAGACATCTGAAGGCAGCCCTGTTCAGGAAAGTTTTTAATGTTTGATATCGTATGATGTTTTAATTTTTTGGAAGCTTCCCAAAGTGGCTGGGGTAACCCAATCAGATGGGCAGCATATAAACAATAAAGAAGAAGAAGAAGAAGAAGAAGAAGAAGAAGAAGAAGAAGAAGAGGAAGAAGAATTACCAAACACATTCTTCACAGTGAAAGATAGTAGATACTTCATGAATAAAACTCCACAATATACACCATGCTGTTGTATGTGTTTTTCAAAACTGTCATTTTCATCTGCCAAGCTGATGGTGGATCTTATGTTGGAGCTTGGCAAACTTGCAGGTGTAGAGCTACTCTTCACTGTGTTTCTTCTGGGCTGGCTGAGAAGGCAAGTTTAAGAGAAAGCACCACCATGATGAACAGCCTCCAGATTCACACACAGCGACTTGACACAGTCTAGACAGCAAGGCGAACTTGTCTGAAGAGAGACGCACGGCTCGCTCCTGCTGTGACTGATCTAAGACTGGTACCACTGAACTGATTCATTTTAGGGGACTGTCATGCCAGCTCAAAACCCAGCCGGTGATGGATTGCGAAATACACTTTATCGCCCCCTTAGAAGCAATTCAGTATAAATGATATGTGGCTGGTTATGCTCTCCTGTGGTTAGCCCTTATTGGCTCTAAGTGATTTTTAAGGTGGATTTAGAAAAGCAGAAACCAAATATCTTGGTCTCTCTTAATGGCTGCCTTTTTTCATACCCAAAAGGGAACAAATGTGTTTTTTTGCTTTTTCGTTCGGTTCTCAGATATCTCGCCAGCTGGCTTATGAGCATAATACGAGTTGTTAGTATTTGGCAATTTCCTGACGACTGGTCTCCAGATCAGAGATTTCATATTCATCCTGTGGGCTCATTTACAAAAAATGTCTCAGCTTTTTAATGGGGGGGGCTGCAGTCCCCGTAGTTTTGCTCTCCTCCTGCCAACATGTTGTGCAAGTTCCTGCAGCCTCTCAAACTCCTCCTTTAGCCTCAGCCATGCTTCTGGTACATGATCATGTTGTGACTATAAAACCATGACTCGACTCCATTATATACATATTGTGTTTCAAAGCATATGAAAAGGTTTCCTTTGTTAAAGTTCTGGATTTCTTTTAGTGCTTAAAACATGGCAAACACTTACTAGACGCATAAAAGAGTAACTGTTCTCTCCTACTTTGCAAAACTCATATTTTTAAAAATCAACTCATCATTGAAATGCCACCATTGCAGGTGCATTTTAGGAAGGAAATTAATAATCCACCAGGATTGATTAATTTACTGTGGACCGATCACGTGAAACTATTCTTTTTCAAGTGTCATTGGCATGTGTTAATACAACCCACCTTTTCTTTACGTAATTTCCTCAATTTTGCAAGACAAAGCAAACAGCTCATAATAGTGACACACTCCTCCAAGCCACAACTTAGCACGTGGTGAACTAATTCAATCCAGGTCCATTTGATTCCCTTTTCTCCTTCTCTTCTCTTCCCTATTTCCCCATGGAAACTGAAGGAATCAGTTGTGAGTTTCATGTGGTGGTGTGGAGAATAATAAAAAAAAGTATTAATCTTAAGTATATGTAAGAGTGGAACTTACTTCAAAGTAGACATGTTACTATTGGACTATACACAAGCTTGTGAAGGTGAAGGTAAAGGGACCCCTGACCATTAGGTCCAGTCGTGACTGACTCTGGGGTTGCGGCGCTCATCTCGCTTTATTGGCCGAGGGAGCCGGCGTACAGCTTCCGGGTCATGTGGCCAGCATGACTAAGCCACTTCTGGTGAACCAGAGCAGCACACGGAAACGCCGTTTACCTTCCCACCGGAGTGATACCTATTTATCTACTTCCACTTTGAGGTGCTTTTGAACTGCTAGGTTGGCAGGAGCAGGGACCGAGCAATGGGAGCTCACGCCGTCGCGGGGATTCGAACCGCCAACCTTCTGATCGGCAAGTCCTAGGCTCTGTGGTTTAACCCACAGCATACACAAGTTTAATTCATGGCAATTAATTCAGATGAAGGGATTCAAAGGTACATAATTTTTTATTTTTTTAAAAAAAACAAGTTTGGTTCCAAACAGTCAAGCAGTGGCTTTATGACCATGAAAAACAGCGTTTGTCTCCTCACACCCAGAGACCCTGTTCTCTAGAGGCCCTAGGCATAACTACTTCTTATGGATTTTGTGCCAATTACCTAAAAGATCTACTACTTCCTTCCCAATGAAGAGCTTTTATGCTCACAAGACTAAATGCATTCCCCTCCACAGTGACCACAGCTACATACTTGCAAATTCCTTATCAAGCCTGCCTGTGTGCCTGTAATCAGGGAGTAGCAGATTCACTGGACCATAGTCTTTTGGACTGCCCTTTGCACAGCAGTGAGGAAGTGAGAGCCGGGCCACAAAGAAGGCTGATCACCGAAGAATTGATGCTTTTGAATTATGGTGCTGGAGGAGACTCTTGAGAGTCCCATGGACTGCAAGAAGATCAAACCTCTCCATTCTGAAGGAAATCAGCCCTGAGTGCTCACTGGAAGGACAGATCCTGAAGCTGAGGCTCCAAGACTTTGGCCACCTCATGAGAAGACTCCCTGGAAAAGACCCTGATGTTGGGAAAGATGGAGGGCACAAGGAGAAGGGGAGGGCAGAGGACGAGATGGTTGGACAGTGTTCTTGAAGCTACAAACCTGAGTCTGACCAAACTGCGGGAGGCAGTGGAGGACAGGAGTGCCTGGTGTGCTCTGGTCCATGGGGTCACAAAGAGTCAGACACGACTAAACGACTAAACAACAACAACTGTCCTGCTCGTGCAGCATCCGAAACCTCAGGGCAATTGGGCGCAATGAACTTGGGGCAAAGAATAGCTATGACCCCTGTTTTGGAGAGACGGGCGTCACATCCCGCTCCTTCTGCGCAGTTTCCTGTGCTGACCCACCATGCACATGGTCCAAGTTGAGCTGAAGATTCGACGCGCCACCCTCGCACCACCTAAGGAAAAAGCAGCTGCCGTAGAGGAGAAGATTCCAGGTATACAGAGGCAACTTGAGGACTATAGGTCAACTTTTTCTATGATTGAACTTAAGGAGAAACAAACTAATTTGAGGATTAGAGCTGTGCCTGAGTGAGAGAAGGATAACCTGACAGACTTTCTTATGCAGGAATTTGCAGACTTCTGGGAATTGGATTTGGGAAAAGAAGGATTTAAGATCGTGAGTGCTTTTAGACTTGGAAGAGGGGGGAAGAAGAACAGGGTGAGAGACTGTTTGATTACCCTCGATCAAAAGAGGAGAGAGACAAAATTCTGGGTCTGCATTTCCAGAACACATTAGAAATACATCAGTCAAGAGTCGAAATATTTAAAGATATCCCAAAACATCTTTTGGACCTTAGGTCCAATTACGGAGATTTGGTTGCCTTGCTGAGAAGGAACAGACTTATCTTTAGGTGGGAATTTCCCCAAGGCCTATCTTTTAGTTTTAAAGGAAGAAAGATAAAAATAAGATCAGTGGAAGACAAAGAAAAATTTCTGAAAGACTACGGAGAAGACTTACAGAAAGAATCTGGAGAAGAGCCAAGAGCACTGGGCAGAGAACCATTTGACAGAGGCCTAGAGCAAAGAGCATCGGTTAGAGGATCACCAAAAAGAGGAATACTAGACATATCAAGACTATCTTTTGGATTGGACTGTCCAGAGAAAGTAACAGTAATACCGCCGACAGAACAAGAGCAAGCACTTGGTGCAGTTGGAGGAAAAGCAGAATAATTACATCATGGCCCTGCAACTATTGAGCTGGAATACCAATGGTTTGAACTCGCCTCAAAAAAGGAAAAGTGTTTTTCATCTATTAAAAAAGGAACAATTGGACTTGATTTGCCTACAGGAAACACATGTGATAAGGCTCCACAGGAAAGTATTGATTAATAAAAGATTGGGTCAAGAGTTTATTTCATCAGACAAAGTAAAAAAAAGAGGAGTAGTAATTTATGCAAAGGAGAGCCTATCACCGAAATTTATATTTAAAGATGATCAAGGAAGATTTGTGGCAATTGAAATTCAACTATAAGGAGAGAAATTTTTGATAGTAGGCGTCTATGCACCGAATGAGGGAAAATCAGAATTTTTTAAAAAGTTGCATGAGACCTTGTTGGACTATTTGGATTACAATATGATCATGATGGGGGATATGAATGGAGTGGTATCTACAAATATGGACAAGGCACAGAGACAGGTAGTTACCAAGGACGGCAGACTACCAAAAACCTTTTTTGAGATGACTGACAACTTGGACTTAGTTGATATTTGGAGAACAAAGAACCCCTTGGGTAGAGAGGGAACTTTCTTCTCTGAAGCCAAAATGACATGGACAAGAATTGACCAAATTTGGATAACTAGAGGACTGGCTCCAAAGACTAGAAAAGTGGAAATTTGTCCTAAAACCTGCTCCGACCATAATGCTGTGAAAATGGAGATGAAACTAACACCAATTGCCTCCTTCAGATGGAGGATGAATGACACCTTGTTTAGAGACGAAGAAGTGACCAAGAAGGCCCAAAAAACTTTGAGAGATTATTTTGAGATAAATATGAATACTAGTGTTGAAAAAAGAGTAATCTGGGACGCAAGCAAAGCGGTTATGAGAGGGTTTCTGATACAACAGAATGCAATAAAGAAGAGAACTCAAAATGAGAAAAAAGATAAAATTTTGGAGAAAATAAAAGAAGGTGAGAAGAAATTGAGAGCGAAACCAAAGTCGCAAGAGATTCTGAGAGAAATAAAGCTACATCAAGTACAATATATGAAAATGATGAACCAGGAAATAGAGTGGAAAATCAAACAGATGAGACAAAAGACATTTGAATCGGCTAATAAATGTGGGAAATTGCTAGCTTGGCAAATGAAAAAAAGACAAAAACTTAACACTATTACAAAGTTGGAAGTGGAAGGAAAGAATATACAGAATCCAGTGGAGATTAGAAAATGTTTCCAGAGGTATTCTAAACAATTATATACACAAGGGTTATATACACAAGGGTTATATACACAGAAAGAAATTGATATAGATCAATTTTTGAAAATAAATGGACTCCAAAAAATCTCTCAAGAAAATAAGTTAACGCTGAACTACAAAATAACTGAACAGGAGGTAGAAGGTGCCATCCAGAATATGCAATTGGGTAAATCTCCAGGACCGGACGGCTTAACTTCAAGATATTACAGATCCTTGAAAGATTGGATAATACAACCATTAAAGGAAGCTTGTAATGGAATTTTGGAAGGGAAAAAAGCACCAGAGTCGTGGAAGGAAGCTTACATTACACTTATACCGAAAACTGAGTCTGAGAAGACACAACTTAAGAATTACCGCCCCATATCTCTGCTTAATGTGGATTACAAAATTTTTGCAGATATTTTGGCTAAAAGATTAAAAAAAGTACTAGTGGAAGAGATACATAAAGACCAAGCAGGCTTTCTCCCGGGCAGACATTTGTCTGACAATACGAGAAATATAATTAATATCTTAGAAAAACTACAAGTTAATATTAATACTAAAGCAGTTTTGATATTTGTAGACGCGGAGAAAGCCTTTGACAACATTTCTTGGAGTTTTATGAAGAAGAACCTGCAGGGGGTGGGGGTTGGTCAAGGTTTCGGAAATGGTATAGGTGCAATATATTCAGAACAAAAGGCCAAATTAATTGTCAATAATGTGGTGACGGAGGAGTTTACGATAGAGAAAGGGACACGACAAAGTTGCCCAATTTCCCCATTGCTTTTTATTTCGGTCCTGGAGGTTCTCCTAAATATGATTAGAAGGGACCAATTGGTTAAAGGTATACAAGTCGGAGCCAAACAGTACAAATTGAAAGCATTTGCAGATGACTTAGTATTGACATTACAGGAGCCTGAATCTAGTACTAAAAGAGTACTGGAACTGATTCAAGAATTTGCTCAGGTTGCAGGATTTAAGCTGAACAAGTTAAAAACTAAGGTTTTAGAGAAAAATCTAACAGCGATTGAGAAAGAGAGGTTTCAGAAGGAGACAGGTCTAACATTGGTGAAGAAAGTAAAATACCTGGGGGTTAATATGACTGCTAAGAATGTGAATTTATTTAAAGATAATTATGAAAAATGCTGGACAGAAGTGAAAAAAGATTTAGAAATATGGTCAAACTTGAAGCTTTCTTTGCTAGGCCGTATTGCTGCTATAAAAATGAATGTATTGCCAAAAATGTTGTTTTTGTTTCAATCATTGCAAATTTTGGATAAAATGGACTGTTTCAAGAAGTGGCAGAAAGATATTTCCAGATTTGTCTGGCAGGGCAAGAAGCCCAGAATAAAATTTAAAATACTAACCGATGCAAAAGAAAGAGGTGGATTTGCCCTGCCAGACCTCAAAACTTATTATGAATCAGCTGCATTTTGCTGGCTGAAAGAATGGCTGCTTCTTGAAAACACAGACATTTTGGATTTAGAAGGTTTCAATAATGTATTTGGGTGGCATGCATATTTGTGGTATGATAAGGTCAAAGCACATAAAGCGTTTAAAAACCATATTGTCAGGAAAGCACTGTTTAATGTTTGGATAAGATATAAGGACCTACTGGAAAATAAAACCCCAAGGTGGTTGTCACAGATGGAAGCGAAGGCTCAGAAAAAACTCAATATGGAGGCCAAATGGCCGAAATATTGGGAAATTTTGGAACAAGAGGGAGATAAATTAAAATTGCAGAGCTTTGAAAAACTAAAAAACAAAGTGCGAGATTGGCTTCATTATTATCAAATAATGGAGGCATACAATTTGGACAAGAAAATTGGTTTCCAGGTGGAAAAATCAAAATTGGAAACAGAACTGTTAGATCCCAAAACTAAGATTCTGTCAAGAATGTATAACTTGCTGTTGAAATGGAATACTCAGGATGAAACAGTGAAATCTGCTATGATTAAATGGGCTCAAGATGTTGGACATAACATTATGTTGGCTGACTGGGAACAGTTATGGACCACAGGTATGAAGTTCACGGCATGTAATGCCTTAAGAGAGAATATTATGAAAATGATATACAGGTGGTACATGACACCAATCAAGCTTGCAAAAATCTATCATTTGCCCGATAATAAATGTTGGAAATGTAAAGAGACTGAAGGTACATTCTTTCACCTTTGGTGGACGTGCCCAAAGATTAAGGCTTTCTGGGAGATGATCTATAATGAAATGAAAAAGGTATTTAAATATACCTTTCTGAAGAAACCAGAGGCCTTTCTCCTGGGCATGGTCGGCCAATTGGTGCCAAAGAAGGACAGAACTTTCTTTATGTATGCAACAGCAGCAAGAATACTTATAGCAAAGTATTGGAAGACACAAGATCTACCCACCCGGGAAGAATGGCAGATGAAAGTGATGGACTATATGGAACTGGCGGAAATGACTGGCAGAATCCGAGACCAGGGAGAAGAGTCGGTAGAAGAAGATTGGAAGAAATTTAAAGACTATCTACAGAAACATTGTAAAATTAAGGAATGTTAAAAGGATGTTGGAATGAAGTAATGTGGTTTTTGCAGTAATGTTATATAGGGTTAAGGAAGAATGGATTGTTAACAGGTCAGAATGTAAAGTTACAATATATTAAGATGAATTAATAAGATAAATACAAGAATGGAAAGGACTTGCTGAAACAATCAATTGATCTAGAATACAAAAAAGGGAGGTGTGAGGAGGTCAAGGAAATAAGTAAATGAAAGATAAGTTATGGAAAGATGGATTTCTTTTTAACCGTTTTTACTTTTTCTGTATTTTGTATTTTTTGTTTTTAGTTTTTCCTTATTTTTGTAATTTTTTTTGAAACTTTAATAAATATTATTTTTTTAAAAATGAAGAGTCGGACACGACTAAACGACTAAACAACAACAATTGCACAAATTGCCAAATTATTGCCAAAAACCTTAAACTAAAATTCTGTGTCTATTGTGTATTTATTTTGGGGGTGGTTTGGGGGGTCTTCACACGCAAATGATGAATACACACCTCTTTACCCTGGCCTTTAACACCTGATATGTATATTTTTTGGACCCACCCTGTTTTTGTGATTGCAAGTTGTTTTATGCTGTCTTTTTAAACTGCTGTAATAAAATTTGCAATCCAATGTTTCTCATGGACAAAATCTGTCAGATCAAACTCTTAACACGGACCTATCATCCCTATTGAAAAGGAACATCAGATTTGAAACACTGTGTGACATAATTAGGTTTTAAAAACAACAACAAAGCAATGGTGGGTCAGGAAAACAATTGAAACAATTTACCTGCCCAAAGTCTCCGGCTGTTTTTTGGGGTATATCCATTTGGCGTTTATCTTGACTGCTTGATGGTTCTCTCTTTTTCCTCTCTTTTTCCGCTTTCAAGTGGTGACAGTGGGCCTGCAGTATCTTAACAAATCCTTGGCTAAAAGGGAAAAACAACATCTGTGTTCTCAGGAGGAAAAGACAGCTAATCAGCTATTAAGAAGGTTTTAGCAGAAGCAACCATAGCATGACTCTGTCAACAGCTCTAAGATATGTGAGAGATAATAGCCTGGAGGGGAAAAGAGAAAGCCTTTAGACTTTGAGTTTTCTGGTTTTTTATTTGTACTTTCTTTGTGGCATCTCCACATCATTCCTGAGTACCAAATTGGGTTAATATTACTTAATTCATTAATAAGGAACACTGGGGACAGAATAATTACTGCAGTATAATCCTTTGCAGATGTAGGGCATGTACACATTAGCAACTTAAAATGCAGCAAGATTCTCCGTCACACACATAGACTGCATTTCAAGTTGTTTTTACCTTTCTGGACACATGATGACCTGATTTGTTTCCCTGTATCTGCAACACCATCACCCTAAACTCTTATTCAACTCCTCTGTCTCACGTCCCAGCTGTTGGACCACAGCCAGTCTTGAACTGACTCACTGTATTTGACCTTAGCTTCTCCTTAAGATGCTGTGTTTTTGGAGTGCCCTGATACCCGATTGCTACCAAGGCAAGGCAAGAAGACTCCTATACTATTTGCGTGGCAAGGTCCTGAACCCTCCCCCATTGTAGAATAAAGACACATGACACCAGAATTTAGGTTAATGGGCTGAAAAAGGCCACAACTTTATTGATTACAGAATGTGAGTGGTATTGGCTTAGGCATTGGAACCAATGACTATATCTAACTCCTGCCCGCCGGCTGAGAGTCTAGTAAGGGTTAACCACTCATGGGGGAGCCTTGTTGATGCATATCAACTAGGAATTCCCCCAGGGTCACCGATAGGGGTCATGCTATGGCCCCGGCCCCTGTCTGGGCTTCAGACAGAGGACACACACACCCCAGATTCCCTTAACGGAATACCCTTGAAATAGGAGGGGTAGGTGATGGCCGCCACCTCACCTCACCTCCAGCCAAACACTCCAATGCCTAACCGCCCCATGAGCCAGGTAAAAGAGGGAGCGAGCCTGGCTGCGGCTTGTTTAAATGGGCTAAGCCATGCCCCCTTCGGCCGATCGGACTGGCCGATATGAGAAGACCTGGCCAGGAACTCCCTGTGACGCGGTGCTACCTAAGCCCTGTGTGCACGGGTCGGGCTCATGATCTGCCGGCAACGTCGACTCCCTGCGAGGGGATTCAGCTTTCCTAACCCCACCATCAACATTGGAGGGTTAGGACTGGTCCCTAAGTTACCTAGATAACAAGTGAAATTATGGATAACAAGTGAAATTATGGATAACAAGTGAAATTATGTTCTCCGAATAGGGGAAAGATTTGAGCACATGTTAAATTAACAGACCTTAAAAGTCCTTATCTCTGGATTGATTTTGCCCAAAGTTAGATCACCTCAATGGAAAGAGTAAATACAAATGAAACATATACAAAGACTAAAAACCTAGATTTTCTTCATTTGGAAATTACATAATTTGAAAGCTCTTAACTCTGAGACAAAATGTGACACAAAACTCCAGTACTGCTTAAAGCAGGAAGTGAAGAATATTAGGCTTCACTTCAGTGGAAGGAATAAATTAAGTGAAGTATATAATTGTTTCCTTTGGAATCTGACCAAGGCAGGAGGATGGGTAACTTGTCTGTCCTAGGGGAAAGTGAAGTGGAATCATTCAGCTCATGGTTTTATATATTATCTCAAAGACAAATATGGTAGCCATCAGAATTTGTTATGGAATGGCTTGAAATTTGACTCTGTTTCAAGTGTAATGAAAGATTTTTTTGTGCCCACCCAGCACACCATATGTAGATTAGGCCATTGGCCCCACCCACAAAATGTGGCACAAATTTGCACAAAATTTGCACATGTTCTGATTTATGTGCATAGATGGGCATTTATAAATTATTAGAACAATCTGAATAGAAACACAGTACATCTGACCACAGTGGGGAAGACTGAAAAGATCAGGCGATCTCTTACCCTCCTTGGCATCTTTTTATTTTGTTGCTAAGCATAAGGCTGGGTTGGGAAATGATTTTTCTATAAGAGGCTATTAAAAGGTAAAGGGACCCCTGACCGTTAAGTCCAGTCATGGACGATTCTGGGGTTGCGACGCTCATCTCACTTTATTGGCTGAGGGAGCCGGCGTTTGTCTGCATACAGCTTCGGGGTCATGTGGCCAGCATGACTAAGCTGCTTCTGGAGAACCAGAGCAGTGCACGGAAGAAGAATAAGAGTTTGGATTTGATATCCCGCTTTATCACTACCCTAAGGAGTCTCAAAGCGGCTAACATTCTCCTTTCTGGAGCTCTGGAGCCAACTGAAGATTCCCAGGTAAGATCCTCCCTCTATTGTGTGGGCTGGTAGTCCCTCCCCTACCTGGTCTGGTCACCTTGGACAACTGACTGAGGTAGGCAGAGACCTCCAGGTATCCCACCTGGGGGAAGGCGAAGCCAATGGAGCCACACAGGGTCCAGGGACTGCGCGCGACCACGCAAAGGGCGCCCCCCCCCGTTTAATGTGGAGAGCGGTCGTTCTCCTTTCCCTTCCTCCCCCACAACAAACACTCTGTGAGGTGAGTGAGGCTGAGAGACTTCAAAGAAGTGTGACTAGCCCAAAGTCACCCAGCAGCTGCATGTGGAAGAGCGGAGACGCGAACCTGGTTCACCAGATTACGAGACTACTGCTCTTAACCACTACACCACACTGGCTCTGCCGTTTACCTTCCCGCCAGAGCGGTACCTATTTATCTACTTGCACTTTTGACGTGCTTTCAAACTGCTAGGTTGGCAGGAGCTGGGACCGAGCAACGGGAACTCATCCCATCTCGGGGATTCAAACCGCCGACCTTCTGATCGGCAAGCCCTAGGCTCTGTGGCTTAGACCATAGCGCCACCCACGTCCATTAACTCACCTAAAAACAGGAGTGACACACAAGTAATAAGATGTCTTACAGACAGAATGTCAATAAGTGATGCGTTCCCCATCATTGCATTTCTGTACAGGCAAAGATGTAACCTGATGAATTTCTGCCTGCCATAAAGCTGCTAAGGACTTAAGAGCCTTGCTCTCCCGCGGGGCCAGCCCTCAACCATGAGTTATAAACCAGTTTTGTTGCTGGAGGTTTTTGATTAACCGGCTGGCAATACGACATTCAGTGCAAGTCCAGGCATGGTAGTTTAGACTGGGGTGTGGTGGGGTCAGATGAGATTTAAGATTTATAGCAACCAAGGTTCAAATGCCTATGCTTGGATAAGTTCAAGATGAGATTGGTAAAAAGCAAGCAGTGCATTCCAAGAGCATTTGTTGTGATTATTTATAGCAGTGTTATTAGCATAGGTCAAGCAGTTGCTCTTTTCTTCCCCTACAAAAAGAATTTGAACCTTTTACACATTTAAGTGCTTATACCATCAGCAGCAATCCACCCAGAAGAATCTCTGTATTTCCCTCATGTTGCTGCTACAATAAACTTCACAGTAGACTCCCCCAAAACATTTCTCTGGATAACAGTTCTGGATTATATACATACATACATAGATATATGCATCATTTTATTTGCATACCACCTTAATAAAGTTAAGATGCTCAAAGTCGAAATATACATATATATATAAAATTGTCCAGTAGCACCTTAGAGACCAACTCAGTTTGTTCTTGGTATAAGCTTTCGTGTGCATGCACACTTCTAGAACCATACTCAAAGTGGTTTACAACATTAAAAATATATAATTCAAAGTAATCATCAACATTAAATAAAACATTGAAAATGTACACAACCAAATCAAACAAATACCACATAAATCATAATATACAAAAAATAATGTCAATAACAGCAACAACCACACACACACACACACACACACACACACACACACCCAAACAAAAAACCCCCAAAACAATACCCCAGCAGCTTCAGCTTTTGTAGCTGGAGTCAGTCAAGGCCCACCTTGTTAAATAATTTAATTCACTGAAATTGTAAATGCTTTTATACATTTACTTATATGCATTTAAACTATGTGTTTAAATTTGATTGGTTAGTAACTGAATTCTAGAGAGTTCTCATGTGATTGGCTAACTTAGGTCACATGGGAGGCATCTAGCAAAGGAGAGACCCTGTTTTATGTGAAACAAGATGACTGTTTTAGAATCCACTGTGAACACTGCTAAGTTGAATAGAGTGTCAGAATGCTTCTTCCCTGCTTGAAAGAAAGAGAGAAAAAGCTACAGGAAAAAGCACAAGTGGAAATTTCTCATAGGAGTTGCAAGGCATGGCCGAACTGAGGTGCAGAAGGCTGAGCTCTGGAAAGAAAGGAAAATACAGTTGTTTGGGAAGTTAGAAGAAGTGGCTGTAAGCCCATGCTTGGAGAAGCACGTGACTGTAAATATTAATCTAGAACTACAGGTTTCTGCAACCGAGATGCTGGTGGCGCTGTGGGTTAAACCACAGAGCCTAGGACTTGCAAATCAGAAGGTCGGCGGTTCAAATCCTCACAATGGGGTGAGCTCCCATTGCTCGGTCCCAGCTCCTGCCAACCTAGCAGGTCAAAAGCACGTCAAAGTGCAAGTAGATAAATAGGTACCGCTCTGGTGGGAAGGTAAATGGTGTTTCCGTACGCTGCTCTGGTTCGCCAGAAGCGGCTTAGACATGCTGGCCACATGACCCGGAAGCTGTACACCGGCTCCCTCGGCCAATAAAGCGAGATGAGCGCCGCAAGCCCAGAGTCGGCCACGACTGGACCTAATGGTCAGGGGTCCCTTTACCTTTACTTTACAGGTTTCTGCAAGTTTTTGCATGTTAAAGTCTGGACATTGGTTTAATTTCCAAATAAGGATGTCAGTCCTATATATATAAATTGAGCTTATTAACTGTGGTTTTTTTGCAACTCTTACTTCAACACACCTTTCCAGGCCAGGTGAAAAAGGGCCTGCAAGGCGGGAAGCAGGTATTCCAGGACTCACAGCCAAGATAACATGCAGGGTTATTGTACACTACCATGGGTGTAGCCAGGATTTTTGTTGGGGGGGCAGTAGGCCTTTGTTGGGGGGGGGCAGAACCTCAGCTATGTATTGCTTTTTTATTGATTTAGAGGGGGCAGCTGCCCTTCCCTGTCCCCGTTGTCTACGCCTATGTACACTACTTTCTCAAAAAAGCAACAACAACACAACAACACTCTGTCTAACAACAGTGAGCTGCAGGGCTTACGTATTCCTGCTCTCTCAACCACAGTGTCCACCCCCACCCCCCAAAAAATGGGACTAGTAAAGCTGAACTTTATTTTCGTTTGCTGTGGTAAGGTACCTTTTCTAACATTTATAAACTCAGGGGACTGCCCCCTCCTTGGTTTTTGACATGTCAAAAGGGAAAAGACTTACAAAAGAAACCAAAAGCCTTTTCTATTCTCTGTGTTCATTAAGTTACTCAGTTATGAATGTGCTGACATTGCCTCTTAAAACATCATATAATAGACCCTCACAAGCTTTTGCTCCCGTTGGCATGGGGGATATTTTAACAGTTTATACTCAATCAATCTTCCTCTCCTCATTGGTTCTTTCCCTGTGAACTCCAGAATGAAAAATGATACGCTTCTGATCTTGCATATTAAACCATAACTGATGTTTATTTAATCGATTTTCAGTCTCCCGAGCTAAAATGTCAGTTGGAAAGCATCTGAAACATGCAGTTAGGCCATGAAACATCTGAGTGCGAATCTATGGAGGGAATCTATTGTAAGCATGACTACGATCAATATGAATCAATACATTTACTTCTCTTGGTCCTGTCAATGATTTTTATTCTTATTATTACTGAATGAAATGCCAGCAGTCTGACTTTATTTATTTATTTATTTATTTATTTATTTATTTATTTATTTTCTATTCTTCCTGGAGGAAGGCTGTTCTGGAACTGGCTTTTGGTACAAGACGAAGTGAAAAAGATCGCAGCTCAAGGACAGAGCATCCAAAGTTCATTCAGAAGGTCCAAGGTACAAACCCTGGCTAGGGGTGGCGGGGATTCAAATCAGTTCACACTGAAAGGCAAACTTTCCTAATTTGCAGTTTCCAAGACCGCATAAGAACCAAAACACAGCCATCCTTCGAAATTGACACTTCTCTGAATTTTGCCATGCATCTCTTTCATACACGTGCAAGTACCGTGTATAAAAATGCATATACGTGAGTAAGGTGCGCACAGAAATGCATATATTAGTGAAAAAGACATACACAAATGCATTGCATTAGGGGAAATTACTTTGCAAGATTGGGTATATTAGGCAAAACTGCACACAAACATGTATATTAGGAGGGAGGTCATGATGACTATTTTAAAATCGCAAACTGATGTGGAAATGTGGACAAGTGAATTTAAGATTGGGAAAATGAGGGAAACTCAGGGAAACCAAAATTGACATATTTGCCCCTCTCTATTCCCAACATCTCTAGGTAGGGCTGGGAGAAAATGCTGTCTGAAATCACGGAGAGTTGCTAATAGTCAGTGAGGACAGTATTGAGCTGTTGTTGTTTAGTTGTGTCTGATGCTTCGTGACCCCCTGGACCAGAGCACGCCAGGCACTCCTGTTTTCCACCGCCTCCTGCAGTTTTGTCAAATTCATGTTGGTAGCTTCGAGAACATTGTCCAACCATCTCATCCTCTGTTGTCCCCTTCTCCTCCTACACTGGTGCAATTGTGTGACTCAATATTAGGCGGCTCTCCATGTTCCTAAGTTTTGTCCCATTGCACTGGATTGGGACTGAGTGCAACACTCAGCCCTAGACTGTACAAAAGAGTAGATTGAAAATCTGCCAAGAGTTTGCTCAATTTGTCCAGTACTGAACTCCCCACACTCATTGATGCCACAGATGCATGATGTCTGCAGCCGGTGCAGGGAAGAGCGAGGAAATGAACACAGGAGAACACAGGGTTGAATCAGGCTACAACTTTATTGATTACAGGTAAGAGTAGATAAGAGTTAGGGACGCGGGTGGCGCTGTGGGTTAAACCACAGAGCCTAGGACTTGCTGATCAGAAGGTTGGCGGTTTGAATCCCTGCGACGGGGTGAGCTCCCGTTGCTCAGTCCCTGCTCCTGCCAACCTAGCACTTCGAAAGCACAAAGTGCAAGTAGATAAATAGGTACCACTCCGGTGGGAAGGTAAACGGTGTTTCCGTGCGCTGCTCTGGTTCACCAGAAGCGGCTTAGTCATGCTGGCCACATGACCCGGAAGCTGTACGCCGGCTCCCTTGGCCAATAAAGTGAGATGAGTGCCACAACCCCAGAGTCGGTCACGACTGGACCTAATGGTCAGGGGTCCCTTTACCTTTAAGAGTAGGTTTGGCTAAGGCATTGTGCATGATAGGAACCCGGTGGGGTTGAACTTGTGCTGTGGATTGGACCCCAACATGGACTGGATGCCACAACCCCATGCAGGCCGCCATTGGGAGAAGTGTATTGGCCCACTGGTCCCCCACTGGACTCCCAGATAGAGTCACCCCTCCTGGACTCCTCTAACAGAGTACCCCTGTGACTAAGGATCCGGCCCAATGCCTTATCCACCCAAGTTGTGACAGCTGCTATGAGGTAGGCAAAAATCTGCAATCCGGCCAATTTGCTTGCAGGAAAAATTCCTCCCTGGCCCTGAATATGGGAACCAATTAACCACCAACGTCCTTATGCTAACCTGCCCACTCCCCCACTGAGCAGGTCCCTAACAGTCTGGGTGGGATGTAAATCCTGTGTCGGTCAGCCAAGAGGGCAGCCTGCTCCAGGACGCCCTCCTAAATACCCCAGGGGTGGGCAGGGCACAGCCCCCATATTGATGTCCTGATAGTCTTGTGGACCAGGCCTGCCCAAACAGTGGGTCTGGCATGGCCAGGGGAGGGCAGGGCCAAGTGGCCATCCCCCTCCTCTGACCAGGTAGGACAAAGGTGATTTTCTCTGGATATGGCCACAGCCGCACCATGTGACAAAATCTGCCCAGCCTGAAGCCCCAGGTGTGCAGATATTCTCATTTCATATATTGCAGGCTTCCTCAACCTCGGCCCTCCAGATGTTTTTGGCCTACAACTCCCATAATCCCTAGCTAGCAGGACCAGTGGTCAGGGATGATGGGAACTGTAATCTCAAAACATCTGGAGGGCCCAGGTTGAAGAATCCTGATATACTGTGTATGCAAGTCACACTGGTTTATTTGAGATTGGTCTGCATGTAAATCGGATCCTCCCTTAAAGAGGGCACGTGTTGCGGGGAGACCTGGCAACCAAACCCTGTGTTGTGGGTGGGTTTGATTGATTAGTCGCAACACCCAATTGGTAGGTCCCTTGATGATGGGTTTAATCAGGCCAATTGGACACAAGCTAAACAGATCAAGGGACCTAGATATACCTATGCATGTGACCCAGAGCTTCCTCTTTCGGTGCGTACATCAGAACACCCACCCACCTCTCCCTACTTTTAGGGCTTTGCGCTTGACCTTGCTATGCCATTGTGTGTCGTCTATCATTGGGACAGGGGCATGGCAGGAATTTTCCCCACTTGGCTGATTGGCTGGTGCCATTTAGGTTTCGCCTGCCGCGTAACAAATTGTCACAACTTGTATGGTTGCGGATAGGCTCTGGTTCAGGTGATAGGGATGGGAGAACGCTCTCGCCATCCCTATGTGAAGGGTATTCCATTAAAGGAATCCAGGGACTCAGTGGTTTGTTCAACCCTGTGAGGGGGTTGTGTCAATGCCTGAGTCCAGGGGGACATCTGGGTGGTGGACATAGCCTGTTCCCGGCTTTCCGCTTATCCAGGTGTTCACCCTAGGCTGACCTATGCTGGTGCTCTGGGTCAGCGCTACCTTCAACCAGCTAGTCAAACCAGAGCCTATGCAACCACTCACTTGCTGTAATCAATAAAGTTGTGGCCTAAATTCTGCCAAAAACCAAACCAAAATTTGAGTCTTGTCTGAATTTATTTAAGGGGGAGGTTTAAAGGTCTGAACACGCAAATGTGCTTAAGGCTGAGCCTTCATGGCTCGCCATAATGTTGCTTAGTGCTGCAGTATGTAACAAAAAGAGAGTGGAACCTGGTAGATTATTAGTCTTCCACGTTTCTCAGCAACTGCTCATACACATTTAACAAAGTGCTGTGCTTGAAAGAGCTTTCACGAGCAAACTCGGAGGTAGTAATAATATCTCCCCTCTCAAGGAAACAGCCAAACGTTTTCCGAACACTAGAGCGACAGTCAGTTGTCGCACAATACTCTGAACAGTCTTCCAAGTGTAATAAATTGGTCCAAGTCTAGCAAGACAAAGCACCTGGCTAGGCAAGAAAGAAATTCGGTGCACGGTGCCAGGAAAGGCTGATTAATATTCTCCCGCCCCCTGGAGTTAATTTTGCCATTCTCTCATCAGGTACTTTGAGGGAAGCTGCTCATACATGAAGACAGCTATTACTGCGGAATGATTCCACTGCAAACTTTAATCAGGGCTGGAAAAGAAGTCTGGGCAGATGAGAGGCCCTGATCCTGGCTGCGAGTTTTGGAGGGCCTCTGAGGCTGAAAGCTGACACCAGCCAGCTGAGAAAAGGGATGTGTGTAGAGGCCGTATCCAAGACAACAGAGTATTTTCCTTGACATGGATTTGTGCAGCAAGGTTAAAGTTCTGTGAAAGCAACAGCTGTTGTAAAAACATTGTATTAAATATGCTTAGAACTGGAAAATGTGCATTATTCGTCTTGGACTCATGGGCGGGAATGCAGGATGTGTAAAATATTTTACATAAACTTCTTGTTGCAAGAAACCTTTTAAAAAAAAGTATTCTGTGCCCTATACTCATATGAAAAATAAGATTTTCCTGCTTGTACACATTATCTTCTAAATAAGTATTTTGTGGTTTAAAATACATGCAGGTCAAACCTAAGCATGATTACTCAGAAGAAGTCGTTCCAAGATCAATGGGACTTGCTCCCATATACATGAGCATATGAGAGTAGTTTTACTGGGCAATCCTGGGCATGTTTGCTCAAAAGTAAGTCTACTAAATTCAATGGGATTTACTCTCTAGACCAAGTGCGTTTAGGATTGCAACCTTACTGTGACTCAAATTAATAATTTAAAACTGAGCCACAATTTATGTGCAATAACATATATTTGTGAATCAGTTTTGATCCATGATTTTCCCATACCTCCCTCCATTTTAAGCCCCATGTATGATGTCTTTTCCAAATTCTGCACGACCACTTTCTGGCATGTGATTACCTCTGGCTAAGGTGGTACAAAGATTTCTGGTTTCTCCGCACTGAAGAGCTGCTTCAATAAAATGCCTGTTGATCAAATCTCTTCCCCCTTCATAAAAGCCTCTTGTTTTTATGTGCCATTTTCCAAGTCATAAGACACTCTTCGCGCAAAGTCAACGGCACAAGAAGAAATAAATATATGCTTGTGTAATATGTCATACCAGTCAACTGTCCCGAAGTTGTCTCTGCTTCTGTTTGAATTCTGGGATGCCCCACTGCCACTGCCTCTCCTCTGCCGCCTCTGCCTCCGCAGCGGCCGGGGCAGGTGTGGCAGTCTCTGCCACAGATTCTGCCGTCGCCTCTGCCTCCACCGCACATCTGCAAGCAGGCACAACACACCTGGAAGCAAACTTCTAGAAGTGGACGCACCATTTCCATCTACGGCTGAGGGCTAGCCACCACCATGGCAGCAGAGGAGGGATAGCTGGCAAAGGTGTGGCGGTAGGCGAGGGTGGCTCTGGTACGAAGATTGGGTGGGGGCGAGAAAGAGCGCAACTCTGGGTGGGGTGAGAAGGAGAAAGACAAGGGGTTCTGGGGGTATTTGTCCCCCTTCCCCATCCAGAAATGTCAAAATCACTAATAATGATAATAATAATAATAATAATAATAATAATAATAATAATAATAATAATAATTTACCGTATTTTTCACTCTATTGGACACACCAGACCATAGGAGGGGGAGAACAGGAAAAAAATATTTTTTTTCTTGTTCTCCCCCTCTAAAACAAAGTGCATTCTGTGCGTTCAAGCTGCGTTCACCCGAAGCCTCTGGAGTTCCCGCTGGGCTCCAGAGACTCTGGGTTCCTTTCGACCTGCTCTTTGGGGCTGGCAGGGGGGGAGCGCTGCTTTCCCCCACCGCCAGCCCCAAAGACCAGGTCGGGGAACAGCGGGAAGGCACGCTCTGCCTTCCCGCTGCCCCCCGAGCTTGTGGGGCTGGCAGTGGGGAGAAGCCCTGCTATCCCCCACCACCAGCCCAAAGACCAGGTTAGGGAGCAACGGGAAGGCGCGCTCCACCTCCCCGCTGCCCCCCGAGCTTGTGGGCCTGGCGGTGGGGGGAAGTGCTGCTTCCCCCCACCGCCAGCCTCCAAACCAGGTCGGTATTTATACCCCACCCATCTGGCTGAGTTTCCCCAACCACTATGGGCGGCTCCCAATCGAGTGTTAAAAACAATACAGCATTAAATATTAAAAACTTCCCTAAACAGGGCTGCCTTCAGATAGGATTGCTTAAAGATAGGATTGCTGCTTATTTCCTTCACATCTGAAGGGATGGTATTCCACAGGGTGGGTGCCACTACCGAGAAGGCCCTCTGTCTGGTTCCCTGTAACCTCACTTCTCGCAATGAGGGAACTGCCAGAAGGCCCTCAGAGCTGGACCTCAGTGTCCGGGCTGAACAATGGGGGTGGAGATGCTCCTTCAGGTATACAGGACCGAGGCCATTTATTGCCCCAGGAAGTCTAGAGTGGGATCACCTCCATACAGGAGGTTTCCTTCCAGTCACATCTTAGCCAGAGGTTCCTACAGACGTGCACATGCACACCCCACTCCACCCTCTGTTCAAGAAAACAAGAGGCAGTTACAGTTCAAAGGCACCTTCTGGCCTGACAAAAACTCTAAAGGAGAGAGCAGGGCAGGGCTGGTGGCGGGTGGGGCCTGCTGGCCCAGGCAGAGTACCAAGGAACAGCTAGAGATGCTTGGAGGGCCACATTTAGCCCTCAGGCCTGAGGTTCCCTACCCCATGCCTCATCTGTTTTAGTTCATTCAGGGCACTGTCGCAGAGAATGTTGCCTTCCGAAATGACATCTGCTTCATTCTGTGCACTTTCCATTGTGAAATGAGTGGAATCTAAGGGAGGAGGAAGAGGAATTGCTCACACAGCCAAAACACCCTTCCTAACCCTCCTTCCCTAAGGAAGACCAGTTCTTACTTGCCTCCCCAAACTGAATGAACATGACATTTCTCAAGAGGTGTTCAGGGCTGTCGAGTGGATGAGTTCCTCTCCCCTGCTTAGCCTGCGCAGCAAACATTTATCTTTCCTGATGACAGCTCTGAAAATCAGCAACTTTTAGGATGGAGTGATGTAATGGCTTGCCTTGAATGCATTTTACTGCAAAACGGTTGGCTTTGCCCCCCCCCCCACAAACAAACACCATCTCATTCATGCGTATACAACCCCGACCCCATCAAATCTGGTGCTCAATTTACCAAGGGGGGGGGAAGAAGGACTGGATACCCCAAACTTGATAGTCCCCTTATTTCCTGCTTTTAAAAATTTGTCAAAATGGGGTTAAATCAGAGGATATACTAAACTGGAACCAGAGTAGATAGAAATGTGTATACTGCCTTGGTGTGATGACATCACACTGCACTTTTGTTTTATTAAATATTGCTATGGGAAAGATGAGAAATAGATGTGGAGTGGCTGCTTCAGTGATAGACAAGAATTTGGCTTGCCGTATGTTGTTCTCTCAACAGTGGTTTCTTCTTACAGCAAAATAACTGCATACAGAAACCTCTTTTTCCAACTTGGGGGGAGAAGCATGGGAAGCAAGGAACACGCTTGGCTCCCATCCAGAGAAAGTCACTCAGGTTTAAGTCCCGTTGAAATTTGAAGGATGTAACTTAGCAGCCGCTAACTTGTCCCATTGCATTCAGTGGAATTTAAGTGCACCTAATAGCCTTTACTGGACTGGGACTTTATCTTTGCCCGGAAGGAGAGCACAATTATACCTTTCGTGTATACCTTTTGTCATCACTCCATACATAAAATGTTCATGTGCATATTTGGCTGAGAGTTAGCTTGAAAGTTCATAATGACATAGGAATGTGCATGATAAAAAAAGAGAGGTTGATTTATAGAAGTGTTTTATGAAAGACAACTCCCATATATGTCTATATACAAACACATATATTGTGTGTAAAATAACTGGACTTGATTTATTCCCTTTCACCCTCTGGGCTGGGCTTCTCTTCAAGGAAACAGAATCTGTATCTTTGACTTTTTTCATCAAACAGAGAAATGGCCATACAGTCATATCTTGGGTTGAATGTGCTTCAGGTTGAGCGCTTTCGGGTTGTGCTCCACAGCAACCTGGAAGTAACAGAGCACGTTACTTCCGGGGTTTGCCGCTCACGCATGCGCAGAAGCTCAAAATGACGTCGCGCGCATGCGCGGAAGTGGCAAAACGCGACTCGCGCCCGCGCAGACGTGCCACCGCGTCTTATGTTCTATTCAGGATGCGAACAGGGCTCTGGAACAGATCCCGTTCACATCCCGAGGTACCACTGTAATTTGACAAGCCAACGGAAAAGTCCATGAGGGCTGTGGGAGCACTCTTACAGGTTACCACAACAGGATCCCAGTCTGTAGGAAATGGAGCTTCTACTGCCATGGGCAATGGGGTGTGTGTGTGTTGCCCCTACTGCAACAATATTCACAAGCACAGCTTTTGCTATATGCTCAAGCCATCAGAATAGAAACCTTGCAATTAGTGACTGGAAGGGACCCCAACTGATTTTCCTTTAAAGCAAATGTGACATGTTGAAAAGTTCATTGCTTATTTCCCGAGCCCTAAATGATACCCATTGCTAGTGATGTAACATTTCATATATCTGGTTCTCAAACAGGTTGCCACAAAGAAGCAGCAACACATTGCTGCTATCGCAATAAGAGCTCTGAATCCCCGCCCCCATCTGCACTATGCATTTAAAGCAGTATCGTACCACTTTAAACAGTTATTATGGTACCTTCAAATAATTCTGCGAACTATAGTTTATTAACGATGCTGAGATCCCTGTTCCCCTCGCAGAGCTACAATTCCCAGAGTTCCCTGGGAAGAGGGGTTGAATGTGAAACCACTTTGAAATTTAATATTATTCTGAGGAGAATTTCTTTCAGTGCATTGAATGAAGTTATGCAGATACAGATCAACCTGGCACTGACCCACTGAAAACGAGGAAAGTATTTTGTACAAACTCACAATTTGTCTTTGTAATTAGGGCATAAATCAGCCCTATGAAAGCATGTCCTTATGACTAATAAATTGAGCAATTTCAAAACAATTAAGTTTTTCTCCTGTGTAATGTTCAGCACTGTTAGCAACGTTCGCAATGGTGTCATCATTGAAGCCTTTGAAAATCAAGCAGGAAAACACTCAATAGTTTGAAACGCTGAGTGGCGTTGTTACTGCTTTGCCTCTTTTGCAAATAACAACCAAAAACCATGAGCTCATTGTTTAGCAAGCATCTTTGGAAAATGACCCCAAAGGCAGCCTGCTTTGGGTGCCCTTGATGACTTGAGAGCTGCAGTTGTGTTGGTGTTTTAAGTTGTGCTACAGCTGGCCTAGTTACTGTTAAGAGTTTCCCTTTCTCTATCCTTTATATTCTCCTAAGCTCCTCCCATTCTGGTTTTTCACACTGTCCCTTCTTCAAGATGACCTCTCTCCCACCTCTGACCTCTTTCAGAGTTTTTGCCCTCGCTTTAACAATGATTTATGATGTGCCTGTGAAAAGGTCAGGCCCAGTTTTACGGTTTGCTTAAAATATTTCTTTTTAGGCTAGATACAGAAGTGCTGCTCAGTAAGTGCTAAGTAAATAAACAAAAGGATATAGCCGGCTTCCTCTTCTTTGCTAACTACTGGTTCTTTTAAACACTCGTTGTCGGAGATGTTTACTAAGTCCTCCAAAAAATTAACAGATACCTATAATCATTTGGTAGGGTAATGAAATGTGTCAAGGGCTTAGGATATCCAGAAAGAGTAATTTCAAATTAAGTTGTCTCACAGTTCAATGAAAAGGCAACTGCTAGAGATAATTCAAAAGCTTGAAGAAGTATTAGACAGGGAGTCTATTTTTCTTTGAGTTTGACAGATAGATCTTTTTCAGTAAAAAAAGTAAGATGGTCTACCAACCATGAACTCACATTCAGTCCTGTCTTCCACGGTCGGTCTCTCCCCCCCCCCCCCTTTGCCTGAGTAAAGATGGCCACACAGGGCTCCTTGCTTTAAAATAAATTCTGGTCTTTTGTGATATGAACTTTCTGCATAGTCACTAAAGTGCACATACACACACTGTGCAACTCCCCTCAAACCTTTCTTTAAGTGTTCCCAGTCTGGTTGCAAAAAGAAAGATATCCCTGAAGATACAACGACAGCACTTATTATCAAAAAAATAAATTAAGTGAGTTGGAAGAAAGGAGAAAGTATGACGAGTTTCTCTGCTTTGCAATGCATTGTCCAGTTATACATGCTCTTTAAACTCTGATACATGTATCAATGCCTGGGTTAAATAATTCCAGATGGAAACTTTACAGATGCCATACGAGACACTTCCAGGGTTTCTTAAAGTTATGAATTCCCCCCCTGGCCAAATGTGTGATTTACTATTCTGACAACCTTAACAGGGAGACGGGGAGACATTCTTTGCTTCTAAAATTCTTTAAAATGTTGCAAGAGTGAAAATCCTGCCAATTTTTTAAAATTATTATTTCAGCAACTTCCATAGCAACAGTGAAAATGTCATTGTGGACAGAAAAAACACATTAGGTTCTCTTCAACCGCATTTATACTTTTTCTTTTCTGTATTCTCCTTCATGGAGACAGTAGAAACATATTCACTGAAAATGCTTCTGGATTTTTTTATTTTTTATTTTAATGAGGAAAGAAAATGCTATGCCAACAGGATTGCACTATAGCAGTGGTGGCGAACCTATGGAACGTGTGCTAGAGGGGGCACTCAAAGCCCTCTCTGTGGGCACATGCGCCGTCGCCCCAGCACAGAGCCGCCAGAAGGCGAGGGTGGCGTGTCAAATCTTCAGTTCAACTTGGACCATGTGCATGGTGGGTCAGCACAGGAAACTGCACAGAAGGAGCAGGATGTGATGCCCGTCTCTCCAAAACAGGGGGCACAGCTATTCTTTGGCCCAAGTTCATTGCGCCCAATTGCCCTGAGGTTTCAGATGCTGCATGAGCAGGACAGTACAATGGTACCTCAGGTTAAGTACTTAATTCTTTCCGGAGGTCCGTACTTAACCTGAAACTGTTCTTAACCTGAGGTACCACTTTAGCTAATGGGGCCTCCTGCTGCTGCCACACTGCCAGAGCACAATTTCTGTTCTCATCCTGAAGCAAAGTACTTAGCCCGAGGTAATATTTCTGGGTTAGTGGAGTCTGTAACCTGAAGTGTATGTAACCTGAGGTACCACTGTACAGAGCCAAAATCCTCAAACTGGCCCATCTGCTGCAGCACCTTTAGGGCTCCTTTTGCTCAGCCGCTCTGCCCAGGATGCCCAGACCGAGAAGGCACCCTCAAGCCATCTCACCTTCTGATTTGATCCCAGAATGTCCCTATTTCCCTTTCCAGTGCTGCTGCCGTTGAGCTCAGGGAGGAGGATGAGCTGATGCTTGTCCTGAGTGACAGGCTGTCAGGGAGGACCCGTTGCCTCTCCAATGGCTTCTCCATGGCCACCATTATTGGTCTTCTCTCTTGGGCAGCTCTCTAGCAGCTGCTGGAGAGCGGACAAGGAGGAGGAGACATGCCAGCTTTGAGGGGCAGGCAGAGGGCAGGGCCACCCTGGGTGGGAAGAAGAAGAAGAAGAGTTTGGATTTGATATCCCGCTTTATCACTACCCTAAGGAGTCTCAAAGTGGCTAACATTCTTCTTTCCCTTCCTCCCCCACAACAAACACTCTGTGAGGTGAGTGAGGCTAAGAGACTTCAGAGAAGTGTGACTGGCCCAAGGTCACCTAGCAGCTGCATGTGGAGGAGTGGGGAATCGAACCCGGTTCACCAGATTACGAGTCCACCACTCTAACCACTACACCACACTGGCGGAGGAAAGGAGTGGACCTCAAGGAGTCTTGATTTTTTTAATTAAAAAAAATGCTTTGTGCATCCTGCTTGATGCAGGAGTTTGCAAGATGAAATCAGGCTGATAAATAGACGGCAGCAATCCTGAACCCACTTAGAGATCCCTCTTGAACATCGTGCGACTTGATGTTCTCAACAAGTATGCATTGGTAGGATTCATGTGCCACAAGCAGATTATGCATTTTGTAATTTAAAATAAAAAAAGACTTGAAAATGTTTTTTTTCCAGCCACATGTACAACTAAAGGCACAGGTGGTTTCTGCAGTGGAACACAGGAAGCTGCCTTAAACTGAATCAGACAATAGGTCCAACCACATTCCCAGTCTGACCTTGAAATGTTCCAGGTTGAACCTAAGCCCCCCTGCATGCAAAAAAAATGCTCAGCTACTGAGCTATGTCCATCTCCCATCCTGACGTATCCTTATTAGCTACTTCCTTACTCTTGTGGGAAATGAATGCCTCATTATTGCTCCCAAGTCCCTTGTGTGAATATAAAAAAGGTAAAGGACCCCTGACAGTTAAGTCTAGTCATGAACAATTCTGTGGCGCTCATCTCGCTTTACTAGCCGAGGGAGCCGACGTTTGTCCGCAGACAGTTTCCCCACCCGGCCAGTATGACTAAGCTGCTTCTGGCAAACCAGAGCAGCGCACGGAAATGCCATTTACCTTCCCGCCGGAGCGGTACCTATTTATCTACTTGCACTTTGATGTGCTTTCAAACTGCTAGGTTGGCAGGAGCTGGGACCAAACAACGGGAGCTCACCCCGTCGTGGGGATTCGAACCGCGGACCTTCTGATCGTCAAGCCTCCTCCAATATCGTTGGTGAATGGCTCGTCTCTCTTCTTTTATTGCCACATACTCTGTCTTTTCTCTCTCTTTCTCTCTCAAAAGTAAAGCTGATTTTGTACATATCCACTTATTTATTACATATTTATTTCTGGGACAAGTGGGAGGGGAGATGTTTCTAATCCCAGGTGCTTTCCACAGAGTGTTTCAAATCACACACCCTCAGCATCTAACAGTGCAATCCTGTGCCTGTCTACTCAAAAGTAAGACTTAATGGGTTCAATGAGCCTTATTCCCAGGTATGTGTGTGTGTTGGGTTGCAGCAGCCAGAGCTATCCTAAGTCTGCCCCTTTGGGCAGATGGTGTCAAGGGCCACTTCATCCCATCTCAACACCCCCACCCACCCACAACAAGCCATATTGTAGTACTGACCCCTCATTTCTTGGAGTGGGTATGGCTGAAAGGGTGTAAACGGGTGTAAACATCAGTACATGTGACACTACTGGCTATCTGAAGTGATAACAATATTCTATTGCTCATGCTATAATAATTAACTACAACAATTAACCATCTGGCCTCTCTCCCTGTCTTTTCCAATATGCTGTGGCGACGCCGGTGGCTGGAGGTTAGGTCAGTGCTGCCATTCCTCTTGACCATGGGTAGGCAAACTAAGGTCCGGGGGCCGAATCCGGCCCAATCATCTTCTCATTCCGGCCCACAGACGGTCTGGGAATCAGCATGTTTTTACATGAGTAGAATGTGTCCTTTTATTTAAAATGCATCTCTGGGTTATTTGTGGGGCATAGGAATTTGTTCTCCCCCCCAAAAAAAAAATATAGTCCGGCCCCTCACAAGGTCCGAGGGACAGTGGACCGGCCCCCTGCAGAAAAAGTTTGCTGACCCCTGCTCTTGACTGACCACTGCATATAAATAGCCATCCCTTATCCAACTTGGAGTTGTCTAACACACTTTCAAAGCCATTCAGTTTGGTGGTCATCACTACATTTTGTGGGAAGGAACAAAATGCTTTAAAATATCACATTCTAAATCTAAAATACCAAAACAAGCACCAGGAAGTAACACCATGCAGCTGGAATAAAACCCAGAGACAATTAAAAACCACTTCAGAGAAAACAGCCATTATAACACATACACACGCACCCCACAAAAAGCCTGTGAGGACAAAATAGCAGCTTTGAGGTGGGAGGTGATTTTTGTTGGGACTGTAGCAGGATTTGAAAGAGTACAACCTTCTCCTTTTTACCTTCTGCAGTCCAGAGGCTGAGCTGCCTGGGGGGCTGCTATTTACATAACAAAAAGGGGCACATTAACTTCACCTTGAATGCCACGGCTAGTTTGAAGAGGGGTGGGAAATCACTTTCTGCCAGGGAGATACATGCCCTCTTTGGCAACCCTCCAGGGCCACATGGCAGCAATGGTTGGGGCCAGATACAAAGGCAAGCAGAACAACTAAGATGACATTAAACTTACGGTCATGCAAAACTTCTTGTCTGTCCTTCCAGGCAAGCAAGGGGCAGAATCCCAGTTCAAGTGCATTTTCCAGCCAAGCAAAGGCATTCAAAGAGGGGTACAGAGCAGGTCGGGTGAAGGGTGTGGCCTGGGATGAGGGGTGTGGCCTAGGGAGAATCCTGAGGGCCAAGCAGAGAGGCTTGGAGGGCCGCATCAACCCTGTGTCCTGTAGTTCCCCACTCTAAGTTTGGCCCTCCATGTATTCATTTCATCTTGGCACAAAGAAATAGACACATGGAATAACAGAGGCCAAGGGCAGCTAGCGCATGGGTTGGCAAACTAAAGCCCGAGGGCCGGATCAGGTCCAATTGCCTTCTAGAGCCGGCCCGCGGACTGTCCGGAAATTCAGGTGGTCGGCATAGCATGTGTGCAATGGTTTTTGTGACTCAGCCAGCCTTGGGGGTCAAAAGTGAGGCGGGTGGCTGACGAGACAAGCCCCTTCTCTGTCCGTTGCGCGTGCGCAGCAATCTTTTCTTCTGGGGTGGGGAAGAGGGAAAAGGAGCCACAGTTTGGATTTCCATCATGGGGTTGCCGGTAACTGGCCTCAGGAAGGGCAGTTGCGGTGGCAGGGGCTCGGGGGCGCCCCGGGAGTGATGCCCACCAGTGTCTGTGGCAGCGGTGCTCCCCACCAGAGGAAGCAGGGAGCGCCTGGGCGGCTGCACTCCAAAGCATTTCTGGGTTCTGCTGGGGAGGCCATTCGTTAGCTACATGGTGCAAACCATGGAAAGGTAAATAGCCTCTGCCTCGTCTTCCCTCACGTGCGGAAAAGAATGTTTTTGCTTGCTTGACTTTTATTAGCCGAAAACTGGAAATCGCAAGAAATACCAACAACAGAAGACTGGCAGATGAAGATGTTGGATTTTTTGGAGCTGGCTGACCTAACTGGAAGAATCGGCAACCAGAAAGAAGAGGAGAAGAGGAGCCAGAATCTAGTACCAAAAGAGTACTGGAATTGATTCAAGAATTCGGACAAGTAGCGGGATTTAAGTTGAATAAGATGAAAACTAAAGTCTTAGAGAAAAATCTAACAGTGATGGAGAGAGAAAGGTTTCAGAAGGAGACAGGGTTAACACTGGTTAAGAAAGTGAAATACCTAGGGGTTAATATGACTGCCAAGAATGTGAATCTGTTTAAGGATAACTATGAAAAATGTTGGATGGAAGTGAAAAAGGATCTAGAAATATGGTCAAACCTGAAGTTATCATTGTTAGGCTGAATTGCTGCGATAAAGATGAATGTATTGCCAAGGATGTTGTTTTTGTTCCAAACATTGCAAATATTAGATAAAATGGAGTGTTTCAAGAAGTGGCAGAGAGATATCTCTAGATTTGTCTGGCAGGGCAAGAAACCTTGAATAAAATTTAAGATATTAACTGACGCTAAGGAAAGAGGTGGATTTGCCCTGCCAGACTTAAAACTTTATTATGAATCAGCCGCTTTTTACTGGCTGAAAGAATGGATGCTTCTTGAGAACACTGATGTGTTGGATTTAGAAGGTGTTAACAACGTTTTTGGGTGGCATGCATATTTGTGGTATGATAAGGTCAAAGCACATAAAGCGTTTAAAAACCATATTGTCAGAAAAGCATTGTTTAATGTTTGGATAAGATATAAGGATTTGCTTGAAAATAAAACCCCAAGGTGGCTGTCACCAATGGAAGCGAAGGCTCAGAAAAAGCTCAATATGGAGGCCAAATGGCCGAAATATTGGGAAATTTTGGAACAAGAGGGAGACAGATTAAAACTGCAGAGTTTTGAAAAATTAAAAAATAGAGTGCGAGATTGGCTTCACTATTATCAAATAATGGAGGCATATAATTTGGATAAAAAAATTGGCTTCCAGGTGGAAAAATCAAAATTGGAAACAGAACTGTTAGACTCCAAAACTAAGAATTTGTCAAGAATGTATAACTTGCTGTTGAAATGGAACACTCAGGATGAAATGGTGAAATCTGTTATGATTAAATGGACACAAGATGTTGGACATAACATTATGATGGCTGACTGGGAACAGTTATGGACCACAGGTATGATGTTCACGGCATGTAATGCCCTAAGAGAAAATATAATGAAAATGATATACAGGTGGTACATGACACCAGTCAAGCTTGCGAAAATTTATCACTTGCCTGATAATAAATGTTGGAAATGTAAAGAGACTGAAGGTACATTCCCAAGGATCAAGACTGAAGGTACATGCCCAAGGATCAAGGTTTTCTGGGAGATGATCTATAACGAAATGAAAAAGGTATTTAAATATACCTTTCTGAAGAAACCAGAGGCCTTTCTCCTGGGCATGGTCGGCCAATTGGTGCTAAAGAAGGACAGAACTTTCTTTATGTATGCTACAACAGCAGCAAGAATACTTATTGCAAAGCATTGGAAGACACAAGATTTACCCACGCTGGAAGAATGGCAGATGAAAGTGATGGACTACATGGAACTGGCGGAAATGACTGGTAGAATCTGAGACCAGGGAGAAGAGTCGGTGGAGGAAGATTGGAAGAAATTTAAAGTTTATTTACAGAAGCATTGTAAGATTAATGAATGTTAGAATGATGTTGGAATGAATTCATGTGTTTTTAGCAAAAATGTCACAAAGATTTAGAAAAAACAGACTGTTAATTGGTGAAAGGAGGGAAAGTAAACTTATATTAATATCAAGATAAATTTACAGGACAAAAATTTGAAAAGAGGGAAAGGATTTGCTGAAATGGATAACTGACTTAGAATACAAAAAAGGGAGGTGTGAGGAGGTCAGGGAAATAAGCTAATGAAAGAAAACAAATGGGAAGAGTTGCTGTATTTTTTCTTGATTTTTCTTTTTGTTTAATGGATTTTGTTTAATGGATTTTAATTCTTTGTTCTTTCTTTTTGATCTTTCTTTTTTCTTTTTTGTATTTCATCTTTTTTTGTTTAAAAGGATGTTTTTCTTGATGTTTCTTTTTGTACTTTTAAAAACTTTAATAAATATCTTATAAAAAAACAGAAAGAAGAGGAGACACAAGAGGATTGGAAGAAATTTAAAGAATATTTAGCTAAATATTGCAATATAAAAGAATTAGAAAATTCTTGGAAGTAACAAATAGGCTTAGGGGTAGAATAAGAATATGTGGTAGTAAATATTAATGATTTGAATAATAATAAAGGAGAAGAGCTTAGTTAATGAAAGGAGTTAATATTATTAGAAATATGAAATTGGAGAACTGTTATACAGGTGATATAATGAAATTCAGATAGAGGGGATTCGAGGAAGTCAGTTACCAATGTTAAGAGATTTAGGTATTTGAAGTAATAATTTTCTCTTGTGTCTAGTTTATTGTCTTTGTTGTGTGTTTTGTCATGTTTTCTGTGTGGAAAATTTGGAAAATCAATTTAAAAAACCTGAAAAAAAGAGAATGTTTTTGCTTGAGCGGCGCCAGCCTGACTTGGTGTGGCCAACAGCTTTTCCCTTCACCCACGCCTGCGCACATGCTCTCCAGAACTCACAGGAATGGCATGCTTACCTCAACCCCCCACCCCCACCCCACCTTATGAGAGAAATAATAACTGTCAACACCTAAAATGCAAAGGAAGCAGCGTGGGTGTATGAAGGAGCCCCCCCCCCAATCACATTTGGGCAACATTGGGGTTAGTCCCAATAAGGGTTTTTGTCAAAAATGCAGGTCATAATTGTGGCAATATATAGTCCGGCTTCCCACACGGTCTGTGGGACAGTGGACCGCCCCCCTCCCCCCGCTGAAGAAGTTTGCTGACCCCTGAGCTAGTGACACCCTCATACAAATGCAGATAGACAAGAGGAATTAGAATAATTATCTGGCTAATTTAATGTTGCTCGATCTCTGGAGCTCTGCATTGAGATTGTTGTAAACCTCTTCAAGATGGCTGTGATTAAGCACTATACAAATTGTCAAAATAAATAAAATGAACTTTCAGAAATATTTAAAATGTTACACTTCAAAGGGGTCGGGGAGTGGATAATAGACATCTCTCAGTCATTTGTCCTTAATAAGCAGAGCGGCCATGTCTCCTACTTTATAGAGTGAAGTCCTCTATTTGAAGGGCTGTCAAGTCTAGTTTAAAGATAAAGACCCATAAGAAGGGTGAGCAGTTAATGATCAAGGTCTTCTTCTTGGGTGAGCGTAAGTGGCCATGATAGTCTTAAGTCCTCCAGCTTTGCATTAAAATTCCCTGTGCAAGAAGAGGGCTTTTGAGGTTGAGGGAGGACTGCCTCCATTTTACTTCAAATTTTGGATTCATTTTTTGTACCATACTAGAATTGGGCTGTGGAGCACACACTCTGTTCATGTGGCATGCCAGGCATCTTGGTATCAGCATGCTAGATTGATGTACTGCTTCTAGCCAAGCTGCTACTGACCTGTAAGTGCACCCTGAATTTCCAAATTTTATGCACGATGCCATCCAGGCTCAAAACAGCACCTGCTTCTGGTCTGCCAAGGAACTAAACATTCTCATGGTTCTCCAGACCTTATCTCCTGAATCTGTTTTTGATGACCAGGGTTAAATTCTGAAACAGGTAAAGTCAAGTTAATTTTAAATTCCTCGGAGCTTGTGTAGGGTATTTATTTTGACACACTACCCCAGTCCTGTCCCCACAATCATACTTACTTAGGATTCAGAAGCAAAGCTTCTAAGGAAGATGGAATGGAGGACTCAGTCGCGCACGTTGCCAGCTAACCCAAGACAGAAGCAGTTCACGAGAGATTCTGTCCTTATACTAAATAGTTTGAGACCAAAATATTCTGCCACATTAGTCTGCTCCTCCACTGCATTCTGCAATGAGAAACCATGCTCTGCATCTTGGGATGTTATCAGAAGTCCACTTGGCTGGGTAGCACGTCAGGAATAGAGTGTTTTTGGTTGTGGCTCCCAAATTGTGGCAATTCCTACCTCAGGAGGCCCGGTTGGTTTCCTCTTTGTTGACTTTGTGATAGACCTTTCTTTTTTGTCAATATTTTGTCAATATTTTTGTCAATATTTTGGATTGATTTGTCAATATTTTTGTCAATATTTTGGATTGATTTAACTTTTTCTGGTCTCGTAAGCAATGTACAGTTTTTAGCTCTCTTTTTTTAGCTCTCTGATTGGTTGGTTTGTTTTTTACAAATTGTATTATATTTTTAACCTGGAATTATGATCTGCCATGCATAATAATAACAGTTGTTATAAATGCATTTATACACTTACAGTGACCATAAACACAAATTTGGAACCCTGTAGGAAAAAATCCTGGGGTGAGAGTTAGAATGAAAAAATAGTGCGTAGTAAAAGGGTTAAGCATATACCCCTCTGTAGTCCACTATTCCAAAGTTCAGTCTCCCTGAACTATTTTTTAAATGGTATGGTGGATCCTAGTCCACATATTTAACACAGTGTGTAGTTGAGCCCCTAAGTAATGTTCATATTAACCATGATTTATAACTGGCCTCAATGATACACACCTTCACCACTGTGGAAGGAGCCTCTTTGGGCAATAAAATGCCATTACAGCCCTAGATGAATATGAATATGAATATATATATATAAATATGAATATATATATATAAATGAATATATATATATGAAAATACACATAGATCATGTTTTCATTTTGAGGAGCCAGTGTTATCTGGGAAGGAAAAAACAATAATGAATAGGAGATGGCATGAGAGAGAAGAGGCCTGAAGGCTAATGCATAGTATTATTTTGTTGTGTCTAAAACACCTCTGTGTGCTGGGATTCTTCTCTTGTAGCTTTGGCTTGAATTCAAGTCAGGGCTGCAAAGATTCTTGCAGAACGCAGAGGCTGTATTCAGCACAGAATTTCAACTCAGCACCAGCTGCAAATTTCTGCTGTGGGGAAGTATAAGCTTGACTTGGGGGCTCATAAGAGGACTGCAAGCAATGTCAGTAGGGCTTGAATTTAACTCATCACTGACTGCAAGCCCCCCTCCTTTTCAGCAGAGAGTGGCTCAACTCTGGACCTCTGATTGGGTGCTCTCAAGTGGAGCCAATAGCAGTGGGGCTGCATTCGGTGCCAACTGGGAGTGCAATTTAAGACTCCTGGTTGTACTTTTGAAGCTGTGACTTTAGCTAACCCACACCAGATGCCATGTGGCATCAGGCATGGGCCAGGTGGGCAAGGCTGGGGAAAACTGCCTCTTGGGCAAAATTAGGACCTTGCCTAACTTCTAGGCTGGTTGTTCCCTATGCCTGCTGCTATACTTTAGTAGTCTTTTAAAGTCCAGTTCATCATTTAAGGGAGGCACTCTGCTTGAAAGGAAGAAGAAGAGAAGAGTTTGGATTTCATATCCCGCTTTATCACTACTCTAAGGAGTCTCAAAGTGGCTAACATTCTCCTTTTCCTTTCTCCCCCACAACAAACACTCTGTGAGGTGAGTGAGGCTGAGAGACTTCAGAGAAGTGTGACTGGCCGAAGGTCACCCAGCAGCTGCATGTGGAGGAGTGGGGAATCGAACACGGTTCACCAGATTACACGTCCACCGCTCTTAACCACTACACCACTCTGGCCTCCAAATAAGCAGTTTACATGAACTCAGAGTTACAAGTGTACCTTGCAATTCAAACCATTAGCATGGAGTTAGTACTTGGCCAATGCAATCGTAAACATGTTTGCTCAGGAGTAAGATGAGTATCAACACAATTACGTTCACATTAGGGGGAAATCCTATTTCTGGTGTCGTAAGCCAGTCAGGCCTTATTTTCTGAGAGTACATCTTCTGTGGAAGAGGCCCTGGGCCCTGCAGAGAACCCTAAAGCAGCCAGTAAGCTGTCCAACTCACCTGGTCATACAGACATCTTGCCTGGGGGTCAGGCCCCTACGCCAGACTAGCAAGCTCACCCAGTTCATCTCCTGCTGCCCTCCCAAGAGCTAAGTCAAAGGGAGCCAGTGGCAGATTGGTGGAGGAGTACTCACTTGGCTACAAGGGGACTTCAGGACAGAGGTCGATTCAGAAAGAGGGGTCTACCCAAGATGAGGCACCATATGCATTTTATAGCCCAGCTCATGACCAGGAAGGAGTGAGTCTACCTACTATCTCCCAGTATGACTTTCTTTTGGACAGCTGTACTTCCAGTCCCTGTCTACCTGGCTGTCATGGACTGGCTTGATGCAGAGGAGGAGTGGGAAACCCCAAGGGGAAGACGACTTAGAGGCAGGTGGTGGGATGATGGTGAGTGGTCAGAGGGAGAAATAGGAGAAGACTGGGAGGAGGAGGTGTCAGAAGCCAAAGGGGCAACAGGGTTTAGTGAGCAGGAAGCAACCATGGCAGAGAGCAGCCCAGAACCAGAGGCAGAAGCAGATGCTGGAGAGGAGGGGGGCAAAGAGGCAGACATGACACAGGCTGCTGAAGAATCCAGGGAGTCTCCACTTCCTGCTGTGACCAGCTCCCCCACTCTCACCCTGGTCTCCTAGAACATGCAGAAAAATGAAAAGGGCAGAAGAAAGTTTGGTTATGTTCAGACGCAGTCTATGACTGCTTGGAGAAATCCTGAGAGAGGAGGGGACTTAGATAGCTGTGGGACCTTCAGTCCTCCCAACATCCTCATTGGGGCAAGACCTGCTGTGAAGAGTTGCTGTTTTGATTTTGACTTTGAAAGAGTTAACTTCGCTGACACCAGTGTTTTCTAATTGCTGACCTTCACCTGACTCCGGCTCCTGACACTGGTCTTGGATTCTGTTTTTGTGCAGCTGCAATTCTTGTGTCGAATTCTGCCTGGACACACCTCAGTTCTTGGGCTGCCTTGGTTACAGCCATAACTGCTACACCCCGGAGTCTCAGGTAAGTCAGAACTCGGTCTCTGTATCTCAGCGTTGTGGTATCAGACCTCCCTAGAGATGCTGAGGACTGAGCTTGGGACCTTCTGGATGCAAAGAGGATGCTTTCCCACTGAACTGAGCCCTTTCCCACGGACCTTGGAGACTCACACTGAGACGTTTTGACTTGCAGCGTCGCTATGTCATGAGCTACTCTTCCTGATGCTATGACCTCCTGTATGTTGCAGTTATACTCAAGCCCTGCACGTGCGCTTCCACACACAGTGCACATACATTGCTATCTGTATTTCTACAGCTGGCCTGGGGAAGCACTATACACTTACATTTAAATACATTATCAATTTCAAACCAAATGCAACATATGCACCACAGATGAGTTTTCTGTGCCACCAGCTTTCACATTTTTTAAAAAAATAAAACATGTGCAGAATATTTTATCTTTCTTGCTGAAAACACTTGGAGAGGAAGAGTAGGAAAAAGACAATTTAGAGGAGGAGGAGTCGAAATAATCCACCTAAGAAGATTGCTGGGGGTGGGGGGAGATCTGCGAATTTCCCCTTAAAACATTCCTATCATGCTGTTTCATATTCATTAATTAGTCTGAGGGTTCCTTCGTGTTTATTTTACAAAGGCACTTAAACCCACGCACCCATTCAACATATTTATGACCCCAGTTTTCTTTCTTTTCTCTGAGACTGTACCGTAATTGTTCTCAGGACTCAGGGACTGCAGAGGGCCTTCCCTGATGAAAAGAGACAACATAAAGAAGGAAATGAATGTGTGAGGGATGAATACCTTTGACAAAGCAACTGGGTGCAATTTGGCCAATGGCCCCAGGGGTCACTTTAATAGAGTGGTGTCTCAGCCTCTATTGAGTGTACGGGAGACTATTAACTCTTAACAACTCTTGGTCTCAGGTTATTTATTTATTGCTTAAATGATTTGTTATTGCTACTTGAATTTAATATATCCTCTGGGAACTGAGATGGCAGCATCGTGTTACAAAAAACCTACAAGTTATTTTAAAACTGTAATTGAGATTTTATGAGCGCCATAAAATCTTTCTGAACAAATAACGTACCATTAGTCAGAAACTACAGCAGGAGATCTGTAAAATTAAGCATATATTAGAACAGTACTGTATTTGTGTGCCTCTCTTAAGGCCTGGTAATGGGGAAGGGCAACAGAAAGGCTAAATATTTACTGCTTTGCATGTTCATTATTACCATTAGAATTTAATAATGCTTAACACTTAGGTAGCACTTTATAATAGTAAAGGCAGAACAGGCAAAATGTGAAAAACATGATCACATAAAATTTGGAAGCTTCTCACATTTACAGCAAAAGCCATATAAAATTGGCCCCTTCAGGGGGGAAAACTCCTGTCAGGCATAGCACAGTATCTCTATCTAGCTAAGGAATCTGAATCTAGCTAAGGCATCTGAAGAAGTGTGCATGCACACAAAAGCACACACTTAGTTGGTCTCTAAGGTGCTACTGGACATTTATATATATGTATGTATATATATACAGAGAGAGACACAGAGAGAGAGAGAGAGATTAGCTAAGGATTGCCCAAGCGAAAGCTTCCATCCTGTACACTGTTTGGGTCCCAGTAACTTCAACAGGTGAGTAAAGTAGTATCTGTGCAGAACTGCAGCCTAAACTCTTGCTAAAGTTAATTTTAGTTTACTTTTATTCCTTTCTTTTGCAGTGCCCATAGTACATTTCACATGCCCACATATTTCTTCTAGTCAATGCTTTTTAAAGCTTAATAACAATAACTATGTTCTGGTGTCTGCGAATATCCAGTAAATCAATCAATCAAATGCCGTGTGTGCCAAAAGCATGGCCACAAAGTGGGGGAAATATTGAGGTGGATGTTATGAGTTTGTTGTCTGATTACTGTCAATAGGTTTGTTTCTATAGTTTTGACAAAAATGAAGGTTTATTGGATTCTGGCCTTTTACGAAACACACGTTCAGTTGGCTCAGAGAAGCCATGTAAACAGCCACGGAGCTACTCTCCACATTGGTAGAGCATGAGACTCTTGATAGGGTCATGGATTTGAGCCCCATGTTGGGCAAAAGATTCCTGCATTGCAGGGGGTTGGACTAGATGACCCTCATGGCCCCTTCCACCTCTACAGTTCTATGGAGAAGCAGGGTTTTCTTGCCAATCCAGCTGCTGAAGATGCAATATGAGGTTGGATTAGGGCAGGGGACGTGGGTGGTGCTGTGGGTTAAACCACAGAGCCTAGGACTTGCTGATCAGAAGGTCAGCGGTTCGAATCCCCGCGACGGGGTGAGCTCCCATTGCTCGGTCCCTGCTCCTGCCAACCTAGCAGTTCGAAAGCACGTCAAAGTGCAAGTAGATAAATAGGTACCGCTCCGGCGGGAAGGTAAACGGCGTTTCTGTGCGCTGCTCTGGTTCGCCAGAAGCGGCTGAGTCATGCTGGCCACATGCTGTACGCCGGCTCCCTTGGCCAGTAAAGCGAGATGAGCGCCGCAACCCCAGAGTCGGTCACGACTGGACCTAATGGTCAGGGGTCCCTTTACCTTTAACCAACATGGTGCCCGCCAGATGTTGGTGGACCACAACTTTCATGAAGCATGACAACTGGACTTGCCTGATGGAGGTGATGGGAGTCGGAGTCCAACAAAATCCAGAGGACCACAAATACCTCACCCTGGATTAAGGCTATACAGTAGTTTCTAGGTGAATTTGGGAATGGATGGAGCAAGGTATAAGGTGATTGAAGAGAAGGTGGAGAAATGGAGAGGTAAAAAGAACACGAGGTAACAGATTATGGGACCTAGTGTGGATTTTGCTGTCTATTCCCCATGTTTCTAAGCATGCATACTCACTGTGTGAGGTTACCTGGGGATTTGGAGTGAGGTGTCACCCATATGCAGGTACCATCCAGCTCTGTTTCTCCTTGCCAGTGGCATCAAAAAAGGCTGTGGAAGTGCTGAACCACTGTCTGGACTCAGTGGTGGGTTGGGTGGGTCCCCAAAACTGAAGCTGAATCTTGACAAAGTGGAGGACCAAGAAGTTTGTGTATTACTTGATCTGGTTGGGGTTCCATTTCACCTGAAGGAGCAAGGATGGGGCTTGAAGTCCTCCTTCAACCACCATTGCCAGCTGAAGCTGGGTGGCTCAGACCACCTTTTACCAGATTAATTTAGTTTACCAGCCTTTCCTGGATAGTGGTAGCCTGGCCAGAGTGATCCATGCTCTTCTGGGATTGCTGCAATGTGTGATATGTGGGGCTACGCTTGAAACTGGTTTGGAAACTTCCAACTAGTACAGAATTTGGCTGCCAGAATTCTAGTCTGAACCATGTTACACCAACTCTTAAGGAACTACATTCTGACCATTGAAGACTGTACTGTGGTGCATATCTTTCAGTGAGGAGTGGAGTATTTTAGGAATATTGTATTGTACACCTCTTAAAATTTGGCTACTAGTTGATTTTATCTGTTTGAATTTAATTTTGCTGTTAAGTCACTTTGAGACACTTCTTTTTTGTATAAAACATGGTAGGCAAACTAAGGCCCGGGGGCTGGATCTGGCCCAACCGCCTTCTAAATCCGACCTGCGGATGGTCCGGGAATCAGCGTGTTTTTACATGAGTAGAATGTGTGCTTTTATTTAAAATTCATCTCTGGATTATTTGTGGGGCATAGGAATTCGTTCATTTCCCTCCCCCCCAAAATATAGTCTGAGGGACAGTGGACCGGCCCCCTGCTGAAAAAGTTTGCTGACCCCTGGGCTAGTGCTATAAACAAAACAAACAAACAGTAAATAAATAAAATTCTCAAGAGCAGATTGAGCAGAACAATAATGACACACAAGCATGCATATTCGGGGGGGGGGGAGCTGTGAAACCAAATCAACCATCACAAATGAAGACGTCATTCATTTTGATATGGTTATGATGGCTGTTTTCAAAGATGGTGGAGTGTAAAATGGCTGCCATATCATTAAGGAACTGCAGACCCATGCCTGGAGTACTACTAACCAGGAATTCACCAGGAATTTCCCTACCAATGTGTGGAAATGGGCTAGACACTGGGGCTTCTCTGTAAAACAGTACTCGCCTGCACTTCAATTCAGAGCCAGGAGAGCTGAAAAGGCTATCACAGGAGAGTCAGAAAACAGGCAGCACTAGGAGTTTGCTGCCTTCCTTCGCATAAGAAAATGCAGGGACTATGCTCAAAAAAATCACAGGAATAACCCATAACCAGATTAGTAAGTGCAGAGCGCAGTCCAGAGTAGCACCCCATGTCCGCTGTATCTGCTGCTGGAGGAAATGTATAGGCCAGGCATCCCCAACCTTTGGCTCTCCAGAAGTTTTGGACTACAATTCCCATCATCCCTGACCACTGGTCCTGTTAGCTAGGGATCATGGGAGTTGTAGGCCAAAACATCTGGAGGGCTGCATGTTGGGGGTGCCTGGTATAGGCAATCAGTAAGGGGGTGTCTACATTAGTACAGTGGTACCTCAGGTTACATACGCTTCAGGTTACATACACTTCAGGTTACAGACTCCACTAACCCAGAAATAGTGCTTCAGGTTAAGAACTTTGCTTCAGAATGAGAACAGAAATTGGGCTTCGGCGGTGCGGCAGCAGCAGGAGGCCCCATTAGCTAAAGTGGTGCTTCAGGTTAAGAACAGTTTCAGGTTAAGTACGGACCTCTGGAATGAATTAAGTACTTAACCTGAGGTACCACTGTAAAACAATGTCAAGAGAAAGAGTTCAGACGCTTCGAATCATCCAGGGTCCAATTTGAGGTGGAATTAATTATCTTCCAAGCTGATGGACACTCAACCATGGTTGGAGCCAGGATTTTTGCTAAAGGAGGCAGGCCTTTTGTGTGGGGACAGAAGCTGTCTGCTATATATTTTTATTTATTGGGGGGCAGCTGCCCCTCTCTGCCCCCCCCCCAGCTATACCCATGCACTCAACCATCAGAGTTTGCTATTTGATGAAATGATATTATGCACACACTGTAAGTTTATATAACTCATATACAGAAATTATATTTTGTTCTCTGTTTTGGAATTCTTTAAGGGTATTGCAGGAGGTTTGCAGAATATAAAATACAAATACAGAAAAAAGACCTACATTTCTTGCTTCTCTTTGACCTCAGTGGGCGTTCATCCAGGTTTATTATGTATAAAACTCTTAAGTTTGTTCCTGATGTGATAAATACTCATTATCTTGAACTGAATCCAGCTAAGTTAGCTGCAACTGGTTCCCATTTAAATCAACAGGACTTTGGTTAAGTCGCAGCTAACATGCACCATCTATTTCAGTGGGATCTATGTAAAACTAGTTTAGGGTACAACCCTAACCTTACTGGGAATAAAGTAAGCACCATTTAATTCACCAGGACAAACTGCGACGTAGACCTGGTTAGGGTTGTGCTTTTAATCTGGATCCAGTCCTTTACTGAAATTTTTCCTGTTATTTACTTCAGTACACCTACATCTCAGGAATTCAACTGGTGTCTTAGGCTGCAGAAAACTGAACAATGATAACAGTGGCTATGTGAAAAATATTTTAATTTGTGTACTACCTTTGTTGTTGCTTTTCTAATTTCAAGAATTATCTTTAGTCTTCCATTACATTTCCCCAGAAAAATTGGTTCATTGCTGTATATGGTGGCTTCTGATAATTTATGTGATTTAATATATGTTGACCTGTTAATGATCTAAAATATTATATGGATCTAGGCAGGTTCTGTAATTTACTGCTGTTCACATTTTTATCAGAAAGTTATCTTATTTTACACTCTTGGTGCTCTCACAAACAGTGTGTTTAAAGTGAATTAGAGGTTGTGATACTTAGCATATTAGTTTTTCCTGATTACTCTAGAACAGCTTGCCCCAAAGAGAAGAAGTTATGTGAACAGATGTTTGAGTCGCAAGTAATTTAATACCCAGCACTGAACTGAGCAAAGAGATTCAGGCCACTTATGCTTCCTGAGTATCAGTTTCACTGGTAATATTTGGTTCAGTGCTACTCTGTACCATGAAGACTTATGAAATAAGTGTTTGTTTCACAGATGAAATGCTTAAGTGGCATAGCTAATGAATTATTTGAAGGAATGTTGCTTGGCTTATTACTGTCCATAAAAGCTCCACAAAGCTCAGCAAGAAAACTTTCAGATTCCATGAATGGGGACCACTTTCTCTAGGAGGGAAGTGAAGCCTTCCTGGAAGTTGTGCCCTGTTTCCTAGGAAAAGGATTGTCGCCTACACATTGCCAAAAAAGGAGTGGATGTATCACTGAAAAAGAAAACACACATAGCATTTCCATGTGCTGGTTTATATTTCTAGGTGGGAATTTAGAAATAATTACTATAATTTAGATAGATATACTTGTGTGCCTGCTCAGTCTGCTGTCCAGCTGCTGATTGTCAACGGGCAACTTCAAGACCTTTGTTTTTCCTTCTAATGTCCTGACTTGGAACAGGCCCTTGAAATGGGGGACGCCTTCAATTAGAGGGTGGTCCTCTGTAAAGTAGGACTTATGACTACTCTACTTGGTCAAATGATGGAGCATATCAGGTTGGTTATGCCCTTGTGAAGTGAATTTTTTGTTATGTACGCAGGCTGAGACCCTACCTGCCCGCGGACTGTCTCGCCAGAGTGGTGCATGGTCTAGTTATCTCCCGCTTGGACTACTGCAATGCGTTCTACGTGGGGCTACCTTTGAAGGTGACTCGGAAACTACAACTAATCCAGAATGCGGCAGCTAGACTGGTGACTGGGGGCGGCCGCCGAGACCATATAACACCGGTCTTGAAAGACCTACATTGGCTCCCAGTATGTTTCCGAGCACAATTCAAAGTGCTGGTGCTGACCTTTAAAGCCCTAAGCGGCCTTGGCCCAGTATGCCTGAAGGAGCGTCTCCACCTCCATCGTTCTGCCCGAGGGCCTTCTGACGGTTCCCTCATTACGAGAAGCAAAGCTACAGGGAACCAGGCAGAGGGCCTTCTCAGTAGTGGCGCCCGCCCTGTGGAACGCCCACCCATCAGATGTCAAAGCGATAAACAACTTCCTGACATTCAGAAGACATCTTAAGGCAGCCCTGTTCAGGGAAGTTTTTAATGTGTGATATTTTAGTGTTTTTTGGTTTCTATGGAAGCCGCCCAGAGTGGCTGGGGAAACCCAGCCAGATGGGTGGGGTACAAATAAATAATAATAATTATTATTATTATTATTATTATTATTATTATTATTATTATGTGACTACAATTCCACTTAAGGTTTATTATTGAAATTGAAATACTTTATTGTCACTTGTACAACTTGTATACAGTGAGATTACATGAGCACCCCCCACTCAGCTCTCTTAGTCTTAATTCCCCTCGTTTCCTGACGCACACCCAACAAACCCGAAAGTCAGTTGCCCTGTTGTTATCTTTTCATTCAGCAGCCTAACAGCCCATGGATAGAAGCTGTTCTTTACCCTGTTGGTGTGACTAATCCTGCTTCTATATCTTCTGACTGAGGGCAGGAGATCAAGAAAATGCCGGCCAGGGTGTGAATCATCCCTGAGAATTTTCCTCACTCTCCTGAGGCAACGTTCTTCCACTATTTCATCCAGTGGATTTACGGGACAGCCCATAATATCTTGTGCTGTATTCACCACCCTCTGTAGGCACTTCCTATCAGATGATGTCAAACCAGCGTCCCACACCGTGATGCAGTATGAAAGGACACTTTCTATTGTTGACATGTAGAAGGAGATCATTAGAAAAGTAAATAAACCAGACATTATTCATATGATGGTTTTAATTTCTTAAAACAAACACCACCACCCAGGCTTCTCACTAATTGTATTAGGGGATGGGTTTGCATATTCTGGTTATATGTCAAATTACTTTTTCTTCATGTATGTATTACGTAACCAAAAAGGGATGCAGGTGGTGCTGGGTCTAAACCACTGAGCCTCTTGGGCTTGCCAATCAGAAGGTCGGTGGTTCGAATCCCCGCGACAGAGTGAGCTCCTGTTGCTCGGTCCCAGCTCCTGCCCACCTAGCAGTTCGAAAGCACGCCAAAAAAAGTGCAAGTAGATAAATAGGTACCGCTCCAGTGGGAAGGTAAATGACATTTCCATGCGCTGCTCTGGTTTCGGTGTTCCGTTGCACCAGAAGCGGCTTAGTCATGCTGGCCACATGACCCAAAAAAACTGTCTGCGGCTAAATGCCGGCTCCCTTGGCCTGTAAAGTGAGATAAACGCCACAACCCCAGAGTTGTCTACGACTGGACTTTACTGTCGGGGTCCTTTACCTTTTATTATGTAACCACAGGGGAAAAGAAGTTAAATGTAATTCAGGACAAATAAATGTAATTAATTAAAAAAAAAACTTCTCAGGAATTCATGCAACTGGTTCCAAAGTCCATGCTATATATAAAAGGTCTGTGGTCTTAAGAAACACTGAGCTTTGCAGGATCATGTCCATTGTCTGAACATGCCCTTAACAATACCTTCCATCAAAATTAATTATGCAATGTAGGATCCAAAAACCTACAATGCAGGATCCATGAATCTGATAGGGCTTTACGCTTTCCCCCACTCTCCTGCCAACTGTGGCCCCTGGACTTATGTGGTAAATTGCTCCAGGAGAATTTCAAAATACATTTGTCATGATGTTGCATGACAGCCAGCTGTTCAAAGAAGAGACGTTACACATTCCAGCGGGAAAGCACGAGCCCTTGAACTAGCTTAAATCCAGCCATGACTGCTATTATTTAAGACACATCTCGCAGATTCTATAATGGTGTTGAGTACGCACATCTATGTCAATTTTAGTAAAAGAGTACTTTTGGCTCAAATTGTGAATGGTCACTCTTGACAGCTTTGAAATTAACACACTATTGTTTGGTTTAAATTACAACAAGGAGGCTCCCTTTTCATGTGTTCCTCTAGCCAAGGGAAAATTAGCTCTGATGCTCACAGAGACTGAAAAATTGCAAGGTCATGTAAATGAATGGGACAGGGCATTCAGCCTTAATTATTGTTGCACTTAAAAACAACAGTCTCATTAGTACATGATTGCAACCAAATGAACTTTGGTATTTTCTCTGACAAGGGCAGAAAAGGAGGGGTAAGAGGTGCAGTCCCTTGAAGGCAACAAATGCAAGCAGCCAGTAATTTCAGTAGGACTTGTGTATGAGTTTTCCGGACGGGGTGCCAACTTGAATAAAATATTGGGGGGGGGGGGAGGTAAGCCCGCCCACACAATAAATCACATGACATGGCGCACACACACACACACACACACACGCCCCATTTGAATGGTAATGTCCTTCAAATGGGGGGCACCTCAAATATTTTATTGGGGGGGTGAAGGGACCTCAGCCCCTAGAAGTTGGCTCCCAAGCTTCCTTAAATGATTCCCTAGAAAACTGGTATGGTTTAGACACAAATAATTTTTTTGTAAGCTGGATTGTCCATGTGTGAATAGAGAAAGCTACTTTGGGATGCAATCCATCAGGCATTGATAAAGATAGTATAGCAAAACTGAGGAGCCTGCAGCTCTCAAGATGAGGTTGGCCTTCAACTCCCATCATCCATGACCATGGGCCAATGGAGGACCATAGGTTGGTAGACCCGCCCAGTAAAGCTTTCTTCATCTAACAATCAAATCTCTATAAATTATTTTAGTTGGGTACAGAAGAGCTTAAGGAACCTCTTCCATTATCAGAGGAAGTTGTTCTGGATCCAGCCCTTACATGTTAAATCATGTCCATTTGCAGGTGATCTAGGGGGTAATATACACTGTGTGTGTGTATGGCTCACAAAAGCACACACCACTTTATTTAACATCCAGCCTGAAAAAGCATTCGAAAGAGCTCAAAATCTTTTGTGACACTTTAGTTGGTCCTACTAAAAGTGCACTGTGCTGTAAGTTCTGATGCATATTTTTTGTCATGGACAAACATGATACCTACATCTTTCCCCAGTTTTTTTAAATGATTGTTTAAGTGCTTACATTTTAGTAGTGTGAACTGAAGGCTTTTTTATTTTCCAGCAGCAGCAGAGGAATCGTTGCTTTTTGTTTTCAGTTTTTGGATCACAGAAGAGATCTCGGCTTTCATGAGCGCCTAAGACCTTTACTCCTCATAGTTCTCAAGTTCTTTCCCTTTTTATTTCCCTTTTTACATACAATGTACCAAAAGATGCGAAAGTTTCCCTCCCTTCCCCCACTCCCCCACTCCTGCCATTCAAACTGACTCAGTGTAATTGAATTTTGCACTCTTGATTCCTAAGGTACAGTTCCAGTTGCCCTGTTTGGTGGGCAGAAACACATAATAATAATAAAAATCAAATCGGAATGACCACAATCAAAACAACAACAATCAAGAAAGGGCAAACATTTTCAAGGTATTGGGTCTCCACACTCTTCACTTAAGAGACCCCAGATTTCAATGTACCCTGAAAAGGGTGATTAATATAAAGTGAGTGGAGTCTGTTTCTTTAAGACAAGCTCATAAATCGTGAAAGATCACCACTTCTTTTCAAAAGACTCTCCACGGTCTGAGTTTCCCTTCTGGGTCAGTAAAGGCATTGAAGTTTTAATGGCATGCCATGGCAGATTACACGATACAGCTGTCCCGGCACCGTGAAAATTAAGTTATGCCCCGTGTCAGCAAGGGTTTTTTCCCCCCTTTACTTTCCCTCCCCTCCCCCCTCTCCCTATTTCTTTCTTTCTTTCTCCCCCCCTACCCCTTCCCGTCCTCTTTTTTTATTCCTCTTTCTGCTGGGAAGTGCACATCCGAGAAGAGGTTTGGGGGCCTGGCGGGAGCTGTTACTGCTGCTCCTGTCAGGTCTCAGCTATTGAGCATTAGTAAATGGAGCTGATGGGGCCTTACTAGTGAAGAATCATCAAAATGGAGACTTTTGTTCTCTCTCCCTCGGCACAAAAATCACTCTTCTCTGCTCCTCTAATGCACAACCTTCTTATGGCTTCTCTCTCTCTCCCCCGTTCCACTCTGTCTCACACAGCCCATTAGGAAATTATTGACCGGCCCGGCTAATTTATACATTTGAGCACTGTGCAACAAATGTAAACCAAACCATTTCTGTGTTTATGGAGCTTCTCAGAGTCCTTGTGGAACTCTGTGAATTAAAAAGCAAAGCCTAAAAAGTTTCGAGCACTTGTGAGGTAGACAATACCTAATACCCAAATGCTTTAATGTCGCCTAAACTAGGGCTTCAACACAGTTTAAGCTGCAACATTATGGCCAGTTTTCTGGAAGTAAGCCCCGCTTACCTCAGTGAGATTTGCATCTGTGTAGACATGCGTAGGATTGCACTGTAAAGGCTACTGAACATCCTGGGGCATAATTATTAGTATTTATGCATCATAATTATTAGTATTTATGCATAAGAACAGGTTGTAAAAGACCCCAAAAAAGCCAATCTGTGTCGGTCTAGATTTTACCCAGCATCAAATCCAGAATTTTATAGTCAGAATATATTTTTTGAAATTGCTTTATTCTCTTTAACCTCCTGGTTTATTAATCTCCTTCCTTCCTTCCTTCTCCTTCCTTCCTTCCTTCCTTCCTTCCTTCCTTCCTTCCTTCCTTCCTGACTTCAGAAATTCCTTATATAAGAAGCCCTTTTAATTCTCACCACCCCAAAACCTTTTGAGGTTGTATTATCCACTGCTATCCTTCTCTGTGAAAAGAATATGCAACTATATAATCCTATCTACTGTACCTTATCTATCTACAGTGGTACCTCAAATTAAGTACTTAATTCGTTCTGGAGGTCCGTTCTTAACCTGAAACTGTTCTTAACCTGAAGCACCACTTTAGCTAATGGGGCCTTCTGCTGCTGCCGCGCCGCCGGAGCACGATTTCTGTTCTCATCCTGAAGCAAAGTTCTTAACCCGAGGTACTATTTCTGGGTTAGCAGAGTCTGTAACCTGAAGCGTATGTAACCTGGACTGTATGTAACCCAAGGTACCACTGTATTGTGGAGAGGATCTCTCTTAGCAGAAAATCCCACAGCAACAGTCAGCAATGCAATACACGTTTAGGACCTATTCATACATTACTTATTTAGGTAAACACTCACAATGTTCTTAAAGTAACCATACTAGGCATGCAGGAATGGCTACAGCTCCTCATGGTTTACATAACTAGTGGGAAACTTGATTTCGCTGTCCACCATATGTTAAATGGTCCTTTTTCAAGTGGACAGCCAACAAAAGAAAACACAGTAACTTCTTGTTGGGATGTCATAATGCAGTCCACATTTTGAATCCACTGAGTTTGGGCACTGTGGTACCAAAGCACTCTGAGGGAATTCCTTTATTTCAATTATGCTGATTTATGAGAGTAATACCCAGGTTCTCTTCAATTAACTATTCTGGACACCACCATGAACTCCCTGGGCACTAGCAATTATTATTATTATTGTTGTTGTTGTTGTTGTTGTTGTTGTTGTTGTTGTTGTTGTTGTTGTTGTTGTTATTATTATTATTATTATTATTATTTTATACACCGGCCATTTGACCAGAATGCCCCTGCCACTCTGGGCAGCTTCCAGAACATAGAAAAACCATGATAAAACATCAAACATTAAAAACTTCCTGATCCAGGACTGCCTTCAGGCATCTTCTAAATGTCGTGTAGTTCTTTATCTCCTGGACATATGATGGGAGAGCGTTCCACAGGGAGGGCGCCACTGCCGAGAAGGCCCTGTAACTTTGCTTCTCGCAGTGAGAGAACTGCCAGAAGGTCCTCTTCGCCATTGCTATCGCCACTTGGTATGCTCGATGTTGAGCTCTAAACTGCGTTCAGTCCTATACAGAATGAGTTTTTCGCCACTGGCGCTCTAGCCAGCTCAGAAATTGTTTCATCGCCCTCAGCTCCAGGGAAAACCAAGGGGTCATCTGGGCTTCATGCAACCAGCGAGTGACAAGTGAACACCACCCAGCTCTTGTCTTCTCAAGCTACAGGGCATGATATTATTTCCAGTCAGCTAATATAAGGAGGAAAGGGGATAAGGAAAACACCTTGTGCTGCTTTAATTTGCTTCAATACCTCCTAATACTGAACTGAGTTAAGGGGGTTTGCTGTGCAAGGCAAATGATCCTACAAAGCAAACATCCAAGGCAGACTGTGGTCTGCAGAGAAGTTACGGAACAGTACAAAGTATCTGCACTTTACTTGGGCCTACATTTGATTTATTCTGACAATGCAGTTCAAGGCTGTTTTGACCAGGGTCCTATTTTGCCTTGGCCTGTGATATCAGCATACGGCATTGGAGAAGTCTGCTAATTTCACCCTAAAAATGGACCAGCTAAAGGGGCTTTTCTCATCCCCTAGAGCAGGCTTCCTCAACCTCAACCTCAGCCCTCCAGATGTTTTGAGACTACAGTTCCCACCATCCCTGACCACTGGTCCTGCTAGCTAGGGATCATGGGAGTTGTAGGCCAAAAACATCTGGAGGGCTGAGGTTGAGGAAGCCTGCCTTAGACCCTGTGGTTTTGGTAATGCAGTGCTAGCCTTGAGGATGATGTTGGTGCTGAAGTGGAAGAAAGGGTTGATTAAGTTGTTTCCAATGCCGCCACCCTCTGCCCCAATTTTTCAGTAGTCCACAGAAAAGGGTTTGACAACCACCGACATTAAGTGATCAGTCCCTCCAGAGTGCCTACAGAGCTGATAATGGCAGGATGGGCAGGGAAAGCGTGGGAGAGAGTACCATATTTTTCCGTGTACAGTGGTACCTCTGGATGTGAACGGGATCTGTTCCGGAGCCCTGTTTGCATCCTGAAGCGAACGCAACCCGCGTCTGCGCGTGCGTGGGTCGTGATTCACCGCTTCTGCGCATGCGCGTGACGTCATTTTGACCGTATGCGCATGCGCAAGCAGCGAAACCTGGAAGTAACACACTCCGTTACTTCTGGATCGCCACGGAGCGCAACCTGAAAATACTCATCCCGAAGCTACTTCAACCCGAGATATGACTGTATAAGACTATGCTTTTTGCTATAAAAAAAGGGCAAAAATTGGGAGTCGTCTTAAAAATGGATAGTGAATGCTGGGGGGGGGGGGGTACACACATGCGATTAATGGCGGCAGCAAGCAGGAGATTGGCAGTGGCGATTGGGCGGGTGATTGGTGGTAGCAGGAAGGCCTGCTGGCGATTGGCTGTGGCAATTGGGCAGCTGGGCATGCGACTGGTGGTTGCGGCAAGTGGGTGGGTGGGCTGTTGGTGGCGGCCAGCGGGCAGACAGTAGGCGGCTGTGGTGAGGTGTGCAATTGGCAGTGGCTGTGGCAGGCAATCGGCACTGGCGGGCAGGCGGGTGAGCGATTGGCGGAAGTGACCTCCCCCACCCCTCAAGAAAGCTAAACAACTTCATTTCTTAATTTTGGGTTAAAAAACATAGGGGTCGTCTTGTACATGGGGGTCGTCTTATACACGAAAAAATATATAGTGGTACCTCGGGTTACATACGCTTCAGGTTACATACGCTTCAGGTTACAGACTCTGCTAACCCAGAAATAGTGCTTCAGGTTAAGAACTTTGCTTCAGAATGAGAACAGAAATCATGCTCCGGCGGCACGGCAGCAGCAGGAGGCTCCATTAGCTAAAGTGGTGCTTTAGGTTAAGAACAGTTTCTTTTTCTTTTTTTCCACATTGGATATAAATTTTTATTGATTTTCCAACATAAATTAAAACACTTTACAACTAACAATACATAGACAAACAAACATATAAACACGTATAGTTTCATAACCTCTTTTTCTTGAGCCTTATTTCAACGACTTCCCCATACCTCCCTTTTCTGCATCCCTGTTTTAAACTTTTTCAGCAACCCCTAATTTCAATTACTCATAATTCACTTTCTTTAATCCTTTTACTCTTACCCAATCATTTATTGCTGCAATTCTGTTTTACGTTACCCATGACATTTTAGCACTCATTAATTTTACAACAGTTCTTAAGATAAACTTTAAATTTCTTCCAATCTTCTTCCACCGTCTCTTTCCCTTGGTCGCGGATTCTGCCAGTCATCTCAGCCAGTCCCATATAGTCTATCACCTTCGTCTGCCACTCTTCCAGCCTGGGTAGTTCTTGTGTCTTCCAATACTTTGCTAAAAGAACTCTTGCTGCTGTTGTAGCATACATAAAAAACATCCTATCTTTCCTTGACACCAATTGGCCTACCATGCCCAGGAGAAAGGCCTCTGGTTTCTTATGAAAGGTACACTTAAGAACCTTCTTAATTTCATTATAGATCATTTCCCAGAAGACCTTGATCCTTGGGAACGTCCACCAAAGGTGGTAGAAAGTACCTTCAGTTTCATTACATTTCCAGCATTTATTATTGGGCAAATGATAGATTTTTGCAAGCTTGACTGGGGTCATGTACCACCTATAAATCATTTTCATAATATTCTCTCTTAAGGCATTACATGCCGTAAACTTTATACCGGTGGTCCATAACTGTTCCCAGTCAGCAAACATAATGTCATGACCAATGTCTTGTGCCCATTTAATCATAGCTGTGCTCCCCTGCTAGAACCTCCAAACAAGCTCAAGAACAGTTTCAGGTTAAGAATGGACCTCCGGAATGAATTAAGTACTTAACCTGAGGTACCACTGTAGTAACTTCTTTATCATCAGAGCCAAACTAGGTACCACACAGGAAAAATATGAACAGTCCTCTGACACTGCTTACTGTATGAAAAGCAGCCATGGAAGCCACAAGTCAGAGCAGAAAAACAGTGTGAGGGAGAGGGTTAAGCAACCCCTTCCTCACACTATTTTTCTGCTCTCACTTGTGTGAGAGAAGGCTTGCTTGACCCTTTCCCTTCTGATCCATTTACTCAGAATTCGCCCCTCTCCAAGGTGCTTTCTCACCCTTGATGGGGGGCAGAATATACTCCCTTGTGAAGTGAAATGCACATCTAGGAGAATGATTTTATGCAGGCAAATGCCAGGAAGAGAAAGGTTAAACAAAGCAGACATTCCCTCGCCATTCCTCCATTGAAACTGGCAGCTGCATTTTCATTTAAAAAAATCACTTGGAAATTGTTTATGGGGCTCTTGGTTTTGGACCATTGTTGCTGGCCTTCAGAATATTATGTGACGGGGCCAGAAGATGGCGCTTTTCCAGTCCCCTCCCCACACATTCCACATGAAGAGTCCAAATGGATTGGCAATGGCCTGGCATCTTTCCCCTGAAGGCAGCAGGCTAAGTTAAGGCGTACAGGCCAGAAGGCCAAGTGGTGCACTTTGGCTACATCTTCAGACACCTTGCCAGCACTACTCTCCATCCCCACTGGAGATCAGCTGCATTTATGCTAGATTTGTTCTCCTGCTTATCTCTAAAAACAAAATGTGAGGGCCTCGTGAACGCTTCTACAGATGAGCACTGCAGTAAGAGGTACACTTAGCCTCTGAAGAATGACTTATTTGGACAGAACACTAAGAATACATGTTACTTGCAAACACTGCATCCAGTAGGGCTTATGTCCATATAAGTAACCCTCTTCACATTTTCCTGAGTGTAAGTTCCACTTAACTCAATGGGACTCCCTCACCCCCCAATACCCTTTTGGTATATTCTTCTATAATGTCATGACCAGCGTACTGAAGTGCGCTTCCGTAAGGACCTATGGGTTATAGTGGCTCTGCCAATGAACTTAATGGGACTTCCAAATAAACATGCATTGATGTGGCTCTTTGTTTTAGTATACAGTGGTACCTCGGGTTAAGTACTTAATTCGTTCTGGAGGTCTGTTCTTAACCTGAAACTGTTCTTAACCTGAAGCACAACTTTAGCTAATGGGGCCTCCTGCTGCTGCCGCGCCGCCGGAGCACAATTTCTGTTCTCATCCTGAAGCAAAGTTCCTAACCCAAGATAATATTTCTGGGTTAGCGGAGTCTGTAACCTGAAGCGTATGTAACCTGAAGCGTTGTAACCCGAGGTACCACTGTATATATACTGTATCCCACCATTCTTCTGACTGTATATTGACAGTGACCTGATGCTTGGCTTTTGGTTCTTCTAATTTTCCTTGTATGTTGGCTCTCATTTGTTTGTTTCCTTGAGAATAAATAAATAAATATAAAGGTTATATAGGACATAGATCTTTCACTGATAGAAGTGTGGTGGTTGCTTTTGAACCATCATTCATCATGATGACCATTGTATTGCTTGACTTACTTTGCAAGGAGTTGGGCGGGCGGGCGTTTTAAAGATATTGCTGTATTAAAGCAGTCCTCCGACAATTTTTATTCCCTTAGAAGACTGCAACATCCCACAGTGATGCTTTTCTCCCTAGTTTAACCCCTTTTTGCTATAGTTTCTTTATGAAAGCATTTCCCCCCCTCACCTTCTTTTTGATTGAAACTACCACTTGAAGGACATAAATGGGCAGGTGTAACGTTATGAGAGAGAGCCCCCCCCCATTCCCTAGTAGACAATAAGATGAAATCACTAATTTAAAAAACAAAAAGAAACCAGCACCAGTTCATATTCAGAAACTCTTCTCTCATAACAAGCACATTTTTGATGCCTTGGAGAAGTGCCAGCTACAATTGCCACAAACTAAACACGTCTTTATGTTTTCTCACTGATGCTTTGATTCCTCATACTTGCCTTTCTGCTCCTGACTAATTTCTTGATCCCATTTCATGGGTCACAGAGCAACATACCAACCACTTAGAAGACATACTAACCCACTTTGTGGATATAGAGTGAATATGATGTCATCAAACTTAACAGAAGCCAGGAACCGTCCAAGATGTTACCAGAAAATACGTAGGACTTTTCTTCTTTTACTACTACTACTTCTTCTTCTTCTTTTAGAAGACATCTGAAGGCAGCCCTGTTTAGGGAAGCTTTTAATGTTTGATGTTTTACAGTATTTTAATATTTTTTTGGAAACCACCCAGAGTGGCTGGGGAAGCCCAGTCAGATGGGCAGGGTATAAATAATAAATTCTTCTTCCTCCTCCTCCTCCTCCTCTTCTTCTTCTTCTTCAAAAATCATTATAAGAGTAGATTTTATAGTTTTGCTTTTGTGGCAGGCAATTTTTGTCTCAGTGGATTATACTACAATATATTTTTGAGAACAGGAAGTCTGCTGGCTCTGATAAATGCAAGAATTTGTCTTCTTTAAATCTTCATGTTGAATGTGCTTAAATGTGTTTTCAGGGTGAGGCAAGAGAGAGAAGGGAATGAAAGAAATTATAGCTAAAGCTGAACCCTCTTCTAAACAGGGGGGGCACCTTTACAATAAAGTTTTAAAAACAATTTGTCAAGGAAATTGAACATTATGAGTGTTTCTGTGTGTGCACTCACACTGCTGTGTGTGGGTCTGTGTGTGTTATGTGTGTGGGGAGGTTTGAGAAATGCTAATCCTTTAGCTCTCAGGACCTGTAGAGTTAGACTCCATCTGGTGTAACTGGATTAAAAAATCTTTTCTCATTTCAAAGGTTTGATCTCAACAAGGGGTTGATGTGATGAAATCAAAGTGGCAGCTTGGATTGGGAAACGATTTGGGATTTCCTGAAATCCAGGTCTGAAGAACTTGGTTAGCGAGGTGGCAGTGGGCATGAATATATGGAAAGCACCAATGCATTTCAAAAGAATTGCTTGCACTTAGCTGAACCATTATGTGGCGCAACTGGTTTTATTATGAAATGAAATGCATTTGGAAATACCAGTGCAAATTAATTAAGCTCTCTAACAAAGCACATTTTAATAAAGCCTCTGATTTCTGTCCCTAGGCTATGTGCTGCAGAACTGGTGAGACAATGTTAATTATTTTCAACAGGTGGAATTTCAAATTAACATTGGTGCTGGGGGTGGGCAGTGAGGGTTTGCTACTGACTGTACTGGAACATATACTGAATATGTTTCAAGTGAATCAGTTCCTCAGCTCATCTGTTAACATATCATTTCTTTCATTTAACACTAAAAGAGATGTGCAGCCACAGGAATCTATCCAGTACAGTGTAAGTATGTTATATACTCATATATATTTTTTGACATTTTTAATTTAAAAATATGGAACGCTTCTCGAATTTGCGTGTCATCCTTGCACAGGGGCCATGCTAATCTTCTCTGTATCGTTCCAATTTTAGTATATGTACTGCCGAAACGAGCACTGTTATATACTCATTTGGCTTGTGACATGTTTAAGCATGCCACACGTTTTTCATTGAAAGTATGTTGTGCGGGTCTTGTTCACCTCAGATATTCCAAACCCCTTTTCTGAATTTGCAGGTTTGGGGACCTATGGAAAACTTACTCTAAGAAACACACATCTTACTACAGTGCAATAGGTCTAATACTGAGAGGATGCATTTGTGGAGCTGAAAACCTGTTTCTTCACATCCATCGAGGCCATGGAGTAAGCTCAATAAAGGGCCCTCACTTCACTGGTTGCACATGTTATGAGTTTTTCTCCAGGCACCTTATCGTTTGTTCTTTGCCTTCAGCTCAGGGGGATACCAAGGAGACTCATGGAAGCAAGTGTTTGGGAGAGATCACATCAACCACCACTCTCCATTCCAGAAGCCAACTGGGACTTCAGTGGCATCAACTCAACCACTTGGAAAATCCCACAAAGCCCTAAAAAAAGATCTATCAAAATCCATTTGCCTCTGTGAGCAAACCATTTGGGTAGGTCTTCCACACCTGCAAAGCAACTAAGAGCCTAAACCTAAACAGGAAGTGAGCTGATCGCGGCAGGAAATCCCCCGCCCCTATTTCCAGTCCATCTTGTTCAGTTGAAAAACAAAAAATCTAGAACGTGTCCTGATTCATGCTCTAAACTGATTCATGTCCAGCACATACATTTAAGTACCCCAGTACAATCATTCTGGGAGTTTTCAACAATTTGAAACAGAACAGGAGGGAAACGACCTCATTTCATTTTTAGATGGTAATATGTACATAACCTTGGTCAGATATCACCCTCAACAGATGAAAGTAGCAGATAATTGCCTGTTCCCCTGTCCCTAATAACCTAATCACCTGGATAAGGCTTTGTCCAGAAGTTTAGAATATTTGTCCTAGATTTCCTGCAGTTTTCTCCAGCTGTCCCAGTTGTGCAATAATTAAGGAACAGTTGACCGCCCCACAGAGCCTGTGAAGAATACTTTTACAAAAATCAAGATATTTTACTAGAATTTCACCATCCGATTCACTATTTTTCCTTATTCAAATGTGTGATTTGGAGCTAGCTTCACAAGATGCTGTAATGAGTTGAGTAATGTCAGCTGTACAAGAGCAGATTGTTTGCATCTTAAACACCTCGGCCACTTTGAGATGCTGGATGGAACAGCTTATCCATGAATCTGTTGGAATCGGGGCCAGCTCCCAGGCTGAGAACCTTGGAGAACCTCAAGGACCTCAGAGCAGCTGTCGTCAAACAAAAGTGCATGAACCCAAGATCTCAAGAGGGACAATAGATTCTGTTCTCATTGGTGAGAGAAGGCATATCCTTATTTACATAGGGTTATAAGATAAAGCTTCTACTGAGGTATTTCCTTTTAAATCATAAACAACTGCTCTTAGATGATTGCAGTTGCTCAGTTCATTTCAGTACCTGATATAACAGGATTTGATTAGTGTATGAGAGCTCAAGTACATTTTTAAAAAGTTAATTGCCAGGGTGCTACATTCTTTTTATTTTAAAATAAAGAACCACAGACTAACGCAACTCTAAATTTCAGTTTTCCTTTATGCATACAGTGCAATTTTAAACACATTTACTCTGCAACAAGCCACATCAATCAAACTAGGGAGTTTACTCCCTAGTTCCTAGTAAGTGTTCTTATCACAGCAGCCTTAGTCATGGCACAGAATGGCCGGCTGGTACACAAATATAGCTGCTGGACTCGATTTGATGATGTGAAAGTGTGTTAAAAGGATTTGTCAGTAGCCAAGATCCCACAGTTCCACTCATTCCTCTCCTAAAAGTTGAAGGTATAATGGTCTGTGAAATCCTCTGCAGCCACATAGCATTGTGGCTGCCACCTGCACATTCACATATACAGCTCCTGTAAATGTGCCTATCCATTGGCAAGCACATACCATGGGAGAGCTCTCTCAGGGCTTTCTGCTCTGGTACTGCCCATGTGCCTCAGTCTCTCGCGAGGGTATATGCAGCTCTCAACACAAAAGGAAAACCCACATGGGGAAAAGGTGGTGAAGACAGCAGTATCATACACTGCCCAAGCCAAAATCTGTTACAAAAGAAAAACTTGATCTGCACAAAGCGAACACAACCCTTTCGTCCCCACCCTCCCAGTAACATTTTACTATCTTTCTTTTACTTCCAGTATGAAGAATGGGTGTTATGAAATCATTACAGCATAGTGGATAGTCTCAGACTATGGAGAGCAGCATCTTAAATCCCCACTCCACACCCCCCCCCTCATCCGCCCCATCCCCATCCTTCAACGCACTGGGTGGTCCTGGAGTCACAGTCCTTGTTCGGCTTCAGCCCCTACCTATAAAATGGGGACATAATTTGCAATCTATCTCATTGGGATGTTATGAATGAGATAATGGCGTAAAGCGTAAAGTATTTTTTCAAACCAGTAAAGTTCCAAGCGACAAACAGGAGCGATATGAAGGGATAATGGCATTTCTCTTTAGTATTCACAGTATAATGAAGAGGAGAAGGGAAACTGATCAGCTCAAAAGCTGAAAGAAGGAGGGACACACAACACAAATCGCAAAGAGATGGTGGCAACAAAGGCACTTCTCACACGGCAAAGTGCAGCATCACTCCTCAGTATAAAATTCCCTCTTTAAAAATCCCTGTTTATTGGGTTGTCATGGGTGGAAGTTTTGTTACCTTAAAAGACATCATTTGTCCTTTCTAAGTATGTATGTGCTTTCCAAATAAGCCATACAAAAAAATGAGGATTGCAGCAAGCTTTCAGCTTTTAAAAGACCCCAGGAAATCACTGTAGAGAGAGTTCCTACCGAGACTTCAGAAAGGAGTTGTCTAAGGGATAAAGTCTTGTCTGAAGTCTCTTCGGTTCTGCCTCTTATCTGGTAGTCACAGTTGTGCTAAACGTCTTACCATTTTTGCATCAGAGAGCAGAGAAGGACTCAAAAGGCCTAGGCCAAAGCAAACGTTCTGAAAAGATCTTTATGAAATCATTTCTCTTTGCAAATCCATAAAAATCGCCCTGGCCTCCTTATCAATGGAGAGGCTTAAAGAGGGTGCAGAAGTCGTTGAATTATGATGTGCTTGTTTTAATGAAATTCCACCCCTGCGGAGATGTACCCTGCAGATTTTCCATATTTCAGCATGGGAAAGGTTTGATGCTTTCCTGCCGGTGCCAAGAGTTAATTGAAAACATTTCAGGAGAAATTCAGCTTGGGGGCCAACGCTCCCATGCCTTCATTATTCTTAACAATACCAGAGGAGTAAATAATTATTAATAGGCATGTTGCGTTCTCTTATAGTGGCTGTGCATTTTCGAGATACGTGACTTTCACATTCTTCCCACCTACCCCAATAAGATATTTGAAACAAATTAGGAGAATAAAAAGTTCTGGAGAAAAACATGTCGATCTAATATACTATACAGTTTGTCACTTATCTTTCACACTAGACAGTCATAGCTAATTAAGTGGATGGTGTTTTAAAAAGGCACGCAATTGCTTTTTTCTTCCGGTGTGCTTTTCATTAAAAAGCTAAAACACCAGCATATCATGAATGATTTTTGTTTGTTGGCTTGCAGCCTTTTCAACTGCATGAGAATTCTCAGAAGACTAGTGTTAGAAAGACACACATGAAAAGGGCTAATGTGGCAATTGCACAATATAAAATTATACTTGCTATTAATATGCCTAACCAGTGTTTTAAAAACTTTAAACTGATTTTGAAACAAAAACCTTATGAAGTTAGTGTTTTTAAATGCTATTTGAAACAATATCTCTCCCCCCCCCCCCACACCCCTTAATAGAAATGATTGTCTTATTGGCTGGTTTACTAGCTACCTCTTCCCTCCCAAGGCAAGCTGTTTATGTTTTAATTTACCAGCATTTCTTCTCAGTTTCATACTCTGGCTCTGTGCCTTGACACTTTCACTCTTCTTTTTATGTTACCTTCCCAGCGCAAGGCGGACGAATTAAGCAGGTTTTCGACTACGAGCTGAAACATTACAGAAAATTATCAGGGGGTGCCTGCATTGGTGTCCATCATTACTTAAGGATGCCCTCCGCCATACCAATAATACAGTGGTACCTTGGGTTACATACGCTTCAGGTTACATATGCTTCAGGTTACAGACTCCGCTAACCCAGAAATAGTACCTCGGGTTAAGAACTTTGTTTCAGGATAAGAACAGAAATCGTGCTCCGGCAGCGCAGCAGCAGCAGCAGGAGGCCCCATTAGCTAAAGTGGTGCTTCAGGTTAAGAACAGTTGCAGGTTAAGAACGGACCTCCGGAACGAATTAAGTACTTAACCTGAGGTACCACTGTAGTTATGTGGTGCTCTGCTTCTCCAGTCCATTTTTAAGTGAAAATGCAGGAAACTGACAAATGGCCATAGCAATGGATCTGAATTTCACAACATATAAACTAATAACAATTTATACGTTCAAGGTTCTTGTGTTATTTCACAAAACCTTAAAAGTACCTTAAGGACCCCCTGGTTCATTATGTTCCCCCTCAATCACTGAGAACTTCTGGTGAGGCACTTTCAGTGGTCCCCTATGTTCCTGAGTTTTGGCTGGAAATTTTAGTGACAGGCCCTGTGGAACTCATTGCCATTAGAAATTAGGCAGGAGATCCCTAGTGGGCTGAGTGGAAAGGCTTGCCAGACAAGAGGTTCTTCCTTAGATATTTTTCCCTTAAGTTTTTTTTTGGGGGGGGTCCCCAAGGCTGCTGACAACTCCCTCTTCTATGAGGATAGTGCAATTTAGCTACATAAGGATCCACACTCAGAAAAAATGAGTTTCCTATTAATATATACGGACTTTGACAGATAATTTTCTCTCTTTCTCTTTGCTTTCCACCAGCCCAGTAGCCATCGGCACCAGAGTAGTTGTGAATTACTGGGAGAGGGAAGGATATGATAGGGGTGAGCACTGAATTGGTTCTGCCACTGTGTTCGCACCACACCAACTGCAACGGTGCTTTGTCCCTTCCAGTAATTCCCAGTATCCCTTGTTTTAGAATGGAGTTAATAGCTCATGAGGGGTGGTGAATTAAGGATCCCAACTCCATTCTCTAACAAGGGATACAGGGAATTGCTGGAACTATAAAAAGAGAACGAAAACTAAATGTCATAAGCTGCAAATTGGTCAGCAGTAGCTGTGCAATTGAAACCATGAGACCATAATCCTTTCAGCAAATGGGGATGTTTTCAGTCTCTGCTGTTGCTAAGCAAACTGTGAAGTACATATTTTGGAAAACTGTAGTAGTTACGGCAACAGCTCTTATTCCTGTAGCTATTGAGCACGCAACTGAATGAAATTATACGAGTCTGATAATGAAATTGTAGAAGAAATCTCCATTCTGTGGAGGGGATGACTTTTTTGGAGAAGCTGCTAAATTGTGGGCTGGATGAGGCTACCATTAGATGCATCTGTAGTTGGGTTGACTGACAGAACCCAGAGTGTTCACTAATGGTGCCTCATCACCGTGGAAAAAAGTGACAAGTAGAGTTCTGTCAGGGTTCTGTCCTGACGTTGTTCAACGTCTTTATAAATGACTTGGATGAAGGAATTGAGGGAATGTTTATCAAATCTGCAGATGACACCAAGCTGTGAGTGGCAGCCAATGTCACAGAAGACAAAATCAGGATTCACAATGACCTTAAAATATGCCCTTCTAAGTTCCTTCCAAAGTGCTGCACTTCTCTAAGCACAGAAAAAGACTACATTTTTGGTAAAAATTGTTTACATACAAACTCTCCGAAGGTTAGATTCATGTGCCTTTCCATACAGCAATCAGAAAACACAGGCAGTGAAACTTGGCTTAGTTACAGTGGTGGAAGTTCCTAAATTATTGGCATAGGAACACAAGAATGGCTCATAAAAGCCATGCGGTCTGAGCCTGGAGCAACCAGCTCAGAACCTCTTCACTCGTTGAGCTTCTCTGGTAGACTGAAGGGGAACAATATATTTGATTAGCTTCCTCCCAAGATGGGGAACCTAGCTAAGCCTGGCAGGACAGCTTACTCTATGGTGTTAACCCCTTCATGCACTGATTAGACTTAAGCATGTTGGTTATCCCACAATATGAGTGTGTGAGCTAAGCTTTCATTAACAAAGCCAGTCTTACCTTCAGGCTGTTAAATTGTGTGCACCTAGACTCAGAGAATTGGAGATGGTAACTAGAAGTACACCTGGATTCTTATTTCCTTCTTCCAGATATTAAGCACAGCCTGATCAGGGATAGAAACCTCCTGCATGCAATAAGTATTCCTTACCACTTGTAGCTTCTAATCATCATTCAACATTTGATCTCATATCTATACTTCTGGTTGTACAGGTGTATGCATTGTTTTAATGCCAATTGATTCTTATTTTCTCTTTTAATTCGCCATTAATATTTCCTTCCTTGATGATAGCAAAGTCATCACTTCCCTCGCAAACAGTTTATTCACACTATGGCAGTTTAGTGCCTTGACTACTCTTAATTCTAAATATATGCTCCCCTCACAATGTTCATCCAATTCTCCTTCTTGGCCATCTTGTATCATTTACTGCCAGAGGTACCAACTTGAATAAAATATTTTGGGGGCCCAGGTAAGCTCTGCCCCATGTAACTGATCACATGGCACGGCACGTCTTGAATGGTAATGTCCATCAACTTGGAGGGACTCCTCAGGCCTCCTCAGATATTTCTTGGGGTGGGGCAAAGGCCCCTAGGAGTTAGCTCCTATGTTTACTGCACAAGTCATATTCTGATTTCTTGTCTCTGACATGACATTTTAACAGCATAGGTGTTATGTACTGAGTTGAATAGGATCCAAACTGCAGCAGTCTGATTGGTCCTAGAACAATAGGATCCAAAAGGCAGCAGTCTGATTGGTCCTAGAACAATAGGATTCAGAATGCAGCAGTCTGATTGGTCCTAGAACAATGCAGCAGTATGATTGGTTGGCAGGAACCACCCAATCATGCTCCAGATAGAAGTGAATCCACAACCTGATTGGCTTACAGCAGAATTCCGGAATTAGCCAATCATGTGCAGCCCATTGTGTAAATAATGTATATAAAGCAGATACTTTGAGGGGACATTCATTCATTCCTCCTCAACACTATGAGCTGAATAAAGAGCATGAAATCACTTTGCGACTCTGAGTATATTTTAATAAGCTTCATCAAGAACCACCACCACAAATCTATGTTGAATCTTTCCTGTTTCTTGCTTTTTCTTTTCCCTCACCTCTTTTATTTTCATAGCACATTCACTATGGTGGTACTAAAATAGTTAAATTATATTTTCAAAATGTAGTCTATTGTCTTTTATCCAAACCCACCACAATCCACATATTGCAAGACTGCAAATCCATATATTTTATAGAAAGAACTCTGAAGCTTTGCATTCTCTCTCTCTTTCAGTTTGGCAGCCTGGGCGTTTATGCATATTTGGGATGAACTTGGTTTTTCATTATCTTCCTATCCAAATCCTTAGAGGCTACTGGGGCTGTAGATGTATGGATTTGTTGAATTGCAATAAAATGCCATGGACTCGTAATAAATCCAGTCAAAGAATATGAATAAAATGTCTTGTTCCAAACTCTGCTCCTGCATGGCTGCCTGTGTCCCTCAGTTATACTCTTTAGTAAAGGAGTTTGTAGGTAAACCTCCAAAATATTCGCTGAAACAAGCTCTCCAGAAACCAAATCTTTCCCACATCCTTCCCTGCAGTTCCTCTTTAAGAGGTGTCAGCATGGCTGAAAGAATGAAGTGGCTCTGCATTGTTTGCCTGAACTATTATGTGCTTAACATTTCCATGACAAAAGTGCCACTCGACTTCTCCCCGATTAATGCAGCTTGAGGGCTCTTGTCCTCCTTTAATAAAACATTGTTGAAATCATTTATTTAGAGTCCCTGGTTACTAGTGGGAGAATGACCATCTTTGTGCCAAAATATAGTGTATACAGTTCACTATTTTGTAGTAGATCATTCCATTATTTGAGAAATTGATTAAATGGATGCCTTACAAAGTATTTATGCTAATAGCGCATTACTTGTGTCATTCAGACAGTCAGTGTGAGGCTTTTCAACTGTCTACCACAACCAATACCTCAAGTAAAATACAGTAGGCTTGTATTCGCACATGCTCTCCTTGGGTTCAACTGCTTCTTACCCTGTGTTAACCTCCATGTTAACTATTTCAGTCCCCCAGCACTTGTAAGCAAATGGAGGGAGCCTCTCCTCTCCACACCCCGTGGTCTGTTATTTTGGGCAATACATAGGGGAACATTCTGTACTGCTACGTACTGTGGTATCTGTCAGAAATGATCAAACCGGTTAGGTCTGTGCTTCACAAAACATTTCCCCAGACTGCTTGCTGGATCATGAAATCAAAACCAAGTCTTACTTAATAAAGAACATTCATTGGCGAAGTCCAGCTTCTACTGTACAAAGGGGACTTCTTGTAGCAGTTGCGTATGAGTCAACCAATGAACATGCCCGTGCTTTGATAAGGCCACCTATATTTCCCAGTTGAAAACTAGGTGCCCAGGCAGGAATACATTCATTTGTATTTTGCTTGAAATATGGATACCATTGTTGGGTCCAGAAGACACAAGTACTAGGATCGCGGCATTTATTTGCTTTTTATTTTTTAAAGAATGCAGTGCTTGATTCTCAGGAAACATAAATTCTTCTGCGCTGCTATTATTTAGGTACAGCAAGCTTCTTGTTAATGCACAGTTCCTTTGAACCATAGAGCATTTCTTGGGAGATACTGTGTGTGATTTTGAAAGCAATAATCTTCATCTCGTGACTTGGAAAAGAGACTGGCTAGAATCAGTGGTTTTGCTTAAGTGCTGTTGCTTTTCAGTCTACTTGATTTGGTATTTGCAATTATTTTCCAGGTGATGTATACTTGCCTGTGTACACTGGTTTATATTGTTAAAAATAAACAGAGACCTTATGTTATGCCTATTGTGATTGTGTACAAAAGCCCCACAGTGCTCTTGGGTGATCAGTGAAGCTTGAATCTCCTTCTATTTACTGTATGGTCACTGTCAGTTCAATGAACTGCCTTCTTGTTCTCCACCATTGTCCCACACTCCCTTAAACATTTGTCACTGAAGTGCCTCCAAAGACAAATAAACTGTCACCGAGAATTCAAACCTGGTAACTGGGAAGAAAGGGGGCACAAGGAGACCCAGTGGATTATTTTACATGAAATTGAAGGGGGGTGGAGAGAGAGTGAGAGCGAGAGAGGGAACCTTTCCTTCCCCAATTCATTTTGTCAGAGGTGGGCCGAGGCTTGTAAATATTTTGAAAATCTTGGAAACGTCAAAGGTTTCCGGGTCCTTTCTTGGAAAGCACATTGCCCTCCGAGCAAGTCTCACCTGCTTTGCAGGATGCAAAGTCAACTATGGGACCTAAAGACTTGTGAGAATGGAAACCAACGTGTCATCTCAGAAATGCCTGAGAAGCAGAAAGGGTGTGTGTGCGTGTGCGTCTGTGTCCTTTTTGGTACGGACAGTTATTTCTTCAGCGGGGAAAGAGAATCCTCTCTAATGATGCTTACAAGTTCGTTTTTAAAAGCCTTTATAATTGCTATTAAGGAAATGTAAGTTGTGGCAGATGCCAGTGTCTAATAGAGGCATTGTAGTGTTGAAATACGAGTGTGGATCCCTTCAGGATACAGGCCGTGAATTCCTCAATAACCTTGATCCATTTTTGTTAGTCAGTTATGGATGCAGCAGAGAAAGTGCAGCTGTGTGCCGATGGCCAACTTCTACATCCAAATGCTCCAGGAAATATACTACGGAGGTGACACAAACACAAAAAGCATTGCATTCCCAACCTAACGCCAAGCTCAGGGTCAATTACTTCAGGCAGCTGCTTTTGACAGGAGCTTCGCTTCTCAAATCAAAGTCTTCTTGTTGGAGCAGTTAGTTATCGGTCCTTTCCTGTGTTTCTGTATTACTTACTCCTTCCTGGATCAGGAATGGACCCTAAACATATTTCCCCACTATCAGGGATGAGTTGGCATTGAATCAGATCCAGAAGAGGGGATAAAACACGATTAAAATATGCTTGACCACAATCCAGGGAGAACACCAGATTGCATCCTTAGAGGACTGCAAACTCAGTAGTTAAGGCATCCAATTCATTTCACTGTTCTTTGTTCTTCACATAAAAGTAACCATTTCAGTTTTAACAATAGGTTTATTCTACCATTCAAGTTAACCTCAGCAACAAATTTAGATCATACTTGCAGAATTGTTATATGGTATCTCAGCTTCCTTGGTGGTGGCTGTTTTTGAGGGGGGGAAACTCATAAGGTTTTGTGAACTGATGGGAAAATTGAACAAGTGATCTAGCGAAAATGGTGAAAGGCATGGTGGGAAGAACAGATCTTATATAAGGAAATGGACTGTTTTGCTAATTGCCTCTAAACAATTAGCAAGCCTGTTTTTTACCTTTGCTCTGGGTTTTAAAAAGCCAAGCAAGTTAACTAAGAAAAAATGACAGTCCTTGCTGATCTTCTCCCCTACCCAAAGTCAAGGTTTATTTGTTGTGGCTTTTAATCTTCTGACTTGTCTTCCAATCACAGCGTTGAAAAAGAAAAGTTTTAAACAAACAGAAGGGATACAAGATAAATAAACTCTTCTCTTTTTTTAAAAGCAAGTGCCTAGCTTGGCACAGTTCAAGCTCAATCCCCTGGAGGGAGGACTGAGCGCTCTCTTTTGTGTTAATGTTTAAAAGATTTCCAAATGCCGGAGTTTATTCCAACTGCAAACATTTCTATTTACAAGGTCAATTGTATCAGCACTCGAGACAGCTTAAGAGCGTAATTATTTATCTAAGGGCGTTTGAGTGTAGATCAGTAGCTCTGGCAGAAAACCAGCCATCAGCAGGCTGCAAAACAACTGCGCAGGCCAGTATCAGACAAGGGCTTGTCATTGTTGGTCACACATGCTTGTTTATGTCTGCCCTCTTCAGCGTGGAAGGTGAGCTGGTATGCAAAGTGCCCTCAATTCTGCATCAAATGCAAGCATTTGAAGGGCATGCCCCCTTAATGTGTTACTAGCACTCGTGGAATGTGACCTCCTTCAGTAATGAAGGACTGCAAGCAAGACTTGTGTACTAGCACAGGGCTTTCTATGAAACTGGCCTTCACTCCTTCAAAGAGGAAGCTGTGGCAACAGCACCACATTTCTGTGGAAAGACAAAAAGCATCAGTGGAATTGTCCTCCCCAACTTTAACTCTACCTCATTGTCCTACCAATGCAGCTCTAGATTTATAAATCTACCACTGGGAATGTTTTCAAAGGGGCACTGACTTCTTCCAAGTAATTATTCACTAAAATAGGGTAAGCCATTACCAACAGCTACATAAGTGATAGCTAGGATAACCTCCAGTTGCTCATATGCAAGAGAGTCTCACAGAATTCCATGGGCTTACTTCAGTGTAAGGTTTTTGAGGAATGCAACCATACATTAACTACTTGCATGTATGTTCCCATTGCCTCTAAGCTACCTCAAGAGCAGTGCAATGCCTAGAAAACAACTTCACCAGATATATATTCTTTAAAAATCTCTCTTTACTAATTTACACATAAAAATACACAAGCAATAGATACTTAAGACATGGGACCTTTTCGCACATTCTATAAAAATACAATGTTCAAGGCAGTTCAGAGAGGCATTTATACAATTCTACAAAGTTCATCAAGTCTCTCCAAACAATACAGATGTTAACTTCAAATCTATAAAATACACTGTACATTTGATCTAGCATTTTTCCATGGGAATTACTGTTGCTTGTATCCCTTTACATATCAAATGAGATCTGTACCTTTGCAACAAAAGAATAGCAGATGCATTTATCTTGCGATTGGGGTGCATTTAAATCTTTAATTTCTTAAAAAATAAATTATTCCCAAGTATACAATTTATAAATTTCTATATACATGCGAAAACGACTGGTAACAAATCCCAGTTTTAAATACATTTTATATAAGATTTACCAGAGGTCAGCCCCCTGATAGGATTAGAGGCAATATAACTTTTTGTGATGTTTGCAGATACAAGTTCTTGAATTTTAAAAGTGTCTTTTGAAGATGGCAGTGCAGAGCTCTTTTAAGACAATGGTTGCATTGTTCGATGTAGCCAACAAATCAGCATATTTTTTTCCTACTAGGTTGAGGCAAGAGAAAATTGCTGATGAATGTATTGCATTGCATTGCAATTCTGAGTGGTGCAAGGGCCACTTTGAACATTATGGGGTAGGGGATTCCTTGTAGGAGAAAGCACGGAAACAATGTGTGAAGTTCATACACACACCTATTTTACTGGAAAACCACAACTATAGCTTCCCAGCATACATGCACCATGAAAAAGAAAGCATGTGCAATCCTCACGCGTGACAAAAAACTACATGGGGCTTCCATACCTTAACACAGAATGAAGTCCCTATCCCTAATGTTCAAAACAACCCTGAGATAAGGTGTTGGAAAACCCTCACATATACTCGTCTCCTCCACTCAAGCACACACCCAGTTAACAGGAATCGAAGTTTGCATCTTCTTTTAGGCATCATGATGAATGCTGTGAATGGGAGGAGAGAAAGGACTCCATTTCAAGATGCTGGCTAGCTCTAGGGAAGAAGCTTAACTCTTACCTTCATGTCTACAGCTTGGGGGGGGGGGAGTGGAGAGCCAACATTTGCTATTTGCAAGTTGGTTTCGTGGTGTGATGAACCACGCTACACATTTATTGTGAATTCATTTTCTTGCTTCTAAGTAGCAACCACTTGCATAGTGCAGTGAGGGGTGAATCACGCCTTTCCCCTGACATGGCTGTATGCAGGGGCAAAGTGTGTGGGGGGAGGGGAACAAACCATTATACACACTACTGCTACTTACTTTCCTGCATGCACAGGGGAAAGATTAGGAAGCTGCAACTGGTAGTGATTTGTACACAGGGAAGAAAGGACTGCACAATCTTTGTATGTGACAGGCATATTCAGGTTGCTTCATACAGTCCCACAGGGGGAAAAATGCCAGGAGTCAAACATCTGTAAGGCTGCAGTCCTAAGCAAACTTATTTGGACATGCACGGAACGCTTGGAACCAAAAGTAACAAATACCACAATTCTGGGGTCTGATGTACAAACAGTGGCTAAACGTTTGCAAAAAAAGGATTCAATGGCCCTTTCCCTTTCAAATATAATTTTAGAAGTGGGAGGGGGAGAATGCCCAGATATAGAGAGATGAGGACAGAAGGAAGGAGTGACCACAGCGCAAAGAAACCATAACATCCAGCCCAGCATCTGTTCCAACTAGTCAGGCAAGGCAACAGGGCCCAGTGAGGACACGGCGGGGATCCCCATCAAAACCAAAGGCATACTGGAGGTGCAGAATAAGGCACACCGCTTGAATACAAGGCTCGGGGGGGGGGAAGAGAAGAGAGGCCCCTCTGCCTGGGGCGAGTTCAGAGTCCCCGGTCTCTGCGGGGCCGCTGCTCGGAGTGAGGCTCTCCTTTCTCCGTGCCCAAGCCCCGTCCTCCCGGAGCCAGGAGACGAGCCAGGGCCCTGGGGCGAGCGCAGGCTCCTTCCCTCCCTCTCCTCGACCCGGCCCGGCCTCCTCGAGCGCCCCTCACGAGCGCCGGGCTGGAAATGGCTACGAGAGCAGCAGCAGCAGCAGCAAAATGGAGGCCGTGGCACCAAGCGTCCAGGGAGCCGCGCGCGCCGGGCAGCCGTCCTTGGGCTTCCTGGGCGAGGCGGCTTCCGAGCCGGCTCCGGCCACGGCCGCCACGTCGTCCAGGTCGTCCCTTCCGCGCGGCGCCAGCTCTTCGTCGTACTCCTCTTCCCAGTAGTCGTCCATGGCGCCGTCGGAGGCGCCGCTGCTGCCGGGCCCCACGGCGTCGGCGCCGAAGCAGAGGCGCGCCATGTTCTCCTTGACGGACTCGCAGATGGGCCGCTCCAGGCCGTCGCACACGCAGTCGTTGAGCAGCAGCGCCTTGGGCACGGCCAGCATGTCCTCGATGACGGCGCGGCAGTCCTCGGTGCAGCGCACGCCGTTGAAGACCTTCCCGCAGTAGGTCATGTAGCGGCCCAGCGCCGCGCTGCAGCGGCTGTCCCAGTCGCAGCGCCGACGCGCCTCCGTGCAGCCGATCACGCCGCCCGCCCCGACGCCGCCGCCGCCCGCTCCGCCTCCTCCTCCTCCGCCTCCGCTGGTCCGAGGCAGGCACGGCTCGATGGCGCGCTTGGTGGCGCGGCAGTTCTCGTCCTGGTCGCAATCGCAGTCCTCCAGCGCCGGGCCCCGCCTGGTGTGGTTGAGCTGGATGAGCGCCGAGATGCAGTGGCTCGGGCACCGCCGCCTACTGGACGGCGAGGCAGCCGCCGCCGCAGCAGCGCCCGCGCCGTCCCCCGCGGCCATCAGCACCGGCGCGCACGCCTCGGCGTACTGGTTGTACGCGTAGCTGCAGTCGGGCTCCTCCTGGCACTGCAGCATCGCCTGCCAGCAGATCAAGCGCCGGCCGTCAGCCCCCGGCGGAGGGGCAGCGGCGACCAGCAACAGCAGCAGCAGCCCCACGGCGCCGGGCAGCGGGAGCAGCGCCGCCCGCCAGCGCCGCCCGCCTGCTGCTGCTGCTGCTCCTCCTCCTGGCCGGGCTGCCACCATCGCGGCCGGCGGCAGGACAATCGCGGGCGGGAGGCGGACGACGAGGGCGAGCGGGAGGCGGTGGGAAAGTTGGCCGAAGTCCTGCGCGGTGTGGGCATGAGGGTCCCGCTCATCAATCCATCCGCGCGGCGCTCCCGCTCGGCCTGCGATCCGTCCGTCGGCGGAGAAGCGGCGCCTTTTCTTGCCGCCGCCGCCGCGCGCAGCAGCAGCAGCCTCCGCCCCCTCCTCCCGGGCTGGCGAGGCCGCGAGGCGGTCAGTGGAGCCGGGGGCTGCGGGGCCGGGGGCTCCCTGCTGAGCTCATGCCGCCGCCGCCGCCTCCTCGCTCCCGCCGATCTTCTTTCTTCGCTCTCAGCGCTCGGCGGGCAGCATCGCCGTGCATGCCAGGTCGCAGGGGCAGCCGCCGTCGCCGGGCGCCCGGTGCGCGCCGCGAGCCTCCTTCCCCGCCCGGCGAGCGGGAGGCTGCACAAGAAAGAGCCGCCCGGCTCGCTCTCTCGCCCTCGCGCTTCCTCACTCCGGGATGCGGCTGCTGCTGCTGCCGCCGCCGAGCCCCGCGAGCCGTTTCTCTCCGGCGGATCCTTCTGCGGAGCTGTTTTCTTTCGCGAGGCTTTAAATACAAAAGTGCCCTCCAAGCTGCCGCCGCCGCCGCCGCAGCAGCAGCGTGCTCTGATCAGCCCTCATTATGCATGCATGGAAAAGCAAACAAACAAAAAAAAATTAGCAACGCTTCTTCTCCTTTTACACATCCCCCCCTCCGCCCGAGCTCCCTGGCTGGCTCGCTCTTTCTCCTTTTCTCCACTTTTTCTTTCCCCCTCCCGTTGCTCGGCCCCTTTTCCTCGCTTTGCGACTTGCTATTGGTCCGGGCTGTTGTTGAAACTCCCCCCCTCCTTTCTTTTACGATCTGCTGGAGAAAGAGGGAGGGTGCGGGGCGGGGGGCTAGTGGGCAGCTCACATTCAAAGCTTGAAAGGAAAGGCTTAAAGAGATTGACAGCAGCCCCCGAGGAGCCCCTCCTCCCATTTAGGAGGCTTCTCCAGGCAGCTTAACTTGCAGCGCTCTCAAAGCAGAAAGCAGAAACTTTGCAGTTGTTTGCAGCGGGCAGAAAGGGCTGCTGCTCGATTGACGGTTTTGTTTTGTTGCGCTGGCGGGTTTTTTAGGCAGAACGTGGCTCTGAAAAGTTTCTCCGTGTGGTGGAACCTTGAACCGAACTGAAGGGTTAAAAGGTTCTTCATCATAAATAGGTACACACTTGTTTATTTATACTGGAGAGCTTCCGAAAAGGTGGATCAGTGGCTTCCCTGTGAGTTGCTTGGTTGGGAACTTGGAGACAGAAGTGAGTCCTCAAAGGATCAGGGATCACACTCTTAAATCCTCTTGACAGGGAGGGAACCTTTCCCTCAAACTTTCACTTAAGACAAGATCCTGGAATTCCACAACCAGAGCATCTGTGGGAGAACCCTTGCCTTCTGCTCCAACTCATTCAAAACACAAATTTGCATTAAAGTTAAGCTTTTGCATATGAATTCCATGGGATGAAGCACATGGATTTAGAGGCAGGGACAGAAGAAGGGATTCCACATGTAGATTAACTTGAAACATGTTAAACATTTGTAACCAGGATAACTGTAAAGTTTTGAAAGTGTCTTTCTTAGGGTGAAAAACAGTAACAATTCCTTGAAATCTGTGACAGTGCTGAGAAGGAAATAAACCCAGCCACTCATGTCTCTTGCTTGGCATTCGTTGCCACCTAGAAAAGTCAAAGGAAAAAAATTAACCTAAGGGATTAAAAACTTTGGCATCAAGAGTGTCCTGCACACAGCCACAGTTGTTTTGTTTTTAGTTTAGTGCTACCTTAGTTTCAGAGTTTCACAGTCATTTGACCACCAGGGGCATCAGTGTCTACGGCCTGTCAAAGACGGACAATTCTTTCTCTAGGAGACTGTGGCTCCATCTGTCATAAAAATCAAGACTAAAGCTATTTTCCAGAACCAAAAGGAGCTTGGATTTGTGAGATAAATGTTGTCTTAAAATCTCACATTATTATGGAAGTGCCCAACAATTAGGAGTCAATCTGACAATCTTTTTCGAAGCATTTCCCAGCAAGCATGTGGTTCTGCATCTGTTTTTACACTCAGGAGATGATTCACAGTTTAGAAACTTAAGACTCTGGTCTCTTTCACACAAATTCCCTCTTGTGTAGGAAATAGTGTAAAACTTACACAACTATCTCCCTTGTTTATATGCTGCAGCACATAATTACATTGCACATATGAATATAGTTGTGCCATCCTTACACACGATGATGGATGTGTGGTGTTCCTTTACATTTATATCTTGCTCTTCCTCCAATGACTTCAGAAGGCACACATGGTTCTGCCCCTCCCCATTTTATCACCACAACAACCCTGTGAGGTAGGTTAGGATGAAAGATAGTGACTGGTCCAAGGCCACCCAGCCATCTCTTTGGCTAGTGGGGGCGGCCAGGCATTGAACCAGCTTCTTTGTGTCCCAAGTCCAGCATTCTTAACTTGCCATTCCACACTTGCTTTGGATTCCCATCATTATTCCTCAGACTCAAGGTGAGTTTTGTGGTTTGGTGGGGCTTTTAAATCAGGTCTCCTCAGTTCCAACCCAACACACCAACCACAACACCAGTGGTCCCCAGACTTTTTACTTCCATGGACCTCTTGAAAATCCCTAATGATCTTGGTCGACCACTTAATGACTTTTCTGCCTGATGTAGCAAATGCACTGTGCTAGATGCTGTTTGATCTATCTGCTGTGCCAGTCATTTACCATAGATTTGAAAAGGACTTGGATCTTTGCAATTGTCCTTCACAGGATGGAAGCTAGGAGATGATCTGTGCATGCATGTTAATCACTTGATGGCTGCAATGTCAAGTAGTGTATGAATGGATGGGCCTGGCTTTGAGCAAAAGTGCCTTCCCTACACCATTTCTGGGCAGAAAAGCTGAGAATACTCCAGACAGCTGGGAATTCTCTAACAGACTAAACTGCTTCTGGCGCAATGAGACACCGTGACGGGTGCCAGAGCGTACGGAAATGCCATTTACCTTCCCACCGCAGTGGTACCTGTTTAACTACTTCTGCTGGTATGCTTTCGAACTGCTAGGTTGGCAGGAGCTGGGAGCTCACCCCACCACAGCAATTCAAACTGCTGACCTTCAGCAAGCCCAAAAGGCTCAGTGGTTTAGACAACAGCGTCACCCGCGTCCCAACTGACTAATGAAGGCCAGCATCTAGGGACCCAGTGCAGCCTCTGAGATTTATATATCTCATACTTCTGTAGAGTGTGAGACTCCAGCAGGTGAGTGGGTATCTTCAAAACACATTTCTACTCTGCTTGGTTGTCCTCTTTCAGAGGTAGGTGTCTATGTATGTGGATATGCTGCCATCACTGTTCAGAAAGGAAGGTTTATTTTCTCCTTGAAGATGAAAATACAAATTCCAGAGAGCAGCATATAAATGCTTATACAAACGGTCTTTAAAGCGCTTCCCAGTCTGTGGGTCTTTTGTCTTCCTAATATATCATATTTGCTTGCTTGGCTGCCTCCTTAAAAATGGGATTGTTATTTATATGAAATGTAAGTATTACGGAGGGTATTTACCCCATGTATGGTAAACATAGAGATATTGCTCAATTCTTTACTGGATCACTGCTTTATAAACCCTTTCCCAATATAAACTGCAAACAGGACCACACATGTTGCTAAAACAAAGCTACAAACAGAAGAGGAGTCAAATACCCCTTTATTTTTGACTTTACTAACTGTAAGGGTAATTGTTAAGCCAGGGGAGGCAAACCTGTGGCCTTCTGGAAGATATTGGACTCCAGCGCCCCTCAGCCTCAAGGATGATAGGGTTTCTAGTTCAGCAAAATTTGGAGGTTCACAGGTTCCCCAACACCGTGTTAAACAAATACATGGATATCTGTTAATCCATCTACATGGGAGATTTTGCATAACCAAAGAGAAGTGTTAGCCACACACACATTGTTTATATGTACCAGACATTGCAGATAGCATTATTATGGGAGTTATTTCTTTGTGTTCGCAGACAGCTTTGTATATGCAGACAGCTGTTGGATTGTTTTATGCTGTTCTCTAGATCAAGCTTCCTTTTGTGGCTGCCAGCGCCACATTGAAAATCTAGAAGTGCTAAAATAAAAAATAACAATCTAGAAGTGCTGAACTTCCCAGGATGCTGCAGGTAAGTTAACCCAAGCTGGACTCATCTTTAGGTGGGTTTCATGGCTGCCACCAAAGCCAAGCACCACACCACCTTCCTTCAGGCTTGATGTGCTATCATTGTCCTGTTGACTTGTTGAATTTCCTTGTCACCCACTCTACCCTTGGCTCCTGCTTGTGGGTGGGGAAATTCAAAGCATGGGGTTTAGAATAACCAAATGTTGGACATGAGGGCAAGAAAATCTAATAGGCACCACCCCATCCCAACTAGATGGCAGGTGTGAAAGAAAGCAGTTGGAGATGTGGTTGTTGTCCCCCCGCTGTGGTGCTCTTGAAAAGTTCTTATGTGATGGTTTGTCTTTTTGGAAGGATTAGTTGATTTTTATCTTTGTTTTCGGCTGCTGTGAGTGTCTTCCCTCATGGAAAGACTGGACAGAAGTATTATAAGAAATGTTGGGTTGGGTCAAGACTTGAGTTAGATCATCACTTGCTAATCGCAAACCATATACAGGGCAGTAGGGCTGGGTGTGGCTTCAAGACTGAAGAGAGGAGGAGATAAACCCCACCTGCTCCTCCTAAGTCCTGGCATACAGCCATGGCGGAGACCCAAAAGTGGTTTTTTGCTCTTCCTATGGTCTCTTTTGAGGCCAGGCGGTGAAGTCATAAAATAGTGAACATTTGGCTCCTGAAACAAATAATTCTGTGCCTGTGCCACAAGATTAGGATGGTCATGTCCTCTACAGAAGACTGTCCTCTATTTACAGGGCTATCAAAGGGCAGTCCTGTGTTTGAAGGCGGCCTTTATTTGAAGGGCTGTCTGGTCCAAGTCTGGTTGAAAGATAAAAATCCATAAGAAAGGAAAACAGAGACCTTGAAGTTGCCCATCTTCAGCACCAGGGCAGCAGACCAAGTGGGCATGCAGCTCTCCTGATCACTTTCTTCCCCACTATGGTGATGTGTATATATTTGCATTTAAACAGATACATTAGCATATATACACGTTATACAAATTGGTGACCCCCCCTTTTGGCAATTCAAAAGTGGCCATCCTAAGCATGATGTTTTAAATATGTAGAACAAACATAACTACAATGGTTTTACGCTTGCAGAAGCTTTGACTGCTTCATAACTCTGTTTTAAAAGGATTTCTGCTTTAGATTTCTTTTTTAACAAATATTATAGTAGAGAGAGTAATCTCAAACTGCTCCACCATGAAAGAGACACCTAGATTCTGTTTAGGTTCTCAAAGAGCAAAGTCCAGGGCCTTGACTTGTACACAGCAAATACACAAGTTTAAGGGAAACTGTCATAAAGAGATTTAGACAGCCCACAGCAAATTACTGTCTAGATAACACTTAATCTGTTTATAGATGGCCATGTAAATCAGTGTTCCCCAACCTTGGGCTCCAGCTGTTTTTGGACTACAACTCCCATCATCCCTCGCTAGCAAGACCAGTGGTCAAGGATGATGGGAATTGTAGTCCAAAAACAGCTGGAGGCCCAAGGTTGGGGAACACTGATGTAAATGACCACATTTTTTGTGGTATTATTGGATAGGTTTTCTGAGCAGCACCTTTTGTAACATTTGCATCAGGGTGCTCCCTTACCTGCGTAGACAATGAGCAGAGAAATGTTTCCTGGTTTGGCTGAGGTTTGGTAATTGCTTGCTATTAAAAAGCCAAAATGTCTGGGAAGAAACTGTGGTGGAAGGAAGGCTTGCGGGGCTTGGCACTCCCTGCAGGAAGGTGGGTATGAGCTTGGCACATAAATAAATCTTTCACTGGGTAACATTTCAAGTGGTTGGAAGGCTTGTCAGGGAAGCATGTAAGGTTCTGGCTTGGAGAGGAATTCTAAGAGGAATTCCCTGGAGGGTCTGTTCCGTCCCTCCCGCGGAGCTTTGAAAGAAGCTACACACTTGAAATGGTTTTGCACAGTTGGACACACAAATCTAATAACAGGAGCATAACCTCTGGAGAGTATCTTCCAGGAATCAAGCCCTATTTTCCCCACCCCAGAGTCAACTGAGTCAAGTTCCTCTGCAGGTTTAGCTGTGAACAGAATCACACGATAGTTCTTTTTGAACTTGGGACCCTTTTTAAAAAAATGCCTATTTCCAGTTTTATCAGCTTTAGTTTTTTTATGAAATGATAATCATCAGAAAACATACACTGCAGCTGTTAGAATATGACAAGATCTCATATTCTGTATAATCTCTCAGACATCAGAAGAGAAAAGCTTTCCAGTCATAAGACGTTGCCATTTTTTTGCAGAAGTGAAGAGATTGATAACCATTCCTAAACCTGAGTTACCCATGTTAGTCTGTAAGTATTCAAGCACCAGTTTTCTGGAAGAGAATTATTTATCTATCAATTGCACAATATTATCTATGCTTTAGTTCATATGCTTGCCTATACCATGATGTATGTAAGAAGGCTGATTGCTGAAGAATGGATGCTTTTGAATTCTGGTGCTGGAGGAGACTCTTGAGAGTCCCATGGACTGCAAGAAGATCAAACGTATCCATTCTGAAGGAAATCAGCCCTGAGTGCTCACTGGAAGGACAGATCCTCAAGCTGAGGCTCCAGTACTTTGGCCACCTCATGAGAAGAGAAGACTCCCTGGAAAAGACCCTGATGTTGGGAAAGATGGAGGGCACAAGAAGAAGGGGATGACAGAGGACAAGATGGTGGGACAGTGTTCTCGAAGCTACAAACATGAGTCTGACCAAACTGCGGGAGGCAGTGGAAGACAGGAGTGCCTGGCGTGCTCTGGTCCATGGGGTCACGAAGAGTCGGACACGACTAAACGACTAAACAACAACAACATGTAAGATTAAGTGTGAACCGGGCACTGCATACAAACATTAGATTACACTTCACAGTCTGTTTTCCATCTCCTCTGCCATGATTGGGCCAGTTTGAACAAATGTCTGGAAGTAAGAAAGATCCAGCCCAATCCCATGACTGCTCAATTCCGCCATGCTCCATGCAAACTTGGACACTTAATGGAAGATCTCCCCCTTCCTTAGGCTGAACACCTTAGCTGATTTCCACTAGTCTGGATTAGGCCACCGATTTCCACCTGATGGTTTTGAAGGTTTTCACCATGCCACGCCTGCAAGCCTTTTCAATATGCTTGTGTTTCTAATGCTATTGTTTTGTTTGTTGGATTTTTTTTTGGGGGGGGAGAGATCTTGAGGCACCTTTAACTGTAGTTGTGGAACAGGGCAATAAATAACCACAAGGTGATTTTCTTTAAAGAGCACGGTAAGAAATTTTTGCCAAGGTTTGATTTCACCACAGATCTACAACATACTCTCAGGTTTTCAAAATGCTGCTGATGGATAAAAGTGTTATTCCGCTCATTAAGGAGGGCAAGGAAGCCGTGAAACTGTATTGATATGAACAAATCAGCCATGTATACAATGCTTTATAAGAGCAAGAGTTACCTGAAATGTAGCTGAGCAGTGCACATTTTGTTCGGATGCCTGTGAATGGTTTAAATATACCCCTTGTAAAATGCTTCGGCTCCAGAGCCAAAGGGCACTGCATTGAAAAGGATATGCTGTCCTCCAAGGTGAAATACTCTGAATGGTTGTTTGCTTCATAAAATCATGCCTAAAGCAATACCGTCTTTAGCCTGTTATATATATTGCATTTCATGAGTTGACTCTCAAATTGAATTCACTGCCATCATTTTGTACCAGAGAACATCTTGAAAAAATCAGGCTGCAAATAATGACTGGTTTTTTAAAGGTCAAAAGAAATTGAAGAAAGAGTGAGAGAAGGGAGAAAGGGAAAGAAAACTCAGAAAAGAACATCTTTGGGGAGGGGGAAATCTTCAGGAAGCTGTGAATATTTATTTACTGATATCATCTTTAGAGCCCGAGGGTATTTCCAGGCACAGGCTGCTACAGTTTTCAATAATAGTAATAATAATAATAATAATAATAAAGTTTTCAAAACTGGGTTTCATATCTTATATTTCATACAAAACAGCCTGAGTTCTTTATCTTTTGTGAAACTTTGGGATTTTTGACCTTCATTATTTTAAGAATGGCAGAGGGATAACCATTGCATAACTTCACACATACATACACATAATTGTACCATTCTAGGAAGTAGAATAGATGCCACCTGGCCAAGTCAATAAAGGTTGGGTGAGAGGAGCTGTTTATCAAGCTACCTGTAAATTCTCTAGGGCCTCAGATTGTTAAGTGGTTCCTAATTTTCATTTTCAATTTATCTCAGAATAAAGAGACACATTGTCAATACTTTCCAATATTCTGCAAGAAAATCACCTGTTTCCTTTGGAGCTGATCAGGAGTGACATTAGAGTGATTTAAACATGCCAGGGAGAGGGAGAGGGAGGAGTTACACAAGCTTCAGGTGTTTCTGCAGGAATCTCGAAAACTCTGGAAAAAGGAACCCTCCCATGCTAAATTTACAGGCCCAGCTTAATGGAAAGAGGCTGCCATAAAAGGTAGATTGGACATGGAAGGTTATGGCGCTCACTCCAGTTCAATTCAGTTCACTTTATTTGGGGGAAACTGTTAATCGCAAACAATTATTCGGCAGCAGTGCCTCCAGTCTTAGACAGGTCTGTGCTTGTGTGGTTTTGTTCATGCTATCCTGCAATTGCCTTGTAGTGTTTGCTCCTTGGTATGATCCCATTCCCATATTTGTACGCATCTTCTTTTTCACGGGTGGCGCTGTGGTCTTAACCAGTGAGCCTAGGGCTTGCCAATCAGATGGTCGGCGGTTCGAATCCCTGCAACGGGGTGAGCTCCCGTTGCTCGGTCCCACCTCCTGCCAACCTAGCACTTCTCAAGTGCAAGTAGATAAATAGGTACCACTCCGGCAGGAAGGTAAATGGCATTTCCATGCGCTGCTCTGGTTCTCCAGAAGCAGCTTAGTCATGCTGGCCACATGACCTGGAAAAACTGTCTGCGGACAAATGGCGGCTCCCTCGGCCAGTAAAGCGAGATGAGTGCTGTAACCCCAGAGTTGTTCATGACTGGACTTAACTGTCAGGGGTCCTTTACCTTTACCTTTTAATGCAGGAGTTAAAATGTTTGACTAGGATTGGGAAAATCCAGGTTCAAATCCAGATGTAGTCATGAAGTCCACTGGATGACCTTGGGTCACTCACTGTCTTTCAGCCTAACCTACCTCTCAGGGTTGTTGGGCAGATGGAAATGGTGCGGGAGAGAGCCATATGAGACTATTCAAGTTCCATGGAGAAAATGCTGGATAAAAACGAATAATATTTGTGATGGTGACTGTCCTTCTGGATATTGGCTGGGGCGAATTTGACTGTCGGTGCAGTCAGTCTCACACAAGAGCCATCCTCACAAAAGGAAAAGGAAAAGAAATGAAAAACCACAGACAAAGAGACTTGGTGCACTCATATCAAACTATGGGAAGACTCCTGTGGTTAATGGAATATTTGTCTTCATATAATTTGTTTAGCAATAAAATAAAAGTCGCATACAAATTGAAATTATTCCCCACTGGCAGAGTCATTTGCAGCAGGGAGGTCATTCTGATTTCTGTATAGGTTTCTTGCTTATGATTTTTCTTCAAGTGCACTTGCAGAATTTACAGCCTTGACTAGAGTAAAAAAAGTTAATTAAAAATAACAAAAAAATGTGTTTTCTGTGTTAGATTGCTCTGCTTCGATCCAGCATGCACACACAGGCAGGCAGCAGAGTCTCTGCTACATATATCTGTAATGATGGCAGTGGAAATTACGAAAGGGATGACCTTTCCCAACCTCCCTACTTTTTAAAAAAGCAGCAAAGTTTTCACTAAGTGCTCATATTAGATGAAGAAACCTGGGCGTTGTCGACTTCTGGTGCTATAAAGTTGGGCTTGGCTGCAACATTCCAATTCCCTTTGCAGACTTGGCAGATAAAATAACAGCGTAATTTGTGATTCTTGAAAACAAATTAATGAAAGCAGTAACAATTTATAATCTGTCTTTCAAACAGAGGAGACTGAGGCGCAGATGGGTTGAGATAAAATGTTCCTAATGCTGGTCTGGTGCTTATGGTGTCTGGTTCTGTTTCCTGATTCATCAGTCACCGCCCCAAAGAACTCAGAAAGATTTCACATGTGACACCTAAAAGTATTCTTGACCTCCCCCACATGTGCATGAGCGAAAAACAGAAATCTAGTTGCAAAAAAATAAATAAAATGGTTTGAGATTGATAGAATCCATACAAGCCAGGCTACATACTACTTGGAAGCAAGTCCCATTGAACTCACTGGCTGAGTGGACATGCATAGGATCGCACTGTTAGTCTCATTTCCAAAATTTGAATGAAAAGAAAACTTAGATTTCCTGTGTGCAGAACCTTGGTTTCCAAAGACACATTTTATTTGAGGGGTGTGTGTGTGTTTGTTTGTTTGTTTGTTTGTTTGTTTGTTTGTTTGGTTAAATAGCGTATGTCTGGTCCTGGTAATGGGTTCAACTAACAAATAGCAGACCCATTTAGATTCTATTTTGGCCATTATTTAGATCTGCGTTGGTACAAAATAACTGCTCCATCCAACACTTCACCAGTGCATAAGCTCTGGATTCTTGCATTATGCAGCTTGTGAGCTATGCAAACCATTTCAATAAAAAATCATACTAAAGGCCGCCATTTATTTTCTATACACATTGCATAAAAATACTCAGTCAAGAATGTTTTCATAAGGCTGTTTTTTTCTTATTAAAAAAACCCTCTTTTTATTTTTACTGGTACTGTTTCTTGTATCTTTTGGCCTGCAAAGTCATGTGCTTTTATTACCATAAGGAAAATTAATACTAATAAATGTATAACATGTCTAAAAATAACGGGGAAAGTAACTTTTTCTCTCTCTCCATATAAAGGTGCTACAGCTTGAGAAGTACAGAGCCTTCCTATGTCCTAACAGGAGCATCTGCTACCAGATCCAGGGAACCACCTGCTCATATAGGAGCTCCATGTGTGGACTGGGATGTCCGTGGGGGGCTTAGACGGTTGATGAGTAAGAACTAACTTCTCAAAGCTCCTCCCTACATTTCCATTTTTTTGTGCAGCTGGATTTATAACTTGTGTTCTGCTCACATGCTTGAGCTGATATAAGGCATATTTACGGGACCGCCTCTCCTGGTATGCCCAGCAGAGGACCTTAAGGTCCATGAATAATTATAGTTTAGAGGTCCCGGGCCCAAAGGAAGTCAGATTATCATCCACCAGGGCCAGGGCCTTCTCAGTGATGGCTCCGACATGGTGGAATGCTCTGCCCCATGAGACAAGGGCCCTGCAGGATTTACCGTAACTTCTTTCCACAGGGCCTGTAAGACAGAGCTATTCTGCCTGGCTTTCAATGTGAACTTAGTCTGATCTTTTATTCCCCTTCCTTCCCTTCCCCTCCCCTTTTTATGAAGATTACCCTCTCTGGATCCCACAGCTAATTCTCCCCTGGTCTCCTCGCTGGCCCAAATAGGACTAATTTAGCCAGCTAGCCCTGGTGATCATATGTTTATTGGATGAATTTCCCCCCTACATTGATTTTTGAATTCTGAATTTATACTGTTTTTTATGCCGTTTTTTGTTGCATCAATTAAGTGTTTTAAATTTGTTTTTAGCTGCCCCGAGCCTGGTTTTCTGAACCAGGAAGGGGGGTATAAATAATTTATTATTATTATTATTATTATTATTATTATTATTATTATTATTATGTGGGGAGGCTGCTCAAAAAAACACATCATATGGTCCTCTCTGAAGCACCCACAGGCATTTGATTCCCATCATGAAAGCACCACGGAAGGGTGTAGCTGGCCACTGTTCTCCCACATGTGTGCTATTCATGTTTATGTGGCAGGACAGATGCCTGTAACTTAAGCACACTTAGGCTGCATCCAGATAAGGGAGACATTGGGTTAATTTTCCGTATTATAATACTAAGTGTTTCTCATTTTCTGTCTCATTTTTACACTGCAGTCCTGGTTGTGTTCGGGACGTGGGTGGCGCTGTGGTCTAAACCACTGAGCCTCTTGGGCTTGGTGATCAGAAGGTTGGTGGTTCGAATCCCCGTGACGGCGTGAGCTCCCGTTGCTCGGTCCCAGCTCCTGCCAACCTAGCAGTTCGAAAACATGCCAAAAAACACAAGTAGATAAATAGGTACCACTCCACCGGGAAGGTCAACGGCATTTCTGTGTTCCATTGCGTCAGAAGCGGCTCAGTCATGTTGGCCACATGACCCGGAAAAACTGTCTGAGGACAAACACCGGCTTCCTCGGCCTATAAAGCAAGATGAGCGCCGCAACCCCAGAGTGGTCTGCGACTGGACTTAACTGTCAGGGGTCCTTTACCTTTACCTTTTTATTGGTTGTGTTATGGAACTGAGACTTTTGGAGTGATATACAAGTATGCCATGCTAAACTTCATTCATGCCAGTGGGCATGGTGTGATGTAACAGCAGAAGCCACTGGAAAACGTTGCTACTCTCCCACACTTTCTGCACATTCTGCCATGATTCACCCCATAGGTGCCAACTCTATGGGGCCCTGGTCCATTTGGTATGCCCAATAAAATATTTAGGGGGGGCCAGGGCCCCATATTTTCTGTCGGTTGGCACCTCCCTCCGTCACCTTTCCTCCACCTCTTTGGGTGCCCTCCTCTTCTCCAGCTTGATGCCTGGCTTTCAGTGCCAATTTTTCAACTACACCACCTTTATGTCTGTTAAACCTGTTTTGTTTTGTTTTCCAAGCAGAAAGCTAAAGAATCCTGCACTTAGCTCATCTAGGCTATGAATTCATGCAATCTGCTTAGAGATATTTTCCAGGCCAGGGATTTGCATTTTTTGCATTCCGAGTGGTTACAGTCTCTGATGTCATAGTGGCGCCACAAAGCGTTGTTTTATTTATTTTTCAGTATTATCTCCTGTATATTAAGCAATAGTGTAATACACAGAAACAGCAGAAGCTCCCCCACATGCAATTTGATGCCTAAGCAAATCAGGCAGCAATCCCAGAATTCCTCTTTGCTCAAATGGATTAAAATATGTTTCCAGGGGTGGTTTGGCTGGAGTAGCGCTCTCTGGGGAAATACGAGTTGAAAAGTCTCTCTTTTTGTTTATTTTGTTTTGGTGAAGATCTCTATTTCTGTGAAAGAGCCATAAACGCTTTTGGAGTTGGATCAGAGCCAGAACAGGGTATGCATAAGACGTATTCCTCTGCGTGAGATCTCATTAATAAATCGTAACGGAAGGAAATCGCAGTTTTAGTTAAAGCCCAAAGAAGGCAAGAGAGAGAAAACTACTTAAAATATTTGTTAAAAAATAAAAATAAAAAATAACTTCAGCTACTGATGAGCTTATTAGATGTGGTGGCTGAGGGCCTCCTTGAGGACAATGAGTTCAAAGCTCAGGGATTCTCACTGCCACGGAGGTGTAAAATGGAGCTGGGCTGTAGAAACCTATTGAAACCTGCTGAGCTGGGAATAAAAATGTAGGAGGCAGTGGCGTAGCGTGGGGGGTGCAGGGGGGCCGGCCGCACCGGGCGCAACATCTGGGGGGGCGCTCGCACTCGCAGCTCTCTGCCCCTACCTAAAATCCACGGGTTAGGGGCACAAATTACTTGCCTTGCCCCGGGTGCTGACAACCCACGCTACGCCACTGGTAGGAGGAAGCCATTTTTAATGGATTTATACAAGGGATTTTGCAGTTCTGGCACAATCAAACTTTGCTTGCCTCAAACTGACTCTTACATCCGAACCATTTGTACATGACTGCTGTTTTTTAAAGGAACTTAACTAATTATATGCAAAACTATACTCTCTGTCTTTCTCCCTGTGTCGGCCAATCTGAGTATCGCCCACCTGTGCCCAGTCTTTACCCACATAACAACCACAATGATCAAGTTGTGGACCCAAGATATCTTCTTTAAATTTCCTCAAGCCTTCACATCTGGGGATCTTGGCTTAACTCTTTATCGCACCATTTTGGAGTTCCATTGTCAGTTGAGTAAACATTAGTGACATTGCCAGGTAAAAATGGAAGGGATTGTTATATAGACCAAGAATCTCAGAAGCATAGCATGCAACTATAGCTATACTTTGATCATACGGCCCACTATTTATATTTTACACCTCTGGTCAATTTTTTTGCCTTTTGTCTGGTATGCATGTGCTATGAGCAGTTTTCATTCCTTTTTTAGGACACGGAATAACCGGACCTTACTTGGTCTAAAATGCAAGAAGTGCTTCACAGTATGACTTGCATTTCTAAGAATGTTTAGCCGGTAAGTCGGAGGAGCATTTGGGAATAAAATTTTGTTAGCTTCTTGGTGCTTTCTTCTGGGAGTACCCAGGGATATGCAGTACCAGCACCTTTTTTTCCTAGAAGAAAAGCACAGTAGCTACGTAATGCTGGCTGAAGTTGTAGTCCAAAATATCTGGAAGACACCAGTTCTGATGAAGGCTGCTCTAGAATAAACCACCTCTGTTTCATAGTTCAATAATACTGGTATTCAGATCTTTATTTTATTTGAGGTGTGGTGGGCAAGACCACCACTATTCGGACTTTATTACTTTGAGACAGACAATCTTTTTCATGTATACTTTCTAAGTGCAGAATACTCATCTAACTTTGGGACTAGCTTTAGATTTCTGATGTCCTAATGCCATTCAGATGAATTCTTTTTAGTTCAATGTCTGAATTTCTACTATGGTTTTGCTCAAATAAAGGACATCACATGGACATAAAATGATGCAGTTATTAGTTAAATCCACACATTTCATGTGGGTCTGATTCCCATCTTTGTAATACTGGATTATCCTTATTCTTCAGAAAGGGGTTATATTAATCAATCAGCACAACTTCATGGTCCAGCTTATCTGTCTCTCTGTTGGCCATAAAAGGGGTAGCCTATTTTTGGCAGCTCCTGGCAATATCATGTTTCAAAGGCATTTCTTGGAAGAACTGTGGCTGTGCACAGAGCAAAAAAGAGACATAATGCACTTTTGTCCTCTGCCCAGCCTCATATCTACATTCAAGATCAGCTGCTCTCTGGCTTCTATATCAAACTCAATGTCTTTTCTCACAAATGAAGACCTAACGTGAATTCTGAACATTAAGTCACAAACCAGTCAGGTACATTTGTGACCCATTGCCAAATGTAGTTCTACTATTTGGGCAAAGCCGTTCATCACGGTCACAACAAACTGAAATGATAGAGGGGTGGGGTTGCCTGCTAGACCAGCATGCATTGTCTGTGGGCTGTGTTTGCCTGGGGGGTGGGTCTCTTTGGTAGGCCTGATATTGACACCTTTATCTTTTCCTACCAACAGTTAACTATATACTTGGTTGATAATAAGAAGCAGGAGCCAGATGTACAACAGAAGGAAACCAGCATCTATTTTGGGTGGGGGAGTTGGTTTGCTTTTCTATTTTATGTTTAGATGTTGTAGGCTAAAGACCAGTTTCCAGGGATGAAAAAGAAAAACAACGCGTCAGGGCTAACAGTCCATCAGGGATGGGTAATCTGGGATGCTCAGGCTGTGCTGGGCAACATTGCTGCTGAGGAGCCAATTTAGAAGAGGAGCACATTCCTCAGATGAAAATAGAGACATTTCTCACTGTACTGAACTGACCCTCCAAAAACCCCTCCCCCAGTTTTGCCCCTCCCCTCGCAATGCATTTCCAGCACTAGGACACCAAGGGGGCACAGCACAAACACACCCTCCACCATCCTGACAAAACTCCTTAATCCCAATTTTATTTCATTCTTTGCAAAAAGAAAAAAAATACACAACAATAGATAAATTTTAGAAAGGGGCAAGATTAGACATGGTGTCAAGGCTTCAGGGAAGCCTATCCCTCCCACGGTGGAATGCCAAGAAGCAGAAAAACAAGAGTTCTTACCAAGTAGTTTATTCAGTATTCACAGAGAGAGACGAAGGAATGCAATCTCTCTTAGATAATGGCATTGCTCCAAGTAAGGTCCCACACCCCCCAGTCCCTCCTATTCTACGCCACCCCTGCACTGGCTGATCTGTGCTTTCTGCCTCTGAGCTTTCTGTTCTCCTGCTCTCAATGCACGCCGGGTCCTGGGAGAGGGGGGCTCAGGAATGCTTTCCAGAAATACTGAGTCTGTTAGCTGTCTTTCCCATGGTCCTTCTTCTTCCTTCTTTCCCAGCTTCTCCCCTCTGCAGCCTCTGAACTATGACCTTCTGCAACCCACTGTTCTAAATCTATACTGTCCTCCTCTTCTTGGGAAGGTGTGGGAAGGGAGGGGTGTGTGATGTTAACATATGAGAGTGCTGGAGGTAAAATAGTTAAACAGGTTACCCAATCAGAACCCAGGGGGTGGAGGCAGAGGGACTATAAAACCAGCTCTGGGAGGGGCAAAGGGGAGAGTTCATTGGGAGGTTGGTTGGAGTGGGAGTGAATTGGGCTAGAGTCTGTGGGTAGGTTGAGTTAGTGTAGCGAAATAAGCTGAGTCAGGAACAGTTAGGAGCTAAGAAGACAAGTAAATATCTGAGAGGTGGTTTAGTGAGTGAGAGCAGGTAGCGGACGTTATAGGTCTGGATAGGCACCCCATGATTGTAATTGACCGATACCGTTTATGAAACCACACACTTGTTAAACTGCAATAAATAAACAGAACTTTATGTTCCAATTTAACCCTGACTGGACTCAGTATTGTACCAGGTAGGGCCTGGGTGGTGGCGGCGAGAAATAAAGTGGTGGCACAGGGACCAATAGACGGTGAAACGTCCGGGGACCCTGTGTGATCGCCACAGGGGGTTCCCACCATTCCTTCTTGGTCCAGCCCCTGACATGCGGACATACAAAGCATTTTTTAAAATATAAAAAAATCAAGACTCCTTGCACTCCACTCAGCTCTGCCTTTCTGGCCCTGCCCTCTGTCTACCCCTCAGAGCCAGCATGACACACACAGCTGGGTCTCAGTGGTGTTAGCCTCTCTTCTTCCTTGCCTGCCCTCCAGCAGCTGCTGTCACCTGCCCAAGGGAGGGGTCTGGCAACAGCAGCAGCAGCCATGGAGAGGCAATGGGGTGCTCCCTCACAGCTGCCGCCACTACCACCACCACCAGTACTCAGGACCAGTGCCAGCTCATTTTCTTTCTTTTTTTATAATAAATTTTTATTGGTTTTACAACATATATTAACAGACAAAAACTAACAATAACACATTAACAAACAAACATATAAACACGTATAATTTCATAACCTTTTTTTTCTTAAACCTTATTTCAACGACTTCCCCATACCTCCCTTTTCTGCATCCCTGTTTTAAACTTTTTCAGCAACCCCTAATTTCAATTACTTATGATTCAATTTTTTTTAATCCTTTTTCTCTAACCCAATCGTTTATCGTTGCAATTCTGTTTTACATTACCCATGACATTTTAGCACTCATTAATTTTACAACAGTTCTTAAGGTAAACTTTAAATTTCTTCCAATCTTCTTCCACCGTCTCTTTCCCTTGGTCACGGATTCTGCCAGTCATCTCGGCCAGTCCCATATAGTCCATCACCTTCGTCTGCCACTCTTCCAGCGTGGGTAGTTCTTGTGTCTTCCAATACTTTGCTAAAAGAACCCTTGCTGCTGTTGTTGCATACATAAAAAACGTCCTATCTTTCCTTGACACCAATTGGCCTACCATGCCCAGGAGGAAGGCCTCTGGTTTCTTGTGAAAAGTACACTTAAGTACCTTCTTAATTTCATTATAAATCATTTCCCAGAAGGCCTTGATCTTTGGGCACGTCCACCAAAGGTGGTAGAAAGTACCTTCAGTTTCCTTACATTTCCAACATTTATTATTGGGCGTATGATAGATTTTTGCAAGCTTGACTGGGGTCATGTACCACCTGTAGATCATTTTCATAATGTTCTCTCTTAAGGCATTGCATGCCGTAAACTTTATACCGGTAGTCCATAACTGTTCCCAGTCAGCAAACATAATGTCATGACCAATGTCTTGTGCCCATTTAATCATAGCTGATTTAACCGTCTCATCCTGTGTATTCCATTTCAACAGCAAGTTATACATTCTTGACAGATTCTTAGTATTGGGTTCCAAAAGCTCTGTTTCTAACTTTGACCTCTCCACCTGGAAGCCAATTTTCCTGTCCTGTTTGAAGACTTCATTTATCTGGTAGTAATGAAGCCAGTCTCTTACTTTAGACTTCAATTTCTCATAACTCTGCAATTTCACTTTTCCCTCCTCATGCTCTGTAATTTCCCAATATTTTGGCCATTTGGATTCCATATTAAGTTTTTTCACTTCCTTAGCTTCCATTGGTGACAACCACCTAGGGGTTTTATTTTCCAACAAGTCTTTATACCGAATCCAAACATTATATAATGCTTTCCTAACAATATGGTTTTTGAAACCTTGATGGATTTTAACCTTGTCATACCATATATATGCATGCCAGCCAAATCTGTTATTGAACCCTTCCAAATCCAAAATGTCTGTGTTTTCAAGAAGCAGCCAGTTTTTCAGCCAGCAAAAGGCCGCTGATTCATAATACAATTTTAAGTCCGGCAGGGCAAACCCCCCTCTTTCTTTTGCATCAGTTAGTGCCAGCTCATTTTCCTCCCCAAACTCAGGGCCAGCAGCACTGGCAGGGGAAACAGAGACATTCTGGGATCAAATCAGAAGCTGGGGGCTTTCATATTTTTGAGACTGTGCCTGGAAAATAGAGACACTTGGAGGGTATGGGAGCAGCATTATAGCTCAAGTGAATTGCCACTGAGCTTTAGTAGCCCCTGATCCCTGCTGTGGTAATAGTTGTGATATGATTCCCTGGCCATCTGTGTCGTTGTGCTTAAACAAAGAACTGGTGAGCTGTTCCATAGTAGTGGTACAGAGAGTAAGGTTCCTCCCCAGGTGAGGTGCCTTCAAAATTCCTTAGCATTTTTCTTTCCAGTACAAGATGAGATGGCAACATGAGATGCTTTACCTGAGGTGGAATATTAGCTGATACATGTTCACGTGAGTTCCTCTTGCAGACTCACCAGGAAAAGGATTAAAGAAGTTTTTTGGGGGGGAGGTTAAATCAGGATTAGGCCTCTAAGGGCGTATTCATTATTTTTAAAAGATATTTATTGGAGTTTTACAAAAACATAAATTTAAAAGATCATATAAAAAGAAAGAAATACAATAAAAGAAACATAGAGAAATACATAAAATAAAAAAGAAGAATAAAAACAAATCCATTTTTGTAACCCTAACTCATTATATTATTTCCTTGGCCTCCTCACACCTCCCCTTTTTGTATCCCCATTTAAATAATCAAATCAGCAAATCCTTACCCTCTTTCGTTTATCTTAACTCTATATCTTAACATATTATAACTCTATATTTTCATCCATTTTCAGTTCAATTTTGCATACTCTTGTTAACTTTGTTGCTAATGCCACTTATTTTCAATCCAACATCATTTTAACATTCGTTAATTTTACAGTGTTTCTGCAGATAGTCTTTAAATTTCTTCCAGTCTTCTTCCACCAACTCTTCTCCCAGGTCTTATTCAGGGCTTATTCAGACCCCAAACATCTCGAGGCTTGAAGTCATTACAACTTCATTTAGATTATATTTTAAGGAAAATTCAAATGTACAGATTTCACATGATTAAATGAAATAGTGGCAAAAGCAGGGCAGGCACGCTGATAAATTGCAACGCATTTTTATTAGATTAGCAATGTGCTAGCTTTGACATCAGTGGTAATACAAGCTCATATTGCAAAAGGTTTTTTTTAAAAAAACATATTCAGTGTTGTGTTTGGCTTCCTCTGCTGGCATATCTTTTTACTGAGAGCTGAATGTGTATAGTTGCAGGCCAGAATTCTTAGAAAAGTGATACCCTGCATGCTTGCACCTGAAAGTACTCTAAGCACCAAGAGAGGCTACAGAGATGCTGGAAGGGGTAGAGGAAAGACAACACACAAAAGGGTTTTGTAGCCTGATCTCCTGGTCTAGAATTTACCTTCTGTCAACCTTTATAGTCTACTCTGAGAACAATGTGCTGAATGTCAGTCATGGATGGGCAAGCTAAGAGTATCGCGGCCCCTAGACAATGCATTATTTGGCTATGATGGATGTGGGGAAATGTGATCCACGGTGAGTCAGATGGCATTATTAGGAGAAAGAATGCAAGCAATTCTGCACTGGAAAAAGAACTTTCCATGTTCTTTTTAAGTGTGAAAATATTGCCTCATCCATCTGTTCCGTATTATATATGAAACCTCCTGATCAGTGCAAAGTAAAAGTAGAGGAAAATGAAAAGAAGAACGGGAAGGATAATTTTTCAAGGCAGATTTGCATCATGCACTTAGGTCATGCAAAAGTGTCTTGACATTGCAGGAGGATTTTAAACATCTGCTTTATGGAGTGGAGAACTGTAGAGCATTCATTTGCCAAGTTAGGCAAAAGTGATAAACCAAAGCTGTTGTTAAAGTCTCGGCTGCTGTAAACAAGTGAACCAAGTGTGAGATAACAGATTCTGAAAGGACAGCACAAGAGGAAGGGGGGAAAAAACCACCTGGAGGAAAATCTGTTTTGAAAAATGGTTTCTGGTTTCTTTCCACTGTTGTCATTTCTGAAAGAAAGATCTCTAAAAGTGCTCTTTCTATCCAGCTTTGACTTCTCATTCTGCTGTGCTTATAACAATTGGGGTGGGTGGGTCTCCAAATGACAAGAACAGGGCTTGGGCTTGGGTTCCTAAATATTTATGTGTAAAACCATGTTGAACAGCCCTGGTGTGAGGGGGAAGGACATTTTTAAAATGAATAAACTGTTGCTGAAGAAAATGTTTTATTGGAACAAATGTGCATGAAAATGCATGTGAATTTCTATGCAGTGTTTATTCCCCCCCCCAAAAAAAAAATTCATAACTGGAGGTAAAAATGGAGCAAAGTGAACTTAAGACTTGAAAAATGAGAAACTGAGAGACATCAAAATTGTCAGATTCTTCCATCCTACTTGATGGCCCAGGTGGAAGAGAAGAGCAGAAAACTTTCTTCTTGAGCTTTAATTTTGTAATAGTGACTTCTCCTTGTTTTCTTTGGACTCCTTTGCCCCCATTTCCCTTTTCTCACCTTTTGCTTTTCTTGCTGCCTTCAAACTAAGTCTTGGGAATTTGATGGCAATATCAGCTCTTCACCCCCCCTCCCTGTGTTTCACCTGTCTCTAACTTTGCTCTCCCCCCTCCCCATGCTGTGCTTTAATTCACAATTTGACAACCTATTTGTACGGCTGTATTTTATTTGCAATAAGTTATTCACAGGAATGGCGCTGCCTGCTGAATGCACCTAACAGATGACTTGAAAATTACAGAGGTGGGTGCCTGCATCCTAATCTTTTTATACCATAACCTGTTCTAGATAATGAGCTTTAAACGCATGATGACAAAATTGTAGAAGAAAACCTGATTACCTGTAATCTTGTGGGTTTATTCTCCCTTTGTGCATGTGTTTAAGCAGTGAGTTGTTTTTTTAAAAAATCATTCACAGTAGTTATGTGGAAGACCTGAGGGAGAATTATGGTCTTAGTTCTGAGCACAGTAAATTTGTATATTGAGTTAATTGGCAGTCAGTGGTTATGGTATATAAAGAGATTATAGAGCCACAATGCTGCCTTCTATATTGTCATCACATCTTAGTTCCCTTTCCCATTGCTTCACAGAAGTTCCTAGCCACGAGATTTGCTCCCCTGCTTCTTCCCCTTAGAGTCATGAAGACTGTGAAACTGCTTCGCCAATCCAGCACAGTTTCGGTGGACACATAGGTGGTTCTTTGTAGAAAACTCCTATTGGATAAACTCACAGCAGATGCTTTAGACTAGACTCTGATCATCTTTGCTGCTCGCTACCTGGACAACCCATGCAGCTGTTTCCTTGCAAAGTCTGCCTAGGTGTCCCAGAACACACACACAAAAAATTCAGCACTGAACCAGGATCACCGGAAATCCTCCCCTGGATGATCCCTAAGGAACTGGACACAACTTCAGTTTCCAGATCACCTTTTTACAAGATCATATTGGTATTTAAAATATAGATGGGATTGACACACGACAAAATGCTATGAAATATACACTTCACATATGTGGGTAATTTAAAGGCTAACTGATGTATAATGGAGCTACACCGTTCCCCCCAAGAGAGAACAAAACCTTGCAACACTCTTTTCAAGTACGTGTTACATGCTCCAAACTAGGGAACACGAAGGGGAATTACAAGGGGAGGGGTTTCTAATACAGTAGCTGTGCAGACAGTAGATTTGAGCTGGAGTTATTCCAATCCACTTTAACCCCTGGACATAATGTTTACTTGCTAAACAGTGGAACGCCAGCTGTTATAACACACATAGCTCTTTTCCAGCACACCAAGTAAGAAGGTGTGTTTATACAAGCCTGAATGGTTACTTGCAGACAAATAACATCCATGCAATGATGCTAGTAGTAGACAGTCAAGTGAAGCAGAAGTTCAATCACGGTCCATGATGTCCAGCATTAAACCTGGCAAATATTTAATGCCAAAGCATCATGTTGATCCAGATTTTTAAGATGGCACCATGATACCACCATGGAAGTACAGATAGGTGGCTGAGAAACTCTTTTGCCTAACGATGTAGCAATTTGTTTTCTTATAAATAAATGTTCAAGAGAAATCAGGGGAGGTGTTTTTTCATGTGCCTCATCTGCTTTGCTTGAAAGCAAGATATCTAGGCAGCCTCCTTAAGAGAAATGGTCAGTCTGCTGCTGTTCTAGTCATTTGCCATTCAAGCTGCATAGGACTGAGCAAGATCAAATTCAGATTGCATCCTGAGGTGGAATTAGTCCACGTGAGTGGAACAGTTGGTGCCTTTAGATTACAGTGGTACCTCGGGTTACATACGCTTCAGGTTACAGACTCCGCTAACCCAGAAATATTACCTCGGGTTAAGAACTTTGCTTCAGGATGAGAACAGAAATTGTGCTCCGGTGGCGCGGCGGCAGCGGGAGGCCCCATTAGCTAAAGTGGTGCTTCAGGTTAAGAACGGACCTCCGGAACGAATTAAGTACTTAACCTGAGGTACCACTGTATTGACTTTTCTGAAGGCTATGGCTGCAGTGGGGCCACCTGAGGAGATAAAATTATTTCTGGGGAATCCTTTTGCTTATTAGCTATTCTGCATAACACTGACCACACGAAGAGTGGGCTTTAGGGTGGATTGAGGACTGAGTAAAAATGCACTTTTAAAAACCACTAATGAGGGTGACTCAGGCTCAAACTTCTTCTTTTTTGCTTCTTCTTTTTTTAGTTACAAGAAATCAACAGGCCACTTTCCTTTAAGTTTAATTCTTGGTAAAATGGAATTAAAAATGTGTTTCCTGTCCTCAGCCAATGAATAATACTTCTAAATTGTATTTAATGTTACTGCAGATCTGCACACACAAAAATTCTAGCCTCCTGTCTAGAAGATTGTGGAAGTTTGCTTTTCAGTCTCCCTTATCTCTGTTGTCTTATTTACTTCTTGGATCCCAAGGAATCTTTCCCATCTGATTTTGTTTCCTCTACTTGTCACTTACACACCTTTCCCCTCTCCTGTTCTTCCCACCCAAAACTTGCCACCACTTGCCACATTCTTTCTTTCTACTGCAAAAGTGTCCCAATTCTTTGGCCCTGGCATGTTTTGGAAGGCTCTTATAATTTATGGTGGCGTGTAATGAGTTTAGAGCAGCAGGCCTCACTAAGTCTTTAAAGGATGCAAACTCACCAATCCTTTCTTCAAAAGGTGACTAATCTCACAACTATGCATTCTTCCCCGTCATGCCCAATTTAGTTATTTAAGTTGCACTTTACTAAATTTTCCCATTAAGCATGCTTCTCCCCTTCCCCCCTTTTCTAAAAGGGCAGTTTAAATCTCTAAACATGTGGAATGAAAATGCATTGAAACGTCTGGCAAACAGATGGTATTTAGGTTACCATGGTGGAAAACATCCCAAGATCATTATGGTTACCTCTGCCCTAGAGATAATGATTTCAGGATGATAAAATTAATTCCTTCTTGAGGAGAAAAACATCAAAATTCAACAGAAATTAATGGTAGCCTCTAGTTTACAAATTAATTTAGAGCAGCCTTTCATGTTTCACTTGGAGCCTAGCTACACACTGTGCTAAATGACTCCCTTGTGATATCAAGGGATTCCCTGCCTTCAATTCTAGGTGCAGGAGCACAGATTAACACTGGCACTGCAGGATATGTAGAGAGAACGATTTGTGCTGTGATTGCAGCATGGGGTTAAACATCCTCGCCTCTGCAGTTGTATCTGGGAATAAAGAGGGGAAATTGCCCCTGCAAGCAGCACATTTAACTTAATGTGTAGATTGCCCCTAACGATGGAATTTATATGTACAAACACATCCTCCAAAATATTTTCACTCTTCCAGTTGTATCAAAAGGGAAAATACAAATGTTCTCCTGATGATGCGCACATACAGAGGATGGAGAACCAGTGAGCCACCAGATGTTGTTGTTGTAGTACCATAACTCAACAAGGATGGCCAAGAGTCAGGGGTGGGCCCACAGATTTCCTCACCCCTGGTATATAGCATACGCATCAAATGAGCTGTGGGGAGGGCTAGCACATCTCTCCTTCGCCCTTGAAAGTGAGGCATTCCAGCTGCCTCACTCACTCAGTTCAGGTTGGATATCCAAAGCAGCATCAAGGCTGGTGGAATGAAGTCAGCAATATCTAGGCAACATGATGACCATATACATACATAATAGACAATCTTTATAGAATTGCTTCAAACCATAACAAGTACAAAATGAAATCCTTAGTCTCAAAGTCTCTGAAAATCTTTAAATGAAGCGAGGTACCAAACTTTGTACAATGAAAGACAAGCTGTGAAGCTTTGTGTATTCAGCAAATATGTAAATGAAAATATCAAATGCTGTGGAACAATGCTACATCATTACATGAGCACTGTTCCACAGCATTTGATATTTTCATTTACATAAATTCATTCGAGATAAGATGGGTTTAAGAAGCAATTCTATATCCTCCCACCATGCTGACGAAGAATTCTACGAAACAGTAGTCAATATCCGAAATCACTGTTCAGTATTGGGCATCATATTTGCTGAATACACAAAGCTTCACAGCTTGTCTTTCATTGTACAAAGTTTGGTACCTCGCTTTATTTTAAGATTTTCAGAGACTTTGAGACTAAAGATTTCATTTTGTACTTGTTATGGTTTGAAGGAATTCTATAAAGATTGTCTGTTACGTATGTATATGGTCATCGTGTTGCCTAGACATTACTGATGTTCTCTTTGCAACACAGGGGTTTGTTTAGTGCAATGAAGTAGCATGGCGGCACTCTTTTCGTTCTTTTAGGGAAGGGCCATAGCATCTGCCTTCCATGTAGAAAGTCACAGGTTCAATTCCTGGCATCCCCAGGTAGGGTTGGGAGAGATCTTGGTCTGAAATCCCGCAGAGCTGATGCCAGTCAGTGTAAATAATACAAGGCTAGATTGACCAATGGCAGTAGATGTTTCCATGTTGCCAAAAAGACTCTTTCTCATCTTTAAGAGACCATGGGATTCCTTGGCATTGGTGGCTCATTGCTTCAACCCCAGAAAAAAAAAAACACAAGGCAGTTTTTAATCTCTATCAATCATTTCTTAGAAAAGAAAACCTCCAGCACAAGCCAGTTCTATTCTGCATGGTCTTTAACGTAATTAATGGTAACCTCTAGGCTGCCCCTATCCTCCAATCTGTCCAAGTCTCTGTAATACCAAACCATTAAGAGAAGAAGAGAACAGATGGAATAGGCAGTGTCGTTTGTTTTTATTTTACTAAGAAAAATCTAGTGTAAAATGTAAAGCAAACTTAGAGGGGGGAAATGTTCTTCTGAAAGCCGAACAATAATATTATAATCACTCTGGTGCCCACATGCTATGTTAATCCTGGCTACCAGCCCTGGAACGAATCTCAAAATTGATTGGGCCAAAATACACAGGTCACAATCCAGCACAGACTTATGCATGAACACGTCACATTGATTTCAACGAAACACAAGAGTGCATACTATTTATTGAACTGTTGCTAGAGAATTGCAGTTTTGTAGTTGTGCTCACATGGAAAAAAAGTCCACAAAACAGATGTAAATCGCATTCAAATGTCAAAACGCACAAAAGGCAACCCAACACCCACAGCTATATTGAAACTGCAAGCCTCAGCAACAGATTCTGGGAGCATCTAAAAAGCAGGCACAAAATGCACTCAAACGTGAGCATTCAAACATCATCGTCTTTATGCCAGCATTTGCTTTTGCAGACCTTAGAATAACCAAGGGACACAATGATTTTGTTCTAAGTAAACAAGCAAGCAGGGACAGTTGGGCTGTGAAAACTCTTTTTCGAAAGCTCCAGCTCCAATCTGATCCGCTGCCTTGAGGTCCAGACAGGCTGCCCTCTCTGCTGGCTGGCAGGAAGGAGATGTTATCAGTCTTGTGCCGAGGCCTCCCATAATTGCATCTCATTCCTGATTCCTACAAAATAACGAATGTGTCCTCCCTGTGGTTTTTCAGAACATATGAAGAGGAAATGGAAGGGCTGCCTGCAAATGAACTGGCATAGAAATTCTAACCAGATGATGGGGGGGGGGTTGTTTTGTTGAACTAAGATCACTTTGAGAGAATATGTGTGTGTATCTGTGTGTGTGTGACCAGAGAGGAACAGAGAGAGAAAGTGTGGAATTCTCTGGAATTGACTCATGCTATTGTGACTTGTTGTTTTGACACACTCTTGCCAAATGTTCCTGTCTAATGTTCACTGGGGAGAAAAAGTAACAGATTCCAGGGTATAATATTCCTTCGTTATTGGCAGTACTATAAAGCTCTTTTTTTTTCTTCCGAAAATGAAAAGAAAAGCAATAAACGATAGTACTGAGAAAGAAAACTTCATAAAATAGCATTATGTTCTCAACTTTATTAAATAACAAGAAAAGGAGAGATTAAAATATTCCTATAAATCTAATGTTTGTTTTGTGGAGGTTTTCTTTGGATTTCCAATGTTTCCCGTCCAGATCTCTCCAGAGTTTGCTTCTCTCAGATGTGGCATTGCTCAAAAAGTACTTTTATAGGTTCACACCCACTTTTAAAAAGTGTTGCATCTCAAGTAAACCTCAAAACAGTCCCTGGGGATAGCATTTTCAGAGTCTAGGCTCTCAGTCTAATTAAGGCATTTATTTTAAGGAGCGATGCTAATTTACCGACAACAAAATCAGCACACATTTTTGAACCAATCTGAGTAAAACTATCTTACTAAGGTAACTGCAGGGTGGTAGTAGAGGAGCAATAAGAAACTGCTCTCAATTCTAAATAAAACATTTGAGCCAATTCAGATCTGCTAGTAGTATTGTGTGTGTGTGTTTTGAACATTAGTTTGCCAATCCATACATTAAATCTTTTACCAAAAAATAATAGATAGAGGAGTATATATTCCTTTATTCTTCTGTGCCCCTTTTTCATTCCTTCGTATTTCCTCAAGGCTTTTCAGTTTGTTTTTATTTGATTTTGAATATTAAAACTTGTTTTGTTTCCACTTAGCCACTGCTGGCCTGTCTGTTGCCAAAGGGCTTTTTTGCACGTTTTGACATTTTAGTCCCCCACCCCATTTTTTGCTTTTATAAATTTCCTTTGTGTTTGATGAATCATTGTTAAATACTCTCTTTGATTTATTTTATATGATGGCTGAGCACCTCTTAGAAAAGAAGAAAAGAAAAAATCATTAAGGTTATTTTTCTTAGGAAGCACCTTCTTTCTCATAGTTGAACCTTAAAGGTAAAGGTAAAGGGACCCCTGACCATTAGGTCCAGTTGTGACCGGCTCTGGGGTTGCGATGCTCATCTCGCTTTACTGGCCAAGGGAGCCGGTGTACAGCTTCCGGGTCATGTGGCCAGCATGACTAAGCCACTTCTGGCGAACCAGAGCAGTGCACTGAAATGCCGTTTACATTCCCGCCAGAGCGGTACCTATTTATCTACTTGCACTTTGACGTGCTTTTGAACTGCTAGGTTGGCAGGAGCTGGGACCGAGCAACAGGAACTCGCCCAATTGTAGGGATTCGAACCACCGACCTTCTGATTGGCAAATCCTAGGCTCTGTGGTTTAACCCACAGCGCCACCCACGTCCCTTGCAGGTTGGACCTTAGCAGAGGCAATTGGAGCAATTGCTAGGGACCATCTTCTATTCAAAGGCACTCACAGATTGAAAGGCTGCCTGGTCTATGCCCAAGTTAATGGTAAACTAGAGCAAAGGGTCTGAAGTTGCTCACCAGCAGGTAGCTCCTAGACCAGGCACCCCCAAACTCGGCCCTCCAGCTGTTTTGGGACTACAATTCCCATCATCTCTGACCACTGGTCCTGTTAGCTAGGGATGATGGGAATTGTAGTCCCAAAACAGCTGGAGGGCCGAGTTTGGGGTGCCTGCCCTAGACAGTGGTCTGAGCAAGCACATAGATCACCTGGCCACAGCTGTCCCCACTTGTGGAAGACTGAACTAAGCGAGGGAAGTGTGGCCAGGCAAGCAGTCAAGCAAACCCCTCTGTTAACTGCTGTGCATGGGGTGAAGGGCAAGGCATCAAGTCAAAGAGTTTTTGAGAAAACTATTTTGGAAAGAAACACAACAACTAATCTTACCATTTGAATAGTTACCCATAGCAGTAAATAAAAAAACTAAATTAATATAAACACACTCAGCTACAGTGGTACCTCAGGTTAAGCACTTGATTCATTCTGGAGGTCCGTTCTTAACCTGAAACTGTTCTTAACCTGAGGTACCACTTTAGCTAATGGGGCCTCCAGCTGCCGCCGCGCCACCACTGCGCTATTTCTGTTCTCATCCTGAGGTAAAGTTCTTAACCCGAGGTACTATTTCTGGGTTAGCAGTCTGTAACCTGAAGCATTTGTAACCTGAAGCGTCTGTAACCCGAGGTACCACTGCATTCTTATTCCAGACTGTTTCTCTAACCAAGCCAATGCTTATCACTTTGCTTCCCTCAGTGCAACTTCCAAGTCCCTTCATAGTTCTCTCCTTGTTCCTTCCTCCTGTGTTCCAACTGCGTTCGTTCGTTCTTTCATTCTCTCTCCCTCTCCTCTTTAGGTTTCTAGTTCCAGAACCTTCCACCTAACAATCGTGTTTTCTACCTCCTTATATATACTAATTTTTCTCCCCTACCAACCCAGTCAGCAGGGGAGGGCAGTTTCTCACATTCCTGAGATAAACCCTTGACCCCTCTGTGTGAAGCATTCTGAGAAAAACATCCTTTTAAAAAAACTTCAGACCTTCCTGTGAACATCAGGCCCCCTGTGCACCCTGTAAAGTCAGAAGTGACCATTTTACAGCCAAAACCCCAACACAAAATGGATGAAAGTAATTTTCCATCTTGCCCATCTCACTTTGGTGAGATGAAGTATGGCACTTATAGCACTTATATTTTAAATGTGCATCTACACATGTAAGTTAGCATATGTACATTTAATGCAAACCTGTGCCTTCCTTTTCAAGGAGTGTTTTCTCTTTCCTGGTGATGCATAAGTAGCCACTGGAGCCATGGTCCAGATCAGAAATGGCTGGGATTTAAGTAGCATAGGCTGGGAGCTAAGAGTAGGAGCAGCCTGCCATGGCTTAAAGGATGTTGGGGTGCACTGGAAACGATTACAGGCATCCCCTCATGTGAGTTCTATTTGAGCATGACTGCATATATGCGCAGTGCTGAGAAATAATTAACTACTTCAATTCATACACGGAAATGGCGGGAGAAAGCTGGAGAGTCCTTGTGGCTCGTGAGGAGACCCTTCCTAGAGCCCAAAGAGGACATCAGTGAGGATGGAGGAAGTCCTGAAGAGACCAGAGGTGCAGTGGGGCTTTGTTTAATGCTGCTCAGCTTCCCCACCTAACAGCTGATGTCCGGGATAGCGCAGCAGCAGCAGCTGCTTTCCAAGTATCCTTCAGCCTCCTGCTGACTCCAGAACTTCAATTCTAGTTGTGGCTATTTTCTGATACAGTACCTTTGGTATGTATTGAAGAGAGAGTGGCAGAGAGGGCCTTTAAAGAGGTTTTAGAGGGTGTGCCCCAATTTATGTCATTTCATTTATGTGGGGGGGGGGGCTTGGAACATAACTCATGTAAGAAGGGAGTCGCCTGTAATTGGTTCACATGTGCACTTTAAAAAATAATGAATAATGGGATTTGGTTGGACTTTAAATGGCATGAAGAGAAAAGTATTACTGAGCTAGGAAAAGTCTTTCTATATTGGAAAGTGTAATTGGTGCCAGCAGGCCTAGGTTTTAGGCCTGTGATGAATTTGGTAACTTGGTTAGCCAGTGAAATACAACAGCCAATTTAAAGAAGTCCTTAGACTTTAAATAACACTATCATGTCCTGGGTGAACACCATGGAGGGCAAGTGTCTGTTTCTGTCTTCTGTTAGCAGAAAGGGAGGCACCTGATTATGTTGCAATAAGAAAGAGAAGCCTGAGAAGGTCATGGCGCCCTTTGCAATATTGTTTTGGATAAACATTCAAACTGAAGCCTCGAAAGGGAAATGAAAAAATATTTTTCTACGGTTAAACATGCATTTGTATTTGAAACGAGAGAAAGGTTTATTGGAAGGCTAATATTTGCTTTTACATTTCTCCTTTTGGAAAGTGTGTGTGTTGTTTTTTGCCAAAGGGATAAACTTCTTGAAGTCAATCCAAGAATTCTTTTTCAGGTTCTCCCCACCCCCATCTCCGCTTGCTCAATGTACTCAGAACGTCCATGAAAGTGCATTATTAATCACAGCTTGTCACTAAGAAACTCATGCATTTTAAATTTCTGAAGAGGCCTAAAAAGGAGAGACCTTGTGTGCTTCTCAAAATAATCTACAAAATATGGTATTTTCAAAATACGGCATTGATTAAGACTAAAATAGGTCTATTCCTTGTTGTGACCACATGTACAACATACCTTTAAAGTGTTATGATACCACTTTAAAGAGCCATGGCTTCCACCAAAGAATTCTGGGAGCTGTAGTTTGTTGAGGATGGAGAGAGTTGTTAGGAGACCTCTGTTCTCAGTGGGGTCTCCCTGGGAATTGTAGCTCCGTGAGGCATCATAGTGCTTTAACCTATGGTGTGAATGTGGCCTGTGTACCAACTGCATTCGTGCTAATTCATATTTCTTCTATATAAATAGGATTAGGAGTAATGTGAGTGCTGGTCTGCATTACTAGTTCAGGCTATATTGCTGCTGAGTTGAAATTAATTCTTTTATTTGTTTAAAGTTGTTGCTGTTGTTGTTGTTTACTCTCCTCTTCAGCCCCCAAAAGGGCTCCTAGTGTGGCTTCTAAATATCAGAAATAATACATTCCCTGTCCTCAGGCCTACAATCTTCAAAACATGGCACAAAAGGAAAAGTGATTGGGAAGGAGGAGGGGGGAAAGGCAAACTCAGGCACTAGTTCTTGGTGACAGAGTTCTTGTAATGACCAGCTGGAATGCAAATATTTCCAAGGAGAGGAAGATCCCAGAGTTGCTGAACTTTCAGCCGAGCCAATGAAGAAGCTCTGCAGTCCCACCTCTTCCTCTGCTATAGGGGCACAAAATTTCAACACCCAGTGCTGCCTCCGGATCACTGGGCTCCATTGAAAATGGCTTCTCCATGCGAACCAGGATGTGACCTCTCCAGACAACAGAACGACTTGTCTTTTCTTATCTGTGCAGCTACAATCTCCTGGGTGATGCTGATGTCATTAGGCAGTTGAATGTGCATGTATACCCCACCCATTTCCCTCCTTCCTTCCCATCCCTCTGCACGGGCACTGGCAACCCACGCTATGCCACCACTGTTAGATAAAGTTGAGGGAGGAGTCTGATAAAGCTGGTTTTTCAGCAGAGCAGAAGGTGAGGCCTTGCAATGATCCACGTTTGACTGGAGCACATGTATGGATAGGTGAAAAGCTGTGTAGACTCAGGAGGACCAAACTAGATGTGGCATCAATATATTTGAATGCATCACTGATCTTTATACAGTGGTACTTCGGGTTAAGAACTTAATTCGTTCTGGAGGTCCATTCTTAACCTGAAACTGTTCTTAACCTGAGGTACCACTTTAGCTAATGGGGCCTCCCGTTGCCGCCGCGCAATTTCTGGTCTCATCCTGAAGCAAAGTTCTTAACCTGAGGTACTATTTCTGGGTTAGCGGAGTCTGTAACCTGAAGCATCTGTAACCCAAAGTACCACTGTAATAGATCAGAGACAACAATGGTGACAAAATCGGTATCTGGGTGATTGCATATAAATCCATGGATAGAGGAATCTACTGGATCAGTATTCTTGCCCACCCTGGTTCCATTGTCCATGGACATCATGACAATCTATGAATAAGAAAATTGGAGAAGACTGGTAGTGCTCTAAAGCCATTTAAGTACCGTTTGAAAGCCCCATACCCACATGTGGGGCAGCCTGTATCTCAGCAACATCCTCAAGAAATCCTATTATTTTGAGAATGTTCCTGTTCAGGAAATCAGTCTTTATGGGAAATGCAATGAATTTTAAAAGCCACTCTTTGAAAGTATTTAGTTTCTTTCATCCCAACCTCCACCATGACTCATTCCCCAGTACCATATTATGCACATTCCTAATGCATTTCTGAGCCCCGGAGGACCAACAACTGCGCTTCTTTCCCCATGTAAACAGCGGAGCTCCTTTTCCCACTCTTTCTGATAGCCCAAGATATTCAGCCTTTGATGCTGGAATGTAACATTAGATCTGGCAGGCACCGAAGCAGTCTTCTTTGTGACAATAATAAAGGCTTGATTGACATTTACTGTCCCATCCTAGAACATTTGCCTAGTTATAGGCACAGAGACCTCCTCAGAAAGGCTCAGCTGCTTCTAAATTCAACTAGGCAACTGACTGAATATTAATGTACCGGTATATCATACCCATTCTCAAGTAAAAGCTTGCTATGTTAAGTAGTCCATGTGGGAGGAAAAGTCTACAAATTGCCTTATTTTGCTGTCACTTAGCAAATATTCAGCATATTTGCAATTAATGTTGAATAAACAACCAGATAGCACACCTACTTGAGTTGTTTTTCAATGAACATGAAGCTCCTTCATTTGTAAGCTGCATCCATTTTATTGCCCCTTAAGATGATGACCACTGGGACGCGGGTGGCGCTGTGGGTTAAACCACAGAGCCTAGGACTTACCAATCAGAAGTCGGCGGTTCAAATCCCCATGATGGGGTGAGATTCCGTTGCTCAGTCCCAGCTCCTGCCAACCTAGCAGTTCGAAAGCACGTCAAAGTGCAAGTAGATAAATAGGTACCGCTCCGGCGGGAAGGTAAACGGCGTTTCCGTGCGCTGCTCTGGTTCGCCAGAAGCGGCTTAGTCATGCTGGCCGCATGACCCAGAAGCTGTACGCCGGCTCCCTCGGCCAATAAAGTGAGATGAGCGCCGCAACCCCAGAGTCGGCCATGACTGGACCTAACGGTCAGGGGTCCCTTTACCTTTACCTAAGATGTTGACCTAGTTTGCGGCAGCTGTAAAAGAGGCAAATTCCATGCAAGGGTTCACTGGGAAAGGAATTGAAAATAAATCTGCCAATATCATAACGCTGTTATACAAATTGATGGCATGATGTGTCCAGTTGCCTCAGCTGAAAAATGATATTGTAAAGTTGGAAAAGGCTCAGAAAAGGGAAACCACAATTGTCAGAGCTACCCTAGGTCCCAGCTCACAAAGGACCAACGCTGCTTCGTTGTTAAGTATAAAAGTCTTTATTGAAGTTCAGTTTCACTTCCAGAGCCGCAGCGCGCAGCCCCACGTCTAAAGTGTCAGACCACTGATGCTCCGTCTGAGTCTCCTCCCCCTTGACACCAATTTAAGATTCTAGCCTTGCTCCACCTTCTCCGCTGCTCCTTCCTCCTCTGGGTCCGCCTGCCCGCCGGGGTTCCGCCCTTTCTAGCCTCTTCTCCCGCTGATTCCCCTGAGCCTTCTCCCTCCCTCCGGCGGGCTTTAGGAGCTGGTTCCCCATCCGGGTCTCCTGCTGTTCCGCGCGCCTGCACATTTGAACTTGGCGCGCGCGCCCAGCCAGCAGCTTTCCTCCTGACCGTTCCACTGCCGCTGTCACTGCTTCCCCCATCGGGGGGGCTAGCTGCAACTGACCTCCCCTCCGTTGGAGGCGTGGTCAGCCCTGACTCCCTCTCTGGAGGAGGCACTGCCCCTGACACATGTGACTCTTCCCCCCCACTACGCTCTGGTGGGGAAACTGGTCCCGATCCTCCACTGCTGCTTTGGGGTTCCCCTCTGGCTCCTTGTTTCTGGTGCGTCCCCCCTGGGACCCCCCTTGCCCTGACCATCGGCGCCCCCTTCTGGGAATCTTCTGATTCGCTGGAGAAGCTCATGGAATCTCTCGGGCCACTGTCATACTCCCCTACGCTGCCCTCGGATTCTTCCCCTTCGCTCTCCCAATCCTCTCTCCCTAGTGCTCCTGCTCCTGATTCCCTGACATCAATGATTGAGGGGGTGGAGCTACTGCCCTGTGAGGAATGTTTGCAGCACCTGGGACTTTTTAGTTTAGAGAAAAGGTGACTAAGAGGTGAACATGATATAAGTTCATAAAATTCTGCACAATATGTGGAAAGTGGATAGAGAAAAGTTCTTCTCCCTTTTCCGCAACACTAGAACTCGTGGAAATCCAATGAAGCTGATTGGTTGGGAGATTCAGTTCAGATAACATAACAGAAAGCACTTTTTCATGTGGCGCATGGAGGCAGTGCACAATCCAGTGCATGTGTTACTCAGAAGTAATCCCACTTTCCAGTGGGGTTTACTCCCTAGTCTAAATCTCACTGAGGTATGTGTAGCTGGCAATTCCATCCTAGACACATTTGCACATTAAGTCTTACTAATTTTTTATGCACACAGAATATGCCTCTGCCTGATTTTCAGCAAATCCAATCTCCTCCGCAGTCACCTGTGCCGTGACCCACCTCACCCCATTCCTGAGGGTTCTCTGACCCTCAGAAGAAGCTTTTTTTGGGGGGGGAATGCTGCCAGGAAAGGAGGGTCGAGAAAGTCACTTCCTACTCACGCTTTCTGCCATTAGTTTTTGGATGCAGACAGAGACAGGTATCTTCTCTGGTGTCAGGGACTGGACTGAGGAGGAATGGTGGAGACTGCCTCCATAGCCTGAACATGCCAGAGAAGAGAGAGACAGTATAGATTTACAGTATAGATTTGGGGAAGGTCATAACGCAGAGGCTGCAGAGGGGAGAAGCTGGGAAATGTTGGGAGAGGAACAGGAAGAAGAAGAAGAGGCACCAAGGGAGAGACAGCTGACAGACTCAGTGTCTTTAGAGAGCATGCCTGACTTGGGGGGCATTGAGAGTAGGAGAACAGAAAGCTCAGAGGCAGAAAGCTCAGATCAGTCAACAGAGGGATGACATATTATAGGAGAGACGGAGGTGGTGGGACTTTACTCAGAGCAATGCCATTATCTAAGAGAGACGGCATTTCTACGTCTCTCTGTGAATATTGAATACAAGACTTGGTAAGAACTCTTCTTGTTTACCTACTTCTTGGCTGCCACCGTGGGAAGGATCGGATTTCCTGAAGCCTGACACCTGGGTTCTGCTAACCCAGCTGCTGAAAATTGCTAGCTGCCCCAGTGCACACCACACAGAGTGCAGGCTGCCCACGTGACCCCACCACCAAGAACATGGTCGCTGCCACTCTTTCCTCTATAAAAGGAATGACTTCCATCTTCTGAGCTGCAAAGAACTTTATGGAGCTCAGCAGAGAAAGCAAATCTGGCACACGCAGGAGTTTGGCTCTGGTCCTGCTCCATTGCATGCGAAGCTTCATGGTTAATCGAGTCATGATGCATCTTGGGACAACTATACGCCCCACCTTTAATGTACTATGAAAGCACTTGCCTGATGCAATCCAAGCTAGGGAAAGGGAAGGGGGAGTGCAGTAAGAGTTTGGAATATTTAGCTCACCATAAAAGTTCACATTTTTGTAGCTTTCATGCCCTGTTCCAGTTCTTGCATAATTAGGGCAGTGGGGAAGAACTTTCCTGGAAAAAGTCAGAGCTAAGATCAGCCAGTCTGGAGCCAGCCTCATTATTACTATTTGACATTCAAATCTTTCTAGATATTGTACCCACATGGATTAAATATTTTACAAAACAGTGCAACAATGCCAGGAAATGTAACATTAGGAGGGTGCTGGATCATGACAGCTAGACCCAGCAGGACTTAAAATTAATTAACAAACGATCACATAATGTTAGTTTCCTAGGCATCATTAAACTTGCTTCTATGGCGAAGCTGCTGAAACTTAAACCAGCGCTTTGACTTGACAGGATGGGCTCTTTCAAAGTCTCTTCTTAGACGACAAAAGACAGCTTTTGTAAAGCCCATCTTGTACAGATTAGGACTTTCCAGACGACTTTTCTGCTGGGAAGACCGTGGAGTGGTGCCTAGATCAGCTAAATGGCATACCAGCAAGGAGGGCCAGCTTATGGCATTTTGCTGCCTGAGGCAGGACAGCTAATGGAGCCCCCTTCCCAAGTCAAGGATCATCATAACCGAGACTAGCCAGGTTAGTTTCAAGCCTGAGACAAAAATAAATAAATACCCCAAGTGCACCTCCCTGGAAGTAAAACAAAAACAAAAAACCCAATAATAAATGAAATAATTATCCATTACTGTCCTTTCATGACATGCAGAACACACTGCTACTACAACAGAGATATTACATTAAGAGTTATTTTAACTTTAGTTGGACTGGCTGATAAGATAACTGTGAGTCCAGTCACCACACCAGGGCCCTGAGCACTTATTAGATGAGCATTTGCATCCATGCATAATTGTCCTACATATCACAAATTTCTATCTGCCCTTTTCTTTTCCCCAAACTATTCCCTACTGCTTTATCTCCCCCACTGCTTTGAAAGCATGTGGTCCTTTTGGCCAGACCTGATGTGCATGCAGATGGGAATTTATGTAAAAAAGAAAAGAAAAGAAAACTGAACTATTCCTTCACCAAGCAAAGGTATCTTCCCCCAAGCATCGCTACTTTCTTTTTTTTAAAAAAATAAATTTTTATTAGGGTTTTACAAAAAAGAAAAGTAAAGATTTACAGAATAAAAAAGAAACCACAGATAGAGATAAACAATAAAAAAAGAAAACACAAAAAATACAAAATTTCACACGAAAACAGCTAATTAAAAAAGAAGTTAAAAAAGTAAAACAAATCCATTTTTCTCGATATCCTCAAATTCATATGCTTGTATCCTTGACCTCCTCACACCTCCCCCCTTTTGTATTCCCATTTACATACTCCGTTCAGCAAATTCTTACCCTTTTTCAATTATCTTAACTTTGTGTCATAACATATTATAACTCAATATTTTCATCCATTTATCAATACATTTTTTACATAATCTTATTAACTTTTGTTGCTAATTACCACTTATTGCCAATCCAAGCATAATTTTAACATTCATTAATTTTACAGTATTTCTGAAGATAGTCTTTAAATTTCTTCCAGTCTTCTTCCACCAACTCTTCTCCCAGGTCTCGGATTCTGCCAGTCATTTCCGCCAATTCCATATAGTTCTCAAGCATCGCTACTTTCACCTCCCCTTCAGAGGATGGTGCTGGGGATATCTGCCAGAGTTTTGGCCTTAGAAATAGCTTGCCCATGAACAGGAATTTAAACTTGCAATTGTTATCTGAAGCACTTGGTATGGATTGAGCTGTTTAAGAAAGAAGCCATCCATTCTTGTCGCTCCAGAAGTACGCACACCCCACACACTTTTGCTGCTGTAATCTGTTTTCTATATCACATAAGCCAGCTCATATGCAGATGTGGGGATTTTATTCTGTTCACGTTTTAATCCAAGCCTACCTAATTGTCACTTCTTGAAACAATCCATGCAGCTAAACAGAGGCATCACTTGCAATGACATAACCTATTAAATATCATTGTTGTTGTTAAATTTATAAAAAAAATCTTCTTTATTTAAAACAAATAGTCTAAATGTTACTTGTCCCACTCCACTGCCACCTCTCTTCTGATGAATGCAAAAACTGGAGAGAGATCGAACCCAAAAGAGCTCTCCCCATGGTCAAAGAGGTTCAGGTAGATCTCCGAGAGCCCTTTGCCAGTTGGGGGAGGAAAGGAGGTCAAAGAATTTGAAGCAAGGCTGTCAGTAGGTCTGATCTTTATGGAAGTGCTGTTGCAACAGGGTTCCCCCTGTGTCTGTGAGAGGCTGGTGAGAACCCAGGACAAAAGGTAAGGCAAGCTTTCCTACCCTTCAGTGGTCTTACATTTCCCATGCCCTCCCCCCTTGTGTCAGCCCTACATCATGCACACATACGAAAGGTAAGTCATGGGCTGCCTGGGGCTTTGCAGATTGGGGGGGGGGGCGTTAGGTGGAGTGTGAAAAGATCATTCCCTCTGGGCATGCCAAAAGTTAAGTACAGTCTAGATGATTGTGTTAACGCGTTGACCCTTTCTTTTCCCAAGCATACGGAAGAAAGGCTGACCGGTGGCTGATACAGTGGTACCTCGGGTTAAGAACTTAATTTGTTCTGGAGGTCCATTCTTAACCTGAAACTGTTCTTAACCTGAGGTATCACTTTAGCTAATGGGGCCTCCCGCTGCCGCTGCACCACCGCCGCATGATTTCTGTTCTCATCCTGAAGCAAAGTTCTTAACCTGAGGTACTGCAGAGGACCTTAAGGTCCATAAATAATCATAGTTTAGAAGTCCCAAGCCCTAAGGAAGTCAGATTATCCTCCACCAGGGCCAGGGCCTTCTCAGTGATGGCTCCAACCTGGTGGAATGCTCTGTCCCATGAGACCAGGGCCCTGCAGGATTTAACTTCCTTCCGCAGGGCCAGTAAGACAGAGCTATTCTGCCTGGCTTTCAATTTGAACTTAGCCTGATCTTTTATTCCTCTTCCTTCCCTCCCCCTCCTCTTTTTATGAAGATTACCCGCTCTAGGAACCCACAGCTAATTCTCCCCTGGTCTCCTCGCTGGCCCAAATAGGACTAATTTAGCCAGCTAGCCCTGGTGATCATCTAATGTTTATTGGATGGATTTTCCCCCTAAATTGATTTTTGAATTCTGAATTTATTGTTATTTACTTTTTATACTGTATTTTATGCTGTTTTTTGTTGCATCAATTAAGTGTTTTAAATTTGTTGTTAACCACCCTGAGCCTGGTTTTCTGAACCAGGAAGGGCGGGGTATAAATAAAAATTATTATTACTATTCCTGGGTTAGTGGAGTCTGTAAACTGAAGCGTCTGTAACCCAAGGTACCACTGTATATAACAATAGAGTTTCAAGGTTTCACAGCTGCTGCTGATAATCCATTGAAGACTGGATACAGAGTATGCCTTGACCCTCCCAAGAAACATAGCTTACATAAAGAAGTGACAATTGCAGAGAAAAGTTTCAATTTCCATTTTAGATATTCATTGAACACAGAGCAGCACATACAGTTTGAAACCTCCTGAGACTTCTAGAAAAATGTTTCATAACTATATACAGTGTTTTGACACCAGGAATAAAACTTTAATTTGTTACATAGCACAAGTGGTTGTTCCTTTCTTTATAGGATGAGGCACTGAAGTTATTTGGGATTTGTTGCTGTCTTGCAGGATAGGCCTCGCTACACAGTTCTTACCGTTACACACGTGCTTCGAGGGAGAAGTGGGGTTCCAGTCTAGAAAACGAGTGTCGGGGTACTTGGGCGGCATAAATCAGTTCCAACTGGATTCTGAAAGAATGCATAACCTATTTACCAGAGTTGAAATTGGTGTCTCCACACACCACAAGCTGCAATCCCTCTCTGAGTTCCTTTAATTCTTGCAGGTGGGAGAAAGTATGGTCTGTGTCCAGTCAACAAAAGGCAGGGTGGTTGAGTGACCAAAATGTTTGATTTGATGGGAGAGGCTGGGGTGCAAATTCTTATTCAGCAACGGACGGACTTACCGGTAGCTAAGTCATTCACTTTCACCCTCAGGCCTCCCATTTCTAAAATGGGAATTTTCAGGACCTGTTTCACAGCATCAGGGTTGACTGAGATAAAGAGTTCAAAAAGCGCACTGGACATTTAAAAGGCTATAGCCGTCAGTGCGATTGATTAAGACCTTATTTCATTAATTCCTCCCCCCTTCAAAGCCTTTCCTTTTGAAATATTCAGACAAACATGTTGTGTTTCTCCCTATGTTGTAATTACTCACTTTCCTCAAGCATGAAATGCCGTTCTAGACAACAAAAGGTAGCTTGTTTCCCCACTGATAAAATAGCCGTTTTAGCACCTGTAAATCTGGTTTGCATTTCATATGGGCCTTTATTCTGCATTGATAACAGGATCAGAAAATGGGCTCTGACAGCACGTTGTGCTTTTACAGTATCCAGGGGTAAAAAAAAAGGCAAGCTAATTAGGAGCACATGGCTTTTGAGAGTCATACTTTTATATTTAGCTCCATAAATCTGCCGAAGTGAAACCCCCATTCTATCTCTAGAGCATTTGCTACTCATTAAGACGTTAATTGTTTGTGGTGCTTTTCTTGTACGTGTGTGTGTGTGTGTGTGTGTGTGTGTGTAAAAAGTTAGTCTCATTGCTAAAGATATGGCTTTGAAGGAAACATAGGACATTTCCTCTTTTTTCTATGCATCTCATGTATCTTAATAGGAAGTGTTGCTGCCAGAGCTATTGCTCAAACAAACAAACAAAAATGTCTGCTGGAATCTCACACAGAGGCCTCTGTGCTGGAGCGTTTTCAGCAGCGCAATTTATACGGTGTCTAGTTTCAGCCTCTCCCACCCCCAATACCAAGGTCATAATTTTCAGCCATAGATGGTTCTCCCAGATGTCTTTGGTCAAGTTAATCACAGTTTGCCTGAAGGTTACGCTTTCAGGTAATCCGTCAAGGCATAATTGTAAATCAAGGCCTCCTCCCAGCCCAAGGGACACATATTAAGTGGAGACTTGGGGGGATAAATTAAACTGGGCCCAAGGAACAAGCCACGCTGCTTATTATTTTGAAGAGCCATTAATGTACTTGTTTGTATGTGATTTGAAAGACCAACAGTGAAACGTATTTTAAGCAATGCTTTAAAAAGGCATCTACAAACCGCTGCACTCTTTTCCACTTCTAAAGGCCATTGTTCATTAAAAGACGTCATTTCTTCTTCACTGATATCAGTGCCAGAAAGAAACCTGCAGTGCCGTGAAACAAGCAAGGGAGATTAGTTTGTGATTTCCCATGCTATACTGGGAACCACGAGCAGATTTGATTATCCTGACACTCTTATGTGGCGCACATTTGCACATCATGGCAAGACGTAAACAAACCATGGTCTGTACACCAAGAACAAACCTGCTCTAACTATTGTGGCTTGTGGAGTCTAACAAACCACGATATCTACCTCAGACATAGCACTAAGGAGATTGTGTTTTGTTTCCTTTATCTGCTATCTGGGAGGAACAATACCAGTGCAATTCAGTCATGCAGGTATGGTTTGTGGCTTACAATGATTTAGGGCTTTCTGTGATGTGTGAATGTGGCCAATGCAAACTCCATAAGTGCTACAAGCTGTAGATCTAAATTCACATGTGGAAGAATCTTTGTGTGCTCCCTCACCAAATATGGTTGGTGGTTAGCTGAGGGGCAGGGGGATAGAAGAAGGGATTACTAAAAATATATATATTGAGAAGCAGTGAATTAAAATTACTGTACTATGTCAAGTTGATACTCTATAAACTGTAGGACACATTGTCTTTTTAAGTGCTCTCGTCAAAGATATAACAGTCCTTTTCATGCCAGCGTATTGTCAAGCTGTCCTGAATCTCTTCATGGCTTAACAAGACCACAAACTGAAATAAATAAATGTGTGTTTAATGTCTATTGGCACATTCAGTTATTGCACATTTAAGGGAATCACACAGTAAATTTCTTCCATGAAGAAACCACTCCAGATCCAGGGGGTGAGGGGGGGTGTTTATGCACCATAATGCCATGCTACAGTATATATGGTTCCCCCCCTAAAATATGTCAGTCCCACTTTTCAGACCCTCGCGAGACCCTTGAGGGGTCTTACAACATTAGTTAAAACAATGTGCCATGCATAAAACCATAAAAACTAAACAGAAACAAACTTAAAAAAAGGCAAAAAACCACAGCTTGATAATCAAAAGCATAGAATGGTGTGGAAAATAAACATAGTCAAATTTAAAAGTTTTAGTAGTATGCTGAAACACCAATAAATGGTGTGGCAGTAAACAGGAGGTGGAACTACACAGAGGGCCTTCTGCTGATCTTAGCACCCTAGAGGGTAGGTAGGGAGGACGGTGGTCTTTCAGATATTTGGGGCCTAAATTCTTCAGGGCTTTAAAAACAAACAGGAGCACCTTGGGTTGGGTCCAGAAAAGAAACTGGCAGCTGATGCAGATGTTTCAGAACAGGGGTTATATAAGTTCTCAAGGAGATCCCAGCCAGGAATTTAGCTGTTGCATTTTGGTCCAACGGAAGTTCCTGGGTCACCTTCAAGGGCAGCCCCCCAGAGAGCATAGTGCAGTAATCCAATATGGAAGTTCTCAGAGCATGGACTACCAAGTCATCTCTGGCCCACTAGTGCTCATCGCTTTTGAATTATTTCTTCTACATTCCGAAGCAGAGTATGCTAAAGCAACTTTTGAAAATACTATTTAGAAGGGAACCTCCACCTTATCATTTTGAAAACCTTCAGTTTTCTGTAAACCTGCAGAGGTTCAGCAAAGCCACCAAGATTTACCCTGGATGAAGATTATAGATATGGAAATATCCATGAATATTTTTTTTTCTAAGAGGCATGCTGTGTATTTTAATAAATAGTTACAGTGACAGCAGATTATCTGCAATACCAAGTCATTAACGCCTAAGATTAAAGTAAACTAGTTCTTTTTAAACTCAAACTAAACAGAACTTGGATTACTCAGAAATGCAAACTTTGGATAACTTTATTTTCAGCCCGTCACTGCCAGCATTTGTTTAATCTTTTCATGCCTTCTTGCACTGTAGGAGTGCTGCTTTTTCATAGGGTAGTGCAATGCAAAACACATTTGCTTTCCAAGAAAATCATGCCAAAATTGCTTCTAATACCTCCCCTCCTCTTCAATCTTTTTGTTTTGCTCCTGGTGCTCCTGGTAACAGCAACAGCTGTCAAATATGGCTTTAGGCTGTCTGACTCCCAAGGGAGAATTTATGCGTTTTTCTACTTCCTTTTCTTATTAGGAGGCAGGAATCCACAACACCTATTAGAACAAGTATGCATAAAGGGTAATGACTCTGCAATTTATTAGGGGTCTGTTCTTCTTCAAGCAAGTCATCAAATATAAGCAGAAAGTCTGACTCATTGGCCCCAACTGAGAAAACTGCCAGGATGCAGCAGGTGAATATGAAGAAGTCTCAGTTAGGGGTGCAAAACTTGGCATTCAAAAATTCTGGCACCTGAAGCCCAATGCCTTTCTGCCCCAAATGAAACTTTTTTAAAGGGCCTAATGGCAAACATAGCTGAGCTCATGTGCAAAAAATCTTTGCTTTCTGGCAGTGGTGTGCAGTGAATTTCTTTTTTGGTAGGGGGAAAGTTAGGGCCGGAGATGCCAGCTTGCGAGAGTGATTGGTCATGGTGGGGAGTCGTGACGTCCTATGGTGAGTTTCAAAGAATCCAGTTTCAAACCATGACTGATGGTGATGGCTTGATCACCAACCATAATCTAAAGTACCCACTGTTCCATAAATTTATAATATGTGAGTCAGAGAGCCATGCTAGCTCATTCATATAACACTAAACCATAGGTAAGTGCTTCTTAGTAGGCTTTGTTGAGCTTGTTAAACCAAATTAAGAGTCTATAATTCACAAATGAAGGCAATGTTTTTTAAAACTTTTGAAAGGTGTTGTAATTATGATTCAATGCTAGTATAAACACAGTGAATCGATCTGAGGTCCTGCACCCATTTATTGTAGAGACAACAAACAGCCAGCAGAAATACTCAGGATTTCTAAGAGCACAAATGAGAAGAAGGCTCATTTTGGTCTTGTTCATAAAATTATCTTCCTTCCCTGGAATTTCCTTTTTAACACTACTCTGCAGTCAAGAATCCTGCCTCAGCATTCTGAAATTAGCTTTACTATGCCGTAGTCCTCCAGAGATCATCTACAATTCATCTTGCCATTCCTCCAACTCCCATCCTAAAGCAATAATCTAAACAAAACGCACAGAAAAGCTCAAGATACACGTTGATCTACCCACACATAGTTGTTATCTCTGAGAAACGTAGAAGATAACAGGATATATTTATTCGTAAGTCTTCAAACTTACACGACCCTTTAAAAATTAGCTGATGAAGGTGAATACATCGAAACAGGGCCCTGTCCTGGTTTCTGATCCATAATTGACTTCTGACTTCTGCTCAATGATTGAAACTAAGACCTTCATGTTGAATCTGACTATGGACTAACATGAACTTATCTCTTATTCATAAACTCTTATCTCTAATTCTGTAACGAATTATTGTGTTATACATATTTTTATGAGTTTGAGTTTGTAATCTCTGTTTGAGTTGTCAGAATACATACTTTTGAATGGATTAGTTTTTGTTACAACTGACTACTAATTTGCGAGTAGGGACCACTCCCACTATTGAAACTTACATTGGCCTGAGTTCTTGATGTGCTTTTGTCTTGGTATATTTAATAACAAGAACTCCAACTTATTTAACGTCAGTCATCATAGCATGGCAGAGAATCTGCCCTACCATGTAGAGTTCCCTTGAAGGGAATGGCAGTGAAATTTCTTTCTTTCTTTCTTTCTTTCTTTCTTTCTTTCTTTCTTTCTTTCTTTGTAATAGGAATATATGAGATGTTTGTATATATTATGGCCGGTCCAGAGCAACATAAGCTATTAACCAATGGTGGGTGAGTGGGAAAGCCAACGGCAGCAATGCAAAAGTTGTGGCTGCGGTCCGTACCTGGATTTATAATCCAGGAATATACCTCTTTAAGCCAACCCAGCTACTGATTGGCTCCCATGAGGCAAGGCCTGCAGTATAGCTGAAGAGGAAGGAGGCATGCCGCCTTGCCCCTGCAGCTGAGGGGGCCAGCACTGTGCGCCACGCACAAGCTGTGCAACTTGCTTGCGGCGTGTGCGCTGTTAGGATATAGTTCTGTTCCACCTTAAAAGGAACAGGCATGACTGTTGTGTGTCACATGCCTGTTTACTTCCAGCACAGTCTGCTGGGAACTTCCGTTTTGTATATTGCTTTTGCTATGCTGCTGTGTGCTTGGACATGAAGGGAAGCAGACATGTTTTTCCTTTGTTCCTGAGCTATGCTGAATAAATGCCTGTAAATGATGCTTACACATGTCTCTGGCCACCACTTCCGTTGTGGAAAGTTATTCACTCTGCTGATAGAGCATGCTCAAGTTTCTGAAGGCTTCTGAAGCGATGAGTCACTGATTGCTGCTGTTCCAAGGGAGGCCGGAGTTTGCCCGGCTGCTGGCCAGTGGGCTGGAGCCAGCTGGGGCCTGCCAAATGCCCCTGTCTCCCCAGCAGTGTTCCAACTGGGAGAGCCAGTGTGCTGTAGTGGTTAAGAGCGGTAGATTCATAATCTGGGAAACCGGGTTCGCGTCTCCGCTCCTCCACATGCAGCTGCTGGGTGACCTTGGGCTAGTCACACTTCTCTGAAGTCTCTCAGCCCCACTCACCTCAACAGAGTGTTTGTTGTGGGGGAGGAAGGGAAAGGAGAATGTTAGCCGCTTTGAGACTCCTTCGGGTAGTGATAAAGCGGGATATCAAATCCAAACTCCTCCTCCTCCTCCTCCTCCAACCAGTGGCGTAGCGTGGGTTGTCAGCACCCGGGGCAAGGCAAGTAATTTGCGCCCCCTAACCCGTGGATTTGCGCCCCCAACCCATGGATTTGCGCCCCCTAACCCATGGATTTGCCCTAACCCCAGATGTTGCGCCCGGTGCGGCCGGCCCCCCCTGCACCCCCCACGCTACGCCACTGCCTCCAACACTGTGTGACATGCTGACATCACTTGTGCATGTCATGCTGACATGTTGCACACACGATATGCGGTGTGCATGTGTGGCATGCCCATGATTACCACAGAATATTGAGGGGGCCAGTCCCTCTCCTTGAATTTTTTTTTTGGGGGGGACCAGCTACCCCTGCCCCCCTAGGGGCCACGCTGCGCAGGGGGCATACCAAGCCACCTCCCTGCCTAATGGCATGGAAGTTATATTTTGCTTCAGCCATTTTCTAAGAAGAGAAGCTCACTGAACTCTTGTAAGTTCTCAGGACTCCTTGGAGTACAGAATATTTACTTTTCATGTTGTTTTTCCGCTTGCGATACAAGTGAAAGGAGTGACAGCTTAATCCTCAAACTAAAACAAGGGCAGAGCTCCAAAGATGATGCCAGTTGATAAGATCTTCCTTCCGGAATAAAGTTAATTTAGCATTGATTAAAGGCACCATCATGACAGCCCTCAAGACAGAGATCCCTGCTCATCCACAAGAGTAGGTTCAACCCTTGGTGTTTTTGGAACCAAGCAATGTTTTCCGTGCTATTGTGGGAAACAGAGAGCAAGTACTGTATTATCTCAGGGAGAAAAGTACCAAGAGGAGGACATATTTGTTGGCCGTGCTCCGCATCTGAAGAGAGAGTTTTTTAAAAAAAACACAAAAAACACAATATTGTTTCCCCAGGAACCAATTTCTGTGTTTCCAGAAAATCAAACTTGCAGTTCCCAGAAATAACTCTAGTTTGACATCCGCAGTCTGGTATTTCCCCACATCAGGAAAAGACAATGTGCCAATCCTTACTCCACATGCTTCAAAAGCGTGTATCTGTTTTCTGCATGAAATGAGGCCCATGCCAGATCCATAGCTGTTTTTCTTCTTAGCTCTTCCTTTCTTCCAGAAACCAGGCACAAGCAATGCAAAGAAGCTGCCTAAATTATTTAACTACCATTACTTTGTCTTGTCTCATTTTTTCCAACTCTTTCAGGGCTGCCCATCGCTAAAAAATTCAAGCAGAACAACAGCCGTTCTTGATTCCATAGTCACAATCACTGTTGCCCAGATGTGGGGAACCTTTGGCCCTCCAGATGTTGCTGAAATATACCTCCCGTAAGCTCCAGCAAGGATAGCCAACAGCCAGGGATGATGGGTTGCAGTTCAGCAGCTTTCCCCTCATATAGGGCAATTTCACTACCATATTCATTTTTATGCACACTTTCCGCTAATATATGCATATTAGCATGTACTGTTTGGTTGGAAAACTGCATTGCTAAACTCAGATAAATATGAATTTCGAAGGATGTCTGTGTTTCTAGTTCTCATATTGTTTGGGAAAATGCACATTGGACAGATTTGTCTTTAGATGTGAACCAAATCAAATTTCTCCCCCATTCCTAACCCCAAATGAAAGATTTGCTAAAATTACACCAAGTTTTCTTATTATTACGCTTCTATTTAGAGATTTATTTGGAGTCTGTCTTATACCAAATTTTGACGTAAGTATAATATAAGCAAGAGTGAATGTGAGTTTATATATTTCTCAGTACTGTTTATAGTCAAGCATGCACAACTGTATTTTTCTTAAAAATAAAACACCTGTGCACAGTATTTGTGTATCACACATAGTCATGATTTATAGAGTCACACTGTAAAGTAGCATTTTCAGCCAGCAGTTAGAAAAAGAAGGCATTAAATGGTGGGAGGAGCAGGAGTTCGTTCAGACAAAATGCAGGAGTAGTAGGAACAGCGGAGCCAAGGAACAGAAAGAGGGAGCAGCTGGTCAGGAGGGAAAATTGAGGAGAACTGTTATGTACTGAAGTTCTCACCCTGGGCCAGCAGGGGGATACTGTAGATAGTTATGCAAATGAAGGATCGAAAGTGACGTTCAGTGATTGGCTAGTTTGTATGCAAATGAAGGATGAAAGTGATGTTCAGTGATTGGTTAGTTACAGAAAATGGTTACTGTTGCATTCTAGTGGAGCTCTATATAAGCAGGCTGACTGAGCTCCTCAGTTCAGTTCTGTCCCAGCTTACAAATAAAGAGCTGCTTTGGAAGAATTGCTGTGTCGTCTGATATGTTCACCCACAACTTAACAATAACACTTTTGCAGGAAGAAAGCAGAAGGGAAAGAGACAGAGGGGCCAATGGAGGTGGGGAACAAGGGCATGTTCCTGCTTGCATCGGCGTAAGAGAGCACAGATTAGGAAGTTCGAGTCCACACAAAAATGCAGTCCAATCTGAAAGTGGTAAGTAGATCCCACAAAACGCAAATGACTCTGTAAGTGAAATGAGACTTGGGAAGGACACTTTTTAAAAAATGTGAACTGGGCATACATAGAGCAGTCATCACCGCTTGTGGTTCGAGGCAGATGCTCTATGTTGAGGGCAAAGCCAAGCTGTCTTAATCATCATCACTACATCCAAAGGAGCAAGGATCGAGGACTTCTGGGTTGGCGCCTCCGGCAATGGCGGAGCTCCTCTGATCGGGAGGAACTTGCTCCGTGGAAAGCAGGGTCTGACCGCCACGGCGAAGGCGGAGACCCATTGAAATCACAAGCGGGAGAAGCTTGTGAACCTGGGATTCGGCTGGCACCTTTTGCGCCTCCCCTACTCGCGGGGAAACCCTGTTTTGGGGATCCGGAGTGACGTGAGGTGAGTGGTGCGGTGCTTCGAATTGACTGCTTCTTTCACGGAGTGAAGCCGCATTGCTGTTGCCGGAGAGCGCTGACTTTTTCCTGTGGACAATTGGACTTTAAACAACTACCCGTGAGTAGAACGGAAAATTGGATCCCTAAATACCTTAATTTGGCACCGAAACGGGAAGGTCTTAAAAGGAAGTCCGCCTTCCTCTTTTGTAAATAGATTGAAGCAAAGACGTTACAAGCTAAAGTCTTGGAAAGCCTTTGGTAAAGGATTAAATTTCCATCGGTTAAAATTACAAAACCCCCCTTGGAAGCAGGAGAGGGGGGGGGGGGGAATTTTGGACCTAGCGAGCCTGCAGGAGAGAGTGAAAAATCAAATTACCACTGCTCTGAACCTGGAAAAGGGCTGCCAGAAAGAGTGACGTTTTGGGAGAGTTCATTGACTGTGAACAGAAAGTATTTGACAGCTAGCTAAATAAGAGAAAGATGCTGCTTCCATTGTCCTCTTCTGCGTTTAAAAAGGAGGAAAAGTAACTGAAAATTGAAACTATCTTTTATGGCTTGAGTTGTGTTTGAAAGGATTGATACAAGTGGAGACTGTTTCCCTCTAGAGGGAGCTTTTGAAACTGTTACAGGAGTGTAACTGGGGAATCTCCAGTTGCAAGATAAGAAATTGTGAGAACCAGAGATTGACCTTGGATCATTTAAAAATGTTGACAGGAGAAGCCATAGTGACTGTATTATGCAAGATAAGCTATTCGCTGGAACAGCTTCATAAGAAGACGGATGACATGGCTTTTAAAATTGACAACTTGGGACAAAAAGTGACTAACATGAGACAAAAAGTGAGCACCAACACAGAAATAATTCAGGACTTGGTACAGGAATCTACTTCGGCAGGACAAATTGTGGAGGAGAAGGAGAAAGCTGTTGTTGTTGAACCTAAAGTAATACAAGCGGGATCCTCAGTCTTACAGAAGAAAATTGAGGACTACAAGTTGAGGCCTTTTATGATCGAATCTAGAAAAAGTCAGAATCTGAGGATCGGATCCCGGCCTGGACTGAAGAAGGAAAGTTGGAAAGATCCCTCTATGCAGGGATTAACTGACTTTTGGGACATGGACTTGGGTCTGGAGGAGATTGAAGTTCTAGGGGCCTTTGGATTTGGAGGAATCTTGAAACATGTCCTGAAACACTTTATGGATCTTAGCTTCAACTATGGAAATTTGGCTGACCTGTCCAGAAGGAATAAAAGTATTGTTAGGTTGGAGTCTTCCCGAGATCTGCTCTTTAGCATTAAAGAATATGAAGAAGATCTGCAGAAGGGACCTGGAAAAGAGTTAAGAGCCTCGGACATAAGATCTCCAGGTTGATGGACTATATGGAATTGACGGAAAGGACTGGCAGAATCCGAAACCAGGGAGAGGAGATGGTGGTAGAAGATTGGAAAATTTAAAGTTTATATATAGAAATACTGTAAAATTAATGAGTGATAGAAAAATGGTGGAATGAAATTTTATGGCCTTAGCAGAAATGTTATGAGTTAAGCATATATAAGTATTTTAGTCTTAATGGAAAATAAGGTTAAAAATATGTTGAGATATTTATAAAATGATAGAAAATAGAGAAAGATGGAACGGATTTGCTGAAACAATTAATAGAAGTGGAATACAAAAAGGGAGGTGAGAGGAGGTCGAGGAAACAAGGGAATGAAAGATAGAGTATGGAAAAGGGGTGATGTATGTTTTTAAATTGTTTTTGTTTTTTTATTTAGGGTTAGGGTTAGGGTTAGGATTTTGTTTAGTTTAGTTTAGTTTAATGTGTTTAGTTTAATGTGTTTAGGTTGTGTTTTGTATTGTTTATATATTGTATTGTATTGCTTTTTTTTCTCTTTTGTTTTTCCCCCCTCTCTTGTCTTCTTTTCTTTTCTTGTAATCTTTAAAAGTAATAAATATTATTTAAAAAAACAAAACAAAGGAGCAAGGATCTCCGCCATGACTGACCAGGAAAAGAGCTACCTGCTCTACAAGAGTGGGGGGTGACCTGTATGGATAAAGGGGACCCTTGACCATTAGGTCCAGTCGTGGCCGACTCTGGGGTTGCAGCTGTGGCGATCACACAGGTCCCCAGACGTTTCACCATCTATTTATCCCTGTGTCACCACTTTATTTCTCGCTGCCACCACCCAGGCCCTACCTGGGACAATACTGAGTCCAGTCAGGGTTAAATTGAAACATAAACTTTTGTTTATTTATTGCAGCTTAACAAGCGTGTGGTTTCATAAACAGTATCAGTCAATTGATCAGTCAATCCCATGGACTGCAAGAAGATTAAACCTATCCATTCTTAGGGAAATCAGCCCTGAGTGCTCACTGGAAGGACAGATCCTGAAGCTGAGACTCCAGTACTTTGGCCACCTCATGAGAAGAGAAGATTCCCTGGAAAAGACCCTGATGTTGGGAAAGATGGAGGGCACAAGGAGAAGGGGACGACAGAGGACGAGATGGTTGGATAGTGTTCTCGAAGCTACCAGCATGAGTTTGACCAAACTGCGGGAGGCAGTGGAAGACAGAAGTGCCTGGCATGCTCTGGTCCATAGGGTCATGAAGAGTCGGACATGACTAAACGACTAAACAACAATTAATGACATTCATTACAGTCAATTACATTCATGGGGTGCCTATCCAGTCCTATAACTTTCACTACCTGCTCTCACTCACTAAACAACCTCTCCGATGTTTACTTGTCTTCCTAGCTCCTAACTTCACTCCCACTCCAACCAACCACCCAACTCCCAACAAACTCCTCCAACGAACTCCCCCCTTAGCTCCTCCCAGAGCTAGTTTTATAGTCCCACTGACTCCACCCCCCCGGGTCCTGACTGGGCAACCTGTTTAACAATTTCGCCTTCAGCACTCTCTCATATGTTAACGTCACAGCGGCGCTCATCTCTCTTTATTGGCCAAGGGAGCTGGCGTACAGCTTCCGGGTCATGTGGCCAGCATGACTAAGCCGCTTCTGGTGAACCAGAGCAGTGCACGGAAACACCGTTTACCTTCCCGCCGGAGCGGTACCTATTTATCTACTTGCACTTTGACGTGCTTTTGAACTGCTAGGTGGGCAGGAGCAGGGACCGAGCAACGGGAGCTCAGCCCATTGCAGGGATTCGAACCACTGACCTTCTGATCGGCAAGTCCTAGGCTCTGTGGTTTAACCCACAGCACCACCCCCGTGCCACCTGTATGGGCACTGAGGGCCAATTAGCAAAACTTTAGGGGGCTTCCTGGCTGTGGTGGGTGAGGGCACCCTACATTGTTGCATGTACACTCTTGCATGGAAGCATAGCTGTCAAGTGTCCCTTATTTGAAGGGACAGTCCCTTATTCCAGCACCATGTCCAGCTGCTGTCCCTTATTGATGGATGTCCCTTAAATGTCCCTTAAATGATGTCCCTTAAATTTCAAAGGAAGCAGCTCCTCTCTCTCCCTCCCTGCGGGCCACGAAGGAGGGAGGTTCCAACTGTGTTGCTTGGCTGTGTTGCTCACCCAATAAGAAGTCTAAGAACGACTGGGGGGTGGAGCTTGCATGCCTTGTGTGTGGCTAGTTAATGCAAGCTGAGGGGGTTTTTGAATGCTGGACGCCATTTTGTTGCACGTGCTGCTGCAAACTTTGCAGTGCAAAGCCAGGCCGGGGAGCCATCTTAAGTTGAGGCTGCATAGGCCTTTTGGTGCATGTGATACAGATTCTATTCAGTTGAACCTCTGGTTACAAAGTTGGTTGGACATTGTTCTCAGAGCTACCAGCATGAGTTTGACTAGACTGCAGGAGGACAGGAAGACTGGAGTGCCTGGAACAGGTGAGGCCGCAGGTCCCTTATTTTGGCTGCTGGTCCCTTATTTTCAAATCTATGCATGGAAGCCATACACATCAAAAATGAGTGTAGGCCTCGGGACCTGGAAATAATGGCTTGGGGAGTGCAGAACAAGCCCCTGAGCCAGAGGTTAGTCACCCCTGCCCTAGAAGACAACAGCATAATGGGGAGGTGTTATTTCATGATACCACTTCATTTCCTTTCCTGTCTTGATCCCACTAGAGAACTCTAGGTTTTGTTATTCCCAATCCCATTAAAGACTTCAGGTAAGTGAGTTTCTAGCATCATTGCCAGGAATGATGTGGTTCAGAGGTGGGAAGATGTGTTCTTCGTCAGGGCAGCTTTTGTGCTCATAGCTGCAAAGAAATGTGGGGTGTCCCAGAAAACTGCATTGTATTTCTTCAGTGACACCACGGCCGTTAGAAGTTTTGAAAAAGAATGCACAGATGGCTGAAAGGGGGTACAGAATGGAAGGCCAGAGGCAGGAGGAGACAAAAATAAGAAATATTTTTCTTTCCCATAATGGCTTATGTTCTATGCCATGTACTTTGATATTTTTTGTAGTTTTTTTAGCTTTTTCCATTATTATTAAGGATTTTTCTTTTGTAATTTTGGTTGTTTATATTTATCTGTATTTGTTTAAAGCAAAATAAGAGTATTTAAAAAAAAATAAAAAAAAATATTTTTGTTGCGGGAGGATGCCGAATTCCATCCTCACTCAGGGCACCATATTACCAAAGTCCGTCCCTGGCGTAAGGCAGGCCTCCTATGTCCCCCTGCGCAACTTCTTTCTTCACACTTATGATATCAGAGAATGGCGAGTGAATGCCTAGTTTGTTTTTCTCTCCCAGAACACACACTTCTTTCTCTAATTAAAACAACTCTCTCCGTTCTTTTGGCAGACTTCTCAAGAGCCAGAAGGGTTCTTCACTCTTTCCTCAAGTAGTAACAGGCTGGTACTGCGAGCCAAAGTACAGAACAATTTGAGGTGTTTCCTCATCTTTGTACCCACGAAGATGGATGGAGTGCAGGGGAGTGGTACCACTGCAATGATCCTGGCTTGTCACCTTGAATGTGAACTTTGATAATTGCACAGGTGCTCATTAGGAGAGATAATTGCCCTGGCATTTCACACCCCACCCCACTGGTTTTTCAGCAGCAAGCCATTTAGGAAAGGAAGGCGCAATATCTGCCACACAACTGGAGCCAAGAATTGGTATAAGGGCCCATTCCCTGTCTTTTGCTGTTGACATGGAATGCAGCTGGCTGAAGGGAAGATGTGAGTTCATTCTAGTAGAGCAGGGTGGAATCTAATGGTTTTTAAGAAGCATTAAAAAAAAATTAACAATTTCAACATAACAAAATATCAGAACATATCATCTTCATTATTTCCCCCCTTTCCCCCCCACCTCCCCAACAAACCCTCCCCCCCAAGACTTCCCTTAGCTCCTCTCTCTGATTTCTCAACACATATTGTTCTCTGCATGCTGTAAAATTGTATAAATCCTTATATTATCTAGTATATTAACCATCAATAGATTTGTGTATGTTTATTCAAAACCTGCCAAGGAGTCCAGCTCATTTTGTTGTCTTTTTAAATAATATGTAAAGAGTTCCCATTCTTCTTTGAAGTCACAGTTGTCCTTATCTCGCAGTTTGTATGTCAGTTTAGCCAGTTCTACATAGTTCATCAATTTCTCTTGCCACTGTTCTTTTGTCGGGGTTTCCTCATTCTTCCATCCTTGTGCTATCAAGAAAGAAGCATTTACACACACACACACACACACACACACACACACACACACACACACACATTGAATTTTCCATAAGGCTCACCTTCGCCATCTAGTGTCACATTGTATATTGCACTTCAAACACACTTAAAACGTTTTATTTGCAGCTGTATATCTGAGTCCTAAGTGTGTGGTGGGGCGGCAGGGGGGAGGGTGAAGCTTAAGGGCAAGGATGTAGCTTTGTCAGTGCTATTTTTCTATTTTAAAAAAGAGGTGCCAGAATTCACCATGAAACACCTCCCTTGTTTTCTTATAATGGTGCCAGAATTCACCATGAACACCTCCCTTGTTTTCTTATAATGGCAATGGCACCCACCTGAGTTCCAGCTGAAAAAAAGCCCTGAGCTTAGTTACATACGGGGATTATGGGGAAATTTGATTCACTTTGCATTGAAAGGCGAATCTACCTAATTCTCACCTTCTAAAACAATACACCCAACCAAACACAGCCACCTTTCAAAATTTGCACTCATCTGAATTTTGAAATGCGGGTCTCCAACGAAGTAATGTGTACAAAACTGCATCTTCTGGGGTCAACAATGCACAAAAAAGGCATATACAGTGGTACCTTGGGTTACAAACACCTCGGGTTACAAACACTTTGGGTTACAGACTCCGCTAACCTGGAAGTAGTACCTCGGGTTATGAACTTTACCTCAGGATGAGAACAGAAATCATGTGCCGGTGGCACGACGGCAGCAGGAGGCCCCATTAGCTAAAGTGGTACCTCAGGTTAAGAACGGTTTTAGATTAAGAACGGACTCCGGAATGAATTTGTTAATTGGCCTGAATTTTCATTTTGATATCTCAAGCTCCAAAGCAGATACTATGTTATACTCATGTGATAGCACACCCCGCCCCCAGCAGCCTGAAATGGTGCAGTCAAAAAACAGTCCAGAATATCTCTTTATCCAAAAGCATTTTGCTTGACGGAATGAATGGCAACTCTCATCACAGCAGACATTCAGTTTATAACATTCAATAAGACAGAAATCAACATCTTTATTGGCCAGTATGCTTGAGTATCCTTTCAGAATCTATTCTGATTACTATAAAAATTAATGAGGAGGAAAAAAGAAGGTTGGGCTCTTTTTTCAGTTCCAACACCTCTTAGGTGGCCACCAATGCCATTCTAAGAGAACGTGGGAGGCATTCATAGTAAGTTCTGGCACCTCTTTTTCTAGAAAAATAGCACTATCTATATGATACATATATTCACTTTTCTGGATACAAGATCAACACACTGCACAGAATTTTGTATGACTGATAAGACTTGCTAATACCTTCCTGTTTCTACTCACAGAAACTCCAGACATTTTTGTAGCATTATTCTTCATACAGTGAAGTTAAACCAGAATGCCAGAAATGATCTGGACCACCTTATCAGCCTTGGATTAAAAACAGAAGACATAAATCAGATTCAAACACATTAGTCACTTTTCCTCCTCCTCTTCTCTCTCTCTTTTTAAGGTTTCTGAGAGTAAAACCAGATAACATTTCTGTGTGTGTCAGGAACATGGTTTTTGGCACAGACAAAAAAGATGTTCAATAAAAAATTAAGTTTCACAATTTTGGACCGAGTTATGCAGAGCTTAGCTGTGATTAAGGTTTCAACACTGCAAAATACCAGCCATATTTTGAAAGTTCAAAAGTCCTCTGTGTTAAAACAGAGGTTCTGTCTCTGCTGCAGTGATCCTTGCTTCTTTCGTAGACAAAACTCTACGCTTCACATTGCGTCAAGTGGCTTAAAGGCTGGAGCCATAGAAAACCCAGACTCCTGAAACAGATTTCTCCTCTGCCTTTTGCCAAACTGCCTATCAATTTCTCTGAAAAACAGGTACACAAAACTCTCCTTGCGGTGGTGTGTGTGTGGCCTCATCTTGCTGGCAATGCTAATCCAAATGTTTCAAATACGTCGGTGAAAACAGTACCTCCTTTGCAGAGAAATTCTTCATAAAAATTACAAACGTTCTATCTATACTACAATGTCTTAAGCCAGAGTTCCACACCATGGTGTTTTTCACATACGACTATAAAAGTGCAGTGAGGTTTTTATATGGTCTGATCATCTTTCTCCTTTCTTTGCTCCTTTTTTTTCCTTTTTGAAATAATAATAATAATAATGTCCTCATTGTTCAAGTGAAAACTAGAAAGGCCATAATAATACAGGGCAGGAAAGAACCCAAAGCCTCCATTGATTCGGCACAAAGGGACTGTTCTTATACTACTTTTCATGGCAGTTAAGTAAGTCGGCTATTAACCAGTGTGATGAAAGGGCCAAAGATGGGAAACAGGGAACCTGCACTATCATGAATAAGACCCGTCACAGTTAGAAAACTCTGATCATCACGCTGTAATCAGCAAGAAACAGACCAAACTGTCAGGAGCTAAAATATTTAAATCTTAACGACAGGCAAGATATAAGCTGTGTGAGGGAACATTTCAAGCTCCTGTCAAAGCGCAGACTATCTTGCTTTCGGGATGAAATGATTTGGGTGGATGAAGGAGGAGAGGATATGTCATTTTAACTATTCATTATAGCTCAGGGCCCCTAATGAAAAGAGAAATAAAACACATGCTATTATGAACTACATCATCAGGGCAAGTGTTCTCCCCATTTCTGTATGGGAGGAATGTTGCCCTTATCCATCTCTACGGTCTGAAATATGCCTAATAGCAAATATATCAGAGCTTATATATTGAGTTCCTCCATATTATATTTTTATTAAATAATAAAAATATAATATGGAGAAACTCAATATATAAGCTCTGATATATTTACTATTAGGCATATTTCATATTAAAAAGCTTCAGGCCAATCAATAGCATCCAGGTAAACACAACAAATAAGAAACAAAAACAAAAATTTAAAAGCAGATATGGATTTTTAATTCACCATATCCTAAAAACTATGGGAAGGAAACACTGTGAATGAAACAAAACATATACAAAGCATCAAACAAATAAAATAGTGAGAGGTCATATCCCACTATGGCTGCAATCCTAACCTCACTTATTTGAAAGTAAGCCCCACAGAATTCAATAGAACTTACTTCTAAATAGATATGGTCAGGACTGTACTTATACTCCCAAGTAAGTGTACACAGAATTAAAAGCCTAAGCATAAAATCCTATCATCTGAAACTGTTCTGCAAGCTCCCTCCCATTTTTCTTTCTCCTTATCTTCTAAGCTTGCTTTTTGACATTATCGTGAGACATGTCAGTCGTTGCCAAAAATGTGCTTTCATCACAGGGCTGCCATATTAAAGAATTTGAATATTCCTGGGAATATCTTTCATTGCTTTTCACTTACAAGAATGTAAATCATGAGGGAGGCAGAGTGCATGCAAGAGTGGATGAGGTTAGGGGCAAATCTCTTTCTTTCTTTCTTTCTTTCTTTCTTTCTTTCTTTCTTTCTTTCTTGCCAAGGGTGTGAGGGAAAGAAGATGCCTGGTGAAGCAATTATTTGGGAGCAAAGTCAGCCTTTGAGGGGAAGGGTCATCTACCCAGCAAGAGCAGTAGACAGTGTCTTAAATTACAGAAGTCCCCCCCACCTCCTTTCAGATGTTGTACTTTCGTTCCACACTTACACACAGGCAGACACACACACACACACACACACACACACTTTGCTCTGATGATTTATTCCTTTACTTACTAAATATTAGAGTTCATACCCCACTTTTCTTGCAAGCAAATTCAAGCAGCTATGAGTAGCAAATGTTAAAAATAAGAAAAGAGACTTAAAACAATAAGAAGAGGTGAAAAGAGACCCCCCCCAAAGGCCAGGAGAAATGGAGAACATCACCACAAACCAATGAGAAGCCTTGGTGGGAGGTGGAGGAGCAGACCTCAGAAAATAACAAATGACAAACTATTTTTCGTAACAGTTTCAAGGCAGGTAGCTGTGTCGTAGGAAAATCAAGAACATCAGAAAATATAATGTCATGGTGATTCTGCCCATCTTTCTTTGCACAGGAAGAGAATGAGGGCGGAGGCCACTTTTTGTTAAGGTTTTCCTAATCTGCCACACCTGGCGCCCCAAATTTGTGATTGTTTGAGAGATGCTTCTGGCACCAGTTAGCTCCCTGTTCACCTTTCTGAATGGCGACATAAAGCCTTGGCCTGAGTGTCATTAACACCAGTCCTGTTGCAACCCATTCTTCTCTCTTTCTTCTTGTAAGGACCATCCTCCTACTACCTTCTAGGTCAGGATTGGGGAACTTGTGGTTCTCCAGATGCTGCTGAACTACAACTCACACCAAGATGGCTGTCAAGAATGGGAAACTAACCAAGGAGGTTTTGTTTTTCTTTACAGGGATCGCCTCCTACCTTCTGGAGGTGGACTTCGTTTCCCGCCTACTTCTCTCTCTCTCTTTTCTTTTTTTGTACTATCGTTAAATGGAATGAAATCGTTATAAATTAATATGTATGTTTTGTATTTTATGATATGACGTTGACTTTTATGGAAACCGCTTTGAGGTCTGCATGACATAAAGCAGTATATACCCCATATTTTTTGCTCTATAAGACGCACCAGACCACAAGACGCACCTGGTTTTTGGAGGAGGAAAACAAGAGGAAAAAAATATTCTGAATCTCAGAAGCCAGAAGAGCAAGAGGGATCGCTGCGCAGTGAAAGCAACAATCCCTCTTGCTGTTCTGGCTTCTGTGATAGCTGCGCAGCCTGCATTCGCTCCATAAGACGCACACACATTTCCCCTTACTTTTTAGGAGGGAAAAAGTGAGTCTTATAGGGCAAAAAATACGGTAAGACTTACAAACAAACCTCATCCCTGACTATTGGCCATTCTGGTTTGGAGTCCTACAACACCAGCTTCTTTCCTTGGTCTAGCTGTCCATATTGCTATCCTCAATCACTCCTCTTCCACAACTCAGTGACTTTTCCTTCCACCATCCAAATGTTTTCCTCAACTCACATTCTCTTTCCTCCTAAGTAGACTGTACCTATTCTGCTCTCTCTTTCCTTTGCTGCTTTGCCTGACTATTCCCTTCTATGGAAGCCCTCCCTGCATTTATAATTTCTTCACAGACATGAGTAGATAAGGCTTAATCAACAGGTGACAAGTGGAGTTTCCTATTTGCCTTCTGGGATCTATATTCTCATTATATGAAGAAAGATTTGTGCTCATTTAAAGCTCACCCATCCTGAGCAATTATGCAAAGCAATTATATGGAGATAGAATGTGGAAAATAATGGTGGGAGGGAACCGTAATTAAAAACTTATATAAAATTGGCTGGAAACCAAATCCCTTAAGAACTTCTATACTATAGTCCCTGTGTTGCCACAAATCAGGCCAACTCTCTTCCTATGAATATTCACCACAAGCTAAGACTTCCATATACACACACCACATAGCTGTCAACTTTTCCCTTTTCTTGCGAAGAATCCTATTCGGAATAAGGGAATTTCCCTTAAAAAAAGGGAAACGTTGACAGCTATGACACACCATAAGTTGCCTACATAACAGCTGAGACAATTGGATATTTTTATAAGATACCCAAGGTTATTGAGGTTTTAAAAAAATGGAAGAAAAACAATGACTAGATAATGTCAAAGCTGTCTTTACTTGGATTACATGTCTTAAATGATGACCGCAATGGAAACAAGCCTTCTCATTGTTAGCCAGGAGATTCAGCTTTGCCGATTTTTCTTTCCCTTCAATGGCTTGCGGGGGCAGAGAGAGTGTGAGTGAGAGCAGAACACAGAAAGGTGATCCCTGTCAGCTCGCTTGTTGCCCTTCTCTCAGGAAATACCTGCTTTTGGAAGACAGAATAGCCATTGTTGGAAGAGGGAGCGAGGAGGGGAGCGCAATCTGGCGACAGATCTGCCTTTCTCTTTGTGGAGCAACAGTACAATCCTATATTGGTACACTCAGAGGCAAGCCCCAGTGAGTTCAATGGGACTTATTCTCAGGCAACCAAGTACAGGATTGGAGCCAGAATTAGCCTCCAACTAATTTTGGCTTGGGTTACAAATTACAGAACATAGTGCTGTATTGAAAGGGAGACATATTGACATGCTGGCATGCAGACATATTGAAAGGGACTGCAGGAGAACGAGGGTGGAGCTGATGGATTCATACAGAATATTATAAGGCTTTGTTTGCAATTAAAAAGCCAATAAGCAAAAAGGTTTCTGAAAATAATGACGATAAGCTTATCTGCATGGACTTTTTTCAAACCGTCATCTCCTTGATTGTTTTGAGAGGCAAGTCTTCAACTAAAAATAGGAACAAGTCTTCTGCATTATGTTCATTATGATATGCTTTATTACTCATTATTATACAGATGCATATGCACTCCAGGTCTCCTAAAGTAGCCATCACATAAATAGACGCCTACAATAATATACATGGCGAATAGTGTCTCTTTTATATGTATATTTGTGTGCATTTATATGCATATTTGTGTGTGAACAGCTCAGACTTAAGAGAGTGCTTGATGCAAGAGTTGGTTTGATGCAAGCAAAGCTTAGTTGGATCAGAACCACCAAATTCCAGTCTATCCTGGTAACCATTATTCTTCCTATATTCTTCTTTTCCATTGCAAAAGTCAGTCCTTTCCAAACTAGAGCCTTTTTGGCAAGGAAAAACCACCTTTTCAGCTAATCAGATTTTGTACTTTGCTCCATGTCTGTCAGTTAACTTGTTTTTGTTAGATTTGTTCCACCATTGCATTTAGTAAATGTCCGAGAAAACTTTAATTGCAAATCTGTCTGAATCAGAAAGGAATTAAGATATGTGTTTGTCTCATTCGGATTCATAAAATAAGTCTGATAAGAAATTTTGGCACAACTCAAGAACCACGCAGTGAGAATCACATAAATTTTGCTGTCTTTTGATCACTGAATACGCAAGAGAGAGTTGTATCCAACTTTTCCCTGAATGCTGGTTTGAGAGGGGAAAGAAATATGAGTTGGACTACAAAATTTCCTTGAAATCTACCCCAATCTTTTCCTGAGTACTGAACTCAAACCTACATATTAAATCCTCCCACAGAGAACTTGCATTTGCTTTAATGGAAATTTTCTCTATCATAATAACTCTGCAAGAATGGAAATACAGTTGTGGTCTCTTTGCTGAGAGTTAAAAAAGATTCTTGTCCCCAGTGACTCATAGGACGTGCAGATGTCCCATGCTTGAGTTCCTAATTTTTAAGTATTTTGCAAGTCAACAACAAATAAAAGATACTGGAAGAAAAAAGGACACAATATGTTTAACTTTATGGTTTTGCAACTATTTTCTTAGTGCTCACTACAGAAATTTTGAAACGATACCAGAGTCGCTTTATCCCTGTCATCATAAGAACATTAAGATCTATTCTGCTCACATATTCATTATTAAAACAGCCACCACTCTGCACTTTAGTATAGAAAATGAAGAATGGAAATGGATCTGGAATCATATACTTTAGAAATTAATTGCTACAGGTTTAAAAGGAAACTTCTTTAAATCTCAATAGCAGTAGGAAATGTGGATCAGATCAGTTCACATAAGTTTGAAAACTTGAAGTAAGTATAAGAATGCACACACACACACAACAAACACACAGTTTGCATAATAGAATGTTCCCAAAACTGACTCCAAGTTTGATGAGGCCCTTCTGCGAGGCTTATCTTGTGGTGGTGGCAGCTCTGGGCAACTGGGAGCTGCCATTTTTATTTCCCACAATGCCCATGGTGACAAGGTGTCATTCTGGGACACTGTGGGGAATTTAAAAGTGTCTGGAGTGTCTGGAGGCGATTGGATGGCAGCTAACGGATTGAGGTTGAATCCTGACAAGACAGAAGTACTGTTCTTGGGGGACAGGGGGCAGGTGGGTGTGGAGGACTCCCTGATCCTGAATGGGGTAACTGTGCCCCTGAAGGACCAGGTGCGCAGTCTGGGAGTCATTCTGGACCCACAGCTGTCCATGGAGGCGTAGATCAATTCTGTGTCTAGGGCAGCTGTCTACCAGCTCCATCTGGTACGCAGGCTGAGACCCTACCTGCCTGCGGACTGTCTTGCCAGAGTGGTGCATGCTCTAGTTATCTCCCGCTTGGACTACTGCAATGTGCTCTATGTAGGGCTCCCTTTGAAGGTGACCCGGAAACTGCAATTAATACAGAATGCAGCAGCTAGACTGGTGACTGGGAGTGGCCACCGAGACCACATAACACCGGTCCTGAGAGATCTGCATTGGCTCCCAGTACGTTTCTGAGCACAATTCAAAGTGTTGGTGCTGACCTTTAAAGCCCTAAACAGCCTCGGTCCTGTATACCTGAAGGAGTGTCTCCACCCCCATCATCCAGCCCGGACACTGAGGTCCAGCTCCGAGGGCCTTCTGGCGGTTCCCTCATTGCGAGAAGTGAGGTTACAGGGAACCAAGCAAGGGGCCTTCTCAGTAGTGGCACCTGCCCTGTGGAATGCCCTTCCAGAAGATGTCAAGGCAATGAACAACTATTTTACTTTTAAAAGACAACTGAAGGCAGCCCTGTTTAGGGAAGTTTTTAATGTCTGATGCTGTATTGTTTTTAATATTCAGTTGGAAGCCGCTCAGTGGCTGGGGAGGCCAGGTGGGCAGGGTATAAATAAAATATTATTATTATTATTATTATTATTATTATTATTATTATCTGACTCGGAGTCTTCCAGCCCCACCTTTCCTGGCACCACCAGGAAAACATGCCTAAAGGGAGCTCCAGAACAGGCATGGGGTGGGTAGGGATGCTGGATGCTGACACTAGGCCTGTTCTCAGCTCATGCGAAATCCTTCCAACATCCTGACCATTTTGAGGGTTTTTTCTACAATCCAGTGGCATATACATTTTATGAAATAACAACAGCAACAACAACTCCATGTGGATTTCCATTGTGAGGTCACTGCTAAAGTCACCTTAGTGGGGAAAATATTGTGTGAACTTCTTACAACAGATCTTTCTAAATGAGATACAGTGGTACCTCGGGTTATATACGCTTCAGGTTACAGACGCTTCCTCTAACCCAGAAATAGTACCTCGGGTTAAGAACTTTGCTTCAGGATGAGAACAGAAATCGTGCTCCGGCAGCAGCAGGAGGCCCCATTAGCTAAAGTGGTACCTCAGGTTAAGAACAGTTTCAGGTTAAGAACGGACCTCCAGAACGAATTAAGTTCTTAACCCGAGGTACCACTGTATATGGCTTTCCAACTTTGTTCCAGCATTGTTAGTGGGATGCCATGCAGCTCTGGGTTAACTAACTCCTCTAAAGCATGATCACCCACCCACCCTTAAGTAAAATATTTGGAGGTGTCAACAGCAGAGGCAAACCCCTAATTCAGAATAAAAGATGGAACAGAGAAGATGGGGTCAGTTTGAGCTCAGACCAGCAGAGGCACCGCCACTCCTGGAGCAAAATTCCAAGCCTAGCTGGCCTGAGGGCACATCACTCCTAGACAGACATCTGGCATACCTTACATATTAGACTGTAATGTAAGTAACTCTATCTCACTGAGTCATTCTTGGGAAAAGTTCGCAGCAATTACAGAGAAAAACACTGATGAGCTCTCTCTGCGTCTCTCTCTCTCTCATGTCTGTCTGATAGGTTGCGGCACCTAGGGGCTTGTGGGTAGGGATGTAAGGGGGCAGCGATTTGCTCTAGGTTAGCCACAATCCGTACTGTTTCCATTCGGCTTCTGTTAAAAACATCTTTCATCTCTCCATCCACTGCGACTGAAACTTATGCAATTAATTTAATTGCATTTCAATGGAAGGGAAATATAAAAAATAGAGAAAATAACATAGTTGTGTACATAATTATTGCATACAAAAAATTATAGCAAATGCCACTCATATTTGCTTGCCACTCATACGTACTTCCATGACTTCTATTCTTTACCTTGGATGAACATGCAAATTGTAAGAATTTCTGTTTTCTATTTCCAGTGCAGTTTTCTGGCATCCCTGCATGGTCATAGGCTGTGCTTTTTGAGGCATTGAGTTCTGTAGCCTGTCAATACTAGCGCAATTCTTAATATATTTTTTTTAAGAAATTGCTGCAAGCTGTATTCACATAGTAAAGGCTATGATGTTAAGGCAAAACTCTGATCTTTCATGGGACTTGAGCAACGTACTCTAGTTCTGAAGTCAAACAGCTTACGGTAATAAATATCCAAGCTATTTATGCTAATTCTTTCTCCCTCCGGGTCTTCACCACCCCCTGACATGTGCGTGCATTGATCAGGGTTGTCTGCATGTACACTCATTGCATGCTGTATTTTCCTGGAACTGATTTCGCAGTGTAATTGCTAAATCATCATTCTTTCTGATCCCATGAACTGGTGATGAAAACCATAACCCATAGGCAAGTCTGCAGATTTGAATAGGCACAGTATTAATCACAGACACTTTAATTGAATGCTGAGCCTTTATTTAACGGCATACAAAGTTATGAAATAGACAGTTCATCCCCTGAAGTAATGTTGGCATATATGATAGTTATTTTTACCGGGTCTACCCTCATTTATTTATTTACAATATTTTTTTTCCATGCTTGTTACATAACCAAGAAAAATAATACAAAAAAGCAAACAAACCGAAAAAGGGTACAACTTAACAGGGGAAGGAAAAATATATATATAAATAAAACTTAGATAAAAAGTATGACATAAATTTGTGATTGCAATTTCATGTTACAATAAAAATAAAAATCTCATTATCTTTTATACCCGACCTCCCATTTATTCCTTAATTCTTTTTACATATCTTTACTGCCATACCAAAATACTAATTTTTGTGTTAATAGTTTCACAGTTTATAAATATTTATGTTTATATACGCTATTGCTAAAAACTGCTGGGATCACTCAAAAGCTGCTACAGATCTTAACATGGTATGATTTTGTTTAAGATATGTTCTGAAGGCCTCCCATTTTGATAAAAATTCAGTTCTCGGTTTATTGTTTATTTTTTCCAATAGATTGTCTAATTCAGCAGATACAGTCAATTTTTGAATCCACTCTTGTCTAGAAGGAATTACATCACTCTTCCACCTTGTAGCTATAAGGTCTCTCGCTACCACTGTTGCATACAAATAAAGATCTCTCCATTTTTGAACTATATCTGAATCAGTGATGCCCAGCAGATATAGCCTTCTTGAATTGTACATCACAGTCCACCGCATCTATGGTTCATATAATACAAATGGGACTTGAACAAAAAATTATCACTCACCCCCAGACTGGCATAAGCTGCAGTTGATCTGCCACCCTTATTTTTTCTCTAGTGGGTAGCGCTCCATCAGAGAGTGATGCAAGATATTTATAGAATCACAGAACTGGGCTTGGAAGGGACTCTGGGGGTCATCTAGTGTATGGTTACCAGATTTTTTCCAATGAATCCACGGACACGTCTTTTTTTTAAGCTGAGTAGCAACAGGGAGTCAGTAGTGGGGATGGTGAGGCAAAAGACCCTGGGCCCATGCACACATGCATATTGTGTAAAGGTGCAAAGCCCTTCTTTCGCACCCTGTGAAACATAAATGCGCAGAGTTTTTTTAAAAAACTGGGCAACGGCCGCCCGCCCGCAACTCCCAAGCCTCCCCCGATCAGTCAAAACAAAGGGTGAAGGGGGCAGGAGATCTGTACCGCCGGGCGTCCCCGGTTCCCCTTTGGCAGTGGCGGCGGCAGCGGCAGTCAGCAGCCCGGAGCCAGTCTGGTAGTGCAGTTGGCTCTGGCTGGCTTCAGGAGCTGCTCGCTGCCGTGGCACCCACCATTCTTCCTCGCTGGAAGGTCCAGCAAGGAAAAATGGGGGCGCCACGACAGCGGGCAGCGAGCAGCTCTTGAAGCCAGCCAGAGCCAACTGCGCTACCAGGCTGGCTCCGGGCTGCTGAGGCTGCCGCTGCCACATTTCCCGGGGACAGTTTTGCAAATCTGGGGACATTCTGGGGACAGAATTTGTCCGGGGACAGATTTGCAAATCTGGGCACTGGGACATCTGGTAACCCTAATCTAGTGCAACCCCCTGCATTGCAGGAATCTCCACGCATGGTTCCCATCCAGTTTGAAACCACACTGGACCCTGCTTAGCTCTGCAAATGTACCAGCAGTTTTACTGCTGCACCACTAGGAGGACTCATGGGGCAGAATTGAGTGGTGTGCAAGTTTCACCTTCACACAACAGTCTTGGGTTGGGCAAAGGAAGAATTTCCAGTGGCGGCTAAGATTATTTCTATCCTTGCACAGTGCAAACTGCATTTACTGCTATACATGCTTACTAAAATCAGGCAACTGATTATGCCAGCCAGGGCTTCAGACAACTGCCACACTGATAAGCACTCAACTTGCAGCTCAGGGGGCCTCCAGACTGGCAGGATTTGGGGGAGGGATTCAAGTGCATACCAGGAAATTTAAGTTTGTGCAATTGTGCAGTGGACTGAAGTGCTCTGTTGCCTAGTGCAACTAATCCTAAAATGGATTCTTTTAAAATAAAAAAAGAAAGAAACGTTTTGCAGCTAGGGAAATGCAATGGAAAAAGTTAGTTTGTACATCTTTGTGGGAAGATGTACAAACACCCCTCCAGTAAATCAGGATGAATGCTAGACGAATGCTCACTGTCTTTTAAACTCCTTGTAAACAATGCAGAATGAAGACCAGCCATTATGTAACCTCTGTGTAAGCTTTGTGCAAGTAAATCAGGATAGATGCTCAATAAATGCGAGGGGCCACTAGGGGCGCATCAGAAGATGGCTGACAATAACATCTCTCTGACCCACACAAGGTAATTAGGAGGCTGTGGTGGGAGTAAATAGCCTCCCTACCCCCCAAGGTTGTGGGGGGGCTGCCCTTGCCTGCTGTGCCCTACACCACCCCCAAATTTGTCGAGATGGGGGCACTAGGCAGAAAGCCCTCCTGTGGATCTCGGCGCTCCTGGACGCTGTCTCTGATCCGCGCCTCTAGCTGCAATAACTTCAAAAGAAACAATTAGGAGGAAGCGAATGCACATATTTCAAGGAAGGAGTAAAGACTGCTAACTGAAGAGATCTCTGATAAACAAGACGGGTCGGAGGAACAAGAATAAATCATGAGAAGATCACCAAGGCTCGGTATGGCAAAGGGACTGGATGGGGGAGGGGGGAAACTTTCCTTTCTTTCCTCTATGTGATTAACCAAGAATCCCCCCACACACACAAGTCAGAAATGCCGCTTTAATGACTTAAGCTGTGGATTTATGTCTGTGTGGAGATAATTTTCTAACCAAAGCAAGTTTCAAGAAGATCGTGGAAAAGTATAAGAGCTTTGGAATGACACAGTTAAAAATACCGTCGCCATGTTGGCAAGTTCTGTCAGAGGACTTAAGTCTGGGAGGAGGAACAGAGCTGTTTTTATATTGTGGGTGAGACTCCTCAGAGGGACTTAAGAGTGACAGATCTACGAGATTAATGATGGAAAGAGCGATGTTATTTATGAAAGCGATGATATATGGAAACCATCTTGATATGAGGATTGGACGAACGGAAAAATTCACACAGGATTATAATTGGTGTTTATCTGCTTAAGGAGATTATCAGAAGAGATCATAAAGAAAAAAAGAAAAAATATATACGAACAAGATGCGATGTGGAAACAGCAAGATAAGACTGGATAGAATTATGAACATTATTTGGACTGATTTGGATATTAACGCAGTAGCAAGAAGATGATCGGAATCCCCCTTCGGAACTTGAAATATGGGTCCCCTCAACAAAAATTTAAAATTCGGCTTTGTAATTTGGAATTTATGTGATGTGATTTGATGTGATTGGTCGGCTAATAAAAATTATTTTTTTTTAAAAAAAAAGATGCTCAATAAATGCTCTAGGGGAAACTGCAGGTTATTAAGCAATCCTTGGTGGACAGTAATCTTTGATCTACACAACTCTTTTGCAGAGAAAAGTAAAAGGGAATTTTTTCTCAAAAGGAAATGAAAAAATGTGGGAGATGTGCCATTGCTACAAATGCAGGTTTGATCTTACAAGTATCCCAGACCACAAAGAGGGTTTGTTTTCCTGTAATGTTTGAAATTCACTGGTAAAAAGGACTTCCTTATCTTTTTCATCGCCCTGAGTTCTGCTTTTGTGTGGTCTCCTCTCCTTTCATTTTGGAATGATGATCGTAGGCAGTCTCCTTTGCTATAAAACTAAATCTAAGAAAGTTCTATCAGCGTTTCTCTTTGAAGGCAACGCTGTATAGGTGAACAGCAAACTCATTCTCTAGATGTGGATCCTTATGTAGCCAAAATGTCACTGTCCAGACAAGAGAGAGGCATCAGCTCCCCCCCAAAAAAGTCCAGTGAGTGAAAATGATGGACTTTTTTGGAGCTGGCTGACCTGACTGGAAGAATCCGCAACCAGAAAGAAGAGGAATTTCAAGAAGATTGGAGGAAATTTAAGGACTATTTGAATAAATATTATAATATAAAAAATTAGAAACTACTTGAAAGTACCACACAGGCCTAGGTTTAAATTAGGACATAATTAAATAAATGGGATTTAGAATACTAAGAAAAGTGAATAAGTTGGATTATAATTTGAGATACTTTAGCTTAATAATGATATTGGAAAGCTGTTACATTCAATTACAAGGAAACTCAGAAGGGAGGGAATGGAGGAAGTCAATTAAGATGTTTATAAGGCTGGATTTCTAAAGAATTAAGTTTGTTTTCATTGTTTATTTGTTTATGTATTTTTCTGTTTTTGTGTGTTATTTTGTTATGTGATATTTGTTATAATTATGGAAAATCTAATAAAAATTTTATTTAAAAAAAGTCCAGTGAGGATTGAACAATATCATTGGCCATGGAATGCTGGCTGACTGCTCAATGTTTTCTGATGTTAAATGTTTTCTGATTCAACTCTCATCATCCCCAGTCATCACTGCCAATGTTCAAGGATAATGGAAGCAGGGCCACAGGATCCGTCCGCTTTGGTGTTCTCATTTCCCCGCTCTTAAATCCAGTCCTCCATATTTCTGCACCCATTTGTAGATTTTAAAAAAAAAATCCTCGTACAAATTCGTGGCCTCCTCTTTTAAGAAAAGCACAAACACCCAGGGTTTCATAGGTGTAAATGGGGAGGCTGCTTTTGTCCCATTCAAAATACTTAAGGAAGATTGTCCAACAATGGGAGCTTCTCCAAAGCAACTCTTCATGTTCCCAGTTTTCAGGGCCAGCTTCAGCCAGGGGTAGACTCAAGCCTCACACTTTTCAGGGGCTGTTTCTGGTGCCACCACATTGCATCTCGGAGCTAGAAGTTCTGCATTTCTTGGCTTGGGAATGAAATGCTTCACCTTTTTCAGTAGGCTGTTATTTCAAGCTTTACTAGGACGATTAATCCTTTAAATCAACACTCCCGCCGCCATGCAGTGGTATTTACAAAACCACAAATTGCAAATATTTGCTTGCCTTAATACAAGTCCCCCTCTCAAAAGCAAGGCAATTGTGCAACTAATCTCCCGGGAATCCCATTGTTCCTCAGATTCTGTTTACATGTGGCATGTCCTCGCCTTACTTCTCTGTTCCACTGATTCTCAAATGCTATTCCTATCTCAGCACTGTCTTTTCTCATGTTGGCTGGGTAAAAACGCTACGGCAAAGGGCTGGAAGCCATTTTGGTATTTGGGGCAGAGGGATTCAAAATGAAGACCAACTATAATAATCCAGATAAAATGTCACAAAGTTGTGCGCAAACCTTCAAGCCCACCAGAAACTTTATTCAGGCTGGACGTCAAAGGAAAACACAAACTTTTGTGAGTAGGTGGAGGCAAAGATGTAAGGCTCTTTCAGATTTGCAATACATTTTCAGAGGCTGGATGCAACACCATAACAAGACTGGGATGAATTCTTACATTGTTTCTTTCAGTTTCTCCACAATTCATTGGTAAAGTGTTGTTTCCAGCATGTTCTGCCTGCGAGAACAGAATGGTGGACTCTTCTTCTAGTCGTATATTCAGCTGATATTTCTTGTGCAAAAGAGCGGAGATTCAATCTATGGCTGCTATGGGAAATGTGTGGCCCTCCAGCTGTTCCTTGGCTCCCAACTCCTATCAGCCCCAACCAGCATGGCCAATGGTCAGAGATTATGAGAGTTGTAGGGCCACAGAATCTGGAGGACCACAGGATCTGCATCCCTGATCTATGGCATCTCCAGTTAATAGGTTCTCTTGGGAAGGGAGATTATGAAATTCATCGGCTCTCATCTCAAGGACCTTACTGCTGTCGCAGGAACACCCCCCAATCATTCAGTTTGTACAAACTTGACACACACACTCACACACTACATACGCTACGCTTCTGTTATAAATTCATAGAAAATCAACCATACATCGGATCTGCACCGTTCCACTTTTATTTTACTCCATGAAGGAAGGACTACAAAATGGGGAAGGTTTGATACAGGGCAGCCATAATCCCTTGAGCATACCAGCACATACACAGGAGCCCTGCCCAGTTGCTATGCCAACCCTGATGGTCCCAGACAGAAGACCATCAAGATCACAAAGAACTTGCATATAGGAGTGGATTCAGCATGGACTGGAACAAAGGACAATGATCAGCTCTTCCCTCTGGGGGCAGGAAACTGCAAACTCCCCTTTGTCACCTGGAAAGCACTCATGGGGAGGGGGGGAAAGGAGGAACCAGCCAAGTGACAAGATACTCAGGTTACCTCCACAACTCCTCCCTCAACCCCTCCTTTTTGTGATGTAGTTGTGATGTAGTCTTAGGGGTGTAGTTTGGGGGATTAGTAACTAATAAAAGTTGGGGTCCTCTTTTGTTCTGGGCTTCCATTTTGCTTCATCTTGTTGTGGGTGGAGTCCTATCACGACAGTTTCCAATAAAGGCCAAGCCTACAGGCTGCTGTTTTGCTCCAAACTGTCCTGGTTGGTGTCTTTGTTTTTTGCCCAATGGATTCCTCCGTTAACACTGCTCCCTCAGTAGGGATGCAATAAGGCAGAGATTTCCATTCTGACCTGCGTTCATCACAGTCATCGCTGCTTCCATTCCGCTGGGGCTTGGTTTCCACCAAATACCACATTATTCATATCTGCTATTTAACAGAATTTAGTTACATAACCATTTACATAGTTTAACGCTAATTTTAATGTAAAGGAAACATCAAAACTGTGCCAAAAACCATGAGCTATGGTGTGAACTAATACCAATCACATTCATTTGAGTGACTTCTGTTCCTGACCGCTGATGAACATGCAAACTGAAGCAATTTCCACTTCTTTTTCCTGTTTTGTCAGAATTCTCCAACATCCCTATCCCTTAGTGTGTCCCTTTCTCACAACAGCTTGGCATCTCTTGTCCCCATGAGGTTTCGCCCCAGACTAGACTCAGTTTCTCCTGAACGCTCTCTCTCAGAGGCTCAGTTCAGCTGTAACACTAAGTCTTAATCTAGCTCATCTAAAGTAAGGGTTTTTTTGGGGGGGTGTCTCCCAGCTTTTTTCTTCTAATGCAGGCACCCCCAAACTCGGCCCTCCAGATGTTTTGGGACTACAACTCCCATCATCCCTAGCTAACAGGACCAGTGGTCAGGGATGATGGGAATTGTAGTCCTAAAACATCTGGAGGGCTGAGTTTGGAGATGCCTGTTCTAATGGATCAGAATCCCTTGTGTGACTCAAAGTAGCTGTATTACTACAAAGGAATTTCAGAAATAGACTGGAAAGAGAAGCTGCTGAATTGCAACTCATTACCAAACTTAAAACCATGGAGAGACCTGGTCTGAACAAAGACATTGGATTCTTATCTCATTATACATGACAAAGCCATTTTTCACCTTCTCACCCCTTGCTTTTTCCTGTAAGACCTATTGCAGTCGTTAAGAGTCGTCAACAGGCTCATCACAGCTACCCATTCCCACCACCCTTCTGAGTAATACCCCTCCCCACCTTCTCACTATATAGAAGGATCTGGCAACTTCTGTTTCAGTGTATCTGAAGAAGTGTGCATGCACACGAAAGCTCATACCAAGAACTAACTTAGTTGGTCTTTAAGGTGCTACTGGAAGGAAAAATTTTTTTTTCATTTTACTCATGTGGTTGTCATCACATAGCAAGAAACGTGTGCTGGCAAATCCCACCACCTTAAGGGTATGAACTTGTCCATCCTTACAGCCCTCCATGAGTTGAAGGACCCCAATGAAAGGAGCCTCCTGTACTTCTGGAGACTCCGGGTGGTATTCGACTTACGTTTTAATCAGAGTAGACCCACTGAAATTAGCAAACATTACTATGTTAGGTCCAGTGTTAGACAGTGGGGTTAAACACCCTCCCTCACATTAGTGAGTGTTAGCAAAGTCACTGAAATAACACAGAGTCCAGAGAGAAAAGTAACTGAGGGAAACTGAACCAAAACAGCGTATAACACGAGGAGAAAGGAACAGAGAGGTTTTGTCTTTCTTAGATCAGGCCTTGTCCATAACTGAAAGACATCAAGCCAAACATACAGGGGAACTTCCTCAGAACTACTACTACTACTATTAAAATTTATATCCAAGGATATCAGAGCAGTTTACAATATACAGTGGTACCTCAGGTTAAGAACTTAATTTGTTCTGGAGGTCTGTTCTTAACCTGAAACTATTCTTAATTCATTAGCTAATGGGGCCTCCCGTCGCCGCTGTGCTGCCGCTGCACGATTTCTGTTCTCATCCTGAAGCAAAGTTCTTAACCCGAGGTACTATTTCTGGGTTAGCGGAGTCTGTAACCTGAAGCGTCTGTAACCCGAGGTACCACTGTACAAACACAAAAATACATAACATGCTACCTCAATGAAGATCATGCCACTCTGACTGGTTGCTAAACCATACATCCATCTCACCTCCCGCTGGGTAGCTGACTAACACTGAAATAAGAATTAACCCCTTAAGATGCACACAGAATGATCTCTGTCGTGGCACTTCCAACAGTGAGTGCCCAAAGAGAGCTGTTGTGGCTTGTTTTAAGTGGTGCCAATCCAGCCCCATACAGCTGGCATAGTATAGTGCCAGCTCTTGTAATGGATGCAATATTGTACAGTATACTGTTCGATGAATGAACTTTAGAGCCACATGAAGATTGAAGGGAAAATATTGCCCAAACGAACTAATGCAGAGCTGCATGAAGTTTATTAGTCTGCTGTGTTTTATCTTTTGATATGTCACAGTCACCAGTCACCTTTAAAAATAGCATTCTGTGGTTTCCAAAACATCTTCAGTTAATGCTTGCTTAGTTTGGAAATGGATTATGTTTGCAAAGAGGAGCACGTCTCTGTGGCTCTGATGAATGCTCCCCTCTGCTCTCATCCAACATAAATTTCCATTATGTACAGTACAAACTCTACAGCATTAGACACAGCCAGGGTTAGGCTTTTGAGCTGTAGGCGGTAATTTTTATTTTTATTTTATTTTAAAGCAAGGACCTCGTTTGCATTGTAAAGGGAAAGCACATTCTTGAAAACGTGCCAGCTAATAGATGGACACGGATGAATTTTCTCTAGGGATCATTTCAGAGGTAGAAAAACAGCTATTCAAGAAACTAAAGGGAGAGGAACCCATAATGGTTCTGAGAAAAGCTCTGACCTACATGCCATTCAGGGGGTCTAAATAGTTAGAGCTGCTTTGCCTGCTTTCCTATAATCATGGCTACTCTTTGATAACCTGAATGTGTTAAAGCTGCTGTCACAGATTTTACATGTGGCTTATGTTGTGAGGCAATTCCCCACTGAATTGGAAGCAAGCTGTGAAATGATAAGGACCAGACTATAAATATATATGTAAGCCCAGTTCCCGGTGCCCCTCACAGAGATACAGTTCCCAGAGTGGATTAACAGTCAATCACTCTTCCCACGGAGTCTGGGAATTGTAGCTTTGCGAGGGGAGCAGGGCTTTCCTAACAAGAAAAGCCTTGGCCCAGGTTCTAAAAAGCCCTCACAAACCGGTTGCATGGTCCAGTTCTGTTGGTCACTAGTTCTGCATAAATCCTTGGTTCCAGGCCACTTTGAGAAGCAACGTGAGGATGCAATTGGCCAGCATCCCAAACCTCATCTCCAAAGAAGCAGAGATCCAGCAAGACCAAAAAGCACAGTGTCTCCATATCATTCTTTGACCTCTGTGCTGTAGTTGAGGGGGGCTGCACCTGCTGTTCCCTGTGATAACTACTAGGTTATAAATCAAATATAAGCAAATATTATGTACATTCACAGCAAACACACAGTTCACAAGAAACATCACTATGGACACACACATATACACAAAGGTAAAGGTAAAGGGACCCCTGACCGTTAGGTCCAGTCGCGGACTTCTGGGGTTGTGGCACTCATCTCGCTTTATTGGCCAAGGGAGCCGGCGTACAGCTTCCGGGTCATGTGACCAGCATGACTAAGCTGCTTCTGGCGAACCAGAGCAGTGCACGGAAACGCCGTTTACCTTCCCGCCAGAGCGGTACCTATTTATCTACTTGCACTTTGATGTGCTTTTGACCTGCTAGGTTAGCAGGAGCTGGGGCTGAGCAACAGGAACTCACCCCGTCGCGGGGATTCGAACCACCGACCTTCTGATCAGCAAGCCCTAGGCTCTGTGGTTTAGACCACAGCGCCACCCGCGTCCCAAAGGAGCTTGCACCAAAGCATAGAAGTAGAATATTCCCATTCATATGAACAAGGGTTCGCAGGGCAAGTTGCTGGTGCACTGTGTCAAAATTTGGCTTAAAAGATATTTGAATATGTGTATACACAACATTATTGTGGACATCAGCAGGTCCTTTAAAACGTTCACAGACTTACTACAGATGAATGTATTTACTCTGCATCTACTATCTGTGGATATTTTTTTTTAAAGAACTTCAACTCACAACCATGTTCATACGAAATTTGGAGCAAAAATATAGGAGTCATTAAAATAAAAAAAGGCCTCCCAATTCAGCAAAACTGCAGTTTAATTTGTTGCTCTATCGGAAGAAATGATAGTTGCAAGCACAGCATAAAAAGCAAGGACCACAGAATGCCACGAACATTCAAACAACTTGATATTAAATTCCAACAATATGCAATTACAAAAAAAACCCCTCCCAAATGCTAGAGGATTGCTTTTGATTAGTTCTGGTTTGTGAATCAACTTCCATGTCTCCTGTTTCCATGGAATAAATGGATCAGATGGAAAGAGAAAAATCCCCCTGATAGTTGGAACAAAGTAATTCATAAACTTTCTCTGCTAATACACATATTAGGGGGTGGGAACAGATGGTTTGGGTAATGTGTAGGTTCTTATTCTTTGGGGGGGGGGATATATTCTTGATGACAACTATGACAACAAGTGAGGCAATGCGATGTATTTATTTCCTGCATCGTAGTTGTGTGACTCTTAACTTCTGTTTGGGCATCCAAGCAACATATTGTGGGTTAAGGGAAGTGTGTGCAAGTATCAGGGCCGGCCCAATACATTTTGGCACCTGAGGGAAACCACAAAATGGCAGGGAAGAAGAAGGGACTGAAGATCTGCATCAGGAAGAAGGGAATAAAGATCAACATCAATAACAGCGATGGGAGGAAACCAGCTGTGCTTCCCATTCACTGAGAGGCTGCTGTGGAGGCAGCACTGAGGGGAGAGGCTGCCGAGAAAGCGAGAAATCTGGCTTTCAAGGAGCATGCAGCAGCAGCAGCTGGCACCATGGCAGCAGCAGTGGGCGATGTGTTCTGTGGAGGCCAGATCTGCCCCCCCCCCGTGGATTCTGCCACCTGAGGCAGTCGTCTCACCATGTCTCTTGGGTGGGCCAGCCCTAAAAGGTACGCATACCAGTCCCATGTCCCCCAGCGTCCTCATTCCACTATTTGGGCACTCCAACATTAAAGGGGAAAGGTCTGAAGGAGGTTTCTAAGCACACTTAGAAGAACGTGGTTAAAAGCCCCCAGTGATGAGCAGTATACAAATTTAATAAACAATAACAATATCAATAACAAGCCTTCTAGGAACTTTCAGCTGGTTAGGGGGTCCTTTCAGACCTTTTACTCAGTGGGGCCGGCACATGTGACCCTGCTGCCTTCTTCATGTAATTACTCTAAATGCCAAAGAGGGGCTTCATCCTCAAAATTAAGAGGTTTCCTGCAACCAGGGCTGAGCCAAAAGTGTGCACAAAACGTTTGGTTTGATACATGGTGTGGTGTCAGGGATGTGGCTGAATCGAACGCCTGGGAAGAGTCTGACTCTGGAGACGATCGAAGGCAGTCACAGACAGAGCAGGAGTGGGTTAGTTCGGCCTCCCTTCACCAAGAGTTCCCAGATAGAGCAGCAGACTCGGAAAGCTCACAGGCAGAGGGAGGGGAGGAGATAGATGGCATTGAGGGGGTTGCTATGCAACCAGGAGGGAGGCAGCGTCTAGAGGGCTCTCTTGAGAGTGGGGGGAGGGGGGAGTTCAACCACCTTTCCCCCGAACCAGAAGAGCTGAAAGGGTTAAAAGTACAAGAGAGGAAGGACTGGACTTTGGCGCCCTTCGTGCTGTGAAAAGGGTGGAGACTCAGAGTGACCAACTCATAGCTAAGAGAAGCAGGCTCGGAGCTGCTCTCTGGATGTTAAATGTAAATAAACGTATCATACAACTGCCAGAGACTCATTAATTCTTATTGGAGCTTGCTTGCCTGAGATCATTACATGTGGGGAGGACTGGCTACAAAGTCTGGCAATGGGCAACAGGTTGCATTTTCCCCTTTCCTTCTCTTTCTTTCATTAACACTGGCACTCCCGCAGGAGAAGAGATCCTCTCAGCAGCCACCAACCAGCAGCAGCCATCTCTCTCACACACAGCAGAGTAATGGAGAGGAAATGTGGGGTGGGGAGTGTGGGTCCAGGACCTTGCTTTTCAATACAGAAGGGATTATATCATCTGTTCTCAGGGTGCTATACCGAAGTATGGGACATTCCCCACTTCATCCTCAAAATAACAGCAACCCTGAGAGGCTCAGATAATTACTTGCCCAAAATCACGCTCACTAATCTATGCATTATGTACCATATTGTTTGGTTGGAGAACTGCGTCAGAAAATTTGGAGAAATACGAATTTTGGATGATAGCTGGCTTTCAGTTCACTCTTGCACAAGACCTCAGCATTAAACATGGGGTTTTTTTGTTGTTGGATATTGCTCTCCCCCACCAAAAGAAGCTCAGCACAAGCCTCTATTTTGCCCTGTTGTGAAACGTGATAACTAAAAATGATAACAATTTGTTCTTGTGCACTTCCAGAAGTTTTTTCTCAATGGTGTATGCACAAAAGTAGAGAAAGACCTGTACACATGCCCTAGGGTTGCCATAAGACTTAAAACAGATAAGGAATAACAAACAAAGTTGTTGACCTTTTTTTTTTTTTAACAAAAACACCAAAGAAACACAATTTTTCAGTTGACTTGTGACGCCTTCCGGAAATTCCTCCCGGATGTCAATTCTGCCTTTGAAATCCCAGTAATGTCCCCATAACATATGGCAGACCTACATGCCCAAAATGAAAAAGGGTAACAGAGGGCATGGAAGAAGCATCAGAAGGGAGAGAGAAACTAAGCCCAGATACATTCTTCAAGTTCCACTCACTAGTGTGGACACAGCTAATGTATCAAACACACACACTGAAAAATTGGCTCTGAACCACCAATCTGCACCACGACGCCCTGATTTGGAAGCAGCCTAAGTGATTTTCTTATATATTTTTCAGAGTATTTATATACCCCTCTCATAACGTATTGGGGCAGTATATGACAATAAAAAAAAACATATGCAACCATTAAAAGCAGTACAAAACAATGTAAAGAGAACGACTGGCTAATTCAAGAAAACTTTAAGGCCTGTTGGCATAAAAACAAAGTCTTTTAGAGATACCTGAAAGACAAAGTTAGGGTGCTTGCCAGATCTCTGCTGGGAGATCATTATAGTGAAAGCAAAGGCGCTTTTAGCATACTGCCTCTGAATACATTTTGCAAGAAACTAAGGGCTTCTAACGCAATCTTCACCAAACTAGTGCCCTGACCCCAATGTTTTGGAATTCCTATCAGCCTCCAGTCAGCATAGCAGCTGTAGTCTAAAACATCCTAAGGAGAAGAGTTTGGATTTGATATCCCACTTTATCACTACCCTAAGGAGTCCCAAAGTGGCTAACAGTTTCCTTTCCCTTCCTCGCCCACAACAAATACTCTGTGAGGTGAGTGGGACTGAGAGACTTCAGAGAAGTGTGAGTAGCCCAAGGTCACCCAGCAGCTGCATATGGAGGAGCAGGGAATCGAACCCGGTTCACCAGATTACGAGACTACCGCTCTTAACCACTACACCACACTGAGGGCACCAGGCTAGAGAAGACTGTTCTTCTAAAGTATGCTTGCTATAAACGGCGTAAAGGCAGCTCCATCCCAAAAGTGTTCCAATAAAGGAAAAGAGCCTTCCAGGATCACACCTGTTTGCACAAAGATATAAACATTACTTTTCCAGCATATGGGGCATCCACAGATTTCCACAGAGAATTTGCTCATGGCTTTATGTCCCAACCACAAAATTGCTCTTGCCTTAACACACTTTTGAAAATGAGTCCAAGAAACATTGTGGAAAAGAAACTTGATTACATCAAAATCATTCCAGCACTTTCACTCCTCTGTCACATACATGATCCACCTAAACTTTCTCCTACTTACAGCACTTTATTCCCAGAAGCAAAAGAGGGTGCACTATAAAATTTTGTATCAGCCACATTGGAAGAGTGGCTTTATGTTCTTCAGAGAAGCATTATCCACAGGAAATGCAGATATTCATAACTACTCTCTTCATTTTCTAAATCCAGTGGATACAACACAACAGCATTCTACAATGTATATGGTTTTAGTTCACGTTCCTTCTTAATTTTTAATCTGTCTCCTGCCTTTAAGCTATGCATTCTTCAGTATGAGGATATCAATCCCCACATAGTTATATGCTCAAGTCTATTAAGAAATCATGTTTGGATTTAACAAGTAATTATTCTTAATGCATTTTTATTCTGCTTTTAGTCTTGAAATGCAAGCAAGGCTTTGTTGACAGAAATGGAATTTAAGATTGCATTCCTTCTCTGAAACTATGATAGCTGGAAGCTTTTCCTTTTCTCCCCGCTTTCATTTTTTTGTCACGAAGAGAGAAATGTTCTTGGTTTTAAATCGAGATCTGGAAAGTATGCAAGAGCTGATTCAGACAGAATAACTGGCATAAGATGCCCTGCAACTTACTACAAATTCACCGGGGGTGGGGTGCTGAAAATGCATATAGAATTTGTGGCCTCTGGGAAATTTTCAAAACTCAGCTGAGTAGCTTCTACTTACGAAGTTAAACTAGACTGCTAGTTGTATGGGATGTGTGTTTCATCTGAATCCTTGGCCAGAAGTACTCTATGCAGTAGATGGCTTTGACCCAGGTGTCTCTTTGTACTTTATATATTTCTCTTCTCTTTCCATTTGCTATTGTAGTGAACGTTCCCTTTGAATTCTACAAAAAGTAATTTTGGAAACCTGGGACGAATCTGAATTTTCATTATTGCTCAACCGTCTTGTGGCCAACCTTTCAACTATTATCACTTGGACTGAACAACCGTATATTCTTAAATAATGAGTTGCCTGCATTTTGCTGCCACGGTCAAGTATAAAAATGCGCTAATAGCCATTATTAAATACAAGTGCTAATTATATAAAACTCCTTCCATAAACTAAAATTAAACTGTGTGGGTGACGTCTTATACAGGATTATATTTTATAGCTTTGTTTTTGGAGATCTCTCAGACTAAGGTAAGAAAATGGGCTACTGTTTGATGTTTAATAGCCTGGTCATTATTATAGTGGCTATAAAACCTCATTCCTGCTGTTATGTGGGTTCTTCTGTAACTGTAAAATCAGCACGTTTCAGTTACAAAATATTTTCCACAGCAAAAAAAGGCATAATTGAGAAGGCATATTAAAAAATAAGTCTTATGAAGGCCTTTATAGACAGATGTGCACTAGTATCGTTCTAACATTTCTTTCAATTTTTTTGGTCTGTTTACCTATAGTGTGACGCAAAAGTAAAACAGAATTCTGAAGTGACATTCAATTCAAACTGATGTGTTGATAGTTTAAACCCCAAATCATGCTTTAGCCAACAGTAAATGAAGAAACATATCTTTGTGTTCTTTTCAGTCCCAGTTAACTTCTAATATTTTATTTTATTTTCATATATGACCATATTTTTCTCTCTTAGACCTAAGGATGAGGGAGAAATGTGATTTGCATCTAAAGGCAAAGTTGCTGCATTCAGTTTCAGAATAAAACATAAATAAAAACACAGCCATTCTCCAAAATTCCCACCTCTTCAAATCTTGAAAATTCAGTTCTCCAACCAAGTAATGAGTCAAAAATGCATTTTCTATGATATTAGTGAAAATAGCATGCAAAAAATGCATTCTGTTGGGGGAAATCACTTTGCAAATATAAGTATATTAGGGGAGCTTGCATATAAAAATGTGTATACAGTGGTACCTCGGTCTACAAACAGCCCTGTTAACGAACCTCTGTATTCGGTTTACAAACTCTGCAAAACTGGAAGTTAGTGAACTTTACCTCAGTCTAAGAACAGAATCCAGACAGTGGAAGGGCACCGGCGGTGAGAGGCCTCATTAGGAAAAGTGCACCTCGGTTTAAGAACAGCTTTGGTTTAAGAACTGACTTCCGGAACGGATTAAGTTCGTAAACCAACGTACCACTGTATCATGATAAATTTGCACTAAAATGCTGGTGAATTCTCATGAGGACTTTTTTTCAGATTGCAAACTGATGTGAAAATGTGGAAAACCAAACTTAAAACTGGAAAAATGAAGAACTGATAGAAACTGAAATTAATGGATTCTCCCATTCCTACTTAAAATACAATTCTTACCATGTCTTCTCAGGATTAAGTCCCATTGAATTCAGTGGTGTTTACTCCCTAGTAGGGATGGTGGCAAAATTCACTACATGTGGATCAAGCATTGAACTGGCCCATCGTACGCTTGTCCGGGGGGCTGCCTTTAAAAGTACTCGGAAACTTCAGTTGGCCCAAAGAGCTGCAACCAGACCATTGTCTCCCTTACAGTAACTCCACTGACTTATGGTTTGTTTTGGGCACAACTCAATGTGCTAGTTATGACCTATAAAGCTCTATGAACCTGCCTGTGCTCTGAAATCCCCAGGGGAGGCCATTCTCTCAATCCAGCCATGCTCATAGGCACATTGGAGAAGGTGTTGGACTTTCGGAGGAAGAGAGGGAAACTAGCCCTGTTGTATGTCAGCGGGGGTTGTGTGGAGAGAGTCTCTTCCTTCAGATTCCTGGGAGTTTACCTTAGTGAAGACCTCACATGGAAAAAACAATGTAACTCAGGTGGTTAGAAAGGCTGAACAGAGACTCCATTTCCTCAGAGTCTCGCAAAAGAACAATGTTAAACAACAATGGATGACCTCCTTCTACCGGTCCACAATAGAAAGTGTCCTCTCATTTAACAAACCAATCATATCATTTGTTAAATGGAAATCTAATAAAAATTATTTTAAAAAAAGAAGAAAGTGTCCTCTCATATTGTATCACAGTGTGTACATTGGCTTGGCAGCCACGGACAGAATGTCTTTACAGAATATTATCTTTTATATGTTTTTAGTTTTTTTGAGTTTTATCTTTGTTTGTTTTAATTTTTGTGAGCCACCTTAAGTCCTGGTTGTAGAAAGTGGTATACAAAAATACAATAATAATAATATTGTCTACTTTCTTTGCAAAGCAACTTTCTAGGGATTTTCCTGATACCATTTTAAAATAGAATTTTTGGAACATGACATTTTTTCCAATATGATTAGGTCAGCTACCATCGCCATCAGTGTTTGATCATAAATGTTTGCTAAGTTTGCTGAAATGTGTATTCACTTTATCTTATGTCTCATTGATTCACTGTTAAAGTGATTGTGTTAGCCATTCACAACCGTTAACATTCATTGTTTTATTGTTAACCTTTCTCTCACTCCCCCACACCAGTGACCTAGCCAAATGCACACAGAAAGAGCAGTCATTGTCTCATATCTTAATGTGAACTCATTGTATTTATTAGCATATTCAAAAATGGGTTCTATTTGTAATTTGTGAGCGTTAAAATGTGAGACTCAGGGAAATATTTTTGCAATAACATTATTACATGATTTATGATAATGTTATAACAAACCCTAAATTTTCCAATCGTCCTGTTTATGTTTATTATTTTTCATTATTAATCCATGCAAAAATACAAGCTTCCTTTAAAACAATTTTTTTACTGGGCAAAGTGTGTGTGTGTGTTTAGGGGGCCTTTGACTAAACCAGGTGAGGGTAGCCAATGGCTCTCAAACTCGCAGTAAGTTAAAGACGTCCTCTGCATGCGAAGACAGGTTCTGGTGGATTGAGTGGATGAATTTTCATGATGATTTTTTTAAAAAAATGCAGACGGATTAGGAAATGTGGAAAACTGAATTTAAGATTGGAAAAAATGAGAAACTGAAGTTGAACCATCCCTACCAACAACCAAATCAAATGAGAATACATTCAATAAATCTATGGGCTGTTTTACTCGGAATCTGTCTCTGTTTGCTTTGAATTTTGTCTTTCCCTGAAACCTAACTGTTGTACTTATGAGCTGGGCCTTGGCTGCTGCACCCGGTCCTGATATCTGTAGCAGCATCTTGTTTTCCCCTAAACCCTGTGAAGAGCAAGCCTGTTTTGCCTTATTTAGAAGTAATGCTTCTATTATGGAATTGTCTGAATTGTTAACAAGGAGGGAGATGGAAGGCCAACTTGGAATGTTGGATTTTTTCATCTTTGTTTGTTTATAAGTTTAAAATAATTTAAAAGGCAGAAACAAAATAAGATTAGAAAATTAAACATTGTGAAAACAGTACACCAAGTCAGATTAGAACATGACCCATTCTGCAGCCCATGCTCTCTCCTTTTCTAATTGTTCCGTTTAATGGAATAAATAAAAATAACGATTTTCTTGCAAATGCTACCGCTCTTGAAGAAAAGCAGCAAGGGTGTTGCTCAAAACCCACAATGACTTTTAAAGTATGGAGCCTGAACACTTGTTTGGGCTGAAAGTTTGTGACATGTCACTCCTGATCTGGGGCACCTGCTAGATGCAGCCATGTGGATTCAGGTGTGAACGCCTCAATTTACAGGCACAGTCCACACTGCAGAGAGGTGGCAGGCTTGTACGGAGTTGGGGGAATACACTGGGAAGTCAGGGAGGGGAACTGAGACCCCCCCCCACGCCCATACATGAGTTGGGCAGATGCAGAGCCAGTCCACCATTAGGTAGAGTGAGAAAACCGTCTCAGTGTCAGGCTGCTGCCAGCGGTTGCCCAGGAACGTACAAAGACAAGGGAATGTTTCTGACTGTTGTGACGTTAACATATGAGAGTGCTGGAGGTGAATTAGTTAAACAAGTTACCTAATCAGAACCCGGGTGTCAGGGAATCAGGAGCAGGAGCACTGGGGAGAGAGGAATTGGAGAGCGAAGGGGAAGAATCCGAGGGCAGCGTAGGGGAGTATGACAGTGGCCCGAGAGATTCCATGAGCTTCTCCAGCGAATCAGAAGATTCCCAGAAGGGGGGGGGCGATGGTCAGGGCAAGGGGGGTCCCAGGGGGGAGGCACCAGAAACAAGGAGCCAGAGGGGAACCCCAAAACAGCAGTGGAGGATCGGGACCAGTTTCCCCACCAGAGCGTAGTGGGGGGGAAAAGTCACATGTGTCAGGGCCAGCGTCTCCTCCAGAGAGGGAGTCAGGGCTGACCACGCCTCCATCGGAGAGTGGAGGAACGGAAGGGAGGTCAGTTGCAGCTAGCCCCCCCGAAGGGGGAAGCAGTGACAGCAGCAGTGAAACGGTCAGGAGGAAAGCTGCTGGCTGGGCGCGCGCGCCAAGTTCAAATGTGCAGGCGCGGGGGACAGCAGGAGACCCGGATGGGGAACCAGCTCCTAAAGCCTGCCGGAGGGAGGGAGAAGGCTCAGGGGAATCAGCGTCAGAAGAGGCTAGAAAGGGCGAGACCCCGGCGGGCAGGCGGACCCAGAGGAGGAAAGAGCAGCGGAAAAGGTGGAGCAAGGCGAGGGTCTTAAACTGGTGTACGGGGGGAGGAGATTCAGAGGGATCATCAGCGGTCTGACAGTTGAGACGTAGAGCTGCGCGCTGCGGCTCTGGAAGTGAAACTGAACTTCAATAAAGACTTTTGTACTTAACAACGAAGCAGCGTTGGTCCTTTGTGAGCTGGGACCTTGGGCAGCTTTGACACCGGGGGTGGAGTCAGAGGGACTATAAAACCAGCTCTGGGAGGGGCGAAAGGGGAGTTTGTTGGGAGTTGGGTGGTTGGTTGGAGTGGGAGTGAATTGGGACAGAGTCTGTGGGTAGGTTGAGTTAGTGTAGCGAAATAATCTGAGTCAGGAACAGTTAGGGGCTAGGAGGACAAGTAAATATCTGAGAGGTGGTTTAGTGAGTGAGAGCAGGTAGCGGAAGTTATAAGTCTGGATAGGCACCCCATGCTTGTAATTGACCGATACCGTTTATGAAACCACACGCTTGTTAAACTGCATTAAATAAACAGAAGTTTATGTTCCAATTTAACCCTGACTGGACTCAGTATTGTACCAGGTAGGGCCTGGGTAGTGGCAGCGAGAAATAAAATGGTGGCACAGGGATCAATAGATGGTGAAACGTCCAGGGACCCTGTGTGATCGCCACAATCGTCTACTTTTTATTCAGTATTTACAGAGAGAGGCTATAGAAACCAGCTTCTTGGATAATGGCGTTGTCCGGAGTGAATCTCCACCCCCTCGTATTTCCCACTTGCTCATTCGTCTCCTCTATGGGTGCTGCTACGTGCCCTCTGTCTTTGACCTCTTTGCTCTCCTACTTTCAAGGCGCACCAGGTTCTGGGAGAGGGGAGGGGTCTGCAATGCTTTCTAAAGACACCATGTCCATCAGCTGTCACCCCCCTGGTGCTTCCCCTTCTTCCTCCTCCTCCTCCTCTCCCATTAATTCCCAACTTTCCCCCTCATCTGCCTCTGAGCCGCGACCTCCCTCGAACCCCTGTTGTAAATCTAAACTGTCTTCCTCCTCCACCATTCCTCCTCTGCCCAGTCCCTGACACTCAGTCAACAGGTGTGGTGGTAAGATGTTGTGGAAGATAGGCTTGGGTCTGCCTTGCAGTCCGTCATGTGCCTTCTGAGCCAACCTTCTGTCCTCACATGCTGTGGAGGATGCCCATGTTGAAGAAGATTTCTGTTGCCAGTCTGATCTGTTTCTATACAGTCGTACCTCGGGTTACATACGCTTCACGTTACATATGCTTCAGGTTACAGACTCCGCTAACCCAGAAATAGTGCTTCAGGTTAAGAACTTTGCTTCAGGATGAGAACAGAAATCGTGCTCCGGTGGCGCGGTGGCAGGGGGAGGCCCCATTAGCTAAAGTGGTGCTTCAGGTTAAGAACAGTTTCAGGTTAAGAACGGACCTCCGGAATGAATTAAGTACTTAACCCGAGGTACCATTGTATATGGAATGGGAGATGAAGTGCTACCTTGCCCTTTTCTTCAGGGAAAATGTGTTGCCCGGACCGTAGGCAAATGCACTGGCCTGAGGTCAGCAACAAGGACAAGGGAGGTCATAGACTTATGACCTCCTTAAGTGCCTGAGGGAGGTGTCTTCCCCCTGCCCTGGCCCACAGCATCCCTTTTGGGGCTTGCAACATTTTTATTCCATTCTCTGGCTAAGAGGTAGGAGCATTATACATTTATATTCCATTCTTCTTCCAAGAATTCAGGAGGTAAAGGCTGAGTATACTTGCCAGGAAATTGAAAATGTGTATATACTCTCCCATAAATGATATTATTATTATTATTATTATTATTATTATTATTATTATTATTCCCTGCCCATCTGGTTCAATAAACTACATCAATTTGAAGAAACTGAGAAACTTCCCTGTTTCTGCTAACTTTGCTGCAGAGGAAAATTTGGGCAGATCTATCTGAGAAATTGACACATATTTTTTCAACCTACTGCTTTGTGCAAGTCTGGTATTTTGGAAAACTAGGATCTAAAAAAATTAAAAAATTAAATTGGCCACTTGCACAGGTAAACAAATACCTGTGCATGGCCCCATGTTTCCAGAACTCAGGGAGAGTAGGGAAGTACTGAGAGAGGAAGGAACAACAAAATACAGGGTGAAGAAACATCCTATTAAGTTCCCACCTACTTGTGTAGATGGGAGGGTTTAAATGAAAATGCTCATAAGTGAGTGAATGAACTCAAAAGTGTGCATGGACAAATGAGATCTCTGCAACCCATACACACATTGACACTCAGAGGTGTACCCAGCCTTAGTAAGCCTGGGGCATTGGCTTGTTCCACTGAGCAAATGCTGGCTAGTTCCCACTGCCTCTGTAAATCTGTAGGTAAAAAATAAATAAAGCTAGAGTTGGCATAAGAGCAGTTTCAAAAAGGGATCTGCTTTCATAAAATAAACTGTTAACATTCCTTTTCTACACTGGAAGGTAGCAGTAGTTCAGCTGCAATGATGACTAAATTCATGGCAGATCTCTTGTTGCAGACAAAAGCAAACCCAAAGATTGAGCTGTCAAAGTAGGAATCACATTTGATTACCTCTGTTAGAAATCTCATTGCCATAGCTTCTGACTAAAAATGCTTGACTGCTATTTGTGTCTAATTCACCATCTGGATAGAATAGACTAGATGACTAGACCACAACTCTGAAGAAAGCTAGTATATTGTTTTATCCACCGCTAGGGTCACCACGGGATGTGGGTGGCGCTGTGGGTTAAACCATAGAGCCTAGGACTTGCTGATCAGAAGGTCGCCGGTTCAAATCCCCGCGGCGGGGTGAGCTCCCATTGCTCGGTTCCTGCTCCTGCCAACCTAGCACTTCAAAAGCACAAAGTGCAAGTAGATAAATAGGTACCACTCCGGCGGGAAGGTAAACTGTGTTTCCGTGTGCTGCTCTGGTTCGCCAGAGGCGGCTTAGTCATGCTGGCCACATGACCCGGAAGCTGTACGCCGGCTCCCTCGGCCAATAAAGCGAGATGAGCACTGCAACCCCAGAGTTGGTCACGACTGGACCTAATGGTCAGGGGTCCCTTTACCTTTACCTAGGTCACCATATTGCAGGGCTTTGGCCTTAAGCTATTAAACAAAAAACAAAAAAACAGTGAGAGTATTATGTCTAGATTTTTCTGTATACTGTGCCTTGAAACTCTTACTGGTCCTTGTTGTAATGACTGAAAGTGTGCAAAATCTCTGCCTGTTCACTTGGATGCGATAAACCTTACTTCCAAGCCAGAGATCATCAAAGGACTGCAACCTAACAATGCAATCCTATCCATATTTACTCGGAAGTATATCAGACTCTTTTTATAACTCCTACATAAATGAATTTAGGATTGCAGCCTAACAGCACAATCCTAACTAAATCAATTCACTGGGGATTACTCCCTGGTTTAATGGGCCTTGGATTGCAGCCTGAGTTTATATTGTCATGAAGAAGTGAAAGGATGGGATGTAGGCAAGAGGGGAAATCCTGAGAGAGGACTTCTCATGGCTACCTTGAAGCAGCAGCACTGTATTCTGACATCTTATTTGACCATTGCAGTCCCAGGTCACCTCAGGCCTCTCAGTATTTTGCTAGAGGGCTTCAAATGCATAAGGGTGCTTTAAGTAAAGGCAAAAGGACCCCTGACCATTAGGTCCAGTTGTGGCCGACTCTGGGATTGCGGCGCTCATCTCGCTTTATTGGCCGAGGGAGCCGGCGTACAGCTTCCGGGTCATGTGGCCAGCATGACTAAGCCACTTCTGGCGAACCAGAGCAGCGCACGGAAATGCCGTTTACCTTCCCGCCGGAGTGGTACCTATTCATCTACTTGCACTTTGACGTGCTTTCGAACTGCTAGGTTGGCAGGAGCAGGGACCGAGCAACCCCGTCGAGCTCACCCCGTCGTGGGGATTCGAACCACCTACCTTCTGATCAGCAAGCCCTAGGCTCTGTGGTTTAGACCACAGTGCCACCTGCGTCCGAAGGGTGCTTTAGGTTTGCACAATTAACTTGGCATTAAAGCACTGTGTCTCCTTGGCACAACAAATCCACTTAAAAATAAAAACAGCTGACATTTTGTGGTTAGAAAAGTGACCGGAAAATGCACTGAAGCGTGTGAGATGTATTAACAGGTTAACAGGAAGACATGGAAACACACCAAGTGACTCAGAATGAAATCAGAACAGATGCTTAATAAAGACCAGCTATAGCCTAACCTCAATGTCAGGATCAATGCTCAATAAGCTGGTTTCCTGGAAGAGCCCTCAGTGGGTTAACTTCACTCAAATTTGTAATGTTGCAAACTTTGACATTTTAATCTGGCTGTGCATCCTTTTTGTGCATGAACCTTCCCCATGTTAAATTCAAGACTTTGTATTCTTTTTACCTCAAGCATTTTGCTCCGTATCATTATGGTTGTTCCTCTGTTGACATAGTCAGCATTTATAGAAGGGGTTTACAAATGCCCACCCCTAACAAATACACCCAGAGACTCACGAAATCACACGCTGTAAAAATGATAACTTTCTGTGTGAAACAGGAGTGTGTTGCATTTTCCTAAATTAGAGAGCACCGTCCAAGTACTTTTCCTCCCTTCCTATTTCCTGTAGCTCGTGCTTTTAGGAGGTCATGCATATTGTTCTTTCTCTGCACTGCACAGCTGCCAGAGTCTTTAACTTGTGGCTGACATAAATGGTGCAGCTGGTCAGGACTTTCTTCCCATTGTTTGCCTCTGTCAAGGGTTTGGGGCAGACCTTGGTAATCCTAACTGAATAATCAGCCAATAGATTGATCAAAAATACTGATCATTGTCTACTTGCCAGTTCCTTCTACCCCTTCCGCCTTCTCAGTAAACAAATTTCTCTTTATTGCCTGGGGGAAATCTCCCTGAAAATTACAGCCAAGCTTAAATTAACGGATAATATTATGGGATTTTGGTTTACCTTGGGAATCTAGACAAAGCCTTATTATTTGTAGGGAGAGGAAATTATTTTAGCATTCTTCTATTAGCTCATCGTGAGTAATAATAATAGGATTACATTCTCTTCTACTTCAGTTCATAATACTAAATAGAGATTTAGCATATGTTAAAGCCTATCACGGAATCTTTGGATTTACAGCATCTGCCCTGAACAGATCATTAAATGGATTACATTATCCAGACTATAGTTTCTGCGATTTGCAGCCCTTTGGAACTAGCTAGAGAAGCTGCATCTATTTCCACAGTGTGTTCCCTGGAGAGGGTGTCCTCTATCCTAAACTTACACATGGAGGCAAGTTGGAAGCTCAATGGAGCCCATTTTGTTAGGCTTCCTCAACTTGTTGTCATCCCTGGATGTCACAGAACTCCAAATCCCACCATCCCCAGCAAGCATGGTCAATGGTCAGGGATGCAGGTTGGAGGAAGGGGGGTGCAGGCTGCCCCAGGTGTTACCACTGTTAGAATTCCTGCTCTATGATTGCAGTCATGGGATTGTTGCCTTTCACATGACAGTATATGTTTTGACTCCACAGAGTGGGAAGTGACAGAGACAGGGTGTTTGTGTTACTGTGTTCCGTGAAGTGGGACTATTGTCCTTTGTTCCTCTTCTCTTTGCTGTCTGATGCTAGAGAGAGGGGGAGCCATGTTGCAGTGCTCCGTGTGTGTTTATATGTAAATAAAGTAGATTAGCCAAAATGCTGAGTTCTGTCACGCAAACTGCGAAGACTCTGCGGATCCCTAAGTGTGCCGATGTCTGTTGGCATTGGTCACTGTGATGTTCGGGCTGAAGAAAGCTTTTGAAGCTCCCGAACGAACAACACATGCCAGTTGGGCATGTGTCTCTGCCAGGGTCCTACTTGAGTGTAGGACGAGCTCCTGACAACCACTGGTGGGGTGACAAAATGCCGAGCGGCACTCACCGCGGGGCCTGCAGCGTGCCCAAGCCACATATCTCTCCTGGGTGCCTGCAGACACCACACTGCCCCAAATGGTCTGCCCGCTGCCTCCCCAGCCCCAGCTGTAGGGCAGCTGAGTGGGAGGAAGCAGGCAGACTCCTTGGAGGTCCCGTAAAGCGTCCTGCCCTGGCTGGCCCCGCCCCTGGGCGCCCAATCGACTTGCTCCGCCACTGCAGGGATGACCAGACGTGTGGTCCAACAACATCTGGAGACCCAGTCCCCGCAACAGGATGAGCTCCCGCTGCTTGATGCCTGCTCCTGCCAACCTAGCAGTTCGAAAGCACATCAAAGTGCAAGTAGATAAATAGGTACCACTCCAGAGGGAAGGTAAACGACGTTTCCATGCACTGCTCTGGTTTGCCAGAAATGGCTTAGTCAAGCTGGCCACATGACCCGGAAGCTGTACACTGGCTCCCTCGGCCAATAAAGCAAGATGAGCGCCACAACCCCAGAGTCGGTCACGACTGGACCTAATGGTCAGGGGTCCCTTTACCTTTACCTTTACATCAGGCATAGGCAAACTCGGCCCTCCAGATGTTTTGGGACTACAACTCCCATCATCCCTAGTCAACCAATGGTCAGGGATGATGGGAATTGTAGTCCCAAAACATCTGGAGGGCCGAGTTTGCCTATCCCTGTGCTACATACTAAAGCCTCTCTTTTTTGCTACACTTCCTTTGGGAGTTGGTCTTAAAGCAACAGCAACATTAATGAAAATTGCATGCTTGATTAGTGACAATTTTACTCAAGCAGCTAAGCAAAACATACAAAAATTAAAAACCTTTCTCTTTTTTTTTTTTGCACGATTCCCAGATAATAATTCCAGCTTTTGCAGAGTTTTGCAGCACTACCCCGCCCCTCCGCCAAAAAGCAAAATGGAGCTGCTTATTGACAATAATGAAACGATATCAAGGCTCACCTTGCCACAACCACTTTTTGAGGAACAGAACCAGGACTGAGCAAGAGATCAGGAAGCTATGAGGTACTTGATAAGTGGAGGCAAGAACTCACAGCTTCCATGCTGAGCTACTACTAAACTACACTGGCTCTAATTTATATAGAAAATGCAGATTCATACATTTCTGTCCCTTTGAATACAATCCACATCTCATGGAATATGGTGGGTCTGATTACAACCTTAGATTACATAAAAATCTGTATTTAGAAGCAATGAGCCATGAAAAAGTGCAAAGAACCAAATGCAATTGGGAACATTCTATGGGTTATTTAACTGGAATAAATAGGATGCTGAAAACCCCACAGAACAGGGACAATTGGTTTGTGTGAGAGAGAGACATATGAAAACCAGTAATTTTGGTTTGATCTCAGCATTCCCAGAAATGGCAGTTAAACTCAATAAGGAATACATAGTGGGGCCTTTTAAAAGTTGAACAATAAGTCAGCTTCATTACAGTGATTATTGATAATAGGAGAGACTGCTCTGGTGTTTAGTCATAGCCGTATAAAATGGTCATTTTCTCCTGAAACCATCAACTCTGCAGCTTCAAAAACAGCAAATAACAATTTCCAAAGTACTTAGTGACAAAGCTTTCTTTTGTTGCATTTAAGTTAAATGAATGAAAGCCTTGGGCTAATCCTACTAACATTTATGCGATGCCACTTCTGGAGGGAAGCACATTAAGCAGGAACTTTAAGCATTATAGTGAATTAAAAAAGCCTCCAAGATATGACCTTCGTCATTACACACAAGGGAAGAGGGCCGGCCCTATCATCAGGCAAGATGAGGCACTTGTGGCAGGTAGGAGGGAGAACGGGAGCATCAGGGCGTTGTTGGAAAACAGAACTGTTTGTGCCAGTGACCTGCCACCCTTTGGGCCTCTCACTGAGGATGCACACCAAGAAGGGCCTTAGATGATGATTGCGGGGTCTGGGGAAAGGTGGTCCTTGAGGCTTTGTGGTCCTGAGCCATTTAAGCCTTTACAGGTCAAAACCAGCATTTTGAATTGGGCCTGAAAACTAATTGGCAGCCAGTACAGTCGGATTAGGGACGCGGGTAGCGCTGTGGTCTAAGCCACAGAGCCTAGAGCTTGCTGATCAGAAGGTCGGCAGTTTGAATCCCCACAATGGGGTGAGCTCCCGTTGCTCGGTCCCTGCTCCTGCCAACCTAGCAGTTCAAAAGCACGTCAAAGTGTCAAACGGTCAGGGTTACAGTTGGGTTAGGATTGGCATTATATGCTCAAACCATCTTGCCCTGGTGAACAGTCTGACCACTGAATTCTGCACCAGCTGAAATTTCTGAACTGTCCTCAGAGGCAGCCCATGTAAAACACATTGCAGTTATCTAACCTAGAGGTTAACAGTGCATAGATGTTATGCTATCCCTATCAATATAGGGGTGCAGCTGGGCCACCAGCCAAAGCTGATGGAAGGCACTCTACACCCAGCTGAGCTTCAAGCGACAGCAGTGGATCCAGAAGTAGCCCAGAGCTGAATACCAACTCCTTCAGAGGGAGTGTAACTCCATCAAGAGCAGGCCAGCCATCCAGTCTAGGGAACCACCCACTAGCAGTGCTTCAGTTTTACCTGGATTGAGCTTCAGTTTATTGGCTCTCATCAAGTCCATTTGGGGCACAGGTGGCGCTGTGGTCTAAACGACAGAGCCTAGGGCTTGCCGATCAGAAGGTCGGCGGTTCGAATCCCCGCAATGGGGTGAGCTCCCGTTGCTCGGTCCCAGCTCCTGCCAACCTAGCAGTTCGAAAGCACGTCAAAGTGCAAGTAGATAAATAGGTACCGCTCCGGCGGGAAGGTAAACGGTGTTTCCATGCGCTGCTCTGGTTCGCCAGAAGCGGCTTAGTCATGCTGGCCACATGACCCGGAAAAACTGTCTGCAGACAAACGTCGGCTCCCTCGGCCAAAAAGCGAGATGAGCGCCGCAACCCCAGAGTCGTCTGCAACTGAACCTAACGGTCAGGGGTCCCTTTACCTTTACTTTAAAGTATGTCTGTGCAACTGAATTACCATTTTAAGCCTGCCTGAACAAAGCTGCTCTTATCTGTTGCTCTTCAACCAGTATTCTGAGTGAGTAAATGCTGTTTTTACCTTTTTCAATACTATTTTGTATGTGATTGTTAGTTTAAGGGGGAGAAAGGGGGAAAATGCCAGGAGAATCCAGTCTGCCTTAAAGCATCCTGGATTACTTAAGCTAAAAGGCTAAAACTAGCCTAGCTAAGCCTCCCTTTTAATCTGCAAAGGGATGCACTCTGCTGAACTCATAAATATTAGGAAGGAAGGAAAATATCTGATAAATATGACCTCTCCTAGCATCTAATCGCATCCCTACGCAATATGTATGCCTGGCAATGCACCTGTGCCTTTAACATCTGGAGGAGAAAAATTCAACAGGGGATATTTTTCCTATTGGTGCATCTGTTGTGAACTTCATCTGCCATGTGGCGAGCTACTAAAGGCAGAGAGGAACTGACGAGAGAAAAAACAGTCCATCCCTGCATTCTGAGGATATCGCAGTAATAGCACTTTGCAATGCATGATAAGGAGATCCCAATAACGTATGTTCAGATTAATTCAGATTTCATACAACTGGCACAAAGAACCACCCATAAACTTAGGTTCAGATTTATAAATTATTCTGTAGGGAAAAATGAAGGGGGAAAGCCCTACGCATTAGGCTTGCCGCATTTTTCAGATGCCTTTAATATCTACATGAGCTGGTAAAACCTCCACAATGGTTGGATCTCTCCAGCATAGAGATGCAGCGTTGGGGAAAACTTTCCTTGATGAATTTCTTTGTGCAACAGCTGTAAGGAACAAAAGCTATGCAGGACAGGGGAGCTAGAAACCTTACCTTACATGGATTTAAGTGTGTGTGCTTACTTTGTTTTGCTTTCAGCTGCTGCTACAGTGATTATTTTTTGAATGAAGGTTTGAGGAAGAATGCAACAAATAGACTATCCAGAGTTTATACACATATGAAGAGAGCGAGGTTTTAATAATAATAATAATAATAATAATAATAATAATAATAATAAGTCTCCCAAGATCTTACAATGGGACGAGGGTGGCGCTGTGGGTTAAACCACAGAGCCAAGGACTTGCCGATCAGAAGGTCGGCGATTTGAATCCCTGCAACGGAGTGAGCTCCCGTTGCTCGGTCCCTGCTCCTGCCAACCTAGCAGTTCGAAAGCACGTCAAAGTGCAAGTAGATAAATAGGTACCGCTCCGGTGGGAAGGTAAACGGCGTTTCTGTGTGCTGCTCTGGTTCGCCAGAAGCGGCTTAGTCCTGGTGGCCACATGACCCGGAAGTTGTACGCCGGCTCCTTTGACCAATAAAGCAAGATGAGCGCCGCAACTCCAGAGTCGGTCACGACTGGACCTAATGGTCAGGGGTCCCTTTACCTTTACCTTTTACAAGGTCTTACATACAATAATTGCCCTCAGTCATTACTCATTTGTTTTTTCTTTTAAGCAACCAAAAATAGTTTAAAGCATTGTATTTTTAAACCAGTTTGGAAATGGCACAGATAGGAATTGCCTGGTTTAATGTGAAGTCTTCTGAGCTGCATGTTTCTGTCTTTGCACTTCAGCACAAGCCTGTGGCCATTTATTGTACCATCCGACCCACAATTCCTGACGTCTTTAACTAGAATAGCAGAAGGCTGAGAATGGAATCATGGCAGAGAATTAGCAGCCACTAGAGAGCTGGGCCGGAATTCCAGAGAAGACCACAAGCTGGTCCACAGCCCTTGTGTTTTTCATTACGATCTCCGCAGTAATGCTAGTTTGTAGCATTCCAGTGGATACTCAAACCTGCATTAAATTAAACACAAACACAAATCCCCCTATATTTAAATTACATCTAAAGAGTCAAAATGAAAGAAGGGGGGGGAGAGGAGGAGGAAGCCAGGATATATAAAGTCAAGGCAGATGCGCTGTTCTTGAGATGCAACGGGAGAGAGAAAAATATCCAAGCGAGCAAATTATTACGTTAAGTTAGAGCTGGAGAATGCATTACTCACATTCTTGGCTTGTGGGGATTCACTCGACTAATTTCATCACTGTGAGCACAACTAGCAGTGCGACACGCAGAGTCAGCAAGTTTCTGACACATCAGGATGGCTATATGTCTTGTTCCTGAGAGTTTCCTGCTGTTGATATTTGCCTTTTTATCACACATTCTGACAGAGAAGACGGAGGTGGAATTCTAGGCAAAACGAAAGTCTGCTACGATCGGTCTAGCTCTTTTTAAATAATCTGTCTAAGGGTCACCCAGGGGTTAGCCTGAGTTGCAAAGGATGAACTCCTATATTTAATGAGTGTATTATAGATATTTCATTTAAAAAAAAAAACATGTAGTCATCTGTCTGGGTAACATGGATTAGACTAGAATATGAACTGGCACATGATCATTTTTTATATACAGTGGTACCTCGAGCTAAGAACTTAATTCGTTCTGGAGGTCCGTTCTTAACCTGAAACTGTTCTTAACCTGAGGTACCACTTTAGCTAATGGGGCCTCCCTCTGCTGCCGTGCCGCCACCACACAATTTCTGTTCTCATCCTGAAGCAAAGTTCTTAACCATTTCTGGGTTAGCGGAGTCTGTAACCTGAAGCGTCTGTAACCCGAGGTACCACTGTATATAAAAAATCAGTTCCCGTTACAGACCAATTCCTTGAGACTGCCTCCTAACTGATTCCCAATCACAATGAAGCTTTTAAACATATTCAGCTGAACCCACTTACAAGCTCCATTCAGACTTTGGTACTAAACATATTGTAGTATCTTATGGGTTTGGGCAAGGTACTCGCTGTGTGAGGAAGCCTTGCAACAGGTCTGCCCTAATAACAGAAAGCAGCAGGATTCGGGATATCTTCAATAGTTGTATTTATTGACGAATAAATAGATGACAACTCGCCATAGCAGCTAGGACTTGCTATGTAGGCAAGACTAAAGGTCCAGCTAGTTCCCACTGACCAGAGAAGGAGGTAAAGTTTCCACCACAGAGAAGACATGTCTCTTAAAAAGAGAGGTCACAGATACTATACACATTAGGATCAGGACTGGAGGGGGTGTGGCACGTACAAGATGCTGGGGCTGGCATACTGGTCCTGTGCTTTGAGGTGGAATAAATGTGAAGCCAAGTGTCACATATACAAAAACACACCCTGACCACAAGTCTGGTAGGAACTAGTTAAAGAGGAACCAAATGGCTGGTGGTTGGGGGGGGGGACTCCATGAAAGGTACAAGGAGGGGACTGATGCGTACAGTAAAATTGGGTTGAGTAAGTTGCTTACTCGATGCGGGTGGCGCTGTGGGTAAAACCTCAGTGCCTAGGACTTGCCGATCGCATGGTCGGCGGTTCGAATCGCTGCGCCGGGGTGAGCTCCCGTCTTTCGGTCCCAGCTCCTGCCCACCTAGCAGTTCGAAAGCACCCCTAAGTGCAAGTAGATAAATAGGTACCACTTTATAGCAGGAAGGTAAATGGCGTTTCCGTGTGCTGCGCTGGTGCTGGCTCACCAGAGCAGCTTCGTCACGCTGGCCACGTGACCCGGAAGTGTCTCTGGACAGCGCTGGCTCCCAGCCTCTTAAGTGAGATGAGCGCACAACCCTAGAGTCGGACACGACTGGCCTGTACGGGCAGGGGTACCTTTACCTTTTTAAGTAGCTTTTCAGCATCTTAAAAAGCAGAGACATCACCTTGCCAGCAAAGGTCTGTATAGTTAAAGCTATGGTTTTCCCAGTAGTGATGTATGGAAGTGAGAGCTGGACCATAAAGAAGGCTGATCGCCGAAGAATTGATGCTTTTGAATTATGGTGCTGGAGGAGACTCTTGAGAGTCCCATGGACTGCAAGAAGATCAAACCTATCCATTCTGAAGGAAATCAGCCCTGAGTGCTCACTGGAAGGACAGATCCTGGAGCTGAGGCTCCAGTACTTTGGCCACCTCATGAGAAGAGAAGACTCCCTGGAAAAGACCCTGATGTTGGGAAAGATGGAGGGCACAAGGAGAAGGGGACGACAGAGGACGAGATGGTTGGACAGTGTTCTCGAAGCTACCAGCATGAGTTTGACCAAACTGCGGGAGGCAGTGGAAGACAGGAGTGCCTGGCGTGCTCTGGTCCATGGAGTCACGAAGAGTCGGACACGACTAAACGACTAAACAACAACAAGTTGCTTTTCATGGACTGTGGTTGGATGAGAGATGGTGAAGTACTGGGATGGCAAGAGGTGGTTAGGTATAGGATGAACAGGGAATATAACATATATTTGCTTATATAATACTTGCCCTGATGGGAATGTTCTTGCAGGCTCTTTGGACTCCATCCTGTAATGTATTACTGAATAAAGTCTTATGGATTGGGAAATTGATGTGAACCTCTGTAATTGAACCTCCAAGACCAAGAGGAATTTATCCCACACTTTTCACACTATTTGCCATCACGTATTCTGACTGGATGCCTGAAAAAGCCTACAGTTTTGTATAAAAAAAACAGGAAACACAAATTACAGAGCATTCCTAACCAGGTTTACTCAGAGCAGTGAATTCAGTGGGAATGATTCCCAGGTAAATAGGGTTAGGATTGCAGCCTTAGCTATCAGATCCCCTTGTTTTTTCCATAAAAAACTGACAATTTCATTATATATGAAAAAGTGATGAAATTCCTGAATGAACAAAAAATTACTGAACAAATTGCTTTCCTAAGAGGCTGTGCACAATCACAACTGTTGTGGGTTCCTGGTGGGCTTTGAAGGGCAAAATATCCTGCTTTATTTAACCATCTTTCAGTTGTTTCACATGCTAAGTGGAGACCTGGAAAACATCCTCGTTCAAGTCTATCTCTAATTTACATTTCATAAAAAGAAGAATGGTGAAAGAGGCAGTACATTCGTGCTTCTGCCCCTTCTGTAAAACATCTGTATGCCAGATTTCTGTGGCTGCATGTTAATTGCTACCAACACTACTGAAAAACCTTGCAAATGCCCCTTCAGGTGATTTGAAATGGGAACCTTGAAAACAAACCTAGGTATTTTGGCATTCAAGGAATCCTGCTGTCACTTAAATATTTGGACAATAGATGACATGTAAGATCTCAGTAAACCAAGACATCCTAAACACTGGCCAAAAGGGAAGCTTCAAAGAGTGAGTTTATCAACTAATATTGCAGCTAGAGGATCAATGAGTCGCTGAAGAGGGATGTTTGAAGGCAGTGATTTCTGTCCTGATCTGCCTTTGTCACAGATCTGTCTTTGTTTCCGTTCAGTTATGGTTTGATTTCCACCAAATACTACATAATTCATCTCACTGTCCACTATTTAACATAATTTATGCAATTGTTTATACAATATAAGTAGCAAATTTAACAGAAATTAATGACACCATTATTTCCACACCATTCCTTTCCATGTAAAGGAGACATCGAAACAACATCAAAAGAATGTATTCATTGCAGCCTTTAAAAAATAAGAACCATTAACATTATGAGTGAATGCGAACTGAATTTGCTGGATTGATTTCTGCTCTGGACCCGTTACGAAATTATAAACAGAAGCAATTTCCAATTCCACTTCCATTTCCAATGGAATTTTCTGACATCCGTGTGGCTGAGTACCTGCATTTACTGTGTGCTAGAAAAGATCAGAGAGGGTAGGAAGAGTGCGTGGCACACATGTCATGCAAGTAGTCTAATAGTTCACCCAAGGAGGGAAAGACATGGAACTTGAATCTGGGGTCAAAAAGAGTGAGGAAGCCACAAAAAGGCTGAGCTGCTGCCACCTGCTGGAGAGTTAAGGGAGTCAAAGGGTGTCACCACCTCCTGTGGATCAGGGGACAAGCACCTGAGTTTGCATCAGCCAGGTATCATCTCCCAGACCAAACCAGTGTTATCCTTGCAGGTCTGGGTATCAGAAACCCACCACAGCTACCTAAGTTGCTCAAAGCGAAGCTCTCCATCTCTTCCTTCTTTTTCAGGTGTAAAGGTTTTATTTACAGTCATAGGAGCCAACTCCTAGGGGCTGAGCTCCCTTTGGTCCCCCTATGAAATATTTGAGTTGATGAGCATTGCCATTGGTGTGCGTGTTGTGATTGATTATGTGGGGAGGGGCGTAGCTGCCCCCCCTAATATTTTACTCAAGTTGGCAACCCTGTTTAGTTAAGCAGTATTCAAATTTTGTTACATCATTAAATGCAACACAGGTCTTCTTGATGTGCCTGTTTTGCTAGGGTGCAATGAATAAAAACACAGTCATAGGAAGAGCAGGGGAAGAAGAAGAGGAGGAGGAGGAGAAGGAGGAGGAGGAGGAGGTGTAGTTTGGATTTGATATCCCGCTTTATCACTACCCTAAGGAGTCTCAAAGCAGCTAACAATCTCCTTTCCCTTCCTCCCTTCCTCCCCCATAACAAACACTCTGTGAGGTGAGTGGGGCTGAGAGACTTCAGAGAAGTGTGACTAGCCCAAGGTCACCCAGCAGCTGCATGTGGAGGAGCGGGGAAGCGAACCCGGTTCACCAGATTACGAGACTACACCACACTGGCTCTCTAGAGTAGCAAGAAGTCAACAGCTGATTTTGGGATCTCTCCCATCCCAACAAGACCAGAGTAGTTTGAGAAACGGGGGGAAGTGGAAAGAGGAGAGGGGTGGAAGTGATGGTTTTATATGCACAGTGGTACCTTGGTTCTCAAACGGCTTAGTTGTTGAACAAATCGGCTCCTGAACGCCGCAAACTCGGAAGTAAGTGTTCCGGTTTGCGAATGTTTTTTGGAAGCTAACCGTCCGACACAGCTTCTGCTTGAGTACAGGAAACTCCTGCAGCCGATCGGAAACTGTGCCTTGTTTTCTGAACAGTTTTGGGAGTTGAACGGACTCCCGGAACAGATTGAGATCGAGAACCAAGGTACCACTACACTGTAAGCCGCCAGATGGGGGGCTGCTATAATAATAATAATAATAATAATAATAATAATAATAATAATGTAGTATCTTTTTTGTTTAACCAGAGGAATCTCTGGAGGTCAACTAGCCAGGCCTTTAACACCATCTCATAGGAACAGTGAACACAGCTTGCATTCTGCAAATGTGCACATATTTCAAACTGCCCCTCCTTCTCAGCATGGAAGAGACATTATGTGGCTTCTTCTGTTCCCAGAATTATGTTTTTGCAAATCACCACCGCAAATCCCTTCTCTCCTAATCCCAAAGCAATTGATGTGGGTGAAGGTGGAATTCCCACAGACTTCTGGTTCATCCGACGTACGGCTTGTCTTGCTTTCTGCTGGAGTGCCTGCCACCATTTATTTATTTATTTATTTATTCAGCCAGCATTGCATCGTTTTAGACAAATACACTTGCAGTGCACATCTCAGTGTCTTTTACACTCTGTAGGAAATACCCGTAGATCCTTTATGTGTTGATGTTCCAGTACTTGAATGAACTTTACTTTTATATATATATATATATATATATATATATATATATATATATATATCTCATACTGGCTGACGGACACCTGGAGGTCAAGTGGTGGTCACCACAACCTGATGCTCCTGAAAATGGTCTCCTGGGATCATTAATCCCCCTGCTGGCCTTGACATTTGTCAATAACTGCCGTGTGACTCACACCCATCACATCACATTCAGGGTCTCTATGGGAAAGTGATACAGTGACTTGGAGACTCACAACACGATGGGGTTGCCAGTGGGATGAGGCACCCTTAAGGCAGGGAGGCCATTTCCAACAGTGTTCCTTGCGCAGCCTGAATGTGCTCTCTGGCACCGATAGGCAGGGTGGGATGAGGAGTGAAACCTCTTGAAGATTCTGTAAAAGGAAGGTGATGGAATCGTTTTCAGCTTGACTTCAGAGAGGCACACATCTGGTTTCCAAAACCCCCATCTCTTCATCACTCTTTCAAGTTGGCTGGGCTGCCGTCCAGTATGTCTCTGCCTGTCGCTTAACAAATTCAAGCTGTGGTTTCCAAGCTGATAAAATTTATGCTAATTAACAGGTTGAGGGAAAATGTGATGTTATTGCTGTGGAATGTTCTTGAGAAGCTGGAAGCACTTAACTGCAAAAACTACATGTGGTGAAATAACCAATAATTTGCTTAAGAAACCCACATCTGTTTTTTGCCTGCTACAAACAGGGGTTAATAGTCTGTCGGGGGCAAGCAGTGGCAGTGAGTAGCCCTAGGATAAACAAAAAAGCCTTAACAGCAGGAAATAGGCTTGTTCTCCTAGTATAAGCATTTACATTGGCCGCTGACCAGCAAAAGACGTAAAAGAAGGTTGGTTTACACTTTGTTTTCAAATACAGATTGGGGAAAACAAACAGCCTTTTACATTTGTATATTTGTGAGGAGGGGTCAGGGGTGTGAATGAATCGGGGCCACTTCGCTTTCACAGAGCACCATGGCCGTAGCTCAAATGAACAGGGCCAGCGGCTTCAACATAAATTAGCATTGCCATATTTCAAAAAGTAAAAACCAGGACACCCCAATTTTTCAATTGAGTTGCCTAGGATCCAGGACAAAGTGACACCTTTCAGACATCAATTCCTCCCTCAAAATCCCAGTAATGTCTGGGAAAATCCAGATTTATGGTAGCCCTATCACAAATGTGGAAGGAAAGGTATCTAAATCAGTATCTAAACCAGTAAGCAGGCAACACTGCAGAATGGGGAGGTAGATCTACTGTTCATATATAAATGCAAACAGACACGCCCCTCCTCATCCTAAAGAAAGAACAGAACTAACGTGCTGCATGAAACACTAAAGCAGAGCTTTGTTTTTGTGGTTTTTTAAAAAAAGGAAAATGTGGTTCAGGTCACAGATTCCAATTCTAAGCCTATTTAACTAGAGAGAAGACCATGACCTAATAGATTTTATATATGTTTATAGTTCCAAAAATGTTTGATTGGTTTTTAATTATTGTTTTTTTTCTGTTTTAGTTGTTCTCATTTTTATACGTAAGCAGCCTCTAGTCCCGCCATGGGAAAAGGTGAGAGATAAATAAATGTATAATGATTATGGTGATGGTCTAGCACAGTAGTCCAACTTTTTCAGTTCCAAGATGACCCGCCTTTAACCCGAACATGCATTTGTGGATCAGTGTCTTTTCCCCCTTTTAATCATATATTTGTATGGTGGTGGTGCTGCTGTTCTAAACCACACTGAATCAGGCCATGGGCCAGTAGTGAGTCCCGACCCACCACTTGGGTACCAGGGGTCTAGCCAAAGTTAAGCACTTTTTTAATCTTACTGGCTCGACACTTTCAAGAATCAATGGGACTGTGCAGCTGTGACTGGATGTATGCCCCAGAGCAGGGGTCAACAAACTTTGTCAGGAGGGGGCCAGTACACTGTCCCTCAGACCTTGTGGGGGGCCAGACCCACCCTTTCCCGAAAGCACCCCCCAAAGGACCCCGCCCGCCGCCACTCACGCCGCCGCCACCTTATCTTCAACAGCGTCGTCATTGTCCTCTGCCTCCCCGCCACCTCCACTTCCTCCCGCTCGGCTCTTGGCCGTCCGCGGCTACCTCAGAGGGAGGGAAGGGGCATCGCCCAGAGGCATCCGTGGCTTCAGATTGGCTGCAGGAGCTTCCTGCAGCCAATCCAAAGCTGTGCCAGCGTCACGGAAGTCAGTCCCCGCATGGCGAGGCCTCCGCGCCGATTCAGCGCAGGGACTGACCAAGCAGGCGGCAGGGTCCGCAAGGTTCGCAGGCCAGATTAACGAACCCAGTGGGCCGCATCCGGCCCCCGGGCCTTAGTTTGCCAACCCCTGTCCCAGAGTATATTAATGGCATTTACTCTAAAGTAAGTATGGCTTTCTGTGAAATCCTACACGTCTACTCAGAAGTAAGTTCCATTGAGTTCAACAGGGTTTACTTTCAGGTATAGGATTACAGCCTTAAACATTTAACTTTGGTGGAGTTTATTTATTTATTGAGGCATTGCTATATTCAGTGTTGTTTTTTTCCTGGGGGTACTCAAGAATACGCAGTCTCAGCACCTTTCCACCCGGCAAAGTTTTTAAAGTGTGGCACTTACTTTAACAACTTAATGGTGAGTGCCAGCACCATTTTTTCTTAAACAAAAGCACTGGCTATATCACTTAATCAGCCGTGTCCCCCTGGGCACTTCACACTTTAAAATCAATAAAATGCAATCCAAAAATCTATCATGTTCTAGCGCTGATGCAGAGGTCACAGCCTTATGGAACAGTTCATGCATCAAACAAAACATTGTTCCAAAAATCAACTGGGGCTCACCCATGTCAACCAGATGGCATTCTCAAAGTCTCTTTTCCACATAACAATGGAGGCAGAGAAAGGAAAAGCACAAACACACAAATACCCATGATGAGGAAAATCTGACAATGCTTCTGAAACAGAAGGAGAAGCTAATATTGAAAGTTAACAGTACACTCTGGTCCAGAGATGTGTCAAATATAGTCATGTGTGCCTTCCAATTACATAATCTGTTGTCAATAGTTCTCATGATCCATGGGTAGCAATAGATGCACCAGTTTTAAGGCATGGCCATTTGTGCCACCTGCACTAAAATCTTCCTTTAGAATTGTTAATCCTTTTATGCATGATACTATCGGTGTTTGGCAAATGGTCTTTAAAAAACTAGCACACCCATTTTCTTCTTAATTCCAGTGTGTTTCCATCCAACAGTTAAGGATGCGGAAGAAACCTTAAATTGAGATGGTTGGGAACAGGCTGGGCAGTATTGGTTAATAGATTTTAACCTTGTTGGTATCCCAATGTGGAGGGAACAGATTGAAGCTAAAATTACTAATCTCTGATGGTCCTGGCTCCAATTTAACCAATTAACATGTTTTATTGTTGAAGACAGAGGTGACTGCTCAAGCATGCAGAACTCTCACAGGTTTTGAAAATATGATCATTCATGTTTCCCCTTCAACTAAAGGTAAAGTTTCAGTAGTGTATAAATCTCTGAGAGAAACTGAATATGGTGATTTTTTTGCACACTAAAATTTTATGGGAGTCAGACTTGGGAATCAAAATTGCTAATGAACAATGGAGTGCTCTATGGAAAAAGAGACCTTTAAAATCAGTGTTAGCTAAAATGACAGAAATTAACTAATCAAATTAGAAGTGCCCAAGGAAATTTATTTTCCTTATATGACACTTTGCAACCATTTCTAGAGTTCTAGAGTTCGTGGAATGATTTACTGAATTGAGCCAATACAGACATTTGGGACATTTATAACTTTTATTCTTATAGGAAGTTGTGACAACCAATGTGTTGTGATGTTCTTTGTTGGTTATATAGTTCTGATGACCGAAAAATGAATTAACACATACACATTCATGTGTTTGTTGAGCATTTCCAGCAGGGGCGTACGATGGGGGGGATGGAGGGGGCGGGCCGCCCCGGGCACCACTTGGGGGTGTGTGTGACAAGATGGCCCACTGCCCCCCCAGCTGTAGAGCAGCCAAGGGCGCGTACGCAGTTAGTATGGGCTCCGTGTGCGTGGCGTCCGTACAGGCTGCCTCTCACACGGCAACCGTATGGGCTGTTGGGATACTTCCAAGGAAACAGGGGCAATTTGCAAGCCCCCAGCCCACCGGCCGGTAGCCCAGCAATCTCTGGTTCTTGGCTCAGCATGAAACAGTGACCCGCAGCTTCAGAAGCCTTCAGAAGCTGGAGAGTAAATAACTCTTCACAAGAGAAGGGCAGATAGAGGCTGTGTAAAGCATATTTATGAGCAGTTTATTCAGGACAAAGGAAAAACATGTCTTCTCCCTTTTGTGTCCAAGAGCAAGCAGCATAAGCAAAAGCTGTACACAAACGGAAGTTCCCAGCAAGCTGTGCTGGAGTGTAAACAGACATGGGACATACAACAATTCCACACGTCTGTTCAGGTGGAATGGAATATCGTAATATGCCTCTCGCACGGCGACCGTATGGGCTGCCATGCACAGACAGTCCTTATGGGATGCCACACATGCACAGTCTGTATGGACATTGTACATGCGCCGCCGGGCAGTTTGCCCTACCCCTCGGTGTCCCGCCCCGGGTGCCGGAGAGGGTTCCTCGGCCACTGATTTCCAGCACCGAATACACTCCCTCAACATTTTTGATAATGGCTTCAAAGATGTTCTTCTATTCCTGAATCATTGTTCTCACTCCAAAGTGACTTATTTCACATTGACTGGCGTCAGCGTCATAACATCACTGAATTCATTACATCATCCTTGAATGGCTGATGGGATTTGGAGTCTAACAACATCTGGGAGGCCAAAGGTCCTCATCTATGAGCTAGGGAAAGTAATGAACACCACACAGGATTTTAAAAGGTGGATATTCTCACAATTAAAAGTATTATGGTTGGAAATTCCACACTCCCTCAAATGGCTCATTTTTGTTTGAAGATTAAAATGGGAGAGTATTTGGCACAGATTCTGGTCCCTGGTGGTCAGTATTATATATATGTGATATTATGTCAGCCATAAAAATGAAAAGCAGAGTTAAACTAAGATGGGAGATTATATTCAGAAGAGGTGCTCTGTGTGTGGCAGGGGAAGACTATATTTATAGCAATTAAAGAAACACAGAGAGACAGTTTGGATACACTAAAGGCTGTGACTAATACTTTGTTAGTTCCTAATTCTCATTTTAAATAAACTGAAGATGATATACCAGAGTCAATGGAAATGGAACAACGCCCGCTCTACATGCCTTGTTGGAAAGTCTGCACGGTGTTCCTGGTGTTAGCCAATGAGAACAATTGTTTTTATATACCTAAACCATGTATTTGACACACCAATTTTAAACAGGGTTTACTTTTGCTCATGCTCAGTGACCTTCCTCTACTAAATTTAGTTGTAAAACTGATTCTGAAGAATACTCTAGCAGCCATCATGTGATCAGCCAGTCTACTTTGTCTGTCTGAATATTTTGTAAAGCAATGACTGCCAAGCTACTTCACTTGGAGACTCACAGACAGAATGTTTGCCTTTCTTGCCAGACTGGCCTTTTAGAATCTCAGATACTGATGTGCAATGAGTAAGCCTAAGATGTTAGATAATATACTTCTTTTGCCGTTGTAGCCCTACTGTTTTCAGGGCCAACCCTTCCAGGAGGCAGAGTGCTGGATGTTAGGGAAAGCATTCCACGCTTGGCCACATGACCTCTCTTGCACCCACCAAGAAGGCCTGGTGTCCTCAGGTGTGTTGAAGGATGCTATCCTGTCATCAGTAGGCAACTGACCAATTTCTTGGGCATGGGGAACCCCCTCTGCTGCAGCGCCTCCCTCGTGCCAGGATTCAAGCTCAGTTTGTTCTTCCTCATCCATCTCACATCTACATCCAAAGCACAACTGGCTATCCTACTTTCTTTGTAAACCCTTGTCTGAGTTGTATGCAGTATTTTTCGCTCTATAAGACGCACCAGATCACAAGACGCACCTAGTTTTTGGAGGAGGAAAACAAGAAAAATAAAATTCTGAATCTCAGAAGCCAGAACAGCAAGAGGGATCGCTGCGCAGTGAAAGCAGCAATCCCTCTTGCTGTTCTGGCTTCTGGGATAGCTGTGCAGCCTGCATTTGCTCCATAAGACGCACACACATTTCCCCTTACTTTTTAGGAGGGAAAAAGTGAGTCTTATAGAGCAAAAAATACGGTACTTTCAGACTTACATGACTTGCTTTTTTTAAAAAATGAACCCCTTCTTAGAAGAAACAGGCATGATAAGGTGAAAGTTGAATGTCTTCCTCACCACTAGTTTTCTAAGTTGAAGAAACTATTGCATGGAGGACTCTTTCATTGTGTGAGTGCTCACCTGCACTCAGGTGTCAAACATCCAGAAGCTGTGGATTGATTCAGACTGGGTTTGGTTTTCCCCCCAGGGGGCACTTAAGGGTATGCAGTACTGGTACCTCTTGCTGTTGTTAAAAAGTGAGTATCTCCACCTATTTTTTCTAGAAAAAAAAGCACTGGGTTCAGACATAGTGACAAAATCATGGTTTATCATAGAACAAGCAAATTTGAGTCTCATGCTCCTTACGCTTCTTCTCTCCTTCTTCATGCATGAAGGGAGGAAATATAAAGCTTCCAGCTGCAGTCTGTAACAAGCCATGGTTTCCCACTTCATCTGAATTTAGGAAACTATGGTTTCTTCAAAACATAGTTTGCTAACTAACCAGGATATCAAACCAGGTTCTAACTATGATTTGCACAAACTGATTTCCTGCATTTGGAGGAAATGTTATCAACCACCAACAGAAGATCTAGGTATCCCACCCTTAGATAGAAGGAGGAGGAGCCCATTTTCATATTAAAAAGAATCCCGAACCTGGCCTATTTCATCGCATTTCTTACTTCAGGCAGCAGGTGTTTCCCAGACGTCTTGCAGAACTAAAACTAGGATGGAAGGATGAAAGTCAAAGGCTAGATTTCTCACTAACACAAACTAGTTTTGAATGGCTAGAAAGTTTGTTTATCTACATAAGGGAAGATTTTCCATACAGTATTACTTGTGGCACCAACTGAGTTGATCAAGGAGCACAACGAAAGCTGAAACTCTAACAGGCCATCTTTGTTCCGTTTTCTATCTTTTGTTGTGAACTGCCCTAAGATCTACAGATAAAGGGCGGCAGACAAATTTAATTAATAATAATAATAATAATAATATAATAATAAATAAATAAATAATGATATATTTCCCCCCTAACATCAACACAAATAGAGGACATTGTACATTTTAAAAGAGTTATCTAACATATTGTTGATAAAAAAGAACTGCTGTTTTATTTTATTCATCTTTCTTTCTTTCTTTCTCATTCTTTCTTTCTTTCTCTCTCTCTCTCTCTCTCTCTCTCTTTAATTTATGTATGTGTATGTATACACACGCCATATTTATATCTCCAGTCATATTTACAAGAATGTTAACATTTTTCATCCATAATAAAAAAAAATTTAAAACAACCTAGAACAAAAAAGCCATTAAGAATGGATTAGTGGGTAGGTGAACAAACATCACTGTAAGTAATTCACCAATATGGCCAGACCACATGCACCTGTGTTATGCTTTGCCAGTAAATGTTCATTTTTATTCTACATATTAATTAAATGGGGGAAATTCCAGAGCTCCTATGTAGACCTGAAGTCTGACTGTCATATAGCACACGAAAAAGAAAGACATTGTTCTCTGTGCTGCAGTCCTGCACACCCTGACCTGGGAGTCAGCCTGGTAGAATTCATAGGTTTGCACTGCATAATCATTTCTTCCTCTTTTCATTTTTAAGTAGGGTTGCCATATGTCCGGAATTTCCCAGGCAAAGCAGACCCTTATTCACTGGAGGAGGAAGGGGAGTGTGGTGGGTGCGGTCCATCCTGGGTGTCATGCCTGGGGGGTGACATCACTGCGCCGCCCCCTGGGACGTTTGCCCCACCCCCAGAGCAGCTAGCTCCGCCTCTGCCCTTATTAGCAGCATCCGGGCAGAAATCACTGCAAAGCCCAGGAAAATCCAGACATACTGTATGGCAGCTCATGTTGGAAGTGTCAAAACAGCTCCACAACTTTTGTGTCTGGATTTTCACTTTTTGAGATATGGCAACCCTTTTTTCTTTTCTTGTTTTTTTAACAATATCTGTAATCATTACATTGCATTCAAATTTCAATTTCCCCCTTCCCCACTGACTTCCCTCAACTTCCATCCCTGATTTATTACATCTCATATTACATCCTGCTGTTTACACATACTTCTATATTGTCATGCTATTAGATTTCTTATTTTTTATAAGTAAAATTGCCAATGTTTATTTAAATCCTGCCAATGACTCTATATATTTTTCTTTGTTTCTGCAAATATGCTGTAAAAGGTTCCCATTCTTTTTCAAAATCACTAGTGTCTTTTGCACGCAGTTTATCTGTTAACTTTGCCAACTCTGCATAGTTCATCAACTACTCTTGCCATTGTTCCTTTGATGGTATTTCTCTAATCTTCCAATTCTGTGCTATCAGAATTCTATGGCAACCCTATTTTTAGACCTCTTATGGGTGCCCTTTTCAATTCTGTTTGTGCCCATGCTTCCTAGTATGCTTCAGTGCCATTAAAAGGAGGCACTAGCCCCCAAGTGCAGATTAACTTCAAATATTATATACACAAACCCTGCTTTATGATTTTTTTCCGTGCAACGAACCACTTTCATGGAAACCAAGCCATATGTAATACAGTATGTTTCAAACCAGCTGAACTGATTCCAATGAGCAGTGCTGTGTTTGAGATTATGTGAGTAAGACACAAGACGCGGGTGGCGCTGTGGGTTAAACCACAGAGCCTAGGACTTGCCGATCAGAAGGTCGGCGGTTTGAATCCCCGCCATGGGGTGAGCTCCCGTTGCTCGGTCCCTGCTCCTTGCCAACCTAGCAGTTTGAAAGCATGTCAAAGTGCAAGTAGATAAATAGGTACCGCTCCGGCGGGAAGGTAAACGGCGTTTCCGTGCGCTGCTCTGGTTCGCCAGAAGCGGCTTAGTCATGCTGGCCACATGACCCAGAAGCTGTACGCCGGCTCCCTCGGCCAATAAAGCGAGATGAGCGCGCAACCCCAGAGTCGGCCACGACTGGACCTAATGGTCAGGGGTCCCTTTACTTTTTACATGTTCCCCATATAGTTAACAACTGGGCAAAGTCTTGTTCTGAAACAGTGGGAAGAGTAGGATCATGAGTCATTGTGTTAAATCATAAATTGTAATGCATAAGCCTTTTTACCACATTCAGGAGACTTTTTAGCTTAAGGCGCAGTAAACAACACTGATGGTACTGATTGCAAGCTTATTAGATGGCGTGTTCCCTTTTCTCCGAAACTCAGTCCCTAGAAAAACTAGAGGATGGAAATTAACGTAAGTTTGATTAGATGATTACTCCTGTGTACCCCAGATATTGTTCTGGGTTAGGCATTGCATTTCAATCTTTTCTGTCATGATTTCATTAACCTTTATTGACATTAGTAAAACATGAACAAAACCAAAATCATTTCTCCTTCTTTGAGAAATGATTCTGCTGGTTTAATAAAAACCAAGAGATACAAACGGCACATTCAGTGTGTTTTCAGCATGCTTTCAAGGGTTTTGATGCAGGAGTTTTTCTACATTACCAGAAATAAGTGCCTCTGCTATGGATCTATTTATTAGCCTTAGAAATCTGCTTCCGTTTTTTTAAAGAACGGTGCAAAGTAGCCTAAAATGTGAAATGTATTTCTGGCAAAGGGAATACAATTTCTTTGCATCAACAGGGCAAAATCTAGTTCTTACATAGTGGATGGAAAACTACCCTTCCTTGCACTGTTACCAGATTTTTATTTTTATTTTTAGTAAGAGTGGATGAGCTCTCTGGCTCCAGGGTAGACATGTGCCCTTCTTTAAAGAGTTGAAGGGATACCAGAGAACAGCCCTTTAAGTGAAGAAATCCTCTGTTTGTAGCCCTGTCTGGTCAAAGTCCAGCTTAAATGTAAAGAACCATAAGAAGGAAGAGCACAGCATGGACCTTCAAGTTGTCCATCTATAGTTAGCTCCTGGACAGAGGATGAGCAAGCATACAATTCACTTGGTTAATTGGTGATTATTTCTGCATTTCCAGCTCTCTATGTAAATTAGCATACGCAAATCATATGCAGATTTGTATCCTCTTGCGTTCTCTTTTTTCTTCTTTATTTTGGGAAATGTGCTTGAGGCCATCTTATCAAGCTCCAGCTTTACATAGAGGAAAATGCACAGGTAGCAAGGAATTAAAACAATAGCAACAATTTAGAAAGCAATTTGTTTCTCTAAAATTGTTTTAACCTTGCTTTCTTTGAACATTGTATTTTTAACACAGGAGAAAACAAAACTAGCACTGGGCAGTCACTTCAGTGCAAAAGGTGAAGGAAATCCCAGCCACCCAAGTACCAGTAATTACATTTCACAAAATGGCATGGCCAGGAGCTGTCTTGGTCATCCTTAGTGACATCACAGACAACAACATAAGGTAACACTTGTGCTTCTGCAGTACAACCAGAATAGCAACATAGCAATGTGCTCTCTGGTGTTGGGTAAGGGTTGAGAACGGCACTGTGCAGTTACAGAGTATAGTGATCAGGAAAATTGCTATCCAAAGGAAAATATCGGAACAGTACACACCTAATGTGTGTAACTATTGCATATTTCGACAAACCTAGACAGCATCTTAAAAAGCAGAGGCATCACCTTGCCAACAAAGGTCCGTATAGTTAAAGGTATGGTTTTCCCAGTAGTGATGTATGGAAATGAGAGCTGGACCATAAAGAAGGCTGATCGCCGAAGAATTGATGCTTTTGAATTATGGTGCTGGAGGAGACTCTTGAGAGTCCCATGGACTGCAAGAAGATCAAACCTCTCCATTCTTAAGGAAATCAGCCCTGAGTGTTCACTGGAAGGACAGATCCTGAAGCTGAGGCTCCAAGACTTTGGCCACCTCATGAGAAGAGAAGACTCCCTGGAAAAGACCCTGATGTTGGGAAAGATGGAGGGCACAAGGAGAAGGGGAGGACAGAGGACGAGATGGTGGGACAGTGTTCTCAAAGCTACCAGCATGAGTTTGACCAAACGGCGGGAGGCAGTGGAAGACAGGAGTGCCTGGCGTGCTCTGTCCATGGGGTCACGAAGAGTCGGACACGACTAAACGACTAAACAACACAACAATTGCATATTTCTGTTGTGCTAAACTGATCTGGTGGCAATAGTCTTGAGTTTCAGGGATGCTGACAATGGTGAACCGGTAGGATCCTGGGTAAGCGAATGGCGCAGAAGTCTGAGTGAAGAGGCAAGGAATTTAAAAGCTCCATGAAGAGAAGATTTCAAAACAGCCTGTGGTGGAACTGTAACGTAGTCCTTTTCTGTATTCTGTTCTTCCGTTTAGAGCTGTTTCCCCTTTTGTGGAACACAAAAACTGGCTCAAGTCCCAAGGTGGACGTTTTACATCTGCTTTATTGAAAAGGGCTCCTCCCTCCATGTTAGGTCATAAATCATTTGTACTTCGGCTCTGCTTTCTCAAAGCATTCTTTCTCTCATTCTGGGGGAGGAGGCCTCTCCTCAGATATCCAAAGTTTTAACACAGAAAGTTCTGGTGTTCCTTAGATAGTGTGCTTTGCACAATTTCCGCAGTCTGCTCCCATTTTTATGGCAATCTTAAGCCCAAGAAAGAAACAGCGCATTCTCCTCCTGCTTCACGGCCTTTCCTCCCTGCTGGAGTTTGACTCTATGAAAAGTGCTGATGTACTGCAACTGTAATTCCACCCCCCCCCCAAATACAGTCCTAATCTTTCCCTTTAACCCCTAGAAGTCTGTGGTGATGACAGCTGTTGAAAAAGACAACTGTCTTCTTGGTGAAATTGCACATTATTAACATACTACAGTTTCTATCACCAAGAGGCTAATCAAACAGAGTTCTTTTCCCACAATGTGCAGAATCCAGATGCTTAGAGAGAGATCAAGATTCTCTCCTGGTTTAGCCTTTTGCATTAATGCCGTATTTTTAAGTCCAATAGCATCGCAGTAGGATTTAATATCTTTCTTGTTATAAGCCAAACTAATGGAACTAATGGAATTGGCAGACAGCATATCTTTTCAGCTTGACAGTCTGGATCCTTCACTTTACTTTTGATAGGTGGCTGGGCCCTCCCACCTGTCAATCACCTGATGTCACAAGTCATGCTGCAAAGGACTTCCAAGGACCTCCAAGCACAGCTTGGAGTCACCACCAATCAGCTTGGACTTGCATTGGCTCCAAATTCCAAAGGCATCAAATGCAAACTCCACTTGAAAAGGAACAAGTGGGAGTGTATTTGCAACCACTGATGATACCAGGTGATGGAGTGCATGGTTGTAGCTTGTGGAAAACAGTATTGCGGGCCAAAATAGGACCCTTTATGGGTCTAATAAGCCCACAGGATCGCTTCTCTGCCTTTTGGCTAAGATCAAGTGTAGTATCTAATAAGCCCACAGGTCATAATGTTGTATTTTAATCTTGTTTTTAAGTTGTATTACAATCAAATTGTTTTTATATCGGTTGTTAGCCGCCCTGAGCCTGGTCTTGGCTGGGGAGGGTGTGGTATAAATAAAAGTTATTATTATTATTTCCTGTTTTTCTTAGATTTTTTTTTAGCCAACATAACCAAACATACAAAACATACAGGGGTGCTAAAAACTTGGGCATAAAGAGAAATTGCATAGTGTCTGGAGGAAGACATTAGAACTGTGATAACACTTCTTAAAACTGCAACATTCTCTTTGGAATGTAATCTTGCAGCTGCCTTAAGGGATTTCATAGAAATTTGCTTGCTTTGTCCAAAACCTGAAAAAGTGAAAGAATCTTAATTCCATAATAGGAATTTGTGGTTTCTGTCAGACCTAAAAAAGAGGATTAAAAGAGCCAAAAGATGTCACTCAGTAAACCAAACTTCCCAGTCAATTCAATTCCGACATTAAATCTCTGTTTACTCAGTGTATTAGATGTAATATGTTTGTCAAACCAGCACCTTCTGCCTAGAGGTTCTGCTAAATCTCGGTTAAATCTGCTTTAAACTTATTTGGCTCAAGACCCATATCCACAATAGCTGTAAGAGCCGTTTGGCTTCTCAGGGTGTTATTAACTGTATACCTTTGTTGGTGTCTTCAAAACTACTGTCAGCAGCAGCTGTTCCTGTTGTCTGCATTAGGATAAAAGACTGGCAGGTGCCTGTGTGAACATTTATAGAAATGATTACCATTCCTTGAGAACCTGTTGGCACTGGGTTCTTCCGTGAATGGATACAAATTTTGGAAAAGTCATTGGCAGTCATGCTCAGTCCCTGTTACGGAGCGGGACACAATTTGATCCATTTCACATTTTTAAAGGTCAACCTACTGAATTTTCACTTTCTGAAACAATGCACAAACTCAAACACAGCCTTCCTTTGCAATCGCAATTATCCAATCCAGCTATGAGCACAAAAATCCGTATACTGGTTTTTGTAAAGTGTGCTTAAAAGTCCATGTATTAGCAAAAAGAACACAAAAAGTGTTACATCAATGGAAATTGTTTTGGAAAAATGTGTATATTATGCAAAATTGCATACGAACATGTATACTGTATTAGGAGAAGTTTGAGCTAAAATGCTAGTGAATGTTCACAAGGACTTAAAAGATTCACAAACTGAGGCTGAGATGTGGAGAACCAAATGTAAGACTGGGAAACTGAAAAACAGAAAGAAACGAAAAGTGATAAATTTGCCCATCACTAGACCAAATGCAAACTTTCAAAAAGCCATTGGCATGAAGATACTTTGGAAAGTCTTGCTCAGTGTTTATGCTTGGCCTTAAATGGCCCTAATACAATGCAATAAGAAACATGACATTGTTTTTTGTGTAAAGCATTCTTGGGTGTACTTAATGGTTACCCAGCCCTTGGTCCACTCACCTCACTTTGATCATAGCTGTCAACTTTCCCTTTTTCTTGCGAGGAATCCTATTCAGAATAAGGGAATTTCCCTTAAAAAAGGGGAAACGTTGACAGCTATGACTTTGATTAAAAACAAACAGACCCACAGCTCCCGCAGAATGTCCCACAGCAGGCATAGGCAACCTCTGGCCCTCCAGATGTTTGGGACTACAATTCCCACCATCCCTAGCTAACAGGACCAGTGGTCAGGGATGACACCTTGCTTGCCCGATTTGCCGATCTACTACCGGGCCAAGTTTAAGGTTTCCCTTTAGAGGATGACTACATAGGAACCTGAAGTTGTATTAAATGTAGCACTAAGGAGAACGTTCCAGCAGTGCAGGGATTTTCCTTTTCACAATGGAACATTCTCCCCACCATGTGCCCCCCTAAATCTGATGAGCACTTGGTGTAGGGCAGGCTTTCTCAACCTCGGCCCTCCAGAGGATTTTGGCCTACAACTCCCATGATCCCTGGCTAGCAGGACCAGTGGTCAGGGATGATGGGAACTGTAGTCTCAAAAACATTTGGAGGGCTGAGGTTGAGGAAGCCTAGTGTAGGGCATGTGCTAGAGGGAGGAGGGGCAAAGCTCCACCACACTATCACTGTTACGGAAATTACAGGGGGGGGCACATCTTTAAAGTTGTTAAATGTTACAAATATTATGCATAAGTGTATCCTTTCGACTTGACAGCTCAAGAAAGTTACCTAGCTTTAAAAATCATATAAAACCAACTCCTTTGCCAGTGACCTCCATTCCAACGCTATTTTGCCCTTGAAAAAGGGACTCCAGGAAGTGCCCAGAGGTGACAATTGCTGAGCTGACTGCTAGCCAAGGAAAGCTTAATCCCATCACCAGACTTGCCAAGGGGTCCAGACATGCAAAGGAAGTTCTATTGTACTTTGGGTGGTGGGACTTCAGAGGTGTTTGCCTATGCTAATCTTATACCTGGGTCTTGCCCTGCCTTGTCTGCTTATGCTAATCTTGTACCAAGGACTTGTCTGGACATGTTTGCCAAGGTTAAACTAGTGTAACTCCTATCTACCCCTCCCCTTTTGTGACATGTCAATGATGTATCAATGATGGTGTATGAACTGTATTCTTGGATACGGTGGGAAAGTTTTAAAAGTCATTGTCACCCCATCCTCGGGGTTCAAAATTCCTCTTTGAACCTGTTGTGCAATAAACTTTGGTCTACAGCTATTTGCTCCAGTTGGTGGCTGGACTCCTTCCTTTATTCCACAGGGACCCGCGGGCTCTGCCCGACGAGCTGGGTGACTGAACAGCCTCAGACCTAGATTTTTTTTGTAACAACCACTAATCCTTGCATTAGTGCAAATATTTAAATGAATACTTCCCCCAGAGAGCTGCCTTGTACTGGATCAGGCCAGTGGTCCATATAGCTCAGTATTGTTGATAGTCACTGGCAGTGGCCCTTACAGCTTTTTTTCCAGCCCTACCTGCACTGAACCCAGGACTGCCTGCGGAAAAAAGCAGATACTCTGCCAATGAGCTCTGACCCTTGCCCATGGGGAAACTATCTTTTTCTATAGGAAACTGTTTAGCATCGCTAAGGCTCCTTCCCTCAAACAGGCCTTCTGCCCTCCCAGGAAAGATAAAGACCCCTGGATAAATTAAAAGCATAGGGAGTAATTCCTTACCGTATGGAGCCAACTGCTGGCTGTGTTGTTATTTAATCCTCTGGTATTTATCAAGGGGGGAGCAGTTAACTCCCAAATTGCAAATCTTCCCTGTACCTCTCCTGATAAACACCAGAAAATGAAGGAAAAAACCAAGCCAGCAGGAGACCATGACATGACTCCCACTATCAGAGAAGGAATTTCCTATTGCGTTAATTCTCACTGTGCTCTTTCTTCATCCCGAGAGGGCAGGAAAAAGTGAGGGTAGAGAGTCAGTCAGTCCTTCAAAGCACTCCAGCTTCCCCTAACTTTTGAGATCATGGTGGGAAGGAGTCATTTGGGATTCTAAACAGGCAGCTTCCTATATGAGCAACTGTAGCATGTATGTAGCCAAGCTCTGAGTAACTAGAGTGCAGTATAAAATCCTACATATTACGAGGCCCACGCTGTCAGGTTTCCTAGTTACAACATCACCATTACATATGCATAATGTAACATGAGAGGGAATTAATAAAAATAAGGAGTCCTTGCAAGCCAGGCTGTGCAATGGTTTTAAAGGCAATGCCAGCAATGTGGGTGAAGAGAGGGAAGGAAATGGTGCTTAGACACAGGGGTACCCTGTACTCATACTGAATGTAGTAAAGGAGGAACATAGAGGAGACTGCTCCGGCACGTTTGTCACAGCAGGAGCAATGACATCATCTGCCACAGCAGCATTTGCCAGTGCTGTAATTTGCAGGGTTCAAGGATGATGATGATGATGATAATAATAATAATAATAATAATAATAATAATAATAATAATAAGTTATTATTTGTACCCCGCCCATCTGGCTGGGTTTCCCCAGCCACTCTGGGCGGCTTCCACAGAGACCAAAAATACACTAAAATGTCACACATTAAAAACTTCCCTGAACAGGGCTGCCTTAAGATGTCTTCTGAATGTCAGGTAGTTGTTTATCACTTTGACATCTGATGGGAGGGCATTCCACAGGGCAGGCGCCACTACCGAGAAGGCCCTCTGCCTGGTTCCCTGTAGCTTTGCTTCTCACAATGAGGGAACAACCAGAAGGCCCTCGGCGCTGGACCTCAGCGTCCGGGCAGAACGATGGGGGTGGAGATGCTCCTTCAGGTAGGATAGGTCTGACCTGGCACATGATCCCTTTGACGGTGAGTGGTCTAAGGGTCACCCACTCAACTTCATCAGGGATGTGGACCCAAATATTCCCCAGGCAAGTCCAACCATGGGACTGCCCTTCGTAGCTCACTATTCTGTGCCTGTCCACTGATCCTAATAAACTGGGTGATATGTTATGTGGGATAGATGTGGATCGACACAAATGATGTAGCTATGAACGCTCTTTTGAGGGCATTGCTGCCATGATGAGCCCCTGCACGACAAGAATTACCACTGGGTTAGCTAACTTGTGGCCCTCCAGGTGTTGCTGAACTATAACTCCCATCATCCCTAACTACTGTGCCTCGCTGGCTTGGGCTCAAGGGAATTGGAATCCAACATCTTGAGAGCCATAGTTGAGCAACTGCTGATTTAGCGCCGCACCAGTGTCTGCATGTAGGGATGCAGGTGGCACTGTGGGTTAAGCCACAGAGCCTAGGACTTGCCGATCAGAAGATCGGCGGTTCGAATCCCTGCAACGGAGTGAGCTCCCGTTGCTCGGTCCCAGCTCCTGCCAACCTAGCAGTTCAAAAGCACGTCAAAGTGCAAGTAGATAAATAGGTACCACTCCGGTGGGAAGGTAAATGGCATTTCCGTGTGCTGCTCTGGTTCACCAGAAGCGGCTTAGTCATGCTGGCCACATGACCCGGAAGCTGTACGCTGGCTCCCTCGGCCAATAAAGTGAGATGAGCGTCGCAACCCCAGAGTCGGTCACAACTGGACCTAATGTTCAGGGGTCCCTTTATCTTTACCTTTAGTGTCTGCATGTAGACATGCACATCTCTGCATTCCTCATCCGTTATATTTTTTATTAAGTGAAAGCATCTCGTTCCAGCTTTAATCTGTAAAGCTGACTAGGAGTTTCAAGAAATAGTTCCCCAGATAAATTCAGCTGATCATGCTGCTTGTTGTTGAGTTCTCTCTAACCGCAGGAGATCCAGAAGCAATCATCTTGCCCTCACCAAGGTTCCCAGAATGGTTCACTGTTTTACTCCACAAAGCAAGGGAAGTGAAGCCCAGATACGAATCTGAACCTTGGCAGCAATTTAAGATGATGTGTGGAGTTGAAATTGGTATAATGATTTCACAGTGCTTAGTGAGTTTACTCAGGGGGATGCTGCCCGGATCCGAAACCTAATTTAAAAAGAAAAACATCTTACAAGAGCCAACTTTTGGCGAGTGTTGCTCACCAATGGCTCTGATTCTCATAAACATGTTGGAGGTCAAAGTTGATTCCCTAGCAGCAAGTTAAAATATGAGCTAATGAAAGCAGACAGAGCTTGCTGTTGCGATGTCGGGAGAAAGGGAGGTCACAAAACCCTGTGCTGAGCTCTGAAAAAAAGAAGGGAAAATATGAGGAGTCTTTTACCATTTGAGAGTGCTCCTCCACCATCCCTATCTGTTCTGCACCATCGCCACTCACCCTCACGATACCCCTGATTGCTATATGCAGGAATATGCGGCATTCAATAATAAAAAGCACATACCTGCAGTCACATAAACACATAAACACTTTCGCTCACAGTAGTGCTCTGATTATCTGGCCATCTGAGGCTGCCAACAATGAGACAGGAGAGATGTTATTGAATCCTGTCTCTGCCTGTTGCACACAGTCCCCTTCAGGCCCAGAATGAATTCCAGATGTCGGAGGCCTATAAATGTGCCTCTAGCCTGCAGTCTGACCCTCTATCACACTGGACAATGCTGCCATTGCGAGGAGGGGAGCTGACTGGTAGAGATGTACGAAGGCTGCCTTGTGGTTTTCATAAATTCCAGCAGAATGAGAGCAAGGCTCAGTCTCCGGGAAAGCTCTTCATGTATCAGTTTCGTAGGAGGAATTATTCGTCACATGGACATGCAGCCTCCATGCTCGAGTTAGGTCACTTAGAAAGCCATTTAGGCCACTTACAGACAGCCTCCTTATCAAGAATTCATCCTGATTTGTTTGCCTATATTTGTGGGGAGGTTAGATGACTCCAGCAGTTCTGTTTTATATGCCGGGAGACTTTGTTATTCCACCTGTTCCAATGCATTTCCTCATCACTTTCCTTAACACAAGTCATGGATGGGGTTTTTTGTTTGGTGGGGAATTGTACAAGAGTGCCAAATCAACTTTAATTGTGAATTTGCCAGTGGATGAGATAACCTCACCCCAAAATAGCAACAATCTGGCAGCACCTTAGATTCAGAACAACATCTATGTTTATATTTAAAAGATTTTCTTCCTTCTTTCCATTTTCTTTTCTCCTGTTGCTCCTCCATTTATTACAGTGGTGCCTCGGATTAAGAACTTAATTCATTCCAGAGGTCCGTTCTTAACCTGAAACTGTTCTTAACCTGAAGCACCACTTTAGCTAATGGGGCCTCCTGCTGCTGCCGCTGCGCCACCGCTGCACAATTTCTGTTCTCATCCTGAAGCAAAGTTCTTAACCTGAGGTACTATTTCTGGGTTAGCGGAGTCTGTAACCTGAAGCGTCCGTCCCTGCCCCCCCAAAAAGCTGTACAATTCCAGGGTGTTCTGGTTTTTACTTTTTGAAATATGGAAGCCCTAGCTGGTATAGATTTGCAGCCTTAATATATTTTCTATTCCTAGTTCAAGTTAGATTAAGCACGAACAGTTTTTTTAAGTGCTGTGACCATCTGTAACCACCTATTTTACTTCCAATATGGTTTTGGTTTCTAAACCCTGTGCTTTACAACCACAGTAAAATTGTTAAGTTGGTTCGATTGTGACCGAGACCGTATTGTGATGGCTAATATGCCGAAAAAGAGACCACATCCTGAACCTAGAGTACGAAGTTATTGGTGACTCATAGCGCATCTGCAACAAGCTGATGTGCACAATTCCACCACCCATGTTATGATCACCTTTTCTTCACCCTGATTATGTTTCAGAAACTGTAGAGCTATGAAAACAGTGTGGGATAGGTCAAGTACTCTACTCATGTGCTAGAGGGAGAGCGGGTGTGAGAGCTGCCTTTGCACTGAATTTCCTGGGGTTTATGAGTTTAGTCAACACTTTGCTATTGCCCTAACAGCTTTTATAAAACAGTTTAATTTCCGCTATTTTTAAAATGAAAATCTTAAGTCTGTTTCCTGGATATATACACAGTATAGGCCTCTCACTTCAAAACAGTTTCAGTTTCTATGTGCACGAACATTGAAAAGGTAAGGTGTGATGCCCTGAAGCTATTCCGTATTTTTAAAAAATAAGTATTTAAACAGCAGTACATTTTTAAAAAATCAGCTTCAATGCTCGAGAATTTGGGATAAAGTTTAAAATGTTACCATTGTAGACTACGCCAAGGCTCCATATAGCAGACGTAGGAATTATGTCGGAGTAGAAGGGGAAGAAATGGAGGTAGTGAGGGATTTTACTTTCTTGGGCTCCATGATCACTGCAGATGGTGACAGCAGCCACGAAATTAAAAGACGCCTGCTTCTTGGGAGAAAAGTGATGACAAACCTAGACAGCATCTTAAAAAGTAGAGACATCACCTTGCCAACAAAGGTTTGTATAGTTAAAGCTATGGTTTTCGCAGTAGTGATGTATGAAAGTGAGAGCTGGACCATAAAGAAGGCTGATCACCGAACAATTGATGCTTTTTAATTATGGTGCTGGAGGAGACTCTTGAGAGTCCCATGGACTGCAGGAAGAACAAACCGATCCATTCTGAAGGATATCAGCCCTGAGTGCTCACTGGAAGGACAGATCCTGAAGCTGAGGCTCCAATACTCTGGCCACCTCATGAGAAGAGAAGACTCCCTGGAAAAGACCCTGATGTTGGGAAAGATGGAGGGCACAAGGAGAAGGGGATGACAGGGGACGAGATGGTTGGACAGTGTTCTTGAAGCTACCAGCATGAGTTTGACCAAACTGTGAGAGGCAGTGGAAGACAGAAGTGCCTGGCGTGCTCTGGTCCATGGGGTCACGAAGAGTCGGACACGACTAAACGACTAAACAACAACATATAAGCAAACAGACCATGGAGAGACTGTCTAGGGATGACATTTGAACCAGGACACATTATTTGCTGCCAGTCTACTGCCAATCAGTTGTACTGGTGACCATACAGTTCTCTAGGATGGGAAAAGGAGAAAAGTGATTTCTATTCACTTTCTATCTACTTCGGGTTCACTGGTGACGTTTCTGGAAATTTGTTCCTGTTCTGCCTAACTTCCAAGGATTCCCAAGGATGTATGTATGTGGTGTACAAAGCTGCTGCTTATTTTCTATGTGCTTAACAGGCTGCCTTAAAAGATTCTCTTAATGCATGACTATGGCAGAAGTTTGAACACACAACTTCATTCTAGCAGTGAATCAGGTGGAATGAGTTGAAAGGGAACCAGGCTGTTGTTTCCTTTGTGCTTACAGATCTTCATAAACTTAGCCAAGGATTTTAAATTCTGCTGCTCTGTTTATACTCATTAGTGACCTAGAGGTATCAAATAATCACTTTCTCTGTACCTCTCTGAAGGGGTGACTCTGTAGAAGTAAAATGTTCTTGCAGAATTGTAATCTGGCATTGCTTGGGTACAAATCATTGTTGCACAAGCTAAGCTCTGTGGAGAAAATGGCCTGTGCCATTTTCAAGGGGTAGGCCAAAGTTATACACTTTATTTCACTTGGAAACTAAGTGTACATCTGCCTCTCACTAAATTGAATGGCACTTAAAAGGGGTTAGCTTTTTGGCTGGACTGGCAAAATGTATGATTTTTTTTGTAAGCGTTTACATATATTTTAATCCTCCTCTTCTCTAGTTGGAGCAGTTTACGGACATATTTACTCAGAAGTAAGTCCTGTAGCTTTCAGTGGTGCTCACTCCCTAGATAAGTGTCTTTAGCATTGCAGCGTAAGTTGGTCTTTTGCGGCTACGACTGGGAACAGTCTCACCTCAGCCCTCAGGTTTGGCAGATGCAGTTTCACCTCATCAGCCAAGATGTGGTTCTGATCAAATAAATCTCCACTTGTCGGCAGTTATGTGGATGAACCAGCTTATAAGGCGGCTGTGGCTGAAGAACACAGAGGCTGTGCTATTTTTTAAAAGCAGACCAGCATGGTCAGACTGAAAGCGGACACAAAGCTAGTTGAACATCTTTACTGGTAGCTGCAAGATTTAACATTACTGTTTAAGTAAAAATGTGGAACATTTTGAGCACTGCAAAAAGTGGTACTACACATTAGCAAAAGCATATATGCATTGCGCCACAAAGGATCTCAAAATCTTCTTAAAAATTTAAGTTTTATGAAAGCAACGGAAAGAGAGTGCTTCCTTCGTATGACAGACACAGATGATACTTCCAGTTAGGAATGGAGGAGAAACTAATTTAATTTGCTTTTGAAGGTGATCTTACCTAATTTGCGCATTATGAAGCAATACGCATAGCTGAGCTTTGAAATTTGCGCTTAATTCTCCAATGCATTTGGCAACTCAGCTAAGTACTGTGTACAAAATGTATACACTAGGGGAAAGTGTGCATGTAATAGAAATTCAGCAGCTTCTTCCTGGGTCAGCTTTTAAATATCTGCTGAAAACTTTTCTATTCCACCAGGCCTATATAGGCACTTAAGACTAAGTCCTTCCACTGTGGTTATTGGATGTCTGCTTTTACTTTTCTATGCTTTCATGGTTTTATTGCTGCAAACCATTTAGATACATATTTTAATGACACAGCAATATATACATAAATGATTAAATGCATAATATTAGTGAAGTAATATACTAAAATGCATTGTATACTGCAAAATTGCTTTGCATAAATGTGTCCATTAGGCAAAATTGCATGGTGCTTCACAGAGTGTACAAGGTCCTGTCCCAGCCACAAAGAGTTTACAATCTGAAATTGACACAGGGAAAGACTTTCGCTTGGTTACAGGTTTACCGCACAATCCTAAACTGTCTACCCAAAACTAAGTCCTACTTATACTTCTCGATACTTTTGTTTATTTTAAGCATTTTTGTGCTGTTTTTACAAAAATGTTTCAATAGCTCTAAAATGAATCTCAGTTACTTAAGAACCATTGAAACTCTTAACTGATCACAAAAAAATGCCAAAATAAGTTCTTCCCAAGTCCCCATAAATGCCTGCCTAAAATTAAATGTCTTGGGGGCCCTTTGAAAAAGCAGTACAGGGTGGCCTCCCAGGACAGCTTATCCCATGCTATCAGTGTCTTCTGTGAGAAGGCTCTGCTGTGCCATCCGCATTAATCACTTTTCTGACAGATGGGACAATGTCCATGGCCAATTTAGTGACTCATGGGGTCTCCCTGAGGGAAGCAAAACCTTGTTGATACATGATGTCCATCAAACATTCAGATGACCGTTTCACCACGTGCCCATTGAGATGAAAGAGACCAAATATATATATTAAAAGTCAGAATAATCTGAAGATGCCTCTCCAAAGAAAATTGTGGCATTGGTTCTGCACCACTTCCTTTACATGCATTCTAAAAATGCAAGTCTTCCTCGTGATCTATGTTTCCACTCCATATCGGAGGTGGGAAGGCAGGAATCGATGTTCTCTGCCCATAAGCACAGGGGGAAATGCCTCCCAGATGGTTCTGGACCAGTTCTTTCCATGCAAACACTGATATTTCTGTATTATGGAGATCAGAGCCATTAGCCGATGACAGTCTGTAAACTCCAAGCTGGTTTGAGGTTTATCTTTCCGTTAACTCCATTCACAGGGGTTGGGCGGTATTGAGGGTTTTCTCTCCTCCACTGAGACTCTTCGAGTTACTGCAGTTTGTTTGGATTTCACTTCTCCTAATTGCTGCCATTTCCACGGATGATTTGGGCTATGTTTGAAGTTGACGTGCAATGTGGAGTGTATGGCATTTACTGCTGCGCTCCATGTGTCAGGAAATAAGAGGAGGGGGGGCAGTGTGTATATGAGTGTGTCTCTGTGTAAACACCTGCCATGCAACTTTCTGCTACTCGCTGTTGTGTCCAAGGCTTCCTGCACCAGAAGCATCTGGCTTGCTTAAATGCTTCCTCTCTTGGTGATAATCACTCAGGATGCTGCTACTGTGCAAATCAATTACAAAGGAAGGAAAAAAAGATGGATGCTCAAGAGACAGATGGTTGCAAAACTATCTAATAGGGTGGGTTTGTACATACATTGGATAGATGAGAGAGAGATGATAGATAGATGATAGATGATGATAGATAGATAGATAGATAGATACATAGATAGATAGATGATAGATAGATAGATAGATAGATAGATAGATAGATAGATAGATGATAGATATAGATAGATAGATAGATATAGATAGATAGATAGATAGATAGATAGATAGATAGATAGATGATAGATAGATAGATAGATGATAGATAGATAGATAGATAGATGATAGATAGATAGATGATAGATAGATAGATGATAGATAGATATAGATGATAGAGATTAGATGATGATGATAGATGATAGATAGATAGATAGATAGATGATAGATAGATAGATGATAGATGATAGATGATAGATAGATGATAGATAGATAGATAGATGATAGATAGATAGATGATAGATGATAGATAGATGATAGATAGATAGATAGATAGATAGATAGATAGATAGATGATAGATATAGATACATAGATAGATAGATGATAGATAGATAGATGATAGATAGATGATAGATAGATAGATAGATAGATGATAGATAGATAGATGATGTTAGGATATTTCCGTTCCACCTTAAAAGGGAGCAGGATGTTTGTGTCACAGCCTGAGTATTTCCTGTTCACAGGATGTTTCTGTTGTGTCTTTGCTTTCGTTTCTCTCTCTCTGTGCCTGAACACGCAAGCAGGCAGTCATGATTTTTCCTTTGTTCTGACCAACGCTGAATAAACTTCTAAATAATGCTCTCCTGCGTGCATCTTTCGCTGTGTGAATTCTGCTGATAGAGCGTGCATCAGCTCTGGAATGTGGCAAGCTATTTTCGGGAGCTTGTGTCGCTAATTGCTGATACTGTATCTACGGGAGATCGATGGATCGTCCGGAGGCGACGTGGGGGCCATGATGGGCTTTATCTCCCTGGCAGTATCCCAACAGATAGATAGATAGATGATAGATAGATAGATATAGATAGATGATAGATGATAGATAGATAGATGACAGATGGATAGATAGATGCTAGATTAGATGATACAGTTAGATAGATGATAGATTGATAGATAGATAGATGATAGTGTTCATACAAAAAAAAATCAGTCCACAACTTCATGAGCCACAAAGTTTGCTTTATTGTCCCTTCTTCACACATATTCTGTACCCTTGATTACTCGTCAGTTGATTACTCAACACATAAACCCTGTTCAGATGATGGACAGGGTACACTGGAAGTGGGCTGAGCAAGCCTGGAGAGGGCAGCTTCACACCAGAATTCTCCACCTTCAGCCAAAGGTTTACACCTAGCCTAAAGGCATTCCCTTGATCTCATGACCTGAGTCTCCCGTGTTGCTTTAACGGGGTTTCTTTATTGCATGGTTTATTTGTGGCTGTTTTTAATTTAATGCTTCTGTGATTGATTTTAATACTTGTAAACCACTGTCTATTTTGGCATTAGGCTGCATATGATGGTTGTCGTGATCATGGTACTTGTGGCATGTAGGCTCTGCACAGCGGGGGTGTTTCACTAGAAGATCCACCATACACAGACTTAAATCATTCTCCATTTGTTCTGAGTACCAGAACTAAACAGAGCACACAATCTATCCATACTGATATCTACTTTTCCCTACCCTAGCTTTCTTCATTGCAGAAGTATAATTTACCAGGATGAGGTGGGTGGGAAGAGTTATTTTGTTGTTTTGCTAAACACATGGGAAACCTGAACTGATATGCTTCAGTTCACCCAGAGAATACCAGTGGATCCCAGTATAACTCCTGTCTGTCCATGGTGAAGGCAGACCTTCAGCTGAATGTGTGGAGATCACAGAACTATAGGGACCATAGGGGCAAGGACTGCTGCCCTCTGTACATGCTCAGTATACCTTCTTTGTCTTCTTGAACAGGACTTTGATGACTTCCATGAGACTGTAGGGATTGATTCCAATGAGCTGCGCTGTGTTTGAGATTATGTGAGTAAGACACAAGAATTCTATCTATGATGCTTAATCTGTATGTTACATACACAGTTCCATAAAGTGAAATGGATACTGATACCTAATCCCACCATCCTCTTGTACCCATATCCTATTTAGTCTCTTAACCACGTCATGTAGTATTCCTTGTCAAGTTAAAAAAGCATTGACTCTTTAAAAGTGTATAATTTTCTCTATATCGCCGTGATTTGATTCCAGTAACATTATCAATAGCCACCATCAAGGTTTTGTTATTTTTTGTCCTCCAAACCTAGCATGATGGATGGGGGGACCTGTGGTCCTGCAGATGTCATTGGACTCCTACTCTCATCAGCTCCAGTCAGGAGAGCCAATGATCTGGGTTGATGGGAATTGTGCTCCAGCAACTTCTGGAAGCCTACAATTTCAAAACCAGGATGCTCAAAGTTTATGCACCCAGTCCCCAATCTGTAGTGCATTTACGTGTTTTCCCTTAGTTGCATGCAATGGCCATCGTCACTGCCCTGAGCATATGTCGTACATTTTCCTGTAGCTACAACATGACATTTTCTGATGCTCAGGTGTCAGGATGCTGTCAGAGGCTCCCAGCTGATTGTCCAGGAAGGTATAAAGACAGGGAAAAGTTCCTTACAGTCCTTTTTTATTTCAATCTTCACAGAGAGAGGCGATAGAACCCAGCCTCTTGGATAATGGTATTGTCCCGAGTGAATCTCCACCCCAGCCCGGTCTCTCCCAATTCCTCATTCGTCTCCTCTACTGGTGCTGCTATGTGCCCTGTCTGTCTTTGAGCTCTTTGCTCTCCTACTTTTAAGGCTCGCCAGGTTCTGAAAGATGGTGGGTCTGGAATGCTTTCTAATGACAGCGTGGCAGCTGGGTGTTGTCCTGGCTTTCCCACGATTTCCCAACTTCTCCCTCATCTGCCTCTGAGCTATGACCTCCCTCAAACCCCTGTTGTAAATCTATACCAGGGGTAGGCAAACTAAGGCCCAATCGCCTTCTCAATCCGGCCCGCGGATGGTCCAGGAATCAGCATGTTTTCACGAGTAGAATGCGTCCTTTTATTTAAAATGCATCTCTAAGTTATTTGTGGGGCATAGGAAAAGAAGAGGAGGAGGAGGAGGGGGAAGGTACTCATGAATTTTACCTGTAAGAGCCAATCATAACTTCAGTGATTGACTTAATACACAACTGACCTCACATTGCACTAACAGCTTTGCTTCCTGTTCACACAAAGCAAATTCATTTCCATTTGTATTAGATTACATTTTTTAAAAAAGAAAGAAAAGTCCACCTGCCAAGTCTGATGTGAAAATAATATGTAATTCTATTGTTTAAAGGGGATAGGGAAGCATGAGTTCTGAACTGAATATATTTATGAGATGGAAATCAAAGATAAGACTTCCTTCTCAGGTATAAGGTACACAGTGTAATGTCTGAGATTTTTTCAAAAAAATATTTAGTGTCTGGATGCATGAAGACAACATAAATATCTGGTTTCAGTGATGGAAATACCTAGTCAAACCCATTATGAACCTTTTTAATGACACCTCCAGTAATCATTCAAGAATCGATCTCATGTTACCTTGTCTCTCCATTTCCCCACTTCTCTGCTATGCTCTCTTCACAATGTTTTCCCCACCCTATCTTTTTCATCTAATATAACAGAAATGGGGAATCTGGAGCTTTCCATATATTGTTGGACTAAAGGTAAAGGTAAAGGGACCCCTGACCATTAGGTCCAGTCGTGACCGACTCTGGGGTTGTGGCGCTCATCTCGCTTTATTGGCCAAGGGAGCCGGCATACACCTTCTGGGTCATGTGGCCAGCATGACTAAGCCGCTTCTGGCAAACCAGAGCAGTGCATGGAAATGCCGTTTACCTTCCCGCCGGAGCGGTACCTATTTATCTACTTACACTTTGACGTGCTTTCGAACTGCTAGGTTGGCAGGAGCAGGGACCGAACAATGGGAGCTCACCCTGTCACAGGGATTCGAACCGCTGACCTTCTGATCGGCAAGTCCTAGGCTCTGTGGTTTAACCCACAGTGCCACCCGCGTCCCTCCATTGTTGGACTACAACTCCCTTAATCTCTTACCATTGGACATGCTGTCTGGGGCTGACAAGAGGTACAGTCTAGCAACATCTGACAGGTCACAGGTTCCCTATGGCTATAAATCTGTTTTCTATGCAATACACCGGGTGCTGTTGGTACAAAATAGAAACAGTTCAGAGATTTAAGGGTTAAACTGCTGAAAAACCAACACGAAAATCAGCAGTGCATTCACCATCACTCCAGATCTATCTACTGCTGGCTGGCACCTGTGTTAGCATGTCTTGTTTTGCACTGTTACCAAACGCACCTGGAATGAAACATGAGCAAGGCTGTTAGTCCAATTTGCAGTCATGTGAAAATATCCTTTGAATCCAACTGCCTTGATAAGAATTTGTGATATGCCTCTTACTTGTGTTGTTACATGGCTCAACAGAGATTGAGGAACTTCATTTCCTGTAAGAACTCATCTTCAGCTTATATCTGTGTTACCTTTGATCAAAAGAGCAGACTATAAGGGATTAGCGATTGTGCTGGGAAATGACTCAGTTTCAGGTCACATAAGAAGTGCAAGAAGGAATGAGATAAGAACCAATTAAAGCAATCTAAAGACAGAACACTAATTGCCTTGATTTCAATCATTTGTATACATTTTTTTCTTTTGAAAATATAACACCCCACAGGAATATGATTTAATGATTTTTCTGAAACCAAGTTAATAAGAACCATAATTTCTGACTGGAAACAAGACGACACGTGACATATGCCCCATAGAGGCATTATCTGCATGACATCACTGGCATCTATCGGATCTAGCTAATTCCTGTGGCAAAATATTTATCCTAAGTGTCTTAGGTAAAGGTTAAGGGACCCCTGACCATTAAGTCCAGCCGCGGACGACTCTGGGGTTGTGGCGCTCATCTCGCTTTACTGGCCGAGGGAGCCGGCGTTTGTCCGCAGACAGCTTCCGGGTCATGTGGCCAGCATGACTAAGCTGCTTCTAGTAAACCAGAGCAGCGCACGGAAACACCATTTACCTTCCCGCCGGAGCAGTACCTATTTATCTACTTGCACTTGACGTGCTTTCAAACTACTAGGTTGGCAGGAGCAGGGACAGAGCAACAGGAGCTCACCCCGTCACGGGGATTCAAACCGCCAACCTTCTGATAGGCAAGCCCTATGGCTGAGTAATGCCCATATTTCAAAATCAAGAGATATTCCTGTTTATCTATTCAAAGTAAATTCAATCATTGGAAAAGTATCTTCAAGAACAATACCTAAAAATGTTATAGCCTATATAAGGACCAATGAAACTGCTGATTAGTGTTAATAGTGCTGATTGGCATTAATTCATATTTTAACCAATTAATCATATAGTCGTAAATTACACTAAAATTGTTGATCAATTTTATTCATTGTGGTATAGATGATCCAGACATACTAATAAATAATAGCAAATCATCTGCCCACATCGCTGTTTGAAATTACACTTGAATACATCTTTCCCAATGCCTTTCTGATTGCACCTTAAAATTAGTTTGAGGACTTCGGTGAACCCAAAGTCATTTACTTGTTATGAGGAGTGTCATTTCTCAGAGATATTTGCTGTGGTCCCTTTGTACATTGCAGGGACAGACTTCTCCTTCTGTGCCCAGTGCCTCCATAAGTTCATTAGAAGCTCTCCAAAAATAGTAGATCTGGCATTTCATAGTCAATGAAAAAAAAGTACAGAGGATTGACATATTGGACCAGGTCTAATCAATAGGAGATTTAGAGTGTTTACATGAGCAACTGTGGGAGTGGAGGAAGGAGATTCAATTTGTGCAATTTCTTTACTCCCAACAATGTCTATGGACTCTAAAGGATATACTTCGTGTTACACAGGGAACCCATGAAGAGTCTCACAGGTACACCCCAATCTCACTGAAATATACTCGGAGTCGAGAGTGGATTTCATGCTCTTTGTTCAGCTCATAGCGGTGAGGATGAATGGAAGTTTCCCCACAATATCTGCTTTATATACATTATTTACACAATGGGCTGCATGTGATTGGCTAATTCCGGGATTCTCCTGTAGGCCAATCAGGTTGTGGATTCTCTTCCACCTGGAGCTGGATTGGGTGGCTCCTGCGGACCAATCATACTGCTGCATTGTTCTAGGACCAATCAGACTGCTGCATTCTGAATCCTATTGTTCTAGGACCAATCAGACTGCTGCATTTTGGATCCTATTGTTCTAGGACCAATCAGACTGCTGCATTTTGGATCCTATTGTTCTAGGACCAATCAGACTGCTGCATTTTGGATCCTATTCAACTCAGTACATAACACTCACGCTGATGGCAACAAAGGGAAGGGAGAAGGGCTACTTAACTCTTTTGCCTCTGCCCAAAATTACATTCCCCAATTGCTTTTCTTCCCATGGAATCTTTTCCTCCCTAGGTAGCAAAGCAGCTGCGAGCAGGGACGACAAATGGCAGAAAATGAGACAGTTATGCATCCCCGTCACAGCCTCCGAGGCTGCTTTTCGGATAAAGAAAGAAAACAATCAGATGGTGGTTATTGCTTCTCCTGTGTGACATCCAATTTCTCTTTTACTGTAGGGGCTTTGCCCTTGAGCTTGACAGCTTCATCATTCCTGAGGAAAGCAGCTGTCAGGGGGCATCACTGTCCTAAACAGAAGGCTCCCCATGGTATCCTGGAGCAATTCCACCCAGGAGCTTGAAGATTACTGCTGTGACCTTGGACTTGACCTCACTCTTCATAGGGAGACAGATCAGAGGTTCACATTGCTAAGGAGATGTCTTGCATTCTTCTACAGCTAAGGATTTTTTCCCCATGAGTGCTAGGCATAAAAAATATAATAAGCCCCCACTGCAAAACAAAATAGCCCATTACACTCCATAGGGAAGTTTTCTTACCAAACCCTTCGTTGAAAGAAATGGAAGCTATACATGGTAGGGATGGGACAGAAATCTGATTTGGTTCACATTTAAAGATCATCTTGCTTGATTCACGCTTCCTGAAACAATATGAAAACCAACATCCAGGAATCCTTTGAAATTTGCACTTCTCCAAATTTGGCAATGCAGTTCTCCAGCCAAGTACTGCGTACAAAAATGCATACACTACGGTAAAGTGTGTATTAAAATGCATATATTAGTCAAAACAACATACAAAAATGCATTATATACAGGGAAATTGCTTTGCAAAAATTAGTATATTGCACAAAATTATATAGTAACATGTATATATTATGAAAAAGCCATGTGAAATGATCCTGAATGTTCATGAGGGCTTGTTCTTTAAAAAAAATTGAAAACTTATGTGGAACTGTGGAAAACAGAACTTAAGAGTAGAAACCAAAATCCACAAATTTCCCATCCCATTTTTCTGGACCTCATACACGATTATTTCCTAATATGTCACAATGCATCACCTTTACAACTTCTGCCCTTCTAAGTAGTGAGGAGTTCAGAAAATCTATAAAGTAAACAATAACACTAACACCTAGAGAACTGCTACATGTTTGAATAGTGCAATGTTACGTATAGTTACTCAAAAGCCCCACTATTTTCTATGGGGCTTATTCCTAGGAAGGTATAGGAAGTTACCGGTGACATTGTTTTCCCTCTTCTCACTGGTATTCTCTTTTCTGTGCTGGTTCAAGTTTCTGTAGCCAGATGTCATTCAATCTCACTGCAAAATGTCACTTCAACACCCACTGCAAAAAGCTGAGAAACACTTTTGACATTTTTAAAAATTAGCTCAACAGGAACTGCCAATACATCTTTCCAAATGCTATTCTGATTGCACCTTAATATTAGCTTGAGGACTTCGGTGAACCAAAAATCATTTACTTGTTATGAGAAGAGTCATTTCTCAGAAATATTTGCTGTGACTCCTTTGTACATTGCAGCACACATTGTGACAAGCTTTTTCTTTTGTGCCAAGCACATTCAGAAGCTCAGAAAAAGCTCTCCAGAAACAGTGGATATTGCAGTCTTTAGTTGATGGGGGAAAAGTGCTGAAGATTAGCATGGTGGATCAAGTCCAATTGATAGGGGATGCAGAGTTCAATCTGCATTGAGTTGAAACCACTGGAAGAAATTACAAGCAGTGCTATTTTTCCAGAAAAAGAGGGGCCGGAAATCACCATAAACTCCTCCCTTGTTCTCTTAGAATGGCAATGGTGTCCATCTGAGAAGTGCCAGAACTGAGTTCCGGTGAGTTCCGACTGAAAAAAAAAGCCCTGACAAGAGTACCTTGAATGCCAACATGTAAGCAAAGAGGCTCAGACCAGACTCCTACAAAAGAGATCCTTGCTTCCTTTAAGTAATGTTATATATATATATATATATATATATATGCAGGAAAAAGGCTGGAGACTGTCAGAAAGAAAGAGGGAAGTTCATATTAGAGAAGTTCTGACTAAAAACAATAGGGGATATTCCATCAGAAGTTATTTGGCACGACATCCCATTGACAGTAACATAATGCGACTTAAGACACCATAACTTAAATGTGACTGATTTCAATAGGACTTTAAACATAGAGGTACCATGTTTACCATATTTTTGCTCTATAGGACGCACCTGACCAGAGGACACACCTTGTTTTAGAGAGGGAGAACAAGAAAAAAACTCTCCCCCTCTCTGCGCAGCGCCCCTTCAGCGAAGCGGCAGGAGAAATGGAGCCCCTTTCATTTCTCCTCCCGCTTAGCTGAAGGGGCGCTGCGCCTTAGCTGAACTGGCACCTACCCTTCAGTGAAAGGAACCCAAAGCCTCCGGAGGCTTCAGGCGGCTATCTTTGAAGCCTGGAGAGCGAGAGGGGTCGGTGTACACCGACCCCTCTTGCTCTCCAGGCTTCAGCAGAAGACATCCCAAAGCCTATGGAGCACGGTGGGACCTACCACCGTGCTCCAGAAGCTTCAGGCAGCTATCTGGAGAACGAGAGGGATCGGTATGCACCGACCCCTCTCGCTCTCCAGATAGCCTCGGGTTTCTTTCGCTTGTGGGGCTGGCAGTGGGGAAAGCCACCGCCAGCCCCAAAGAGCAGGTCAGGGAGCAGCGGAAAGGCTGCGCGCAGCCTTCCCGCTGCTCCCAGAGCTTGTCGGGGCTGGCAAGGGAAGCCCAGGTTCCCCCCAGCCCCAGGGACCACACATTCGCTCCATAAGACCCACAGATATTTCCCCTTAGATTTTAAGAGGGGAAAAGTGCGTCTTATGGAGCGAAAAATACGGTAATACTCTCCCAATACTGCAATGCAGTTCTCAGTTCAAAAATAAAGTGTCTGTATTTTGAGAGAAAATACATTGAGAAGTGCATAGTTTGTGAGAAAATATGCAGATTTTCATGCAGATTTTTTTATTTATTTTAATGCAGATCATTGCAGAAATGAGACAGAATGGACTTATGACTCAATGCAAGCAAGAGAGACACAGCCTGGAAATAGATTGAGCAACCTATCCCTAAGTGTATGCTCAGTCACAGCTGCCTTATAAATGCACCTGAGTGGCTGACATTTGCAAATATCTTTGTTTAATTCACACTGGGAATTTGTAGGTGTCTGCCTCAATATATATACAGTGTGTGGTTGTACTCAGTGATATCAATGAAAGCAGAATTTTTTCAAAAGATTGTACCATGGAATCAGGACTGGTGAGAAAGGCATCAAAGTTTATACAGAGCATGATGCAGTCCAATCTCTTCTGTGAAGGCTACAATTGGCAGATGCCTTTTAATTAAATCAGAAAATAGTTTCTTGCAATGGCTATTAGCATTCATTTTCGTATTTCATTTTCAAGTGAAAGCAACGTTCTAGATTTGCTCCTGTCAGTTCTTGGGTGCTGCTGCCAAGATCTCCTGCTTTCTACTTAACATAAATAGAGTAGAAATATTGGCGAGGTGCACACTCACCGCTAAAAGGCTTTCTGTTTACATAGTGATATATATTTTCTGCTCCCGCCGCCAAGCAAGTGTCAAGAAGTACAAATACTGGAATTCTTTGCATGTTCCTCCCTGCCTCATAACAAGCTCTGGCAAAGGAACGGAAAAGATACAATTCAGATGACCTGGACTGCCAGGATTCTTCAGCGAAGGTAGCAAGGAAAGTACAGTTTGCTTGAGAAGTTTTAGTCCTTTGAGTGGCTGGAAAAGTAGCAGCCCAAACACATAAAAACCCTTCTGCAAGGCCTGGTCCATACATGCAAGTTCACCATTCGACAAATCAGGTCCTCCCTTAAAGAGGGCAGGTGTTGCGGTGAGACCTGGCAACCAAACCCTGTGCTGTGGGTGGGTTTGATTGATTAGCCACAACACCCAATTGGTAGGTCCCTTGACACTGAGTTTAATCAGGCCAATGGGACACAAGCTAAACAGATCAAGGGACCTATATATACCCATGCACGTGACCCAGAGCTTCCTCTTTTGGTGCGTGCATCAGAACACCCACCCACCTCTCCCTACTTTTAGGGCTTGCGTGCTTGACCTTGCTATGCCGTCGTGTGTCGTCTGTAGTTGGGACAGGGGCACAGCAGGAATTTTCCCCACTTGGCTGATTGGCTGGTGCCATTTGGGTTTCACCTGCCGTGTAGCAAATCATCACAACTTGTAAGGTTGCGGATAGACTCTGGTTCAGGTGATAGGGATGGAGAACGCTCTCTCCATCCCTATGTGAAGGGTCTTCTGTTAAAGGAATCCAGGGACTCAATGGTTTGGTCAACCCTGTGAGGGGGTTGTGCCCATGTCTGAGTCCAGGGGGACATCTGGGTGGTGGACATAGCCTGTTCCCAGCTTTCCGCATATCCAGGTGTTCACCCTAGGCTGACCTAGGCTGCTGTCCTGGGTCAGCGCTACCTGCAACAGTGCAGGGAGCTAGTCAAACCAGAGCCTATGCAACCACTCACTTGCTGTAATCAATAAAGCTGTGACCTAAATTCTGCCAAAAACCAAACCAAAATTTGAGTCTTGTCTGAATTTATTTAAAGGGGAGGTTTAAAGGTCTAAACACGCAACTGCAACATCAAGGGGTCAAATGCCGATGTGAATAAGCCATCACATGAACTATATCACTCCAATCACAGTGTAAGCGAACAGGGCCACACTCACACAATACATTTGTAGCGCTATAAATGTGTTCTGCTTGGGGGCTTCCCATATGCATCTGGTTGGCCATGTGAGAACATGAAGCTGGACTTTATACGGGTCCAGTTATGCAGCTTTTATGTTCATATAGTAGCAATTATCCAAAACCAAATAATGTTAGGGGGAAACTCTATGTGAAAGCAAGCAACAGGCATGCACAAAGCAGGAAAAAATTGCTAAGGGGAGTCTTGCCCTTCTTTCCCTCCATACCCCAATAATCAGAAAACTATTGTGCATTTCTTAAACAAAAAGCATCCCATCTAGTAAATGGGAAAAGATCTAATTATATGGAGTTGTGCACAACAATACCCTAGAAGGCATTCCAGTAATAAGATCTCTTCCAATTCTGCCAAGCATATTTTGTTTATTAGGGGTACATAAGAGTGCATGTTGAAATGTGCACATTTGTTCCAGTCAATGAGCCTCTATAACGTGCTGTTTTATTGAAATTATAGGCAGTAACATGTCACATTCTGTTGCTGGTTTCCTCAAGGCTACCAGGGTATGCTTGATTTCTCCTAAACTCTCTCTACCCAGTACAGATTAGATAGTCAAGGCAGCAGAAGGGCACAATTTGTATCACAAGTAAGTAAACAAACAATATTTGGTTCCCTCTTTGGCTACTGTACATCCAAAGAGAGTCTAAAAAATTAAAAAAAGAATGTTTTTAGCCATAAAATTATAAGGCAAGAAAATGGATTTAGATAAGGCCATGAGCCCTAATTGCATGTTTGTAAAGTTACAGACAGGGCTTTCACTCAAATATAGCTTCAGTTCAAATACCATAGCACAGAGAGAGACCACATTCTCTTTTCCATTTGTTTCCAAGTGACATGCAATCAGATAAAGCCATTCTTGGGATAATCCTGTGTTTAATTTCTGCATAGTCATCATTCAGTCGCAGTACTGGCAACAAAGCCAGCCATATAAGGAAGAAGTGACCGTTTGATGCTATGTCAGAAATAGAGGGCTGGGTCTGATGAAGCCCTACAACAGCTTCTCAGCAGATGAGTCACTGTCGCTTAAGGCAAATGGGGAGGTTGGTGCAATGCAGCCAATTCACTGCTTCTGCCACTGCATTTACACCATGCCAGCCTCCCCATTGCCTCCCATCTCCCTCTCACAGTAAACTAGCAAAGCAGCTTCACCCCACCCAGAAAGCTATTTCTGTGTTACATTTATCATTTTCTACTTGATTGTCTGAATCTGGTATCATGTGTGGTTCATTACCTCCAGCGATTGCTAACAATAGTCAGGAGAGAACATAAGAAGAGCCTGCTGGATCAGGCCAATGGCCCATCTGGTCCAGGCCAACCAGATGCCCGTGGGAAACCAGTAATCAGGATTTGAACACAAGAGCGCTCTCCCCTCCTGTGGTTTCCAGCACAGAAGCTATTCAGAAAGGTGAGTGGCAAGAAACTTCCTTAGTAAGTTTAATGCAGCTTTAACTTGTGACTGAACTCTCAAATAATAGTTAACACTCTTGCAGCCCACCTTCCATCTTTCCAAAGGTGATAAGCCCCCCTCTCAGCAGCAGGCGGCCATCTTGTGTTTGGCTTAGCAGCCTGTCATGCAAAGCCATCTGACCTTAAATATTTATATCATCCCTGAATTCTGTTGCCTCCCATGTTCTGTAACTGATGCCAGAAGCCAAAAGAGCCAAAGATGACCGCCGAGAACAACTTTTGCTATGGTAGTTTCATCTAATGTAGGAACAGGTAGACCAATGTTCTGGTGTACTGTTGTGAGGTGTGTATTTTTTGTGTGCATATTACCTGTTCATCCCGCGTTCCCTATTTTCAATTCTCCTTTTAACTGCTTAATTGGATTCCTGGCCTGTACTGGTTTCTGGCCCAACGGCTGGCGGTCCACACTGCTCGTTTCAAAAGGAAACCAAAGTACTTCATAGAGTTGGAAGAGGCCTTGTAGACCATCTTTTCCAACCTATTGCTCAATGCTGGAAATCCAGAGCTAGAGCATCCCTTGACAGATGGTCCAGCCTTTGTTTGAAGACCATTTAAGTACCTTGCTGACTACTCTTTCTGGCAAGACATGTTCAACTGAATCTGCCATGTTGTAACTTAAGCCATTCATATCTAGTCCTGGCAGGCAGCATTCTTCTATGTGACAGCCCTTAGCTGTTGAAGCTAAGCAGTTGAAGACTGCTATCATGCCCTTTCGTTTCTCTCAGTCTTTACATCTCCTGGCTTCTCTTTCTATTTCAGAAACAACTGCATATGGCTTTTCAGGAGGGATTTGACTGGCAGCTGCAGTATGACTGACTGTCTCCAAGATCTTACCATAGACTGAGCATGGGTCTGGCATGGGATAGATCTAGCTTCTCATGTTAGATCCCCTGTACAAATAACAGGAAAGCAAAACCAACATGCAAATGTACAAAACCTAACCCATTGAGATGATGCTTAAGTTCATCCAGGATCAGTTTAATGGCAAGGGTGAGTCATGAGCACTTAGCAGCAAGGAGACCATATTCAAAGCTAAATAGAGGGAGTGGGAGAGACAGAAGGGGTGGAGAGTCACTTAGGACACTGCCATTATCCAAGAGACTGTGTTCCAAGGCCTCTCTCTGTAAATACTGAATAAAAAGTGGAGTGTAAGAACTTTTCCTTGTCTTTGTACGTTCCTGGGCAACCGACCATGGGAGTTGCTTGCAGCTGCCTGACAGCCATAAATTGAGCCCTTAGTGCCCAAACCCAAGGGGTCCTAGTTTCGCCAAAAACACAACGTTGTCGATTCACTCAAAAACTTTGCCAAACGCTGCAAATTGGCCCCTGCAATGTTTGTTGGTGCAAATACCATGTTTCACAGTAGGTTGTAAAAGGAGCCTTCGGCGCCCTAATCTGCGGGGTCACTGTTTCACCCAAAACCCAACGTCGTCCAATTCACTCGAAAATGACGCCAAACACCTGCAAATTGGCCCCTGCAATGTTTGGCAGCGCAAACCCTGCATTTCACGACAGGCCATAAAATTAGCTCTAGGCACCCTAACCCGCAGCATCACGGTTTCACCAAAAACCCGACGTCATCCGATTCACTCGAAAGCGATGCCAAACACTGGCAAATTGCACCCTGCAATGTTTGGTGGTGCAAACACCACATTTCATGATAGGCCATAAAATTAACCCTCATGGCTCTGCATGCCTTTGCCATCTCTGACCTACTTGCTGAGGGGCAATAAGTAGCAGAGAGAGAGAGAGAGAGACAGAGAGAGAATGAGCTATAAGAGAGAAAAACTGGTGGAGACCTGCCTAAGCACTGCAGCCAGCACTCATTACAAGCAAGTGTCTTGCAGAGGGAATACAAATTAATTCACATAAAGCAAAATAAACACCAGAAAGATCAGCTGCACAGAGTAGCTCATATAAAATATGAATGCGGAAAAGGTTTGCAAGTCCTCAGGGATTCCAGCTCTGTGAGCTTACCACACAAAAATGCAGGCCCCAGCTATAAAAAATGCTGAAGGGAAAGACCAAAAAAACCTCTCTCTCTCAACATACCAGGAGAGCTGTATAAGTGATTGCAGCCCACAGGCTCTCAGGCTGCTCTCACGTACACCACGGCTGTTTTGTTGGTTGTTCTCCGAGGCTGAGATGCCCTCTTAGCCTTGTTTGGGATGAGCAGGGCGTTGGAGTTGGGGGAGAGCGAGAAATGAGAGGAGATAAATCAAACCACATTCCATTATCGAACGCTGAGATAATATTTTGCTAAGGGTTTTTTGAAAAGGTCTCTTTCCAGATGTTTCATTTGGCAAAGATGGATTTCAGCAGCTTCTCTTCTTGCAGCTCAGAATGTGTGCTTCAGCTCCACACTTTGCAAAAAATCTAATGGCCGATCCCTTTCCCCTCTGCAGTACATTATTAGTAGAGTCCAGGGAGCACAGAAAACACACCTGGTGACCAACTACCTTCTGGATGTCTCAAAATACACCAGACTCAACTACCAAAGCTGTTTTCATTAACCCCATTTACCCCATAGCAGAGATATAGCAAGTTCACCCTGCTATACTTCCCTGATCTCAGTTGTACACCTGCTTGCCTTCTTGGGTTGAGATAGATATTTATTTCCATCAGCCACTGGCCACTGCAATTTGCACACAAAGTACAGACAGATATAAACACAACTAAGCAGATAAAATTGCATAAGTAATTTAAAGATTCTATCATTTCAAACTCATACACTATTATGACATTATATTTTATATCCCACCTTTCCTCCAGAATGGTTCCACTCCTCCCCATTTTATCTTCACAACAAACCTGTGAGGTAGGTAGGCTGACAGACTGTGACAGGGAGACTGAACCCATGGTCAATCAATCAGCTTCATGACAGAACAGGAATATTAACTGTGGTCTCCCTGGCCTAGTTCATTACTGTCTCTCTAGACCATCATCATGGCCCTGATTTAATGTCACTCGAAATTTTACGGCCTTTACTGTTACCAGCTCACTTTGGTCCACAAGGAGAAAAGACACACAATAATCAGCTGAATGCCTTGGATGAGATGATGATAATAGTAGGAGTAGCAATGGGGTGATCAATAAATCTCTGTGCACACACATATTCTTGAGCATGGAGTTTCTAGAACCTTGTTATGTCTTCCTCTATTCTGACTTGGATCCTGAGGTTCTGAACTTTTTACATGATTTGCATCTCAGCCAACTTTATGGAGTGAGCGGGGAGCTTTTCTGCTTCTCCCAAGACCTCCACTCTGCTCCTTCATTTCTTCTTCCTTTCTGCATACATCCTCTCACCAAGGCCAACACCAAGGCCATGACTTCTTCACTTGGGTCCGAACCTATGTCTTCTATCATTCACTCACATAGCTTACTAGCCATGACATCACTAGCTTATAACCGGTGTTGTTGTGAACATCTGCCCAACAGTTTATCATAGAAGAAGGAGTTTGGATTTGATATCCCACTTTATCACTATCCTAAGGAGTCTCAGAGCGGCTAACATTCTCCTTTCCCTTCCTCCCCCACAACAAACACTCTGTGAGGTGAGTGAGGCTGAGAGACTTCAGAGAAGTGTGACTAGCCCAAGGTCACCCAGCAGCTGCATGTGGAGGAGCGGAGACGCGAACCCAGTTCACCAGATTACGAGTCTACCGCTCTTAACCACTACACCACGCTGACTCTCTAGCAACAAACACCCCTGTTCCATTAACGTGAAATAGTTTAAAAGGCAGGTGCATACAAAAGTGTGCTTATAAGGAGAAATTCACAGTTATTTATTGTTATTTTTATTTTTAACATTCTCAAATTGCTGCAGAAATGTGGAGAACTACATTTAAGAGTGGTAAAATGAGAAACTGAGAGAACCAAATGGACAGATCCTTCCATCCCATGCTTCCACAGATGTAAGACCTACTGAGTTCAGCTGGACTTTCTTCCAGGTAAGTGGATTTCGGATGGTAGCCTAAGCTCTGTACGTCTCCACTCAGCAGAGTTAAGGGAATATGAACAACTTGTTGATGCCCATATACGGTCTGTATATCATACGAAGCTGTCTTATACTGAGTCAGACCATTGGCGCATCTAGCCTAGTTCTGTCTGCTCTGACTGGCAGTGGCCCTTCAGGATTTCAGGCAAGAGTCTCTCCCAACCCTTCCTGGGGACACTTGAGATTCAACCTGGGACCTTTAATGTACAACACAGATGTTCTGCACTGAGCTGCAACCCTTCCCCTGTACCTCTGCAGTACAGCACAAAATCTTTTTTATTACCCATTTATGCTGTAATCAAGGTTTCCTGAGTGCATGAATTTAGTGGGAATCTGGCATTCACAGCTTAAGTTTCACCCTGCATTTATTTTCCTTGTGGTCTGTCTCAGATGCCTGCCCTCTTCATTTGAGCAGAGAAAGCCTGCCCATTAACAGCAAACATAGACCTCCTTTCAGATCTGATTTCTTCAAGCTACAGAGCACTGTGCATTTCACCTGATTAATTCCTATCTGAAACCAGCATGCATCGTCTCCCCAGGTATAATCCCTCACCACAGACCTGAAGCACCCTGCAGGGCCTGTCTCCGTCATGATAAGGCCTGCCAGAACTTCTCCCTTTGGAGGAAATCCAAGTAATTAATGAGCTTCGAACATTAGCAAGGACCTAACCCTAGTTTGCGATCTGCTTGCCTTTTCTGACCTCTGCTTTGTGAAGGGGAAACTTGTTCCCTGTTTTTCTTTAACATCTATAAAAGATAAAGCACGCAAGAAGATTCAGCCAGCCAGTCTTTCAATACTGTGGAGTGGTTCAAGCAAAATACACCAGCGATTTGGATTAAATTTCAGCACAGAAGAAAATGCTGTAGCATTTTGTCTTAGTCAGGCATAGGCAAACTCGGCCCTCCAGCTGTTTTGGGACTACAACTCCCATCATCCCTAGCTAACAGGACCAGTGGTCAGGGATGATGGGAGTTGTAGTCCCAAAAACATCTGGAGGGCTTAGTTTGCCTATGCCTAGTCTAAGTAGCAATTAACTGGATGTGAAACTATAATCTTGACTAGGGTTAGCTAGCTGCCAGTACATAGGCAGTGTACATCCTGGCTTCTGAATGTGCCTCTTCGCCACCCTTCTGTGGGGTGCGGTAAGGGATTGTGATTCCTCCGTTGCAGGAGCTTGGGCTAGATGATCCTATGGATCCCTTCCAGCTCTACAGATCCATGATGTTAAGACTGAGACCTGCACATTTAGTAGTCAGGCTTGTGGGCCTATGTTACCTCATGTGCCAAGAGGGCCTTGTTGCTTTTTCAGGCCTCATAGGGTTAAAATGTCAGCCTTGAGCAGGGGTCACCAACCTAAGGCCCATGGGCCGGAAGCAGTCCGCGGAGGTCGTTTGACCGGCCCACAAGCTGCTCCCAAACTGAGCTGCCCGCTCGAGCACTGTACTAAACCGGTGCAGCGTGGCACAGGGACTCGCTTTCATGGCACTGAAAATTGCGTCTGCGCAGATGCAGACGCCAAAAATCACAGGGAGGGAGAGGGCACACTCATGCACGTAAGCGATCCGGCCCACAGAGGGATCTCCATGGGACCAATCCAGCCCAGGCAAGATAAACCTTGCTGACCCCTGGCCTTGAGGATAATATCCAGCCTACAATACAAGCTCTCCCTCAGATTTAACACTTGATAAAATGTTCTCAGTAATGGAAACAGTTACACCAGGCCTCAGGGCTTGGCCTTCGGTCTACTTGCTAGGAATTGTTATGTACTGAAGTTCTCACCCTGGGCCAGCAGGGGGATACTGTAGATAGTTTTCACTCAGGTCCACATATGCAAATAAGGAATTGAAAGTGACGTTCAGTGATTGGATAGCTGTTACTGTTGCTTTTGTAGTTGAGCTCTATATAAGCAGGTTGGCTGAACCCTTCAGCCCAGTTCTGTTCTGGCCTGTGAATAAACAAGAGCTGTCTGAAGAGTCTGATATGTTCACCCACAACTTAACAGGAATCACAAGTGGGGACAGCGTTGTTGCATTTGGGCTTCCCATAGGCATCTGGTTGGCTGCTCTAATAACAGGATAACGGACTAGATGGGCTGTTGACTTGATCCAGCAGGGCCGCCTTATCCTAAATCTGAAAAGCGGTCCCAGCAGAGAGGACCTTGGCTGTGAAGCATCTAATTTTGGCTCAAGCTTTAGCGCTCTTCATCGAGGAACAAGTTGAAACCCCAGGGCCATCAGTTAGGCTGACACTTGATGGTTTCTTCTTATGACGCAAGAGGTTCCTAATCTAGCTGACCTGCGGCTGCTTGTGATAACTTGCATATGCAGCACCAAATTTAAATGGCAGTTCTAGGCTCCAGTTTCATCATACTAGGACCTCCTGGGTTCATTAGCAGAAAACCTTCTCTTCAGATGACACATGTAAGGAGATCCCTTTACACATTCCAAGAGGAAATACAGTGTGCTGTCAGTTTCACTTTTGCAGCAAGAAACTGTTCCATGCCCAGTTTCACTGCCCGACCATTGCATTCTGCCTTGGTGCATCTGGAGCAGACAGCCAGGGGTGAGCAGCACTTCACTGCCAGGTGTAATATATATGTCAGTTGCATGTCCAGACTCAGAAACCCTCCTCCTAAATAAAGACACATTTGACTCAAATTTTAGTTTTGGTTTTTGGCAGAATTTAGGCCACAACTTTATTGATTACAGAAAAGTGAGTAGTTGCATAGGCTCTGGTTCGACTAGCTCCCTGCATCCTTGCAGGTAGTGCTGACCCAGAGCTCTATCATAGGTCAGACAAGGGTGAACACCTGAGGCAGGTGAAAAGCCTGGGAGCAGACTCTGTTCACTCCCCAGATGCTCCCCTGGACTCACAACCAAGTTGAGTCCCTGGATTTCTTTGATGGAATGCCCCTCACATAGGGATGGCGAGAGCATTCCCCCATCCCTATCACCTGAACCAGAGCCTAACTGCAACCTTACAAGTTGTGACGAATTGCCACACGGCAGGCAAAACCCAAATGGCAACAGCCAATCAGCCAAGTGGGAAAACTCCTGCCGTGCCCCTGTCCCAATGACAGACGACACACAACGGCATAGCAAGGTCAATGGCAAAAGGCCCTAAAATTAGGGAGAGGTGGGTGGGTGTTCCAATGCACGAGCCGAAAGAGGAAGCTCTGGGTCACGTGCATGGGTTTGTATAGGTCCCTCGATCAGTTTAGACTGCAACCCCATTGAAATCCAGCATCGAGGGACCTACCAGTCGGGTGTTGTGGCTATCCAATGGACCCACCCACAACCAAGAGGTCAATCTCCAGATCTCACCGCAACACACGCCCTCTTTTAGGGAGGACATGATTTAACAAGCTGAGGGGCAATCCACAGAGAAACCCACAGGAAACAGGAAACCATTATAAGCGTCTTTTTTTGAATTGAGCATTACTTCCTGTTTAATGCTCAATTAACTGCAAAAGAGGTGGGATTTAAAGGAGCAATACATCAAAGGATGGAGGTGGGAAAATGGTGCCGTCTCTGAAGTCTACTCTGTTAGGTGTCCTTGTTTTTAGAATAAGGCCAACTCTACGTAGAATAGAGGAATTAATTGCTTCAGCATCATATAATTTCCAGCCTTAAGTCTATTTACAGCATCCAAAGTTATCATTGCCACAAGGCTGACCTCTAGGTATATATGTAATGGAAGATCAAATTTGTTTTTAAAAGATGGTTGTTCTTGTTGTAATTTCCCTGAGCTATTTGAAAGTTATGTATGTTCTACAGAAGGAGCTGGGACCCCATGGATCTTCAGATGTCCTTGGACTCCAACTCCCACCAACCCCAGCCAGGGGTCAGGGCTGATGGGAGTTCGAGTCCAGCCACATCTGGAGGGCCACAGGTTTCCCTTCCCTGTTATATGGCTTACAGATAAAGTAATAACATCTGAAAAGGGATAAAGAGCAAAGGCATCTTCAATTACACTAGTGCAGTTGTTATGTACTGAGTTGAATAGGATCCAAACTGCAGCAGTCTGATTGATCCTAGAACAATAGGATCCAAAAGGCAGCAGTCTGATTGGTCCTAGAACAATAGGATTCAGAATGCAGCAGTCTGATTGGTCCTAGAACAATGCAGCAGTATGATTGGTTGGCAGGAACCACCCAATCATGCTCCAGATAGAAGTGAATCCACAACCTGATTGGCTGACAGTAGAATTCCGGAATTAGCCAATCATGTGCAGCCCATTGTGTAAATAATGTATATAAAGCAGATCCTTTGAGGGGACATTCATTCATTCCTCCTCACCACTATGAGCTGAATAAAGAGCATGAAATCCACTCTCGACTCTGAGTATATTTCAGCAGTATAGAAGAGAAGAAAGGTAATGAGGTAAAATTAAGAAAAAGAGCATATTGCAGCTTTAAGTTTTTGTTTTTTGTTTTTTTAAAAAAACCTTCCAGACAGTGAGGTATATGAGAATGTGGTTTAGACTCCAACAGGAAATGGTGGGAGCACTTAGACTTTTAAATCCCAGATTGCACAAACTAGACTAGACTGGACGAGGAAATACAGGAAACAATTGTGCACTGGATAATTAGACAGTTTCTTGGCAATGTATTCAGATGGGCCTTTCCCCCCCATCACTAATTTACAAGACCCTATGAATAATTTTCCCTGAAATGAATGGGAATTATATGGAGCTGTATAGATCAAAAACTGGATTCTTTACAGGAAACCTGTGAGCTAAAATGCAGGCCTGCCGTCTCTTGGCAAGAATCGGCATCTGTACAGAGTGTCACCTGGTATGTAATAATAAAAAAATAAAAAAATCTCTCAACTGTTTGCTTAAGCAACTAAAATTATGGTGCTCTCAACTCAAGGCCTTGGATGACAAGTCAGGTATTCAAGGTGTGCTTAGATAAGAAAGCAAAATACTATGTGTGGCAATAAAGAAGAGTCATGTAAACACAGCCTGATCATCCATTCTGCTGTTTCCAGTTCTTGAGGCAGGATTTAAAATCCAGCAGTGGGGTATAGTTCAGGTGAAAATATAGATTTCATTCAGGTATAAAAGTGTTTGAGGAGCAAAAGCACGTTGTCATCTGAAATAGAGAAAGACTCTAGTCTAGATTTGGCACAGGTGTTCATTGTGGAGTTTGGATTTCAGAATCTAAGGCATAAGTTAAGTTCTGACTCTTTATAATCTCATTTGAAGACTAAATTGCCAAAAGTTACACAAGTCAGTGAAATAATACATGTTTTTTAGATGGCATATTGAACTAATCCAATAAATAAATTTGTTAGAAGCAGATATAAATTGGGGTGTGTCAGGAGAAACTGCAGAACAGCACATGCGGGAAGAAGGTGCAAGTCCATCTAGCAAGCTGGAATGCTTCCACAGACTGAACAACTGGAAAACTGTGATGTTGAATTCCACCCCCTGAGATTAAAATCCTGGGGGGAAATGCCAGTTTTATTATCCCATTTTATAGATAGAAGACTGAGGATGATGATGATAGTAAAGGTAAAGGGACCCCTGACCATTAGGTCCAGTTGTGACCGACTCTGGGGTTGCGGCGCTCATCTCACTTTATTGGCCGAGGGAGCTTCCGGGTCATGTGGCCAGCAGGACTAAGCCGCTTCTGGCGAACCAGAGCAGCGCACGGAAACGCCGTTTACCTTCCCGCCGGAGTGGTACCTATTTATCTACTTGCACTTTGACATGCTTTCAAACTGCTAGGTTGGCAGGAGCTGGGATGGAGCAAAGGGAGCTCACCCCGTCGCAGGGATTCAAACCGCCGACCTTCCGATTGGCAAGTCCTAGGCTCTGTAGTTTAACCCATAGCGCCACCCGCGTCCCAATGATAATAATAATAAATAATAAATTTTTATTTATACCCCGCCCTCCCCAGCCAGGGCCGGGCTCAGGGCAGCTAACACCAAATATAAATTACAATAAAACGTAATAGGGGAAAAAAACAGTTAATTAAAGTACGGCTTAAAATACAACTTAAAATACAGCTTAAAATGCAGGCTCATTTTAGTTGCAGCCCATAGATCAAGACCATAAAGGGAGGAAACATCAGATATACACCCAAGCCAGCTATACATGCTGGTCCTACATGGGCCAGCAAAAAAGCCAAGGGAAAATTTATATACCAAATCCCATATAAGGGGTCAGAGTGATTCTAAGCCGAAGGCCAGGTGGAACAGCTCCATCTTTCAGGCCCTGCGGAAAGATGTCAAAGAGTATGGCATGCCGGAGACCACACAGTGAGGCCAAGTGAGCTAGCAGAGATTTAAATAGGATGTTTTGTAGTTCCTACTTTTTACCACTATGCTACACTGGGAATGGGATTAATCTTGCCTGCTAAGTGGAAGGGCTTATCCATACATACTTACCTTTTGCCATGCTCTCTCGAGGCAGAGGTCCATACTTTTAATGCTTTGTGTCTGATCATATTTTTTTTGCCCCAAGCAAAAAACTCACTCTTTAAAGCTGAATTGGAGGAAACATCCATTTGGGGTTTCTGTGGTTTGCCATTTGCTCCAGTTAAGCTTTAAAGAGCAGTTTTTTTGTGGGGAAAGCACCAGAGCAAAAAACAAACAAAATGCAGTGCTCAAACATGGAGCTTTTGCACTCATTTGTACTCATGTGATTCCAGTTGTAAGATAATGAAAATATCTGACGGATATCACCATTGTTATTGCTTTTCTAAATACAGTATATCCTGCAGTTAGGTTTGAAGTGCAATGAAAACCTGCAAACTTGTGTTGTTCAGAGACCATAGTAGAACACAAAAATCCTGCTGCCCTGATTGATGCTGCCTCAAGATTCTGAAAAGGTTTCATTTCCACTCAGTTCACAGAGCTAAATGGAAAAATGAATTCCTTGCTGCCCATGAGACCAAGATCATTCTTTTTTCATTTCTCGTGAGTAGCCAGTGGTTTGTAATACAATGACTTTAAATTCTTCTTTTGTAGTCTGCTGTTTGCTTAACAAATTTACTTTGGCTTGTCAAAGGACACATGAACTGAAGTGAATGTCAAAATGTTATCCTGCTCCTGTAGGCCTTTACCTTTGAGATCATACTCTCATTGTGACAAGGCTTCCTGGAAAAAGAAAATCAATATTTGCCTTAGTCTTAGTTGCATTAACCCATTTGTGTTTTGCTAAATCATAGCATGAAAAACAAATCTCCAGACTTAAGAAAAACAGAAAAGTTTTAAGCAAACTATGGCTTTTTCCTTCTTAGATAACTGCAATGCAGTATTTTCAGTTTTTGCATTTTATCCTGTCCAAATAATTGACCAGTGCTTTTTGTTCTGGGGGTACTCAAAGTTCGCAGCATCAGCCCTATTTTATTTTATTTTTTTATGTTAAAAGTGTGGCCCATACTGTAACAACTTCAAAGTGTGCAATGGCACCTTTTTCTCTTAATAATGAAAAAAGCACTGTGTTTGACAATATAAAAGTATAAGTGTAGATGTATTTTCCTCACTCCGCTGACAATCAGTAAGCACCGTTTTCTTGATCCTGTCAGGGACCAGGAACTTAAGAAGATCTCACCCAGTCCAGCAGTCTGTTCTCAGTTGCCCAAGCCCTTTGTGCTCCCTTGCAGACTTACTCCCTAGTGCTGATGTCTTGCTCAACTCTGGGTCCATTAAAGGGCTGTCGATGCTGGATGAACACAAGGGCAGAAAGCGGAGCAGGAATCAGTGACAGTACAGGACCAAAGTGAAAGCAGGTATTGAGTGCAGACCAATCTGCGCTGGGCAGGGCCTACCAAGCCCAGTTGGACCTGCAAACATATGGTGTGCATGTGATTCCCTGGCTGGATCTACATACACATAGAACTCTGTGAGAGTACAATTGGTTTTTCAGGAAGGAGAGTAGATGGCTAGATTTAGGACTTAGCTACATTAGGGTGGGGAGATGTTTTGGCACCAGAGAGTAGAATTTTTTGTGTGTAATTTTCCATAGGGTTTTTCCCCCTTTTATTATAACGATCTAATTTCTTACTTATTTATAGCGGGTTTTTTCCTGTGTGTAGATCCACCCACTGTCCCCTCTTCTCACTGAAGAGATAAATAGTTCCTTTATGGCTCATATGATTGGGCTGCATATTTATAGTCCTAGCTGCTGCATGCTTGCAGGTGAATTAGCAGGTGAAGCATGGAAGCAGTGGAATTAAAATTGTGAGATAACGGATGCATGCTAATCAAGGCTATATATTTTCCTGAAAAGTGTCATCATGACACTTCCACTTAGGCAAAGTTACTTTGATGTTTTCTTTTTCAATGCACCTAAACACTTTCCCCTGCATTCAACAGGTTGTGCATGTTGCAGAACCAGGAAGCATGCCACAATGAATTACTTGGAAATTCTCACACGATTTATGGAGTGTGAGCCAATTATCTGAATGGTGACCAATTCACATGACTGATATGATAGCTAGGCAGCCAAAGATCTGCATGTATGGAAAAAGAAATGCACAAAGTGATTGTGTGTCTTCATCGAATCTGACACACTGGATCTGGAACATTTAAATCTATCTCCTGTTGTTGCACTTCCAGTTCCTTGTTCTTTTCTTTCTCCTCTTCTTCCTACTGTTAGAATGGTCCAAAATTATCAAAACGATTGCCCAAAGTCTTCTGTTTTTCTCTTGTGTATATGAAACCTTCCCACAGGACTTACCTGCAGACACCCTTACGATTTAAAATCAATGTGACTTTTAGTCGGGCCAGTAGGCCTTTTGCAGTCTTCTATAGTTGGAAGGGGAATAATCTGCCGTCGAACGGAAATAAAGGAACCGTGCATTGAAAAAACAGATACAGCACTCCCACAATCTAGTCCCATAGGGAGTAAAGTTTCCATACAGATGTAAAAATTCTCCCTTGGAAGAAGAGCTCATGGTTGATATTGCAGATGGATTATCTGAGGCATAAAAAAAAGATTTGTCAGGAAATTGCTCCTATAAGGGAAAACTCAAGTAACTACTTTGTCTATGGAAAGGCTATTGTCTTCTTGTAATGCAGCAATCATTATCGTTGCCAAGATTCCATCAAAGTTTATAAAAAGAGAGCAGCAGATCTGTTTAACATGTCCTCTGCTCCAGAGTGCGAGCGAAACAAAAGAGGCCCTGTTAAATGTATGCCTTTTCCAGAAACAACTATATGCATATCCATATATGCCAACATTAAGTTGTTGTTTTAAATAGATCTTGGTTTGGCAGTCCGTTGCAGGGCAAACATCTCCCTTGTGCCTTTGATAAAATATTTCATTTGGTAGTGTTTTGCATATGTAAGCTTTTGAGCTGAATCTGAACCGCCTGATTGTTTGCTCTTTTATGTTCTAAGTGAGTGCTTTGTATGTATATGAGACCGCACGTTTGATCCCAGAGATATTAAGAAGTAGAATAGCCAAGATTTTTGTTTTAAAAGAGCCTAGAAAACTGGGTTTGAGAAATTAGAAGTGACATGATTTTGGGGGTGAGGGGATTCTCATGCAAATTATTCCAGCTTGAATTGGCTGACAAATGTTTATATCCTCAGTTCAGCAGAACCATCTCAAAAAAATGGAGAGGTCTCTATAACACCTCTTCCCACATGACCCAGCCTCAGTTTGTGGGCAAGTGTTGCCAAGTCTGGTGTTCCAGCTGCCAGCCAGCCTAGCTAGATGCCAGCAGCCACAGATGGTCTATCTGGGAAGCTGATGCTGCCGGTTTTCACATTTATTTGAACTAAGGTGACATCTGCATTTCTTTTTTCTCCTTTTTAATTTAATTTTTAATTTTTTATTAACAATTTCAACATAACAATATAACAAAACATATCATATTCATTATTTCCCCCCTTTTTTCCCATTCCCCATCAAACCCTCCCCCCCCCCGACCTCCCTCAGCTCCTCTCTCTGATTTCTCAACACATGTTATTCTCTGCATATTATAAAATTATTTCAATCCTTATGTTATCTATATGTTATCAATCACTAAATTTGTGTACGTTTATTCAAAACCTGCCAAGGAATCCAATTCATTTTTGTGGTCTTTTTAAATACTTTGTAAAAAGTTCCCATTCTTCTTTGAAGTCATAGTTGTCCTTATCTCACAGTCTGTATGTCAGTTTAGCCAATTCTGCATAGTTCATCAATTTTTCTTGCCACTGTTCCTTTGTTGGGGTTTCCTCATTCTTCCATCCTTGTGCTATCAAGACTCTTGCCGCTGTTGTAGCATACATAAATAAGTTCTTTGTTTTCCTTGGCAGGTCTTGCCCTACAATTCGTAACAAAAATGCTTCTGGTTTTTTTTACAAATGTCATTTTAAACATTTTCTTCAATTCATTATGTATCATTTCCCAAAAAAAATAATTTCTCTACATTCCCACCACATATGATAAAAGGTCCCTTCCTTTTCTTTACATTTCCAACATATGTTCTGTTAAGTTGTGGGCAAACATGTCAGACGACACAGTGATCCTTTAAACAACTCTTCTTTATTCAGATGCCAGAACAGAACTAGGCTGAGGAGCTCAGTCAGCCTGCTTATATAGAGCTCCAGAACAATGCAACTGTTGCCATTTTCTAAAACTATCCAATCACTGAACGTCACTTTTTGATCCTTCATTTGCATAGCTATCTACAGTATCCCCCTGCTGGCCCAGGGTGAGAACTTCAGTACATAACATGTTCAACCCGGTTTTGTACATTCTTGCTATCTGTACTGGTGTTATATACCATCTATACATCATTTTCAGACATCTGCATTTCAAACAAAAGACAACCAACCAACCAGTTGTGCTACATCTCCCAGGAAGCTGGGAGCTAGTCTAATTGTGGAATATCTAAATAGGTACAGATACCAGCAGGATTTTAGAAGAAGCAGATTGAGCTTGGTCTTAAATATTTTGGACTATGGAGTTTACCATAGATCAGGGGTCAGCAGCCTTTATCAGCCGTGGGCCGGTCCACCGTCCCTCAGACCATGTGGGGAGGCCGGACTATATTTTGGGGGGGAGGGGGAATCAACGAATTCCTATGCCCCACAAATAACCCAGAGACGCATTTTAAATAAAAAAGACACATTCTACTCATGTAAAAACACCAGGCAGGCCCCACAAATAACCCAGAGATGCATTTTAAATAAAAAGACACATTCTACTCATGTAAAAACACGCTGATTCCCGGACCGTCCACCAGCTGGATTGAGAAGGCGATTGGGCCGCATCCGGGCCCCGGGCCTTCGGTTGCCTATCCCTGCCATAGATGCTACAATGTGCATATGAATAGCTCCCAGCAAGCAGCTGGGAAGTTCAGTAAAAATGGTGGAATATTAGCGTCCTGCCTGTTCACAGCAGATACGAAAACAGGGCTCAGCCTGTATTTTGTACTATGATGGGAATAGAGTTATAGAGGTCTACTGCTCCAACTACTGCACAATTGCACTCATTTCACACGCTAGCAAGGTTATGCTTAAAATTCTACAAGGCAGGCTTAAGCAGTATGTGGACCGAGAACTCCCAGAAGTGCAAGCTGGATTTCGAAGGGGCAGAGGAACCAGAGACCAAATTGCAAACATGCGCTGGATTATGGAGAAAGCTAGAGAGTTCCAGAAAGACATCTACTTCTGCTTCACTGACTATGCAAAAGCCTTCAACTGTGTCGACCACAGCAAACTATGGCAAGTTGTTAAAGAAATGGGAGTGCCTGATCACCTCATCTGTCTCCTGAGAAATCTCTATGTGGGACAAGAAGCTACAGTTAGAACTGGATATGGAACAACTGATTGGTTCAAAATTGGGAAAGTACGGTAGTACAACAAGACTCCCTGCTTATTTAACTTATATGCAGAATTCATCATGCGAAAGGCTGGGCTGGACGAATCCCTAGCCGGAATTAAGATTGCCGGAAGAAATATCAACAACCTCAGATATGCAGATGACACAACCTTGTTGGCAGAAAGTGAGGAGGAATTAAAGAACCTTTTAATGAGGGTGAAAGAGGAGAGCGCAAAATATGGTCTGAAGCTCAACATCAAAAAAACGAAGATCATGGCCACTGGGCCTATCACCTCCTGTCAAATAGAAGGGGAAGAAATAGAGGCAGTGAGAGATTTTACTTTCTTGGGTTCCATGATCACTGCAGATGGTGACAGCAGTCACGAAATTAAAAGACGCCTGCTCCTTGGGAGAAAAGTGATGGCAACCCTAGACAGCATCTTAAAAAGTAGACATCACCTTACCAACAAAGGTCTGTATAGTTAAAGCTATGGTTTTCCCAGTAGTGATGTATGGAAGTGAGAGCTGGACCATAAAGAAGGCTGAAGAACTGATGCTTTTGAATTATGGTGCTGGAGGAGACGCTTGAGAGTCCCATGGACTGCAAGAAGATCAAACCTCTCCATTCTGAAGGAAATCAGCCCTGAGTGCTCACTGGAAGGACGGATCCTGAAGCTGAGGCTCCAAGACTTTGGCCACCTCATGAGAAGACTCCCTGGAAAAGACCCTGATGTTGGGAAAGATGGAGGGCACAAGGAGAAGGTGACGACAGAGGACGAGATGGTTGGACAGTGTTCTCGAAGCTACCAGCATGAGCTTGACCAAACTGCGGGAGGCAGTGGAAGACAGGAGTGCCTGGCGTGCTCTGGTCCATGGGGTCACGAAGAGTCAGACACGACTAAACAACAACAACAACCCATGTGGACACTGAGATGCCAGTGTTAACTCTGTGAACACCAGTGTTAAATCAGGGATGGGGAACCTGCCGCCTTCCAGATCTTGTTAGACTCCTACTCTCCACTTTCCTGACTGTTGCCATGCAGGTTGGAACTGACGGGAGTTTGACTCCAGCAATGCCTGGAGGGTCACAGGTTCCCCATCCCTACTTAAGAGAAATGGTCACCAATCAGCTTTATGTTATCAGAAGATTTTGTTTGCTTGCTTTTCATTGTGGCTCTAATGGGGCAATATAAATTCCAGGTATAAATTGCTAAATTGCAAGCAAATCACAGCATTTCATTTCAGCTGGAGTTTAACAGCCAGGTTAATACAACTGTGCTCTACTTTTAATCACCTTTTAAACACATCATTTTATACTTTAATTGAGCATTTTATTGTGCTAGTTTTAGCACGCCATGTTTATAATGTGTTTTAATCTACTCTGAGCCCTCGGGATGAGTTAGGAATCAAAATAAGCAAACTATAAAGCAAAATAATAAAGCAGCCCCCAGGACCAAGGGAACAACTTCATTTCTGAGAGAAACTGAGAGAGAAGGCCTTTTGAAGGCCTGGGGAAAGTTCTTTTCAGTGTCTCCATGGGAGTCTGGTTGGCTGCTGTGAGAACAGAGTGCTGGTCGAGATGCTCCATTATTTTGTATTTTATTATGCTTTTATATTTGTTGAAAGCTGACCAGAGGGGCTGGGGCAAATAATAAAATTATTATTATTATTATTATTATTATTATTATTATTATTATTATTATTGACCTAATCCAGTTAGCTCTTCCTATACAGTAGTACCTCGGGTTACATACGCTTCAGGTTACATACGCTTCAGGTTACAGACTCCGCTAACCCAGAAATAGTGCTTCAGGTTAAGAATTTTGCTTCAGGATGAGAACAGAAATCGTGCTCCGGCGGCACGGCAGCAGCGGGAGGCCCCATTAGCTAAATTGGTACCTCAGGTAAAGAACAGTTTCAGGTTAAGTACGGACCTCCGGAACGAATTAAGTACTTACCGTATTTTTCACCCTATAGGACGCACTTTTTCCCCTCCAAAAATGAAGGGGAAATGTGTGTGCGTCCTATGGGGCGAATTCAGGCTTTCGCTGAAGCCTGGAGAGCCGCAGCGCCAGCCCCACAAGGTCGGGGGACAGCGGGGAGGTGGAACGCCGCCATCCCGCTGTGTCCTGATGTGGTTTGGAGGCTGACGGCGGGGAGACGCGTGCTTCTCCCCGCCGCCAGCCTCGCAAGCTCCGGGGACAGCGGGGAGGCGCAGCGCGTCTTCCCGCTGTCCCCGGACCTGGTCTGCAGGCGGGCGGCGGGGAGAAGAGCGCTTCTCCCCGCTGCCTGCCCCGCAAGCTCCGGGGACAGCTGGGAGGCGCAGCATGTCTTCCCACTGTCCCCGGACCTGGTCTGCAGGCGGGCAGTGGGGAGAAGAGCGCTTCTCCCCGCTGCCTGCCCCGCAAGCGCCTGGGGGGGAAATAAAATGTTTTTTCTTTATTCCCCCCCCAAAAAACTTGGTGCGTCCTATGGGCCAGTACGTCCTATGGGGCGAAAAATACGGTAACCCGGGGTACCACTGTATTCTAATGCCTTCATGCTGGTGGCACCTCAGCAATGAAATTCTCTGTTACCAGATCAGATGTCATTTACATACCACATTAAAAGCAATTGTGCTTTCCTAGCTATTGATTGGTTTTTGATGAGTTCTTAATTGGCTGTCAGTGGCTCTTGCCAGTTTAATCTGCTTCTGCTGGAAAAGGCTTCTGTTTTATGTGTTTCATATATTTTTTATTGCCACTTTTTTATAAAAAAAGTCAGCCTGTAAATATTTTAAACATATAACTAGGAAGCATCATGTCATTCAAAAGGAGAAACTAGTTTCCCCCAAACCATAACCAGTGCAGCAACAGTAGGTGTGGGTGGGTGTGTATTTTGATGAAACCATCACTGGTGTCCATTGGAAAGTCTCTTCCCCTTCCCAATGCATAAGTTTTTCTTAAAAATAATTATTATTATTTGTACTTGAAAGAATGGGCACTTTTCCATATGCCTTTGGAAGAAAGGTTACCAGCTTTCCCACAGCAATGTCTGTTACTTCTTTTTTTACTTCTTTTTTTACTTTTTTTTGTTAAAACAAACTATTCATCTTTGAAATTGTGTCTGGAACAAAACTGTTCTGTCTTTTAAAAATAAAAATAAAAAGCTGGCGTAAACAGTTGTTTCTCCTTGCATCATCTGTTCCCTTCAAAACATATACTCTGCACATAAATTAGAATTTAATAGCTTGGATGAGCACACGGCACGTTCAAGACCCCAGTGTGTTCTTTGGCTTCGGGTTAATTTACAGTGGGACCCTGTGCTTGTTTATTCAGAAATTAAGTTCCATCATGTGCAATGGATCCTACTTCCACGTAACTGTGTAGAAAACTGCAGCCTCACAGTACAGTCCTGTGCATGTTTATTTTATTGGAAACAAAGCCAACCGTGTTCAATGAGGCTTATTCCTTCGTAAGTGTGCTTTCGTTTATATAACAGTAACACTGAAACAGGTAATCTGGAGAAGCCCCAAGATACACACTCCCATGTCTTGCTAGTGGCTAAATAAATAAAATATTTAAAATAGGTATCTTTCCAGTAACATCACAAAAGCATCTTGGACTAAAAATACACACCGAGATATGAATGGAGTGGTATCTACAAATATAGATAAGTCGCAGAGACAGGTTGTAACTAAAGATGGCAGACTACCAAAAACCTTTTTTGAACTGACTGACAATATGGACTTGATTGACATTTGGAGAACCAAGAACCCCCTTGGAAGAGAGGGAGCATTCTTCTCTGAAGCCAACATGACATGGACAAGAATTGACCAAATATGGATAACTAGAGGACTGGCACCTAAGACTCGAAAAGTGGAAATTTGCCCAAAAACTTGCTCCGACCATAATGCGGTGAAGATGGAGATGAAACTAACACCAATCGGTTCCTTCAGATGGAGGATGAATGACACCTTATTTAGAGAACAAGAGGTTACCAAGAAGGCCCAAAAAATCTTGAGAGATTACTTTGAGATAAATTTGAATACCACGGTTGAAAAAAGAGTAATCTGGGACGCAAGCAAAGCGGTCATGAGAGGGTTTCTGATTCAACAGAACGCAATAAAGAAGAGAATTCAAAATGAGAAAAAAGATAAAATCTTGGAAAAAATAAAAGGAGAGAAGAAATTAAGAGGGAAACCAAAGTCGCAAGAGATTCTGAGAGAAATAAAGCTATATCAAGTACAATACATGAAAATGATAAATCAGGAAGTAGAATGGAAAATTAAGCAGATGAGACAAAAGACATTTGAATCGGCTAATAAATGCGGGAAACTGCTAGCCTGGCAGATGAAAAAAAGACAAAAATTAAACACCATTACAAATTTGGATGTGGAAGGAAAGAACATACAGAATCCATTGGAGATTAGAAAGTGCTTCCAGAGATATTTTAAACAACTATACACACAAGGGCCACAGAAAGAGACTGATTTAGACCAATTTTTAAGAACAAATGGATTACAAAAAATCTCCCAAGAAAATAAGATAATGTTGAATCACAAAATTACAGAACAGGAGGTTGAAGGTGCCATCCAGAACATGCAGTTGGGTAAATCTCCAGGGCCGGATGGTCTTACCTCCAAATACTATAGATCTTTGAAAGACTGGTTAATTCAGCCACTAAAGGAGGTCTGTAATGAAATTTTGGAGGGGGAAAAGGCGCCAGAGTCATGGAAGGAAGCTTACATTACACTTATACCGAAAACTGAGTCTGAAAAGACACAACTTAAGAACTACTGCCCCATATCCCTGCTTAATGTGGATTACAAAATTTTTGCTGATATCTTGGCTAATAGATTAAAAAAGGTATTAGTTGAAGAGATACATAAAGATCAAGCCGGCTTTCTCCCAGGTAGACATTTGTCTGACAATACGAGGAATATAATTAACATTTTGGAGAAGCTGCAAGTGAATATCAAGTGAACACGACAAGGCTGCCCAATTTCCCCATTGCTTTTTATTTCGGTTCTAGAGGTTTTGCTGAATATGATTAGAAGGGACCGTCTGATTAAAGGTATTCAGGTTGGAGCCAAACAATATAAATTGAAAGCTTTTGCAGATGACCTAGTTTTGACGTTACAGGAGCCAGAATCTAGCACGAAAAGAGTATTAGAATTGATTCAAGAATTTGGTCATGTGGCAGGATTTAAGCTGAACAAGTCAAAAACTAAAGTGCTTAAGAAAAACTTAAAACCGATTGAGAAAGAGAGGTTTCAGAAGGAGACTAGTTTAACATTAGTTAAGAAAGTAAAATATTTGGGGGTTAATATGACTGCTAAGAACTTAAACTTATTTAAAGATAACTATGAGAAATGTTGGATAGAAGTGAAAAAAGACTTGGAAATATGGTCAAATTTGAAGCTTTCCTTGTTGGGTCGAATTGCAGCTATAAAGATGAATGTATTGCCAAAAATGTTATTTTTGTTTCAATCATTGCAAATATTGGACAAGATGGACTGTTTCAAGAAGTGGCAGAGAGACATTTCCAGATTTGTCTGGCAGGGCAAGAAGCCTAGAATAAAATTTAAAATATTAACTGATGCAAAGGAAAGAGGTGGATTTGCCCTGCCAGACCTTAAACTTTACTATGAATCAGCAGCATTCTGCTGGTTGAAAGACTGGCTGCTTCTTGAGAACACAGACATTTTGGATCTAGAAGGATTTAACAACGTTTTTGGTTGGCATGCATATTTGTGGTACGACAAGGTTAAAGCACATAAAGCATTTAAAAACCATATTGTCAGGAAAGCATTGTTCAATGTCTGGATAAGATACAAAGATTTACTGGAAAATAAAACCCCAAGGTGGTTGTCACCAATGGAAGCGAAGGCTCAGAAAAAGCTCAATATGGAGGTCAAATGGCCGAAATATTGGGAAATATTGGAACAAGAAGGAGACAAACTGAAATTACAGAGTTTTGAGAAATTAAAAGATAAAGTGCGAGACTGGCTTCATTATTATCAAATAAGAGAGGCCTATAATTTGGACAAAAAAATTGGCTTCCAGGTGGAAAAATCAAAATTGGAAACAGAACTGTTAGATCCCAAAACTAAGATACTTTCAAGAATGTATAACTTGCTGTTAAAATGGAATACGCAGGATGAAACGGTTAAATCTGCTATGATTAAATGGGCACAAGATATTGGCATGTAATGCCTTAAGAGAGAATATTATGAAAATGATGTACAGGTGGTACATGACACCAGTCAAGCTTGCAAAAATTTATCATTTGCCCGATAATAAATGTTGGAAATGTAAAGAAAATGAAGGTACATTCTTTCACCTTTGGTGGACGTGCCCAAAGATTAAGGCTTTCTGGGAGATGATCTATAATGAAATGAAAAAGGTATTTAAATATACCTTCCTGAAGAAACCAGAGGCCTTTCTCCTGGGCATAGTTGGCCAATTGGTGCCAAAGAAGGATAGAACCTTTTTTATGTATGCAACAACAGCAGCAAGAATACTTATTGCAAAGTATTGGAAGACACAAGAGCTACCCACCCTGGAAGAGTGGCAGATGAAGGTGACGGATTATATGGAATTGGCGGAAATGACTGGCAGAATCCGAGACCTGGGAGAAGAGTTGGTGGAAGAAGACTGGAAGAAATTTAAAGACTATCTTCAGAAATACTGTAAAATTAATGAATGCTAAAATGATGTTGGATTGAAAATAAGTGGCATTAGCAACAAAGTTAATAAGAATATGCAAAAATGAATTGATAATGGATGAAAATATAGAGTTATAATATGTTAAGATACAGAGTTAAGATAAACGAAAGAGGGTAAGGATTTGCTGATTTGATTATTTAAAGGGGAATACAAAAAGGGGAGGTGTGAGGAGGCCAAGGAAATAAGTTAATGAGTTCAAAGTTACAAAAAACGGATTTGTTTTTAATTCTTTTTTAACTATTTGTCTTTTGTATTTTGTATTTTTATTCCTTTTATTTCTTTTTCATGTATTTTTCTATGTTCTTTTTTTTGTATCTTTTTCTTTTTATATGACCTTTTTTCATTTTGTAAATTTAAGTTTTTGTAAAACTTCAATAAATATCTTTTTAAATAAAATAAAATAAAAACACACAAGAAAATCTTAGAGTACTGTTGTCAGCACCCTGATAATGACCTAGAAGCCCCACTGAATTTAACAGAATGGACCTTCTAGCATGAGTTCATTTTATAAGTATCACCTAATGCGCAAAATCTGAGATTTTTGTGAGCAAATCCTTTGCTGCATCCTGATGCAGAAGTATTAGGCTGCCATCTAGCGGTGCTTGGCAGACTGGCATCGTGCAAAATTCAATTTTTAAAATAGGTTGTCCCTGTATGCACCGTAGTACAGTGGTACCTCGGGTTAAGTACTTAATTCGTTCCGGAGGTCCGTTCTTAACCTGAAACTGTTCTTAACCCAAAGCACCACTTTAGCTAATGGGGCCTCCCGCTGCCGCCGCACGATTTCTGTTCTCATCCTGAAGCAAAGTTCTTAACCGGAAGCACTATTTCTGGGTTAGCGGAGTCTGTAACCTGAAGCGTATGTAACCTGAAGCGTATGTAACCTGAGGTACCACTGTATTACAGCTGAAAACAATGAGATTGCACAGGGGAAAAAGGCTTCTGTGGGAGGTGTGGAAAATTTTCTACAAAACCTGCTCCTGGCAAATTTAGTCAAGCAACCAGATCAAATACTTTGTAAAGTAGGACATAGAACAGTGTGCAGAAGGATCAGGCCTTAATATACTAACCCCCTGATACTGAGCATAAGTAAGTCGTGCTGAATTCAATGGGACTTATTGTCAGGTGAGAGCATTCTACAAGCAAGCACCAGTAGTAAGAAGCCCCTGTCTCCTGTCGCCACTTGCTTCACCTTAGGGGCCCCTGAAGAGGGCTTCCCCCAAACTCTGTTGAACCCCTTAAGGACCAGTCCATATCAGAGCAGGTGATTCCCCAGATATTGGTCTCAAGCTATATGGGACGTTATATGTCAAAAGTAGCATTTTGAATAGTGCCCATCAACAAATTGGTTAGTGAAGGCTTTTTAACACAGGGGAGGTATATATGCCTATTGGTCTCTTCCAGTTAATAACCAGACTCCCAACTGTAGCATCTGAACAGTCTTCAAGGACAAAGCAAACAAGTTATGCCGTGAAGCCGCTAAGGGGGCCTAAATCAAGCTCTATCCAAAGATGAGAGGGCAGCACAAAGCCAAATAAGGTGGTGCTGTGGATTAAACCACAGAGCCTAGGACTTGCTGATCAGAAGGTCAGCGGTTCGAATCCCCGCGACGGGGTGAGCTCCCGTTGTTCGGTCCCAGCTCCTGCCAACCTAGCAGTTCGAAAGCACAAAGTGCAATTAGATAAATAGGTACCACTCCGGCGGGAAGGTAAAGAGCGTTTCCGTGTGCTGCTCTGGTTCACCAGAAGCGGCTTAGTCATGCTGGCCACATGACCCAGAAGATGTCTGTGGACAAACGCCAGCTCCCTCGGCCAATAAAGTGAGATGAGCGCTGCAACCCCAGAGTCGGTCACGTCTGGACCTAATGGTAAGGGGTCCCTTTCCCTTTACCTTACTAGCTAAAGGAAGATGTCTTCTCAATTGCACATTAAGTACTGATCACATTTCCCCCTTTCTAGTCTACTGTTGAGTTTATATACCATGAAAACCTACTTATTTGTTGCTGCTGCGCATTCCCAAGTCCACGAGAAGCCTGAGGCAAATGTTCCCCCTGTTCACTTTTCCCTAGAATGTAGTGATCTGGGTGAGAGGTTTGCCCTCTGATCCTGACGTCATGGGCTCCAGGGACAGTCCCAGAATTACAAAAGCCATCCTGGCTTCTGATCTGATCCTGGGATGTCCCTCTTTCCCCCAGTAGCACCATCACTGAGCCTGAGGAGAACGTGACGCTTCTCCCAAGTGACAACAATGGCAGCTGTGACTGCGATGGAGCATCTCCTTGCCTCTCCATGGCTGCCGCTGCCAACTTCCTCCCTTGGGCAGCTCATAGTGGCTGCTAGAGAGCGGGCAAGGAGGAGGAGGAGGCCCAGCCCTGTGTGACACACCAGATTTGAGAGGCGGGCAGAGAACAGTGCCGCCTTAGGCGGGAGGAAAGGGAGAGCGCAAGAAGTCTGGATTTTAAAAAATAATGCTTTGTGCATCCATGTCTTATCATGCCCTTTTCTAAAATTTATTTATTGGCGTGTGTGTTTCTTTTTGTAAATCTACCAAAGAAAAAAATAAAATAAAATGGGATTAAGGGGTTTTCTAAGCGGGTGGAGGGTGGGTATGGTGAGTCCCATTTGCCCTTCTTCTGAAAGGAACTGCTCTGCGGAGGGCACAAAAATGGGGTGGTTGAGGAGGGTCAATTGATGGGGGGGTGAGAAATATCCCTACTTTCATCTGAGAAATGTTAGAAGGGGTGTGTTTGCTCTTTGGTCTTGACTCCTGGCTCCTGAGTCACTCCAGAATTCTGTCCATGTCCTAGCCCTAACAGTCTTTTTGAGATGATTTTTAAAAATTACCGTACTTCTTTGACGATCCTTCGTAGCCGAGTAAGATTGTCTTCCATGAACACGATCTTAACAGCGAGTCCATAAGTGACTGTGGAGGCCAATTCTGGATCCACGCGTCCTTCTACAGTGGGGACATAGTTTTCTGGGCAGAAGTTGATCACGGTGAGGATTGGCCAAGCATTCCTTTTAGCATGTTTCTCCCTTGCGTCCTGAGTTCGAGTGTCTTCAAAGCCCAGGACACCTTTGGTAAAGGCTGTTCTCCAATTGGAGCACTCACAGACCAGTGTTTCCCAATTATCGGTGTTTATACTACATTTTTTAAGATTTGCCTTGAGAGAGTCTTTAAACCTCTTTTGTTGACCACCAGCATAATGCTTTCCATTTTTAAGTTCGGAATAGTCGCTTTCGAAGACAATAATCAGGCATCTGCACAACATGACCAATCCAACAAAGCTGATGTTGAAGAATCATTACTTTGACACTTGCTTCTTCCAGTACACTGGCATTAGTTCGTCTGTCTTCCCAACTGATGTGTAAATTTTTTTGGAGACACCGTTGATGGAATCTTTTGAGGAATTGGAGATGGCGTTTATACGTGGTCCATGTTTCACAAGCATACAGTAAAGTTGGTAGTATGATAGCTTTGTAAACAAGCATTTTGGTTTCCCAGCGAATGTCCCAGTCCTCTGCACTTCAACCAGGAGAAAACTGCACTCGCAGAGCTCAGGCAATGCTGGATTTCGGCACCAGTGTCGGCTCTTGTGGAAAGATAACTGCCCAGGTAGGAGAAGTGATCAACACTTTCCAATGTTACACCTTTAATTGGGTTTGTGGCACTGCAGAGGGGTTGTTTTGTGCTTGTTGGTGTAGCACTTTGGTTTTTTGGATGTTGAGTTACAGGCCAAGCTTTTCATAAGCTTCTGCGAAGATATTTAGGATGGTTTGGAGATCATCCTCTGAGTGTGCATGCACTACGTTGTCATCAGCATACTGAAGCTCTATGACGGAAGTTACGGTAACCTTATTCTTTGCTTTCAGCCTACTCAGATTAAAGAGCTTTCCATTTGTTCAATATATAGGGTGGGGAGTTTCCCTTCAACAAAGTGTAGGATCATATTGACTTTTTGGCTCAGCCTCTATATAGACTTCACTGAAATGTCTTCCCTTTCTCTGAAGCTATTGGATATAATTACAAAGAGGCTTAATACTGCATGCTAACTTGCAATAATAATAAAAAAGCAAAGCACTGAATGCTAGTTATGCATGAATAATGCAAAATATTGCTTATGAATAGTCATCCACAGTATTACATCAGCTTTGGTGTTCTTTTATTTCTTCCTAATATCTTCTAATAGTTAAAAGCATGCAGTTCCCTAAAGGGGTATTTTTGGAAGGCATGATTTTAAAGAGGGCATTTGTGGTATAGAGCGCATTCAGATTATTTAAAATGTAAAAGCAGGCAGCTGGAACTGAAATCTAATTCAGGAATAGAACAGCCATTATAAGTTCAAAAATATATTGTTGCACATTCACAGGGTTTCAAAGTAAATTACTGGCATATTGTGTAGTTAAAATATGAGAGGATTAATCAGAGATCACCCTGAATCAGCATCTGGAGAGCTATATGTTCTCCACTCCTGCTCTTAGACTTTTGGTTGTACCGTATATTCACACACACCTCAGAGTATTTACCTCACTCCTGTCAGTTCTTTTCTCCTTCTCTTTCCACACTTAACTTGAACCCTATTCCTGTCCCCAATTACCAAATTCTTTCATCCTTTATCCATCTCACTTTTTTTTAACATCCAGGCCTTCCTCCTATAACAGCTTCCTTCTCTTATCTTCTTCCTCTTTATTCCTGCTCTCTTATTACTTTTAAAAACATTAACCTAATATCCTTCAATGCCCTCTCTGGACTTTTCACCTCAGGGGAGGAAGGAGAAGTTGCCTGACAGGAGACTATGTGGGAAGGAAGGAAGGAGGGTGTGTGTGGGTGTGGGTGGGTGTGGGTGTGGGTGTGGGTGTGTGTGTGAGAGAGAGAGAGAGAGAGAGAGAGAGAGAGAGAGAGAGAGAGAGAGAAGTGGAAGGCACAGCAATAGCTCCCAGGGGCTTCTTATTTTCCTCTCCTTTTTTCACCCCTTTCAGTTCTGCCTTTCCACTTCTCTCTTTCTTTCTTTTCCATCCATCGTACTCAGTTGACGACACTGTCCATGTCCTCCTCTTTCCTTCTCTTCTTCCTATCCATGCTTCACCTGCTCTCTAGCCTAATCCTGTCTCCACACACATATATACATTGCATACGTGCAGAGCAGCTACACCTAGTATCCAGCCAACCTGGGGTGGGTTGTGGTGCGGAGGCTCAGTTGAAAGTGGCCTGAGGTCCACCAATGCTCCCTGTCCCATGGGCTGAATCTAGGCATATATATAAAAAACGCTGTGAAAACGCTTTTTAAAAAAAGTTTTAAAATATATGTCAAATTCGCCATTAGCTCCCCATCGCCATCTAGTGTCACATTTGTATAATGCGCTTAAAATGTTATATTTGCAATGGCCATGGTTGGACGTTATCCTATTATAATGCAGCCTGCATGCCATTTTCACTAATATGTGCATTTTTATGCACACTTTACCAAAGCAAATGCATTTTCCAGCCATCTCTGCCTGCAGCTCAGAAACAGAAAGTCAGCCCTTGCCTTTATGCATTATTCTACTGTAGACTGCAATGGGAGACCTGTGACACTCCAGACTTTTTTTGCACCACAATGCCTAAGACAAAGGTGTGATAACAGTTTAAGAGGTGCCGTATTTTCCCCTGTATAAGACTATGTTTTTTTAAAAAAAAATCAAGCTAAAAAGTGGAGGTCGTATTATACATGGATAGTGCATAGAGTGGATATTTGATTGGTTGCTGCCACAGCTGTCAGCGGCTATTGTGCGTGCTATTGGTTGCTGTGTCAATGGGTGGTATTGATTGGCTGACGCTCCAGCTGTTGGGCGGGCAATTGGCAGCTTCTACCAGCGACGGGACAGATGGGAGGTGGATTTTGCGAAGCATGCGGTTGATTGATTTTCGGCAGTTCCCCCCCCCAAAAAAAGCTGAATAACCCTTGATAATATCCCCCAACAAAGCTCAACAACTCTGTGCCATCTCCCTCCATTTTCTTAAATCTGAGTCCCCCAAAATGTGTTATACATGGGGGCATCTTATAGACAGAAAAGTATGGTACTTATTTTACATAAGGAAAGACTTTGCAAATAAAACAGGGCCCTTTACATAGAAAGTCTAGAAACTCACTCTTCCCACTGCAATATTGCTATCATATGTTTCAACTCGTATTTGTCACCATAGGTAAAGGTAAAGGGACCCCTGAACATTAGGTCCAGTCGTGGCCGACTCTGGGGTTGCGGCACTCATCTCACTTTATTGGCCGAGGGAACCGGCGTACCGGGTCATGTGGCCAGCATGACTAAGCCGCTTCTGGTGAACCAGAGCAGCGCACGGAAACGCCGTTTACCTTCCCGCCAGAGCGGGACCTATTAATCTACTTGCACTTTTGACGTGCTTTCGAACTGCTAGGTTGGCAGAAGCAGGGACCAAGCAATGGGAGCTCACACCATCGTGGGGATTCAAACCGCCAACCTTCTGATCAGCAAGTCCTAGGCTCTGTGGTTTAACCCACAGCGCCACCCACATCACCATACTTTATCATAAAAATAGCCCCCACCAGGACATTGATAGGCTGAAATCCACCCAAGACTAATCAAGATTAGGCCAAGTCAATCACAAATTAACTATCACATGCATTTCATGAACACACAAGCGGTTGGGTAGAAAAAATTGTTATTTGTTTATGTATCCAAGTTCTTCCTATTTTTGTCTGATGTTTGGACAGTCATAGTATGTTCCTTGTGGACCAAAATCATATAATACTTTTGAGCCCTCCAGCTACATGCCACAAATACTTTAAATATATCACAAAGAAGCTCTGTGTAAAAGCACATTGGTTTTTTTAAAAATCATATATAAAAATAGCGGCTCAGCTTTGATTTCCAAAGAACACTTTAATAGAAACACTTCTTGAGTAATGTGCCTGTTCCTAGGCAACTAACTAATGAATGAGGTAGATTAAATATTCCTTTAATAAACAGGTGTTGCTTTCTCTGGCTCAGGTGAGCAAATAAATCAGTTTAAGGCTGCAATCCTTAACACATAGGGAGTAAGCTCCCTTGAGTTACCAAGTGACTTATTTCTGAGTATAGGACTGCCCTGAGAGAGAACAACAATTCTTAAAAACTAAATTGTCACGATTTGCTTATTCTGGGCACAGGGAAGTACTCTAAGCAAGACAATGAAGGCACTGTTTCATGTTTTCGCTTTTATCCAACCCAGCCTGCCACTGTTATGTGCAGAGATCCACAGATAACCTGTGTCTACAGACCTCTATTTATGGCCATAAAGGGGGAAACAGATCTTCTAAGAAATGTCGGTATATAAAAATGGAGATATTTTGGAACAGGACAATAGTGTATGTATTAAAAGTGCAAGAGGGGGAGTAGCAGTAAACTCATGGGGAGAGGCAAGCCTCAAACTGCAAGGTTCATTCTTACTAAAACATTACCAAAAGCCCCACCTACTGCAAATGCAATCTTCTCTGGGGGCAGCGGTATTGAAATATACTCAGAGTCGCAAAGTGATTTCATGCTCTTTATTCAGCTCATAGTGGTCAGGAGGAATGAATGAAAGGCCCCTCAAAGTATCTGCTTTATTTTTTTTTTAATAAATGTTTATTAGGATTTTACAACACATAAAAATCAAACAAAAACATATCAACACAAAAAACAAAAAATACACACTCAGTAAAAAACAAGAAAAAGAAAAAGAATCCACTTTTAAATTTCAAGGTTCTATATCCCTCTTTCCTGACCTCCTCACATCTCCCTTTTTTGTGTTCCTCTTTATTCCATCAAATTCAGCAAATTCTAACCCTCTTTCACATCTCATTTATAATTATGTACTCCCACTTGTTATATCTCTAATTTCCCCTCTTTTTTAGATCCTTTTTTTTTCATACCTCTTTTAACCATATCCCAAATGCCATGTTACCTTTACATCCCACATCCTTTTAACATTCAAACAATTTACTATATTTCTGTAGATAATCCTCGAACTTTTTCCAGTCCTCTTCCATCAACTCTTCTCCCAGGTCTCGAATTCTGCCAGTCATTTCTGCCATCTCCATATAGTCTATCACTTGTATCTGCCATTCTTCCACGGTGGGCAAATCTTGTGTCTTCCAATATTTAGCGAGAAGTATTCTTGCTGCTGTTGTTGCGTACATAAAAAATGTTCTGTCTTTCTTTGGCACCAATTGGCCGACTGCTTTATATACATTATTTACACAATGGGCTGCACATGATTGGCTAATTCCGGAATTCTACTGTAAGCCAATCAGGTTGTGGATTCACTTCTATCTGGAGCATGATTGGGTGGTTCCTGCCAACCAATCAGACTGCTGCAGTTTGGATCCTATTCAACTCGGTACATAACAAGTATTATTTCCTTCAAGAAGAATTACGTTGAGAGCAGGGCTGGCTCAAAATATTTTGCTGCCTGGGGCAAAGGACAAGATGGTGCTCTCCGATCCATCTACATAAGCTGACTTGACTGATTGTGGAATCTTGTTGCAACACCAGTGATGGGACAGAGTCTTCGATTGCACTGGCAGGTAGAAGTCTAGCTTATTTATTTATGATTCATTTAATGACATTTATAGCCCGCCTTTCTTCCACTGTGGAACACTAAGTGGCACACACGTGGTTCCTAGGCTGTCACTTATCCAGGCGATGACTAGACCTGAACCTCCTTCAGGATCTCTCTAGTGTTCATGAAAATTGCTTTACTTGGAGGTCACAGAAAACAAGGAGTGGTACATCTATAGAGATTACCCAAGGTGGTTATTTCTTGTACACGTTTGAAGACATTTATTTTTATTACAGCTTCACACATTGAACCACTCAGCCCTAAAACTGGAAATCATTCCCAGTGCTAAGGCCTGGGTGTGAGAAATTTTTACACAAGTAGCAGCAGATAATCCAATATTTCAGTCCTCATATTTTAGTCCCCCTGTATTTTAGATTGTTTAACGAATAATCCATTTAAATCCCACTCTGGCGATCTCTCGCACCTTCCAATTCACTCTTAATGTACCACAAACTACCAATCTTACCTTAAAAAACAAAGAAACAAAAACAAAATGTGGGTCAGTTTCTCTCCTGTAAACTGATGTGATTTCAAAGCTTTGATATAAAAGCCCTTTTGAACATATATGTTCAGTGAATCTACCTTTCTGTGTTTTTTTGTTTTTGTCTTTAGCTAACCTGTTCTGCTACGGTGATTCTCTACCATTTCAGAGGACATTTGAAATCTGTGCTGCCCTGTGCAAGGGCATTCTGTAAAAAGAGAATTTCCCGTCATTTGGCAAAGATGGCAGGGATGGGGAGGGACTTGCATAAATTGTGATTCCATCTTAAATGATGTGCCGGTAATAATCAGAAACGGGGCTTAGAATATTATGCATGACTAGTCAAAGAGGATATTTTATTTTATTTATCCAGCACGAAGAGCAGAGCCTCCCTGCAGAACTCCCATTGATTTTAATGTATGCAAAATTGGACCCTAGCTGAGTTAATTAGTACTTGACAAAAATTCACTCCCCACTTTACTCTGATTAACATATCTTGAAATTTAGATAAAGAAGGGCAAAATAATTACTGGATGCAAATGAAGGCTGAAGGATGCTGACTACAAGCAGGTACAAATGGGGAAAGCTCTGGAGCATCACTGTCTCCATTTATAACTCAGTTATTGTTTAACTTTGTCGTTTACCCTTCTATGTGAGTGGCAGGGGGAGAAATTGGGGAGAAATTCAGGTTGGCAACCCTACCTAATCCACTTTCTGACACAATAAGTGAAGTGAAACCATCCTTCTAAAATCTGTACTTTTCTCAATTTTGCAGTTCAACAACAACAAGCCATTTGGGGGGGGCATTTCTCCAACCTGCAGGCAAGAATCCACAGTCAGGATTTGACTATGAGAGGTTTATTATTATTATTATTATTATTATTATTATTATTATTATTATTATTATTATTTTTGTATCCCGCCCTCCTGTTGCTCGGTCCCAGCTCCTGCCAACCTAGCAGTTCAAAAGCATGTCAAAGTGCAAGTAGATAAATAGGTACCACTCTGGCGGGAAAGTAAACGGCATTTCCATGCGCTGCTCTGGTTCGCCAGAAGCGGCTTAGTCCTGCTGGACACATGACCCGGAAGTTGTATGCCAGCTCCCTTGGCCAATAAAGCGAGATGAGCGCCACAACCCCAGAGTCGGTCACGACTGGACCTAATGGTCAGGGGTCCCTTTACCTTTACCTTATCCCGCCCTCCCTGGCCAAGGCTGGGCGCAGAGGGTCTAACATCATAAAACAACACAATAAGCATAAAAACAGACATCAATTAATTAGAATACATCTTAAAATTAATTCAGACAAGTTAAAATCCGGGCAGGTGGCAATTATCAGGATGGAATTGAGAGTGGATAATAATTGCCAGGACCAACTGTTTCCACTGATCATACAAGGACCTGTGAGTGGGTTGGGGGTCTCCTTCGGGCTTGTTTTAGACAAGGGAAAGTAAGTCAAACTGCATCTTACCCCAAGGCCTGGTGCCTATCCCAATCGACCAGGCAGCTCTCAACTATCAACAGCAGGCTTCCCCAGCCTGGTGCTCTACCTCCAGATATCATTGAAGTACAACTCCCATCATCCTTGCCCATTGCCCATGCTGGCCAGGGCAGATGAGAACTGCAGTCCAAAACATCTGGAGGGCATCAGGTTGGTTAAAGGTAAAGGGACCTCTGACCATTAGGTCCAGTCGTGGCCGACTCTGGGGTTGCAGTGCTCATCTCACTTTACTGGCTGAGGGAGCCAGCGTACAGCTTCCGGGTCATGTGGCCAGCAGGACTAAGCCGCTTCTGGCAAACCAGAGCAGCGCACGGAAACGCCGTTTACCTTCCCGCCAGAGTGGTAGCTATTTATCTACTTGCACTTTGACGTGTTTTCGAACTGCTAGGTTGGCAGGAGCAGGGACTGAGCAACGGGAGCTCACCCCGTCGCGGGGATTCGAACCGCCGACCTTCTGATTGGCTCTGTTTAACCCACAGAGCCACCCACGTCCCTTCAGGTTGGTTAAGGCTGGCCAATAACAGCAAGCAGCAGGTCAGAGACATGCAAAAGAGCATCTGCTGCCCCCAGAGGGCTGAGTGAACTTCTCACACTGAAAGCATCTAGGGGAGAAATAAAAATACACAAGTCATTATATTGTTATTTGTGCTTACGAGGGGCTGTCAATAGAAAATGTCCTAGAAAGGTCTTGTGTTTCATGTCTTCTGCATCTTGTTTATTGCTAAAAGGCAACACACACACCCCATGACCCCTTGTTCCAAGGTTTCAAAGGGATTTGAAAGAAGCATGAACTGTCTGTTCAGCAGGCTATGAAAAGGTCACGTCAGCAAACTCTGCACGCTCCCTGAGGAACATTCGCAGGGCTTCTGTACTAAATGTTCTCCCTTGCCTTCAGCAGCGATATACAAATTAAAATGCATGTCAGTAAGAAAAGAGATGTATATAGGCAAAAAATACCTCGAATTATCATGATCAAATGTCATTTAACTTCAAGATTCATTGGTCACAGTGAAGATATTTCATTTGATGCAAGTGAAAGAGATAACAAAAATGCGTGTTCTAGTTCCATTACTTTTTTGCATATCTAAAGTGACTGGTAATACTAGCTTCACTGAATACATTTAAATCCTTCCAAATTGCTTCCACCAACCTAGCGAAGATTGCCATGATTTCAACACTCTTAAATGATACAGTAATGACAGGGGTGGAGACCAACATGATGACTGACTTCAAAAGACACTACTCATTATTCAGAGAGAGGAACTGCAGAGACATCCCTGACCTGAGAGAATAGCAGCCCCTTAAACAAAGGTCAATTTGGTGGCTATGGAAACTGTAATTATTTGATCCTTTAATAAGAAACCTCCACTTAGTTGGGCAGAACATGCAGCTGGCTGGCTACAGAACAGCAAGCACTGCCACCTTTTTCATAGCCTGAAATAAGACAAAGGGATTCTAAGTGTGTTAGCTGCCAATGGCCATAAGAACATACTCTCAACACCAGGTATAGGCAAACTCGGCCCTCCAGATGTTTTGGGACTACAATTCCCACCATCCCTGTCCTGTTAGCTAGGGATGATGGGAGTTGTAGTCCCAAAACATCTGGAGGGCCGAGTTTGCTTATGCCGGCTCAACACAATCAGTTGCACTTAAAGGAGCACTTTTCTTATATTTTTGTATTGCAGGAAAAGGAACGTGCAAAATGGCTTCCCTGGACATGCTCAGAAGGAATTTCAAGATATTTGGCCTTTAAAAGGGGCCAGGTTGCCTTAGGCACTGTCGCTTCAATTCTTGTATACTGGATATTGTTTCTGAAATATGCTCAGAGTCAAGAGTGGATTTCATGCTCTTTATTCAGCTCATAGTGGTGAGGAGGAATGGAAGTCCCCTCAAAGTATCTGCTTTATATACATTATTTACACAATGGGCTGCACGTGATTGGTTAATTCCGGAATTCTCCTGTAGGCCAATCAGGTTGTGGATTCACTTCCATCTGGAGCTGGATTGGGTGGCTCCTGCAGACCAATCATACTGCTGCATTGTTCTAGGACCCATCAGAGTGCTGCATTCTGAATCCTATTGTTCTAGGACCAATCAGACTGCTGCATTCTGAATCCTATTGTTCTAGGACCAATCAGACTGCTGCATTTTGGATCCTATTCAACTCAGTACATAACAGTTTCATTCGATTATATGTTGTTAACCACCATGGGCACCCTTCGGGGAGAAAGGGCAGATTATAAATGTAACTAATGCATCTATGTATGAATCAATAAATTTACAAATAAATAATAGTAATAATAAACTTATTAAACGTTATTGGAACTTGTGTTGTCCTTTCATGGAATCACAGACTTGTAGAGCTGGAACACATAGGGATGGTGAAGAAACTGGATTCAATTTGTATTTAAAGGCAAGCCTCCCTCATCTGCACCTTCTGAAACAATATGAGGACCAAAACACACCCATCTTTTGCAGTTCACACTTCAGTGCAGTTCTCCAGCTAAGCGGTGTGTGAAAAATGCATATGCTAAGCTATAGTGTGCATAAAAATGCTCAATGAAAATGACATACAGGAATGCATTATAGTAGGGGCACTGATTTGCATAAAAATATAGGCAAAATTGCATACTAAATGTGCATATCAGGATAAATTAACATTAAACTGCTTGTGAATTTACATGAGGTCTTTTTTTTTTTTTAATTGCTTGTTGATGTGTAAACAAGAGAATTGAATTGAAGATTAGGAAAATGAGAAACCAAGAGAAACCAAAACTGGCAGATTTGCCTTCAAGTTGGAAATAAGCAAATTTCTTCTGTGAGGCTGTGCATATTTACTTGGGAATAAGACCCGCTGTGTTCAATGGAGTTCCTCTTCCCTGCTTTCCCCACTAAACTGAACATTCCCCCTTGGTTTAAATCACCCATTCAAAGACCTCTTTATCCAGAAAGTAAGGTAAAGGTAAAGGTACCCCTGCCCGTACGGGCCAGTCGTGTCCGACTCTAGGGTTGTGCGCCCATCTCGCTTAAGAGGCCGGGGGCCAGCGCTGTCCGGAGACACTTCCGGGTCACGTGGCCAGTGTGACGAAGCTGCTCTGGCGAACCGGCACCAGCGCAGCACACGGAAACGCCGTTTACCTTCCCGCTATAAAGCGGTACCTATTTATCTACTTGCACTTAAGGGTGCTTTCGAACTGCTAGGTGGGCAGGAGCTGGGACCGAAAGATGGGAGCTCACCCCGCCGCGGGGATTCGAACCACCGACCATACGATCGGCAAGTCCTAGGCACTGAGGTTTTATCCACAGCACCACCCGCGTCCCCCTATCCGGAAAGTAGGAATACATAAAAAGACACCCCCCCCCCCAAAAAAAAAACCCTTCCTCAAAGAAGGAAGTGATTCAAACTCAACAGAGTATTGCTTGTTTCCTCCTCATCAGTAACATAAGCTTTGGGTCACTAATTACCATGCAAGACTTTCTGATAGTGGGAACGGAGGTGGAGGAAAATGAAACACTTCATTTCAGTAAACACTTGACTTCATTTATCTGTCTAATTTTCGCACGTACCATTGCTAGATTTCCAATTATTCTTCGGGCAAAGAGTATTCTCCCCAGAGGTATGACTCAAGCTCCTCAGTGGCACGACCTTTCAGAAAAGTACATGTTCTGTAAACGCATTTTCCTTGATACAAAATGTGCCTGATTTCCTTCGTGTTCCTGTCACTGCTGTATAGGGAACAATTCTGAGAGACAGCCATTCTCTTTACGTTTCAGCTTAACAAAAATAGTTTGCTTAAATAATTAAAAAATACCATCTAAAATCTCTCAATCTTTAAACTGTATAGACTTTTCTTCTCTGTTTTTTTCCAGATTCTAATCTTGTGTAAACCTGCCCAGCAGAGGGTGGTGTTGCACACTTAAGTGTGCAAATCACTTGAAATGAAGACAGCATTAACCATCAACCACAGAAGATTAAATAAAGCACGGATAAATTTCATATAGGGGTTTGTTTTTAATACAATCGAATCTATAAGCATTTGAATGAACCATAGATTTATGTTTTATCATAACTATCTGCTATAGAAGAATGCGTATTTAGGCATGCACGCTTCAAATAAAAATGGGGGGAAAGATTGTTCCAGTTGGCATAAAAACTACAGGTGTTCCAGCTTGTAGTTTGTGATGAATGTGCTGCAGAGACTGTCTAAAATCTTGGAATGGGGAAATTGCAGATTACAGGGACAGCATTGGCCAATGCAATTTACATCCTTCAAGAGGACACAACTTTTCTCCTTTTTCAGGGTCTCCTTGCACTCCTGGTTATCTTGCTTAAATAACTTCCAGGTTTGCATAACCATATCTTGCCTTCTATTTCCAGTGTTCTGGAATGAGTGTCCAAAATGGCACCACACACACACACACACACAAAATAAAGAAAGAGAGAGATGAGGGAACCCAAAGTGTACAGAAGTACAAAAATATTTGGGGAGAGGAAACCCCAATAGGGATGGGGAATGTTAGAACAGTCCAATGCTCACTGGCCTTGAATACTGACTGACGGTGGGGGGATGGAGGGGGGATCCATTCCATACGGTGGGGGGATGAATTCCATACAGTGCAATTTTGTTGCAGGTTCCACATGTTGAATATTAATAAGACAGCAAGGGTTTGTATAAGCTTGTGAGGTGCACACTTGGATATTTCTATGCATCTTTGTTGCAATTCAGATCGCCCTGTATCATTTTACTACATACATAGCAACCACAAAGGGACATTTTTCTTGCCTGACATAATGTCAAAGACATGGCACTGTTAGCTCAGCAACCACCCTCGAGAGATTCCTGTGGAAGGGAATATGGATATATGTGGAAGGCACTTTGATGCCCAGCTGCAAGGGTACAGCAATTCCATTTGTCGCCATAAATTATCAAGTGACCTCTTAAATATGCCATACTGAGCAGTTCCACAAGCCTCATCTAGGTGACATTTCACAAGGTAACTTTCAAGAGGTTCCCCCACCTCACTGATCCATCATAACAGCTCAAGCATATAGGATATTTCACATTCATGCATAGAGACACATTAAAGAATATTATTAATTCAAAGGTGAGCTAATTCCATGTTCCAAAAGCTCTTGACAGAGCCTTGTGTGGTATCTTTGGGTCAAGGCTTAATGTGCATTTCTACAATTATTGCAGAGAGCTTCCAAAGAACGAACCTGAGATATGGATTTTTAAAAACAAACAAACCAATCGATCTTCAAGAAGAAAACAAAGTGGTTCTAAATAGGGTGTGCACCACAAGATTTGGTTTAGATCCTGATGTGGCACTTTGGAAGATAGCCTTCCTGTGCAAGAGGTACTAGGAGAGTTTAGGTTCTGAGTCCATTTGACTTCCCTACACCAGTTCACTATTGACCTCCCTGTAGCCCTTTTGGTGCCTGGTGGAGATGTTCGTCTTTCAACAGCAAGACTCACCGTACCCTCCAACATTCCTCTGATTAAAATAGGGACATCCTAAGGAAAAGCAGGCCATTCCAGGATCAAATCGGAAACCGGAATGGCTTCTGGAAATCTGGGACTGTCCCTGGAAAATAGAGACACTTGGAGCGCCTGCTGTTACAGTTTAGGGATGGCTTTAAAAAGCAATTGCTTAGTCGCCCCAAGTGTTTTGTGGGCAACCGGTCTGAACACAGCGTCTGAAGAACTTGGAGCAACAGAACAATCTGGCCATTATAAAGAAACTCTGTCCTTGGTATGCCTTTCCCCCCCCTTCTCAGTTTGATTCCCTGGCACTATATTTGTATAAATTAACTATCCCAAAATACAGACGTGCCTTCACACTGGCCAGGTTGGATGTGATGCCCTCTGCTGTACTTGAGGGCATATACCAAAAGATTCCAGCTGAGAAACGACTCTGCCCCTATTGAGATGGCAATCTGGAAACAGTGGCTCATGTTCTCCTGTCCTGTCCTCTTTATAAAGATCTGAGGAATGAAATCATCACCCCACTCCTACTTACCATCCCAGGCCGCCCATCTGCGGCCACATCGTTCTTTCTTTTATCAGATCAAAATGATCAGACAACAGCAAAGGTTGCTAGGTTTATCGAGGATGCAATGAGATTAAGGGCCACTATCTGAACGATAATCTTGGTCATTTGATTGTCCATTGTTGTCTTTTTAATTGTATATATTGCTTGTTTTATGTTGCTATGGCCATTGGCTAATGCGAATAAAGTTTATCTATCTAAACCGGTCTGAACATTTCAGATATGTGAGTGATGTCCCTGGGTGAGCTTCCTGCCAAATTGCAGGCAAATTGGTCCAGGGGTGTTTGTGCTAGGCAGAGAACTAAACGAGATTAACTCTCAAGGGAAAAGCATTCTCTCCGATTACAAGTGTGCCCTGTCAGTTACAATGAAGCTCTCCCTCTCTGGCCTCACTAGTTCAAATGGGGAACATTCCTCTCTAGAGATATAGTTGTAAACCACTGGGATGGTGGAGGTTGCCAGCTTCATCCCATATACTTCAAGTGTCTCCCGACCTGGCAACTGAAGTATGTCTCTGTGTAGGCCAGCCTTCTGCAACCTGCTGCTCTCCAGATGTTATTGGGTTACAACCCCCATCATCTCTGACCATTGGCCGTACTGGGTGGGGTTGACGGGAGTTGTAGTCTAAACTATCTAGAAGGCACCGGGTTGGGAAAGGCTGGTGTAGACCTTCGACAAGCCTATGGAGGGCTGAATCAGGCAACTCTGCAAATGAGGCCCTCACTTTTTCTTTTTTAAAAAAATACATCTTTATTGGTTTAAAATACAATCTTACAGTAAAGGTAAGTACAACAAAGTTAAGCACAGAAAAGAAAAAAAGAAAAGAGAAAAGAGGGGGGAAAGAATTCTCCACATCAAAAAGTACAAAAAGTTTAAAAGTAACAACAAGAAGAAAAAACAGCAATTAAAAGTACCAGATATTTATACAACATCATGTCTTATCCAATAAAGTCTTCTGTGAGAAGCTTCCAATCGTTCTCATTATGCTTTTTCTATTGTCTTGATTTTATCACACAGTTTGTTTTATATCTTTTTCCATATATACCTTTAAGATGTGTATTCCATTTATTTATTATACACAAATATCATTCAATTCTGCTAGGATGGTATCATTTTTACAATATAGTCTTATATATTCCTTAAATATTTTCCATTCTCCGTTTACTTTTTGATTTAAGGTTCCCCTGACTTTTCCACTCAACTTTGCTAATTGGAAATACTCCATCATGAGTGTCTGCCATTCTGTTATCGCTGGTGTTGTTTCACATTTCCAACTTCTGGCCACTAGTATTCTCACAGCTGTGACTGCGTACATGAACAGTGGTCTTGTGTTTTGCTTTTTGGTCACTTCATGGCTTGGATGGCCTAAATGTGCATGTTTTCTTCCCCTCTCAGCATTGTGTACTTCAGGATTTGTGGTGTTTGTTTGTTTGTTTGTTTGTTCGTTCGTTCGTTCTAAAAGAATGATCCACATGCTTTGCATATGCCTGAGGGAGCATTCTTGATCTTATGACCTTGTCAGATCCCAAGAGATAGGAAGGAACTGGCTCACCTAGCAATTGCTGCCACATTACCATTGCTGTGGGGAAATCCTCTTCCGTTTAATACATATTCATCACCAATTGATTTTTAAAGGGGCAGTTGGTTTTTTTTTTTTAAGCTATTTTGAGGCTATAGGCTCGGCAATTATTTCCCCCATCATCATCCTTCCCATCACTCTGGATAATAAACCAAATGCAGCAAGAAGTAGCTGACTTGCTAAATAAGCCCAAGGGAAGAGAGCAGCTGGAATTTTCAGCTTATTTGGGAATGTTTGTTTGTCAGAAAAACAAGGCACACTGGGGGAAGGTCATGGCTCAGGGACCTATTGCTTGGCAGGCAGAAGGTCTGAAGTTCAATCCTGAAGGTTCAATAGCTGATGATTGACACAGTACAGAGGGCCCTTTGCTTCACTTCATTTTGTGATAAGAACATTTTTTAATGTATTTATTTTGTTTCTTCATTCTAGATAAATTATCTACTATAGGCATTTTCATACCATTTTTCAACCATATTCCCAGGGCAATTTACAAGGAAGAATAAAACAATTAGAAAGGCGATTGAAAATAAAATAAAGGGCTGCACAAACCACAAATGCATCATAAAACAGTTGGCAAGATTAATTTATATCTCAAGCACATGCAGTGGGACACATTCTCAAAGGAGAATAAGGTCTCATCCACAGCATAAAGCACACTGAACACACATTTGAAGCACATGGCTTCCCACAAAGACTCCTGAGAACAGGGCATTGGGAGTTAGAGCTCTGTGGCGGGTAAAATCAGTTTCCAGGAATCTTGGCGAGAAGCCATGCACTTGAATGTGCTTTAAATAGATGCCGTGGATGTGACCTTGGGTGCCAGGAAAACCTCTGAAAAAGGAGTTCTGCATCTGGGTGACACCAGCACTGAAATGTTTTTCTCACTGGTCCCTGTAGATAAATAGGTACCGCTTCAGCCACCATCTCACCTCACCTGGTGGGCAGAAGTCTCTCCACCAAAGACCTCAGTATACAAGTAAAGGTAAAGGGACCCCTGACCATTAGGTCCAGTCACGGAAGACTCTGGGGTTGTGGCGCTCATCTGGCTTTATTGGCCGAGGGAGCCGGTGTACAGCTTCCGGGTCATGTGGCCAGCATGACTAAGCCACTTCTGGCAAACCAGAGCAGCGCACAGAAATGCTGTTTACCTTCCCGCCGGAGCAGTACCTATTTATCTACTTGCATTTTGACGTGCTTTTGAACTGCTAGGTTGGCAGGAGCAGGGACCAAGCAATGGGAGCTCACCCCGTGGCGGCGATTCAAACTGCTGACCTTCCAATCGGCAAGTCAAGTATTATTTGGTGTCTTCAGGTGGAAATGATGTACTCTCAAAAGCAAAAGGAGAGTTAAGGGAATGTCTTGCTGACTGGATTGAGTTCTCAGAAGGCACCTTAGACCAGGCCCTCCAGATGTTTTGGGACTACAACTCCCATCATCCCTGACCACTGGTCCTGTTAGCTAGGAATGATGGGAGTTGTAGTCCCAAAACAGCTGGAGGGCCAAGTTTGCCTATGCCTGCCTTAGACCCTGCCTCACAGCAGCTGCATCTAAGATATGCTCCCTCAACATTGGTTGGTGAGGAATATGCATTGACCTATAATCAGCAGCAGCCACAACTAAAAATATATCTACAAACATATAAGGAAGTAAGTCTGTACCCATCTTCAGTAGCCTTCAGAATCCCAAATATTCAGCAGCATAGGAGATAAGCCACCAAGATCCCCTGGAAATACCAGGACCTGATACCATTTGAAAAACAGGGCATAGAACTTAGACATGAATACCTGAAGGGAATATTTTGGTAGATTAAATTCCAGAAGTCAGTATCTAAGCATATGGTTAGCACACCCAACCGTTTTGACTAATTCGAAAACAGTTGATTATTAACTGACAATGTGCTGTGCTTTAAATACAGGGAATAAATAATTCAGTTCTCTTTGGCCTCGCATGCACACCTCAAGTTTTGGCTCAGACTTCCTGAAAAATGTGGCTTCCATACTTTCACTTTCTAGATGGGAATCACATCAATTGTTGCCATGAGAATGTGATAAGACTCTCCACAAAGTCTATATGATTAGATCCAAAATTATCTGGTTCTCCATTTTATTCAAATGAACACATCTCTACTGAGACACCTCGAACTGTTTACCAACTGCTTCCCCAAAACAGTCGCTGTCTAGTATTACTTTTGGTCCGAGGGATTGCCTTTTCTACTAAAAATCTAGTTCTTTCAGGATGGTTTCAGGAAGGGAAAATGCTACAAGGTCTGGTAAACTGCGTCCTATACATCAGGGGAACTTGTGGCCCTCAAAATGTTGTTAGATTAAACTCCCTTGATCATTGACTATCAATCACAATGGCTGAGACTGATGGGAGTTGGAGATCAATGACATCTGGAGGGGCAGATCCCCTACCTCTGCTTTAAATCAGGGGTTGCCTAGATAGTTCTGTCCAGATGCCATTGGACTACAAATCCCATCGTCCGTTACTATTAGCCATGCTGAATGGGGCTGATGGACTCCAACAATAACTGAAGGAACGTAGGTTCCCTATCCCTGTATATTTTGGCAGTTGGAGGTTCCAATAAAAATCATACTAACAAAGATCTCTAAGGAAACATTCCTTTAAGGAAAGACTAATGCAGTGATGGCCAAACTTGGCCCTCCAGCAGTTTTGGGACTACAACTCCCATCATCCCTAGCTAACAGGACCAGTGGTCAGGGATAATGGGAATTGTAGTCCCAAAACAGCTGGAGGGCCAAGTTTGGCCATCACTGGACTAACAGATCAACTCATACGCTCCTCAAGCCCACCTACCAAATTGTTTAGTATCTGTCATGAAGGCAAGGACTATACAAAAAATGCAGCACTTTGTTGACTAATGAATTTCTGAAATGATAGGAATGGAAGCTCAATTTGATGGACCTTGACTCATCTTCCCTGATGTAGAGGCCACAGTTTTCCAGGCCTTGTAGCATTTTTCCTTCCTGAAACTATTTTGATCCCTGATGGTGGGGCTGCTGGAAGCTGGGACCCAACAACGTCTGGAAGTCCACAGCGAACCCACCTGCACAGAGACACATTTTGTACACAATTCATTTCCTTCACCAAAGCCCCACCAACTTTCCACGTGGTGGCAACAGTGGAGCCAAGTCAGCAGCATCTTGTGGCCACACACTAATGACAACCAGTTCCCCACATTGGAGACAACTCCCTAGTCGTTTTACACTAGTCGTTTTACACATTGCCACCATCATCATCATGAATCAAATATTGTTGTGGCACCTAAAAACATACCAATAGAGATAAATGACAACAAGGCCCTGGTGGCAGAGAAAATGTCACTGGAAAACGTGTCTTGCAGGACACTGTGCATTTTTCCAGCAATAGCAAAATGACAAATAACAAGATTAAAGCAGAAATGCTAATTTATATGCTAATTTATATGTGTTAAAATGCAGCATTTTAGAGCATGTGGTTCTCCAGACAATTTTTTTTCTCTAAATGCTCAACTCTCTAGAAATTTGCAAAAACATCTTCTTTTCCTCCCCTGTTCTCTGTGCTGCCAAAATATATGTGCCTGCCCACACAGGAGGGTTTTTTTCTTCTCCCAGAAACCTTTTTCATTAAAACGCTGCCACTGCATGCTACAGTATCTTAGAAACTGTTAAATGAGCAGTTTATCGTTACATGTCTGCATGAAAGAAATGCATTAAGAAAGTCTGCTCTAGTTTTTCCCCCAACCTTGTAGAATCACAGCAGGAGGTTTATTATCAAAGTTACTATCACTCCTTATGCTCCAAACTCTAGAGATCTGAACATGTTAGAAATTCAATACCCCAAATGTATTCCAAGATGTAACTTGTAAAAATGTTAACCCTGCTGATTCAAGTGCTAATTTCACCTCCAGAACTAAGTGAAGGTAAGTTCTGCGTTTTAAAATTAAAGTCGGATGTAAAACCTTGATTTTATATTTAGTTTATTAATATGTTCTTAAGTGAAACACACACAGCTGTTTGCACGAGCCATTTAATGGGGATGCTGTCGAAAGAGCATCAGCCCAACCGTTGGTCAATATAGATATTTGTCTAGAAGGCCAGTTTATATAGGTGCCAGGCACTAGACTTCCTGTCATCTCCAGTCATGCAATGATTTCCACATGATCAAAGTCATTATCCAGCCTGTGACTGCAGGCTATGCCTCAGAGGGAAAGGAAGAAAGAAAACCTCACTATTATTTCTTTATTTAATGTACTCATAATGTACTGCTTGGGACGCGGGTGGCACTGTGGGTTAAACCACAGAGCCTAGGACTTGCCGATCAGAAGGTCGGCAGATCGAATCCCTGTGACGGGGTGAACTCCCATTGCTCGGTCCCTGCTCCTGCCCACCTAGCAGTTCGAAAGCACGTCAAAGTGCAAGTAGATAAATAGGTACCACTCCGGCGGGAAGGTAAACGGCGTTTCCGTGCGCTGCTCTGGTTCGCCAGAAGCAGCTTAGTCATGCTGGCCACATGACCCATGCTGGCCACATGACCCGGAAGCTGTACGTCAGATATAGTCGTGTGGTTTCCAGTGGCTAAGCCAATGCCACTCACATTCTGTAACCAATAAAGTTGTGGCCTTTTTCTCCCATTAACCTAAAATACTGTTTCATGTGTCTTTATTCCACTTCCCGGGAGGGTCTGGGACCTTGCCATGCAATGGGTAAAATCAATTACAATTAATTATGAAAAACAGAAAACTTGCTTAAAAGTGCCTGCTGAAATCGAAAGATCTTAGTCAAATGGCTGAAGTTAGAGAGGGGGCCTGTCTAATCTCAGCAGGGAAGGAATGCCACAGAAATGGAACCACAGACCATAATGCACAGTTTCTGGTGGATATGAGACAATGAGACAATGTGAGACAACTCACAGAGATTCCTCTGAACATCTCAGTGATGGGGCAGGGATAAAAGGGATCAGGTGGTCCTGGAGGTATCCTGGACCCAAGTTGCTAAGGGCCTTGTAAATGAATACAAAAACCTTGAGCTTGGCCTTGTAACATATGGGCAGCCAGTGTAAGCTTTTAAGCAGCAAAGTTGTGTGCTGGCTGTTATCTGTCCCCACCGACAATCTAGCTGCAGCATTCTGCACCACCCAGAGCTTCCAAACCATTGTTCCCTTTTGATAAGAGCACATAGCCCTCTGCTTTTAAGGAAGTGCTTGACCCAAGGAAGTTGGTAAGAATACAACAGGATTAGAAAGTGTTCCCAGACAAAAGAGGAAGATTTGCTCATATACAGCACATAACTGGAGGAAAACAGGAACCATGAAAGGAAAGACAAAGGAGTCAGGCTAATCAAAAACAGAGGCCAGCACCCAGGTGGTAGCAGAGGTGCATTTCAGCAAGTGCAACTAGTTCAGTCGCACGGGGCACGGGGCCTCGGGGGAGCCATAGACAGCGCCACAACTATGATGTAGAATAGAAGGCGAGAGGCGGGGGGCACTGAATGTTGGTGTTACACAGGGCGCCACTGGAATTTGAGACCCCAAGGTTTAAATTATGGAAGCTGGCTTGAGTGGAGTATAAACCCTCAGAAAGGCAGGGTTGAAATCTTCTAAATAAATAAAATGAAGATATGCTAATTATACATATTCCCAGTGCGCTCCCCCCCCCATATATATATAGGGACGCGGGTGGTGCTGTGGGTAAAACCTCAGTGCCTAGGACTTGCCGATCGCATGGTCGGCGGTTCGAATCCCCGCGGTGGGGTGCGCTCCCGTTGCTCGGTCCCAGCGCCTGCCAACCTAGCAGTTCGAAAGCACCCCCGGGTGCAAGTAGATAAGTAGGGACCGCTTACCAGCGGGAAGGTAAACAGCGTTCCGTGTGCTGCTCTGGCTCGCCAGAAGCAGCTTCGTCACGCTGTCCACGTGACCTGGAAGTGTCTGCGGACAGCGCTGGCTCCCGGCCTATAGAGTGAGATGAGCGCACAACCCTAGAGTCTGGCAAGACTGGCCCGTACGGGCAGGGGTACCTTTACCTTTACTATATATATATAATGTCAGGGGACGTGGGTGGCGCTGTGGGTTAAACCACAGAGCCTAGGACTTGCCGATCAGAAGGTTGGCGGTTCAAATCCCCGCAACAGCTCCCGTTGCTCAATCCCTGCTCCTTGCCAACCTAGCAGTTTGAAAGCATGCAGTGCAAGTAGTTAAATAGGTACCACTCTGGCGGGAAGGTAAACGGTGTTTCCGTGTGCTGCTCTGGTTCGCCAGAAGCAGCTTAGTCATGCTGGCCACATTTAACAAAAAAAAGGGGGGGGGAATATATAAAAATAATGTTTAGGGGTACTCTCATTTTCCTACCCATATTGAAATACTGCCTCTCAATGAGGCCAAACCTAGATTCACAAAATGTTTAGCGCTGTGTGTACCCCTGTGTATCCCCAGAAAAAAGAGCTGCATATTTTCTGGTTCAAAAGGTGCTTGCTTACCCTGTGCTAATACCATTGCTATAGAGTTTGTTGTTAGATATATAAGAGAAGGGGGGAAATGACAATAGATTATATATTACAGGTACAGCAGGGGTCATTTCAAAAATGTTCATTATATTATTTTCCCCAGTATGATGGACCTTACTGCATCTAGACCTCCATATTGCCCTCTTTCTCCCCCACTCTGAAATGGCACTTTTTACAAAGTAGAAGACTGGTTAACATGGCTGAGGTGTGGGAAATAACTGAGGAATGGAGGGGCGGAAAGTGGCGAGAACCTGTGCTCTGCCTCTTGCAGATGCCTCACAAAGAACAATTTAACACAATTTTCTTTTTTTTTTAATCCTTCATACAAAACCCTGAACAAGCTGTTCCATTTGCAAGTACATCAAACTGTTTCGGATTATACACATTGCAGCGTCCTTCCTTCCTAATTCTGCCTGGCAGCAGTCAATGTGTTGTCACGTACGTAATTCTTGTGCATCTGGCCTGTGAGAACAGCCTCGCTGTTTGCCTGCAAGCTTCAGAGTGGTTTTCAGAGGGTGGGTGGTTGAGTGGGTCTTCAGATTACATACAATGGATTCAGGGTCTGTGGTACAGCAATACAGGCAACTTGCTAGAATTTTAAGCACCTTCAGGTTTTTTTGCTGTGGAAGTGAACACATTTATAAAAAAAGAAAGGTACCCCTGCCCGTACAGGCCAGTCGTGTCCGACTCTAGGGTTGTGCGCCCATCTCACTTAAGAGGCCGGGGGCCAGCGCTGTCCGGAGACACTTCCGGGTCACGTGGCCAGCGTGACGAAGCTGCTCTGGCGAGCCGGCACCAGAGCAACACACGGAAACGCCGTTTACCTTCCCGCTATAAAGCGGTACCTATTTATCTACTTGCACTTAAGGGTGCTTTCGAACTGCTAGGTGGGCAGGAGCTGGGACCGAAAGACGGGAGCTCACCCCGCCGCAGGGATTCGAACCGCCGACCATACGATCGGCAAGCCCTAGGCACTGAGGTTTTACCCACAGCGCCACACCGTGTCCCTGAACACATTTATAATAAGCAACAAAAACAAGAAACCTGCAATAAAATGAGTCACTGGTGTCTGAATCTCATCTCTGTTCTCTCTTCTTGAATGACTGCTCCCCACATTTTTGCATGGTCACGCGCAGCCCCCTGGAACCCAGTGCGGCTCCTGGCAGTACGGGCTGGCTTCGCCCTCCCCAAGCTGGATACCTGGAGGTCTCCGCCTACCTCAGCCAGTCACCCAATCCTGCCTGGGGAGGCGTTGCCAGGGGATTGGCCAGGTAGGGGGAGGGACCGCCCTGCCCACACAACAGAAGGTGAAGCTTACCTGTGAAGCATCAGTTGGCTCCAGAGCTTCTCCCACCCTGCCCTCCCTCAGTTAAGCCTTCTTTTGCAGGTTAACCTCTTCTCCACAGGTACTCAGGCGCTGCTACATCGTGGTTGCTGTTGAAGGGCCGGAAAGGAATTTTCCTGCATTGGCAGGTTTTGTTAAGGTGTGAAACCTAAGACGCTGGCAAGTTAGCAATGTCATGTGACTTTAAGTAGTCAAGCTCGTTAAGTTGTTAAGTTGCTCAGTATATAAAGAGTGTTTGTTTTCTCTGCCTGTGGGGGCGTGAAGCAAAAATGTCTGAAAGCTCCGGAGGTGTTTCTGTTATCTTTCTGCAATAAACCTGTCTTTGGAAAGACAGGCTTCCCTGTGTCGTTATTTCTTTGCTGCTGAGACTTTGAAGCTTGTACTGCAACAAGAATCTCTGCACTGGACTTAATTAATGCTCTGCAAAGAGAACTGTTGCTGGTGGCGCAGCGGAAGCGTTTACTGGACCAGTACACAGACTCTCTTAGGTTTTGCCTTCCCCGTAGCAAAGGGGTCTTGAGGGGAGGCATTGGCCATACGCCGAGAGGTTGTCATTGCTCTCCCCTGTGACAGCGGAGAAACGGGGGCAGGCTCTCTGCTTGAACATATGTTCTCCAGAGCCAGCCCAATCCCCACACATTCTGAATAACTCTGATGCCTCCCAGATCCCTGGCTGGGGACTGGGAAGGATAAACGCCCAATGCCTTAGCCAAGGTCTCCTCCCTACATCTGAAACTTAATAAAGTTGTGGCCAATTTTAATCCCATAGTGTTATGTACTGAAGTTCTCACCCTGGGCCAGCAGGGGAATACTGTAAATAGTTCAGGTCCACATATGCAAATAAGGGATCGAAAGTGACATTCAGTGATTGGATAGTTACAGAAAGTTGTTACAATTACGTTGTTCTGGAGCTCTATATAAGCAGGCTGGCTGAACCCTTCAGTTCAGTTCTGTCCTGGCCTGTGAATAAACAAGAGCTGTTTGAAGAATCGCTGTGTCGTCTGATATGTTCACCCACAACTTAACACTTAGCATGTTGTCTTGAGTCATTATTCCGCTTGGGGGTGGCCTGGGGTTGGGGGGACTCCGCCTGCCCACACAAAGCAGACTGCTTCCAGAGAATCCCAGAGAAGGCCAGGTTAAGGCTCCAGAAGGAAGGCTTAGCTGTAGAGCGGGCACTCCGACTCCCGAGTAAGCGTAATGATTTCAAAACATTCAATCCAGAGATTTAGCTTTGATTGCATATCTGTCATCAATTGATGGTCATGTATTAGGCAGCGTGGAATAAGGTCAAAAAATTCCTTTTGGGAATTATAGCGACAGAACAACCCAAACTGTATTGAAATTTATTCATGTATGCGACTACAGCAGCAAGAATGTTACTCGCCCCAAAATGGAAAGAAGAAGAAGTCCCAGCAAAGGAAGAACGGATACAAAAACTTGTGGAATATGCAGAAATGGCGAAACTTACTGGAAAAATAAGAATTCAAGATACCAACCTTTTATAAAAGAATAGAAATGGTTTATTGAATATTTACAAACAAACTGTAAACAGGTAAGAACATTGGCGGGATTGTTGTAATAACCTGCAGTTTTATAAGAGTATATATTTAAAGTAGATGAATAAATGAGCAATTTTAGTTATTTTGGATATGCACAAAATATTAAAAATAAATTTAAGGAACTGCAGAAAGAGGGAGAAAGAAGTCAAGTTTTGAAATGTTAGAATCAGTGCTTTTTTCGGGGGCGGAGCACAGGGGTACACATACCCCTAAACATTTTGTGAATCTAAGTTTGGCCTCATTGAGGGGCAGTATTTCAATATGAGTCGGAAAATGAGAATACCCCTAAACATTTTTATTAGGGGGGAAAGCATTGGTTAGAATGATTGTAAAATTATTGAAATGTATAAAACTGAAAATCATAAATTACCGTATTTTTTGCTCTATAAGACTCACTTTTTCCCTCCTAAAAAGTAAGGGGAAATGTGTGTGCGTCTTACGAAGCGAATGCAGGCTGCGCAGCTATCCCAGAAGCCAGAACAACAAGAGGGATTGCTGCTTTCACTGCGTAGCGATCCCTGTTGCTGTTCTGGCTTCTGAGATTCAGAATATTTTTTTTCTTGTTTTCCTCCTCCCAAAACTAGGTGTGTCTTATGGTCTGGTGCGTCTTATAGAGCGAAAAATGTGTGGGGGGGGTATGTATGTGTGAGAGAGAGAGAGACAAAAGTGACTAAAATATATGGTGCGATATTGGGGGATGAAAGGCAGAAAATGGTCAGTAACTATGGGAAAGAAGAAAGTTGGATGTTACATAAGAGCGACCCTGTTGAATCAGCCTAATAGACCATCTAGTCCAGGGATAGGCAACCTAAGGCCTGTGGGCCGGATGCTGCCCAATTGCCTTCTCAATCCGGCCCGCGGACGGTTCGGGAATCAGCGTATTTTTACATGAGTAGAATGTGTCTTTATTGAAAATGCATCTCTGGGTTATTTGTGGGGCATAGGAATTCGTTCATTTCCCCCCTAAAAAAATATAGTCCAGCCCACCACATGGTCTGACAGACGGCTGAAAAAGGTTGCTGACCCCTGATCTAGTCTCCTGATCTCACTGGAAAGGTAAAGGTAAAGGGACCCCTGACCATTAGGTCCAGTCATGACCGACTCTGGGGTTGCGGCACTCATCTCGCTTTACTGGCCGAGGGAGCCGGCGTACAGCTTCCGGGTCATATGACCAGCATGACTAAGCCACTTCTGGCGAACCAGAGCAGCGCATGGAAACGCCGTTTACCTTCCCGCCAGAGCGGTACCTATTTATCTACTTGCACTTGGACATGCTTTCGAACTGCTAGGTGGGGAGGTGGGACCGAGCAACGGGAGCTGACCCCGTCACAGGGATTCGAACCACCAACCTTCTGATCGGCAAGTCCTAGGCTCTGTGGTTTAACCCACAGCGCCACCCATGTCCCATGATCTCACCGTAGTCAGCTACAAACAGCCATTTGTGATACGCAGGTCAGAGGCATACCACCTCTCATTGTGAAGGGACTACACAGCAGTCATGGGTAGTACCCACTGACAACCTCCATGAATTTGCCTAAACCCTTTTTGAAGATATTGAAGTTGGTGGCTATTACTATCTTAGCCCACTTCCAAGCATTTCTCCATCGTCGTGAGGACTACAGATATCTGCTAAAATTCCTGAGGGCCTGTGGGTGACCGTATGAAAAGGAGACAGGCCTCCGGAACCTTTAACCATTGCATAAAAGAAGAGATTCCACCTGGTATAGCTTGTCATGTATCTACTGGCATTTCTACAGAAGAAAGAGCCATTGCACAGTTACTCCTAAATTTGTGGGAGTTTTCTGCATTGCCTTAGGAGTTTCATGCTAAACAGCATCTTATACATTTACACATAGCTGTCAAGTGTCCCTTATTTGAAGGGACAGTCCCTTATTCCAGCGCCATGTCCCACTGCTGTCCCTTATTGATGGATGTCCCTTAAATGTCCCTTAAATTTCAAAGGAAGCAGCTCCTCTCCCTCCCTCCCTGCCAGCCAGGGAGGAGGGAGGCTCCAACTGTGTTGCTTGGCTGTGGTGCTTACCCAATAAGAAGTCTAAGAACGACTGGGGGGTGGAGCTTGCATGCCTTGTGTGTGGCTAGTTAATGCAAGCTGAGGGGGTTTTTGAATGCTGGACGCCATTTTGTTGCACGTGCTGCTGCAAACTTTGCAGTGCAAAGCCAGGCCGGGGAGCCATCTTAAGTTGAGGCTGCATAGGCCTTCTGGTACATGTGATTCAGATTCTATTCAGTTGAACCTCTGGTTACAAAGTTGGTTGGACATTGTTCTCAGAGCTACCAGCATGAGTTTGACTAGACTGCAGGAGGACAGGAAGACTGGAGTGCCTGGAACAGGTGAGGCTGCAGGTCCCTTATTTTGGCTGCAGGTCCCTTATTTTGGCTGCTGGTCCCTTATTTTCAAATCTGTAAGTTGACAGCTATGCATTTACAAGATAAGTATGGTAATAACCCTTAATACATTCCTGTCATTATTGGACATAGAGTACACACATGCAGATTCTTCCAGCTCAACCATTTATTGCATTGGCAATTTCAGTAATATCAAACCCCAGAACGTGGCACAACTAGAGTTATTGCTGGATTTATTCCTTTCTCCACTGCCTTGGACAAATGTTCCATAATCCTAGCCTGGAATTACTTGTAGATTAATCCAGCAAACATCCATATGTAGTTTTAGAAAAATTATTGCTTAATTAAACCTTAGGGTTCCATTTCAGTAATATTTTCTCTTTCTTCCTCTTGAATTTACATCATTGTGGGGGGACGACTTCTAGATGCCATATTTGTTTTGCAACGCTGCCTTGTTAAATTGTTTGGCATTTTCTTTCTGCATTAACTTGAACAGTTGCCTCCTTTGAAAACTCACACACCTGAATAATTGGCAAAAGAAAGTGTAGGACTGAAATCTGCAGAGAAATACTATGCTTGTAATTTCGATTTAGAAATCCAAATATTATCAAAAAGATATTTTTGTACATTTGAGTATATATTTTCTGAGTTTTGATAAACTTTATGTTTGGGGCTCTCAGTTTGCTTTTATAAAGGTATGATTGTGAAATCTAAATTTCAACCCCTAATAATGTTTTTAATTCAAATACAGTGGTACCTCTGGATACAAATGGGATCCATTCTGGAGCCCCGTTCGCATCCAGAAGCAAACATAACTAGTGATGGCACGTCTGTGCACGCACGTGTCGCTTTTCACCGCTTCTGCACATGCGCGTGACGTCATTTTGAGTGTCTGCGCATGCGCAAGCGGCGAAACCCGGAAGTAACGCGCTCCATTACTTTCAGGTTGCTGCGGAGCGCAACTCGAATGCACTCACCCCGAAGCGCATTCAACCCAAGGTATGACTGTATTGTATTTCAAATGTTCAGAAATTGAGATTTGTGATCCAAAATGACAACTTCTGAATATTTGACAAATACTTTAATGAAAAGCTGCAGAATTTGGGGAAGCTTTTTTCTTGCAGCAGTGCACTCCCAGATATCTGAACTACAATAGAAAACAAAAAACCTAACAGTTGCACAGAAGTCAACTCCCACATTAGGCATGAGAGAACCATCTGCTCTTGAAAAGATCACCATCACCTCTCTATTTATAGTATTTGCTTTAAATGTTTCAAAACCACCAAAATACAAAATAAAGCCTATTTTATCTCCTGCACAATATAAGACTGTTTTTTATAGGTCTATATATGCTTTCAAGGAAGAGGCTGGAACAGCTTCTCTTCATAGCTGTCAAGTGTCCCTTATTTGAAGGGACAGTCCCTTATTCCAGCGCCATGTCCCGCTGCTGTCCCTTATTGATAGATGTCCCTTAAATGTCCCTTAAATGATGTCCCTTAAATTTCAAAGGAAGCAGCTCCTCTCCCTCCCTCCCTGCCGGCCAGGGAGGAGGGAGGCTCCAATAAGAAGTCTAAGAACGACTGGGGGGTGGAGCTTGCATGCCGTGTGTGTGGCTAGTTAATGCAAGCTGAGGGGGGTTTTGAATGCTGGATGCCATTTTGTTGCACGTGCTGCTGCAAACTTTGCAGTGCAAAGCCAGGCCGGGGAGCCATCTTAAGTTGAGGCTGCATAGGCCTTGTGGTGCATGTGATTCAGATTCTATTTAGTTGAACCTCTGGTTACAAAGTTGGTTGGACAGTGTTCTCGAAGCTACCAGCATGAGTTTGACCAGACTGCAGGAGGACAGGAAGACTGGAGTGCCTGGAACAGGTGAGGCTGCAGGTCCCTTATTTTGGCTGCTGGTCCCTTATTTTCAAGGCTGCTGGTCCCTTATTTTCAAGGCTGCTGGTCCCTTATTTTCAAATCTGTAAGTTGACAGCTATGCTTCTCTTCCAAGAGCAACTTTGTTGTGGTGTTTAGGCAAGGCTACCCAAATAAATAAAGTTGGCATCTATTATAACACGTAATTTTACTTTACAGTGTATGTTATAACTGCTGGTTTTATTTATATTCATATTTTGAATTTCGTATTTGTTTTGGTTCACTTCTTTTTAACTCTCATTTTTATCAATAATATTAATTAAACACCTCTGCTTACTCCTCTCTACAACAATGAATAATTGTATTAACTGGATTGGTTTTTGTTCTGGATATTGATAAGCAAACACTGGCAATTTCTGCTCCTGTTTCTGTTGGAATTCTCCAGCATTCCTAATGGTCATTGCCCTCACATAAGGCAGTATCATTTAGGAATTTCTCAGCAGATAAATATGCAGATCTGTGCACCATATTGCTCAGCAGTGGCTTCAATAGTGGGAAGACCTAATGATCCGCTCACCGGACAGAGGTAAAAACATGTATGAGAGAACATGTCCCCATGCTCCTGAAATTCATTTTCCTCTGCATTTGATACTTTCTCCTACTGAACTGTACCATATATAGCCTAGCGAAACTTGCCTCGTGGCAGAAACATGCTTGCTCTCTCCTGGCCTGCGGCACAAAGGTGAGAGAAAATGTGGTTCTCAGAGAGGAAGTGAAGGGAAAACATTTGCTGACTTTTAGGGAGATGTTATCTTTTGTTCAGGCATACCTTTCATTCCTCTTGATCCTTTAATCTTATGCTCAACCATAGGCCTCTGTTTAAAAAGCAGAAGCCGCCTACAGCACAGTTGGCTAACAAACATCAATGCAACTAAATCAATATTTATTTGAGCCTACTTGGGGAATGAAATAGCACCAATTAGATCACAACGCACAGCCCAACTAATGGCGTAAGTCAGAGGGTACAACTTGCAGTTCAGTCCATAGAAGAGTGGCAAACTATTTTTTCCAGTTGCTTGTACGCCTGCAAAAAGTGCGCCCTCACTTCAACATGAGAACAGCGGGTGTGCCATGTCCTCAGTTAATAATCAAGGACGTTTACAGAGATTTGCAAGAGCTGTAAACTGATTTTGCCTTTGGAATTGCTGGTAAACACTTCATGGCAGGTGAAAGTAATGTGACCTTCTGCTGTTGGTGCTGCATCTAAAAGAAATCATCATCATCATCATCATCTAAAGAGAGGCAGGATAGCAGGCCTAGACATCTTACACTTACTGCTCAGATAAATACTGAAAGACACAATAAAAATGGAGCATGCTTTTCGTCTTTGTGCATCCTATAGAAAAAAGCATGAATTGTTTTATATCTACAGTAGAAGCCTACAACCAAAGAACTAGCTGGTTAGACTAAACTGCTATGTGAATTCTAACCTCTCTGCCTTTTTTCTCAAGCCCTCCCTGTATATTCCTCATATTTCTTTTTATTTTATTTTCATCCATTGTATCCTATGTTCATCTGCTTTATCACTGGGCTTCCTGCCTTTTAGCTTCACTACATTCTGGGACCTCTTCTGGTCCTCAGCCTTCCCCACAAAACTATTCCTGTTCCTAGGGTCCATGTGAGGCGACTTTTCTTTATCTCACGAACAGTCCTCCACAACTTCCTGAGAAGTCTGTTCCCTCGGCAGTTGGAATAGCCATGAACATTCCATGTACCATCACAGCTGCCCAAGCAATCCATCTTCACTGCTACAAATACAAGACAATATAGACAATCCCTGTTTTGTCAAGCAAAAAAAGGAATCACCCTCTTTTCGTATATTGCAGCCCTGCCATCTGAAATGTAGAGTTCACCAACTCAATAAAATCTGTTTCCAGCAGCCCAGGAACACTCTGTGAATATGCAAGAATCGTCGGAAGCATGGATGAAGCAACCAGACAGATTTCCAAAAGACGGAAATAATGTGATTTATTCCTCTTGGCAAGGAACATGAGAACCAGGCCTTATTAGTCTGCTCTGTTCAACACAGGTCCCTCCTCTTTCTTCTTTATAATAGATCATCCATGATGTGGATTATAAGAACATCTCCCTTGTATGCTGACTGCAAGAGTACTTCGCTTCAGACATTACTTGTGTGAGGAGATGTTCAATCAATCAAGGGGCAGCAGGGTTTCTTTGCCTACTCTGAAACTCACCTACAGGTGGTACCTAACACCAGGAATCTCACCAAAATGCTGGAGAGGGTGCACCTCCACAGGCACATACCTCCACATGTGCTGGGAGTGCCACAAAATCCAACTATTCTGGACAAAAGCCATACAAGAAATATGTAAAATAACTAAGCAAGTATTAGACATCACCCCAGAACTGGCCCTACTAAACATCTTCCAAGACAACAATGCCCATTTACACCACAAAGAACTCATAACCCACCTACTTTCAGCAGCCAGAAACACCATAACCAGACACTGGAGAGACCTGTCAGGAGTAAGCATGGACCAATGGCACCAAATAGTATGGGAAACAGCCCTACTAGAAAAATTAACCAAGAAACTGAAACTGACACGGGGACAAACAGAAAAAGACGCCTTTACCCCGGTATGGCTCCCCTTTATCACATACACAGCCCAACAAGACAATGACAAGAATCCACCAACAGCATACAAATCAATATGGCTAACCTGATCCAAAACACCCACACACCCCACTCACACACGAAAACAAAGATCACCACAGCCAATTACAAACAAACAACCACACCCTAGGCCAACCCCAACCTCTCTCACCACCAAAGAAACACAAATGAACAGCAGAGACCCTGCACGAGCAACGCTGACACCAAACCCTACATACATTAAGCAAAATAGAAACATCGCCACCCGACCCCCCCTCCCCTCCCCAATGTCTCAACAAATGAAACTGATTTGTAAAAATGTTGCACGGAAAAAAATACGAGAGACATTACACATACTTCTGTAAAACAAGAAAATATTTAATAAAAAAAAAAGTAATGAGCTTTCCCCAGTATCCTGTCTTTATATTCTGATCTCTTCAGAGGGATAGCCTATGTGCACAGTGTCCCCATATCTTAAATGTATGGTCAGTTGTGCAGCCCCCACTAACCTCTAAATCATGTGGACACCCCCTCACACAAGTTTTTAGACTGGAAACAGGATTGATTTTTGTTTATATTGTCTATTGTTTGGAAAAAAGGAACACAGGTGGCTGCCTTATATGAGTCAGAACACTGATCCATCTAGCTCAGTAAAGTGGTACCTCGGGTTACAGACGCTTCAGGTTACATACGCTTCAGGTTACAGACTCTGCTAACCCAGAAATAGTACCTCGGGTTAAGAACTTTGCTTCAGGATGAGAACAGAAATCGTGCTCCAGCGGCGCGGCAGCAGCAGGAGGCCCCATTAGCTAAAGTGGGCTTCAGGTTAAGAACAGTTTCAGGTTAAGAACAGGCCTTCGGAACGAATTAACTTCTTAACCCAAGGTACCACTCTACAGTGGTACCTCCGGTTACGTAACCCTCTGGTTACGTAAACTTCAGGATGCGAAAGCGGCAAACCCGGTAGTATTTGACCGGGTTTCGCCATGCGCGCATGCACAGAAGCGCTCCTCAGATTGTGGAAACCTCGGGATCCAACCAGACCTCCAGAACGGATCCCGTCTGCAACCGGAGGTACCACTGTATTGTCTACACTGACTCACAGCAGCTCTCCAGGGTTTTAGGCACCTTATAAAATACAAACATACATACAATCAAGTTTATTGTTTTCAGATATTGCTGCTCTGTAGTGATAATCCTTTTATTCGAGAAATGAGGGCACCTCCATGGCAGGGTATATTGAAATATTCCTTCTAAATTACCCTGCCCTACTGTCACAACTGGAGGTGACTACAATTAACCCTCCAGCCAGGGCCGCAACTCTCATTGCACTGGTGCATTTAAGATGATTCTGCGGTTGTCATGGCAATCTGACCGAATGTTTGTTTGTTCATTTATTTAAACCATTTGTACACCAGGTTGTTAAATTTCTCAGGGTAGCTCTGAACAAAAGAATATCCAGTACGGAACTCAGAATAAAAAAAATATGTTTGAAATTAACTCAGCAGAAGCAAGAAAACCAGATGAGAGCGGTAAGAACCATTCAAACCATAAAAATAATTGGATAAAATCAGCTGAGGTTATGGAATGCCTTGGCAACTAAAAAAGTTCTCCAGCTTGTTGAAAAAAGGCGCCAGATTTAATTCTAAGTGCTACAAATAGGAACACAATGACCGCTCCCTGCATAAAACGGGGGGCGCCCTTTGCGTGGACGCGCGCAGCCCCTGGATCTGGAGCGGCTCCATCAGCATAGGCTTGGCTTTGCCTTCCCTCAGGTGGGATACCTGGAGATCTCCGCCTACCCCAGTCAGTTGTCCAATCCCACCTGGGGGAAGCGTTGCCAAGGAGATCAGGCCAGGTAAGGGAGGGATTACCTGCCCACACAATAGAGGGAGGATCTTACCTGGGAATCCTCACTTGGCTCCAGAGCTTCTCCCACCCTACCCACCCTCAGTTAATGTCTTCCTTCGCAGGTTAACTTTTCTTCACAGGTTTTGCAGGTTAACTTTTCCTTCACAGGTATGCGGGCGCTGCTACATTAAGGTCGCTGTTAGAGGGCCGGAAAGGAATTTCCCTGCATTGGCAGGTTTCACCTTTCCTGTAGCAAAACGTCACAACTTTGGCGGTATCAGGCCTTGGGCGGAATCCTTTTGTTCATCTTCCTCTTTGCAGCGGCGATACCAGGGTTCCCCGTTAAAGGGGTTTCTGAAGGGAGGCTTTGACCGTACGCCGAAAGGTCGTCATTGCTTTCCCCTGTGGCAGCAGCGTAACGGGGGCGGCTATCTCTGCTTGAACATATGTTCTCCAGAGCCGGCCCATCCCCCACACAAACACTGGATAACCCTGATGCTCCCTAGGTCCCCGGCTGGGGACTGGGGAGGGAAAACGCCCAATGCCTGAGCCAAGGTCTACCCACATTTGAAATTTAATAAAGTTGTGGCCAATTTAATCCCATAGCACATTGTCTTGAGTCGTTATTTCACATGACGGGGGGGACCGCTCGGGATCTGGGTACTCCGCCTGTCCACGCAAGAAGCTGCCTTATACCAAGTCAAACAACTACTCCATCTACTTCAGTATTGTCTACACAAACTGGCAGCATTTCTACAGGGTTTCACAAAGGTGACCTTCTCAGTCCTCACTGGAGATGCCAGGGACTGAACGTGGAACCTTCTGCATGCATATCAGGTGTTCTGCTACTGAGCTGCAACACTTTCTCCAAAATTGAAAAGCCCCTCTTCTCCAGTCATCCCCTAACCTTGGAAGATGGGAAGATGCAAAGGAGGCCATTCAGGTATGAACAGGATAGCGTTTGATAGGCTCACATAGGATGCGACCATCCCTTTTTTTTTTTTAATGATATTTATTGGAATTTTCAAACTGTTACAAAATAAAATAGAGACAAAGAAAAATGCAAAATAAACATAATTAACAAATTAAAAAAGAAAAAAAGACAAACCCCTCCCACCATATAGATACAGATTCAAACAAAAAAAAAGAAAAAAAAGTACAAAAATACATCACAAACAATTAAAAACATTTAAAAACAAATTCATGATTTCCAAATCCTCAACTGTCATTACCTTCTTTCTTAGATCTCCTCCTCCTCCCTTTCTTTGTATCCTAGTTGTTAATTATCCCAGCAAATCCTTTCCATATTTCATAATATTCTGTCATTACATTACCCTAAACTATTTTAGTCTTATCTTTCTATAATAAGATAAATCTTAAAGCTTAAAACTTAAATCTTGTCCTTACCAGCTTCTCATAACCATAACATTCTTTCATAATTCTTTAAACATTTTTGCTAAAGCCAAGTAATTTCATTCCAACATTTTTCTAATGTTCATCAATTTTATAAAACAGTTCTAATGGTAGAGAAAAGAAATACAAACAAGTCCAATCTTCATCCAACGTCCCTTCCTCCTGGTTCCGGGTTTTGTCAGTCCTTATTATCATGTCGATCTAGCTCATTAACCTGGCAACCTTGTATCCGAGGCCCTCAAGTCTCTTCCATGTCCCTTCCGCAGCTCTTCTTCATATTTGTAGCTGTATTTTCCCTTGTCTCCTGCTCGTGATAGCTCCAGCTTGACAATATTTTTAGCCCTTCTAGACAGATCAGCCCCTTTTCCATATTCAACACTAAATTCCATATGGTATTTAACAGCATGTTTCAAAAACCCTCCAAGATTAAGAGCCCCCACAATCCCAAACATCTCACGGCCCATTGCCATATTTGAAAAGTCCAGACATCTCAGCATAGGGGGATCAATCCAGCCCCCCATTTCCAAGCCAAACCAAACTTTTTCTTTCCAAATCTGGCTTTTTCCAAGTTCATTTGTCAAGTCCGAAAACTCATATTCCTGTTGGGCCTGTTCTGTCAAAACACACTCCTGATTTAATTCCTGAGTGGGCTCCACATATTTTCCCACTGCCTGTTCAAAGTTTCCCACTGCCTGTTCCAAATTTCTAGTCAAGGTCGCCATCCAATTCACCTTTTCATGTAATTGTTCCAGTAGGGCATTTGTTTTATAAAAGACACACAACAAGGTTTCTGAATACATTGTCCTGCAAGGTCAAATGCCTGTTCCCACGATTGTAATCTATAACAGCTGCCGGCTCCCTGGAGTTGGTTACAGTTTCACAGTCTCCCTCTAGGGGGAAAACTTCTATTTGTTCTTGCAACAGAGTTTCCCCTTTTAAGATACTTTGTCAATATTTATTCCTTTCAAATGCGAAGAGGAACAATGGAATCACTATGTTTCTCTTCTTTTCGCTATCTGTCAGAAACACTTATTTCTGGTCAATGAACTTCAAACGTCAGTCCTGACACCCCCGCTCCAGTATCAGGACAGAGGAAAGTTACTTTACTTTAAACTCACTTTAAACAGTCTAAAAATGATCCTCCCCCTTCTCCGGCTGTCAAAGGGGGGTTCCACAATTATAGATGATGGAATCCAGTCCTTTAAAGACGATTTTCTTAGCTCTAGTTTATGTTGTCTTTGCTTTATTCTGTTTACAAAAGAATGGAAGGCTGACTTCCTGTTTAGACCTTCCCGTTCCGTACCAAATTAAAATAGGTATTTTAAGATCCAATTCTTTTCTGCTCGTTAGTCCTTATTTGATGTCCAATTGTTCAAAATCTAAGTACTCACGGGTGCTTGTTTTAAAGTCCAAATTGTCCCAGGAAAGAGGCAGCGCTCTCCGGCAACGGCTGTGCGGCTTCGCTCCACGGAAATAGCCATTGACTCTCAGCACCGCGCCACTTCCCCCTCTTCACTTTGGAGCCCGTTAGTGGGTTCCTTAGCGAGTTGGGGGGCGCTAAAGGTGCCCGCCGAGTCCCATGGTCACAGGCTTCATCCGCCTGTGATTTTTGAAAGGGTGCCCGCTTCGCCGTAGCGGAGAAGACCCGTTTCCCGCGGAGCTATTCCCTCCAGTTCAGAGGGAGTCCGCCATTGCCGGTGGCGCCACCCCAGAAGTCTTGGATGCGACCATCCCTTTAACATAAAGGTAAAGGGACCCCTGATCTTAGGTCCAGTCGCGAACGACTCTGGGGTTGCGGCGTTCATCTCGCTTTACTGGCCGAGGGAGCCGGCGTACAGCTTCCGGGTCATGTGGCCAGGATGACTAAGCCGCTTCTGGTGAACCAGAGCAGCACACAGAAACACCGTTTACCTTCCCGCTGGAGCGGTACCTATTTATCTACTTGCACTTGGATGTGCTTTCGAACTGCTAGGTTGGCAGGAGCAGGGAGTGATCAACAGGAGCTCGCCCCATCACGAGGATTCGAACCGCCAACCTTCTGATCGGCAAGTCCTAGGTCTTAACACGATGCAAGAACATTGCAGAAGCCTTTTGCCTAAGGGCCTGGTGTAAAGAAGAGCCACCAGGTTAGCCATGATTAAGTCCAGTTCTTCCAGCAGTAAAGGTAAAAAAAATAAATGATGTGTAATTAGCCTTCATGATCACAGTTGTGGTAATCACTGACAGTGCCCACAAAAACCAAATAGGAAACAGCTGCAGCTTTACAAGCCGGTGCATTTAAGGTCTTCTCTGTGTGCACAGTCTGAAACTTCAGCTGTGGAACTGCTGCTTTTGCACCTGCTCTAATGAAATCTCAGAGGAGCCTCCCTTATCGGGATTGTTCAGAGGCCGGCTGGCCTGTCAGTCCCTTTGCTCTGATAGTCTAGGCTCTGGATCTATTTATGTACCTACCTGAACCTCAAAGAGCTGTTTCATATGCTAAAGATATGTGGGATTGCAATTTACAACGCTTATTCATGATAACCTGTACGCTTTCCAGGAAAATGCCGTTTTACATTGAAGGCAAGAAATACTGACAAAGTTTGCATATTTACCTTGCAATATGTAATTTAATTTAATTTAATTTAATTTAATTTCTATACCTCCCTATACCCAGAGGTCTCAGGGCAGTTCACAGAACAAAATCAAAATATAAAACCACAATATATATAATCATCATCATCAACCAATAACACACACAACCCATAAAGAACCACATTTTAAAAGGGCATAGGTTGTCAATCAAGTCAACCAAAGGCCTGGTTAAAAAGGAGTTTTTGCCTGGCGCCTAAAGGTGTGTAATGAAGGTGCCAGGCGAACTGCCCCCAGACAGGGAGCCACTGCAGAGAAGGCCCCGTTCTCGTGTTGCCACCCTCCGGACCTCTCGAGGAGGAGGCACATGAAGGAGGGCCTCAGAAGATGATCTCAGGGTCCGGGTAGGTTCATATGGAAAGAGGCAGTCCTTGAGGTATTGCAGTCGGACCAGGATCAGTGTAATAGGCTCAAACCGTCTTGCTTTGGTGAGCAACCTGGCTGCTGAATTCTGCACTAGCTGAAGTTTCCAAAACATCATCAGAGGCAGCCCTGCATATAACATATAGATTACTGCAACATGTTTAATGCGATGTTTTTCTTTGAATGAGGCTATTCATAGAAGGCCTTGCGTCAAGCACAGCTTCTGCAGACAAGGGGGGGAGTAGATTCCCCCTCACCCCAACGGTGGCGCTCAAGCTCTTAAAACAGTCTTTTGGGGGTGCATAGGTTTAATGGGAGCTGAGAGCCTTCTGTTCCATAAGCCAGACTCCATTCACAGACCTCCACCCCAACCTTTTACAATAAGGATTAAAGACATATATTGAAACAACACATAAGGCATGTTTTGTTGGTTTCTGAGTGTTCTGGGTCAGTATCATTATCATCCATAACACGGAAGAAATATGCCTGTGATGAATGGCCTGTTCATCTCAGTCATCATTCCAATCTGGCCCAACATGTCCCGTGGCCTGTTTATTTAAGAATCGTGATCCAAATTTACGTGCAAGTTGAGCAATTTTGTCCATCCACCCATTGTCCTTTGGCTGACATTTCCGCTCTGTGTTCGTTTTGCAACAGCAGAGGAACAGATAGGGCATGTCATGTTTGTTGGGTTGGTGTTGAATTGCATCATGTCAGTTCCGTTCAGCTCCTGTGTGACCAACTGCGCTACTGACGGCCAATGCCTTATCTGTCTTCCTAACTGTGGGTGTGTCTTCCCTGCACACTGCTGCACTGTTGCTTTTCATACAGCTCTCAATTCCGCAGAAAACATATATCTCTCAATTTTCATTTAAAAGCATCATTGTGCATGTTCTTATGCACTCTGCAGCTATTCCGCACCATTACTTATTGTTCCTTATTATTATTTCCCTGGGCCAATCTTGTTCTAGGTCTAAGCTGTGGCTTATATAAAACCCTGCTTATCCTTAAGCATAGGTAGAGATAGCCTGTGTACACATAACATTTTATCCTAGAACTAATACAGACCGAGTACTTGTTTTTCTAAAATAGTACACACACAGTCTAGAAGTATTATCATTCTTGCCATTCTGGATGTCAGTATCTAGAATCAATCTAGATTGAAAGCAACTTAAATAATAATAATAATAATAATAATAATAATAATAATAATAATAATAATTTATTTATACCCCGCCCATCTGGCTCAGTCTCCGCAGCCACTCTCGGCGGCTCCCAATCAAATGTTAAAAACAGTACAGCGTTAAATATTAAAAACTTCCCTGAACAGGGCTGCCTTCAGATATCTTTTAAAGATAGGATAGCTGCTTATTTCCTTCACATCTGAAGGGAGGGTGTTCCACAGGGTGGGCGCCACTACCGAGAAGGCCCTCTGTCTGGTTCCCTGTAACCTCACTTCTCGCAGTGAGGGAACCGCCAGAAGGCCCTCGGCGCTGGATCTCAGTGTCCGGGCTGAACGATGGGGTGGAGACGCTCCTCCAGGTATACAGGACCGAGGCCATTTAGGGCTTTAAAGGTCAGCACCAACACTTTGAATTGTGCTCAGAAACGTACTGGGAGCCAATGCAGATCTCTCAGAACCGGTGTTATGTGGTCCCGGCAGCCACTCCCAGTCACCAGTCTAGCTGCCACATTCTGGATTAATTGCAGTTTCTGGATCACCTTTAAAGGTAGCCCCACGTAGAGCGCGTTGCAGTAGTCCAAGCGGATGAGGAAGAGTATGACCGATTCCCAACTGAGGAAAAACTACATTTTCCTGCTACAATGACCGCTCCCCACATCAAATGGGGGGCGCCTTTCGTGTGGTCACATGCAGCTCACCAGATCCCAGTGCAGCTCCTGGTAGTATGGGCTGGCTTTGCCCTTCCCAGGCTGAATACCTGGAGGTCTCCGCCTACCTCAGCCAATCACCCAATCCTGCCTGGGGAGATGTTGCCAGGGGACTGGCCAGGTAGGGGGAGGTACTGCCCTACCCAAACAACAGAAGGTGAATCTTACCTGTGAAGCATCAGTTAGTATGTATGCAACCGTATAGACTGAATAACATTTGCTTTACTACATTTGCATGTATGTGTGTGCACAAGTGTTTTTAAGCGTATTGCCAAGGAATAACTGTCGTCTTGCGGAAAACAAATTGAAGGTGGCAACAGAGCTCCGTCCACGCTGTGTTTGGCTTTCAAGTAAATAACATTTAAAAAGAGAGAAAAAAACTTTTTGGCAGAGATCCTTTAGCTTTGATGCCAAAGAACAAGAAATAGCTCCCCCACTCCAGATATTTGAATTAATAAGACTATAAACCAGCAACTTTAAAAGAGGGTTTAATTATGCTTTTGTGATTCTTTTGAACTGGAACCTTTTCCTAAAAAATGTTCTTTGTTGCTATAGCAATAGATTCCCAGTGAAATTATATCAAACTGGCTTTCTTTCAGGTTTTCAGCAATGTGCAATCAACTCCCACTCGTTCTTCAGTCTGTCAATAATGTTCCTGCCATCATATTCCCCAGTAGCTAACTATATAGGAGGTTTAACTTTGGGGGAGGAGTGTAACATGTAGCTAGCTAGCTATACAGCAGGCCAGTAGGGAATGAAGATGGATTTTGGAATTGTTAAAAGGGAGGTATTTTGCAAAATACCTCTTCAGCAATCCAAGTGCAAAGGAATCCTTAGGAATACTTTTCACGTATAATTGAGGGGTGCTCTCCCTATTGATGATGAGATGAGAACCAACATATATTAGACTGATGCTGCCAGGGCAATTTAATGTTTGAAGCTGAATCTTGTTCTCTTGAGATGAAATACTACTGCATTTACACAGTGTGCTTCCGCCTCCCTCGTTCACCAGCATTTGGTATCTCTACAGGATTAAAGTGGGGGGGGGGGCAGAAATCTCCAATGTACCAGGAGAAAATATACCCTTCATGCCAAGGAACTGAATTAGTTCCGAAGTGGGGGGGGGGATATACTCTGTGGTTTAAAAGATTTGGAGTTAGCATTTCAGCACTTAAGAAAGAGCCTGTGCAATTAGTCTAGCAATACTTTGTTCTCTCCCTTCATTCTGAGTTTGTTTCCAGCATCCCACAACACACAGCAAAAGCAATTTACTCCTTGCTTCCCAGTGTTTTCACGTCCTCTGTTTTTTAAAACGGTCTATTTGTACTGAAAGGAGTTTTTCATTAGAAGTGAAGAATAGAAAAAGATCTCCACACATGTGGGCGATAGGGGAAGGAGGCGGAGTTTGGAAAGGAAAGAGGAAGGTTGAGATTAATGCAGCAATAAGAAGGGAAATACCTATACAGAACTGGGTAGGAAAACAGGTTACATGTGTACTCTACTTTGTCTAAACTGACACTTTCAGGATAAAAAATAAAGACAGCAATGCAATAAATGCATGAAAATCTGAGTGCAATTAAAATTTATTGGATCAAAACCAGGTAATTGGCTACAAAAACCATTTTGACACAAATTAGTATGGTATGGTTTGCAGTGAGCTTGGTTTAGGGATACATAGTTAATAGGTATGTGGAACCTGTGGATATAAATATATTGCTGGACTCCAATACCCGTCAACCCCAGCCAGAAGCCAATGGTCAGGGTTGAAAGGAGTTGGGAGTCCGGCATCATTTTATTTATTTTAAAATAAATGTTATTAAGGTTCATAGAGGAAGATACAAAACTTAATATATTTTTCCATTTTTTAAACCAAACCATTAATTTTATCTAAATACGATATTCAAAGGAGGAGGGGAGATAGACAAAAAAAAAAAGAAAGAAAGAGTAGAAAAGAGGTTAAAAGAGACAGATAGAAAAATAAGATTCAGAAAATAAAGAACTTCCTATTCTTAATCTGTCCACTATTAAAAAACAACAACAATATTCACTTCGTCCAATCAGTATAACACCCAACTAAGTCACTTTCTATAAACAAATATTATATTCAATCCTCAAATTTAGATATCATTCTTTCTTTTTCTTTTTCACGCAAAGTCTACGAGGGGTTTCCAGTCTTTAACAAATGTTAGCAATGACTTTTCTCAGCTAAGCCTGTTAGTTTTAACAGGCATTCTCCCATTGTTGGTAATAATACGTCCTTCCATCTTTGTGCATATAAACGACACACATCCTTAATCATATGTTGTAACAAAATTCCATAGTCCTTTTCTAACCAGAGTCCAGCATCATCTTTGGAGCCACAGTTCCCCCATCTCTGTTTTGCTTCCTCAGCTCCATACGAGCTCAGCCTTCCACATTAGAACCAGTGTGGCGTGGTGGTTCGAGTGTTGGACTAAGACCTGGGAGACCAGGGTTTGAATCCGCACTCAGCCATGAAGCTCACTGGTTGACCTCAGGCCAATCACTCACTCTCAGCCTTATTCTTGTTGCGAGAATAATATCGGGAGAAGAAGGACTATGTATACCACTTTGAGCTCCTTGAAGGAAAGGTGATCTATAAATGCAGTAGACAAATAAACCCATGGAAGTCCAAGGCTGCAGCATAAGAAAATTAACTGGGGCGGGGGGAACCATGAAGGAGGATAGTGTGAGTCTGACGGGGTGGAAAGTATGAGCACAGGCTTGCCAATCCCAGTCCCCTTGTCTAGGCAATGGTTTTAAATAGTTGAGCACCAGAATAGTTGAGCACCATGATTAGCATAACCAAAGAAGGGGTGGTGCCTTCTGAACAAATGGGTGAGCCTTGCCCCTCCTCACCTGGCTGGTAGTTAGAAGGACAAGAGCCAAAGTAAGTTGTGTATCAGCTGAGCAAGACAGCAGGCAGAGAGACAGAGACATGCTTGATTTGGTATCTAAGGCTGTACTAATGAAGGAGTTAATGTTGTGGGCTCCCCCATCTTAGGCTCGGGTCATATATATGTGCAGATAAAAGCATCTCTCCTAAAGACACCACAGTCTCCGCTGGCCTTCATCCCAAGGAAACCAAATCCTGGGTAAGCGCCTGGAACCCTTGCAATCTCTCACCGTTCAGAGAGAGGGTGGCATGTAACAAAACACATGGATCTTTTTCATATATCTGGCTGCATTTTTGCAGCCAAGGTGGGACCAGACATAAAAGTACAATTATATGCTTGTTTACGCAGAAGTAAGTCCCATTGAACATAATGGGACTTACTTCTGAGTCAGCATATGTAGGATGATGCAATTTTAGCCCAACCTTGGATGTAAAATGCACTGTTTGCCGCCTCCCAAGCAGAGACTAAGCAGTGCCTTTTCAGCTATTATTGGAGTAAGAAAACTCACTCAGATATGCTGCTAATTATGTCACACTGAATATCCGTATTGGATATTGTTTAATTAGATTCTATTACATCCATTAAGAAACTTCTGAAAGTGCATTGAAGGAGCAAGTCAGCTTATAGTGAGGAATAAATGCTGCCAAGTTATAAAAAAAGGCTCACATTAGTATTGATTTGCCTTGTGCTCAGACCGCCATTTAATAATAAGTAGGTTTAAATGGACAAGCAATAAGAACTCTTTGTATCATCTGGTTCTTTTACATCTCTTTAGACTTCCAGGCTGTGTGTGATTACAAAAGACCTAATATAAATTAATGTGCACAAGAGACATGCATAAAGCAGTGCATTAAATTTTAGCTAAGAGGAGACATTCATTTTTCATTAGATGAGCTACTTTTATAATGCAAAAAAGGTCTTTGTTTAACAGGCTAAAATGCTGGCAATGCTGAACAATTGCCCCATTTCAATATGCTTTGAGTGTGGGAATTCTGATTTGCACGTAAAGCTCTCTTGTCAATGACTTCTGCTTTCACTTCCAGGTTCAGGTACGATATATCAAATAAAAGCATATGAAATATTAAGCACAACTTTGTCCAACTAAATAAAGACCGATTATAAGGATGGCACATTTCTTAAACATTTCAAGTGAGGCAGAATTGATGCCACATAGAATGAGCAAAAATCCTTCATTTGTCATCGGCAAGTCCTTCTGCAGTGGCAAAGATGCCACCAATTATATTCAAGATTTCATACAATGTTTGTAATCCTGTGCAGGAGCGCTATGAGTCATACAGTCTCATAGCTGGAAAGTGGAGCCACAGGCAAGCATGGTGCTCTGTGTTCTGTTCCATATCTTCATCCTAATGATGACATTACATGGTTTTATATTAGTGTCCTCCTTGGAAACGTGTGATGATTATAATTCCAAGGACTTGTTCAGATGCTTAGAGATGTTTGATGTCAATGCTAGATTGATCATTAATTTTACAATGTTTAAGCAGAGGGCTGAAGCTGAGGATCAGCAAGTGTACTTAGTACCCAGCTACTAATCTGAGCCATGTAATCAACACCTGAAAATTGTAAGTTTAGCACACAACCTGTTTCCAGTTGAATAGTTCATACCCAGGACATGTGTCAAAATCATGTGAGGAGAGAGAGCCTCTGAGCATGCATTCATGTCACCACGATCTATACCTGCATGTTGGAAACAAGAACTTCCAGTATTATTATTTTTTAAATTCAACTATGTGGGAAAAGGGTGGTGAAAAAAAGCAACTCTCATGCTGATTTTGGGGAGCACGAATGGGGAGCCTGTGGCCCTACAGACATTGATAGACTACAACTCCAATCATCCCTAACCATTAGTCGTACTGGCTGTAGCTGATGGGTGCCAGGAGTCCAGTAAATCAGATCTTCTTCAAGGAGGGTATGCGTTGTGCTTGGACCCCCAGGCATCTCCCACCTCCTGGTGTGGGCAGGGCTATGCCCTGCTCCACTCCAGTTGGTTATTTCATGATCACTTGGTCCCTAAAGCCAATGGCTTGGCTGGGGAGGGGGGCATGAAACATTCTTTAATCCCTGCACAATGTTTGCTGGACCTCTTTGCCTTCATGCAGCGGATCACTTGCCCACCCCCCCTTATCTGGTGCGTTGGCCTTGCTAAGCACATTGTTGGTCGCCTGTTTTGCAATGGGGGCCTGGTAGGAATTTTTCCACCTGGCAGATTGGCAGAGCCATTTGGTTTTCGCTTACTGCGTAGCAATCGTCACAAGTTTGTAAGGTTTGGCGGTTAGGCATTGGATCAGCCATGTGTGGGGAGGGGAGGTGCGGCCATCGCCTGCCCCTTCAAGCTCAAGGGTATTCCGTTAAAGGAATCAGGGGTTGGCCTGGGTCTTGTCCAAAACCCTGTGGTAGGGGCTAGGGCCATACCAGGACCCCACAGGGGCACCGGGGGGAGCTTGAGTTGGTTCGCATCGGTGGGGCTCCCTCTGGAGGTGTTTCACCCTTTTATCAGATTCCCCGCAATGTAGGTGGAAGTCTGATATAGTTTGGATGATTCCAGTGCCTAAGCCAATACCGCTCACATTCTGTAGTCAATAAAGTTGTGGCCTAAATTTTGCCCAATAACTTAAACTGTGTCACTGTGTCTTCATTTTTGGGGGGTGGTTGGGGGTCTCGAAGCGCAACATCAGGAGGACCATATGTTTATGGCCAAGCATTAAATATGAAATAAGTAATACAATGAACTGCTTGCTGCAAGCTCTGTGCACCTTCCATTAAAGTTGCCTTTAAACAATAGTGCCAAGATCCAAGAGTCCCTTACAGGAGTGGGTGCTCTGAAATGCTCCTGCTTCCGTTTCAGTGGCAGAGGCAGCCCCATCACACCCAACATGAGAAACTGTTGGGACAGTATTTACCGGTAGTTAGCAGCGGGGAAGTCTGCATCTCCCTCTTCATTTCAGAGCTCTGTTTCTTAGGAACAATGATCTCTAGCATAAAAAGTTGTGCAGCAAATTGTGCAGCAAATTAATCTGTGTTGTCTACATTGATTGTTGTACAATTTAATGTTTTCTACATGCTAGAGAAGAAGGCCTTCCAAAATGTGAAATAGCATGCTTCAAAGGAATGTACAAAGCCGAACAGGGAAGCACTAGAGAGCACACAACTTTGGATCAGGAAGTACAGCTGTAGTCCTGTATCTGAGCTATAGCTGCATCCATTTAAGCCAGGTGTCTTCAAATAAACAATTCTTAAAATTGTCTACCTTCAGGGTACAGTAGATTCCCTTGTCTGCTGCAGAACCACTGCATATCTGCCACAAAACTCCACAGATTCCGCATGTCCTAAGGCATAAAAGGTCAACCAAAGTGACCAAGGGGCTGGAGCAGTTCTCCAATGAGGAGATTTTGGCTTGGAGTGCAGGGGAGGAGTTAACATGAATAAAATTGTGTACAGTGTGGAAAACTTGGACATAGGTTTTTTCTCCCTCTCCATAAAACTGGTCATTCAGTTAAGTTAAAGCTGAAGTGTGGGAGTTTCAAGACAGACAAAAAGGAAGTGCACAGTACAAAATTTGCTACCACAAATAATGGTTGCATCTCCAGAAGAGGATTAGACAACTTCACAGTGGATAAAGCTATCAAGGCTATCAGCATCTGGTACAAGTCAGATGCAAATGTCATATAATCCACGGTTGTGTCAAACATGAGATGAAGGCTTTGAAATTTGATGTAGGAAGATTTGCCCTCAAAGTAAACAGTGTGCTTTCCTCCTCAGTCAATACGATAGACTTGCTTGTGTCCTTTTTTGACTTTGTATAACCAGAATACAAAGGTGTGCTTAGGCACATGCCAGCAAGGTAGCTGTCACTTCTATATGCTATTGAACTCATACTGCCATGCCAGCCAACAGTGAGGGCATACTTTTTTTTCAGAGGAGGGTTTCAGGTTGTGTGTTCAGCATTCGGTGAGGAAGAACACAAATCCCCACTTCTTTGTTTTGCTTACTTTCTGCACAACCTGATGGAAATCCTTGACATGGTGCGCTGAATACCTGGAGAAATTGTATGGTGTTGAAACATCACTTATAAAAACAGATGTCAGTGCTCTCACTTCACCATGACATGAAATGGACAGCTTTAGAGTCTCTTTCTACAGCACTCCACATTGAGATTGACATTTGCAAGCTGTACGATGACTTCTTCTGCACAATGCAACAAACAAGGGATGAGATGATCTTGAAGGAGCAGAATATAAATCAGAGATGAGGGGAGATTTTGCAGATGAATGCCAGAGGGCAGAGGTAAACAAACTAGTCTCTTTCACGCTTTCCATTCCTGGATGTGAGAAAGTTTTCATAAATAAAGTCCAAGGACAGAAACAGGCTGAGAAATAGTGTAGTGAAGACTGAGGTGCAGGTGCAGCTGAACATTCACATGGCCTGTGCAGATTCTCTTGACTGCTTAAGAAAAGAACCCAGATCTGCTAAGAAGAGCAAGAGGCCAGCTCAAATACAGATTTAAAAGGAAGGAAGGCAAGGACAAGCCAACCCAGCTTTCAGCTAAAAACTGTTAGGATTCTTGCTCCGTGTTTGCAGTCATGGGATTGTTGTCTATCACATGACGGTGTATGTTTTCATTCCACAGTGTGGGAAGTGATGGAGATAGGATGTATGGGTGTTACTGTGTTCCGTGAAGTGGGGCTATTGTCCCTTGTTTCTCTCTCTTTGCTGTCTGATGAGAAAGAGAATTCTCTGAGTGTATTATATGCAAATAAACGTAGATTAGCCAAAATGCTGTGCTACTGAGTTCTGTTATGCAAACTGCAAATACTCTGCGGATCCCTAAGTGTGCTGATGCTTCTTGGTATCAGTCGCTGTGATGTTTGGGCTGAAGAAAGCATTTAATTTCAATTATTTCACTATGAAGGTGGCACGTCAACTACCTAGCTGCAGGGAGGGAAAATACAAGAAGTTTGGGAGGGGGACAGACATGGCCCCGGAGGTTGGCTCTGGGGAGACCCACCACTCTCCCTGGGGTTTAAAGGTGAGCTGAAGGGGTCAAATTGGGTAGAAATTCACTGTCAGGTTTTTTGGGGGGGCGATCTTCTGGAATTTCTTCCACCACAGTTGATAAATCTACTTGAGCATCACAATTACTCTTCTTAGAATGGAGAATGTGAGCTAGAATATACGTCTTACATCTTCAAGCTGAAGGGGGAGATCAATAAAGACAGACAAACTGCCTTCTGGGGGAACTTGTCCATCACTTCTGATCTTCTCATATAGGAACTACTGAAAGGCTTCCAAGGAATCTCAAGTTCCCTGGAACATATCTTGAATACCAAGGAGCCATAGCATATAAAACTGGGCACAGGATTTCAGCCTTTCTTTTGCACCATATATTCTAGTTTATTATACCATACAACTCTATGAATAGAATCACAGAATTGTAGAGTTGGAAGGGACCCCAAGGTTCATCTAGTCCAGCACCCTGCAATGCAGGAATCTCAGCTAAAGCATCCATGACAGATGGCCATCCAACCTCTGCTTAAAAACCTCCAAGGAAGAAAGTCTACAACCTCCCAAGGGAGTCAGTTCCACTGTCAAACAGCTGAAAGAAACTTCTTCAATTGTTTAAAAAAAACCTTAAGGCTCCAATGCTAGACCCAGTTTTTAGGAGTAAGCCCCACTGAATTACTTCCAAGTGGGCATGTATAGGATTGTACTGTAAGCTACTAATAGGTAAAGGGACCCCTGACCATTAGGTCCAGTCGTGACCGACTCTGGGGTTGTGGCACTCATCTTGCTTTATTGGCCGAGGGAGCCGGCGTACAGCTTCTGGGTCATGTGGCCAGCATGACTAAGCTGCTTCTGGCGAACCAGAGCAGCACACGGAAACGCCGTTTACCTTCCCGCCGGAGTGGTACCTATTTATCTACTTGCACTTTGAAGTGCTTTCGAACTGCTAGGTTGGCAGGAGCAGGGACCGAGCAACAGGAGCTCACCCCGTCGCAGGGATTCGAACCGCTGACCTTCTGTTCGGCAAGTCCTAGGCCCACAGCGCCACCCGCATCCCTAAGCTACTAATAAGTGACAGGAAACGGGAGGTGGCAAGATAGCGAAGCATTCCATGACTTTATAGGTGCATGTCCTAGTCCAATTTTCCACAGCCTAATGCCCCCCAGATGATTTGGACTACAACTCCCATCAGTCCTAGCCAGCACTGCAAATAGTCAGGAATGCTGTGAATTGCCGTGAAAAACATCTGGAAGGTACCATGTTGAGGGGAAGTTATCCTATCCATTGGCAGCTGACTGATGGCCAATTTACCACTCTATGATAAATGACTTTGAATTTGAAGCATTATTCATTAAATTAGTTAAAGCTTTTATAACCCATTTTTCCAGCCTACAGAAACTGCCCAGAAGTCACTTACAGCCAGCATATTACAATCATGCACGGTGTCATATTTAAAAAGCAAAACAAAAACAAGAAATGCAAGAGACAAAACTAAAAAGAGAGAATGAGACTATGAAGTACAATCTTTTACACCCACCTTAAGAGTTCAAATGGACTGCTGCACCCATATTTTTTTTACCCATATTTTACTCATATTTTTTTAAAGTTTTTGTGACAAAGGATGAGAATGACCTATATTTAAAAATCCTAGTCAAATGAGGGGGAAGAGGGCATTAGCCACATAGAAAGCATAGCTATTTTCTGCTCCAGTGGTCAGGTTTTGCAAGCTCTTTCGTGTGATGCTAAGTGACAGCAGGAAGGCTTACTGCCACATGCACACTGTAAATGCAGGTGACAGGCCCCCAGGACATTTAGAGACAGAAGACCTTAGCAAGGCTCAGGGGACATGGGTGGGGAACTGACTTGGCTGCAGCACCATTTCAGGAGAAGACAGGATTGTTAAAGAGCCGGAAACTCCTGACGGTAAGGAGTTAGAGGCCCTTGTGTCCCACTGCAAATTTTGTCTAGAGACTCCTTCTCCAATTACCGTATTTTTCGCTCTATAAGACGCACCAGACCACAAGATGCACCTAGTTTTTGGAGGAGGAAAACAAGAAAAAAAATATTCTGAATCTCAGAAGCCAGAACAGCAAGAGGGATCGCTGTGCAGTGAAAGCAGCAATCCCTCTTGCTGTTCTGGCTTCTGGGATAGCTGCGCAGCCTGCATTCGCTCCATAAGACGCGCACACATTTCCCCTTACTTTTTAGGAGGGAAAAAGTGAGTCTTATAGAGCAAAAAGTACAGTACGTGGTGGGATCCATGCAGCCTCTTATCCACACGTCAGTTTCCTCAGTCCAAACTGTGTTCGCATATGAGGGTACTTCTGTTCCAAGTGGAAAGAAGCGCAACAGCTCTGTGTGTGTAAATATCATGCTCCAGATATTTTAATCTGATCTGTGCCTTTGTGTGCAAGATAGACAGGTGGAGTGTACGTCTGTGAAATATGCCACACATGATTATAATATCTCTAAAATGTCTTGGTGACACTGTTTGCATAGACTTGATCCTTGTCATTTCGTATACATGAGTGTTTACTTTAGGAAATACCAAGGGATATGGGTAAATACTCACAGAAAATAGTGCATTCATGTGCTAATTTAAGACCATGCAAGAAGCATTTAGCTAACAGCTGCACAGGGCAGTTTTTGGAGATCTTTGGCTTGTTAGCGGGGGTAGCTGGGTGCTGCAGAAGCAGTTATCATACATTTTGGTTTCAGACATGTTATTTCCAGAGCTCCAGAATTTGAAAATAAATCCGCCTTTCATATTCTGCTACTGGAACAGGACAAAATGTACACTCACAAAGCTATTTTTCTTTTTAAAATGTAACCCTCAAGTGATCATGTCTTCTTCTTTTTAGCTGCATTTAATTCCAGTCAGGTGCTGATTTTATGTTTGAGCTAATCTGTCCTGACTCTTGACTACTATGAGATAGGAAAACCACAGTGAAACCCGAGTTAATAACTGTATGACCCAGTTATTTACTTAGGAATTACAGAATTCCCTTGCTAAATACTAGTGGAAGCTGCTCTATTGGAGATAATGGGGCATGGCCCACAAATCTCATTCTGGCCTCAGCCAGTCCTTACCTGCCTCCTGGGGGTGGCACTGCCTATGTAGAATTCAGCAGGGAGAAGGATAGAGACAAAACTAGAATTAGTTGGCTCTGCCTCTTATTGCCTCTGGCTCTCCCCACATTTAGGCTCCACATTTTCCACCCTACCAGTCCCCAGGATTGCCATACAGCATTTTTTAAAAACCAGGACACCTCGAAAACCGTTTTTATACAGACCCCAAAATTACAGGAAAAGCCAATTTTGTTGCATGCTGAAGTTCCAGGACAAATTGCCACCTTCCGGAAATCCACCCCGAATGTCACTTCCGCCTTTGAAATCCCAGTAATGTCTGGGACATATGGCAACCTGCAATAGGCACCAGCCACCACTGCTAAATCCTCCATGGGGCTTATGTATGCGTTGCAATAAACTATGTCCTAACAATTTCCCTTTTGTTGTTGTTTAGTCCTTTAGTCGTGTCCGACTCTTCGTCACTCCATGGACCAGAGCACGCCAGGCACTCCTGTCTTCCACTGCCTCCTGCAGTTTAGTCAAACTCATGCTGGTAGCTTCGAGAACACCGTCCAACCATCTCGTCCTCTGCCGTCCCCTTCTCCTTGTGCCCTCCATCTTTCCCAACATCAGGGTCTTTTCCAGGGAGTCTTCTCTTTTCATGAGGTGGCCAAAGTACTGGAGCCTCAGCTTCAGGATCTGTCCTTCCAGTGAGCACTCAGGGCTGATTTCCTTAAGAATGAATAGGTTTGATCTTCTTGCAGTCCATGGGACTCTGAAGAGTCTCCTCCAGCACCAGAATTCAAAAGCATCAATTCTTTGGCGATCAGCCTTCTTTATGGTCCAGCTCTCACTTCCATACATCACTACAGGGAAAACCATAGCTTTAACTATACGGACCTTTGTTGGCAAGGTAATGTCTCTGCTTTTTAAGATGCTGTCTAGGTTTGTCATTGCTTTTCTCCCAAGAAGCAGGCATCTTTTAATTTCGTGACTGCTGTCACTATCTGCAGGGATCGTGGAGCCCAAGAAAGTAAAATCTCTCACTGCCTTCCCTGCATTCACTCATTAAAAGCTGCAGCAGCAGCTGGGTGGGGAAGGGCAAGTAAAATAGATCTGGGCCAAATGCAACACTGCCACCCTGACCCCAGTCAAACAAAGGCTTGCAAGGTCCCCTGACCACAGAACATGTAAGGATGTGGCAGGGAAAAGGTTAAGACAACAAAAGTCTCTGGGCTTGTATCAGGCTATCTGTTTTCACAGATGGTCTTTGCGAGCTGAAATCCAGGCAGCTGGATTATAGTGATGTAGAAATCTTTGATTCTAATTATAATTTGTTGAGTCTGAATTCTGAGATTCACAGGCAATTTGATAATAAATTAAGCAGTGCCAGAGCATGGCTATTCAGTAGGCTTTTAAATGACACGTTGCGGGTTCTAATCGCTTGAGCTGTCTCTGAGCTTTTTGCCAGAAACACAGAGGCAACACCTTCTGCTTATAAAGGTAAGATAAGGTAATTTACATAAAACAAGATGAATGTAAATAAACCTACAAGCATGTGATAGACTTTGAATGAGTCTATCTTGCAGTTTTTTAAATTAGGAAGCCACTGCGGCGTTTTTAGAAAGTCTGCAGGGCTGTTCCTTCCTTTCTCTAGATGTAATGGATACATTAATTTTGAGCAAGGTACTTCTTGTGCCTCAGATCTTCTTGACTGAATAATGATACACATATCCTTATTGAACTGGCTGAATCACGATCTCTCGGGCGAGCCACTGCCGAGAACAACAGAATGATAGATACTCAGAAGCTGACCTTGGGATAGACACAGGTGTATGGAAGTACGCCTGGAAGCACTATGAACCCTTAGTCCCATATATAGAAAATATAAATAATATGCTTCAACATAACACATTGTGATATAATGGATAAATGATGGCTGTAATCCATTTCAAACATATGAAGAGTCTGCTAGATCAGGCCAGTGGTCCATCTAGGCTAGCATCCTCACAGTGGCCAACCAGATGCCTACAGGAAGCCTGCAAGCATCACAGGAACACAACAACACTCTGCCCAGCTGGTACTCAAAGGCACTGTGCCTCTGAGAGTGCAGGTACAGCCCAGCAATTGTAGCCAGGAGCCATTGGTAGCCTTGTCCGCCATTAAATTGTCTAATCTTCTGGTATTCTCTTTCATAGAGAGCACGTGTTGCAGTGGGGTCTGACAAGCCACCCCTCTGTTGCTGGGCGGGTTAGTATGGATGACCATTCGCAGTTGGGTTACTGGGCTAATTTTGGTGTTGCCATTTAGGGGGACGGACCAAAGGTTATAAAATCAAGTCATGCAGCACTGACTGGGCTCTTTTGCTGCGTGCATCGGATCACGCCCTCCCTAATCTAGGGCTATTGCGTTGACCTTGCTATGCCTGTCATGGGGTCATCTGCTCTTGGAGCAGGGGCCCGGTAGGAATTTTGTCCATTTGGCTGATTGGCTGGTGCCATTTGGTTTTTGCCTACTGCGTAGCAAATCGTCACAACTTGTAAGGTTGTGGTTAGGCATTGGTTAAAAAATTGGCTGGTGGGGGGGTAAGGATTGGCGGCCCCTGCCCCTCCAATGCTGCTGCTGCAAATGAACTCCATTAAAGGAATCCAGGGGCTTGCCATTCTTTCGTCCGTAACCCTGAATGGGGCTTGGGCCGCGCAAGCCCCTGGGAGCATGCGGGGAGAGGTGAGGGTCTGGTGCCCGGCTCCATGCTCCCCCCAATATTGTTTTTCCTTACTGGCTTTCACTGGAATCCTGAAGTCAATTCTGTCCCAGGCGGGGGGACAGATAGTCGGAACCAATGCCTAAGCAACCACTCACATTTATGTATTTTAATAAAGTTTTGGCCAAAATTATGCCAAAAAACCTTAAACAAAAATTATGTGTGAATTGTGAATTATTTAGGGATGGCTTGGGGGACCTCGACACACAAAATGAGACGTTCGTAGGGTTTGCTGTTTAAATGAAAGGAAGAACATTATATATGGTTCATTGGACACTAGTCTACCTATAACCTGGACCTGTACTCTTGATGTCATTACAGACCAAGTGGCTTATTCTCCTGGTCCTGAGACTTCTGATCTAAATGCAATTGCCTGCAAAAAGAAAAGAAAAGAAAAGACTGAAAAAATGTATAATTTAAGCTTCGTATTTTTACCCTTGCTAATAACATTCTTGAGACCAGATCCTCTGGTCCATCAAGTTAACTCTGCATCACTTATGAAAGACCAAATGTCAGGAAAAGTTATTTTTCATAGTTATTTGTGTGTTTCCAAGTGGCGCTAGGTTTCCTTGTTCACCAACAGTGCTTTTCCACTGTCCATTATCTGATATGTGTTTAAAAACGGCAAAGAATGTCAGTGTCCTGTTTTCTGACTTTGGGACTCATCACAAACAAGGCAAGTTCAGCCAGAGTCTGAGGTATTGTGATGATACCTAGAACTGGGTTAAATTCCTTTAAAATGGCAAGTGTGTGTGTTGGGACCAGGAATGACACTATGGCAGAGATGGAAGTTTTCTGCTTTGCGTCTGCAAAAGGTTTGGTGCAGCCATACACATTGGTGCCTGTCCTGTAACTTCCTGCTGAAATCATATAACTTTTTATAACACAAGTGTTCTGGCTGTGAGTTTTGTATCCCACTTCTCTTGTGCTATAGTGCAAGAGTGCAATGATGTGGTTTCAGGAAGCTTCACAGAACTAACGAAGCAGAATGATGGGTGGATGGTCTGATACAAATCCACCACAACTGTACTATAATAATAATAATAATAATAATAATAATAATAATAATAATAATAATTTTTATTTATATCCCACCCTCCCCAGCTGAAGCCTGGGCTCAGGGCGGCTAACAACAATAAAATAGTACAACATTCTAAAATCATTTCACTATAGTTAATTCAAATCAAATTGATGGAAACCATTAGGCTAAACTTCTGTGAAGATTGCCAAAGGAGGGAGTCAGGCTGTGCCCTGGCCAAAGGCCTGGTGGAACAGCTCTGTCTTGCAGGCCCTGCGGGAAGATGTCAAGTCCCGCAGGGCGCTAGTCTCTTGTGACAGAGCGTTCCACATTATGTCAACATGTTCCAGATTACACCTGCAAAACACACCAATTTGGGGGTGGGGGCAGAGGAATAGATTTCAGGAATCAGGAATAAGACTATTGGTCTGAAGATGGATTAACATTCCTCCCCCCTGTGATTCTTTAGCCTTTCAAAATACACTCCCACTTTACACATGAAAATCCAGGGGTTTATCTGCCACCTTCATGTATAGTTTGGAGTTATGTAAAGCAGCTTTGGAAGCACAGTGTGAAGCTGATGGAATTTAAACATAGTCTATGTGGGCAGGATTACAGCCATTTTTTTAAAAAAAAAGCTTCCAAACAGTTCATTATGCTGTTCAGCATCCATGGCAACAAATGCTAAATGGCCTGCCTCACTAGATAATGCAGAAAAGGCAACAGAACCAAGACAGTGTATTCCAAAACATTTTGTGGCTGTCTGGTATCAAAACAGAAAAGGAACTGTTATATTCATGCAGAATTACATTCAGCTTCCTGAAAAGTAATAAATCCAAGGTTGCTGAACTGATGTTTACTCAGATAAATTGGGCTTGTAAATAGGTCCTGTCCTTGGAGCAAGGAGGACTGCCTAAGCTCTTGCCCCGTGTCACATTTTGGATGGCTCTTCTTCACCTGCTGCACATTAAACTGATGACCATAGACAAGCAACATCATGGAAAGGGTGTTTCTAGGACTAAGGTGAAACTGTGACGCTCCCTTTTTAAATTTTGCTATTAGATGCTGCCTGTTGTTTCAGTAACCTGGTTATATTTAGTATTGAAATGTGGATTTTTGCATGTTTTATTTTTGTTTTGTTATGTTATTATGAAATTGTCACTACATTATTGCTTTTGCTACGTTATTATGAAATTGCTGTTGTGTCATTGTCTTGCTATGCTATTGTGGCATTGTTCTTGTGATGTTTTGCGGTGGACCCCCTCTACAATACTGTCATGGGTTATCTTTTAGTTTTGTGTGAGAGTAAATTTAGCTACTTGGAGACTCAGGCAGAAGATGAACAAATAAGAAAGATTTATTTTACCGAACAAAGTTGACAAACAGCAATGCTATTCCTTAGCAAAAAGCACAGAAACCTTGCAATACTGAACTCTATAGGAAGGTAATATACTGGGTGAGCCTCCATTAAATTTACCCTAAAGAACATCACACAGAATTCAGTGGCCGTTACTTCCTGCAAAATGTGCATAGGATTTCTCTCCCCAGTGCCTACGGTAAGTGTATAAACCATTCAAGGACATACAGACATGTATCCCCAAATGAGCAAGCTATGATAATGTTTTGTTGCCACCTTCAATTCCCAACTGTTCTAGTATTGCGTTTGATTCATTACAATGCCTTTTATTAATTACAGGGAATCCAGTCTGGCTGAAAGCCTTTATATTCCCTGGCATGGTCCACAGAAATAAAGGTCCCATTATCTCAACTAGGCAAATGATTTACAACCCTCTTCAAGTATCACTTATGCTCAATTTACACAGTCATCTTTACATACAAATAACAGGCAAACAGTCACATAAATTTTGGCTTTGCACTACAGCTGCTTTTGTGATTTGGTTGTTAGCCAACAAAGCAACACAATTTTATCCTCTTTGGCTTTTCCTTTTAGAAGGTTAAGCCTCCTTGATTATCAGCAAGTGGGGTGATATTGGCCCCTTGCATTTTTAGCAAGAGGGGAAGAATATTGTCTGTTTACACAGGGATAGCAGACCTGTGCATGATTAAAAGCAGCAAGCCCATCATGAGTCCTTGTAACAAGCAATGGAACTCATCCTGTGCATTTACCCATTCCTGCTTCACATCATTGGCTGCCATTGGTTCAGGGCTGGGTGGGGGAAATGTGCATCCTGATGTCAGGACAGAAGATAAATTGAGAAACTTACCAGAGGGAGGGAAGTGAAAACTCCACACATAGCTGCCATGTCCTTTGTAACATCAGTTGCCCTCCTTTGTGAGCTGTACTGTGAAAATTAGCATTTTCCATTAGTTGGTGTTCTTATAGCCAAGAAGGACTTTGGTTTTCTTCCTTTTTGCAGTGGCCCTTTGTGAAATGGGATGCGGGTGGCGTTGTGGGTTAAACCACAGAGCCTAGGACTTGCCGATCAGAAGGTTGGCGGTTTGAATCCCCGCGACGGGGTGAGCTCCAGTTGCTCGGTCCCTGCTCCTGCCAACCTAGCAGTTCAAAAGCACGTCAAAAGTGCAAGCAGATAAATAGGTACCGCTCCGGCGGGAAGGTAAACGGTGTTTCCGTGCGCTGCTCTGGTTCGCCAGAAGCGGCTTAGTCATGCTGGCCACATGACCCGGAAGCTGTATGCCAGCTCCCTCAGCCAATAAAGCGAGATGAGCACCGCAACCCCAGAGTCGGTCATGACTGGACCTAATTGTCAGGGGTCCCTTTACCTTTTTACCTCTGTGAAATATGCCAGTGGCTTAGGCTACTGATTGCAGGGTATTTGACTATGTTCTCCTTTAAAAAGTGATGCTTTGTTTATTTATGCACGGTGCCTCTATCTCCTTTGCATCGTACATATAACTATTAAAGGCACTGTCTCAAGAGATAGAGAGATAGGCTAGCCAATGTGATCCTTGCTTTGGAAACTTCAAGATCATACTGTTGCAGAACAATTAAACTTGTTCCCTGTTCTGGTAATCCCAGCAGATCTTACACCTCCCCCTTCCAGTTATAACCAGATTGAACCCCAATATTTTAATAGTCCTTCTCAGGGTCTCATACTAGAGTGTGATAGAATGTCATGAGAGTTCAAGAAAGATAATAAATCCATAGAGAGAGATTTTGGTTTATATCACGTTGTATGTCAAAGCTATGCTAAGGCAGCTGAAGCAGGATATTTAATGCACACATTAGATCTAGAAGAAAGTTATTTGAGGATGGGAAATGAGTAAGTCTGGATACTAGAAAACTACTGCTTAAGAAATACAATGAATGATAATTAATGCTTATTTCAATTTGCTATCCTTGCCCAGCCTTTTGGGCTGTTGCCAAACCTGATAATCTGGAGTACTTAGCTTTTCTAGAATCAAGCCTGATAAGCCTGTTTTCCTTCCTGCCTGTTTATTACAGCATTTAACAAGCCAGCAGGATATAGCAGGTTACCAAAGGATATCCTCATACAGTATTATTTTTGTGACGCAGTGAAACTGGAGAGGAAGAACTGTATTGTGGAATGGAATAAGCCATCACTGACACAGCCTCTGGTACCAAGGAGATCCCAGGACAGCAACAGTGATTACAGCCAACTGCTCTGAATTATATAGATAATTTCTGCATTATTTGGAGCTGTGGCACAGATTAAACACATTGCACATAACCATGCAGTTGATATTAAACTAATCTATATTTGTACCCAGTAGTAATGCAGCTTTTAAGATGACTTAAAACTTTCTCCCTTAAATATGTCCAGGAACACTTAAAGAAGTGAAACAAGCATGGTCTGAACCATTAGATGTATTTATGTCTCTTACTATGTGAACAGTATCATTAATGCTTGTGATATTCGGTGTAGATGCTATCAGCACCCAACCCTAGAGTTGGAATAATCATGGGTTGCCATTGCACAATACAGAGAGAGAGAGAGAGAGACCCTTCAAATAGAAGATACCAATTTAATTGCAAAGGCATTACTTGTTGACTTCCAATTTACTGCTTTAGCCATTATTTGCCTCAAACAAGATCAACTATTTATTGCTAGGGAGAAAATATAGCTTTTCTACATCTCAATTCAATACAGTAAATTTTTAATTGACCCTGACAAATGATGGCACAATAACAATATATTTTATTACTAAAATAAATATGGCCAGATAATTCTAATAACTTGTCTCTCTTTGCCCTAATGAACAGCTAGCAAATTTCAGGCCATTAAGATTACCCTCTACAAAATTCAACAGAGTTGTTCTCAAGTGATAGCCTAGCAGATTAACTGTCTGGATTTTGAATGGCTGCAGTTGGTTGTTGCACTTGTAACCCTGCTCTTCTGCTCTTAAGTGGCCAACTTTACGGTTCCCAGATGGTCTTAAATCCAGATAATGCTCCGGGCAAGACACACAGATTTTGCAATAATACTTCATCATTCGCAGCTTCTATGCCATCATAATGCAGCTGTACGCAATGCTACACTGTCTTCCTGAATACAGAGACTGGTGGCTGTCATTCATGCTCTGGCAACCTCCAGATTACACTCTTGTAATGCACTCTGCCTGGAGGTGCATCTGGAAAAGATTTGGAAACTTCCAGCTATTGAAGAACGTGGTGGCCCATGTTAGCAGACACAGAATGGTATTCACGTTAGTGGGGGGCGGGTGTGGGTTGCAAAAGCATTTCTCTTTGCTAAATTTAAGGAACTATGTTCACAGTTTGATTAGGGTATCCACAGAACCCCTTTACATTCTCCATTAGTAACCCCACCATGATAATTATAGAATATATTAGAGTTACATTAGGATCCCTGTAACAGACCAACCCAATTAGTTTACCATCCTTGCAGAGGTAAGCAACCTTGATTAGGTAGCTGTCTTATCTGTAACAATGTCCTTATATCAATGTCACTAATAATTTTAGATTAATGGAGTCTGCCTAATACTGAAAAGTAAATCTAAAGCTTGAACTTTTTAACTTTTTAATATTCCCAATATAACCTAAGACAACTGATTGGAAGTTATGAAAGCCATGAAGTCCTTGTCAGACTATACTACGCATTTATTATACATATATCAGGACAAAGAAAAACATGGTCCTTCTTCTCAGAGAGAGAGAAAACAAAAGCAATACAGAGAGGATGTTCCGCTCATGGGACTCCAGCAATCTGTGCTGGAATGTAAACAGACATGTGACATGTAACAATCCCACATATCTGCAGCAAGGGTGGAATGGAATTCCCAACAGTCCTAAGCCAGATGACCTTGGCATGAATGTCAGAGGACATCCAGTACCATAAGCAAGAATGCTTCAAACACCAGCCATAAGATCACCTCTATCTATTTGATCATAGAATCCGCTAGCTCCCTGGGCAGTTGCTAAACTTGTTGTTGTTGTTTAGTCGTTTAGTCGTGTCCGACTCTTCGTGACCCCCTGGACCAGAGCACGCCAGGCACTTCTGTCTTCCACTGCCTCCCGCAGTTTGGTCAAACTCATGCTGGTAGCTCCGAAAACACTGTCCAACCATCTCGTCCTCTGTCATCCCCTTCTCCTTGTGCCCTCCATCTTTCCCAACATCAGGGTCTTTTCCAGGGAGTCTTCTCTTCTCATGAGGTGGCCAAAGTATTGGAGCCTCAGCTTCAGGATCTGTCCTTCCAGTGAGCACTCAGGGCTGATTTCCTTCAGAACGGAGAGGTTTGATCTTCTTGCAGTCTATGGGACCCTCAAGAGTCTCCTCCAGCACCATAATTCAAAAGCATCAATTCTTCGGCGATCAGCCTTCTTTATGGTCCAGCTTTCACTTCCTTACATCACTACTGGGAAAACCATAGCTTTTACTATAGGGACCTTCGTTGGCAAGGTGATGTCTCTACTTTTTAAGATGCTGTCTAGTATCTTAGCAGAATGTTAAACTTGTCCTTAGAGAAAAATACATAAAAAACATAATCAATGCTAGACAAAATGTACACTGGGTACTTGAACAAGGAGAAATCCAACCTGTTCACCTCATTCAGCTACATCAAATTAGTTCTCTCCTCCACCATCTTTATTATTCACGACTTCATATTATTTATCAAGTTTATGTGGAGGAAGTTGGGAGCCATAGATCCCATATTCCTTGGGATGAGAAAGACTACATGTCAACAGTTCTTAATCATGCTGTATCCAACACCCAGAATTACCCAAATTATCAGTTCAGATAAACTGAGTCCTGGAGAGACAAAATATGTACACCTACACACCAGCCATTAGACAACTGGGGTTCCTTGTGTATGAAGACATGCCTTATGTGATTGTTGTACTTCCCTTGACCTTTGATGATCAGCACTTTTGATGAGATAAAAGAGTTCACACAAAAATTAAAAGCTGCTCATCTGCAGTAGGTTTTATGCTCCTTTGGGGTTGCGTATGACCTGAAAACTTGTCTCAAGCATGAAAAGAAATAGGTAAGATAATACTGGATTAAATGGGTACAAAAACGTTTAGTAGCATCATGGAATCACAATCTCAATCCTGAAAAGAAATGGGCAAGATAGAACTGGATTGAATGGGTAAAAAACATTTAGTAGCACTGTAGAATCATCATCTAATGCTTACTTTTTACTTACTAATGAGTAAAAAAACCCCACATTTTTCATCTTGGTAATAAAGTGTGAAATTTAATAAATACTGCAACTTTTCTGTATAATTAGGAATGTATTTTGTTTTCCAAACTGCCTCCGTTCGGTTTCCTTTCTTCAATCCTGAGTCATCCCAAGAGTTTCATCATATTATATAAGCCAGCTGGTGAAGCAAGCTATATCTAATTCTAGGCAGTTCTCTTGGTTTTGTTTTGGCAATTTAAATTTCAGTACTGTCAATATGTAACAGGAGCAGGATACAGGATTTGTTTTACTCAAATTGATCACAGTTCACATGAACTGAAAACTCAGTGTGGATATAGTTTTGTTCTTAACCTTAAAAACCTTGTAATCAAATGCATTAGCCTTCAGAGTAATGCAAGGCTCTTTCTTCTTCACGTTGGGCATAGTTAGATTGGAATTTGCTCCTACAAAAGGTAGTGATTCCAACCAACTTGGATGACTTTAAAGGGGGATTAGATAAATTCAAGGGCAAGGGTATCAATGGTTATTAGCCCATCAGAGATGTTCCATTGTTGGAGGCAGTTTTGTTGGTATCCGTCTTTCTCAAGATACAATGGAGTGTGCCTCTGGGATTGAAGGCAAACTGCTGGGAAATCACAGCGCCTGCTGTGGCTGCAGAGACTGGTAACTCATAACTGCTGCCTCTTGCATTGATTGCTTTTGCTGCATTAGTAGCACTGAAGTGACCTCTCCAGGGCGCAAGCCTGGGCACAGTGTGTGTGGAGGTCCTGGGAGGCCCAGAGAACAAGATCCTCCACTTGGCCTCACTGATGCAGTCCAAGGTAAGCAGAGCAATACTTCTGGCACCAGCTTGGCTGCCGGAGCTGCCGGAAGGAGGCATACAAGATGCTATTCAACCGTCTTAGGGACTTCACTTTGGATTTGTGTAGGATTTGCTCCTTAACCTTTTCTTCTCCTGAAGATGCCCCACTAGGCAGCAAGTAGGGATTTTTCCTTGTGGTTTAATCCCAAAATCTTTCTCACGAGTAAGTATAACCTCAGTATACCAGCTACTAGGAATTACAAGTGGGGAGACTGCTGATGCATTCAATTTCTGCTTGCGGACTTCTCACAGACATCAAGTTGGCAACTGTGAGGACATAATGCTGGGTAAGATTTGCCTCTGGCAGGATTCAGCAGGGGCCAACTTACATTGTCCCTTTTTCTGCATTAGATTTACACAGATAAAGGTAAAGGTACCCCTGCCCGTACGGGCCAGTCGTGTCTGACTCTAGGGTTGTGCACCCATCTCACTTAAGAGGCCAGGGGCCAGCGCTGTCCGGAGACACTTCCGGGTCACGTGACCAGCGTGATGAAGCTGCTCTGGCGAACCGGCACCAGCGCAGCACACGGAAACGCCGTTTTACCTTCCCGCTATAAAGCGGTACCTATTTATCTACTTGCACTTAAGGGTGCTTTCGAACTGCTAGGTGGGCAGGAGCTGGGACCGAAAGACGGGAGCTCACCCCGCCGCGGGGATTCGAACCGCCGACCATATGATCGGCAAGTCCTAGGCACTGAGGTTTTACCCACAGCACCACCCGCGTCCCCTGTTTACACAGATATCCCTCTGGAAATTCATTCAAACCAAATTAACATACATATTTTGAACAGTAATGTCCTTTTAATAATGAGTTTCGTCTTTGGTGCTGAGCAAATCAGCCCATCTCCTCCTAATGACAAACGATCACTGGCAACATTGTTCCAGTGTCTGCTTCTAAAAAGAATGTAAGCCACTGGTTTTGACCAATACACAGCTAAAAGGCTTCAGAGTAAGAACAACAAAACTTAACCAATCACTTCTTTCCCTATGCTGAGCAATGATGCTAGTTATCTGATATCAGGCAATGGTAGAGTCCTATCAGTATCTCTTTTCAGGCAAATTTAGCAAGGTATGTAAATAAGAGTCATCCCCTGGTTATGCAACTCCTCTTCAGATACCCTTTGAAGCTGAGGGCAGAGCATCTTTCAAAAGCACTGCAAGACCTATTTGGACTCACTTGTTGTGAAACTGACAGAAGGATGGGAAAATTTACAGTATTTTAATTTGGTTTTGTAGGTGTTGCTGTAAATCTTAAAGTCTATAAATAGTAGTCCCTTGCACAGTAGTAAACTTAAACTAGCACCTTCTGCCATCTTCCCCAACACATTTTAAATCATTTTAGGCCTTCTGGAGTCAGTCACACTTTTGGAAAGGCTCATCTACCGCACACATTACAATACTTTCTGGGCCCCCCAACAGACTTTTGTGAAAGTAAACAATAAAATTATGTGAGTTGTTCCAGTTTTGCTATTGTTCACCTTATATGTTCCAGGAAGTTTCATGTTTCTTAACCTGGTGCAGCTACAAGACAATCCTTTTTAATACGGTCCTTTATCTTATCTAATAAGCTTATCTTGCTTATTAGGCCAGAGAGCATAGCTTGAAAGGGCAAGCTGCGGAGAGGGCTGCGATTCGGAGCCTCTTCTCAACCACAGGCTCCAGCTCTTGCATGCCTGAAGTCACAATGCTGTTGTTGTTGTTTAGTCGTGTCCGACTCTTCGTGACCCCCTGGACCAGAGCACGCCAGGCACTCCTGTCTTCCACTGCCTCCCGCAGTTTGGTCAGACTCATGTTTGGAGCTTCGATAACACTGTCCAACCATCTCATCCTCTGTCGTCCCCTTCTCCTTGTGCCCTCAATCTTTCCCAACATCAGGCTCTTTTCCAGGGAGTCTTCTCTTCTCATGAGGTGGCCAAAGTACTGGAGCCTCAGCTTCAGGATCTGTCCTTCCAGTGAGCACTCAGGGCTGATTTCCTTAAGAATGGAGAGGTTTGATCTTCTTGCAGTCCATGGGACTCTCAAGAGTCTCCTCCAGCACCATAATTCAAAAGCATCAATTCTTCAGCGATCAGCCTTCTTTATGATCCAGCTCTCACTTCCATACATCACTACAGGGAAAACCATAGCTTTAACTATACGGACCTTTGTTGGCAAGGTGATGTCTCTCCTTTTTAAGATGCTGTTTAGGTTTGCCATCGCCTTTCTCCCAAGGAGCAGGTGTCTTTTAATTTCGTGACTGCTGTCACCATCTGCAGTGATCATGGAGCCCAAGAAAGTGAAATCTCTCACTGCCTCCATTTCTTCCCCTTCTATTTGCCAGGAGGTGATGGGCCCAGTGGCCATGATCTTCGTTTTTTTGATGCTGAGCTTCAGACCATATTTTGTGCTCTTACACCCTCATTGAAAGGTTCTTTAATTCCTCCTCACTTTCTGCCATCAAGGTTGTGTCACCTGCATATCTGAGGTTGTTGCTTTAGCACTTTGCTCTCTCGCCGTCGATTAATCCCAAGCAGAGCCATTTGCGCCCAGCTGCCTGGCCGTCGAAGCCACTCCAAAGGGCGCCGCAGGTGCGGCAGCGGGCCTAAGCGCCTCCTCCTCCCCGCGGGGCAAACCGAGGCGAACCCTCGGGCGGCCCAAGCGAGCCCCGCACGCGCGCGCGCGCACCGGCAGCTCTTGACACCTGTACGGCCGCGTTGCGCGCCTGCGTCCGCGCGCCGGGCTCCCCGCCCCTTCGCCGCTGCCGAGCGCAGGTCAGGAGAGGAGAAGGAGCGGGGGAGCGCCGCGTGCAGCTGCCTTCCCATTGGCCGCGGGCCGGAGTCCTTCTCCTGCCTTGCTCGGCTCTCCCGGGAGCGAGGACGTCGGCGGGGGCCGATTGTCGCCGCCTGCAGCCAGTGCGGCCGGTGAGTCGCCGGCGCGAGAGAAAGAGAGCGCTGCACGTCTGAGGAGGAGGAGAAAGAGGAGGGGCCGGTTTCTCTCTCTCGCTCTCGGGCTGCCCCAACCCGGGAAGAGGGTCGCTGCGCCAAAGGAGAACTCCTGGGCGCGCTCCTCCCCCTGCAGCTGCAGCCGCCGCCGCCGCCACAGCGTAGCGCGGCGAGGCGGAGGGCTTCCTTCCCTTTCTCCCTCCCTTCCTCCGCCGCTCCCTCCCCTCGGTTAGTTTAGCCGAGCTGCTGGCCGCTTCCCTCCTCCTCCGGCGCCGCTGCGTGTGGGGGAGAGGAGGCCTCGTGCGAGCACCGAGGAGGGGAAAGGGTCCCCTCTCACCGGGAAGCAACCTGGGCAGGCCGGCGCTCGCCGCCTCCCGAGATGGATGTGGTCTCCTCTGAGGCAGGCGCCTTTTAAACCGTGTAGTAGCAGCAGCTGCGGAGGCTCCTCCCGGTAGCACGTCCTAGTTGACCGGGTAACGGAGGGGGAGTCGCTGAGGAATGTGGCGCCCGGGCGGCTCGGAGGCGCCTTCCTGAGGGGGAAATGGTGGCTGCGAGTCGCGCCGCTGCTCCGGCTTTCTCGGCCAGCGAAAGGTGAGGCGCGCTTGGGCGCTGTTGGCGGGGCTGCGCTTTGCTCTCTCGCCGGCGGAGGGGCTCGGTCCGGGAAACGAGCATTGGTTCTTCCCGCCGTCCCCCCCCCCCTCCCACAGGCCGGCGCGTTTCCCATTTTGCAGCTTTGGAGGAAGGGGGAAGACGAGGGAGAGACCTTCTCCTATCTGTGGACGGGAGGCCGGGGAAGGAACGGCGCCTTCCATTTGCCGTGAGGAGAATCTGCAGCGCAGCCCCAGAGGTTCCTGGAGAGCAAAGTTAAGCAGCCCAAGGCCGCGCGCGGGCTGATCCGCACGGCGATTCTGAAACCGGGATCGCCGCCGCCGCTGCTGGGGACATTTGGCGTTAAGCGGTGCGGGTTGGGTGCATGTTGCAGTGTGCGGATAACCACACCCCTCTTGCAAACGCAGGCGTTTTAATTAAACAACTGTCTTTCCCCCTTCCCCGTCCCCACCTCTGTTTCTTCAGGGATTGCAGCCGCAAAATGCTGGAGGATTTTACCAGGGATGTGATGAGCTGAAAAGCGGCGGCGGCCGAGAGTGTTGTTTTCCCGTCTGAGGAGTGGCAGCTATCATGACTGTCTTCAGGCAAGAGAACCTGGATGATCACTATGAGATCGGGGAGGAACTTGGAAGGTACCTTACTTGTTGGAAGGAAAAGTGCATGCCAGGTGTGGGCCTGTATCAGTAAGATTGTCCCCCGGTAAGGACCAGATAGTCTGTGGAGGAAGAGAAGCCAGCGGTTCTGTTGGAGGAAGCAGGAGAAATGAGCAGACTGTGTTGGATTGGAGTGTAAATTCATTTGCTGCTAATGCAGCCCAGTGAGCTGTTTATATGCCTTAGATTAAGGAATGCTCTGTGGTATATTTTAGAGCCTGTGTGCCTTATAAGAGTTAATATGTAAGCCAGAAGCAAAATGTGTTACACTTGGCATCGCTATTAGTGTTTCATAGAGAGGTGTCTCCTTGCATACATATATGTACTCAGATGACATTGCGTAGAAAGGTGATTCTAAGCTAAAGTGATTTTCTTCTGTATGTAAGGCTGGAGGATTGAAACATTACAGTTGATACTTGTATGTCTATTTTTATGTTGATTGCAAAAGTGGTTTGCATAGGCAGGTGGGTTTTGTATGCACACTAAGTTCTGATGATAACAGTAGTGAATTATTAGTGTATGTGGAAGAATGCAAACCAGTTTGCAATATTAATACTAGCATGCAATATTAATAATTTCTCCCGCTTCACCTTGGTTCTTTAAGTATGGGGGTGGCTGAATACAGATAATTTCTAGTATTTGTTTTCAATCCAGTGGAGATCGATCAGTTTCAAGGTATCAGAGTTCAATTATTCCATTCCAGTCAAATGTCAGATCAAGAGATTTATAGTCATTAAGCAGTGTAGATTTAACACGGTCTCCATAAAGCTTGTTAGTTGAATACTACAGAATGCTGTGTCTACGCCACAGCTTTGTGCTGGAAAACCCAGACCATTGACTAGAGATTATAGTTTGCTTTTGGTTTTAAATCTCCTAGCTTAATTGCTAAATGAAGTGTGTGCTTTTTACTGTGTGTTGTGTTTGCTGCTTGCATTTTATCTTTTAAGGTATTGCTAATTTTTAAATTTAAAAACTAGGTGAACTATTGGTGCTTTGCAGTATAGCACTCTGCAGTACGCTAAGGGTAGGATTTACCTAACAAACTCTGTAAGCAGAGGCGTTGCACAATAAGGCTTTTTCCCTGAACCCCCAAAATGGTTGGGTGAACCGCCAGAGTAGAAATGGCAGGGTTCTCTAGCAAGCAAATACACTTGCACAGATAGGGTGAAATTTAACTTCACACTATGGTGAATCTTCTAAGTGTTTTATTATTCTTAACTACCATCACAACAACTCTGTGGGGAAGATTAAGTTGAGCCACTGACCTCCATACCATGATTTGGTGTGGGTCTGCAAACAATAGTTTAGAGATTAGCACTAACCATGGTGTACCAGTTTGGACATCATGGCAAGCTATGGTTAGCAAAAAGTAGTAAGTGGATGGGAGGGAACTTGGATGCAAAGAGAGAACATGCATTTAAACCTATAGAGATGCTCCTATTCACCAGACTCTTGTTTGGCATTACATCTAAACTGAGCTAGTGGCTTGACCAAAGTCTATACTGTGAGCCTGCTCTGTGGATGAAGGGGCTCTCACACTTGGAAAAAAAGCATTCGTGTTGTCTTCCATCTTGATTTTTGTGCTTGCTTAAATGAGTTTACTTTTACCAGTGATGTGTGTATCATACAAAATTGTTATACAAAAACAGAAATCTGATGCTGCAGCCTTTTATTTCAATGGTGTAAACTCGGTTTTTGGGGGGGGAGGGGAGACGGGGAACAGTGTCCCTTCAATTATTGTGAATTGAATGTGTACTATTTAGTGTATAAAAGCTAAATTCCGTACCTCGACATGTTATGTGGGAATCCATTTCTCCCTAAAATGTACAGTAAAACAGTTGATCGCTTTTAATTCAGTGACCTTTAAATTTGTTTCTGGCAATCGTCATACAGTGGCTGATGGGAAAACAAAAGTGGTGCTCCCATAATTCAGCTTAAATTTAAGCATGGATGTTCTCCCATTTTACTAAGGGCAGTGCTTCTTTTTGTGCAGATTGCATCAGTACTGATGATTCCCAAGTACCATCTTAACAGGTAGTCACTAACAGTGCAAGCCTGTGCATGTCTGCTTGGAAGTGAGCCCCACTGAGCTCAGTGGGACTTGTTCCCAGTAAGTGAATAAAGAAATGCATCCTTCAACAGAATACTGATCAGAACTAATTGGGACGATTGTAGCATGTGCAATGTCACGGCATTTGGGACTTTTTAATATAGAGAAAAGGCGAGTTGGAGGTGGCATGATGGAAGCATACAAAATTATGCATGGCATGGAGAAAGTGGACAGAAATGTTTTGTTGGAAGCTTCAGGACAGACAAACATAGCTGTCAAGTGTCCCTTATTTGGCGGGACAGTCCCTTATTCCAGCGCCATGTCCCACTGCTGTCCCTTATTAATGATGTCTCTTAAATAAGCTACTGAAGGTAATGGGGCCCTTTCTATATCCAGCTTGCTTTGTCAACAACAAATTGTTGCTGTTTTTTTGTGTTGAATATATGCTATATGGTAATTTATGGACCTAATAGGTATCTAAAGCCATTTGCACGCAACAAAATATGTATTTTATCAAAGTAATTGTTGATCCCTTATTTTGGCTGCTGATCCCTTATTTTCAAGGCTGCTGGTCTCTTATTTTCAAATCTGTAAGTTGACAGCTATGCAGATAAAGTACTTCTTAATGCAGTGCGTAGTTAACTAGGAAGCTCTGCTGTTGCGGGAGGTGGTGATGGCCATCAACTTGGATGCCTGTAAATGAACCTTGGTCAAATACATAGAGGACAAACCTTTCAGGGGCTACTAGCCACGATAGCAATGTTGTGCCTCTGCAGGTGGAGGAAGTATGTTTCCGAATCAGGCAAACTCCGATTTGTACAGAGGTTATGTTCTGGGTCAGGGGCCCCTGATTCACAAGAAGCTCCTCTTTTGCCACACACGAGTCAGCTGGCTCGATAGAGAGGTCAGCTGCCAACCTGGCACCCAGCAATCTCCACGTAGTCGCAGTTGGATCTGCCTCAGTAGCAAAACATGCCTGGTGCTTGGGGAATTTCAAACACTGGGTGCTACCAAAGCAAAATAAAAATAATGCACCATGGAGAAAATACGTAGTGTAGCAAATAAGTTGCAAATGATTTCTAGTTAAGTTGGAATCTAGCATGTTCATTTGTGTGCTGTTTTAGAAAGCTCTCTGAACTGGATTATCTTAATTAAGGGATTAAGTTGCAGCTCTATACTGAGTCAAATCACTGGACCATCAGATCCAATGTAGCCTATTCTGACTAGCAGAAGACCTCAAAGGTATGTGAGATCCTTTAACTCAGGATGCTTGTAACTGAGAAGTAGGTACCCTATCTCTTTTTTTAAATCAATAAACAGAGTGATAGGAGATTTGAACCTACAGCCATATAGGCAAAGGCTGCAACATAAATTACCTGTTTTAAACCAGCGAGACAGAGTGTCCTGAATACTTGCCATATGGACTGGAAGCCACTTCACACAAATGCCTTGCTTTGTGGAGCTGTACTCAAGTAATTACCCAAATGTTTTCACATGTGGGCGGCAGTAACTATGAATCAGGCCTTATATTTGTCACCTTGAGAGTAGTTCTATCAAAATCAATGAGATGCCCGGTTAAAAATATTTGAGATTGGGATGTAAAATATCCACTAGTCACATTATCTCCATTAAAATACCAAACTTAAAACTAAGATAAGTACTCCCTTGCTTATCTTTTAAACAGATGTTTTAAGCAATCGGCTCATCATGCAATTTCAGAAGACCAAAGCAGATTTCGGTGGAAATGATTATGAAATGCAAGCAAATATAAGCCTGTTTCTGTTTAGTTCGCTTGCGGTTGCAAGCAGTGTGGCTGTGCATTTTAAATAAACAATTCTGCAGTTCTTTTATTATACTTTGTTGTTTCAAGGACTTTGTGTATGCGGTTGCCACAGTGCTGCATTCTTCTGAAACTTTTTTCATTGCTCCTGATCAAAACAGTTAAAACACTTAATCCTCATGAAGGTGGCTTAGTTTTACAAAGACCTGCCCTGCACCTAGGAAAAAACACACGTTAAAAAACCGAAAAGTTGAGTGAAACTGCAGGAGTGCTGGTCAAGTCGTTCATGATATGTTAAATGAGCTAAATGTGTGGAAGGCATCTATAAAAATGTTCCCATTGTGGAACTGGAGCAAGCCTGACTCACAACTCATGCAGCTTTGCCTCTCTTACTGTCTCTCATGCATACAGACAAGTCTCATACAACTGCACATTTAATGCGCAGGTTCCTTCTCTCAATCTCTGAATACAGTTGCTGCAGGCAAATGGAAACACAGTTGCCAATGAAACTTGTTTGACAGTTTTTCAGAGGTATTTCACTGGTCATTGCTGCAAACACTGTGTTCAGCTAAATGCACATAAGTACCGTATTTTTTGCTCTATAAGACTCACTTTTTCCCTCCTAAAAAGTAAGGGGAAATGTGTGTGCGTCTTATGGAGCGAATGCAGGCTGTGCAGCTATCCTAGAAACCAGAACAACAAGAGGGATTGCTGCTTTCACTGCGCAGCGATCCCTCTTGCTGTTCTGGCTTCTGAGATTCAGAATATTTTTTTTTCTTGTTTTCCTCCTCCAAAAACTAGGTGTGTCTTGTGATCTGGTGCATCTTATAGAGCGAAAAATACGGTAACTTAAGGAGGCAGACTGAATACTAAGGCAGAGGTGGGGCCTGAACTCCAATGCCTTGCCCCCACGACAGCTTAAATTAGGTGCTAGAAAGTTTACAGAATCACAGAATTGAAAGTGACCATGAGATCATTTAATTTAGCCCCCTGCCCTGCAGGAAACTTAAACCCAACATGGAACTCAAACCCACTACCCACTGAGCACAGTTGTATCCATTTTGCAGAAGGCAGATGGCAGGATCCTGCCCCTAAATAGATTTGTTTGATTTAATATCTCCAATTACTATTCCATCCCAATTGCACTTCATTAGTTTTTCCTCTTGGCTTTCTCCCTCCCCAAAAGAAACGATCCCTCTCCGCTCTGCCTCTCTGGAAGGCAACATTGAGAGTCTCTTGCAACATTGCCTCACAAATGTGAGAGGCACGCATGGAAGGCAAGGGAGGGAAATGAAGTGAGAGCTGCTTCTTGGGTCTGAGTTCCCTCCCTCACTTCTTGGCCTGGGTTGCTGAGTTCCTGCCAAGGCAGACCTTCGATTCTTTCCCCTCCGTACTTCGGAAATCGTTGCTTTTGCTTTGCTGGAGCTGGTGGTGCAAGTCAGCAACTGGGATGCCTTTGGATCGTGCCCTCGCACACCTACCTAGGAATTTTATTTACTTTATTAGGTACCACCAGTGTTTCTTTTTCCTAGGAAAAAAAGGTGCCAGTTCTGCACTTTTGAGTACCACCGGGGGGGGGGGGAATCAGAGTATACTTTAGTCCAGAAAGAGTTCAGAAACTCCCAATGATTTCATTGAAGTGTCTAGTTGAAAGTTGTTAGCACTTTAAAAAATCTTATCTTTGATGGAATGTACACCCATATTTGAGTCCCTATCCAGGAATTGGATGTTATCTCACAGAGCAAATACTTAGTAGCTACAACTATTTGAGTCCTACTTTGGTATGTTGTATAGAGTAAGTAACCATGGAACTTTCAACTTTGTTGGAATAAACACTCATAGCAGTGCACCTTTCAGTTGGCTCTTGGCTTCAGCTGTTCTGTGTGTTTTAATACAGTGAGTGGTAAATAAGAGGCTTACGAAATAAGATTGTGTTTGAAGTGCTTATATTAAGCTAAACGCTTGGTGAAATTGCAGGCCCACAGCCTGATGCATGCAGATCCATTCTAATATGTTTGGAGATGCCTTTTAAAAAAGAAGGAATATACTATGCAGACTAGCTAGGTAACAGAGTTGTGCAACGACCCTTCCTCTAGTAACATCCTGTTATATTTACTTTAGGGGGTGAGAGCTTTGCTATTCAATACAACTTTTGCTGCCTTGACACTGGTTGCATTTGGACATCACAGTAAGCTATGGTTCACTGTGATGGGAATGAGCCATAGCAAGCCTTTGGGTGCAAGGCAGAGATCTAAGGCATTAGCTTCCATTTTTGACTAACCACATTAAAGGATTACCGTATTTTTTGCTCTATAAGACTCACTTTTTCCCTCCTAAAAAGTAAGGGGAAATGTGTGTGCGTCTTATGGAGCGAATGCAGGCTGCACAGCTATCCGAGAAGCCAGAACAGCAAAAGGGATTGCTGCTTTCGCTGCGCAGCGATCCCTCTTGCTGTTCTGGCTTCTGAGATTCAGAATATTTTTTTTCTTGTTTTCCTCCAAAAACTACGTGTGTCTTGTGTTCTGGTGCGTTTTATAGAGCGAAAAATACGGTATATATGAACCCTAAACTCTGGCTAGCAGCAATTATGGTTTGCTCAAAACAATCCAGCTTCAAAAACCACAGTTTGTTTCAAACAAACTATAGTTAAGATTAACCAGAGTTTGTCAAGGTTTGGACATGCTAAATTCTAAAGCTTCCTAACTTCTTCTAGTAGTGGCATTGGAGAGACTGAGGGAGTGTATGAGATGAAGATCATCAGGTTTTATCCTTGAGCTCAAATGCAACCACTGACTCAAATCAACCTACCTGTGGTATGGGTTCACCAAATTAACAAAATATGATTTGCAAATCAGAATCTAGGTTTTGAAGTGGGTTTGCATACTAAGTTTAGCAATATGAATTGTCATCTTTTAAAATCTACAAGTATTCTAATAAAAATAATTTCTTATTGCAACTCACCATAATTAATGAATCCCTTTATCAAACAGCCTGGGGTGGCTATCAAGTAGTAAATTCATGAGAAATAGAAGAAGGGAAGAAAGCCAACAAAAAACCATGAAATAACAGCAGCACCAGCAATCAGTGAACAGATGCTATTAAACCGGCAGGGCCACTTCCACTTTGACTCAAAGACCTGCAAAAATAAATGAGTCTTAAGCTGTCTCCTAAATCAAAACGGTACTGGGACTGGATAGCTCAAAGCTGAGAGGGAAATCCATAACTAGAGTGGTGCCATGGAGAAAACATGTTAGATACAGATTTGTAAACCTTTGAATCTGTTTGAATATAACATTTCAACCATACTTAGGCACAATTTATTGTGCCCCGCCCCCATCAAATGTGTTAGAAAAGCTTTTACAGCAGTTCTGTTTTTAAATGCCTGTCAAATAATAACGATAAATCATATCTCAGTTGATTTACAGCTGTGGACAACCCATATCTGCTACCCCAGCAACACTCAGCCCAAATTTCTGTATTGCCTGCCCTGTTACAGTACTTCACTGATGCTATTTTACCTGCCTTTTTATCACAGTGCCCTGTGCTCTGCCCATATTACTTAGAACATAAAAGGACAATTGATACAGTACTGGACCTGGGACTAAAGTAAAGGGAGGAACACAAAATAAATTTCTAGGGGCCACGTGAAAATTAAATGTCTCTCCCCATCTCAGTTCCATACTATTTGCTATACTGTATAGATTTTTCGAAACAGTAGACTAAACTGTGTCTGTAACTGTCTGTAATTAAAATACATTCTTGCTTTAAAAACCTTAACATTATCTTGGCAAACTTGTGTTTCCAGTTCTTTGTTTGCCAAGATGCATTGGGGGGAGGGGGGACGGCAGAGATGGCATTTGTAGGAAAAAAGCAGTGGGCATGCAGGAGATAAGGCTGCTTAAAACCCATGTCTGGCATTCCTCCCCTACAACTCTTCTGCCTCCCCACCAAAAGTTGGGCTGGCTTCCAGTTTCAGCAGTTGGCTGAGAAAAATGATTTAAAAACAGGCTTGAGGTTGGGTGGATTGATTTTTAAATCAGTGATGTTAAATCATCTAGGGAAAAGGCTGCTTTTCAGCTTGATTGACACACTCAGAGCCATTTATTTTAACCTCCATTGCACTGCTTTTGCAGGATACAGATCCTTCTGTAACTCTGCAGGTGGCGAGATTTCTGAATGCGGTTATCTCACACTCAAAAACCACCAAAAAACAACAACAACATCAAAACTAATTGGACTGTTATGATGAGAGTGCATGTCGGAGTTCGTCTTTAGTTTTCCTTTTCTGTGATCCGTCCCTTGGAGCTCTCCTGGCCCCAAGCCGTCACTTGGCTCTGCTCAATGACCCACCCTTGCATCGTGGTGTTCACCTTCTGTTGTCGGATATATTTGTTTTTATGTCCCTGTGTTTTTATGTTTGTACATATTTTATGGGCTAATAGCCGTAAATAAATAAATAAATAAATAAATAACCTCCATTCCCACTCTTCTACTCTCCAGATGAACAATGAGCTGCCTTGCCTTGCAGAATATTTAGAGGAGGATTGCAAAGAAGCTTTGAAGCACACTGAAATCAAAGTTGAAATCGTGCATGTGTTTTCCTGGGAGTAAATCCTATGGAACATGTAGGACTTGCTTCTGAGCACTCGTATATAGGGTTTTGCTAGTCATACTAAGTGTGGGAGTGGGAGTTATACTTGAGGAGGGGTAGATGTCGTACCTAGGCATTGTAGTTGTAGAATTCCTGTTTGATTGGGACTTGTAGGTGAGCCCAGAAACTACTCAGGCATTTTTATCAATCCCCGTCCCCCTGATCGTCCCCTCATGGGGATGGTGCCAGGGAGAACACTACCTCCATCACATCACAGTTCTTGCAGCCCTTCATATGTTGGAGGCTGAGTTAGCATAAGAAGCATCTAGCCGCATTGGCACCAGGGCTCGTCTAGCATTCTGTTCTTGCAGTGGCCAACCACATATATGTGGAAAGCTCATAAGCAGGACCCAAGCACAGTGGCTCTCTCTTGACCCGTGATACTCGGAGGCAAACTGCCTCCAACAGTGGAGGTAGAACATAGCACTGTGGGTAGTAGCTGTGGATAGCCTTATCCTTTATGAATTTGTCCAATCCTCTTTTAAAGCCATTTATGGGCCCATCCACATTTCCACTTGATTTCTTAATATTGTTACCTGTTCAGCAAGGAGAGATCTCGTCGATACACCTGTACAGTGTGCTAGTTCTGGTGCTAGATTCCTTTATACTATGTTACCTTTTGGGACTCATTAGGAACGAGATGATGGAAACAGTCATGAACATCATGATAAACTATAGTTAAAGATTTATTGTTCTAGGAAGAATCAGATCAGAACACTCAGTTTAGTGTTGTGTCCAAGACAAAGAGTTTGGTTTGTTTCACTCAGAAAAAAGTCACAAGGTATAGCCTAGGCTTTTCTTGGCTTCCTAATCGTAGCTTGTATGAACAAAACAATCTATAGAAACAAACCCTGGTTACAATCTAATACTAAGCCCAAGGGCCATGGTTTCTTTCTCCCCAGCACTGGCAAGGAGGTAGTGGACATGACTAGGTCATGCACAGTAAATAACTATGGTTTACTGTGACACCTGAAAGTTAATGGCAGGTAGAGGGTCTGCCAAACTGCCAGGCAGAAACACTTGTAAAAGCAACTGCATTCCTAGTTCTAAACACCAGGTTGCTGAAAGGACTATTATGTACTCTGTTTGTCTAAAATAGACCTGGATTTCAAAAATTGGGTTTTTTCACATTAAAAATTAATCGTGCATAAGGCCCAGTTTACATGCACCTGCTGCAGCAGTAATACGTTTGAATAGTATGAATTCATGGACAGGGTATGAATTATCCAACTGATAATTGATCCATACTACTACTACAAGTGTTAATAAATGGGACCTAATCATGATATGGAATGAGGGTGACGCTGTGGTTTAAACCACTGATCCTAGGGCTTGCCAATTGGAAGGCTGGCAGTTCGAGTCCCTGCGACGGGGTGGGCGCCCGTTGCTCTGTCCCAGCTCCTGCCAACCTAGCAGTTTGAAAGCATGTCAAAGTGCAAGTAGATAAACAGGTACCACTCTGGTGGGAAGGTAAACACCGTTTCCGTGCAGTGCTCTGGTTTCGCCCAAAGTGGCTTAGTGATGCTGGCCACATGATCCGGAAAAACTGCGGACAAACGTTGGCTCCCTTGGCCAGTAAAGTGAGATGAGCGCCGCAACCCCAGAGTCGTTTGTGACTAGACTTAACTGTCAGGGGTCCCTTTACCTTTACCTTTACCTTTAACCATGATATGTTGTTGAAAAAATAGTTGTGTAGCAAAAAACAACAACCCAAAACCCCTTTTAACCATAACAGTGTTACTTGGCATTTGCTAGAGGAATAAATCTTGCTGTACTTGTTTCTTGTTTTCAGAAGAAAACAAGAAGATGCTGTAGCATCTTCTGAAACAAGTATTATAAGCTAGAGTTGCCTTGGGAATGTTGTGACATTTGTTCTGATTGTCCCCTATGGAAGGTTTGAGGGTGGGGGGAAGAAACGATCCACTTGTCTGTATGTGTGTTTTCATTTGGATTGGCAGTGCCACAAAGAAAATATGAACCATGTCCCAATGCTAGTTCTCAAGACAGTGTTTATGACTGAAGTGTGCAGTTAAGTGCTCGAGAGCTCTGAAACCATAAGAGTTTTGAATCTATTTAGTTCCCCTTCTTTTATTTTCCCTTAGTAAGGTAAAAAGGGGACTGGTACCTTCATGATCTCAAAACTCCTATTAGAGGTACTCAGTTATGTTGGCTCAATGTTCTACCCCACCCATTGTTTAACTCCCTTTTATTGCCATTTAGATTGTCTAACTGGCTGTGTTTTCTTAGTTTTGTTTGTTATATTCATGTTTGTTTGATGTGTTATACTGCACCATGTTGTGAAACTCTAATATTTTTTTTTATAAACCTCATAATCCTCATGAATTTGCCATCCCTCATAAATGAGCATGATTCACGGGTCCTCAAAACCATCTGCATCAAGATCCTACATCAATCTTCTTCCTACAAAAGTGTTGAGACTTACTACCCTACTCCCATGCCCTTGTACTGAAATGGAGATGTGTAGGAACCCCATGGTTTCTTTGATCTGAGGCACTGTGTACAGCCTGTGTTCCTTCATCTCATCCCTCACCCACCTCCTCTGCTTGCTGTGGCTGAAAGAAATCATATTCTACTCCACAATATGAAGGGTTTGATGAATCCACTAGTGAATGGACCAATGGATGCATTCTGCATCATGTCTCAGAACATCCTTATCTAGTCTCTAAGGCTGCAGTTCTAAGCCTGCTTACTTGGAAGTAAGCCTTATTGATAAATCATCATCATCATCATTCAGTAGCTAGAAAAATAGGCACATCAACCATATATGCACCCTGGAAATTTCTTTCTTTGATTTTAATAGCCACTAAAAAAAAATTACTGCATCCATGTTCAGAAAACATTAGCTATGAGGGATTGGCATATGACTGCTTGAGTACTGGTTTGTCAGTTCCTGGCGTACTGGGAAATCTTAAGTGTATTTTATTTTATATGTTCTAGGACAAAACTGTATCTGTTACTTACATAAAGTTTCAAAAGTTCTAATTATTATTTGCTGGAAGTCTTGTATAACTTCTGAGGACAGAATAAATCTTCTTTTGTCTCCATTCATGCATTCCTTGACCTTCATCTGTCTCAATTTAAAGAGCAGGCTTTGACCTAATTGCTTAGTTCCATGTGATCACAGTTGTTCCCTACATCTAATCAGCTAGGCCTCTAGCCATAAATTCTTTTTTTTTAAGTTGTGCTTTTTAGTTAGTGAATTAGCATCAGTGGGAGATCTAAGTTACAGCTGTTAGATTTCCCACCACTTTCTTTCATGTTTCCTATCATTGTTTGCCACAACGTTTTTTGGAGTGCACAGTATATCCTCTGATCAAATGCAGAGTAAATTGAGCAAATGAATTGACAGTTGTAGAGTAAAAGTAGATGAAACAGGCCTTGCAAACAATAATGGCTAAATAGATGTGCTTGGAGGAGGATGACTTCCTACTTATGCCTAAAATTCAGCTATCAGACAAGTATTTCTCCCCCATAACTGATATAAATAAATTTAATTTAGGAGACTTAAATCTAAAGAAAGAAGATTAAAATATTAGCTAGTATTCCTGGCAAGTAGTCCTCAGCTAAGTCCAGTAACTTCTCAACAGAGTTGGTTCATATACCGTGACAGGTTAGAAACCAAATTTGAGTGCAAATATAACTTGCTGTGCAAAGTTCTGTCCTTGTGCTATGTTGCCTTTCAGTTCACCTGCCTCTCAGCAGAGTTCTAGGACACTGTCCCAAATTCAGTAGATCTCCCATGTGTGACTGCTGGCAGAATGACTTTATTTGTGGCGTCACTTTGTAATTCGGCTGCTGCTATGGACTATGGAAGCTGTCTGTGGACAAACGCCGGCTCCCTCGGCCTATAGAGCGAGATGAGCGCGCAGCCCCAGAGTCGTATGCGACTGGACCTAACGGTCAGGGGTACCTTTACCTTTTATGGAGTTCAAAGGGGTGCGGGTTAAACCACTGAGCCTAGGACTTGCCGATCAGAAGGTTGGCAGTTCGAATCCCCGTGACGGGGTGAGCTCCCATTGCTCGGTCCCTGCTCCTGCCAACCTAGCAGTTTGAAAGCACTTCAAAGTGCAAGTAGATAAATAGGTGGGAAGGTAAACGGCGTTTTCATGCACTGCTCTGGTTTGCCAGAAGCGGCTTAGTCATGCTGCCCACATGACCCGGAAGCTGTACACCGGATCCCTCAGCCAGTAAAGCAAGATGAGCACCGCAACTCCAGGGTCATCCGCGACTGGACCTAACGGTCAAGGGTCCCTTTACCTTTACCAATGGAGTTCAAATAGTTGATTACTTGCCCGCTTAACAACATTCTCTCAGCTGTCTTCTCCAGCATCAATTTCCAAAGCATGACCATCCCTTCACACACACAAACACACATCTTTTTGTCCAAGACTAGTGCATACATTCTCCTGGGAAAATTTATTTCTGTTGTGATGGCTGTAACATGATCTATTCAGTGGACCCATATGTGTCCCCTACAATACCACCCTCAGCTCCAGCATAGCACGTCTGCTGTACTTTGGAACTGTATTCTCTTTTCTAGTATGAGTTGTCCTGTTTTTACAGTCTGTTCTCTAAAGTACCTGTGTTCAACCAGAGGTAATTCAGCAGTGCACTGATTCCTGATGGTGTTAAACAAGTGTCCACTTTGGGAATTGTACCTCAAGTTCAAATTTTGCATTCATAGCATTGAGCAGTACATGGAACCAATATAAAGTGCATGCCATTTACAATTCCATCCCTTTCCAGTTTGCAGAGGTCATTAATGACCTGCTTAGAGAACAATAACAATGAATTTTTTGCTTAAAAGAGAAAACTAATTCCATAAACAGATTATTGTAATGTGAATATAGTCGTCTGAATTGCAGAATTCCTATGGGTGTCTTAGAGATGTCAGTAACAGCAGCATATCAGCAGGGTGGTCAACGTCCACATACCCACATTTTCAAAGCACACAAAGATGCTGTATTTTCCTTGGGAATATATTGTGAATCGCTATGTATCCTTCTAGCTACAGTCTTATCCCAAGAACAGATACATTTAGGAATTTGGAAAATAACTTCAGTGTCTTCAGTAGCCTTGAAGCAACTGAGTTTATGGCTAGAATAAAATTACTACTAAGGTTGCTCTCTTTTAGTGCCTTTAACTGAGAAACAGGCATTAGGTATTAAATTTTACCATTCTCAAAGCTTGTTAGGAATATGGCTGCAAATTCTTTTTGTTATTTGTTGCTGCTGTTTCCATGCAAGGTAGCTGGATGATGCCTAATGCTGGAGTATTGTTTGTTTGTTTTTAAATATATTTTTATTAAAGATTTCCTGGTTTACAAAAGTATGTGCAATGTCTCTTCTTTTCAAGTTACGTTTTCTACAGATCAGTTTCATTTGTTGTGAGACATCAGTGTTACATTAGGAAGAAAAGGGAAAAGAGGTAGAGAATGGTGAGTGGGTGTTGTCGTTTTTAGTTGCATGCTTTAAGAATACAATACAAGCTTGTGGCCCCTTCCTATTTGATAACTAGGTAGGTATAATGCAAGTGCTAATGCTATTCTAGGCTGCATCAACAGAGGTATGGTGTCCAGATTAAGAGAAGTAAGGTAAAGGTAAAGGGACCCTTGACCATTAGGTCCAGTCGTGACCGACTCTGGGGTTGCAGCGCTCATCTCGCTTTATTGGCCAAGGGAGCCGGCGTACAGCTTCCGGGTCATGTGGCCAGCATGACTAAGCCGCTTCTGGCGAACCAGAGCAGCGCACGGAAACGCCATTTACCTTCCTGCTGGAGTGGTACCTATTTATCTACTTGCACTTTGACGTGCTTTTGAACTGCTAGGTTGGCAGGAGCAGGGACTGAGCAATGGGAGCTCACCCCATCACGGGGATTTGAACTGAAGACCTTCTGATTGGAAAGCCCTAGGCTCTGTGGTTTAACCCACAGCGCCACCCAAGCCCCATTAAGAGAAGTAATGCCACTCTATTCTGCCTTGATCAGACTACATCTGGAATACTGTGTCCAGTTATGGGCACCACAATTTTAGAAGGATGTTTACAAGTTGGAATGTGTGCAGCGGAGGGCAACTAAGACAATCAAGGGTCTGGAAACCAAGTCTTATGAGGAGCGGTTGAAGGAGCTGGTTATGTTTAGTGTGGTAAAGAGGAGACCCAGAGGAGATATTATAGCCATCTTCAAATATCTAAACGACTGTCGCATGGAAGATGGAGCAAGCTTGTTTTCTCCTGCTCTGGAGGGTAGGACATGAACCAGTGGCTTCAAATTACAAGAAAGGAGATTCCGACTAAACATCAAGAAGAACTTTCTGACATTGAGAACTTTTCGATAGTGGAACGGACTCCCTCTGAAGGTTGTGGACTCTCCTTCAATGGAGGTTATTAAGCAGAGGTTGGATGGCCATCTGTCCTGGATACTTTAGTTGAGATTCCTGCATTGCAGGGGGTTGGACTAGATGACCCTTTGGTCCCTTCCAAATATGATTCTAACCCTAACCTGAAATAAAAGTAATTATTTTACCAAGTAGGCTGCTTAGTTTTTCTACTTTGTGGGTTTAGACTTACTAAGTAAATAAATAACTGGAGATTCCTGCCACCACCACAGCATATGAGCACAACACACCAAGAGGAGTGACTGAATCTCCATAGGATGTTTCCTACCACCAAATATCAAACTCTCATTTCTCATCCTGGTTTGTTTTTCCTAACTAGGGTTTAAGCAGGTGTTTCCCAAACTTGGGTTGGGTCTCAAGTTGTTTTCAGACTACAGTTCCCATCATTCCTGACCCACTGGTCTTGCTAGCTGGGGGGGGGGGGTTGTAGACCAAAAACAACTGGAGACCCAAGTTTGGGAAACACTGGTTTAAACAGACAATAGTCTCTAATTTAAGACAGAACAGAGAGCTGTATAGGAAATAGAAGCTTCCAGTCTCCTGCTATGCTGAAGGTGAGGAAGAAGCACATGATCTCAGGTCTTTCTGTGTCTTGTTTGAAAAGCAGAAAACTATAGTTTTCTGACTTGAGCCTGGTTTAAGACTCAATTGAGCACCATGATCCCAATATTCCGAACAACAGTTTGAAGGACCGGGAATGGGCCACAGGCTTTCGCACTCTTCCATTTCCAAGTCAGTCCTGATTAATGCTAACCACAGTGTCCCCAATTAGTGCATTACGGCAAACCAAGAGAAATAAAGAAATTCAAACATTTTATATCAGTCTTCAAAACCATGGTTTGAAATAACAATGGTTCTAGGCTGACCAGTCATTTCATTGAATAAACTTATACAGGTTAAGGAGGTTTGATAATATTTGGAACACCAATGCCAACCATTCTACAAACATCAGGATTACTGACTATTCTAAAATTTCTGAAAAAAAGTAAAAGTGCTACTGTCTCCTTCCACTTCACAATAAATTGAACTGATCCCATTTGGATCAGCAGTTTAAAGATGTGATTTTATTGATGATGAGGGAAGAGAATTCCCTAAATTCATTCTTTTAAAGACTCCTGTATTTAATTTTCTGAGTGCTAAGGTGGCAGTTGGAAACCTTATCTCTGTAAAACTCTGCATATTTTTTTTCAAGTTCAGGACAGCTGTATACTGCTTATATTTAGCACACTGCTTTAGCAAAGCTCCAAATGCAGAATACAATAAAGCTGGATTATCAGTATTTGTGTGTTTAATCTTAAATTGAAATCTCAGGAGAAGAGAGAGACACAGATACGCTTATCTTCATTTCAAGCTTTCATCATCTCTCTCTCCCCCTCATTCTTAGTCAACTATGACTGCCTATTATTAGCTAGTAAATTTGCATGAAAGGAGTGATATTTTATACATAAGGTCACCAAGGGAGATACCCAACATCAGTCATACTTGGGAGGAAACCCACCGTAATCAAGTAAATTGATTTCCATTGGGTCTACAGTGGATATCACCTCAGATGGTTTTTTTTTTCCTATCGAGGTCCATTTCTGAGCTTAATCCATAAAATGCCATTCATTGCTGCATGCCACAAATGGAGAGAAGGGCTCCAAAAATCTGTCTGCAGGACAGACAGCTCCCAATGATTAACATAAGTAAGCAACGCAGTATGCTTCTGTTTAATCTATTATAATGAGATTCCAGCATGCTTGGAAGCCACACCACCTGACATGGCAACTGTTATCCAGGGAATAGGCTATTTCTGGTGATGATTTGATGGTGAGGGAAGACACACTGGATGTGCTGGGCAAGACACCTTTTTCTCATCTTGCATTTCAAGAAAAAGGCTGGAATGCCTCTGAAATGGAGCTGCAGCTTCTGCCTCCTCTCCTCCCTTCTGCAGTTGAAGAGAACGGAATGGGGTTTCTTCTTCTGTCTGCCTCCACCTCTTCCCCACTTGTCTTGGAACTAAGGGAGGCTGGTTTCCACTCCCTACTCTCTCCTCCTTGCTGTGATACCTTGGAGAGGAAGGAAAACAATCTGCTACGGCCCTCTCAGTGCTGGTATCATGTATGGAGGAGTGAGGAAAGGCATCAGAGTCACCAGAAGTCCTCCATGCGAAGGTTCCCTCTCTTGCCTACCAGCAGCTTTGGGCTCCATGCGATTATGCATATATACGCTGCCTCTGGAAAAGATCCCTTGCATGGGATGCGATTGCACTGTGTAAAAACCTTTTTTATGATTTTGAGCCCTCTTAAATGCACTTGCGTAAAAGATGCAATTGATATAATTGACTTAATGGTAAAAATATTTTTTCTAAAAGAAAAATAGTTTCTAGTAGTGTACTACTATTATCTTCTTGAACCTTATTATGGTTCCTTTTTATTCTGCCTTCTTGCAGAGTAGTTGATGTGTCATTTACTTGTCTCCCCTCCATTTGTAACAGAATAATAATTGATGAGCTTACTTGTTCTGTTTTGTATCTGTTGTAGAACTTTTATAATTCTTTACATTTAAGTAAAAAATATTAATTTACGTGTGTATGAATTAAATCAGTTAATTAAATTAAATATATTGTTGCTGACTTGCTTCAGAGTGAAAGTCCTGTTGCTTAAAGGAAATAACGTCGAGTTTATTTTCCATTTTATGCATTTAGTTGTCTTATCTGTCTCTCATTGTTGGTGTCAATACAACAGGGTAATTGCCGTGACTTCAAGTTGGAAGTCTTAATCCCTAAATAATACTTGCCTTATTTTCTTTTATTTATGCTCCTTGTATGTCCAGACTCTTATGTTCGATATTGTTTAGGGAGTTTTATTTTTTTGGGGGGTTGTTGTTGCTGTTATTGATATTAATTGTTTATTTTCTTTTTTAAAAAAATATTATGATTTATATGGGAATTTCAATTTGGTTGTGTATTTTTTCATGTTTTATTTATTGTTCGTGATTACTTTTGTAGCATTTAGAATTATGTATTTTTTACATGTTGTTAGCTGCCTTGAGCATGGTTTGAATTATGGAAATGCAGCATACAAATACAATTATGTATGTATGTCTATTAAAATAAATATAGGATGATTCAGAAATTTTTCTCCTTCTTTTATGCAAGCAATACTTTTAGTAGACATTAATTTCCCTTCCAGGATGCTTTATGCAAGTGTTGTTCTTAGGAATATTATTAACAGTAATGCATTGTAATTGTACACTGATAATTTGCTTTCTGGAAAAGCCACAGTCAAATTTGCTTTCACTCAGACTTGCTTTACATTTTTAGTTTGCTGTACCTTATGGTGAAAGCAAAAGTGAGTCTTGCTGTGCTTTTGTCTATTGCTTTGTATAATAGAGGCAAACAACGTATAATGAGATTAGGAAATGACCTATTAGGCAAGTAACCTATTTCTGTACATGAAGTCTACATGTTCATGAAGTCTAAAAGTTGCCTAAGTTTTTTAGTTAGTGCACACTGGGCTGCCTGTGTCGTGACTCCTGGGAGGACGTCTTGGCAGGGCTGGCCTGAAGGAGCTTGGGAGGTACCCATCAGGATGCTGGGGAGGGGCTGAGTAGTTGTCAGGAGAAAGCCCCACCTCAGAGACATTGGCCGTCCCAGGCACCAACTGGGGAGTGTCCAAATTAGCCCCTGTCTCACCTACTGCTAGCAATGCACTTCCATCCCAGGTAGGCACCTGAGCCTAGGTTGAACACTGAACTGGCACAGTCAATCTTGCCTCCATCTTCAAGGACACAGTGCTGCTGGCTGTGGTGGTGTGAATAAACTCTGCTTACTCAAAGGTGTGCCTGCCTGCTTGCCCAGTCCTGTGGATCAATGATCTGCATGTAAGACTGTGCCTGCTCTTCAAAAGGGGAGCTCAGCGTGTGTGTTAAGTGTTGGGATAATGTCTTACCTTAACACCAAGCCATGTACTTAGAGCTTAGTATTAATCTGCTAAGTCTGCACCTTGTTACAGATTGATATTTAGACTGTGTAGTGAATTTTGGATTAAACCTATGGTAATAACTAGGCCAAAGGTCTGAGTACTGCACCCATGAGTGAGAGCCAAGGCAGTTGTTCTGGAGTCTACAGTTCTTGTAGAAGATAAACACCTCTTTCAGATTTGATAAACATAAGTGGAAGAGTGCCCAGCGCTTGGGCATTTTTCTATCTTTCGGAGAGCTGCATTATGTGAATTGCTATGTACCTCCACACACCTTCACTCGTGTTTTTCTTGCCAGTGTCATTTTAGTTGCATGCTTAACCAATCCGTTAGTTTGTGTGGGTCTTGCCATTAAATATATTTAATTGAAAGTGTTCTAGCTCAAATGCAAAAAGTGTTGATTTTAAATGTGCTATCAAATTGCACAGTGGCACTGACATTTAAAAAATAGTTGAGCACAAATTAAGAAATGGTTTTTAACATTGCATGTTCCCTCTTCACATAACTATGTTATGCTCGTGAGTATGGATGAAGCACAGCAAGATATATACTGTACACTTTAAAAGTGCTATACTGCCCCCCAAAGTGTAGGACATGGGTAGGCAAACTAAGACCCAGGGGCCGGATCTGGCCCAATTGCCTTTTAAATCCAGCCCACGGATGGTCCGGGAATCAGCATGTTTTTACATGAGTAGAATGTGTCCTTTTATTTAAAATGCATCTCTGGGTTATTTGTGGGGCATAGGAATTCATTCATTTCCCCCCAAAAAATATAGTCTGGCCCCCCACAAGGTCTGAGGGACAGTGGACCAGCCCACTGCTGAAAAAGTTTTCTGACCCCTGGTGTAGGAAGTCAATTGAAATTCAACATGTAGCTTACAACAGAAGACCAATGTTTGGTGAGCTCCTAGGAGCTGCCTGGTCTTGAAGCACCCACAGATGATAATCTGGAAGAAACAAATATGCTAAAGTTCTTACAAGATACAGGAAACGGAAAGAGGATGTAAAAAAAGAGAACAGAGAAACTTTAACAACAATTTCCAGAGGCATAGCTGTAATAGTTTCCTGCAGCAAAAACAACATTTTTGGCATGTTAAAGACATACACGCTTATTATTGAATAAACGTTTATGGACTACAATCCACTGCCAGTGTTCAAAACTCCCATTGTTCTAGGTGCATTTTGCGACAGGGAATTTCATTAGCGCAAGCAGTTTCTGAGCTCTGGGCTCAGCACCTAAGATTTCATATTAAAACTGCAGAGTGGAAGGAAAGGAGGACCTTTTTCTGCCTCCCCATTTCCAGCTACTCTCTGAAGACTGGAGAAGAGATCCTCTTAAGAATATTGGTGGGGAGGGCAAGGGAAGGACTAGACCATGTGAAAAATTAACATTTTATTTTAGCTGCAGTTCATTCATTTTCAGCTTTGTATTGTTATTTTAAAAAGTGTGCTTAGACATTCCGTTGTTGCGCCCATAACCTCGGTTTAAGGTGCCATTTAGCTCCTAGCTTTCATATCTCAGTTTCTAACACTGGCCACTGCATCAGATGTATGAAGTGTTAACCAGAGCTACAGGCGTATATACAGACACAGTTGTGGATCAGTAGGAATTGTGAACAGGGAGGTCAAGGAGGAAATGAAATACAGAAGATACAGACGGTGAAAATTACACCAATTGTGGCTATTCACAGGACAACAGTAGTTTCGCTGGGGTTTGTAATGTATTTGTTAAGTTGTGGGTGAACATATCAGACGACACAGCGATTCTTCCAAAGCAGCTCTTTATTTGTAAGCTGGAACAGAACTGAACTGAGGAGCTCAGTCAGCCTGCTTATATAGAGCTCCACTAGAATGCAACAGTAACCATTTTCTGTAACTAGCCAATCACTGAACGTCACTTTTGATCCTTCATTTGCATACAAACTATCCAATCACTGAACGTCACTTTTGATCCTTCATTTGCATAACTATCTATAATATCCCCCTGCTGGTCCAGGGTGAGAACTTCAGTACATAACAGTACTAGTCTTATTGCCAAAGGCACAGATAGATGGTCGTGTGGCTGGGCACAGTTAAATTATCTGTGCAATTTATGCATATTTATTGACAAATAAGCACCTATCCATTTCCTCAAGACAGGAAGGCTGAGATGAGAATTTTGCCTCTATTCATTTTAGGTAGAGTCCACAGACTCATAAATGGAGAATGCATTTTTGTTGGTATTTTCCTTCCCAACCCCACATCCCTTTCAAAGTATTTTTACCAGTCTCTTGTCATTTCCTTTTCACATTCAACTTATACCTTCCTTTCCCCCAAATGGCAAATTTCTTTCATTGCTCTTCCCTGGTCATTTTACATTCACTTCTTCCTCCTATGATAGCTTTCCTTCATTCCCCTTCCTTTCTATTCCCAGTTTATTTATACTGTATTATCTTCAATAGGGACGCGGGTGGCGCTGTGGGTTAAACCACAGAGCCTAGGGCTTGCTGATCAGAAGGTCGGTGGTTCGAATCCCCGCGACGGGGTGAGCTCCCGTTGCTTGGTCCCTGCTCCTGCCAACCTAGCAGTTTGAAAGCACGCCAGTGCAAGTAGATAAATAGGTACTGCTCTGGCAGGAAGGTAAACGGTGTTTCCATGCACTGCTCTGGTTTGCTAGAAGCACTTAGTCCTGCTGGCCACATGACCCGGAAGCTGTACGCCGGCTCCCTCGGCCACTAAAGCGTGATGAGCGCTGCAACCCCAGAGTCAGTTACGACTGGACTTTACCTTTAGCTATCTTCAATACCTTCTCCATCCCTTAGAGGAGGAACATATTCCTTCTATTCCCCCCCCCCCCACAAACCTCTCTGTTTCCTGGCCGTCTTCATTCTGCATGCCAAGGAGTTGCCTGGTGCTGGCATTGGTCCAACCAAAAGGCTTGAGGACAACAAGCAGGTGAGGAGGCACCTGGCAGGCTCTGGCACAAGGCCCACTGGTAGATCACAGCCTACTATTCAAGGAACTAATTCCATACACTGACCGTAAAATGCTGTCTTTCTAATTTCTATTTTTGACATCAGAATTGAGTTTACTTGTGGTCATGGATTCATGTTGCTGAGTTGAATGTTTCTTTGATCTACTTTGGAAATTTGATCTGCCTTGAATCTCTCTGTGTGTGCGTTTGTGTGTTAAAAGTTCCAAACAGCAGGACTTGCGAGGCATCAGTTGCTCTTTTTCATACTCTGTCTACCAGGGCTAGTGTCTCTTCAGGAAGGTGTGTGAGAAAAAGTAAACAAATGAGTGTGCTCCATTTATTTATCTAGCTACAGCAATGTTTGTGTTAGCACTCCTTCTTGGTTTAAGATTAAGGTGACTTTCAATAAAAGCATCAATACAAAAAGCAAAAGCAGTAAAACAAAACAAAGTTCCTACAGTTTAACAAGCCCAGTTTAACATTCGCTGACTGAATGTGAGTGATTTTAGTCAGCAAAATGCTTGATCATAGTTGCAAAGTCCCTCACAGGCCCAGTGGTAGTGAAAAGGTGTACAGATTTCTTACTAGATTCATTCTCACTCACACAAACTTTCTTTCTTTCTTTCTTTCTTTCTTTCTTTCTCTTTCTCATGGGCAACAAGCTGCAGTAAAGCTTGTAGGAGTAAACCCTCCCTCCCCCCACTGGAAAAAAGCAGGTCGTGAAATTATTGTTATTATCAGAAGTTACATGTTTACAGTGTGTTCTAGATTATCAAACTATGCAACCAGTTTGTTCTAATTAGGTAATGTTCCACAATCTGTCATTCACGATATGTACTTGTCTGATCTTTAATATAAAATGTATTGGCCAAATTATCACTAAGAATTACTGCAATATAAACAGATTAAATAGCACCAGTTAGTGTTTTACATGTGCAATTTGAAGCGCTTGTTTGTTTGTTTGTTTGTTTGTTCATTATTACTTGCACTTAAACTCTGCTTTCTATCACTTTCACGAGGTGGATACATCTAACATAACATTAGTTCATAAGTGGTGTTTTTGTTTTTTAGGACAATGCTTTTAATGTTTTCATATTGGCTTTTTAGTGTGTTATAATTCATAGCCTTGGGCATCAGGCAACATTAAAATTCCAGCAAATTAATCTAGAGATTTATGGCACATCCCTTAATACTTTTACTACACCTTGCTTACATCCTGCTCAACATGAATATTATGCAAGGATTCTTGTATTTGATTATTTTGTGCACACTCATTCCTGCAGTATCTAGAACAGCCTTTCCCAATCTTGTTCCATGTGTGGCACAAAACTTCTTGAGTTCTTCACTTCGTGTCTCTGTAGTAGCCCATTGAGACTGAGAAGCGTGGCTCTAACTTCGATTTGTGAATTCATATGTCAGCAGCAGAAACTGGTTTGCAAACCAGCTTCAGACTGTGGTTGATGTCCTGATTTGTCTGTCCCTTACAAAGCATGATTTGTATGTTGAAATAGGTTCAAACATAACTGAGCTTATGGATACATCGCCTGAATGTATAGGCTCCGTACAGATGTAATATTGACAATCCCTCAACCATGCTGATCCCATGGTTAAGGGACTGAGTGGGGGCATTTGTGCACACCCTCCCTTCTTCCATATTAATCCTCCTTCTCTTGTAAGTGTTAGCCAGGCTTCACACCAATGCAGACTGAAGGCTACGTCAGACTTCCTCAGCCTGGTGCCTTCCAGATGTTTTGGACTACAACTTCCATCATCCTTGGCCAATGGCCGTACTAGCTGATGAGGGTTGTGGTCCAAAACATCTGGAGGATGTGAGGTTGGGGAAGACAGTCTGTACACTACCTTAGTACTACTAACCAGAGCTTTAAATGAAGATTTAAGCTGTTTTTTATTTTGTTTTTCAAATTCTGGTTAGTGCTAGCTAATGCTGTTGGTGCCAATTTAGATGTAACACTATATCATGTTTAATGTTTGGAAAGGAGGGATGAGTTGGTGCTGGAACAGGGAAGTCAGACAGAAGGGAAGGTAGCTCACAAGCCAAGCCCATCCCATAAAGCATGTTTAAGAGATTGGCAGTTGTGCATCTGCACTGGATCATAAAGAGAATGAGGCAGGGGGAGAGCCTTTACTATGGTGCTATCCCATATGTTGAATCACCTTCCCTCCAAACTAAGCCAAAATCATTTATACTTTTTCAGCACCTCCGTCAAAGCATATTTGTGTACAGAGGCTTCTGTTGGTTTTTAATCCAGCATGTCACTTAATTTGTTCATTTTCAATTTCAGCTGCATTTATTTTGTATTATCTTATCATTGTGTTGGGCTTTTTTGTACTCCCTTCAGGCAGATGTGGGAGGCAGTGTAAACCAGTTTTAAAATATTTGTTCATTTTGTAAATATTACTATACTAGCTAGTGTTTTCAATAAGGGAAAATCTTGTATATATCTCCCGGGGGCGGGGGGGAGGGAGTGTGATACATTCTATGAATATATCATGAATTGACTTCTTAGCATTTTCCTTTTTCAACTTCCCTAAGTTCCAGCTGCCTCTGTTAATTTTTGCCTTTCACACAGTTGACAAAAAGAAAAGAAATGACAGTATCATCTGTTTTTAAGAAAACTGTGGCTTTAAATTGAAGGGTTTGAAAGAGGTCCCTTGCTATCTTTATTGCTAAAGTTCTACTCACAGAACAATAGCTTTTCCACTGTCGCTTAACAGACTAATCTCTATTTGGTCAAGACTGATCTGTGTGCATTTGCCCGTCTTCATTGTTCCCCTCCTTCTAAGAAATGAGACATAATAATTTTCCAGAGACATAAACCCAAAAATTAAGTTTAAAAAATATGCCCCGTATTGCACCTCACCCAGCCTCCTGTCAGTAGAGTCACTGCCCCTTACTGGGAAGGGTGAAGAGACAAGAAGGTCAGCGCTGTATGTGCACACACCAGCAGGATCATTCCGGCATCCCTGTTGCCTACACCATGCAGACCTCCTGTCCATCTCGGCCCTCTCAGTAAGGGCACTGATTTTGCTGCAAGAAAGGTAGTGTTGTGGATCCACCTCAGTGGGCAAGCAGCTTCTGAATATCGTCCGGACCATGAAACACAGAACTAAATACAATCAAATCCATTCAACTGATGGGACTTCAGCTTCCTTTAAGACATACAGGCTTAAATTTTTCCCCCAGTGAAATTTCTTCTAATAAACTGGTATTGTAAAGTCTTACGGAATTTCTAAATTAATTACAGTGCAGGGGGTGGAAATGGTAAATACAACTTACTATAATTTCATCTAGTAGTAATAGCTTTATAAACATTCCAATGTCTGATTCTTTTTGTCTTTTTCTATAAAGAGAAGGAAGTTGGTCTCCCGTGGGAGTTACTGTTGCCCATGTTGTGCTAATTAGTAATCCTTTATATGTGTACCCTATCCGAGTTATAGAGATAAGATAAATGAAAGAGGGTAAGGATTTGCTGATTTAATTATTTAAATGGGAATACAAGAAGGGGAGGTGTGAGGAAGTCAAAGAAACAAGCAAATGAGTTTTAAATTATGAAAAAGAATTCTTTTTAATTTTTTGTATCTTTTTGTGTGTGTTTACTCTTACTTTTTTCTTGTTTTTTATTATGTGTTTTTGTATATCTGTTTTGTGTAAATCTTAATAAATATTTCTTAAAATATATATATATATGTGTACCCTATCCGTGCTGGAGAGCAACAAGAGGGCTGGGACGCAGAGCCCGTTTACGTAAATTTGTGATTTCCCTCTTCACCTTCTCCTTCCTCCCCACTCTTTGTTTTAAGCAGCAGCTTATGATTTCCTGGTCTAAACGCTAAAACACAATTTTATCTGTCAGATGATATGCTAACTGGTCAGAAAGATGGTTGAAAAATCATTACGCCTACAGCACTTGTATAGGCTGATGCCAAGCACCTTGAACAGGGGAGATTTAGAGTAGCAATTATCCACCAATTCAAAGAGAATTGCAGGATCACAAACAAATCACTGTTATTAAAAGACACCACTTATTCTTGCAAAGTGCTTTCATTGTGATTCTCACTGTCTTCAACTGATATTCTCCCATGAGGGGAATTATATATGCTAGTTAATATTATTTAAGTAGAGTGCTAGGCATTATTATTATTATTATTATTATTATTATTATTATTAAAATTATCTCTTCAATTCTAATGAAACCTATGACACTTGGCTCTATACTTTTGAAACCTGCAGTGTTTCCTGTATTTGCAGCACGGGCAGCTGTGACGAGGCATAGTAATGAAATGAGAGCACACTAATGTTGTAGTTAATTTTTAGCAAAATGGCTTTCAGGATTTCTTCCCACACTTCAGCTCACAAACACCCATGGAAAGCTCTCTTATTTCAGTTTATACCTGCCTCTGTAGTAATAAAAATCCCACAAGTCCTTAATTGTATGAATCAGTAATATATATTGTTGATATTTCTACATTACAAAACAAATTGACACTGGAAAATAGGCATATGCAGTAAAGAATGTCAAATTTTCCATAATATTTAGAAATATCTCCTGCTAAGTCAGGTTCAAGGTTTTTGTATTAACTCACAAAACCCGGAACAACTTAGGTCCAGGGAACCTTAGGGACCACCTGAACCCTTATTTTCCAGCTCAGTCACTGAGATCATCTACAGAATGTTTGCCCCCTGGGTTGTTGTTGCTTATGAAGAAAGGAAGATCTTAGCCACCTTTGAAATTTGTTTCAACATGTAACTGAATCGCTGTACCGGTTACACTAAATTCAAATGAAATAAACCCTTCAAATGAAATAACAGTCTTCTTTACATTGGAGTTTTGGTTATCATGGGATGCTTCCACACTGGGCGTTTAATGTGGAATTACCATGCTTCATTCATTTACAGTGGGTCCACTGTGTTTGCGAGGGTTTGGTTCTAGGGGTCTGCTTGCAAAGGCAGACACAGGCTCTGCCTAGGACCCTCGTACCTACGGGACCACCTCTCCTGGTATGTCCCACGGAGGACCTTACGGTCTTCAAATAAAAACACCTTGGAGATCCCAGGCCATAGGGAGGTTAGGCTGGCCTCAACCAGAGCCAGGGCTTTTTCGGCCATGGCCTCGATCTGGTGGAACACTCTGCCACAAGAGACTAGGGCCCTGTGGGACTTGACATCTTTCCGCAGGGCCTGCAAGACGGAGCTGTTCCGCCTGGCCTTTGGCCAGGGCACAGTCTGACCCCCTCTCTCCTTCTGTAATCCTCATAGAAAGAACTCTAACCCAATGGTTGCAATTAATTTGATTCTGAATTGATTTTAGAATTAATTTACTGTGTGGTTTTATGTACAGTGGTACCTCGGGTTACATATGCTTCAGGTTACATGTGCTTCATGTTACAGACTCTGCTAACCCAGAAATATTACCTCAGGTTAAGAACTTTGCTTCAGGACGAGAACAGAAATCGTGCAGCAGCAGCGGGAGGCCCCATTAGCTAAAGTAGTGCTTCAGGTTAAGAACAGTTTCAGGTTAAGAACAGACCTCCAGAACGAATTAAATACTTAACCTGAGGTACCACTGTACATTGTGCTATTTTTACTTGTTGTTAGCTGCTCTGAGCCCGGCTTAGGCCGGGGAGGGCCGGATAGAAATAAATTATTATTATTATTATTATTATTATTATTATTATTATTATTTGTTTTTGTTGTTGTTCATCTGAAGTTGTATTTACCTAATTTTAAGACCTGCTAAGGAGCAGGTGATTATGTCCTTATATGTAAAGCCACAGAATTCAAAGAAGGTGTACTTTCTTTTTCCCATGACTGTAAATAAATGGGGCACGGAGGGCAGTGGGTTCCCCCAGTTCTCCATTTATTTATTTCCCCCACCTCACTCATATAAGGTTGCAGGTGTCAATCCCCTAAGTAAAGTGAGAGCAAGTTGCAGGCTTACTGTGCTTGTTATGGGACGTTGGGGCATCCAATGGTCAGCATCCTGTATTTTCCTTAGGATTCATCCCCAGAAGATTGGGTGCACTATCCACAGGTATAGATGCCCTTAAGGGTGGTATTCAGTGCAAGGATTTCCACTGAGTGAGAGGGTGTTCCCTTGTACATGGATAAATAATTGTGCTGATGGAATGAGAGACTTGGTGCTACATTGGATTCCACCTTAAAGCGTTGCTCTATTTTGTTTAAACGTCAGGGTTTTGACTCTGGCAGTGACATATCAAAAAGGTGGTACCAGTTTGGTACACATTCACTCTAACCTTTGTTATGAGCAGCATTTCAAAGCCTATTTTAATTAGTGCTAAATTGCTTTTCTGGTATTCCCCACCCCCCAAACTTTTTCCGCATTGCAGTTAGGGATTTATTTCTTTTTAAATGAGTGGTTGTATTGGGGGAAGTTCACAGCTCATTGGTTGAATCCGTAGCTAGCACCAAGTGGACCAGTGGTGTCACCAGGTATGAGCACATTTCTGTGTTCCTTTCATATTTAATTTTTGTCTTTTCTTTCTTTTTTGCCAAATAATTTTTTATCAGTTTTCCAATATTAACCCAATTTTGCATATACCAATGCCAAATTTTTGTCATTTCTATTGTGTGTAGCAATAGTAAATATTTTTGTACTATACTTAATAAATACCTTTCCTACTGTCTTGTGTTTCTTAGTGGACAGTTTGCAGTAGTAAGGAAATGTCGAGAGAAGAGCACTGGGGCACAGTATGCTGCAAAATTCATCAAGAAACGAAGAACAAAATCCAGCCGCCGAGGAGTGACTCGAGAAGACATTGAACGAGAAGTAAACATATTGAAGGAGATCCAGCATCCCAATGTGATTACTCTGCACGATGTTTATGAAAGTAAAATGGATGTAATTCTTATTCTTGAACTGTAAGTAGTTTTGAAATTGCTTTTTAGGGGATGGAGCATTTTCTGAAAATCAGAAATGTATGTTTTTGGAAATGCAACTTTCTGTCAGTTTGTGCTGGAAAAAACGGGGGTGCGGATCTTAATAAAAAACCTGCAGCTTTTTGAGAGAAGCTAGTGAATGGAGCTGGAAAAAGGGCAGGAAAGTACTTCTGTGAAATGTTATTGGAGTAACAATTATAACCCTGCAGATGGAGGGTGTTAGTCCTGGGTGGTAGAATTGTGAAAAAGAATTGTGTTGTGTGCACAGAGGTGAGTTAGAAAATGTATTTTGCTTTATAGCAGATCAGTGATTTGAGAGTTAAACAGTGAGAAAACAAGAGAATCAAACTGAGTGGTGAAGTGGAAATCCCTGTCATTTTTACCTACGTGTGACAATTAGATTTCTCTGCCCCCGGTTGCTAGTTTCTCACATTTTGGTTGTTGGTGGTGCAATAGAAGCACTCTATTGCTCCACCAATGCATGCTTAGAGGGAGCAGACTGGGAGAAGGAGGAGTCAGAAGCTGAAGAGGCAACAGAGTTTAGTGAGCAGGAAGAGGCTGGGGCAGAGAGCCTTCCAGACTCAGTGGCAGGAGAGGAGAGGAGACAAAGATGAAGCAGGCTGCTGAAGAATCAAGGGGTGTCTGCCTCCTGCTGCGGCCATCTCCCCTCCTCTCTGTTCTCCCAGGACGCACAGAGAAATGAAGAGGGCAGAGCGAAGGGAGACAAAGCGAAGGAGCCTTAGGCTGCTGGACAAGGCAAGAGGGAGGAGCCTCAGATAGCGGTGGTAAAGCAGGGACCTTTATTCCTCGCAAGTATGATCACTAGGCCTACACTGATTTGGTTTCTTTGAATAAAGAATCCACTGACACCAGTGGGTTTTTTTTATTGCTGATTTACTCCTGGCACTGGCTCCTGGCAGAAACGAAGCACTGTTAAGTAAATATCTCAAATGCATGAAAAAGGAACTCATTTGGTTTGGGGAGTCGGGCTGGAAACTTGAACCATCAATTTTTCAAACTTACTCATTTAAAAATACAATTTTCAATAAAGGTTAACTGGTCTGTTATTGCTGAATATTTCCCTATAATTTATTCCTTCTTGTTAGTTAATGCTGCTTAGCTGACTTTTAGTTAGTTAGTTAGTTAGTTAGTTAGTTAGTTAGTTAGTTAACACTGCTAGTTAACGCTGCTGAGCCCCATGGGGGGCGGGGATTTCATCTAGTGTTCAGTATACATAGGATGAATCTGAAAAGGATACACATTTAACGTGAGAATGCACTCAGTGTTGAGAGAGCAGAGGAGGCCAAGTGCGGTGTGGCTTCTGTGACTGGCTCCTCCTGAGAGCCAGAGAGGAGGAACTGCTGGCCATTGAAGCCATGCTGCACTGGGGTCCATGCTTGGCCCCCTCCTGATGAAGCAACATCTTGTACACGATGTCACAGACACATGACACCCGCTGAACCCCCTCAATCTTGGACTAAAGTCGGCGCCTATGCCGACTTTATCACTCTTTGCTTTTCTATCTCATCAAGCAAGAAAAAAGCTATTAACTAAATGTTCAGGCCTCATTTTTCACCATGAATGATCAGTGAAAAAGGATAGGTTCCCCAATAGCAAAACCAATCAGGCTAATCTCTGTTTTGTTCTGATTTACTCTCCATTTCCAATGTAGGCCATTTTAATTTTGTTAAACGCACTGGGCTTAAAATGCTCCATGGGACAATAACTATTTAGCTGGTGCCTTAATTATTTAATCAGTTTATTAATAAAGGCATGTAAGTACAATGCTACTAGCTCATTAAAGAATGATGATGCTGGTTTTTGAAGCTAATCTGTTTCAAGGTTACTGTTTAAAATCTATAATTATATCTTATGGGATGTAGCATTTAATCCCAAAGCTTGAGAAAGGGTTGTTTGCTTCTTTTGAAAAATAATTATTTTCTAGTGCTGTGTGATATATTTTTCCTCCCAGAGGATGGAAGTGTTGACTGCACGCATCTTTTTTTTACTGTTAAACACAGTGCTTGATCTTCTTGAAGACTCTCAGTTAAACCTTGCACTAGAACCTATAGCCAACTCCACATGTATGTTTTCTGTTGATTCCATTTGTAAACTCCTTATGCATGCATAAAAATATAATTACCTCTTTGTGATCCAGAGAGGGAGTACTGTAGATACAGCTTTCTTGTGTGTTAAATACTGAGGGGTTTTATTGGGTTTGCAGCTGTTTTGCTCTGGGTTTATAGGTCTCAGAAAAATCAACTCTGCAATGGCTTCTTGTTGCTTCTACCTCCAATACAGTAATCAGAGTGCTGGTCTTGGTTGTTGGTGCTTCTTCCATACAAGAGATTAACCAACATGTCAGAAAAAGCAATTCTCAAAGAGCTTGTTTCTGGAAAATGTTTTATGTTAAGGATGAAACTAGAACAAAAATGAAATGTTAGGTTGCTGAAACGTTGGTTCTATAGTTGTTTATCCTTACAAGGATACATCATATGCCAGTGACTAATAGTGTCTGCTGTTTGCTTAATGTGATCTTTGTGTTATTTTATGCTTGGGGAAGCAGTCACTATAAACTTGCAGGTACGAATCAGAGAAATTGCATTGGAAAGGTTACTTTTCTGCTGCTGAATGAGAAAGCTGCTAATACATGATCTGAATTTAATGTAATTATGTGCTATGTTCATTAGAAGTATTTAGAGTCTGTGGGTGGCACTCACTATAATGTTCTGCTAATCAGAGTTCAAGAGCATGCAGTTCTTTAAGGAGCTATGCAGAATTTACTCAGTAATCCCTATTAGAGAACCAGAAGGAAAATAATCAATTAGACTTGCCCTCAGCTGTTGTCATAAATATGCTGCAAATAAAATCTCCTGTGTGGAAAAAATATGGCGGCTAATGTAGGGGACAAGTTATTTCTTCAAAGGACAAGTTAATCATCAACTAATTAGCACCATTTTGCTGTGCTGCGTTTCTTTTCAGAAATATTTATAGCAGATGTTCAAGAAGTGAACTTCTGAAAACAGAATTTTAAACATTCCACTGGCTTCATCTGGGTGAAATGGAGATTATTCACATTTTAATTTCATAATTTGCTTTTTAGTTCCATTAAGGTGAATAAACTGCTCAAGCTTAACTTGGTGCATGCTGTGGCATTATAATGAATCACAAAGCAGCAGTGCAGTGAAATGTGGGATGTGTTAGCAGTTGCCCTGCTTAGGTAAACCTCTTAGATGTGAGCTTTTTTTTCATGCTTCTAGCCTGTTTGATGAAATGCCTGCCCATTTACAATGGTTTCACCTTTCCTGCATTTCACATTGAGAAGCAAAGGTTGTTTCCTGCCCATGGCTACCGCTACTTTTTTTCTTCCTCCTCTCTTCATTTCTTCAATACTACTCCAATCCCCTCTAATCCAACCATAGGTTATGTCCATTACTGTCTGCTTTCATTGTCCCTATTAAGTTGTTTTTCTGTAGTACCGGTATATATAGTCTTTATTGTTCGCATCTATCTGTCTCAAGAGACTATGAAGTGCGCCTCTGGGGGTGAAGGCAAATTGTTGGAGAATCACAGCGCCTGCTGTGATTGTGGAGACCGGTAACAACGCCTGCCTCCCATGTTGTTTTTGCTGCTTTAGCAGCACTGAAGTGACCTCTCCGGGGTGCAAGCCTGGGCAATGTGTATGGAGGTCCTGGGTGGCCCCACAGTTAGCTTCACTGTTGTGGTCAAAAGGGAAGCAGAACAGTACATTTGATATTAGCTTGGCTGCAGAAACGAGTTGCTGAAATGAGGCGTATGAGACACCATCCAATCATCTTTGGGATCCCACTCTGGATTTGTGTGGAATTTACTCCTTAGCAGATACAGATTTTTTTCCTCCAGATTTGCTGCCAAAGCCCTTCTCATGAATGAGTATAGCTGCAAGGCAGCAGAGGTTTAGGATCAGAGTTTTCCTTTTCCTAGATGGGCTACCTTCCCAGGTTGACAAGCCCCATCTACCCCTCAGTTTGCTCTACAACATGTGCAGTAACCGCCTTCTGGACCGTTGGACCCACTGTTGGTCTTGACCGCTCAATCCGCCACAGCCTTTCTTCGCATGCAGGGGAAGTCCCATAGACTACCCTCTCCAGGTTTAGCTGACCAGTCAAAGCCATTTCCTTGTGTGTGGCCACTGTTGCATGCTCACTGCTTCTAGGAGCCACAGGTGCAGGGTATACATTATACACTTAACATAAATAGCAGCCTTTATACAGTGCAGCTTGGACAAAGCAAACGTCTGCAGGAGAAAATGAAAGTAGTGTGGGCTATTGTCATACTAGCAAACTTTAAAATGAAATTATATTCTATAAAATTAGGGACCTGTGGTTCTCCAGGTGTTTTTGGACTGCAACTCCCATCAGCCCCAGCCAGTATGACCAGTGCTCAGGAATGGTGAAAGTTGTAGTCCATCAACACCTGGGTGCCACAAATTTGTGAAAGGATATTCAATGAATGGCCCTAACAAATGAGATATTCGGATTCTTGAGCTATTCAAAGTTGAGTAGAGGGCAGAGAACTGAATTGAGTATTGGGATATGGATTGACATTTGGTATTTTTAATCTTGGTCTGCAACCCTTTACTCCCCTTGTATCTTCTGTCCAGTTTTAGACTAAGCTCTTCAGGGTATGAGCATGTCTCTCTAGCTGCTTAAAAATGATGCAGCTGCATTAATAATGCTCTGCGACTGATAGTCACTCAGGACTAGTTCAGATTGCTAGGGAAGGCAACACTCTGTACATCCTTGGGACACCCATATGCATCCCTGCCTTTCACATGAAATTTTCATATTGCCCTACATACATGCAAATGTATGCTCACAGCTATGCTATAAAGTAGAATTGATTGCACATAAAGGGCACATTGCATTTATTCATATATATTAGCTGCCTCATAAAATAATTTCTCTTGCCGACGTACAATCCATCAAATATTGTAAGCAAGGTTATAAACACAACAAAAATACAATACAGTGGACCCTCTGGATATGGATTTAATTCATTCCGGGGGTCCGTATGCACCCTAAAAAAATCCATAACCAGAGGCGCCGCTTCTGCGCACGCGCGTGGCACACAGAGTGCTTCTGCACATGTGTGAGCAGCAAAACCCGGAAAAATAGTTCTGGGTTTGCCACTTTCGCAACCCAAAGATTACGTTTACTGAGAGGTACATAACTCGAGGGTCCACTGTAAATTTAGCACTGAATCCAAACCCAGCTTAAAAAGATAAAACATATGTCAGCCATGATCGCAAAGCATTTTAAACATAAAAAGAGTGAAAAAAACACCTCAGCCAGTCATATAGGACAGTGATTTCATGTGTGGTTGTATGTCTTCATCTCTACATCTCTTCATATGAACAAGAAATAATTATGGAATTCACTGCCTCAGATAGTGAAAGATAAGGCCATTGTTGAGATTTGTGTGCTAGGTATGCTAGTGGTTTCTTGCAGGGAAGATGGAGAGTGGGACGGAGGAGGGCTGTTGTCTTCCCAACATGTTATGGGACTTTCCAGATACATCTCACCAACCCCTGGTGGACTTAATGGCTCTTTGTCTATGGGCTGTTCTAATGTCTGCACAACACCTCAGTGGTGAGATGCAGCTACCCATCACCTGTACCCATGATTACCCCTGACAGTACTACAATTGGTTTAGAGCTTTAAAGTAGATAGAAATACGGGCTTGGCTGTTTCATACATACTTTGGTAGCTTCCAGATTGGCTTGCATACTATGTTCTGTATAAGGCTACTTTTGGAAGGCTGGGATAGTTCAGCTTGTTCGGAATGATGCAGCGACACTGTTATCTGGGTCTGATCACAGAGCACATATTGTGCCTCTTGAAGCTTGACTGCCTACAAGTTAGTTTGCAGGCACAATAAAAAGTAATGGTGTTAATTTTTAAAGCCACAGACAGCCTAAAACCAGGTTCCTTGAGGGAAGAGACTGATTTCCATTCAGACCTTTCCAATTTATATAAGCTTATAGGTAAGGTCTTTTCCATCTCTGTGTTGTGGATCTCCACAAGGAAAACCATCTAGTTGGCCTCCTCTCCCTTGTCTTCTAAAGATTGGTTAAGGCATAAAAAGAGTTTCTTCTTTTTATGGGTTAGTTGCTGCTTTGAGAGCACTTGGTGAATGGGAAGGAGATATATAAATAAGTAATAAATATGATAAAGACAGTGGTAATAGGCAAGGATGTTTTCATCAATGTTTCATTTTAAAATCCGCCTTTGTCGCTTAATATTTGTTGCTAATAATGTTGATGATGACACAAAGAAGTAACATTTGGAACAAAAAAACCAAGAACATTGCTCCGTTGTTTTCAGAGAGTGTCGCGATTCAATTTTGTATAGAACGAAAAGATGTGATGGTGAGCCAGTATACTCTTATTGTCAGCTGCTATTCATCATCACAGAAAGTGATGGATGGAAAAAGGACTATGTGTGTACACATTCATTTGTAAGAGTTTCTTGACAGATTTTACAATCAAAATATTTGAGAACTTTTTAAATGTAGTCTTTATGCAGGCAAAGGGTACACAGAAATATTTAAAATAAAGTTTGCTGCTGCACTGAAAATCATAAGCAAAGTATGGTTGGGAGATGGCAGGAGTCAACGTTTATAGAGTTATGGGGAAACAATGTGTGACTTTTCTGTGTTCTGCTTTAAAATCAATAGTTGCATATAATATTGCTATTTCTCTCCTGCCACCGGAGACTTGCTACTACTCCCACTTCCTGTCATCCAAAACAATGTATGAACCTCATTGATTTTCATAAATTAAAGTACAACCTATGATAATAAAGCCAGAAAAATAGTTCAGTATACCAGAACAATTCTTCAGAGGCAATCGTCAATTTTCTAGGTGCCTAGAATTTTCAAGCATGCATTGTTACATGGCAGACTGAAATAAACATTTGAATTGTAATTTAAAAAACAAAAACAAACGTGTTCAGATCCTGTGCAGGAAGCTTTTAAGAATGGATTGCCTTTCTTAATATGGCTGTACAAAGTCCTTAAGCTGAAAAAAAATCAATAGGCTAAAGTCAATAACTGCTGCTCCTATTCTCACAGTGTTGCAGGAGGAGAGCTCTTTGATTTTTTAGCGGAAAAGGAATCTCTGTCTGAAGAGGAGGCCACGGAATTTCTCAAGCAAATCCTCAATGGTGTTAACTATCTGCACTCTCTGCAAATTGCACACTTTGATCTCAAGGTATGTTGGATAGATTTTAAGTTTGGGGAATAGTGCCTAAAGCAACACTTAGAACTTGGATAGCATAATAAAAATCCCCATTATTTATGTGAAAGGTAGCTATTGATAAGAGTATCATGGTGGTGGCGGAGCATGCCCCGGGGCTTCTGCACTATTTCCTAAATATTTTGTGCCCCTACCTACTAGTCCACTCATTTTGCCCGCCTGAAAGAAACTGTGCAGTCTCAGTGCCAAACCAGACTTAATGATTGATGAATGTGAGTAATTATTAATTGAAGGAAGACTCTGGTTTTGAACTGGATGTGGAAAATGAATTGAGGAGAACTTAATTAAAGACTTGCTGATTTAGGGTAGATGGGGGGTGGGCTCAAATTAATAGAAGAATTTATTTTACGTAGGGTCATTTGGATGAGAAATAAATTAGCTTGCTGCTGTGAAGTTTATTTCCAAACTTGCGTTTGTATATACAAATTAGCATTTGCAAATGTGTGTTTATGGGTCTCTGCCTCAATTATTTTAAGCACTTAGGAATACTCCTGATTTTGAAAAGAACAAATGGGAGTCTTGCAGCTCTTCTATGCTCAGGACCCACCATTATATTATGATGTTTGGATATAATAAATCATTATCTGTGAACCCTGTGTCAGTCAGGATTCAGTGTGAGGAACCAATGTGTTTTCACAGCCATGGGCCCATTTCTGTTGAGTGTGGTGCTTAGAGCATATGAGTTTTACTTGTCAGGAAGAGATTATTTTTCCAAATTGTTCCTGTGTTTTGCAACTGCTCACACGCAACCAATCTTTTTTCTTCAAAGCCTGAGAACATAATGCTGCTGGATAGAAATGTACCAAAGCCTCGTATCAAGATCATTGACTTCGGCTTAGCGCATAAAATAGACTTTAGTAATGAGTTTAAGAACATTTTTGGGACGCCTGAATTTGTTGGTGAGTGTTGTACTTCTCTGTTTAGCTGTTGTGGTGTGTTTGCATGACAGTGGACTGGTTCATATAGCCAAAGCAGAACTGACCTCCATTTTCCACATGAGCTGGAAACTTCAGTATACTCAGTCTCTCGCCTGTACTGTCTGTGCTGAGAACAGGGGCAGTGGATGGGCAAGCAACAACCTGTCCAGATTGCACAGCAAAAGAATTTACCTAGGACGATACTGTAGTGTGTACTTCTCCCAGTTTCTCATTTGCCATGCAAATAAAGGAACATCCATTACAAGTTCACACACATTTTTCCAGCCCTCCTGTCCCCATATGCCCATCTTAGAAATTTGTGACAGATGGATGGCCTGACTTCAAAACAGAAAATAAGAAACAGTTCTACCCATTTGCAAATGCCTGGTAACCTGGAGCTCATTCCTGGTGCCAGGTGGGAGACCTTTTATTTATTTAAAAATATTTATATCCTGCTTACTCATCAAAAGAAATATCAAGAGAGGTTTACAGGAATCTGCTGATGACACCCAGCTGTGTTTCTCTTTTATATCTGACCCAGGTGTTGGCATGGTATCAGCTGGTATCTGGAATCAGTAATGGGCTGGATGAGAGCTAACAAATAGAAGCTCAATCCAGGAAAAGACAGTGGTGGTGATGAATGATTTATCAATCCAGGGAAGTGGTATTCAGCCTATTCTGGATGGGGCTGAGCTTCATGAGAAGCAGGTCTCCATTCTCTGAGTTCTGCTTGTCACTGCTTTGCTGTGGGATACTCCGGTGGCCTCTGTTTCTTGTACCCATTATCCAAAAAAATCCAGGTTTGGTGTCATGTGTTACACATGGGGCCGCTCTGGAAGAACATCCAGAAATTACAGCTAGTTTAGAGCATGGTAGCAAGATTGAGTCAGCACCACAAGAATACTTCAGTGGTATGGAGAACTTCACTAGCTGCTAGTTCATTGTTGAGTTCAATTCAAGGTGCTGGTTTTGGCCTTTGAAAACCTAAATGGCTTGGAATCAGGGTATCTAGGAGATTCTTTTCTACCAGATAACCATCAACTAAAGCCTTGGTTCCTTTGGTTTTTGAGGTTGGGAGGGTGGCTACCAGAGAGAGGTCCATTTCAGTGGTGGTGCCCAAATTATGGAACTCTCTCTCTCTCAGTATGTTCACCTTGCACATTTATTGCAGCTTCCCAGGAAAAGTCCTAAGCTTTTAATGACATCTGATCAGCATTTATGGCATCCTGGCACCCATTTTAAATGGATAATTTGAAACGCTTAAGACATTTTTGTTTAGGCACGCTTATTCAGACATGTAGATGTTAATGTTTTTAATCTTTTTTACCCTTGATTTTAAATATATTTTAATGTTATTGTTTGTAACTGTTTTTATTGGACTTTTAATACAGCTCAGTCGGTAGAGAGTGTGAGACTCTCAAGGTTGTGAGACTGAGCAAAAGATTCCTCCATTTCAGGGGTTGGACTAGAGCATGGGTAGGCAAACTAAGGCCAGGGGTCCGGATCTGGCCCAGTTGTCTTCTAAATGAGTAGAATGTGTCCTTTTATTTAAAATGCATCTCTGGGTTATTTGTGGGGCCTGCCTGGTGTTTTTACATTACTAGAATGTATGCTTTTATTTAAAATGCATCTCTGGGTTATTTGTGGGGCGTAGGAATTCATTCATTTCCCCCCAAAAAATATAGTCCGACCCCCCACAAGGTCTGAGGGACAGTGGACTGGCCCCCTGCTGAAAAAGTTTGCTGACCCCTGGACTTGTGGTCCCTTCCAACTCTATAATTCTATTATACTTGTAAACCATTTGGATGTTTTGCTACCATGAAGTGGTATATAAATTTTGTTAAATAAAAATAAATTTGTCCAAAGCTTTTTTTAGTATTACTGTCCGGTTGCTGCTGCTCCTTTTTGCTTATTTGTTCTTTAGTTGGTTGTATGCTGGTTTATTGTTTTTATTCTAGTTGTTCTAAAGCACGTGTGGAATATATAGATCTCTTAAAAGAAATTGCTCACATCCATTTTAGAATATGTGAAAAGGGTACAGACTGAGCTACAGGCCAGTTCCTGAGACTGAAGGGGGAAATAGAGTAGCCTGATAGGCAATAGTCAAAGGGAAGGTAAACAAATACAGAAAAAGTGAGAGATAACCAAATTATAAAAAGAACACAGATGAAAAACATTGTGCCACTAAAGGAGGAAGGAAACAGGACACTTGTAATTGAAAAAGAAAAGTTCAGAGACCAGCAGGTGGTTCATATTAGAAAAAATATATAGGAATTTAAGCAAGGTGGATGAGTGTTAATGCAAAAATAGAAATTCTGTGGAAAGGAACAGCTGTTGACAAAAGTGTGTAGATTGAATAAAAGGAATAGCTGTTAATTTAATACATAAAACAGTGTTCATTTATCTCTTTGCATGTAGCAACATATAAAACGAAGACAGTGAGAAGGAAAAAATGGATGTTTTATTTTAAGTTCCTTCCAGGCACTAAAAATAGTCCACATGAGGGAGGAAACTGTTGGGAACTAATGCAAGTTTTTAAAATAGACTCCATAATGACTTGGAAAATATGTTGAAATACCAATAACAATGTAGAACATTCCTACTGTATAGGGAAGGAAGGCAGAAGGAAGCATTGTATAAATAAACCATAGAAAGCAAAGTTGTTTCCATATCGAAATAAGAAAATGGGGAGAGCTTAGAACAAGGGCTGTGATAAAGGGAAAATCTTCAAGTTAACATAAAGCAAAGACACCAGGCATTTGAATAATTGGGGGGGGTGTTATTGAACAGCAGGAAGAGAAGGAATATTTCTAAAATTAACTCAAGAAAAAAATGTCATGAAGATAATAAACAAAGATAACCACACAAAAACCTTGCACACAAGACCAAAGGAGTTAAAGTGACTTATATGACTAGGAACAGTCAGGAAAACATTAAAAGCAGACTTCTGGGGCTTGTATGTTTCCATATGTTAAGAGAGCAAAACAGGAGACAATAGCAAGTGGAAGAGAGATTAACAGAGAAATAATGTTGAACATGTACATGTTCATCAAGCAGAAATAAAAGAAGAAAATGGTACGAGAGTGGGTGGTAGTGTTTTATATGTTAGGAAAAACATAAGCCTCTCAGAGTGCCAAACACATTATTATTAGGCAGTTTGATATGTACATGTCACTATTGCTTAGGGCTACATTTCATATGTGAGCAGTGGTGATCATTACATGTGTTCAGTCTTTACAAGTTATCTTTAAATGTTGCCCATCCTCTTGAACACTGTTTCTAGGTAGATAATATTTACCTGCATTCAAACTAATTTGAATTTGAATATTTGCAAATTTAACACCCTTTCCTTTCTGTATGTGGGAGTCATGATTTTCTGCCTGGACTTCCTATATACTGTATATATTTTCTTTAATTTGAAAGGTTTATGTCCTACCTTTCAATATAAAGCTTGTAAGGTAGATAAGATGGTAAAAACAACTTAAAACAATACTTTTAATATAAAAAAGCAATTTTGTATTTACGTGATTGCTTTATAACTAAAATCCCTAACAAAACCACAGACAAAGTAGCAGTAAAATTGTTAAGTTGTGGGTGAACATATCAGACGACACAGCGATTCTTCAAACAGCTCTTGTTTATTCAGAGGCCAGAACAGAACTGAACTGAAGGGTTCAGTCAGCCTGCTTATATAGAGCTCCAGTACAACGTAAATGTAACAATTTTCTAAAACTATCCAATCACTGAATGTCACTTTCGATTCCTTATTTGCATAACTACAGTATCCCCCTGCTAGCCCAGGGTGAGAACTTCAGTACATAACAAAAACAGCAGTGGCAAAAGGAGAGAAGGAAATCAGTTTAGTGGAATGACATTGCCTTACTTTGGGGTAGGCATGTGCAGATCGCACAGTAAGCTTGATCCAAAGCTCCTCTGACCTTTTCCTCCTCCTGGGAAAATAGCACCCCCTCCAGGATGATTCTACTCTGCAGCTAATCACTGAAGGCAGGTCATTCCCAAAGCTGATGCACAGATTCCTATGGAAGCATCCCAAACTAATGCATATAGTTTTATAAGTTAAAAACTTTGACATCTCTCCAGATACAAATTGGGTATGTGGCAATTTTTAGTTCTGGTGAGATGATCCTGGCCCAGCTGAAGTTTCTAGACAGTCTTCAAAATCAGCCCTGCATACAATACACAGCAGATGTTTTGGGAACATGAATACATCTGGCAATAGTATATACATGGAATCTGTTGTTTTCAAATACAGGGGATCATAATGAATAAATATCTTACAGAACAGTCTGAATCAGTTTCATAAAAAGTTTAAAAGGGGGTGAGGTTGTGATAGAACGAATTGTAAAATAAACTAACGATAAAATGTTTGTGGATCTGCATTTGTGTAAACTAATGCAGCTTGTAAACTAATGTACAGGTGATTCCCGTTGGAAAATCTGCTTTTTTCTAGACCCTACCCTTGTGGTATGTATACTTCATAGCTGAAAAAAATATATCGTTTCGTGTCAAACTGCTCTGCTATAGACTAAAGCCTCTGCTTTGTCTCTTAGCTCCTGAAATAGTAAATTATGAACCGCTGGGCCTTGAGGCAGATATGTGGTAAGTTCACAATTCTTCTGCACTTGAACGTTTTGTAATTTTTTTGTGTCTTTTTGAATAGTGATAGACACCCTTTCTTTTTCAGGAGTATTGGTGTAATAACGTATATTCTGTAAGTATTAACACTCTAAATCACTTTGTTTTACCCATTTGGTTATTAAATCAACTCCACAAAGTTATAGACAAGGTTACTAATCTATCCAGGCCCATGTTTTGGATAGTTGTACATAATTTTCCAAATATATGCTTCAAACTACTGATTACAAACATAATTGGTTGCTGTCCTTATTTTCTAGGTTACGATTTATTATTATGTTCCTCTATATAGGAACATAATTTTATTTTATTTGGATAGTGTGCGTTTTTCCATGCAGTCAGCATAAATGATGAAAAGCGAAAATATGTAAATTCTGAGAGTTGCAGTCACTGTGAGAAGATAGTGGAGGCCTTATTTAAGTTACTGGGCTGAGCTTCAGAATCACTTTTAAAAATGAATCCTGGAACCAAACCTTTTGTCCTGGAGTCATACCATATCATTGTGACCGAACTTATTTTTTGCAGTCTGAGTGGTGCATCGCCGTTTCTGGGAGAGACAAAACAAGAAACATTAGCCAATGTGTCTGCAGTGAACTATGACTTCGAAGAGGAATTCTTCAGCAACACCAGTGCTTTAGCAAAAGATTTTATAAGAAGATTACTAATCAAGGATCCAAAGTAAGTTTCTTCCAGGATTCATTTTGTGATTTAAGCAAACAGGATTAGTTGGTAGTTACCCTTATCCCTTTCAAAGTGAAGGAGATCTTCCCTGTTTTGTTGATCCAGACTGTCAAGTTTGCTGCCCTTACCACTTTATACAATTTGCATTTGCTTATTTATTAGTTAGTTCTAGCATGTTTTCAGTGCTGTATATATACACAGTGGAAGTAACCGCCTGAAGGATATGTTAGAACCAGTCTGGTGTAATGTTCAGAATCTCCAGTTGGAACCAGGAAGACATAACGTTTAAGTGTCCACTAATCTATGAAACTGACCATAGGCCACTCCCCATTTCTCAGCCTAACCTACCTTACAGAATTGTTGTGAGAATAAAAAAAAGGGGTACGTATATGCCTTTTTGAGGCCTTCGAAGAAAACACAGACTATAAAAGTAATAAATGGAATGAAATATTTTTTTTCTTCTTTAAAAGGAAGAGAATGACAATTCAAGACAGCTTGCAGCACCCATGGATTAAGGTTAGTATGCAATGCATAGATTATTATATTAGTTTTACCTCTTTCTTTTGCCCATGTAGAAGGTAACATCTTCTTCGTTCATTCTTCTTCACTGAAGGATATAGCATTTCAAAGTGTTGTTTTAATTTTCTCACAGCCGAAGGATACCCTTCAAGCACTTAGTAGAAAAGCATCTGCTGTGAATATGGAAAAATTCAAGAAGTTCGCAGCACGAAGGAAATGGAAAGTAAGACTTAACAGTTCTTTATAGTAACTATTGTTCTTTGGCTTTGGAATAAGTACATGTAACAGCGGGTCACATGAAATCATAATGCTTAACTATGCTCTAACATGGAACAAGCAGGATGATGGTATCCACAGCTCATCCTGGTTTATTGTCCCCAGCACAACTGGGCCAGGAGTAAAGGAGGAGCAAGTGGGAATGAATGGTTCAAGATTAAGTGTAGTTTAACATGGCGTGTCAACATAGCCAGTATATATTAACACATGAAAGCTATTGAGAGCTTCATCTGGGCCTTAAATGATTTGGTTTAGTTCAGTCCTGAACTTCTTGTATATTTGTTAGACTTTTATTTTTATTTTTTTATAATATTTTTATTCATTTTCCAATACAAAATTATACAATTCATACATCTTAATTACATCCCATTTCTCTTTTTTTACTTCCCTCAACCTGTCTGAGATTCCTTCATAACTTTACTTCTTCCACATTTCCAACTAATAATATTCTAACATTTCTTTTCACAGAGCTCCATTAAAACTTACAAACGTTATCTGATTATCACTTAATTTTTGCATATACTCTGTAAATTTCTTCCAATCTTCTGTAAATCTCTGATCTTGTCGATTTCGGATCCTTCCAGTCAGTCTGTCGAGTTCTGCATAGTCCATCATTTTCATTCTCCATTCTATATTTGTTAGACTTTTAGAGTGAAATTGGTACAGGACATTACAGCTGAGCATCATATAGTATTTCCAGCGTATCTTGAGAAATGAAAGAAGAGCAGGAGGAAGTAAGAGCAGCAAGGAGTTTCTTGCAAACTGTGAAAAAGAGACATGTAGGATAACTTGGAAGAAAGAGATATGGAAAAGTGTACATAATTATCATCAGGGTATAATAACTGTTAATAGGGAGAGAGCTAGCAAATAAGTCCAACCAAAGAAAAGAACTCCTTCTTGGAAACGAGATCAGCAAATGCATGGCAGATGTGGCTGTTGACGAATTCAGCCCTATAAAAATAGATCCCAAATTTGTCCTAGATCTGACTCTCACAAGACTTTCTAATGTGATAATAAGGCATTCCAAAGTTATTTGGCCACATCAGTTTTCAGTGGCAGATACTTAATGTCCAGTATGCCTTGTCATATTCACCATATGACAGAAATTAGATGCCTCTCCAAATGCAGTATTCCACAATGGCACATTGAACCATATGCCACATTGAACGGTAAGCCACATAGTACTAACATGGTAATATTGGTTGCGTTGCTGCTTGGCAACCCTGTTTTATTAATATGCTTATTAGCAATCATTCACTGATGATCAGTGGATCTTTCCTCAGTGGGAAATACAGGCAGTGACCGTTTTAGGTGTGTCTGATATGTGTGCGACTGCATCATTCCGGACCCAAATGTGACCTGAAAACATCACCGAAAGAGGGGAGGCAGGGACAGAGTGTGGTGTTTGCAGGCTTTTTCAATGGGTGTTCTGATTACATGCGATTTCACACAAGTGCACAATGACCCGGAACGCAATCCCCACACAACCGGGGAGTTGCCTTTAATGGTGCCCTCTAGAACAGGCTTCCTGAACCTCGTCCCTCCAGATGTTTTGAGACTACAATTCCCATCATCCCTGACCACTGGTCCTGCTAGCTAGGGATCATGGGAGTTGTAGGCCAAAAACATCTGGAGGGCCGAGGTTGAGGAAGCCTGCTCTAGAAGTTGTTGGACTATAATCATCATCCTGGACCATCAGCTGTGCTTTCTGGGGCTGATGGGAATTGAAGTCCATCAACATCTGGAGGGGGTACCATTGGCTAACTCACCATCAGACAACACTGTTTTATTTTATGTTTTGGATGGGCAATTTGTCTATAGGGAATCAGATCTGAGAGGATCGCTCTGCAAGGTAAAGTGAGAAGAAATGGAGAGAGTTGGCGGTTCAGTTTGGATACAACAAGGGCAGGGGGAATAAAGGTTTTAGCAGGACTTAACCTGGACTGGAAACAACTGTCAGGGTGTCTGCACTTCCTTCCTGCAAAATTCATGTAGGAGCAAATCTTTTTGCTGCCCTCTGTAGCAATCCTGCTGAACAAATATTGCAGATACATTGTGAGTCTGCAGTCTCTTTCATCTATAGGACACTGTAATGGTTCTAGGGGTTGCTCGTGCATAAGTTGCCGCCACTCCTGGCTAGGTTACCTGGTTGAACCCTTTCTGTCTGGACAGCCTCTAGCTTCGTGGCTGTCTCAGTCGCTGGCAGAATCCGTCAGTGGGCGTTTCTTGAACTTCTTCCAGCAAAGAAGTTCTTTGACGCCAAGTCTCCTCCTACTCTCCCTGCGCGGAAGTCTTCTGCGCAGGGAGGGTGTGGGCAGCGGAGTACCCGTACTCTCTCCGCTGGTCTCCGGCGAGGAGTCTTGGAGCCTCCTCTCCGATTCCCCCATCTGCCCCCTTCTCCACTGGTGTTATGCTGATTTCCTTCCCCAGCAGATGGGCTGCCTCTCTCCCTACTGGGACCCTCTCCGGCATCCCTCTGGAGCCTTCCCTCCGCCTCTGGCTCCGATGGCAGTTCCCTGACAGACACTATATTTTAGAGCATGACCCCTGGAATGCTCAGGGAAGTAGGGAGTGTGTAACCACACTATTATCTTGAGGCAAATGGACCATATAAAAATACAGACCTTAGAGACTAGCTTGATTGCAGCTACTAACAGTTTAGCAGTATCGCTTGCGGAACTGAACTTGTATCAGAAATGTTTCCTCTAATGAGTTTTTATGGTTTCACATAAATATTTGTCTCTTCTCTTACAAAAGCAATCAGTGCGCTTAATATCGCTATGCCAAAGATTATCAAGATCCTTTTTGTCCAGAAGTAACATGAGCGTGGCTAGGAGCGATGACACTCTGGTAAGTAAATACTTGGGAGTGTGGGGGTTAACATAGCATATAACATCTTCTGAACTGCAGTAATTGGAATTGTAATGTCCCTTGCAGCGTTTCAAAAATGATGTCAAGGAACTGAGCAATAAATACAGACAAAAGACAATATGTGGACAATACCTGTAATCTAATTTAAGATAGATGACTAAATTTTGCTCAGTCACTTCTGCTTTTCATATTTCTGGACGAAGCTAATTCATTGCAATGCTATTTGAGCACCACTAATGAGTTAAATCCCTCAAGTAGATAGAGGAGAACAGCGGGTATCAAACAGAAAACTGGACTGGCATTTTGTCTCCCTCCTTCATACAGGTCACCTTAATTACAGCAGTGGCTTGGCTGGCAGACATTGGGGTACCAAAGTGTAAGAAGATTCTCCCCCTTCCGCTTGTCTGAGCTGCCGTCAGTGTGATACAGTTGAGAGATGTGGCCACCTTATTTGCTTTAGTGTAACCATGTAGCTGGCCAAGGGATGTGAGAAGAGACTCTGCCATTCCCAACAAGCTGTCGGCAGGCAGCATGGATGTAGATTTGTAGGAAAGCCCAGAACCAGGGGAAAGTCTTGTGCAACTCCCAAGACCAGCTGTCGCGTTGCACTCAGAACCCAGATCTGTGGACCCATGCCAGATACATAATTCATGTACATTACTCCACAGGCTATGAACTCCATGTTGAACACCCAGTATGTGTGTCCACAAAAGTTTATCATAAGTTATAGTTTATCACACAAAATATTATTTATTTGTTGCATGTATATATCACCTTTCTCTCCAAGGGGCTCAAGTTTTCTGTCCCTTCTCATTTAATCCCTACAACAACCTTGTGAGGTAAGTTAGGCTGGGAGACAGTGGCTGGCCCTAGGTCATCCAGTGAACTTCATGGCTGAGTGAGGATTTGAACCTTGGTTTCCCAGGTCCTTGTCCAACACACTAACCACTACACCACAGTGGTTCTCAGATAGGGATGTCCAACTAAATGTTACTTAGAATAGACCCATTAAAATTAATAAACATAACTGTTAGACCCATTAATTTCAGTGGGTCTGCTGAGTAAAACACGAGTAACACCCATAGTTTATTGTTTTAAGGCTAAACCATATTTTAGTGACCACAATGCAGAAACTGGAAGCATTTGCTTCCTGGTTTTAAACTTGCTTTAGCTTCTCATCATGTCTACACTAAGCAAAAGGGTGGTTACTTTGAACTATGGTTTTTTGAAACAAACCAGGCTCAGATTGTGATATTTGGTCTTGGTTTGCTTTAATAAACCATAGTTGAAACAGCTGTTCTTAATTTAGACATCATAATGTATTGCGTGTTTAGCTTAAACCAGCAACACTTCCTTTTTATGCTTTCACATGAAAGCAGGTATGTTATCTGTTTTGAGTCTTTCTGATTTACACTTGGAGGTGCATAAATCCTGTAGATTTCTTTTTAAAAGTTTGATTCTGTACTTTATGAAATGTGTTCTTAAATACAGTGGTACCTCGGTTTACGAACTTAATCTATTCTTGAAGTCCATTCTTAAACTGAAACCGTTCTTAAACCAAAGCGCGCTTTCGCTAATGATGCCTCCCACCACCGGTGCCTTTCCACCATTCGGATTCCGTTCTTAGACCGAGGTAAAGTTCACAAACCAGGACACTACTTCCGGTTTTGCGGAGTTCGTAAATCAAATCATTCGTAAACAGAGCTGTTCTTAAACTGAGGTACCACTATACTAGTTTTAATAAGTATCATGCAAACATTTTTTCCCTCAGAATTAAAAGTCCTTAGGCATTAAAAATTCTGCAGAGTGGCAAGTCTATCTGTCTTACACTCTTTATCTCACTTTGCTAACTTCCACATTTTTGTAAATAAAATCTCTGCTTATTGATGTGCTGTTATTTTTTAATGTTGAATCAGAAATCGTAACCGTTGCAAAACCAGCTCCCAGCAGAATTGTAGCCTTGTGCCACTGTGCCGCTGTGGTTTAAAACCTTATAAACTCTAGATAGGAGTAATTTATAGCACTGTTCTGCTTCAAGATGTCGTTCTTGGGAAATAGATGCTTCTTATTCCTGTTTTTATGTTGATGTAGCTTTCAAAAAATGAATTGTGAAATGCGTAATAGAGCTCTTTTAAATCAGGGTCAAAGATATGTGCTGATGCATAAAAAAGGAGACTCTTATTAGAGAAAGTAAATTACCTCCAGAATTTAAGCAGATGTTATAACAGCTTGTTTCCCATTGGGAATGGCAGTCATACTGTGAAATGACAATATATTGCTGCTGAAGAGTTTATTTCCTTTCCATACCCTCCTCCCTCTCAAAGCTAATAACTTCTTTTCTCTTGTCTTTCCCTTCCCATCTACTTTCTGGTTAATTTATGAGGATGAGGAAGATTCATTTGTAATGAAAGCCATCATTCATGCCATCAATGATGACAACGTTCCTGGTCTCCAGCACCTTCTGGGCTCTTTGACCAATTATGATGTCAATCAACCTAATAAGGTATGCTGTAGATTTAGATTTAGCAGCTAAAGAAGAAGAAGCTATCATTTTTACTGACAAACAAAGATCAGCCCAAAGACTCATGAGCATTCCAATATCAATTCAGGAAAATCTTCCTGGGAAGGTTACAGAGGACACAGTTTTTTTGGGGGGGGGGGTCATTTGCATGTGTGGACAAGGACCTATCTCTCCCACTTGATACCTAGCTTTTAACACCCGTTTTGAGAAAATAGCACAACATCTATAGACAGTTACTTCCATTCTTGATGTCCTTGCCCAGATTTGCCAGGAGTGATGAGTGGAGAAGAAGGAAGAGCTAAGGCTGTTGTGTGCAGTTTAGGCCTCCCCTCCAAAAAAAACCATGTGGGATCCAAAAGCTACCATTGCTGCCTCTCATTGGTTGGTCCTGGGAGGGTGGTTCCTGGTGCTGCCTACATGAGTGGGTGGAATGGATGGTTGTTGCTGTGAGAATGAGCTGTTGCATAGTTAGCTGTTCCTCTTCCTTTTCATTGAAAACCGGCAGTGTACATCCAGCCCTGAAAAACTTGCTTTTCTGTATAATTAAAATACTCAGTGCCTTTATTCTTAAATCATTATTTATCTTCCGAATCTTTCATTGCCTTTGCATCTCTCCAGTGAATTGGTTTTTCATGATTTGTCAATATCCTTTTTGAAATACAATGCCAACTTACACAACTTAGCCTGGAGAAGAGGAGGTTAAGGGGTGATATGATAGCCATGTTCAAATATATAAAAGGATGTCACATAGAGGAGGGAGAAAGGTTGTTTTCTGCTGCTCCAGAGAAGCGGACACGGAGCAATGGTTCCAAACTACAAGAAAGAAGATTCCACCTAAACATTAGGAAGAACTTCCTGACAGTAAGAGCTGTTTGACAGTGGAATTTGCTGCCAAGGAGTGTGGTGGAGTCTCCTTTTTTGGAGGTCTTTAAGCAGAGGCTTGACAACCATATGTCAGGAGTGCTCTGATGGTGTTTCCTGCTTGGCAGGGGGTTGGACTCGATGGCCCTTGTGGTCTCTTCCAACTCTATGATTCTATGATTCTACAATGTTCACAAAGCTAAATTTAGCAGTACTGTTGCTCACTACATTATGAAAACAATAATCCTAACAATGAAAAATAAAGACACTGCATGTTTGGTATAGGTTTTGTTACACACAGAGAGCTATTGTACATGGTGCACCAGACCCACTCTAAATCTTTCTCAGAAACTCATTGCATTGCATTTTTGGATGTTTGTTAAATGTATCTGGACTTTCAGAGCGATTTTGACGCAGCTCTTCAAAAGCAGACGCTTACTCTTCGTACACAGATTTTGCATCAGCTAAAACATTTATATGTATTTATAAATATCATTAAAAAATCAAAGCGGTTTACAATCTTGTCTTCATATATAATAAAATCTGTTAAAAAATTAAATCAGAGACTGTCAACTAGCTATATATGTATGTTGTTCTGTCCCATAATCTCTTGAGACCCAGCCAGATGGGTGGGATATAAATAATAAATTATTATTATTGAGAAAAGTGATCAGTTTTTAACAGTTTGTTTATTGCAGCATGGGACACCTCCATTTCTGATTGCTGCTGGATGTGGAAATATTCAAATGCTTCAGTTATTCCTAAAGCGAGGTGCCCGTATTGATGTCCAAGATAAGGTGAAACAATTGTTTAGATTGCTATCTAAATGTGTTACTTATTTGCAGTGCATTTTAGAAGGAAACCGATTGAACATTTGTTTAGGTAAAGGTAAAGGGACCCCTGACCATTAGGTCACGGACAACTCTGGGGTTGTGGCGCTCATCTCTCTTTATTGGCCGAGGGATCCAGCGTACAGCTTCCTGGTCATGTGGCCAGCATGACTAAGCCACTTCTGGCGAACCAGCACACAGAAACGCCATTTACCTTCCCGCTGGAGTGGTACCTATTTATCTACTTGCACTTTGACGTGCTTTCAAACTGCTAGGTTGGCAGGAGCAGGGACCAAGCAACGGGAGCTCACCCCGTCATGGGGATTCAAACTGCCTACCTTCTGATCGGCAAGCCCTAGGCTTTGTGGTTTAACCTACAGCACCACCCGCGTCCCATGGACATTTGTTTACTTTGTTGTAAATGAAGATTATAGATTGAAATCATTCCTGCAGCTCAGTCAGTCATATTCTAAATTTGGCAAAGAGCAATTGCATTTCTAACCCTTTCATTAGTATCAGCAAGTTAATACCCATATGAATTCATTTTATTTGAATGAATACCTAAACAAAATGTTTCCGCTTTGGAAAAGTTGATTTGTTAGATCTTGATAATTATCCTCATTGTGTAACATTTATCTTAAATATGTTGGAATATGTTGCTGCAATTTGCTTATGGTTTTATTGATTGCCATCATCAAATATTTTGGACAGGCAGGATCTAATGCAATCTACTGGGCATCTCGACATGGTCACGTTGAAACTCTGAAATTCCTCCATCTAAATAAATGTCCTTTGGATGTTAGAGACAAGGTAAGGGCAAACCTTTAAATCTGTTGGAGCATTATTTTAAAACTTCTATTTTAGATAGCCTTGTGCTGCCTTCTTATACTGAGAAATAAGCCCTACTGACTTCAGTGGGACCTAAAAAAGGTAAAGGACCTCCAACTGTGAAGTCCAGTAGCATACGACTCTGGGGTTGTGACGCTCATCTCACTTTACTGGCCGAGGGAGCCAACGTTTGTCCACAGACAGTTTTTCCAGGTCATGTGGCCAGCATTACAAAGCCGCTTCTGGCGAACCAGAGCAGTGCACAAAAACGCCGTTTACCTTCCCGTCGGAGTGGTACCTATTTATCTACTTGCACTTTTTGGCATGCTTTCAAACTGCTAGGTTGGCAGGGACCGAGCAACGGGAGCACACCCCGTCACGGGGATTTGAACTGCCGACCTTCTGATTGGCAAGCCCAAGAGGCTCAGTGGTTTAGACCACAGTGCCACCCGCGTCCCTTTCAGTAGGACCTACTCTGAAATAAATGTGTATGTGAATGCAGCCTAACCCATCCAGTGCTCAGGTTTAGGGCAGGCTACAGTGTTTCTAAAAATTAAATAACATTAATTCTGTTAAAGTACTTGTTCTATGCTAACTCCTGAAGTTTTCTGTTAGAGTAAGGTTAGTATGTGCCACAGGTCTGTTGACCTGCACTGGGATGGGGTGGGTTCTCCACCAGTCAGTGTGGATGTCTGTAGGTAATGCTATCCCAAGCTATTTTCCAGCCAGCAGTAGCCCACAACAAGCTCCAAAGCAGACCCTTTTTGTTTATTTGTAGTATTCATATTATTGCTGCTGCTGTTGTTGTTTTTCTTTGAAACTGGCATGGGAGAAAAAGGGCGAACCTCTCTCTATAGATTGTACCCATCCAGTATTTATAGGAACCAGTATAATCCATGATGTTGGGAGTACAGTGGTACCTCAGGTTAAGAACTTAATTCGTTCCGGAGGTCTGTTCTTAACCTGAAACTGTTCTTAACCTGAAGCACCACTTTAGCTAATGGGGCCGCCGCGCCGCCGCTGTGCGATTTCTGTTCTCATCCTGAAGCAAAGTTCTTAACCTGAAGCACTATTTCTGGGTTAGCGGAGTCTGTAACCTGAAGCGTATGTAACCTGAAGCGTATGTAACCCAAGGTACCACTGTATTCAACAGTGTGGCATGAAGAATAACGCTTGTGTGTGTTTTGTCTTCTTCTCAGTCTGGAGAAACTGCACTCCATGTGGCATCTCGGTATGGTCACGTTGATGTGGTTCAAGTCTTGTGTAGCATTGGCTCAAATCCAAATTTTCAAGATAAGGTGAGTAGTAGAGATTAAGCTTTATTCTGCTGCTAAGAAAAACCAGGATTCCTTCCTATTCAGTACTTGAAATTACCATGTGGGTTTTTTACTTGGAGTAGAAATTAGTGGGCCTAACGTTCCAGTTTCTATCGGTCTACTGTGAGTAAAACCTAGTTGACAACCACCTAATGAGGCCTGTAGTCCATGTTTATGCATGTACTAGTAGCAGATTTCATTCATTCATTCGTTCATTTTATTTGTATGCCGCTTTTCCACAAGAACGGGATGTGGGTGGCACTGTGGGTTAAACCACAGAGCCTAGGTCTTGCAGATCAGAAGGTAGGCGGTTCGAATCCCCGCAACGGAGTGAGCTCCCATTGCTCGGTCCCTGCTCCTGCCAACCTAGCAGTTCGAAAGCACATCCAAGTGCAAGTAGATAAATAGGTACCGCTTTGACAGGAAGGTAAACGGCGTTTCCGTGCGCTGCTCTGGTTCGTCAGAAGTGGCTTACTCATGCTGGCCACATGACCCAGAAGCTGTACGCCGGCTCCTTGGCCAATAAAGCGAGGTGAGCGCCGCAACCCCAGAGTCGGTCACGACTGGACCTAATGGTCAGGGGTCCCTTTACCTTTACTTTCCACAAGAAAGCCTGCTCCAGGTGGCTTACAGCAAAGAAACAGGGATGCATTTCTAACAGGCTACAAAACAATTTCATAGTAACAAAGCAAAACAAAATATAACATACCAAAAAGCCACATTTCAGTACTATAAATATAGCAAGATTACGTAACAGCATGCAGCTTCCCAGTGTTTCATACAGTAGTCCTTCCCAGGCCTACCTGAAGATGCAAACCACGTGCTCTACTTCTGAACTTTGACCCTTCACCAACTAATCACCAACACTAAATATTAATATAATTAATATAAAATATAAACACCAACACTAAATATTAAAAATGGATTGAAAAGGCCTGTTTAAGGCTACTTCTCACTGAATGTTTCTGTGAATATATTATAATTGCCAACTTGGTAGAGAAGCATATCTGACCCAGTCAATCACAAATATAGTCATTGCTGATTTAATAAATTGCAACTCTTATTTCCTCTGTTTAATGCAGTCTTATGAGTTTTTTCCCGCTGTGATTGCTCCAGAATGGCTGGGACGTCCCATGCGTTCACACAGATTGTTGGGCTATCTGGTCCTAAGTAAAAATTCTGCAAATAAATGATAAGCTTTCCCCCCTTTTTATAAAGAGTCCCCCTTCCCTATCCCATTCATAGCTGTGCTATGTGGAATTTACCCTGTATCCCTTGAGGCAGGCCAATAATACATTCGCTGCATGTATTACTAGTGATATCATCCAATTTAATCATGGTAGTAGTAATAATATTCTTTTCAGTGTTTGTTGATGGGGGAATTAACTCTTGGGATTGTTCGTGATCTATAGATATGAAACTAATAGAATTTGCAGTTTCACAAGTCGGCCGCATGTCGATAAGGGAGCTGGAGCACACTGCTGTTGGAGATCATGACAAGGACATCTGCATGGATGAATCCTGTGCACAAATCTCATACTTGTGTGTGCTTCCTCCTTCAGATATCGACCCCAGCGCATGGGCCACTATGCCTGCTTGATGCATTGAAGGGCACTAATTAACAAATATGAAGAACATCCTGTTAATAACCTTTTAATGGGATTGCAACATTTGCCTAGGAGTTAGATTTATTAAGTCAAAATTGGAAGTGTTGTTTAAGCTATATGTCAGCTTTGTTAATAGCAATCTTACTAAATTATTTTATAGGAAGAAGAAACTCCTTTGCACTGTGCTGCTTGGCATGGATACTACCTTGTTGCCAAAGCGCTCTGCAAGGCAGGCTGCAATGTGAATGTTAAAAATAAGGAAGGGGAAACTCCACTCTTGACAGCCTCGGCTAGAGGTTACCATGATATTGTGGAATGTTTGGCAGAGCATGGCGCTGACCTTGATGCAACTGACAAGGTTAGTTATGGTTGAATTGAGTCGCATTTAGCAAGAAATTGTCTATAAAGGTTTTGAATAGTAGAGAAGAGCTTTAAATAGCTTTCATAACTTGTTTGGATATTGCATGTCATTGTTAATCATTAAATGAAGGCTGTCTTAAGAAGTAGGATACAGCACTATGAAAAATTAATTAATTGCATTTACTATGCTTATTTCATATAACTGTATAGTGATCTCCTCTGTGGTTCAGCTGTTCATTTTGGGAGACATAAGGCTCTTCCATGTTTTACTGAAAATAACCAGAACATCCCAAATGATAGCAAGACTTCTTAATTTTTATTAAATACTTGAAGTAGAAATAAGATGGTGAAAATATATGATGCTCAGCATACAGATAGATTACTAGAAGTTTGCAGTTTCTTCCTTGTCTGCATCCAGTCTTTGAAGATTGATTGATCCAACTCCGACTCCAGTTTGACCCTATGAAAGGATAATCCATAGTCTGGATTGATGGGCTCTCATCCATGGTCAGAGCCCTCTATCCTGCCTGCAGCAGGAGCTCAGTTTGGTTCTTTATCAATCAGAGAGACACTTAAAAGGCAAAGTGGGGAAAGAAACAAGGCATTTTTAGCTGAATAAGAAGTTCAAGCTTCAGTCCTTTTCCCACTTACCTGGGAGTAAGCTGCATTGAATTCACTGTGAATTACTTCTAAGACATAGAGCAATAGAGCAGTATAAGAAACAAATTCAAAAATGTAAAAGTCTTTGGCAATAACCCTAGATTTGGGCCCCCTTTTTGAATAATTCAGAGATGCTTTCTCATATACCGGGAGCAAGCAAGTGTATCTTTTATTTCCAACTTTTAAGTATCTGAAATCCAGGAAACTCTAGTGTATTTGTGAGTCCTCCGTTTACCAAAAAGGTCTCTTTCCAATATATGAGGTTAGAGTCTCTCCAGCAAAACTCCACTTACTGCTTAGAGGTGTCACAATGAGTACAAACTCAGCAGTATTCATTATCATCAAGACGTACTGAAGAGGAAAAATACAATTCTATCTCTCTTACTAGAAATTTGGGGTTTCTTTAAATAGCTGTTTCTTTTGCAGTTTAAGAGTTTTCATTGTGAGACTTACTTGCAATTCTCTGCATCTGTACTGTACTTACAGCAAAAGAATCATTGTGGAAAGTGGAGAAATTCAAGTGGTTTTGTCTGTGATAGATTCATATAGAAATTTCCTCATAACCTTTTAAGCACTGCACAATGCTAACTGAATGTGCAGCTAATTAAACAGGACTAGTTTTTCATGAGGTAGTTTTGAAGTTCCTGTTTGGTCTTTTTCTTGACACCTGTAAGGGAGTAGCTTTCAGTACCAGGGAAATGTACATAGGCTAAGCTGTGCTATTTAAATCTACTCTTTCATTTATCTAGAACATTTCTTTTTTCATTTGGGTCCCAAACAAGCCAGGAAAGGATGTAACTTTTTATGGGACAAACCATTTGTACCTCAGTCCAAGGTGGTCACGGTTGAAAACCTATGGTGACTGCCACTTTATCCTAACCGCAACTCTGAAGTTGATGATTCCCGATCATCAAATGGGCTTCATGCTCAAGCAGGAAGAACATTCCTCTACAATCAAGCCCACAGCCCACTGAACCACAGTGGGCTGGTTCAGAACTAATGTGATAATTTAGCATACAAGAACAATCCTAGCCTCTTGTTCCCGCATTTCCCTCCTTCCTTGGTGTTCCACAAGAAAGAATGGAAGCATCTGGTTTCCTCTTTAGAATTAACTACGGTTTAGGATACCTTCTGAAACCTCTAAAGTGTGATTAATCTTAACTTTGGTTAATGAGTTATTAAGCTGCTTTATATTCATAGTTGACATTAACCATACTTTAGAGTTCAGTTGAGACACCAAATGGCAGTTAATCTGAAATGGAAGATTCCAGACGCATCACAGTAATGTGCCTCCTCACAGTCATGTGAGGACAGAGGGAGCACAGCAGTCCAGAGGGAGGTTAATCTTGTTCTAGTAATTTTAAACCACGGTTTAGTGTTGCATCCAACTGCAGACACTGACTTAACTAGGAAGTTATCGGGTTCCAGAAAGCCCAAAAGGAGCTCTGTGGTGCTCAAAATGACTGAATATTATTGTATTTGCTTCTGATGTAAACATGTTAAGAAACAGTTATTGATTTTGTTTGCAGTGCAAGAAATAGCTGGTCGTTCTTTTTTTGTGTGCATTTAGGACGGACACATAGCCCTTCACCTTGCAGTCCGAAGATGTCAGATGGAAGTGGTTAAAATGCTTATCATACAGGGATGCTCCATAGATTTCCAGGATAGACATGGGAACACTCCTCTCCATGTGGCCTGCAAAGATGGAAACATTCCCATTGTGATGGCACTCTGTGAAGCAAACTGTAACATCGATATAACCAATAAGGTACTTTAAAAAAAAACAACACCCAGCAACCCTACAGTGTTTGTACTAAGGGCTTTTCCAGATGACAAATTGTTCCAGCACTGAATGCACAGTAGGTTTGCACTTGAGAGGGATCAAACAGTTCTTTCCCCCCCCCCAAAAAAAGGCTACAATTAAATGAAAACTCCCATTTTCTGAGTACCGAAAACGTAATTGCTAATCTCTGAGGGAGGAAAGGGGATATTTCTCTACAGCTAGTGGTTCCATTTCAAGAGTGAACGCTCGTTGTTCAGTGTAATTAGTACCTATTAGGTAGTTCTCATGATTGTCTACCCCCATGTCCTTTGGTGAATTTTATATTATTTTACTTGAATAGCCTCAGTATCCAGAGAAGTTACACTCTATCCTCCCTCATCTGTTCACATACTAAGCTGTGTGGGCATGCAGGCTAATATACAGTGGTACCTCGGTTTACGAACTTAATCCATTCCAGAAGTCCGTTCTTATACTGAAACCGTTCTTAAAACGGAGGCGCGCGTTCCCTAATGAGGCCTTCCGCTGCCGCTGCCCTTCCACCATTCGGAGACTGAGGTAAAGTTCGCAAACCGGGACACTACTTCCAGTTTTGCGGAGTTCATAAACCGAATCATTAGTAAACAGGAGTGTTCTTTAGCTGAGGTACCACTGTATTTTCTAGACATGTTCATTAATTCAGTTGTATTTTTATTTCATCATGCCGGGTTAAGTCACTCTTATTTGCTGAGAATCTGAATTTGACACATAGTCCCAGTTTACACAAAATTCTTCATACTGTTCTTGTGCAATCAGAAATTTATCAGTGCAGTTTTTGGTTCTGACATTATAGAGGCAGATAGACCCCTTCAAGCTATTTCTCAGCAACATTGCCTACCCACCTCCTGGCAGGTTGGCCACTTACCTTCTGGCAGTGCTCAGCTGCTTCTGAGGTAGCGGAAGCGAGCAAGAAAGTTGCTGCATTAAGCAAACTAGTAATTAACTGGGGGAAAGGTGCATTGGTGATAGGTAGCATGTGGGTGTAAGGGTGCTTTTAGGTCCTAAGGTGGAAAGGCTTAGATCCCTTAGACAGCTTCTCATGTTTTATTTTGCTTCCATGCAGCTGGTAAATAATACATCTCAGCAACTCTTGTTCCTTTGTGCATTAGAAGATTGCTGTTAATTGCATTGCAAAAACATTGTATGCCTCTGTGATGTTGGTGTTACTTCTTTCTGCAGTATGTGGGAAAGCGAAATACAGTACTTAGCAGGTTTGACTCTTGTGACTTTCCATGTAGGAGTTTGTAGAACTTCAGGATTTTTCCTGGTGCTAATTTCAATGGCTTTAGAGATCCTAAAGCTGACACACTGTGTGTGTGTGTCTGTGTATCTGTGTGTGTGTGTGTGTGTGTGTGTGTGTGTGTGTGTGTAGGTAGGGAGGGAGGGAGGGAGGCAAATCTTGGATTCTATAATGCTACAGAAGTGAAGGATATTTTGAATAATGCAGCTTTTGTATGGCACAAATCGGTTCAATTCAAGAGTCCTTGCATTCCTTTCAAGGAACATTGTAATATTGCAGTTACAGCCTGACCACCTAAACACCCTCCATGACCTTCTGTGCTACAACCCACCAAGGAAAGTTGCGGGTTCTTGGCTGACCCTGTGCAATCATTTATTTGGATTATTTTTAAATTTAAGTGTCACCAGCTGCCAAGTAAAAAGCTTATGATAATAAGCCCTCTGCCCTCTTGCGTTAGCTTAATCCTGACTGATTGAGCAATTAAATGCAGAACCATGATAGAAATTCTGTTTTCAGGGAAGCAGAGTTAATACAGCTAAAGGCTTGACTTTATGGCTGAAAATCTTCTACTGGTCTCAGTGGCTTGGCACCCTGAAAAAAAAAGCAAACCCCTACATCTAAAGAGGTCAAGTAGTTTCGTTACACATGTATGATGCTTTGCACCTTAAGCTCTTTCGGTTTGTGACATCATTAGATGCCATGAATTTTATTCAACTTGCTTGTTCGACTTTGAGCACAAGACATTATAACTGTAAATCATCTTCACAATCAAATCTTTTGACAAGGAGTAATGGACTTAATGAAGCATCCATTCTGGATCCTTAAATGTGACATTAAGCAGTTTATTGGATATGTCACTGTCTTGTATAGTGTCAGGTAAATAATCTGTTCAGCCTAGTGGAGATTACTCTAACTGACAAGGGTTCTGCAGAGTTTGGGGAAAATATTTTTCCCAGCTCTTCAGCTGAAGATCCTTTGACTGGAGATGCCAGGAGTTATAAATGCAAGTAGTTCTCAAACCACCAAGCTCTTATTAACTTTCTTTCTTTGCTGCTTCTCCAGATTAATTAAGGAAAGGTGAAATATTACTGTGCATGTGCTCTAAAAGGTCATAATATTTGATGAAATTACAGCAGCACAGATAAGGTAATATCACTAAGCAGCTTTGTCCAGAAAGTGCACAGAAAATGTATTAACCAAGTAAATGTTCATTCTGTGTCTGGCAGTAAAGCCAGGATTTCACAAAAACGATGGAAGAATTAACAACATACATGGTTCTAATTATCCTACACAAAGAACACAGACTTGTATGTAATTTGCAACAACTTCATATTTTAAAAGTAAAACTTCTAGAAGCCTTAATACAAGCTTTAAAATATACAGACACTTGTGTTTCTGCACTCCTATAGAAATCCCTAGAAATCCCTAAATTATATACAGTGGTGCCCCGCAAGACGAATGCCTCGCAAGACGGAAAACCCGCTAGACGAAAGGGTTTTCCGTTTTGGAGGTGCTTCGCAAAACGAATTTCCTATGGGCTTGCTTTGCAAGACGAAAATGTCTTGCGAGTTCCTGCGGGGTTTTTTCCTTTCCCCCCCCTTTTCCCCAAGCCGCTAAGCCGCTTATCAGCTGATCCGCTAAGCCGCTAATAGCGCTAAGCCGCTAATGGGCTTGCTTCGCAAGACGAAAAAACCGCAAGACGAAGAGACTCGCGGAACGGATTCTTTTCGTCTTGCGAGGCACCACTGTAGTCACAGCAGAATCATTCATATATATATATATATATATATATATATATATATATATATATATATAATTTGTTGTTGTTGTTTAGTCGTTTAGTCGTGTCCGACTCTTCGTGACCCAATGGACCAGAGCATACCAGGCACTTCTGTCTTCCACTGCCTCCCACAGTTTGGTCAAACTCGTGCTGGTAGCCTCAAGAACACTGTCCAACCATCTCGTCCTCTGTCGTCCCCTTCTCCTTGTGCCCTCCATCTTTCCCAACATCAGGGTCTTTTCCAGGGAGTCTTCTCTTCTCATGAGGTGGCCAAAGTCTTGGAGCCTCAGCTTCACGATCTGTTCTTCCAGTGAGCATTCAGGGCTGATTTCCTTAAGAATGGATAGGTTTGTTCTTCTTGCAGTCCATGGGACTCTCAAGAGTCTCCTCCAGCACCATAATATTTATTTATGTGTGTGTGTGTGTGTGTGTGTGTGTGTGTGTGTGTGTGAATGATGCCACAGCTGTTTTAGATGCTTTCCCCCCTCTCTCCTCCTCCCCCCCCCCCGGGAAATGAGAGCTGCCTATAGAAAACAATGCAGATATCCAGGATTTTAGTACTGCAGTATTCATGATTGGGCAGTAGCAAGCCCCACAAAAGTTATCAACAAGTGTAGGAATCCCTTTAATGTGTTTAGTGTGAATCCATAGTTCCCCTCTCCAAACAGCAAGATGAATTAGTACTGTGACCTCAACATTCCTTTCAGATGTTGTTTTTAAACACTGATTCATGGAAGTTTTAAAGGTTTTTTTAAGGAGGAAAAAGTGAGTAGGCACCACTGTAAAGTTGTTTGCTTCTGCTGAAGATTAAGCCTTGGGAGTGCACTTCTTGGGTTACAAACCACCTTGCTAGATTATGGTGTGCTGAATGGTTTAGTCACTAAACTGCAAGAGGCATGATTATATCAAACTGGTATATTGAGAGGCTCCTAGAGTATGACCCTGTTCAGATATAATGCTGCGCATAAGGAGCCTTGGTCTTGCAAACTCCCACTTCTCCTTTCTCTCACATTGCCAAGAGGAAGTTTGAAACCTTTCATTTTTGCTTAACTGCAGCTACCCACTTCATTTGAACCAGGAATCATAGTTTAATAAAGGTAAAGGGACCCCTGACCATTAGGTCCAGTCACGGACGACTCTGGGGTTGTGGCGCTCATCTCGCTTTACTGGCCGAGGGAGCTGGCGTACAGCTTCCGGGTCATGTGGCCAACATGACTAAGCCGCTTCTGGCGTACCAGAGCAGCACATGGAAACGCCATTTACCTTCCCACCCGAGTGGTACCTATTTATCTACTTGCACTTTGACGTGCTTTCGAACTGCTAAGTTGGCAGGAACAGGGACCGAGCAACGGGAGCTCACCCCGTCACAGGGATTCGATCCGCCGACCTTCTGATTGGCAAGTCCTAGGCTCTGTGGTTTAACCCACAGCACCACCCGTGTCCCTCTCATAGTTTAATACGATCCACTTTATCCAGGAATCATAGTTTAATACGATATGGTCCAGTTTCAAAACAAGCTAACTTCAAACCATGGTTCAGGAAATGAGACTTCTTTAAACTAGCCGCAGTTAGTGATAAACTTTGATTCCTAGTTTGGAAAAAATAGGAAACTGCTGTTCACCAAACGCCTCCTTTCAGCTGCATGGAAGGAGGAATGAGTGCAAGACCATGTCTCTGTCTGCAAGCCAATCACAACATTTTAATATTTTGACTGGATTATTGTTTCAGCAGAAGTCTTATTTTATCTTTTATAGTATGGTAGGACACCTTTACATCTGGCAGCGAACAATGGAATTCTCGATGTTGTCCGGTACCTTTGCCTAAGTGGAGCAAACGTGGAGGCGTTAACTTCTGTAAGTATGACCTAGTATATGGGTTTGGCAGTTTTCTGAAATCTCTCCCCCCCCCCCCACACACACAAAAAGAGCTTCTGAGCTATAACACTTAGGTTTTTAAAAAATCTTACACACAATATGCAGGCTTTTCTGACACTAAGCCTAAAATAATTTAATTTGGAACGCAGTTCCTAGCTTAGCAACAGTATTCTTGCTAAGAACTCGGCTACTTTGTTTCCAGTAACGTGTTAGCTATTCCCCTGACAATGTGTGTTGAAAACCTATAAATACAATATTTAGGCCTTTTTGAAATTAGTTCCTCTGGAAAGCTTTCATGCTAAAAATAAGAAGGATAATTCACAGTGTACTGGCATGTGTGGGAGGCAGAGTGAATGGATCAGCAAGTTTGCAGGTGAGCTTGTAAAACAATTACTGCTTGTCCAACGGATCTGCGCCACTGCCTCCAATCAGCACCACCTGCTGTCTTTTCAGCCCTCACCAGGGTTGAGTAATGTTCCTAAAACTGACCTTCTTGAAGAACCAAATAGCTATCACACACATCACTGCCCGCACTTTAACTAAGTAACGTGTGGGGGTTTTTCTGCAGGAGGTGCATAGAGATTGCACCCAAAATGTGTGCCCGTCCCCTCGGTCTACCTGCATAGTTGTCAGGGCTCTCCTGCTGCAAGCCAAATAGTTTTGTGTCATAGGCTCACAACATTGCTGTAAAGAGAAACAGAAAGAGAGAATGTTTGCGTGAAATTTATGTGCCTGTATTTTTCATCTTTGTTGGAAGCCACCCAGAGTGGCTGGGGAAACCCAGCCAGATGCGTGGGGTACAAATAATAGGTAAAGGTAAAGGGACCCCTGACCATTAGGTCCAGTCGTGGCCGACTCTGGGGTTGCGGCGCTCATCTCACTTTATTGGCTGAGGGAGCCGGCATACAGCTTCCGGGTCATGTGGCCAGCATGACTAAGCCGCTTTTGGCGAACCAGAGCAGCGCACGGAAACGCCGTTTACCTTCTCGCCGGAGCGGTACCTATTTATCTACTTGCACTTTTATGTGCTTTTGAACTGCTAGGTTGGCAGGAGCAGGGACCGAGCAATGGGAGCTCACCCTGTCGTGGGGATTTGAACCGCCGACCTTCTGATCGGCAAGTCCTAGGCTCTGTGGTTTAACCCACAGCGCCACCCACGTCCCATGTGCAATTTATGTGCCTGTATTTTTCATCTTTCTTGGAAGCCACCCAGAGTGGCTGGGGAAACCTTGCCAGATGGGTGGGGTACAAATATTATTATTATTATTATTGTTATTATTATTATCATCATCATCATCATCATCATCATCATCATCATCACCACCACCACCACCACCACCCCTGCAGCACTTGCAGTGATTTAAAGCTAATTCACATATTCAAAGGAATCTCCTTGAACTGTACTGCAGAGCAGGAAAATAAACTGGCCTCATCTTGAAGATTTTAACTTTCTACTTAAAATTTAATAATCCAGAATAACTCCACCTATGTCCACACTTGCATGCACACTAGCTAATAACAATTAGAATTACTACTTGGTCAGCATCATAAGGTTGTATTGAAAAACTGGGGGGGAGGGGAGTTTGCTTTTTTCATTCTTTCACCACACTCTTGTGTTTTATTTAATGGATGGGTATAAAGTGCATTCATTTAAGTAGCTTAAGGGATATGTTATTATGGAAGCATAGTTTTGGATAGATGAGGTAGCACAGTGTCTTCAAATGGTTAGCAGAAAAGAACCATTTTGAGTTCCAGTATTTTGTTGATCTTGGTGGTCTTAATTGAAGACATGCTAGCACACTATCAGAAGGACTGCATTAGCTCTCCTTGCTTAAATCAAAAATGCAGTTCTGTTTCAGAAAAGATTGTAAATACAGATTGGGTAGGTCCTCAAGGTATAACAGTTGCACGAATGCAGCCCTAAGAAGCTATTGCAGTAAGCAATTTTTCTTATACTTCATTTCACACCAAACTGCTGACTCATGGAATGTGGGTAATTAAAAGTCAAAAGCAGAATGCTGAATACAGATTTGCTCCGCTCCTGAGTTTGCTTAAGCTGTTTAAAGCTGTGCTGTCATCTTCCCTGCACTAACACCTCCCAGAGATGATAGACAAAGTAACCAAATAATTCATTTCCCCCTCTCTATTTCTCATAGCTATATAAACACAATTCATGATTTCTTGCATCCTATTTAAATGAGCACCAACAGATCATTGTAGTTGCATTTTAAAGATTCATATTGTTCATACGCAGTATTAGGAACACATGGCTTGGAAAAAGCTTTTTGTGTGTTTCTTTGTAAAGATGGGAGCAATCTTGCTGAAAGGGGTTAAAAAAATGCTTCAAGTGTTTCTGTAATATCAGGATGCTTTTATAAAAGAAGCATTAAGAGAAAAAAGAACAGAAAGGGAACAAAATAGAGATTCCAGCTAGGAGGTCCTTGCTATTTCTTTCCTTAATCCATTTGCTTCTGACATAATTTATTTTCTTACCACCCTGAGGATATTGGAACATTTTTGTTTCTGTTTTTCTCTTGTGGGCTAGAAGTCATTGGAGCTAATCACTTGTCTTCTAACAGGATGGAAAAACAGCAGAAGACCTGGCTAGAGCGGAGCAACACGAACATGTAGCCAGTCTGCTTACAAGATTAAAAAAGGTGAGGAGATGAGTGAGGAATCGAGCTTCATTTCGCTTTTTCACTTGAACCTAAAATATTATGAAAAATAATAGATCAAATTTTTTTTTTTAGTAATGGTTAATAATTCATTGACAGTTAGTGTTAAGTTGTGGGTGAACATATCAGACGACACAGCGATTCTTCAAACAGCACTTGTTTGTTCACAGGACAGAACTGAACTGAAGGGCTCAGTCAGCCTGCTTATATAGAGCTCCAGTACAACGTTACTGTAACAACTTTCTAAAACTATCCAATCACTGAACGTCACTTTCGATCCCTTATTTGCATAACTATCTACAGTATCCCCCTGCTGGCCCAGGGTGAGAACTTCAGTACATAACAGTTATCACTTTAATTTTAACAAAATCCCCTAAGGGTAAAGCATTCCCTGTTCCCTAGAGGAAAGAAGGGTTGTCTCCAGCAAAGTTGTCCCATTAGCAGAAAGGCTTTCCCTTGTGCCATGGGGCTTTGTCTCCCCTATCCCTCCCGTCATTCGTTATATTTTTGCTACTTGAATCAGAATACTAATTCTTGCACAACTGCTTTACTCTGGAAAATATGGGATGTTTAAAGAAGTAAAAGCATTTTGATGTTTGGCGTTTCTCTTCACAACTACGTATTTGTTTTATTCTTTGCTTTCGCCTTATAGGATACACACAGAGCACTTTTCATCCAGCATCTTAGACCTACTCATAATCTGCAGCCGAGAATAAAACTTAAGCTTTTTGGACACTCGGCATCTGGGAAAACTACTCTTGTGGAGTCTCTGAAGTGTGGGCTCCTGAGAAGCTTTTTCAGAAGACGCAGACCAAGGCTTTCCTCTACAAACTCTGTCCGTTTTCCCCCTTCACCTTTATCTAATAAGCCATCAGGTACCATTTTAAGGCTTTTTATGTTGTCGCTCTTAATAGTCATAGTTTTTTACCTCAGTGCATTGGGTGAACATACTAGTTTACAGCAACTGTTTTAATTTGTGGTGTTCGTGCTGGGCCTAATCTAGTTGCAGTAAGGCAATGATCACTTTTCATGCAAAGCTGGAGAAGGCAGAAGAGTAGACTTCCTGCAGGAAGGTGGGGTTTGCCATATATGGTATTTTTGCGTGTATTAGACGAGGTTTTTTGAAATAATAATAATAATAATAATAATAATAATAATAATAATAATAATAATTCATTATTTATACCCCACCCACTCTGGGCGGCTTTCAAAAAAATATTAAAATACTGTAATACATCAAACATTAAAACCTTCCCTAAACAGGGCTGCCTTCAGATGTCTTCTAAAAGTCTGGTAGTTGTTGTTCTCTTTGATATCTGGGGGGAGGGCATTCCACAGGGAGGGCGCCACTACCGAGAAGGCCGTCTGCCTGGTTCCCTGTAACTTGGCTTCTCGCAGTCAAAAAACAGGGGTTGTCCTATACGCGGATAGTGGCATGAGGGGGGGAGAGAAGCAGCCAGCTGGTTGGCGGGCGCACAACTTCCCCCGATGCTGCTGCATGTGGGAAATGATCTAGGGAGTGTTTCCTGCCCACTACTGCGTAGGGGGAGAAGCTCAACAATTTTGGGCCATCTCCCCTCATTTTCTTAAAACTGAGTCCCCAAAAATTATACAGTCATACCTCATGTTGCGTCCGCTTCAGGTTGCGTTTTTTCGGGTTACGGACTGCCAAAACCCGGAAGTACCAGAATGGTTTACTTCCGAATTTTGGCAGTCGCACATGCGCAGAAGCACTAAATTGCGCTTTGCACATTCACAGGTGCACTGAATCGCTACCTGCGCGTGCACAGATGCGGGTTGCAAACGTGCATCCCGCACGGATCACGTTCGCAACCCAAGCGTCCACTGTACATGGGGGCATCTTATAGATGGAAAAATACAGAAAAATACAGTGCATGCCAGCTTTAAAGATGGCAGGTGTTAAACTCTTGGAAAGAAATGTTTTGGTTTTTTTAGAAGGAAAGACCCACAAAATGGCAGAACTTTGCTTGGGGAGTGGTGATGATCTGCACCATTCATTTTTGGCTCTTGACATTTTATATTTCAGTAGTACACTAGCATAGTACTTGGTTTCTAACAAGAGTGGATGCACCACTGTTCAGATGGATGAGAATGCTTTACAGTGTAGCATTAAAGGTGCAGTTAAGATAATACTGTTTTTCATATTAAAATATGAAAATATTTATATTTATTTCAGCTTTCACCAACTGGGTGCCCTCCAGGGCCGTTCTGGCTGGGGCTGATTCGAGTCGTAGTCTAAAAACACGGCACCAAGTTGATCAAAGCTGACTTGCGCCTTCAGAAATGTCAGGGGTGCCTTAATTATTTCAACCACTAGAGGAGGCTAGTTCAATACCAAAAGTACTAATTATACATATTTACTAAATTTGCATGGTTTCTGTTAATCCTGAAAAAGTTACGGATAATTAAATGCTCCTTCATGGAAAAGATGCAGCTTTGCTATTTATTATTCAAATTATCCTTAATATTTAGATAATAACATACTTGTTCAAATCATTGATCCCTGCAGCAATAATTGGTGAGGGGGAAAATATTGCTCTCACAAGTAAAGTACCAGTGCCTCTACCCCCTCAAAAAAGAAGGTCTCCAACCATATGTAATCTACCCAGCTGTGAACTGGGAATGACCTCCTTTGGCACCAAGGGACTGTTCTGAACTGCTGATTCACCTCTAGAGAAGATAGGAGGGCTTTGGTTGTGATTGATTGTTGTGTACTTGTATATCTGAAAAGAGAATATTCCAGGCAGCTGCTGATAGCATCAGCGCCTTATTTTTGCCACCAATGCTTGAACTTGCTCTGCGCAGACTACCACAATGGTCTGTCCACATGGTTTTGTAATAATGCTGTTTTTAAAAATTCGGGGTTTGTAATCTTCTTTTGCCCTTCTCCTTTTCTTCCTGTGATCCAGTTTCAGTAAGTATTACAAATCTGTATCCTGGCTGTGAGAATGTTAGTGTGAGAAGCCGGAGCATGATGTTTGAGCCAGGCCTTACCAAAGGGATGTTGGAAGTCTTTGTCTCGCCCTCTCACCATTCCCACTGCTCAGCAGATGACCAGTCAACCAAGGCCATTGACGTTCAGAATGCATATTTGAATGGTAAAACATGAACTTGAATCCTCTTCTTTTAATGTAACTAATTGGGTCCTTTGTGCAAAAAACGCTTCAGTCTGAAATCCAATTAAATTATTTATTGGTTTATTTTGTTAGTTGCCGAACACAGAGCAAGCTCTAGGTGGCTTACATGGGGTTGAAAAAATCCAAAATTGTTTGAAACACCCATGAAAAATTAACGAAATACATAGAACAGTGCCAGCCACCACAGAAAACCAGCAAACAAACATTTATCAGTAACCCAGAGCACATCTGGATCATGTTCCATCAAGTGTCCTGGGAATGAGAAAGTGTTAACCTGGCAGTGAAAACATGTCCATGACGGTGCCAGGTGACCATCATTAGGGAAAGCATTCTGCAGACATAAGTCTCCCCTATAGTTTCCACCCTTCAAAACTCTCCAAGAGGGGGCACACTTTAAGTATATCAGTGCTTATACCTCCACATGTGGTGGGAGTGCCCCAAAATCCAACTATTCTGGACAACAGCCATACGAGAAATATGTAAAATAACTAAGCAAGTATTAGACATCACCCCAGAACTGGCCCTACTAAACATCTTCCAAGACAACAATGCCCATTTACACCACAAAGAACTCATAACCCACCTACTTTCAGCAGCCAGAAACACCATAACCAGACACTGGAGAGACCTGTCAGGAGTAAGCATGGACCAATGGTACCAAATAGTATGGGAAACAGCCCTACTAGAAAAATTAACCAATAAACTGAAACTGACACGGGGACAAACAGAAGAAGACATGTACACAGCCCAACAGGACAATGACAATAATCCACCAACAGCATATAAATCAATATGGCTAACCTGATCCAAAACACCCACCCACCCCACTCACACCCGAAAACAAAGATCACCACAGCCAATCACAAACAAACAACCACATCCTAGGCCAACCCCAACCTCTTTCACCACCAAAGGAACACAAGCGATCAGCAGAGAACCGGCACGAGTAACGCTGACACCAAACCCTACATACATTAAGCAAAATAGAAACATCGCCACCCGACCCCACCCATCTTCCCCCCCACCTCTTTTCTTCCTAATGTCTCAACAAATGAAACTGATTTGTAAAAATGTTACATGGAAAAAATATGAGAGACATTACACATACTTCTATAAAACAAGAAAATCTTTAAAAAAATTTTTTAAGTATATCAGTGCTTTATCCCTAATTTCAGACTCTCTACCAGCACAATAAAAGCTTACAATTAGGTGTAACATTTGCTATGTCAACACAATATCTCAAAAAACATTACTATTTTAAAGTTTCTTAAGTGTCAGCGTAGTATCTCAATCCAGCACTAATCCTCTGAGAGCCAAGAGATATTGGCCAAAGCCAGTGGTGGTATTACATTTTCAGCTGGAGCTGCATTTATTGATGGAATCCCAGAAGTGTGGTTAACTTGCTGTTTGCTCTGTACAAGCATCTCTATGAGGAATACAAGCTGGAGAGAGCCATTCTCTGTCTGAGGAGATATAGGCCCTTTTACAGCCTGCAAAGAAACCCTTATACGAGGGACAGTCTTCTCCAGGGTATTCACTGTAGGGTTGAACAGACATGATGGGAGCATTGTATCTATAGTCTGAGGAATTCACTCTGCCACTGATGAACAAACATTGTGAGGTGCTTACTCACTGCTGTTTAAGAAGCTCTCATTCAGCCAACCTGTACCCAAAGAAAGGCTGAGTCCTTCCAACCTGCAGGTGTACTAATGGGTAGATATTTCAGATGTTTACTCGTTATTCTTCAAAGCTTCGAAAAACAGCAGCCAAATATTCCACGAGAAGAAGGAATAGATTGCATCTCCACCGTCGTAGGACACAGTATTTGTCAAAAGTGCCAGGGGTTTGTCATAGAAATTATGAGCTTAGGAAAATGTCACAATTTTTGAAGGAATTCCTAAAGCTACTATGCATTGAGGCTTAAATTCCAGCCTGGAATGAGCATACTGTCACTTCCAACTGTAGCCTGACATCCTGTTTATATATGCAGATTGAGATTATTACACTAGCCAAAGTATTTGCTCAAATCCTCCAGATTAATAAAGATAACATTTCTGAACTACTAATATCTGAAATTACAATTCCTTTTAAAATGCTGAGGGATTTTTCTAGTGTTCCCTGAGATGCATTTATTTATAAATCCTATTAATTAAAGTTTGTAAAAATGCCTATTACTCTCTGGAGGACAGGGAATAAACATATGCTTCTCTCAGCTTCAGAAAACTTTAAAAAATAAAAATTGCATGATAAAGTGTTGCATAAAATGGCAGGCAGTAATGAACTATGACTATTCTAATCTCTCTGTGAGTTTACAATTACACATTATTATTCTACTGTCTTGTGAAACAAAATGGCCTGTTCTGATTTTTTAAAAAAGAAAACCTCCTGTTTTGACACTTTATATAGCACAATAATATGCCTGTGTAATAGTATGCTTCAGATTCTGTCAAACAAGACAAAAATGGTAAAATTACTCATTTAATATTTTAGCAATTAACCCTCTTGCAGTGGTCTTAATGTGTACTTCTGCACAAACTACAGCTTTAGCAGTAGGTGTATTGTGCCATGTTTTCTATAGTTTTCACAGAAAAGTTATGGAGAAAAGTTTGTCTTCTAGTGTAAGACCCACTGTGGTAAAAAAAAAGACTTGAATTTCTTCAGTGGATAAACCTGTCTAATTTTGACTGCAGTCTTGCACCCAGTATGCATGGCTTGGTTCTTTGAAATCAGTAAATGTAACTGTGATCAGGATTGCAGCCTCTGTCTCTGAATATAATAGCTAATAATAATAATAATAATAATAATAATAATAATAATAATAATAGTTACCGGTATGTATACTTCAACAACAACAACAACAACAATAAAATGTTTGTGAAACTTGTTCTACTCGATGTCTTGATAATATATATTTGCTTGTTGCAGGAGTTGGTGATTTCAGTGTGTGGGAATTCTCTGGGAATCCTGTGTATTTCTGCTGCTATGACTATTTTGCTGCAAATGATCCCACCTCAGTTCACGTTGTACTTTTTAGTCTTGAAGAGCCCTATGAAATACAGTTGAACCAAGTGACCTTTTGGCTTAGTTTCCTAAAATCTCTTGTTCCAGTCGAAGAATCCATAGGTATGCCGCAAGTACTTTATCTCCGCCAGCCCTTCAACATGCAAGGGAGAAAGCAGTATTTCTTCATGGTTTTGTAGAGCTATGTTGAACCATTCCATCCTTCTTTTTACTCTACTGCCTTGATTCATACGAATTAACCTTTTTAGAATTCTTTGCTGTTCAATATACTTCTTAAATGAGATCACTGGTCAAATATTTTAACTGGGCATGTTGCTTTAAAGTTGGGTATACCAACGAACTTAATTGCTCCATATTTTGGAGAAATGTTAAATATATAGGTTTAGCTAACATCATAAATCTAGCTTCATTATGGTAAATTACTCTTCACCTACTGTGGAAGTTTTTTGGAAGAACAAAGTCATGATGTCTGTCTTCACTTCGTCAACAGCAAAGTTGCTGATATGTGTTCAACAAAGCCATTAATTAAACGATCATGGGACTGATGGTTTAACAAAGACCATAGTGCTTGTTATGAATATAAGAATATAAGATGAACCAGTTAATTGGTCCATCTAGGTCAGCATTGTCTATATTGGGGTAGAGAACCTTTGGCCTGCCAGATGTTGCTGAACAGCCCCAGCAAGCATGGCCAACGGTCAGACCTGATGGGAATTGTCATCTGACAACACCGCTGGTCTTCATTGGCTACCAATGGCTCTCTGGAGTTTGAGACAGTGCTCTCTCCCAGTTCTACCTGAATTGAACATAGGACCTTCTGCATGTAAAGCACATGATCTGCTACACATTAGAATGAATACAGATCATATTTGCGCTGGAACCAATATAGGGATTTGGGGTGTTCTAGATTTGCACGTGGGACGTGGATGGCGCTGTGGGTTAAACCACAGAGCTTAGGACTTGCTGATCAGAAGGTCGGTGGTCCGAATCCCCGCGACAGGGTGAGCTCCCATTGCTCGGTCCCTGCTCCTGCCAGCCTAGCAGTTCGAAAGCACATCAAAGTGCAAGTAGATAAATAGGTACCGCTCCGGCGGGAAGGTAAACGGCGTTTCCGTGCGCTGCTCTGGTTTGCCAGAAACAGCTCAGTCATGCTGGCCACATGACCTGGAAGCTGTACGCCGGCTCCCTCGGCCAGTAAAGCGAGATGAGTGCCGCAACCCCAGAGTCGGACACGACTGGACCTAATGGTCAGGGGTTCCTTTACCTTTACCTTTAGATTTGCATAGAATTTACAAAGAGCACAAAACAGAAACCAAGGATTGTATTGGGCATGCTTATGTTCCATGGAAGTCTGAAGTGTGCTTATCTGTATTCTGCATTTGAAGAATGTATGTGTTTAGCATATGATGGCCCTTGCTCATACGGATTTTTGTGGTATTGCCTCTAGAGTATGTGCCACAATACAGGTAATAGCAATAAAGTTAAATTCAGTATTTTCCGAAATTTGGCAAAATACTTTCATCTTATCAAGATGATGTATAAGCAAGCAGGCTGTACAAATTTGTGTTCAGTGCTGTTACCTCATTCATACCCCATTTGTATCTCTTTCTCTCTCATTCTTTTTCATGGTATCTCCCAGGCTTTCCTACTTAACTCTCACTTATGTGAGAATTCTTTGTTTGTGTAAGTACTGTAAAATTGCATTCATACCACTGTATGAATGTTTTTTAGATCGTTTGTTTCCTGCCTATAATACTCTCAACCATAGTCTTGTAGACTAGTGCGGTCAATGGATGATCTTTTAAAAAAGTAGCTATAGCTGAAAAAAAGCATTGCCCCTTCTCCAAATATATATTTTGTTAGAAACGAAATAGATGGTTTACAAAGATTTATTGTGATTTGTAATATATCTCTGTTTTATGACATGGACCATCAATTTTGCTTTGGAATGATGAATGTCTGTTTTTTGTGCTGTGAATGTAACCACACTAGCCACAGTCAGCCTCTTAGGTTTGGGGAAACATTTAATCAATCCCTGACTTGAGCGCCAAGTTCACATATAACGCTAAGCCAAAGTTTATAGACCAATAACAAACCATCGCTTACAGGTATGGTTTGTTCATGGTTAACAAACCGTGGTTAAGCTGCTGGTCCAAGTTCAAATGGTCAAGTAATTATAACAATTTACCCTACCATAAAATGTTACATTTGAACCATGCCATTAGAAGAGAAAGCTTTTCCTCTCAAAGTCTTCCTTGTGTTTTTTTTTCCTCCTGAAGCATTTGGAGGAAAGCTAAAAAACCCACTACATGTTGCACTGGTGGCTACTCATGCCGACATTGTCAATCTTCCGCGTTCTGCTGGAGGAGAGTTCCAGTATGACAAAGATACATCTCTTCTGAAAGAAATCAGGAACAGGTAAGAACTGTATTATTTTTAAAAGGAACAATTGCTTTTCTAAGAAATTTGTATATTTTAAAACTTGTGTGCATGTTAGGACCTTGAGATAAACTTTTTTAAAAAAGAAAAGGCTGTACTTGCATACAAATAAAGAAAATCTACACCTTTCATTGGACTGGTTCAGATGCAGAAAGGAAACAATGGATTTCCTTTTTGATCTTTAACTAAAGAGAACCATAAAGCAAATATAAAACAGATCAAAAACATCAGAAACAAAAGCAGTTATTGTAGCAAAAGTAAAAAAAAAAAAAATCAGTAGATATAAAATCAGTAATTTTTTTTTAAATGTCTAAAACAATGGATTTCCATTATGAAAATGTGGCACAGCAAACTTGAGCTCAGGCATTCCCTACTTCCACGTAGAAGCATCTGCTTGCTTTCCATTTTGAACAGACGTCCATTTTCTATTTTGTTTGAACTCTTGAGTCAAGCAAAGCAGCATTAAGCCATGGTTTTCAGATAATGTTTGAAGTGAGCACAGTTAGAGTAACCCACAGCTTTCTTAGTCCGGGCATAATGGGAAACCACAGTTAATTCAAAATAGAAAGTGGGAAGGTTTCAATTTCCTTCGCTCATGCTCAACGTAGTTTCAACTAAACCAGGGCACTGTGCACCACAAAGATATGCACACTTACTGTGGGATAAGCACCACTAAATTTGGAAGGATCTGAGTATATAGAAATAGGATCAAGTTACAAGGTTGGTTTTTTTACTAGATATGTGATGCTAGTAGAACTTGCTTCCTCAAACTGCTTTAATTAATACATGGAATAAGAATGAAAAGGATGGATGCAGTACTGTAAAATGATAAACAGCTTCTTTATTCTTTTCCTTTCAGGTTTGGAAATGACCTTCACATTTTAGACAGGTTATTTGTTTTGGATGCTGGGGCATCTGGTTCTAAAGATATGAAGATTCTCCGCAACCACCTCCAAGAATTACGTAGTCAAATTATTTCTGTAAGTCACGTCTTCTTATTACATCCATTGGCCCAGGCCTCATGAGAGTATTTTCATTTTGAGTGCACCTTGAGTTATGAAGTTGCCTTGTGGTTATAAGTATGGGAAGAAAGGAAGAGAGTTAGAAATATGAATCAAGTACAAACAAGGTCTGTATGGGATAAATTAGATTCATTGGCCTGAGTGCCCTCTGGTGGTAAGAAGTATTAAATAGATCATGAGCCCATAAATTCTTTCAGCTCTTTCTTACGCCTTGTTAAAAAAAGGGGCAAGTAAATTTAGATAGAAAATATACTTGTCTCATTCTGCAGAAACAGCCTAATAAATATTTTATTGAAGTATAGCAAGTTTTTAAACATGTGTCTGCAGTGTTGAACTAGTTCTTCTGAAAAGCTTTGGGCCTCTTGAATTCCATGTGACCAAACCATTCTGAACCTTTCAGTGAGAGTCATTTTTGTTTTCTTCATTTATACTTTGCCGTTCCTCCAAGGAACTCACGGTGGAATGAATTAGCTATTCCACTTTATTCTCATATCACATGAGTTGCCATAGGTCCCGTACTGAGATTTATGGCTGAGTGGTTGTTTGAACACTGGTCCTAGTCCCATATTTTACACAGCATACCATAGTGGTTTTCTCACTGCTTCTATGTTTAATTTTGCACATTATTTACTCAGCCGCTTTCACTTCCAACAAATTTGAAAAAGGGATTAATTTGTCTGGCATCCAATTGTGTGGGGTTTTTTTTTGTAAAAAAAACCAAACATAGTATATATACAGAAGCGTACTTTTCTGTGTAAATCAACCATCTCTCCTCTGCTGCATAATTCTTACACTCTCCTACTGCTGGGTTTGCCACCAGATTTTTTTGGTGTGTAAAATGTTTCTCACTCCCAGAATAAGTATTTAACAATGCTTTTGTTGTGGGGGAGGAAGGGAAGGAGAACGTTAGCCGCTTTGAGACTCCTTCAGGTAGTGATAAAGCGAGATATCAAATCCAAACTCTTCTTCTTCTTCCTGGCTGTCAAACAGGCATCAGCTATACAGCTTGTTTCAGTATGAGTTTTCGCCAGAGGCAGGATTCTGAAGAATGCAACCCCTTTTAAGCAGTGTGTGTTGATTCCTGCTTTCACGTCTTTCATAGATTGCAGTGTTGTTGTGAAAAGCTGGTCCTTCTTTGCCAGAACCACTCAGCTAAACTAGTGATTATTTCACTGCTCTTTTTCTGCAGCATATGCATGCACCTGAGTTCATACTGTTAACTTGTGCAAATGGTGCCAAGAAACGGGGTTTGTTTTGTTCCAGAAAGTTCATGGTACTGCACAGTTTTTCCATTAAAAAGACTTCAAGAGCCTGTCTGCTTATGCCAGTACAGATTAAATGCAAGCCATACTAACATGTTGTGCTGTCTTTATGAAATGTTTGAAATATAAAAGAAAAGGCTTGTTAACTGTCTTGTCAAAAACTGAGGATAATGTACTGTGACATACTTTCACATTACAAATATAAAAGGGATGAGTGTTACAGTTATGCTGTCGCAGTTTGCTTTGGGGTTTTTTGTTTTTTTTAAGAAAATACAGTTTACATGATGCCTGGAGCAGGAGTGACTATGACTAAGTACTTAGCATAATCTGTGATTTGATAGCTTCTTTCATTCTTGTATTCCTTTACAGAATGCATCGCCTTGAAATGGGAATGAAAGAATAGCACAGCCTTCACATTCAGCAGAATGAGCTTGCAAGCCAGTACTGCCAGGGCTGCATCAGTTGTGGAAATAACTTCCACTTCTAGCATTTATTACCAATAGAGGAGTATACATGGCCAAATAGAATCAATGCTCTGTTCTTCAGCATCCAGTGAGGTGTGGCAGAGCCATGGAGCCAGCAGCCCTCACAGTACTTCAGCTTACCTGGCCAGGTAGAGACTGTGCAGATGCACCAGTGGCGGCTGCAGATTGGCTCTGGTGTTGTGTCTGTGTAGCATCACACCTGCCCAGCCACAGACCCATCTGACTAAGCAGTCTCAGAAGTGTGACTCTGTGACTCTGTTCCACTGCACTGGGTCTGTTCCTGCTAGGATATGAGTGATTGATGGCATATTTTTTTTAAGCAGAAAGATAACAGTTTACCTTCTCGAATTAGAGCTAATGTCCAATCTGGTGTTTTCCATAGACATGTCCACCCATGACACACTTGTGCGAAAAAATCGTCTCCACGCTACCTTCATGGAGAAAAGTGAATGGACCCAACCAGCTCATGTCACTGCAGCAATTTGTGTATGATGTGCAAGATCAGCTTAACCCGTTAGCAAGCGAAGATGAGCTGAGGCATATTGCCCAGCAGCTACACAGTATAGGAGAAGTAAGTAAACTGCATTAATCCAATTTTAATTCTATAGGTACCGTATTTTTCGCTCTATAGGACGCACCGGACCATAGGACGCACCGGACCATAGGAGGGGGAGAACAGGGGAAAAAAATTTTTTTCTTGTTCTTCCCCTCTAAAACAAGGTGCTTTCAAGGTGCATTCACCCAAAGCCTCCAGAGCGCAGCGGGAAGTCCCGCTGCGCTCTGGAGGCTTCAGGCAGCTACCATCCCCAAGCTAGAACAGCGAGACCACCTCGCTGTTCTGGCTTCGGGGACAGCCTTTCTAGCCTCTGCAGGGCAGTGGGGTGAAGGCACCCCACTGCCCTGCAGAGGCTTTGCGCGCAGCCATCCCCAAGCTAGAACAGCGAGACGGAGCTCTCCGCAGCGCTCCGTCTCCCTGTTCTGGCTTTGGGCTTAGCCGCGCAGCCTGCATTCGCTCTATAGGATGCACACACATTTCCCCTTAATTTTTGGAGGGGAAAAAGTGTGTCCTATAGAGCGAAAATACGGTAACTCTGCATTCTTTGCAGCTTGGCCATCAAAAGAGGTGAATGAATTTTGGCTCAGCTTGATACCCAGCCATAACTTGTGGTCTGCACTGTCCTTTAAGTGCTGTATGCCAGAGAACTCAGTATACAAGGAGAAGCTCTCCTCCCTTTCTCAAATTCACATTTTTCATTGGATGTAGATAATGGACTGTATGAGAACCTGTAGTCCTCTTACAGTTAAAGCTGCGATGTCTGCAAAACGATTCCTTTCTCTCGTATTTGGATTTGACTTGTGGCTTTTCTTCTGTTCAACAGATCAATATCATGCAAAGCGAGACAGTCCAAGATGTTGTTCTGCTAGATCCTCGCTGGCTGTGTTCAAATGTGCTTGGAAGACTCCTGTCCGTGGAGAACCCCAAGGCCCTCCATCACTACAGAGGCCGTTACACCATAGAGGACATCCAGCGCCTGGTCCCAGATAGCGATATAGAAGAACTCATCCAAATCTTGGATGCCATGGACATCTGTGCCAGGGATCTCAGCAGTGGAACAATGATTGACATTCCTGCTTTAATCAAGACTGATAGCCTCCATAGGTCTTGGGCTGACGAGGAAGATGAAGTTATGATTTATGGTGGTGTTAGAATTGTTCCTGTGGAACACCTCACCCCACTGCCTTGTGGGATATTCCACAAAGTTCAGGTGAATCTTTGTAGATGGATCCATCAACAGAGCACAGAGGGAGATGCAGACATACGCTTGTGGATCAATGGGTCAAAGATTGTGAACCGTGGAGCTGAACTCCTTGTCCTCCTTGTGAACAATGGTCAGGGTATTGAGGTTCAAGTTAGAGGCCTGGAAACAGAGAAGATAAAATGCTGCTTGTTCCTGGACTCTGTGTGCAGTACAATTGATAACCTGATGGCCACAACATTACCAGGACTCCTGACAGTCAAACACTATCTCAGTCCTCAGCAGCTGAGGGAACACCATGAGCCAATCATGATCTACCACCCGAGAGATTTTTTCCGCGCACAAAGTCAAAAGGAGACCTCATTGACTAATACCATGGGTGGCTACAAAGAAAGCTTTAGCAGTATACTGTGCTTTGGGTGTCTAGATGTCTATTCACAGGGGAGTTTGGGGATGGATATCCACGTCTCTGATCTGAATCTGCTTACACGAAGGAAACTGAGTCGACTTCTGGATCCACCGGATCCCATGGGCAAGGACTGGTGCCTTCTTGCTATGAACTTGGGCCTCCCTGATCTGGTTGCGAAATACAATACAAACAATGGGAGTCAGAACGACTTTGTCCCGAGCCCATCCTATGCTCTTCTTCAGGAATGGGGAAATAGCCCTGAAAGCACTGTGGGCACCCTAATGTCTAAACTGAGGGAACTGGGGCGCAGAGATGCAGCTGACTTTTTAATGAAAGCATCCTCTGTGTTTAGAGTCAGTTTAGATGTGAATGGCCAGGAAGCCTATGCTTCAAGCTGTAACAGTGGGACATCTTATAATTCAATTAGCTCAGTTGTCTCTCGGTAAAAGCAAACACGAGAAAGCACACACTTTTCTAATAGCAGATAGCGACAAAGGATTAAGTACGACCGTTTTGTATGTATTTATAAGTTTCTACATTCATGGGTTGCCGCTGCCTCCCAGCACCACTTTTTAAGTGAACAATCATCTTATTTTTTTACTGTGACCTCTTGCTCTTATTTTAGTTATAAAAGGCTGGTGTATTTCTGGGTATTTCACAGTTTGTTTCTGATTATACATCGTGCTGCTTAAATACTGGCATTTTAACTGGGAGGACTCTAGCTTTGCGGTACCTAGAGGTTTTTAAAGTCATTTTTCCAAACAGAAGAAGCATACGTAGTGATACAAAGCTCGTTTCCTAAGTCCTCTCCTTTTTTATCGTGCTTGTTTAATTTAAAAACGAAAAAAAATTTCTAGTAAAACAATGCTAGTATATTTCAATTTTAACACCAGACTTAGAAATGAAAAAGTGAGTGCCTTTTGCAGAAGATAATGTGGCTAAAATCAAGTGATCCTGTTGAAGCTATAAGACAATGCTACCTCTATTTCACTGTCTGCATGCTGGTTGCCACAAGTGGTGCTTGCCTCTGTGTTTTTCTGGAGTTTAAGATACTTGGTAACATGAAAATTGTTCTGCTGAAGAGCTCTCATGTTGAATACCGTGCGAGTACAAACATTAAGACATTATCAGTTTTTATTTCCGTTGAAGTGGAATGGAAAAATTGAAACCCCATGAACTTGCACCTTCCATTCTTTCCACATATCTCAGGTAAAGATTTTACACAGTTGTAAAGTTCACCAAGGCACATATATACAAGTGTTAGCTAAACAGATTTACTCTGTACTTAACAGTGATCATTTGTGCAAAGCAAATGTTTTTTTCACTTTCAGATACTAGTGTGCTTATTTCTTATACTTGAAAGTTTGATTTTTATTTTTATTTTAATTAAGGAAAGCAAGAATTTCTTGCGGTAAGAGAAATTGGTATGGTATGAGGGATCAAGACTCTTCTGTTCCGAAAAGCATGTAATTTTAATTGTACAAGATACATTATGTGTATATACATATACAATGTATGTATATATATTAATACTGTTTTTCCTTAATCTTTGTTGTAGTAAAATTTTAAAGTTTTTTTTTACAAATAAATGGTTGCCTGTTGCAACTTTTTCATCATTCCTCATTTCCTAGCTGCATTCGTGTAAACCAGCAAACTGAGCATTGCTTGCTGTTGGTTCCAACAACTTGACTTTTTAGCAGCAGCTGTGAACTCTGCAGGACTATATTACTCCCTGCAGTTTTTATATTAAGAGGTTGCTGTAGGCTATCCTTTAGGCATGGCCTGCTTTTTTAACCTGCAGGCACGCCAACCTGGTAGCCACCATTTCATTTATGTTCCACCTTTCTTACAAAGTCTGCCGTGATTTGTGAGCCATCCCTAGAACATTTAGGATAAAGGCTGTAATTTGCTTCTGGTAGTGATTCGGATATTGCAAGTAAGTCAAGCAGAAAGGGAACAAATAGCTTGTGCACACTAGAGGAGGACTCTGGAAGACACAAAGGTGAAAACATACGCAAACATGTTTTTGAAGCGTTTCCTCTGCTGAATCATCTTTCTTTTTTTAAAAGTGTGTGAAGAGGAAATGACTTTTTGTGTAAATACAATGATTTCTGGCCAAGGTCTGTGTTAATTTCCTCCAAAAGTGCTGATTCTGCATAGTTGGAAACAGCAGTGATAGTGAAGGGTGTGGCTTTGCTTAAGTATGCAGAGTGAATCACCATCCAGCAGAATCCAGGATAACTTTCTGCAAATGGTATGTGCTGCATTCATGAGTGCATAAAACGTAATTTGTGATTAAGCTTCCTTTTTTCAGCAGTAGTTCCTATCAGTATGGGATCTCGGTTTCAATTTCCAGGGATCTTTGGACAGGAATCTCATGGTTTCTATTATTATTATTATTATTATTATTATTATTATTATTATTATTATTATTTACATGCTGCCCATTCTGGGTGGCTTCCAACAAATTAAAAGATCAAACACAGTAAAACATCAAACATTGAAAATTTCCCTATGCAGGCTGCTTTCAAATGTCTTCTAAAAGTCAGATGATTTTTCAATGCAGTGAGATTTCTTTTTTTCTGTGTTCATTTTAATACTTACTTGCACCCTACAAATCCACAGTGGGATGGCAGTGCTGCTTCTAGGAATCAGATATTTTGCAATTACTTGATTTTATAAAACCCACTGCTTATAATGAAAATAATTAAGCAGAGGCTTGACAACCATATGTCAGGAGTCCTCTGATGGTGTTTCCTGCTTGGCAGGGGGTTGGACTCGATGGCCCTTGTGGTCTCTTCCAACTCTATGATTCTATGATTCTAAGGCATATCTTATTCGGCACTTAAAACAAATCTTCCTCTGGCAGAATATGCTTGTTTTGACAGAGGTCTGGTAGCCAGGTGGTCTGGCTCCTTTGCAGGGTCTATATTTTGGCAGAGCATGAAAAGTTAGATTTTCAAAGGTCCTCAATGTGGCCCTTTTGAGGATCTTTTTTTTATTATATATAATATATAAGTATCTCCATAGGTAGATAGATGTTCCTCTCCTGTCTTCAAGGGAAGGAAGCCTTATACCTATTTAAATCAGCGTTCCAGTTTAGTCCAGGCCTGTGCCTACACAGGTAAGGTGTTTTCTGAGATTTAAGTCCTGTTAAACTCAGTGACATTTCCACATAGCTTAGCTATAATTGTTTTTTAACCTTTGAACTGAGAAAAGTTCAACTGCACGCAGCCGCACAAAACAAGCCACACAGCAAAGGAATGTGCAAATCAAACTATGACAGATTTCATCATGAGGACCTTATATTGCCTGCCAAGCAGTACCATTTTCAATCAAAAGACCATCGTTGCGGTAGCAATCATTTTTAATAGCTTCCTATTTGTTAGTGAGAACTACCTTTAAAATAATAGGTAGTTCCATGAAAATGGCAAACCTACAGAACCGTTTTTAATTTGCATATTCTATATCATAGGAGGGACGCGGGTGGCGCTGTGGGTAAAACCTCAGCGCCTAGGACTTGCCGATCGCATGGTCGGCGGTTCGAATCCCCGCGGTGGGGTGCGCTCCCGTCGTTCGGTCCCAGCGCCTGCCAACCTAGCAGTTCAAAAGCACCTCCGGGTGCAAGTAGATAAATAGGTACCACTCCAGTGGGAAGGTAAACTGCGTTCCGTGTGCTGCGCTGGCTCGCCAGATGCAGCTTGTCACGCTGGCCATGTGACCCGGAAGTGTCTGCGGACAGCGCTGGCTCCCGGCCTATAGAGTGAGATGAGCGCACAACCCTAGAGTCTGGCAAGACTCCTTTACTATATCATAGGAGCCAACTCCTAGGGGCTGAGATCCCTTCGGTTCCCTCAATAGAATATTTGAGGGGGCTGCCCCCCGAGTTGATGAGCATTGCTATTCAAATGAGGGTGCTGTATTGTGATTGATTATGTGGGGTGGGGCCCTACCTGGGCCCCCCAACATTTTATTCAAGTTGGTACTTGTTAAGTTCTGGAGGATGCCTCATCACTGCTGGCCTCTTCGTGATGCACTGGAACTGGCTTCCTAGCAAGACGCGGGCTGCTGGACTTGCGGATCTCCTGGGCGGAGCGTTCAGCAGCTTCTGAGGCCACAGCCTCCTCAATGGCTTTCTGTAGCGTGAGGTCTGGCTTGGCGAGGAGACGCCGTTGCAGATGGATGTCCCGGACCCCGCAGAAGATTCGATCCATCAGGGCATCGTCTAAGTCTCGGAACTCGCAGTGCATTGCAGCCTGTCGCAGGGCGGTGGTGTAGTTGTTGATGGACTCCCCCTCTGCCTGGTTCCGGTGGTAGAACGCATGGCGGGCAGCAATCTTGGGCGGCTTTGGTGCGTAGTGGTTGCGGAGCTTCTCTTGGATCGTGTCCCACGGTGTTGCCTAGACTGCTTCAGGCGCAACCAATGCTCGGGCCGTCTCAAACACCTCAGGCCCACAGAGGCTGAGGAATAGGCCCCACTTCCGTTCCTTTGATGCTGCTGTCAGCTCGTTGGCTTGGAGGTAGCAGTCGAACCGAGTGAGGTAGGAGTCCCATGATTCAGAGGCTGGCGCAAACGGCGGTAGATGCACAAGTGAAGCCATGATTCCTATGCCGGCGTGAAGGGCGATGGATGGAACACCGTGCTCTAGCCAGAACAGTCAGCTCTGAATTGGTTCTGTCCAGTGATTTCGCTCAGTGATTCAGCTCAGTGATTCAGCTCAGTTCATAGGATGGCCACATCTGGCTGTGCTCTGATGTCCATCGATCCCATCCTCGTCGCCAGTGTTAAGTTGTGGGCGAACATATCAGACCACACAGCGATTCTTCCAAAGCAGCTCTTTATTGTAAGCTGGAACAGAACTAACTGAGGAGCTCAGTCAGCCTGCTTATATAGAACTCCAGAACAATGTAACTGTTGCCATTTTCTAAAACTATCCAATCACTGAACGTCACTTTTCGATCCTTCATTTGCATAACTATCTACAGTATCCTCCTGCTGGCCCAGGGTGAGAACTTCAGTACATAACAGTACTCCTGTTCTATATCATTTTAAAGATAATTTTACAGCCACAGTTTTTCAAAGTGGCATTTTAAAAATGAGTAAAGCGACCAGAAGTGTGATGTACAAAATGGCTCAGGATTTCTCTTAATTTTTTTTAAATAAAGTTCAGTTTAAAGACCTCTCCAGAAAAACAGGTGATAGATGAATGACCCTTTACTGTATTCATAGTTTTGCTTTCTCATTTTGTGAATGAGGAAGAAATTATATATTGGGCAATAAATAAATAAATGATTAGCTTAGGACAATCAAACTTACTTCACTGAGGGTGTTACGTTGGTGATATAAGCAAATACCCCTCCCCTCAAAAGATGGAAAGAAAATCCTTGTTTCAACTTCCTTCTCTTTTTGAGGATTTTAAAGGTAAAGATAAAGGACCCCTGACAGTTAAGTCCAGTCGCAAACAACTCTGGGGTTGTGGCACTCATCTTGCTTTACTGGCCGAGGGAGCTGGCGTTTGTCTGCAGGCAGTTTTTCCGGGTCATGTGGCCAGCGTAACTAAGCCGCTTCCGAAACCAGAGCAGTGCACGGAAACACCATTTACCTTCCCGCCGGATCGGTACCTATTTATCTACTTGCACTGGTGTGCTTTCGACCTGCTAGGTTGGCAGGAGCTGGGACCGAACAACGGGAGCTCACCCCATTGCAGGGATTTGAACCGCCGACCTTCTGATTGGCAAGCCCAAGAGGCTCAGTGGTGTGGACCACAGCACCACCTGCGTCCTTTGAGGATCTTAGCATTAGGGAAATATGTTTAGATGTTACCTGGAATATGTTTTACACGTAACATTTATTGTAGTCTTATTGTGGCCAATGTGCAACTTAAGTAGAATCAATGTGTGTGTCATTTAAACCTCTCTTTAGGACTGCCATAAGTCCTTCCCTGAGAATGTAATAATTATTAGGCCTATATTTGCACCATACCATGAATGTGGGGCATTGTGGAGGGCTTTTATTTGTAAAAGCCAGGTCCCTGTTCTCAAGAAGCCTACAATCTGAATGACTTGTGCAACAATCAATGTGCAAGTATGACTTGTGCAACAATCAATCCTGTGACTGAAATGTGAGGTTTAGTGTTTTTCTTTCCCAACTGTCCTGCTGAGAAATGACAAAAAGGAGCAAGGGACTGACATAGATAGTGCTGATCTTGTTAAGGTTGCAGTTTCCATCTTCTGACTCACAGCTGTAACACGTCACAGTCAAACATCTTGTTTGTGCTGATGCTTGTATTTCAGCTAACATAAAGTAGAAGGGAAGACTGATCTCTGCATTTTGTTCATTCCCTACTTCATACCCTCCAACATTTCTCCAGTGAAAATAGGGATCTCCTAAGGAAAAGCAGGACATTGCAGGATCAAATCGGAAACCAGGGTGGCTTCTGTAAATCCGGAACTGTCCTTGGAAAATAGGGACACTTGGAGGGTCTGCTACTTTTATATGCTGAACTGTTAGGAAATTAATGTAATCTACACTGAACATAAGGGACGCGGGTGGCGCTGCGGTCTAAACCACAGAGCCTAGGGCTTGCCGATCAGAAGGTTGGTGGTTCGAATCCCCGCAACGGGGTGAGCTCCCACTGCTCGGTCCCTGCTCCTGCCAACCTAGCAGTTCAAAAGCACGTCAGAGTGCAAGTAGATAAATAGGTACTGCTCTGACGGGAAGGTAAACGGCATTTCCATGCGCTGCTCTGGTTCGTCAGAAGCGGCTTAGTCATGCTGGCCACATGACCTGGAAGCTGTACGCCAGCTTCCTCGGCCAATAAAGCGGGATGAGCGCCGCAACCCCAGAGTTGGTCACGACTGGACCTAATGGTCAGGGGTCCCTTTACCTTTACCTTTTATATTGAACATATATAAAAACACTCTTCAGACCTTCTCTAACCCACTTCCTGTTTTTCCTTTCCTACCGTTCCAGCAATCATTGACTCCAGTTACTTCCAGTGAATAAAAAAACTGCTTTTCAAATCCAATGCTGCTGAAGGCCTAGTGACAACATCTACCAGGCAACTGGATCTGTGAGCCACCTTGTCTCACAATGCTGCCAACATGTTGCTTTTGGGAATTGTGGCACATTTAAAATGGCGGCTCATAACTGACCACGGCTGCTGCCCACTAAGTGTGAGTGACTGACAGGGTTCTGAAGAACTTTCCATTTGAGATATAATTTAGTACACAACCCATAGAATGATTTCTGAACCATTGTAGAGTTTTGTTTTCTTCTCCACCTGTAATTTATTCTGTTCTCTAGAAAACCACTAATTTTCATAATGTGGCAAATGGTAGCCAAATCAGCTTCTTGCAGATAGGGTGTGTCATTCTGCCCAGACAGATAAAAACCAGTAGCAATGCTTTCTGCTCTTTTTAAGACAATCATGTGCCGGAGCAGTTCTAAATGGATCATGAAGTAGTTTTGACTGCTACTCAGTACTTGCCTCAACAGCTGAGAACCTGTGGCCCTTCAAATTTTGTTGTAGATCATCTCTCGTCATCCCTATTAGCTGTTCTGGCTTGGGCTGGTGGGAGTTGGAGTCAAGCAACAGCTGGAGGGCTACAGCTTTACCAACCTTGTATAAAGTGTGTGTATGCATTTATTATGTGTGTGTATTTATTAAAGACTCTTGCCTTTACTTTAAAAATAAGAGCAGTTTGGCATGTGGAGAAGGGGGTTAAACCTTTGCTCCTGCGTTGTGATCCCCAACACCACAACTCATCTGCTATTCACTTGGGCAGCTCCAATACAATTACTCCCACCTCAACATACTGTAGCCCTTATCCTAATTCTCCTTCCTACCACCCTGCTCCCCAAAGGCTGTTGTTCTCAAAGTAAAATTTAAAAATGCCTCAAATGCTTTTGTGCATTCAACACACTGTCTTGTGTGGCCCTGGCTCTCATTCCTTGTCGGTGTAAAAAATGCTATTGGGATGAACAGACCTATTTCCATTCCATGTGGGCCCTTCCTTCAGACCATTCCATCACATTTCTGCATAAGTGTTAAATGTGTGTGTGTGTGTGTTTAAATCCACATAGACACTCCAAATGTTCACCCTACTTAGATCAGATCAGAAGAATCTTTATTTGCCTCAGCCACTGGCCAGTGCAATAAAATAAAATGTACTGAAGATAGAGGTAGAAACTTGACTATACAAAATACATTTTGAAGGTTTACATCAATAATCAAATAATAGATCTTATTCTAATTGAGCCCGCTAAAAACCTTGCAGTTTTTGCTGTCACCCGATCAAGTTGATCTTGATCAACATCTTTCTGCAGGGCCTGCAAGACAGAGCTGTTCCACCAGGCCTTTGGCCAGGGCACAGCCTGACCCCCTCCTTTGGCAATCCTCACAGAACTCTAGCCCAATGGTTGCCATTAATCTGATTTGAATTAATTTTATAATGAAATTATTTTAGAATGTTGTATTTATTTTACTGTTGTTAGCCCCTCTGAGCCCGGCTTTGGCTGGGGAGGGCGGGATATAAATAAAATTTTATTATTTATTATTGATCTGCTTGAAGAATGGAAACAGTATCAATGGTTGAGCGACCCATCACTCCTCAAATCTTTATAAAAGAGTGCAAGCCAGAAGCACATGAGCCACTGACTCCATACTGCCATCTCCACAGGGACATACCGGTAATCATTTGTCGAGCGGATTTTTTTGAAATCGACCCTCAAGCACAGCTGAAGGCAGTATATTGAATTTTGCGAAATTGAAAGCGCATCTGTATTTGGGAATTGTAAAATTTTGCAAATAGGGTACCAATTCAACCTACTTAAATTATTACGGACTGCCTTTTACATTCTTTCTTTCTTCCAGGAGTTGTTGTTGCTGAATTTGGCTGAAGCAGAGCCACAAGTGAACAGGCTATCATGTCCTACCTCCCCCAATGCCCATTACAATCCAAGCAGTAATAGCCACACTTCTAGCAGCCCTAATTTACCAGTCTGAACGAAAGAAAGATGTAAATGACAAAAGGGAGCCCACTCTCACCACCTTGTAAAACTTCACAGTGAGTTGGGTGTGGATTCTGAGGAGGAACGCAACAGACCTGCGCACTAATCTGTCACCTCAGAGTACAGAGCTCCCTCCCTAAAATAATTATCCAGCTTCAGTAGCCGTTAATGATGTTTCATATGTCTTCAGGCATCGATTCTATATCTCTAAAGCGGCATGCATATCCAAGCTGTGTTTTATTTACCTATTTTACGCTCCGATATGTTACTTATTCGCTGTGAATGTAAGCAGAGTACGGGATTTCCAAACACACTTTAAGCTTTCTGGAAAATAAGTATTGGTCAAGCTGTGGAGATATTTAATGATTTTATCTGTAATCCACCTTGAGTCCCTGTCAGGGAAAAAGGTGGGATATAAATAGGTAAGGTAAAGGGACCCCTGACCATTAGGGCCAGTCGTGACCGACTCTGGGGTTGCGGCGCTCATCTCGCTTTATTGGGCAAGGGGGCCGGTGTACAGCTTCTGGGTCATGTTGCCAGCAATGACTAAGCTGCTTCTGGCGAACCAGAGCAGCACACAGAAACGCCGTTTACCTTCCCGCTGGAGTGGTACCTATTTATCTAATTGCACTTTGACGTGCTTTCAAACTTCTAGGTTGGCAGGAGCAGGGACCAAGCAACGGGAGCTCACCCCGTCGCGGGGATTCGAACCTCCGACCTTCTGATCAGCAATCCCTAGGCTCTGTGGTTTAGACCACAGCGCCACCTGCGTCCCCCGGGATATAGATGGATACATGATGATAATGATGGTGATTTAGGGACGCAGGTGGCGCTGTACCTAATGATGGTGATGGTGGTGATGATGGAGATAAATTCTGAAATCAAACACAAATGAAAAAGCAGCTGTAGAAGTGCAGTTTCAGGAGAAAACAAGGGTTAACCCCCCCCAATCCCTTTTATATCACCTCTTTCCAAAAGTAATTGATAATGCTGGAGGTGTTATTACACATGGCTGAAGCATACTAAATGGTTTTATCAAATGCAGCATGTTTGCATCACTGGTTTACATTGGTATAATGGCTGCAGGAGTGTATCAGTAAATCCAGTGGTGATGTGTTATTAATAGCAGGTATGACTGAACTCTGAATGCTCTATTATGTAGGTGTGGAGGAGATAAATTCCTAGCAGGCTGCATCCTATTTTAAAAAACTGACTCACTTTTGAGGAAGTACTTCCTCTGGTTCTTCAAGGTGAAATAGACTTGAAGTTATTTTGCAGTTGTTTGCTTAATCAAGTTAGGCCTCCTAGAGAAGGATGTTGTTTGATATGTAGATTTACACACACACACACACACACACACACACACTGCACATAGAAACCACAGAATATACAGACTTTAGCAATGTGTACCTCATCTTCAAGTTTCCTAACCATTTATTGCAAGAGGTAACATTAGCCGTCACATAACATTTCTATCTTACAATGTATTAGTCCATAAAGAGTCTTTAGTTCAAGGTGCTCACATCAGTGACCTACATGACTTAGACCCCAAATATCTGAAAGAATGTCTCCTTCCATACAGACCCTCTCAAGTATTAAGATCAGTGAAGTGGGGGCAGCTTGGTAGTTCCACCACCCGCAGAAATTTGGGGGGGGGGGAGGCCAGTGAGAGATCATTCTTTGTGATAGCCCCTAGGTCAGGCATAGGTAAACTCAGCCCAGATGTTTTGGGACTACAACTCCCATCATCCCTAGCTAACAGGACCAGTGGTCAGGGATGATGGGAGCTGTAGTCCCAAAACAACTGGAGGGCCGAGTGTGCCTATGTCTGCCTTAGGTTGTGGAATTTCCTTCCCCACAGAGGTGTGGCTGGCACCTCCATTGTACAGCTTTTAAGACACACCTCTTTGACCTCTGAGATGTGTTTTGGGTTCCACTCTATTCCCATGACTCTGATTTGTTTTAACGTTGAATTTTAGATTGTTGTAACCTTACCTGGAACTGTTGGTGAAGGGTGCTTAATAAATGTATAACCATAACAATAACAATAGCAATAATAATATCCAGAGGGCTGAGGAGAAACCCAGAACAGATTGGAAGGGGGCTGCAGGGAGACATGCCCATTGTGTGGACTTGAAGTCCTTGCAATAATGGGGTGGCTTTGTTGAATACTGCTCATAATGTCGGGAGGTTCCTCAAAACTACTCTAATCCAAACCCCTTCTGAAGCAGGAAATCTACTTTTACAACATCCCTGATTGGTGGTCACCCATCTTCTGCTTCAAAACTTCTACTGAAGGAGAGACCACCACCTTCTGAGGAAAGCTGTTCCACTGTCAAACAGCTAGCAACTTCCTCAGTCCTAATGTTCTATCAAAATCCTCTTTTAATTTAAAACTTGCTCTATCCTCCACATGAGATAGCCTTTCCAATATTCTTGATGCCATTCATACAACACTATCAATCATCTACAGATCCACTACCTTCACAAGCAAGACGAACAGGTTTTTTTGTGCCTCAAATTGGGATTTATTCTATTTCCATTTGGGCCTTAAAATTCTTATTTGACTTTTAATGGGGTTGTTCACAATCGCAAGTGACTTAGGAAAAGCCTGCACGTTCCTTCTTTCACGTAATGTATTAATTCACTCCATATTGGGGTTCTTGCCACACGGAGTAGATTGGTTGCAGATCTCTTTTATTGATCCCTGGTGGAAGTAGAGAAGACATAGCTGTCAACTTTTCCCTTTTCTTGCGAGGAATCCTATTCGGAATAAGGGAATTTCCCTTTAAAAAAGGGAAATGTTGACAGCTATGGGAGAAGAATATCTGGTCCATATGCTGGAGACCACAATAGAACATGATTGATTGTAAACCAGCCTTGACTTTGTCTTGTTGACAATAGGAAAAAAAGGTGGTGCTTCTTCTATTTCAAAATGATGCATGAGGTGAAATGGTTTTGCCAAGCTGGTTGAGCTCCTTAAGTAGCAGATTCTACTGGTTTGACTAAGCATATTCAGGCTCTTTGGTGACTCAGCAGGAACCACACCTCCGAGATTGCGGACACAGCAGTGTTTTTTCTCAACAGGCTTGAAGGAAATGAGAAACAGACCCTCATGTATACAAAACACTTCCCCTGAGGTAATATGCTTTTATCCATCTCCCCCCCCCCCGAAACGTTATTATTAACGTAGAACAGAAGCCAGCTACTTCAAAACAAACCACCTATCTTTAGTAGCAATGTTTCCATTTGCAATCCCATAATATTAACACATTCCACCTTAAAGGCCCCAAGGGGCTTTGTTGTGGAGTGAAATGAAATACTTTGAAGAAATGTTTATCCTGCCTTTGGGGAGAAAAGTCATATAATAGATTAGCTGGCCATAGCGTGAGCATAAAATGTAAAGTCAAAATTTACAATTGATGGAATATATTCTTCAAAAGTTCCTATTTTCCAGGGACATCCCTGATTTAGAGAAGCCGTCCCGGTTTCTGATTTGATCCTGGAATGTCCCATTTTTCCTTTGGATGTCCCTATTTTCACTGGAGATATTTTGGAGGGTATGCAGTTATTCTGCCAAATCCCAAGCCATTTGAAGGCAATCTTTTATAGGGATTTTTTAAAAAAATGTTTAATGCTTTATTATGTTTTTATATATGCTGGAAGCTGCCCCGTGTGTCTGGGGCAACCCAGTAAGATGTGTGGGATATAAATAGTAAAATTATCATTATGGAATGGGACGTCCCTATTTTCATCAGAGAAATGTTGGAGGGTATCGACCATGTTGCCCTCCAGATGTTGTTGGACAATAACTCTGACTACTGCCTATGCTAGTGGGGCTGCTGGAAGTGGCTGCCCAATAATATCTGGAGGGGACACAGATTCCCTACTCTTGAACCCCTAGTCTATAGCACACTGCCTAGTGCAGGGCGTAAGCTGAAATGACTGAATACAACTCCATACAAAATTTACCAGACTCGTGTTGTGCCTGACATCTAGTTTTCGGAGATTTTCTATGTGCATTCAGTGATGTGAAGCTCTGAAGTGGTACAGCCTCAGACACACGTAACACTAAACCATGGTTTGTTTAACAAATTCTATAAAGAGCAGGGAGTCGGACAGAGATTGTAGCCCACTGGCCATGAACATGTATATTATGAAAATATTTGGGCACTAAAATTAGGAGTGTATATAATATAGTGGTACCTCGGGTTACATACACTTTAGGTTACATAACGCTTCAGGGTACAAACTCCTTTAACCCAGAAATAGTACCTCGGGTTAAAAACTTTGCTTCAGGATGAGAACAGAAATTGTGCTCTGGTGGCGCGGCAGCAGCGGGAGGCCCCATTAGCTAAAGTGGCGCTTCAAGTTAAGAACAGTTTCAGGTTAAGAACGGACCTCCGGAACGAATTAAGTACTTAACCCGAGGTACCACTGTACTCAATAACCATTCTTCAAAAAGACTTTCCAGAATAAAATGAAAAGAAGTTAATAGATCTGAGACTGTACCTTGATCTAGGCAGCCTCTGGCAGGCCGCCCTTCTGCTATCTAAACTGCATTTCCAAATCATTTCTGGAATGTTCTCTTGCATCTCCTTTTATTTGTGTTCACAGTAAGTAGTTTTTAATTATTCATGCATTCAAAGGATCTCAACATTTCTGCTTGGTTAACTGTGAAGACGGTAGCAAGTTATAGTACAGAATAAAAGGTATCTATCTCTGAGCTGTTTGAACTCTGCTGCATACTGCACAAAATTGGTGTAACAGTCTCGCCTGCCGTTTTATACATATTTGAGATCATTGCATGAAGATAAATGGCTGAGGGAGTCGTAGTGTGGGATAAAGTAAAGGTAAAGGGACCCCTGACCATTTGGTCCAGTCGTGACCGACTCTGGGGTTGCGGCGCTCATCTCGCTTTATTGGCCGAGGGAGCCGGCGTACAGCTTCCGGGTCATGTGACCAGCAAGACTAAGCCACTTCTGGTGAAACCAGAGCAGCGCACGGAAATGCTGTATACCTTCCCGCCAGAGCGGTTCCTATTTATCTACTTGCACTCTGACGGGCTTTCGAACTGCTAGGTTGGCAGGAGCAGGGACTGAGCAACGGGAGTTCACCCCGTCGCAGGGATTTGAACCGCCGACCTTCTGATCGGCAAGTCCTAGGCTCTGTGGGTTAACCCACAGTGCCACCCATGTCCCATGTAGTGTGGGATACTCTCTGCCAATTTAGCAACCAACTAATCCTGTAGGCGACAGTGCAAACTCTAGATTTATTTTACTTTATATGTCCTCCAAAGAGCTCGGGCTGGCTTACATATTTATGTGCGTATGGCATACATATTCCCCTCGCTATTTTATCCTCACAGCAACTCTGAGTGGTGTGTTAGGATGCCTCTTGCTTGCATAGATGGATAATAAAGAAGGTTGTGTCTAGAAATTAGACAGCTGTACAAGGGCAATAGGGACACAGGTGGTGCTGTGGGTTAAACCACAGAGCCTAGGACTTGCCGATCAGAAGGTTGGCGGTTCGAATCCTCGCGATGGGGTGAGCTCCCGTTGCTCAGTCCCTGCTCCTGCCAACCTAGCAGTTCGAAAGCACGTCAAAGTGCAAGTAGATAAATAGGTACCGCTCCGGCGGGAAGGTAAACAGTGTTTCCATGTGCTGCTCTGGTTCGCCAGAAGCGGCTTAGTCATGCTGGCCACATGACCCGGAAGCTGTACGCCGGCTCCTTTGGCCAATAAAGCGAGATGAGCGCCGCAACCCGAGAGTCGGTCACGACTGGCCCTAATGGTCAGGGGTCCCTTTAAATTTACCTTTAAAAGGGCAATATGTGCCTTTGTTGTTTTACTCACTTTTGTCTCTGGCTGTTGGAAGGTCGTCCAGAAGGGAGCACGAATCTCATGATTTCAGCAGACTGGTAAATAATATGCACAGACATGTGGTGATAATTTCAGGCATACCTGAAGGTATCTTTCCCCCACATGCACTTAACTATCTTGAACTGTGGCGCTGGGTCTCATTGCAAGGATTACCGACGGTGGTGACTTGAGGATGGGTAATCACAAGTAATATACAGGCGTCTCCCCATTTACGTACGATCAACTCGCATGTGACCACATAGAAGCGCTGCGCCATGAAACAGAAAAATAAAAATATTCAAATCTGAAAATGGTGGGAGAGAACTGGAATCATCGTGGCTCGTGAAGGGACCCTCCCCAGAGCCCAAAGAGGATGTTAGCGAGGGCAGAGGAAGCCCTGTGAAGACCAGCCCTGTAAAGACCGGAGGGCTTTGGTTAGGCTACCCAGCCTCCCTGCCTAGCAGCTGACATGTGCGGTAGCGCAGCCAGTCAGCTTCCAGCCAGCCCCAGAGCATAAACTTTAGTTGAAGACATAGTTCTGTGGAGGGGAGAGCAGGGGGAAAACAAGCATTTAGAGGCTTCTTAGAGGGTGATCCCCACTAATGCAACCTACACTTATGCATGTGGGGGCCTAGAATGTAACCCCTGTGTAAATGCCAGTATACGTTTCCTAACTCAGACTGATGAAATAGTGCAATAACCTATAATAAATAGCAAATGTTCTCAATGGTTCCAGGTTTTTAGGGGGGAAAAAACACTTCTCTTTTGCTAAAGTTTGTGTATAACAAATATTTATTCGGACTCTTTAAAACTAGCAAAATGACTATGTAGCCATGCATTACCAACAGCAGAACATGTGTATTACCTGAGTCTCTTAGTCATTCTTTGACATTTTGTGCTTCACTTAACAAAACTATTTCAGGTACTCTTAAAATACTTACAGGTGAACAAATATTTGTCTAATGGGAAGTTAAGTGGGGCTGAAATCTTAGTGAACAGGGAGGATGGGAGAGGTGCTAGTTTTAAGAAGTTAGTTTTAAAAAGCGATTGCAATATTGCGTTCTTTAGTTGCAGGAAAATAACAGATTTATCTCCTGTTGGCTGAGGTGGTAAATAACTGACTGATCAAACAAAAGGCAAGCACTTTAGGGAAGGGCAGATGGCATGTGACATCTCTGAAGGGAGAGAGAAAGAGCAAAGATCTGAATGACAAAGGTATGACAAACACCCAGGAATGTAGACTAATTGACCAATCTTAACCCTAGTCACTTGATTTGTGTCTTCAGGAAGATTGCAATCTGTCATACATATTGGTAGCTCCTACACAATATTTCAGCTTGTGTACATCAAGAAGGTAGTGGAAAGTTCATTTCTCCAGTTACTATCCTTTTGTATTCATCGTAGCCTACAAAAGTGGGTTTTCTTGTGCAAGTGTACACTGGTACACTAATACCCTATTTTCAAAATAATCCTTATAACCAAGAGGTTTATACTGTGTGTGTGTGTGAGAGAGAGAGAGAGAGAGAGAGAAAGAGAGAGAGAGAGAGAGAGAGATTTTAAAATTGCTATTCACATAGCAGGGGTTGGGGTAGCAGAGGTCTGTGATAAAAAGATTTGCAAATCTGCAAAGAAGGCTTGAATATGAAAAGTCGTATGTGCCTATGTTCAGCCTAAGTGATCTGCAAAGCCAATCAATGGTAATAGAGTTACTATGTAGAGTTTCTTTTTTCCAAGCAAGAATTGCAATGGGTTGCCTCCTTACTCTCCTTCCCCCAGCTCCAGAAGATTCCTCAAGTCTAATTTGACAGCTGGGGTGCAAGGTGGAGGAGCAAAAGGAGAGGCTTGTTATACAAGCAGAAAACTGTTCCATTGATAGATATACCTTCCTCCCCACGGAGTTTTCTTTTAACTTGGTCTCCGCTGGAGAACGGTACTTTAAAGACTTTGCTTGAGGTTTTATATATAAGATGTTGTACTTCTGGCTTCTGTATTCTTATATAATTGCAGGGGCTACTGGCCTACTATCTCCATAAAAAGCTTGCTTTTCTCTGTTTATTCACGAAGAAGACAGCCAAGTACTAACAGTCACTGAAGAGTAGAACACTTTTAGAAATGCAAACACTCTCAGAAATGGAAACAGGCCAGGGAAGTACTGTACAGGAAAGGCGGTGACATGCGATGTCAAGACCTTACCAACTGTCTCAAGAGTTACCAAGGTCAGGATAACTGGAAGGCACGAAAGGGTGTGTAAGAGGGAGTTTATTCTAGAAGCTCTATGAAGAGGCGTGATCCCAAAGCTCATGGGGGGGGCACACCTGTGAAAAAGTGAGGCTACAATTATTCACAAGACTAATTCATGAGCAATTTCTTAGGCATTCAATAACAGGCTTGAAAGTTGTCATTGTTGTTGTTGTTTAGTCGTGTCTGACTCTTCGTGACCCCATAGACCAGAGCACGCCAGGCACTCCTGTCTTCCACTGACTCCCGCAGTTTGGTCAAACTAATGCTGGTAGCTTTGAGAACACTGTCCAACCATCTCTTCCTCTGTTGTCCCCTTCTCCTTGTGCCCTCCATCTTTCCCAACATCAGGGTCTTTTCCAGGGAGTCTTCTCTTCTCATGAGGTGGCCAAAGTATTGGAGCCTCAGCTTCATGATCTGTCCTTCCAGTGAGCACTCAGGGCTGATTTCCTTCAGAATGGATAGGTTTTATCTTCTTGCAGTCCATGGGACTCTCAAGAGTCTCCTCCAGCACCATAATTCAAAAGCATCAATTCTTCAGCGATCAGCCTTCTTTATGGTCCAGCTCTCACTTCCATACATCACTACTGGGAAAACCATAGCTTTTACTATACGGACCTTTGTCGGCAAGGTGATGTCTCTGCTTTTTAAGATGCTGTCTAGGTTTGTCATTGTTTTTCTCCCAAGAAGCAGGCGTCTTTTAATTTCTTTGCTGCTGTCACCATCTGCAGTGATCATGGAGCCCAAGAAAGTAAAATCTCTCACTGCCTCCATTTCTTCCCCTTCTATTTACCAGAAGGTGATGGGACCAGTGACCATGATCTTGGTTTTTTTGATGTTGAGCTTCAGACCATATTTTGCACTCTCCTCTTTCACCCTCAGTAAAAGGTTCTTTAATTCCTCCTCACTTTCTGCCATCAAGGTTGTGTCATCTGCATATCTGAGGTTGTTGATATTTCTTACTTCTGCCAAAATATTTCAACTGGAGACTACGAGAGGAAACTGGTTGATGGTTTCCACTGCTGGATGAATGCCTTGCCTCCGATACCTTTTGTGATAATGACTTCTATCCCAGGTGAGTTCCTGGCCTGGAAAAGAAACTTATCTGTTATCTAAATTCTACCATTTATCAATTTCTAACATTCACTAACTCTAGCAGAAATTGGTGCTCTTGTACCCCGCAAACTCTGTTACCCCAAATCTGTAACAATATATATGAAAGCAAGGTTGGCAATCATGAATCATAGCAATACAATGCTATATGTATTATAGTGCACGAACAAGATGCTTGTATATTAATATTTCAACTGTCATTGACTGTGGTGAATTTCTCGAGGGTATGTGGACTGCTACTGCAGTGAAAGCACAGTCTGTGTTTCCATGGCTTTTTATTCTCTCAGCAGCAAGGATGACTAATTGGTGCTTCGTTATGGCAGGGAGCTGCTTCCCAGGCTGGCAATTGTGGCTGATGGCTGAAAAGTATTGTGCTATTAATGTCAAGCCAAATTCAACAGTGATATTATTATTATACTACTCCTGGCCTATAGGGCTGAGCTGATTTGCACTCAATTCTGACACTCTGAACAGAATTTTATGAACTAAAGCTTCAACATTGCATTGATTCTTACCAGAAGTAGTTTCCATAGGTAAAAATTTAAATGCAGAGTAAATGCAATAACAGCTTTTGTGGAACCAGCTAGTCACTTGAAACGCTGGAAATAATCTTTCAAGTAGTACCAAGTTTTGGGGGGTTTTTTTGCTTTTTTAAAAAGTTTATTTAAATAATTTCTAAGGCACCTTTCTACACCAAAGTGTATCCATGGTGGCTTCCCATAAAATGGCAACAGATGGTAAAAATCAGAATCGTAAATATAAGCCAACCGTTGAGTCAGTCATCCAGTCAAACTTGCTAACAACCTTTGGTTATCGCAAAATGGCAAACTGTCAAGTTGAGCGATAGGTTTTAACAGCAACAAGAAGCAGCAGCAACAACAGGAAAAGCGTCAAAAAAGCCACTTTGGAGCACTTTCAGGAATGAATCTTAGGGGTTCAGTGCAATGATACAACTGTGCTGGTGTCAACATTGCTGAGTCTGCAGATATTAGAACAAAAGGAAAGGAAAAGGATAAGATTACAAACACGCAGGCCATGCAGAGAAGCTTCTGTTTTCACAGACCTCATGTGGGGCACTCCTGCAAGTACTGTGTGCCCCAGAGGTGTGCTTAGTTTCTACGAGAAACTGAGCTTTTGGCGTTGCAGCTCCAGCCCTCTGGGGGATTTTCCCGCTGAAATGACTTATTAAGAAAGCTTTCCGTGAGGCATGACCCATTTATTCGGTGTACATCTGTGGGGATTATTTTATGGGGTTTCTTAATAGTTTGCAGAAATGGTTTTAACTATTTTTAGAATTTGTATTTTCTTAATCTTGTTGTACACTGCTTTGATGCAGTGGCGGCATGAGAAAAAAATTCTGGGAAGGTGAAGTAAATTTCTAGGTAGGGGAGAAAGGACAATAACCGCATATGTTGATGACAGGAGTTCAGCAATGGGAGGCAAGTGGGGAAGTGAGATGCTTGTTGGGGGGGGTTGCCCCGCCTGCATGCTCCCCCCCCCAACACCATCTATACTTTGATCGCCTTAAGCCAGTGGTGTCCAAACCTTTTTCAAAGAGGGCCAGATTTGATGAAGTGAAGGGCCGTGGGGGATTGAAGTTGTTAAAGTTTTTTTAGGATTTTACCCCAAGAAATAAACTGTCACAGGGGCCAAATTAAACTGACCGGCGGGCCGGATTAGGCCCCCGAAACAGACTTTGGACATGCCTGCCTTAGGCTCTGAAGCAGTTTATAACTTTGTAAAGCAAATAAATAAATACGTGTAATAAATAAAAAGACAAGGACCTGGGCAGGTAGTGAGAAGGTTTTGCTGTTTCCCAACCAGTCTACTTCTATGAGTGACTCTACAGTTCTTCCCCCACCCCCCTCATGCAAGACAAGCATTTAATTTCATCACTCTGGCGACTGTTTGTCGACCTAAACTTGTGACCAGAAGAGCCAGTTGATATGCAAAAAGGGAAGGATTACTGACAAGTTGAAAAGGTGCCTCCCATTCCAAGGGCATCTTTTTCAAGATAAGGTTACAATGGAATTTCTCAATGCGGAGCAGTGTGTCTCCAGGCTTAACCAATTTTTGTAGACCATTTTTTGTACTGTGTAGTTCAAATGTAAAAGGTACCTTCCCATCTGGTGTAAAATTAGCCTCGCCTTCCACTTTCTATAAAAGGTCCCTGTTCTTTTCTGAGGCAGATGTTTAATTCCTGAAATTGATGAAAATGGAATTAAAATGACGAGTAAAGTCCAATAAGAACCATGTGTTCAACAGCTAACTAGGACATCCATGCCAAAGAATTTTAAATTGTTGTGTTTTAAGATACATATAATGGATGCTGCCAATTAGAATTAATCATTCGCCACATCTTAACTTGTGGGGCACACAGAGAAGCGCACATGACAAGGATTTTAAGAATTAGTTAAGTAAATACAGGTAACCTAGTCCCAACCAGTTCAGGGTGTTAAAGGCTAAAGCTAGCACTTTAAATTTGGCCCAGAAATCAAGAGCAGCTGCTGGCATATGAGCCAACTCCTAGGGCCTTTGTTCTCTTCGTCGTCATCCCAATAAAATATTGGAAGGACTGAGGCACCCCAAAGTTGATGGTGTATGTTAGTGTGTGCGTGCCACATCTTGTGATCAGTTATGTGGGGTGGAGATTACCTGCCTCCCCCCAATATTTTATTTAAGCTGGCACCCCTGGCGGGGTCGGTGCCATGGATCTGCCCTCACCCACCCAACAGCAGTGTTGCAGACGCATACAGGGATGGTGACATGGCAGTTGTGCCACTGTCGGGTGTCCACTCTTGCCAGAAACAGACTTGAGAGCCGGTACAACTTACAGGCATAATGTGGTCTCGCAGTCTTATTTTGGAGCAACTGTGATTTCCAGACCATCTTCAAAGACAGCCGCACATAATATGAATTGTGCATCGTGCACGACTAGCAAAATAAGTTTGGGCCCCATATTTCCGCTGAAATCTGCCCCTTCCATAGATCTAAAGACAGCTGCTAAAAAGAATATCCATAACAGTAACAGTTTTTAAGGACCCATACAAATTAGGGGGAGGGAATGTTTTCCCCAAAACCACAGTGCTAGCATCTGGGAAGTGAGTAAACTGCAGGTCCCATGATCTCTGCAGTTTTTTCTGTATTGTGCAACATTAGAACCCAAAGAAGGCAAGTTTCCACTGCGAGAGAGAACTGAGTGATATCTGCATGTTGTTTCATTGTTAAAGATGCCATGCCAGACGCAGTTCGAGCCCCAGCTGCCGCCTGCTTAACTCATGGCACTATTTATTTTTAGCCGCTGTGTAACCACGGCCTATTTTAATGTGCAGAGTACGCATTCATCTTTATCCAGCCACGTGCTAGAAGACTATTGCAGTTCCCATTTTGCAGATGAGTAACTGAGGTTAAAATATGCCTCCAGGTGAATCCAATGTGACGAAACAGAGATTTGAGCAGAGCAGACAGTTGTCTGTTGATATGGCAATAGTTATGAGCATGGCCGTAAAAAAAATAAATGAAAGTACTTAATAAGTAACAGCAGTGGGAAGGAGAGTTGCAGAAAGTGTTGGCTGATCAACCTACCCCAAAACATTTACGGTCCCAAGTGAAGTGGTTTGGAGATTTCCCTCAGTTTATCGGATTATCCCTGTATTGGGTAAACCCAGTGCTTTTTTCTGGGGGGTACGTAGGGGTACGCATACCCCTAAACATTTCGTGAATCTTTGTACTTTTGTCCATTTACTGTACTTATTTTTCCTGATTTGAACTATAAAATGGTGGTTTCAAAATGAGAGCACCCCTAAACATTTTTGTAGAAAAAAAAGCACTGGGTAAATCCAAATTTACAGGGGGAAAACATTGAAACTGGTGCTGCTTGGTGGTAATATCATATGGACTAAATACCTGTACATTAAATGGGAATGCTTGTTGTTGTTTAGTCGTTTAGTCGTATCCGACTCTTCGTGACCCCATGGACCAGAACACACCAGGCACTCCTGTCTTCCACTGCCTCCCGCAGTTTGGTCAAACTCATGTCCATAGCTTTGAGAACACTGTCCCACCATCTCATCCTCTGTCGTCCCCTTCTCCTTGTGCCCGCCATCTTTCCCAACATCAGGGTCTTTTCCAGGGAGTCTTCTCTTCTCTTGAGGTGGCCAAAATGGGAATGCAAACCTCTGCAAATACACTATCAATTCCAGTGTGGACAAGCCCTTAATAGCATATAGCAGGGGTCGGCAAAGTTTTTGTGGCTTGGGCTGGTTCACGGTCCCGCAGATGCTGTGGTGGGCCGGAGTGTGTGTGTGCGCACGCGCACATGCGCAAACACTATTTCCGGAGCTCCTTCCAACGCAGAGGAGGCATGCGCAGCTTCCCATTGGCTGTAGGAGCTTCCTGCAGCCAATGGGAAACCGGCCAGCATCACGGAAGGCGGTCGCCACTCTGCTCCGCACCGGTTTAGCACAGCGCATGGTAGCCGACCAAGTGGGCTGCAGGGGTCTATGGGCCAGTTAAACGACCCCCATGGGCTGCTTATGGCCCATGGACCTTAGGTTGCCGACCCCTGGCATATAGGCTGCTACCTGAATCCAAGATCCTTCAAAACCATATTGCTCTGGTATTATTAAAAGAATGAAAGTGGGATTTGCTTTGCTGCCGTTATATGCTGCCTTTACATTATGTTTGTTAAATATGTATAGCACCTGCCAACATGGTTCTGTAGAACAGTCAGCATGGCTTTAAATGCCTGCTGCAGTCTTCTGCTAAGTAGGTTTACTCAGAATTAAATTCCACTTAGTTAAGTGGTAATTGTTTCATGAAATGTATGCTAACGATCCATACATATTCACTAGGAAATAAGTAATACTTAGTTTGAAAGGACTTGTCTAAAATACTATCTTAACCATGTAGCTAGATCCTCCTATTCCTGCTTATGTAGATGTAAAGTCCAATTTCATTCAATGGGTTTTAAAAAAAGTGGACACAGAAGAGGCAGTGCAGTGTAGTGGTTAGTGTCCAACTGGGACCTGCGAGACCAGGGTTCAAATCTCTACTCAGCCAGAAAACTCACTGGGTGACTTTGAGCCAGCTTTCTCAGCCTAACCATGAAGAAAAAAGTGAAACGCAATAAATAAATTATTTTGGCCTTGGTGGGTTAACTGGTCTTTCATTATGAAGGGTGAAGTAGTTTTCTGTGGAGTGTCTGTCTGTTATGTGTGTGTACCCTAAAATTTAGTAGCAATTCCATATGCTTGGCTAGCTAACAAGCCATTTTGCCAATTAAACGAAAGCCAATCCTTTTTACATATGTCCTACTACAATCATCACTGCTGTTGTGGAAATTTACACAAAAAATTCCCAGTTCAAAGGACCTTTGGTTTTCAGCTCAGACTATTCAGACTAACTACGCTACTGTTTAACTTTTAATTGGAAGAAAATGTGCTTTGAAACTTTTCAGTTTAGTTTAGGGTGAAAATCCAATCATTTCAAAGACCAGCTGAAATCTTCACATGACTTCAGAAATCATGTGCTTTTTAACATAAGAGTGGCTGAATGCTGCCAGAACTTAAAGGTAAATGACCTCCATTTGTCCCACCCACTTTGTCAACACGAAAACTTCAATTCTGGACAACTGGTAATTACTAAATAAATAATTTGACTTATTTGCCTGATATAAATAACAATAATTACCAGATGAATCTCCTGAATGTTGTTTAAAGTGTCAGACGTTTGTAAAAGTCCAAATATAAAAGAAGCAAAGGATTTGAAACTTTATATAATGTGAACCTATCTAAGGGTACCCCTCTTACACTTACACTGATATAATCTTATTGGTTTCAAAAATAATATCTGAACTTAAATGCAACTTAAGCCATTTGTGGTTATTAATTGCACAATTTCACTGTCAAACTTTAAATTATTATTTTTTTACTATTGTTTGCACAACTGGATTATTAATGCATATTAAAGTTACATATGTGAAAGCAAATCTCTGTTTCTACTTGTGTTTTTTACTCACAGGCAACTACTTATGTTTCTACCCACAGGCAACTGTCACTAAATTTATTGAGATTTACACTAATGTTCTACAATGGTTCAGTAAAATATATGTCAAAGTAAGCCTACTGAACACTAGAGGCTGACATGTGCACATGTATAGATGTGTTTAGATTTGGGGTTTTGTTCAACATTAAACCTTTGCATGGTTGTACATAGAAATTACTTCTCAACAGAAATGCTATTTTCAGTGTAATACTGATTGTATTTATCAAATGCATTGGATTACAGTTAAGCAACATTCTAATTCTATGTGTGCCTAGTCAAAAATAAGACCTAAGGAAAGGATTGCAGAATTACAGCAAAATCCCATTCAGCATTTCTACTGAATCCAGTGATACTTGCTTCCAAGTAAACCTGCATAAAATAGTACTATTAAAACACCAAACAGAGAGTATTGTGGTGTTTACCTCAAAATTTTATGCATTCATTTAAGGAAATTAAAATGCTACAATAACTTCTAAATTGTGTTTTGGAGTTTTTTGTTTGAGTACTGTGTTATGCTTGAAAGCACACAGAAATGAACACTGAGATCTCTGCTTGGCTATGGAGCTCTTTGGGTGATAATGGGCAAAAGAAAACAGCCTCGGAGGGCTGTTTTAATATATACAATATTAATCTGGGCTGTTTTAATATATACAATATTAATCTGCATCTGAGCTGCTTTAAGGAAGGTGAGAGACCAATGGAATTATGTAAAAAAAAATGTGTGTGTGCACCTGTTTTGTGAGTTCTGAAGGTACTGAAAAATCTGCATCAAAACCAGTAAGTTTAAAGACGAATAAAGAATTTTATAATGAGTGAAGGAAAGGGTCACAGTCCATGACATTACTTGCATTTTAAGGTCTCAGATGGAGCCCCTAGCACCTTCAGCCTGAGTACACAATACTAGACCACAGAGTCTGACGCAGGTGAAATTTAGTTATCATCACTTTGTTACTTTTATTTCATTAAAATAAATAAAGAAAATGTTTCCCTCTGTGAGGGAAAGGCACAGATGTCAATGAAAATGTTTTCTAAGACTATCATCCTACATATCAACTGCTCAGCAGTAAAATCAAGGAGAATTTTGGGCTGCCAACTCAAAATTTTATTTATTTTGAGTGTCTGTACACCGCCCTTAAGCCAAAAAGGCTCCCAGAGTGGCTTCCATACAATCATTTAAAACAATAAGAGTTTTTCATTTATTTGCTGCGGGGAATTAAAAAATGTTTCAGGCCTGATCTGTAGCCAGCAGAGCTCAGAGCCCGTAGGTCAGTGGCATGGAATAAAGTCCTGGGTTCAGTCTCTGCCATCTGGGTTTCGGATAGCAAACTTGAGAATGACACCTGAGATCTTTAGGAGCTGCAGCCAGGCAGCCTGAGCAGTACCAAAGCAACTTCTGATATCATTAACTGAACAGGCCTAGTTCGTATTGTCCTGGATATGATGATGGGATGTGGCATAAACAGGAATGAGAAGTAGGTGACCGGCTCTGCCTTTTTGACAGACAGTTGGGTTTTGTACAAACACCTAGACATGGAGAAAAATGGAGGCACCATTGCTACAGTGCAGAGATTACCTGCCCATGTCATTATTGTTGTGCCCATGGCGGGGGCCAACCATGGGCGGGGGGCAGCTGCCCCCTTCAAGTTAAACAATAAAAATACTGTACCGTACTTAACTTACTGACCAATGACGTTGGTTCTGTCCCCCCCCAAGCAAAAATCCTGTCTACGCCAATTGGGCCAATCTAACCAACCCCTAGACAAACCTAGACAGAATCTTAAAAAGCAGAGACATCACCTTGCCAACAAAGGTCCGTATAGTTAAAGCTATGGTTTTCCCAGTAGTGATGTATGGAAGTGAGAGCTGGACCATAAAGAAGGCTGATAGCCGAAGAATTGATGCTTTTGAATTCTGGTGCTGGAGGAGACTCTTGAGAGTCCAATGGACTGCAAGAAGATCAAACCTATCCATTCTTAAGGAAATCAGCCCTGAGTGCTCACTGAAAGGACAGATCCTGAAGCTGAGGCTCCAATACAGTATGCCAGCTCATGAGAAGAGAAGACTCCCTGGAAAAGACCCTGATGCTGGGAAAGATGGAGGGCACTAGGAGAAGGGGACGACAGAGGATGAGATGGTTGGACAGTGTCTCGAAGCAACCAGCATGAGTTTGACCAAACTGCAGGAGGCAGTGGAAGACAGAAGTGCCTGGCGTGCTCTGGTCCATGGGGTCACGAAGAGTCGGACACGACTAAACGACTAAACAACAACAACCAGCCCCTAGGTGCGCCCCTGGAGACATGCAAAGCAGAAAACATAAAGAAACCCGAGTTCATCTGCATTTAATTTAGTTGTAGTCCGATGTCTTGTAAAGCACCGTCAGGTCTGCTGGTTTGTTTTTGCGCTTTGCAGGCGGCGAAGGCTTTTGAGTTGGACGAAGAGAACCACGCCTTGTCTTGCGAGGTGAAATGGCCTGAATGCGCGTCGACTGCGCTTCGGGGCATTCAGATCATATCCGCTTGCAACGTCTCCTTTCCCCCCTGGCATTGTTTTGAAACAGGATTTCCCTCGCCTTGCTGATTATATTATTATAATTGAATTCCATATCGAACAGCTTGTGGCTCTATGATTTCCCAGCAAAACCCACAAGCGAGCCAGGGCACGGGTCCTTGTCCTCGGCCGCCCCACTGCTTTCCATAAAAACAACCCCCCACCCCCTCCCTCCCTCGCGCTCCTCCATCACGGAACAGGTCCGGGCACCGCTCGGATCACGGGATCGGGAGTCACGAACTTCGGCAGGATTAGCCCTCGCTCCGCCTCGGCGCCTGGCAGCCAATCGAAGCGCAACAGGGGCCGGGCTTCGGCGAGCCGGGCACATTTAGAGCAAAGCCCCCGGCCCGAAACAAGCCAGAGCAGGGGCGAGCCGAGGAGGGTGTTCTGTTCCCGGGGCCGACAAGGTGGGTTTGCAAGCGCCGGCAGGTCGCCAAGAGCCTCCATCTCGCTCCTCTCCGCGGGCTATTTTTGTGTAATGGCTGAGCGCTGGGTCTCCAGCATCCCTCGCCGCCGCCCCGGTCCCTGCCGCTAACGGGGGCCTGGGGAGAAGAAGCGGGCTCCTTTGGCTGCCCCTCTGATGCTCGGAGCCACTCGGGTTCCTTCTCCCCGGTGGAGAAAGGAATCCGGGAGGCGCCGCTGCCCGTTTAACGGGGTGTTTTGGTGTGTATCTTTATCGGCGGGCGAAGGGCAAGGAGGCGCCTGGGCGCCCGGCTGAGCTTACGTATTTTTCCCCGGGTGGCCGGCGCTCCGATGAGCCCCCTTGCCCATCTTTTAGAAGTGGGAGTAGCGGGGATTTGGGGCGCGCCCGATTTGCTTGTGCGCGTTTCCTTAGGGCGCACCCAACTTGGGTGGGTCCCAGACCCTTCCTTCCCAGCTGGCTGCTGCGCGGGTCCTTCTCTCCCTTCCAGGCAGCCCAGCGCTGGGATTCCTCATCTTCTCCCGGGTTTAGGGATTTTCCCCTTTTCCTTTTCTGAACTAGACCGCAGCGCGCTTCTGCTCCAGCGCCGTCCTCCCCCAAGCGGTTTGGCTCCGGATCAGCAGCCAAACGGGCTTGTTTACACTGGGCCCGGCGCCTGAGCGCCCTCCCCCCTCGGCCGCCTATCATGTGAGGGGCGCTCGCGTGTCTGTTTACTGGAGCGGGGTCACGTGCTGGGTTTGGGCTTTTTTTGCAAGGACCCCCCCTTCACCCCCCCTTGGTACTCCGCCCCAGACTGGGATGTCGGGAGAGCGGAAGTGATTCCTGGAAAATGCCTGATGACTCATATCGGTATCCAGGGAGGCTTCTGAAAGCGCCGGCTATTAAAATGCTTACAGATCCCTCCTGTTTTTCTTCAGCCTTCGACAAGGGCTTTGAGAAAAGTACATTTGGGGAGGGGTGCGGGGGAAAGGTCGCTGTCTTAGTTATCTAACCTGCAAAGGAAAAATCTGTTTGTAAAGCCGTCAATCTAATTTACTCCGATTGAATATTTGTGCGGTGGGTGGAGGCTGTCATAATAAAGTATAGGATTGTTAGAGATGTGATTTGTGGACATCTGGCAGAATTGGGAAACCTAGGCTTAGTAGTTGCTTGAACAGGCCTTTCATACACAGTGGTACCTCGGCATAAGTACTTAATTCGTTCCAGAGGTCCGTTCTAAACCTGAAACTGTTCTTAACCTGAAGCACCACTTTAGCTAATGGGGCCTCCTGCTACCGCTGTGCCACCGGAGCCCGATTTCTGTTCTTATCCTGAAACAAAGTTCTTAACCTGAAGCACTTTCTGGGTTAGCGGAGTCTGTAACCTGAAGCGTATGTAACCTGAGGTGCCACTGTATCTCATTTAGTTAGTTTCTGGTGCTCGTTTTGCACTTGCCGCAGAACCACGATCTGAAACACGTTGTATATACATACTAGGTGCCTTGTGTGGTAGCGCTGTGGTGCATTCATACCAAAACTTTAAACAAGTAATTTATTCTCACTTCAATGAATTTCATTTCTGTGTAGTTTGCATGGCCTCATCAGAGGGGATTAAACTGTTTCTGACTCTTGGTTCCTCACTGTAAGTGAAGGAGAGATTGCTGTCTAATCAGATCTTTTTCTTGCCCTATAGAGAGGTTTCACCATGAAGTTCTATCTGTGCATTTTGGCCCTAAGTTTGGAGGCGTGCTTTGCCGCCCCAGGCCTGGACCCTGCTTTGGATGATCACTGGGGCATGTGGAAATCGTGGCATAACAAGAAGTACCATGAGGTAAGGTCACTACATACCTCTCAGTGTGCATGGGCAAAAGGTGTTGAGAAAATGTGCGGTAGCAAAAGTTGTATGAATGGTTCATGTATCTGTTGGTGAAACCATCTGCCAGCCTAGGTATTTGGGTATAATTGCCACCTTAGGGGACACAGACAACACTTCAGTAATCTGAGAGTTACTGGTATAGCAGATCATAGTTAAGAACATAATGAACACCTTTTTAGTCCAGTATCCTGGTCCCTCAGTGGCCAACCAGATTCCTTTGAGAAGCAGGCAAGCACTGTTCTCCCCAGTTGTGATTCAGAGGCATACAGCAACCAGGCAAGTTGTACAGGTAGACTCAAGTGCTCTAGATACTTTATTATCAGATACAAAAAGAATTTTTCAATATTATTTTGCTGCTTGAATAAGTCTCATCTTTGGAACAAAAAAAATGTAGCTTCCTATTATATGGGAATACCAAGCTTTCAAAGTAGTCATGTTAAGTATGAACTACTCAAATATTAGGGCTAATGTTTGAAATGTTTTTCATAGCAATGGTAAGCTGCTTAGAGCAGCAAAGAAAAGCTAGGCATACTTTTCATTGCTCAATTCAGATGTCATTGAAAGCCACATTTAAGAAGTCTGGCTTGGCATGATGCCTGGATGGACAAATCATGATTTGTAATGAGCCAGTAAACCAGAACTGGATACCATGATTTGGTGTGGTGTGTGACTTTACAAACCATAGCTGCAGCAGCCTATGGCAGTTGGAGCCGTAGCTATACCAAATAGATAGGGAAACCAAAACAGGGAGGCAACCATGGTTTGCAGAGGTTCCAACCATGGTTTGTCACAAACTATGGTCTGATGTCTGAATTGAGCCTATGTCTTTAGCTGTTAGAGGATGTTGGGTGCTCAGTTTTCCTTGTTGCTTTCTTCCCCTTTTAGAAGGAGGAAGGCTGGAGAAGAATGATCTGGGAGAAAAACCTGAAGATGATTGAATTGCACAACCTGGACCACAGCCTGGGCAAGCACAGCTACAGACTGGGAATGAATCATTTTGGAGACATGGTACGTAAATGCCAAGTTGCATAGCTAGCATCTCTTGAGTAACTGCTTAGATGGCATGCTGACTTATTTCCTCTTTCTTCAGACCAATGAAGAATTTAGGCAAGTCATGAATGGATTTAAACGCTCCAAAACGGAAAGGAAGTTTTCAGGATCACAGTTCCTTGAACCAAATTTCTTGGAGGCGCCAAGATCTGTTGACTGGAGAGATAGAGGATATGTCACACCAGTGAAGGATCAAGTATGTATCTGATCTGGGGTTTTTCTTTTCCTTTGCCTAACACAAGCAGCTTAGTCTGTGGTTGGATTTCTGAGTGGTACTTTAGCTTCTGTAGGACTTACAGCCAAAACATAGCTACGTTGCCAAGAAAAAAAATAGCTCCTTTAGTTATGGGAGGTAGCTGAAGAACTCAAGGACATAAGAGCCTATTGGATCAAGCTCCTAGGCAACTATCCCAATCTCAGAGTGACCAGCTAAGTGCCTGAGCACAACAGCACTCTCCCTGTCCCCAGTGTAGAGCTAACATTCAGTGAGTATCCCTTGAGAACTGGTTGAGGGATGCTCGGCAATGGCATCAAAAATACAAAGTGCATGTTTCTTACTTGATGCTAGTGAAATTGAGTTGCCTTTGCTAAAGTACAGGGGATGGGGACCCTCAGGCCCTGCTTCCTTGGGTGTCTTTTGCCCAACTGGAATGCGTTGAACTTGAATAGTGCCTTAACTCCCACCTGGCTCCCTGCAATTGTTGGACTGCAACTCCCATCAGTCCCATCCATTAAATATTAAACTGAGAAAAGGAGGAGTGACACTGCCAAAGCAGCATTTTCTCCCGCTGCTTTACTAGAAGCGTTACAGTAGCATGGGCTGAACTTCTTCCTGGCTTTAAACCAATGCATTTCTCCCCATTTGCCCTCAGGGTCAGTGTGGCTCTTGCTGGGCATTCAGTACCACCGGAGCCCTGGAAGGACAGCACTTTCGCAAAACTGGCAAGCTGGTCTCTCTGAGTGAACAGAACCTTGTGGATTGCTCTCGGCCCGAAGGGAACCAGGGCTGCAATGGGGGCCTCATGGACCAGGCTTTCCAGTACATAAAGGACAACGGCGGCATTGATTCTGAGGACTCCTACCCATACATTGGAAAGGTGAAATGGCTTCCTGACCGACAGCTTCTTCCTTGTCTGTTCTCTTGTCAGATCTACCAGGTCAACATACCTCCCAGGAAAAGAAATTCCAAAATTTGTGTTGGAAAAGGTCGAACCCAAGCATACATGGGGGTTTCACTGAGTTGTTGGCGGCCCACAGATGAAAATGGCAACTAGGCCTTTCCCCGCTCCCTCCTTTCATCATTGGCCTGAATTGGTTTGAAAGCCTTGAGCAATGATAGTGTTGTGGTTAATTTAACTAGGTTGCACATGCTAGATAACCCTTTAAAGCTCTACTTGCGCAATGCAAGTTAAAAATAACTACAGGTTTGCATTGTTGACACATCAGTGAGTTGCTGCTGGCTAATTATCTCGAAGGACTTGATAGGATTCTTAAACAGCTGAGCGTTCCTCAAATTCCTGTAAATCTATATAGCTTTCAGAGTTACACTACTGAAACCTTTCTTCCACAACTTCTTAATGGAACATTCTGTTTTATTTTTCTACTTGCCTCTAATACCACTTGTTGGGTGGCAAGTCGGATGTAATACAACATTAAACTACTGTTAGCTTGTTAAACTGAATCTGAAGTTTTAACTTCAAGGTCCACCTATGACTTGGGCAGCAAAGAAATAAAATTCTTAACACTTTGGAAAGGGAGAAGCTGTGGCCATTGAGATACTGTCACCCCCTGACCCTCCGTCATGCTGGCTGAGTCTGTTAGTCTAGCATTCTCCGGGGAGCCCTCGTTTTCCCATCTCTGCTGTATATTGAGTTGCTTCAGAAAGTGTTTCTTGAATTCAGGAGTGTCTTTCCAATACTGCTCACCTCTGGTGCTGTTTAATTGTGGAGATGAAAGGACAGTTCTGTTCGGATAAGAACTCTGTCTCTGCTAACGTTTCCCTGCTATCCATAGTTCTTTCCTGGCATCATAACTCTGTTTTGCCTGGGCAGATGTTGCATGCATTGTAGAGATTCCTAGGAGTGGAATGTGAGACTTGTCAGAAGTGCTGTGGTGGGGAATTGATAGATGTGTAGGGATTCTGTGGTCCTTCAGATGCTGGAATACAACTCCCATCCTCTGACTATTCACCCTGTTGCCTGGGGCTGACAGGAGTTGGAATCCAGCGATATCTGGAGGGACATGGGTTTTCCACCCATGATGTATGTGAATCAGAGTTGGAAGGGACCTCAGAGGTAATGTAGTCAAACACCCTGCTGATTCAAGAAATCAACTATTCTAGCACCCCCTGATTTAGTCTTTGTTGAAGTAATGACATCTGGGAGGAGGATGGTTAGGTCCAGTATATCTTCTGTAAGTTGAAGAGCATTGTGTGTGCGTGTTAAAATTGGCACCTCTTTCACATGTGAAATATCTTTGGGTTTGGGAACAAGAAGTAGTTGGGAAGACCTAGTCACAAGCTCAGATGTGATATTTTCTTGTTGGGGCACATACTTCTTGTGTCATTTGTGGTTATTTAAATTTGGATGTATATTTATTTTTATTTGGGGTTTTCTTTTCTTTTGCATTCACTGACTTTCTGAATTCTGAATCACAACCAACGTGACTGTTGTTGTTTCAAAGGATGACGAAGATTGCTTGTACAAGTCTGAATACAACTCTGCCAACGACACCGGCTTTGTGGACATCCCTGAAGGGCGGGAAAGGGCCCTCATGAAGGCCGTCGCTGCAGTAGGACCAGTCTCTGTGGCGATCGATGCAGGACACACCTCCTTCCAGTTTTATGAGTCAGGTGAGCATTAGTCGTAAGGGTCTGAAAATGATTTGTAATGGACTTGGCTGAATGGAGTATTGCGCAGTTTGATTTCAGTGTGGGCAACGATACTCTGGTGCGCGCTAGTCTTGCACATCCTTAGGCCATTTTATCTATGAGGTGTAGTGGAGTTCTGGGTCTTGTTCCAATATGCATGGATGGTTTTTGCAGAAGCATTGCAAGGCTCTTGCTGCTTCTGCATCAAGATAAGACAAACCCCATTCCTTAGTGAGTTCATGCAGAGTTTTGGCGGGGAGATAGTTGCCTTTTGCAAGCTGCCAAGGCTTATAGAGCCCTGTGTCAGTTTCTTCCACTGGGCAAAACTAGCTTGGTGCTAACACTTTCTGGACAAGGGGCATCCATCAACTGAGAGGGCAAGGACTTATAGTTCAGTGGTGGTTCTGTGGTCTAAACCACCGAGCCTCTTGGGCTTGCTGATCGGAAGGTCAGCAGTTCGAATCCCTGCAACAGAGTGAGCTCCTGTTGCTCTGTTCCAGCTCCTGCCAACCTAGCAGTTTGAAAGCATGCCAGTGCAAGTAGATAAATGGGTACCACTGCAGCGGGAAGGTAAACTGTGTTTCTATGCGCTCTGGCACTCGTTACGGTCCTCCGTGCGCCAGTAGCAGTTTAGTCATGCTGGCCACATGACCCGAAAAACTGTCTGTGGAGAAACGCTGGCTCCCTCAGCCTGAAAGCGAGATGAGCGCTGCAACCCCAGAGTCGCCTTTGACTGGACTTAACCGTCCAGGGGTCCTTTACCTTTATAATTCAGTGGTACAGAGACTTCTCTCTGAAAAGCCCAGGCAAGCTGCCCGCAGTCGGTATAAGATATTACCAAGCTACATAGGCCCCTGGCAGTTCCTATGACTGAGCATTCAGATGGATAACTTTGGACCTAGTAGACGAAGAAAGGTTGCTGTTCTTCTGGAAGCTGATCCACTTTTTTTGACTCCTTCCTTTCTAGGTATTTATTACGAGCCAGAGTGTAGCAGTGAAGACCTGGATCATGGTGTTCTTGTCGTTGGCTATGGCTTTGAGGGTGCAGATGAAGATGGCAAGAAATACTGGATTGTGAAAAACAGGTACTGAGACTTCTTTAATCTTTTGATCTCTGGCAGACTTAACTGTTTCTATATGCAAGTTTGGTTTTCTTCTGGCTGAGGTTTGGGGACATCCAGGCACTCATAACTCCTACCTGAGTCTTGAAGTTGTACAAACCAAGAACAGCTTTTCAGTTTGAAATCCACTGAATGTATAAACTGTCCCAAAAAACAGATACGCAAGGCACTAAATATTCCTTTGGGCCTAATAATTTGTAGGCTGCCCAAACACTTTTGGCTAGTCGTATTGCTTTCAGCCAGAGAAGCAGTCGATCTGTTATGCATTCTGTGCAAAACTACCAGGGGGACGGTGTGGAGGTACAAAAGTAAATCCTGTAACAAGAGGCAAAGTTGTAATGTTGTGTTTTTGTTTTTTTCCAGCTGGAGCGAGAAGTGGGGCCAAAAAGGCTATATCTACATGGCTAAAGATCGGAAAAACCACTGTGGAATTGCTACAGCGGCTAGCTATCCCCTAGTATAATTTTGCAGAGAAAGGAGCCACTGGAACAGCCACAGCCGTTAACTTGAGGAAATATGAACCACTGGAATAAGCTTTCCAGCTTGTTGGTCGCCAGACATCTTCTGAGGCCACCAAGCATTTCAATTGCAGAAAGACTTTAAACTGACTAGTATCTGTTTCTTCCAAGATTGTTGTTTGGGTTTTTTTTTTAACCTTGAACCTCTCTGATGTTTACTTGATGGCAACATGTGCCCCTCTTTTTTCCATTTTTTTTATTACTTGATGTAAATGTTGCTTATGTGCGCAAGCTTGTAATATTGATAGCTTGCAGACTGGCTAAACCATGTAGATTTTCTTTTCTTTTTTTAATTTTATTTTTTAGGCAACGACTTGCACAGAACGTTACAGCTTTTAAAATAAAACACCAAACATTTCAATGTACCTGAATGGATTTGGTGTGCTTTCTTTTGTACATGAACTTCACGCTGTATCCCCCTTCTCAATCAAATCAATTAGTTTTGGACCAATTTGGTTTCTGATGTGGTAATAAAAGCTGCAAAATAACAGAACAGCAGTGCAAAGCATGTAATGCAATGTTTTCTGTATGGGATTGGAGTTGAGGTTCTCCATCTGTAATGAGTACCTTAAAAGATTCCTAGCAAAAGTCATTACAATTCAAACTGGCTTATACCTCAATATATTTGTTAGTCTTGAACGTTCCACAAAGCTCCTTGGTAGCCTTTGCTGCAATAGACTTCAAATGATTTCACAATAGGACTATACAATTTAATGCCAGGGACCTGCTCTCTCTGCTATGCAGCTATGTGAAAAAAAGTTTTCCTTTGGGTGACAGTTGAATAGGGTATCTTTCCATCTGCTAAAATGACACCTGTTCTGCAAGCACAGCAGAGTGAACTGTACCAGTTCAAGTCTGTTGGTGAGTTATAAAATTGTTTTGAATGCTCTGCAAGCAAAGTGATTTGCAGTCAGTAAACCAGTAGAGCTGGAAATCTAAATCTGAAGAAAGCTACTGTGCAGTTTTTTGTCTTAGGAAAAATTGTTGTGTTAACTTGGGGGAAACAGTAAAGTTGAAATCTTAACCACATAATGAACTGATGCAGGTTATGCTACCACCTGTATAGGTAGAACAAGCCTTAGAATGCAGAAACAAGTAAAGAACTCCACAGCGGCATAGTATTTTGTTTATGAATCTTGTGAAATAAAAATAAGCACCAATTGTAATAAAACCTCAAAGCTTTTTCCAAAAAGAAAAAATTAGTACAAAAAAACCCAAACTCTTTACAACTTACAAGAAAAATATTAAAATCAACAAATTTTACCCTTTTTAATGGGGGGGGGGCGTACTGATCTTGCCTCTACAGAGCTGTCTTGAAGATGGTCTTCTAAGCAGTTTGCACAGTGAAAAGTGTTAATAAAAATGGTTGTAGCATAAAAATGGTTGTAGCATTCTGTGACCAATAAGGCTCCCTTCTTGGTGGACTGAGAACCTAATACTGTATTATAAAAGCCTCTATGTACAGTGGTACCTCAGGTTAAGTACTTGATTCGTTCCGGAGGTCTGTTCGTAACCTGAAACTGTTCTTAACCTGAAGCACCACTTTAGCTAATGGGGCCTCCCGCTGCCGCCGTGCCGCCGCTGCACGATTTCTGTTCTAATCCTGAAGCAAAGTTCTTAACCCGAGGTACTATTTCTTGGTTAGTGGAGTCTGTAACCTGAAGCATATGTAACCTGAAGCGTATGTAACCCGAGGTACCACTGTAGTAGACAAGGTAAACTGCTGAAATGTGAAAGCTGCTGTTTTTGTCGCTTCGGTTATGCTGTCATGAAAGAAGAGGCGCAGGGTACAGTGCAAAGGAAGGCCTTTATTGATTGGGCCAAAATCCCTTTAGTTTTTCTGCTTTACCTTTTTCTATTTGAAATTTTCTTCCTGTTCTTCATCCACTGCCCTGTGGAGACTCCCAATGAAATGGAGAGCGAGTGTGTGTTTTCTATAGGGTGGATTATTTGGTACTGTATCACCAAAGAAAGGTGCACGGATTTTGTATAAACTAATGTGTTTATGCAAATTTAGAAATAATAAAAAGTAAATTGAAATACAATTCATAGCTCCATAGTGAAGAAAACTTGCCATGTTAGCTGTGTGCCTGCTCAGTTTTTCAGTGTGCTCTCCAGGTGCTAATTGTTTATGGGTGATTTCGATGCCCCTGCTTTCCCTGATCTATAAACCAGATCTCGACTGGGCAGCTCTTCTCACACAGAACACCCACGAGTAGAGGGTTGTGTTCTGTAAAGCAGAGCACATGGCCTCCCTTGTTCTCTGCCTGAAAGTCTGCATAATGCATTTCCTCCAACTTCTCTCAACTGTTGATGGGAAGCCAATTTAGTGTCTTCCGGGAGTTGAGCTATAACTCCTATCCGTCCCAGACATGGTCAGTGGTCAGAGATGGTTGGAGCTGTAGTCCAACAACTATCCCTGATAGGACCTGGACCTTGTGGTCATCATCTGTGGCTCTTCTTTGTGTGCCACCTCCACGAGAGGTCCAGAGGGTGGCAACGCAAGAAGAGGGTGGCAACGCAAGAACAGGCCCTTCTTGCAGTGGAATGCCCTTCGCAGGATGGCTCGCTTGGCACCATCATTATACATCTTTAGGCTCCAGGCAAAAACATTCCTCTTCAGCCAGGCCTTAGGCTGATTAACATGCTATGTCCTTTTAAATGTGTTTGAGTGGTGAAGGGGTTATTGGCTGGTGTTAGTTTTATGTATATTGGGAAAGATTGAGGGTACAAGGAGAAGGGGACGACAGAGGACGAGATGGTTGGACAGTGTTCTCGAAGCTACCAGCATGAGTTTGACCAAACTGCGGGAGGCAGTGGAAGACAGGAGTGCCTGGCGTGCTCTGGTCGATGGGGTCACAAAGAGTCGGACACGACTAAACAACAACAACAACAATTTAGCATTCATATTTTGTGTTTTGATGCTGTGAACTGCCCTCAGATCTTCAGATGAAGGGTGGCATTCAAATTTAATCAATACATAAAATAATAAATATTCGTCGGTGCTCATGACAGACATCCATTGCAAAACTGAAAAAAAGAGTGGCTTTACAATGAATAGCAGAGATGCAGCAATGGAGAAAGACCTTTCATTATTTTCCCGCCCCAAACTGCACACCTTCAGCATTTCAAACCCTGCAAAGGGAAAATATGCAGCAGCAGACTGAAGTAGCTTTTAAACCAACTCAATGGGGAGACTGAACTATAGTCACATGCTGCCATGGGCTCCTTTGGGAGGACGGGCATGATATAAAATTAAATAACAAAATAAATCTGCCTGTGATGTGTCCATTAGGGTGTCCAGTTATGCCGCCTGTGTTAACATAAGGAGGGTCTGCATCACCCCAAAGAGGGCAGTTTTTTGCATATGGCAATGATATATGTAGAAGCAAATGTAGAAATAATTACTATAAATAGTAATAGAACTTCACCCGTGGGTGGGGGTGGAGACACCAGGTGATTTGCATGCCTACTCAGTCTGCTAGCATCAAGCTGCTCTCTCTCTTTATGGTTCCTTCTCTTAAAAGAAGACTTGGACTGGTCAGCATTGAAATACAAGACACCTTCAAATACAGCTCTTCAAAACAGTAAAATAAAGTAGGTCACATGACTACCCAGCTATCCATTTATATGTACATAAAATACCTTGGCTGGTTGGCTCACAGCTTACCATTTAAATCTAGATCAACAAGGTTCCCACCGTCCTGACCTAACCAGGTGATAAGTACATTGGTGATTGAACTCTCTGTTCCTGCAAAGCCGTCTAGCCTGATCAGATGCATGTTTACTCGGTACACAGTTACCAAGAACCAAGGAGGACTTAGTTCTTAGCACATGTGATGAAGGCTGCAGCATTACTTGCACCAAGTTTTGTTTTTGTTTTGTTGGAACTTACGTTTGAGGTTTTCCAACCACCTTTTCACATCAATGAGACTAGTTTTTTAAAAAAGCCCACACGCGAACGTTGATGACAGGAAAGCAAGTTATTTCTCACTAAGACAGTGGGGCTGGGGGTGACCCAAAAGGTTTGACTGGAACAGAAAGTGGAACAAAGAAGACATCCTCCTACACTAGGTTTGCTTTTGTATCGGCGGATATTAAGATAGAGAGAGCAAATGTTGGAGGGGAAGCCCATAAATTGCTGCCGTTGGGTTTTTCAAGTAAACTGGCATGTGTCTCTCGGGAGCCTGTGCTGATAATGCATTTTTGAATTTCGCTTTGAATCAATGGGGCATAGCAAGCGGTTCTGCCCTGGGCTGGCATTAGGCTTGCTCAGTGCATTTGTTATTGCACAGCCCATGACTGAGTGAGCAGTTGAGCAGGGGATATGATCTCTTTCTCAGCAGTGAGCAAACTGTTCCACTGGTGATCAGTACAGGAACCAAGCAAGAAGATTTTCGCTTGGCTTCGGTTCTTAGGTTTCATGGCCCAGCAAAGAGCACCCCATCTTTGAAGATTTAATAATTTTCATTCTTGTTCAGACGGGTTGTTGCATTTGAAACCTAAAAGAAAATGTTGAAGATTGCAGACTGATACCTGAAGAAGAAGAAGAAGAAGAAGAAGAAGAAGAAGAAGAAGAAGAAGAAGAAGAAGAACGAAACGAAAAAACTTGGTCTTACCTTAACCTTTTAGGGGTCAGCAAACTTTTTCAGCAGGGGGCTGGTCCACTGTCCCTCAGACCTTCTGGGGGGGCGGACTATATTTGGGGGGGGGAATGAATGAATTCCTATGCCCCACAAATAACCCAGAGATGCATTTTAAATAAAAGGACACATTTTAATTAGTGTTTTTATGGAGCAGTCATGTAATTTCGTTGTCCCTGAGAGGGGGCAATGACAATAAAGATATTATTATTATTATTATTATTATTATTATTATTATTATTATTATTATTATTCTACTCATGTAATCCGTGGGCTGGATTTAGAAGGCGATTGGGCCGCATCCAGCCCTGGGCCTTAGTTTGCCTACCCATGCCTTATGCCATACATACCAAATGAGCAGAAATTACAAGGAAAAGGGTAAACAGAAATAATGTTTAATTTTTAAAAGGGCTCTGCAATGTCATGGCCCACTCATGTCCCAACACCTACCCTTCTAGTCCTTCCCTATGGACTGCATAGAGAGATGGGATTGGGACAGAGAGCCCAAGTCACATACAATGGATTGGGTCCAAAATATTCTGTTGGCACCCCATAGCTCAGAGTAAACCCTGACAGCAGGAGTTTGTCACCTGCCCCCTCCCCTGCATATTGAAATATGCCCAATGGACATATTGAAATTTTATGGAAATTTGTGCCATGGACTTGTGCCCCAAGTCTTTTACGAACGCAACAATGCCCTTGATCAGATTACCCCCTCCAACATCCAGCAGAGCTCAGGTCCTACCTCCTTCCCCAAAGGGCAAACCATACCCTTATCACTATCCATGGCATATCTTTGAACCATAGTATGGAGAAGAGATATTTTCCATTCCATTGAGATAACACAAATGGCAGCAGCTGGGCTTCATTCATTTTCTATCAGGCAGTGCACAGCAGGAAGAAAACCTTGCCTATGTACACCTTAGTATCTTGAAATTAGCTGTGCATGAAGTTGCATTCTTATGATGCTGTACACCAGGGGTCAGCCAAGTTTTTCAGCAGGGGGCCAGTCCACTGTCCCTCAGACCTTGTGGGGAGCCGGACTATAAGCCACCCCCCACTGACTCTCCCCTCCCTTCTCCACAGCACCAGACAAGCCCTGGTGTGTCTTGCAAGTGGCAGGGGTTGGCAGCAGCAGCGGCGGGACGACGAGCGGAGCACGAAAGGGCTGCTTAAAATGGCGGCCATTTGAGTGCTGCTGCTGCTGTTAGCACCAACAAAGCCCAGCCCCCTTCCTCCTCTAGGCAGGTCGGGGAGAAGCCAGGAGGAGGGAGGGAGGGAGGAGGCGCTGGCACCACCACTGAGGGAGGGAGAGGGAAAGAGTGTGCACGCTGGCGATCCACGCAGCGATTCCCGGACCGACCATGGGCCGGATCCAGAAGGCAATTGGGCCTAATCCGACCTGCGGGCCTTAGTTTGCCGACCCATGCTGCACACACTAGAGAGCGTGTGCGGGCGTGTGTTATGTACTGAGTTGAATAGGATCCAAACTGCAGCAGTCTGATTGGTCCTAGAACAATAGGATCCAAAAGGCAGCAGTCTGATTGGTCCTAGAACAATGCAGCAGTATGATTGGTTGGCAGAAACCACCCAATCATGCTCCAGATAGAAGTGAATCCACAACCTGATTGGCTTACAGTAGAATTCCGGAATTAGCCAATCATGTGCAGCCCATTGTGTAAATAATGTATATAAGCAGATACTTTGAGGGGACTTTCATTCATTCCTCCTCACCACTATGAGCTGAATAAAGAGCATGAAATCACTTTGCGACTCTGAGTATATTTCAGTGTGTCTTCTCCTGATGCGCATTACCTGATTTGTTTCTGTGTCTGTAATCCCCACAGCCCTGAACTCCAATTCAATGAAGCAGTCATGTGCAATGGCTGTCTGAAATGTAGGCATCTCAGTTTAACAGTTGCATCTCTGTTGGATGGAGCTGGTTTGAGGGAAAGTACACAAACATTCTATTTAAAAAAATGCAGCGTACATGTGGATTGTGCCTAACACCATGTGCACTCAGGTTCAAACACCAGTGGTGGGCATGTGCTAGAGCCACCAGAAACTGCACTGGGCTGAGATCCAAAGTTTCACAGCCTGAATTTGTGTTCTGTATGAGGAATGGCAGTGTGCACTGTGGAAGCTGCCTTCAGAATAAAAATCAAGCTACATCCAAAAATTATGCGTAAGTCAATTGTGTGAATATTTTCTGCATTTGTTCTCCCCTGTGGCCATAATTTATTTTAGCCTTTTGACTTTAGATTCCTAATTTGTTTTAAGGAAGTGGTTTCATATTGCCTTAATCTCATTTCCTAAACTAAAGTTAGGCCTTCATCTTAGAATTTCAGGTCCTCTTTTATTTATTTAGGGTATTTCTGACCCACTTCCTGATCCAAACAGAAGTACAAAGCATCTTACACACCGAGGGGGGAAATCACGAAGAGCCACAAAGCAGCTAGAAGTGAGTGATTCACACAACACTCTCCCCCCCAAAAATGTGCATTTTGACCCCCCAAAAGTTGGTACCCTCCCACCTCGAATGCATACAATGCATATTACTGCCTAAAGAGCAGTCAGACCACAGAGTCAGAAATTACCTGACTGCACCACGGCAATCCTGGAAGCGTGTGCAGCTGTTTCACCCAATTAAGTGGATTTCAAAAGCAAATTCAGTTAGATTAATCGAAATGCATAGAAGCTGTTTTGCAAAAAGAAATAAACCTAGGTGCTTAGGATGAGGTACATCGTGTGGGTACATCATGCAATGTACCCACACGAAAGGCACTGATATCATATCTGAGTCAAACATGCTTAAGACACATTTGTTAATCACATTCGGATGCTCCATGAGAAGCAGTCGTAAATTAAACCAATCAATAAATCAAGGAGCACAGTTGCCTTGACAATGAAGTAAAATAGCACATTCATCATATACTCTTTCATTCCATATAATGTTGCCAGCTTTGCCTTCTTCCAAGCCTCTCAATCGTTCTTTCCCTTGTGCAAGTTTGGGCTGGCAGGACTCATGCTGCAAACAATGGTTTCGCGTCAAAAGTTTAACCTTTACACTTGACGAAGTACAGCTTCAGGCTTCAGTCAAACTCAGTCATCTTGGTGCTATGCTAATTGGGGCCAGCGAGGCAGAGATAATAATCTCAAGCATTCCAAAGAAGACTTGTTTGCATGCTAATGTTTTGCTGGGACTCTTATTGGACTCTTCAGATGTTCCAGCAGATATATCTATGCATTTCCTCAGAGTATGTGCACATGTTGCTATGTTTCAAGTTCAGCTGGACATGTGCCCATGGGTTTATTCTTTTCTCTGCAAACTAGAAACTGCTTTTCCCTAGCTATGGTGAGGAACAGTCTACTCTGAAATCCATTTGACACATAATGATGTGAGGAGAGTTATTCTTAAGGCGTTTATGTGTATTAGGACTGCAACAAGCATGTACTATATTCACAAACACATATATGATATACCCAAACCCACTGTCAGAGGACCAAGGGTAGTTTCAGACTTTTGGGGAGAGATTCGATCACATCCCATCAAATATGTTTTTAGTAGTTCTCATTTTTACATGAGACAGGACTCATGTAAAAATGAGAACTATTAAAAAACAGGGAGAAAGGTGGGGCATATATAAATCAACAACAACAACAACATCAACATTCACGTTATGCAATTAAAGTTGATTTGGGGGTCTTGTGTAACAAACCCACTTCCCCCATTCATAACTGCTGTCCTTATGATGTTATTATTATTCCCGCTATATACTTTGTGAATTTAACAATTGTAGTAAGAGGTCCAGCATTCCAATTAAGTCCAAACTGAATGAAAATGAATTTGTGAACAACTCTTAGTTAAACAATTCTATATTGGAGCCTTCCTCTGAAATATTTGTTGTTAACTTTGAAGTTGGTCTGTACATATTACTGGCTGAAAGAACAGCTAGGTAGTCATTTTTCTCAATCTGGATCGAAGCTGGGTTGGGTTGGGCGGGGTGTGTGTGTGCATCAAAATACAGGATGTATAAGAAACAAGGAGATAAATAGAGGCTAGATATTTGTGACTCACATCATGTGTATACAGCTTCGCAAACTAGTGGTTGGGAGTGCACTGGATGTGGAATAAACAGGGTTTTATCCAAGAGTTTTAATGACTTTTGATCCAAACAGACCAACACGGCCTCTTCTTTGAGGGAAAACACAGGGGAGGGTTGATATACAGAAGTGATCTATGTTAGCTAGTTGGAGAGAAAATCCATGCTTAGAGATATGATACTTTTAATAAGCATAAATAAGCTACCAAACTGGAAAACAAAGAGGCCATCTTTATCAGAGCAATGTGGGGTCATGTTGGTTATACAAAAGTCCAGTCGTTGCAGCCTGGCAGCCAAGGACAGTTGCCTTCTGATTTTGATCAGCTGCCCCACTGTAAAATTGGGAAAATAAACATGTTACCTCACAGGTCACAAGACTAAGGGTAGTCTCATGTGGCTGAATGGAAAACAAACACCTGCAGCAGACTGATTAGCTGAACTGATGGTTTGAACATTGACAAATGGAGGAAGATGGCAAATGACTCACTTGGTTCACTAATCGCCATTCTGCAGGCTGCATTTTTATTTGTGTATCACAGAAACGGAGGTGAGGAGTGTCATATTTTGCATTAGCAGAAAATAAACCATTTTATTTAAAAAAAAACCACAAAAATGGCTTTTTCTATTGCTTGTCAGCAGGGTGGAATTTTTTCACTCTTAAGCATCACCCTCTTCCCAGTGTGCAGTGAAAAGAAGAAGATCACGAGGTGCTCTTTGCGTGTTTCTGCACGAAGCTCAGGTATTCTTGAACATCATCCGGAGAACCAACAACAAAAGGGACTCTTTGGTGAATGGACTCTGGCTTCACATCCAGCACAGCTTCTGTCCCGGTGGTAGCTACTCCTCCAGCCTGCTCTATGATGAAAGCGATGGGGTTGCACTCATAAAGAAGTCGGAGCTGTGGCAGAAGAGAAAATCCTTTATTCGGTTTAGGTGGTTGGTGGTAGTTTAGAAAGCAACCAGGGAACTTACTGTCAACTAAAACAGTTTTTCAAATTATAGATACTCTGTATATTACAATACAGTGGTACCTCGGGTTAAGTACTTAATTTGTTCCGGAGGTCTGTACTTAACCTGAAACTGTTCTTAACCTGAAGCACCACTTTAGCTAATGGGGCCTCCTGCTGCCGCCGCGCCACCAAAGCATGATTTCTGTTCTCATCCTGAAGCAAAGTTCTTAACCTGAAGCACTATTTCTGGGTTAGCGGAGTCTGTAACCTGAAGCGTATGTAACCAGAGGTACCACTGTATCATTATTATTATTATTATTATTATTTAAAAATACTACAATCCAGGCAACGTTAAGTACTTCTAAGTCCCATTTATTTCTGTTGGAGAAGAAAGAACTTGCCAAAATCACTTCCCTTATCTTGTCACTGGATAAGGGCCCCTCTCCCACTAGCTAGGAGCCTTAGGGTAGAAAAATTCCCATTGGAGACTTTTTTCTAAAGCTCCCAGCTCCACCGGAGTGGAATTTACATACTATTAGGCTATTTTTTTCCATATGGAATACATTCTACCCTGGCATCCCAGCTTATTTATCCATTCTCGGACTCTTCCAAACTACTGTAACTTCTTGTTGCTAACTTAACAATGGCTCCTGCAGCTCTCTTAACTGCCCAGGAATCTGAAACTGCTTGTGTTCTCTTCAGGAATAGGTGGGCAAAAGGCCATGTTCCATCATGTACTGTTTCCCTTTGTACTCTGCATTATTTGACAAAGCAGTTTGCAGAGGTTAAAGGCATGTGACACAAACATGCGTCTGTGCCCAGAAATGCACAATACGGGCTGCATTTCATAGTACAAGAGTACAGCCGGTCAAGTCATTCTCTGCCAGTTCAACCATGGCATCTTTCCTCTCCCTCCTGGCCACAAAACATTTTGTGCACTAACCAATTGTTTCTTACAGAATCGCTAATCTTGTATAACCCTAATTCAGTCCACAACTAACTTATAAAATTTCTTAGTACTGAGCATTCTGCTACTGAAATTCAATCAGTGGAACTAACAAGTCCAACCACTATTTCGGAATGAGAAAACCGTTGAATTCATCACTGTGAGAAGTGAGGTTACAGGGAACCAGGCAGAGGGCCTTCTTGGTAGTGGCGCCTGCCCTGTGGAACGCCCTCCCAGCAGATGACATCTATTTTACTTTTACCTATTTTACTTTTAAAAGACAACTGTTTAGGGAAATTTTTAATGTCTGATGCGGTATTGTTTTTAATATTCGATTGGAAGCCGCCCAGAGTGGCTGGGGAAACCCAGCCAGATGGGCTGGGTATAAATAATAAATTATTATTATTATAATAATTATTATTCATTGGGGCTTTGCTGTGGTTGTGGAACACACACAGCAGGCTGGCTGGGGTTACAGGCTGAGGTGCAATCTTTTAGGCTTAGGCAAAGTAATTTCCAGCAAAGAAATGAGAGCCAGTGTGGTGTAGTGGTTAAGAGTGGTAGACTGGTAATCTGGTGAACCGGGTTCGCTTCCCTGCTCCTCCACATGCAGCTGTTGGGTGACCATGGGCTAGTTACACTTCTCTGAAGTCTCTCCGCCCCACTTACCTCACAGAGTGTTTGTTGTGGGGGAGGAAGGGAAAGGAGAATGTTAGCCGCTTTGAGAATCTTTAGAGTAGTGATAAAGCGGGATCTCAAATCCAAACTCCTCTTCCTTGTAATTTTGCTCACTAATGAACTGCATGGCAGGGCTAAAGTATTTGGTGGGGAGGGCAAACTTTACCAGAGCCCACCCTCTTACAATGCTAGGGAGAAGTGAATTGATGCTAAATTGGATATTCAACTTAAGGATATTAACAGAAATATTTATGTGCTGTATTTATGTGCCTATTTTCCAGATCTTGTGAGATTCACTGGAGCCAATCAGAAGCTGCATTAGAGCAGAACCAGCAGTATTCTAAACAGTGCGCTGATGGCCTTTCTCAAGAACACAGAGATCATACTAATAGTCTGAGAGAGATCAAGTTGGGCTTCCCTAAGCAGTGACATGATCTCTCAGGAACTACCAGTCCCAGAACTCTTTGTACAGAGACAAGAGGAAGGGATGTCTGAAGCCAGGGGTGGACATTAATCAAAGACATTGATCCCAGGGACACAGTGAGACAATGCTATTGGTAGGATTTAAAGGCACAAAAAATATGTGAGTAAATCACTAGTTCACACATATGCAGCAAAAACAGTTAAGCCACCTAGCTATTTTATTCATCAAATGCTATCTGAAAGAGAAGTTTGCTTTTTGGAAAGAATTAATGATTTTGCAATGGAAAAGTCTATAATAAAAACAAAGATTTACAGTGATTTGGTCTATTTATAAAATGTTTGCAGCTGCATTGATCCATCAGATTTTTAAAAAAACCCTGGAAGATAAAGCCAACTCTAAAATTACAAAGTACTCAGGAAGCTCTATAGAACTATTCTTCAAACCAGATGTAAAAAATAATAATGGGAGAGCATGCTGGGTAGAAAAGCCCCAGTGGGCATCATGTTGTAATTTCAGAAATGCAGAAGATTGTAGCACTAAAAAACAAAGCTTTATTGCATAACACATGAGATTCTATGAATGGTATTGCCATATATGCATTGGAAAGTGCCCATATTACAACTTTGTATTAGGCATCCAAAAATGATGCATGAGCCCTTATTATGTCACTTGGCTTGCAAGTAACAATACAATGCAATACAATCAAATGTATGTTTACTCAGAGGTACGGTCCAAGTATGTTTAAGATTGTGTATTTGCTCTGTTTTTCACCAGAGGAAAACCCTACGATCATTCAGCAGATAAGCCAATAGGATTTCCTGAACAGAAATACTTGTGGTTGAATCTGCATTGCCACCCCTGACATATTTTTAAAACTGAGGACTCGGAGAAAGTGTTCTGTAATCAAATGAAATAGGCTCACAAATATATAATTTTGCCTATTTTCTTAATCCCTTCGGGATCCTGAGAGATCTGTGGGCAACCCAGTCACATGGGCGGCATATAAATTATATTATTATATAATATATTATTATAGCATACTATTATTATCCACAAAAGCTCACGCCATGATGCCATGATGCCATGATAAATGTGTTATTCTTTGAGGTGCCACGAAACTCTTTTATTGTTTCAATATAATTATACACCGAGTATGGGATGAGAAAAAGTTACCTTTCCTTTTGGACTCTTCTGGTTAGCTGGATACAAAAAGATCCCACCATACACCAGGGTACGATGAACATCAGCCACCATGGAGCCCACATATCTGGCTCCATAAGGAGAAACACCTTCCTATGAAAAAGAGGGGTAGATATATTGGCCAGTTTCTGCACACATTGATTTGCAATGGAAAAGGTGAAACTAGGTGGAGGAAAACCATGCAAGGAACACCTGTCCACAAAAATACTATTGCTCACATGAAATGATGATTTGGGCTTAAAGTATAAAAGATTGGTTAGATATTAAGGATTGCTAAATCCTTGATCAAATATGGGACTTTTGCTTTTAACACCAACAAAGACACTGCCCAGGTGTGGGAAACCTTTGCCCTCCATGTGCTGCTGAACATTGGCCATCCTTGCCGGACTGATGGGATTTGTAGTTCAGCAACACTTGGAGGGCCAGGGGTTCCCCACACCTGATATAGTTGTTGCTCTTTCACCAGTTAATCTCATGTTATCCCCGTCTGCTGTAGGAAGGAAATATAATCTTGCAGGCAAAGGCTGTGGGTGGATAACAGTATCAGTGGAGGATCAGGATAGAAGCCAAATGGTCATGTTTCATTGATTTCCCTTTCAGATGACAAAGGGAATTGATGCTACCTGACAAACTTGGAAGGATTCAATGTTTTTTTCCTGAAAAAGCAATAGTGTGAATTATCATAACTGGCGTAGTAACTTGTCTCCTTCTGCTTGGAATCCTAGAAGTGTATTGTTCTCTGTGATGCCACTCAATCAAACATTTCTTAAGTGCTCCTAATAGGAGTCATCTACCCACATTTTGTGGGGTAGATTCCACAACATGAGAAAGCTTCTTGGTTCCATCTGTTGTGCTCTTGCTTAAAACCAAGAAAGTACTGTTACTTGTTCTCAGCTTTTAAGTCCCTGGCTTTGCACCTGCATTTTAACGAGGAAGTACCAGCCATAAAACTCAAAAGAAATGATTCTGCAGTGAGCAGCAGAGCAGCATGTTCCACTTCCCTTCATAGATACCAGTCTCCTATAAGTCAGCAACATACACAGCTGTTACAAGAGGCTTCAAAGGTTATTTGAGATATTGGGGTTACAGGGACATCTGATGGAGTTTCAATTCCTTTAATGGCTTCTTGCATAGGAAACATTCTTTTTTGGCCATAAGACTTCCCCAGCAGCACCTGGGAACCATTTTTACTTTTAAAAGACGAAACTCTTACAATGGGGGCCAAGAGAGCAGCCAGGCATTTAAAGAATTTTGAAACTCAGCTCGGTGGCTTTCAGGCAGTGAATCCAGTAATTGTGATTCAGTGACCTCCTGCTTTTAAACAATTCATTAGCTTTGAGTACAGATTAATTACTTAAGCTTGACACAGGGAAGATGGAAAATTCAGCCATGTGGCATGAAATTTTCAAGAAGTCCCAGTTCCAGAATTTTACATGATGCTAGCCCCAATGAGCAGGATGCGGGTGGCACTGTGGGTTAAACCACAGAGCCTAGGACTTGCTGATCAGAAGGTCGGCGGTTCGAATCCCCACGACGGGGTGAAAGCACATCCAAGTGCAAGTAGATAAATAGGTACCGCTCCGGCGGGAAGATAAACGGCGTTTCCGTGCGCTGCTCTGGTTCGCCAGAAGCGGCTTAGTCATGCTGGCCACATGACCCGGAAGCTGTATGCCGGCTCCCTTGGCCACTAAAGCAAGATGAGCACCGCAACCCCAGAGTCGGCCACGACTGGACCTATTGGTCAGGGGTCCCTTTACCTTTATCTTTAGCCCCAATGAATAACTGGGAGGTGATTCTCTCCTCCCCCACCCACCCCAGTGATTGATGCTTGAGCTGTCTGCAGCTCTAACGAAAACCACGCATCTGATCACCGTTAACAGGAAGCCCTGTGATCATGATGATTGTGGAACAAGGAGAGTTGTCACCTGGTTTCCTGACCAAAGTTCTACAATAACTTTGCAATGAAATGTCTGGGAGAGCTGCATCTGTTTAACTCTGATATACTATGACTTACTGGGAGACGGACGGGTGGTGGCAAGGATGAGAGAAGGTAGCCATCCTATTGGCTACTTAGAGATTTTAAGGTTCTAACATTTCAAATAAATGCTTTCTCATATAGCTCAAATTCTAAATAGCACCATCTTAAACTGGTTTGTACAGGGTGTGTTTACATCTAGGTAAAGGAACCCCTGACCATTAGGTCCAGTTGTGGCCGACTCTGGGGTTGCGGCGCTCATCTCGCTTTATTAGCCGAGGAAGCTGGCGTACAGCTTCCGGGTCATGTGGCCAGCATGACTAAGCCGCTTCTGGCGAACCAGAGCAGCACACAAAAACGCCGTTTACCTTCCTGCCGGAGTGATACCTATTTATCTACTTGCACTTTGACGTGCTTTCGAGCTGCTAGGTTGGCAGGAGCAGGGACCGAGCAACGGGAGCTCACCCCGTCATGGGGATTCGAACCGCGACCTTAGGTCGGCAAGTCCTAGGCTCTGTGGTTTAACCCACAGCGCCACCCGCGTCCCGTGTTTACGTCTACCTGCTTCATTTTGTTACTGGATATGAATTACGGCAGTTGAACTGATATTCATGAGAGCAAGTTAGGGAACACAACTGAACTATCATTGGATTCCGCAGTATGATTCCGTGTTTGAAATATAGGTAGCATGGTGACAGAGTGATGTCACTTTCTTGATTTGTTTTGTGCTTGCTCTTTTTGTTTGTTACAAATTGCACAAGCAGTTGGTTTTAAATGTCAGGTTTTCTGGTCATGTTCTGACGAATGTACCCGGAGTTTACAAAAATAAGACAGGATAAAACAGAAGTGCCTACTCAACTGCTTACTTTTTGAAACCTGTGCCAAGCAGTTCGGGTTTCTACAAAATCAAACCCACTTCTCTGTTTCCAAGAAACTGTAAGTTACTGTAATGCATTACAGCACAAACAATATCCTTTCCAGTCTAAAGAGTGCTTATACATTTTGCATAAGGCTAATTTTACCTCAATCCATTCAGCTAGCAATGAAATCATTATGATCTCACTATGGGGGATGATGCAAGGAATTTATTTAAAGGGATATCCTCAGATTAGAAAAAAAAGAACACCAAATTTACAAGGGTAATTGGAGGTCATGGTCTTGGAACCCCAATGACAGATTCAGAGGTTAAGCTAAGCTATGGTTTAAGAAGTGTTTTGTGTCCAAGTCACATGCTTTTGTGTTTCCCAGTTCTTTCCACTGCTCTGGTGTATGTCAGAGGAAAAAAATGGAAACATCTACTTTTTAAACTTTTAAAATAACCATAAATCTCATTTAAGTCCAAACTTGGGGAACCTATAGATTCTCAAGTTTGGACCTGAGGCACTCTGGTTACTTTAAAACTTCAAAAAAAGCTTTTGATCTCCTCTTCTGTCATGAGAAAAAGGAGGAGAAAGGAGCGGGGAGTGAATTAATGATTTTGATTTTGATTTTAATTAGGCCATAGACTATAGCAGGAAGGAAGGGACAGTTCACAATTCTAAAGCTCACTATGTAAAAGTAAACTATGGTTTTGCATTACATCTGTCTTGACGACAGCAAACCTAGGTACGCTTAATTGGAGGAAACCCAATTTAAAAATGTGAGACTTGCTTTCGAATAAATATACTTAAGAGTTGGTTGTGTAAATTGACAATCCTATAGGAGAATCCTGCCCGTTGTTAAGTCCTGCTTTATGCTTGTTGATAGACTCTGCTGTGTTATTTTAGTAGCTTTTTGATTTTTCATGTTTTATTACTGCCTTGTTGACCAGCCTGAGATCCATGTAAGTGGAAGGCCATTAAGAAATCCATTGATACTTGATACTAAGGAAATGCTGCTTAGTTCTTTTCTACCTAATTTTTTTATTTTAAATTGTGGTTCTTTAAGCACAAGGACAGCTCTGGGTTTTTGTGTTTTTTGGCCGGGGGGGGCTGCTCCATAAAAATCAGGGCTGTCCCTTGAGAACACTTGGGCTGTAGTCACATAAACTGCTATTTGCCTAACTGTTAATTTCTGCATGATATTTGAGCTTTCATATGATGTAAAAGCCAAAGCTGAAACTATAGTGGAATAGAACGCAAGTTTAGTACTGGTATCCAGTGCTTTTCTTCTACAAAAATGTTTAGGTGAACTCCCACTTTGACTCAAGAAAATCACCATTTTATAGTTCAAATTGGGAAAAATAAATACAGTAAATGGACAAAAGTGCAAAGATTCACAAAATGTTTAGGGGAATGCGTACCCCCCAGAAAAAAAGCACTGCTGATATCTATATTATTTACAAACAGGTTTTTTTCTCTGAAAGCAAATAACATGGAAATGAGTCCTAAACTTGCACTACATCCCACTATAGTTCCAGAAGCAGTTTTTGCATGCTGTTGAAGCTCAAATCAAAGGGACACGGGTAGCGCTGTGGGTTAAACCACTGAGCCTAGGACTTGCCGATCAGAAGGTCGGCAGTTCGAATCCCCGCGACGGGGTGAGCTCCCGTTGCTCGGTCCCTGCTCCTGCCAGCCTAGCAGTTCGAAAGCACGTCAAAGTGCAAGTAGATAAATAGGTACAGCTCCGGCGGGAAGGTAAACGGTGTTTCCGTGCGCTGCTCTGGTTCACCAGAAGCGGCTTAGTCATGCTGGCCACATGACCCAGAAGCTGTACCCCGGCTCCCTCGGCCATTAAAGCGAGATGAGCGCCGCAACCCCAGAGTCGCTCACGACTGGACCTAATGATCAGGGGTCCCTTTACCTTTAAAGCTCAAATATAATGCAGAACTTAACAGTTAGGGGAAAGCTGTGAATAAACAGCCATGTGCATGCAGACTTCCTGAGTGCAGGCAGTTAACATTTCGCGCAGGGGTTCTGTTCCTGGCCTCTGCACATGTTGGCAGAGCGAACATAAGCCCGTTCTGCCCTCTTCTGGGTTCAAAAGGACCCGCACATCGGCAGTCATGTGTCAACTGGACACACACATAACAGTCACCATTTGTACTGGTATTTTCAGTGGCTTGAAGGCTGTAACTGTTTTGCTGCCTCACTCCTTTCCAGCTGAAGCTAAGTGAAGCTGCCTTTGTCTAGGAATGTTTTAATCTCCACTAAGCACCTTACTCTTTCCTTTGCCTGCCCCTTATCTGCCACATGTTGTCATGGGTCTTCATTTGCAGACACATCTTAAGAACTCTCAAATCAACAAATACGACAACATTGACTTTTGTTCCCTTCTATTTAAAGTAGATTTGAGTGCAAATAACTGAGGCTTCTGATGCAGACTTCTTATGTTGCAAGCATCTTGCAATTTGCCCATACCAAAGGGAACAACCAATGTTCTGACCTCTCTTGCTGCGATCCAGTTTGTCCCCAGTTAAAGTGCACCCTTTTAGCGTCAGTGAGAGATAAGGGAAGAGAATGTGGTCCTCTGGGAGAGATAGGAACCACAAGTGTCTAACATGGTGCATTTATTTTACACAGATTGAGGAGCTTTGTTTGTTTGAATAGAGTCTAACAGCATATAGAGTGGTACCTCTGGTTACATACGCTTCAGCTTACATATGCTTCAGGTTACAGACGCCGCTAACCCAGAAATAGTGCTTCAGGTTAAGAACTTTGCTTCAGGATGAGAACAGAAATCGTGCTCCGGCAGCGCGGCAGCAGCAGGAGGCCCCATTAGCTAAAGGGGTGCTTCAGGTTAAGAACAGTTTCAGGTTAAGTACGGACCTCCGGAACGAATTAAGTACTTAACCTGAGGTACCACTGTACAGCTATTTCACCTGCAAAGTGAGTGCACTTTCTGCATTTTCATATTTCAAGGCTCCGACTTTGCAATTTAAATACACATGGCTCTATATTCGCTTCTGTGGTTTGGTGTCAACGTTGACTTGAATGTTTGACTCACCTAGTTCCCAAGGATAGGGAAATGTAACAACCTAGGTTACAGGAAGAGGAAGGGAACCGCTGGGAAGTGCCTGGGACTGGTATAGGAAGGTATAGCCCAGGGGTCAGCAAGGTTTATCTTGCCTGGGCTGGATCAGTCCCACAGAGATCCCTCCGTGGGCCGGATCACATGTGTGTGTGAGCGCCGCCCCCCGCTCAGACACAATTTTTGGTGTCTGCGCAGATGCGATTTTCGGCGCCGTGGAAGCGAGTCCCCACGCTGCACTGGTTTAGTGCAGCGCGCAAGCGGGAAACTCACTTCGGGGCGGCTCGTGGGCCGGTAAAATGACCTCCACATGCCGCTTCCGGTCCATGGGCCGTAGGTTGCCGACCCCTGGTATAGCCAGATAGAGCAGAAGCAAGCAAGAAAGATGATACATTAAATTCATATGTGCTTTTAATGTATCTTGCCTTTTGCTTTAAAAATAACAGCCATGGAGGATCTAAATCAAGATTGCAACCTTCCCCCTGAATAATCCTGACCCCCCAAGCTTCCATTGGCACCAGCGCCACATTCCCTCTCAAAGGAAATAGCAATTGTTACGGTGTAGGATTTCCATGGTACCGGAAGATAAAATGTCATGGACGTATCGGGGGGGGGGGAGCTCCATTTAAAATACTAAATTAACTGAGGTTCTGTTTCCCCCCCCTGTAATGTCCTGTTACCCATTATCTCCCCCAAAAAAGCTCAACAACTTTTGGGGGCAATCTGCCAAAAAAAAGCTTAACGGTTAACAAAAAAACTAGCTATGCCCACATAAAATGTATCCCAGCGTAAACTGTGCTTTATGTATAATGATGATTATGTATAACGATGATGAGATTTGCCCAGTTTCACAGACAGTAGTAGCACCCACGATAGAGTTTCAATAAAACGGTATATTACCTCAGGAAATTTCTTCTTTTGTAAATACTCTGTCACTGAAGGATCAAAGTACTTGGCATAGCCCTCATTGAGGCTGTAGATTTTCCCTTTCTTCTTGATTTTTACGTCTTTTTCCACCAGAATGAACTCGCCGAGAGCCTGCGGAATAGTTAAAGCATGTCACGAGTAATAAATGCCTTGTGTTTACTTCCTTGACGTTCTGAGGCTTGTCCAGTTACGACCCTAATATACAGTTACATGCTCCCTACTTTTTCAAAGAGTAACAAGTCTTGGTTGAGACCAATGGAACACCCTTCCGAATAAACATGCATGGGATTGCAATATGAGTTCCTTTTCAAAAAGAGAGTCCAGGGAACTTATGGCGCATTTGTAATATTTGCTTTTTTGCTGTGGAAAAAGAGGGCTTTAAAGGGTGCTCAGATATGTCCTGACTCTCAACTGCCCTCACCCTTTCCGTTACTTTTTTTGCAGCTTGTTTGAAGCACCCATCAGATGAGACTTGAGCAGCATTTCTCTATCGAATTCTTCCTTCTCACTGGTGACATAATTTACCATATTTTTCGCTCTATAAGACGCACCAGACCATAAGACACACCTAGCTTTTGGAGGAGGAAAACAAGGGGGAAAAATATTCTGAATCCCAGAAGCCAGAACAGCAAGAGGGATCGCTGCGCAGCGAAAGCAGCAATCCCTCTTGCTGTTCTGGATTCTGGGATACCTGCGCAGCCTGCATTCGCTCCATAAGACGCACACACATTTCCCCTTTTTAGGAGGGAAAAAGTGAGTCTTATAGAGCAAAAAATACGGTAGTTGTTCTTCTAGCTACCTAATAAGGGATTGCACTCCCATTACGATGATATTGTGATGCAAAGTGAGGGCAGGAAGCAATGAAATCACTCAAAATGAATGCTGAAAGGCTGGGGTGAATTTCACATGAATACGAGAGGGCGGCAGAAAATAGTATTCGTAATGAATGTTTGCACAGGTACCGGATCCAGCATGAAGCAGTCCACTCCTTGCCCTGTGGAAAGAGCTACCAAGGTTGCACTCCCGTACAAGGCATAGCCGGCTGCGACGATGTTGCGCCCAGGCTGCAAGGCATCTTTCTCAGAAGGCTCATCTTCTGATGTCTAAGGGGAAAGTGATGGTTGTACTCAAATCTCAAGTATTTTGCTGTTATTATTAAAACGCATTTGAAGAAGAAGAAAAATAAAGCCACTAATTCAAATAGGACTCTCTCCCAGTTATGGCGCACATTGTACAACAGGGACTTGTGAAAGGTTTGTATCGACACCCGATATAACGAGATAGAGTTTGGGGGCATTTTTGTAAAAGGATCTCAAGTGATAATTCAGCGACAAACCGCAAATAGAGAACCATAGGAGGGGCATATCCAGCAGTAGTTAAAAATAACACTGTCCGCTTACTGCCATTTTATATCTATCTATCTATCTATCTATCTATCTATCTATCATCTATCTATCTATATCTATCATCTATCTATTTATTTCACTCACCAATTGCTTCCCATTAATCATCCCACAGCAATTTAATAATAATAAAAACAGGAGCAAGGAAAGCCATTTCAAATCCAATATGTAAATAGGCTGGGATAAAAGACTTGTTGAAAAGGGAAGGCCTTCAATAGGTGCTAAAAAGAGTAAAGAGCGTGCCTGTCTGCTATGCAGTGGGAGGGAGTTCCAAAGGCTAGGTGCCACCACACCAAAGGACCAATTCTTGCATTGTACAGAATGGATCGGCTGCTGTATGGGGTTTTGTACAGCAGTACTAACACCTTGAACTGAGCCCAGCTCAGCGGCAATAGAATATTCATCTAATGAAGCACTCTTGGAAACAATTCACAATGCTTCTGTACATGTTAAAATATTTTTGTTGCTGTTCAAACTTCAGAATATTGTGAATAGTTCTAGCATTTTCCAGGGCACCTTAACTTCCAATCTTGCCACATGGAGACCCCTTTCACAAGCCCATTTTCTCACCCAATCATCGTGTGCTGAATTTTTCTGAATCTTAGGAAATTAATATACAATCTGCCTCTCAGCCAAACCTACCTCATAGAGTTGTTGTTGTGATTCAAGTTCTAGGGGTAATTTTCTGCATCATTAGCATGGAGTTCGCAAGTATGTGTATGGCATTTGCAAGGAAAACTATTTATTTGGATACCCACAACATAGCGAAGATATAAAAATAAAAAATGCTGCCAAGTTACTAATGTCCTTAACAAATAATAATTAGAGAATCACCATATTTTTACATTCCATACCCCTATTAATAATGTTGTAGTATTGCTTTGAGACTTGAAGCTGCAATCCCATACCGACTTTCTGGGAATAAATTCTACCAAACTCCCATTTTTAAAAAATAGTTTTTATTAAAGTTTTTTGTGTGTTACAAAACAAATAAAGAGGGAAAGGTACATCCCTTGTCTCCACTTTCAAGTCATAGTCTATTTCACAATTTGCCTGCATTTAGTGATACACACTTATGTCATAGACATCATGCATTTAGGGGTGAGGAGGAAGAGGGCTGAACCCCCATTTTGTTCCATTTCTCAACTTACCTTCTTGTAAATAGCAAATATAGTTCCTATCGAAGCTAAGCAGTCTATGTTGGAGGAGCCATCCAGTGGATCAAAGCACACGACATATTTACCCTGAAAGAGGAGGGACGAATCAAATGAAAAGCAAATAAATAAAAATGTTTTCTCTCTCTTAATCTTTCAAATCTGGCTGGAGTACTACGCACTGAAACAATTTTGTATTATACTAAAATACGCTGGTATAACTTTCATGGTTTCACCACCCTCCCTAGAACCCTGTGAATTATAGTTTTCTGAGAGGCAGAGAACACTGCCTCAGAACTACCTCCACAAAACTACAATTTTGTACATTTCATGCACATACCACTTTATTCAGTTTAGTAATCACACAGACCCCATTGCTCAGTTTCCATTTATTAAATTTGTCTCCCTTTCTGGTATGCAGTTGAGTTTAGCATCTTTCAGGCAAACGACTTCTTTTCTCTTCAGAAATACAATTGTGCCATCTGCTGCTAAAAGGAGAGAACAGCCCCTTTTCCCAGTCAATCTGAATGTGTACCGACCCTCTTATCTTTTGGAGTAATAATAGCTTCTTTATTCTCCTCTGAGACCAGGACACATGTGCTGTAGGAGGACTGTAGCATGTTAATAACCAGAGAATTAGATAAAACATCAAGCTTCTTCTGTTCATCCCCAGTCACATTCACAGTGCCAGCTATTCCGAACCTATAGGAAAGGGCTTCGTTATTATAGTAAGGGAACACCGAAAAGTACACATTATACTGCAATACTGTTTTACATTATTTCCTTACTATTCCCTTTTACTTGACTTTCACACTGACATGACTCAAACTGTCCCTCATGTAATTGCCCCAGATTTATAAGGACTTCCCAAACCTTTTACTAGTGATAAATCTAAATTAAAACCTGTGTTGGAACTCATCTGTTCAGAAAACTCAGCTGGATGCTAGTTATAGCAATACACTATAGTTTTATTTTGCTTGACAGCCTGAGGATAATCCCCACGACACACGGGTGATCCTAACCTGTATTTGCACAACACCGTCAAGAGAGAATTACAATCATGATGCAATGGCTGTATGGACCTAATAGCACATGAATCAACTATCAGTGATAAAATATTCTCCTCATACCGCAGAAGAAAGCTTAAATAGAAGTTTCTATGCCCTTTCCTATGCACTCAGAGGACAGCCTTATTGATTTGATTTCGGGTAAGCGTGCTTCGGACGTGAAGACTGACACATTGCCATTGATTCAGTGAGCTGGACCTGAGACTCTAAACACGATAACAATAGTTTGTGTGCGAGTGAGCAGAGACAATGCAATCTTAACAGATTAAAAAAAATTGTGGAAGAGAAATGCAAGCCTCTGTCCTGGAAATTAAAAACAGAAAATATGGATCCAGTTACAGATAGGTAGCCATGTTGGTCTGCCATAGTCAAAACAAAAAAAAAAATTTCCTTCCAGTAGCACCTTAAAGACCAACTAAGTTAGTTCTTGGTATGAGCTTTCGTGTGCATGCACACTTCTTCAGATACACTGAAACAGAAGTTGCCAGATCCTTCTATATAGTGAGAAGGTGGGGAGGGGTATTACTCAGAAGGGTGGTGGGAATGGGTGATTGGCAGATAGCTGTGATGAGCCTGTTGACGACTCTTAACGACTGCAGTAGGATAATATGGAGTAATAACAACAGCACAATAACAATTTGGCCGCCTGACTGATTAGTCTTCAGCATGTATTCATTTCTCAAGAGATGTATCTACTTCCTTTCACAAGCTTCCAGCTTATGACTTCACTCTGCTCTAGTGTTTTCATGTCCATATTTTATTGTTTTATTTTTTAATTGTGAAGTATGTTGTACCCTGCCCTGGAATAAAATTTTGAAGGGCAGCATACAGATTTCTAAAAACAAATAGATAATACTACTTCATTTGGAAGTGTTCATAATATTTTAGAGACAAGGAAGGGGTGGGCAAATGCCATTATAAATGTATGGCAGGGAAAGTGGATTCACACATGACTTGTTCACTTGAATGTCCCTAGCATATACAACTGTACAACTCTTGGAACTTTTGCAAACCCTGGGGAAATAGGGGTCATTATCACATGAAGTAAACCCTGCAGGTGTTGGCTTTATGGCTCAACGTGCACACCTGTGTTGAGTTAGGTTTTAGCAATTCTGCTTCTCTTCACAAGGACTTATTTTGCCTCCTAGGACTACTCGGTCTTTGCTCTTCCACTGTAAGCTGCAAGCAAAATTGCCATTGACAATGCACAGTATTGAGTTCCTGCGTGTACATTCTACTTATGCTATGGATGGGGCAATTTGAAGCTCATCACACATTCACTACAAACCCTGAGGTAGGTGCTGCTTTATTTGTTTCACCGAATTTTTAATTATTACTAAACACCTCTGGCACACACACTTATGACTACTGTATAGCCTGAAAAGTGTCAAAACAAACAAAAAAAAATTTCCTTCCAGTAGCACCTTAAAGACCAACTAAGTTAGTTCTTGGTATGAGCTTTCGTGTGCATGCACACTTCTTCAGATATGATGAAAAAGTGTGTTAGCCATAATTAAAAAGTTGCTTTTAAAAATTGGCTCATAAAATGGCTCCCATTGCAAATGTCATATAGATATTAAATAAAATATAGAGCCGGGGTGGTGTGCAAACAAAACTGCAAGAGAGTTAAAATACAATTAAAAACAATGCAGAACAATAACGTCGGGCTCATCCTAAAAGCTTAAACCACTGTTTACAAATAATGAATATGTGTGGCTGATCTGCGATAGGTTCACTTTCCTGATACATCGGTGCCCATGTAAAAAAAACCACCCTTTTAAAAAGACAGAAGTTGTGCTAAAGGTATGTAAACTTGTGGAGATTCTTCTACTATTTCCATTCTTGGGGGGCGGGGGAATCACAGATATTTTGCTGTCTGGTAAAAGATGCCAGACGCCTCACATGAACCAGACGCCCCATAGGTCCAGAACCATGAGGAGCAGACAGAGCCCCCTAAATCCAGTGTTCTGGATCCCCCTGAGGGACCTCTAGGTCGATACCAGACATGGAACCCCTGGAGCTGTCAAAAGAGGAGGTAGAATAGGCCCTAGTCCTTGAAAGCACCGTGTCAACAACTTCAGGTAAAGGCCAAAGAGCACAATGTAATGTCTACAGACCCAGAGTTACGGGGTCTACTCAAGAGCAAGGTGTGCCTGATGGTCCTTCACTGTCAGCAGCTGTGGCTAGAGAGTGGCTTAGGAAGCCAGAGTATTTAAGACCTCCTTCTGGAGTCTTCCTTTTGCTGGAAACAATGCAGGTTTCTGGTTCTTTGTTTCTGCTTACAGTTCCCTTGCCTGGCTGAGCTCCCTGTGAGACTGAGATTGGGCCGGGGTTTTCTGACCTTGCTTCCGGATACAGTGGTACCTCGGGTTAAGTACTTAATTTGTTCCGGAGGTCCGTTCTTAACCTGAAACTGTTCTCAACCTGAAGCACCACTTTAGCTAATGGGGCCTCCCACTGCCGCCACACGATTTCTGTTCTCATCCTGAAGCAAAGTTCTTAACCCGAGGTACTGTTTCTGGGTTAGCGGAGTCTGTAACCTGAAGCGTATGTAACCTGAGGTACCACTGTAATGTTTTGGCCCTAGACTGATTCTCTGTGCTTGAGTTTGGCTTGTTTTTTAAGATTTATTTTTATTGAAGATTTTCTTGGTTTACAAAAGCTCATGCCTTTTTTCAGGTGGTACAGTCTTACTTACAAATAGTGAGACATTAGTGTTGAGTCCAGTATAAGGTTGGGGGAAGAAGAGGGGGGTGAGGCTTATATTCTTTTCTTTAGTGTATGTTTGGGGTTTTGTGTCAGTGTCAGTTAGGTAGGTTCTCTTTCTATTCATTTATTACATTTCCTTGGTAGTGAGAGGGATCTGGGGGCAGGGTATGGTTGGCTGCAATGGGGTTTCTTTGCATTTGTGAGTGGGGGAGGGCTTGTTGGGGCAGGTAAGCCAGATTGATTCATATGCTGTCAGTGGATTCTTCTTATTGTCTTGATGGGCTGTGTATGTGATAAAGGGGAGCCATACTGGGGTGAAGGTGTCCTCTTCTATTTGTCCCTGTGTCAATTTCAGCTTATTGGTTAGCTTTTCTAGCAAGGTCATTTCCCAGACAGTTATTGGTTCAGGTTTACTTCTGACAAGTGTCGCCAATGTCTGGCTATGAGGCGGCTGAGAGTAGGTAGGTTATAAGCTCTGTATAATGTGAGTGGTCATTATAATCTTGGAAGATGTTCAGTAGGGCCAGTTGTGGGGTGAGTTCTAATACCTGTTTAGTTATTCTGCATATCTCCAGAAGGGTTGGATTTTAGGGCATCTCCGCCACCTGTGAAGGTATGTGCCTGCGGAGGTACAGTCTCTCCACTCTCACATCTTGGTGAGGTTCCCGGCCGTATCAGCACCAGTTTCTGTAGGTGAGTTTCAGAGTGAGTTCCCTTGAGTCTGGCTTGTTGAGATCATGCTGCATCCTGAACTCTGCTCTCTTGGGCATTTGTGTAAAAAGCTTTGTCCTCTTTGTACTGAGACCCTAGCTCTAGAGCAGGGGTCGGCAAAGTTTTTGTGGCTTGGGTTGGTTCACGGTCCCGCAGACGCTGCAGTGAGCTGGAGTGTGCACGCGCACACACACATGCGCAAACGCTATTTCCGGTGCTCCTTCCAGTGCGGAGGAGGTGTGCGTAGCTTCCCATTGGCTGCAGGAGCTTCCTGCGCCCTATGGGAAGCAGGCCAGCATCGCAGAAGGCGGTCCCTGCTCTGTTCCATGCCGGTTTAGCGAGGAGCATGGGAGCCGACTGAGCGGGCGGTGGGGGTCCATGGGCCGGTTAAACGACCCCCATGGGCCGCTTGTGGCCCATGGGCCTTAGGTTGCTGACCCCTGCTCTAGAGCATGACAGATGGAAGAATCACAGCTAAAACACAGGAACACAATGACGGGATAGGGTTCCCCTGGAATAAACGAAGGATGACAATTCCACACAAAATTCCTAGTGGGGAAACTTCCATATATAATTGTTGCTGAACAAAAGCAAGGAACAGTTAAAATTACTGTGTAACAAAGATTCTCCTTGGCAGTATTTTTCCAGCCTAATGGGAGAGCCAACCAAACAAAACTAATAATCGGAGTATACTCTCTGAAAGCTGTTTTTATACTAGCTTACATTTAACATTGTCATAAGGTTAATTATAACTCTTTAACCAGAAAGGATATATCCTTCAGATGTTGTTGGACTACAGTTCACGTCAGCACCAGCCAATGGTAATCTGCAATGATAGGAACTGTAGTCTAGCAACTGGAGTTAAGTACCACTGAACATAATGGGATATGCTTCTGAATAAAGATGTGTAATAACTGCATGTTTTGTATACTATTCTCTGAGGTTCTCACATTTTGTATAGTGCCACTTAGAGTTGAGGTGACAATTTCTTTTTTAAAATTTATGCATGAGATGAAGAAATGAGTCACTCGTTTTAATATGAATTTTATAAGAGTGGGTTTCTATACAATGGCCAAAATGTACGTCCATGCTGAATGAAGACAGTGTCATTCCAATCACTTCAGACTGTGTAAATTCTGACTGTACCTTAAGCCAAATTAACTGCTTGACCTTCTTGTTTGACCTTGATGGCAACAGAAGTGGGGCACACAAGAAAAGCAGCCTATTCCCATTTCTTTAAAAGTAAATAGTAATACAGGTAATTGCAGGTGCTGCCACCTCCATTATTAAAGCAGTCAGTAGTTAGTTGCAGTAGTTATTCTTAAAACTTTGGCCAAACTAAAATCAGTGACCATTTGATTGTGGAGTTTCTGTAATTTAACATACACCGTGACTGTGATACTAGCCGCCTTTCATTCCAGGCACATGGAATTCCCATACTGCTATTCTGGCCATGCCATTTAGTTTAAAAGCTTCATGCTGTGTTTAAAAGAAGGAATTCCCAACGCTCACCCCCCCCCCCTTTATATTTAAAACAATTCTTATCCTCCCCAATTCTGTGCAACTCACATATGAGCAAGGCCTGCCTTTCGAACCGCTGAAGAGATGGCCTTTATGGCAGTGAGCATCGAGTTCAGCAGCTGGGTCAGTTCTCCTGTGGCCCCTTTAACCCGCCGTCCTTTCTCCATGACATATCGGTTAAGGGTTAACATGTCTGTTTCAAAGGGGCTTCTGTCCGACATCTTGGCTGGTGAAAAGGGTCTGTTTTCTTCACTAGAATTTAGCAGTTCCTTTGCACCCGCAGTGTTGCTGCTCTTCAGTGGCAGTTTTATTTTAAGAAGAAGCAGTTGGCTTGCATACGAGAAGCGGTTTAGTAAAAGGTTCCTGAGCCCATGTGACTTACAGGCTTGGAATAGATGGGCAGTGCAACTCCTCTGAATTTTCCAGTCTGCAAGAGATCCTATTAATCTTAATCTTAACCTTCAATGCCGGCTAAAAAAAAAAAGTTGGTTTGGCAAGCCTACCCAACTATGTAATCATGTACATTTGTTTTTCAAACTTATTTTAACTATATTTTGATAATTTTTTGTTTAGTGTTTTGTTGCATTTTTATTTGTATTTTAATGAATATTTTATACCATTTTATGTGAACTGCTTTGAATTCCCCCCTTGCTGTCCCCCTTCCCCTTAGATTTTTTCCTAGGTGATTTTTGTAAAAATTAAAAACAAAATTCTCAGAACAATAATTGTCCTTCTGATGGGAAAATGTCAGTGATAAACAGTAAAAAAAAAAAAAGGTAAAGGACGACTGGGGTTGCAGTGCTCATCTTGCTTTCAGGCCGAGGGAGCCAGTGTTTATCCACAGACAGCTTTCCGGGTCATGTGGCCAGCATGACTAAACCGCCTCTGGCACAACGGAACACAGTGACAGAAACCAGAGCGCACAGAAACGCTGTTTACCTTCCTGCTGCAGCAATACCTATTTATCTACTTGCACTGGCGTGCTTTCAAACTGCTACGTTGGCAGGAGTTGGGACAGAGCAACAGGAGCTCACCCCTCCGCAGGGATTCGAACCACCAGCCTTCTGATCGGCAAGCCCAAGAGGCTCAGTGGTTTAGATTACAGCGCCACCCACATCTTTACCTGATAAGCAGTATATGTGATGCAAGTTAGCTATGTGAACGAGGACGATCTGTCCACAGAATACAAGTGGCATTTATTGCCAATAAGACCATGGCCAATCACATGCTCACCAACTAGTTTGACTGGTTTATCAGCTGCCTGGATGACTTGGTCTCTTTCCTGGAGAAAATCAACCTGGCCTCAGTTACTCATGCCCTACTTATATCCTGCAAGTAAACTGCACTACCATAATACATTTATGTGGGTGTGTCTTTAAAGACAATTTGAAAACTGCAGATGGTACAAAAGGTGGGTGTCAGAATTAGGGTTGGAGTCTGATAATTGGAGCGCATCATACTAATGTTCTGTTATCCCTTACCCCAGTATTGTTTGTTTGCAGTGAGTCATTAGATTCGAAGGCTGCATCCAGAAGTGGCTAACCCTATTTCGGGTCATGTGACATCGCATGACTGAAACTTCAAGCTGCAGCTTGAAGCACTGAATTAAAGTTCAGCCTGCAAAGGAAGAATCTTATGACAACTGGTGAGTGACACCTGGACAGCTCTGTCTGCCAAAGTGAACCACAGGGGGTAGCTACTTTCCCACTCATGAAATGTTATATATGAAATATATAATGAGAACACAACCCATATTATCTAAAGTGGCACATTAGGCACCTGTCTGTAAGGTGCCAACTTCAGTAAGTGTCAAATTTGAGCCATAGCTACAAAGCAATTGCAGCTATGGGTTGAGTTCCTTTTTGAATTGTTCCAGCTTGAACTTTCCTGTGCCTGGAATTATATTGTTTCACAGAGCAGTGTGAGGTTCCAGGTCGTTACCCAGAGTTTGTGTTTCCTTTTCAAATGAGGCATGTGGAGTCTGTGATGTCTTTATGGTTTATGGCTTATTTACACATTTGTACAAACAGAGCGCGGGTAGTGCTGTGGTCTAAACCACTGAGCCTAGGACTTGCCGATCGGAAGGTCGGCGGTTCGAATCCCCACGACGGGGTGAGCTCCCGTTGCTCGGTCCCTGCTCCTGCCAACCTAGCAGTTCGAAAGCACGCCAGTGCAAGTAGATAAATAGGTACAGCTCTGGAAGGAAGGTAAGCGGCGTTTCCATGCGGTGCTCTGGTTTCACCAGAAGCAGCTTAGTCATGTTGGCCACATGACCCAGGAAAACTGGCTGTGGACAAACGCCGGCTCCCTCGGCCAGTAAAGCGAGATGAGCGCCACAACCCCAGAGTCGTTCGTGACTGGACTTAACTGTCAGGGGTCCTTTACCTTTACAACCAAAGCCTACATCTCAAAAAGGTATCGCTTCTTCCATAGCCACAGCCTTGGATTCAGACAGACCACAAACACTGCTCTCAAGTGTTGCTCTGACTTTCCAGCTTGCTGTTGCTTCTGGCCCTGATTACTGCAACTTTCAACTCTAAACTCAGGCTTTGGCTTTCTCACTATCTTGCATACAGACTACTACTCTGCAAAAAAAAAAAACACACACACACACACCCTCATAACACTGTGATGTCAAGTGCAGAAAAGGTGGGTGTGGTTCAGCCAAAATGGACTGGGCTGGTGGGTCTAATTTGTCTTGTGGACTGATGGGTTGCGCACAACTGATTTACAGAATTGCGTTCTGCTTTTACATGTATATTTTGGTACTGAAAATCAGGATATAAATTAAATGAACCAAATAAACTGTGTTGCGTGTGTTTTGCCTTGTTTCATTGGCTAGCAAAATGAATTGAATATCCAGGGCAGGATTAAAGCATCAGCCTGAGAATGGAGTCGGCAGTAGCAGTGTAAGAAGGGCAGGATGGCAAACGAAGAGCTTTCTCAGAGTCTTGAAACTGGCCCAAAGCAAGTCTAATTTTAACTCAGCAAGAGGAGAGTTGTGCCTGTGATGATTTAGCAATATCCAAAAGCGCCTAAGGAGGATCTACTGTAGACTTGTGGAGTGCTCTTGCTCTTCATTATGGTTTCTGTTCCCCTTCTCTTAGGACACTGAAGTATCTTTTTAACAAAACAGCATTATTGTAGAATGGTAGCAATGATGTTACAAACTGGACACCCATTTCTGTGTTGATTCCAATCTGGTGGCCCTTGAACTCCGCAAACTGAGTGATTCTATTTATTTTGTCACCCATGGTAAGAATCATCTTCCAGTTGGAACCCAATAGTGAAATGTGACCAAAGCACACCATAAAGTCTTTAAAAGCTTGGGGGTATCTTGGTGTAGTAGCTTGCAAAGCTGAATTGTAAGAATCTCTAAAGAAGGCATGATATTAAAGATGCTTACCTTGTATGTATGTTGGCATATACTATAGAAGTGCAGCGATAAGTTTGGCATTTCCCAACTAGAACATTCTTCAGCCATATTTTATGTTTACTTAGAAGTAATGCCTGTTTGTTGCAGATTATTATGGTTTAGATTTGCGGCTTAATGTGCAGTCAAATCCTGCAGTTCTCAAGGAACTTATTAAACCAACAACAACCGACAACACTAAACTTTATGGAACAATTAAATAGAATATGGATTAAGACTGCATCCTTGTCTCATATTTGCACCATTGTATCTACCAGCATTTGGGCGGTACTTTTGTGTAGTCAGCCATGAGGTGAGGGCCTACTGAGTTGTAAGACTGGTCCATAAATGCAATTTTCTGATAAGGTCCATTTTCTGTCTGCAGCCTTCCATTTATTTACTTCATGAAAACGCTATGGAAAATATAATAAGAATGAAAACTGCTTAACATCGTTCAATTCTATTATTCTTTCCTAAGGCCACAGAAGAGTGGGCTTTGAAAACATGGCCCAGTTCTTCCTTAATGCCTAGTCACACATGAAGTTCCCTTTACCACTGGCCCACATTCTTCTCATTCACATTAACAGAGGCACACCCATGTTCTTGCATACACACATGGGGGTGGCATTGCTGTACTGCAGAAATGGAGGAGCCCCAGAGAATGTGGGACACCAGGAACCCATGGAGGTTGGGGGTCTCTCTCTTTGATGCATATCTTGGATTTATATACTGTATTCCACCTGTATAGAATACAAGTCATTACTTATTTCTATTATCCATTGGGCTAAAGCAGCTCCTACGAGATGCTATTTTCTTCCAAGTGAATGCAGATGCAAGTAGTCCGTGTTACTGACACCATCTGTAATGAGAGACACTGACCTTTCACCAAATGCCAAAGTTCTTTAGTCACTTGGAAGGACAGTAACTGGTGTAGCAAATGCTGCTCTAGGTGATCATTTGTTTTGAAATTTCCTTTGAGGATGAGTTTCTTATGCTTTCCTCTCTACAGAAAGCAAAGGAGAAACTAAAATGTGTGCTGATTTCTGTGTGGCTTGTAGAGATTAACAGATTTCTCCATTTCTTCTATTGTTTTGTGGGCACCACTGCCTATCTAGAGCTACCTGTTTTCTGGTTTAACTGATTTAGTATGTGTGCGAGTTTGAAGTAGCTTTCAGTTACCTGCACCTATGCACACTGATTAGCTCACAGCACAAAAGAGGAATCTTGATGTGATCGTGCAGTTGGGAGAAACTGTACAGACCAGTGGTCTGAACAAAGTCTAGATATCAACAAAAAATGCAATTCACCATTTAACACATTTATCTAACTCTCATGCTGTTGAGCCTTAAATTGTGAACTCCCAAAGCTGGAGATGACCACTGTTAACTGTGCTGCATGTGAGCTGAAATAAAAAGAGGCCATAACAGTTTCCATCCATGTTCTGGATTAACCCATCACTCACATCATAAACATTCTAGTTTTTTCAGACTACCTATGTATCCCTCTGATTTGCCCTGAAATTGCAAGCCTTCTACTACTTAAGTGGATTGTGTAAGTTACAAATGAAATAGCTTTTTAGATTTGTTTTTAATGGCACAGCAAAACGCATTGAGTTTGCTTTTTATGCATAATGAAGTAAAGGCTCTTTTGCATTCTATAAATTTGCTTCAGTCCGTAGTTTTGCACAGTTATGGTCTTTGGTCCAGTTGAAAGGCATTCCAATGGCAGATGCAGCTGCCCTCTCCTCATTTAGCTGAATGCTTCTTGACCATGGCTAGGTATTCCTGTACATCGTCTGGAGACCCCAAGACAATAGGCACACGCTGGTGAATGTTTTCAGGCACTATGTCCAAGACAGCCTCCTTGCCTGTTGTTGCAAGACCTCCAGCCTTCTCGATGATAAAAGCCATGGGGTTGCATTCATAGAGGAGCCTCAACTGGAATTACATATGTTAAAAATAACAGATCAGGCATCAGCACTGCACTTGAGCCAAATGCTATACTCACAGGAAGAGTGTGCTACAGTTGTATAGTGCTCTCTGCACAGGTTTTCTACATTGCAAATGTCCACATGATTACTCAGAAATAAGTTCCATTGTGTCCAAAGGGGATTGCTCCTCAACAACCATGCTTCTAATGGCAGTATTGGTGCATGTAGGAAATTGAGGTTTTCTTTCCATGTTTATGCTTAGAGAGGCAGTGTGATATCATAGTTACATTTCCTCCAACATTTCTCCGATGAGTATAGGGACATCCTATTCTACATCTGGAAGCTTCTCCCGTGTTTGATTTCACCGTACACATAGACATATCAACATCAGTCACCTTGAGCCAATTGCAACCTCTCTGCCTCACCTGTCACAGGACTGGTGTAAAGAAAAAATGTAAGGGAAGGGATCATGTACAACACCTTCCACAGATAAAGGGAATGATACAAAATTTTAGCGATAAGCTGCCTTGAGTCCCTGTCAAGGAAAAAGGTGGGATGATGATGATGATGATAATAATAATAATAGAAACTGTGAGAATGATTAGGAACATAAAGGTAAAGGGACCCCTGACCATTAGGTCCAGTCGTGGCCGACTCTGGGGTTGCGGCGCTCATCTCGCTTTATTGGCCGAGGGAGCCGGTGCATAGCTTCCGGGTCATGTGGCCGGCATGACAAAACCACTTCTGGCGAACCAGAGCAGCACACAGAAACGCCGTTTACTTTCCCGCCAGAGCAGTACCTATTTATCTACTTGCACTTTGACGTGCTTTCGAACTGCTAGGTTGGCAGGAGCAGGGACCGAGCAACAGGAGCAAACCCCGTCGCAGGGATTCGAACCGCCGACCTTCTGATCGGCAAGTCCTAGGCTCTGTGGTTTAACTCACAGCGCCACCCGCATCCCTATGATTAGGAACATACAAGAGAGTAAATCCTATGGAACTCAGTGGGACTTAGTTCTGAGTCAAAATGCTTCAGATGGCCGTGTAAGGATGCCCAGTCTTGACCCAGTTACCTGGGAGTAAGCTCCATTGAATACAGTGGGGCTTCCTTCTGAGTAGACAGTGTCAGACTCCATTTGCAATAAAGGACTCAACACTCCCCGTGTTTCCTAAGAAATGTCTGGTTGCAGAAGCACTGCAATGAAAGACTTTTAAAGTGGACTGGTGACCTTTTCCTTCGAAATTATAGGAAAGGCTTTGTATGCCAGTGTCACCATTTCCTTCATTTGGTGCAGGGATTTTATTTTCCATTTCTGCACTTGCACTCACTGCTTTTAATTGTCCCCTGAGACGTGGAGGATAAAGGAAACGTGGGACATTCTGGGATCAAGTCAGAAACCAGGAATATCGGGTCAGTTGGAAGGGCTGAAGTTACAGCAGGAATGGAGAAGCTGCAGCTAGTTCTTGTTGGACTTGTTGACAGCACAGCATGGCCAATGGTCAGGGATTATGGTAGTTCTGGTCCAACAGCATCTGAAGGGCCATAACTTCCATATTTATGAGTGAGTTGGTTGGATCAGAACTGCAGAGAGACCCAGGTTAGAGTCCTCACTCAGCCATGAGTTTCACTGCATATTTATTTAGTCATTATCTCTCAGGCTAACTGAATTCACAGGGATATTATAAGGATAAAAATTGGGTTGGGAGAGTGGAGAGAAGGGTGGGAACTATGTATATCAGTGTGAGTTCTTGGGGAAAGGTACACGGCTAAATGCACAGCTGGTCAACCAAACTATGCAAGAGGACAAAGCCTATTAACGGAAGTAGTACTGCTTTGCTCATAAGTAGAGGAAAAGGTCCTGTTTGTGACATTCTGTGTAAATGAGTAACTGCCTCTTATCTACAGGCTGCAGCAAGCATTGAAATGTAGTTCAGATCAGTTTTTGGCTGAATAAACACAGGTCCTTCCCTTGCCCAGTTAAGAGTTGGGAAAGAGTTTGCCATAGAAACCACTGCGCTTTCTTCTCAATTGTTGGAAGTCTGAGATTATACTTGAATTCCATGTTAGAAACCACTGTGAAAACTGAATGCAACTCGATAATGGTTGCTCTTTTGTGGGGCAGGATATTCTGCTCCTTATACAGTTGTACCTCGGGTTACATATGCTTCAGGTTACAGACTCCGCTAACCCAGAAATATTATCTCGGGTTAAGAACTTTGCTTCAGGATGAGAACAGAAATTGTGCTCCAGCAGCGCCGCAGCAGGGGGAGGCCTCATTAGCTAAAGTGGTGCTTCAGGTTAAGAACAGTTTCAGGTTAAGAACGGACCTCCAGAACGAATTACGTACTTAACCCGAGGTACCACTGTAATGATACTAGATATCAAAACTGGCAATTCAACAATTAAGCAGTTTAGTCTTTCTGCGGTCTCATATGTCAGATAGATAGTCTTTTCCAAATTTCCCAGTTTATCCAGAATGAAGTGGTAGAATCCTGAGCAGTGGTGTGGACTGTACCACTTCAGGTTGCAGGCAGGGGATGCCATTTTTTATTTATTCTCTCATGTACCAAGTTTCCTGCAAAACTAAAAGAACTAGAACATGAGGACAAAGATTCCAGCTCACTCCCTGCTGTGCTAGTTTACTGATGGCAGAGTATGTTTAACACCGGGGGGGGCACTATAAGCACTTTAATTTTTAAATTTTGTTTATTAAATTCCTGCAGGAAACTTGGTACATCCAAGGATCCCAGGGTGATTTACAATATAAAAAAACAAATATATATATAACATATTAGCAAATGAAAACAAGAACTCTCCCCCAATAGGATACCCCTATTCATGTGTCTAGTGTGTCCTATCTAGTTTAGCCCCAGTTTAAGTTGTAAGCTCATAAAATTTTAGCTTTAAGTTCCCTGAACCCAGCGACAGGGAAAGCTCTGTATGTCACAGGCGATTTGGGACAGGGTGTGTGAGAGAAATAAAGCTGAGCGCCTAAAGGCGTGGTGCCAAAAAGTATTGCAACCAGTATTAACCTAATTAGCAAGGGGAGAGAAATCCAGCTGGTGATTATAGGTAACAGCCTAGCCCAAGCGTATTTCATTCAGGAGCCTCTGATCCAGCACACAAAGGGGCAGAGATCTTTCCCAAGGATTGCTGACATTTTACCTACCACTTATTTCAGTAAATCCTTGCCTGGAAAATGGCAACATAAGGATCCACCGAGCCCCATTTTGTGCCTTTTAGAATGGGTGCTCTACTTATGTGATAAGCCCCTTACTATTTACCTTTTGTCCAGGTGCACTTTTAATTTATTTAATTTCTATACCAGCTTATACCTGGAGGTCTCAGAGCAGTTCACTTCCCCAGAACTCCCTGCACTTTTGGTTGGGAGCATCACCCAGTTCCTTGCATGTTACACCATCACAGCGCTGCTCAATTGTGTCCTATCTTGCATAGCAGAGAAGCCAGATACGTACCGGGGGAAGCCAAATGACGACGGATAGCCTTACCTCTCAACTTACAAAGGGAAAGCATGAGTTCTCCCTGCCTTTTGTTAAATATAACAGTGCCTTTCTATGACCTTGACCAGAGTGCCCAGACTTTGATAACTAAACGTGTAGTTTAGAAGGACATTCAGTTGTAAAACATGAAGAAAATAGCAGCATCACATGATGAATTCTTGTAAAAAATTAGGCTTGTGCTAGCTATGTTACCTTTCCCTTGGGGCTCTTTGAATTGGCTGGATATAGGAAGATTCCGCCATACACCAGGGTACGATGCACATCAGCAACCATGGAACCTATGTATCTGCTGCCATAGGGAGCGCTACCATCCTAGAACAGAAGATTGGTGAAATATTGTATAAGCGTTCTGAAGTTCTACATTCCCCAGACTGATGCGAAATGGATAGCAGCTGCTTCTGTCCCAGGCTGGGTCCAGATGGCAGCTTCCTGGTTGGGTGCTGTAGCATCCAATGGGAAGGACCGGAGGTGTTCCCAATAAATGGAAGCCCTTTTGCCCAGGCCATCACTAGGCTCACTATAGGAAAGCCAGCCATGCAAATGTCAGTCATGCCTCTAAGTCACACAGGAAGACAAGGAATCAGTAAATCTGTGCAGACTGCAACAAAATTACAACGTTCCTAAGCTGTAGGAAAAGCAAGCCAGTCTGTGCAATGATCACTCATGTGCCTATTGTATTGTGTTTACTACTGCCTATCAGAAATTCCAAGACAGTACAGTGGTAACTTGGTTGTCAAACTTAATCCATTCTGGGAGTTTGTTCGACTCCCGGAACCGTTCAAAAAACAAGGTGCAGCTTCCCATTGGCTGCAGGAGCTTCCTGCGCTCAATCGGAGGCCGCAGAAGTCGAACATTCGGCTTCCGAAAAACGTTCGCAAACCGGAACACTTACTTCCAGGTTTGCAGCGTTTGGGAACCGATTTGTTTGGGAGCCAAGCCGTTCAACAACCAAAGTACCACTGTACTTATAAACGGTGTGAACCTGAGTACTGTGTGCAGGTAACAATTCACACACCTTTCCATCCATTTCCCTAAGAAGAGTTTTCACACCAGGAAACTTCTAATGTTCGAACCATGTCTTAGGGTTCTCTGGACATGACACAATGGCTATCTCCATGGGTTCACTTTGTACCCACAAAATTGTTTCTAAGCTTTGTACAAAAAAGATTGGGTTGAATCCAGAGGAGCCTCTTTTGTTGGAGAAAGGTGCTTTTGACTCAACGCACAGGTGAGGGTCCCACTCACTGTGAAGTTATATAAAGCAAATATATATGGACTGAAAGAAATGTTGTCTTCCGGAATATCTTGATAACAAATTTATTTGCAGGATGTGAAAACTTACCTGTGGAAATTTCTTATTCTTGAGATATTCTGTGACAGCAGGGTCAAAGTATGCAGCATATCCCTCGTTGAGGCTGAAGATATTTCCCTTTTTCTTTATTTTTACATCCCTGTTGACCAAAATGAATTCCCCAATGGCCTAGCATATGGAAAAAAGCAAGCATTATCATTTGTACAGCATACACTTTATTCCTGAGTAAATTGCATTCGTCATTTACAAGACAAAACAAAAAATACCGCCATGTGAATCAGTGTCGGACAAGTTAATACAGGCAAAATAGTGCATGTCTACAAATGAGGACCAGCCAGAGCATATTTACCAAGTGCATCCAGTTCGCTGCAATTCCCTTGTGAAGGTATTAACAAGAGCCCTATGTGAAGGAGCGTGAGGTTTTAACTGGGTTTGGTGGAGTCACAGATTAAATTTGCTTTTTGTCTCTTAGCGTGTTAGGCTGCCGGGGTTGTAGTATGGACTGTTGGGATCTGTAATTGTTGAGTGTGAAAGGTGTGTGTGTTGCAAGGCTGATGAATATGCACAGGTTGACTTGAACTACAGGTTAGTTAGTGAATGTGGAATTTGTGTGCGTAGAGTGGAAAGTGGTTTTATGGATTTTGATGTTTTATCCATTTTGTATTCTATATTGTTTAATTTTGTTTTCTCTTGTAAACTGCCTTGTGTTCCTTTCTGATAAAAGCAGTATATAAATTTTTGGGTGGGAAACTTCAAGCACTTAGGAATACCTTTTCCAATATCCTGTTTACTAGGGCAAGGCCTCAAAACAGTTTGCAGCAGCCTTTATCAATCTTGCCCTGTTGAAACTAGAATGCTCATGAAACCATTTGTAGGCAATGACCACACTGCCATTTCTTCACAGTTGTTTGAAGAAAAAATGCTACTACATACATAGAACTTAACAGTCTAGCTGCTAAAAAAGAAACAAAAATAAAGCAAAGGACATGCAACTACTTGAGATATACATATTGGAGAATGCTGGGCTCTAACAATAGAAAATAAACTCCAGTTCTTTTAAACTGAACAAACATGGAAAAACCCAAGCAAGGCTATGCAACCTTGCTTCATCTGGAAAGCAATATTAATTGAAGCTGCATGGCATCAGCTATGTTGAAACATGCTTTCTACTGTAGAAGCACAAAGATGAAAAGATTCTAGGGTGTTTAAGGTGCCTCTCTTTCTGACACACGCGCGCACACACACAAACGTGAACACCCCACTTACTCTTTAAGACATCAGATGCAATCTGAAAGTGTACAAGAACATCTGTTAACATGGTTTTGTTGAGATGTAGATGAACAGAAGATAGTAGCCATTTCAAAACAAGGCTGAGGAAAACCTGCTGCCTTAAATTCCAAGCTCCTTAAATGTGTGGTTAGCCAGTGGCTCTCCAGATGTTGTTGGGTTCCATCTCACATCTGCCCAATCTCACGGGGCCAATTATCAGGAATGATGGGAGAGGAGTCCAGCAACACCTGGAGCATCATGATTAGCCATCCTACACACTAGTGCTAAAACGAAAGGCAGCCTTCATGTACCAAAAGGGTTTAAATTTCCTGGAAGTCTTAATTCGAATATGATGCATAATCACTTTTCAGGATCACTTGCATTTTGTGGGGATAATGACTGGCCAAAAACCTGATTATTCTTTGCGATGCTTTTGATAACCTCTGTTTTCTATGCTGCTGTGTCTCATTATACAACCTGCAGGACATGCAAAGCTTATATTGGATAATTGGGGGTAGGGAATTAGTCAACTCTTTCCCCCTTCTTTTTGTCCTTATGAGAGCTGTTCAAGTTTGGGATATTTTTAGGAACCAAGACAGTGCAAGCACCACCTCTTTAGTGAAGCTGCACACAAAGTGTACACTGGGTTTGCACTCAGTATGCCACTATGATGGAATCTAGGGCCCCCTACTGGCACCTGCAAGTAACAGGCTGGCTAGCACCTTGTTCTTCCTATCTGCTATTCAGAGCTTAAAAATAATAATTGTACCCCACCCATCTGACTGGGTTGCCCCAGCCACTCTGGGTGGCTTCCAGCATATATAAAATCATAACAAAACATTAAACATTAAAAAGTTTCCCTATACAGGGCTGCCTTCTAAAGGTTATATAGTTACTCATCTCCGTGACATCTGATGAGAGGGTGTTCCATAGAGTGGGTGCCACTACCGAGAAGGCCCCCTGCCTGGTTCCCTGTAGCTTCACTTCTCGCGCCAGAAGGCCCTCGGTGCTGGATCTCAGTGTCCAAGCTGAATAATATAACATCTGAATATGGAATGTCTAGCTATCCTGGTTGATAGCTATCCATGGATGGTGCTGAAGTAGAAGAGACTGAAGGAGCTCTGCATGAATGGAGCTGAGCAATGGTGGGAGTGACTTGGCAGGGCGAATAGGATATGTAGCACCCCTGTATTGGGAAGTTTTAAATGTTTGACGTTTTATTATATTTTGCTGGAAGCTGCCCAGAGTGGCTGGGGAAACCCAATCAGATGGGCAGGGTATAAATAATAAAATTGTTGTTGTTGTTGTTGTTCTTTTCTAGAGGAGAGTTGGGTGATCTTTGGTCCTCCAGATGTTGTTGGCCTATGACTTCCATCATCTCTGACCATTTGCTGTGGTGGCTGTGACTGATGGGAGTTTGAATCCTAGATCTGGAGGACCACTGGTTAGCGACTTGCGTTTTAAAGGCCCCAGCTGCTTCCAATTATCTGGCATGTTGAAAATTCTGTACAATTTATATCTTCTTTGTCCCACAACAACCCTGTATTTTTTTAATTTTCATTTTACTTAAAAGAAAATAGGGATTGAAAGATTGCAAGTATTTGCAACCCCTCCGTTTGTTTGATGCACAGATGCATATTTTGGTCCTTAAAAAGTATTACTTCACTTGACATTTTTACGGTGGAATAAGCTCTATTAATTTCCCTTAGAATAAACTCATTTCCCATTTGTATAAAACGATAAAAATATTTGAAAATTTCCCATTTGTATAAAATGATAAAAATATTTTTTAAAAAAGCATGACAGCAAACAATAATATTCTCATAGGCCATAACAGCATTCCTTACCGGATCAAGCATGAAACAGTTGACACCACATTCGAGAGCGAGAACAAGCATGGTGGCACTGCCATAGAGGGCATAACCAGACGCCACAAGGTTGCGCCCAGGTTGCAGAGCATCCTTCTCAGACGGTGCACCAGGAGAAACCTTGAATAAGAGAAGAAGATAGGAAGCTGCTTCATGCAGAGAAAGGCCATCTGTCCATTGAGCTTTGGCTTCCCAGTGTTTCAGACAGGCGCTATTCCCAGCTCTATGTGGAGATTCTGGGGACTGAACCTGGGATCTGCATGCAGAGCAACTGCTCTACCACTTGAGCTATATGACCCTTTCCCCAAGAACCTTAAAATCTGGACATTAAAAGCTTTTAACTTTAAGCTGTTGTTCTCTTCCCATGAAGCATCAAATATGGAGATGGTTAAAGAAAGAGGAAGAGTCCATGTCAGGAGCTAAAACAGATTTCTATGAGGCTGGCACAAGTTTAACGGCTCCATTTAGTGCTGGAGAGGAGTGGGGCTCTGTGGGACACTTGCCTTTCCTCATCACTGTAAGGTAAAGGTAAAGGGACCCCTGACCATTAGGTCCAATCGTGACCAACTTTGGGGTTGCGGCACTCATCTCGCTTTATTGGTCAAGGGAGCCGGCATACAGCTTCCGGGCCATGTGGCCAGCATGACTAAGACGCTTCTGGCGAAACCAGAGCAGCGCACGGAAACGCCGTTTACCTTCCCGCCGGAGTGGTACCTCTTTATCTACTTGCACTTTGACGTGCTTTTGAACTGCTAGGTTGGCAGGAGCAGGGAACAAGCAATGGGAGCTCACCCATTCACGGGGATTCGAACCGCCGACCTCCTGATTGGCAAGTCCTAGGCTCTGTGGTTTAACCCACAGCGCCACCCGTGTCCCCTTCCTCATCACTGTAGCAAACTATTAATCTGAAGTATCTCATTAAGACTTCTGCTTGGCTAACAAACAACTTCATTATTGGTTTGTGTGACTGTTTATCTTTTCAAATTAGGTTGAGTAAGGAATCACGTGACTGTCAGCCTCATGTATGGCCCTGCTTGTGGGTTTAAAAGCTGCTTGCAGTTGCCATGTCCACAAGCTGTCTCAGAATCCCTGGAGGTGGGCACTGGATTCTGGGAACATATGGCACAAAGCCCAATTTCCTCCCCTTTCCCTTTTAGAGTTCTGGAGCTTGGAGGTGGTATGTTGTACAGTGGTACCTTGGGATGCGAATGGGATCCGTCTGCGCATGCACGGGTCACCGTTTCCGCACATGTGTGTGACGTCATTTTGACCGTCTGTGCATGCGCACGCTGCGAAACGCGGAAGTAACACGCTCGGTTATTTCCGGATCACCGCAAAGCGCAACCCAAAAATACTTAACTTGAAGCACATTTATCCCGAGGTATGACTGTACTCACAACTGTTTTTTACAAGAGTAAGGTGTCCCCAAGAAAAGGTAGAGACTCCTGCCCACATTATCCATCTTCCAATTTAGGCTCCAAGTGCATCCCTGATTGGCATACCCATATGCGAGTGAAAATGGAAAAGTTACATCAATTATTAAGCCAATTGTATACATGCCAAAGTTGCATTGGAGGGATATTTGAGAGTCAAGAATGACAGCACTGAGCTGGATAGGCCATTGGAAGTTCCTTTTGACCCTTATATAGTAAATAAGCATAAAATAGATAAGACCTGGCTGTCAATACACTATCTTATTTTGCTGTTTGGCTGAGGTTAGGTTTTAAGTTCCAGAGTATATGATTCAAAGACATCTTATTCTAGAAGCTAAACAATTAAAACGGGGGGTGTGCCTTAGACACAATCAGCTTGCATATTTAAAAACATGTTAGTCCAGAACTTCAGGTCTCTTTAAACAGTTTAACTGCCTGTCAAAATAAGGTGCAAGTAATATCCTCTCTGGAGTTAACAGAACTCTTACAAACAGAAGTGCTTTGAGGATTACATAGCAAGTTTGCAGGTTTTGCTGCAAGATCATTTCCCTGTGTGAAAAGTCAGTTTACACCGTTAAAACCCATGGAACAGATTCCATTAAACCAGCTAACCCCAATCCACTTCAACAAAAGAAAATCTGATATAATTTTATTTTTGTTTCACATATTACATTCACTCTGTTCAGTTAACCCTTGTCCCTACTGGCTGACATTGAGAACGTAAAATGTTCAGTATTAATATAAGCAGAAACCCAGTCCTCAAAGCAGTGTATTTTCTTCATTACTCCTGTTACCTCACTACTTCCGTAAGCAACCATTAAATATATCCTACCTTTCTGTAGATAGCAAAAATGGTCCCAATAGAAACAAGGCAGTCAATGTTGGATGAGCCATCAAGTGGATCCATGCAGACTATGTATTTGCCCTAGAAGATAGAAACATTCAAATATTCTTAAAATTAACTAGATGTGTATAATGCTTGTTTCACTGCTAAAATACTCCGACTGAATAATGCTTTTGAGGGTGATTTCAGGCAACTTTCACACTAATGATGGCTCAATTGCCAATGGCTCTTACGTAGATGAGGATTAAGTGAGAAAGGAGAATCGTGTTAAATATGCGTTAGGTACCCACAGCCTTTTTTTTAACGTATTTTTTATTAAATATTTATCGGTTTACAAAAGTATGTGCAATGTCTCTTTTTTCAAGTTACATTTTCTACAGATCAGTTTCAAGTGTTGAGACATTAGTGTTACATTAGGAAGAAAAGGGGGAAAGAGGTGGAGGGGGGCATGGTGAGTGGGGGTGGAGTCGGGTGGCGATGTTTCTATTTTACTCAATGTATGTGTGGGGTTTTGTGTCAGCGTTGCTTGTGCAGGTTCTCTTGGAAGAAGATGCCTTCACCCCGGTATGGCTCCCCTTTATCACATACACAGCCCAACAAGACAACAACAAGATTGACAGCATACAAATCAATATGGCTAACCTGATTCAAAAACACCCACCCACCCCACTCACACATGAAAACAAAGTTCACCACAGCCAATCACAAATGAACAACCGCACCCTAGGCCAACAGGGAAGGGCTATTGTACAAAACTGATTACTTAAACTTTTGTTAATCTGATGAAAACTGTTGATGGCAGGGATAGCCAAAGTGGTGCCACCAAATCCCATCAGCCCCAGCCATCGTGACTTCGCTGGGGCAGCCATTCTCCTTCTCACTTTTGTTACTGTGCACTTACAAACATCCCATGCTCCTTGTCTTCCTCCCTCTGCTTTTTTCTGCTACCATCACACTCTCCCAAATCTACCCGCCATCTTATCAGGCATGCAAAGGCATTGCCCATGCCAGCTTCACAGTGCTGCACTCCCAGTCCCTCACACACATTAGTAACACACGCACAGCTTTATTGCGGTCCATAGACCCAAAATACACAGTACAACAACAGCATATATCAACACTTATAAAGGTGTAGGATCGGCCTTGCTAGCCAACACAGGAGCTTTAGCCTGTATGTACTGATTTCTCCTGGACTCCAACTCCCAACAGCCCCAGGCATGCATGGTCACTGGTCAGGGCCGATGGGAGTTGTAGTCCAGTAACACGGGGAGGACCTCAGGCCCTGCTGTGCAGCAGTTGTGGGGTATGTCCCTGCCACTTCTATCCTCCCAGGCAATGTGTGCCTCCTGCATTAGTAACAGGATACTTTTTGAATATCTCAACCAACTGGCGATTTTGCATATAGTGTTATGTGAAGAGTCCATGCTGGCATATAGAAGACTGCAAGGAAAACCAGTCCCGTATTTGGTCCCATCAAAGGAAGTTGAAGTCAGGTCCATCCCGGTGGGGCTGGGTGCTGATAAGCAGACTTACTTCAACATACCTTCTTCAAAACTTCCTCATATAATGCAAATTAATGAATTTGCTGTAGCTCAGGCAACAGGGAGTAAGAGTTTAGAGTGGACATCATCTAGTTTAGCCCTGACAGGAGTTATCAGGAAACATGGAATACCAATCCTACATTTGACAAGATAATGGGAATCAGAGACTGGACAGGGCTTAGCATGGAGAAACAGGTGGATGGAAAGGGTATTTACTCTTTCCGCTCATCAATTATCTTCTGCAAAATGCCTTTTCCTGGCTGTTTTTCCTGCAGTTGGGCTCACTTCCAGTTTTGAAAAACTTGAGAGAATCAACAGGCAGTGAAAGGATTATATGCACCCCTTTTGCCTACTAATTATCGCCACCAATGCCCTCCCTACCATTTAGCAACACAAGAAGGGAGCCATTTCCCTCATAATGTCTAGCGCCACAGGCAACGGAGCAGAGCCTGCTTACGTTTTTCTGACCTCAGAAGGGCACTGCCCTTTGTCCTGTTTTCTGTATCTTAGGTTAATTTTTACATGTTTGAAGAGACAGCTGTTGCTCAATGCCAACGGGAAAGCAAGCATTGGGATAGTTTTGAGAGGTACTGACTTGTTTATCTTCTTCCACTATAAGGGCATCTTTGTTTTCTTCAGAGACAATCACACAAGTTGTGAAAGATGACTTCAGCATGTTGATCACCATGTCATTGGAAAGGACATCCAGTTTCTTGACTTGGTCTCCTGTCACATTGGTAGAACCAGCAATTCCATATCTGAACAGGGAAGAATAGATGACCAGTAAAAGATTTGTGTGTATGTTTAAATAAGTAGGGCACATGTCCCAGCCACTCTTGTATCAAATATGATTTCGATATCTCACACAGATCCCCAAATAATTTGGTTCCACCAGGCAGGTCTTGTTATCCTCAGTGAGGGTTGCACCCTTTCTTTCAATAATTAGTTAAGAGTTCTATATTGAGACAGGTAGGCAAGAAACACACAGACAAGTATCTTGACTTATTCATATATATTTCCAAACTGATGTTTCTTTTGTAACTCTCAAAAGAGATCACACCACCCTTCTTAATTTTCATTTTAATTCTTAAAATCTTAATACACTAGTATGTTCTCTTACATCTCTGCTGAAAACTGCAACAGTGTAAATAAAAATATTCTCACAGCGCCTGATATTTCTACAACAAATTAAAAAATAGCTGCAAAAGATGCCAGTAGTGTTATTTCCACTCCCTGAAAGAGAATTACCTGAAGAGAGTCAACATCTAGCAGTCTCCCCCAATGCGATCCAACCAGTTAAGCACTTTTAAATCTCACTGATTTGAACCAACAAAACTTTAATTCATGGTTAACTTTCCATCTGAAATAGATGGGACTAAAATGGCTTATTTTTAAACTGCCAAATATATACGTATTTTTTAAAAAACAGGGGACAAACTAATTATTTGATCTTTGTTGTCCTTTAAAGCCATTTCAAGGCTGAATTGAGCAAGGGAACTCATGTGTGATTGAAGCAAGCACTCGGATATGAAAAAAGCGTACCTTGAACTGTAAATATTACCTTGCTCCAATGCAACAAAGCTGTCCAGATTATAATCAAAGAGGGCAAAGGCTAAAGCTTGCTTCTGTATTTCCCTGAAATTCTTTTAATGCTACTGTTTTGCTTATGCAGCCTTGTATTTTAAATGTTTAATATCATATAATTGTAATGAATTCATGCCATAATAAAATCACATAGATAAAATGTGAATATCACCTAGGACCACGTAGTAAGAAATTCTGCTGAGATGTTGTCTGAGTAACACATTAACAATAATGCAGATAAGAGAGTCACAGTGTATCAATAGCACCATAAACGGCTACTGTTCAACTTTGCTTTAAATTAGCTATATATTGCAATTGAGGAAAGACCAACATAACCGCCTGATAAAGAGTTTTAACGAAATATGTGGAAACAGATGTACACATGGATAGTGACAACATCAGTGTCTCTGTCTTCCTCTTTCCATGGAGATGGAATTACAACAGGTTGCACTTTCATCATGACTTGCTCATGAAAGAGTAAACATCGTAAAATGGCAATCGCGCTCAGGTTTCATTGTGAGATCTGTACTTCGATGTTTTTTTTGGTTTTAGGAATGGAGTGGGAAAATGCATTTATATTGTGTTCCAAAAGACGGAGAAATATGGGACTAAACCAAAGCTTTCTAAGCAAGGGTGCTTTTCCTCTTTCCTGTAGTGCTCTGAAATACTGTCAACTAACTTTTATATCCAGTTTAATTTATGTTCAGTTCATTAATTTATGTTTCCATGGAGAGGGGAAAACTAATCAGGAGTAAGTCACCAACGCCAACAGCTTTAAAATGAGATTAAAAAATCATAGACTGTTGGTGACTTCTGCTCATTATGGCTGTATGCCTCTCAATACTAGTTGGCTGGGGAACAGAAGTGGAGAGCCTAGATGTCAACTTTGCGGGTTTCCCACAGGCATTTGGCTGACCACTTTGAAAACAGGATGCTGGACTAGGCAGACCTGTGATCTGATCCAGCAGAGCTGCTCTTACGTTATGTTGTGCATACAGGTTATGAAGAAATAGTGTATCATGTGAAGTAATCTTCATACTGGCATGCACCACCAGATTAAAATGCAGCCCCAGGATTTCCATTAGACAGGATGTGAAATATCCTAGTGCATGTCATAAATACCGATATGGTATTAGATAGTTAGCAAATGAATCTTCATTGCCAAGATGAAGTATGTGATAGAATGAAAGGAACCCAGGACGGTAGAAAATTAGGGCTTGGGAGTTGATAGATGCTAATTTAAGGAGATTTTGAAGGCAAATGGCATCATAAACACTGGAGTGGGCCCTAGGTAAAGGTAAAGGGACCCCTGACCATTAGGTCCAGTCGTGGCCGACTCTGGGGTTGCGGCACTCATCTCGCTTTATTGGCCGAGGGAGCCAGCGTACAGCTTCCGGGTCATGTGGCCAGCATGACTAAGCCGCTTCTGGCGAACCAGAGAAGCGCACAGAAATGCCGTTTACCTTCCCCGCCAGAGCGGTACCTATTTATCTACTTGCACTTTGATGTGCTTTCGAACTGCTAGGTTGGCAGGAGCAGGGTCCAAGCAATGGGAGCTCACCCCGTCGTGGGGATTTGAACCGCCGACCTTCTGATCTGCAAGTCCTAGGCTCTGTGGTTTAACCCACAGCGCCACCCTAGAGAGACCCAAATAAAGATAGGAGTGGGTATTCAGCTTAAGTTTTACTCAAGAGTAGACCTATTAAAATTAATGAACGCGACTAAGCAAGCTCATGAATGTCAACAGGTCTACTCTAAGAAAACCTTAGTTGAATACCACCCAGGGAGAATACAGAGAACACAGAGCCCACGCAGATATTTGGGCCCGGGACTCAAGGCTGATCTCTTTCTCAAGCAAAGACAACATTTGCTGGCATCTTGGTGGATCCTGGGCTGCTTCAGAGACCCAAGCAGAAACCTCAGGAAAGAGGTGATGTCAATAAAATATAATATAGGGAAAGACCACTTCCAGGTTATTGGGGGGGGGAGGATTTGCCACTAGACTACTGGAAGGGGTTTCCTGAGGTTTTGTGGGGCCCCAGACTTTCCTGGACTACAGTTCCCATCATTTTTACCTATTGATCATGCTGGTCAGGCTTATGGGTGTTGGAGTACAACACCCAAGGGAACCATGCCTTCCCCTGCGCTAGGGCCCTGGGCTGCTGACCCGGGACACTTGGCGGAAGATCTGGGGTGGGGGGGCTGAGAAAGGCAAACCAAAGCGCCTCCCCCCGCTTAGGGAGGAGCAGCGACGGGCGAATTCAAGGCGAAGGATGCAGGTACTCGGCGGACTCACAGGTTAGCGATGCCCGCCTTGCGCACGGCGGTGGAGATGGCCTTGACAGCCGTGCACAGCGAGTTCAGGAGCTGCGTGAGCTCCCCGGTGCCCCGGGCTTTCCTGCCTTCCTCCATCACGAACCGAGTCAGGGTGGTCACGTTCGTGTCGAAGGTGGATCGGTCCGTCATGGTGACTGACACCCAAAGCAGCGGAGGCGACGAGAGGGTTGCTGCAGCTGCGCTCTGGAGACGACAGCTTTCTCCGGAGCCCGGAACTATCTACCACTCCGGGGCGGGAAAAGTGGGTGGAAGGAAAGAGGCGTCGACCTTCCCTCGCTCAACGGACCAATCCTGCCAGGGGGCGGGGTGGGGGCGGCTCTATCCCGGCTCAGGGGCGGGGAAAGGAACTTAGGCACCTCCTTGCGCATCCAGGTGTTGCAACGTTCCATCGCTGGACCACTTCGACGCTGTTGGAGATGCTGGGGGGAGACGCTGGAACGAGGCCGCAGCTGCCCTCGCGTGGAAGGGAGAGGCGGAGGAGGGGGAAAGGAGAAGCGGGAACCATAGAAGAGGAAGGCAGGCCGGGGAAGTGGCCGACGAGGCGTTGGGGAGGGAGAGCCGGAGGTTGGCTCTCTGCTGCGGCGCTGGGCGTCTTTTTTGCCGCGTTCTGTTTGCTTAAAGCTGGGCGGGGAACTTCCTTGTCCTCGTGATAATAAGTGGCAGTTTAGGCGGAACTTGGCATAGGGATCCTCTTGGGGACTTCGTTCAAGCCCTGCAAAGACGAAAATAAAAAGAGTGGTAAGAAAATTAAATAGGATTCGTGGGGGCTTCAGAATGTTACAACCACTGGAGCGTCATGTATTCCCGCCTTATTCCTTCAGGAGCAACAACGTTTGAGTCGGCTGGTAGCTTCTGCATCCTGGTGGACTCAGCTACCTTTTCACAGTATTCTAATTTTCTGAGATTGTTAATTTGGGGTTTTCATAATCATCACAATTATAACAAATAAAGGCTTGACATATCTCGCTTTGCATGTCGTGAGTATCTCATATATTAGTTTCACCTTTTAAGTTGAATTACTGAAATAAATGAACTTTTCCATTATATTCTCATCTTTCGAGTTTCACCTGGAGATCGGTAAAGAAAAAGCGTTTTGTATGCGATATAACACTGTGACGCCAGATGGCGCTGTGGAATTCCCTTTTTGCCAACAGCGATTCCTCATTACAGTATAAAGGTTACAACGCATTTTTCTGAAACACTCTTTGATATGTCTAGAACCAGCCTGTGACAGTTACTATTACTACTAATGACTACTAGGAATACCTTCCAAAGGAAGAAGCCTTTTTACTTTCAAAGTAGGTGCCTTCCTCTGTCGAAGATGCGTGGTGTTGGAAGGGCCATAGGAGGTCCGATGCAGGATGCAACTCTCTAAGACAGGGGTCAGCAAACTTTTTCAGCAGGGGGCCGGTCCACTGTCCCTCAGACCTTGTGCGGGCCAGACTATATTTTGAAGAAGAAAAATGAACAAATTCCTATGCCCCACAAATAACCCAGAGATGAATTTTAAATAAAAGGACACATTCTACTCATGTAAAAACACACTGATTGTGGGACCGTCCGTGGGCTGGATTTAGAAGGCGATTGGGCCGGATCCGGCTCCCGGGCCTTAGTTTGCCTACCCATTCTCTAAGACGTGGCTGTCAAGCGAAGGAGGGCCCACAATGGCCCCCCCCAGGCAACTGTTCTGCAGCTCTTTCCCTTAAATACCCCCACGTCCTCCCAAAGGCTGTTTCTCACTTTCATACAGCTTTTATCATTAGGACGTTTGTCCTGATGTTTTGCTGAAATCAACTTGCCTGTCATTTTCAACAGAGAACATAGAAGCCAACTCCTAGGGGCCAAGGTCCCTTTGTGAGCCCCCCCCTAAAAATTTGAAGGGGTCAGCCCCCCCAACAGTTCTTGGGCATTGTCATTCAAATGGTTTGTGTACACAATGACTTGTGATTGATTATTCAGGGCAGAGCTTTTGTGGGCCTCCCCAATATTTTATTCAAGTTGGCCAGAGAACCAGCCGGTCTTCATGCTCTTCATGATGACAGCCCTTCAGATAGATGAAATCTACTGTCATCATGTTTCCCCTTAATCTTCTCTTCTTGAGGCTAAGCATACGGGCCTGCAGGAACAGGTCCAAGGGTGTATCCAATCCTGCATCCTCTTCTCCCAGTGCCAACCAGTGCAGGAAACCCACAGGTGGGACATGAGCACAGGAAGAGAAGAAGAAGAGGAGGAGGAGTTTGGATTTGATATCCCGCTTTATCACTACCCAAAGGAGTCTCAAAGCAGCTAACAATCTCCTTTCCCTTCCTCCCCCACAACAAACACTCTGTGAGGTGAGTGAGGCTGAGAGACTTCAGAGAAGTGTGACTAGCCCAAGGTCACCCAGCAGCTACATGTGGAGGAGCGGGGAAGCGAACCCGGTTCACCAGATTACGAGTCCACCGCTCTGAACCACTACACCGCACTGGCTCCCCACCCCAGTTTCCAGCAGCTGCTATTCAGAAGCATTTCTGCCTCCAGCTGTGGAAGCAGAGGACAGCCAATGTAGCTAGTAGCCAGCAGTAGCCCTCTCCTCAATGAACCGAACCTCTTTTAAGGCCATCTAGGTTGGTGGCCGTCACCAGAGCCATCTTAAGTATATCCGGTGCCGTGGTGCAAAGATCCCTACAGCCCCCCCCCAGTGGCGTAGCGTGGGGGGTGCAGGGGGGGCGGGTCGCACCAGGCGCAACATCTGGGGTTAGGGCAAATCCATGGGTTAGGGGGTGCAAATCCACGGGTTAGGGGGCGCAAATTACTTGCCTTGCCCCGGGTGCTGACAACCCACGCTACGCCACTGCCCCCCCCCATTTCCCAGAGTTGCCAGCCTTTTTACGGCGCTGCCGGCAGCTTTGCGGGGCCGGAGGAGGCGGGCAGCGGCTGGAGGGCAGCTCCTCCGGCGGGGAAGAGGCGAAGGCTCTGGGTGTGGCGCTGCTCCAGCGAGGCAGGCGAGGGCAGCGAGCTGATGGTGGGAGGCGCCACGTCCAGACTCCGCCTCTTCCCTGGTGCCCATGCCGTGGTGGCCATGGCAGGCGGAGACTCAAGGCGTGGCGCTGCTTCGGTGCAGCATGGCGGAAGTGGGCAAGGGCAGCGAGCTGATGCCAGGAGGCACCACGTCCAGACTCCGCCTCTTCCCTGGCGACCTCCAGAACTTGGCACCCTGGCACCCTATACCACTTGCCTCTGTGGGCAAGACGTCCCTGGCCATCACTGCCTCCTGTAGGAGAGAGTCTCATGGATCCACTATGTGCTGGGCGAAGAAGGACTTTCTTTTGCCTGTCCTGAATCTCCCAACGATCAGTTTCGCTGGATGTCCATGAGTTCTAGTCTTCTATCTTTGCATCCAATAGTATATGTCACTTTATTCTGAATATCATATTTGTTCCTTAACTGGAAATTCCTTTTCTCTCTTTCCCCCTTATCCTACATATTTATATTTAATGTAAAAAAAAACCTCATCGCTGTCATGCAACTCCATATGTTGGACATAAAAAAGGTAAAGGTAAAGGGACCCCTGACCATTAGGTCCAGTCATGGCCGACTCTGGGGTTGCGGCGCTCATCTCACTTTATTGGCCGAGGGAGCCGGCGTACAGCTTCCGGGTCATGTGGCCAGCAGGACTAAGCCCCTTCTGGCGAACCAGAGCAGTGCACGGAAACGCCGTTTACCTTCCCACCGGAGCGGTACCTATTTATCTACTTGCACTTTGACGTCCTTTCGAACTGCTAGGTTGGCAGGAGCAGGGACCGAGCAATGGGAGCTCACCGTGTCACGGGGATTCGAACTGCCGACCTTCTGATCGGCAAGCCTTAGGCTCTGTGGTTTAACCCACAGCGCCACCCGCATCCCTCTGTGTTGGACATGGGCAACCTCAAATCCTATAGAAACATTTTGAAATGGAATTCCTATTAGGTTGTTTAACACATAACAAAATATGTTCATATATATACATGACCAAAAGGGCTATTTAACAAAAAATATTCCAGAAAAATGCATATGCCTGATTTATTTATTTTGAAAGCAAAAAAAATCAGGATTTAAGCTTCATACACAACATCAGCTCATGAGTTAAACCATAAATGATTTATTTCAAATCCATAGCAATTTTGTGCTTAATTGTTTTATTCCTAGTTGTTCCTGCTAAACACAGGAAGGGAACTTCATGAATCAGATTTTCAAATTAGCTCAACTTCTATTTTCATGGAGAAATGAAGTTTGTGTCAAAGCTGTAATACTTTTCCTCATTGAATGTAAGTAATGAATCCATCCTGAGATTTTTAGATGCTTTAAACAAAATCAGAGTATTTTTCAAGCACGTAACTCCCTGCAATTCGGCTCCAGCCTCAATCTTGTTGCAATGCAATAGCTCATTATAGGCTCTTTCTACATTTGGAAGGACTTTCTGGTTCATCTGACAAAACTTCCAGTGCACTAAGAAGCCATGCATGAAAAGATGGCCTTTGAAATGTCTAGGCACACAAAAAATACTTTTTATGTACAGAACAACTGCTGGCCCAGAGATGGAAAGAAGACAAGGTCCCTACCAGAGAGGAATGGCAAACTCAAGTTGATGGACTATGCCAAAATGGCAAAGCTGACTGGAAAACTGAGAAACAAAGAGGACAAAAACTTTACAAAAGAATGGGAAAATTTTTGTAAGTTATCTAAGAGACCACCGTAAGCAGATGGAAACATTGGCAGGATTTTGATTTCACTTGTAGTGTAAAAATTATCATGGACAATATGGATTGATATAAAAGTTAGAGGTCAGAAAAAGATGCAGTTTTAAATATTTAAAATGGGACTCCATGGAGGGAAGTCCTGAGATTCTGGGGAAATCTCTGTATATGGATATAGATTTGGTTTTTTATAACTTTGTATTGTTAAAATCAAATAAAAATGATTAAAAAAAATGTCTAGGTGCAAAGTATAGGTTCAACTGTTATTTACTGCATGTAAAAGAAAGAGGAAGGAAGAATAAAAAGTCACAACATTTCAGAAAAAAGAAAAGCACACAGTAGCAGCTTATTTCAGTTCTTAGCTGCCATGGGTGTAGCCAAGGGGGCAGCAGGGAGGGGCAGCTGCCCACCCAAATAAATGAAAATCAATAAAACTACATAGCAAACTGCAGTTCTGCCCCTCCTAACAAAAATCCTCACTATGCCCAGGCTAGCTACAAGCTCTTTTCTATTTATAAAGTGTAAATAAAAAAAGTTTTACAACTAGAAACTCCAGTAAAGTCCAGGGACCGTACCTGGGCAGTCTTGCCCCATTTACTAAGCTTAGCATAACACAGCAGCAGTGCCAGCCCAAGCCACTGAGTGCCCTTGTTAATTTAAACATAGGGCTGGAGTGTAAAACTATTGGTCAGAGGCTTGAACAGCAGCATGACTTGCTCAAACCGCTTTTTAGCTTCATATACAGCTAATTAAGGTGGTGTGGTTGTTTGCAGTCTGCATTTTAATGTATTGCAAATGCTGTAGAAATTAAATGAAGAAAAAAAATTAATTGCAAATCCCCACACACTCCTTGTTTGTTCAATACTAGCTTTCATCAGTACTGTTTTTCCAGGAAAAAGAGGTTTCGGAACTCACCAAGAACGCCTCTCCTTTGTTCTCTTAGAATAGCAATTTCACCCACCTGAGAAGTGCCAGAACTCAGCTCCCACTGAAAATAAGGCCTGGCTTTCATTTCATTATTTTCCCATTTGCAATCTTATATAGTTAATATAGTTAAATTTAGTAACCTCTCTCACATACATGGTTTTGTCAATTATGTCACGTCTATACTACTGCCAAGATCACTATACCTTAACAAAAAGTTGGATGAAACTTCGCAAAGTTTAACATGGATACAGCTTTCTAGCAATAGACTATGTCACTTAAACCTGATCCCATATAGCACCATGGGTAGGCAAGCTAAGGTCTGGGGGCCAGATCCAGCCCAATTGCCTTCTAAATCCGGCCCACAGACGGTCTGGGAATCAGCGAATTTTTACTTGAGTAGAATGTGTGCTTTTATTTAAAATGCATCTCTGGGTTATTTGTGGGGCATAGGAATTCATTCATTATTATTAATTTTCAAAATATAGTCCGGCCCCCCACAAGGTCTGAGGGACAGTGGACCGGCCCCCTGCTGAATAAGTTTGCTGACCCCTGTAATAAGCATTCATTTGCCTTTACGGTCTTCCATTTGGAAATGTGGAATTGCCTGTATTACACAATATTAGCAGCAGGAGGCATTGCTTTTTCATTGTATGGATCTCAAAACCTCACACCCACAGTCCTTTTCCTGACATGCCAGCAGCCCACTTGTCAGAAGAGTTATTAAGCCCAGTATGCTGCCGGCACTGGATGCGAGATGGGCCAAGCAGAGGGAACACTCCATGCACATTCTTTTAAAAGGTTAGGTCCTCTGTGTGTATTTCATTACAGTAAGAGACTGCAGCAGCTTGCCATGTGGATGAGAGACACCAAGTGATACGCCACAGATTTGCAGCCGCCTTGCTAATCTGAAAGTGTTTCAGCCTGTTTGCTAGAGTGACTGAGAACTGCCAGCAGAAGGACAGAAAGGTGAAGCTAAACAGGCAAATAGACAAGATGAACAGAACATATTTCTGCATTCATCTATTTACGGTGGTACCTCGGGTTACAGATGCTTCAGGTTACAGGCGCTTCAGGCTACAGACTCTGCTAACCCAGAAATAGTACCTCGGGTTTAGAATTTTGCTTCAAGATGAGAACAGAAATCAGACTCTGGAGGCGCGGCGGCAGCGGGAGGCCCCACTAGCTAAAGTGGTACCTCAGGTTAAGAACAGTTTCAGGTTAAGAACGGACCTCCAGAACGAATTAAGTTCTTAACCCGAGGTACCACTGTATTTTAGATTCAGGTAGGTACCCGTGTTGGTCTGTCATAGTCATAATAAATAACAAGATGAAATATTTTTTAAAAATTTTTTTATTTAAAGATGATCCAAAAAGAACTCCCTTAAGAGAATCAAGTCTTTTTGTCTTAAGAGAGTCTTGAAAAGAACCTTTCTAAAATAAATAAATATATAAATATATAAATAAATAAATAAATAAATAACCAACCTATTTATTTTAGGTTAGACATCAGTATGTAAAACCAAGGCAAGTTTCATCACAGAAGGATATTGAGAAATCCTATCTACCTTTGGTTACACTAGGCATAACAACTGACAGCTTCCCCAACTGCTATTCCAGTGCAGCAAGTCTTAGGAAAAAGGGAGACGAATAACCTTAAGAAATGAGGATATTGCAGGGTTAGAAAATCCATAACCGAGGCTATTTATAGTGCAGCCCTCTCCAAGTCTACTCAGGAGAAAGCCCCGTTGGCTTCAATGGGCTTAGCTGCAGGTAAGTGCCTATACGATGGGCAGCCTTATGCTGTGCTGCGTTGACAGGAGTAGAAAATGCCAGGCAGGAAACAACAGGACCGTCCCATCAAAATAAAACGATGTGGGTGAGCCAGTGCCACATTCAGAGTCCTGCCAGCTTGCTCTGATGAGGGCAGAGTTCTCTGTGTGTCTCTTTTAAAGAAAAAACAACCAGCAGTCCCTATTTTTACTATTTTCCCTCCCAATGGAGCTCCAGACTGGCATAGATGGGAGACCTGACATGGGTGGCAGCTGGGATATGAGGTGATCCAGTGGATCTTCAGGGTCTGCCACCTGCAGGAACTCCACCTTCAGAGCTCCAAGGGGCTTCCCAGGCAGATCAGCCTGAAAGGCACTTTCGCACAATCTTATTTCTCTCAGCTTCCCTTCGGGTTGGAATTTATCTGAAGCAGAAGGAGCGAAAAGATAATAATAAAAAGCAGTGCTTTGTTTCTAAAAAAAATGTTTCGGGGTATTCTCATTTTGACTCAAGAAAATCGCCATTTTATAGTTCAAATTGGGAAAAATAAATACAGTGGTACCTCGGGTTAAGAACTTAATTTGTTCCGGAGGTCTGTTCTTAACCTGAAACTGTTCTTAACCTGAAGCACCACTTTAGCTAATGGGGCCTCCTGCTGCCGCCGCGCCGCCGGAGCACGATTTCTGTTCTCATCCTGAAGCAAAGTTCTTAACCCGAGGTACTATTTCTGGATTAGCGGAGTCTGTAACCTGAAGCGTCTGTAACCTGAAGTGTATGTAACCTGAGGTACCACTGTACAGTAAATGGACAAAAGTACAAAGATACACAAAATGTTTAGGGCAGGCATAGGCAAACTTGGCCCTCCAGATGTTTTGGGACTACAACTCCCATCATCCCTGACCACTGGTCCTGTTAGCTAGGGATGATGGGAGTTGTAGTCCCAAAACATCTGGAGGGCCGAGTTTGCCTTTGCCTGGTTTAGGGGTATGTGTACCCCTGCGTACCCCCAGAAAAAGCACTGATAAAAAGAATCCCACTACAACTGCCACATCATACCTGTTCCACATTTGTAAGAACTCAGTTTAGTGTGGCAGCCCCTACACTTTGGAACTCCCTGCCTATGAAGATCAAGCCTTCATTGTACTATTTTGGCACCTGTTAAAAACATTCCTGTTTAGACAAGCCTACTCAGATGCTTATAGAATTGTAGAGTTGCAGGACTTTTTTGCCCAGTGGGACTCAAACACATGATCTTGAGATTACGAGTCTCATGCTCTACTGACTAAGCTAAAGAAAGTTTGAAAGTTGAGGTAACTTTAATCTGCTTTACTATTTGAACTTACGTATGTTTTAAAGTAGGGTTGTATTTTTTATTTATTTTTTGCTTTTTTGTAAACTGCTTTGAGGTGTTTAACAACCATATGGTGTGTAACTTTTATGAAATAAATAAAGTAATAATTTTTAATTTGATCTCAGCCTCAGCTTGCAGCTGATGAATGATAATATTGGCCCACCTTACAGGGGGGGTTGTAAAAATGGCAAGATAACATATGTAAGATGTTTCAAACATTTGGAAGCACTATATAAAAATGGCCAGCCTTATTGTTACGTGCACGGGTTCAACTTTGTTGCTGGAATCACTCTTGGTCTATGATTCAGAACTCGCGGGTTCATCAGGTGCAAATATAGTTGCTTTAGTACATTTGTAATGGCTGAGAATGGGTGATTTTAAAACTGAATCTTCAGAATAAATCTAGTTAAACTACCAGCTTAATACAAGCATGATTTGAAAACTGAGAGCAGAGGCAGGGAAATAAATAGTACAAATGGTTGATAAAGCATTCTGGCCTCCTAGTATTCCCCCTAAGGACTATAACTGCAAACGTACACACACACACACACACACACATGGGGAACAGAGGGGATGAAAAGCTCCACTGAGTGCTTTTTTGGCCACCTGCCATTCCCAGAATGCCTAATAATATTCTCAAAACAAAATAGAGCAAAATACAATTCTCACACTGAGCTGTATCTTTTGTTTCTTTTAAAAACTGATCTGGTCTTGTTGTTTCCAAATGCTTGTTTTGGAAACTAGAAAGATCCCCTCCCGGATTTTTATTTCACCAAATGCCTCTTTATCTATAACTCAGCAAGCAAGAAAATCTCTCTTAACTATTAACAGCAGACTCTTCAAATGAAACTTCAGCACGAAAGCCAGAATGAATTAGTACAAAATTCTTGCCTAGGTGTGGTCTGTGGTTTTCGCTGTGGTACATCCCAGTTCTATGGATTAGAGGCACTACCGGGAAATTAGTCTACTTGTCAGCAAATTTGGGTGACCTAGCATTCCATACATTACCCAAATACTTAGCATGTGTTTTCTTGATCTTCACTGTATCACTTTTGTTGGATGGTTTTTGTTTACTCTGGGGAATAACCAGTAATGGAATTTTATGAGTGAAAGGGGAAAGGTTTTTTTTGTGTGTGTGTGTGTGTGTGAGAGAGAGAGAGAGAGAGAGAGAGAGAGAGAGAGAGAGGAGAGAGAGAGAGAGAGATGCAGACAGAAGAGGAAGGGAGGAGAGCCTATAGAGGTGTAGCCTTCCTAAACTGGAAGATTTTCAGTGACACCAATTCTCCCTTTGTTTTATCATAAAAATCTCACAGCAAAGTGCACATCATTACAACTGGCAGTGCACGTACATGTATGGAAGAAGGGTTTCTGCATATTGCAGCAAAAGCAGCCAAGAGACTTGGGGCATTTAAAGACTACCATTTTTACTGCGGCATATTGTTAGGGTGGGTATCAGGGGCAGGCCAGCAATAACTCACAAGGTGCAAGCGAAGTTAACTCTTTATTCAAAGAAACTCAGGACTAGTGACACAGCAACTCTTCCCAGTAGGTCTTGCCCCAATGAGGCAGTTGTGAGGACTGAAGGTCTTTGCTTCCTGACAGCTCTCTTAAGTCAGGGGTGCTGTCTATGGGGGGCTGTGGGGGTCAGGGGCTGCCCCCAAATCCAGTTTGATCCTTAAAAGGACGCACCAGGACAAATATGCTTTGCCTTGCTGCGTCCTTTTGAGGATCACTAGGGATGCACAGGGTGAAGCGTCTTCACCCCACGTATCTCTTTCAAAAAGGTAAGGCATCTGGCAGTGGGTGGGTGGGAGATGACAGGCCAAGTCGGTCTGCCCAGGTCGGGGAGTGGGTATCGTGCATGTGATGTCATGCATGTGCGACAGCCCCCCCCAATGTTGGGCGCAACTCGATGACACTGCTCTTAAGTCTCCTCCTCCCCTGGTTCCTTCCCAAGCAATCTAAGACTCCTTCATCTTGCCTGTCTTTGCTCCGCCCTCTTCATACCTCTGTGGGTTCTGCGAGAAAAAGGGAGGGGCAGGAGAGCTGGTCACAGCAGGAGGGGGAGACTCCCTAGCTTCCTCAGCAGCCTGTCTCATCTCCGTCTCTTGGCCCCACTCCTCTCCAGCCTCAGTTTCTTTCTTTTTTTTTTTTTTAATACTGTTGCTGTACTTTATTTTTTTTTTAATAAATGTTTATTAGAGTTTTACAGAACATAAAAATCAAACACTACATATACCAACACAAAAAAAAAAAAAAAAAACAAAGAATTCACACATAATACAGAAAAAGAAAAAAGAAAAAAAATCCACTTTTAACTTTCAAGATTTCGTATTCCTCTTTCCTGACCTCCTCACATCTCCCTTTTTTGTGTTCCTCTTTATTCCGTCAAATTCAGCAAATTCTAACCCTCTTTCAAATTTCATTTATAATTATAAGCTCCCACTTATTAAGTCTCTAGTTTCCCCTCTTTTTTAACTCCTTTTTTTCCTATCTCCTTTAACCATATCCCAAATGCCATGTTACCTTTACATCCCACATCATTTTAACATTCAAACAGTTTACAATGTTTCTGTAGATAGTCTTTGAACTTTTTCCAGTCCTCTTCCATCATTTCTTCTCCCAGGTCTCGGATTCTGCCGGTCATTTCTGCCATCTCCATATAGTCTATCACTTGCGTCTGCCATTCTTCCACGGTGGGCAAATCTTGTGTCTTCCAATATTTGGCGAGAAGTATTCTTGCTGCTGTTGTTGCGTACATAAAAAATGTTCTGTCTTTCTTTGGCACCAATTGGCCGACTATGCCCAAGAGGAAGGCCTCTGGTTTCTTAGGAAAGGTAAATTTAAATACTTTCTTCAGTTCATTGTAGATCATTTCCCAGTAAGCCTTAACCTTTGGGCACGTCCACCAAAGATGAAAGAATGTTCCCTCAGCTTCTTTGCATTTCCAACACTTATTATCAGGCAGGTGGTAAATTTTTGCAAGCTTAACTGGGGTCATGTACCACCTGTAAATCATTTTCATTATATTCTCCTTTAGGGCATTACATGCTGTAAACTTCATACCGGTGGTCCACAACTGTTCCCAGTCAGCAAACATAATGTTATGACCTATGTCTTGCGCCCATTTAATCATAGCTGATTTAACCGTTTCATCCTGCGTATTCCATTTTAACAGCAAATTATACATTCTAGACAAAGTCTTAATTTTCGGTTCTAACAATTCTAATTCCAACTTTGATTTTTCCACCTGGAAACCAATTTTTTTGTCCAAATTATAGGCCTCTTTTATTTGATAATAATGAAGCCAATCTCGCACTTTATCTTTTAGTTTCTCGAAGCTCTGCAATTTCAGTTTGTCTCCTTCTTGCTCCAAAATTTCCCAATATTTTGGCCATTTGGCCTCCATATTGAGCTTTTTCTGAGCCTTGGCTTCCATTGGCGACAGCCACCTTGGGGTTTTACTCTCCAATAAGTCTTTATATCTTATCCAGACATTAAACAGTGATTTCCTGACAATATGGTTTTTGAATACCTTATGTGCTTTAACCTCTCCAGCCTCAGTTTCTGCCTCTGATTCCGGATTGCTGTCTTCCACAGCCTCTTCCTGCTCACTAAACCCTCTTGCCTCTTCAGTTTCCAACACCCCCTCCTCCCTCTTCTCTGCTCCCTCTGACCACTCATCACTGTCCCACCACCAATCCATGGACTCTGAGTATTTTTCCCTTGGGGGTTCCCCAGCTGGTGCGCCCGACCACTTCTCTGCTTCCAGCCAGTCCATGACACATACGCTTTCATGGACTACAGTCCACCTCAATACACACACACAGTGTGCATGTGTGTGTGTGTGTCTCTCTGTGTGTGGACAGACAGTGAGGTTAGAGAGAAGTTAATTACAGAAAACAACAGTTACCAACAGTGGCCATTTAGAAACTACTACTGGAGATAATTGGCAAGCGAATCAACACATGTAGTGTGATAATAAACAGTTATTCCAATTCCTGCCACAGGCAGTAAACTAAACCTTTTGATAAACTATAATTCAGCTTTTGAAGTTCCCTTGTTTTGAGAACACCTATCTTGAAGTCTGTGCAGAGGTGCTGTTGGGGTCCCTGTGTGGGGGGGCCCATCTGTGATGCCTGTGTTCAGCTCCAGTAGCATTGCATATGTTGGGGCAGAACTGCCCTTCTGACACTGGCATTGCCACTGCTTACCTAGACAGGGCTGAGGCAGGTCAGCAGCATGGCTAGGCCTCACACATGCACTGCTGTAATTAATCTGATCCTGCCAGTGAATCCACATGACCCCAGTCTTGCCACTGCTGTTACGTTGTGGGTGAACATATCCGATGACACAGCGATTCTTCAAACAGCTCTTGTTTATTCACAGGCCAGGACAGAACTGAACTGAAGGGTTCAGTCAGCCTGCTTGTATAGAGCTCCAGTACAACGTAACTGTAACAATTTTCTAAAACCATCCAATCACTGAACGTCACTTTCGATCCCTGATTTGCATAACTATCTACAGTATCCTCCTGCTGGCCCAGGGTGAGAACTTCAGTACATAACAACTGCCCTGCCCCAGCCCTGTCCAGGCAAGCAGCAGTGATGACACTGTCAGGAGGGTGGCTCTGTGATTCCACACCACCACACAGATGTGACTATTCCGCTTGCCGTATGTAATGGGAATTGGGGTTGCTTGTGCGTAAATTCCAAACTGCTCCCAGCTGTTGGGGTAGCTAAACCTTTCCCTGATTTGACAGCCCTTACAAGGCGACTGTCTCAGTCACTGGCAGAATCCGTCAGTGGGCGTTCCCTAAACTTCTTCCAACATAAAAGCTGTTTGACGCCAAGTCTCCTTCTAGCTTCTCTGCGCGGAAGTCTCCTGCGCAGAGTGGGCGTGGCCAGCGGAGGTCCTGGGCTCTCCCCGCTGGACCCTGTGGAAGGGTTTTGAAGCCCTCTCTCCGAAGACCTTTCCTCCTCCCCTTCTTTCCTGGTGTCACGCTTATTTCCTTCCCCAATGGAAGTATTCTCCCTCTCCCTGCTGGTCCCTTCTCCTGCATCATCGGAGAGCCCTACCTCTGCTCTGCGCTCCGATGTCAGTTCCCTGACACCGTACTTCTCATAACTCTGGGGAAATGCTTTCAATTTGAATGGCGGCACAACACTTCACTTCCTACTGCTTCACAATCTGCCACTGTTGCCACCTCATTTGGGGGGCCCCGACTGCATGGGCCTTGGACAGAGTCCCCACAATCTGGCCCTCACACTGGTCCAGTGACAGAGTATGCTGTGAGACTGAAATGTTCCCTGCTTTTTTATTTTATTTTAATGAATATATTGCCAGTTCTGAGATCAGATTTACAGCTATTTATTATCTGGAGTAGACTGGCTTCTTTCTCCTGTGTAGAATATAGAAGGAAATCACTGGCAGAACAAATTTCCGGATGTCTGTGTGCTCACAAATGCCATTTTGGGAATGTTCACTGTTAATAATGGAAGAGCTCTGCTCACACACATCCCTTCACATACATCAGTGGAGCACCCTAGCACTGGTGGGCAGAACTAGACTTTGTGGCCCCAGCGATTCATCCACATGTTATTTCAACCTGTGGAGGGGTTTGTGTGTAGGCCCCTCCAGTGTAGATATATATAAATTAGTTGGCAGAGTTGTGCCCAAGATAAACTGATTTCAAAAAGCATTACTGATAGGTTTTCAGCCACTGCTAGTCTTGTGCTTTGCATTAACAGGCAGTAAGTGGCGGGGGGGGGGGGGGAGACACAAGAAGCAAAGTTGGGAAGTTTGTGGGGAGGGGGAATAGCAGCTTGATGTCATTGGTGATTTCCCTCTCCTCCATGTGATTTGGCCTGTCTCCAATTCTGTCCCACAAGAGTCCATTAGGGAAAAGCTCACTTGATTAATTTCACCCCTGCTATTAACATGCCATGAACGTGTCTGGTGATTAAAGAGCTGTGTGGCTAAATCTACCAGGTGAATTTGAAGTGGTTTATAATTGAATCGTGGCTGTTTGATTTTGTCATTTGTCCCTGTCAAAAGTGTGCTATGAAAATGATGACAGCTCAAGCTTAGTTTGGTATAGGAAGGTCAGGAATCATGCTGCCAGGATCAGAGGCCCTGTGTCTTTGAATACCAGTAAGTGGGGAACAGCAGTGGGTGCAAGCTATTGCGCACATGTTTTGCTGGTGAGCTTTCCATAGATTCACTACTGTGGGAAACAGTATGCTGAATTAGATATGCCTTTGGTCTGATGCAGGAAGGTCCTTATGCTCATAGAATAGTAGCTCTTATGGCCTATGCTTGAAGCAACAGCGACATTAATAAAGAAGGTTGAAATTGAGGTTTGGTCTTAATATGAGGTGATAGCATGTGCCACTTTATTCTGCAGCAAGGGTAATCACATTGTTAATCAATAAATCTCCTTTACTGGCACAGAAAAAGTGCATTGTGTACATGGATCAGAATCACATTGTTAATCCTCCCTTATGTAAAAACCTCCTTTGTAAGCAAGGAGAGGGCTGGACTAACACTTTTGCTCTGAGATGCCTGTTGTTTTATTTGTACAACCGTTGGTTTTGATTTGTTTCAATATAGAGAAGTGGTAAAGTCCATTCTACCACCTCAGGTCTCAGTATGCTAATTTGGCTGCTTATTTAACCCAGGCGATCATCCGCCATCCCGATTGTGCAAATTATCTGTCGCCAACAGTTGTGTGAACTTTCAAATGGTATCTTTGCCCAAGTTTTGTGAATTGCAAACTCTAAGTGGTTTACTCAGAGGCGTGCCTAGGGGTTGGCGGAAACAAGCCCCTGCTTGGGAGTGCAGGTCCACCCCCCCCCAATCACTTAGCAGACTATGGAGTGCATGAGGCATATGTGTGTGGCATCACAACGCTGCTACTGTGGTGAGATCAAATGCAGGAGAAGCTTCCCATCCTTCTTACACCACAACACAAAGCTGCATGAATTTTTTTTGCCCTTCCTCAATGTTATGTACTGAGTTGAATAAGATCCAAAAGGCAGCAGTCTGATTGGTCCTAGAACAAGAGGGTCCAGAATGCAGCAGTCTGATTGGTCCACAGGAGCCACCCAATCCAGCTGCAGGTGGAAGTGAATCCGCAACCTGATTGGCCTACAGGTGAACCCTGGAATTAGCCAATCACGTGGGGCCCATTGTGTAAATAATGTATATAAAGCAGACATTCTGGGGGAACTTCCATTCCTCCTCACCACTATGAGCTGAATAAAGAGCATGAAATCCACTCTTGACTCCGAGTATATTTCACTCAACTTGCTTTCACTCCAGATGCTTTGAGTACCTTTCTAATGTGGCTATTGCAGAAAATTGATTTCATCCCTTTTGGAGGGGTGCTGATACAGCTTCTTGCCAAAGGTGCAAGGGACCCTAGGCACACCTCTGGGTTTGCTTTCTGGTGCTGGAAAATTTACAAATAGTAAACAAAACATACTTTGTGAAAGAAGTGGTTGAAGGTTACTGTTTGTTCTAAGTACAAGCACTAAGCATTTTAAGATGTTCATATTGTGGCCTTTCAAAATGGTACTTTAATCTTCCATTGATTAGAAAAGACTGGGAGTAAAAGATAAAAGAAGCATATGGAAAATGGCAGAGAACATTCTCTGCCTGTCATGAGCATGAAATTTACACGTCCCAAACATCAATATCCCAGTCAACAGTTATTATGCTATATTTAGATTTTTAGCCCTTTCTCCATCTCTCAGAGCGTATCCTTAAAACATACAAAAGATAACATTTCATCCTAATCTTTTCCCCTTCTTCACAAGTTTAGCCCTTCTTGCTTGCGTCTCTAGAAACTATTTGGAATGAAAAGAGTTTACAATGGTTCTGGAAAAAATATGCAGGATTGAGCATCTGCCCATGGTGAAATACATTTTTTTTCCAGATGAAAGGACACACAGGATGAATCCTACCAACTCCAGTTAATTTTTTTTAAAAAAAAAATAATTTAGAAATATTTCTGTAGAAGAAGAGAAGAAGAGTTTGGATTTGATATCCCGCTTTATCACTACCCGAAAGAGTCTCAAAGTGGCTAACATTCTCCTTTCCCTTCCTCCCCCACAACAAACACTCTGTGAGGTGAGTGGGGCTGAGAGACTTCAGAGAAGTTTGACTAGCTCAAGGTCACCCAGCAGCTGCATGTGGAGGAGCGGGGAAGTGAACCCGGTTCACCAGATTATGAGTCTACTGCTCTTAACCACTACACCACACTGATTACTTAAACACAAAACTCTCTTAAGAGGTATAAAAATGTACTGTGAACACCAGTGTTCCATCTACAGAAATCGACCAGGCCCACAGTTACATACTGTTGAGTACTGGATAACAGGATAGTGTTCTCTTTTACGCCTGATGGCAGCAGATGAATTATGTTGAGAGCAGGACAGGCTGTGTGGCACACACAGCTCTGCCCTTCAACAGAAAAGTGCAGCCAGGGTGTCAGGATATATATCCAGTCAATGAACATTTGCCGACTGAGGCAGTTGCTTCATTCTGCCTAATGATGGGACTGACCCTGGAAGCACTGCTGGAGATGTCTCTATCCCAGACCTTGGAGAGCCACAGCCAGGCTGTACAGCAGCACAGGGCAGAAAGATAAAAAATACTGACTGCTCAGTGATGCAAGTATGTTTTGGGAAGCTTTTAATGTTTGATGTATTACAGTATTTTAATATTTTTTTGGAAGCCACCCAGAGTGGCTGGGGAAGCCCAGCCAGATGGGCAGGGTATAAATAATAAATTATTATTATTATTATTATTATTATTATTATTATTATTATTATTATCTGACTACAGGTAGGTAGCCGTGTTGGTCTGCCGTAGTCGAAACAAAATTAAAAAAATTCTTCCAGTAGCACCTTAGAGACCAACTAAGTTTGTTATTGGTATGAGCTTTCGTGTGCATGCACACTTCTTCAGATACAAACGAAATTTCTGAAGAAGTGTGCATGCACACGAAAGCTCATACCAGTAACAAACCTAGTTGGTCTCTAAGGTGCTACTGGAAGGAATTTTTTTAGCACTCTGACTGTTACGGTAACATAATAGTCAATATAGCTTATGCCCCTTTTTCTGGAGTTCTGTCTATAATGGTAGCCATTAACAAATGGCAGCATTTCAGGTTTATTAAACGGAGGCCTGAATGTCTTTTTTCCAAGCTGCCTAGAATGTAGCTGGAAGCTGTATGTACCTCGAGGGATGAGAATTATAATCATTTCCATCTCTCATTAAGGGTCCATTGTCCATTGCTCGCTGCTTGTGGTGGCTGCAAAAAGCCCTTTCATCCATCTAAATACACGCAGCATGCTCCAGCCTAGATGCATGTAATGTTAACATGGCCAGGGCCAGTGTTTCTCATGACTATTTATTTATTTATTAGAAACTGTCATTCATCCTTATTGATCATTCCCAGGGCAATTTACAAAGGGCAATGACTCGCTTACTCATACACTCTTTGGCAGTGGTCTACAAATGCTTCAGTTCTGACTAACACACACAGCAATGGCATTTAGATATTACTTTCTTGTTGTGTGGATTATGGGCACAGATATTTACCACCACCACCACGAAAACCCTGGCAGTGAGTGATCAGACTTCAAGAGTTGGTTCTCCCCATCCTGTGGTGATTGGGATCAGGCCAGGTGTTATCCATCATCTATCTATCTATCTATCTAGCTATCTAGCTATCTAGCTATCTAGCTATCTAGCTATCATCTATCTATCTAGCTAGCTATCATCTATCTATCTATCATCTATCTATCTATCTATCTATCTATCTATCATCTATCTATCATCTATCTATCTATCTATATCTATCTATCTATCATCTATCTATCTATCTATCTATCTATCTATCATCTATCTCTCTATCTCTCTCTATCAATATATCTATCTATCTATCTATCTATCTATCTATCTATCTATCTATCATCTATCTATCATCTCTCTCTCTCTCTATCATTATATCTGTCTGTCTATCTATCTATCTATCTATCTAATCTATCTATCATCTATCTATCATCTATCTATCTATCTATCTATCTCTATCTATATCTATCTATCTATCATCTATCTATCTATCATCTATCTATATCATCTATCTATCTATATCATCTATCTATCTATCATCTATCTATCTATCTATCTATCTATCTATCTATCTATCTATCTATATCTATCTATCTATCTATCATCTATCTATTATCTATCAATCATCTATCTATCTATCTATCAATTATCTATCTATCTATCTATCATCTATCTATCTATCATCTATCTATCTATCATCTATCTATCATCTATCTATCTATCTATATCCATCATCTATCTATCTATCATCTATCTATCATCTATCTATCTAATATTGCACTGTTGACATCCGTCTATCTTGAGAGACAATGGAGTGCACCTCTGGGAATGAAGTCAAACGGCTGCGTTAGCTGCACTGAAGTCACCTCTCCACGTCGCAAAACTGGGTAGTGTGTATGTTGGTCCTGGGTTGCCTAGATGGCAAGACCCTCCTCTCGGCCTCACTGATGTGGTCCAAAGGAAAGCAGAGCAATATGTCTGGCGCCAGCTTGGCTTAGGAGTTGTCAGAAGGAGGCGTGTGAGGTGCCATCCAACCATCTTAGGGACTCCACTCTGGATTTGTGTGGGGTTTGTGTAGCCTTTTCTTCTCTTGAAGATATCCCACAAGGCAGCGGAGGTTTAAGGTTAGAGTTTTCCTTCTCCTAGATGGGCTACCTTTCTAGGTTGCTCTTTTTGAAAAGGCCGAGAGCAAAGTGCCTTTTTGAGGTTGAAATTTACCTTTTTGGTTGAGCATTTACTTGCCATTGCATAGTTCCTTTTTGGACCAACCAGAAGAAGAGTCACGAATCAGAGATTGAAATCTGGTTATCTCGTTGTTGGAGTTCCATCAGAATTGCACCAGCAACAAGTATAGAGAGTTATTCTCTTGGACTTATTGCAGGAATATTTGGACTGTTTGGCTTTCAGATATTGAGTTGTGTATGTCATTCTTATTTTGGCACTGTACAGATCATTTAAAACTAAGCATTAGAAGGTGTTGTACATTACTGTCAATGGATTTTTGTAAACCACATACAGAGTTATTTAGTTTGCTCAAGGGAAAAGGCTCCAAGTCTTACTGGGTCCCAAGCCTTTGGACGCATCAAAAGTAGCTCTTCTGATCTGGCTTATTTAGGTCCCCACTGGTCGGTTTTCCAATGGGAACTAAATGCCTGCCTTGAACACTCTACCAGCTAAGGAGACACCAAAAGCCTAACAGAAAGGCATAAGAGGCAGGGACGTAGGAAGGGGGGTGCAGGGGGTGCGCTTCGCCCGGGGTGTCATCCCTGAGGGGGTGACAAAATGGCACTCCGCGGAGGGCAGCACTTACCGTGGGTCATGGCCTGTAGCGGGCCCAAACTACGCGTCTTTCCTAGGATTGACACGGTGGCTCAGGGTCCCACGCCACCCGAAACAGCACTGTGGGGCTTGCGTCCGCCAGGCAGACTCTGTGGGCAGCTCACCGCGGCACCCCTCTGGGCGGATCGCCCCACCCCCACCGCTCTGGGTGCGAGAGCAGCTAGCTACGCCCCAATAAGAAGGCTCCTTTGGGATAGGGTGGGGTACAAATTTAAGAGAGAAAGAAACCTTAAAGATTTCCAGAGTCTGCTAAAGAGGGTTAGACATTTGTTTGTGTTGTTGTTTTGCTTTCCTTAATGACAGCCAACCCTTAATGTCAGCCAGTGAAATTAATTGGTGGTGAAAAGCTCTTTCAGTGGCTGGAGAACAAAATGGGGGGGGGGTTGTCTTTAGATTGCAGCATGATTGCAGCCCAGGGTATTTCTGAGTGGCTGGTTTCACATTTAATCTTGGGGTGGGGGTGAGGAGAAAGAGTGTGTGAAGAATGAGACAACAATTAGGTAAAACCTGCCAGTCTGTGATGCTGGTACAGTTTTTCTTTCATCTTGTACCATTATGATAGCTAAAGGTCAGGATATTAAATGCCAAGAACAGCCCCCTACCTAGCTGATCTGTGTTCATCCTGGGATTGCGTCTTCGAGACTGCATTGGCAATCATAAAATTTTAAAGAGCTACGGTAAATCTCTTTGCAAATATTGCCTTTGTTTTTACAGTAAAGCAGCAGATGAAATGCAGGAGGCTTGTGTATTGTTTGGAGCCTGTTAACCCTTAACAGAGCATCATGATTTATCCTCCAATGCTTGGTGCCCTCATGCCTTTATAATAGCCTTTATAACAAGAGGAAGCAGTGCTGGAAGGGTTAAAATCAGATCACAAGCCATTAGCCAAATTTAGTTCCCATCACCACCGGATGAGTAATTGAATTGTTCTCGAGTCAAAACATTTATCTGAAGCCCTCTGGTTGCAGCTGTCTAACATGCCAGTTTGACATTGTACAGAGTCGTCTTTCCAAGGCTCAATTCCATTCATGCGGCAGTTGATCAGAAATTATAATCATGTGGCAAACAGGAAGTGTAGCTTCTCTAAGCAATGAAACCAAATAAATGGAAAATTAGAGATATCAATTCATCATTACTGTGTCTCTGTCTGGATTATAACTGGCAGCTAGGGAGCCCTTGTTTAAGCTATGCCTGATGCTTCCGCCTACAGAAAGCATCAGGAATCTGTGGCCCAACAAATGCTGCTAGGCTCCCCTTTGTTAGCCCCAGCAAACATGGTCATTGGTCTGGGATGCAACATATGTGACTCTTACCATTGTACATCAGGCTGCATTCCATTTGCACAGAAGTCGGAGCTTTGTACACCAATACACTCAAATATACTCATTTCTCCATCCTGGCTAGTAAGAGGCATCATCACCCTTCAAATGTTGCTGAACTACAACTCCCATTGGCCCCAGCAAGCATGGCCAATGGTCAGGGATGATGGGAGTCGTAGCAATTTCCCAGCCCCAAGCTCTAGTGCTATGGCAAAATTTGATATGGATTTCTTAGGATCTACTACTACCATGTTGAAGGTTGTTTCATTTTCTGCTTGAGGGATAACAAACCATATAAGGTGCACTTATAACCTGTCTCACTGGTAACCAAAAATCCAGACTGGGAAAACTCCCTAAAACTAAAGAAGCATGTGGCCTCTCATTCAAGAATGCCTCAAAGCTCCAGGTACCAAAAGAACAAGTTCCTTAAGCCTTAGCAGCTACACAAAGCCAGGTTCCCTTGCACGAAATCTAGACTTACACAATCAGAAGCAACTCATTTTATTAGCCAGTAGTGTTTTTTAAATGGAACTTTTTGTTTAGAGAGATGAGAGGGAAACACACCTTTTTGAGGTGGGACTTAGAAAAATAATAACCTACTTTTGTATTAGGATGTTTTCTTCCCATATTCCATGGTAGGGCACCTCAGTCATCAATATACCGTATTTTTTGCTCTATAAGACACACTTTTTCCCTCCTAAAAAGTAAGGGGAAATGTGTGTGCGTCTTATGGAGCGAATGCTGGCTGTTCAGCTATCCCAGAAGCCAGAATAGCGAGACGGATTGCTGCGCAGCAATCCCTCTTGTTGTTCTGGCTTCTGGGATTCAGAATTTGTTTTCTTGTTTTCTGCCTCCAAAAACTAGGTGCGCCTTATGGTCTGGTGTGTCTTACAGAGCAAAAATACGGTAATTGTAAGAAGCTTTTGTGCACTTTTTATCCCAGTACTATGAGCACTACTGTAGCTATTCATTCACTCATCCATTCAAATAGTTTTTGTTGGATTTTCAATTGCAAGTATAAGTCTTACAAAGACAGCATATGTTATAGAAATAAAAACAATGTAAAAACACACAACAGACTAGAACAACGATGCGTGCAACCACAAAACCGGAGTAGAATACCCCAAAGCTTGAAACTAAGTAGGAAGAAAAAGTGTTGTCCCATTCAAGAAAGATTACAACACATTATTCTGTGTGGTGTTATTTCCTGGAAGAATCAGAGCTCTCGAAAGTGAAAACTGAGTGACCAGAGGATTTAGTTATGTCTGCCTTCTCACAAAACTTATGAAAGGGAACCCAGCCACTTCAAAAATTATCCCTTTTTGAGGTGCCTCAGATAACTCTAGCATGATAGGTAAGATGCTCAGAAAGCACAATTGACCAGATCCTGTCATAATTTAAAGCCTGCCCCAGTCTTTCAGCATAATGCAATCTCAGGGCATACTGTTGCAAGAAGCAAAGCTACTAGTCATTTAGGGATTTAGATCACCTCCAAGCGATAGTAGAGCAAGGCCTGGATCTGGGTGGAGAGGCTGGCCACTGATGTCAGATAGTGTGGCAAAACCCAGGAGTTTTCCACGTTTGTGACTCCACCACATATGAAAGAGAGATCGCCATTCTCCACATCCCTCCCAGCCTAATGTAGATATCAAGGGGTTAATCTGGTGCTGTACCTATGCATTGTGTCAAGTATTGAAGGGAACACATCACAAACAACAATAATGTTGACTCCTTAAAAATCAACACTCAGGGCTGTTCCTCATTATTTATTCATCTGTTCTCTTTAAAATGTTTGCTCATCAAGTATAGCTATTGGCTTCCTTGTCTAGCCTTGCAATGGTCACAAATTCAGTACTGTACAATACCCTGCTTCACTTTTGTTGCTATTCCTCATTTTAATTAGCTAGCATAAACATCTTCCCCACCCCAACATTTGCTTTTTTAGCGGCTCCTGTCTAATCTTGGAACAAGCCAGTCTCATAAATTTCAAAGCTGTTTGACTTAGCTGATTTCAAATCAGAATCAGCCCTTTTTTTTGGGGGGGGGGAGTGGAATTGTGTCATGTTATAATTTGTCACAGCTGACTGTGCTACACATGTGGAGGGAGTTGTAAATTTTGATGTAGTGCAGCTGTACAAATGGTTATGCAAGTGTCAGATTTTAACTGGAGGGCTGAGTATTCTTGTGTCTCATTCTGGCTGAGTGTTAGATTATGCTGCAGTGGCATATAGTATTCTAAAACTCAATTGTTTGAGACTTTATATATGCACAGAGTAGGTATGAATATATTCATTATATAGACAAGTTTATTTATTTAATAAATTCCTATACCTCCTTTGACATTTCACATAAAATACAATAGATTTTTTATAAAAAAAACTTGTAGGAAAACCATTTCATAATACAATCCTATATTATTATTACTAACAATCCAATATAAAAAATGGAGCATAAAATAGTAACCAAGACCTGGCCACACAATCAGATGTTGTTGTTGTTGCTGTTTAGTCGTTTAGTCGTGTCCGACTCTTCATGACCCCATGGACCAGAGCACGCCAGATACCCAGTCACAATTATTTTCTGCAAGCCAAGGTTTATCCAGGGATGGGTCCTGCCAACATTGCTTGGGATAGCATTTCACAATTGTGGGGCCACCACTGAAAAGCCAGAGCCCATGTGCTTGCCAGCTGCATATGGAAAAGTAAACCTATTCATGTGTAGATTTTGCATATAATGGCTTAGTTCAGACATCATGTCAAACCATGAATAAGGAATGTTAAATATGGCTGTTTTCATAAGTGCTAGTATTGTTTTAATCATTTTAATTATTATTCTGCACTGTATCAGTGATTCATTGTGTACACATTATTGTACACTGCCCTCACATTTTATGAGATGTCAGTAAATAAATACCTTTATAAATATTACATATATGAGCCTTAGGCTGACATACTCCTTGTTGTGTATTGAGTCAAAGGATTTTATATCTGTATTATTATTGTCTGTATTTGCATTAGGGTAAAGTAACTGCCTTTTGGTTCCAGAGGGTACAGCTACTATTGGTTCATTTAAGCTGCTGTACTTGGATCCTCTGTCTTATTGGTTTCCTCCAAAAGGCAGGACTGTGATTGCCTGATATTGTTCCCTCCAAAATGTATCCTTTCTAGCTAGTTCCCTGTCCCTATAAATGTAGCTCTCCCCTCCTCAGTTCTCAGTCTTGTTTGCTTTAATAAAGAAGTGTTACTACAGAACTGTCTCCAGCGTATTATGTCAAGAGAGCTGAAATCACAAGCCCCACGTCACAACACTCCTTGCCTTCTCCATCCCCCCCTGTGCTGAGAAACCTGGAAGAGGGCATGGCTGGCTAGAACCCTGAACAGAAACAGGTTACATTTTGCACTTTTATTTGTTGTTGTATTGATTACTGAATTCAGCTGTCTGAGAATCTTAGCTGTCATTTAAAAAAAAGGGAAAAAAGGGGGGGAGGAGGAAGTTCCTGTCTGCTATATTATCAAAGACAAACTTGTGTGTATGTTGGCTGATGAAATATCAGGAGGTTAGTAGGTGGGCACTGCCAGGACAGCCCATCATTCTTTCCCAATGATGTAAAATCGAGTAGTTTGTATTTTTAGTCTACCCTACTCCATAAATCACTGAAGCATTTAGAGAAATTTAAGTGAAACAATTAATTTTAAAGTGATGCAAATGAATCATAGTGTACTTTCTCTAAATGTCAGGCAATAGTATGAACACTGCAGTTCTGATGCAGGGAAAATGAGTTAGCTTTACAGAGCAGAACTGAAGGAGCAGGGGGTATAGCTCAGTGGTAGAGCATTTGACTGCAGATCAAGAGGTCCCTGGTTCAAATCCAAGTGCCCCCTTTTTTAATGGAAATAAAAGCAATGCTCTGTTTATTTGAAATATCTGAAGCATGCTAATTTTGATCATTGCAAATGCAGTTTTAGGTTCACGTTATTTTCTTCTTAGAGACACACATAAGCACTGTTGCATTAACGGTCACTGTTGCCTTTCCTTTCTGTTAAGCTATGAATATTTAAAGTATAAATTCAGAACCATTTCTGATGTTTGCTGAGAAGTTCCACCCTGCTGGTTAAAGACATCTTCTATTTTCAGGCGCTGAAATCGCTTTACCCTATGTGCATATGCCCCAACTGTGAAATGTACCAGCTGGGACCTATACAATCAGTGACTACGGTATCATATGAGCACTGATCCAGACTATATATTCTACAGCGTTTATTTCTGCTTACATGTAAAATTGGTTGGTTAAGAAATTGAACTGCAGCCTTCTCATATTAATTCTTACAAGACTGGCTGATGAAGAATTGATCAAGACCGGCGATATTTGGTGACAGATTATGTATATGTTGAACTTTTGAATTATTCTACTGCAACTGGTGAAAAAGATTTAGAGACTTTGGTTGTAATTTCTGATCATTTGTATTAGTTTATAGTGTTTAGTGCCATTGTTATTGGCCATCGTGTTGTGTTATATTTGTTGTGTATTGAGTCAAAGGATTTTATATCTGTATTATTATTGTCTGTATTTGCATTAGGGTAAAGTAACTGCCTTTTGGTTCCAGAGGGTACAGCTACTATTGGTTCATTTAAGCTGCTGTATTTGGATCCTCTGTCTTATTGGTTTCTTCCAAAAGGCAGGACTGTGATTGCCTGATATTGTTCCCTCCAAAATGTATCCTTTCTAGCTAGTTCCCTGTCCCTATAAATGTAGCTCTCCCCTCCTCAGTTCTCAGTCTTGTTTGCTTTAATAAAGAAGTGTTACTACAGAACTGTCTCCAGCATATTATGTCAAGAGAGCTGAAATCACAAACCCCGCGTCACAACAATATTGTTCTGCCTATCTTTTTTACCAGCTGGGACCTATACAATCAGGACCTATACTTCCATAGTATTGCAGTCGCGCTGATCCCAAGTAAACGGGCATTTTTATGTCATGTGTGTGCATAATAAACGGATCAGCACATTTTTGGACTCCCCTGCGCGGCATGGCTGCCACGGGGAGCTTCCAAACCTCCTCCTGCACCACAGCTGGACCGTAAGCAAAGCTCCCCGGACGGAATAAGGGCCGCCTTGTGGTGCCGGGGCAGGCGGGCGGGCCTACTCCCGCGAAACAGGTAAGAGGTGAGCCCGGGCCCCGGAGACGCTCCTCCGCGAGCCGGGCCCGCGCCGATGACGTCATCGGGCGCCGCCTCTCGCCGTCGCAGCCGGGGTGGGAAAAACAAACAGAGAACTCGGCGGTGCGTCAGGTAAACAACAGGCACGCGCTGGTCCGTTGCTCCCCTCTGAGGGGCGCGGGGCCTTCGCTGCGATGGCCTGTACCATTTTCGGCGGGGGAGCGGGGTGGGGTGGGGAAGGAAAGGCGGAGAAACTAGCGGGGTCGGGCGGGGAGGTAGCTGCTGCCTCCCCTCGCTCCAGCCGCGACTTCCCCCCTCCCGAATCCGCCCGTTCGGACCGCGTTCCCGCCTCTTCTCTCCAGAGCCCTGAGAGGAGCCGCTCGAGCCGGGTGGCCTCGGGTGAGGCGACTTTCCGGCGGCTCGCTCCCTTTTTGCCGTGCGGCTCCTCGGGCGCTTTCGCGAGGCTGCCGTTTCCTCACGGCTTCTTCCCTTATCTGGAAATACGCGCACAGCTTCCCACGGTTCTAATCCCGCCCAGGAGACATCAACAGGGGGGCGACCCCTGTACGTGCTTCTTCGAAGTGTTGTTGGGCTCCCAACTTTCGTCAGCCCAGCCCGGTGGTCAAGGGATGAAGAGAGTCGTAGTCCCACCGCGTAGAGGGCCACAAGGGTCCCACAATTGCCTTGTTGTAGCCCCAAGTGGCTTTGGGACTGCAGCCTAAGACAGTGCTGGATTTACGTACAGTATAAGCTAAACAAGCTATAGCTTAGGGTCCCACTCTCTTACCCCCCCATATACTTCATCTTAACTGTATTTCAGTTCAGCAGTTACTTTGAGATATATATATATATATATATATATATATATATATATATATATATATATTTGTGTGTGCGTGCGGGCGCAAATGGCTTTAGTAGGTCCATAAATTACCATATAGCATATATTCAACACAAAAAATAGCGACAATTTGTTGTTGACAAAGGACAGCTGGACATATAAAGGGCCCCATTATCTTCAGCAGCTTAGGGCCTCATCAAACCTAAATCCGGCCCTGGCCTAAGAATACAACCATAGTGTAGGCGCATGACCTAGGGCAGGGGTGGCCAACTCCCAAGAGACTGCGAACTACTCACAGGGTTAAAAACTGGCAGTGATCTACCCCCTTTTTGGGGGTTCAGGTCAAAGTTGTTGAGTTTTTCCAGGGAGGAGGTAAAATGTTGAGCTTTTTTTTAGGGGAGCCACAGTTGTTCAGCTTCTTTGGGGGGAGCCAATGATCTACCAGTGATCTACTGGTAGTTCACAATCTACCTGTTCGACATGCCTGACCTAGGGGTAAGGTTCAGGGAAGGGCCTTCTGAGTAAACATGCATAGCATTGCGCCAGTACCCCACCCTGTCGTACAGTTAAACATGTCACGTCTTTTCAGTGTGTACAAAGCACCCGTCCCTTTTTATCCCCCCTGCCGTATACATGAAATTTCTAATGCTTGTTGGGGGAAAAACCCCAACTTTTCACCCATGAGTGTGCATTGAAAATATGAGGGCAAATTATGAATTATTTTATCACTGTTTCAAGTCTTTTGATTGTGGAGATATCAGGATGATTATTCATCTGTGTTCTTGTGTATATAGTATTGCTGGCATCGTTTAAATTAGTATACACAAAAATGCATTGAGCATGTGGGAAATCCTCTTTTAATGACAGTGAGTTCAACAGAAGTGGTTAATGGGATGTTAAGTGCTTTAGTGCTTTGCTTTGTTGTGATTTTATGGATTTTCTTCTGCATGATCTAAGAAGCTTGAAACCCTCCATTGGAATGGAAAGGTGCGGTAAAAATATGGAAATGAATAATTGATATCTAATCAGTTTTAAGGCTGCAAACCTGTAACCTCTTGCCTATGAGTAAATCCTATTGAACTCAGTAGGACTTACTTCTGAAGGAACTTGCCTGGTTTCTATCCATCACTCAAAGCCAAACTATGGCATGGCACAAATGTGAGTGTTCTCACAAAGCCGCTTTACTACTCTCTGATCCTTTTTGGTGCCACACTGAGCTAAGCCAAGGTTTGACTTAGCATGTCATCTGAACCTGGGCTCATGGTTAAGTTCCCTTCAGGCTAACCACAAGCTATAACCAAGAACAGACAAAATGTTGGTATAGCATGATGTGCAAACCAGGCTCTTGAGTATGCATCTTAGAGTTGGTTCAGAAATAACTGTGTCAGCACACAATCTTGGTAATTGTGTTGTGAGATTTCTTAATAAGTAGTGACTTGAGAAATGCTACCAGTGAGTGAGATTTGGTGGCTGCATATACCACATCTACCTGAAGGTGGCCCATGCATATTAACAGTGCTACCAGCAGCAGCCTCACATGTACTCAAGATGATTGTATAGGTATTGACTATAGAGTGTATTTCTTATACAGTGTCTTTGTCTCTACCTTCTCTATCTTCACTTTCCACACCTTTTCTCTTGTTCTTTATGCTTTGTTACCTGTCAACTTGTTATACTTGTGATACTTTATAACACTATTCCAGTCTATACTGCATTCATATTTCTTAACTCACACATTCTCAAAGGGTACAGTTATGACCCACCAGAACCTGGTAGGAATCTTGTGTACGAGTCACCATCTTGGTAGTGCTCAGGACTAGCACACTGAATACTGGTAACTTTGTCATAGGACTGGCTCCAAAACAAAAGGTTTTTTTTACACAATAAATACTTTTCTTACTACATCATTGCCTATAATTTTCAATGGGTTCCTGTAAAATTTTAGTATTTAGGCTTTGTCCTTTTTGAAATGCTGTTTTATTTTGGTGCATTATTAATATAAACTCTACCTATCAAATCTCTTTATCTATTTTTCTCTTATACCAGCAAGGATTCATTGCTTTTTATAAAAAGTTCCAATGACCATGTGCTTTGAAAGTGTTTTAAATAGAGTTTTAAATTACCAACAGTAATAATTTGAGTGCTCAGCAATAGGAAGGTTATATCCCTTCTGGGTATGATATGGAGACAATATACAATACATTGTTATTGACAAGGATACGTAGAACATTATACGAATACTAAAATATGGTTGGGATTCATACATGCACAAACCCATATGGCCCCTGAGAAGCAGTTCCATTCTGTCTAATGCCAGATAGCATCAACAGGGCAACAAACAATATCAACATAGTACTTGGCTGTCTGTGGCATAACTAGGACATAGTTGTTATAAATTGGAAATAAGCAACAGTATAATGTAACAAACAACCTTACTATGTGACTATGAAATCTAAAGTGTAGCATGCATCCTTACAGAACATTTTCCAAGGTCTCAATTCATGGTTTCATATCTAACCCATTTGTAGTGTTTGGGTTAAACATACTTTAATTTTGTTTATCATTTTGTATATTTGTAAGCTGGTTTCAATTTCTGCTTGCCAAAAGTGATTGAAAACAAATCCATGGGTGCTCATTTTTCAGTGCTGAACTGTAAATTAATTACATAGAGCCACCCTTTTGCATTTCTCAAGAATTTCAGCTCAATTTTTGGTTTCCCTGTGCTTAAAAAAGTTCCAAAGTCAGTTTTTCCCTTTTTTATAACTCTGCTCCTATATTGTCCGTTTTAACTATCAATTTGCTTCCCTTGTCCTGTCTGCTTCTCTTATTTCTTTTCTACATTCAGATTAGCTATTTGCTGTTCACATAGGTACACATATGTAATAGTTATAGTCATGAGAAGTACCATTTCTAATGCGTAGATATCATGTTCAGGGCAGAAAAACAAATATGTACCTAGTAATATGAGAGCGTGCTTTTTGCTGCTCATAACTGTATAAACATTTCTAATTATCTTAATTAGAGTAATAAACAGCATGTAGCAATGTCTAAAACCATCTTATTGATTTGTATACTGTACTAAGTGCCCTGTGCTTTGTAAAACCAGCTTGCTAGAGAATACAGTTTTCTTGTGCTTCTGAATTTGGTTAATTCCTCTAATCATTACATTAGAGTCTGGTATAATGACAAAACATGAACAGATGCCATAGCTGCTTTAAAATATTGTGAATCAAAGAATAAAGGCATGGGGATATACTGACAGCAATTCCTTTCTTTGTTTTTAGATCCATTTAACAAAATCATGTTGTCTGATAATCAACAGCCAGTGGATTTGTTTTCATGGAATGAGTAGTATCGTTATTTTAACTCTAAATGGGTCTGGTTTTGTATCATCCATATTTACATAGAAGAAGGTAATAGCAAAGAAAACTGATCTAATTGTGGATGGGAAACACTGTTCATGCACTATGTCCTTGCCTTGGAAGACTGTCACCAAGACTTTCAAACTTGAGTATGTATGATGTGCGTGTTAGTTTATGCCTTATTAAAAACAACTATATTGTTCTTTCATACTACCTTAGAAAATAGAAAAAAGAATGCAGTACTGTATTGATTAGAAGATAATGAAAAAACAACAAGCTCAGTAATGGTGTGCAATTTTTAATTTACTGTGTGAAGAGTAATAAATACATGTTTTGTACAATCATGAAAAACTGCTTTCTATCACAACTGGTGTTGGTGAATTTTATTTTATGTTTTCTTCAGTGTGAAGGTATTTGAATATGAATGGTAGTCTTTTGTTTGCTGTGAGAAGTCTCTGATTCAGAATGTTAATGGATTTTTTAGCTATTAAGATGTAATTATATACCTGGAGTATTTAAGTATGAAGTTGAAAAATCTCCATGAACAATCTCAAAAGAATATTTATAATGCACTACTTGTAAATTGACTGACTTTCTTGTAATTTACCAGAAGTGCTGATATGAGTGCAGCCCTAATGTGAAAAGTACATTAATCCCTGGAGTTACATTGTATGTATTAAATTATTGCTCTCTTGAGGTATGAGACACGTGAGGCCATTTAGCTTTCAGTCATGCTTGTTACTTAGATTCATAGCACAATAATAAGCAATGCCATTCTGAGATGAGAAATTAGACATGATACATTTCACTTCTTGAAAACGGAAAAGCAATAATACTTTCAACTTTTCTGTAGGTTTGTAGCAATAAGATCATGTTAGTGCTGCTATATTGTTGAGGCTTCTTATATTCAATTGACATGATATTGCACTCTCTTTCACTTTTTGTTCCCCATTTTTTATGCAGATGATTTTTCCTTTTATTTTTCTTCACTGAATTCATTCTTCTGCAGATTGCATGGTTGGTATATATCACATGAATAGCAAAATTTAATATCTATTCTTTAAATATTTATTATTTAGCAATAACCTTCAGTGTGGGCTGGTTCCATTTTTATAGCTCTTGTTTAACTTGACACCTGACAGTTGATTGCTTTCTTCTTCACAGGGTAAAATAGAAGTTGTTATGGTTCCATTCGTCATATAAAGAACACATTATTTGATGTAATAGCTGTTTGTGAAAACTGGAAAACGTAGCATACTGGCGATTGGGAATATAATTTAAGAAAAAACAAGGATTACAAAAGAGAAGTGACTGTGGCTGTATAGAAGTCTGGCATATGAAGATGGAGCTTGACATTACCAAAGATGATTTGCCCTTAATGGCAAATACTAGCCACATGCTGGTAAAGCATTATGTGTTGGATCTGGATGTGGACTTTAAAAGCCATGTAATTGGTGGCACTATAGTTCTGTTCTTTGACACTGACAGCAGTTGCAGAAAAGGAGACAGTGAACAGGTGGAAGAAGCTTGTCATTCTCAGTCAGATGGAACCTGCTGTATTCAGGCACCTGAAGCCTGCTACGTTCCTGTGCCAAATGCAAGTGCTTGCTCAACTAAAAGTGGATGTAATGATTTTGCTGTCTGTGGTAAAGGTGAAAATGATACTTCTGATAAAAACGGTAGTCATGGCAACAAGGAACTGGCTTCTGGGATTTCTAGTTCAAAGAACTGCTGTGACATTGAGATTCATGGGAGTGAAGATTTTTTGCTGGTCCTGGACTGCTGTGATTTATCTGTGTTAAAGGTCGAAGAGGTAGATGTTGCTGTAGTTCCAGGCATTGAGAAATTTACCAGCTCTGCCAAGTTATTGGATGCTTCCAAAGATCCAAGGGATCTTAGAAATCAGATTGTGCACGAACTTGTGACATTACCTGCAGATTATTGGAAGGATCAGCTTCAGTTTTACAGACTGTGCAGCCAGGCACCTGCTTGTGGAGAGCTTCTGTTTGTTACTGGCACTTGGAGCTTGGAGATCAGGAAAGCAGGTGTCCAGCTGTCAAAAGACTTCCCTCGTGCCATAAGGATATGTTACAAAACAAAGCCAGAAGGAAAATCACTGAGCTGGACTACAGACCAATGTGACAGGTATGCAACAGTTTTTGTTGTTCTGCTATACTTGTGTTCTGTGCCGGATGGGGCAGAGTTGAATTATAAATAACAATCTCATTTTGAGGCTGAATTCAGACAGACTGGTAACAAAGCAGGCAGAGTTCAGTGCTCATGAAAGTGTAGCAGGATTATATCACTTTAAGTCTGGAACAAGTGAATGCATTTCTTTGAGTCTAAATATTTAAATCAGGGAACAATTGATTGGTGCATTTTGGATAAAAGGTATTGGAGAGAAACATATTCTGTAAAGCATTTTCACTTTACTATATATTTTTTTTAATTAGCTAGAGTTAAGAGTTCATATAACAAATCCTTTTGTAGTGAAGGCAAAATATGTTTTGTTAATAGTAAGTTAAAATGTTCTGGATGTGGTAGCTTTGTAAATTTCTTTAACGTGAAAAAAAAACAACTTACTCTAATTTGAATCTGAACATGGCTTAGCAGAAGCCAAACAGCAATTTTATCTTTCTATGCATATATAAACAATATAATATTAACATTAATAATATAATATATTATTTAGTAGTACTAAAAGCCTAAAGCTGTAAAAATCTGAAATATTTAAGAATTTAAACAGTTTAAATATATGTAGCATATCATTTTCCTGGACCACACACCTTGTCTACTTCTCTGTTGTCATTTGGCTCACCTTATCTAATGACAGCTTTTGGGCTCTTGGCTGTTTTGTCAATCTAATGTAGATTACAAGAGACAAGCCTTTTATTTGTGTATTTTTTCATCCCTTGACACCTGGGCTATTAAATAAATGTTTGTTTATGTAGAAAAAAATCCTTTATTAAGAGTGCAACTGGGCAAGCCCAAGGGAAATCTATGACCATATTTTTAAAAGGATACATGCATGTAGGATAAGCACTGGGGGAAGGGCAAGCTTAATCTCCTCTCCTGGGGCCATTTTCCTAATTCCTATTCTCCTGAAGCTGCTATTTGCCCTGGGACAAAACATATAAGCACCTGTATGTTTTGTCCCATGGACAAGCAGCAACTTCAGAAAAGGATGGGGCAATTTAGCTTGGAAAAATTGTATAAGAAAAAGAGTTAATGCCCCTTTCTTCAGCTGTGATCCAAATTGCTTCCCTGTGGTTGCCCTTGCCATTTTGAAAACCCATGGAGAGATAACTCATGAGTCCTACTGTCTAGTTTGACTATACAGTAGTACCTCGGGTTATAGACACTTCAGGTTACAGACTCTGTTAACCCAGAAATAGTACCTCAGGTTAAGAACTTTGCTTCAGGATGAGAACAGAAATTGTGTGGCGGCGGCAGCGGGAGGCCCCATTAGCTAAAGTGGTACCTCAGGTTAAGAACAGTTTCAGGTTAAGAACGGACCTCCAGAACGAATTAAGTTCTTAACCCGAGGTACCACTGTAACATGTAAATGAGCATACTATAGTGGTAACTTCATTTACTGATAAGTTCTATGCTAGGAAGCACTTATCTCTTCTGAGATGTGCTCAGTACTACCCACATATACTTTGTGGCAAGCTGGGGTTGTCCTGGAATTCTAAGTGGAACAGATTGTTAGAGACCTCTGTTATGACTTGCTCCCTTTTTATTAAAAAATCCTATGCTAATATTGGCCAGTAGTGTTTCTGCAATAACAAGAGAGAAAAGTTTCCTTTCTCCTAGACTGTGCTTGTATTAGTTCTCTGAATTATGCCACAGTACACAGTGAAATAAACTGTCCTCAAATCTGTATTTTGCCTATAAAGCTCAGAGTGCAACTTACACATGTGGCTGTGATCACCTATCTGCACACTGTAACTATATTTTCATTGCCTTCTTTCTGGTTCCTTCCATGTCAGTGGGGGTTAACCACTTTGTCCCTGTCTGAACTGCCAAGCACCTCAAGCTTGGATGTACGGAGGAGACAAGCACTACTTTGTTCCATTCTCATACTCCTGTTGCTGGAGTAAGAAATGGTGTATTCTGCCCACTACTTTTACATCCTCCCTTACCGATTATGAGTTGCTACAGCTAATAGTGAAGTCTCTCTCTCTCTCTCTCTCTCTGTGTGTGTGTGTCTGTGTGTGGCAGAAACTCAGAAAAATCTTTGTAAATAGTGATGTGAGTCCCTTGCCTGTTAAAGTGAGTTGCTGTTGCGTGAGAGTGAAACTTTTTACAGTAATGCTTTCAACATACGTTGTTTTTAAGTCACATCCAATGATTCTTGCCCAGTTGCCCAGTGAATTTCTGCATATGCATTGGATTTTTTCTTCTCTCCTCTGCTGCTCTCAATGCATCCTCAAAGCCCGTTCTAAAGGGTCCTCAAATCTTTCATAGAGGATTTAGGGGGTGCATGGAGAGCTGCAGTGAGGAGGAGAGGAAGACACAGGGTGAAATTCAGCTTCACACTAAGGAGATCATGCTGTCAGCGAAAGGATTTTTTGACTGCCTGACATAAGAATTTCCTCTCTTCTGCTGCCTGCTGTACTCTGCTCTGTAGTTTTTCCTGAGCTTCCCAAACAGATTTGGGGATGGTGGGGGGCATACAGGGAAGAAAGTGGGGGAGTCCCATTATGCTACTAGGACTAGTGCAGCTTAGTTGAATCTGGCCCAAAGTCCTGTGGCACAAGCGCACAAATCCATTTATATGATATTGGATGTCACCTATTGTTTTTACAATAAAGCTCCCACTTAGGTACCACTAAAGTATCAGTCATATGCATTTTTATTGTTTTGGGAGGCATTGTGGCTGAAAAGTGGTTAAATTAAAGCCAACAACCATAAAGGCAACAACATGGTAAATTATTTTTAAAGCAGCAATAACAATAATTAATTATATACATTTGGATGAGTATATTTCAAACTATTGCTGTGTACACACTCCATGGAATTTTTCCACTAGGACCTGGGGATGATTCAAAAGTTTGTATATCTGGAGCCACTTTAAGGATTTTCTAGCACAGAGGGTCTGCCAAACTAGAAATTAATGTTGTACTGTGTGGGAATGTATTAATATGTGGTCCCTGAAGTGTTGTTTTAAACAAAGACTAGGCTGGTTTTCCTTTGCATTGTAAAGTTTCCTTTGAGTTCCGCCACTTCATATTTCTGGAAGAAGCTCACATGACTGAATGAACTTCCATTAAATGAAAATACAGGCACATAGAAAACTTGCATACCAATAGGGGCTCTTTTAATGTGGATTTGTGAGGGCGATCTAGGAAGATACAGAAGTAGCATTGTACATAGCAAAATCATAAAGTTATATCATAACACTTTTTGACTCTGGTAGGATAATAGGGTGAAGTCTGCTGGAGTAAAGCTCGTTGATGTGGGTTTTCCAGGAAAAAAACTGAATTAGGGTAATCTGCATAAGTTAATTTGCATGGGAAAATTTTCAGTTTGGCATTGGAACCTTTTCTGAGGGTGATTTAATCCAGCATGTTTATTTTACATGTGTTTAGTAAAAGTTAAAAGCAATGAAACTGCCAAGCTTGCTTAATATGGCATTTGCGGTTGGCATCCATTCATAATTGCTAATGAATAGGTATTAGCAGAAAAATAAAGCTCTGGAAAGTTTTCTGCCCTGCATCACTGGTAAAGTTGGTAAGTTGTTTGACTGTATGGTTTTTTGGGACCCCCAGCACTGGCAGGAAATGTGCAAAGCACAGTTTTGTTTTTGTTCATCTGCTCCTGGACTGCATTTACTGCTGCTCTCCATACAAGGAGAGGAGAGCTGCAGGATATTCCCTGAAAGACCAACCCCAATTGATTTGCAATCACTGGTCTTGAGGCCAAGACTTCTAAGTGGGGTGGGGGAGATAAATTTCTGGGCTGACGTGACTGTTATTATTTATTAAATTTATATACTGCCCTTCATCACAAGAACCCAAGGCAGTTCACAGAATAAAAACAAGGTAAAAACACAAGTAAACAGAAAAAACCCCCAATAACCACCCTTCCCAGAAACACATTTAAAAGGCTGTAGAATATTAATCAGCCAAAGGCTTGGTTGGAGAGTAACATTTTTGACTGGCGCCTACAAATATAAAATGAAGGTGCCAGGTGAACCTCCCTGGGGAAAGCATTCCACAAATGGGGAGCCACTGCAGAAAAGGCCCATGCTTGCGTTGCCACCCTCTGGACCTCACATGGAGGAGGCACATGAGGAAGGGCCTCAGATGATGAATGCAGAGTCTGGGACTGTTTTATGGGCATAAGCTTCTTATGGGCAGAGGCTATCCTTGAGATCCTGAGCCATTTAAGGATTTTTAGGTCAAAACCAGCACTTTGAATTGGGCCTGGAAACTAATTGGCAGTCAGTGCAGTTGGGCCAGGTTCGGTGTAATATGTTCAAACCGTCTTCCCCAGTGCTGCTGAGTTCTGCACCAGCTGAAGCTTCCAAACCATCTTCAGAGGCAGCCCTACATATAATGTGTTGCAGTAATCAAACCTAGAGGTCACTAGAGCGTTAGGCTATCCATGTCCAGATAGGGGCACAGCTGGGCCAAAAGCCAAAGCTGATGGAAGGCACTCCAGGCCACTGAGGCCACCTGCGCCTCAAGCTACACCAGATGAGTGAAGAGTACTCCCAAGCTACATACCCGCTCCTTCAGAGGAATTGTAACCCCATCAAGAGCAGGCAACCTCCCATCCATTCGGGCTAGGGAACCACCCTCTAACAGTGCCTCAGTTTTATCTGGATTGAGCTTCAGTTTGTTTTCCATCTTTTTGGTTTTTCTGGAGTATTTGTACTTTGTGTTAGGCTAATGAGACAGATTGGGGATACTGTTGGTGTACTGCCCACTCTACTGCCCAACCGTCTCCCTACCTGAGCTGACACATATAATCTCTGACATTGCATTAAGAGGTCCCAAGACTGTTAATGTCAACCATCACACAGAGGGGCTGTTTGGGACTTCATGGTCACCGTGACAACCATGGAGCTGTCTAAACATGTTATTGGGTAACTTACCCAGGCACTCTGAGGTCCTTCTCTGGATCCCTCTTCTGAGGGAGACTTGGAGGTTGGTAATAAGGGAGAGGGCCTTTTCAGTTGTTGTCTCCTACCTATGGAATGTCCTAGCCAGTGAAGTCTAATGCCTTTGTTGACATATTTTCAGTGCCGGGTAAATACCTAGCTTTTTTCACAGACTTCTGATGGACTGGGATGATTTTGGCCTACTGTTAGTATGCTGCCAAAGCTTCTTATGGCTGTTATGAGGTGTGAGTGTAATGAATTGTAGGCGATGTTTGAAAATGTTAATGTTTTATATGATTTTGAAACAAGATGCTGCATATTTATGTTTTTAAAGGTAGGTTGCTTGGAGACCTTTTAGTTAACAAGTGACTTAACAAGTCTAATATTTCTGTTCCATGAATTAACAGTTCATTAAATCACTGCCTAATGTAGTGTAGTCTGGTGAATAGGTGGACGTTTCCCACTAGAGTTTGTGAGGATTTAAAAAAGAGAAGCGTGGCAGTCAGTTCCATAAAGGCATTCTTATGAATATTTTTAGCTCTAGCGTTAAAGTCTCTCTGTGTGGAAGGATAACAGCATGCGTCAGGTAACAGGTGGTCTGGCTGTGCTTCCTCTCCCTTCAGTGAATATCATGATAAAAGAGTGGGCCCTGCTGGGCTACTGCAGTAAAAGTCTTGAGAGGACAGAAATAAAAGGTCACTGGGCCGTGCAGCTTCCTAACTATTTCATTTAAAATTTTGTACTTAATATGCGGAAGTTTGAAAATTTGAATAGACTTTCTGTATCTCTGGAAAGAAGTGTGACCAGAATAAATTAATTAGATTGTAAACTACTCATTTCAGAGAATTAACAACATTCTAGCTGTCATGTGTACAAAAACCGAATCCTGTGTCTGGTCTGTTAGTCAACCACGCTTCGTTTAATCCAGGCTGGCATGCTGATGAGAAATCTGAATCCAGACTAGTGCCATACAGGTGGACCTATGCTGATAGAAAGGTGGCAAAACCTGCCCCAGTTCAGACCATGAAATGGCCAGAGGCTAGGACAGGGTTAGCTTCCATTCCAAACAACTCCTTGAATACAACCTTTGTCTATTTTCTACATATGTGAGTGGCTGCCATTCACTAGTGTGGGGAAAGCAAAGCGCTGGACTTGGGAAACCAGTGTGGACCCAGCCTGCCTTCCCTCACTAATACAGTACTGGGTGACCTGACCCTCAGTGACAGGGATTCTGCAGGCAGCTGCAGTGTCACTGTGTGTGGACTGCCCTGATAGTCATTGTGCTCCCTGGAGAACTGCGCTACAGCAGCCAGACCATCCTTTCACACAGCCAGTCAAACCTGCCTTAATAGCAGGCATTTTCTTGTTATAAAATATTTGATCAATTTATGGATATTTCCATAATATCTGTGACATTCGATCATATATATCTGATATTTGATCAATTCGTGGATATTTCCGTACTATGACATGATTCTAAGTAGTGAAAAGGTGTTCTTCTTTTGTAGCAAATATGTCTTGTGTTTCTGTCCTGCCTTATGGTTGCCAAGAAATGAAAGAGCAACCCAGACGTTATTTAAATTGCATTTAAAGATGCATTAAAAAAATATCCAGTGTTTTTATTATTTCTTCTGAGGACAGAAGGAGACAAGATGCACTGTGGGTATTGATACTTTTAATTTCCATTCCTACTGGGAACTTGGTTTTCTGCAGTTACGGTGTACATTACTTCACTCTTATCTTTTTTTCTTCCCTATAGGCCATGTGTTTATACAGCGGGGTCTCCAATAAACAACAGGGCCCTTTTTCCATGCCAAGAACCGCCTGTTGCCATGTCAACATGGCAAGCTACAGTCCGAGCAGATGCATGCTTTGTTGTTTTAATGAGTGGTGAAAATGTAGCGGAACCAACAGGATCTGAAGAAGGTACAGCATGTATTTGCCATCTGAATGTATGCTGCAAAATGACATTTAATAAGTGTTTTATATCAGAACAGAGCTTCTGCCACATACAGTAGTCCTTTAAAATTCCCAGGCTCTCCTTTTTAATTAACCTTGCTTTGACTCCGCCTCTTTCTGGTGCCCATTGCATTCTACTTTCTTTTACATGTCTCATTCCTTTATTGGTCTGTTTCTTCTGGTTATGCCTTCATTCCTGGTTAATCCCTTTCTCTCTTTGCAAAGTCTTGGACTTTCAGGAGTTAGTAATTTTGTAGATGTCACAAACGCATTACTATCCTTTTACTTAGCTGAAGAGACTAATAACAATAATATCTTCATGTATCAGAACAATTCATAAGATATTGAAATCCTGATCTAAAATGTTTGTGACTGTGTTTACTTGTGATATTGGAATGATGTTCTTACATCGTGGATGAAATCAGAGTGATATATTAATTAATAATATAGTGATCAGACTATTTATATTATTTCATTTGATAATTTTTCAGTACTGCTTGATTGTAAGAATAAGCCTCAAAGTGGTTTACAGAAAGTATTGGTGTAGAACTGGGGAGATGTAGGTTTGAATCCTCACTACTAAAGCTCACTGGGTAACTTGGGACACTCATGGTCTTTCAGCCTAACCTACCTAAAAGGGTTACTGCAAGGATAAATTGGGGAAGGAACCATGAAAAAAATGTGCCAAATAAGTAAATGTGCAAAATATTCTTATACAGTGGTACCTTGGGTTACATACGCTTCAGGTTACATATGCTTCAGGTTACAGACTCCGCTAACCCAGAAATAGTACCTCGGGTTAAGAACTTTGCTTCAGGATGAGAACAGAAATCGTGCTCGGCAGCAGGAGGCCCCATTAGCTAAAGTGGTGCTTCAGGTTAAGAACGGACCTCCGGAACGAATTAAGTACTTAACCCGAGGTACCACTGTAGTGGATACTGCACTGGGCCTGCCTAAAGGCATTTTTTTTTGGTTGGGTTGGCAGATCTTTGGACTGAAATATATTTTGAAATATATTTTGTTTTAGCAAATCTTTTAGAAATGTGCAAGGCTCATTTCTGCTTTTCCATTTTGGTGTAGGCATTGAACCAGTTTGCCTGACTTTAAAATTCAATCCAAATGCCTTGATCATTGCTGCGGGGAGGGGTGACGGTTAGGCTATAGTGGACCAGCTATCTGCTGGCATCTTTAGGCTTCCACTGGAGTGGGGTAGGGGCTCCAGCAGCTGTGCAGGCACCCAATACAGCTGTGGAAAGCTTAATGTATGGAACATTACTGCTGACAATATTGCCAGTGGTAGCCACCATAGGGCATTAAAACAAAAGTTATGGGTAAAGCCAACCATGGGTCCATCAGATCCTAATCTGCTCTTTCTCCCAGAGATGGAATAGCCTGGATCTGGCACAGAAAAAAATCATCACCTGCACCTTCTGTCCTGGTTTTCAACCACTCTACTCTTTCTCACTGCTCCCAGGCCAGATTTATTGCTTTATTAATTTTAACCAACTGAAACCCAGATGCATGTTACAAACAGAAGTAGGGAGATGCAATCCTCTGTATGTTGCTCGGAAGCTGCCTAGAAGTCTGAGAGTGCAATTTCCTATAAGTTATAGTTTATTTCTGTGCTGATAGTTGACTGAAAATTCTCCAAATATGGCTCCCAAAAGTTAATACAAATGTAAATTTCAAACAATTAAATGCAACTTTCAAAAAAAATAAATAGATGGCAATAATATTCTTTAGAAAAACAAAACTAGGGTTGCAGAGGATTCTACTTTGCTCTGCATTTTTGAATGAAGCTTCCTGTTTTGCCCTCCTCAGATTCATGTATGGATCAAAACAGAGATCTGTGGATTAAGTTGCATAATCAACAAAATGAACCATGCAAAGGTGCTGTACCTATGAGGTAGGCCAAGGGCTGCCCCTTCCTTTTAATGTTTTTTAAAATTTTAAACTGCTTAGAAAAACTCCAGGACTGCATGGTTAAAAGTCTCATATGATATTGTCCCAGGAAGTGACTGTGTATCATAATGTACAGTACAGCCCCTTTCTGTGAAACTGTACTTGGGTAGGGAGGGAAGAAGCAATTTGCCAGGAAGGGACTGTAGATTATGTTGTACATTCACTTCCTGGGAACATTTTAAAAAGAAAAATCTTAGTGCATGGCCAAGGAGCTGCTTTATGCAGCTTTGAATGTTGAAGACAAAGGCAAACCTTGGACCTCATGAGTACTGTTTGTCTGTGTAAAAATGGGATGAAATGGAGCTTCTTTTTTAAACAAAATGAGCACAAGATGGGAATACAGTGATTTGTCCGTCCCTAAACAAAAAACAACAGTGCACTGCATCCTGATGCATATTGTGGGCCTTCTCGCAATAACAATTTCTGCTTGGGTAGGATGTGTCATGTCAGTTGTATAAGAATTATGTATGGATTTTATTCATTCTTTTTATTTGTATGCCACTTTCCCACACAAAAACCATGCTCAAAGCGGCTTATTTGCAATAATTTCTAGAGGGCTTTTCAATATACAAAGGACTCAGCTAGATTGATAAATAAAAAGCGTTTTATATACGTTGCATATGCAATATAACACTGTGACACCAGATGGCGGTGTGGAGTCCCATCTTTCCCTGTTGGATTTCCCTGTATGAGTTTACAACGCATTTAACTGAATCGCTTCTCTGACATGTCTAGACCTAGCCTATGTGCTTAACTGTTCTTATCCTGATTATATGCATCCTACTCAGAAGTAAATCCCACTAAGTTCATTTTGGACATTTTCCATATATAGGTGTTTATAACTGGAATCTTAGAACCTTCCTCAAACTCTTTAAGATATATGGTGACAAAGGTATGTGAATGATTTCTGTAACTGAAATGCTACATATTTTAGCAGTTTAACCAATTCTGACATTATGTTGCTAATAATTTGGTAAAAAAATGTTCTGTGCAAATCAGTGCTAATTTCAGTGTCAGATTAATATAATATTTTAGTGGATTTTTTTAAAAAAAGAAAACGTAAAATCTTTTTCAATATTATTCTGAAGGCAGGGAGCAACAATCCAAACTTAAACCAAAGTCAGCAATATCATTAATTGAAGGGGATGATAAGTGGCGGGGAAACATATACAAGAACCGTTAAAATAAATCAAATATATTTCAATGTGTTTTCGATGAGAATAAGTGATGTAAAATATATTATGATCAATCCTAAAACAATTTAAATTGCAATAATATACTTAGATTGCTATTTTCACATATAGCACTATTGTTCCAAATGTATAAATAATGTTGCTTCAAATAATACATTTCTGCATAGCTTGTGAACAGATTGGAATCTTCCACCAGTTATTTACATGCAAAGTTTTGTTTAAAACGTGCTGTAGGAACTGCAGGAAACTTGAGCCACAGTTCAAAGTCTTGCCAGTGGTTCTGCATACCAGTTGGACCATTTCAGTGCCACATGGAAATTTGCATTGCTTCCATGAATATTTCTTTCATTTCCACCCTAGGTGGTGCTGTGTCCAAGGGAGCCACACAAGGGCATACTATTGAGACAATAGCACCAAAAATACTAGAGGAAGATGAGAATTTAACATTAAGGGCAGAAAGGCAAAGAAAAGAGAAAAAAGCTGCATCAGGAACAGAGAAGAAGACAATCAAGTTTAGTTAGTTAATTTTTTTAAAAGTTCAGTGAGTTCTTTGAAACAATAAAAGGAGGAATAATAAAAATTAAAATGAGAGATTAATGAGACTGCAAGAGAAAACAGGCAAATGACTGAATCCTTTGTAGTTTCAGGAAATATTGTGCACAATAGGAATAGTACAACATAGGTATGTGAACATGATTTCAGAATTTCTAGCTGTGGTGAGGACTACAGCTGCTACAATCCACGAGTCCTGTAGAACCTTGATAATAATAAACTATAGCTTGGATCATAGCAAGGCTTCTGTAAATGGAAGGGCTGGGTTCACAAGAGGACTTCGTTCATGAAGGGATCAAGATCCAGTGAAGGATCGCATTGCTTGAAGGGGAGGGAGAGTGTCAGTTTTTACTGAATTCCAAGCCCTGTGCCTCCTCTCATGCTGTCCTGGAGACTCCCCCAATCCTGCAGAGCAAATTTTCCAGTGGCAAAGGGGGCTGAAGGGAGAGAGGGAATTAGGAAGGGTCACACCCACCCTTTCATTGAGGGGAGTATCACATGAATCCAGGTTTGCTCAGGGCACTCCTACTAGGGTGAACAAACTCAAGATCCCAGTCTATGTGTCAATAGGAATGGTCCTAAATTGTAGTTATCATTTCATAACTTTAAAGTGTTCACAACAGTTCATATGCATTTTCTTAGTAATCCTTTTTTTTTTAAAAAAAATATTTATTAAAGTTTTAAAGGTCACAAAAAGAAAAAATAAAGAACACCACATTAAACAAAAACAAAACAACACATCAGAATAATGAAAAAGAAAAAAGAGAAAAAAAGAAAAAAAAACAGAAAAATAAACACAATTAAAAAACACAACAAACCTTCCCATAACTTATCTTTCATTCGCTTGTTTCCTTGACCTCCTCACACCTCCCTTTTTTGTATTCTAGTTCGGTTAGCTATTTCAGCAAATCCTTTCCATCTTTTCCAGTTTTTGTCCTTATTTTAATATAATGTAACTTTACTTTCCCTCTTTTCACCAATTAACAGTCTGTTTTTTCTTAATCCTTTATAACAAATCTGCTAAAACCACATAACTTCATTCCAACATCCTTCTAACATTCCTTAATTTTACAATGTTTCTGTAAATAAACTTTAAATTTCTTCCAATCTTCTTCCACCGACTCTTCTCCCTGGTCTCGGATTCTGCCAGTCATTTCCGCCAATTCCATGTAGTCCATCACCTTCATCTGCCATTCTTCCCGGGTGGGTAGATCTTGAGTCTTCCAGTACTTTGCAATAAGTATTCTTGCTGCTGTTGTGGCATACATAAAGAAAGTTCTATCCTTCTTTGGCACCAATTTGCCGACCATGCCCAGGAGAAAGGCCTCTGGTTTCTTCAGAAAGGTATATTTAAATACCTTTTTCATTTCATTATAGATCATCTCCCAGAAAGTCTTAATCCTTGGGCATGTCCACCAAAGGTGAAAGAATGTACCTTCAGTCTCTTTACATTTCCAACATTTATTATCAGGCAAATGATAAATTTTTGCAAGCTTGACTGGTGCCATGTACCACCTGTAAATCATTTTCATTATATTCTCTCTTAAGGCATTACATGCCGTAAACTTCATACCTGTGGTCCATAACTGTTCCCAGTCAGCCATCATAATATTATGTCCTACATCTTGTGCCCATTTATTCATAGTTGATTTCACCGTTTCATCCTGAGTGTTCCATTTCAACAGCAAGTTATACATTCTTGACAAGTTCTTAGTTTTGGGATCTAACAGTTCTGTTTCCAATTTTGATTTAAACTCTATTTGACTTTAAACTCTATTATGAATCAGCCGCTTTTTGCTGGCTGAGAGAATGGCTGCTTCTTGAAAACACTGACGTGCTGGACTTAGAAGGATTTAACAATGTATTTGGGTGGCATGCATATTTGTGGTATGATAAGGTCAAAGCACATAAAGCGTTTAAAAACCATATTGTCAGAAAAGCACTGTTTAATGTTTGGATAAGATATAAGGACTTGCTTGAAAATAAAACCCCAAGGTGGTTGTCACCAATGGAAGCGAAGGCTCAGAAAAAGCTCAATATGGAGGCCAAATGGCCCAAATATTGGGAAATTTTGGAACAAGAGGGTGATAGATTAAAACTGCAGAGTTTTGAAAAACTAAAAAATAGAGTGCGAGACTGGCTCCACTATTATCAAATAATGGAGGCGTATAATTGGGACAAAAAAATTGGCTTCCAGGTGCATTTTCTTAGTAATCCTTACTGAGATGAACATTAACATAATTAAGCAACAATTATCCCCATACAGTGGTACCTTGGGTTAAGAACTTCTGTTCTGGAGGTCCGTTCTTAACCTGAAACTGTTCTTAACCTGAGGTACCACTTTAGCTAATGGGGGCTGCCGCACTGCTGCCGTGCGATTTCTGTTCTCATCCTGAAGCAAAGTTCTTAACCCAAGGTACTGTTTCTGGGTTCTTCTGTAACCTGAAGCGTCTGTAACCTGAAGCGTCTGTAACCTGAGGTACTACCGTATTTCAGAAGAAAAATTGACGGTGAGAAATAGTGACTTACCCAAGAGTCAAACTTGGCATGATGGGAGAATCCACATTTATTTATCAATTTATATCTAGAATTAGGGGAAGCTGTCTCTTATATGCAGCAAATGTTGTGCACACATGTGAATATAGGGACATTTCTCCATTTTACGTCTCTGTCTACTTTGGCCCTAAGGCAGCTTAGTAATTTATAATAGATGAACAATTTGAACCAGGGACTTCCTGGTTCACAGCTCTGTCTCTAAGCCACAATGATAGAGTAGTGCATAGCAGATGTGGTGGTGGTATGCAGTATGTAAGCAGCTTTTCTCTGGAATCTCTTCGTGAGGAGAGAGAAAAAGATAAAAAGAGAAACAGCTGTTTTATGAAACTTCACATGTTGCAATTTCACTCCTGATTAATGTTGCTGGTGCTGCCTGCAACCTAGGTGTTGCATTCTATTTTACTGTTTTCATTACACTGTAGTGCAGGATTGGTAAATATATCCTGTTCTTTTAAAACTGTTTGCAAAGCTGTGTACTTAAACCACTGTTTAAGTGGTTTGTGTATCCCTATTTTTTGTTTTCTTTATACTGTTTTCTCCCTTGTCATCTTTTTTGTTTGGGATCATTGACTCTCAGTTTGGATGATTTTTCTTCAATTATTATCTCTCATATAATTTCAGTTTACTGTTTGACTTGAAAATTGCCACTGTGGCCACTTCCAGGCAACCCACTGAGCATTCATCATGATTTGTTTGTATGGAGATTAGATTACATTGACTATTTAATGAGGGTTTATTTTTATTTGTTTGTGGAGAGGTTAGATGACATTGTTTTATTCCAATTTCTAGGACATTTTCTCATCACATTCCTTATCTCAAGAAGTCAAGTCTTTTTGAGAAATGATTTTGTTTTGCTAGACCTCTTAATCAATTACAATTGCCAGTAAGTGCTTGAATCCTGCCCCAAAATATTGACAGTCTGGAAGCACCCAGTGTTTATTTTGTAGAATTTGGGGGAAGTATGAATGAGGGAAGATATGGTAAAGCAAAATGCTTTTAGTCTTGGGACCTGTGCGTTGAAGCTGTTGAAGTTCAGTTGAAACCAATTCACATGTGCACGTATAAGTTGCTTGCACAATATACTGATTGTGTTTGAAAATCACTGTGTGATTTGAAACCCCTGTCTGTAGTGTTGGTTGGATCTGTGATAGCTGCTTCAGATGTGCAAGTCTTCATTTGGTATTTCAGTCATCGTGGTCATGTATTTGTGAACTAGGACATCAGGCTTCAAGGACAACAGAGCTGACCTGTCAGCATTCAGAGGCTGAGAACTACTTTGGTTCCTCCCAGTTTACTGGATCTCAAGATTACGGAAAAATCCATGCTGCCTTTCATCTGTTATGTACAAAGACAAGTTTCAAAGGGCAATTGGTTAGCTGGCCAGATCCAGTTCCCCATACCTGAGATAGATGATGCTTGAGAAATAGTTACACCTGATGTTTAAAATTCAACTGTACTATAGAAAGGAAGCTATTAGAGAGTTCTTCTTGATTCAGCCCTTACTATCAAATTGAGTGTATTGGATTATTTCTATAGAACCAAAGCTATTAAAATGGAAACAGGTCTGATTGTGGAGATGTGAATGCTACCGTGACACTTTTGCCTAATATTTTCATGAAGTGAAAGGATAGTAGAAAAAATAACTTCTATGTAGTCATAAAGTATGATCTTTTAAAAACAGTATGGTTGAATAATAAAATAACAACAAGAAATCTAACCTTCAGGCTTGGTGGGAAGTCGAATCAGAGAACAATGTGTTGGATTTAGCAGCTCAAGTGCCAATGCGGAGCGTAACTTGTGCTCTTTTTTTCATAGGTGTATTAAATTGGTTTTATTATGTGACCATGCCAATGCCAGCATCTACATTCACTATTGCTGCAGGATGCTGGGCAGAAGTTAAAAGAAAAACTTGCGCAACTGATGTTCAGAGGAATGATGGGCTCTTTCCACTGTTGTCAAAGGCGGATGTCAGGTCGGTGATTACAGTTGAAAAATATGTACTTTAGAGAGCATTCCATTTTTTTCCTGTTATACAAGAAAATGAGTCATCATAGTCAAGGAACAATAGCAGAACATGTTTAATCAAAGCAAAGGGAAACCATATAAGAGAAATTACTCCAATGGGCAAGGATGAGCAAAGGCATGTTGCTTACGTTGAAAAAAGAGAGAGCATTCTTTGAGTAATAGAATTTGTTTCTACAGGGATTCGCTGAAGTATGTGAAAAGTGAACTCCTAAACTATGAACTGTTCTTTTGTCTTCATTATAATCCATTATAATCTTGTTTTTAAATCACTTAAGTTGCTTTTGTTCAAAACAAAACACTACAGTTAACGTCTGTATGGTTGCAAATGTTCTATTTGCATTCATAATACTAAGGAGGTGCTCCTTAAGTGGGCATCCTTTAGTTCAGTAGCAGTCTACTCTCTGAGACTCTAAGTCTGGATTTTTTAAAATTCACAGAGAAGCAGTACCATGTCTTTCTACCCATGTTTTCCATCCTTTTTCCAATTCAGCTATGTCCTAAGTATCCTGTTTCTAATAGTTGCTGTTTGTTCACATATTTGTAGTATGATAGGCTCACAGACAAACATATTGCAGTTGTGATACATTTGTTTTTAATGTTTTTGAGTCTGTAACAGATCATCAATTTCATGGCAAGATTTTGTTCAAAGGATTTTGAAATACATTGCTTTTAATATGTTCTGACTGTATACTATTCAAGATTAGAAACATCATTCAGAACATCTTCACGCAATAAGAATTTATTATCCAATATTCTACAGATGATAAACAGGTTAAGAGTCAGGAGTGAGCTCTGCACTCTTTCCTTTCTCATGTCTGCTTTAGCTATGCCTTACTGTTCTAATTGCATCAATGCTGACCAGAACTCCCATCTTAACAACAGCTTTAAATGGATTTGTGAACCCTGGTTAAGATGGTTTATGTTTAGCGTATTCATGTTCTCTTCAAAGCATGGAGGTATTGGCAGTAATAAAGAAGAACCACCCTCCTTTTCTGATAATGAGCAATTTGGGTGCTGTTAAAGTTGTAAATATGGAAGGGAAAGATGTGTAGTTTAAATTCTGTAGCCCTGGAGCAGAAGTACATCATAATTTTTACCTATAGGGTAGGTCTTTAAAAAACTAGAAGTTGTGTTTGGATTGAAGAGGAACAATCCTAGAAACAGAAATATGTAGTCAGTTATTCAGAGCAATAATGTCCCTTTTGTGATACAAATGAAGGAAGAGGCTAGGAAAATAAGTGCAACAATGATACATATGGATTAACTTTCAGGAGAAGCTTTCTGCTTGGAAGGATATGGAAACAGGGCATTAGCCTGTGATAAGCAGCAAATGAATCAACATGAAAGACATAAACCTAGAAAACACCAACATGGTCAGTTGTGCAACAATTTGCATTGGACTATAAAATATTAGACATGGTTCTCATGGGATTCCTCTGTCTCAGATATGCCGTGCATCTGACTGGATTGCTCCAGCCACTCTGGGCGACTTCCAGCAAATTATAAAATCACACTAAAACATCAGCCATTAAAAACTTCCCTATAAAGGGCTGCTTTCAGATGTCTTCTAAAAGTCAGATAGTTTCTTATTTCCTTGTCATCTGATGGGAGGGAGTTTCACAGGGCGGGCACCACTATCAAGAAGGTCCTCTGCCTTGTTCCCTAAAACCTCACTTTTTGCATTGAGGGAACTGCTGAAAAGGCCTCAGAGCTGGATCTCAGCTTTTACAAAAGTACGTAACTCAAAAGCAATTTATATTCAAGCCTACATTACATTAGTACCTAATGAGCCTGAAGAACTAGGAATTAGGAAGGGAGACATTTTTGTAGTATGTGAAGGATGTCATTCCAACTGATTAAAGTAAACATAAGTTTTCTTCTTAGGATCTTTATTTTTCCCGATATATGCCTTATTTTTTTTTTTTTTTGCTTCATCTCTTTTTTCTCTTGTATTATTCTTTATTAACTACTTTATACCTGTGTGAGAACCAACATGGATCAGTGGATGGCATTATTACTTGCAGGTCTTCAAATATTTGAACCCCTTTAATGACACTGAGCATTTTATTTTTTTAATCACTACTAAAACATATTCTCAAGGTTGTGGGATATATAATAGTTGGAAAGTGGCTGTACAGCAGAGACATTCCTACAGACCTGCAGACTCAAGCAAGTCAGCCAAGCCACATGTCACTAGACCAGCTTGATGTGGAAGGGAATATTTCAGCAGAAACCCTGAATATCAGCAAAATGTTAATCTTTACACAGTGGTGCCTCGCAAGACGAAATTAATTCGTTCCGCGAGTCTTTTCGTCTTGCGATGTTTTTCGTCTTGCGAAGCACGGTCCGTCGCAACTGCGCCTCTTCAAGCGGCTTTAAGAAAAAAGCAAACAAACTCGCAAGACGTTTTCGTCTTGCGAAGCAAGCCCATAGGGAAAATCGTCTAGCGAAGCAACGCAAAAACCGAAAAACCCTTTCGTCTTGCACGTTTTTCGTTTTGCGAGGCATTCGTCTTGCGGGGCACCACTGTACTGAATCTTCTTAAGAGCATCATATTTCCATGCCATCCCATTTTCTATCAATAGTTGTGGCAGTCTCATTTTTTTTTTCCACCAGAGAAAAGAATTGGTCTTCCTAATGCAGCAGGCCACTTCTGGTTATCCATAGCTGCATTACCTAAGTATGCTCAGAACTTTATTTACTAGAAATAATATATTATTTTTCAATTTCAGGTTGTTAGAACAGACTTGTGGTCATCTGCCATATCCTTGCCGCTTCCAAGATCCTGCTGCCACTTCTCAGGTGGTCATTCCTTATCGTGTCTTTGCTCCTCAGTGCCTTAAGAAATCCTGCGAAGAGGTTCTACTGCAACTGATTCCTCCGTGTCTCTCAGCTGCTTATGATCTCCTGGGTACCCATCCCTTTTCTAGGCTTGATGTCTTGATTGTTCCACCCAACTTTTCCAGTCTTGGAATGGCCAGGTATTGATATTTTTCTATTTTTCCATGCGTGTTTACTCATCTGCTAATTCTTCTCGGTATCTACCTTGCTCTGTTGTCCTTACCAGGCAGAAGAGCATTGTTTAAAATCCTACCTATATTTGTCATACCTGCTGTACTTCAGGAGATGCAAGACCAGTAGTAGTAAATCATAGCTCAGCTGTAGCCATTTGGAAATTGAAAATGTGTTTTTGAAAATTATGACTGCATTAAGATAAAGAGAACCAGTGGAGATAGCAAGGACCGTGTCTACTACCTTTTGGCTGTTGGAGGCTAATTAATGGCCAGGTGAGATAAAAGGTGGGATATAAATGTAATAATAGGCATATAAACAATGACTATATCAACTGTTTAACTGCAGTGTAAATTACTATATTTGAAATATCTTCCTTCAACATATGTATCAGAAGGAGAGCAATGATAGATACCAATTATTCCACTGGTGTTAGCAGTGTGCTGTGCTAGCTGATTTATGGGAACAAATATAAAACATAAGGCCACAAATGACTCCCTTAAAATATAGGCGTGTAGTCTGGAGGTAGTGAGCCTCTTAAGTGAAAGAGGTCCTGTTCTGATTTTGAGCACCCTGGAGGAATCTAGTTAATGGATGGTACAAATGATTCACATAGACCATCAGTTATGTTTCTTGGGCTCTGCAGACACAAAAGAGCTATTCAGGGAATTCTGAAAAGGGAGCACAAAATAGACCTTCCCATTGGAGCTGTTACGAGGACAGAAAGGATATGTGGAAGCATTGTTTATATACTTACCAAAGAGATTCCGAGATTCTAATACTGGTAGCTGGTGGCAGTATTGGATTATTTGAAATGTTATGTCCTAATAAGTGCTTGGGTTTTTCCATATTTTGACAGAACTACTAATAGCACTGTATTGTAAACAAGGAGATTCCCCTTCAGATGATGATTTATATGTTATTTCCATTTATAGACTGCACTGAAAGATCTCGAAGAGGTTTACAATAGATAAATGCATATATATTGTACCTAGAAAGTACAATAAAACCATGTCAAATGATTCATAACAAAATACAGAAACAATACCATGTACATAAACATAATATCAAAATAAATAAAGCTACAGCACCTGCAAGGCAATAAAATATAAAATTTCAATCAACACAACATACATACGGTCACTTAATCTCACTCAGCACCTATTTCACACAACCACTACAATCATTCATTACCTCCATCAACAACTCATACATAAATTACTGACATGTAGCCATATTACAACCCACATACAAAGGTCCGCTGCTGAGCCTAATCTCTGAAGCACTTATAAACTCATGCTCCTAATATTAGGAGTGCTAATAAATAATACTCCTCTCATATCTCTCACCTGTGAGGAGCCCATATCTACCAGAGCAAGCTCTTGCTCTGGTGGGTATAGAACAGGGGTCAGCAGTCTTTTTCAGCTGTGGGCCGGTCCACCGTCCCTCACCGTCCCTCGGAACATATATTTTGGGGGGGAAATAATGAATGAATTCCTACGCCCCATAAATAACCCAGAGATGCATTTTAAATAAAAGCACACATTCTTCTCATGTAAAAACACCAGGCAGGCCCCACAAATAACCTAGAGATGCATTTTAAATAAAAAGGACACATTCTTCTCATGTAAAAACACGCTGATTCCCGGACCATCCGTGGGCCGGATTGAGAAGGCGATTGGGCCGCATTCGGCCCACGGGCCTTAGGTTGCCTACCACTGGTATAGAACTACAGTACTTCTATCCACTCCCAGGTTCCAACTATATAATCATAACCCCAGCGGACTCCTTAAAGATGAACTTACGCTCAGCCAAAAGCCTTATTGAGCAAAGATTAGCGGACATTGAAAATCAACACAACCTCGCCAGGGGTGGGGGTGTCTGCTCCCCCAGGTATCACGGAATAACCCCACCACTTGGCCTTCCATCATACATGTCATCTCTTTCATCAGTACCACACCGACGTGCATTTATTCGTGCAAGGTTCACTGTCTTTCCATCGAACCTGCTGAACCACAGATTTTCCAAGGGTTTGGTGTCTCCGCTATGTGTGTGTGACGGGGAAACTGTTGAATCTCTTTCACATATAATGTTCAACTGTCCCCTACATAGCATAGCCAGGGCTAAATTCCTGGGTCCTGCTTTACTGCGCTTGGTTGGCAGGCCTGTTGAGTCACACGCCGCACTGCTTTTGCAGGATACAGATCCTTCTGTAACTCTGCAGGTGGCGAGATTTCTGAATGCGGTTATCTCACACTCAAAAACCACCAAAAACCAACAACAACATCAAAACTAATCGAACTGTTATGATGAGAGTGCATGTCGGAGTTCGTCTTCAGTTTTCCTTTTCTGTGATCTGTCCCTTGGAGCTCTCCTGGCCCCAAGCTGTCACTTGGCTCTGCTCAATGACCCACCCTTGCATCGTGGTGTTCACCTTCTGTTGTCGGATATATCTGTTTTTATGTCCCTGTGTTTTTATGTTTGTACATATTTTATGGGCTAATAGCCGTAAATAAATTGTAAATTGTAAAATCATAACATGCACAGTACTGCACAACCTCAGCACCTGATAATCAGCGCTGGTAGCAGACACAAACATCAGCTTCTCACTCAAGGTGGCCCCGAAGGTCACCATAAACTCAGATTGTTGGGTTTTTTCATATTTTGGCATTGATCATTGGTTTGACTAAAGTACAGACTATAGGAACCATGGTAAAATTGACTTATGTCATTACACACTTGGGAAAACAAGGTTAATGTTCTGAACGGGCAAACCGTTGTTAATGCATTTGTTTCCTTTTGGGATAGTAAGACTGTTTAACTACTTGTGGCTCATAGGTCTTTGTATGTAGTATTTGTTCAAGATAATACAGTGCGTGTTCAGATAAAATAACAGGTGAATTCCCAGCATGCTGGTAGGATATAGTGCACGTGGGGAGTAATTGCATCAGAAATGAGTTCATGAATGAAACCAAAGCAAAGTAATTATGATGGAAGTAAAACCTGATTAAATTTAGAGTAAAGTGCTACATGTGAATGTGTCTTTGTGCATAAGGAAATATTTTTGTGGTTATTCTAATAATTCCAATTTTTTAATGTCTTAGTTACATTAAAGTGAAGTGAGAAGAATGGCATTTTCCCATGTTTCTTGTGCTGTTACATACCGTATTTTTCGCTCTATAGGACGCACCTTATTTTAGAGGGGGAGAACAAGAAAAAAAATTTTCCCCTCTCTGCACAGTGCCCCTTCAGCGAAGCGGCAGGAGAAACGGAGCCCCTTCCATTTCTTCTCCCGCTTAGCTGAAGGGGCACTGCACCTTAGCTCAACTGGCGCCTACCCTTCAGCGAAAGGAACCTGAAGCATCTGGAGGCTTCAGACAGCTATCTTTGAAGCCTGGAGAGCGAGAGGGGTCGGTGCGCACTGACCCCTCTCGCTCTCCAGGCTTCAGCGAAAGCAACGCGAAGCCTCCAGAGCACGGCGGGAGCGCTCCCACTGTGCTTCGGAGGCTTTGCGTTGCTTTCACTGAAGCCAAGGAGCCTGCATTTGCTCCATAAGACGCACACACATTTCCCCTTAATTTTTGGAGGGGAAAATGTGTGTCGTATAGAGCGAAAAATACGGTAAGTGTAAGATGCTTACATATCTGACTACTTTTTGACACCTAAAAGCGTGTGTGTGAGATACACACACACATGTATGAAATTTATAACAGCATGTTCTTCTGGTTGATGGTGCAAGATATTCTGTACATCTAATTCCTGTCAGTCCTTACTGTAACAATGCAATGACATCAGTTCAGATATGCTCCTGTATTCCAGCGCTCCTTTACTACTTTATGTATTATTTTGATGCAGAAAGGATGCTGCGCTATGTATTTATTTAATCATCTAGCTGGCCTATCTGCAGTAGTATAAACATAACGCAGCCTGCTGGCACAAAGGATCTGCTGTTCTGAGAATTCTAATTGTACTCCAGCCTGCCAGAGAAGCAAAGAGCCATAAATTTTCAGTCATTATCTTTAGATTTGGGATATTGTATGTGTGTGTCCATGTACGTCGGCAAGTCTGTTCCTCATTAGCCTTGTAGCTACTTCATTTTTAATGCACAAAAGTAGTACCATCTCTTATTTGAGGGGGATGGTTATCTCACATTTCAGAGTAGGAAGAAATGATGGTGCTTCTTCCGCAGAAGAGCTTAATTAGAGGCTTGAGGTTGTATTTTTCCAGCGGCCACCACAGCAGATTCAGCAGCATTTTCTTTCAAGACCTGCCGACGCCTTTTAAAGGAAAATCTTCCTTTGAAATCTTACTTATATGTCTTGCATGTATCATCACCTTATGTTTTTAATTTGCTATGGACTTTTATATGGTAAGAGAAACCTGATTACTTATTTTAAAAAAATAATTAGAGGCAGCCCCGCCTGCTTCTAGATCTTAAATAGAAACTTAGGGGTGGGTTTTTTGTTTTGTTTGACAATGCCTAGGTTCGTATTGCCATCATCCAGTGGTTCCTTTCAAGTCAACAGAACAGTGAATTGAAATTCCACAGTTGCTGTTTCCAGCATTAGCCCTGTTCTCTTGCTCTGCATCACACTTCCTATTTTCAGAGGCTCCTCATACCCACTGGTGCCTATCACAAGCAAATGTTTAGATGTGCTCTTTATGAAGCTGGAGGAAAGTGTCACAGTTAAAAAATAATAGTGTAAACATATTTTCCTTCTCTGAATCCTGAGATTTATTGAGTTTTGAGCTTTGATTGTTTCAGCAACAATTAATTATCTCAAGGTGGTGTACATGGTTCTCCTCCACCCCATTTCATCCTCACAACAACCCTGTGAGGTTAGGCTAGGCTAAGAGATGGTCTAAGGTCACTCAGTGAACTTCATGGCTGAATGGGGATTTGAATCCTGGTGTCCCAGGTCCCAGTCCAACACTCTGACCATTATGTGTTTTTCTGTAGAGCAGTGATCATTTGAGTTGTAACCAATTGTCTATGTAAGATGCTAAAGCTGTTGCTACATGCTCTGGTTACCTGCAGTGTTTCCTCTAGATGGGGCAATAGCAGTGCAGCCCTGTAGCAGCTGTTCATACACTCCTTCTAGTGGTGCAGGAATAAAACTGCTAGCACATTTGCAAAACTAAACAGTCCAGTATGGTTTGACTCTTCCACTCCCTTGAAAGTGAGGAGAGAAAAGGAGATCGAAAAAAGATATACAGTATGCAGTTCTTGGTGTTTTCCTGGAAAGAGCAACATTGGATTATCCACGTGGTCTTTCCAGGCTTTAAGGTCCAGTATAGCATTAAATTGACAGTAGTGGAAGGGAGGGGAGCTTTGATAAGTGTCTGCCAAGTTTTATACATCTCTACATTTAGTAATACGGGACGCGGGTGGCGCTGTGGGTAAAACCTCAGCGCCTAGGACTTGCCGGTCGCATGGTCGGTGGTTCGAATCCCCGCGGCGGGGTGCGCTCCCGCCGTTCGGTCCCAGCGCCTGCCAACCTAGCAGTTTGAAAGCACCCCCGGGTGCAAGTAGATAAATAGGGACCGCTTACCAGCGGGAAGGTAAACGGCGTTCCGTTTGCTGCGCTGGCTCGCCAGATGCAGCTTGTCACGCTGGCCACGTGACCCACAAGTGTCTGCGGACAGCGCTGGCTCCCGGCCTATAGAGTGAGATGAGCGCACAACCCTAGAGTCTGTCAAGACTGGCCCGTATGGGCAGGGGTACCTTTACCTTTACTTTACATTTAGTAATGGCTAGAAGTAATTAATTAGACATAAGGTAGGAACGTCCCAGAAAGATAACAGCAGCTGACTGTCAGTATAATGTTGGGATAAATAGTAAGTACTATTCTTGAAGCATTCATTATATATTAGTAGCAAACGAAAAGCTAACATAGGCCCTTTGTTGTATCAATCATATGAAAATTCAGTCAGTATCTAGTTAGGACATTAACTCCAGTGTATTCCAGATGCTGGCTTAGTTTTTTAAAAGGCTTGCCTAGAGGCAGGCTTTAGCGTTCTTATTTTGGCTTTATACTGTGTGATTGTTCTTCATCAAACATACAAAAATGGTTTAACAGCCATTAAAACTAGTTTGAGATGTTTAGTACTCAGCATATTCTCTGCTGCTCATATAACTGCCTCAAACAGAGGGTGGCTTCAGATACAGAGAAATGATGACAGAATGCCTGATTAACATGGCATTAACTGTTTGTGCTTCCTGAATCAAGCATACTGTTGATGAAGTCAGTTTTCTGAATGCTGGATCTTATGTACTACCCATGCATAAGAGGAGAGTTATCAGCAGACTAGGGGGACCCTAGGAAATTAGGAAAATAATCCTCGTTGGGGAGAGTGGTAAAGTCCAATACAGCCTTATGAAGATTAAGCATGTTCAGCTGCCACAAAACATTGGCCAACTATCGAGGAGAGGAAGAGAAATGGAAAACTTGCTGGGAGAAGAATGGAATGGAGTATCCTGAACAGGAGCACTCCACACTTCCAACATTTTGTAGTATACAAATTGAGAACTTGTACATTGCTGCATTGTACATGAACATGGGAAGTATGAAGCAACAGGGAAGATATACTCTTTCATATAAAAGGCAGGAGAACTAGAGTGATTGGGAAGAGTTTTATGGTCTTAAAATTGGGGTTTGGAGTAGAATTTTACTAGGGAAGTACCACAGTGTAGAGTGGAATGAATTTGGGAAATAATTGGGTAGAGTGTGGGGAAGAATGTCCCCTTGATTAGAGGCACAGGTGCAGAACCCTCCCTATCCCAAATATTCAGGGTAAGAAACACATTAAACACTTCAGCAAAATAGAATAACATTCCATTGAATTATAATATAGCCATTATAAGTGGTCCAACATCTGATGACCACTTAAAAGCCAGTCCCAAAGAGGTTGACCTTTTGAAAAGGCTTCAAGCTTGGGATCTGCTTAGGGAGGATTTGTAACTTGTGGTGAGGAAGGCAGCCCCTGAGAATGCATCTTCTCAAACTTTTGCTATGTGGACCTCATACATAGGGGAAGGGGCACTAGTTAGTGGTTTACATGCTGAAGATCCCAATTTCAGTTTCTGGCATCTCCAGTCAAGCCTGGGACACACTACTACCTGGAAACCCTGGAGAACTGCTGCTAGTCATTGGGAACCTCTCATATTAATGATAGGATAAAACTGAAATGGCTTTAGGGTGATTGTTGCGGTCAACATGTAGATAAGGGTTTTGCTCCCTTCCCTTCCCTTCCCTTCCCTTCCCTTCCCTTCCCTTCCATTCCATTCCATTCCATTCCATTCCCTGTTTTTATTTTTGCATAGTATTTCTATTATCTGCTTATACCACATTTCTTCAGAAATGTGACTAGTTTGGGTCTTCAGTTGTATGAAGTCTCTACCTACTGCCTGCAAATCTAGCTCATTATCTTTCCATTCTCATGTCAATTCCTGTTCAGAATCTTTTTGTTTTCTGCTTTATAAATGCTAGTACATGTTTCAGAAGCTTAAGACTTTGATTTTTTTTTTTAAATAAACTAATATTACATGGTGGCTCAACTGCATTATGAATACCTTTTAATTAGCGGAATTTCCTTGTTTCCCACTTACATAATCTCTCTACTTTTACATAACATATAACTGATACCTAATGCTGTATTGTGTTTTTAATATTCAATTGGGAGCCGCCCAGAATGGTTGGGGAAATGCAGGCAGATGGGTAGGGTATAAATAAATTATTAGTATTATTATTATTATTTACTGTTCTAGGACACATTTTTTAGTCATTTTTTAATTGTGTGTGAATCACAGCTGGTTGGTTGCTGCGGACCTTTATTTGCCGACTGCCCAATCATTAGCTTGACTCTTTAAACATTCCGCAGGTCATGCATTAAGTCCAAAAGTCCTTTTTTGGCACAGTCACATTCATGTGGTAAACTGTTTTTAAAGATTACTATGACAAAGTGATTCAAGGGCTGTCATCATTTACAGAATGTGAAGTGATAAAAGTGATGATTTGAGGCATGCCTATTCATACTATCTGTAGGAGCATTATGAGAAAATGTTCTACCTCTTAGCTAAACCTAAAGTCAAATTTGCTACCTCTTTGGAAATGGCCCTCCACTCAGTTGTCAATTGGGGATCAAAACAAGATTTGGAGTACATCAAACACACAATATTTCCTTACCAGCATGCTGAACCACTTAGCCCATAAATGTGTAACAGATGTGTTTTGAGTCCAAGTCTATCATAGGGTGGAACACACAGTAATTACCTTCTGGTGGAGCTAAAAGAAGGATGTAGGAAAAATGAGGCTGTTATGATTGAACTCAAGTTGTGAGATCATTGCAGTGATGCTTCTAATTGGATTTCAATTTTTTTATTCAAGTATTTCCAAAACTTCAACTTAAGAAAAAAAATCTTCAAAAACAATAATATATAGTCCCTGAAACACATTTGAACTAAATCTAGTTAATGGATAGAACAGAAATTTTTGCAGGTTTTCTCATTTCATAACCCATTATTTTTAAGAGAGAACCTCAGTTTAAATTAGAACTTTTTGAACAACTGAAATCTGTGGAAACTGCTAATTATAACCCTGTTAATGTGGATCAGAGAATTGAACAAATAACCCTATTGGATGCCATGGCAAAATGGAAAAGATCAGTTATTTTCAGTGTGTCTCACTTTCAAACAATTGTCTGTCCTTTTAACTGAAAATATTTTTCTTTTCTCCCTCATGTTAAGTGGGCGGTCATAATTTATAGTCTTACAGGGAGCAGAGAAGATTAAAATATCAACAAAATATGGATTGCACCAAGATCCACATTGCTTGTCAGTCTGCAACTACACAGTCTCCCACCTAAAATAATTTCTGTGTGTTGCTCGATAAAGTTGGTGGAAAATGACTATAATTGTTAACCTCACATACCACTGGAGATTCCAAGTTCTGGGATTGTGACCCTCTCTCAGGATTTGTTGAAATCTGAATTGGGGTTAGAAAAAAAAGTGGACAATGACATGTCTTCTTCATCTCAGACACATATTGTGTCCCATTCAGATAAATCTTGTAGCTCTAGGTATCCTGCATTTTTCAAAAGTAATTAATCTGTTAAGAAAGATTTATAGACCACTCAATCACAAAACTGTTGAAGCAGTGTGCAGTACATAGTTGCTATTTGTACCTTTGGATGTTATTATCTAACCAGGAAAAGCTTCAGCACAAGTAACATTTGGAGTGAGGGGAATACAAAGGTATAACTTGCAATCGAGAAAGATGGGTATTCACGTGTCTACTGACCACCTCACTTCTTGAAGCAGCAGACACTCATTCCATAAAATATTAGATACTGTTTTAGATATTTCCTTAAGATAGGGTGGGGGGTTGAGAGATAGGACTGCTGTTTGACCAACACAAATCAAAAGGCTTTTTCTTTTGATTTTTGGGTGACATTGTGTAGTTAAGTATATAGATGCTTAGGACTAAATTCCATTGAATTCAGTGCACCTTCTGAGTCAATTTGCATAGGATTGGGTTGTACTATTTAGTGGTATATATGTTGCATTAATATCAAATGAACTGTAGAATTACTGCTTTTTAACAGGCGTTTCCATTGCCTCTGAGAACCCTTTTGTAGTGTCAAAACATCCTATGAACATTACACAGACACTTGGTTACACTTTACTTGATTATTTCCCCTACTATGAGTTCCTTATATCTTCTTTTAAAGGTGTCAAAGCCTTTACTTGTTTAAGGGAGCATAGTGTAAGATGAACACTACATACTTTGGAGTGGACCTTCATAGTTTAATGATCTCTTTCAGAACAAGAAATGTTCTTTCTCCCAGCCTGAATTGTAGAAAATGTGCTCAGATTGTAAATAGGGACCTTTGTGGTACTACTCTAGAATAATGGTTGTAGTCTATTGCATTTTGAGACTGGAATTATAGTGGTGCCTGCTAGGATCATTACAAATTAGCATTGTACAAGTGTTTTAAATATTTGAACTTTTATTTCAGTCAACATTGATAAATTTGATCATGAATGAAAATCCTATTGAATATACACATATTTTTAAATTGATAGAAACTCATCTCTTTAAAAATATGAAATCTACATTGTGAATTAGTTTATGAATTATTCTAGAATATAGCAGCATGGCTAATATGTATATATGTGCAATCTTATGAAGTTCATACTAACGCTTTGCTGGTTCTGATCCTTCAAGAGGAACTGTCAATATGTTACTATTCTTTCACCAGCTTTCAAGAGTAGGACAGTTATTTTAGTCTGTAGACTAGGGGTGTGAATATGGGGTGATCATTACCATCTGGGGCGAATAAACAAAGCTTCTTGTTTAAAAAAAGCATGTGTCACAACAGTAGTAAGATTATCAGCCATGTTGTTGATGGTAATGAGTGGTTCCAACAAAAACAAAACAAAACAATGAGGAAAATTTTGGTATATAAGTATGAAGATGACAGCTCACACCTTGGCCTTGATGAACAGTTTTATCCATAAGGGAAATCTGAAAAATTAGATTTTCCCTCATAATATTTAGAGCTGTATCTCTGTTATTATTTCAATACATTGTGGATCTTTTCAGGTCAGTTTGTACCCTCTTGAGTCCAGCTAGAGCAAAAGCTGTGAAATGTCTAGCCCCAAACTAGGTAGCACATATTTTTGACTTTTGTAGGGATGCGGGGCGGAGAAGATTGTTATGTGTCAAAACTATGAATTATTGGTAGGGATGAAAGGATCTGCCAATTTTACTTATGTCAGTTTTTAATTTTTCAATTCTTCACTTCAGTTCTCTACATTTCTGTGGCAATTTGTGACCCCCACCCCCCCAAAAAATCACCATGAAAAATATTTAGCATTTTAGTGCTAGGCCACTTTCATACACACACACACACACACACACACACACATACAAACACTGATTGGAGAACTACCTAACAAAATTTTAAAAGTGTGAATTTCAAACAATGACTGTGTTTTGGTTCTCATATTGTTTCAAAAAGTGTAAATTTGAGATATTCAGCTTTAAATATGAACTCAGTTGAATTTCTCCCCCATCCCTAACTGATGGCCAGAATGGCTGATTAATTTCCTAGGGCACAGGAAAAGCTACCTCATTTATTCGCTCCAGATATTAATGATCACCCCTTCTGGCCAATAAACTATCTATTAAAGCTCAGTTCTCAGGATTTTGTGGCAGCTGGTTTCTGTATTAGGGGCCATATTCCATGATCCACAAGACAGTCTCTGTGTTGAGGCCAAGATGCCCTGTGCATTATTAGCCATGCCTTGAATCCTTGTTCCCAAATCTAGCAGCTTCATGAAAAACACCTTCCATGTAGTTAGGTTCTTCTGTTTAATTTTTGCTTTCATTCTCAGCAATATATTGCAGCATTCATTTCATGGTTTTTCTCATGGGAACAGTGCAGTTTTTAGCCTGTTTCAGTTGGCACTTATCACAGCGGCCAACTAGAAGCTGTGCAAGCACAGAACTGCTGCTGCTTGTCTTTCATTTTAGTCCCTGTTCTAGTAAGAAACGAAAGGGGGGGGGGGAGAGAAGCTAAATTTAAAGTTAGAAGAATACAATTGGAGCAGCAGCAGATTTCAGGATATGGAAGGAAAGCAGCACTGCCACATTGTTACTCACAAACAGGTGCATTTTCTATAAGTGGGGTAACAGTTATGCACTTTGTATGTAGTAATAGGGATGCGGGTGGCGCTTTGATGTAAACCACTGAGCCTTGGGCTTGCTGATCGGAAGGTTGGCAGTTAGAATCCCCGCGACAGGGTGAGTTCCCGTTGTTCGGTCCCTGCTCCTGCCAACCTAGCAGTTTGAAAGCACGTCAAAGCGCAAGTAGATAAATAGGTACCGCTCTGGTGGGAAGAAACAGCATTTCTGTGCGCTGCTCTGGTTTCGCCAGAAGTGGCTTGGTCATGCTGGCCACATGACCCGGAAAAACTTCCGACAAACGTCGGCTCCCTCGGCCAGTAAAGCAAGATGAGCCCTGCAACCCCAGAGTCATTTGCGACTGGACTTAACTGTCAGGGGTCCTTTATGTAGTAAAAGGAAATTCTGCAAATATATCAAAATTGAAAATGCACACACACAAACATAGAAGAGGGACATAGCAGAGGTCTTTATGATAGCAATACTTGAGTTAATAATAATCTGATAAAAACCCTTTTGAAATTGTAACTGTGACCAGAGCAAAGAAGGCAGCTGATCCATAATTATAGAACAGAACTGTAGTGTTGAAGGGACCCCAAGGGTCATCTTATCCAACCCCATGTAATGCAGGAATCTCAACTAGATCATACATGACAAATGACCATCGAACCTCTGCTTAAAACCCTCAAAGGAAGTTGGAATCTAGCAATATTGGAAGGGCCACAGGTTCCCCATCCCTGCTTTGCATGATATGATTGAAGTAACAGGCTAAGTATGTCCTGGCACTCCCTTTGAAAGGTTTCCCATCATATTTATCAGCCTGCCTGGCCACTCATTTGCCATCAAGTGTTAAATTAATAGAGCAACAATTTATACTCCTGTTGGTTAAGGCTAGAACTTGCACTACTGTTACTATTTTGAATGCTAATATATGATGTTACAGTAACCAAGTATTTGGAAAGCTTCATTCTTTGGAGGCTAGTAAGATGGTACAGTCTATACTGTGAAATATCTATTGCAGATCTCTCATTTAACTGTATTCTTGTTTGGGTTGGGTTATAAAGCAGATAATTCTGCAATAAAGTCTTATGTCCTGAGCCAATGATCAGATTCAGAAGTACAATTCAGACATTAATGGAATTCCACAGTTCTGTAATGGCTTCCTTATTAAGTCCAATGGAGGGAGCCATCTTGGTTATGTCTCTCTCTGGGTTCTGCAAACTAAAAATTACAAAGTTAAAATTATAACTTTTTACATGTATGCATGGTGCCAACATATCAACTAAATTCTGTTTTGTGTTAAGCATGTTACGAAAAAGGAGCAATGCTGCTGAGTGCTCCAGATGGCTGGAAAGCCAAACAGGATGTTTATGTTATGGGACTGTACCGTGGCAACAAAGGACAGTCTATTATGTGCACTGAGCACCGGATGTTAGCTCAGAGTGTCACATGACCCTGTACTGGAAGTACATGGGTGGAGTTATTCTCTCTCTGCAGCTGGGTATCAGAGAGTGCAGACATGTTGTTCTCTGCACTGAGGAAAGACAGAAATAAAGGCATGTAAAAACATTTCTGTCTGTCTCTTTCCCCTCCCTGGGGATGGCAGGGAGTGAGGGAGGAGGAGTGGCTGTGTTCTTCTCACGTTTGAAGAAGGATCGGCCGATAAAGACCTCGCCTTGTCTTGCCGGGAGTCGCTGACGGGGGAGGCCAACAAGGAATCAAGCCGGGCACCTGGAGAGGGCCAAATGCCTCTGAATGACAAGGCTTGATAACAACATATGGTAGCAGAAGCTGCTGGTTATCTGATCCATGGGAATCAGCATGAGAGGTGAGAGGCTGATGGATCGTGTGCCATCCTCTGCACCAAGGAAAGAAGATAACGTCTGCAATTGCAGCCAGAAGCTGAACAGACGGCTGGCCCCAAGAGGGGGTGTTTTCCAAGCAACGGAGCCCCAAAAAGGTATGCTGAATATCGGGCTAAAAGTGTGAATGCAGATTGATTTATTCTCTGGTTCACAAGAGCTGCGTTTGGCAAAACAGCTCTGAGAGGAAAGGCTTGCATACCACAAATTCTTGCGGCGAGATAAGGATTCCCGTCCCGGGGAAGGTTGCTAAGCAACGACAGTCGGACAGTGGAAAACTACTGACACCTGGGGCTGGCTCAGTCAGAGCCGGGAAAGCGAAAGTTGTTTTGACTTTGAGACTGTGGAGATTGCCTGCCTGCCTGAGAGAGAGGCAGAAAAACAGCTCAAAGGAGCTTTTGGATTTTTACTAGCTCGAGAGTGGAGAGCTGAGGCTTGGATTCAAAATGGATCCCAAGAAGGGGGGAGCCTTGCCTTACCCGCCTCCCCTGACTAATGACAATTATTCATCTTGGTCTGTAAAGATGAAGGCCCTGCTGCAGAATCAGAGGATTTTTGGGGTGATTGAGAACCCCATCCCTCAAGCACCAACCCGAGGTTGGGAATCACAGAATGTGAAGGCCAGGACGGCTATAATTCTGTGTGTCTCGGATGATCAACTTGTGCATATTCAGGATTTGGAATACGCGCAAGAGATTTGGGAGACGCTGCGTAGAACACATCAGAGAGATGCAGGTTCTTCAGCGTTGTTGTATTTTGAGAAGCTGACCAATCTGAGGCTTGCGCCTGATGGAGATGTTCAAGCGCACCTGACGGAAATGAAATATCTGCGCCAACAGATGGTGGAACGCAATTTCCGTCTGCAGGAGGAAGTGTTTTGCTTCATGATGATTAACAGCTTAAATCGGACTTACAAAACCGTTGCCAGTCAGCTGGGTTCCCTCCCCGTGAATGATTTGACCGCGGAAAGGGTGTGTGCCGTTGTTTTGAATGAACACGACAGGCTTGCTGCACTGGAGGTGAAGGACAGGGGGAGGGAAGAACGGAGTTCTAATTCCCCCACTGATGTTGCTACTGGAGAGGATGCTGTAGCTTTGAACGTTGTCCGATGCTACAATTGCGGACAGACTGGGCATCTTCAGCGGAACTGCAAGAAGCCACGCCAGTCGAAAGGAGCGAAGGGCCGCTCAGCAAAGCCTGAGGCAGCAGGCAAAGGTCATACCAAGTCTTCGGTGAAACCTGCAAAGGCCCTGATGGCGAAAGGAACCACGCCAGATGTTGGACACTCTTTTGTAATCGATACGGGCTGTAATTTTCATATGTCCCCGCACAGAGGACTCTTTTCGACGTTTAAGAAGCAAAGCTTCGCTGTGGAACAAGCCAACGGTCAGAAGCTGGAAGCGACCGGGGTTGGCACTGTCTATCTTAAGAGTCTGAACTTGACAATAAACAATGTTTACTTGGTTCCTGAACTAAAGTTCAATCTGCTGAGTGTTTCGCAGATTGCAAAGAAAGGACTGAGACTGTCCTATGATGATAAGAGCTGCGAGATCTTCAAAGATGGAGAGTTATATCTTTCTGCCAGACAGAAAGGTGGACTGTATTTGTTGGACTTTGAGCAAAGTGATTACATGGAATGTAATCCTGAGTCTAACATGATTTCTCTTGCAGGTGTGACCAAGACGAGCGCCAAGAAGGTGGCCAGGGTCGACAGAGCGTTTCAGCGGGTGTATGCTGATGTGATTGGTCCTCTAGAACCATCTAGAGGCAATGCAAGATTTTATCTTGTGTGTGTGGATCATTTCTCTAACTTTGTCTGGGTTTATGTGTTAAAGAAACCACAGGAAGCCTTGGAAAGGTTTCAAGAGTTTTGTGACAAGGTTAAAGACATGCATGATGCTAACATTGATTGTCTTTTGACAGATGAGAAGCAGATTTTTCTTTTACAGGATTTCCAGAGGTTCCTGCAGAAGAAGGGGATCAGACACAAGATTGCTGTTTCAGCGGAAGCGTGGAACAGGGGTGTTTGTGTAAAGTGAACAAAGAATTGCAAAAGGGAATGAATGCGCAATTGCTTAGTTCACATCTGCCACATGAGTTCTGGGCGGAGTCACTCATGTCGTTTTGTCATACGTGGATGAGAAAGGTTTCAAAAGAGTTGGGAAGTTCTCCTTTTGAGAAACTGTTCCAGAGAGAACCTTCTGTTGCCCATTTCAAGGTTTTTGGGTCTCATGTGAGGACAGAAGCTCCAGGTGGAGTAAAGAATGCCAGAGGCATTTTTGTGGGATATGAAAAGGGTCTCTACAGAGTAATTTTGTCTGAATCTGGTCAGGTGATTCTCACAAAATTTCTAGAGAGTGCTCCTGAAAAGGAGAGAGTGATAGTGCACACATTTCCCACAGAGGACGATTCAGATGATGATGATGATTTCACAGAGTACAGTGGTACTGAGAGTAACAGCGATAGCTCAGAGAGCTCAGTTGTCACAGTCATTGAGAGGAAATCTCACACAATGGATAGACCTTCACAGGTGAAGGATGAACCACTGTTTGCTGTTGGAACTGGTTCTCCTAAGAGTCCTGAGACAGAACCAGTGAGCAGAGAGGATCAGCACCTCATACGCAGGTCTGAGAGAGTCACAAAGGGTGAACCACCCAAAAGGTACTCAGAAGAGTATGCTAATTTAGCTGTTGCATGTGTTGCTGTTGTACACAACCGAGGACAGGTTGGAGCTGTGTCTAAGTCAGAGACAAGGACACAACAGAGAGTTGCTAGCCAAGGTAATGCAGATGCACTCATTCCTTGGAAGCCAGACAACCAGAGAGGTACACTGGGGAAACCAGTGGCGGGTAGTTCCAAGGGTGGAACTGAAACAACAGGGGAGTGTTATGTGTATAACAACTGTTTGTTTTCTTCTCTGGATCACGCTATGCATGCCGCAACACGCATTGATTCTTTTGGGGGAGGTTGTTACGAAAAAGGAGCAATGCTGCTGAGTGCTCCAGATGGCTGGAAAGCCAAACAGGATGTTTATGTTATGGGACTGTACCGTGGCAACAAAGGACAGTCTATTATGTGCACTGAGCACCGGATGTTAGCTCAGAGTGTCACATGACCCTGTACTGGAAGTACATGGGTGGAGTTATTCTCTCTCTGCAGCTGGGTATCAGAGAGTGCAGACATGTTGTTCTCTGCACTGAGGAAAGACAGAAATAAAGGCATGTAAAAACATTTCTGTCTGTCTCTTTCCCCTCCCTGGGGATGGCAGGGAGTGAGGGAGGAGGAGTGGCTGTGTTCTTCTCACGTTTGAAGAAGGATCGGCCGATAAAGACCTCGCCTTGTCTTGCCGGGAGTCGCTGACGGGGGAGGCCAACAAGGAATCAAGCCGGGCACCTGGAGAGTGCCAAATGCCTCTGAATGACAAGGCTTGATAACAACAAAGCATTAGTGATGAAAATACAGACCCACTGGACTGAAGTCAGTGGATTCATTCTTGATTTATATCTCGAGTAGGAAATGGAAATGAAATGTAGCCAAAGATTTCTTAGCAGGACTGCTAACATATAGGATTTGTTTAAATTGGATGGTTTTAAGCTTTAACCGTGTTTATATATTGATGTATGTTTATATTCATTAAAGCGTTCACTTCTATCCTGGACTTCAGTGCACACAATGTTAATGCATATTTTCAGGAGTAAGTAAACATTTGACATCCATTAAAAGGATGGTAATGCTTATAACAGTACATCTTTATCAAGAAACAATTTATGGAACATGTAGAAAACATTGGTGTGTAAACTTTGTATACCAGATGTCTATGTGGACTATATATTTTATTTACGTTTCAGTTTTAAAAGTGCTATTCTATTTCTTTCATAATCATATTGTTTTTGGAACATTTTACTTCCTTTTCTTTCATGGTTACTTCTTTGGCAGGCTTGAATGTGTTTATGCTAGGTAATAAATGCAGGCTTCCTTTTATTCTGCCAGCCCAATAGCTCCCATTGCAAGAATCAACAGCCAATGACCTTGTGTCAGTTACTGCTCTGCACTGTCTCTCAGGTGCCAGCCTAAAGTCATTTTCTGTTTTCCTCCATGTTTCTTGAAACAACTTGTCAAATTTGTGGAGAGGGGAACAGGAAATCTTTTCATTTCACCTTTCTCCTGTCTAGCACACCCTCTTTTTCGCAAACATACTTGAAGCTAGTGCTAGTCAGTGTTATTACTTGTGTTGGTCTGTTGCCCTCCACTTTTCAATTTGGTTTTTAGGAAAAATGATGTACTGATCATAGCTCTTTAGCTTGAGATGTGTACAGTGTTTTCTTATCGTTATCGGATATATTGGTTTCTAATCATGTAGATTTAAAAAAAGAAAAGCATGGCACATAACTGTAATTCAGTGATTATGTATATATGTATAAAAAGCAATTCAAGCTTCAGATGCTTTTGTGTTGTTGGATAAGTTGATTATGGAACCTCTGAAAAGGTTTGGTTGGGACAGATGTTTACATAAAAAGGATACCTAAAGAGATTCAGATATGTTTTTGTGCTTGGAAGTTATCCTTCTGCATTTGAATTCTGAAATACAAATGGAAAAATACTTATCAAAGTTATGGGGGAGAAAAACTTTTGACTTGTGACAGCTGCATTTGTTTATAGATTTCTATCTGTAAAATCCCGGTGTAATTTGATCGCATATGGACAGCTGTTTGAATTCTCATATAAAACCATACTCCAAACAGTTTGCCTCCCGCTTGACAAGAATATGATATATGTCAGAGCAAACATTTTTCTTCACAGTAATAATTACTTTGATAGCAGAAAACAGGCTTGCTAGTCTTATAAGCATTATTTTGTATTATTATGTTCTGATGTCATTGTAACACTTGGTCCACTTTCCTGTTTGTATTCCAGCACACTTAGCAATAATTTTAAAAATTAGGTTTAGTGTGGATCATATTATGATTATAGCCATAGGTATAATCATACAAAGGTAGGTAACCTTCTGTAGGGGTAATAACTGACTGCATTGCTATTTTTGTATTCCCAAAATTCTTCATTCAGTGGAATCCTTTGAATTCCAGTTTTATTTTAGATATATAACAGGTTTATAGCCCATAAAGTTGCAGGTATCTGTATGTTTAAAAGGTAAATATGAGGGTTGCAGTTGGTTCCTAAGTCACAGCAGAATCAGAACATGTGACCTAGAATAATGCAGAAACCCCTGGTGATGATAGCAGTTAATACATTCCAGCTGTGTGAGCAGTTTGTAGTGATGAGGCAGGAACTGAAGCAAGTGGCAGGCAGTTGAGAAAGTATGTCGGTGAGTAGTTTGATCCAACTAAGAGTGAAGAGTTGCTCAGAGTAAATAGCTGGAGAATGTTCTGAGAGCTTATAGTGGAAAGTGAAGAACCACTGGTTCCTTAAATCTTTTGGTAGACAGAGATCAAGTTTGCAGTACTTACAGAAGTTCCTTCTGGCTAGCTGCCAGGGTATTTGAGAGGGTGGAAGTCCCACGGCCAGCAGAGACCCCAGACTCTGGGCTTTCTTTTTCTTTTAAAGTAAATCTCTAACACTTGTAGAATGGAAGCTTATGAAGCAAAATGTGCCGGGCAGCTAATTACAGGGTGTGCTTGTGGGAAGGATAGGGGGACTCCATTGGGGCTGGTACACTGTCCTTGTGTACAGCTTCCTCTGATGGGGCTGGTTAGGTGAAACCCGCCCTATATTTTTTACTAGATTCAGACAATATACATGGAGCTTCCAGGTTCTTTTGGAAGGAGCTTTCTGGCTCATTTTGAAGAAGTTTTTTTAAATCTTTCCTTGTAGAAAAGTGAGTGTTGCCCAGGGAAATAAATTAGAAATCCAGGATTTTTCTTCAGGTATAGTGCCTCAATGGTAACAAGAGTGCAGCTTCTGAGAGTTCCTTGCTACTGCCCCCAGCTTTCTCTCTGCCTTTTCCAACTTGCAATTTCCTTTCCATCATTTTCATTCCCTGATGGAAGAGGGTTATTCCTCACTCTCTTATCCCTCAACAGATTCTCAAAGATAAGTCTTCACTATATTATCTCATACCATTTTATGCAATTTGTAGATTGCAATATAATTCATTTCCAGATTTGCATTGCATACATTCCTGCGAACGGACATCCCACCTTTAATTTCATTAAGTGACCAAATTCTTGTTAAACTTCCATCTATTGCTGATGTTATCCCCTAAGAAAAATAATTTGATAAAAAAAACCAGCCTTGATTTTTGTAAAATCCCAAAACAGTTGCACAATTTACCTGTAACAGTTGCTGTTTATGCTTAACATCTTAAACTGTCCTTGGTTTTGCAACATTGGAAAGAGAGAGGCAGGAGAATTTGTTCTTACTCCTAATTCTTTATATGCATGTCACCAGAGCCAAACATTGATTATCCAACTCAGAATATAATACTGTGCACTGTAATCTTGTTGTAAAGTTAATGATGTAATACTACATTAGAAAAATGGTCATTAGATTATGGGCTTTATTTAGTCTGCTAGCAGGTTCTTCGATATTTCTTATTAAATTTTGCCTCAGACATTCAGATAAAAGACAATAAATCCATTTTTGTATTATATTTAATTTCTTGAACATTTTATTGGCCAGAAGGGCACGTTATTTTTTTTAAAAATATATTCAAATATATTGAACTATTTTATCAAGGTACCTTAATTTTTCACTAAAATCTACCCTGCTCCATGTGTGTTTGTTTGTTTGTGTGCATGTCTTATAGCAGTTCCTCATAGAGACTAACAAGCTGTTTGTGCACAGTAGTGTCTCAGATATTCCTGTGTCTGGGGAATAGGTGGTTGGTCTTGAAATGTAAATGTTTTTGATGTTTTGTGAATATTTGTTCATGTCACAATATCACAATAAAATATATTGTTAACTACAGAACTGGGAACAGGTAGTTGGGGCTAGAAAGTACAGACTGCACTGCTCACATGAAAAATTAACAGTTGCTAATGAAATGCAGCCTCCCTTTGAGAACAGAACCCAGATAATCGAATTATTTTGGGGAGACACAACTTGTCAATGGACAGGAATACCTATATCTTTATTAAAGATTCTAAAGCTGGAGAATTAAGAATCTGCAAGATGGACCACATCATCAGTAAAATTTGACTCATCCCATTCACATGATCTTATGACAATTTACTTTCACTCAGATCAATGGAAATGTGTTGACTTAACTAATAAGGGATTGCAGTGTGATTGATTTTGGCTTGCTTAGCATAGTTTGGATAGCTTTAAAAGGAGATTAGATACATTAATGGAGGATAAGGCTATAACTGCCACTAGCCATGATGGCTATATTGTCAAAGGCAATATGTCTCTGATTGCCAGTTGCTCCACAAGTGGAGACAGTTCTGCTGTGCTCAGTTCCTGCTTTCAGGCTTCCCCTAGGCATATGGTTGGCCCCCGTGAAGACAGGGTGCTAGAAGAGCCATTGGCCGTATCCAGCAGCTCTTCTTATGTTCTTATTGCCTTTATTAAAGTTTACAAATTCAATTTGGGAAGTGCATAGCTAGTTTGGTGTGTATTGCTATGTCTGTCACCCAGGCAACAACTGGAGAAAACTCGTCAGACTTCCCTGAAAGGTGTCAGGCAGAAATTCTATCTTTCCTTTTCTAAGTAATGGAAATAATCCTTTATTAGCATGAGGAATAGAAAAACGATTGGGTTTTTTTCTTGCATGCCTTCTAGTCACCTATAAGGATTTGTAATGTAGTGATTGGTTCATGTAAAAAAAGACTGGGAAGAACCCTTTCCCCAGTGCTGAAACATTCAGGATTTTAAAAGAAGTTGATCCAGTAGATCGTACACTCTTCGATGCTCATTCAGGACTGGCTGGAGTGTCCAGAGACTATTCATCTATTCTATGACAAATTTGGATGTCTTGAAATAGCTTGAACAAGGAGTTTTAGGCCATAATCCTGTAGCCATTTTCCTGCATATAAAGGTAAAGGTACCCCTGCGTGTTCGGGCCAGTCTTGCCAGACTCTAGGGTTGTGCGCTCATCTCACTCTATAGACCGGGAGCCAGCGCTGTCCGCAGACACTTCCGGGTCACGTGGCCAGCGTGACAAGCTGCATCTGGCGAGCCAGCGCAGCACACGGAACGCCGTTTACCTTCCCGCTGGTAAGCGGTCCCTATTTATCTACTTGCACCCGAAGGTGCTTTCGAACTGCTAGGTTGGCAGGCGCTGGGAACGAACGACGGGAGCGCACCCTGCCACGGGGATTCGAACCGCCGACCATGTGATCAGCAAGTCCTAGGCGCTGAGGTTTTACCCACAGCGCCACCCGCGTCCCTTTCCTGCATATACGCCCCATTAAATTAATTTGGACTTATTTTTTAGTAGGTGTGTAGATGAGTGCACCAACAGTTTCAGAGACTTTCTATTAGATACCCTTTTGCTTAGAAGAAAGACTATCCTATTCCTTAGGATTTTTGTACAAAATATGTTTTGTACATTTATTGTGCCCTCAAAGAAGAAATAGTCCAAAATATGCCGGGCCTGAAATAAATCTTTATTTGAGTGCACAGAGGTTTTTTCCACCTTTTTTTCCTTACAGGAATCGGGAATATCTAATTGGGGTGGTGCTACAGTAATACCTGTTTAGGGAGAATCCTATTTATTTGGAGGCTGTTGTGAGCTAAGGGGTGGCAGGTAGCACCATTAGGACTATAGCTGGATGGAAGGTGAATACCAACTTGAGTATCCCCTGTTGTTCTGTTCTCGTGTCTCACTACAAAGTATCATTCACCTACAAACCATTCTTGATCTCATAATTTTCAGGCTTTTTGACACTTGAATGTGATGCATGCACACAACTCTTAATAGTGGGTGATTGTAGTATTCACATTTAGAATAAATCTGCCACAAACCCCAAGCAATGTCAAACACATCTTGATATTTTTAACCCCCTTTTACTCTTCTGAGTGATCACTTGATTAAAAATTATAAATTAGCACTCATTGTTATTGCTAGTATCTACTGTGGTACCTCGTGTTACGTACTGTCCCCCTTATGAATGCTTTGGGTTACTCGCTCCGCTAACCTGGAAGTAGATGCCTCTTGTTGCAAACTTTGCCTCGGGATATGAGAGGAAGTCGTGCTCCGGCGGTGCAGCAGCAGCGGGAGGCGCCATTAGCGAAAGCACGCCTCATGTTACGAGCAGTTTCTGGTTATGAACGGACCTCCGGAACGGATAAAGTTTGTAACCCGAAGTATCACTATAGTTGTCAAGCCATTGTTCTAATGCACTTTGCCACACTGCAATATTTTTTTTAAGTGCCACTTGTTCCCTCTTACACCCAACGTGGGTGGTGGCCATATTTGGGGGACACCTTAGGTATCGAGAAGGATATTGGTTTGTAATTTAAAATAAAAATTCGAGAATTAGCAGCTTCTAGAACCTGTTTATGTTTAGGGTGTCAGCTGGTGCAGCGTGAGGTATGAAGGATAGAAGAAGAAGAAGAGTTTGGATTTGATATCCCGCTTTATCACTACCCGAAGGAGTCTCAAAGCAGCTAACATTCTCCTTTCCCTTCCTCCCCCACAACAAACACTCTGTGAGGTGAGTGAGGCTGAGAGACTTCAAATAAGTGTGACTAGCCCAAGGTCACCCAGCAGCTGCATGTGGAGGAGCGGAGACACGAACCCAGTTCCCCAGATTACGAGTCTATCGCTTTTAACCACTACACCACATTGGCTCTGGATAATGGAAAGGGAGATAGAAAATTGGTTGCTTTGATACCAGGCTTTCTTGTTGAGCACACTGCTTTATGGAAGTGAGTCGTGGGCAACTTACAACCACCAGGAGCAATCCCTCAACACCTTCCACTTTCTCTGCATCAGGAGGATTTTGGGTATCACATTCACATTCCTGTCTGAGCTATGTCTATGTTGGCTTGGCCATATCCACAAATGGAAGATGGCAGGATCTCCAAGGACATATTCTGTGGGGAGCTGGCTTCAGGCACCAGGCCCATTTGCAGAAAATACGTCTGCAACAAATGAAGGCTGGCAGCATCAACTCTGCCATGTGGAATACCTTGCAGACCTTACCCCCAAAACATGCTCCTTTTGAAGCTGAGGACACATTGCAATGTTTTGTTGCAGATTTCTAAACCAGTTGCAATGATGCCACATTTTTTTGTAGAGGCCACTGAAGCAGGTGAGCTTTGCCCACAACAATTCTAATGCATAAGTTGATCTTATGTAGTCATAAGGTTAATCACTTCAGTGGCGCTGGAGTAATTGGGAGATTTATACCTTAGTAAGTGACCCAAACCTCTCTGGAAATGCATGCATTCTTCAGTATGCCTAGAGAGTGACTCTACTGAAAAAGAAGAAATTCCTTACAAGAAGTTGCTACCTACAATACACAGGATAGCTCTTTAATCTTGCATCATATGGTAAACCAGATTTTCAATGTACAGTTGATGATGGACCTTTCATTTATGATATCATTTAACCTTATTTCCCTTCTAGTTTAATAAATGAGGCTATTCCAAACGAATTGATGGCTCTGTATTTCTGAAAATCATGCAGTAAATATTTTTTAAAGAACTCAGTTGTTTAACTTATGTGGGGCTATTAACCCCCACACAATTTTGTTCAGAAAAAAATTGTTTTCTGGCCTTAGTTGCTCCACAGCTCTGTTTAGAATTGCATAATCTGTGGGTTGCCGTAAAGTTGTTACAAATTGGGGGGCTGATATAATATGAAATGAGGCACCTCGCCTGAATGTTGCTTTTGTTTCCTCTTCAACAAATTAGCATGTTGACATTTGTCACTGATGGATTTTATTATTTGCTGAAAGGGTTTTAGGGGAGTTTGACAGCATGAATGGTTTGTCCTACAGACTTTGAGAATCGATAAAGGCATCTTTGTTCTTTGTGCAAAACACACAACAGATATCTTATTGACTGACACACATAAAAAGGAAGGCTTGTATAGCTGTTGCACAAAATAAGCTAAGAAAATAATTTTGAAGTCATTGCTTATTCTGTGTTCTCTCTCCCTATGTGTCTTTCTTTTTGTTAACATGTATCTCATTAATCAAAATAATGAGAATTGGTGGATGCTCAGTTGGTAAATGGAAGACATTCTATTTTATACCCTGAGCAGTGTGCATACGGTTTGCGGAAGCTGATAAAAGCAAAACACAAACAGCATTCAATTGTATGATTGGTTTATTATGAAAAGTATCTTTACTAATGGAGATCTAAGATAGGTGTTCTAAAATTTGTTGAATGTATAAGGCAAAGATATAACAAACTAACTGTGTGGATGGAGAGAATCTTTGTATGTTAAGATGGAGTTAGACAACATTTGAGTCATGCTGCTTTCTTACTTGTTTCTTGCAGAAGAAAAGGGGAAGACCGTTTATTAGTTCCTGATGTCTTCATTGCTTGAAACTGTGCAGAATATTCAGTAAGACTATGCAGATATTGCATGCAAATCAGGCAGTTTGAAGACTTCATAATTCTATTTACTTATTGAAATGTTCTGTGGCATGGAAAGTTTAACTGGATATGATGTGATCTAGTAAAGAAAAACTATACATCTCCTTTCTTGGTAAACAGAAATTACTGCCTGGTTCTCAAGACATACTAACTGAAGTGTATAAATTTAGGTGCTGGCAATGCTTTTCTTCATTGCCCCAACCCCAATTTTCTGCTAGAAAAACCCGTTGCCAAGCAGTTGAATTTTTTTTTTTATTGCTTATAACAAAGAAAGCAATTCTTTTTTTCTTTGGTTTGTGTGACTAGGCACTGAATTTTTAACAATATTTTTAAACATAACATGGGTTAGCACAAAAGGTATCCGGTAATTTAAAATTTTCCTGAATACATTTGATGTATCCCTTGAATCAGATTTCATGTCCTTTATTTCTTTTATGTCATCTTACTAGCTAGCTTGACAGAAGTAGATTCAGGTAGGTAGCTGTGTTGGTCTGATGTAGTCGGGGAAAAAAAAATGTCCAGTAGCACCTTAGAGACCAACTAAGTTTGTTCTAAGTATAAGAAGTGTGCATGCACATGATTTTTTTTTTTTAAATTTTGACAGAAGTAGACTTCACAGTTAATAAAGGTCCACTGAATCTCCCCCCTGCCCCTTTTTAAATGGCTATTCAAAGCTACATGATTTTCCTTCTGGCCTGAAGAAACGGCATCGTCTTCTTTTTATTCCCAACTTGGATAGATTCTCCCTCTATGCTCCCTTAGATTTCTGCCTGATCTGTTTTAAGAGCTTTCCCAACATATATCAGTAATATTAACATCCATGTATGGTCAACCAGTACTATTATTCTCAAGCAGATCCTGAGAGCTTTCCTAATGTCACCCCATCAGACTTCCATCTGATGTTCTTTACACCACACCAGCTCTCTCACAAGCTGTACACAAGCCAGATTTAAAAGTTGATTCTGCTTTATTAATTTTGGTAAAGGGATCAGTACTATGAAAATAATTGCAACATGGGTAACAACTCTTAATGCAGCCATGGTATGCTTCCATTGTTTGTCTACCTCCCCTCTTGGGGAAAGGGGTTGGCCATAATTTAAGAGGTTAGCCCTGACAAAAGGCAGTCCAGAGCTTCCAGCAATAGCTATGATGGAAAGCTGCAAAGCACAAAATCCATCTGGAGACAAATAATAACATTCATCAGTGACAAATGTGACAAATGTCAGACTGAAAAAAAAACCCTGTTAGGGATTATTTATCATGTTTATCAATTTAGTAAAAGTACTTGGAGGCTTACAAGGACAATGTACATTTCAATCAAAAGGCTTTAGATTGGGTTGTTGTATGTTTGTAGTTATACCATAAATAGGAGCAATGCAAAGATACTCCTCTTCCGTTAATCAAAAGACAGGGCTTCTATTCACCTTTAGAACAGGATCAGAGAAGTGGCAGATGTCCTTTCTGGTTAATTACTTCAGTGTCTTTTACCATATTAAACTGAAACAACCCATTTAAGTTGTGTAAGCCTCCTATGCAATAAAGGGCAGTAGTTTGGTGGTAGGGCAAACACTTCAAATGCAGTTGGTCCCAGGCAACTCCAGGTGGGGCTGGGAAATACTCCTCCTCAAATCTTGAAGTGAAATGGCTTACTGCAGTCATTACTGAATTAGGTGGATCAATGGGCTGACACTATATAAAGCAGGCTCCTAAGTGATGCAGCAGCAGTCCTTTGTGAATTGAACCCATGAAAAGACATATTAATTGTATGAACTAAGAAGCCCCAGTGCACTTTGGTATTAAATTAACTGGTTGCCACTGTAATTCCCAGTTCAACCATAGAAATACAGGGAAGAGTAAAACTCTTTTTGGTAACCACAGAGTGGTTGGAAGGTCATTTCAGATTCCTGTGTAACTGGGAGAATGCCTGAGGGCACTGACTCTGTTCTCTACCCCTCTGTAGTATGAACAAGGTTTCCTCGTGAAACTGCTGGAGTAAACTACTCCCCAGGTGACCTTGTCTACATGATATTACAGATACCAAATAATTCAGATCCTAGGCATAACAATGTGAAGGAAGTAGATTAATTGTGATCATGCACTTCTATCCACAGCGAGCTTCTACGTAGTCAGTAACTTATACTTTAAGCTTGGCCAGGCAATGTAGTGTGTAACCAGGAATGTGTGTGTGCCTCTAAATACCAGTTGCTGGGAATCACAAGTGGAGAGGGTGCTGCTACAATCATAACCATTTTGTGGGTTTCCTGTAGGCATCTGTCTGAGCTCTGTGAGAACAGGATCCTGGACTAGATGGGCCTTTGGCCTGATCCAGCAGGGCTCTTCTTATGTTATTGTATGAGTATGATTGGACCTTGCCAACAAAGGTCCGTATAGTTAAAGCTATGGTTTTCCCAGTAGTGATGTATGGAAGTGAGAGCTGGACCATAAAGAAGGCTGATCGCTGAAGAATTGATGCTTTTGAATTATGGTGTTGGAGGAGACTCTTGAGAGTCCCATGGACTGCAAGAAGATCAAACCTCTCCATTCTTAAGGAAATCAGCCCTGAGTGCTCACTGGAAGGACAAATCCTGAAGCTGAGGCTCCAAGACTTTGGCCACCTCATGAGAAGAGAAGACTCCCTGGAAAAGACCCTGATGTTGGGAAAGATGGAGGGCACAAGGAGAAGGGGACGACAGAGGACGAGATGGCTGGACAGTGTTCTCGAAGCTACCAGCATGAATTTGACCAAACTGCGGGAGGCAGTGGAAGACAGGAGTACCTGACATGCTCTGGTCCATGGGCTCACGAAGAGTCAGACATGACTAAACGACTAAACAACAACAACAGCAGAATGATGGGAAGAGGCAAGTAGTGTACCTGGAGCAACCTCTGACCCTGTTCAACACCAGGAAACCAGCCTTAGTAGGAATGCATAGTGCACACTGCTCTTTGTTAGCCTTTTTTTGCTGGTAGAAAACTAGGGCAGGCTGCACAGCATGGCCTGTGTAGACTGAATATCAGATGTGCTGAAATAAATAGATAAGTGATAAGCTGGTCCTGAAGCTGACAAGCGATAAGAGGAAAATTGTTATCTGTATTCTCAAGGGAGGGAATTGTAATGTGCAGAATCCGTAGAGACTGCTTTCAAAACAAAAATAGGTTTGTCTGTAGTCTCTTGCTGACTGGAATCGAAGTCCGGACTTAAAAGGCTTAGAGCTAAAATTTCAAAGACATCTGTGGGCTTTACCCACATGACTTCCTTTAACTTTGAAGTGAGTCATATGCCTAAAATCATGGTTTTGTGAATTTACTTTTTAATTCAGTACACTGAATTATTCTTCATTGTTTGGGGAAAAAGTTCCCCGTTGCCATCTAAATGTAGTGTATTAAATAAAGGGGTTAGCTGGACATTTCAGCAATGTATTCACAGTTACAAAATGTTCTCATACAGAGTCTTTCCCATATTATTTCATTATATGCTTATGGGTGAAGTAGAGATTCTAGACCACATTGGTAACTGTGAATAAACAGAAAGGTTTGCTGTGGCACAGAGTACATTGGTGTTGCTTTGCTCATATCACATTAAATTTACAGTTCTCAATCATTTGAGTTCAGTGGGCTTCTTGGGGAGGAGGAACGGGATGTGAATTCAATCGATTAATCAGTACATACATACATATATACTCCTAGGTATGTATAGGATTACAACCTAATTCACCCATATTGAATCCAACTTGTTTTGAAGGGAGGCAAACTTGAAAAAGACCAAATGTGCCATAAAATGTATTTAGATTCATTTGTGTATTATCATGGAGCTTTCAGAGCATATAATGAAGGTCAAGAAGAAAGGCTGGGAGTCCACAGTGAGGTTTTGTTTGTGTTTGTTTGTCTATTATATTTCCAAACTACTCTTTATGCAGAAAATCACAGAGTGGTTTATAATAGCCATATGAAAATAACAATAAAAGAGTCATAAGATAATAATTAACTTAATTAATACAATCAACTACTTAAAAATTGATTTTCTAGATCCGTTTCAATGGGGTTTAGGCCTGGTTTTGGCACAGAAACTGCTTTGGTCACCCTGTATAATGTCATTTGTTGGGAGAGAGACAGGGGAAATGTGTCCCTGCTAATTTTCCTTGACCTCTCAGCAGCTTTTGATGCCATTGAACATGGTATCCTTCTGGACTGCCTTAGTGGGTGGGTAGCAGTGCTGTGTGGTGGTTCTAGTCCTACTTGGGTGGTTATTCCTGGAGGATGTTGCTTGGGGAGTATTTTTCAGCCCTGTGGAGCCTTCAGTGTCAGGTTCCGCAGGGTATGATTCTATCCCCTATGCATGAAACTACATGAAACTGCTGGGTGGGATTATCCAGAGGTTTGGAGTATGTTGTCAGCAATATGCTAAGGACACAGCTCTTTACATCTGCAGGTGAGGCAGTGGATGTGCAGGACCGTTGTCTTGCCTTGATAATGGACTAGATGAGAGCCAACAAACTGAAGCTTAATCCAGATAAGACTGAGGCACTGTTAGTGTGTGGTTCCCTAGACCGGATGGCTGGGAGGTTGCCTGCTCTTGATGGGGTTACACTCCCTCTGAAGGGAGTACATAGCTTGGGGGGATACTCCTGGATCCTCTGCTGTAGCTTGAGGCTCAGTTGGCCTCAGTGGCGTGGAGTGCTTTCCATCAGCTTGGGCTGGTGGCTTTATCTGGACAGAGATAACCTAGCTACTGTTGTCTATGCTCAGGTAACCTCTAGGTTAGATTACTGCATGGTGCTATACGTGGGCTTGTCTCTGATGACGGTGAAAGAGCAGATTATTGGTTTGCTTTTGTTTTTATTATGTATTCTGTGTTTTTTATATTGTGATTCTATGTTGTGAACCACCCTGAGATCTATAGGTATAGGACGATATAATAATAATAATAATAATAATAATAATAATAATAATAATAATACAATTACAACTGTGCAGCAAAAAGAGCATTTCTGTTCGCCTGGTCTCATCAAACAAGTAAGATCAATATCCTCGCAAAGTTTATGGGGCCATGTTAATGTACCATTAATTTAAGTGTAACAGTGAAGCAGAGGTTTAAATAATGTTACATTGAAATCAGCAGAACAGACAAATGTTTAACCTTTATCCAATATGTACATGTCTATCTGTAGGATAGGTCCAGATTAAAACCACTCTTCCCAGCTAGTATTTGTTTTGCAAACAGTAATTAATTTGCTATGGCACAGTCAATTGCAAATCCGTTTTGGGGATAGAAAACTACAATAATGAAGTTGTTCCATGAACATGGTCAATTCCTGTAGCAAAACAGTTTTGACCCTGCAACAGACCAATGATTTTTTGCATATGCAAGTTCCATTTACATGGAATGTGATCTGAATCTACTATTACACAGTGTTACAACTCTTCCTACCTCACCGACCTTCATGATAGCAGCTTTTTCTCATTTGCTCCTGGGAATGTGCTGCCTGGGAATGAGGGGTCACTACATTCAGTGCTCCAGAACTATGTTGACTCTTATGCATATAATGCAGAAAACATTACCTTCTGGTACTCTGAAAAGACTAAATAATATGAGCCTTGTGCTTTGTATATGCCAATTGATAGCTATCTAATTTATAAAGGGATGTCTTTATTTCATTAATAATATGTAACTTGTTTGGATTCAGTCACTTTGAATTGATAAAAATGTATTTGCACGGAGTCATTTTGGTTGTGTGACAAGTATGATTACCTCAGTGTGTTAAAATTCACTGTTGTGAATTTTATCCCTAATCATACCTGTTTTGGTTTTAAGAACATGAATGAAGTATGTTAGGAAAACCTTTTGTCCTTGTGTGCAGTCTCTCTGTTTTTTGTTTTTTACCAGAGAGCTTCATTAAACTTTAAGCATATACACTACATTAAGCTAACGTGTCTATGATGTTTTTGTTGATTAAGTAGTACACGAGAATGATCTAATGTTTTCCCCCCTGTGGCTAATTTTCAAATTGGCACCTGTTACTCTCATTAGTCTTGAAGCCGAGCTGTATAGACTTGCTGACAGAGAGCTGAGTCTCATGCTGGTTAAACCATGGTTTGGATTTCAGTTGCTCTTTAAGAGTTTGTTAAGGAAATCTAAGAAGTTGCATCTTTAGATCTTCAATAAATAAGAAAGATTTGAGCTTGGTGGAAGAAAGTATATCTGTGCATTTACATTTGTGGTGGTGGTAGGAGTGGTTCCTGTGTACTCTATGAAATGGTTTGGTCTTGTGGATCAAAATTAATACATATGATGGACTTAGAGGATTCTCATCTCATTTTATATCTTAGCTAAAAAAGAGATTCACACTGAGAGTCAGTTCTCAGGTTCTCTTGCAATATATTCTGTTGGGTGAGATTTCATAAGATTGCCTTTTCAACTGAATGATGTGATAAATAAACATTAGATTTGATCACTATAATGCCCCTTTTATTGAAAGATGTACCCAAGAGTGCACATGTAGAAAACAAGCTATTAATTTGTTTTCTATAGGGGTATTGGGAGCCACTCCAACTTTCTGGGAGGGATTGCTAATTTTTTGTTAACTGGGTGCGGTTTTCAGTCCTTTTTACTCCACCCATGAACCTGTTCTAGCCTGCTTTTGAAGTTGCCTGCAACTTGGGTTCATGCTGTGTTATAAATTGAAAGCATAGCACCCTGAGGCTCTCCATAATATAGGAAGACTTGGTCAAATTGTAATCTTTCTTTCTTTTGACTTCGACCAGAGAAACAAGTTAATTTTCCCTAACTGTTACTCATTATATTCACAAATTCATTGTTAAAAGGAAGTTTCAGTTTGATGCATAAAAGAACTTTGGGAGACGACATCTCCAAAAACCATCAAGAAAACACATTTATCAAGTCACATTTGCTTGGTGAATCTGCCTAACTGCAGCAAAATACAAGAAGTTTCAATGGTATTCTCCCATGAAAACCTGGCAATTCCACAGTGTGAATGAGTGTCAGTGAAAACACTTAAAGAGCACTGCTGGGATTTGAGATTATATAAATTAGGTTGAGATAATTCAGTTACACAATTTTAATCCACTAAAGATATTGTGTCTGACACAAAATTAGGTGTATGGTAGTCTGCCCAAGCGGGACACGGGTGGCACTGTGGGTAAAACCTCAGCGCCTAGGGCTTGCCGATCGCATGGTCGGTGGTTCGAATCCCCGCGGCGGGGTGAGCTCCCGTCTTTCGGTCCCAGCTCCTGCCCACCTAGCAGTTCGAAAGCACCCCTAAGTGCAAGTAGATAAATAGGTACCGCTTTATAGCGGGAAGGTAAACGGCATTTCCGTGTGCTGCGCTGGTGCCGGCTCGCCAGAGCAGCTTCGTCATGCTGGCCACGTGACCCGGAAGTGTCTCCGGACAGCGCTGGCCCCCGGCCTCTTAAGTGAGATGGGCGCACAACCCTAGAGTCGGACACGACTGGCCCGTACGGGCAGGGGTACCTTTACCTTTACCTTTACCTTTACCATTAGTCTGCCCAAGCACAACCAAACTACCAGTGTTGTGGAAGAAGTCCGGAATTGGTTAACATTACAACAAGAAGCATCAACTGAACAAGCTACATCAGTCCACCGCTATAAGGCTATATAAATCAAAATCCCAGCACCACCCTGTGGAGAAGTTTCACAAGTGTCTTTGCTACTGTTTTTTTGCCATGTATGAGGCCTTAGCTTCATATAACTTTCTTACCAAATGCCAGGCAAGTCAAACCTGGAGGCCGATCTGGTCTGCTTCACTGAGACCTGGGTGGATGCGCAGGGTGAAGTTGGTCTCACCTAGCTGTGCCAACCTGGGTGCAACATCAGTGGTATACAGTGGTACCTCGGGTTACAGATGCTTCAGGTTACAGACGCTTTAGGTTACAGACTCCGCTAACCCAGAAATAGTACCTCAGGTTAAGAACTTTGCATCAGGATAAGAACAGAAATTGCACGACCATTAGCTAAAGTGGTACCTCAGGTTAAGAACAGTTTCAGGTTAAGAACGGACCTCCGGAACGAATTAAGTTCTTAACCCAAGGTACCACTGTAATAATAATAATAATAATAATAATAATAGCAGCATTGGATACTAGGGAATCTGTATGCTGTTCTTATGATGTTCTGCGTTGCCCACACTGATGTGTTGTGGCTATTTGTATGGAAACTGTTATGGTGCCCAAGATCTGTGGCCAGGGAAACCATACTTATGATGTGAATATTTTTGTGAAGTGTTAAACACATGCACTGTTCTTCCACTCTCCACGCAAATGGCAAGCTTTGAAAATCAATTCAGCATTCATGTGGTATACAGAAAATCCAACACATGTGGATCTCATCTTAGGTTGGGGGGGGGGAATCACCTTGTGACAGAATGGTAGCTGCAGGACAACCACAATTCCCCTGGTTGGAGGAGGGGTTGGCACATGACACAGTCACTAACTGCCCCTTTCTCAGCCTGCCCCACCCCACTCCCCACTCCTTCACCAGAGTCACTGTGATTGGCACCAGCCCTGCTCTCCCCAGCTCCTCTCTTCCCAGACACATCTTATGTCCTTCGAGAAACAAAAAGAACCCCAAATTTAAAAGCACACAAATTAAAAATCTGTTACAAATAATTCAAAACATTTTAAACAATTAGGGCAATAATAACAGCAAATAACCCCCCCCCGCAAAAAAAAACAACCCTACCCTAAACTATGCCCCAACCCAAGAGTCAGTTCAGCAGCCTCAGCAGACCCACCTTTCCAGGCTAGGTGGAAAAGGCCAACCAGGCAGTGAACAGGCGTTCCAGGGCTCATAGCCAATATTGTCTCTGGCCTCTTCAAAAACCTCAGCTTTTTGTAGCTGGAGTCAGTCAGGGCCCTGCCCTCCCAGGCCAGGTAGAAAAGGCCTGCAAAGAGCAATAGAGTAAACATACACTGTATCTATAATCAGTGTCAAAAAGTAAAAAAAAAAAAAAGTGGCATCCGCCCTGTGGAATGCTCTCCCATCAAATGTCAAGGAAATAAACAACTATCTGACTTTTAGAAGACATCTGAAGGCAGCCCTGTTTAGGGAAGTTTTTAATGTTTGATTCTATTTTTTATATTCTGTTGGGAGCCTCCCAGAGTGGCTGGGAAAACCCAGCCAGATGGGCAGGGTATAAATAAATTACTACTAGTACTACTAGTAGTACTACTACTACTGCAGTTACCGTATTTATCGCTCTATAAGACGCACCAGACCATAAGACGCACCTCGTTTTTGGAGGAGGAAAGCAAGAAAAAAAATATTATGAATCCCAGAAGCCAGAACAGCAAGAGGGATCACTGCACAGCGAAAGCAGCAATCCCTCTTGCTGTTCTGGCTTCTGGGATAGCCGCACAGCCTGCATTCGCTCCATAAGACGCACACACATTTCCCCTTACTTTTTAGGAGGGAAAAAGTGAGTCTTATAGAGCAAAAAATACGGTATTTTAAAAGGCAACTTAACTTCACAGGGTTTCCTAATATATTTCTGTTTTACATGCTAACTATATTTAAAACCAAGCATTTGAGATTTCTTTTAAGTAGTATTTTTTTCTTAATTTCAAAGTATGTATTAAATTATTAGTACGGTGATGTGAACTCCCAGGCTGGAGCAGAGACTTGATGTTTATATGTATACCGCCCTAAGACCTCTGGGTATAGGGCGGTATATAAATTCAATAACAAGGAGGAGGAGGTTGAAAAGTGGTGTTAGGATGGTCAGACTTAGCAAGAAGCAAACTTTTTTTTTAAAGTCATAATGAAAAGGAGTGATAATAAAATATAATGGATAGAATACAATGGGGTTTGATCTCCTGATCAAACACATTCATCAAAGTATCTGGAAAAAGTAACTCTGGGTGATTCCTTTTGCTCTGTGCCCCCTCCTCATCTGTGCAAGAGAGTTAGGGGGGTGCTTGGGAAAGAAGAATTAGCCCAAACTCCCTTTCCTGCTTCCGCTGATGGATGTGTTCCATCAGTGAAGCAACACCAACTGGATTCTATCTAGTATACATAACTAAACATAAAAAGCAATGACCAAAAGGAAGCCCACATGGACTGCGGCTAAAAATATGCATGCACATGAACCCCTCAAAATCAAAAGCTCCACTGAGGCAGCAAAGTTTGTCATGTGGGTCTTTTGTGTCCCGAGTGTGAAATCGCACCAGGCCATTCAGGATCCTTGCCAAGAACAATTGGCACTGGAAGTAATATAGAACTAATATGTCCAGCTCTTTAGACAATTTGTGTCAAAGTTAACAATTACCTTCTGCTGCCCTGTAGTGACACCTAATTCAGAAGTGTCTTTGATAAGTGGCTGAGGATATTGGGCTGGAGAGGCAGCCTACATGCCTTTGGTGAGAGAAATAAAGAGGAACTTTTGAGGCTTGAGTGGGAATAAAGCCCACGTAATCCTTTCCAAACCCCAGAGGAAGTGCTTTAAAATGAAATTCTGTTCCTGCTGACCTGCTTGCAGTGCAGTTCACATATGTTTATGTACATGCGTGCAATCTTGTTTCTTTCGCCTTCTCATAAGAGGGACATTTTTCAGTATGTGACCTTTATATTACTTAAGTGAGTGAATCAAAAATAGGTACTTGAAAACATAATCTCTGCCTTATTTCTTCATATAAATACAACAGATGCTTAAAATGCAAACCCCTTCTGTGTGTCTGTTTATAAGGCCTGAAGTTACTTTTGTTTTGTTTCAGCCAAATGGCCAAAAGGCTGCCAGCAGTATGTCTGGAATGTTATTTACTTGGTACATTTCTAGGCTCTTTCTTTGTAGCATTGCATACACCACAGCTAGGGGTCATTTACTTAAAAATGACCAATGCAGTACCCCCAAGCTGCACAGTTATTCTTCTCAATGGGGGCTTTGTAATAAAAGGGAGTGTCTCATTATGTACTGTAGCTTCTGTGCTCCCCCCCCCCTCACTGCCTTTTTCGTTCTTAATAATTTGATTTGGTTTGGGTGGAGGTTTGGGGAGGTGCTGTTTGTTCTTGCTCTTTGTTCTCTGTGACTCTCTTTCTTTGCTAGGGCTTCAGTGTCTTGTGGTATCTTTTGTGATACTAGCTGATTTAACTCCATTTGACCTGCTTTTCTGAATTTTCATTTTAAGACGCTTACTTATAAATGTGCGAGTATGTTTTTCCTCCGGCAGAAACCACTCTTTTAAAAACACGGCTCTGCAGACAGATCCAGACAGATAAACTTCTTTCAAGAGAAGTGTGGGTGTTCATACATTTTTGAGGGAAGGGCTGGGCTGCATAATAGAGGTTCTTTGGAACATGGATTAGTACATCTTGAAACTGTCTTCAGGCCATATCTGCACTTTACACACATGGGAAGAAGACTTTACCTTTTCAGTTATGCCATAATCAATGTGTAGCCCTTGATATGCCATGCCCCCTTTAGCTATATAGTTTTTGAGCTGACCTGTCCATTATGTTACATCAAACTACAGGGACAGCTTTCTAAAACATGAGAGCAAGGATGGTTAGAGTGTTGGACTAGGATCTGGGAGACCATGTGTCTATGGGTGATCGAAGTCCCGGCGGGGGACGTCAGGACCGGGGGCAAGATGGCGGGGTGGGAGCAGGAACGAGAGTCCAGAAGCCAGGGGTCCGAGGGTCAGGAAGCAAGGAGTCACGAAGTCAAGGGTCTGAGGGACGAGAAGCAGGGAGTCAGGAAGCCGAGGTCCGAGGATCAGGAAGCAAGAAGCCAAACGCAACAAGGCAGGAAACGTGTTGCTGTGGCAAAGAGCTGAAGGGAAATGCTGACCTTATATCCCTTCCCGGCTCTTGCCACCAGGTGCAGTGAGTTACCAAGCTGCCTCACCTGCGTGGCCACACCTTGCCTCTCCAGAACAAACTTAGGAAGGCCCCAGTCCTGCGAAGTCCTACTGGTCACAGGGCCTGGCTGCTGCATGCACTCCTGACACCAAGGTTCAATCCCCCTTCAGCCATGAAGCCTACTGGGTGACCTTGGGCCAGTCACTGCCTCTCTCAGCCTAACTTACCTCACAGGTTTGCTGTGGGAATTAAATGGGGGGTGGGGAGAACAATGTATGCCTCCTAGAACTCTTTGGACAAAAAGGTGGGGGGGGGGAATGCAATAAAATAAATAATAAAACATAGCTAGGTGAAGAAGCAGCTACTTGACGTAAGATGCCACTCAGTAAGTTACATTTGAGAAGCAGAAACCCTGTGTTCTGTGTTATCGGAACTCCTTTAGTTAAAATGTCATAATGGCAGGGCATATGACTTCCATTTTGACTGCTGAATGTTTTTAGCTGTATTCAGGAAGGTGGCCTTCATGCTGCCTGACTATCAGTGGAGAAGAAGTTGAGAAAAACTTCGGGATGGGAATAAAACTTACAAAAGAACACCATGTCATATACAAGCTTATGAAATTATATTCTCGTAACAAGCTTTTGAGGCAGTGTAGGTAAGAGATAGTGGCTTCTACCACCCTGTGACCTTAACCGATGTGCAGGTATTTTGACCCAGATCTTCCTGGCCCATGTCCATCACTCTTCAGATTTTTTACTTCACATATTCTCCCAGATTACAAGACAATAAAATTTTATCAATAAGCAATCAACAGATCAAATACATATAATGTGGGAGGGGAGGTTATTGGTTTGTTTTTGTTTTATTATGTATTTTCTATTCTCATTTTTGTATGTGAACCAACTTGTGATCTTGGGATAGAAGGCTGTATACCAATTTAATAAATGATAACAATTATAATTATAATTTATTTATTTACGGCTATTAGCCCATAAAATATGTACAAACATAAAAACACAGGGACATAAGAACAATGATAACAATAATGCGACCATATATCAGTATATCATAGAAGCAATAAAATTACATGCTTCCTTCAATTTTTTTCTTGTCAAAAAAAGAAGCTTTTATAGTTGTTTCACTATAGCTCAGCAAAGATGTGCTCTGCATGTTCCTGTGGTAACCTGGTGATTAATTTCCTGCTCTGCGTGTGTTAGGATGTTGGGGAAGGAGTTTATTAAGTGAATTCTTGTGCAAAGGTTGTGTTAGCTTTGTACTTTGAAACTTCCTTGTAGTTTCAGTCCAATTTGCAGTTGTTCTTCATGGGGAAGTGCAATCTAGAGTTTTGGGGCCACTTCGGAAAAGAACCTGCTCTGTCTTGCAGCTGAGAGAACACAAGGCAGATTAAGGTCAACCTCACTTTATGAAATATTTTGGCTTATCTCCAGCCCTGACTTGTGAATTGAAGAATTATAGCACTCTGCTAGTCCTGGTTTTGTATTGAAAATTTTGCTTGTGTGGTTTCAGTCAACAACTGCATTTTCAATCATTTTCATGTGAGCAAAGAAGATCTGCCATGTGTGCATCTTTAATGAAATAATCCCATTGTAGCATAAATGTACTAATTAAAATAAGCAAGAGTTATATAACATTGACTAGGTGAAAACAAAAAAATTTTTTCCTTCCAGTAGCACCAACTGAGTTGGTCTTTAAGGTGCTACTGGAAGGAAAAAAATTTTTTGTTTTGACTATGGCAGACCAACACGGCTACCTATCTGTAATTGACTAGGTGGTGTTTGGAAATAACATCCTGGGTAGGAACAACCTATAAATAACGCAACAAATTTTAGTTGTTTTTTCCTGAAGATTTATCTGCCCTTTACACCCCAAATCCTGCAAATTTTGTAAATAATTCCAGAAGTACGCTCACCATTCAGTTGTCTTCGAGGGAAATGTTACACTAGCAATTTGGTCCTGCTTTAAGTGTTGCATTTAATTAGTAAGATTTTAAAAGAATCTGAAATGTATTTCAGAGTGTGAAAAAAGTCCATGGTTTACAAATTCCAGCTAGCTATATTATTTATTCAACTCCATTTAATGCCTTGTATTAGATATTGGAAAGTGGCAAAGCAATGACTTCATTAGGCTACAAAACAAAAGTGGCACGTTTAACAAAAATCCTCTGTGTTCACATACACATAGCTGATCAGCCATCTTAGTAGGTCCTGATAGAAGCTGAAATGGGGAAGACTTGTTCATTGTTATTGGAACTGAGTTTTTTAAGAGAAGAAAAAAAGTCACAGATGCAACAATAAATAATATTAACTTAGTTGTAGGCAACCTTTCTGTATTTCAACTGCCATTTCCACGGTCCTCCTCAGATATTTTGCAGAATTGCCTATGACGTTTCTTTGGGTATCCAAACTCTTAATCCCCCAAACCTGTATCATGTATGTCAGGGAACTGCCATCGGAGCCAGAGGGACAGAAAGAGTTCACCCAGGTAACCCAGCCAGGTGTGGTGCTGATTTACGCACGAGCAACCCCTAGAACCATTACAATGCAAAAGGAGGCATTGGGTGGTTTATAGAAATGGCCATATTAATTTCATCCCAGAGAGAAGCCTATAGCTTGAAACAGGGATCATTCATCATTCATTCATTTTTCCTGTGGTACTTTGCTATAGCTGCTCCCCTGCCCCAATTTCTGTAACATGTTAGAACAAAATCCATGTGCACTCAGGAATTGACTCCTACTCTTGCACGTAGAATGCTGTACAGATCTGAGAACCCACTCATCGACAACTGACAACAGACACCCCCTCAACACCAATGCCTATTTTTGCTCCATTAGGTGCTCTCTTTCCCACACTTTTTGTCCTAAAAGCTTAGAGTTTTCAACATTTACAATGTTCCCTTTTGAACGAGAGCCCCCCTCTCTCTTTTTTCTCTCTCTTTGTTTTCCCTGGTTGCTTTGATCATTTAGCCGAAAATACCTATGGTCTGTATTCACACCTGCCCTTCTTTTATTATCTTGGCTTAGGCATAAATGCTTCCACTGAAATAAATCAGCCTTGTAATTTGAAAAATATAAAACTTTGGTTTAAGTTACTTATTACAGGTAATAGCTGTTTGATGGTTGAATGTGAAACAAATGCTTGGCAGAATATTTAGCTTGAATCTCTGCCAGAAAACAATAAAGTGCAACCTAATTCCTAAAAATGTCTGAGCTATAAACTAACTGTCATGACATAGCATGCATACAGTAATAACAGGCTGACAAGGCTAATAAAGTCTACATATTGCTATAGCCAGGCAATGCATGCTGTAACAGGTTCATAATGTATTTTGTCCTTCATTCATATTATGCAGCCCACACATAATCTTCATGTCACAGAGCACATTATCTGGAGGGAGCCATCTCTGTGGAACACGCCTGTGCCATGAAATTGCTCATGCCTGGTTTGGCTTGGCTATTGGTGCACGTGACTGGACTGAAGAGTGGCTAAGTGAAGGATTTGCCACTCACCTAGAAGATGCATTTTGGTCAGCCGCACAACAGGTATGGCTCAAATAGTCATTTTCATAATGTAGAAATAAGGATAACTTTCAGTTTACACATTTTCAAAAAGAGCAAATAGACTCCCTGTTTAAGGATATAAGTATTGCTATGTTGGATCAGAACAAACATTTATCTAGTCCAGCACTGTGACTATTTCTGACAGCAGCTGTCCAGACCCCAGGGAATTTCACTAATAGGGTAGTAGGGATAACCTTACGCCCTTGGAATCTAGTAAACAGAGGTATACTGCCTCTGAGCAGGAGGAATCTGTTTGCAACTGTCTTAGGTAATCTCTTATCTAATCTCCTTAAATTTATCATGCCCTTGGCCATGAGCTTGGCTTGATTAACTTCCATATGCAGAGAAATCTGTTAGATGAAATTGTAATTGGTGGTACCTGAAATAATTTGCAACACTATCAAATGTTTCTGTTCTCCCTTTTATCTCTAATGCATTGGTAATGATGTTGTTATGCACTAATTTAGCTACGTAGATGCATCCTGGCAGGTGAAGTATAAATAAAGGTGTGAAAACATTCTTTATCATAAGTAGAAAATCAGTTGTTCGCTGATGAACTGGTAAATTGGTATATAATTCATTCTTCAAGACAGCACTGTAATTATTCTTGTGGGTTGTGGGACAGGTATGTTATCAAAGAGAAGACAGAAAGATTTAGGGCAAAAAAATATTCTGACTTTCAAGGTTGTGATCAGCAGTATTATTATACTGAAATAATATGTCAACTGTTTTAACTGAATATTCAGTTAATTTTTTTCCAGTCTGGTGTTCATATTCTTTAACATGTTATGTAGGAGTAGGAGAACCACACTTCATAGGGTGGGAACATGTATGGCTGCCCTATACTGTCAGACCATTGACCCATCTAGCTCCTTGTTAACTGTGCAGGCAAGGACTCCAATGTTTAACTTAGTATTTAATCAAATAATTTATTTGATTGATTGATTAAAATATGTAATCAATAAAAATGTCTCACAGATTCATTGGATAGATTTTTCTTTAAATGGTGATTTCTAATACAAGAATATATGAGATATGAAAATATAAGAGCAAGAATGCATTCCTCCTCCTTCCATTGCACATCATTGCACACACAGGGTGTTTGCCTCTTTTAAGATGATACCTATGATGACCTGTGTGAATAATATAAAATCAAATAATTGGTGCTTCTCACTTCAGCACCTATTTTCAAATTGAATTGGTTACTTAATGGATTAAATATCATAAGAATTAATTGACTAAGACGTCTTTAGCCAAATAACAGCTCAACTGAGAACCATTTTTTGCACTCTGTTCAGTGCTGGTGTAATTATGCTTTAAAGCTTTAGGTCATGGCCACCATCTTGCAGAAAAAAACACAAATGGCAAAAAACCCAGTGCCCAGTTCCACTGTTATATGCCTTTGACCTAGTGGTTCAACTCCCTCATTTGAGCTGTATCATATAGTTCCTCTCTTCTACACAGAGTATGGATAAGGCCATAGCTCAGTGATAGAACAACCGCTTTGCATGCAGAAGGTCTCTGGTTCAATCCCTGGCGTATTTAATTGGGACTGGAATTGGTCCTTTAATTGCGCACCCTACGCTACCTGAAATTGTCTATGTGGGGGTCAGGAGATCTCCCAAAACAAAATATATAGTAATAATAATTTGTATTGGTCATGGTAGTAGGAGATAGGTTAGGTGCCTGCTCTTGCCTCCTCTAAAGGATGACAGGGCTTTCTCTAAGCTGATGTGATTTCCATTAAAAACTACTGAGAAATTGAAGAAGCCTCTAACAATAAACTGAATATTTGTATCCCAAGTAGCTGTCAGCTGATGAAGCAAAAGAGCAGCAAGATCTGAAAGCTGTACTGCGCTGGCAACGCCTTAGAGATGAGGTGCAGAACTCTGAAGGAGATCTGCAAGTGTTAAGGTACAGAAAAGGCTGCTCACTTATTGTTTCGTCTCTCCTTATCACATTTTCCCTCTCTAAAAGAAGGATATTGGAGTGTTCTGATTAAATTATTACATCTTCCAAAGCGTTTGTAAAGCAAATATTTAGAATATTTGTGTACCACAGTTTCATTAAAAAAAAATCAAAGAGGTTTACAACACTTAAAATACAATACAAAAATGAAAACAGCTCGCTATTACGGAAAAAGTTTTTCTTTAATTGTCTGCATAATCCTGGTGGCAAATAGAAGTATACAGCAAAGGTTAGAAAATTAGAACAGAAGGCGTCTGCTCAGCCCCGAATGGAAGAAGACTCCACAGGAGCAGGCCAATAACACAGAAGGCTGGGTTAAGTGTTGCTGTCAGATGAACCTCACCAGCTGAAAGAGAAGACTGGACAAAATCAAATGGGTTGAGGTTGGAGAGAGGATAAGGAAAAACAATCTAGGTTGCAATCCTATGCACAGTCCCAAGAGTAAGCTTTACTGAATTCAGTGGAATGTACTTCTGATTCAACATGCATAGGGTTGCACTTGACTTTTTAAAAATAAGGAGGAAGTCTTAAATATTGATTCCAATAAAAAATTCTTTTCTCAGAAATTACTGCTCAGTGGAACATATCCCAAGAATTGGTTGAGGGGCTAAGTTCTATGAAGTTGAAGGCACTGGGTATATTTAGGCTGAAGAAGATAAAAAATAATTAAATAAGCTGTTTACTGAAGAAGAGATAATGTGATAGCCATTTTCAAATTTGTTTTACGGCTGTCAGATAAGGGAGCAAATTTGTTTCTGCTTATCCCAGAGCAAGAGTGGGGCAGCCTGAAACCCAATAATTGCCTGCAGATTCCACCTCAGAGGGAGGGGAACTCAGAGGTAGAAGTCAAGGTGGGTAGGAGTGGAATGGGAGCAACCAAAACAGATGGACGAGAAAGTGGTACTTGTGATTAGTTCTCACTTCTGATATTTTCCTCCCCTGGCAACCTGCTGGTTGGATAGTAGGAGAAGTGGGTGATTCTGTCTGTTTCAGTGTCCAGCCTCACCCACTGCTGGCTTCAGCCCCACCCATCACTGGCATGGTGACAGGTTGCTCTGAAGGAATGGAGCCCTTGACAAAAAAGAGAGAAAGGTTCCCCGCCCCTGCCCTAGAGAATAGGACATGAACCCACAGGTTAAACTCAAAGGAGATTTCAGCTAAACATTAGGGAGAACTTCCTGATACTGTGAGTTGACAGTGGGACAGACTGCCTCGGAAGGTGGTGAACTGTCCCTCTTTAGAGGTTTTCAAGCAGTCGCTGGATGGTTACCTCTGAGAAATGCTGCAGTAGCTAGAGCTAGGTGGCTTTTGAGGTCAACTCTTTGAAATTGATCCACTCAATCATAGACTCAATCTATCTTCTGCAACCTGAAATTTGGCTTTTCTGTGGCTGCAGAGCAATCTGCTTACCACATCATATTAGGCTACACCACTCCATAGACTTGCGGGTGTAGAAAACTTAAGCATGTGGCGGATTAATTTAAACCATGTTTCAGTGAGGAAATTCTTCTTTGTTTTAATCATGATTTTCATACTTTTTGTTTAATTTTCCTTTTTTATATGTGAATTTCATTCATTGGCTCTAAGCATACTAAAACATGTTGAATTGATTATTTTACAATTAAATACAGCCTTTAAGCTAGATTTTATACTATGTTTACAGACAATGTATTAAGTATAAACTCCAGTGTATAAAGTTGTATGGCGAGAAGTTGAGTTGACTGTTAGCTTTCAGTTTTGTTGTTTCATAAAATGTCTCCAACCCACCAATCCGGTGCATAATTATGCATGGAATTCGGTGAGACTTGTTTATAGTGTTATCCGTGTATTTATGTGTAATCCTATGCACAGGATTGCAGCCTGAATCTAATCCAGGGACCTGGGCGGGGCGGGGGGGACTATGTGCAGAGCACAGCATCTTATTTTTTTAAACAGTATTCCCTTATTCTGCGCTGTATGTTAATTTCTAAAGTATCTCAGTCTGAAAAAAAGTTTGTAATGCAGTTCAGGGGACTCACCTGATTGTTGTAACCCCAGCCTCATGCAACAAGCTAAACACTACACATAGAGTACTGACCCTAATACAGAATATTTTCCTGGCTGATACAGACCCAGTAGGCAACACCATGTGCACTTGAACTTTTTCTTATTTTCTTATTTAGCTTTTATCCTGCTATTTCCCCCAAAGATTTTAAGACAGTGTGCCCCCTCATCCCACTTTTGTATTTATAAAATCCCATGTTGGGCAGGTTAGTCCAAGAGATAGTGGCTCGCCCAATATCATCAAGTAAGCTTTGTGGCTTATTAGAGATTTGAATAAACATGCGCCTGGAAAAGTAGCTGCTCCTGGAATAAATGTAGTTCTAAAAGCCTTCCACCGGTGGCCCGGCCCAGTGTCCATCTTCTGAGCCTTCCCTCTACATCAAGTTCTCACATTACTATAGTTGTGGTATAAGCTATTTTCATTAATATTTATTCGTGTTATTGTATATATGCTAAATCAGACAAGTCATACGTTTGCAAGTGTGTAGCTTGACAATAGGTGCAGATAGAGGAAACAGCCTTATCGCTAGCTGCAGCCAACACAGCTGCTGATTGCCAGGATGGCTGGGTTTTTTTGTGTATTTTGTTTTGTTCCATTTTTTTTAAAATGTGAACATGGCTTGCTCTGATAGGAGGCTTATCTAGACATTAGCTTTCCTACTTCAATTGCTAAGGTATCACATGGGTTTTATAGTGCATTAATTTTACAACAGAGACTGTTTAAAAAACCTATCTTAAAAGTATATAATAAAATTATATTTAACCAGCAACATATCAGAGCAGCTAACAATAGTTTAAAAACACACTAAAGCTACATAAAAATAGTAGAGCCGTAAATATAAAACATGGGAAGTTAATATTCCAACAGGTTAAAATAACAAATGCAGTTTTTTTAAAAATCTAAGAGGTGTGGACAAATGAAAAGGTATGCCTTGGTGCCACAAAGGCACTAGAATCTGCCATGCCAGACTCCCCGGGGATACATCTGAAAATGAGAAGCCATCACTGTAAAGACTCTATCTTGGCTCACCAACAGCTTCATCTCTGAAGGGCTTAATACGGGGGGGGGGGGGGGGAGGACATGGATTACTGGGGCCAAGCTATCTCTCCATCACTCCAGCCTCATTTGATTCCTGCCACTTCGACATTTACGGTATACACAAGGCTGGAGCTAAAAGAGTTCCTGAGCTGTGAGTCTGATATTTAAGGGGAGTTAAACCTTATCTAGAACAGGCTGAGTACCACCTACCAACAATAATCTTGTCGGGATTATGTTGTAGTTTATTGGCCCTTATCCACTCTATTACTGATCCCAGATACTCATTTAGTACTTCTGCTCACCCCAGATCTCCATATGACCTCAGTCATGTAGATGCACTAAAGCACACCACTTTCATGTAGATGCACTAAAGCACACCACAATATAAACACCAGCTTTTGTTGGACATAACCTGGGAAAAATAGCTAGTGCAAGCATCCTTTAGCTACTTACTCTGTTAGAACAGGCTCTACCTGAGAGAAGAAGGTTGCCCCCTTTCCCCCTCCCAACCCTGTGATTTAAACTAAAGAGGTCAGGCACTAGTAAGCAATAGTTTTCTGACACAAATTTGGAAACTGGACAACCATTGATGAAGAATTCACACAGTTTGAATTTGTTCTGGATATTGTCCTCATGGGTGATAATTCAGTGGGCTGAATGTTTCAGGCTTTGTTTTCAAAAACTCTGGCTGCTTTTCTTTGACGTGCATGGAAAATTGCAAACTAAAGAAAAATAAAGAGAAAGCTTAAGTCCTTTTTTTCAACGTATTGGGCATAGATGAAAGAGCCCATTCATCCTTCCAGGTGTAGCCTTGTGAGCTGCTAAGCCTATGTTCAGGTAAGAGCAGCCAAAATATGTTACTGGATGTGATGAATTCAATATCCTTCCTTTCCATTTCCCTCCATCTAAAGTGTCTCCATCTCTTCTAATTTCCCTTTGCGCATAGTGTGACACTCCTGCCTGTGTAGCATGTCTTAGCAGAATGCCATGTGATATGATGTCATGTCTGGGAGAAGAGTTAAGTCGCTTCACACCAGCTTAGAATTGGCTACTAGTTTAAACTTCAGCTGTTTGTGTAGCCATATATAAAGTTACATTAGAAAAATGCATTGCTGTACTACTTTTCCCACGAACGAAGTTACCTGAGTAAGTATGAAACCTCCTATATAGCAGACAATGCCTGAAGTAAAACAGAATGTTGTAATTAAGTGTTTTAATTGTGAGACCTTTTTTTTAACATCCTCATTGTATCTGTTTATCCAGATCTTGAATTATTTGTGCCCTTTTAGGCCCAAGAAAGAGAACACTGGCAAAGCAAGTGAATCTGGAGCATCTATAATCAAACATGGCCTGAATGCAGAAAAAGTGTTCATGCAGGTTCATTACCTGAAGGTCAGAATGCTAAAACCGGTACTCTCAATATGACAAATCAGTATTTTGTACACATAAGAAAGGAATAACATCTTGTATGTCTTGTTCGCTTCTTCCAGGGTTATTTCCTTCTGCGGTCTTTTGCAGGGAAGGCTGGAGAAGCTGCATATTTTGCCTTTTTAAAGAAGTTTGTGCGGGCTTTTCATGGACAGCTGATACTCTCTCAGGTACTTGCATCTTTAACTTAAGTCAAAGTAATCCAGGAGTTGAAGAACCTTTCCTATGAGGACAAGCTAAGCATTTATGTTTTAGAAGCTCGGAGGTGGGGGAGCGTGCAGCAAAGTGAGCAGAGACCATTTTAAATCTCCCTTTCATAACACTAGAACTTTCCTGGTGAAGTTGTAGGCAGTTGATTCATAGCAGAAAAGGGAAAGTACTTATTCACACATTGCAGGATGTGGTGATGACCACTGGCAGGCAGAACTATTCAACTCCCTGATCCTCTGTGGAGGTGGCCACCTGCCCATGGGACTGGGCCAGCATAGGTTCTGCTGAATTCTGTGTGGAGTATGTGGTGGCAATGGACTTGAACCAGGTCTCTTGCTTGCAAACTAGAGCCGTGAAAGGATTCTTTTCCCACCCCTCAGCCAAGCAGCATAAGCACCAGGTGTTGTGATTGCAGTGTTGGCTGTGCCACTCCATCAAGCACCACTGTTGCCTGAGGATTGCATCTTTAAAAGGGAACTAAATAAATTCATCAAGGACAGCTTCATTGGTTGGTAACAGTCATGACAAGTGGAACCTGTAATGAAATGTCACAGTATATCCTCACCCCCTAACAGGAATGGGCCCATTCAGGGTTCCAGCCAGCCATGTCCTCCTTCAGCATACTATAAATTGTAAACAGCTCAGGAAGGACAATTTATCTGCTCCCCTGGTTTTCCAGTTTTCCATTCCAAGTGGTGCTCGACATTATATGGCTCCTGGAGGCCTCTGAGAATGTTTTTTCTTGTTTTTTTATCCTCCCCCTTTTGTATTTTTACGTTCTTCTGGATACTGGGATTAGTTCATTTATCAGTTGCCCCATTGTGGCTCTAAACCACCTGAGTTTATTTTTAGAGAGAACGATAGCTAAGTGCAACCTATACAGTGGTACCTCGGGTTACATACGCTTCAGGTTACAGACTCCACTAACCCAGAAATAGTACCTCAGATTAAGAACTTTGCTTCAGGATGAGAACAGAAATTGTGTGGCGGCGGCAGCAGCGGGAGGCCCCATTAGCTAAAGTGGTGCTTCAGGTTAAGAACAGTTTCAGGTTAAGAATGGACCTCCAGAGCGAATTAAGTACGTAACCAGAGGTACCACTGTAGAGGCAACCTATTCCTCTCGGTATCAGTTACTAGAAGTGAAGGGCAAAGAGAATTGGAGGGCTGTTACCTTCATGCCCTGGTGGTTGGCCAGTGTTGGAAATGGGATATTGGGGTACGTGGATCCTGGGTTTGCTCCTACGGGGCTTAACACTAAGGTCGGTGTTCCGTTGTTGCTGTTATTCTTATCTTAAGATTTTAAGAAAACTTCAGGCATAGAAAATACATTTGTCAGGGTATGCAAGATGTGTGCTCCCCAGAACTGGTGTCTGGCCATAAAGAAAGCTACAAGGAAGTATGTTATGGATGCTATGATTTAATCTAATTGATCTATCGAGGTCTATTGAGATCTATTGATTAATTGATAGATCTATCGAGGTCTATCGAGATCTATCGAGATCTATCGAGGTCTATCGATTAATTGATCAATCTAATTGATCTATGATTTAGTCTAATTGATCTATCGCGGGCTTCTAATCATGATGTCAAAATGGAATATTTTTGCTCAAATGCAGTATAGAATCATAGAATTGTAGAGTTTGAAGGTACCCCAAAGGTCATCTAGTCCAACCCCTGCATTGTAGGAATCTCAACTAAAGCATCCATGACACAGTAAATCCCAGATATCTTAATGCCGTTCTCATGAGCCTCCAAGGATCTTCTAACTGCTCTTGGAAGCAGAATGCTGAACTAGATTGACCTTCATCTGATAGAGTCGTTATTATGTTTCCAACTTTCCCCTTGTAAATCATCCTTAGTTATATTAACACAACCTTTATTGAATATTTCAAAAACTAAACTTTGGTTTGAATATAAGAATGAACGTACAAAAATGAACTGTAGCAACAGAAGCAGATAATCTTTTTTGCCTGCTGCTTCTTTCCAGGATGGCTTTGTTAAATTCTTATGGAAACACATTTCAGTCATGCTTTGTTACTCAAGGTTGCTATTCTTTATAGAGAGAAATTGCTTCTGGAGTATTAAAAGGGTCAAATGGAGGCCCACAGAAGCCTCTCTTTTCATAAGGTATCTTAATGTAAGGTTAAAAATTCAATCTTGATTTCCAGCATGCCATATTGTGAACAACTGCACTGTGTTGAAAGAGAACTTCTGCATGTCATGAGACACATCACCATCAGATAATGGATATTTTCATTTAGACCAAATTAAACAGACTTATATTTTTAAAAAATCTTTGCTTTCTTTCTGATATTGACATTAAGCCTATGAAATAAGAATGCCAGCATGCATTCATAATATTTTTGTGGTGACCTGCTTAAAAACATGAAAATAAGATAAAATACAACTAGGTTTCAAGCTGAACAAAATATTTCCCTGTTGTTACAAAACAGAAAATTTCTTTTTACTTCCATCATTGACTGTAAAGATAATTGAGTCAAGATGCACTGCTGAGTGTAGAAAAGCCATATTCAAGATGAGTATATACACACACACACTTTTTTCAAAAGACACCGAAACTGTTCCTACATGTTCTTTATCATTTATTTATTTGGTGGTTAGTTTTATTTTTAACTAACTCTTGCTCCATGGAGCAGAGAGACCTACACACAGCTCCTAAGTGGTCTGCTATCTAGGTACAGCTCCATATGGAGCCCACTTCACTTCAGCTGTTGAATTGTGTGCCTTTAGGCCATTTTTAAAGAATCTTTAGATTATTTTCTTGCAGTGGCTTCCATAAATAAATTCTGTCTTGGGTAGATTTGTATGTTTGTACCTGGCTTCATAAACTATGATTTACATCATGACCACCTACTTCTCTGTTGTCCCTCCTCTCTGCTTGTATGCCAGCTTTCACATTGAGATTCTTGCTTGCATTAAACCAATGTTCTCAATTTTGTCCAAAGGACTGCATCAAACTAAATCATTGTGCACGCAGAACAGCATCTGTAAAAGCAATGGAATGTGCCCTCCCTCAACCCCATGCACTCCCCAAATATGTTATGGGGGTTCCTGTAACCCGCTGGAACAGATTTAATGGAAGTGCTGGGATATGTGGAGGAAGGAGACAGTGGAAGTTACCCTGCACTCACAGAAGTTGTTCCAAGCATTCAGATTTAGATGGACACAACTGCAGAACTTTGGTGTAATTTTAGTTAACAAATCAGGTCAATAACCCAGAATTTGTCATGGTCTGCTTTCTGACTTACATTCCTTTTTCTCATAACATCTAACTTGCCCTAGTTCAGCTCTGTGAGAATTATGGCTAAATTAGGATTTCAGCTTGCATCTCCTTAATCTTAAATCAAAGCTTTTTTCATTGCATGATACTAAATTCAAATAGGGTGCTCAGACAGACCCTAAAGGATCAGGCCAAAACATGGCAACATAAAACCAAAAGGAGAGATGATAAAGGCTTGGGGGGGGGGGGAAGCAAAGAAAGCAAATTACTTTCTAAAGATAAAATGTTAAAGTTAGAGTTCCACAGTGGGATGTAAGTGGGAATACCACAGAGAGGATGTTTTATAATTGTTCAAAAATAATAATTCAGCTTGGTAGTTAGAAATATTACTTGAATCAATGTAGAGAAATGAGGATAGGATATGAATGAAATAAAATCAACACTTTCCCCAGTACAGTATGGCTTCCAACATTACGCATATAAGTTTTTCAAGAGAGAAACGCAGTGAGGCTCTCTGTGTGGAATTTGCAGAAGCACATTGCCTTCCCATCTACTCATTCTCAGGCCTAGGAAGAAGGGGAGGACTCTTGTACTGCCATCAGCTAAGTAAGGATAGAAGGGAGAATCATATCAAGATGACAATAGCCTCATTATCATGATAGATTTTTCTTAGCTATGGTTACCAAAGCTGGTAATGTTTAGATTCTCTCTGAGCTCAGTAGACTTACTTCCTACCAAATAAGATTCAGATTGGAGCCTTAGAAACCTATGGTCCCTAGCTGTTGGTTGAAAACAAGGCAGCAAAATGCATTATTTCAGTTACACAGAAAGTATTAGATAGGGTAGGAGACTTGAATTTGTTTCAGATAAATCTGCAGGCTTGATGCGAAATCAATTTGCTTAGCAAATTACACAAATATTGCAAAATGTTGGAAGATCTCTGCTCATAAGGCTATTAGTCATCATTGTAAGATCATATTACAATAGAGTTGCTAATCCACCAGTCATTTTCTTTTGCGCCCCAGCAGCCTGCTGTGAAATGTGGGTTTATAAAGTGTCCAGCTGTTGTGACCAGATGAAACTTTTCAAACATGCTCCTAACCCTGAGGCAAATGTTTACTAATCAAGAGTTTGAAAAATTGTCGTCTTTTTTTTAATAGCTATTGTAGATGTGGCAGAAAGCCCCTGCTTAATTTTACATTTGGTTTTTCATGCTCGGTTCCAAAAAATATGTTTAATGAGAGGTGGGGATTGTTGCATAGGGTGCTGATGTCCCAGGATCCCCATACTGGTGTTATGATGAGCACCAGAACAAAGGAAAGGAAAGGAGAAAAAGATACAAATGCATTTCTTTTGTTGCCCTTTCCCAGCATTGCATCCAATTGTGTTGCAGCTGGCTGCATTTTTAACCTTTTGATTTATAGTGTTTCCTGACAGTAACGCTGTAGCATAATTCATTTAGTAAGCATGCAATCTGTGTATCTCTGGGGGGAAAGAGCATGCATTTCTTGAAATGATGCTGGGATATAGTTCAATAACGCAAGATGAGATGGGAGCTCAAGGTACCCTTTAGATTGACAAGATCTGAGGAGGGTCTGTCAACGGTGAAATGGGATCAGAGACAGGAGGAAAAGGATTACACTAAGTTCTATATCTTCACTGAATTTTATTTTATCAGCTTTGGCATTATTTGAACCAGAATCAACTAAAGCCAATGGAAATTTTCTACCCTGACCTTCACATTTAGGAATCTATTACTTGAAGTTAAAATGCAGCCAAGTCCAGGGCTTATTTTCTAGAAAAAGAGGTACCGGAACTTGTTGACCTTTTTTTAGGGGGGAGCGCCCAGCCAAACTTGTTGAGCTTTTTATGACACAAATTGCTGGGCTGCAACACCAGAACTTGCCAAAGAACTCACCAAAAAGCCCTGGCCAAATCCATATTTCGTCTCCCACAAATCTGTGGTGAGAATTGTTTGGGCATTCTCAAGTGCCATTTTGTGATATAACATCTTGGTTGTGCCATAGGAAAATTATAGTCAATTTTGAGCTCATTGTACAGAGATTCTGAATGGTAGATTTGATTATTTGGCCTGCATACCTCTGTACAGGTAATATATATAAGCACATCTAGACAAATGTGGCTGCAAATGCAGATTTTTACGGGTTACCTAGCATAAATATGAATAAGAATCTTTAACCAAACATCAGATACAGAATAAATAACAGTTTTAAAAGGTTTTAATGTTTAGTATTCCTCTACACCATAAAAAATAATGGGATGGATTCCCAGCATTTAAAACTATGAAGAACAGAGTATAACATCTAAAGTATAAATAATTGCTTGCATTCTGAATACTAGCCTTGTTTCTAGTGGCATTTGTAGTATTTTTCCTAGATCTGAGCCACAGGTGCAAGGAAATGACTTCACATGTGAAACATTAATCAGTTTGCTTTTTTCTCCTTCATTTTGACTGCATGCTCGGTATGTTTTTAATAGTAGTTTTTGTTTATTTTAGTTGAGTAGCAAGAAAGTCTGGAATTTTAGGGCAGGATTTTTTAAAAGTCCATTCTGGTTTCTGTGAGAGAATCCATTGACTAACACCTTTCGATGAAATTTGTGTAATGAATGGAGTGTTGGTAACCATAAATAAATAGAAATGAGTATGAGTTGTTGATTCCACTAGTGCAGTTAAGGTTGATGTTTAGTTTGGTGATGAAAAATGAATATCTTGGGGATAAAATACTTCACAGATTTTAATTTTCTCATTGTAACATCTGCTTCAGCAAGTAACCAGCTGTAATACTGATTCATTTGTTGAGATCATAATTTTGCATCTTATTATTAGTTCAGTCTTATTAATATGGATGCTAAAATATCTAAGCTTTTCTATTGTGTGTGAAAGTGTTCTACAAGTTCCATTTTAACTGATCCTTATCTTCATGGAAAGCATTTTGCTAGCTACATAGAGTTTTCATAATTCGGTTAAAGTAGATATATAAGCATGAAAATGAATGTGTCTTCTTTGTTCCAAGAAAGCATAGCAAGTATTGTTCCAGTTCTGTTCTTTTAGAACTCAGCAACTGCAGAGTTGATTGAAGCTTTTTCTGTGACTAAAACTTCATCAGGCAGACAGAAATATTTGCTCCATTGGATCATTGCTTTTGCATTTTAATATTTAGACAACTTGGGATTATTATTGTTTGGCTAGTTAGGATCAAATTTGTTTGTATTCAGTGTCTCCATCTGTCTGCCAACAGGAAGGCATATTGTACTGGTGCATTTTGATAATAAAGACTGCCCGGATACATTTGACTCAGCTGGAACAAAAAGAAATGAGAACGTGTGCAACAACATTTTGTCCTTAGCAATTGTTTTATCTAGATGTGCCTTACAGAGATAAAATATTTTCATCATGGTATGCATCCCAATGATTAGCCCATCCTTTAAATGAATCAAATATGATTGCAGTACAATTGAATAATATGCCAGTTCCAAACATTCTGTTCTGTGTTCCAAAGTTTATGACACACTTTAATGTGACCCACAAGTCAAAATTTAGCTATGTATATGAAGGGCTCTGCAAATAGAAGACTTAATTATTAATGATGGGAGGAGAGTGTTCCCATGATCCAGGAATAGGTTTACCTCCAGCTGCTCTAATAGCACCCCAAAGTTCAACCATTTCCTTGCTTCAATAACAGTGAAAAAGTTGGCATGTACCACACGTAGGCACATTGTGGTAGGGAAAACAAAAGTACCCCTCCGGAGTTCTGTAACCCCTTGGGTCCTTGCAAACACTCTCTTTACTGCATCATCATTCCTCCTGCATCCCTATCACATGATCTCCTGCACTGTCCCAAAGAGCCCTTCCACCACCACCCCCAGCTAATTTGGAGGGGCAGGGGCTGCAGATGAAGAGGAAATATTCAAAAATCATGTACCTTGTCTATTCCACTGATGAATGCCACTGAATCAAAGAGTCTTCCGTCATTGAGCAGCAGCACTGATCCAGCCCAATAACAATACAGTAAACAAATTACATATTTGACTACACAATAAGAATAGGCAGATTGCATCCTTTTGTGGTGGTGATGGTGAAATTGTGTTTGTCTAGGTATAAGGATTTGTTTTGGATAGTGCAATTTTGAATATGCACACAAAATATAGCAATATACAGTAGGTGGCTTTGTAATTGTTCTCTGTGTTTATTAAAAGATGCTCCTCATGAGGCCAGAGGAACATCGTCTGGCTGTGAGTGCTGAACGCCGCTCCCTGCAAGGCCCTTTCCACCTGGCCTAGGGGGCAGGGCCCAGACTCACCAGCCCTACTATGTTAAATATGTATTTTGTAGTTGACTTCCTTTGTAATGTTTTATTTTGAAATCTTTAAGATAATATTTTAGTTTTCTGTTATGTTGCTTTGACTATATACTCTATATTTGACTTTCTTCAGATTGTTTTATGTTTTATTGATTTAATATGCTGTAAACGGCTTTGATATGTTTCTTAAAAACATAAAGCGGTATAGAATATATAATAAATAAATAAATTATTGACACTTAAGCCTTTGAAATGTAAATTATTTATACAAGTGGACTTGCAACAAAACGTTGCACTGTGGTGCGTTTCCATTCCAGGTTGTAGCAATTTATCCTGTCCCTCTTCTAAGTCACTACATCCCTCCTCTCTGTCATCCCAAATTCTACATTTTCTTAACCTCCGGCAGTCAGTCAGCAATCGGAGGCTGCTGAGCACACCGAGTCCTCACTGGGCTGTTTTGGGATTTTGTCTTTTTTAAATATATATATCAAATCATGATGTTAAATAGGTATGCAAATTATGGTGTTTCCCCAAACCAACTTGGTGCTGTAGTGGCTGCAAAAGGATAGGTACCCACACCTCAAGTTTGGAAATAGAGGGAATGATCCAGCCAGCACAAGTATGTTTGTTTATCAATTTCTTACTTATGACTTCATATTATGTTCCTGCATTTCGTCTTCTTAATTTTCTAGTTGCCATTGCTAAGTGTTCTGATCTCTTGTGATAGCTGTCTGTAAGCCTTGACATGTCTGTTTTAAATGTTATAAAACGGAATAAACAGTTCAAGTATTGTTAAGTGTGTATTTTTAAATTCATGTTATTAAATTGTGGTCTTTTGTTACTCTTCCAGGACTTTCTTCATTTATTACTGAGCGACATCCCACAGCTAAAACGGTAGGTCGGAATCAGCCTGGGAAAGACCATAATGGGTATATATTCAAAATGGGTTTTTTCTCCAGAATCTCTGCAGATGAAAAGCTTGTATATAAATCTTCCATCAACTTATACACAGACAACAAAATTTAATGTGTGGAATTCAGCGTCATGCTATTACAGATGGCATGCACAGACATACCAGCATATCAGCTTGCCAAATGGAACAATTACCCCTCCCCCTTGTGCTTTTTTGCCCCTGAGCCAATTTTGGGGAGTCGGCAGGGGAGGGAGAGAGAGAGGGGAGTTCCTGTTGGGCAAGTAGAAGCCCTGAAGGGGTTTGTTAGGTGAATTCTGCCCAATGTGTTTGTCATGCCTCCTATCTAATAAAATAAAGGTAAAGGTAAAGGTACCCCTGCCCGTACGGGCCAGTCGTGTCCGACTCTGGGGTTGCGCGCCCATCTCGCTTAAGAGGCCAGGGGCCAGCGCTGTCCGAAGACACTTCTGGGTCACGTGGCCAGCGTGACAAGCTGCATCTGGCGAGCCAGTGCAGCACACGGAAACGCCGTTTAGCTTCCCGCTAGTAAGCGGTCCCTATTTATCTACTTGCACCCGGGGGTGCTTTCGAACTGCTAGGTTGGCAGGCGCTGGGACCGAGCAACGGGAGCGCACCCTGCCGCGGGGATTCGAACCGCCGACCATGCGATCGGCAAGTCCTAGGCGCTGGGGTTTTACCCACAGCGCCACCCGCGTCCCTACATCTAATAAAATAAACAAGGGCAATTAATTAATTAATATACTGCCCTTCACCTGCAGATCTCATCTATAGCCCCTCCCAAGAGCTTACAGTGAACTGCACAAACATTGTGGGTGCAGTCCTATACAGGTTTACCTGGGAGTAAAGCTATGGGACTTACTCCTGAGAAGACATGTATAGGATTTCACTATAAGCTTAATTAGTATCATTTGTTTAAAGGAAAAGAGAAATGTAGGCAAAGAGAAATGGAAAGCGTTTGATATTCTAAAACTGGAATTACGGTAGTTTGTAGGTCTTTGATTTTAAAATACTTTCACAGTTCTATGGAAACATCCAGCCTCACTGACTTACGTAAGCAGGATACCATAGTGATATCAGCTAATTCTTTTCATTAGGAAATCCTTTTCATATTCTTTATAACATAACTGTTATTCAATAGTTTGGTTTAACCGTTTTATCATAAAGCAGACTGCTGGATCACCAACAGTCATGTGTGGTATAAAATTTTATTCTACTATTAATTTGTTTCTGCTAGGATGTTTGACTATATTGTGGAAGCTTTTGTTGTGAAGCCTTGGTTTATAAAATAAACATTTTGTGAAAAACCTAAATTTTTGAAGTAATATGGATTTCTAACCCCCAATGTTTGGGGGGAAATCAAGATACCTAGTTAATTAAATTAGTATGTTTTGATTTTATTAATGTTCTTAGATTTTTGAATAAACTTGATTCTCCTTTTTTATTATTTGTATCAATTTTGATTTGAAATTGGAGGTCAGGTTGGGATCTAAGAATGTGCCAGGAACATTTTAATTTTAAATAAGAAGGTTGTAATAGCTGTTTATTCAACTTCTTCTTTAAGAAAGTATGGAGAAGCTTTTAGTTTTATGATAATTTACTGTATAGCCGTGAATATTCAACTTCTGCCAGCTTTATATATGCTGCCAGCTTTATATATGGTAAAAAGTTAGTGTAATGCCAAGAGCAACAGAACATGATGTTTATCTAAAACCACACTTTCACCTGCTCCCTGTAGTGGCAACCATATTTTCCCACTCATTGCTCAACACATTTCATTTGCTAGTATAATATGGGAGAAGAGTTATACTTTGTCCATCTGAAATGAAGTATGTGCATAATGACCAAATATTGTCGTTACTGGAATGTATTCACATATTTAAAAATATTGGTCAGGATTCAAAAAGCCATGCAACTAGTTCTGTGAGCCAATGGGAACTTTGGACTTGGGGTTCTTGTTTTGTTTGTTTGTTTGTTTTTGGTGACACCAAGCCATTATGCTTCATGGCAGGCTTCTTCTGAAATCAAGGGGTGTTTCAAAACCAGCTTGAAATAGATGCTGCATTGGCGGCCGTTGTTTAAAGGAAAATGTCAAAAATTCCACTGGACTGGTGTGAAATTTTTGTATGAGCTTAAGCAGTTTTTGGGATCCTAGCCAGTATATTTATTCAGTCTTTTCCAATACTGAAACTAGGAAATGTGTTTTTCTTGGAAGGGACAACACATTCCCAGTTTCCTTTCTTTTTTCAATATGCATCTGTGATCATTTTGAATCATATTCCTAAGATGACCATGAATTTTGGCAAACCTTGTCCTAAATTCAACAGTTCACCATTATTGTGGTCCCCAGCAATCACATTCTGTGTTGTAAGTGTGAGGGAAATATCTAGACCACTTAATGTTTATACAAGGAATGCTGCTACATCGTGCTGATCTGCTTGCAATAATTATACAGGGCACACTAATTATTTCATGTGGCTTATTCTTTTGGCATAAAGTCATTCTTCTAATAGTGGATATCTTAATCAATAAAGTGAAACTAAAGAGATTATATAGAGCCATACCCCAACTGCCGTTATTTCTGTATTGTTGGCTTGCACTGAATTGGCAGCATTCAAGTGCAATGAAACTACATATATATATCTTCATATACCTATATGCTTAGATACATTTAGCAAGGGTTGCTGATCTTTGACAAGGGTGCTGATCCATGCACTGGCAACTGTGAACCAGTGGTCCCTATGCTCTGCAGCACCGTCCCAGCCCCGGAACACAGCACAATCTCAGCATTGGCTGGAACCAGCTGATAGAGAAAGGACATCTCTTTGGTATGTGGAGCTGCATTGGCTGGATCCCGGGTGCAGAGGGATGTTGGGTGGCATGTCTTTGACTGCACCAGGCCTGCCAATGTAGTCTGTCTGTGCTGGGCACCTTCAAGCTCTATGGATTCACTGGGTGCTATGGTGCTCATTTAGTTGCTTATCTTCATTTTTAGGGGAGGAAATAATGTTTACAGTGGTACCTTGGTTTGCAACCTTTTTGGATTACAACCGTTTTGGGTTACAAACATGTCAAACCTGGAAGTGTGTGTTCCTTCTTTTTTTTTTTTTTTTTTTTTGATTACAACCCATTTTGGGGGGGATTACAACCAGTTTTGGGGGGAGGCCCCATTGGCGAAAGCGCGCCTTGGGTTACCACCTGTTTTGGTTTACAACTGGACTTCCAGAATGGAGTATGGTTGTAAACCAAGGTACCACTGTATTTCTGTACAACTTGTGTAGCTTGTTAGTTTCGCTTTTAATCTAACATCTGCTCTTGGCAAAAATGGTAAACAACTAGTAATGTCAAGTTATTACTTTTAACTTTGAAATCTTACCTTCAAATTATGTTCTTATTGCTCAGAATAACTGTAAAATGGGCATCTCAAGGTATTAGTATTTAACGAAAGCCATTTCAAAATATGTTTCACATACAAATAGCATATACTTCCTGCATAAAAGGTATCATGAGACTTAGGTGTTAAAAATTCTATACCTAAAGCAACTAATAATTAAAAGTAGTTCAGTGCTCTGTGTAAATATGGAAGGAAAGTTTTCTGCCTTGTGAGAAATTTTCTAAAAGGTGGAATATAAAACAACAACAATTATTGTTTAATTAAATTTGTATACCGCCCTTCATCCAAAGATCCCACGGTGGTTCACAACAGAAAAACATAAAATGCAAATAAATTTGATCTATATTCTATGTGCTTACATTCATCTTTAAATACAATCATTTCCATAGCAATCAGACACGCGTGGTTGTAATTTCCTGACATTTTTGTATTCTGAGGATACCTGAGTGTTTTTTCTAGGATACTTTAAGGCACATGATCTGATGGGTGTTGAAAGAAAACTCTATAACTGAGGCGACCAGTGTTCTTAGCCAGTGGGTTGCCTCCATGGTTCAGCTGAAGTTCATTCACCTCACTAGACATTACTGAGCCATTTCTGCCTTTGCATGAAAATGCCTTGAAATAAAACTTTTTGCACTGCCTATGAATTTCACTTTTGTATTTCCAGAATTTTATCACAACAGTGGATGGGTGTAGTTGCTCTTCTCTTCCCATTCTCTCTATTCAAAGCATTTGTTTTAGCTATTAATAAAGTATGACTCTTGATCATCTTGTCTGTTTTCTAAGTTATGAAACATAACATGGTATGCCAATATTGAAATATTTTCTGCTTGTAAACCAGCACTTGTCTATTTCTCTATCAGTCTTAAGATGGCTTAGTGTCATAACTTATTCAAAGCAATTTTGGCAATTATTGTTTTTTGTGGATTTTCAGAGTCTTTAGACTCCTTCACTGGGCTGTTATTTTAATGCAATCCTGGAAAACCTACAAAATGGTTTATGTTTGCATGTAGATACAGCCTTTATATAGGAATTATGGCTCCATTTTTTCAAGGCTTTGCACAGAAGTCAGTTCTTGGCTGCTTCCTTTCATGCAAGTTGGGACACTCAATTTTTTGTCAGATCCTCTTACCTAATGCAGCCCTCTGTGCCACATCCCATTATTTTCTGAAGCACCATCCAACCCTTGGGCAGCAGTTCTCAGGGTGAGCAGTAAACTTTAGTGAGTAGGGGGGATTGATGACAATCCTTGACTAGTGTGAGCAAAAGTGCTTTCCTTTAATTCAAAGCCACTACTGGATATAACACTTTGTATTTGGCACATTGGTTGGATCCAGGGGGAGCTTCTTCCATTTGAGGAATGTGATTTCTCTGTCTCAGTTGTACAAAACACACAAATTCATTATTCTTTGTTAACAGAGCCTTCTTCATAGGCTTGCTTAAATTGGTCTGCGAAGTACTATGTTCATGGATGGCACTGTATGAATCATAATCATAATCATAATCAACAATATTAAAGGGAAAGGCACACTTTAAAAAATGAAAATAAACCCATTCTTTGTTTAAAATCTTTCTCCTAAGTTGTGTTACTCTGGTTGCATCTGGTTAATGGACAATCTAAGTGTCTGGGAAAGTGCTGGGTTTATAAGCAAATGCTAAATTACAGCTCCTTTGACATTCCAGGAAATGCTTTTTACTTTTAGCTTACCTTCTTATCTAAATATTTATGAGGACACAAGGTATTCCATGGACTGAAAAATCTTAAGAGAAGAGATACAGAACCAAGTTGCCCTGGATGTTGGCTGCCTTTTTAACTTGGTCCGCGTCATCTCCCTTGCGGATGTATCACTTTCCCTGAACTTCCCTTTCCTTGTGGGCCTCTGCATTATTCCCATTTCTAGGTGTAAAAAGTCCCATGCTACCTTATAATGTAGCTTGGTGAAGCTAAAAGCAACATACGAAAACATATTTTTACAGGTTCAATGGTCATCGTGTGTACTTTGTGGCAAACATGGGTTCGTTGCTATATGACCGTGATGCCAAACTTGGTCCTCCAGCTGTTTTGGGACTACAACTCCCATCATCCCTAGCTAACAGGACCAGTGGGCAGGGATGATGGGAATTGTAGTCCCAAAACAGCTGGAGGACCAAGTTTGACCATCACTGCTATATGATGTGTGAACAGTGGAAGGAACATTGAGAGCTAATTACAGTTTTAAAATTCTATAAGTTAATCTCTTCATTGCTTCCCTTGCCTGCTTTTGTCCAATCTGCAAGGGACATGTATCTAGGAAATGCAGTTAAGGGACAGGAGTGCAGGGGAGAAGTTAGGCACTACTTACCCACCACTGCCATACCCTCCCCACCATTTTTTAAATGTTAAGCAGAGAGCTAGGTTCCCTGGCCTTGGCCTTTTGTCAAACGCCTAATTCAACCCAAAGTCTTCCGTTTTTCCTGCTATTTCAGCTCCTTACCCACGTATCTTAGAAGGCAATGGAAGGATGAAATTAACTAAAACAGGAGCTTCTGGTCTAGTCAGTTCCCATCCAGTGAACTTAGCCTTTTAAGAACTAAAAACATAGTATTGCAAAAAATATATTTTTGGGGGTGAGGTGTGCTACTCATTGTGGACAATATTCAGTACCCACGGTACAGCAAAATAAAAACATTTACTAATCATATTTCTCAGAACTTGTTTCTGCTTTTCTGTAGCACAGCTAGAAATGTTATGAAAATCGGGGGGGGGGGGATTGATCACACAATGGTGGAGAAGACAAAATGTATATATGCATCATGGCCTATGATAGCCTTACAATATCAGCAGTTATTTCTAATCTGTTATCTGAACCTATTTTTATTCCCACTGAGTGTAAATATGGAAGCCTTTGCCATTTTCAGGCTGTTATGCTTCACAAGTACATTCTGCGTTTGCTTGGAATAATTGATGTGATATAGGGGTGTTTTTGGCCAGCGCACAAGATTATTATTTTAGAGTCTAAAGCTAAAGCTATTGAGATTATATTAATTAGTCTCAGGCAGTTTTTTACTGCCCATTTCTGATTTTCACTTAAACAGATCCTCATTCCTTTCCACTCTTCTTGCAAGCTGAAGACGAAAAGCCACACAAAAAGAACTGCAGAACACCTGCCCATTCTTTCCAAATGTTTCATCAGTGCATTTGAGCTTCTTAAACACATGTTGTCAGCTTCCATAACCATTGAATTCATCACTCGTTTTTACATGTACAGTCCAATCTGCTTTTCGTTTTCAGGTGTCATGATCTCAGACATTAGTAATTAGAAAGGACAAAACCAGGCTCAAATCAGTTTGAGATATCACTGTTTAGATTGCAAACCTCGTTTCTAACAAAGTGTTGTTTAACGACATATTTTATGTACGTTCCATGAATAAGGTTAATTTTTAATTTTCTTGGAAGGTATGGCCTGTCAGTTGAAAACATTTTCCAGAAGTGGCTTGACTGCACAGGAATCCCAAAGGTAAATGCAAAATATCTGTTCTGAATAGGATCCAGATTATGAATTTGTTGAGCATGTTTTTCAAATTACTGTTTGTATGGTAACAGGTATGGAATAAAATAAAAACCCAGGTTTAATGATATCCACTCTAGCTCTTTAGGCTGCACACATATGGGACTCCATTTTTATCAGTTGCAGATTTCATTTTCTGTCTTCCTCAAAGAGATCCCGCCAAGAGGAAAATCTCTTAAACCTTATTTTATTACTAAACATACTGTTCACTGGAAACTGTTCTATTGCAGTATTGTAGTGATGCTTCACATCTTGTTTTAAAAAGAGGAAGGTATCAGTTTTGTGGATTACTTTTGCCAAAGAGGGGGGAAATTAAATATTTGTTAAATTTTAAATTTATTGACTGTTTCGTCTGTAGTGAGGGTTGTTAAATGGTGTGCAACCTTTCTGAACATTGTACTAAGTACAGAAAGTTTTGTGTAAGTCTCCAAAATTCTTATTAGAAAATTGACTTAATTCTCAAGCACTATGTGGTAGTAAGATATCAATTATATACAGGATACCCAACTACCTATCCTCTGCTAGATCAGGAATTGCTTATGCGAATGGATGTTGCGCTTATGGTTCCTGATTTTAACTCCCTTATCCAGCACCAGATGCTCTTTATGTGGTTCCCATTGCTGGGCTGGGAATTCCATACACACCCTTTAGCAGATTTCTGACATTGTCAGCTTTGACAGAACCAATCAAAGAACTGAAACCGCTGAACAAGTGATTGGCAATGTCTCATCTGACAGCATCAGCCAGCTGGTGGGTGGGGAGGTACATATAGATCAGTTTTGGAACTGAACTATTTCTGAGCTCTTTCAAACAGGTCTTAAATACTAATTTCTTTATTGTGTCCTTTGGGGGCAGAGGATGCTGGGTCTTGGGCTGTAATTATAATAGGCTATTTAGTCTTATACTGTGTGTGTGTGTGTGTGTGTGTGTGTGTGTGTGTGTAATTTGATACTTGCTTGTTTTACATACCACAGAATAAAGTATCTAGGCAGTGAACCTAACACATCCATAAAACAGCATAAAAGTCCTTAACATTTGGACAGCGAGCCACAATAATGTATGTATTAAGCTATACATCAGAAAAGGCTCATGTAAACAGAAGGGCCTTAAAAAGGCATTCAAAACAAAGTACAGATGGTGCTTGCTTAATATTGTATTGTATTGTATTGTATTGTATTGTATTGTATTGTATTGTATTGTATTGTTTGATTGTTTCTCAGGTTTCTCACCTGCCCTTCAACATAAGGTCCCAGGGCAGGTTACAATAATAGGATGTACAGCTACAAAACCACTGCAATGATAAAATATCTAAAACCATTCCAAATGGAACAAGAACCATTAATAGTCAAGGATTTCCACAACTGGTTACTTTTATATTTCTAGCTACATACTTGTAGATCCTACATAATGCATAGATCCTGCTTTGTGTGCAATGGCCCCAGGTGCATTTTCTGGTCCCAGCCTCACAAAGAGTCTCAAGGCTAGCGTTGCGTTGGCAGTGACAGCTGGTGGGGCAAACCACGCCACACTGCTGGTTGAGGGGGCAAAGAAGGAGAAAAGACCATAACCTGAAGAGGAGGAAGGGTGCAGAGTTCAGAGGCCTCACTTTAATCCCTCCATCACCTAAATCCCTTCAAAAATGGCTCAGTTTATTTTGTCTTCAATGTAAGCAAGAACCATCAAAACTCCTCACAACCATCCAGTATATGGGACCAGTTAATATTCTGCGAATACTAGGTGTTACAGCATTAGCAAATCTAAGTAGCATCAGTGACATGGATGGAAACACTGAGAGCCCCATGTAAGAGCAGTTTGGGTAATCAGTGGTTTGTTTTTTAAAAAAAGAAACCCATCACCCAATATAAAAGAGCCTTTTCCTACATAAACTATATTCTGGCCTCATGCTTGATGGTGCAAATCTTGAATAATATTTTGCTAAAAATAAAGCCTGCTGTCATGAATTAGGGAAGGTGCTGTTTTGTTAAACCTTTCCCACTTCATTTTGAAGGTTTCTTCTACAAATTTGGACATGTTGTACTGGTCTCCCCCCATACAGCAGCAAGTTTGTCTAGTGACTGGATCGCAGTAAGGTTTTCCTGTGCATCACATTATATGCATGTGCTGAAAAACAAGCAATTGTGTGAGACACAGAAGATTTCAGGAGGGCATTTTCCTGAAACCTGCTGGGCTTGGGTTAAATAAGGTCAGCTACATTGTGTTGTTGAATTTGCTGTTTATCAGATCAGGATGTACTGCAACCTCACGAAGTGACTCACCACAAGAGTAGCTTTTCATCCTCCACTAGCCTAATAATGACTTAATGCCAGCAATTCTGGGTCTGTGAGTGTAATTGACATGGAGTAGTTCAGAAACAGCTGATTTTAGAGCTGGAAAGAACCTATTAAGCAATGGTGCAGCCTTACATTCCCCAACACTCCTGAAATCAACCATTCCAGTTTTTTGTTCTTGTTCTCCTGTTTGCTCTTAAACATCTCAAGAGCTGTGGTTTCTTTGCATTCTTTGAAACACACTAGCACAAGCCTTAATCATTGAACAAAGTTGTTTTCCCCCCATTCAACATATATTTTCTCTTCTGTCATCTGTTTACTAGTGCACCACCCAAAGTAATGGATGATGTTAAACTATGCACAAACAATTGCCATGCCCACTTTAAGCATCTCTCAGTTGTTCAAACAAGTCACAACCAACCCAGCCCTATAATCAGTTCATATAGTTGACTAAATCCTCTTTGGTTGGCCTATGTTTTCTTCTGTCTCTGCTGGAAATGCTGGTGGTTTTTTGTTTTGAAAAAGACATGAGTATGTTTGCTCTTTTCCCCCCCATGATCATTAATAATAATAATAATAATAATAATAATAATAATAATAATAAAAATAAATTATACCCCACACATCTGGCTGGGTTTCCCCAGCCACTCTGGGTGGCTTACAGCATATATCAACATATAATAAAAATCAAACATTAAAAACTTCCTGATACAGGGCTGCCTATTAAACAATGTCTCTGCAAATGAAGGGAAACATTTATCTTCCTCATGCATCCACGCTAGCTCCTTTCTCTTGAATTGCAATCCTTTCCCACTTTTTGCAGAGTTCCACATTGCAACTTTTCAGTTTAGAAAAAAGGTAAGGGTGACATGATAGAGGTTTGTAAAATTATGCATGGTGTGCAGAAAGTGGATATAGATAGCGCACCCACCCCCCAAAAAATACTAGAACACAACGTTATCCAATGAAGCTTTACACTTGCTTACGTCAAATCACATTTTCCATTTTAATGATCATACAACTAGTTCAGAATGATCTTTTTGTAGTTCCTCATAATCCCCCCTTTTTTTGTTACCCCCCATGAAGAACTTGATGTCATCTGCAAATCTGGCCACCTCCTGGCTCAGCCATAGCTCCTGATCATTATACATAACTTAATACTAAGACTTGGGGGAATACCCAACTGAACACCCTTCCATTCTAAAAACTCCATTTATTCATGTTCTCTGCTTTCTGTCCCCTGACCAATTACTGATCCTTAAGTGGATTTCTCCTATTCCATGACTGCTAGGTTTACTCAGGACTCTTTGGTGAGGGACTTCATTGACGGCTTTTTGAAAGCCTGAGTACACAGCTAAGTACACTTGCTTATTTATATCTATAGGCTTATTGTCATTTTAACAGGTTAGTTAGACTAGACATATCTTTACAAAATCTACACTACCTCTTCACAAGACTTGTTCTTCTATGCCAGGGGTCAGCAACCTTTTTCAGCAGGGAGCTGGTCCACTGTCCCTCAGACCTTGTGGGGGGCTGGACTTTATTTTGAAAAATAATAATGAACAAATTCCTATGCCCCACAAATAACCCAGAGATGTATTTTAAATAAAAGGACACATTCTGCTCATGTAAAAACATGCTGATTCCCGGACTGTCCGTGGGCTGGATTTAGAAGGTGATTGGGCCGGATCTCGCCCCCGGGCCTTAGTTTGCCTACCCATGTTCTATGTGTTCGTTAACCATATTAAAAATGCATTCTACTATTTTTCCTGGAGCAGACATCACATGAACTGGTCTGTAATTTCTTGAATCTCCCAGGCTTCCTTTTTTTTAAACAGTATTACACTGGCCAGTTTCCAGTCCTTAAATATGGATGCTAATCTTAGGGACAAGTTACATATTTTTGTTAGAAGATCACTGGTTTCACATTTGAGTTCTTTAAGAACTCTTGGGTGGGTGCCATTGGACCCAGTAACTTGTTTGTTTTAACTTGTCAATAGCCTCTGATTTGTCTTTTGAATTGTCTCTCTAAATTGCCCTATTTAGGTTTATCTTCCCATGGAAGGGGAAGATTTTAACTATTTTATTTCCTTTCATTCTTTATATTATTTTTAATAACAAAGTAAAAACACTTTACATAGCAAAATAGTGCAATTGCAAACAAACAAAAAAACAAATAAGTCAATAATTAAAACCTGCCAGTGGAAAAGAAACTGGCACTGAGAGAAATTAAAGAGGCTATTAGCCACTAATCCTTCAGTTTTGGCCAACAGGAAGCCATAAAATGAGCTGAACCTGCAAATGGGAAGCTTTGAATTAGAAGGGACTTTTGCTACACTGACTTACTTGGGAATAGAATGATCTTTGCCATGATAAAATACATTCATTGTTGTATAATAGTGGTATATTAAGTACGCCAGCCCAATTTACTTTACTGCCTGAGATAGAACAGCAAATGACACTCTCCCCTCCCCAAGTCAAGTTACCCAAGACTGGCCAAGTTATTTTGCTACCTAGGGCAGAAAATCCTACAAGCACATCAAATCAATTAAATAATCAGCCATTTGTCACCCTTTCATGACATCCCAGATCAGCTGTTTGGGGGTAACTGTTCCTTCTGCCTAATAGTAGCACCAGCTCTACTGGTGTTTATAGTTCACTTGCAACAAATTATGAATATTCACTAGTATATGAAGGCTCTAATCTAAAGCTGTATATGAAGGCTCTAAAGACTTGTCACCATTTTTTAATGAATGAAACATAGGTAAATGGCATTCTTCCAAATATCAGGCCCAAACATTTCCCAACTGATACTCACAATGATCTTTATGTTCTCTGTTAATGGGAATCTATAATCGGGCTGCAGTAACTGGTTACAGATCTTTTCAGCAAATATCTGTTTTTGTTTGGGCTGACTCTTGGACATTGCAGCGTGAGTAGGGAACTGAGTTAGCGCTGAGGTATAATCAGCTATTATTGTCTAATTATGGTTATTAGAAATCTGTCCTCCAGACTTTAGGGAATGCGTTTACCGAGTAAGGAAAATTCTTAAATTTTTAAAACGCCCAGTCAATTCAAGGTATATATTTTTGCTGGAACATATTCAGTTCATTTTATATTTTTTACTTTAAAAGTTTCAACATAATATAAGCGATGTTGGAAAATATTTCTTGAATTGCTCATAACCTTGACTGTTTCCTAGACTGAGAATGTCAGTACAATCCTTTACACGTGTCTATTCAGAAATAAGTCTTATAGAGTTCAGTTGGGTTTACTGTCAGGTAAATAGGCATAGTGTGGGACGCGGGTGGCGCTGTGGTCTAAACCACAGAGCCTAGGGCTTGCTAATCAGGAAGTCGGTGGTTCGAATCCCTGTGACGGAGAAAGCTCCCGTTGCTCAGTCCCTGCTCCTGCTAACCTAGCAGTTCCAAAGCACGTCAAAGTGCAAGTAGATAAATAGGTACCACTCTGACAGGAAGGTAAAGAGCGTTTCCATGCGCTGCTCTGGTTTCGCCAGAAGCGGCTTAGTCATGCTGGTCACATGACCCAGAAAAACTTTCTGAGGACAAATGTCAGCTCCCTCAGCCAGTAAAGCGAGATGAGTGCCGCAACCCCAGAGTCGTTCACGACTGGACTTAACTGTCAGGGGTCCTTTACCTTTAAATAGGCATAAGACTGTAGCTCAAAAGCATATTTTCACAATGTATAAGTTATATTTCAAAGTTGTTGGGGTTTTATTTGTTTTTTTGTTTAGTTAAAATTGTGAGATGTATTCAGCAGAGAAGTAAAAGCCATTCTGGATCACTACTGTTGCTCAGATTTAATGTTTGCTATTTCTTCTCATTCTTTCTCGTGCCTTTCAGAGACTTTGGTTTTGAGCATGATTTATCTTCACACAATGAGGACAGTTAAACTGAAGCAACCGTCTAAAAACCTCATTATTTGTGTAGGTCAGGTACATTTCCCCAAAATGGGTAATACAGATTTTTTGCCCAGTAAGCATATTTTATAACCCATCATTTGGAGACTGTTTCCCTTTTTTCTGCTCTACTGAAGCTTAACAGTTAGTCTTCCCAGTGCCTTAATTTTGAAACTTAAACTCACCTGCACTTAATTTTTGCACCACTACACTGTGGATTTATATACTGAAGGTTCCATCCACCGGTTCCATGGCCAGAAGGCAGCTTGTGCACACAATCTTTCTCTTCCCCCTCTACAGCTCCTGTAGCCGCAACACCTCTCCAGAGGGTTGGGGACCCCCCTGACTGCTTTGAGAATTTTCTGATACCAGGAATCTTGCAGACAGCAGAATACTTCTTGTACAAGGTTCTTCTGCCCAATTTCAGGAGATCCTGCCTCCCCTGCTGCTCAGGAGGGGCCCCAAACTTTTGGAGAGCCTTTTGGGGGGCTCAAGAAAGAATGGCGAATCTAGCATCCCTTTCTCACGGAGACCAACCAGATACATGTAGGCAACTGGTTTTTAGACTTATTACTGCCTGCAACTACAGAGGCAGAGCATAGCCTCCATGAATTAAGCTACTTTCCAGAATCCCCCTCCTGGATGCCTTTTTAAAAACCGGTGTTACATTGGCTGATTTCCAGTCCTCAGGTTGAGTTCTTTGAGAACTCTTGGGTGGCTGCTATGTGGACTTTGTGGTTTGTCAGCTTTTGTTTTGTCTAACAGACTTGTCAATGAGGTCACCACAATCTGCTTCAGACTGCCCTCCTGCAAAAGTTAGTTCAGGCACTGGGATCTGCCCTATATCGTCTGTTATGAAGTCAGGTTCAAATAATTCAGCCTCTCTGCTGAATCTCTTCTCCTCCTCTAGTACACCTTTGACTCCTTTGTCATCCAAGGGTCAAACTTCCTCCCTAGATGTTCTCCTGCTGTTAATATATTTAAGGAATGCCGCCTTGTTCTGAATGTTTTTAACAATGCACTCCCCCCCCAAAAAAATATTAAATTTGTTTTGTATCCCTTACTGTCTGCTTGCACTTTTTCTTTCTGCCTAAGTTTGTGCTCCTTTCCCCGCCTCTTTACTTGGTCAAGACTTCAGTTTTTTGAAGGAAGCCTTCTTGCTTCTAATAACTCTTTCGGCTCCGCTTGTTAACCATGCTGGCATCTTCTTGTTCCTCACCTTTCTTGATCTACAGCATACACTCCAGTTGATCTTTTAATGCCATGCTTTTAAAGAACTTCCAACTTACAAGTGCTTTGAAGTGCTTTAACCCTCTTAGCTTCAACTTGCTTTTTACCAATATCCTCTGCTTAGTTCATGGTGGGTTCATTGTTGCTTTTGAAACCAAATGTGACCATACTGGATTTTTTTGGGCAATTGATCATTTACATGTGTATTTAATTTAAGAGCATTCTAGTCACTCCTCCCAATTAGCTCAAACTTCCATCGCACACCAGGTCCTGGAACACCACTCAAGATTAAGTCCAGGGTCACTGATCCTCTGGTTGGTTCCATGACAAACTGTTCTAGGGCACAGTCATTTAGGGTATCTAGAAATTTTACTTCTTTGTCATGACTGGAACACATACATAGCCAGTCTATGTGAGGGTAGTTGAAGTCATCCATTACTACAGCATTTCTACTTTGGGATGTTTACTTGATTTCATTCTTCATTTTAAGGTCTCACTTCCTGTATATCCTTCCCTGTCCCTCCTCTGAAGCTCATATCCAGATATACCCATGTTTCACCACGTCTCCTTGTTCCACCAGGTTTCTGTTATGCCCACTATATCAAGGCCATCGTCTAAGACCAAGTCCTCCAGTTTACCCTTCTAAGTTCTCTGGCACTTAGGTTATCACCTGTAGTGTGTGGGCCTCTCTGAATTGCTATTCTGTGTCCCTGCACTCAAAATGCCTAGCTCTACGGCTTCCCCATTCACATTTTCATCAATGTTATCTTCATCACAAGGGAGACTGGACCCTCCTCAGCTCCTGTCAGCTTCCCCCCTGCAATCAGAGGGAGGAGAAGAGGGAAAAGATCAGTTGTGCAAATTGCTTTCCGTTTGTACAATCATTGGGTACAATCCAGAATTTAGATTTAGCACATTGAAGCAGAAAATCTAGTTATGAAAACTTACTGTTCCTCCCCCATAAAACAATGAGGTCCAGGAATAAAGGTATAGTACACCTGAGGCAGCATTACTCACAAGAGCCCAAAATGGGAACATGTGTTCTCTTTCCTGAATAAGCCTATGAACTGGATCCCGAAGGTGTTTATGGTAGCTTTAATAAAGCTTGAATATTCTTTGTGGTTCGCCTTTTTCTGTTAATCACACTGCTAAGCACAAAAGCTGTGTTATGTGCAGAATGGTTGAGTTTATCCCTAGTAGAAAGGAAATATGTTTGGTATCTACAGAACAATAAGAGTTTGCTGCCTGGCTGGTCAATGCTGGATCAAGTTCACATTCCCAAGCTCCCTCTCTCCCACCTACATATGCAAGGGGTGGAAACACAGAGGAGGGAGGAAAGGTCCGTTCTTGCACAGGGATGTGAGCTGAGACTTTCCTAATATGGACACAGCTGAGCCTGCATTATATTAAAAGCCTATTTTAATCTGGGCCTTGCAAAAACATCCCAAGAAAAGCAAAGAGATTAGCTACCAATTAACTCTTGCTCTGTTTTCTTTGGCCATCCAAAACAATTCAAGGAGAAGAGAAATATGCTGCCCCTTAACTGCTTTTATTTTAGAACACTTCAGCAGTCGTGTTGTTCCTCGTTTACTAAAGTTCTCACACTTTAGTGTGACCATTCAGTGTGAACATTTTCCTCTGTATACAGTAATAAACAGTAAAAAACACACACGTAAAAAAAAAGGAACAATAAATTTCAGCCACTTGGCTGCTGATTTATAAAGTATATAAGGTGGCTGTAGAATTTAATGTGGTGGTGAATAGCCACTCCAGGCTCCTATTTTCTGTTCTCATTGTCTTAAGAAGCCAGAAAATACCTCCCAGGATTCAAGCAATATAGCTCCACAGGGCAATGCATGTCTGCTCATTTCAGAGAAACTCTTATAATGGCCATTTACAGTAAATACTTACACTCCACCCCTTTCTAGCTCTTTGCCAAGATTTTCAGTCTCTGGAGACTTCTGTCATGCCAATAAAAGAGGGCAGCTGAGTTCACTTCAGACAGCGTGACCTTCCTCAGCACTGACTGTTTTCAGCATCAAAGATCCTTGATAGATTGAAGTGGAGACGGTGCGGTTGCAAATACAATAGGTATAAAGAGATGCCTGCCAATGATAGCCTTCTATTGATTCTAGAGATGTTCGTTAGCTAGCATGGCCACAAGCACTACAAAACACTTCTGTAGTTGTAATACAAATCTGTTATTTCCAAATTATAAAATACAGGTATTTGGGTTTTTATTATTTAGATGGGATTGGCTAATAACGCTGGTCATATGTGACCCTGTTTAGATGGACACCATGCTACAACCAAATGTTTATACAATGTTTATCTAAGCGTGATTCTTGAGTATAACAATAATAATAATAATTTATTATTTGTACCCCGCCCATCTGGCTGGGTTTCCCCAGCCACTCTGGGCGGCTTCCACAGAAACCAAAAATACAGTAAAATCACACATAATATAATAATAATTTATTATTTGTATGTTTGTGGGAGATCATAGGCACATACAGAAAATGTTGTTGGAATTGTTATTTTATTTAAATCATTTTCATGCTGCCTTTCTACCTAAAGAGCACGCAAGTCAGCTTACAAATTATTTAAAACAGTAAAGGGGGCATTTAAAATTACACTGAGTGACATGTGTTTTATTTTTTATATGTAGTGCACTTAAACTGGGTACTTTGCAGGGAGGCAAGGCTCACAGTCCAATTATAACTGAGATGCAAATGGGAAAGGGAGCTGGAAAACTATGGTATGTGATGTGCTGTATTCCAGCCACTCACAGTTTACTGCATACTCCTCAAAGAAAGAGCTACATGTGGACTCAGGCCTGGCTGATGACAGATACTACCCAATAAATTCTTGGGGAAAAGCCATACCTTCATGACAGAGCATGTGTTTTGCGTGCAGAAAACCCCAGGTTGAATCCCAGTTAAAAGGATCAGGTTGCAGGTGGTGTGATGATGATGATGATGATGATGATGATGATGATGATGATGATATTACTTATATCCTGTCCATCTGGCTGGGTTGCCCCAGCCACACTGGGTGGCTTCCAACAGAATATAAAAAACATAATGAAACATCAAACTTTAAAAACCTTCCAATGCAGGGCTGCCTTCAGATGTCTTCTGAAAGTCATATAGTTGTTTATCTCTTTCACATCTGATGGAAGGGCATTCTACAGGGAGGACACCACAATTTCAAATTGATATTTCATGGTACATTTCAAGACTCTTTAGCATTCAAATAATTTTCACTTTTTCTTAAGAGTAAGAATATATATTAAAAAAATGCCAGCTGTGCTCTTCACTTTGAGGTGCTGTATCTTCCTGTGATGCCAACACACATCCCTGTTTAGTGTGATAACCCATCTCATTCGCTGCCACTGTTCAGTATAAACTGGTGATCTTCCCAGAGCCACCTGTTTGGCTGCTATTGGGAGCAGGATGCCACACTAGATGAACTGTGTGGTCTAGAAGGGCAGCTCTTATTATTGGTGCGTCGTCATAGCCGATCTAGAACTCATATCTCCTTTTAGAAACAGCCTTTTCCTTGCTGCAAGGCTGTTCCCATTGCTTTGATTCATATGCATATCCAGTTATGTCTGCATAATAACCACACTGTTATCACATATTGGGCCAGAAGTGAGACAAATGCAAATGCAAAAGGACTATAGTAACCCTAAGGATCAGGTTGTGAGACTTTAAACCTGCTGGGCCACAGGAAGCTGCCTTATATGGAGACAGTTTCTGGCACGCGGTTTTTCCATGTCCTACCTGGAGAGCCTGGGACCTTCTGCACGCAAAGCATGCTCATATAACCTCTGCCCTCTGAGCAGTTCCTAGCACTAAATAAAGAAATGTTAACATTAGTAATGTACGTATCTTTTCTGTAGCATTTATAAGATAGAAAGCGATTCACACCACTGATTTGCATAATTTGAACATGTTGCATTTGCCTGAATAAGGGAAACCTGGAAACTGCTAGTTTATGAAGCTTATCAGTCACTCTGGGGCCACATTATGTGAACGGTGTGAAAACTACTTTTTCTACAAGCATTTTGAGTACAAATGTGGTAATAATTTTAAAGACCAAACTATAGGGGTGGGGCCTAATCACATGAATTCCAATTAAGTGGTTAAGACCAATTTTAGGTGGGCCACGTCAGAAAAGTAGTTTCCATTTAGCACAGGTAAAAATGTATAAAGAGCACCCTCCAGTTAGTGAGGTTGGGTTAACTTGCTCAAATCTGCTCAGTGAGCTTCATGGTGGAAAGGTTCTTCAGCATCCAAATACAACACTTTAGCAAACTCTGTAGCTAGAATATACAAAGTGGGACTTAGTTCACGATGGGTTCTTTGTTGTTTTTGGACCTGAAAGCATTGGTAAATCGTGTACCAAACATATGCTTTTCAACACCCTTTCCTTTGATTATTGCCTTTTTTCCTATTAGCCTTTGCCCATGAAATGGCATAATCGTTAACAAGTAGCAGCTTTCAGTTACTACTTGTATCCTATTATATGTAAAAATAAAAAGCTGAAATAAGATTTTCTACTGTGATATCTCCATTAAGTCATTCTTCTTTGAATAATACATTTCATGGTAGTGTTGCTTCTATTTAAAGCAAGGAGTTTGATCTTGGCTTTGATCTAAAGCTTTTGATCTTGAAAGGTTATTGTGGTAATAAAGAAAAGGGCAGGACAGTATCTTTTTAAAAACTAAAAGCAGTAAAGTTAAAGAGGTGGTCAAGATTTAGTGTGCTCTCATTTGACATACATTTATGTTGTGACATCTGTTTGTAAATGCATCTGAATTCTGTGTAGGAGAAAGTCTGCTTTGTCTGACTTTTCAGAAGTACAGATTTCTTTTTTGACCTTTCAGGGAATTCATAAATGCACATGTAATTTAAGTGTGCCAAGTATAATTATTCCAGAGTTATGTTCTTCTTTGCACATATAACTGGAAAATATGAAAGCACAGCCCTAAATGTGAAGTTTAAAAAGTCCAGCTCTTCGTTGCCGGTGACTTCCAGTGGTTTGAAGTTTTCCTTGAAGCCATCAGTTTAGCAAGCAAAGAACCTAGTGTTTTCATGAGTATCATGAGTCTAGACATGTTTACTTGGTAATGCAAAGTTCAGTTGCATTTACTCCCAAGTAAGTGTGCACAGTATAGGGTTGCAGCTTTAAAGCAAAGCACTGGCTTTGCTGATCTGAGGCCTGATGGAGGAGTCAGCTGTGGAATGCCCATGACTAATAGAAATGGCAGGATTCCAGTTGCAAAAAGCAAACTTAATGCTTGCTTTTAAGATGCACTTCAGAGTCTCCATGGGATTCATCTGATACAGTTCTGGATTCCATAGAGGTCAAGGAGGTATCTGGAGAGGGGAGTTTTGAATTATTATTTGCATTGCAATGTATTTTCAACAATAAGAAAGTTAGAAAGTTTGTGGTTAGAAACAATAAGAAAGTTAGAAATACTTCTGGTTGGAATTAGGGCTGATAATAGCTGCCTGATGATGGCAAATAATGCATTACAACAAGCATTCTAATACAAAATTGAATGGTATAATATGAAATATGTGGCTCTTGCTTTTCTCTTCTCCCTCTACTTCTGCAGCCTCTCTTTTTCCAATCTGTATTTTCAGCTTGTATCCGAAACATATTTATCTGTATACTTTATAGCAGGAAATGATTATTTTTCTCCAGCAATGTGAGATTAATTGAGCCGAGCTCAAGCGAGAAACCGTATTTCCCCTTTATGGGCGGAGAGCTGAAGTTGAGAGAGAGAGAGAGAGAGAGAGAGAGAGAGAGATTTGCCCCTGGTTAGCTGGCGAAGGCAGCGCTTGCTGACTGTTCGGGGATTTCTCTGTGTAGTTCGGCCCGGACCGCACAATTGTATTCCAGGCTTATCGCATGGACTCTGCTCAATCCTCGTGTGCATGCAAGACCCGACAACCTGTCGTCTGCACGCAGTTTTAGGGAAACTTCGGAGGGAAGAGGGTGGGCAGTTTGCTGGCAGTGAACGATTGCAAACCGAGCCTTTTACGCAAGGCAAGTGGAACTGGGCGCAGAGGAGACAGACAGACGGACGCTATAACATTTGAATAGTGACGTGAGCCGCGATTGCCGAGCTAGCTGCTCGAGAGTAAGTCCTCCCCCCCCCCCCTGTACCTTTTGGCGACGGGTTGAACAAAGCCGATCGCTCTCTGTATACCCTTAAGGCAAGCTCCTCCTCTCCTCTGATCTCGGAGGCTGGAACACGAAGCGGGAGGGGGGGTCCCTCCTTCCCTCGTAGGTGTTTCGTTTCCTAAGGAGGTCCCTTGTGTTGCGTTGCAAAAAGAGGCACGGCGGCACTTCGCTCTTTGCAGCCCGCGTATGCAATCGGGAAGGGGCGTCCATAGCCATCCCTTAACCCAAGCGAGAATGCTGCGCCCAGGGCGAACGCAACCAGATCCCAAACCGCGCGTGCAAATAGGAGGAAGACGCACCAAACGGAGCGCGGGGAAGTTGCTGGTCGAGTCAAGGTAGTTCTTTCTTGCGCGCCCGCCTCTCCCTCGTAGCGAAAAAGAAACGAGAAAGAGGTGGGCCAGGCTAGGACCTGGGAAATGTCTAGGTGAGAGGGACTAACTAGCCCGATCCCCGAGCTCTTTTGGTTTGCTGCGCGGAGGTAAATAAAGAAGCGGAGCGGTGAAAGTTTTTGCGCCAGATCTGGGAGCCTTCTCAAAGAATCTGTGCATCCGATCTCGGGGAATTTGGAGGCGAGGGGCAAGGAGAGAGCGGATCGCACCCCCCAAGCGAGCTGCCACCTAGAAAACCTCAGTAAACTTGCACTCTATTTGTCTTTCCCATCTAGCCTTTGCTGGAAGAGAGTCAGGCTTGGCAGGATTGTCGGCTAGCCCAGCAAGTGAACGAAGAGGTAACACGCTTATTTTGCTTAATAACAGTGTTTTCTAGGCTTACTGTTGTTTTTCCTATCCGTGCCTGCCTAGAGTCTTTGCTCTGTAATGTTCCCTTCAATTTATATAAAGAAGAGTGTCGCTTTAAAATCTGCTGCTCCTTTATATGAACTCTGATAATACAAGTATTCCTTAGCGAACCTATTATGTGAAGCTGAAGGTGTGAGAAATGGGCAGCGTTTTTTAATTTTTTGAAAAAGTGCAGCCAGACCCATAGACGCTACTTGGAAAGAAAGTCCATTAAGTCAGTGGCACTTGCTTCCCAGTAGTTGTTTTTAGAATGCTCTTAGAGTTTTGTGGCTATACAACAAACTGTTTTGACATAGCCTGGTCTTTTCTTTATGTTTCTAGTAAGAGTGCTACTGCTGTTGTCTGCATTTGAGCAACACACACAATTTACTGCATTAAGATGGGGGGGTGGGGGGTGGAATCCCTTTAGACCAGGCACAAATTACTAAATGGATTATCCAAGAGCATGATATTGCAGACTAGAAAAGTGCTTTTCACCCCCCCCTCCATTTTCCTCTTCTTTTCCTTTTCCGGTGAAGCAATGGAAAAATGTGTCTTGAGTCTGTTTATAGTTTCTTACTCATGCTGAATAGTTGTACTCAGGTTGCCTCTTCTTAAGAAAAGCTCTCATGATTTTGACCTGTAGGTTGCAAAATGGGTTCAAGTAAATCAGGGAGCCAGAAAAAGCAGCAAAAGGAAAAGGCGATGCGAAGAAGTTGGTTTCCAAAAGGTATGGGCTCCAAGCGGGCATCTATTCTATATAATAACCCAAGAAGTTAAAGACAGAAACTTTTAAACAAAACGCAAACAGTACAAGATAAACCAATAAGTCTGTGTAAGCGTTAGCTGGATGAAGTATCATTTTGTCTAGCAAGATTTCTATAGAATACTGTTTGATACACTGCATTCATACTCATTGTGCTGTCCTGGTAGAATGGAGAGCGTTTGAGATAGTTTTTAGAGAAAACGAGCACCTTCTCAGTAATTTGTTACTGGCTCTTTATACACCCAGGTAAAATGTTTCTGCCTTTGAGAACAAGTCTGGTCAATGTCTTAGCGATACAGAAATGAAGAATATAGCAAATAGGTACATTGCAGGTTTCAAAATAGACAGAAATAAATTATTGGTGGCTGCATGCATAGCTTTAAGGTGTTCAACAGGTTTGGTGCAACCCAGTCCTGCTTCTATGTAAGTCCAAATTAAAAAATAAAAATAATACAACTATTGTAAGCAGTTCTTAGCAGCTTGTTTAAGGAAAGCATGAAAGTTTTGCCTGGTGGGTACTTTATTACTGTTGTTTAGTCTGAATAACATTTCCTGTTTCAGCAAATAGTATTGCCACAAACACGTTGAGTTGTGCTATATGTTTGCCAGGATATTAGTTATGGATGCCCTAGTCCATGATTAGTTAAGCTGACATATTTGGATTTAAGGTGGTTTGCAGCACAATCCTGAGCATGTTTTACTCTGACGTAATCCCACCTTTTAGTGGGATTTACTCCCTAGTCCAAGCGCCATTGAAGTAAATGTAGCTGGCAGCCCCCTCCTAGACACATTTACATGTAAGTCTTACTGATTTTTCTGTGCACATAATATGCCTCTGCCTGATTTTCAGCAAACCCCATGTCCTCTGCAGACACCTGCACCATGGCCCAACTCACCCCATTCTGTAGGTTTCTCTGACCCTCAGGAGAAGCTGTTTTTTGGAGGGGGGCGGAGGCTGCCGGGGAAGGAGGGTCGAGAAAGACACTGCCTACTCACCCCTTCTGCCATTAGTTTTTTGGTCCCAAGCCAAAGACTGTGACTTAACTGTTTTGTGAATTGGGCTATTGTTGTACAGTGTAGATTGATGAGTAAGTATCTTGTCGTGTGTTGAATGGCTTAAAACAAAACTTCTTCTCAGAACACTTAGTAGTAAAAATCCAATGTTGAAACACACTAGAACTTCTGTAAAACTATTTTTTCTCTTTTAGAAAAAGGCTTTTGGGTTTTCTTCCTTTCTTCCTTTCTTCCTTATTATTTTGGAAGGATTAAAAAGGCAATGTGTTACTTTGCAGCCGGATGATTCATTGCTGGTTTTGTAGCCAAGTTCTTGCTGATAGTATGGCTGCCAACTCCTGGGTTATATTGCCTTAGTATGGGCATTACTGTATTCGACAAATGTTTGCGGATCGTACAGCTCCTTGTGGTGTAGTGGTGGGAGATGGACAATGGAAGAACTGAGGAAATGGATTATAGTTCAGTTTCATTTTTGTGATAAAAGATGTGAGGGAATGATCTTCTGATTCTCAATCAATTTGCTAATAATAAATTGCAGTCTGCCAGGATATTACATATTTAGCATGTACGCAGAAATGGATTCGTATTTCCAAGGCGGGGTTTAATTGCTTCAGCTGAAGGTTGCTTCTGCCTGCTGTCACTATAAACAAGTTTGTTTTCTAAGATACTGAAGTACAGATAAAATTAGTAAAATATTATAATTATTGCAGCGAATACTAACAAGAAGCAACTAATGCTTCGTCAAGTGCCAGAATCATTAATGTTACAGGTGATACTTCAACGCACTGTTGACTAATGGATATGCTCTTCTTTGTCACAAGAAAATTAAATGAAAATGTTCAGATTTTTTTGAATGCTGGAATTCGCACCAAATACCTGCTGCTGTTTTTAATGTTTGCATTAAGTGAAGTGACTTTGGAACCTAAAGTCCAAGAACTGAAGTGCATTGCCACTCAGACCCAGGAACAATCTTCCTGCTTTATTTAGGCGACAATCCTAAATCATCTTAACGTAGAAAAAGGCCCGTTTTATTCCGTGGGACTTAATTCCCAATTGATATTATTACAATTGCAACCTAAGGCATTCAGGTATTCCATGTGATTTGGTTGCCATTTTGTAAGCCAACTGCTTGAAATAGAAGGGTTTTTTAAATGGAATAATTTGTATTACACGCCAAGCACTGAGATTAAGGAGTATGCTCTCTCAACTTATTGTTGAGTGGCAATGCAGCATGATCTTTATTTCTTTATATAATATTTTTTATCCTGCTTTTCTCTCTGAAAACAGAGATGACAAAAATAGTTCTTGGATTTGTTTGTGTTTTGTTTTGTTTTTTAAAAAAGCATTACACTACACAAGGCCAGTACTAAAAAGAATCCATTGATTTGGGGGGTGAGAATTAGAAGAAAAATGGCCACAGAATATTAAAATTAATGTTCAAAGAAGAGCCATGACTAAGTGAAACAAATGAAGAAGCAGACAAATCAAAGGTTCACTGGAAAGGGAAAGTCTTCAGGCAGTGATGGGACCCTGGCAAAGTTCAGACACAAACTAATTTCCCCGTATATGGAATTCCACATGCTGGGTGCCGCAGTCATAAAGGTCCCACTCTCCCTGGCACATGCTGCTTTAAAACTCTTCCAGATTTATGGTGTGTAAAGGCAGTCATTTTTTTGTGGGGGATCCAGACAAGAAGCAGGTCAGAAAAATAGATTCAGGGCATTCAAAAAAAGATATTAGCAGTTAATATGGGCTCAACACAAATATAGCTGAAAGACTGAAGAGTGCTGGCCGTTTTTGCTGTAAAAGTCCTTTGTATTCTCTCTGACGTAACGCTCCCCATCGTGTGTCGTTCCATTATAATCACAACAAGATAATCACATTACCTGTACTGGATGAATTACTTTTGCCGTTACAGTGGTACCTCGGGTTAAGTACTTAATTCGTTCTGGAGGTCCGTACTTAACCTGAAACTGTTATTAACCTGAAGCACCACTTTAGCTAATGGGGCCTCTTGCTGGCGCCACGCCGCCGGAGCACAATTTCTGTTCTTATCCTGAAGCAAAGTTCTTAACCTGAAGCACTATTTCTGGGAGTCTGTAACCTGAAGCGTATGTAACCTGAAGCATATGTAACCCGAGGTACCACTGTACTAACCTGTGTGAGACACCATGAAATCAAAGTTGCCACCGATGCGCCTAGAGCATGAAGCCTCTTTATGTCAGGTAACTTTTCTTTCCATGGAGCAAAAGGTATTCCATTATGGAAATAGTTTTGCAAGAACTAGGTAAATTATGCTTTTCAACCATCGAAGTTCACTTTTGGATTTAAAACAAAGCCCTGAAGATATCAACCATTGGGCAGTGTCTGCCTAAATAGATGCAAAACCATGTAATGAACTGCTGTAAATAGAGACAAATTTTGCATAATTAGCTCGTTTACACTTCTTTATTTTGCTTCACTCCACTCAAAGTCCTGCCCCAGGATTTTGCTTATTTTTGCCTCTCACACAGATATTTAAATTCCCCCCTTTTACTTTCCCATTTCATTTGACTCCCCCCCCCAATTATTTTTAAAAACTTTCTTATATTTGTTGTGCCTTTTTCTTGCTTTTACTTCTCTAATCTAATATCACTATTTCTGCTTATTAATTCCCTTCCTCATCCCCTGTTGTCTCTTTAAATTTTTTTTCATACATATCCTGCTACTTCTGTCCTTCGCCCTTTAAATTTCTCTCCACAACTCATCATAGAGAAAAGTCTAGTACAGCTCTGAGGGCCTGTGTAGGCTGAGGAGGCAGCTTATAAAATTAATAGGTACATTAAAAAAAAAGTTAATCTAAAAATGCCAAGGGAGGAGCAAAAATTGAAATCAAATAAATGGTTGACAAATATATTTAAAACCCTCAGCGGTCAAATAAATTACCCATGTACAAAAGAGCTGTTATTAATGAATGTAAGAAAAGCATTCTAGGAAAGGGCTAATAGGTATATTATAAGATTAATGACCCTTGAAAGAACAACAAAGCTGTTTGGAACATGGAGGACTTCTTAATTTGTGCACTTAGTTGTCCTTTGACTTCATGAACAGTGGGATACGTGATTAGCCATCATATTAAAGAGGTTAACAAAATAAAAGGTATTTTCTCTGTGTGTAGAAATATGAAAGAGAAAGAATAGGAAGAATTAATATGCTATATATTTGATAGATATTGCATGTTACAGAGTATCCACATTCTGCACTGAACACCGTAGATTTTAAGGCATTTTACATCTAATCCATGTGGCATTTTGGTATACCATATTTACTTGAGTCTAATGTGCCATCGAATCTAATGCAAATCTCAACTTTCAGAACCTTGAAACCAAAAAAAGTGTTTGCTGGCAAATGTACGGTAAATGTACCATCAAATCTAGTGTGCACCTTAATTTTTGCAATGTAATTTGGCCAAAACAGGTGAGCATTAGATTAGAGTAAATGTGGTATTTCTTTTTTTAGACTAATAGTCTACGTATTGCATACATGTGATGCTGGTTAAATGTGTTGGCATTCAATAGTTTGTGTTTTGAAAAGCACGCTGTTTTTGGCTCATTAGTAAAATTATAGTGTGTAATAAAGCTGTTCAGAAACCCTTGGAGGAGAAGCTTACAGCAGGTATCTCAGTCATAGTTCAGAGCTATGGCATAGTCATCTTCTGAGGCATACCTAGGGGTTGGTGAAATGGGCCTTTGACAGGGACACAGGCCTGTATGTGTGTGTGCCTGTGCAGAATCAGCTATCAGACTATGAAGTACGATGTGTTTGTTGTGTGTGGCGATGTGCTGCTGCTATCGCAGCGAGAGCAAATACAGGAGACGTTTCCCGTTCTTCTCAAACCTCAGCACAAAGGCGTTCATTTTTTGTTGTTGTCTTCTTCCTTGCCTTGCCCTCACTTCACCCTCGCTTCAAGTCTTTGGACCTCATAAAATTAGCAATTTCTAATGTGGCTATTGCAATAAGCTGATTTTTTTCTGGAGGGCTGATACAGCTGTTTACCGAGGGTGCAAGGGAGCATAGGTATTCCTCTGGTCATCTTGACACCATATCTGTTCAGAATGCATTTCATGGCATTCTAAGTGCAGTTTCTTTCTCCTCTACTTAACAACAACAAACTTCTCTTCAGATCAGATAAAAGTCAAGGCTAAAGAGAGCCAGTGTGGTGTAGTGGTTAAGAGTGGTAGACTCGTATTCTGGTGAACCGGGTTCGCATCTCCGCTCCTCCACATGCAGCTGCTGGGTGACCTTGGGCTAGTCATACTTCTCTGAAGTCTCTCAGCCTCACTCACCTCACAGAGTGTTTGTTGTGGGGAAGGAAGGGAAAGGAGATTGTTAGTCGCTTTGAGACTCCTTCTGGTAGTGATAAAGCGGGATATCAAATCCAAACTCCTCCTCCTCCTCCTCCTCCTCCTCCTCCTCCTCCTCCTCCTCTTCTTCTTCTTCTTCTTCTTCTTCTTCCTCTTCCTCTTCCTCTTCCTCTTCCTCTTCCTCTTCCTCTTCCTCTTCTTCCTGATCTGGCAGCTTCCCATAGGTAGAGAGATTTTGACAAGGGGAAGCATTCAAAGATGCATCTCCTCATCTGTATTCTGAAGCTGTAGCCCTTTGGGGCATGTTCTGTGTTACACACACTGTGGTGTGTAGGTTGGTTTTGAGTTGCCCTTGGTTCCTTTACAGTTACTCTGATCAAATGAATGTGGAAGAACAAGGTGCTGTGTAAGTGTGTACATGAATAAAAGACTTAACACCAGATTCACAATATGTATGGATCTATAAGATTAAACGTAGGTGTTGTTTTTTGGTTCACTTCGTTTTAACTGTACCTGACTTTCTGTTGCAATTCAAGGTACATCGCACGGTTATAGCTCTTAAGAAAACAAGTCCCAAATTTATGTTGCACCTAATGGCATCATCAGCGAAACAATTTTGAACACCCTTTGGGGTATTATTGAAATACTTAGTTATTATATGTCCACATGCATGTATGTGCATACCTACATAAACACATAAATCTGAGATGGCCATTTTTTAAATTCAGAAAATACAAACCAGCATGGCCATGTGTTGGAAATAGCTTGAAGTTTACATAGAATTGCATCACTTAATTAGTGTGGTTCATTGCCAGCAGCCATTTCCCTCCTGCAAAGTGAAAGATTAAGGCCACCTAATGCAAAACACAAGTTTTCCAAAGAAATAAAGACAACAGAAGTGTTGTGTCTTTTATTTGAAGGAAAAATTAGCTGCACTGCTGCAGTACATCCTTTTTATTTGGTGGTTCCTCTCTTTGGAGACATTTTAATGAGTTACATTTATATAAGAACATGAAAAACTATTAATCTTATGCATGATTGTGCCTTAATACTATTACATATAAGCATGTTTCATATATGCAAATAGCTGTTCTAGGAGACCTAGTTTAGGGTAATGCCTTTAAGTCTAGAAGCACATTTGTTCTTTATAAAACTTCTAAGATGTTGCTGCCCCTTAGGCTGGTGTAGAGTTTCAAGTAAGTGGAGAAAAATAGAGAAGATGCCAGGAATAGGAAAGAACCACACATGGCCTCTGCAGAGGTCTTTAATTGGTCCTATAAGCTGCAAAGGTGAGAGAATGTGTTGCTAGCAGTGGGAAATTAATTCAGCCCAGCCATGAGTAGAACATTGCAGGCCATTCTGTAGGTAGGTTTGCCAGTACTGAGGCTATTCCAGAATTTTAGATTAAGTATGATTCTTCCTGTCTTAGCAAGACAGTGTGAGTTCAGGGCAGCCTTTCTCAACCTGTGGGTCCCCAGATGTTGTTGAACTACAACTCCCATCACCCCTAGCTAGCAAGGCCAGAGCTCAGGGATGATGGGAGTTGTAGTCCAACAACATCTGGGGACCCACAGATTGAGAACCGCAGGTTCAGGGCAATATGGTACCTGTAGTCTTGAGGACCAGGCTTTATGACTGATGTTCACGTCTCATCCATTACAACGCTTTTGAACTTACTTCAACAGGACGGCTATGATAGTGTGCAAATTATGTCCATACAGTGTCTGGAAGCAAGCTCAGTGTTATGAGCTGTATTCATGCTTCCTAATTTTTGTAACAACAACAACAACAACACAGCAGCAGCAGCAACAACAACAACAACAACAACAACAACAACAACAACAACAACAACTCCTTACGTCTTTTATTTAGTTGTATTCCAGTTTTAACCAAATGGCACTTTAGGAAGAGTAGCTTAAGATTAATTTCTACTGATACTTCCACGCTATCTTGATGTTGAATTTCCACTAAAAAGCAAATGAAAATTGATAGGAAGTACCTGCTGAAACATAGGACATTAGAAAGCTTACAGTGAGAACAAAGTAGTAAGCAGACCATTAAAAGCCTTAGTTTGGAATCATTCATAATTTTCATGTAAAACCTGGACACTTTCCTGAATCCATACACCAGTTCTTAGGAGATTTATCTGCTTCTGGGTATGAAGACGCTTAGGCCAGTGAAAAATCAAAGTTTTCCCTTTACGGCAGAGATGGGTAATGTTATTGGACTACACCTGCTATCACTCCAGCCCATTGGCCCTGCTGACTGGGCCTGGTGAAAGTTGAAGTTCAACAGTATCTGGAGAGCCACAAGGGTCTCCATCCTTGCTCTAAGGAATAGTGCCAAATTGAAACCAGAATAGATGCTATCAAGAGAATAGATGATAAGGGCAAAGGTCGAGTGGCAATTTTTGGAGAAAGGAGACTGGTTAAAAATAGGGTAACTTAGCGCTATACTCTGTTAAAATAAAAGTGTCGCACTCTCCTGGAAGCCAATATGCTACCTTTTGTTGTCCTTCCTTCCATGCTGTCTTAAATTAAGTCTGACTATAAAACCATGACTGTGGCATGTGATGGTTACCCCCAACTCAAATTTAAGAAGGTGTTCTTGAAAAGTGCCGTGGCAAGCCCATGCTGAGGGAGAGTGCTTCCAGAAATACATTGTTGTGGAGGCCTTGCTGCATCTGCTTAGAAGCCTTTCTACATGGTCCACATGTTTTCAAAATGCTAGCCTGTACTTTTTCTCCATTGAATCTCAGTTTACCCATTCCATGGAAAATCTGTTAAGCTATTTTACATCCACAGTCACACTGGTGTGAAAGCTCATTAGTGCATTTGTTTTGGTGGATAGTTTTTTTATGTGTGTGGTCTGTCACCACAACCCAGCCCTTTTGTTTCTGATGGCCCAAACAATGCAAGGGTTCCTATTTCTACTGAAATTTAACAACCGGCTTCAGAGGAATTGTTCTTTCAGGATCTCCACAGTACATCAGTGGTGAGGATAGCAAATGGCTGAATAACAATGACTATCTGAGCAGAATGCCAATCACATACACATAAAAACTGGATTTGAATGACCCGTTTGCAGTATAAACATTCCCTGCATAAACTCCTTTCCCAATTGTTGCTATGTGACACCATATTCCTGTGTTAATGGAACTAGTTAACTAGGTAAAGGTAAAGGGACCCCTGACTGTTAGGTCCAGTCGCAGATGACTCTGGGGTTGCAGCACTCATCTTGCTTTATTGGCTGAGGGAGCCGGCATGCAGCTTCCGGGTCACGTGGCCAGCATGACTAAGCCACTTCTGGCAAACCAGAGAAGTGCACGGAAACGCCGTTACCTTCCCGCCAGAGTGGTACCTATTTATCTACTTGCACTTGACGTGCTTTTGAACTGCTAGGTTGGCAGGAGCAGGGACCGAGCAACGGGAGCTCACCCATGTATTAACTTGAGCAGGAGTATCTCATATCCGTAAAAGAAAACATGCATTTCTTGCTGTTTATCTTCTTCCTTTTTGGGCTGTGGAAGTGGAGGCGGGTCCACCTGGGTCCAACTCTATCTCCCCTTCCTCAGTTGTCAGCCCTGCTGCCATTAATTCAGTGTAATCTCTGCCAGTTTACCATTCCCAGCTGTTTTGTGTTTAGAATCCATAAGTTGGAATGATTCATTAATTAAAACATCAGTAGGATATATATGGCTTATCCAATCATCAAACTTACATTGCTTATGTTTGCTGCATTATATCCCTTTTATCATAAATAATATCAATTCTATGTAGTATTGGGTAACACTGTTAAACTTTCCCACATTGTGGTTTTTCTTCCCCTGGGAAGGGAGGGTGAAAGGGTGATGACGAAAACATATTTTGGACTTCCAAGTTCTGTTGCGTATCTTGTACATCAGTTATTGCCTGCAAACATCCCACGTAGAAATTTGTTTGAAGTGTTCTTTTAAAATAGAGATGGTGCTGTTCCAGTGATTGAAAGTAGATTGTCTTTTCATTTGTTGCCTCTTGTCTATTGCAGATCAGGGAGCATTCTTATAATTATTTCTTAGATTTTCTTTAAAAATATATGTCCATTTTGATTTTCTCACGTACTGGGAAGCTGAAAAGCATTTAGCTCTCTATGTCTCTTGACTGATGTCAGAATCTCACATAAAGCAAAACTCCTGAGGTTGCTTTGTTGCAACCCTTTCTGCTTGAATCAGGAAGATCAGAAACAGTTCCTTCCTTACTTGTTTACATTCAATTACTGCTCCGTCCCGGATCTGTACTTTTATCTTCCCCCCTCCCTCAAATTCACGTCTGGTGTAATAGATTTGTGCATTAGATTATATTTTATGGGCAAGATCTGTGTTTACTGAGGTAACTTTATTGTAGAGAAAATAATGGCCTTGAAAGCAAAATGTGTGGGTCTTTAGTAAACATCTCATTAGTGGAGCGGCATTCTTTATCAAGCTCAGGGCAAGCTAGACATTACGTTATTCACGTAGCTTCCTTTTAAGTACAGGATTTTTCTTTTGCAAATAGGGGGCTGTGATTTGGATCGGGTCCCTAGCATGAGGAGAAAGAGGACTTTAGTCTCCTGTACTCACTGCACTCTTGATCTGAATTGAGCTCCCCACACCTGCTGTTTGGTGGGGGGAGGCAGGTTTCCATTTAATGTAATAGTAGGCATGGGGACAATTCTGATGCGGATCACACTGGAGCGGAAAGATAAAAAACTTTGCAACACTCCATGCCAGGGAACTCTCATGCCTGCTATAAACCCTGAGCTTAAGGGCAACTATGTGTTTAATGTAATGTGTAGTTTGACCTGCAATTCAATATCTTGCTTTTGCGTTATCAAACTGCAACTCAAATGCCATTGTCAGATGTGTGAATACAGCCATTTGGGCACCACAGACAGTTTGCAAACCCTTCAGCAGACAACATTTTTTGATGGAAGTGTTTCACGCATTGATTCACTTATTGGCTAAAATGATACTGAGTGATTGTATGCTTGTGATATAAACTCCTAAATCCAGCTGACTGAAAGTTGTGAGTAGCTGTTCTTGTTCTCTCTGCAGGCAAACATAGGGGATTCTCGTGTCTGATTTATTAAATGGATTTAGCCCCATTCATATGGAAATCAAATCTCAGCCAGTTCGTTTATGCTAGGAGACAAGACTAGAAAGACAATCCTGGTTGGACAAGCGAGTGTAGCTGATTTCCTTAACATGATTACTTGTACACCACATTGTGGAAAACACAAATAAGGTTGAAATTAAGAGTTCCCAATAGCTAGTGGAACAAAAAATAGTTTTAAGCTCCAACTCTTCTTGTGTGTTGGCTTAGAGAGATAGTGAGATGTGGGGGTGGAAAATAAAGTAAAGCTTTGCATCCGTACACACTCCACTAGGAAGACACCTGTTGTCTTGGTGTTAAAACTGCTTTCTTTATTGGCTTCATGAGGAAAGTAGGGCATTAAAGCCGTGTTCCTCAAGTTACAGGTAAGAAGCGTTTTGGCAGGTTGTGTATGTTGCATTGCTGGTTGATTCCAGGAGATCTGAAGGCTCTCTGTGTTGGGGGTGGGGTAGAGAAAATGTGTGTAACGCTAAATATGCCCTTACAAGGCTATCCCTAATAGTTTAGAAGCTAGAGTGTGGCCTTTTTCCAGTTCGTTGAATTTATTACCATCTTGGCTTAGTTGGAACAATGGGAGTAGACTAGAGACGACCCCCCCCCCTCCCAGCACTGTCCCTTTTTGAAAGTATTGGCAAAAATCATACAGTAATCCAGCTGAGTGTCTCTAAGAGTTTGAGCAGAAATTCTGGCTTTCATATTAAATTAGGCATGGTTACAAAGCAAGAATCATTTGAAGCTTTTGTGCAGCATGTGACTGATGGAGCAAGCAACTGTGATGCAAAACATTCCCATGTGCTTTTGTGGGGGGTTGTGTAGTGGATGGGTGTCTGAAATGTAGCCAGACGAGAAAAGCTTTTGTGTGTGGAATGTGCTAAAGACATGTTATTCCAAAATAAGGATTTCTAATATCATTTTAGCCAAGGTCACACTTACTGGAAATAGTTAAACCCCATCCTTCATCTCTTGTTTGAGCTTTCTAATGAATTGTTTTTTTAACATAGAGACAAAGACATTGAAAAAAGTACATAGTTGATGTTTGGTTTTTTATGTTCTGTTAATATAACCATTAGGCCACATTTTAAGTTAGTGGGCAGTATTCTCTTCTGTCCCCGCTTTTAATACATTTATCACAGCTTTGTGTTGTACAGAGGATGGGAGAAATCAAAGTATTCCTATCCATCAGTCCTGTTATCCCTTCCCTACTTCTCTACAGTTGGTGTGAATTCAGGATTCAAGTGCTCTCGTTCATTTCTCATTCATAGCTCCCTTCTGTCCTAGTCATGTGAGCATGCCCAATTTTCCCCATACCTGATTCAGAACTGACCTGTGTAGTCTTGGTGTACTACCAACATGGCCACTGTCAGCGTCCAGTGCTTCTGGGCAGCTCTCGGGGGCTCCAGAAGGGTCATGCGTTGGTCTTTTTCATAGGAGTATAAAGCTTTCTGCTTTGTTCTTCTGACACTTCTCACTTCCTCGTACTGAAACTAGTTGGTTGGAAGTGTATCAGTATGAAACCATGCTCCTGCCCACTTATACATGAATGAGCTAACTGTTCCCCCTAGGTCATTGGTGGCGAACCTATGGCACGCGTGCCAGAGGGGGCACTCAAAGCCCTCTCTGTGGGCACACACGCCGTCGCCCCAGCACAGAGTTTGCCAGAGTTCATTACAGTGGTACCTTGGGTTAAGAACTTAATTCGTTCCAGAGGTCCGTTCTTAACCTGAAACCATTCTTAACCTAAGGTACCACTTTAGCTAATGGGGCCTGCCGCGCTGCTGGAGCACGATTTCTGTTCTCATCCTGAAGCAAAGTTCTTAACCTGAGGTACTATTTCTGGGTTAGTGGAGTCTGTAACCTGAAGCGTCTATAACCCAAGGTACCACTGTACTAGAAAGCCAGGGGGACGCAGAGCCAGGCTGCTCCCCTCCCCCTCTCCACAGGCGCCTGAGGACATTTCTCACATCACCCACACCTCTTCCCAGCCCAGCTGCTCCCGCTCCATTCTGCGCCCCTCGACTGAGTCAGGCGGAGCTAACCGAGTGTATCACACGAGCTGCTCCTCATGCTTCAAGCATGTATGAGTTGTTTTTTCTAAACTCAAACCTCAGTACAGTGGTACCTCAGGTTACAGACGCTTCAGGTTACAGACTCCGCTAACCCAGAAATAGTACCTTGGGTTAAGAACTTTGCTTCAGGATGAGAACAGAAATTGCATGGCGGCGGGGGGAGGCACCATTAGCTAAAGTGGTACCTCAGGTTAAGAACAGTTTCAGGTTATGAATGGACCTCCAGAACGAATTAAGTTCTTAACCCGAGGTACCACTGTATTCAGGTTAAATTGCCATGGTGGCACTTCACGATCAATAAGTGTGTTGGGTTGCAGTTTGGGCACTGGGTCTCTAAACGGTTTGCCATCACTGCCCTAGGTGCTGTCCCATGTACCAGCCCCACTCCATAGGGCTCCTTCAGTGGGAACGTGTATCCATGCAGAGAAAGCCCCCCCCCAACCATTAAGTCTGAAGCCGATTACAAGTTGGCCCAGGGTGTGGTACATGAGGCAGTGCTGGAGCTGGGGACAGCCCACCCATGGATGAGAGCCTCTTCCTGTACTGAATACCTGAAGAGGGCTTTATTTTATAACACATAGTTCAGATACTTCTGCATTCAGAAAATTTAAAAAATGGTTATGAGCAGTTAAACATTTGGATGTAATTTTTTAAAAAAAAGAACAAAAAAATGCTGTAGCTTTTTCTTTTGATGTAAAAGGCAAACATATATCCCTTGAAACAGGGCATTTCTAAGAATGTGTTAATGAGTTAACCACTTTAAGTGGTGTCTATCGCACATGGCATTGGCTACCCACTTGTACGTTGTTTCTGAGCAATTAATTTCCTAATGTGCTTAAGAGGTAGTGATCACATGGGGACTAAGCACATGGCAACCGTTCTAGTAATTTCACTTAGTAAGCTTACCAAGTGGAAATTGCCGTTATCATGTGAATAACATAACAATGAACCTGCCTTTAAAGGCTTTTCAAAAATACTCACTTTATTTGAAATGATTGAATTTCACATGATTGATTTCACATGGACATTTCATACGGTTGTTACCACATTGCCTCCATTTCAGAGGCATAAGAAATTGATCACGAAAGTTGAAGAAATGTTGCAGTGAGCTTGCCTAGGAAGGCTCAGTGTTGCTGACACTGAGAATCTAAACTAAATTAATGTTTGAATGAATAGTTTATACTCCTAACAACTTCAGTATGTTGAAGTTGTATTTTCACTGCCTGATACAAGTAGTACTGTTTAAAATATGCTTTCTTAAAGTCTTCTGTAAAACAGAAGTGCCTGTGGCCTTAAGACTGGGACAGACTGCACTGACATTTCAACCTACAGAACAATTTGTGTTCACAATCTCTGTCTATTGTATGACTGCAGATGAGACAGACTGACTGACTCCAGGAAGCTTGGCTGGGGTAAAGGGTGTAGAGCATCGTTCAATCTCGCATGCAACTCACTTCTTGTGTGACATTTTGCTTGTTTCTAGCAAATAATTCTAGTTGCAACAAACCTGGTAAGAAACAGAGCTTGTGTTTACTGTCTGTTCTGCCTCTAAATGATGTATGCAGCAGCTTCTCTCTCACTTTGTTTGAAAGAAATCAATTGCTATAAATAAAATAGCATCCAAATTGGAGAAGTATTTGAAAGTTAAAGCATATTTTGGCATTTAGCACAGCCTGGCAATGCTGACAGTGTAAAAAGAGGTCACCAGAGCAATCCTAACTCCCAGTCTGTACTGCTGAGATAGAGGTGTTCTTCCTCTTCTTAAAAAGGACTCCTGACCGTTAGGTCCAGTCGCGGATGACTCTGGGGATTAGATGGAAGCAAAAGCTCCTGCTCCACCCACTGAAACTGCAGCAGAGTGTCTGCTACAGGCAGAGGTGTTCCTGCCAATGGTAGTTATCCTAAGGCAGGCATGGCCAAACTTGGCCCTCCACCTGTTTGGGGACTACAATTCCCATCATCCCTTACCACTGGTCCTGTTAGCTAGGGATGATGGGAGTTGTAGTCCCCAAACAGGTGGAGGGCCAAGTTTGGCCATACCTGTGGGACTCAAAGCAGGACATTGCAGGGGTAGGGCCCAGGTGGAACACTCCTAGCAATGAACCTGCCGGATTCTAAGCTTGCCCATTTTTCAGACAGGGGCCTTCTGCTGCACCAGTCTGAAGATGGTGCCACAAAAATGCCTAAAACAGCCCCCTTTTGCTCTGCATGGTGTGATCAGCGGGACTTTGAATGTAGTTGTGGATCCAGTTTTAAGTTCTGCCCGGCTGCTCTCGCCTGAGGTTTTGGATTGTTCTGTAGATGTTTCTAAATGAACATTCAATAATGAATAAAGAAGGAAGTATATTGACAGAAGCTTCGAAAATAACACCAAGCAACAGCAAACTAGGGCATACAGTATATGAAACTAATTTCTAAAATGAATTTCTAGTTCCAGTATAGCGCTCCTTTGCACCTTCATATTGACTGCTGTTCAAATGTTTTCTTGTGGATTATGGAATTGGTGTTCTCAGGTGCTAATGTTTCATGTCTTGTTTCAAATCTCTGGCAGTGTTTCTGGAAGCATTTACAAGAAATAGAAAAGGCTGGGCTGAACAAAGAGTCATACTTTCTTACCCTCTGAATTGAAGAGGTCAGTTCTTTCTTTGTGCCTGCACATTTTAAAACCATAAGAAGAATGGTTTTAGGCTGAAAACAGTCAGTGCTGGAAAAATGAAAGTGCACTGTGATATTGTATGCAACGGCTAAATGTGAACTTTTGAAAAGCACAGTATTTTGAATGCAAAGGGCACAGTGTGATTCAGAGGCCTGTTAAATCAACTTAGTGCTATTTAAATTGCTGCAACTACTGGAGAAATAAATAAAGAAATATACAGTGGTACCTCGGGTTACATACGCTTCAGGTTACATAACGCTTCAGGTTACAGACTCCTCTAACCCAGAAATAGTACCTCAGGTTAAGAACTTTGCTTCAGGATGAGAACAGAAATCGTGCTCCGTCAGCGTGGCAGCAGCAGGAGGCCCCATTAGTTAAAATGGTGCTTCAGGTTAAGAACAGTTTCAGGTTAAGAACGGACCTCTGGAATGAATTAAGTACTTAACCCGAGGTACCACTGTATAAAGAGGTACTGGAGTCCTTGGGCAAGGTAATCAAAATTTTACTGGTCTAGGATTCCGCAATTCTGAGTTCAGAGAATTTACACAGTTAAATATAGCCCTGAAGGGTAAAAAAATATCAATGGTTGTGTTTCTACTAGGAAAAAGAAACAAGTTTGTAATTCTAAACACATTTAATAAGGCTTGAGTGTTTAACTGAATCCCACTGGTGGGCAAAATCCTTATATTCTCCATCCCAAATAGGCCACATTTTACAGTTATCCATCAGGCAGTCACTTTGACATCTGGTGACATGTTCTTGCATAGTTCAGGGCATGGAAGCCACACCAGTAAGCTAAGCATCATGCACAAAACTATGCAACCCCTGATGACCATCTGATTGTAAGGGGTTCTGTGAACAGTAATAAAAAAAGGTAAAGGACCCCTGACAGTCTAGTCGCGAACGACTCTGGGGTTGCGGCGCTCATCTCTCTTTACTGGCCAAGAGAGCTGACGTTTGTCTGGAGACAGTTTTTCCAGGTCATGTGGCCAGCATGACTAAGCCGCTTATGGCGAAACCAGAGCAGCACACGGAAATGCCGTTTACCTTCCCGCCAGAGTGGTACCTATTTATCTGCTTGCACTTTGACGTGCTTTTGAACTGCTAGGTGGGCAGGAGCTGGGACCAGGCAACGGGAGCTCACCCCGTCATGTGGATTCGAACCGCTGACCTTCCGATCGGCAAGCCCTAGGCTCAATGGTTTAGACCACAGCACCACCCACGTGGTCACCCATGTATCACGTATACGTAAGCCTTAATGGTCAGCTGATTCTTGGTGCTTTGGGTATAGGGCAGTGAAAACCCCCAGCTAACTGTTGGTGCTTGCTAGCATTGTGCACAGGTTTTGCAGCTGCTGCTGATCAGCAGAACCTGCAACCCCACTTTGGCCAGCCACGTATTTACCTGCCACACACCTGACATCATATATTATATATATTGTTAGGTGAAGGGCCAGTGAGTGTGACTTGGTCAAAATGGCCTTGTGAGCCAACTGGGTAGGCTTGGCGGGCCTAATTTGACCTGTGCACTAGAGGTTCCCCACTTGTCCTCCTTCCAATTTCTCTTGTCAGAGGAGCCAGCATCACATTTAACAGAGAAACTATGAGCAAGCATTTCCCAAAAACCTTGGCCTTGAAGCTAGCATCCTCCCTTACCACTGAAACCACACAGCTTGAAACCTACAGATTCAGAGGCTTATCAAGAGAGGTGATGCTGGTGGAATGAAACCCTGAACACCGAAGCAAACACCACATCTCAGTTTTCTTCTTAGCTTGCTACTCCTTTGTTCTCCTGTAGACTTTGCGCCTCTACCAAGTGATGCTAATAAGCTTAATTTATTTGCAAAGTGCAGAGGTGAGGCATATGATTTCCTGGCCATGGGAGAAGGTGAATCTGGGGTGACAATGATCTTGCGTCCTGGAAAACAATAATGATCTTAAAGCTGTTTTCCAGTAAAGTACCCCAATCATTAACATGGACTTAGGGAAAGTTGTTGCTCCATATGGAAAGACCCATTCATGTCTGGGATATCGTGTTACACTGGTTAGTTTTTTCATTTGCAGAGAGCCAACTATTGATGTTCACTGATGAGATTGTGTATGTGAGTGTCTAAAGGGAAAAAGTTGGAAGATAAACACTTATCTCTGAATAATTGTACAAAAGGTGTACCCAGGGCTCAAAACTACCCCATATCTGAGCTGAAGTAGCAGTTTGGTTTTTTCTTGTATTTCATTTTTAAGAGGTGAAAATTAATCCCAATTATAAAACTAATTATATATTTATAGCTTGATTAAATGCTGCTGCAATACAACACATAATTTAGATTTATACACCTATGTATTACATTTTTATCCTGTGATCAGACAAGCAATATAGCACACAACAGTTAAAAACCAGCACAAATGTCAATTAAAATGCAACACAAAGTGTTGGTGTGAGGAGGCCAATCTCAGACCTACAGCAAGTCCAGCCATGATGATAATAGCTGCATCTTAGCTGGGGCACTTTTAGCATGGAAGAACATTGAGAAGGTGAGGGCATTTATCTTGTTGTTTGACAGACCACTATGATGCTGTGCAAGCCCATTGAAATAGATGCCTTTTACAGATTTCTCCAAGATCTCCAAAAGAAAAGGCTAAAACATCCCCCCTTCAAAATCTCTGGTACTAAAGCAGTCTATACTAATAAAAAAAGATATGACAAACTCATGATCAAACATCTGTGTGCCAGACACACACATAGTTTTGTGTGCACCATTATTCTGTCTATTTCAGATGTTACATACTTTCTTTCAAGCAGATCCAAAAGGTAATCTGTTGAGAGAATGATATTTCAATTTAGAGAAAGTGTTTCCTTAAAGTACTGTTCTTTCCTTGTTTCTCTTGATGGGCTTTGTGCAGGTTTTCCACATGAGTGGTGTGCCTGCTATAATTCTGTTTTATAAAGGCATTTCAGTGGAGAGTCCTTTACTGCAACTTGTCAAATATCTTGATTAATCTGTGTTTCCTATTAATAATTGTTTTTGGTATGTAACTGGATTCAGATTTTTGGGATGTTTTGAAGCTAGTTAGCTAGCTACTGGTGTGTAGGAAGTTGCCTTTTACTAGGTCAGACTATTTGGCCAGGACAATGAAGGTAAAGGTAAAGGTAAAGGGACCCCTGACCATTAGGTCCAGTCGTGACCGACTCTGGGGTTGCGGCGCTCATCTCGCTTTATTGTCCGAGGGAGCCGGGGTACAGCTTCCGGGTCATGTGGCCAGCATGACTAAGCCGCTTCTGGTGAACCAGAGCAGCACACGGAAACGCCGTTTACCTTTCCGTCGCAGCGGTACCTATTTATCTACTTGCACTTGACGTGCTTTCGAACTGCTAGGTTGGCAGGAGCTTGGACTGAGCAACGGGAGCTCACCCCGTCGCAGGGATTCGAACCGCCGACCTTCTGATCGGCAAGTCCTAGGCTCTGTGGTTTAACCCACAGCGCTACTAACCTAGTATTGTTTACTCTGACAAGTAGCAGCTCTCCTGCTTCCTGATCCTTTTAACAGGTAATGCCAGTATTGAGCCTGGGACCTTCGGCATGCAATGCACATGTTCTGCTACTGAGCTATGGTTACTTCTGAGGCCTGATCTGTTCATTGCTTCTTGGACCAATACAGTGGTACCTCGGGTTAAGAACTTAATTCGTTCTGGAGGTCCGTTCTTAACCTGAAACTCTTCTTAAGCTGAGGTACCACTTTAGCTAATGGGGCCTCCCACTGCTGCCATGAGATTTCTGTTCTCATCCTGAAGCAAAGTTCTTAACCCGGGGGTACTACTTCCGGGTTAGTGGAGACTGTAACCTGAAGCGTCTGTAACCCGAGGTACCACTGTATATGATTCCTCCTTTGTAAGGCATAGTTTTCACTACATTTGTAAGCCTCTGTCCAGGACAGGCTATCTTCTCAATTCCTGGACCTAGGAATTGCTGACCAACAGTACCTCTTGTCTGATCAGGTTCCAAATATTCCCCATACATTTCTTCCACAGTTATGGCCTTTTCCATAAGGCAACATTTTTGTGTGTACAAGAAATGAAAGAGCATTCAGTCATGTGATTCTCCACCTGACGTCTGAAGGTTTCAGCCAGACACATGTTTTTCACCTGAATGAGAATTAGGGTTCATGAAGCAATTGCAAAGCCTCCCTCCTTCCAACAGAATTTTGAAACAGTGAAGACTACTGCATACTTAAGAGTTTATTTTCCAGGGTGCTCTCCATGTTGCTTTTCATTGTGGGATCTTGAAGGTTATGTCAGGAATCCTTGCAGCTAGCAGGGCTGACAAATCAATAAATTACACCAATAATAACTTGGGTCCAATCCAGAGAGGTACTTTAAGGGGCTCTGGAACTTTGGTCTTCTTTCCCCACCTCCCATCCCTTTAAGCATCAAACCACTATGTAAGATTATAAACTGCTTGGAAGCTCTCCTGAGTTTCAGAGGAGACACATGGGAGACTGCCTTAAAAAAAAATAATTAAGTACAGACTCTCTTCAGCTATAATAAACTAGAGTGGCCAGGATTCTTTGAGGAAGCCATCACTGGTAAAGTGGTATGAGAGTGTTTTCAGTGCATGATGTGGACGCGATCTGAGATTCCTGCTGCTGTTACTGCTGGCAGCAACAGTGCAAGAGGCCTAATCTTGGCACCAGGTGTCTGAGGAGCATTTTATGAAAATATTTTGGGAGTTTATATAGCTGGAAATGGTTTTTGTCCATTAAAGCTATGCTCTGCCTCTGGAGGCAGTCATGTTTCGGAATACCAGTTGCTGGAAATGGCAGGAGAAGAGAATACTCTTGTGCTTGAGTCCTGCTTGCTGCCTTGGAAGGTGATCCGAAAACTACAACTAATCCAGAATGCGGCAGCTAGACTGGTGACTGGGAGCGGCCGCCGAGACCACATAACACCAGTCTTGAAAGACCTACACTGGCTCCCAGTACGTTTCCGAGCATAATTCAAATTGTTGGTGCTGACCTTTAAAGCCCTAAACAGCCTCGGTCCAGTATACCTGAAGGAGAGTCTCCACCCCCATCGTTCTGCCCGGACACTGAGGTCCAGTGCCAAGGGACTTCTGGCAGTTCCCTCGCTGTGAGAAGCCAAGTTACAGGGAACCAGGCAGAGGGCCTTCTTGGTAGTGGCATCCCCCCTCACCATGGAATGCCCTTCCACCAGATGTCAAAGAGAAAAACAACTACAGTGGTTCCTCTGGATGCGAATGAGATCCGTTCCAGAGCCCCGTTCGCATCCTGAAGCGAATGCAACTCGCATGTGCACGGGTCGTGATTCACCGCTTCCGCACATGCGCGTGATGTCATTTTGAGCGTCTGCGCGAGCGCGAAACCCGGAAGTAACGTGTTCCGTTACTTCCGGGTCACCACAGAGCGCAACCCAAAAATGCTCAACCCGAAGCTACTTCAACCCGAGGTATGACTGTACCAGACTTTTAGAAGACATCTGAAGGCAGCCTTCTTTAGGGAAGCTTTTAATGTTTAATAGGTTTTGTATTTTAATATTCTGTTGGAAGCTGCCCAGAGTGGCTGGGGAAACCCAGCCAGGTGGGCGGTGTATAAATAAAAAATTATTATTATTATTATTATTATTATTATTATTATTATTATTCCCACAGGGAGCTGGCTGGCCACTGTGAGAACAGGATGCTGACCTAGAAGGGCCATTGGCCTGATCCAGCAGGCTCTTCTTATGCTATTATGTTTAAGAATTGTAGCTGCCTTTCCTGCATCAGAAGCCACCAGCTGAGTTCCACCTTAAATTATCAATTTTACTCCATACACAAATTGATACTGGCACAAGTCTTACTTCCCCACCTGCATTGCAAATATATTAAGCATGTAAAGAATTCCCTGCTCCCACTGAACATGGCCCTGAAATTTATCTCATCATGTTTTAAACTTTCCATAGAGAGTTTGCAATATAAAATGACAGAAGAGCTCGGCACCTGCAGTTGACAGTGATGTTTACAGGAGCTAAGGGTTGTTCAGTGCCTTGCGATTCAAGTAGCTAATTTAAGAGATCAACATCTTGGTCTGTGCAACTTGGCTAAGGCATAGGAAGAATGTGTCAGAGTTGGGATTAGCCCCCTGATGGGTTCTTTAAAGGCTGTTGTTCTTCATTTCATGCGGCCGTTCCCCCTTTTATCTGGAGTTCTTGCTGGCTGCTCAGCAGAGGAGCTGGCTCAGTTACAGTCTGTTTGGTTGGATGCTTGCAAGAGCTGTAATGCTATCATCAAAAGTTTAGGAAGTAGTGCCCTCTAGTAGTCGGCTCATTTGGAATCTTACTGGAAACTAAACCCCCCCACACTCTTTCAGTTCACCTTTGTCTGTGTGTGCATCTCTCTGTGTGTGTGTGTGTACAAGCATATAAAAACTTCAGTTACCATTAGAAGAATCTAAATGGCTATAATCACTTGAAAATGTAGCTGCTGCAGGCTTTTAAATGTAGTAATCTATTTATATTCACTGGCATATTTTCAGCCAGAAACCTTGTCTTTATAAGGATAAAGTTGTATCTCAAAGCCTCCTCAGTTTAAGTGTGCTATGCACAGTTTATTTGCTTTCTACACCAGAACATCTGGCTGCTTCCTTATAAATGGAGTGGATTTGTGTGATACGGAGTAAACAGAGTTCCATAATCTCTGACTCAAAACCTCTTCTGGGCATCTTTTATAATTCCTCTTGGAATGATGCCCTAATTCTATCATGCATAAGAAACAACTGATTGTTCTGTTGTTGTTTTTTAAAACAAAAGTGTGTGTTTCACATTTAATGACATTCCTTTCAGAAACTTCTCACCCTAGGACCATTTTGGATATTGTGAGAGGAAGGGACAGGAAGTGTGAATCACATGTACTTCCTGTTCTTTGAATTTCTTTTTGAAATCTGAAGGAGAACTTGTGTTATCTCCACTTCAGCTCCCGTTCAGCTGTAGCTGTTCCTAATATATTATGAACCCAACCTGCAAATCATACCATAGTGTGAAATGCACAAAATTCCACATTCAGACTTTGGGTAAATAACAGCATGCGGCAGGGATTCATGTCTCCTATCTCCCATCTTGTTCATGTCTGAACTGCACAGTGTTATTGTGTGGTGTGGAGTTAATATTCATTGTGTCATAAAACAAATGTTTACAATGAGGTGTGCATGCTGTTTTAGTATTACAGGGTGAATTGATATTCTAGAAAAAGACACACGCATACACACACACCTGGAATTTGGGCGTCTGAATCCAACCCAGAGCCATCAAAATTAAGGCGATTGTTTCTTTAAAAGGAAAATTGCACATTTTATGACACAAACATGGTTCTGTTGCTATAAATTGACCCTGAACATTTGTGATAGATCAGAATTTTTCCTTCTTTTATTTCCATTATTCCATTATTGTGACTTGGTTCACTTTTGGCAGTTGCGCTGGTGTTATAAACTTACTTCTTGCCTGCCCCTTATCTTTGTCACAGTGAACCCCATTTATCCCCCAGCTTCCTTGTGTGGTGTACCATATTCTGTATAGTAAGAAGTCTTTAGGGGCATCTGTTTTTGGAAGGTCTTGCATCTAAGCCACAAGTGCAGCCTAGACAGAAGAAAGTTCAGGTCCTAGACTATGATTGTAATAATCTGTGGAGAGATCTACCCGTATTTTTCGCTCCATAAGATGCACCTTTTTACTCCTAAAAAGTAAGGGGAAATGTCTGTGCGTCTTATGGAGCGAATGTGTGGTTGATCAATGGCTCCCTTTCCGGCCCCGCCTCCTTGCCCAGGCTTCCATTGTTGAATGTTCTGTAGACGGAGGCTGTTTCTCCAGCGACATGTGATTGGCTGATTAGATTATCTGTCTGGAAACTGTAGAAACTGCTCTCTTTCCTAAAGAAGCTGAAGAACTGAGTTGAACCCCATAAAAACAGGATTTTTACCTTTTGCACAGTAAGCTCAACAACTTTGAGCTGATCCTCAAAAAAGGGGCTTTTCCCCTTTGCAAAAGAAGCTGCACAACTTTGAGCTGATCCTCAAAAAAAAGGGTTTTTTCCTCTTTGCAAAAGAAGCTGCATAACTGTGAGCGGATCCCCCCCAAAACGGGGCTTTTCCCCTTTGCAAAAGAAGCTGCACAGCTGTGAGCTGATCCCCCAAAAACAGGGCTTTCCCCCTTTCCTCCTCTAAAAACTAGGTGCATCTTATGGTCAGGTGAGTCTTATGGAGCAAAAAATACGGTACTTGTCAGGAAGCTTTCTTTCTGGTAGCCTGAGGTCCCTTTCTTCTGGTCTCTTTGCTCTTTCTTTTGGGAAGGTGAGGATGTCAGACAGACAGATGAAATGCAAAGCAGCTATCTTTATGGCCGCAGCTGGTATAACAATATTTTAACACTAGTTCACTATGCAGTACTAGCCTGAATTAATTAATCATTTTATAGTCGTTACCAAAGTTTATGTTGGCTTAGTCCTTAAAACCTCACATTCATTATCTACTTTTCTGTTCCATGGGTTTCCCCACCACCACCACCATCCTTTTCACTGACTTTAGATGCTAATCCTATATTTATTCCTTCAAATTGTCATTTTTCCCCAAGAAGGTGAGTTTCCCCAGTGTGTTGTTGGAATTCTTTGAAGTGCAGATGTTTCTCTGTAGTGTTCTTACCACCCTCAAAGCTTGCCATTGTGACGACATCTTTCTGGCTAGACATCTTTTCCACCTTCCGTGTTTCACATCATTGAATCTCCTGAGATGCTGTGAGGAATCATTTGCAATATACCTGGGTGTGGTCAGATGAAAGGACATTCAGTGCTGAGCTTAACTTCTGAACGCTGAGATATGCACTAAATGGTGACATGGCTTATGAATTGTGCCAGCAGCAGGGCCTGTGGTTCAAAGCATTGGCGAGGGAATGAGAGCTGGAGTGGGTGGGTACTCAGGGCAGGGGTGCCAACTTGAATAAAATATTGTGAGCGGCCAGGTAAGTGCCGCCTCACATAATGGATCACACACACACACCATTTGAATGGCAAAGCCCATCACCGGGGGGGGCAGCCCCCTAAAATATTTTATTGAGGGGCGAAGGGACCTTGTTGTGTGCAGCCTACACTTCGGGCAATCTGTGGGTTCTAACCTTTTAAGAAAGGTTTATTAATGGTGCTTTAACAGAAGGGACGCGGGTGGTGCTGTGGGTTAAACCACAGAGTCTAGGACTTGCCGATCAGAAGGTCGGTGGTTTGAATCCCCGCAACGGGGTGAGCTCCCATTGCTCGGTCCCTGCTCCTGCCAACCTAGCAGTTTGAAAGCACGTCAAAGTGCAAGTAGGTAAATAGGTACCGCTCCGGCGGGAAGGTAAACGGCGTTTCCGTGCGCTGCTTCCGTTCGCCAGAAGTGGCTTAGTCCTGCTGGCCACATGACCCAGAAGCTGTACGCTCCCTTGGCCAGTAAAGCAAAATGAGCGCCACAACCCCAGAGTCGGTCACGACTGGACTTAATGGTCAGCAGTCCCTTTACCTTTACTAACAGAACAGAATGATGTAGGTATGTTTGTCAATCAGTTTGCCTATGACCAAGCTTCATTCAGTGATGGCTGAAGAAAGATCCCATGTGATAGCCAATTGCATTCATGCATACTTTTCTAAGCAGCAATACAGTTTCCTAGTCAGCCACAGCAGCATAACTATTATTGATAAATAATGTAGTTAATATCAAGACTTGTATTTAATATTGAAAAGTTTACATAATAATATACATATTAAGAAGTGCAGTTTGAATATATCATGTTAGACACTTTAGTCTGAGTTCTATGCGACTTCTGCCAGCTTACTTGTAAATGTAGGGCCCCCACCACATGGTGCCTTGGCTGAGAGGTGCATGGGAGACGTGAGCAGCACAGTAAGTAATATTCTTCACCAGACATAGGCAAACTCGGCCCTCCAGATGTTATGGGACTACAATTCCCATTTTCCCTAGCTAACAGGACCAGTGGTCAGGGATGATGGGAATTGTAGTCCCAAAACAGCTGGAGGGCTGAGTTTGCCTGTGGCTGTTCTTCACCTTCTAGGCTTTCTGACATGGAAATTTCTCCCCAGTCCTGATGTACATAATTGATACAATGTGTATGTTAAAATATAGAGAGAATGGGCTACTGGTCAGCGTTAGTTGTTTCCCAGGTCTGTAGCCCATTTTGTGAGTGTGATGCATCAGCTTCCCTTCTTGTGGATTGTATAGTAGTTGTTTGAGAAAGAGAGTTGTCATTTTGGACCATTCATCAGGGCTTTGCATGGGCTTATGGGTGCCACTCTTGGTTACATTTAAACATATATCATTGATATCCTTTTGTTAGGAGCTGGCTTGTGCTAGTTGAACTCTGGTGCAATTTATCTTCATTTCATAATGCTTTATCCTTAACATCTGAATCTGAGTCATCATGTTTCAGCTTGTTCCCATTTAGCAACCTGTTTCTTCCAAAAAAGACCTGCATTTCTCTATATTGCATAGTTTCAATGCTACTTCTCTTGTGCTTTTCAACTGCACAACATACTTGCTTCACTCAGCACCCTAGAAAATTGTATTCACAAGAACCACATCTCTGTTCCAGGATCTGTGATAGATGGATGATAGCCATCTGTGATGCCCCACTTGCAAAACAGACTTCCGCGATTACCCTGCCCCCTGCCCTCTTCTTATCTTTCACAGGCCTCCAGAATTTGCTCTGGAATGTTGCTGGACTTTCCTGAACAGATTGTTGGCGTGTGAAGAAGTCCAGGGGGAATAGAAAGAATGGAAATCTCTTTTTATCATGGATTTTTTTAAAAAAGAAAATTGCAAATTTAAATTTAAATCCTGGCAGTGGAGAGAGAAGCAAAACCACAATCCATTTGATGATGGGGACAGGCTGGGTCCAAGACAGGGTGAGTTTGGAACAAATTGGGCTCTGAGGATGGCTAACACAGGATGAGTGTCTTTTGAACCCAGCATATCCCTCAAATGATCCTTTTTACTTCATCTGTGAAATATTCACAGGCCCCTAATGGCAGACGATGCCCTCCAAAGTTACCTTTACCTCATTCTATTCAGACAAAGACACTGTTTTTGGCTGGTTGAGCCATGTCATAATAACTAGAATAGCCAAACGTTGTCATCTTCAGCAAGTGATCTGAGAAAGTGAGGAGGTGGAAATGGGTGTGATTATTCATTGGATGAAAGATTGGTATGTCCAAAAGGATTCACAGGTGTGATGAAGCAGTGAGTGCTGTGCAACACACAGTACACATAAACCCCAATCCAGCCCCACCGACTACAGAATTCACCAGCTGTTTTGCATAAAGCTCCAGTGTATGTACCGGTTTGGCATATATTCTTGCACCCTTATTTTCACTGGCCAGCAAATTAAATTCCTAAAATTAATATAGCACTATGTATGCTGCCCAGCTAGGATACAAATGTTACAAAGAGGACATAAATAAATCTTGATTGTACTTCTCTCTGAACCTAAAACCAAGCTGTGTATAGCTCACTGTGGTTCTTGTTTATAGTATTGACCTACTGTTTTCTTTTCCTCTTCATTTGTATTATGTGGTTCTTTAACAACATATTTATATTTTCCACATTCCTGAAAGCTGTTCAAAAAAAACCATTAAAATGGGACTGTCTTGACACGCATCTGGCACCCTCTGTCTCATTAAAAGCAAATTTCTAAGTATTGCTAAATATTTAAAATGCTTTGTAAAGTTTCCTGTCTGGTCCTAGGGATTTCCTTCCTTTTATCTTCTTAAGCATGCTTTACCTTGTTGCCACTCAAAGGCTTTGTTCAGAAGTCTTCTATTTTTGCTAAAATATTCTCATTTTCTACATTAAAGAAAGTTTTTTTCAAAAAAGCTTTCATAATCTCTCCATCAGTCATCATGCCACAATCTTGATACTTGTTTTCTTTCTACTTTTCCTTTCAACCTATGTGCTCTGTTTTGGTTTAATTTCCAGACTTTTAAACATATTTTGTTGCAGAATATTTAACAGTCTTCCCTTCCCCTCTCATCTCCATTTTCAGTTTTGTCTCCTTTAACTTGTCAGACTTTGGTGGAATCTACACACATATAAAAACTGTTCTGAACATGCTTTTTTTTTTTTAAAAAAGCATTTTTTAAGAATACATTGAATTTTCTTTAGGCCATCAAGTGTCACATTGTATATTGCACTTCAAACACACTTAAAATGTTTTATTTGTAGCTGTATAGCTGAGTGCTTAGTTTCTGCCATTTTAATAATGTCTCCTGTTTTGTTTAACACCCATCTTCCTAAACTCTGACCATCTTCATTTTACTCTTTCCTTGGGTCTGTCCTGTTTTGCTTTTGCACTCTCTCATTTCTGCATGTGTGTATATGCATATACAGTGCTTTTTTTCTTTAAAAAATGTTTAGGGGTACTCTCATTTTCCTACACATATTGAAATACTGCCCCTCAATGCGGCCAAACTTGGATTCAATGTTTAGGGGTAATGTTTAGGGGTAAAATGTTTAGGGGTAAAAGTGTTTAGGGGTATGCATACCCCTACGTCTCCCCCCGCCCCGAAAAAAGCACTGTTCATAACCTTTCCCTATTTCATTCTTTGAAGAACAATATTTTTTTTGCTTGTTATCACTTTTCAGCTGGAAAAAAAAAAAGTAATATCCCTTCAACTTGAAAATCTGTATTTGGGGCATGGGTTGATGTCACAGTGGGAAGAGAGACCAGATGAGGTGGCACACGCAGCCCCCACTCAAAAATCCCAGAGTGCCCACATTCAGCTGGGCACACTAAAATCATGCAATATCTTCAGTTCTAACAAACTGTTTATTGCAACATACCAGGGACCAAGAAAAAAGGCCAGTGTAATAAATCACATTTCCACCATAGTTCTAATTCATATGTTTCTTGAGCAAGTGTACATATAATTGAAACACTGCTATGTAGCTAAGAGAGCAATCCAAACCCCAAATCTGCTATAGTGAGTGAGAATCCAGAGGATCTCCAGCTCAGACAGCCAATTCCCAGCACAGCTGGGCTGTATGGTCATAATTCCTTCATTCAGACTCAGCAGGGCTGAGCCAAGACTGACAGATCTTATGCCACTGTAAGCCTTGAAAAAGGGGCATTCCAGGGGAGTGAAGGAGCAGCCCTGGGCTGGATCCTAACTCCATTCAGCTCAGACTGGCAACTCAGCAGAACCCGTTCCTGAACAGAGTTTGGATGTGGTGTAATTTAAGCTGGTGTAAATCGCACTGGCTTCCCTTACTTCAGATTGTTCCTTTAATATAATATTTATATTGCATAGGGGCATAATAATCCAAAAACTTGGGTCATGCAACAGAAATTACATCTGCCTAGAGATGGGAGAACAATTGTGAAATTATGCAAGAGTTCTAAGGAGAGTCATTTGGTTGACAGTCTAAATATTCGTTGTTTGCCCAATAATATTTGTATTTGTATATTTGATCTCAAAAGCCAGGTCTTTTTGAACCTAGGTAAGTTATAGGAAAGCAAAATTTAACTCAGAAGCTGACTGAATCAGTTTTAAATTATATTCGGCATATAGCCTCAGCATGCTTATTTGCATTTAATCCATATTACATTTTAAAATAGGTTGTTTTTAAAGGGATTTTTAAAAAGATCCGATTTAAATGTTTAAGTCTAATTTTTAATATATACTTTTTTAAAAATAGTAAGCCACAAAATGAGCATAAAAAACACTCTGGTGTCTTTATTTCTTTGTGAAAGACTGCACTTCTCGTATTATGCTCTCTTGAAAGAGGATGTTCCTTATTTAAGATAAAACAGCAAGACATTCTATTACACTAAGTCAATGCCTATTCTTTAACTGCTTGCTTCCCAAAGTGGTTGGGGCAAATCTAATGTTTGATCTGAATATTATGCATGGCATAACTCATCCACCGAATCTAAGCAGTGACAACAAAGCAATCGTGTCAGAAGTTCCATAAATATAGCAGACTTCTAGCGCTGTCTTTTTGTAGTTTGTTTTGATTTTCTTTGCCTACCTTCATGCGGCCACCACCAAGAGTAATCACGATCTTAATTATCACAGAAAATGTTGTGATCATCATGAAAATAAACAGAATATGTTATGATAAGAAGTATATGAGTTCTCAATGCAGGAAAGTAGTTTTCAGAAAGTATTTGAAGGTGCATCAAGTGAAAAAAAATGGTGGGGTTTTTTATGGGAGACATTACTCTGGAAGTTGTAACATGCATTTTTAAAATAGTGTGTTTGGTTCAACTAACTAAGCGTATTTTCTGTTTAGTTGAGTTACCCAACTGGGAAAGGACATTGATCTAATTTTACTATATTAAAAAAGCATGATGGGGAGAAATGTTCTATTTACTACACTGCACGCACACAATGTGATATATTTTGATTCAGCTAGCTGCAATAGTATTTTCCATGAATGAATTTGCTCTGTGAGTTTTCAGACATTAGGTAATTCAACCTTTTCCTGTTATTTTTAAAGGTGTGATTTATGTACAAATTTCGGTTTTACTGTAATTTCCCCCTCTAAGAATTGCAGCCAGTTTTCACCTCACGAAATTTCCTTAGCTCCCACGTCCTGTCTTGCTTTAATAGTAGAGCTGGAAACCATTCTCAACTTTTATCTTGAGGTTTGCAGTAGGTATGTATAATAACTTTTACATATTTAACGTCAAATCACCAAGGGCTAAAATATTGCAAAAATAAAAAATGGTGAAATGTCCTGATCAACATGATGATCAACACGGTAATAGTAGGCTAATTATTTTCGGACTTTCAAAAAGATTTTTTTTAATGCGACTAGAGCACAATTGTAACTCTAGTCGCAATAATTGTAACAATAATTGTAATTATTGCACCTTATCTAAACATCTTCCTTTAAGTTACCTTTCTATTGCATAAGTATTTTTCAAGAACTAGGTGTGCTGTGTTTTGTACCTGGGAACATATTATTTCCCCCTCACTCACCCCACAATATAATGTTTTCAATGCTATTGTTTATAACTGCTCCATTGAATTGTGTGAATATCATGAAATAACCTATCAGCATTGGTTAAACTGTTTAATATTGATAAGCAACACAAAACCTTGTGCCACAAAGACCATGTTATGTAGTTATACATCGCTTGTTGTTCTTGTATCATCATAAGCATTATTCATTATTAATAATGAATTAATTGGTGTATTTTTCAGTTGCTGGTGGTTGTTTCCTCCTTTTTTAAAAATGGGTGTTTTCAAAATGTTAAGAAGAGAAGAACTGATTATCTTTCTTGATACTTTCAAATTATAGTTATCTGACTTTCTTGTTGTGGTTTGCTTTTCACTACTGGTTTTGTTGTATGACTTGTATGTCGGCCTAAAAGGACTTAAATAAAAATATTTTTTTTATATGATAACTATTCGTCTCACTACTTGTATATATAAGGGTCTGGTGACTTCTGTTTCAGTGTATCGGAAGAAGTGTGCATGCACACGAAAGCTCATACCAATAACAAACTTAGTTGGTCTCTAAGGTGCTACTGGAAGGAATTTGTTTATTTTGTTTTTCATTTTGTTTCAACTACAGCAGACCAACACGTCTACCCTACCTGTAACTGTTCCATGTGCTGTTTTGTAACTTTTAATTTCAAAAAATGAATGTGCTCGTATTGTTATTTACACTTAGATTGAAGCTTCCAAACATTCAAAGGTAAAATAACATTTGACTCTTGCTCAGTGTAATTTTAGTGAGATTATTTCCAGCTATAGTGCACATGCACATAGGGTGGTAGGAATTGCGATGACTTCCTTGTACTTCCTTGTACTTCTGTACTTCTACCTCTTGTGAAGAATCCCCAACCTACGGGAAGAACAGGGGACATAGAGACTGTTGCAGGAGATGAAATCAGGAAAGACTATATGTTTATAGGAAACAAGGCCGGTGGCACTTTGAAGACTGGCATTAATCTCTTGCTTTTCCTCCTTTATTTTTATCACTGATTATGAAAAGGGCAGACAATGAAATACTCTTTTACAGATTGCTGTCTGAATGTGCTGGTTCTGGGCTGCTCGTTTCCTGCAGTTTCTTAAAAGAACCAATTAGTTTTGTTTTCCCTTAGCACTTTGCCCTATTATTCTCTGGAAGGCACGAGGCCATTTCAAAATCGTCCGTTGAGCTTTGAGCACTTTACCCTAATATTCTCTGGAAGGTATGGGGCCTATTTTAAAATCGTTTGTTGAGCTTTGCAAATAAGTCAGCAAAGGCAGTAGCCCACATCAATCTTACTAGCCCAGTTCCAGACTTACAGTGGTGCCCCGCAAGACGAATGCCTCGCAAGACGGAAAACCCGCTAGACAAAAGGGTTTTCCGTTTTGGAGGTGCTTCGCAAAACGAATTTCCTATGGGCTTGCTTCGCAAGACGAAAATGTCTTGCGAGTTCCTGCGGGGTTTTTTCCTCCCCCCCTTTTTCCCAAGCCGCTAAGCCGCTTAACAGTTGATCGCTAAGCCGCTTATCAGCTGATCCGCTAAGCCCACTAAGCCACTAATAGCGCTAAGCCGCTAACGGGCTTGCTTCGTAAGACGAAAAAACCGCAAGACGAAGAGACTCGCGGAACGGATTCTTTTCGTCTTGCGAGGCACCACTGTACCTTCACTGGTCGCCATGCAGTTATATAATCCTAGGGTGTGGTTCCAGGGCACACAATTAAACCACCTTGCCAAATCTAAACAGGTGTGGATCTGGTCACTGCCTGAGTAAAAGACCCGCTGGGAGCCCCACACATGCAACAAAAAGAAGGCAGGATATAAATGTACTAAGTAAAGGGGAAACAGGGACAGTATGGCATATGGATGCTCTGTCTTGAATTCAAGTCTAAGCAGACAGAGCTAAATAGGTATCTACTGCAAGAATACACATGCAGGCTTTCAGAACTTTCCAGCTAAAGATAAAAATGGTTTAAAATGCATTTAAACTTGCCAGAACACAATGAGCCTTTTTTTTTTTTTTTACTGGTAATTTGGCATAAAGAAAGATTTAAATCCAATTCCATCTAAAATTGAATTCTATGGATAATAGCATAATAATATAAATCCTTTATGTAACAGTAGATAAAGTACAGAATTGTTCAGTATAACCTGGTTTTGTAACAAATATGACTGTTGAGGCTGAAATAATGAGCAGCTACATGTTCATTTTTCTGTACGCCATTCAGGAATAGCTAAACTAATTTCAACTTCCTGAGTGGAAACAAAATCATGTCTAAATCTGATTAGGAGAAGCCTGCAGTAAAACGTATTTTGCACATGTTCTAGACCTCTTCACTTAAAATTATTTTTTCTAAGACACTCGTTTTAAGTATATGTATAAACTATACATACGAGACCTGTACATTACTTCTGTGTAGAACAGCTAGATCAAAGGCAGCAGTTCTGCCTGAATCTCTGGTTGTTGCCTAGCTGAAGAGACCACCTATAGGGAGAAAGGGTGTAATTCAATTTCCATGCCCATTCATGCCCATTGGCCAACAAGCACAGCAATTGTGACTGCAGCTCCCTTTCATGTGCATAACTTTCACTAGGAACAAAGAGAATTGACTCATTTCACATAGTGAGAGTTGTTCTCTCTCTCCGCACTGCTCTTCCCAGTTTACTATTCAGTTAGAAAATAAACTTGTGTAGTAGATGAAGAGTAGACATTGGGATATTCACGCCTAATCTTTTCACCCTGTCTTTTGAATTTTGATTTGTGTTTGCAAAACATGCTGTATTAAGTGTGATTAGTACCATATGCCGTTTCATTTAAGCTGGAAATATATCCTGATAAAAAGAATTCTGCTTTAGTGGAATTGAAGTATGGATTCTGATAACCTCGAGCCCAGTGAGCTTGTACTGAGTTAAGAATAATAGAAATCTTCACTGCTTTATTTTATTGATTAAAGATTCTTCCTGATATTTTTGGTTAAGATCTCCTAAGAGTTGTCTATTTAACTATCAGAGGTTTGTGTCATTGACATGCATTTACTATTAAAGGCAGCCAGCATATTTTTATATCTGATGTACAGAATGCATTTAAATTTCATTTATTATTCATTTATTTATCTGGGGTTGCGTGCTCATCTCGCTCTACAGGCTGAGGGAGCCGGCGTTTGTCCGCAGACAGTTTTTCTGGGTCATGTGGCCAGCATGACTCTGGCGAACCAGAGCAGTGCACGGAAACGCTGTTTACCTTCTCACTGGAGCAGTACCTATTTATCTACTTGCACTTGATGTGCTTTCGAACTGCTAGGTGGGATGGTAAAGGTAAAGGGACCCCTGACCATTAGGTCCAGTCGTGGTCGACTCTGGGGTTGCGGCGCTCATCTCTCTTTATTGGCCAAGGGAGCCGGCGTACAGCTTCCGGGTCATGTGGCCAGCATGACTAAGCCGCTTCTGGTGAACCAGAGCAGCACACGGAAACACCGTTTACCTTCCCGCCGGAGTGGTACCTATTTATCTACTTGCACTTGGATTTGCTTTCGAACTGCTAGGCTGGCAGGAGCAGGGACTGAGCAACGGGAGCTCACCCCATCGCACTAGGCTCTGTGATTTAACCCACAGCGCCACCCGCGTCCCTAGGTGTGATGGTAGGAGGCGACAAAGAAGTACCTTAGTTGAATAAAGGGTTCAAGCAAGTTCAGGTGGGAGATTCGCAAGCACTCTTTGCTGCTTTTAAATAAATAAATAAATAAATATGTATTCATTTTTAAGTGTATGAAAAGAAAATGCATTTTAGTATAAACTATTTAAAGGAAAGCAACATCTAGTTACAAAAAATTTAAATTTGGATGAAAATTATATTTCTGGGCAGACAATAAGTGCATCAAATAAGTATCTGAATCATTAAAAAAACCCAAAAAACTACACCCCCCAATTTTTCTGTTTCAGGATATAGGGGGAACAAATTAAGAACACTAGAAAGGGAGGTATGAACACTCATACCTCAAGTCATCCAAATCCACTTAAAAGTTGGAGATGGAGACAGTCAGTGTTCCTGTGGATATATCACAAAATCATACTATATAAAAATAATTTCATCTTTTTTTTACTTTGGCCTCTAGGAAATATGGGAAGTAAGGGAACATGTCCCATACTTTTGCATACCAGTAATCCAGAAAAATCAAGAATTTTGGAATTGTGAATTGTGCTGCAATAAAAGTGTCCCAACTAATTCTGGGCTATACTGTACATGATAGTGTTCTTAAAACGCAGCATGATCTTGAGCCCCTCCATATTTCTCTGGAGATAATTCACCTGCGGATTAAATGGATAAGAAATTGATCCCCCTTTCTTAACTCCATGTTGGGAAAGTATACAAAAGTTTAATTAGGCTTCATTTTATTTAACTTTATTATTATTATTTTTTGTTTTGAACTTCAGAATAGAACAGAAATATTACAAGTGAAAGATCTTTTTATCCGTATGGGTTGTGTTAATGATGGAAGCATAACAGCTTTAGTTTGAACGTCAGTGCTTTCTTCACTAATTCCACCCTTCTCCAAATAAAATACACTCATGCTGTATTCAAATAACATTGGTTTAATGTGAGCACAGACTTGTTGGTTTCTAATTACCTTTGTAGAGCATAACTTTAAATTACAATGTATCTGTATACTTTGCTTATTTTTCTCATCCTTATAAGAACCACAAACAACTTTTTATAGTGATATTCTATGTTTTGTGTGTTACAGTTCTGAAATTCAAGACATGTATAGGCAAACATCAAATTTGTGTCTTGCAAAAATATGCTTGTGTAATTTAACATATATATATTTTAAAGTCTACTATGGGTTCGCTGCTATTGGTTTCCAATGCAAAAGCTAAGAGATCTGCTCCTTTCAAAATTACCTATGACTGGACAGGAAGTGGAGAAAATATCTCTATATATTTTTTCCCTGAGTCCATTAGAATACCAGAATGTATAGAAACCAACCTCGTATGTTTGTAGCTTAGATTCTTAAAGTTAATTTCTCTACTTAATGTTATTACTGAACTTCGTCTAAATGAAACACCCTTAAGTAGGAGGGGGAACTTAATTGCTGATCAGCGCTATGTAATTTCAACGTTGGGGCAACAATGGGACAGGTATTGGAATACTGGGGAGAATACACACATATACACACCTAGTATTGGCACCTGACATAAACAAAAGGCCTCTAGTTATCATCTAACTGATTGAGTGAAAAGCCACTAGTACGTAATGCATTTTTTTAAAGCTTGTGTTTTCAGAACACTCTCTCTTTCTCTCCCTATATATAACATGTATGTATTTTTAATGGTAAGTCTTTTACTTCTATGCCTCCAGTCAATTCACTTGGTAGAAGAAAGATTTCCTCTCGTTAATTTATTTCAAATACTCTAGCATTATTTTAGTTCATAGAACAAAGCAAAATAGAAGCAAACTAATGCTCATTTGTTAAAAATATAAATTCTAGACAATGCTTTTTTCTGGGGCGGGGGGGGGGGGAGGAAACTCAAATGTACCAAAAAAGTATCAGTTTCAACAAACTTGTCCGTAACCTCTAACCAATGTATTTCACTTCTAAAGCTAATTTTAACAAAGTGCTTTTAAATTACTTTATATGCAACATTCTTAGGTGTGTTTTTCATGAACTGAGTTTGCTCTGGCTTTTAAGTCCCTACATACCTAATACAATCTCTTCCAAACTCAGATTGGTTTGATTTTCTTGGACAGAACTAAGACAAGTTTGCAGTCTTCTTATTTCTGTGAGTACAATCCCCAGAAATGTTTTTACTATGAAAGCTCTGTTATAATAAATGGAACTTGTGTTCTGCCCAGCATCTTTTAACATTAATATAGGAGATGTAGGAGATGTTCCCATTTTCTTCTGCTTACAGGCAATATTTTAAATTTTTATGCTACTTAAATTGTGCATCTATAAAGAGTATGATAAAAGTCAAAAGAAAAACCTACTGATGGAAACTTTAATTCACTAAAGTCAGATAGTTTTTAGTACCAACTTTAAGAACACCAATAGTTGAATAGGGAACACTTTTTACATAGTGCTGATTTGCAGATTTCTTTGATTTTGTATGAAAAACAATGTTAGCGACCTCTTAGAATGTTATAGAAATGATTCTGTAAGTAACTGTAACACCTTGAGAATAAAATTCTATAGCATCCAATAATTAACATCTGCCAGTTATAAAAAAAATCTAGTTAAATCTTGAAATAGGCTACCAAAGGATTCTGTAAAGGAGATTATATTTTAGGCAATTTTATCTGAACTGACGTTGCCAGAGTTTCCATGAATTGTACATGTAGTCTGGCAGCATTTGGACTGTTGAGTTCATATTTGCAGCAGTAAAATTAAAGCAAAAATTGATTAGCCTAATCTAAAGTAGACAGTTCAAGCACTGAAAGCAGGTGTAAATCAAATGTGCACTTGGTTGTAGGGGACATACATCTGTATTGCTTTCAATGGGATGTATATTCAGATGCACACCTGGGTTCAAACTGAACATCCACGTTTTGTCTAAACTGCTTATTTAATATATTTATTTAAAATATCTCCTAGTTGCTCTGGGAAAGCCATGAGTCTTGGAGCCACTTACAAAATAATATTAATAAAATTATTCATGTTGATCATGTTATAAGCTGCTAAAATGAAAAATAAGTTAGCATTTTGTATCATAATAGCCAGTGGGGTTTTTTCTTATCCATGCTGAATGCATTCAGTTTCTACCAAATATTATTTCTCAAAGTTTTCAAAGATAAGATTTAAAATAGTTCTTGAAGCATTTTCCTTAATTTAGCCATTATTGCACAAACTACGCAGATTTTAAGAATATTTGTTTGTGTGTGTAAATTTCTTACCGTGTTCCTGTTGTAAATTAATCCTATATTTAACTTTGTGGGCAGTGTATGTTTGTGTTGTGTTACAATGAACTGTTGTATGAATGAGTGATGCAGTGAGGAGGAATAGGCAGAAGGTGGATAAAGGGACAGGGCATAAAGAAAAGAGAAAACAGAAAAACATGGCTTATTACATTCTTACAAGTTGATGGAATCTCTGCTTAATTGTTGTGGTTGGCGTTCTGTTTAATTTGATTTTAGAAGGTGGTCGCCAATACTTGAATGTTTTATTGTGTTTCGTATAAAAATCTCTGAGCTAATCGGGGATGGAAAATATCTGGAATGGACTCTAAAAATACACAGAATGGGAGTGGAAGGCAGACTTCTGGACATTTTTTGCATATTAGATCATTCTTGAGAATATAAAATAATTGGGGACTAAAGTTCATGATTTTTTAAGTGAATTGCCACAGTGTTCAGGTTTTAAGGTTTTTTTAAAAAAATGTTTTTGTTGTGTTGAAAACCAAGTTGTCTTTTTTGGTCAAAGGGGGTGGCAGTAATGTGACCTGAGTGCCATAACATATCTATATTTAAAACTATATGAAAACTGAGGCTTAGGCAGAAGTTTCTGATGCTAAGTACCGTTGGGGGAATTGCTCTTGAAGGCAAATACCAAAGCATGGATTTTTCTTAGGACTGTAGAGTGGGTTGCTCTCCACACATTCTGTGATTTTGATCATTATCACTGCCCTTTAGCTGATGTTATATGCAAGTTAAAATCAAAGATGCACTTCACGTCATTACATATTTGGCTCTGAAATAATGGGAAGTGAAACATGGACAAGATGGTTGTACAGTGGTACTTCGGGTTAAGCACTTAATTCGTTCCAGAGGTCTGTACTTAACCTGAAACTGTTCTTAACCTGAAGCACCACTTTAGCTAATGGGGCCTCCCGCTGCTGCCGTGCCACCGGAGCACGATTTCTGTTCTCACCCTGAAGCAAAATTCTCTATTACCCGAGGTAATATTTCTGGGTTAGAGGAGTCTGTAACCTGAAGCGTATGTAACCTGAAGCATATGTAACCCGAGGTACCACTGTAATATCAAAACTTTCTTACTAAATAGCAGAGCAAAACAGTCATAGGATATTGTGCTTTAATATGATGGAAGCTAGTCTCCAGTGTTGCAGACCCAGGAAAGAAGGTGTTAAAGAGAATTCATTTTTAAAAAGTCTTTGCTCCCTTTACAGCAACCTGAGCTTTTTATAGCAAACCTGTAGTGCATAGGATGGTACTGAAAGAAATTATTTTGTCTCTATAGGTATCTTCTGACTAAATTAACAGCACTTCAAATGAAAATGAAGTAACTTGTCTCTATTTTAATAAAACACGAGACAAACACAGTGAGCTATCTGTGCCTTTGTTGATTTCCCACCTTCCCCCCAAAATAAGGATAAGTATGGCCCAATGGCAATGTAGTTTTCATGCAAAAACAATATTTAACTTCTACTTCAAGTATCTGAAAAGTGTAAAGAAACTGGGCTCATTTTTGTGTCAGCATATCTGATGTTAATATAAAACCTCCTTTGCACATTAGTTTAAAAAACAGCAAAACCACATCACTGTTCAGCCAAATTCTTGTCTAGAAAAATTCACCCTGGATTAAATGTTTACGGATGAATTATTAAACCTCAAAAACATGAGTTTGTAGCAGAAATTTCTTCCAAATCCTTGAGGTAGCTATGGCAACACAATTTGTCCCCTCTTATTAAATGGTAATATTATTATACAAATTCACTTAAATGTCATCAGCTCAACTAAAAAGGACTAGCAATAAATTCTGTTTCTTATAACAGGATTCATTAAATCTCTTTCACATCATTTTTTTTAAAAAAATCTGTTTTTAAAATAAAGGTTATGCCTACATAGACAGCTTGTGATATACAGGGCAATCAACATAAAATCTATGTGTATAGGACATGCATTAAAGGTTGGGATAGAGTCTATTATCTCTAAAATGGAATTATTATGCTCAAGGGTAACGTTCTGATGAAATGTTTCTTCTTGAATGTTAGGGCTGGAGGAAAATGCCATATAACCTGACCAAACCTGCTTAGAAGCCACCTGGTTTCCATTTTGCTAGCTCAACACTTCGTTAGATCTTATAAGTTTAATCATTTATGACATTTCAGTGCACTTAGATTGCATTGCGGATTTCAGATTTCTCCTTAAGTAGATCTTTCCATTATGTGAATTATCGGAAACATATTTTACATACTCTTGAGAACTTTGCCTGTTGAAGTCCATCTGGTCAGCTGCTAGGTATAAACCAGCCTCTTCTAACACATATTGCAAAGAGGCCTAGTTGACTTCATTCTGCTATCCTTAATGAGAGTTTCCTGATCAGTAGTAACCTCTACTGACGCATCTTTGACACATCATGATATATTTCCCCCCATGTGCATCTACTATAGAAAGTCATGTCATAGAGCTACAAGCTTGGTGGATCAGGGGAATTCTATGGACATAGTGTATCTTGATTTTCCCCCATAAAATTCTTTCGGAAAAGCTGGTAAAATGTGGACTGGATGAGATAACTATTAGGTGAATTTGTAGCTGGTTGACTGACCAAACCCAAAGGGTGCTTGCTAACATCCTGGGTTCATTGTTGTTCAGCATCATCCAAGTTGTTTACAAAGAGGTAACTGAGGGGATGCTCATCCAATTTGCAGATGACACCAAACTGGGAGCTGTAGTCAGAGTGACAGGATTCAAGATGACCTTAAAAGATTGGAGATCTGGGCCTAAATGAAGAACCAGCTGCACAAATAAATTAAGGGGGACACCTGGCAAACCAGTAGTACATGTGGAATCTAGGGGTCTTAGTAGACCACAAGCTTTCCATGAGTCAACAGTGTGACTAATGCTATTCTAGGCCACATAACAGAAGTAATAGTGTCCTGATCAAGGGAAGTCGTAGTTGCTCTCTTTTCTGCCCAGGTCAGACCACACCTGGAGTACTATGTCCAGTTCTGGACACCACAATTTAAGAAGGATATTGACACACAGTCTGCCCAGCATATAGGTGACATGTCACAATAGCTTCCTGTCACAAACCTCTTTCTAGTGCATTTCATATCCCTTTTTAAAGTTCTTATCAGACCATTTACGGGGCTCATTTTAACACTGAAAAACAATGTTGCTAGTAGAAGTTGACAGAAAAATATCAGTAATTCTGAGGTGTGAGATAAATTGTCCATTTATATTCAAAAGATACATTTTTTTCTAAATGAAACCCCCCCCCCAATCTTTTCTGTCATTTCATACTGTATATTAAATATAACATGACACATTACAAACCAGAACCAGATTTGATTCAGGGAGACCTGGTTTCGAATCTTCCCTCAGCTGTAAATCAAATGATATTTTCACACTGAGACCCAAGGTAGTTCAAGCTTCAAGTCCAGGTTTGTAATGCAGGTGTAAAACACTCACTGACTAGAAAGCTTGTTCATAGTGAAAATGCATCTCTTCCCTATGGGCACAGTGTGAGAGAGGCAATTTAAACTTCTTGTGTAAAAGAAAACAAACAAAGCCAACCTGGGTGACTGCACAAGTGATCTCTCATATTAACCTACTTCACAAGGTTGCTGTGAAGACAAGATAAGGATGTAAACATTGACTTGAACTCCTTGCATGAAGGGTGAGATATAAATGTGATAAATAAATTGGTAGACCAGAGTTATTTGCCTCAAACCATTTCAGTTCTTTTAGCTTCATTGGAAGTCAAATGCACAGCTCCAGACTTCTTTCTGCAAATGCGTCCTAATTCAAATCCATATAAGTTTTTCCAGTACAGTATTTGAATCTTTTAACACAGTGTATCAATATGCTTGTTAGCAGCTGGTTTTCTGGATACTTTTATTAAATTCATATGTTGGCTAAAATGAGCGTATGTTTGTCCCTGAAGGAGAACTGCTTGCATTCATTTGAAAGAAAGGAGCCTAGATTAAAACAACAGCATTCACAAATATCATTTGAGGTATACCGTGACAATGTCTTTCTAAATGTGTTTGCTGTTAAAAAAGAAACGGCGCTTTGAGCTCTCCGTAATATTTCATTTTCCTTTATTTTTGTCCTTGTGAGGAGAAGCAATTGTTTTAAGAATGTTTTAGTTTAATTGCAGCCAGCAGAAAACAGCCCTGAAGGCAAATTGACAAAGAGTTTATGACTAAAGTGTCTTAACGGTCTCCCTTTTATTCTTTTTGGTTTTGACTGAAAGTACAGGCTGTGAAAGATACCCTGAGCCTATAAACCCCGTTTTTTGGACCACTAGCACTGCTTTCTTATCTGTATTTAATGAGGAAGCTCTACTAAAGGGAGCCATTCACTATCAAAGCTGTGGGTTAGCTGCCCCCACCCTCTCATTCTTTTTAAAAGAGAAGGGTAGGAAGGCATTTAGTTTGGGAAATCTTGTAAAAGAAATTTACTGAGAAAGCATTCTACACAAACGCCCCTTCAAGCAGGGGAAAAAAGTGCTTGACTCTGTTGTGTCTGAAGCTAGAAGGCTTCTCTTTGTAATATTCAAAGGTCAAATTCTCTAATTCTGTTTTGGGACTTGTTTGTGTTGAGTTTTAGCCAGCATTCTCCAGTACACAGTAGTGAATTTTTTTTTAAATTTTTTTGAGCCTCCTCTTCTCTCCCCACACCCAACTGCTGTTTTCAGTCAGTATAAACAGTTCCTTTCCACAATAACATGGTCAAATATAGCAGAGAACCAATTTCTTGGAGAATTGACTCCTCGTGCATTTCTTAACCATTTTTGGAAAGAATTGATCTATCTGTAGATGTAGGAGAGGGAGGCAGTAGCTGTAAATTGAAGTGACATCATATGTATTACTACCATTGATCCGCTTTTAGAATACAGCCAGGATAAAAGGAAATGGCATCAGGGAGGAAGTATGCTCATTTAGGCACTGATCCCAGTGTGATAATGGAGTAATAATAGAAATCACGCCACCGTCAATTGGTTGCTGCATTAGTCCAGGGCACATTTCCCTTTGAGGAGGCTTTCAATGACTTCATTCAAGTGCAGGCTGTAGCAAATGGGATATTCAACATACCAGCTGTATTCCTTTGGTGATTTGTGTCCTGGCTTAGGGGCGCACTGCAAGTAATGCTGCTGGATGCTCAAGTGCATTTATCTGTGTCACATTTTTATGGCTGTTGAAGGTCAGTAGTCAAATGTTTCAATGACATTTTTTCCTAGCATAAATTGTGGACCTGGCATTTATTACATTATGCTAATACAAGGGTTGACAAATAGTCTCTTTTAGGGTGGGTGGTCTTCTGGGATGAGAGGCCAATGACCTTGTAGAAAGCAGCGAGAAAGCTTGGGAAGAGGCAAGGTTGGTTTCCACTGTGTTTTTTTACAAGTTATTGGGAAGAAGGAGCCAGGGAAACTGTCAGATAATGCTTTACAAAAAAAAATCCTGTGCTTGCTTTGTGGAAACTTTCTCAAAACAATTGGCAGCTCAGCACTTTATAACAAAATATAGAACAGTGATTTTGACATTTTAAAATTTAGCCTGTTGACGGAGATGAAAAATTGCAAAGGTACATGTCTTGTTTCTTACCCAGTAGTTGCATAAACTCAGACTCAGTATTTGGAAAACCCAAATCTATGCACGAGCTGTTTAGTAAGAGCATACAGAGCTGTTTTATATGGAATCAGACAATCTGTCAATCTAGCAATAGTCTGGTGCTGTGTTTCCTATCTTTCGTTTGACTGCATCTTTTTATATTTGTTGCTCTTTGCAAACTTTATTTTGCATTATTGCATTCTTCTGAGTCATCTTTGAAATGTAAAGGCTAAGTAATGCAAACTTCAAAAAGCAGGGAGGGTTCATGATCCTGTAGAGAAGTAGAGCACAATTCAGCATGTTTTGTTTGTAACACAGTAACAATGATTTAAAACCTTAATAGTTGCAGTTATAGGATTATTTGACTTTAAAAACCAGAGTCTGGTAAGGGTTCCATTTCAGGGGAAATGGCTTTCTAGCTGGCATATGGTGCTGTTCTTTGGAATGTTACAAGATACTTCAGTGTGCTCAATCACAGCGTAATAATTTATGTCCTCTCCCTAGTACGCTTACTTGAAAGAACATTTGGTACAAACAATCATGGGAAAATAACTTTATTTTTATGGGATAAAGATGGGTTAGGCTTAGAAGTGTCTGCTTCACATTGTGTTTCAGCAAAACGCATTTCATACCAGCAGAGGTCGCTGTATTTTTATCATCCACACGTCAGTTCTTTTTAACTTGCTTTGCTTGTTAAATTTTATGGACTACTTCCTAGCCAAAGCTCTCAGAAATGACCATTGCATATCTTCACTCCTGTTCAGTTGCTGTAGACTTTTACCAACACTTTGCAGACGTAAAGGTCTCAAGCACATGTACCTCCTCATTAGCTTTTGTATCAGAAGCAGCTTAGTCACAGCATGTATGCCTAATGGATTGGGTCTGGACTTCGCGGGCAGAAAGGCTCCTTCCATCCATGGAAAGCTTTTGATCCAGCAGAGAGATCCTGCTGGCAGATTAGGAACCCCCTGGAACAGTGTAGTACAGGCATCCCCAACCTTCGGCCCTCCAGATGTTTTGGACTACAATTCCCATCATCCCATGGTCCTGTCAACTAGGGATTGTGGGAGTTGTGGGTCAAAACATCTGGAGGGCCGCAGGTTGGGGATGCCTGGTGTAGTAGGTGGTGTTGGAGACTTACAGGGGGAGGAGTAAATTTGCCCCCTCCCTCCCACCCTGCTGATGGGAGGTAGGAGATTCTGCAAAGTGGATCACAGCTCAGGGAATCCTCCAACCTCTGTAAACAATATATTGATCCAACCCGTTGTATATGGATGATTTTCACTGAAATCATGAAGTAAGCTCACTTGTACAGTAACTCTTTTAGAGTTGTGGTGGTGAGTCACTTCCGGAGGCGGCGCGACCGGTAATGGCTGCCTTCTCCGAGTAAGGAGAAGGGAGCTCCGCTGTAAACGGGTCGTCCGCTACGGCGAAGCGGAGACCCACTCAGGAAAACCACAGGTGGCAGAAGCCTGTGGTCTCGGGACCCGGCGGGCGCCAGAAGCAGCCCCCAAAACGTTGAAGGGACCCCGTAAGGGGCTCCGGATCGCGGAGGGGGTAGCGGCGCTGTGGGTCGTTGCGCAAACAGCGAAGTGAAGCCGCATTGCTGTTGCCGGTCAGCGCTGTCCTTTCTTCCTGCAACTTTTCTGAACTTTGGAAACTACAACCCGTGAGTAAATTTGGACATTGAAAACTTTCTGAAACTTTTGTCAACTTTCTGAAACTTTTTGAGAACTTTATGAAACTTTTAAAACTTTTTTAAAAAAGTTGAAATTTGGCTGAAAACGGAGTGAGGATAAGCAGGAAGCCCATCTCCCGCTATACTGAACTTTAAGCAAAGAGCAGGAGGAGTGGAGACAAAAAGTTATGCGTTAACTAAATGCTGGCACCCTGTTAAAGCAGTTTTCTGAGTGAAAGACTTTGAGCTATTGACTTTTGCTGGTTATATTCGGGGTGCACTGATATTCTTCTTCTGTGGCACCAGTGGATTATAAAATAAATAAGAATCTCTGATGCTGGAGCTGCCTGGATGAGCACCAGTTTGCAACTTTGGATACATTGAATTCAGATTTTGAAACATTCTGAGTTGGAACTGGATACTTTGAAACTGTTGCAGTCAAGGCACTGTAAGAAACACTGTTTTGCTTTAAGTTTTACTCTGCTAAAAATAATACATGTGGAGGCGATAGACATGGATTTAAATTTATAAGTTTAACTTGGATTTGATCTTTTCCCTGAAGACGTATTAAGCTCCCTCTAGAGGATTTTGGACTTACAGCAGTGACTTTGTTTTACTTTCCCTTTCCCGGCCTCTGATTGACTATTGTATCTGGGACTCTGCTTTCTCATGGGAACAACTTGGATTGACCTTGGATTACAGATAACTTTGGAATGAGTGGCGCAAGGAGAAGAGGAAGGACTAAACAAACAACTCTAACTTTATCTGCAGCCTCACAGCGTAGATCTTCTGTGCCGGCCTTGCCTTCCACTTTGCCTCCAGACATAGAGGCGGCCTCCCTAATACAGGCAGGGGAGGGTGAGACAGAGGAGCTGCACCTGGGAGATATGGCTTCAGGGACAAGTAGCTCTGTCTTGGAGAAAATTTTGGAGAAACTGGAGGCTCTGGACAAGAAGGCTGACTTGCATACAGCTAAAATTGAACAGAACACAGAAAGCTTGAATAAGCTGACTGGACAAGTTGCACAGAATGCCCAGTCTATTGGAGAATTAAAGGAGGCTGTAGGTGAAAATCGTAAACTGGCTGAAGATACTAGTCAAAGATTGGAAGAACTTGAGAAAGAAGTAAGACCACTCAGCAAACAAGTTGGAGAACATCAGATTTACTTTTTGATGACAGAACTGCGAAACAGGGAGACCAACTTGAGGATACGGTCAATACCAGAGGTGGAAGAAGATAATTTTATTGAATTTCTAACTAAGGAATTTGCCAAGTTTTGGAAGTTAGAGGAAAAAGACTTTAAAATTGTATCTGCTTTCAGGCTTGGCAGAGTCAGAAGGACAGAGAAGCCCAGAGATTGTTTGATAACACTGAGATCAAAGGAGGAAAGGGACAAGATTTTGGGCCTGCACTACGAAAAGTCACTAGACATTTTGGGCAAGAGAATTGAAATCTACAAGGACATTCCTAAGCAGTTGCTGGACCTTAGATCTAACTACACGGAATTGGCAAGACTGTTGAGAAGCAACGCAATTATCTTCAGGTGGGAGTTTCCACAAGGATTATCCTTTACTTACAGAGGGAGAAAGATCAAAATCAAAACAGTGGAAGATAGAGACAAGTTTTTGGGAGCACACGGAGAAGACCTCCACAAAGGACTTGGATTGCCAACGCCAGAACTTCCAGGGGAGCCCGCCCCCTCGGATCCTCAAGGACCGGAGAACAAGGTACCACCCCAGAAAGAATAACCAGATCTATCCAGGATGTCTCTGCAGCTTTTGAGTTGGAACATAAATGGCTGTAACAGTCCCGAAAAAAGGTCTAAAATTTTTCATATTCTAAAAAAGGAACAATTGGACATTATATGCTTACAAGAAACACATGTGATTAGGCTCCATAGAAAGGCGTTAATAAATAAAAGGCTTGGTCAAGAATTTATATCATCGGATACAGTTAAAAAGAGAGGTGTAGTGATCTATGCAAAAGAGAGCCTTTCACCAAAATTTCTCTTTAAAGATGAAAGTGGAAGAATCCTCGCAATAGAAGTACAGTATCAAGGAGAAAAAATTTTGATATTAGGAATTTATGCTCCAAATGAAGGAAAATCGGATTTTTATAAGAAGTTGCACGAGATCATGCTGGATTATCTGGATTACAACAACGTCATTATGATGGGGGACATGAACGGGGTCGTATCAACAAATATGGATAAGTCACAGAACCAGAACATTACTAAAGAGGGAAGACTACCTAAGACCTTTTTTGAAATGACTGACAATATGGACTGGGTTGACATCTGGAGAGTTAGAAACCCCCTGGGAAGAGAAGGAACATTCTTTTCTGAAGCTCAACTGACTTGGACACGAATCGACCAAATATGGATAACTAGAAGTCTGGCACCTAAGGTGAGGAAGGTGGAAATCTGCCCCAAAACATGCTCCGACCATAACGCCTTGAGAATGGATATGACATTGATCCCAATCGGCTCCTTTAGATGGAAGATGAATGATGGCCTGTTTAGAGATCAAAGAATTGTAAAGAAGGCCCAAAAAACCTTAAAGGACTATTTTGAGATTAATTTGAACACTACGGTGGAAAAAAGAACTATCTGGGATGCAAGTAAAGCTGTGATGAGAGGGTTCTTGATTCAACAGAATTCCTTAAAGAAAAGACTGCAAAATGAAAAGAAAGATAAAATTCTGGAAAGTATCAAAGAGTTGGAGAAGAAGTTAAGATCTAACCCGAAGTCCCAACCGATTCTGAGAGAAATTAAACTTTATCAGGCGCAATATTCCAAGCTGATAAATCAGGAAATAGAATGGAAGATTAAAATAATGAAACAAAAAACTTTTGAATCGGCAAATAAATGTGGGAAACTGCTAGCTTGGCAGTTGAAAAGGAGACAAAGATTAAACACAGTAACAAACTTAGAGGTTGAAGGAAGGAACATTCAGAACCCGGGAGAGATTAGAAAGTGCTTCCAGAGGTATTTTAAAAAGTTATATACTCAAGGGCCACAAGATGAAATAGAGATTACACAATTTTTGGAGAGAAATGGATTAGCAAAGCTGTCAGAAGAAAATAGAACAATTTTAAATGGCAAAATAACACGACAAGAGATTGAACAGGCCATCCTGAGTCTGAAACAGGGCAAATCACCAGGGCCAGATGGACTGACCTCTAACTACTACAAGACATTGAAGGATTATTTGATACAACCTTTGTTGGAGGTCAGTAATGAAATAATGGAGGGGAAGAAGGCGCCTGAATCGTGGAAAGAAGCATTTATCACATTGATTCCAAAGTCAGAAACTGAAAAGACACAACTCAAGAATTACCGTCCCATCTCCCTTTTAAATGTGGATTACAAAATATTTGCAGATGTTTTGGCACGAAGATTTAAGAAAGTTTTAAGTGAGATAATCCATAAAGACCAGGCAGGCTTTCTCCCGGGCAGACATATGTTTACTAACACAAGGAACATCATAGACATATTGGAACTTTTACAAACAAACATAAACACTAAAGCAGTTTTAATTTTTATAGACGCGGAGAAAGCCTTTGACAACATTTCTTGGAAATTTATGAAGGGGAATTTAAAAGAAATGGGAGTGGGACGGGGGTTTGAGAACGGGATTGAGGCAATATATTCAGAACAAAAGGCTAAACTGATAGTTAACAATGTGGTTACAGAAGAGTTTAAAATTGAAAAAGGTACACGACAAGGCTGCCCGATTTCCCCATTACTGTTTATTTCGGTTCTGGAAGTGCTCCTGAATATGATTAGGGGGGACCGGTTGGTGGAAGGGATTCAGGTCGGAGCGAAACAATATAAAATTAAAGCTTTTGCAGATGACCTAGTTCTGACATTACAGGAGCCGGAGTCTAGTTTGAAAAGAGTACTACAACTGATTCAAAACTTTGGTCGAGTGGCAGGATTTAAGTTAAATAAGCAAAAAACTAAAGTTTTGGGGAAAAACGTGACAGATATTGAGTTGGAACAGCTTCAGAAAGAGACAGAACTAAATGTGGTTAAAAAAGTTAAATACCTAGGGGTAAATATAACAGCAAAAAATCTGAGTTTATTTAAAGATAATTATGAAAAATGTTGGTCAGAGATTAAGAGAGACTTGGATAGTTGGTCAAGACTAAAACTTTCTTTGTTAGGCCGAATAGCTGCCATCAAGATGAATGTATTGCCAAAAATGTTATTTTTGTTTCAGACACTGCAGATTGTAGACAAGACAGAGTGCTTCCGGAAGTGGCAGAAAGATATTTCTAAATTTGTCTGGCAGGGCAAAAAGCCCAGAATCAAATTTAAAATATTAACAGATGCGAAAGAAAGAGGGGGCTTTGCCCTGCCAGATTTAAAGTTGTATTATGAAGCTGCAGCTTTCTGCTGGTTAAAAGATTGGTTACTTCTTGAAGATACGGATGTTTTGGATTTGGAAGGTTTTAATAATGCGTTTGGATGGCATGCATATTTATGGTATGATAAAGCTAAGATAAATAAGGCCTTCAAGAACCATATTGTCAGAAAATCAGTCTTTAATGTCTGGACAAAATATAAAGACTTACTGGAGAATAAAACTCCGAGGTGGCTGTCACCCCTGGAGGCTAAGGCTCGGAAAAGAGCCAATATGGAGGCCAACTGGCCAAAATATTGGGAGATAATAGAAAAGGATGGTGACAACTGGAAATTGCAGAGTTTAGAAAAGATGAGAGACAAAGTGCGAGACTGGTTACACTATGCTCAGATTAAAGAAGTGTTTAAAAATGACAAAAAGCTAGGATTCCAAGTGGAAAAGTCAAAGTTAGAAACTGAACTGTTAGAACCTAAGACTAAGGTACTTTCAAGAATGTATAACTTGCTGCTGAAATGGAACACACATGACGAAATGGTAAAATCAACAATGATAAAATGGGCGCAGGATATTGGGTATAATATTATGTTTGAAGATTGGGAAAGGTTGTGGACCTCTGGGCTGAACTTCACTGCATGTAATGCGTTGAAGGAAAATGTGATGAAAATGATGTATAGATGGTACATGACCCCTGTTAAACTGGCTAAAATATACCATTCGTCTGATAGCAAATGTTGGAAATGTAAGGAAAATGAAGGAACATTTTTTCACCTCTGGTGGACCTGCCCTAGAGTGAAGGCCTTTTGGGAGAAGATATATAATGAATTAAAAAAGGTGTTTAAATACACCTTCACTAAGAAATCAGAGGCCTTTCTCCTGGGTATTGTCGGCCAGAGTGTGTTAAAAGAGGACAGAACATTCTTTTTGTACGCAACAACAGCAGCAAGAATATTAATTGCCAAGAATTGGAAAACTCAGGAGCTACCCACTGTGGAAGAATGGCAGATGCAACTGATGGACTATATGCAATTAGCCGAGATGACCGGCAGAATTCGAGACCAGGGAGAAGAAAGGATGGAAGAAGACTGGAGGAAATTTAAGATTTATTTACAAAAATATTGTAATTTGGCTGAGTGCTGAATTGGATGCCAGTGCAGACAATTGTCTACCATTAAATTAGATTTAAGGTTGAATTATATGTCAAACCAAATTAAGATTACTAATTAAGATGAATTAAATGATAATTTGTTTGAAACTAATTTAATAATGATGTAAGTGTATGCGGGAGGTGTGGGGGAGTCCCATGTAACAATTGAGAGATGTTAAATGGACAATGATAAGTGCTTATCTAATATATGCTTTATTTGAAAACTTTAATAAATATATTATAAAAAAAAAAAATAGAGTTGTGGTGGTGAGTCTTTATCTTCTACAGCAGGCAGAGCCTGATGATAGGTAAGACGTATTCCCACTTTTTTCCCTGGTAGATCTGAAAACATTCCACCACTTTTCAACAGCTGTAATTGAGTCTCACCTTAATTTGAAATGTAACTATCCCAGTTTGAGTGCTGACAGCAAACAACTTGTGTTGCCTTCTGTGGAAGTACTCTGACGTAGGTTATTTGAAAATTGTGGCATTCTGCCCAAAAGGCACTTTCGGTGGTATTGTTGACTTTTGGAAAATATAAGCAAACAGCTGAGAATAGTATGTGTTGATGACAAGAAAGTGATAGGAATACAGGAGATATATATCACATGGTTACAGTTGTTTCAAACTGCTGCTGCAGATCAGACATAATGCATGGAAACATTTGGTCACATAAACAAATTATGTTTCAATGGAGAAAGCTGATAAATGAAAATCTTGTCACATCAGGTAAACTGATAGTTTTAAGAGAGTCTTTCTTAATGTGATTATTGATTTGGTTGTTTTTACTTAAATCAATCTATAATGTGAATATAACAGTATAGTGATTACAGTGTGCATTTCCTTTGTTTTCTGCATTGTATTCTGCACTAACTATTCACATGTTGCAATACTGGCGTGAGAGAGTATCTTGAGAATGTCACATATGTACCTTATGTGAAAATGGACCAAGTTTGTCCTCAAGTACTGGAAGTTTATTGAACTGATTAAAATCTATTGGAAAAGGGTCCCTCGTACGCGAAGGAACCAGAGGAGTGAAACACATTTTTCAGTGCGATTTTTGGTGCAATCCTATACGTGTATACTCAGACAAGTTCCACTGGTTCAATGAAGCTTACTCCTGGGTCGATGGGTAGAACATTGTAGGCTTTGTTGTGTCTATACAAGTTCAGTCCTGGAATCAGTATAAGGCCCAGAGGCCTATAGTCAAGCATTTGCATTAGTACTCTGTCTTGCTTTATTAATGTTATTAGGTACGTATACACCCATTAATTTTATTTTAGTTACAGATCTGTCGGCATTAACTCTTAACATGAAATTAAGAACGGGGGGTGTCACTTCTTGGGGGCATGCATGAAGAATAGCCAACTCTTTGATCTGCTGTGTTTCTAGATTTTCACAGTTGTTCAAAGCCAAAGGCCTACGCCACGAAATACAGAGCTATATATATGAGGCTCAGTGAGGTAAAGCAAGGACATGTGGTTACCTTGCTTCTACATTTCTCTGCTTTTCTTGGCCAAAGTTAGATCTTTAATGAACTTTCTTTGAAACAATAGCTCCTTGTATGTGTAGCATGTAAGGTCTCTGCCAAAGATACATTTCAAAAGAAACCGCAACTACCCTTCAATTTCTAAATCTTTGGTACCGTTTCCTTTTAGAAGTGACATTTATTAGATGGTGTTATGCAGCATTTGAAATTCAATTTACATTCAGAAGTAATTCCCTTGCCAAGGCATTAATTTCCAAGAAGTCTCCCCAGCTTTTTAGTTTTAGTTTAGTTTCCCTATGTCTTCCAAGCAGTTAATCTTTAACACCTATCTGCTAAACTTGGGAGAGCCAAAATGGAGCCTTCCAGATATAGTGGACAGCACCTCTCATTGGCTCAGTCTTGCATAGCCAATGGTCTGCATTGGGAGTCACAGTCCACAACATCTGCAGGACACAATGTTGGTTGGGCAACCCCTGCTAGGTGGCGCTGTGGGTTAAACCACAGAGCCTAGGACTTACCAATCAGAAGGTTGGCGGTTTGAATCCCCGTGACGGGGTGAGCTCTCGTTGCTCGGTCCCTGCTCCTGCCAACCTAGCAGTTCGAAAGCACGTCAAAGTGCAAGTAGATAAATAGGTACCACTCCAGCGGGAAGGTAAACTGCATTTCCATGCACTGCTTTGGTTCACTGGAAGCAGCTTAGTCGTGCTGGCCACATGACCTGGAAGCTGTACGCCGGCTCCTTTGGCCAATAAAGCGAGATGAGCACCGCAACCCCAGGGTCGGTCACAACTGGACCTAATGGTCAGGAGTCCCTTTACCTTTACTAAAGTTGAAGTAAACTTAAAGGGGGGGGCATAAAAGCCTATGTTTAAAATATTGCTGCCTTTAACAACTATTTATTTTATGTTTTCTTACTGGTGCATTTCTGATTTCCAAGAAACAAGTAGTTTGCTTCATGATCCCAAGCATGATTACATTGAGTTTAGTGGTGTTTTCTTTGTAGTATGTGTGCTTAGGGTTGCAGCTTTAAACATGCACATGTGTGTATAAGTGCACACATATATTTAAGAAATATATTTTAAGTACAGTATTTTAATGCATCATCACACAAACACTGAGAAACAGGGGTCAGTTTCGGATGACCATGCCAAGCCAGTCAGGTTCATGCACCACCACAGTGGTTTTGTTTTGTTTTGTTTTGTTTTGTTTGGCACTATTATGGCTAGTAAAATGCTTGGGGGCACATGCATGTGAGAAGCTCAGCTGAGGCTGGAGAAGCTGGAAGTCAGCTCGGACTAGGTTTCTCAGTCAGCTGCCATTTACAGAAGTATTTGTGTAAATTGGCCCTTTGAGACGCCATTCAGAGACTCAAAAAACAAATCATTCTAGAAACCTGTACTCATTTATGGCATGTCATCTCTTCAATTTAAGGAGACTAACAAAGAATGATTGCAGGTTACAAAGTGATGAGAAATTTATATTTACCTGAGGACATGTAGAGGCTAGTCAATGAGCACAAAATCATCTGTCCCTTCATGACTTTTATTCATACACAAGAGACCCTTGATGAAATGAAAATGGCTCAGGACCACAAGAGGTACAGAGGGTGGCAACCCGGGAACGGGCCTTCTCTGCAGTGGCTCCCCGTTTGTGGACTGCTGTCCCTGGGGAGGCTTCCTGGCACCTTAATTACATATCTTTAGGCACTAGGAGAAAACATTTCTCTATAACCAGGCCTTTGGCTGGCTGGTTGAAGATTCTGTGGTCTCTAAATGTGTTTGTAGGAGGAGGGTTATTGGGGTTTTTTGTTTTGGTTTTATTATGTAAATTGTGTTCTCATTTTGTATCTTTATGTTGTGAACTGCTCTGTGATATTCAGATGAAGGGCAGTATACATATTTAAACAACAACAACCACCACCAGACTGGTGAGGAGGGACCTAAGCAGATGGAAAGAGAAAACAATGGTTTCTCCCAAGATAGGGAGTTCATTCCATAGTATTTTCTATTGCAAATGAGCTTAATCTTCAGGGTTTGGGACATTTGTTCAACCAAAAATGTCTAGGATAATCAGCTACTACCTTGTTCCTTTTTTGTTTTAAGGGTGATCTCACAAGTGACACCAGTGAAGAAAATCGTAATATAGTTAGGACTGCAAGCGATACAGGGTTATTCTAAGAATCTGGAAAGTGGGCCTTATTCTTAAATTTGTTGTTTTATCATCTGGTTTGACAGTTAGGATTTTAAAGTGCATTATCTGTACAGTATTGATTTTAAGTGGGAATTTGTGGGTTAATGTAATCAATCTATCCATACGGAGTCAGTGTTCTTTATTTGTTAGAATTTGATCCCCGTACCAAAATATAGCAAGTATGGGTATACTAGGCAAAGTCATCACACAAAAAGATCTGGAAGCATTTCAACAGTTGGTGTTCAGATGCGATAAAGTGGGATTACTGAGTAATAACATGCTTCTGTTTTGCATGCACAAGCTTATTTCTACACATGGCATTTTTTATTTTCTTTTTTATGCTGTAGACTTGTAGAGAGTAAATAAGAAAACCTTTACAGGACATTCAGGACCCAGAATTTCCAAATCATATGATATCTTCTGGTAGCTGACATATATTAGTACTTTAGTTTTCAATGAATTATTTATTTTTCCATCCGATAAAAACAGAGTAAATGGAACACTTAAGCTCCATCAGACGTTTTCCTTCAGATTACCTGAACTTAAATTCTTAGCTCTTTTTGTCTGTAAACGCAAGATGGCTGCAGTCCTTGGCACACTTACCTGTGAGTAAGGCTCATTGAACACAGTGGGACTTGTTTCTGAGTAAATAGGCATATAGTTTCACCATAAAAGATGCAAGTATACACATATTTCATCAATTGTACAACTGAAAGGGAACTTGGGCAACTTTGCACTGGAAATGTACCATCACAATATGTACTTGTATGCCACCAAGCTTGTTTTTGTTTCTCAGTCATACAAACGAAGGGGACGCGGGTGGCGCTGTGGGTAAAACCTCAGTGCCTAGGACTTGCCAATCGTATGGTCGGCGGTTTGAATCCCCGCGGCGGGGTGAGCTCCCGTCGTTTGGTCCCAGCTCCTGCCCACCTAGCAGTTCAAAAGCACTCTTAAGTGCAAGTAGATAAATAGGGACCGCTTTCTAGCGGGAAGGTAAACGGCGTTTCCATGTGGTGCGCTGGTGCTGGCTCGCCAGCTGCAGCTTCGTCACGCTGGCCACGTGACCTGGAAGTGTCTTCGGACGGCGCCGGCTCACGGCCTCTAGAGCGAGATGAGCACGCAACCCTAGAGTCGGACACGACTGGCCTGTATGGGCAGGGGTACCTTTACCTTTACACACAAACGAATGCTTTATATCATAAAACTGACAGACCTCTATCTAGTTCAGCAGTCTTCTGTGTTTCTGAGCTTTCAGGAGCTGATGCAGTTTAACTTGCACTCTTGTTTTTCTGCCTTTATCAAAACAGAGTCACAAGCATATGTATTCCATAAAGCTCGGAGCCCAATAAACTTTAAAAACATTTCATTAAGCTAAATATGGTTTTCATCTAATCTAAATATTGATTGAGAAACTACTATAGATTAGTTTTGATTAGCCTTTTGGAAAGAGTCTTTTGGAATACAGAGAATGTAAGGCTTTTCAGAAATGAACTACAATAAACTGTTCCTGAATTTCATGCACATGATATAATTACACAGGTTATCTCAGACTATTCACTGTCTAGTCTCTTTTAGTCAAATTATACACTAAGCAATTTTTTTTAAAACCCTCACAAGCTATTTATTTTCTTCTAGCTTTCCCCAGACCAGCTGGTCTTACTTCTGGAGTGCCTCTTGGAAAAGAAGACATTATGTGCAAAAACGCTGGAGTGCTTACAGAGAACTTACCACCTCCGTGAGCAGGATGCAGAGGTAATCCAGTTACAGACATAGTGAGCTCATAAACTTGGCAAATAAGGCAGTAGTGGGGGAATATCCCCATTATGCCACATCAAGAGTTAATCTGAATTTTTTTAATAAATGAAAAAAGTCTAAATCTATCCTGGAGGCAGTATAGGCAGTACATAGGTTGCATTTACTGCTTTCAGCTGTGCAACTATGTTTTTAATAAGCTTTTGTTTCTAATTAAGCATGTGTGTACATGTATGAACCCATGGTTAGTTGTGTACAGCCAAGTCTCATCCTTCAGCTTTGTCCTTTGAGTTTGAAAAATCACTCACCAAGAGAAGGTTTTTTTTTAAAAAAAGTCTCACATTGGTATTCAATGCTTTCTGTGATCCAGTACCTGCTCATATTTGTCCAGTGCTTAATTGTTTAATGCTTGTGTTCAGCCATGATCAAGAATTGTAATGCACAAATGTTAGGCTGAGCATTTGTTTTTATCTTAATTTTTGGTTTTTATTGGTAAAACAAGCATACAAAAGACATAGAGATTACAACAAATCATTGAGTCTGTCTCCCTTTCTCCCCCACTCACCGGGGGTATCTCATTGTATATCCACATAATTCTTCTTTTTTGATCCATACAGGATAAAGATTTAACATTTGTAAGAAATTAAAATACCGTTTCAGTGATATGAATTCCAAGCAACAGTTGTTTCTTAGCCAACAAGCATTGTAATTATAGCATATATTGCAAATGTGATAATTTGTTTCTGGCAACTGAGGGACTATGAGGGACTTCTGCTGAGAAAAAAGAGGAAAAACAGCATCATAATGCTGGACAGGCAGAAATATAGTGCTTCTGGCCCAGAGGCTTACCCAGTTTCTGTTCTTCATTGCACCCAGGACATATAGATTTCACTCTTGCTGAGCTCCCCCTCCCACAACCCACTGAGATTAGAAAATACTGATAAAACCATTCCTTATGATTACAAGGTAAACCTGAAAATCACAATGGAGCTCTTGCTCTGTGCTCTCTCCCTACTCAAGTGTTTGCTGTCGCTTCTCCTGTCATCCCACCTGGCATTATGGTAAGCTTACAGACAGCACTGCCAACCTAGCAGTTCGAAAGCACGTCAAAAGCGCAAGTAGATAAATAGGTACCGCTCTGGCGGGAAGGTAAACGGCGTTTCCGTGCGCTGCTCTGGTTCGCCAGAAGCGGCTTAGTCATGCTGGCCACATGACCCGGAAGCTGTATGCCGGCTCCCTCGGCCAATAAAGTGAGATGTGCGCCGCAACCCCAGAATTGGTCACGACTGGACCTAATGGTCAGGGGCCCCTTTACCTTTACCTTTACCTTTACCTTTACCTTTACAGACAGTACCATTATTTACAGCAGATATTTGTCTGGAGCATTGTTTAATGTTCAGATTGCCAAAATGGTGTTTGCTTTGAATGGTGTCATCTTGTAGCTATCCTTTGCCTTCTTCAAGAAGCCCTCAGTACCTCCATGGTATCCTGCTTTTCCTCTGTTTTGGGGATTGGTCCAAAGCAAAAACCGGTGATACATACATTTTCAGAAAGAAGAATTAAATAGCTTTGAGAGCTCGTTTATTGCATTTCAGAAGTAGTTGCCAATTGGCCACTGCCTATCCCGGCATAAAGGGAAAAAAATTCAAAACTTGACTTTTAACTACTTGTTTGTGAAGGCAAGAGAAAGTGTCTGTAGGAATTTAATTTAAAAAAAATTATTGCTGTGGTTAGAACTGAATATGGCAGGGGGAGTAGCCATTATAATTGTAGTAATTTGTTTTTGCTGGTTCTGGAGTGCTAGCATGAGTTATGTAGACCAGAACATCAAATTTAAAACCACGCAATTCAAAAATTTCTACTTTCTCCAAGGAAATGCTCAGTGTAATATGATAATAGTTGCAAGTTTATTTCAACTTTTATTTATTTGTTTATATGGTGTTCTGAGTGCCAGATTTATTTTTACTTAGCCTTGAAAGTTTCACTTTGCTATTTATAGGAATTAAGATATATTTAGGGTATATTTTAATCACACACAAATACCAGAGAAATGTCAGGACTTCTATATCTGGAAGAGAAATAACTGAGGAGGTAAGATCAAAGCTGTAACTCCTCTGTTGCAGTTTCATGCCAGAGAACCTAGGCCTGTGAGATTTTCACACCCTACTGATATTATTATTTCCCCTTTCTACTATAAATTGTGTCAAATTCATGCTACTGGACTTGTATGCAGTTTTGGCCTTTGAAACAAAGTTATAACCTCTGTAGCAGAAACACTACGTCGACTTTATTTTGCAAGGTGAAATCAAGGGCTTAACTAGACCCTTTAAGAAGGGCAACCAAGATAACATTACCATTAATATTTCTGCAGCTACTGAATCACAGGCACCTACGCCCCTCCAAAGGGAATGTTGGTTTACATACTGTTGCCTATCTAAGCGAGGGGCTTTCCGTATCTCCAAATACAGTTAGCGCTCTGCTGAAGGTTTTTTCCTTGTAATGTTGGTAAGTTCTAGGACCAGTGTGGAAGTTTTGAGTAAAGTGGTACCTCGGGTTACATACGCTTCAGTTTACATACGCTTCAGGTTACAGACTCCGCTAACCCAGAAATAGTGCTTCAGGTTAAGAACTTTGCCTTAAGATGAGAACAGAAATCGTGCTCCGTCAGCGTGGCAGCAGCAGGAGGCCCCATTAGCTAAAGTGCTGCTTCAGGTTAAGAACAGTTTCAGGTTAAGAATGGACCTCCGGAACGAATTAAGTACTTAACCCGAGGTACCACTGTACTCAGAGATAAGTTCCACTCAGCAGATTATGCTTTTTTTTAAAAGGAGGGATTGGTAAATGAGACACTGAAACAGAGGAGTATATTTTCTGCAGATGTGTTTGATTTTATTTATTCTGCTGACAGGCGGTATCTATCCACAAGAAACTCCCCTTGGTTAGGAGGGGGATCACTGGGTGTAGAACATAAATGCAAATAACCAGGGGCTATTTGCAAGAACAGAAGATCAATGAGAAGGGAATGCACGCTGACAGCATGTGTTCTGACAAAACCTGATGAGCTATTGGGAAGGGCCGGAGATCAAAGAGGGAATGTAGAACTTTAGGTTTCGGATGACATGCTGCCCCGCCCACCCAACCTGCCTCCCAGAAGGTCAACAACGTTGTTACAACACATGACCCACAACACCGACATTTAGACACACGTCTCGCCCATACGGTTGTACTATGATTAGCACAAAAAACAGAGCCTGCACATTTATTCATGCTTTAAATCCTGTTGTTGTTATTATTTAAATAAGCACATGGTAGGGCATTCAGGCATACACCACCGCCATTATTAAAACACTCACTGTGGAGCAAGGATACCAAAATAAAAGACCACCGCAGCTTCACTTACGAAGATTTGCCTCTGAATGTATTTATATAGTGTGTTGTAATCCACACTGAATATGCTTACATGCACTAACTGACCTTGGATATGCACCAGTGTCTTCTGCATGTGTTGCTGTTCAAAACATTGATGGCATATAATTGAACCATCCATGTGGATGGTAATTTGACATTATTATAGGGCCCTGATCAGAGAAACCAAGTCTAAAAGGGCATCTTGTATAGCCCATATTCTGCATTCAGTTAATTTTGGTCTCGCAGCACGTTGTATTCATGTACTGAGGTTTAAAAAGTTAATATTTTTTACAGAGGCTGTGTGGTTCTAAACAATACATAATTGGAACAGTGTTGGCTTTACCACAGAGGACATTTCACTGCCAAACTTTTTTGCAAGGAGAAAAACAATTTTAAGGCTAATTTCCTCCTTTCCTGCTAGATAGGTCGAATCTGAAGTATGCTTTTAAGGCGTTTTATCTGAACTGCGTACCTCTTCAGTATTAGCAAAATTGGCTCTAAAAATTATTTTTAGACTATATTAGAGTTTACAAAGTGGACATGACTAATGTTTCATTTGTTCTTTTGCACTTCTAAGCTTGGATTTAAAGCAGTAGGAATATGAGCCAAATGAATATAAATGTATACACTCTGGTTTTGGACACTATAATAGAAACAAAGAATGAGGTGCTCAAGATTGAAGAATCAACCCAAGTGTGAACTCCCCCATGTATGTCAATTTAGAAGCCACTAAGAGTGGCTGAGATACAAATAAGAAAATTATTTTAAAAATATTAATAATATTATACAAGAAGCTTCCATAGTGTTCAGTGAGACTTGCTCCCAGGTAAGTGTATGTAAGATATTAGCCTATCTGTTTTGTTAGACTTCAGATAGTTTTCAGGTATATTTACCACTTATCCTGCCCAATGCTTGCTATCAGAAACTTAGAGGATTTTGATTGTTTTTTCCAGCTCCTGGACTAGATATCTTGCCTGTGAAATATTGTTGAAATACTGTTACAGTTCTTTTGTAAGATTCCTACTGTCTTGGGTTTTGGTGGTGGGATGGAAGTGGAATCAACTTCGAAAGAATTTGCAAGTTGCCTTGCTAGTAACCAAGTTACAAAAGAGGAAATTTCAGCTTGAAATTTGCTGAAACTTCTGCATAACTGTGAAATGTGCAGAGGCTGTGTTCTTTTGCATCTATCTGGTCACCTAGATTAACCATCAGTGTTAATCTGTTGTATGTTCCAGTGAGGTGGCTTGTTCTTGGAAAGAATTACATATTGATCTGTTTGCTTCAGATTTTCATCAGCGAATGAATTGACATTTAGAAAAGCTTAGAAAACAACTTTGCAGTGCCATCCTGTGCGTGCTTAGTTAGACATTAGTTCTGCTTTGTCCAGTGGTGCTTACACCTTAGTAAGTGTGCTAGTATTAATTGCATGAAAACCAGAGAGATTATGAACCACTGTACAGTTTCTGTATACCGTAAGCAGATGTTAGAGGTGCTTAAGCTTGCACACTGGGATATTGAAACTGATTATTCTAGTTTAAAAGATCTTACCATTTTAGAGAGCTTTGACAGAAAAACCCCCGAGGTGTGCACTAAAAACTTAACAACCTAAACATGAAATGTTGCAGAATAATTCAGAAAGCATCAGAATAGCTTAATATGAAAAGTTTTCACGCTAGATAGGCTTCACTAGTGAGCTGTGAGTGCTTGTCAAAGAAGGGATGATTCCTACATCACAAGCTGCTTAATTCAGAAAGGAAGGACAAGCCCTGGCCATGATGGATAGAACTGATGGGAATTGTAGTCCAAATCATATGGAGGGCACCAGGTTGGGAAAGGCTAGTGCAGACAGTTCTGATCAATATGAAGTATTAGCCTGATTTCATACAATGCAGCTTTTACATTCCTAATCCTCACTCCTTTCTCCTGTTGTGCTACTTTTAAGGCTAGAGATCAGTGAGTAATGCTGTGTTTTTAAAAGGTTTCTACATCTCCTAAGTCCTTCTGTAGAAGGCATTAATTAAAGTGTGTTATGGGTTCACGTAACAACCCCTTTCATTTTTGTTCTGTGTTTGTTCCTTGAAGAGTGACTTAAGTGGTGGTTGTTTTTTTACGTAGGGATATCCACTGTTAAAAACAAAAATCCATCCGTGATATACGTGAATTTTGAGGGCTGTTGGTTTTGGGTTACCCCATCTCAAAAATGCCAGACTAGGGATGAAAAGTGTGTAGGTGTGAGCAATAAATAAAGTACAGTGGCACCTCGGAAGTCAAACGGAATCCGTTCTGGAAATGTGTTTGACTACCAAAACGTTCAGAAACCAAAGTACGGCTTCTGATTGGCTGCAGGAAGTTCCTGCAGCCAATCGGAAGCCACGGAAGCCCCGCTGGACGTTCAGATTCCAAAGAACATTCACAAACTGGAACACTCGCTTCCGGGTTTGCGGCATTCGGGAGCCAAAACATCTCAGTACCAAAGCATTCAGGATCCAAGGTACAACTGTATAGTAAAAGGCTTACATGGGCGAAATGCCTGAAAAAGTTATTAAAGTCTCCTCCGCTTAGCAAATGGGATCATTGAGAGGAAGTGTAAAATCATGGAATATAATAGTGATGGAGAGCCTCTGGCCCCTGGCCCTGATTATGTTCACCAGGCCTCTTCGTTTGACCCATGGCATGGGGTCAAATATGTTAGGTACAGGACAGGTAAACTGGTGGGGCCAACCTGAAATAGAATAATTGGGAACACGCCACATGCATTCTGGATTCTTCCCTTAAAGCCACTGGAACAATTTGGTGCTTTTTGAATTTGACTCTTGTTTATTTCTTTGTTTGCCCTGTGGCAGCAGAAAAAGGCACCAAATTTAAAAACACTGACTCACAGCTGGAAAGGAGACCAGGAGTACCCTCTAAGCGCCCTCTGGAACCTTCCTTTACAGCCTGACTTGAATTCAGAGTCAGAGGGTGATACCCAGGGAAGCTTCAGTAGCCCCTTGTTTCGCATGAAGCTTAGGTTCAGTCCCTGCCATCTCCACTTAAAAAAGGATCAGGTAGCAGGTGGTGTTAAAGACTTATGCCTGAGATGATGGAGATCTGCAGCTAGTTAGCCAGAGCAGGTGTTAACGGACTAGATGGGCACATGGTTTTACTTGGCCTAAGAAGTCTCCCTTGTGATTTACTTTATGGTGCTGTTGTAAGAATTACTTAGGGCAGAACTAGGCTCTCTTTTGCTCTTTGATGTTCCCTGCCCCTGTGAATGTCAGCCAGCTAAGAAAACTCAAAGCATTGTACGATTAGAGAGACCTTTTTGTTATTAGACATTACTGAGTAGAAATAAGAAATATGAGGGTAGCTTCATTCAGTGGCAGTCACACTACTGTAACATCTACTCAACTCAGAAAGAATGCACGTGAAATCCTTCAAGCGTCTAGGCAAAGCACTAATCATTTATCTATTACTGGTTAGATCAAATAATTACTGCTCATAAGAAACACTAATTGTTAGGGGTCCCACTGATAGACTTCCACTAGGGCAGTGAAACTTTACCCATCTCTTCTTTCCTCCTGCTGCACTCTCCATAGCAGGTCGTAGGGGGAGGAGAGGGGGGGAGGATGATGATGATGATGATGATGATAATAATAATAATAATAATAATAATAATAATAATAATAATTTATTTATACCCCGTCCATCTGGCTGGGCTTCCCCAGCCACTCTGGGCGGCTTCCAACAAAATATCGTAATACATCAAACATTAAAAGCTTCCCTAAACAGGGCTGCCTTTAGATGTCTTCTAAAAGTCTGGTAGTTGTTCTCTTTGACATCTGGTGGGAGGGCGTTCCACAGGGCGGGTGCCACTACTGAGAAGGCCCTCTGCCTGGTTCCCTGAGTGTTTTGACTGGCAAGCTGAAATGTTCGTACCGACAGAATGATTTCAATAGTACTATATTGAACTCCTCCCCATAAAATTATGTTGTATTCATCATTATACTAATAAAATAAATAATAAATGAACACAGTAACTTATTATTAGTAATAATAATAGCCTTTCCAACCACATGGGGATGTTTTTGAGATAATCCAACTAACCCTGGGTTTTAGATCCATTGTACGCACCCTGTCTTAATATTTTCTTGGAACTTCCAGATGTGTTGGGAGCCAGAACTGAATTATTATGGTAGTTGCTCTGTAAACAGAATCATGGGTGGTAGTTTTAAAACACAATTTTGACCATAAGCTTCTGGGGGAACATGCAGCCTAAATGTATGCATGCTTATCCACCGCAAATCCTGCTGTATGTTCATTTCCAAATAAATGTGCTTAGGATTGCAGCCTTAGTTTAACATTTTGCCTTATTTCCCTCCTGCCTCCAAGAGCATTTGCATTTCTAAACTGTATTAAATATACATGGAAACCAGAAAAGGACTTTGCAGTTATCCCCAGTCAGCAATATCTTTATGTTAAACAGATCCCATAGATTTTCCTAGATTTATTTTGTGTACTTCATTATAGTTGGGGAAAGATCTTGCAAAATAATGCAGACAAATATGCAGAACAATTATAGCGTCAGCCGTAAATAAGTCAAGATGGGTAAGAATTCAGCTTGGAAGTGACTCAGACTTTGTGAACATTTATGCCGGCTGCTGCATTAATGAAGTCTTATGTGAACTGGACAGTGGCTTGCAGAAGGTACACACTGTGGACTTGATTTCTGTGATTGGTGGAGCGAGGTGAAGGATTAAAAAAAGGGTGGATTTCCTGTGATTTAAACATAGCATAGCAGTGGGCCCAGACATTCCTGAAGCTCAGGTCTGCAACCTAACATGCGCAGGGCTAAATATCCGAGCTGACCATTTCAGAACTATTTGAGTTTAAACTTTAGTAGAAACATTTAAACCAGTAAATTGTAAAAAAAGAAAAGAAAAAGTAGATTTATAGCATATTTTCCTGTCCGCTGCAAAGGAAGAGACAGCAATATAATAATGTTACATTTTTTTTGTTTATTTAAAAATGTATTAAATCCCTTTTCAACCAAAAAGGCAACCAAAGAAAAAAACAATGTAATTCAGAAACAATTTAATACTGAAGATCCACTAGATGAGGAGGTATTCTATCAACCTTATACATGTTGACAGTTCTTCCAAGGGCAAGCATTGTCCCATGTACTTCGCAACCGTGCTTCAGATGGCAGTAGCATGTAGAGCAGGCTTCACCATTGGCTAATTATACAGATATACATCGCTATTGTCTAATTAATCCAAACAGCTAGGAGATTGCTAGAATCTCAGTTAGAGATGAGGATAAGAAGTTTTTCAGTACTGAGCTTGGATCACCTGTACTCTCCAGTCACACAGTAAAGTATAAACCAAGATTTTCCATGTTCCTTGCTTCCTCATCTTATTGAGTGGTATGGCCATGTTACCACCATCTGGTAAATGTTGCATATGAATCGCCTTAGTACTTTCCACAAAATAAAATTAGCTCTAAAATTAGCTTTATTTTCCTTCCTGTATATGTTCCTGAGTCCTTACTTCCCCCAAAAAGAGTCTTCATAGCAGATGGAAAGTTACTTTGGTACATTTTTTCTTCTTTCATCAAGTTGGTTAATAATGTTCAGTTTCATAATGTGCAATGCATACCAAGGCCATCAGATGGAATATTTAGAGAGAGAGAGAGAATGGACTGAAGAAATATAAGTGCTTTTGCAGAAGACGTGAAAAATAGAAGTCCATATATCATATCCAGGGGTACGTAGCCTTTCTCCTACAACAGCTTCATTGTACACGGTCCTGTAAACTGATGACCTTTTATTTAACAGACCAAATGAAGTTACCTTACTTACTACAAACAATGTAGAGTTCTCAAGTTGTTGTGTTTTAAAATAAAATTTATTTATAAGCAAGTCACTTTTATCTATTTCCCAATCTATGGAAAAACTAGCAGGCATACAACATGTTAACCACATAGCAGTGCCACTGTTTGCCAGCCTTGCTTTCAAGCTTAGTGTCTTATCTGCCTTGCTAGCTATTCTGCAGGTTGTGACCAAGTAGTATTTAAAAACAGCACCACACCTCTTTGGAGCAGCTTCATGTATAACATGTTACACAACAGAAAGAAAGTCAATTACCATGTTGGAGGGAGTGGAGTTCCCCTTCCCTTGGAAAAGTAGGTATAGTCTTAAGAATTTGCCTGTGGCCTTGCAGGGAACAGTTCTGTAAAACAAGGCGCCTAACTACCTTTTGATGCTGTATGAAATTTGCTTTTCCTTCTATAAACAGTAAGGCCTCCCATCCTCCCTGTTTCTTTCCATGCACACACCATTTGTAAGTTCCTTAGCCGCCTTAACTGAGTCAAGGTCATATTGGATTGCAGAGTGAAATACCAGCATGCTTTGTGTTGTGCTGCGAATTGGGGAAATATCTACAGAACTCTTTATCAGCCTGTGTCTCCTAGATAGGAGATTTGCACAATGACCTGAGCAAAGCAAAGGCAATCAGCGATTTCTTACAGCGCCTACATGCCCACACTGATATTCAGAAAGAGGCACGGTGTAAAATCAAATAGTGTGTATGTGTGTTGAATTGTAGTGGGCAATAATGTTCCTGTTTTTCAGAGGGGAATTTCTCACCTAATATATTTATATTTTTAGTAAAGCACATCTCTGTACTTTATAAAAAACTACTTTGTGACCGTGTAGTAAATAAATCCCATGCATGGTTGTGTAATTTTAGTGGGGGGTGGGAAGGGACCTATAGAACTTTAAAGTGAATTTTGGGTTATTTCCCCCTTAATTTCATTGCAAGGGTAGCTAGCCTGCATAATACATCTAGCCTCCTAGAAGTCTTTTTGTAGCTCCCAAAGGTACCCCCCTTTTGTCAGGAGGGGCAGGTTTATTTTATTCTATTTTATTTATTTTATTGTAATGGTCAGTCCAGTCTTCCCTCTGTAATTAATAGTTAATCTGTGTTTTTGGGGGGAGAGAACCCTCTTGAAAATTTCAGCTGTCCACTTCCTAATGGAGAGCATTACCACAGCGCTTGGGAACCTTTGGTGATGTCTGCGGGAGAGATCTCACTCTCCATTGCTCTCTGCTTTAGTCACTAGGTGGCACTGGTTACTGCTGGCACCACAAGCTTCAGCTGTTTAAGATATGACCTCAAGATCATTCTGAAGAGCAGCTGAGGCGACCACGTGCAACAACAGCTGCCACTTGCAACAATAATTGATTAATGATAACAGAGGAGGAGGAGGAGGGAGCTATGGCGAGTGGAGAGGTTTCAGTCTCTCCTCCCAGACTGGTGGAATGATAGGGATGTGAATTCCCCCCTCCCCTGCCCATCAGAGGCACGCAGTGTGCTGTGTGTGTGAATGAGAGATTGTGTGTTGTGTTCCTGTGTAGGTGTCCATGTGCGGATTGGTGTGTACTGCATATGATGTGGCGAGTGCACACATGTGTGTGCTTACATGAATGCATGCACGCTGCACAGCCTTTGGAGGGTTGGCTAACCTTGAATGTAGTTCCTGGACTGAAAAAGGCTTAGCCACTCCTGCTTTGTGCGCATAGGGGATGCCTTGTATTGGAGAAAGCTGCTGTTTTCCAATAAAGCCTTGTTCGCAGCCTGCCACATGTAATACAGCTGTACTTCATATCCTCCCTTAAGAGAGAACTGAAACAATTCCAAATATAAATTTGACTAACAGTCCAAACTCAAATTTTGAAACTTTGCATTTCATGAATACATGATTTGTAAAAGTAAATGTTTAAGTGGTAATAATCCTCTTGAAAATTGATGCTAGGATCCAAGGATGCTATTACTTCATTGTCTTAATTGAAAAGGCTAAACACTGTTGGAAATATATCATGTCCTCTGCTTGAGGGATGTGAGAACATAAAAAGGGTTATGCTGGATTAGACCAGAGATCCTTCCAGCTGGTCACTTTATTTCGAACAGGAACAGCCCCTGGGAAATCACAAGCAGTGCATGAAAACAATAGCTGTCTTCCATTATTTATCCACATTGGACTATTTTGTGGAGTTGTCTGAAACTATAAGAGAAGTGTTCTCATCTGTGTGAAAATGAACTATCCTTTGAGACAGAACTATAATCATACAGTTAAGGATGGTGGGGATTCTTAGCATGTAAATGTCGTCTTCTTGTTCCACAACTGAGCAGATTTTTGCAGAGAGCGTGCTCCACCTCTGGTGGTGGAATAAAGAACTGTGCACGTACAGTTTCCAGACTATGCTCTGGTTTCCTAATGAGCCACTCAGTCTACTTAACAGTGAGAGTCTTCCTCACTAATAATCTGATCCATCCCTCCATCTGCAAGAGTTATTCCGTCTGGCTTTTGTGTGCTTTATTGCCTTGCAGTTTTCAGTATATTAATGGTAAAAGTTATACCTACTCTCGGGAATAGTTTATGGAAAGTCGACAATTACCACGGCACCAAGAGATCACAATGATGTGTGTGGTATAAATGTTTGGAATAGGGCAATAAACACAGCTGTGCCTCAGAAAGCTCCCTCAGTATGTTGAACGCTGTTAAAAAGAGCATATATGTGTCTCCTTATTTGTACGTAGCAAGGAAACGTGTCGCATTTAATGCTCTCATTTCAATATACTGTGTTAAATGTAGGACACCCTAAAGGTCAGAACTGCAGGCTCTGTGCTGCGTCAGTGTCTTGTGCCTCATTTTTCAGTAGGAGGGTGATGACATTGGGGGGGGGGACACAGAAAGGGAAAGTTCTTTCTTCAAGAAGGTATTTTTCGATCTGTCTCCTCTCACTCCAGTCCTTATTGTGATCCCTGTATCCCTTTATCTGTTTATAGTGAAAGATAAATGGGACTAGTGGATCCTGCAGCAAAATGTGGGAGCGTGAGGGAAGGTTCATTCAGGCAAAGAGAGTCTTGGAAAGACAGAAGGAGTGTTTCACATATTACAGGTTCTGCCCTGTTTTGGCGTCTGTCTATTGATATCATTTGAGGTTCTTAGTAGTCCAGAAGCCTTTGGTACCTGTTGGGTTATAACGGCAGGGAGGATGGCAAGGTGTGCTTTTGCCACTGGGCCAAGAAGAAACCATTGTAAATCTGCTGTTTTTAACTATTTAAGTGGTTTACAAAAAATAAAATAAAAAATTCTTTATTATAGATAAAAACAGGTATTTTAAAATATTCAAAAAATGATAATTAACAGTAGCTAAAAAGAAATAAAACACGTTTAATTTCATACTGGGTAGGCTGGCCTAAATAAAAAATATTTCAAGCAGTTGCCAGAAAGAAAACAGCTTGGTGTTAATAGGCAGGGAGTTCCAAAAAGTGTAGGTGCTGCCACACTAAAGGATCAGTTTCCTGCAAGCACAGAACAAGTAAAATGGTGCCTGTTGATGGGGCATATCTCTAGGGTTTCAGATGGGAGACATTGGAACCAAGGTGGCAGTCATAGTCCCACCATTGCAGTGCGTGTATAGACAGTTTCATGGTTGCTAAGAAACAATAGTCATGTCTATATATAGTGACCCAGAGAACTATTGTGTTTTTTTTTTTTTTGTAAAACCTTTTATTGTTTTTTATGCTGGCTTTTTATGCTTTGTAACTAACTGATGGCTGCTGTTTTATAGATGATGTTACATTTACAGTCATACCTTGGAGGTCGAATGAACCCCGTTCCGGAAGTCCGTTTGACTGCCAAAACATTCAAAAACCAAATTACAGCTTCTGATTGGCTGCAGGAAACTCCTGCAGCCAATCAGAAGCTGCGGAGACATTCGGCTTCCAAAAGAACATTCAAAAACCGGAAGTCACTTCCGGATTTTGATCGTTCAGAAGTGAAAACGTCCAAGATCCAGGGTGCTTGGGATCCAAGGTATGACTGTATATTGTTTTTTGTGTTTATTTTGCAGGCTGTCTTGTGAGGACTTTGTACTAAAATGGCAGGACGTAAATATTCAAAACAAAGAATAAATGAAATGAAATAACTATACAGAAATAAGTACTGATCGAAAATTGTGTTAGGGCTAGACTCATTAATTCGGAAACCAAGAATGGAACTCTGGGGAATAGGAACCGCCTTGCTGTTTTCCTTGGCTTTTATCAGTCTTCTCCAACCTAGTGCCTTCCATATGTTTTGGATGACAATGTCCATCATTTAATGGTTCTGTGCATTATATGTATCTTGGGGTATAGAATATATTCAAGTTCCCTTTGATATTTGGTGATATTTGGTTAAGAGCTCAGCTCTTGTGTGTACAAGAGAAGCCAAAGTCCAAAGCAGATCCTGGCTCATGCTGCTTAATGACATATCCCTGGCATACGTCGCATTATTTAGTCCAGAATACCATTCAAGAAAGTTGGGTCGGAATGTAAACTTAATATAATCACCAGTTTTGCATAACACTTCAAATTGTTTGTCTTGTTCATACGTCTTTTAAAAGAATTTTTCCTCTGAGATTACTGACCTGAACAGGGCAGTTATGACATACATGGTCTTTTTATTATATCATAATTGCCTCTCCCAGATTGAGCATTGCTGGAAATTTCATTGAAAGGGAACAATGTCGATGCCAAAAGAAAAATCCAAGTAAATGTCAGCTAAAAACATATGCCAAGCCCTATATTTTTAATAGGAAGCATAGGAGGCACATATTTGGTTATAGTCAAACACACGTCACAGCTATTTCTACAAGAACTGCAGGCACAAAGATATAAGTTGGAATGATTTTATTATTTCATGTGGGCTGAGCAGGGATGGGGAGTTTCTATGTGAATACTTTTTGCTTCCCATTAAACATGTCTTACCTTTTGTTTTCACACATATTCCCAAAATGGGGTAAAAGGAGATGGGTGTTTGGTGAAAGAAGGAAGGCTTACCTGTTTCCAAGGCAACCAGTCCATTGCTTCCTTATCCAATCACACATTGACTAATTGAATCAGAATGTGGTTGGGACATCCCTTCCTTCCCACCTTCAACGTAAGGACTGTAGGTAGCAGAGTTTGCCCTCTGTGATTCTGTCGCAGGTCCAGATCACAGCACTGTAGCATTTCATGTTCATCACATGATCTGTGATTGGTTGGGATCATACCACGAAGAAGCCCTTTTATCCATACATTCATACAGGGGCACCCAAATAACAGCCGGAGGGAAAAGCATGGCTTCAAACAGGAACAACAGGTGTGTAGAAGAAGTTTCCCATTCACTAGTTTCTCATTGCAGTTTTGCAGCAAAAGAACCCAACTTCAACAAAAGTTTGGTGTAGCACAAATTTTATTTACTAGACCTTCAAGGAAACTTGATACCATGGTGTGAAAACTGTAATCTGTTCTCTCTGAGTGTGGGGCAAATCCAGGTGCCTGTCCGGATCTGAGCAGCAGGGATACAAGCACATACAACTTTTAATCCAAACTTTTCTTCCAAAATGCCAACCCAGCGTATTCGGAAAGACTCAGTAACCTTTAAGTGTGTATTATTGACCCAATTTTGTTGGGCTAGTTGCCTTAATGGGGAATGATCAAGTTATAGGCACGTTTTAATTTTGTTGTTTCATTAAAAGCACCTTAAAGAAAACCTTTTGGGGGGGGTGGCTGCCAGTTAAAAGACTGTGATTTGTTTCCAACAAAATCATCACATTAGCACAAGGACTGAAGCATGTGCAATGGGATTTCCTCTCTCTTCAGAACAGATGAGAGGGGGGCAAGTAGAAGTGGATGCAACTATCTCATTTCCAGTCTACATGAAATGTACTAAATAAACCTAAAACACTCACTTGTCAGATCCATTGATTCAAGCGGGAATTCCTTCCAGACAGGAAGCAGCTGCATTCAGATGTAATGTTTATGATCTTCCATGGTTTGAAGGATCAAGACGGAGCACTGTTTTTGCTGTGCTTCCTCTCATACTCCCCTTTTCTTCCATTCGTACATCCTCATTTGATCAGACCTTTTTTACACTTGCATTCACACAAACTATAGCTTGAGTGAATCCTTCAAACAAGGATTGCAAACCAAGCTAAAACTCTCTGAACACAGCCACTGTATGCAGTGGGTTTTTCTCCCAGGTAAGTGTGCAGAGAATTCCAGCCATATGCATGCAGCTTTATATGACGGAGCAAACGTTTGAGTATACTATAAAAATACACCTGTATTTTAAAGCTGTAAATTTTAACACCCAAGGCTGAATTCTTGTACTTAGGCTGCTGAAATCCCACAGAAATCATGTCTACAGCTGCAGTTCTGTACATAAATTCTTTGGGCATGTTGCATTAAATTCAGAATAAACATGCATAGGATTGCACTATAAATTGTTAGGTCAGTGGTGAATATTGATGCGGTTTTCACTTGCAGGGCTGGCATAATGTGATGTTTTGTGATTTAATGTGTGGATGTAGCAGTTGTATGGAACATTCCACAATAAATGCTTATTTGCAGGAGCAACAATTTCTTTTATGTGTTCCCCAACCCCACATTAAAGATAAATCCTGCTGCAGTAATCATAATCTATTTGTAATAGACCTTGCTAATCAGTCTTGCTCAGTCTGTAGAGTTGCTTATCCTTTTAGATAAATCCGTATTATGAGCCCACAGTGGTCAGTTTTGATCACTTATTTGGCTTATTTATTATATGTATCTGTTATGGTAAAACAGCAGTAGCCCAGCCTGTAAAAGAAAAATGGCTAACTACTTCAGCACAGTCCAGACAGACTGTAGCACAAACCATTATAAGTTATTTCAGATTTCAAAGGTTTCTTGGCAAGAATGGCCCTATCAATAGGCAGTATGTGTTTTGGGGTATCATGAGAGGAATGCAAATTGATTTATATAATTTTATTATCTTTGCATTTTGCTGCCAGGGAAATGGGTTGTGTTTGGGATTTTCTCCCATAGGTTCTAAAGTAAATTGGCTGCCCTTGGGTACTCTGACTTAAGGTATGATGGGAGTCCATTTACTTCCCCACCTCAGACAGCAAAACATCTTGAGTAATCTCTGTCCTCCAGTCTGTATCTGTCTCTAAGTGTTTTCCAGACTAAACTTGATCAATCAGGTGCTTGACCTTGTGTTAGATCTGCAGACATTTATCTTGTTACCTGACACTCATGCAGAAAGACATTAGTTTAGATCAGAGGTCACCAAACCAGCAGCCTTTACCAGTATCCCCAATAGGGACTCTGGACTCTGAGCTGTCATTTTTTTGAAAAGACTCTTCAGCTTCCATTATAGGGGGAAAGCGTTCCTAGCCCTCTTAGTAATGAAATAAAACGTGCAGCTAACCTTCCAAACAATTTCTGTTAAATGAGCTAGCCTGGCTACAACATTCGCACACCAATTCCTGCCTTCTTCTGTTCCCCTTATGGTGCCACCTGATGCAGGCCATGCCACCTGTTTGCACGCAGGGCCAGCCCTGGCATCAAACCTTCTGGCAGGAAACTTTTGGTGAGGAGTTATTTTGCTAGATAATCGGCACGGGCAGTGTGCTGGGCTACAGAATGTCACCTTAATATTTATTTTTTTTACATTCCATTGCATAATGGCTTTGCTTTCTCCATGATGCTTTTGCTGCAACACTGTTTAAAAGCATTAGGTACTGAAATGGATATTCCTTTTTGTTTAATGTCTGAGGATGGGCCATAATAGCAGTACTCTCCCCTTTCTCCCAAAGGCTTAAAGATACTGGCATCTTCACTGTTTGCCCCTGCACTAACATGGAAACTGCTTCCTTGTGGTGCCATACCACAAGCCAACTGTTGGGTGGCAAAGACCAACATGATTGGACCTGTCCATCTGGTCACTTCATTCACGCACATTGTCAGTGACCTGATTGCACCATAGGATAACAGTTCCCAGCTTGGTCTTCATCATTCAAGGCATTTCTGTGAAAGAGTCCAGGCCCGCTGCCCAGACTCATTGACAGTACCCCCTTCCCAAGCAATGTTGTGGAATTATCGCCATTCCCCCTCCTTCCCTCCATGGATTTACCTCCCATGTTTTCATTTTTTTCATGGCTGTGCTGCCTCTTCTATTTTTGTTGTTTGTATGTATGTTATAGGGACACAGGTGGCGCTGTGGGTTAAACAACAGAGTCTAGGGCTTGCCGATCAGAAGGTTGGCGGTTCGAATCCCCGCGACGGGGTGAGCTCCCGTTGCTTGGTCCCTGCTCCTGCCAACCTAGCAGTTCGAAAGCACGTCAAAGTGCAAGTAGATAAATAGGTACCACTCTGGTGGGAAGGTAAACGGCGTTTCTGTGTGCTGCTCTGGTTCGCCAGAAGTGGCTTAGTCATGCTGGCCACATGACCCAGAAGCTGTACACCGGCTCCCTCGGCCAATAAAGCGAGATGAGCGCCACCACCCCAGAGTCAGTCACGACTGGACCTAATGGTCAGGGTCCCTTTACCTTTTATGTATGTTATATACATTGCTCTTTCTATTCTGTAATGTAATAACGGGCTGTTTCCATCTTGGAAAGGCAACTTATCAGTGCTCTGAATACATAAACCCCTGGTGGATGCTGACCAGCAGGGCTATTTCCATTCCTTTCACCATACCTGCCAGTCATATAAAGCTTGGGCTTCCAAGTATAAGCTGGCTGTGACCTTCCATAAACCGTGTTTATGGAAGACAATCGTACTCAGCTAAGAGTGATCGCCAAAGAAGAAGAAGCCCTCTGTGAACACTGATGGCACAGTTTCTTCTTCTGAGCAGTCTTGTCAGCCCCAACTGTGCAGAGAAAGCTATTTCATCACACTATTTTGCAATATTTCATTTTAAACGCTGACCTGTTAAAAAAAAATCAGTTTGATAAATAATAAATAATTTAATTTCTTTATAAAACAATTTTGTAAGTTTTTATATATCATTACAATTCATTTGCCAATGTTCTATCTACAGATACTGGTTATTTTAACAATCCTGGAGAGGGGTTATTTAGAATTTCAGTGTTTTTCATTAAGCCACATTTTATGTTTAGTATGTCTGGTTAGTATTAATGATCTGTCAGGGAGAAATGCTTGATGGCTAAGTTCTGAAGATGGCAATTGGTGTTAAAAATAGGAAACTGCATTTTAATGAGCTTTATTTAACCAGTTGTAGTTTCTGAAGCTAATCTTTTACTTTTCTTTCTCATTTGCTAAAGGTTCGACATCGATGGTGTGAGCTTGTTATCAAACATAAATACACAGCAGGGTATGTTGATGTTGAGAAATTCCTCAAGGAAGACCAGGTCAGTACTATTTATTAACATTTGCATTTAGCCAGAGTATCATAGGTATGTGAGTGTTGGTATCTTGAAATAGGGATAGATGAAACTGCTTATTTTATGAACAAATTTCCTTGATGCATTTTTGTACAAGAATACATTTTTGACTGGAGAACTACAACATAAAATTTGGAGGCAAGGAGATTTCAAAGGTTAGCTGCATTTCAATTCCGTGTTTTGTTTCAGGAGGTGTGGAATATAGTTCACATTAAAAATGTGAGGCAAACTGATTTCTCCCCCACTGCTCATTGGAAATTACCCTTAAATGGTCCCACGAATAAATCCTGTCGTATTTGTCATAACTTGTGTGGACCACATCAACAGCCTTCTGACTGCAGCATTGCTACTGAGTGAGGGAAGGGATGAGGCAGCAAGGTCTGGGCTAAAAACACTACTAGAGACCCTGAGGCAAATATTTGGCTGGTTACTTAAACTCTGCACCCCTTAGCCTAACTCTCGGTCACTTGCAATTCTCCTCTGTTCCCACTTTTTTCAGCTTTCCTTCTCTTCTACTCCTCTCATCTTCATTACATTGCTCTGGACCAGTTTGGGCTAACTTTCTCCCTTGTTCTTTAAGCTGTTGTTTTCCAAGATGTTTTGCCTGCCCCATTCCTTCTTTCAGACTTCAGCAGTGGCCAAAGGTACTTAGGATTAAACGAGTTCAGCCCCTAACATCAGAGCAGCTCAGTTTCAATAGTAGTTGGACATTGCTGGGCCCCTGAACGCTGCAGAATCCACTAGCTTGTAACAATATACAGATATCTTGCCCTGAGCCCATGGGATAAAGTATCATCCAAGTTATTTTAGTTGCTTGGTTTGTTCCCCTGCCTGCATGTCCAGACCTTAAATAAGGACACTTTACAATATTTTAGCATAGATTAACTATATTAAAACAATGTTTCAGATTTTTTTAAAGATGCAATATTCACGCCAATTGGGGGGAAAAATTATGTCTCAAGTAAGCATAGTGTCATTATGATTTTGAAATAATTTTCCATTTGTTTTTCTATGTATAATACTTCCATGAAGGGTGGGTGGAAATGCATTGTGCTTTTCATAGAAGTAGCCTCTGCCATTTTCCAGATCTCCCACTTCAGAACACACATATATATTTATATTTGTGTTCTGTTTGAGGAGTAGAATTCCTGACGCCAAAGCTGCAGATAACTATTGGTCCTTTATTTCAATCATCTCCAGGAACTTGTGCAATCTGTGGAATGATAATGCATGAAACTGAAGTCCTATGTGTTTTCCAGTATTGAAAGAGGACTTGGTTGTTTCAGAAGTCTGCAGAAAATGCAAATGCAACCATTAACATTTAGAGTAACAGAACCAGCAGTGTTTACTAAATTTGGATGTTTGAGTTATGGCTCATGGAATAGTCAATCAGAATGAGAACTCTCAGTGTCGGTTTTACTTTCCAATTTGGCAGTAAGTGGTAGGTTGGTGGAATCTTACCATGGAAGTAACTTGCCAACAGAAGGGCTTTTTTCCCAGCCGGAACTCACCAGAACTCAGTTCTGGCACCTCTCAGGTGGGCGCCATTTCCATTCTAAGAGAACAAGGGAGCTGTTCATGGTGAGTTCCGGCACCTCTTTTTCTAGAAAAACAGCACTGACCACCACTGTTTCCTCTAGATGTTAAATGCATACTAGTCAGTCAGTATTTGTAACAGAGATGTCCCAAAAAGTTTTATGTCTATTGTTCTATTGCAGTTTGCAGAGTAACTGTTAACTATTGTACTGAAACTAGTGCAATTTTCATAGTAAGAACACAAGAATCACCTTGTTAGGTCAAACCAGGAGGCCATCTAAGACAACAGTGGCTAGCCAGGTGCCCCTGGGAAACAATATTTTAGGAAATCATGAAGCTAATCCCCCATTCTGGATTGTTTCTAGCATACTGTTTGATACATGGAGGTTCCAGTCATTGAGTTAGAGCTATGAACTATTAATTTGTCTCATACTTCCTTCATCACTGCAGGGTAGATGTATGGACTTGCAGCTGTTGGCCTCCAACCCCCATCAGCCAATACTAATATGATAAGTGGTTAGGGATGGTGGTTGCTGGAGTCCAGCTACAATGGGAGGACCACAGATTCCCCTCCACTAGTGACTGGTATCATAGATTGTGGTGAAACTTGACTACAGCTTGTGGTTTGTGTAGGACAGGCAAATCATGAACCTAGGTTTGTATGTAACACTAAGCCAAGCCATAGTTTAGCTCCAGGTAGCTGAGCAGCAGCAGGACCAGAGGAAGAGTGCTGTACATATGCTCATTTTCACTAAGACAATTTGGATTAGTGTTACATGTGAACTGGGACACTGCATGATTTTGAATTCTAAAACTTTTCTATTTCTCCCCTTATACTTTTACTGTGTCCATGATTTTATACAGTGCTTCCTTGGCATCCAACTATAAGCAACGCGTAAAAAACGCCTGTGGTTTTTCAAAAGTTAGAAGTGCCTATATAACCATCTATTGCAACTCCAGGATCTTATTTAGAGTTTAGAGCCCATCCAAATGCATATGGAGATAGGGTTTTTATCAAGTTTCCATGACCATTCTGTTGCCTAATCACTCAGTTTGGATATATGCTGTTGCAACTGCTCAGTTTAAGGATTTGCCATCATAAATGATCTAGAATCACATGCTAATTTGACTTTCCATTAATCTCTTTTCAGATCATTTTTTAAAGTTAAATTGCACTGATTCTAGTAACAGCTGCTTCAGAAATCCAACTGCTTATACCTCTTCATTGCAAAAATTGTTTATTTTTACCCTCTGTTTTCTGTCTTTTAACTAGATTCTGGCGCAAAGCCAGTGACTGAAACTAGTAAAGTTGTTGAAGTTTTGAAAAAAATGACATAACATATTCATATGTATTAAATTCACAACTGCATGAGGAAAAGTTAAATTTTAGTTAACAATATGGCTACCCAAGTTTTGCAAAACTTCTTAGCTATATGCCTCCCACTTCTAGAACCAACTCTGCAAGTTCTAGAAAATGGAAAAAAAAATATTGGTCTGTATCCATAATAAATTGCTTGCTTGCTGCTGCAATCAACCAGATTATTTTTACAATTCCCCATGGTTGCAGCAGGCACAATCTTGTATTTTCAGGATAGTACAGAATTACTGTCTGGATGCAAAAAGGTTCTGTAAAAATATTTCAGTAGAAGACTCAGTTTTATTCCAGTGAAGCTCACATGGTTATAAAGATTTTTACTTTTCAACCTCAACTACAAAAAAATTGTTATAAAATATTATATAGAATATTAATAATATTCTGAGTAGACCAATTGACATTACTGGACATGGCTAACATAGAACTATTAATTACAGTGGATCTACTTTGAGTAGACCATAGTAGGAAACAACTTCGTGGGTTTCCAGTTGTGTTATGCTTTTTAAAAAGTCTTACAAAGAACCCTGAAAGTTTTTAGGAAGGAAAACTTGTGCATGTTAAAATTGTAAGTTTGGTACAGCTGCTGTTATCTTGAAAAGCACCACACTGGAACTGATTATATTATAGGATTATTGTTTTCTTCCTCTTTCAGGCAATGGGTGTCTACCTATATGGAGAGTTAATGGTGAATGAGGATGCAAAACAACAAGAAATTGCACGTAAAAGTTTTGCCACAACCCGTGACCAAATGGATGCGTCCTCTGCTAAAGTAGTGGCAGAGATGTTGTTTTGATGAGGTGGTTTTTCTTTCCCAGATAGTTCATTTCTCAGGGGAAGAAAATAGTTTATGAATGAGTAAGTGTATTTATCAAAACCTAAAATCTCTTAAAATCCTCAGAGTAAAGAAAGCTATCCAGACAGGGAGCTGTGTTAAAAAGTAGGATAATAATAGGGTAAAATTATAAAAGATGGGCAAGAATGTTTCAATGTAAGTTTTTGAAAGCAACTTTCTCCATAGTATCTGTATTTCTATGAGCAAGCAAATATTTTGAAATCTGGACTCTGGCTAAGATTGTTATAGTGTATCATATACAAACTGTGTTCAAAACGTAGAACTCTTGAGGCTGAAAAGAATCCGCACAATTTTTACATATGTTTGGAGCATGAGAATGGCAAGTGTTATAGCTTACATTCTTGCATAGTTGCTGCTATCTTTGATGGGAGCTTCCCAGCAAATAAAAATTACCTATGCTCCTAAATACATGTAATATTTGGATATATCTGTGGTAGAAATAGGTAACTTTTTATTGCATTTAATTAATTGGTTTAACATGAACTATAACCTTTTTAATGCCTCATTTGAGGAAAGATTGCCAAGGGAAAGTAACAACTTTATACCAAGTTGAACATCATTTTGCTGGCCAGTTTTTGCAGCACCAGGTGAGGGTTGGCCATTTCTTATATATGGCTTTTGAAGCAGCCTGAACCCATTTATAAATCACTGGCGTTCCTTCAGTTTTTATGTGATCAGCATCTTGTGTAATGCTAAATAGAACTGGTCTTAGCAATCATACAGAAACTAGAGGGTACCCCACCAAAATTCCACCTTGCCCAAATCTTGCAGGACAAGGATACCCACACGACCCTGAAGGTGGCTAGGTTCCTAGTTGCTGTCCTTTCCCAAAAGCGACGCCAAGGAGCTCTACAAGCTAATTAAGGCGTAGTATGCCTTTCCATTTTATAGTATTTTATTGTTATAGTGGTGTTTTAGCGATTGCTTTTTTCTCCTTACGGCACAAGCTGTTATTTATGTGTTGTTTTTACCTGTATGGGCCTATGGCCGTAATAAATGATATTCTGATTCTGGTCTTAGCCATGCTATGGTGGGCATTTTGATAGCCTGTGATGCGGTTGGGCAAACAGCCTTTAACGTTTAATCAATGCATTAAACAGCAACTATTTTAATACTGTTGTAAGTGGATAATTTACTCTGAAATATTTCCCCTTTTCTATTTGGTTTATGTTATACAGAATAATTAAAGTTTAGTAGAAGGCTCCTTTCCTGGCTAGTATTCCTAGGTTTTCATTTAATGAGGTTAACAATTTAAAAGACACAAATAATTTGGATTATTCACATAACTTTTAAACAAGGTAGTATTAAAAGACCAACCAGTAACAAAATTGTTCCACTAGAAATGAACGCTTAGGAAAGGATGTACCAGGATATAAAAAGTGTTAATTGTTTTTGTGTATTTTTATTTTTTGTAGAAAGGGCTGCTCTGGTTATGAAGTTGTATATGGGAAATCTTGTTCTTCATATGTGGGGGGACAACGATATACCAAATAAACTGGTGGGCTTTGCTTGCAAACATATATTCAAGCTTGGCTTCTGGTTAATGTAGACTATAAGGAACTAGCAAAATGTGATTTAGTGATTTGATAACATGTTCAGTTTCACCTTAATTTATTTTAGAACAGTCAGAAATTCAAATTTTAAATGGGTTATTCTTCTGCTGTGTGAGCAATTCATTCAATCCACCACCCTAATTTTTTTTATTAAAAAAAATAACAATTTATATTAAGAACACTTAACTCTGTTGGCAATAGAATACTCTTCATACTGTTTTATGAACTTTTTTATACTGTTTTATAGAGCTGATACGTATGATTTGTTTTGAGTAGCCCAAATGGTGAGCCAACGAATATTCTAGCATGTAAACGAAATGAGTGAAAAGGTTAGCTTTTTCAAGTTATCTTGATGGAAAAGAGAAAAGCCACCCATATTTCCTTCGTTTTGGTTGTTTGGGTTCCTGGCATGCTGATTTGTGACTTAAGATTAAAATCACATTGCCAGGGATTACCACATAACCATGACATTGGCATCTGTAACTACATGTAGGTATGGCAATCTCCTATCTATACTGCTGGAACCCCTGAATCTACTTCTCCTAAAAATGTACAGACAAGTCACTGAAGGACTTCAGCTGCTATTGTAACTATGTTCAGATGAAGACCTCTCTAGCGAGGTGCAGAGCTTAGCTGATTGGTGAACAGTGACTGATTTCCTCTTTGTTCACAGTGGCTAAGTTCTGCACCTGAAGAGAAGGTGAGATGGAAAACTCTCTTAAAATGTTGACTGCTGCTGTAGTAGTATCATAGCACATGTTTGCCTGGAATCTAGTTTGCAGGTTGTAACAGGCGAAGAAGCCGTGGGAAAGATGCAAACCCTGTACCCTTCCTCCTGCCAAGAATGCAAAGAATCCACATGAGAAATCACCCTTGCTTGGCTACAGTATAGAAGTAATCAATAACTGTGGAAGAGCCTAATGCTAAAAAGTGTTGTATTTTGTAAAAGAATGTGCCGTTCTTATAGCAGCGCCGATGGGTGCAAAGTCCAGTGTGTATATTGTTGATATTAAATGGCTGTTTCTTATTGGAACTGTCCCCTTGCAGCAGATACTGTTCCTGGCTGTCGATGGACCCGTCCTCCGGTGCCTACTGAGCTGATATCAGTTCTGATTTTATATACTGGCTCAGTTCAGCAGGAACAGGAGTCGAGCCCTAAAGCAAAAAAGATTCTTTTCTAAATGCACAGACGTCTGTGAAAACCTAACTCTTACTTCATGTCTGAAACCAAAGATAGAACAGACCAGTACTTTGATGTGGATCACAAACAAATCCTTACATGGACTACATGCCATGCTCTTGCAAAAGGAGCTAGTAGCTTTTGCCAGTGGGTGGGTGAGGTATGTGTAGGCTGTGTCAAGTTCGGATTACTCCTTCAATGAGGAAGCATCCTGGGTACTTCATTCTGGCATTCAACCTACTAGTTGCTCTTTTTTGAACAGGGGAAGAATGTTTTGTTGTTGCTCTTCTTTCCAATTAAAATATATTTTCAAGGAAGCTGTGCTGGTGGTCACAGAATAATACTGTGGTGTGACTTTTTATACTATCCTGTGGAATACTGGACCTGATGTCTTCTCAAGTTACAGTCAGCCTTATGACAGAGCATGTGACATTCACATGGATATCAAGTTCCAGTTTCTACTCCATTACATCTGTTGCGATTCTCTCCCACTTCATGCATACAAGGAAAATGAGATTGAGAGAGATGCCCCCTTTCAAGAAGGATAGTAAAGAAAAGCCATCCCCTACATTACTGAACTTTTTTTACAAGCATTCCTTCACTGTGACAGAGTAATAAGTTTTACCACTGTTTCCCTTGCAGGAAAGATCAGAGACTTTTAATGTATCTTCTAGCAAAGGCTGGTGGTACTAAGATTTCATTGACCTTGGACATCAAAGGAACAATTTATGTGACTGCTAAAACAATCAGCTGACAAACATTTTACCCCATACTTTTCTTTGCCAGAGGGTAATGGCAATGAAGCAGGAAAAAACTCCCAACATCCCCTCACTTCCGTAAGTGTCTGTGGCGCCAACTTATTATCTGCCAGAAGACACTTTATTGTAATATTTATCATGAGGTATTATGCAAACCAGGCCAGAAAATCACCAGAGACAGATTTATTTAAATAGGTATTTTGTACTACTTTTGCATTTAGCAAACTGATAATTAAACTCTGCTGCAAAATTTAAAGTCGGTTTGGAGCAAACAAGTAATTACTAATCTAAATTGTTAATATTGAGATTGTGGACATTTTTATCATGTTTAGCACAGCTACAGGGAAAAATAACTAGATGCAAAATGGACTCTTGGGGGATGTTTAATCTGAAGAAAACTGAAGTGACAAAGATGTCTGTCTTTCTCAAGGTCTTTTTTATGGGTAACTTATTGCCACAACATTGTGAGCACACCATTAAAACTCTTAACCATGAAATATAATAGTGACAAGCTGGTCACATCACTTTGCTATGAATGAAACTAATCATGTTACTTATTAATCACAGTAGTTGTGGAAGTCCTGTCTTGTAAAATAATGGCAATAAGCTTTATAAATAAACAATTTTGTAAATCATGCATGTGCCAAAGTTGTATTTTCTCCTTTGTATTTCGTCTCAAAATTATCAGTTGGTTTACTGATGACTACAAAAAGAGAAGGAGAGAATAATAAACCTTTATGAATGCACTAAACCAGAAACTCTGTTCCTGCTTACCTTCCTTAGGGGCATTCACCAAGTGCCCATACGCACACAAGAGAGCTTCTCTGTCTGTGGCACCCAACTCAAAAGAGTTCAGTTCCCAACTCTAATTAGCTGAAATATGCTCCGACAGCAGTCCTGGATTCAGTCTTCCAAATTCAGGAGAAATCTGGAGTTTGCATGGCACCATACTGAGTTACTGCAGTCACAGTTAATGTAGACCTTTTGATGTATTCAAGAAAGGATCTGCTGCATTCATGAAGCAAGTTATGCTCTATTTCACAGGGTTTTTTTGCAGAAAATAACAAAGAGAAAGCAAGTAATTCTTTTGTTGTTCAATCGTGAAAGATGCAAAAGCTGAGTAAGGCGACTCAAATGTATTTGCCACTTTACATGAAGGAGCTGTTGCCTTTTTATCTGTCCTTGTGATTTTATTTTGATTTGTTAAATGTCAACATATAAATTATATTGCCGAGCATCTCTCTCAGCACAGCCTGTTAACCTAGTGAAAAATCATTGCCTTAAGTGCAGGACCATTGTTGTCATCATCCTCTATGGATATTCATGTTTAGCTTGTTCCACTGTCAAACAACAGGCATGGTGTTGCCCAAGGGTTACAGTTCCTACACTGAGTTAATAATTCCCCCTGGATTACATAGATATGCCAACTTCCATTTGTTAAATAAAATAAAACTTTTTCTCCCCAAATATCATACCCTCTCTGGTGGGCAAGAACACATTGTGCTGGCTATTATTTTGACATAATAGATTACGCTATACTATTGTTAACTATATCCGGATTTGCCAAATTGGGTGGATCAGTAGTCTAATTCAGTATAAGGCAACTTCTTTGTCTCTCTGGGTTAGAGCAGCACCCTTTGTACCTTCTTTACCTTGTAAAACTCTGGATCATGGTAGTGTAGAAAAGGCAATACATCAGACATTGAGGAAGAATTCTTATATAATTGCTTAAGGCAATACAATTCATCTAATAAACTGAACTCTACAAGAGCATATGCTACAATCTTTACTTTTTAAAGGGCCACACAAGATACTGCTGTGACGAGCCGACACAAGTTAGTTTTGTGGTGTTTTCGCAAGTTAAGAGTTGGTTCTATGACACGTTGAAATTGAGTAAACCAATCCAGAAGTTATGCCAAAATAACACAGATAGAATTGGTAAGTAGGGCTGGGCGATATCTGGTTTTCAACTCCATGATATATCAGCAGCTAAACATTGAGACAGCAGCTAAACATTTTGAAACTGTTCTCATGATATGGTCTACAAACCAGTGTTGGACAATGTATGAACACATCACCCAACCCTACTGGTAAGGTCTTTAGAGACTGTTGATGCAGTAAATTAGGAATCCTAGGCTGTTTCTTCATGCACTTGTTTCTTTTCTAACAAAAATGCATTGAAGAGTTGAACAAGACATAGTTTTAAAAAGAATCTTAAGATTTCTACCAGAAATTGGAATAATTCAACTTCATGTTAAGGCTACCAGAAACCTAAATAAAAAAGCCCATAAAGAATTACAGTGATGTACCTATTTCCTTCTTCAGAACCAGGAGGCTTGCTTGAAGAAAACTGTGCAGAGGACTTGCATTTAGCTAATGGATGTGTAGTTTCCAAGAAGACAAAATGAGAGCAGAAATAGATGCAAGTTCTGCAAAACCATCAGGGAAAAAGAAGCAAGCATGCGGTCTTCAAACATAGAACTATATGCCTGACCCAGTGCATGAAGGAGTTGTGACATAATTTACAATTAAAATTTACAAGAAACATGGAAAGTGGAGCGGTGTCAAAATAGGAATTATTTAGGAATCCACAACACTATCCAGGGAATTACTGTAGTGACTTTCTTTTTTATCCCACGCTGTAACAGATCGAGCTTAATTGGCTAATAAAGAGAACTACTATGATTAAACCAAAACAAGCAAAAAGCAAATTTAAAATAAACAGGAGAAAAACCAAATTTTTAGCAGCAATGAATTCATGAATTTGTTTTCTTTTTCCTCTCTTACTATTATTTAAAGCAAAGCAATTGCTTGGTAGGGACTATAGTACTAAAGCTTTGCTGCTGTCAGCTGAAAGTAGCCTGGGGTGTTTTGAGTTGCTTTGAGGGAGGGAGGCACAGCTTCAGCCTGAGTTAGCTGTATGATGTTGGGCATTAAAAGGCCCCAGTCAGTTTTGAGTACACTTAAGCCCTTCAGAAAGCAGCTCTAGAGGTTTTAACGCCTTTAAAAGAGTCAGACAGATGGCTGAAGGAAGATAGCCAGAATAAGCAAGGGAAACTCCTTTTTGGCATTTGCTCTCATATGGACCACCCTAATGCAAATTCCTGGAATCAAAGCTAAGGTAGCATTTGAAATTGCAACCATGAACACGTCTTTTTAAAAGTTCAGGCAAGCATTTGAAATAAAAAACACATCAGTTTTCAGGCATTAGGCTGCTTGGTAGGTAGACTTAAACAGACCCACATGTTGATGTTACTGAGAATTATGAGCACTTGAAGCACCTGCCAATATGCTGTTTTTCTAACCTTGGTGAAGACTGCAATGCACAGACTGCAAAGCGTCCAATAGTTAGTCTAGGAGCTCCACAGGTGTAGAGCAGTAGGAATAGTACATTCTCTAAATAAAGGGAGGAAAGCAATACTGCCCTGCCTCTAAATTAATATATGTATTGATATACAAATTTTTAGAATATGCAAAGTATAATGAATAAATACACTTGTATAAAAGTTTATAATTTGTATGCATGAATGGGAGGAGCACATGCCAATTAGAGAGCACAGGGAGAGAACTCCCCATCTTTCATCCAGCATGATTTATACATTGTTGGAAAGCTCCCTCCTCTGGCTGCCTCAACTAGGTAGAACAACTTCAGGCCTGTTCCACAGTCCTGTGATCCGAGTTGAACCCATTAAATTCCATCCCAAATACACTGAGCTGCGCACTGAACCCACTAATTTGTAATGCAGAGCTTTCCAAACTTTTCATGTTGGTTAGACACTTTATAGACATGTATCATTTTGCGACACAGTGATTTTGCATAATTTCATGAAATGGTAATTCACTTTTACTAGCAAACCGGAGGTGAAACTAACCCCTTTCTAGCTCTGTGGGGAGCGTTCATGCGACATGCCTGCACACTGCAGCTGACACACTAATGTGTCATGACACACAGTTTGGAAAGCTCTGTTGTACTGGCTGGTTTGCATATGGAGATGTCTGCTGACAAAATACACAACATCTGAAATAGCCACATCATAGTTGGAATGGTGAAGGAAGTGCTCCCTTTTCTAGATGTTTTATGGCAATATATTCCATATTTTAATAAGTATGGTGTGTGTAAGAGTTTTATTATCCACACTTTGGGACAAGTCTTGAATGGAAAGCTTGCCAAGTGAACTCAGAAATGAGTAAACATCTAAGTGCGTACTTTCTGGGAAGTATGTCCTTTCTGTAAATAAAAAATGTGAAGGATTTCCAGACCCATCTACGATTACTTCCCACTGAAGACTCTTAAGCTGCAAACTTGGGAACATTATGACTTGGTGCTTCTAAATATGCGAATTGACTGGTAGGGTGTAAAGAGGCTTGTTGTGAAGGAAAAATCAAACAAAATTCATTTCTAAGCTGCACAAGTATTTTCTTGGCATTGCTCAAAGGCGGCCTGTGGTTTAGAAAGGTCTGTGGTGCACATTGCCGTAGTACACTTGCTGACTAATGCTCTTTTAACAAAATATAGATCTGCTTCCTTGGGGGCGAGGGGGAATCAGAAGAAATATAAGAAGGTGATTGGTCACTAATCTGACACAGGGATTTACTTCAAAAGGAATCATTAACAATCTCTTGTGATGGGGCTTATATTTTACAAAGCACCGTCTCAGAAACAAGCAGTTGTGTAGCTCCCAGAGTATGGAAGGACACCATTAATTACGTAGCTTTTCTCACAAGTTCTCTCACAACGCAAAGACAGAAAAAGATTTATCCAATCCATGCTCATATATCACTTCAAATTTACTGGTATTCAGCTACACAAGGAAAACCCTCCAGTACAATTACATTTTGTTTTCAGTCTTATGACTTTTGGGACAAAGTTAATTAGAAGAAGGTCCTTTTAGGATGCAACCATATTAAATCAGAGAGTGACCTGAGAAAGGTCAGATATAATACTGCTCACAACTTATATATCAATATTTTTATCTTTAGCATTCAACTGTACATACACATAGACACAAAACGCTTTCATCTTTAAGGAAGCAAAAAGACCAAATACCTTCTCTCCATCCTCCATCTGGCTGTTCTGATTAGTTAGACTGACTATTGGGCCAAGCTGAGTATCACAAAGAAAACTAAAATCCACATTTTAGTTTTAGGAGGAGATCATTCACCAGCTTTACAGTCCTTTGATATTTCATTCCAAGTTGGCCGACTCTATTTGCAAGACGAGTTAGAAGACCAGTAACTTCTGGGATTTCACTGCCTGCAACTACAAACTGAAAGGGGAGAAAAAACAACAGAATTGAGAAAGTAGAAATGCTAGTATTTAGTAGAAAATTACACTGTAGAAAACAAAGAAAAAACAACCAGGGAAACCATCCCAATCTACAGCACGAAGAGAAAAAGCTCTTTGGGTTTTACAACAGAACAGAACTGTCTTCAAACTGCACACAGACAGGCAGCAAAGTGACTAGGGAAGTCATCTCCAGTGCTTCTCTAACTTCCACACATAACTTGGGAGAAAAGCCCATTGTAGCACTGCAGGCACCATCACCTCGCTACCTTCAGCAGCACATGGGTCAGTGAACTGACAGGGATAATAATCCCCATCTCTTCCACCCCACCCCCCATCTCAGAAATAAAGCCCTTTGGAGCCTTGCAAGAAGGCAGGCAGCAAAGCAACTTTCTACCCCTCTAAAAATAAAGTGATATGGTGACCTAACTCTTTTCTCGGTTCTGCATTCAAACTAGAAATGAGTTCCTCTTCACAGAGGAGGGGGTTCCACAATGCAGTTCGCAACACATATTTAAAAATATTTTTAGGAGCACTCAAATTTTCTGAGTTCAATGGTTTTGAACCCGAAACAGCCTCGGCCCAGTATACCTGAAGGAGCACCTCCACCCCCTTCAGTCAGCCTGGACACTGAGGTCCACCTCCGAAGGTGTTCCGCTGGTTCCCTTGATGTGAAAAGCGTAGTTACAGGGAACCAGGCAGAGGGCCTTCTTGGTGGTGGAACACCCTTCAGATGTCAAGGAAATAAACAACTATCGGACTTTTAGAAGACATCTGAATGTTTGATGTTTTAGCATGTTCCGATATATGCTGTGAGCTGGCCAGAGTGGCTGGGGAAAATCATCATCATCATCACCATCAAACCAGAATTCTCCCCACCATAACATTAATCCAGGTGTAGGAAAATGGTATACACCACCTTTTGGTTTGCTCCACCAAGTGACACAGAGGCTGTGATGAGTGCACACACAACTAAGGCACAAGCAAGGGCTTCCTTGTTCACAATCGACATTCTGCAGAATTTTTATTTGTTCGCACTGGTAGGTATCTTGCTATCAGTAAAAAAATGAAGAGAAATACTTACATGGGTAATAAATGCTTTGGCTATTGTGTATCCAGTAGGAGTAAACAGCAGAAAGCTGATAATCAGGTGTGTAACTACCAGGTTGCTACTTGATTTGTTTTGTTTTGTTCCGCTGCTAACTGCAGTCTGCAGATCTGTGACAGAAATAGTTGGAGTTCTGAACAGGGCAGTCAGATGGTCACATACAGATCTTGCTTCCACCTGTTGAGAAGCATTGCAAGGAATAAAAGTTTGCAAAGTGAAAGATAAACATTTGTTTACTTGAGATTTGCAGAAAAGCACATAACTGATTCCTGAGCCAGTGACGGAGGGTCACAGAGGGAGAGATTCTGCATCGTTTACTTTCTGGACCACAAAGAGCAGAATGAAGATTTCAAAAGAACTAGAAACTCCCCGCTTCTGGTAGTCTTGAAATACTAAGCACCGAGGACCATGATACAGGGTTTGACCTCTCTCTTTTTTTGGTAAAAGGAAATGGTGAAAGTCACAAAGTGGAATGAAGTTAGGTTGTTTTATTGTGGGGGAAAGAACAGAAGGCTCTTTGAGAGCTCATGACAATACAGCAGCTACAAATCAATTAATCCCAGTGCAATCTGACCTCGTCTGATAAAAAAATCTGATATGAATCCAGGGGGGGGTTGGTTTCCTTCTAGTATTGTTTAAAATACACCCCCCACACACACACCTTCCCCTCTTGGAGCAGCCAGAACAAACAGCTTCTGGAGCCAAAACAGAGGCAGGATTTGAGAGTCTGTGCATTAAAGGAAATTATTGGCTAGATCCTAAGAAGTATTACCTAAAAATATTTGCTACATAAAAGGAACGGCAGGAAATGGAAAATATCTCCTTCCTGGCAACCCTAAACACACTAGTTTTAAGCAATTTATTTCCGTATTGTGTCTTTCCCCCTCTGTTAACATTTATAAATATGCTTCCTGATTCAAAAATGTCTATGTCATTGGCCCAACGAATGCGGCAGGCTGCATTCTGGACCCTGATTTCTTAACTGGGCAGGAAGAGGGCAATCTGAAAGTGGGGGATATTGACATCACCCCTTGTCATGGTCAGATTTAGGCTTTCAGCACCTTCTCCCCTCTGCAGCGGTGGAGGACTTATCAGGATGGGCTGCCATCATAGGCTAATGGGTCCATTGGGTTTCCAGACAGCTATAGGGGATTTTCTGGCTGATATGACTGGTGCTTCTGTCAAAGCCCTGGCTGGGACACCCAAATAGCTCAAGCCATTGACGTGATCACCCCAAGCGTCTTTCTCTCACTTCATGGAACCCGTTTAGTCTCCTGGTATACCCCAGAGCTTAGGATGAGGAAACAAGTTGGGAGACAGTTTGAACACAAGTGGAGGAAAACTCTGTTCGAATGAAATTGAACGCTAGTGAGGACTAGTGGCAGGGAAGGTAACAAAGTAGGCTCCTTGCAATATGGGGTGGTCCCTGCCAGCTTGAAGGAGCCAGGGCTAAAACCACTCCTCCATAATCCCTCCCTGGTCTCAGAAAATCTACAGGTCTATTTCCATTCTGTAATTATACATAAATTGATTTCAACATTAATGTAACTTCTGGCGCCCCCACAACATGTATATAATGACTGCAGTTTCACTCTTTTTATTTTGCCTACTCAGGGGTTAAAATTCTCCTCTTTTTCTCCTCTCTCTGGAAACTGCTGCAAAACCACATGCTTAAAGAGTTTTTTTTTCTTTTTTATCCTTAATTTCAGTTTTGCAACTGAAGAAAAAGGGGTGTGGGAGGAGAGAGTATTTACTGGAAAGGGTCAAGTTAGGGCATGAGCGGTTAAAGAAATTAAAAGGTGTAAACAGAACTAACCCCTGGCAGCATTTTAATGAAAGAAGACTCCGTAAGTAAAGGAAGTGACAATTAAAATATCCAGAGGTTACTATTATTTTGTGGTGCCCATAATGAAGGTGCCAGGCTCACCTCTGTAGTGCAATTTTGCATCAAGAGAAGACTGCATTCTAGTGTCACTGCATTTTTTACTACTACTGTCACTACCATTAGAAGCAGAACTATTCCCTGAACTTCAGGGAGGCCATTAATGTACAGAAAACTTACTGTGTACACTCTTACTTGTGCAAAACACAAGAGGCACATAGAGGTATTAATAAGCACACATACTAACATGGAACATATAACTGCTATCACTTAGCAGGTCACCGGAGTCACAGCTGCTGCAGCCCCTGGTTCTGTCCCTCTTTGCCTTTGGGCAGTGAGCACATAGTGCACAGTCAGGCACAGACCGCCCAGTTGCCAGAATTCAAAGGAATGCCATGGGATAAAGTTGATGGGAACATCCATAATGGACTAATGCAAAGAGTATACATTACCCTAGAACAATGCCAGCTGTTGGCAAGGGGAAGAAATAGCCCAACATAATTGTGTTTCATTTATTTTTAACTTAAATTATTTTAGTGAGCTTTCTGGATAAAAAGTCAGGATAGAAATCAACTAATTGGCTAACTGAATAATACCTCCCATGTCTTTATATGAAAAGGGTACTTGGCGGTAAGTCAGAATGCCTGCAGCTCCTTTGTCACAAGATCACTATGATTTCTAAAGGTATATTAGACAGGAAAGGTTAACCTAACGTCACTGCTATTGGTGATAATGGAAGAACAGTCTCATTACCACCACACAAAGTTTTAACGTGATCATACTGTGAGACCGCCAAGAGCTATACAATTTTACTAGTAAATGATTCAAGAGTGACAACTGACGCTGTAGAAAGCTAGCTGAATAGAGATTATTACATTATAAATGCTAAATGGACAGATAGCATTTTATTCACCTGCCCTACTAATAGTCTAATCCTCAGAGCTGCTGTTATTTTCCACTACTGATACAGCAGAGTTGCTGTGGCCAGCAACAGGCTTAATAGAAAGTCTTGTGACTGGAAATTTTAATGAATGGAAGATCCCTAGAAAGAATCTCTAAGCTTAAACCAGGAACAGGGGACATCTGGGCCACGGGCCAAATTAGGTCTGCTAGGGGTCCTAATTTGGCCCAAAAGGCCATTCTCTCCAAGGCACGGCTGCCTGATGTCATATGAAATCAGGTATAGGGCAGGCAAAGCCATGACTGCAAATGCACTCCCAATTATTCCTTGGCAAAACTGTGTTGCATTCAGTGCCTTTTAAATTTCCTGCCAGAGGCAAGGCCCACTTTCCAAGCTCCTGAATGGAGCCAATCCCTGCAGAAAGTGGGGTTTGCGATCAGGACTGAATTTCAATTACAGCCTTTACAGCCTTGGCTTAAATAACAACTGTGGCAAAATATTTCTTCTATACCACAATGCCTCACATTTCAGACATATGGCCGATTACTGAATTCTCACACGCATAGATAGAACTACCCACCATTGTTTGAGTTCTCCGCCGATTCTCTTCACCTGGATAATAGTAAAATGCCAAAAGCCACAACAAAGCATCTGAGGATTCCACTTGTGACAACAACTGTTCTGCTGCGATATCAGCCCATTCTCCAAAATGAACAAACAAAAACCAGTTCTCAAAGAGGTCTCCACAATATCTGGAATAGCACAAAATGTATTTCAGTTTTTCCATTAATTATAATTTTAAATTTCATCATAGATTCCCAAGAGGTGCTCATTTGGAACCTGTGCAGTCTTATCTGCACATGAGGCAAGGCAATCCATGGCAGTACAATAATAATATTTCATAACAGGGAAAGTAATTCCTTCAGCAGAGAGGTATCTAGCAATTAATTTCCAATATGCACTTAAATAATAAAAAAGATAGCTCACAAATATTTTAGACATTTTTTCTTAAAACTGCACTTTGAAAACTGTCTTCTGCCTTGAACAACTTTTACATGCAAATGAAACACAAACTTTTGTTTCTCATTTCTGTTACGAGATTACAGTGGTACCTCTGGTTACGAACTTAATTCCTGAGGTCCGTTCTTAACCTGAAACCGTTCTTAACCTAATGGGGCCTCCCACTGCCAGTGCGTCGCTGGCACACGATTTCTGTTCTCATCCTGGGGCAAAGTTCTTAACCCAAGGTACTACTTCTGGGTTAGCGAAGTCTGTAACCTGCAGTGTTTGTAACCCGAGGTACCACTGTATAGTGTTTGAGGAGCTGGCCATAGTTATTTATTTATTTATTTGTATTTTATTTTAAATATTTTAGGCCACTTTTCAGATCAACTATCCATCCAAAGCAAAGCAAAAGATAAAACCTAACATAACACAACAACTCTTGACATTAAAAATATAGACAACATAACTGTGCAAGGGCCATAGCTCAGTGGTGGACCATGTGCTACGCATATAGAAAGTCCCAAATTCAATTCCTGGAATTTCCAGGTTAGACTGGAAGTGACTCCCTCCTGAAACCCTGGAACTCCACTGCTGATCAGCAAAGACGATACTGGTGGGGTGCACTTCCCAGAAGCACCCGGTTCATAGAGTTGGGGTATTTCTGGACCTGTTGCTGCTTATATGTACCGTCCAGACAACAGTAGCCAGAAATGCTTTTTACCAACTCTGGTTCACAAACGCCACCATTTCCTAGAGAAGGCTGACTTGATCATGGTAGTTTGTGTCCAAATCACTTCCAGTTATGCTAGTTTAGTTTCACTAACTTTGTATCTGGACTCAATTCAAGGTGTTAGCTTTTATCTTTAAGACTCTAAATTTAATTTGCTTCATATTTTAATGCAAACTTGCCCAATTTGCACTTTCTGAAATATGCAGACTGAAATACTGCTTAAAAGCAATGCAGTTCCCCAACCAAATAAGAGTATATAAAAATACACATATTAGGTGAAAGTATACATGATAGTGAATATATTAGTGAAAACAACATACAGAAATGCAGTATTGTAGGGGAATTTGCTTGGAGGGGGAAAGTGTTTTAAGAGAAATGCACACTAAAAGACTGACAAAATTTCATGAGGACATCTTTAACCCCCCACCCCCACAAACCAGAAACCAATACAAAAATGCAGCAAACTGAGAACTGGAAAAATGAGCAATTGAAAAATCATCACTAGGGAATGGCATATCTCAGGAATCATTTCCTTCCCATATGATCCTGGTCAAGGATTTTGCTCACCTTCTGAGCCCAGTCATGCTGTCGTTACACTCAAGAAAATCTGGCTTGCAGCAATGAGAGATTATGGCGCAAACCTCCCGTTCCTGCTTTGGCTAAACTCATTTTGTTTTGGGCTCACCGGCTACCCAAAAGATTAGCCACCAGGGAATGCAGTTCTTAGGCTGAAAAGGGTTCCCCACTCATGGTTCCAGGCAAAGAGACAGCTCCACCTGCTGTCTTTTTGAGCACAGAAGATGCTACCCCACTGAACTAAATGGGAAGCCCTTGTAGGCAAGAGTGCTCTAAGACGGCAATCTATGAATGGTCTGGGCTACTAATGTCTTCCCATTTGTTTAATTTCAAACTTGCCTTGTTGTTGTTGTTTTTTAAACCAATCCAGTAATAAATCAAAACTAAAGGGAATGAAATTTAAACCATCAAGCTATCCCAAGCCAATGGCATTCCCAAAATAAAAGAAAAAGGAAAAAAAGCCAAAAAAGAAACCATTGCTACTGTTGCTTACCCAGTGCACTTTGCTTCTACTGCTGCTTTGAGCATTTCTGCAATGTGGGTCAAGTGTTGATGCAAACCAGTAGCTGGCAAGTCTAAAAGATAAATATTAATAGGAGCCATTTGAAGTGAAAACCAAAATATGCACTATTTTGCATTAGAGAAAATTCTTAAGAAACTAGAGGATTTGTAATACAGTACATCAATCTCAAAAATAAACACAGCTGGTAATATGGAAAGCACTTCATAGCTGATCTTACCTGAAGGATGTTTAAGGAAAGCCATCACAAGTGAATGAGGATTATTAGGAAAGTAGGCCTTCAGTGGAAACTTAAGCTAAAACAAAGTCAATAAAAGTATCACTTATGGACTAGTTCTTAAAACTTGCCCCATCAGAAAATATGCAAATACAGCACAAAACATGCTATTCATATTGAAGGAAAGGAACCCTACAGATTGCATTCTTACAATGCCACAAACCTCACAACTTTGCTCAAAGTCCTCCTAGCCAACTTTTAAAAAATCCTTTCCATGTCAACATAGAACTGGTGAGTTGTAAGGGGTGATCTAGAGGGGAAAAACCATGATCCCAAGCTGAGAGTTGTATTTGATCCAGCGATCATTATTTGTTTTGCAATCAGTAACCCAAAAGCAAACCTTCCCTGGTTTGTCTTGGTTTCCTTCCCAGAGTGAGCTGGGAGGAAAGGAAAGAAATGCACAGTAAACTATGGTTTATGGCTAACCAAGATGTGTGAATGCAGCACACATGTAGATAGTCTAGCTTTGTAGCATTTTTTGTGAGAGTTGAGTTTTTCTGTAATATTACTATCTAAACTTTCTGAACATATCTGCCCACAACAATTGCATATGGTTACAAGACTAACATGTGGTACCCACAAGGCTGAATGAACAAAAGAACATTTTGTTTGCAGCAGAAGTTGTCCATATATTTTATATCCATATACACAAAGATTTGGAGAAATTCTGACTGCTTTGCAGTCATCCTCTACATTAAAGATTTGTGCAGAACTCAAGACATGTACAGTTAAAGAGCTGCAAGCACTCCTGCCTGCATGCCAAACCAACACCCAAGTATTTCTCTTCTCTAATAAAGAGTGAAAATAAAATCTCATGCAAACAACATATAGAAGATCTAGTTAATGTTTTAAAAAGAGCTTAACAACAAAGCACACAAACAACCTCTACAGCATAGTTGGCTCCTAGCTATTTGAAGGGTGTGTGGGATCTTGGATTACGTTCTCCACTCAGTCGCCCCCACCACCCTGAGGCTGCAAAATGTGCTGCTGCCATAGAAATAAAGCTGCATAAAATTAATGGGAGTGGCATCTGTACATATTAACTGAGACAGCTGCAATTTCAACTCTAATTTATACCTTTTGAAACTAAAGAGAGATTTAATCACAATGCTAATTAGTCAATTACTGTACTAGTTCCAGTAAGACCCATCTTTTCACTAACTAACAGTTCCCCCAATTAAATTTAAAAGTCACAATGCAGTATATGGTTCTCTGAAAAGTTTTATGGGAGTAAAACCTGAAAAGATTATGTGGCCCCAAACTAAAGCATCAGACTACCAAGCATGGATACTTTGGTTGCCTAAAGGAAAATGAAGTAATCCCAATGGTACTACAGGTACAAAACTATAGGGAAGAATCAGACGTTAAGAAGTAGGGTCAAGTTGTTACAGTTTTTCTAGGTATAAATCTAGAATAAATATTTATTCATTAATACTTGTTGAGAGAGAGTGTGTTTGTGAGAAAAGAGAGATCATTAACTAGTAGACATCCCTATGAGGTGGAAAGGCACGATAGATCCATGATGTAGTACAGAAATAAAAAGCATAGTTTTGTCAAATGGACAGTTTATTATAACTTGTACAAGTATATAATCTACAATTGAGAACCAATGCTGTGAAAATAATTTGTGGATTAAGCCTCCCCCCCCCCTAAAAAAACCTCTAACGTTTGATTCCATTTAAGACACCTCAGATTTATCTTGGCATTCATTTACTACAGCAGCAAGGCATTATTTTGCTCATTGTATTCTTTTAGCACTTTGCAACCTAAAATTGTTCTTTTTATACTACATTTTGAAGCATCTCATTTAAAAAATAATAATGAAAAATGGAATTCAACTAACCTGCTTATTATTCTTGTGGTATGCTTGAACAAAGCACTGTGTAAATACCTGCATTACGGTCATTACTTCTGGTGCTCCATCGGTTTCCAGCAGTGCATTCCTGAGCAGCAAAAAGTTTAAGTATGACAGGTCAGATTATGAGTGTGCCAATCATGCAACCATTAATTGAGAGAAGGTAAAAACAAATGAGAGCATTCTTCCCATGCCTTGGGCTGTGGTCTCAAACCTATCTAGCTATTATGCAACCTGGGAAATAAAAACACTAACTTCACTTTGCTTCTTCTTCTTTTCTTTTTTTTAAATGAACATACAAATACCATTCTGCAATATAATTGCTGTTATTACAAATCCAATGTCAAGCTACAATTGTTTTACCTTGTTTTGGCAACTGCAAACCCTCCAGCTACAACTGTAAACACAGTATCTAGTTGCTCCGTTTCTTACATATTAAATCTCATACTAGAGTTTGCTCTGGAAGCAGGGACATGAAAGGAAGAAATGGCACAGCTATTGTTTAATGGCATCAAACCTCTGAGCTCATCCCCTGGCTCTGGTTAAACATGTTTCCATCTTCCCTAATCCTCATTCTCCCAACTCTTCAGCGTATCTGTTTTCGCTGTCATATTAATACTGTTGATGCGCAATACGACATTTTGCATGTGGATTACAATTTATTTGTGTGCACTAGGACATTTCCGCTCTCATTCCCCCATCTTGATTTGTAAGTGGTTCATTCTCTTCAAGTTTACTTGGAGAAAGCTTGGGCAACCTTCCAACATTCATCATAAGCTTTGAAAGAACTCATCTGATGTCTCTGCTACCTCTCCTCACCTGGTCTCCAAAGGTGAGAGCTCACCCTTAGTTCCCAGGCTTCCAGTCTGCAATGCCTGCATGCTCAGTGTCGACCGCCAAGGAGAACTCTGGACACTGGTTTTGTTTTTAAAAATCTTCCTTCTAAGGAATTGGGAATTTCCCCAAATTCCTATCAACAATGGAGGTTCTGAGCATCTCATAAGTTCTAACTGCAGATAAAAACAACAGGAACTTAGGGCAAGCTCTCCTGCTGCCAGTCTTTGCTGCTACAGGTTTCCTTCCCCATCCTGCAGCTTAGTATGTCCAGAAAGTAGGGAGAGGAGAGGAATGAGCAGCAGAAAACTCTAGAACTGATGGAGGGTTACACCACAAGCAAATCCAAAACAGGGAGGGGTAAATGGTCTTGTTGGAAATGGCTCAGTGATTTCTGAATTGTTGAGTGGGGGAAGAGTTCACTTTTAGCACGTCCATATTTTAGCAAGGGATTTGCTCCCAAAGCTCCCTCTCAAGTTCAGAACTCAAAGACAGCCTCATTACTGATTTGATATCCCTTGAAACTATCTGAAATGAAAATAATTGTAAAAGAAAACCACTTCCCTCAAGATCATTCAAATTTCTTTTCCTGAATATTCCTTGCCACTTTTGAATTCTACAACTTATTTAGTTTTCATGGGTAGATAAATTTCAAAAACCAGTATCTTTGTGGCATGTAGTGGAATCAAACAATTAAACAAAAATGGATTCTCTTATACTTGGACATGTGTGGGGTGGGGGCTGCTATGATAAAATGTGTATGTAAGAACCTCAAGCACAGGCTGGTTTTTCTACTATCAGTTATACAACATCTTGCATTTAATTCTTTGCCTTGAATAGCCAGCAGTGAAACTAAGCTGCGTATGTTGTTCTGTGGATCAGATTCTTGATATTAAGCAATTCTTCATAATTTTGTGAATGCTATCCCAAGATGCACCATATTTAATATATGGGAACGCTGGGACATTCTAATGCAGTTCTATATTGTTTACTGATTTGGGATGGATAGGCAAAATCCTTCCACATAAATTGTATGTAATCTTACTTGAAAATTTCGTCTATAGTTCTGAAGACAGCTGGATGACATGCAGCTTGGTCCTGTTGCAAATAACAAAAGAACAAATAGGATAGTTTAGACAAAGCTTGTATCATAAACTCAACACAAAGCAACAAGACAAACAGCTGGTCACCAAAGCATGTAACTCTAATATAGTTCTCGATAGATTGGAGCTGGTAGTCCGAAACAATAGTAGGGCACCAGGGTGGAGAAGGCTATCTTAGTCCAATAACTTAAATGTGCTTCTTCTCTCCCACGATGCAGTGACTTCAGGGGAATGACTGAGACTAACAGTGACGTTAAGCAAGTGAGGATGGTTTGTTATAATAAAAATGGAAACAGGAAATTAATTATGAGAGCCTGGTTGTTTTCAAGCTACTGAAATTAGTAAAAAAAATTAAAAGATGCATAACTTCTAGAGACCATGATGCAATCCACTACTCCCCCCCCCCAAAAAAGGAGAAGAGAATCTAGTAGGGTCGCAATTTATATTACTGTTAACATGTTAAAAACCTAAACAGCGGGGGGTGGGAGGGACCCTTTCCAAGCCTGTTGTGTTAATTACCTAGTCTTTGAATTTCCAAGGACAATGGTTTAAACTTTCTAACTTCATAAAACACTTGACACATTAACTCACCTGCTATGGAACCCTTGCGTGTTGCTGAGGATTCTGAGTGTTCTAGGGTGTACACTTTATTCTTGTGGGCTATCATACAGGGCTTGGCAGAATGGGGAAGAAGCATTTTTCAGCAAATTCCCCTCTCTTGCAGCCCCTCTTTCCTAATCTGCTCTGGAAGGCTAAAGCAAATTGGAAGGGGGCTTAGAAAGAGTATTAATTGACCTAAGTTGATCATGGCCATACATTTCCATGGGTCTATTCCGAGCAATGTGGCCCCATACTTGTGGGTGGCTGTTACCAAACCTTTAACAGGTGTAAAAGTTTTCCCCAAAGTACCATTGCTTTTCCCAGGGTTCGTTTTTCATATCCTTTATAGATTTGAATTTTATTTCAAAAGTCTATGTAACCAAATTCATAGGAGGCAAGTAAATATCTGAAATGATGCTGTCATGAGACTTGTTTTGGGTGTTTAACAATATGATTTAGTAAAAGTCCTGTATCAATTTGGTTATTAGCTAAAGGCTGTTTCATCTGAGATTTATCAGTGACTGTCAGAGGTTATTTTTAACTTTTACTATTATTCTCAAAGTTAAAAATTAATGAATATCAGCATTCAAAAGATACTAATATTTACAATACACAAATTCACCTTATTGATGCAAAGTCACTTTCTTATACTTATTTTTTTGTTTCTTTTTAAAGAAAATCAGCCACAGGATAAAAAGATGGGTTAATGGCTTTCCAGACAGTTTTTATGACTAGCTGCCCCAACTTGGAGCACTGAGCAAACAGAAATTGTTCCATCCAACTTTCATGTTGGGAAAGCTCTACTCCAAGTGCTCAAAGCAAATATTCATGTAGCCAAGCCAGCTACACAGGGGAAAATATTTTGAGGAAGTATAGATCTCACAAAGCATAAAGGCGGAAATGAGAAGAGAACTGTTAGTCTAAACATCTTCTCATTTTTCCTCACATGTCACTATCGTATTGAAAAGATTACATGTCACCTCATTTTCATGTTGTACTCCAGTGTTTTGCCATATAGTTGCATTTAAGTTATCATATTAAATGTATGCCACCTAGTGTTCATGACTATTCACAGCTGGCTTTATCACATATTTCTAAAAAAATAAAATAAAATAAAAATTACAGATTGTTGAAGAACTGTCATTTCCAAATTCCTTTTGAAAGTGAATTGGGTGATATATGTTAAAATGACAAAATGTAGGCAGGAGGTGTAGTGCCTTTCTTGCACACAGTAACTGCTACTAGGCTGCTCAGTTTCACATATTTGTACAATTTGGAGGCTGGTGGTTTTCATATTATTAAGGTTACCACCACTATCTTTTTTAACCATACCATAGAATCTTATTTACTAGACAGCCTTTAACACTTCCTTAACTTTAGCAATGGTCCTGCATTTTTACCTTTCTTTGCCAAGAAGAGTAGCACGCACCCGCGCGCGCACACACACACACATATTTAAATACAGTAAGGAAAAAGTTGATCCATGACAAAATGTTACACTGTAGAGTGCTGCCATTCAGGATTCTAGCCACTCCCCCACCCCCAATAGTCAATTATCACTGTGTAGTCACTGAGCATCCTCAGTTCTTGTGGAATGGTTTTGTGGTTTCCCCCCCACGGGGTCCCCCCACTAAAGATTTTTTGCACTTTTTCAAATCTTGTGGTTCCCCCAAGCCTACTGATAGCTCCTTTGTGTGGGTGGATGGGCCACATATGGATCAGCACTCGGAGAACTGAGATTGGTAATAAAAGTGTACAAGTGGGGCCCTGCAATGAAATGTTGCACTGTGGGTTGCTTCTGTTCAGGATCCTAACCATTCCATTCACACATCCCCTATCCCATTTTCCCTTTCTCCTTCACAAGTATGTTTCATGGCCACTGAGCATGCTCAGTTCTGACAGCTGCCTTCTTACAAAATGGGTGGTTAGTTTGACTATGCAAGTGCCAAAGTGAACTATGTAAGTTCAAATTCCTTTTCAGCTGTGAAGTTCTCAAACTAATCTACCTCATAAAGTTGCTGTGAAGCTAAAACACCAGGCTTTGCTGGACACAAACAACTTAATAAGTAAGCTTGATGATGGCCATACGTAATTTTAGTTTGCAGAGTCTGCAATATCAAATGCATTTTGGAACCAGTCAAGAATTCTATGTAAGATTAACTAATAGCTTGGTTTAGCTAGCAATAAATTGATGTCACGTGGACTTGCACTGCACTGCAGTATCACCTGCATTGATTTTTGGTTTCTACAACTTTCTGTTGAAGTTAAGCTTAGCTGACGTTTAGTCTCAAACACTGATTGTGTTCTATTTGAAATGTTACAGTGAATGTTTACATGCTCAAAGGGTTCTTAATAGAAGACAGAAAATCTCTTAAGCAATACACAGTGTTAGTGGAATCTAAATAAAAAGCTGTCAACTGAAAGAATCTGACAAAATCTGCACAAAGTGAAATGTGACTTTATTTAAACTAGCCCAAGAGCATCAGAAACTGGCAGGTGCTTTTCCTTGTCAGTACCCCTAGCTCTATCTGAACTCCATCTTTTTACATGGGTAGCCAGGAAAGGGCAGAAAATAAAGCCTTGTGCTACACCAGGTTGTAGTGCATATTTAGCCAGTGAGCTATAAAGGCTTTTGTTCTCCTCTTCCCTAGTACCCATTGTGAAGGCACACTCATACTGCTGTCAGCTCAACTCTGCACCAAACACTGAGGTCACAGGAAGGGAGAAGGACCAAGTGCTCCTCTTACGGATGGTGGCACCTGTTTCAGAACTCTGAGGCAGAGAGATCTCTTCCCACATCTTTCAGTCCTGTAACAAAGCCACCACTGTCGCAGCAGCTGCCACCAACTTAGTTTGATGCAGACAGGATACGGGACAAGTGTGTTTACCAGTTTCTATTTAGCAATAGTAGCAGCTTCAACTAAAGATTCCAAGATGAGAGACCAGGGAGAGATCCCCACCCCGAACTGGTTACTTTACATTAACTTTTGTTGAAATAGCTGCTACCGGGGGGCCACTAGGGGGCGCATCGGAAGATGGCTGACAATAACATCTCTCCGACCCACACGAGGTAATTTGGAGGCTATGATGGGAGTAATTAGCCTCCCTACCCCCCCCCAGGATGGTGGGGGGGACAGCCCTTGCCTGCTGTGCCCTATACCACCCCCGAATTTGTGGGGATGGGGGCACTAGGCACAAAGCCCTCCTGTGGGATTCCGGCACTCCTGGACGCCGTCCCTGATCCGCGCCACTAGCTGCAAGAACTTCAAAAGAAACAATTTGGATGAAGGAATGCACATGTCTCAAGGAAGAAGGGAGAGTAAAGACTGCTAACAGAAGAGATCTCTGATAAAACAAGACAGGAATGAAACATGAGAAGATACGCCAAGATACGGTATGGCAAATGACTGATGGGGGAGGTGGGGAAAACTTTCCTTTCTTTCCTTATGTGATTAAACAAGAATCCCCTCCCTTCACGAGTCAGAATTGTCATTTTAAGGACTTAAGCTGTGGATTTAAGGCTGTGTGAAGATAAACTTTCGAACCAAAGCATGTTTTAAGAAGTGCGTGGAATGTATAAGGGCTTTGGAATGACGCAGTTAAAAATGCCGTCGCCATATTGGGAAGTTCTGTCGGAGGTCTTGAGTCTGGGAGGAGAGAGAAATAGAGCTGTTTTTATATTGTGGGAGAAACTCCTCAGTAGGACTTAAGAGCGACAGTTTTACGAGATCAATGATGGAAAGAGCGATGTTATCTATGAAGGTGATGATATATGGAAACCATCTCGATTTGAGGATTGGAAGAAGGGAAAATTCACACAGGATTATTATTGGTGTTTATCGGCTTAAGGAGACTATCAGAAGAGATCATAAAGAAAAAAGAGAAAATATATGAACAAGATGTGATGTGGAAACAGCAAGATAAGACTGGATAGAATTATGAATTATGAACTCTGTTTGGACTGATTTGGATTGATTTGGACATTAACGCAGTAGCAAGAAGATGATCAGAATCCCCCTTCGGATCTTGAAATATGGGTCCCCCCAACAAAATTTAAAATTCGGCTTTGTAATTCGGAATTTATGTGATGTGATCTAATTTGATTTGATTGGCCGGTTAATAAAAAATATTTTTTTTAAAAAAAAGAAATAGCTGCTACCATCAGAAAGCCGGGACATTTTGTCCACTTCTCTAGCAACACAACAAAACAGCAAAAATCTCATATTTGTCAACTCCCAAAATCCACAAGATTGGCATTTATGAATGTTGTTTTCCTCACAGTTGTGGAGCAATAAATTATCTTGTGGGCATATGAACACCTTGGAATCAGTTTCAGATCTCTTGACACAAAAGAGGCAAAGATATCAAGAATGAAAAACAAAATCACATCAAATCGAAAGCTGGGAACAGACTGTGTTTCAAAAGCAGTCGATCAGCTGAAATTAACTGGTGGATTGAGCTAAAAGTCCATCCCAGCAGATATATACCCATGTGTGGGCCACGGTCTCCAGTTTCTCATGCTATTATGCAAACAATTTTCATGCTGTTGCAAGTTGCACAAGCATCGCCTGCTGGTGTTACTGAACAGAGTTGGCCACAGAAGACCAGTGAGTCCAGCAGAATGCTTTTGCATTCATGAGAAAATCACTTTGGTGATACCTGTGGCTGGGCCTCAGTGCAAAAAGACTGCAACATTCATACAACTCATTTCTGACAATACCTGTAACTGTTTCCCTTCCCCATGCAGTTCACACAAGATATTTGCCTGCTTATTTTGGTATGTTTTATGCACACACCTTTAACCATCTGGAAAAAGAACTAGTGTTACCTACTCCTGAAAAGCAAAACAGTATTTATAGAGGACATTTCACTATGTGCAACCTGTATAACACTTATCTTTTGTTTTTATACTTCCTAGTAACTATAGAATTTCCATTACCAATTTCATTTTTTCCCAAGGGATGGAAACACAAGTAACAGCACACCACATAAACTAGAAGTTACTAGACCATCACACTTTAATTACATTTGGAGCCCTAATATAACAGTGTTGAGTATCATATTTCTTCCATAATAAAGCACAGCAGTCTTCCACTACCAAGACTAAACTTTAAAAGTTGCTGCTCTGTATACTGCTCAATGTTGTATTCTACAAGATGCGGATATATAACATTGTCCTACATCATTCAGGCAAAGCCCTATTGAAAATACATTCATGGTTGCATTAGAAATATTATTAATTACTGTCCTGGTTGCTTATTTATTTAAAATAATTGTAACTTAAAATAACAGGCTTATCTCTGGGATTATTTCTTTGGTTCTTAAAAGGACTATGGTTCTCTGAATATCCAATGGCAATCCAAAATTATGCCTATAGACTGGAACTGTTCAGACTTCCTTTTCACTTGAAGCAGTTTCATGGCAGGCTTATAGTGTGAAACCAAGGACAAAAGCACTTGGAATTGCAAAAATCTCTTGCCTGGTTATGAAACTGAAGTAGTTCTTCCTACTAGATGGGTGGGAAGGTAACCTGGAGGGGAGGCATATAACTGTCGAGAAACAAAAAGAATCCTTGCTTCCAAACCGCTCTCTCTTCCTACCCATCTTTAACTGGCTGCTCTGGATGATAGGGGCCCATCCCTCAGACCAAACAACCCTAATTACAGCCCAATTAGAGGCTTTTTTTGACAGATGCATTCACAATCAGTTTTAGCCAACAATAATATTGTGTTATTAAAATGTATAACAGGAAGTCAACTCATCAATAGGACTCCATGAACTGAAAACAGAGAGGTTATATATACCTTTGTTAGCCCTGAAAATCTTTCAATAAAAACAATTAAAAAATGAAAGTCACACCCTTTTTTCTTACTAATAATACTGCACTCATATATTAAAACCTTAAAGCCATGGATCATTATGCTATTTACTCTTCTACTTATTGCTAGGACTATATGGCCAGGTTGGCACATAACACTAAACCATGGTTAATGTAAACCAAGGTTTAGAAACTACCACCAAAGTATGGTTTATTAGCGTGGTTTATTCACGGTCAAGCCATGAAGCCACATTCAGATGAACAAATAAACCATGATTTAGTATTGCATATGCACAAAGCCTACAAGTACCACTTGGACTGCTTGCTCCTGAATATACGTATATTGTGTATTTTAGAAATATTTAAAGGACCTTTGGTACAAAAGGAGCAGCAAAATCTTAATAGTTTTCTAATGCCAGTACATCCCACTTACCAATAAGGAAGATTTTATCAGGCATGCCATCTCTTCCAGTGAACTTGGCTGAGTTGAGATTAGAATTTCAAGATTCTGCAGCACTGCTTTCTCCAGACCAGGCAGATGGCGAAGCCACAACTGCAGCACAGCAGATTCAGGCAAGAAAATCTTTTTTCTGTATTGGAAAAATAAATAAAATGTTCATCTCAGCCTACTATGAAACAGATGTCTTGTGACTGGCAATGCCCACCTCAGTAGCCATGCTGTGCCATAACAACGTAACAACCCTGCTACATCAGCCAAGGCCATATCTGGTCCAGCATTCTGGCTACAGTGGCTTACCAGGAAACCCACAAACAGGACATGAGGGAAATAAAGCCATTGTTCATGCCCCCCCAAAATTGTAATAGTGGTGGCCAAAAACAGTCTCAAATTTCCAAATGGGCCCAGGAGGTTGGGAACCCCTGCTCTAAGTTTCCAGTGTCTGGTGGTGAATGAGATTTTCTCCTCCTCCATTTTAATCTTAGAGTCCACATTCCTGACCACAAAACTGCCCTCCTTCCTTTCAAAAGAACATAAAATCATATGCAAGTCCAGAATTTCCCTTTTCATTGCCCTTTCATAATTGTTTCCAGTTGCTGTGCTAACTGAAGCAAGCTGGAATTAGAATAATTACAGAACAGTAAGAATAATAATTAGCAACCTTTTCTTCATTTTATGAACAATTTCCAACTTACTGCGAGCACACTATGCCCATGACCAGAAACATTGTTCTGTTCTAATGATGGGTGCTAATGTGAACTTTTTCTATGATTTATTTCTGTATATCATGGCATTACTGAAGTTGGCATAATTTAATATAAAAACATACCCCTGAATTCTAAACTATTTTAACCTTTGTACTGGTCCATATCTTAAATATGACCTGGAAGGCATGAGTAAATATTCCGATCTCTGAATACCTAAAATAAAGATCAGCACATGAATCTCGTGTTACCAGCAAAGTTTAACTATCATCTCTTATAGGAAAAAATGGAGTTTTGCACAGAAAATGGAACCTTCTGTGAAAAATAAAACCCCCCTTTTCACTCTACACTCTCAAGGACCAGCCTCACACTTCACTGGATCAGGGACCAAGAAAGGGAAGAGAGCGACAGTGTAGGCTTGTGCGTATAGTACATTGACAGGGAGAACCTAACTCTCAAACAAAACCATTGATTTAGGTTCTGCTTACTTCAGGACAGGTATACCCCTTCTCCACCCTTTCTCACATCACTTTATTGTGGGTACTGTGGCAAACAATCACACTCACTCTCCAGGCTTTTGGAGTTAGAACATCTTTTTACTCTCAAGATCAAGGTGGTATGCTGCCCACTTATATTGTAACTTTGCTGCCTAAAAGCAGCAGCCGTATACGGTTACTCTTATTCCAAGGAATAATCCAATCTTTATGTATTCCTCAGATGTGTGAACTTTTTGTGGGCACAAGGATGGGGGACATAGTCATAGTGGACACACATTTAATCTAACAGTTTAGGTTCTTAAACCTCTTGAGAGTGTGTGTAGGAATACATATGGGTTCTGCTGTACACCTTGTAACATTGCTTAGTTAAACTTGGATGTAATTAGGGTGGGAAATTAGGGTGTGATGGCTTGTTACTTTTCATTATATTATCTCTAGTTATAAGATCTCACCTTTAAGTTATTTCAGACAGGACCCCCACCTTCAGTGCATATTGAAGGTGCCTACTTTTCTTATTCCTTTAATCTCTGCTGACACCATTTAATTCTATATATTACCTTCTTTACCAATTATCACACAGTACCTAAGTTTAAGCTAAGAAACTAATAGATCAGGAGAGTTAAATTTAAAAAGTTAAATATGATTTATTAATATTTGTAATAGCAGATAATAGGATTATTAGCATGCTGCATGATAAATGATACTTTGGTTGCTATCTCCCTTGCATTAGTTCTCTTCCGTATTCTAAACCAATAGCCAGTTGCCCTTATCTTCTCCCCTCACAGGCTTTTTATAGATGACTTAACCTAAATTCTTCCTTCTGGTCAGTGGCTCACTGCTTCTTGTGGACAACTGTGAACAGGTAACAATCTGACTTTCACACTTCCAGGAAATGTTGCTGCTGTCTCCCACTACCTCCCACTACGATCTCAGTTTCAGATCGATTTCAGCCCATGGTCCCATACAGAAGGTTGTGATATATTCTATGTTAGCTTCATCATGAAGTTGTTTGAATTATTCAAACATTACATAGATATAGACTGCAGTTTGAGGGGTACATCCAGTTTTGATAGAACATACTTCTCTTGTGTGGTGTACTGCTTGCCTCTCTCATTGTGCCCTTTGGTGCATAAAATGCCAAGAGGCATACATTCTTCCCAAAACAAAGCAACACTTCTTATTGTTTGGGGTGTGGTCTGGCCCCTAATGCCATCATTAATGCATACACTGCGGTTTTGATAGATGTATGTTGAATCAGGCCTTCCTTGTGGCAGGGCAGGTGCTCCTAATAAAGTGAGCTTGCCTTTCCCTGTGGATCAGCCAAGCCCCCAAATAAATGTGATGCTATGTGACAAAACAGAGTATCTTTAAAACTTACTATGAAGTAGTCGACTTTTTTTTTTAATCAATTGGCTTGATCACTACACAAAATCATAACTTTGGTTGGCCACAATGACAATATAGAACCTGAGCCCCAAAATGCAAAACAACTCCTTTGTACTCAGTGTTGCCTGCTCTATCAGATCTTTCATTTCGTAGAAGGCAAGCCACCCACCATTTCACAGAAGGAAACTTCTCTCTCTGCCAGCCAACACTCCACCCCCTCCCAATGAAATAGCTTTCTTCCTCTTGCTGTTCACGTCTAGTTGGACGCTACCCACAGAGAGAACTGTTCTCTTTTCCAAGTGTGCTGACCAGTTAGAACCGTGGTGGTCTTAAACAGAAAGCTTGGACAGAATGCAGGAAGAATGAAATGAAACTTTATACTTTGTAATCTGGTGCTGAAGGGATTAGAGCGTCTGGCAGGTGCCCTGGTAGGTCTCTGTGGGTGCATCCAGGAGCCACACTCAGAATCCCAGACTTAAGAGTGCTTCTGTATCATCAGCATCAAAAATATAAAACCCACTGATGCAAAAGGCAGCCCAACAATGAAAACATCAGTCAGGAACCAGAAGACTCTCCTTTGCTTTCAAGAGGCCCGTGCAGAGCTTGTCTGAAGCCTGAACAGGAATCTTGTTAGAATACAAGTTAAAAACTCAAACAAAAAAGCAGCCAGTCCCTGGTGGGGGCACCCAGACAGCTTAGCCCTCCAAGGCCTGGGGCAAGTGAACCTGGCTGCCCACCACCACCACCTTTCAGGCACCTTTCAGGCTGCCTTTCAGGACATTCTGAGGACAAAGGAGAAGATGCTGAAAGAAAGAAACAGATCTCCCTTCAAGTAAAGGTGTGGACGGAAGCATGAAATGCAACAGGAGCACATAGGGTGTGATTAACTACTCCCTTTGCTTAAGAACAGAAATTGTCAATTAGAAGAAAATGTATGAGTTTTCAAAGAAGCTCAGTAATAATTCAGGATTTCTTAGAAAAAAATGTGCTAATAAATAATTTCCCTGGGGTTTTTTTGGCAAAGAGAAACCATTCACTATGTTCTCTCTTGTGAGTGGACTTGCATATTTTTCTATGCCAGAGACTCCTGTAATTCCTTGCCTGAACAATAAAAAATGCATTCACCTGCCCTAAACACCTCAGTTGATAGCTGGGTGGCAGCAGGCGGAACAAATTCAAAGACTCACCTGAATCATCACTGCAAAAAGTCACAGCAGGGTAGAATTAAGTAATGTGATCACTAAGAGATGCAATCCATAAGGAGAACATGCTCTTCCTGATCCACAAAATGCAATTCATGAGCAGAAATAAATTTGTTCACCTGTATCAACCATATAAGGTGGTGCTGTGGGTTAAACCACAGAGCCTAGGACTTGCCGATCAGAAGGTAGGCGGTTCGAATCCCCGCGACGGGGTGAGCTCCCGTTGCTCGGTCCCTGCTCCTGCCAACCTAGCAGTGTGAAAGCCCGTCAAAGTGCAAGTAGATAAATAGGTACCACTCCGGTGGGAAGGTAAATGGCTTTCCATGTGCTGCTCTGGTTTGCCAGAAGCGGCTTAGGCATGCTGGCCACATGACCTGGAAGCTGTACACTGGCTCCCTCGGCCAATAAAGCGAGATGAGCGCCGCAACCCCAGAGTCGGTCACGACTGGACCTAATGGTCAGGGGTCCCTTTACCTTTACCTATCAACCATGGTCAGGGGTCCCTTTACCTTTACCTATCAACCATACAGGAGACACAAAAGCCTAGCAAAGCGGGTAAGATCAAACAGCAGCCAGACATTCTGTGAGCCCATGTGCACTCCTATATGGAAGCATGTATATTAGCTACATAGAGGTGCTATGGAATGAATATATGCTGTTCCAATACAGTAGATATCAGAAGAATCAAACATGAAATTTCAACAGATGGTTAACCATAATTTCAATGAAAGGGGAAGTGGGGTGTTTTCTAGGCTACTTACTGTAACACAGCCTTATTCACCGCTTCTAAAAATTCAGCATGGAGGACCTCTTGTGATCTGTCTTCATGATAGCTAAGAAGCGCTTCCAGCAGTGGCATTACATCAGGCAAAGTAATAAGAGGTATACAGAGAAGGGATATGGATTTTACTCGTGGAGACATACTGGAGAAACAAAATAAGGTTTCTTTTGTAGGATGAAACGGTTATATTTTTACTTTTCTAAAACATTAAACACAGAGAACTAGAACAAATACCTACTTGTAGCTAAAAGGAAGACATTTTTATCCTAAGGACTAGCAAAATAAATAAATAAAATAAAAATAAAATAAATATTTATTTGAAATGCAGCTACATTCACAATACATTACATACCTCAACTACATTCATATGTTCAGGCAGGGTACACTCTTGCTCTGACAACAATAAACACTTGGACTTGTATAGAACAATGCTCAAGAGAACACCAGAGACGTATTACCCATGATAGAGCTTTCAGCAGATTCAAAGTGAAGTCCTAACTCAACAGAAATTTTGCTATTGACTGACATCAGGTGTGCAGCTGAAAGAAACATGGACTTTCTCTGGCTCTTTTCCATGATTCTGTGATTTGTGCACAATGCAATCTAATTTCCATGGTTTCCAAGTGGACAGACAAAAACTGTAAAATCAAGTCTCCAAGCAATAGGAGTATAGTTTCAGTAATGGAGATTACTGGAGAAATGCCCTGCATTATTGGAGTAGTAAAATCTACATTTAAAGAAAACAAAGCTCATTCAAATCTGCAAGCGTATATACAAGATGAGCTGCTGCATGACTTAGCTGCAGTGGGGAGCAGTAAAGTAAAAACCTGGAGCAGAACATTGCCTGCATAGCTATGGTTTGATATGGAAACAGATAACATTGTTTGAGCTGTGAGGCATGTGAAATAAAATATGCAAAGACAACCGGTCTGCCGCTGCCACTTGAGGCAGAACTGGTATTGGTTGTGTGAAGTGCTTTCCATCAACTGCCGAACTATGACCCTATCTGAGATAATCTGGTTGCAGTGATCTATCTATGCTTTGGTAACCTCAATATTAGATTACTGCAATGTGCTTTACCTTGGGTTGCCTTTGTAGACTGTTCAGTAACTAAATACTGCAGAACGTGGTCCCCCAATTGCTCACAGGCTCAAGGGAAGATTATCATGAAACACTGATTGGGGTGAGTTGCAGTTGAATCAAGTAAAATACTGAAGGATGATGCAATGTTCAATTAGCTAGTACATATGTCTGTGATTTTAGCTGGGAGAAAGGCGCCGTTGCAGTGCAGGTTGAGGATTCACTGTGAGCTGTTTTGCCAAGTAATATACTTACTACAAAAATAATGTTTAAGAACAGTTTGAAATAGACATATTTAATGTTTTTTTCAGTATAAGTGCTTTTCCACAAAAGAAACAGAACATTCATTCTAGTCATCTATATACTAAAATCACAGAAAGATAATACTAACCTTTGTTGTCTGTTAACTCCATTAAACTGATTTCTGCTGAGTTCTGTCACTAACGATAAGACCACCTGTTTAATAAAGTCAATCACATGTTACAAAGAAGGACATATTTCAGTGAAGGTTGCATCAGTAGTATTTTCTCGTAGTATTATGATGTGGCAAGATTTGGTATTGTATCAATTGGAGTGTTATTAATGAAAAATTAATAAAAAATATTTACAAAAAAGTAGTATTTTCTCGTTGTTATGATTTGCATCTCCAAGTGAATTAATAATCTCTGTACTTTTTTGTGACCTATGGTCTTGACCATAAATCAAGAACTGAAAAGAAACCATGGGTATTTATTTTTTATTTTAAAGACTTATACAGTGGTACCTTGGGTTAAATACTTAATTTGTTCCGGAGGTCCGTTCTTAACCTGAAACTGTTCTTAACCTGAAGCACTACTTTAGCTAATGGGCCTCCTGCTGCCGCCGCACCACTGGAGCATGATTTCTGTCCTCATCCTGAAGCAAAGTTCTTAACCCGAGGTACTATTTCTGGGTTAGCGGAGTCTGTAAACTGAAGCGTATGTAACCCGAGGTACCACTGTATCACACCTAACTCTCTTCAAAGAGACTGAAGGTGGCTAACAAGTTGTCCCTCTAGGCAGGGGAGGCTAGAGAAGTGCTAAGTACTTTCCCCCTTCTCACTGTCCTTGTACTCTTTGCAAGGTGAGGGAATGGTTATCAGACATCCTTGACAAATAAACTCTAGCTAAGAAGTTGTTAAGTCGCTGACTTTCTCTTAATCTTGTGTGATTTTGTTCCTCCATCTCTCAAGCTTCTATGGTAACATAATGTGTCAATTGGCTTAGAGAATGGCTCTGAACTAACACACTGAATTTACAAAGGCATTTTGCATGCTTCTGAAGCACTCCATGAAGGCAAAGATGAAAAGGGGCACTTGCCAACAGTTGCCATGGCAAGCATGGTAAGCACATTTGTAGGCTCCTGATACAATCGACCATGCTTGTAGCTAAAGGTTAAATGTACTAAGTACTCACATTTTCAATTAATTTAGAATAGTAATCCGCAGACGTGAACCCAAGAGTTGAAATAAAGTTGTTGATATCAGTGTCATGATTTCTCAGCCCAGAAAATGAAAGCAAGTGGCACAATGAACCCTAGAGGAAAAGTCAACAGGACAGAGAAATATCTGATTAAAAACTAAGCAATTTCTGTTATTGTCATAGGCAGCAGGAAAGCATATGCATCGATTACAGGCTTTATATAACTTGAATTCAATTCAACATCTGTACCTTCAACACTAAGTTATAGAACCTACAGAGGAGGCAATGAGTCCAAAACATTTTATCTCAAATAAGGAGGATTTCTATTAAAAAGAAGAATAATTAAAAGAAACAAATGGAAATTAGCAAGTGTCAAATCCTTTCATGAATCTTGGGAATGTATATAAAATTACGTAACGAATGCTCAGATAATATATTTATCACACATTTGAAAGGGCACAAACTGAAAAATATGCCAACATGATTTAAATGGCAGAATCAAATGGGCTATAAGAAACACAAGAAGAAGAAGAGTTTGGATTTGATATCCCGCCTTTCACTCCCCTTCAGGAGTCTCAAAGCGGCTAACAATCTCCTTTCGCTTGCTCCCCCACAACAAACACTCTGTGAGGTGAGTGGGGCTGAGAGACTTCAAAGAAGTGTGACTGGCCCAAGGTCACCCAGCAGCTGCATGTGGAGGAGTGGAGACACGAACCCGGTTCCCCAGGTTACGAGACTACCACTCTTAACCACTACACCACACTGGCCCTCACTACACCACACTGGCCCACAAAGCCTGAAGGACACTGTATGGGGAGATTATGGTATGCTAATACTATCTCTGTTGGCTGCTGTTCCAGCCCCACTGAGGAGATTCTCCTGCTGTTCTATAGTCACAGCTTTCCCCTTCTAGGGACATGGTAAAGTTCCACACACTTATCATTTGCACAGCCTTATTGTGTGACATAACTCTGAGATGCATCATCCTATGGATATGTGTAGACTATGAAGAGCCTTAAAGGTTGTGGGGAAAGGCTTTCCCTGATAGGACTTGAACAGCCACAGACTTTATGAATGATGTGAGCTGTACATCCCCCTCTGGAATCTGCATCTGATAGGCCCAAACTGAGAGAGTTTGAGAGCTCCTCTTAGGGACTCAGACCTCTTGTCTCTTGCGTTGTGATTTAAATAGAAGTGCTCTGGCAACCCTTTACAAGGTTCCCTCTTCCCTGCGAAGTTAGATCTCTTGTTTCTTCAAAATTACAAGATCCTAGAATAGTTTGTGATCCCGCACAGGCTTCTTTACAGTGACTTTTTACAGTCCACACCAGAAACACCCATGTCTGCATGTGTTCTTCAAGCCCAGTGTCTCCCACAATTCTGTATGAAGTAGATCAAGGCTGTGGCATATTGCACATTCTAGATCTGACTCCATAACTAGCATAGTAATATGAACCCAGGATTATCCATGTATAAATTATTTTTAATTGTGTGTGTGTGTGTGTGTGTGTGTGTGCGCGCGCGCATTTGAAGTGAATTGCTCAATGAGTCATATATATTTTAAACACATGCAGTTTTGTTACACAGCGTGATAAAATGGAATACATAACAATATATAGGAAAAGAAATATAGCTTCCAAAAAGTAGAACCCCAAAGCCTTTCTTTCTTTCTTTTTTACTGTTCCAGAGCACAAGTTGAACAGACAAAATAAATACTTTCATAGATCTACTGTAAAAAAAGAAAGAACACAAAGTATTTGTTCTACCCACAGTTTGCAGAAAGAAAACTGTTATACTGCCATCTAGTGGCTTAAATGTTAAAACAGGAAATAGTGCTTTGGATTAAAAGCAAGACTGATCATTTTAGTGGCCAAACTTCAAACATAAAAACAAACACAAACCAATATATTTTTATGATTTGTCCTAATTTCAGTCATTAGTCTTCTATAATGGCTTTGAAGGTGCAGATCAGCTCTAATTTTAAAAAAATGTTAGCGTTTTCTAGCCCAATTCAAGCCTGCACAAATTGTTATTCTGCCACTACGTAGAATGCAGAGTACCATACTAATTCCAATGGCTTGGTCTAACCGCTAGCCATCAAAAGCCCATTAATCAGGACCCTCCTGCCCACCATAAAACCCAATGAGAACTCAATTTCTATCTAGACCTTCACTTATTGGTAGAACACATGCTTTGTCCAGAAAAAGTCGTGTGTTCAATTCCTGACATCTCCAGACAGGGCTGGAAAACATTCCTTTCTGAAATCCTCGAATTCTTATTGCTGATCAGTGTACACAATACTGAGCTAAATAGAGCAATGAGTCAGTAAAAGGCAGCTTCCTCCTAATTTTGTATAAGCAAAGAATAGGCTCACAACAATGCTATGGATAACATGAACACTTTCTCTTCCCTCACATTTTCTGGTTGTTTCTAAGTGCTTTGGAAATCAAAGGCAGATAAATAAAATCTTTCATTTCCTTTTCATTTATTATGCACATGTTCCAGCTTGTCAATACAGTCATACCTTGGTTCTTGAACAGAATGCGTTCCGGGAGTCCATTCGACTTCCGGAACTGTTCAAAAACCAAGACGTGGTTTCCGATTGGCTACAGGAATGTCTTACATTTGTCCCTATCAAAATTCCTTTTGCTAGTTTTGGCCCATTCTCCAATCTGTTCACATCCTGAAGAGGACCACTCTGAAAAAGGTGAGTCATTTGCATTTCCTGTTTTTCCTCCTTGTCAATAACCCTATTAATTCACTAGTTTAATTCACATTTACTTTCACCAACTTCCTAAAAAAGCAAGATTAAAGCATGCATTTCTGAGGTCTTTAAGACACTAAAATCTACCAGTTCTTAACTTTCTTCTTGAAATGTTTAGAACCTCTTAAATTTACTGCTGTTTTTCTGCCTCTTTTCCTTTAAAATCCTGCTTACATGATTCTGTGTCCCCCATGCCATTTAAATGAAATTAGTAACAATAAAACACTAGTATTTGGAAAAATCCATTTCACTACAAAACAAACAGAAACCAAGAGAATTATAGTGGTTCAAGTAACTGAGAAGGAAGCCTGCTCACTTGCAGACTGTCTCAACACCCTCTGTTTATATAGCCTATTCCATGAGCAGGATGCTGACATAATACAGCTTACTGATTTTCCACACTCTGATCCAATCATAACAAAGTCTGCAGATCCTAATTTTGCTTACAAGACCTCTTGCATGCTTATTCATTAGTCCATTGGGGGAGGGAATGTAAAATCAGTTTTCTACTAACCAAAATACATTAAATAATACAATAAGTTTCAGAATACAGCTTGCACTACACAATTGTATTTCCGCTAATATTTATTAAGGTCCTAACAATAAACTTAAGAATTTATTATCAGCATGTATGCTGATACAACCAGAACATTAGGTGTTGTTTCCCGACATACAAAAAATTAATCAAAGAGGGAAATACAAATATTATCCATTTGAAAACCTTGAACAAATTAGGGTTTGAAAGTGCATAATTACAAATGCTGAACTCTTGGATTTTACCCTCTACTGCCTTGCAGGGTATCGTTGGGAGAAGAAAAGGCTAAGGAGTAAACCCTACACAAATCTGGAGTGGAGTCCCTAATATGACTGGATGGTGCATTGTATGCCTCTTTCTGGCAACTCCTGCAGCCAGGCTGGTGCCAAATGTATTGCTCTGCTTTCGTTTGGACCACATCAGTGAGGTCAAGATGGTGGTTTGGTGTCTGCACAGCCCAAGACCTCTATACACTTTCATCAGTTCCAACCAGTATGGACAATGGCAAGGGTTGTAGGATGACAAAAGTTGTATTCTAACAACATCAAGTTTCTCATCCATGATCTTCGCAATGAGAAACTAAGAAGGAAGATTCTTTGTCAGAGGAAGACCATCTATGTATCCAACTCAAAGTCTACAAGTCACATGAACTAACCTAACAAGTTAAATATCTCTTTGAGAGAGGGATGCCAAATATATTTCTATATATACCAATCCAAGGAACATCTAGTCCAACCCCCTGTAATGCAGGAATCACAGCTAAATAATCCTTGACAGAGGGCCATCCAACTTCTCTTTAAAAACCTCAAATGAACGAAATATAGTGTCCAAATCAAGGGAAACTATAGTACCACTCTATTTTGCCTTGGTCAGACAACACCTAAAATACTGTGGCCAGTTCTGGGCACCACAAATTAATTTAATAAATAATAATAATAATAATAACTCATTTACAACCCACCCATCTGGCTGAGTTGCCCAAGCCACTCTGGGCAGCTTCCAAGACATTAAAATATAATAAAACATTAAACATTAATAGTAACAATCTGATCCAATATAAAAGTCACAATAACTTTAAACAATTTATATCAAACAAAGCAACATTTAACAATTCATCAGACTCTAATAGTAAACAGTAAAATTAAAATCAGCAAATAATAATTAAACAGTTCAACCACAATAAAAATAACAGCAAATCACAAAGCATAAAATACCACAAAACATACAAAACCTTGTAAAAGGATCAAATTGAGAAACAAAGATGCACAACTTATAAAACTATTTTTAAAAAATATCCCTGAATTCTTCTCCTGCCAGCTGCTGCTGCTACTGTTCTCAAAGTCACAGTCTGGGAAAGGCTAGGTGGGGCAAGGCAGGTGGAAACACCATTGCCTGATGAGGAACAGAAAGTCTCTCCCCTCACAGTTCTTCCTCTGGAGCAGCTGTTGTATAAAGGCTTCCAGGGTTGGAGGGTGGGGCAAGACAGGTGGAAAGGCAGTTGCCTGATGATGAACACAAAGTCTCTTCACCCTAAAGTTACAAGAAATGAGATTCCAGCTAAACATCAGGAAGAACTTTCTGATAGTAAGAGCTGTTCGGCAGTGGAATGGATTTCCTCAAGAGACTGTGGACTCTCCTTCCGATGACCCTTGGGGTTCCTTCCCACTCTACAATTCTATGAAGGAAAGTCTGTCCCCTTTTGAAGTTGTCCGTTCCACTGTCAAACAGTTCTTACTATCTGCAGGTTCTTCCTAATGTTTAACTGGATTTTTTTTTTCCAGCAATCAGGCATCATATTTGGCGAAAGAGTTAACACATTCATTTGAGGGGTGGAAAAAAAATTAATGGTAGTATGTTTACTTCAAAGAGAGCCATCCCCTACCCCTGAGCATGCCCTGTATAATTACAACTGACAAAAACAAGGAGGACAAAGAAAGTGGAGGGAATCAACCTATCAGAAAAACTGGCATAAGCAAAAAAAGTACTAAGAGGCCTGTGTAATGCTGTTTACTTCAGAACTGTTACCATCAGTGATGCAGAGGGAAAGACTGACAAATATCTGCACGCTGTGACCACCCACATTATGGGAAGCACTATGATTAAAGTGAGTCCTGTGTTCCTATATCTGCCGGCACAGTCTGCTCCATGCTGTAATTATTATATCTGCAGTCATCTTTTAATTACTTTCACATGTTGTAGCATGTATCCTTACACTAACTTGAAAAGCAATGAACATTCCTGTTTTTAACTACATGAACAATTATACAATATATGCTGGATATTATTCTTTGTTCAAAAAGAAACAAAAATCATTTTGACCAACAATTACTGTATACCGTAACATTATGAAAAAAGCAGTATTTATAAAGTACCTAAAGTTTTCTAGGCACTGTAAAGAGTAACAAACAAAACACTCTTTGCCTGAAAGCTTACAGCCTAATATGGATGATACAAAAGGAAAAAGCCATGGGAAAGAAACAAGATAATTCAGGCACTGTTTCTTATAAACGTACATAAATGTTTAATGCCTAGGCAGAATGTCCACTAAGGAAGACTTGGAAAGAAAGGCAGCTAATGGTAGCTGGCCCCAGATGGGAAGGAGCTGATACAAGTGGGATGTGCTGTCTAACCTCTTCCTCTGCAGCAGCTAACTGTAATGGCTGCTAATGAATGACAATGAACACTACCAAAGAATTTGCTTTAATGCTTGCATGAATAAGCTACAGCATGATTTAAGCATTTCTTTGATCTCTTTTTATTTTACAAAAATAAAAGACTAACAGTGCAATCCTTCTTTGAGTACTCAGAAATAAGTCAAATTGCGTCAAATAAGATCTACAAAGTGGAAGCCTTTAAATGTTGCTATTTTAAAAACAACTTGCAAACACTGCTAAAGAGAAATATATACACCCTTTAAATATATACATACATGCCACTACAAGAAAAAAAGTATAAGCAGTGGAATTAACATATATGTGGAGATAAACAAAAAGAACAAAACCCATGTCTTGCTTCACAGTTCATCACATGAGATGGGTTAAGGTACATGGGGGCAGTACCCAATACAGCTTAAAATGAAAGAGAATTGCCACGTAGGTCCTCCTGGGCAATAACATCCTCTCATATCCAGTGATAAAAGATCTATACTACAGGTGAAACTCGAAAAATTAGAATATCGTGGAAAAGTTCATTTATTTCAGTAATTCAACTTTAAAGGTGAAACTAATATATGAGATAGACTCATGACATGCAAAGCGAGATATGTCAAGCCTTTATTTGTTATAATTGTGATGATCATGGCGTACAGCCGGTGAAAACCCCAAATTAACAATCTCAGAAAATTAGAATATTAAATGAAATCAGCAAAACAAGGATTGCAAATAGAGCATTATTGGACCTCTGAGAAGTAGAAGCATGCATATGTACTCAGTACTTGGTTTGGGCCCCTTTTGCATCAATTACTGCCTCAATGGGGCGTGGCATGGATGCTATCAGCCTGTGGCACTGCTGAGGTGTTATGGAAGACCAGGATGCTTCAATAGCAGCCTTCAGCTCTTCTGCATTGCTCGGTCTCATGTCTCTCATCTTTCTCTTGACAATGCCCCATAGATTCTCTATGGAGTTCAGGTCAGGCGAGTTTGCTGGCCAATCAAGCACAGTAATCCCATGGGCATTGAACCAGGTTTTGGTACTTTTGGCAGTGTGGGTATGTGCCAAAGTCCTGCTGGAAAATGAAGTCAGCATTCCCATAAAGCCTGTCTGCGGAAGGAAGTATGAAGTGCTCCAAAATCTCCTGGTAGATGGCTGCGTTGACCCTGGACTTAATGAAGCACAGTGGACCAACACTAGCTGATGACATGGCTCCCCAAATCAACACAGACTGTGGAAACTTCACACTGGACTTCAAGCATCTGGCATTGTGTGCCTCCTCATTCTTCCTCCAGACTCTGGGTCCTTGGTTTCCAAATGAGATGCAAAAGCTGCTCTCATCAGAAAAGCGATTTGGGTGCTTTGCATGTCATGAGTCTATCTCATATATTAGTTTCACCTTTAGAGTTGAATTACTGAAATAAATGAACTTTCCCACGATATTCTAATTGAGTTTCACCTGTATGTCCTCTTCCTGGCCTCCACTTAGCGGAAATTATTATTTTCTTGTTTTTCTATAACTCTTTCTTGGCTGAGTCCTGGTACACCAGTTCCATGCTTTGCAGCAGTTCGAAAGCACGTCAAAGTGCAAGTAGATAAATAGGTACCGCTCCGGAGGGAAGGTAAACGGCATTTCCGTGTGCTACTCTGGTTCGCCAGAAGCGGCTTAGTCATGCTGGCCACATGACCTGGAAGCTGTACGCCGGCTCCCTTGGCCAATAAAACGAGATGAGCGCCGCAACCCCAGAGTCGGTCACAACTGGACCTAATGGTCAGGGGTCCCTTTACCTTTACTTAAAGAGCTGAAGAAAGAACTAGAACAGCTTGCTTCCAAATTAGCTTTCCCAAAGGTTGCAAGATATGAAAAGCAAGGTGGAACAAGGATTACAGAACAGAGCTGGATCTTGTTCTTTCACTCCACAATATTTGATATCAAATTACTTCAGCTACTTTAGGAATAACAACCTGTTACAATATAATAAAGTACGTTTAGGCTACAATCCTACACATATTTACATGGGATAAAGCTCTACTGAACTCAGCTGGGTTTACTTCTGAGTAGAGATAGGTAGGTTTGAAGTACTTAAAATGAGGCTCATAAATACAAATTTACTTATTACCACAAATGCTTTTCTGCATGTTCAGTCTCTGTATTGACTTTCAAATACACATGGAGCAGGACCACTGGATGTGATCCTGCTCTCCCTGCCATGTGTTCAATCTGCAGGTAATGTTGCAAGCAAAGGTCCAAAATAATTCTTCTTACCATCAAGAAAAAGGCATGAAACCAGTCCCAAAAGATTCCAATATTTTGGAATATAAAGCAGGTTTATCACAGAGGCTTTTAAAAAACTGGCTTAGTCACTATGCAGAAAGAGAGGTATACTTCAGTTGTGGGAAAGAAAATATATTAAGCTAAAATTCCATGAAATGTAGAAAGTATGGGGCATAATAGGTATACAAAGATATCTGACTCACTAGGAAGGTTTTTATTATTACTAGCTATTGGCATGGTACACACAAAAGGCAAAGCCACTGAAAGACATTGGCAGCAATGCAGAAGGTAAGTGCACTTTAGTCTCCGATGGCAACAGAACTGGAGAGGACAGTTAAGTGCTTAAATTCCATTTATTTTATTTGGGTTGAATATGCTTAATGTCCTGTGTCTGGTGCTCAGCCTGTGAGACTGCCATTTGCAAGGTAATATAATAACATCATCTGACCATAATGTGTACTGTCAAAAAAGAAAAAACCCTACCTATGTTCACCGGAGCAAATTATTCATTAAGGTTTTTTCGATTACCAAATAATTTAGTATTATGGCTATTATGAATCATCACCACAAAGCAGCATGCTAAATGCATATTACTAAACAAGCTGAACTATTAGCTCATTTATCTGAAAGGCTTCCTCATGAAAAGGGAAACTGTGGTTACAGAAATTAAAAATATTTCTTTTGAAACCTGGGTTTAAGAGCAGAGGTGAGGGACCTGTGGCCTACCAGGGGTTGCTTGACTCCATCTCCCATCAGTCCTAGCCTGCATGGCCAATGGTCAGTGAAGGTCACAGGTTCATCATCTCCAGTATAAAGTATCGAACACAAAGAGAAAATAACAAAACAAACCCTAAGGCTATTCTAGGCCATTGCTGCCTGCTACAAGGGAAACTACTGAGGAGAAAATAGATTAATGTGGATTACAGTTAGAGCAGAATGAACCTTTTTATCTGAAATATTGATTTAAGAATTAAGTGTCTATTCCTGGAGTTTAGGTTTTGTTGTAGTTTTTTTTTAAAAAAAAAACTTCAGCTCTCTAGACAACAGCCTATGCACAACAGTAGAAAACACACACTGCAACGCTCCAAAACTTTCATGCAAGGTAGACCAGATGCTGATTAAAACAGAAACTCTATTCATTAATAGAGTGGTTTCACCAGGTCATGGCTGATTTCATGGCTTAGCTATCTGAGGCATACATCTTTCTTCACTACATCTGGTTAATACATGAATAAAAAATCTGGATACATCCTTCAAGAACACTAAAAAATTTCATTTTGACATCATGCAGCACACCTTCAATTTCCAAATACTCTTATCTTCAAGACAAAATGAAATGCTAAATCCTTAAGGATTTTGTAAATTAATTATTAACACTAGATTTGAATTTAAAGAAGTGCAAGTAGACCTCCATTTGAGCAATGGGAATATGGCACTCCTCTCCCTCACTGCAACCCTCTTCACCCCATTAAATTCCACTTGAAGTGACCCTCTAGAACAGCATGAGATGGCATGTGCAGGCTGCAGTGAGAAGGAGGAATTAAGAGGTTCTTCTTATCCATACCTGTTGCCATTTATCAAATATCAGAAAAAATCATCATGGCAAAGATGCCAGAAGCTAGATCACGGCAAAGATGCCAGGGCAGAATTAACTGGATTGCATAATGCTACAAAAAGCTTAGAACTGCAATTCATCATCATCATCATCATCGTGGAAGGCATATAGACAACCGGAAAGAGGTGCAAATACCATTCCATTTTCTCCCTATGCAGTATTCTAGAAGGAAATGGAAGAGACAAGCACCCTTATATTTGGCCGCTGCTATTACACTGGGAAGCCTGCTTAAAGGATGAAGAAACAGCAGGTTGTGTCATTACAAGTGACCTTTTGCTGACAAGACTTGAAGACTGAAACAGGATGTGGCAATAAAGAGGCACATACAGTGGTACCTCAGGTTAAGAACTTAAATTCGTTCTGGAGGTCTGTTCTTAACCTGAGGTACCACTTTAGCTAATGGGGCCTCCTGCTGCCACCGCGCCGCCACCAGGCAATTTCTGTTTTCATTCTTAAGCAAAGTTCTTAATCTGAGGTACTATTTCTGGGTTAGTGGAGTCTGTAACCTGAAGTGTCTGTAACCCGAGGTACCACTGTACTAAGGTGTGTCCTGACTCCTAGTCCAGAAAACACCAACTCACACAATGTCACCAAAGGATTTTTTTACAGCATTTCTAAACCAACAGGGTGAGCCTAATCAGATGATACTTTAGTGATACAATTATATATCTTTGGAGAATGGGGAACAATTTGAGTAAGAAGCAAATGACATCTGAAAAGCCAATAATCACATAATGCATATTTAGGCTCTAAGCTAACAATGAATATATTCAGTTTTTAAAAAAAAATCATTACAGCATTGGAGACACAGGAACATAGGAGCTGACATTGGCCCATCCAACTCTGTACTATCTACACTGACTGACAGCAGATCAGCAAGGGGGAATGTTCCCTCCCTGCCAGCTGAGTGGTGCAGTGTTTAAGTCCCTTTGCTAGCAGTGCTCACTGGAGGAAGGAACAACTCCCTCCAGCAAATGCTGCTAGGAGAGGGACTCAGGAGCGGCGGCGGTTTCACCAGTGATAATATACTGCTGAGTGAAGCCCACATCGTGGTCTGCTCCTCATACCGGTACTGGGCAATATATCGCCCAGGCCTAATACACAACAGATGTTAGGCTATCCCTGTCCAGATAGGCGTGCAACTAGGCCACCAGCCAAATCAAGGCCACCTGAGCCTCAAGCGGCAGCAGCAGATCCAGAAATACCCACTGCTTCTGAGGGAGTGTAACCCAATCAAGTGCAGGCAACCTCTCATCCATTCAGTCTAGGAAACAAACCACTAACAGTGCATCTGTCATATCTGGATTGAGCTTCAGTTTGTTTTTCATTAAATATTTTTAGGCGCCAGGCAAAAATATTCCCTCTTCAAACAGGCCTTTGGCTAATTAATATTCTACAGCCTTTTAAATGTGTCTGTGGGAAGCAGAGTTACTGTTTTGCTGCTTTGCTCTACTTATTTACTTGTTTTTATCCTGTATTTTATTCTGTGAACTGCCCTTAGATCTTATTGTCTAATAAATAAACAAATAACTGATCCAAGCACCTTGTCCATATCCTTGAAACTTACTAACTGAAACTCATTCAACATAGCAGGACTAGACAGTGCTCTGGACACCTTTCAAGATTCATCTGCTGTAACACAAGTCGAGATCCCAGTGGATACAAACGATTTGATCCTTAAAATGCTTTGCAAACAAGTCACAGCAAGCTACCATCAGTTTTGTAAAGACTCCCAAATACCTGATGCTGAAGTAACCGTCAGATTATAAACCACATTATTAAGATCTCAAACGGCATTACTATTAAAACTGTACAAATGTAGAAACAGCTACCCTGAGATACATACAGAGAACCTCTAGCAGCAGCAGCAGCAAAGTCCATACTTACTTTACAAATAAAACTTATCAAATTGTTCAGTTGTGTGTAACCCAGAAAAATAGTAAACATTTCTCACACTGAAGCAATTCTGCCTTTCACACTCCCATTATCACTGAAATTTAAATGACTTAATGCATAGATACACATGCAAGTATTATTTTGTGACACTGTTAAGAAGCAAACAGTTCTCCAAAATTATTAAACTGAGACAGTATGTCAGAAGGATTTTATATGTGACTGAAGAGAAATATTGTTATTGTGCCACTCACGTTTTCACAATATATTCCTGGAAAAAAGGAGTCTGTTCCATGAAAATATAATTATGAATCATGCAGCTCAACCTCTGCATAAAACAGGCTGAAAATGGAACAATGCATGAGTTTAAGTATTTTTCTAGGTTAAGGAGTAAATACGCAATGAGTATTTTTAAAAAACCATAAAGGCCTACATTGAAGACTTCAAGCAACTGTGGATTCATTTAACTAAGAGTGAACTAAAAAATTTTTAAGCTGCACACAAATATTTTCTTTCACTGTCTTTGAATAAAACTTGGATACAATTAGTTTCTCCCAAGACTAGAAAGATTAAACAAAAACAATAGAGCAAAATTATAGAGCATATATAAATTGTTTTCAAAACAAACAAAGGCATTCCTCCAGATTACATTATTTTCCCCTAATTGAAAGTTTGCTTTTATAGTGCTCTCTTGCTTACTGATTTGTAGACTTTGGTCTTCACTTGAAGTTGCCAGTTTAAACTCCACTGTATTAAGAGCTATTAAAATTACTTAAACACCACATCTTTCTTAACATTCAAAAGGAGAGACAGCACAGACTGTATTTTAATTAAAGTAGAACGTATTTCAACACAATGTGAATGTAGGATGTCTCTAGAGTGGTTTCTAAAAATGACATACTGTCTCTGTGCTGTAGATGCTGCACCTTTAAATAATCAAGTTAATTTAAAGCAGTCAGGGAGAGGATTCATTTGCTTACTTGTATCCAGCTGTTGGCCTTCAATTCCACAGGGTTCTGTGGTTCACCACTGTACAGACAACATAAGCACCACATTAGAATCTTCTGGCATTCGTCTGCAGATAGCAAACCAAATAAGAATATTTAAAAAAAATCAAAGCAGAGCAAGAGCAATCTTTTGTTCATGTTAATAAACAAAAAATCCCAAGGTCTAAAGCCAGTCTTTATCCTTATATATATTTTTTAATTTTTTATTTCAAAGTAATTCCATTAATCCCATATAATAATGGTTTAAACAATGTAGGAACCTGTTAATATTGTTTTCAACAATGCTTTTCAATGACATACTGGAAGGGAAAGGGGCAGAATTCCTAATATATTGAGGACCTCCATGCTAACAGCAGTCCCTGAACTATGGGGGAATGATTAACTCATCACATAAACGGTCCAGCATAATGTTTTTTATTACAAGCTATATCAAGTCAGACCAAGCTGGCTTTCTGCCATGTAGATAACTTTATACTCCAGCCAGACAGCTTCTAAATGCAAAACATCTTAGTAGGGCTACTAAAAGACAACTTTCAATCTCGGCTCTTGGTGCCTATAAGGACTACAGCAGGTTATAATGGGCCTTCTTAGAAAAAAAAAGTTAGAAAAAAATGAATATGGGATAGATATTTATTAAAATTATTGCTCAGTTTCACCAAGCCTTCACAGCCCTAATTAGGATGAATGCATTTAATAGGGGTAAATAATTTTAATGTGGGAACAAAACCAGAGGGCCACTATTTCCATTGCTCTTTGCCATTTCTAAAGAGCCACTAGCTAATGTGTTGATTAGTAAAGCATGTTAAAATTAATGAAATTATTCAAGTCATTAGATTGTACAATGATGAAACAATAGTCTTGCTACTATCACCTACATCTAACGTATGATCAGAGCCAGCAAATTTATAGCCAATTTGCAGCTCAATTATCTAAAATCAGAAGTACTCTGGGCATAAACCTAGCCATTCGGTAAAACATTAAGATGCTTCTGGGACTGTCAGTACACACAAATCTATGAAGTAACTTAGACCAGGTTCTCAGGTATTTATATGCTATCTAAGGAAGCTTAATTAAGGGTGAGTGATGAAGAAAGTTAAATGGGACCTAAAGCACAGAAGGTGGGGTAGATTATGGCTGGACCACATTATGGCAGTAAATACAATTCTGCCCAAAATCAACTCAAGTATCGGTGGTTTCAATAGGAGTTAAGACATTCTAACTGCAAGTGGATAGGAGGACAATAAGATCTTTTAAAAAATATTTTATCACTTAAGGTATTATTATTTTAGTGCAGGGATGGAAAACCTGGGGCCCTCCAGGTGCTGTTTGATAACTACACTCATCATCCCTGACCACTGCCAATACCAGCTGGGGCTGATGGGAGTTAGAGTCCAATAGTCAATATTCCAATAACTAACAAAATAAAAAAACAAATATTTTTATTTCACAAAGCTGATTTCAAAAACTCACCATAGCCAATGACAAAGGGGTTCCAACAAAGCCTTCCCAATAATTGACCAATTAGTGGAAACTCTTGGATTGCACTAGTACAGTTCTGAAATTAAAGAGAATAGTAAACCAAAAATGTGTCAAAATGTATTGGGGGCCCAAAATAAGAGGGTTTTGGAGAAAGTATCTGTAGAGCAGAGCCTCTTCAAAGACAAAGCTTGTGTTCCATCATTGTTGAGCTCACCCTAAGAACTTTGCAGATGCTTTCACAAAGATGGCACTTTTTAAGATTGCACTGATCATAATGGAGAAACTTTGCGGGACACAAATGCAAATTCAAAATAGGTTAAGCTCCCACCATACACTGGGGGGGGGGGGATGGAGAGCATGTGGACAATGTGCCCCTCCCCTGTCCTGCATAGAAACTGCTGGCCAAACACTACGCACTTCAGTATTCTTTCTTGCAAGATGCAGTTAAAAACATGTGAGACAGTAACGAGAACAGTGATGTAGATTCAGTGGCCTTCCAGATATGGTTGAAGTCCACTTACCAGCAGCCCCAACTAACATGGTCAATAGTCAGATTATGCAAGCTGTGGTCCAGCAACATCTGAAGGGCCACAGAATCCCTATCCCTGTTTTAGGACACGAAAACCTCATACAACTCAAGGTTAGAAAGCATGAAATCCACATGTAATGTGAGATAATCACATGTTCATGACACTCAAACATAATCTGTAGTTGACCAAGAGTACCCTCTGGGTGTACCAACATACAACATAGTCCACCAGCTTCCTGCAAGAAAGCTTCCTGTATGCCTGAAAGTGCAAGAACACATTGAAGGCTGCAATACATAGCTGGAGAGTTGCACCTGGCCTGCCTGAGGGCAAAAAGAGGCGGGTTTGGTGGCTTCCTTTCCAAAACTGGCAATAATTCCTCATCATAGATCAAACTTCTTTCATAAATATTGCAAGACCTTTCTATTTAGCCCACTTTCTGTGTGTGGCTAGGATGATGCTTATAAAGCGTGCGGTTTTAATAGTTGTTACATGAAGAAAAAGAAATTAAAAATTAACACATGGTTTTGATATATTGCTCTTTTCCCTAGCTTTCAAGATGGGATGGATTAAGTCAAATAAATAAAAATAACAAATTATTCAAAATGTCATGCCTCTTACATCATACTATGGATTATACGAAGGATTGAGTAGAAACTACAGTACAAAGAAGTCATGAAGTTTCTGTTACTGTTTACTATATTCTACATGACATCATACTTAAGTCAGTTATAACCTGAAATTTAACAGATACTAAAGCTACAAAACCTAAACAACGTTTAACCAAATGGAAAGCAGCTTTGCTATAAAAGTAATGCATGGTGTAGTTTATAAACATTCTTACGCAATCAGTCCATTTTTTCCATTTTTGTAGTTTTACTGTCTAATAAAGAGAGGCTTTTAAAATGGTACTAACCTAAGATAATATATAAGTAGCAGAAAAGAAAATTGTCACAAGCTGCTGCAATAAATGTTTCAGATTCATCCCATAATTGGAGCTAGGCTTGAGCAAGATTTTATAGAAAGGTAGAATATAAATTCAACAAACAAATAAATGAATATTGGGCAAATACATAAGATGAATCTGTGGCCAAGCTTCACAAGACATTCATTATAATTAGGCATTTCAGGGGGTGGGAATCAGTTTCACAAACACATAATGTAATTCATCACTGGTCTATAGCTTATTTTTCTATAGTCCATCAGATATTTGACAATTATTATCTATAAACATTTTTCTCACCTTTTATACTAGTAACGTAGGCTAAATGCTGTAGCAGTAAAATACATTTTCATGCATACAGATATAGCAAAATGCCCCAATGACTAATAAATTGTTTTCTAAAAAATGGTAAGGAATTCCAGGGCAATACTAATTTTGCACAGGCACAACTAGAAATAAGAAATATTTGCTTGTGATCCAACGATGGTGGCCTGAAATTTCTTTGAATGCCACATCAGTAGGGTTACTGTGTCAGCAGACTCCTTAAGATTTAAGAGATAAGTTATAGTATTGCATGCTAAGAGTCTTTAAATAATCCAATTTATGACCTGAAAACCAGAATCAAATACTTGTTTATTTTAAAGTATTTTTAAAAAGGTTACTGTGTTGAGTAGGAAATCTCATGTGAGAACATAACCAATCAAAAAGAAAAAGCTCCTTTCACAATAAATCAGGAACACAGGAAACACATTCCTGTTTGCATTACCTGTGGCTGTTTCACCAATTTGCTTCTGTGATCCAGCAATACATTAGGTCAATGCTACAAGGCTCTCTGCTACTGTTAGCTTTCTGTCTTGTCAAAATGTGGGGTGCAGAACGTTTCTGTAACAGTCTTCAAAACAGTTCATTCTTCCAGTTAATTCACTTACCATATGTTTCAAAGCTCCATAAATCTGTAGTAGAAATTCCTGTAATTCAGGCAAGTGAAGGCAGACATCTTGCTGAGATTCTGAAGTGCTTGTCTGACCCCATTCAATAGTCTTGTGCAGCCAAAACTCGAAGCTGAATTTAGTGACTCTAGTATCTTTGGCCATCGCCTCACCTTGATAGTTAAAAAGATGTATGAGAAAGTTCTTCTGTGATAAAAAAAACAGTAACACTTTGCTAACATTTAACACATGATGAGATACATGATTAAAAATGCTTGCAGTTTGCATGATGCATGTGAATCTATTGGCTCCTAAAATGGAACATTTCTACATTTCTGTGTAGAAGTGGAAGAAGAATAATCATTACAATATATTGAAAAAAACTGTTATGTTCCTGCATTTTTACTATTTTCTAATCAATACTTTGCTAAACCAGCAGTGAAACAGCATTCTGGTATGAATAGTTAAGGAAATACACACACACACACACACACACACACACACACACACAGGCATGTACAAACTGTAACCTTTGGGAAACAAATGCAGTCCAAATTCTACTTTTTAAACTTAAGACACCCTTGGGCTGCAATACTTCACCCAGAAACCACATGTTTGGAACAAGAGCAATACTGCTAATTCCCAGAATTCACAAATCAGAAGTCTTTTAAAATATCATAAATCACAACTTTCCATGTAAGATACATATTTGAATGTTCTATGACCACATCAGAATTCAACCACAAATTAATGTTTCACATGGAGAGAAGGCAGGTTATCCTTTTTCTTATTTCCTAGAAATTGCAATAACCTATTCAAAGTGCTGATTTTGACCTATAAATCACAACACCTCAAGGACCGCTTCTTTCCATATAAACCTACCCGAACCCTGACATCATCTTCTGAGTGAGGCCCTTCTTCGTCTACCTCCTCCTCAAGAGGCCCGGAGGGTGGTAATATGAGCAGGCCTTCTCTGCTGTGGCTCCCCTTCCGTGGAATGCTCTTCCCAAAGAAGTTCGCCTGGCACCTTCATTATACACCTTTAGGTGCCAGGCAAAAAAGTTCCTTTTTAACCAGGCCTTTGGTTGATTTGATTGACATCCTATTCCCTTTTAAAATGTGGGTTTTTGGGGGGAGCAGGGTGTTATTGGGTTGTTTTTATTTTGATTATGTATTTTGTGGTTTTATATTTTGATTTTATTCTGTGAACCACCCTGAGACCTCCAGGTATAAGATGGTATATAAACTCAATAAATAAATTAATAATAATAAATTCACTTTCCATGCCCCCCTAGGGCAGATTTATTTGTTTATATGATGGTGATGTGAGACATGGGCACAGTCAGGATTTTTGTTGTGGGGCAGGACTTTGTATGGGGGGGGCAAGGACTTTGTGGGAGGGGCAGAACTGATGTGATTGGTGAGTTAATTAAGTATTTCTATTGTTTTACTTGATCTAGGGGGGTCAGCTGCCCCTCTTGGCTACACCCATGATGTGAGGAACCCACAACAAGTTGCCATTTGGTTCATGACAGCCAAGTTTCTCCAACACGTAAGATCAAGATCACAGCTAACGCTAAGCCAAAAAAGCTTCTAAGATGTGAGCCAGAAAGTGACAAAGATTGTTCATGCCATTGGAACTAAAATCTGTATTGCAGAAAAACCACAAAAATCTATGCCACATGGTGGAAATTTATTGTATTTACCAAGGATACAGGGCCGAAGAATACTCTGCCAGTTGTATAAGGTGTAGTAGTACAGTAGTCTACACCCGTTAAGGTGTAGACTACTGTATTACTACTGCTACTACTAGCTAGGGCATGTATACAAATCAAGGTATGATACCAGACAAATTAATGTGGTACATATGTGTGGCAAAGAAAAGGAGCTTGGATTTGCATTTTAAGTAGCAAGATGGAAAAATCAGAAAAGCAAATTAAATGAGAAACCTGAGAGCCAGTTGCCTGAGAGCTCCTAGCTCTTAAAAAAAAAAAAAGTAAACAGGGCCCTCCAATTCACATTGGGGCCATCATCCTTGGAGCTCGTGGGTCTTTTAAAATCTATTCACTCTTGCAGATACCCATTCACTCAGGTGCCATTTGCTTTTTTATAGAAAACTTATGGATAAAATGATTTTCCCTAACCAAGAAACTAGGAGCTTAAGGGGCATGATGAGATTTACACTGGGGCAAAGCTTAACAAAGCCCTCCCTAACATCCCAATCTCAGAGGTGAATTGGAGGTTCCTAACTAAAGATACAGGAGATCTGATCACAGTTCTCAAACACTGCTTAGAACAGGGGTCAGCAAGGCTTACCAGGCATGGGCCGGATCACTCCCGCAGACATCCTCCGTGGGACGGACTGGAGCAGCACAACACCAAAAATCACATCTGCGCATGTCCGCAGCGCAAGAAATCACTTCTATGCATGCCCAGATGCCAAAAATCGCACCTGCACAGAAGCAATTTTTTGTGTCTGGGCATGTGCAGAAGTGATTTCCGGAGCCGCGGAAGAGAGTCCCCACGCCTTGCTGGTTTAGTGCAGCACTCAGCTCGGTTCGGGGGCAGCTCATGGGCCAGTTAAGCAACCCTCATGGACTGCTTCCAGCCCATGGGCCTTAGGTTGCCGACCTCTGGCTTAGAAGAAGCAGTGACTGAAGAGCATGCTTTGGGGCAAACCAATACTTCTTTATAGATTACTGCTGTTGATACCTGGGTGTCATGACCCAGGTGCAGACAACACTACCTCCCTAGATTCCTACCTGCTCACCCCCTCATTTTGGATATTTGTTAACATTATTACAAAAGGTGCAATAAGCCCCCAATGCTGTCTCATCCAAAGGGAAATTAAACCCTGTAGCTCTACTCCTCATCTTCTTCATGCCACTCAGGGAAGTGGGGTGCATAAACTTCATGCTCTCTAGCTTTGGCTACTAGGGGTAGGGACAAGATCAAAGGGACAAGAGAACTAGGGCAGGGCTCCACATCCTATGAGGCGAACCCCCCCTCCATATACCCTATAGTCACCACAGGTTATCTTTTTGTGTGAGGTTAAACTTTGATACGTGGAGACTCAGGCAGAAGTTGAACAAATAAGAAAGATTTATTACAAATACAACAAGACACTAAACACTGTCTTTCTAAGCTCAGAGACTCCTTTCTCTAGCTGTAGACATTTTCCTCAGAGTGGACGTTACACACAGATCAGAACCAACTCTCCAGCTCTCTCTCTCTCTCTAGCTCTTCTTCTCAAACTATCTCCCTATCTGAACACTCTCTTAGAAACAGAAAAAGTGCTGTCTCCACCCCCCTCTGGCTAGCTGTCTTCATAGTCAATCAGAGGCTCCAGAACCCTGCTGGAGTTTCAAAGTGCCACGCCACCAGATTCTGGTCTAGCTCAGATGTCTGTCACATTGTACCAGTTTCATTAGGTGGGAGGCATGATTTGTAGACAGCCCTGGTGAATCAACAGGAGAAGGGAATATTTATATTCAGAAATTTGTTGCTGCCAGAAAAAGAAATAGAGAGCAACACCTTACTTAGCAACCTATATATAGTTGCCAATCTTGATGGTGGCTGAGTTTTTTTTAGAGGTAGAGAAACAACAATAACAGAAAACAGTATTTTTCCATACACTTTTATGAATTTGGATACTACTCAAAGTGGGGAAAGCAACAATTCAACTTGGTGGCTAGTGTTCAAACAATGTCTGCATTATATATATCAAAGGAAGTATACACAAAGGCCATGTTGTTTTCATTGCAATTACTATTAAAGTTTTTTATGGATCTGGATTAAGTAAAACTATAGTTCCTATTCTTCATTAGTCAATCATTGGAGAAGAAAAGATAATGAGCATTCAGTTGCTGAAGGGCCATTGCAGCAGTGAAAAACAAAAAGCATACTTATTTATCCTATAAAACATGGTGCTTTGAGCGATGGAGGCTGCAGGTGGCAATTGGTGCGACGAAGGGTGGCAGCATATGAGAAGCACCTCTTTTTCTAGAAAAACAGCCCTGATTCTATGATTCCTTGCAAGGAACAAAATGCACCATGAATAATATCAAAACTGCATCAATCAGAAGCACAACTAGTGCACAGGTGTAATATGTAGACCATAAACTCTTCACAAGTAAAACCATCCTTTAGATGTGGCTCAAGCAGTTCCTCTAACTGAAGTGAATTAGTTAAAACTAGCCCTTCAAATTCTTACCTTCTTAATGCAACAATATTTTTGAGATTTAACACCGTGTTCTATAAAATGTTTAACCAATGGTGCATGAAGCCTCTGGGTCCTAATACAACTTTTGTGTTCTCCTATCCTGAGCTTAATCTTTCTTGTGGTCAGGGAAACAATTATATGCACATTGAAAAAGGAAGGTCAGGTGGCTGGCTCTATGGACTTAATGAGGATAAAGAATGGATATCTGTTATTTTAAAATTCAAAGATATAATCTTCCAAGGAGTTATGCCATTCTTGCCATTATGGTTATTACACTATATTAAGATATATGTTAATGGAATATTAATTATTGCTGTCACTGAGAGCCTTTACAGAATACATGGAAATTCTATGAATCTATGGAATAGAGCAAGAAACTTGATTAACACTGTAAGGTCAGGTGTACAATGGAATTATTTTGGTACTTTAATAGCATATAATTTTACATGAGTTCATAGAAACAACTAATAACCACTGAGTCCTACAATTTTACATTAGCAAATATATACATTTATAAATTGAGATAAGATTAGATGTTGTTTTTTTAACAGATGATTGCAAATTCTTGCAATCTGGATATAATTACTTTTGATCTTGCCACAAGCAGGGGTGATATTGGGATATAATTTGGTGAGCAGAATATAGCTTTTAGTTTAACAATTCGGGGGAAAATGGCTGATTTGGTTTTTCATTACACATATTTTCCCCATAAGAATGTGTGTGTTTTTGGATAATCTGAACTCAGCATAAAGGATGCTGAAAAAAGCCAAGGCCACTGAAGAAGGCTAATAAGCCAAAACACAGTTGGCTTTTCAATTATCCAGAAAATCTGAATGAGTAACATTAAGAACATCTTAAGCTAGCATTTCAGCCATATAAAGAGGATGCCGATGCTTTGTATAAAAAGCAACACTATAGTGAAAATCGGTGGAGCATTATGACCTCCATGTTTTAGTAAACATATTCTCCAAATGTGATCTTTTACCTGCCTCTCAACAGTCTCAGTAATCTGCAACTGGTCCAGGGAAATATGTTAATTAGCCATTAGAGATTTGCATTGTTTAGCTCTGCTACTAATTTGCAGCTGCTCCACTAGGCATTTTTAAGGAGTCTGTCATTTGACACTGTCAGTTTTATGCACCTGAACTTTAGGGCTGGGAATCCAAACTTTTGTATTCAACTAAGCACCACAGAGGATGCACAGTAATGTTCTCAAAAATGTATTTTCTATTTACCTCAGAGAGCTTAAACTATCCATCACCTGTAAAAACTTTTCCTTTATATATTCTCAACAAGGGAGCTGTCAGATACCCTCCTTTGCTACAGGTGAAATCTAAAAAAATTAACATGTTAAAAATTAACATGGGATAGTAGTGAACTGAGTTTTACTCAGAGAAGGCCCACTGAAATTAATATGACTAAGTTGGGTGCATTAATTTCAATATGTCTACTCTGAGTAAACTTAGTTGAATGCCACTCATTGTCTTTTTCATAAAGGCGGCATATGTGTGTGCTTTAGAGAGGGAAAGACAAGAGCATTTCTATCACTGCACATGGTGCTTTACAAAGTTATTTACCACAGGAATTCTCATGCTAAGCGCTCCACTTGAATTTGCTATGTGCTGAGGTTTAAGGCAACTTAAACAGATATCCAAATAGTAAATTATATTTACTATCAATACCAGTTCTGTTAGCACCAGAGAGTCTAGGGTCTTACAATGATAAATTAAAAAAACAAAAAGCAAGAGACCCAAGGGAACTATGACTTACTTTTGAAAATAAGGCCATATTCACAAACAGCTTCTGGATAGTTGGCAAAAAGAGACTTAAAATGCACTTTACTGTATATGACATCTTAGTAGTAAATGAACATGGAAACCAATGAGGAAATCCCTTTTTCCATTTCTTCATTATAACTTTCTAATATACCTATATACTTCCCAAGAGGCCAAGAAAAGCAATGATTTCACTCATTCCATGTATACCTCTCAAAGAAGTCTGCCACTTCCCTAGAGGGAAGCAAAGAATTTCTGCATTACCAAAACTAAGTGAAATCAAGGAAGGAACTCAACACTATGCCTACAGGCTGTTTAAGCAGCACACTGCTTAAAACAAACTCCACTCAACCTTGATGGCACTCAAATGAAAGAGACCATCTGAACTACAAAGTCTTTAAATTCTTTAAAGACTAGTTTAAAGACTAGTTTCAGAAATCCCAACACTTAAGGTGCCCCCCCCCCCAATTTTCAGAGAGTCAGTATTCTAATTTAGTCTGGCAGACTACACATTACATGCAAGCTTGTGTGAAAGAAAACTGTATTTTGATTAAACAAAAAAGCTTTGCAAGTGATTTTGAACGGAGAAACAGTTGGGGAAACACCACCGTTTCCCCACTCCAAATCCACAACCCTAAGGTGATTTCCCATTCAACTCTTTTAAAAAATAGGTCCATTGAGTGAATTCTGGCAAAAACCAATTGAGAAGGGTGATTGGGAATAGGGAATGGGACGTAGTTTTCTGCCTCCTCTTGAAACTATGAAAAAACAAAACATCACAACTGGAAGAAAGCAGGGAGGGAGAGGGAAGGAGAGAGGGAGAGGAATGAAGATTGATCTTTGCTTTGTTGTTGTTTAGTCGTTTAGTCGTGTCCGACTCTTGGTGACCCCATGGACCAGAGCACGCTTAATCATTTCTATAAGATTAAAAAATAACAAAATGCCTTTAATAACTTAAGAGTGATAAAATATTCCAGAACAGTATCCATGTTATTTGCAGAGCACAAATCAAAAGACAGGTGATCCCAATTGTGTATAATAATAATAATAATTTATGTTTACCCCCCCAACAAAATATTAAAATACAATAGTCTGTTAAACATTAAAAGCTTCCCTAAACAGGGCTGCCTTATGTCTTCTAAAAGTCTGGTAGTTGTTTTTCTCTTTAACATATGGTGGGAGAGCATTCCACGGGGGGGGGGGGGGCACTACCGAGAAGGCCCTCTGCCTGGTTCCCTGTAACTTGGCTTCTCGCAGTGAGGTAACCGCTAGAAGGCCCTCGGCACTGGACCTCAGTGTCCGGGCAGAACGATGGGGGTGGAGACGCTCCTTTAGGTATACTGGACCAAGGCCGTTTAAGGCTTTAAAGGTCAGCAGCAACACTTTGAATTGTGCTCAGAAATGTACTGGGAGCCAATGTAGGTCTTTCAAGACTGGTGTTATGTGGTCTCGGTGGCCGCCCAGAGTCACCAGTCCAGCTGCCGCATTCTGGATTAGTTGTAGTTTTCAGGTCACCTTCAAAGGTAGCCCCACATAGAGCATATTGCAGTAGTCCAAGCGGGAGATAACTAGAGCATGCACCACTCTCGTGAGACAGTCCGTGAGCAGATAGGGTCTCAGCCTGCATTCCAGATGGAGCTGGTAAACAGCTGCCCTGGACACAGAATTGACCTGCGCCTCCATGGACAGCTGTGAGTTCAAAATGACTCCCAGGCTGCGCACCTGGTCCTTCAGGGGCACAGTTACCCCATTCAGGACAAGGGAGACCACAGCTGCCCACCTCCTGTCCTCCGAAAACAGTACTTCTGTCTTGTCAGGATTCAACCTCAATCTGTATTGAGTCCACTTCTGTACTGTTAAACGTATATGGGGCCTAACTCATACCTTCTGCTTATGGAGCTTGGGAGCTGAGATGGCAAGCACGGAATCCCACTTCCCCTGTATTCAGTGAACATGTTCTGAGGGTGCAAACAGAGGTAGAATAGTTCTCTTGAAAAGGCCTTTTCAGTCTTCCAAACGAAAGCAAGACTGTGAAGACTGACTTGATGTACCACACAGATGCTGAGCATGAAAACAATAGAATCCTGCTTGTGCTGCCCCAGCAGCAGCAGCTGAAAAAGGCACCATAGGATTAGGTTGCCTGACACATTAGACCTTAACTGAGTTTGTTAGCATATATTATAGATGGGAAAGGTCACGTAACCTATGCCATTGACAATGAAATACTATTCCCTCTGGTTTATTTTCAGTTACAATTAAGTTCCTCCAATTAATGCCTACACTACTGCAAGGGTAGACTCCTCCCCCCCCCATATTAACTGTGACCGTTGAGTCGGTCTCCCTATTACATTTCATGCTGCTCCAAAATTACCACTGACTGAGGAGTTCTAGACAATTATAATTCTCCTCCAGTTACTCCAGCTGCTTTCGGGGAGAGAACAAAATAAAGCCTTGCTCCTGCCTCAGAACCACCCAGTCAAGTGCTTGTTGTTCTATACTTTTAGGAAGTGGGGAACCCTGTGGAGTTTAGGCATGGGGTATTTGTTCCATCCTTCAGAGGCTGTAAGCAGCATTTCTAACATGGAACGGATTAACTTTATTCCATCAAGTAAGCTATCTGGATTAGTGTCTGAATTGTAACATTATAGTCAGTAACTTTTGTCAAGTTTTAAAGGCAGTTCCCTACAGTACACCCAAAAGCTACAATCATGGGTTGCATAGGATACAGAGACTATCTGTAACCTCAGATATTGTGAAAGCCTTGAGTCAGTAAGAGAGAGGATACAGAGGAGCACACTAAATTAAATCAGCAAATGAAGTTTTTCAAACTTTACAGAAAAGAGTCCACAAAGTAAGCATCTTCAGAGTGACAGTAGGAAGAAAAAAATAATCCTCAAAATTAAAAGCAAAGGAAACCATTCCTTTGATGGGGTCTCCTTTATCACATTCTAGTTTATTTTAAAGCACTTTATGATGCATAGGAAAGAACATAAAATTGAAACTATATATTAACATGTAGACTGAACTTCCCTTAATGAATCAGCTTCATGTGTTTTTGTACATTAAAAATGTGAATAAAGAATCTGAAAAAGTGAAAATGGGAAAGCCAAATTTTCTAAGGTGAAATGCATTTGAGACAAAATAAAGTAAAACAAAATAGTAAAACAAAAAAATAGTTTATTATAAATATACTGTTTTAATTAAAATGCAAATTTTATCGAATTATAAATGTTAAGTTGTTAATAGTAGTGAAGTCCACTGAAATTTATAGATGGAAAGTACTATGTAACTGAATGAAAAAAGTGCCAAGAATGAAGTACAACATTTGAAGTCTTCCCTCTCAGTGGAGGAGCTATACTAGGATCAGAGGCAACTGACGCCTCTAGGTATCTGCCAAGATCAATGCTGCCAAAACCTAACACTAAGCAACTAAATGCTATGTAAAGTCTACATTGTAGTGTCTGAAAATAGCCAGAAAATAAAAAGCATTCAAGCCAGAAGTGCTAAGATAGATAACTATTCACCTGCAAGACCATGTTCCTCCTTTGAGTACAGGAACAACCCAAAATAAAAAGGGTGTTAGTATATATTGCTGGGTACTCCTTAAAAGAAGGGTCCTAGATCCCCTTGGATGTACACGTTTCCTCAATCCAATGGCATTTACACATAGCACCTTCAATATTTGTTTGAAGTCATTAAATAGCTGCCCCACGGAAGAACTGAGTCTAAGAAATAGCAGCCTACTAAAGTCTATATGTGAATATATAGCCAGTCAGGGAACTGAAGCAAGATGTACTCTCTGACAAATACCTGCATGATCATACAACTTTTGTTTCGTCTTTACTGGTGGATCCTGACCTTAGAGTTATGATTAACCAGTCATTGCACCTCATCCTTTGAGTAAGACCTAGACAAGTAATTTTATGTTTTCCACGCTCAGAGAGTCCCTGCCACATACAAAATATGAACACTGGATATATCCACTATACCAATCTTGCTGTCAGCAAGAAAGGTTCTGCTCTTCAGAACCTGGTACAAGCTGCATTCTAGATCTCTTTTTGAAAGGGTCGGGAGCTCTTAAGAATAAAACTCAATGCACCTGGTTGGCAGATGTGAGAACAAGATGCTGGACTAGGTGGACCACTGGCCTGATTCAACAGTTAGTACAAGTATTCCACACTCCTATACTGCAGCGTTTCAGTTCTTAATGCCTTTTTGTAATCCTGTGGTACACTGTGGGGAAATGGTCGGTCTCTGAGCCATTTTTACTGCTACATTTGGTCTCCCTTTAGGGAGCACAGTCTCACTCCTAAGACAATTACTATCTCTTTGGATGCTATCTCCTTTTAGAGTTAAGCCAAAGGCTTTCTTTGCAAATGCACCTGCTACTGGGCACACAGGAACAAGGCTGTTACACTGTCAAGTCCAATAGGACAGACTGCACATAGAATCAAAGAATTGTGGAGTTGGAGGGGATCACAACCCCCTACATGCAGGAATCACAGCTAAAGAATCCCTGATAGATGGCCATCTAACTTTTGTTTAAAAAACTCCAATGAAGAAGAGTGCACCACCTTCTGAGGCTGCTAACTTTTGTGTTCCTGGCCTGCTTATTTGAGTGCCATGAGTTTTGCAGGCAGTTCCAGCAGTAAAGACAGTGGTTTTATTTCTCATCCTTTTAGCGCCTTAGTTATCTCTTCTGAGGGATGCCTGAGGGCATAAACCTTTGGGGGCATATGCACCAACCCATAACGAGCTCACTCAACATACTAGGTCAAAACTCAACCAGATGCAGTGTAGTGTTAACATTTGTGTGTTTTCAATTTGATGTAGATTGTGTACAGGTGGATGGTATTAGGCAGCTAGTGAACTATTATATTAACAACATCATTTATTTGCTGGCCTTTCCTATTTCCAGCCCATGCCCATTGTCAGCTGCCAGAAATTCTCTCTCTCTCCCATCAATGGATCCTCACCCATTTCTCATTCAACAGTTACTGCAGTTTTGCACTTGGGGATTGTATTTCTGAGCCTCAGCAGGCAAGCTCAGCGCCTATTTATTTTGGATTGTGGCCATATCCTTTGTGGCATGGGAATATAAGCAAAATCTAGAGCAATGAAAAGCTAGTGATCATCAGCCTATTAAGTTGGTGACCTGTCTCTATTATTTTGTTGCAACTAGTTCTGCCATGTTCTTGTGGATCTGCACATGCTAACATATGGACAAAGCACCCAGGTTGATGCCATAACCTCTCCTTTGGCAGTGTTGCACAATTTGGACTAGTGCCTATGGCAGTTTCCTGGCATCTGCATAATCTGGTGTGAGATGTTAGAGGAAATGGAACGGTAGGGTGGGGGGCACATTGCCTCAAAGGAGTGGAGAAAAGCAAACAGGCCATTGCACTTCTTCATAAATATCTGTGGCAATGGGATGATTCAGCATTTGGACAGTTCTCACAAGCTTCCTGATCTCTATTGGCCAGGCAATGTTCACCCCTCAAACATGGACAATGACATTTGGCTGAAGGATATTCATTCACACTTCCCCAACGCATCAGTGCAGCTGCACTGGTGAAACGGCGTTCAATTGTTTGGCAGTGGAGTTAGACTAAAAGAGCTGTCTTCCTCCTGTAGCACTTGAGTGACATTTTATGCCATTCCACTTGTCCCAGGTTCCCCAACTATAGGCTGAGGTCCTTCTGTCAAACAGGCAGGCTCTCAACACCATGTGTGCTCCTGTCCTTAGGCAACCAAATTCACTGACGCTGTAGCTAACAAAATATTAGGCTGTTTTAAACCCAGTATTGTTTTCTTTGCCCTCACTTCAGTAGGATTCCTGCTAGGGCTGGGTGATATCTGGTTTTCAACATCTTGATATATCACCAGCGAAACACTGCAAGATACTGACATATCACGATGTCTAAAATAAGGATGGAGCTATGTAGAGGCATTGGCTGGCTTTACTGTTTTTCCCTGCATGACAAACACACACACCATGATTCATGATATATTTCCAGGTCAAAAATTATGAAACCAATACCACAATCTGAACTTCAAACAAGTTTAGTTCATTATACTGATATATCACCCATCCCTAATTCCTGCTGCAGGCAGATTTTTTTTAAAAAAATAAGATGTATCTACACACCTACTCCAGACTAAGTACATTCCAGCCAAATGTTTCAAAACTCCTTAATTTCAGTTGGAAGCAGCAACACAAACTTAACTCTCTTCACTAACATCAGTGAAATATTCTTTAAAATGAGTGAAAATATTCTTTAAAATGAGTGATTTAAGACCTGATAATTACAAAATGAATTAAGCATGTCAGTAAAACTATTTCTACAGTTACAATAATTTTCCTAAATAAATTCTCTAAAAACTCCATGATCTGGAGATAGAAAAAGAATTATGAGATAAAAGACCATTTAAAGATTTAATTAATTCAGGATAAAACTATAACTAAACCATTTATACAGTGTACATCAAATCAACATTTAAAAAGTATATTTTCTGTGCAGAAAAATAATGAAGGAAAATAATGGATAATAAAGAAACAATTTTGTCTAAAATAATCTCCTTTATGAAAAAGTGGCTTAAGGACTACAATGTTTGGGTTTTTTAAAAAATAAAATAAATGCCAGTCCACAAGAGGGCAAAAACTGCAGTATTTATTTAGCAAATCTGTTTCCATCCAAAAGATGGCAGTGGCAGATCAATCATCAGCCTGAACTGTATATTGCCAACAAAATTGGTGTGGGGGGAGAGAAAAATTTAAGAAACCCCCTTCACAAAGTATGTTACTGTTGCTGGCAAGATAATAACTTCCCAAACTTCTCTTAAATAATTGCTGTACTATGGAAGGGATCACTGTCACCAGCAGAACATTTGAAAATACTAAAACCCCCAAACACTGCAAAAGATCAAAATGGGGAAGAATAATGACCACACAATATTCAGGGAACAATTCTATCATTCTTTAATCATAAAAATAAAGAAATGGAGTTTCTGCTTTCTGAAAACTAATCTTTAGCTAAAACAAAAATAATAGACTGAATTAAACCATTAAGGTTACCTCTGCTGAAGCGATTCTTGACATCAACTTAAATCTGTGAATCAAAATCACCAAACGCGCTCATTTTGTTTATTGAGGCATCTTGCTTTGCACCTGTAGATCAGCAAAATATACCAAAAGTTATACATTACAAATAAAAATAGTCTTCAAAATTAAAGCAATTGTTGATATATCTAGTCTTTTTGCTTCCTTTGCAGGCCGATCCACAGAAGTTTCACTTACTAAATAACTGTGTCAGGTTGTTATTAAAAATACAAGAGCCGCGCCCCCCCCCCCCCCGCCACCACTGCTCAAAAGGCTGACAACACACCCACATCCTCCTGTTTGCAAATGAGAGAAATGTAAAGTGCTGAACTTGGGATGCAGTTTATTAACTTACGGCATTCATTGCATTTTACAATATTTCAGCTCATGTCATACTGTATTAACGTTGCAGGGCATTCCCCACTAGCCTCTAACAACCAGCCTCAAACAGAAGCCTTGTTAGCAAAGGCTAAAACTGGTAACAGTGTGGCAAGGAAAGCTGTCTTCCTTACCCACTCTCCCCAAACCTTCCCCCACTGTGCTCAGTTCTGATTCTGAACCTGAATGTGTTATACAGCAGGCAAGAGGGCAGCTTTTTAGTGTGGGAACCAGCACCCTTTCTCCTCCTGAAACCTCACCATATAATGCACGGAGATAAGTTTTTTAACTTTACAGCATGAATTCCCCCAGCCTTTTCCCCAGCACCAAGGTACAACGAACTTTTTAGGGGCTCAAGTACCGTATTTTTTGCTCTGCAAGACTCACTTTTTCCCTCCTAAAAAGTAAGGGGAGATGTGTGTACGTCTTATGGAGCGAATGCAGGCTGCGCAGCTATCCCAGAAGCCAGAACAGAAAGAGGCATTGCTGCTTTCACTGCGCAGTGATCCCTCTTGCTGTTCTGGCTTCTGAGATTCAGAATATTTTTTTTCTTGTTTTCCTCCTCCAAAAACTAGGTGCGTCTTGTGGTCTGGTGCGTCTTATAGAGCGAAAAATACGGTAATTCCCTCACACCCCCATTTTCTCTCAACATTTGACTTTTAAAGCCACTGAGCATGATGTGTCAGTCCGTTTTCAGTGGCTGTTTTTCTTTTAATTTACTAACTTACTACTTTCCAACATACCTGGGGACTCCCAAGTATGCAGGTACCGCCTCTTAACTGTGGGTGGCCCTGTTGCCCTGCCCAGCTGACAGGCACCAGATCAACAGAATCAGCTTCAGATGGAATGATGCTCCTGCTGACTATATGTTGATGTGTGCTATCATTCACCATTTTAAACAGTTCCAAGACCAGTGGGACAGATGTCTGCAAGAGGACAGACGTGCACACAGACTGCAAAGAATGTAAGCTCATTGGAGAGCAGGAAATGAGTATGACACACACTACTTCGCCTTGAAACAACACCACCACCAAGCTGTTAAAGAGCCAGCATTTAAGTATATACTGTACAGTATATGAAAACCTTTCATGACAATCTAGTCATGAAATTCCCTCTTCTACGCACCTAACAAGGGTAAGGTAAAGGTAAAGGGACCCCATTAGGTCCAGTCGTGGCTGACTCTGGGGTTGCGGCGCTCATCTCGCTTTATTGGCCGAGGGAGCCGGCGTACAGCTTCCGGGTCATGCGGCCAGCATGACTAAGCTGCTTCTGGCGAATCAGAGCAGTGCATGGAAACGCTGTTTACCTACCGCTGGAGTGGTACCTATTTATCTACTTGCACTTTGACGTGCTTTCGAACTGCTAGGTTGGCAGGAGCAGGGACCAAGCAACAGGAGCTCAATCCGTTGCAGGGATTCAAACCGCCAACCTTCTGATTGGCAAGTCCTAGGCTCTGTGGTTTAACCCACAGCGCCATCCGTGTCCCTCCTAACAAGGGTACAGGAGTCCTAAGTCTGACTGGGCCTATAGCAGTCTTGTATGTCATATATTAGCCTAGTACAGGGGTAGGCAACCTAAGGCCCGGGGGCTGGATCCGACCCAATTGCCTTCTCAATCCAGCCCATGGACAGTCCGGGAATCAGTGTGTTTTTACATGAGTAGAACGTGTCCTTTTATTTAAAATGCAGCTCTGGGTTGTTTGTGGGGCCTGCCTGGTGTTTTTACATGAGTAGAATGTGTGCTTTTATTTAAAGTGCAGCTCTGGGTTATTTGTGGGGCATAGGAATTCGTTCATTTCCCCCCAAAAAATATAGTCCGGCCCACCACATGATATCAGGGACAGTAGACCAGCCCACGGCTGAAAAAGGTTGCTGACCCCTGGCCTGGTAGCAAGAGACAACCAATAATTCCATGCAAGCAAGGGAGCAGGCTGGCAGAGGAAGGATGGATACACAACCAGTAGATAATCTGGCAGAGGGAAGACTGTTCCCCGACACCGTGCAGAGAAATGCAGCTTACTGCAGGAAGTGTTCTACAGAGCACTCCATACCGCTGGCTGAGGAAACCCCAGGGTGAAATCTTCCTGAATCAGTACTTTACCTTCTGTCAGTAGTACACCCTGGCAAGCTACCCAGGCAGCAATGGAAAGCAGCAGCAGAGCTGGGGATCAACATTTACATTTCCCCACAATGCCTCCAAGCATTGAATAAAATACGGGGGGGGGGGTAAGCCCTGCCCTGCACAACTGATTGCATGACGCAGCACGCGCACACACCATTTGAATGGCAATGCCCATTAACTTTGGGGGCCACGGCCAGCCCTCAAGTATCTCATTTTGGCCCCTATGTCACTGCGGGAAATAAAAATGGTGACGGATTCTTCCTTGGGAGACTTTTATGCAAAAGCTGGGTGGCCGTCTCTCATGTATGAACTAATTTGAGATTCTGGCATTGCAGAGGGTTGGGCTAGATGACCTTTGGGGATCCCTTTCCAACTGATTCTATGACCAGATCAAGCCATCCACTATCCAATGCTGCTCAGTGTACCAGACCAGATTTACGCCACAAGGTGCCATAGGAAGGCACTGGACATAGTAAAAGATCCACCGCATCCTGGTCACTGTCTCTTCGAGCTCCTGCCGTCGGGACGGAGATACAGGACGATGAAGACAAGAACGAGCTGTCTTAAGAACAGCTTCTTCTCCAGAGCGATCTCGGCCCTGAATGGGAAGCCTGGACTTTGAAAGTCATCTAATCTTCCTTGCTGTACTATACTGTATTGTTTTAATTAGTGTTTTTATGGAGCAGTCAAGTAATTTCGTTGTCCCTGAGAGGGGGCAATGACAATAAAGATATTATTATTATTATTATTTTACCAAGTGTGTGGGGTGTGGGGTTTTTTTTGGGGCGGGGAGGCAAAGTCGGCATCTCTATTGGACTTCGCCAACTGCAGGCCGTGGCCCTGGCCGCTTAATCTCTGCCAGCAGCCGAATAAGCCTCTCTTCTCTCTTTTTTCCTTTTGGGCAGGCTAGCCGCTTATGCTCGCTTGGCCTTCAAAGCTCGCCCATATGTAGCGGCAGCCACATTAACCCCACGCCCGCTTTCCTCCCTCTCTCCCTCAGGGCTATTAACGTGGCTACTCGGGAGTAAGCCCCAGCGGCTGCAAGGGGGTTTTGCCGGGCCCGGGCAAGGCGGGGGTTTCCTTCGCCTTCCTCCGGGGCCGCCAGAGCCGCCGCCTGAGGGAGGCGGCGCGCGTTTCTCCTGAGGAGAAAAGCGCGGGAACTTGGGCCGGCAGGGCCGCTGACGAGGCCAATGAGGGCGCCTGGCCCCGAGGAGCCGTTAGCGGGGCAGCCTTGTCAGGGGGGCCGTTGGCTTCTTCCCGCGCCCCCCCTTAACTTTATGCTTCCAATTTTATTTTATTTTTAACGCCCCCCCCAGCCCTCCTCCCCTCACTGCCTACCAGGGAACCGAATTCGCCTCTCACTTCAAAACGGGGCAGCCACGCCAAGAGGAGAGGGAGGCGCTTTGCACACCTGTGGGGGGGGGGAGGAAGAAGCCGCATCGCAGCCCCGCTTTTATCCCGCCCCCCCTCCCCTCACAAAAAAGAGGGTCCTTCCACGCCAGCCCTTTTACACGCGAGTAAACACGCCCAGGTTCAGGCCCGCTCTCTGTTCGGACGTATATTTGGCACGCGCGCTCGGGCTCGGGGCCTTTTCCACTCGCTCTTGCTCGGCGCAGCGAGACTCACCGCCGCCGCCGCTGCTGCTGCTGCCTCCGCGCGCAGCAGTTCAAAGCTCCGGCGAGGCGGCCTCTTCGCAAAGGAGCTCCGGGAGGGAGCTGCGAGTGGCAGCCTCCGCGGCCAATGAAGGCTCGGCCGGGTGTTTTTTTGCCCACCCCCCGGCCTGCAGCATCCAATCCTTAAACGCGGAAGGCGGGATTTCTTCGCCGCGGCCTTTACCCCTTCATAGCCCGCGAGCCGGGCAGAAAACAGAGGCTAGGGCTTGCGGGGATGAGAAGTAGAACCTCCAGGTTCAGTGGCAGTCAATGTGTCACTGAATGTGAGCTGCGGGGAACTGAGAAGCGAGGGGAGCGGATACAGCAGGGGAAGACGGTTCTTCATGTCTTGTTTGAAGACTCTCGGAAGTGTTGGGTCTTCCTTGGGAACAGGATGCTGAACTTTATTTTTTTTTTTTAAGATATTTATTGGAGTTTTACAAAGACATGAATTTAAAAGATCATATAAAAAGAAAGAAATACAATAAAAGAAACATAGAAAAATACATAAAATAAGAAAAGGAAAATAAAAACAAATCCATTTTTGTAACCCTAACTCATTATCTTATTTCCTTGGCCTCCTCACACCTCCCTTTTTGTATTCCCATTTAAATAATCAAATCAGCAAATCCTTACCCTCTTTCGTTTATCTTAACTCTATATCTTAACATATTATAACTCTATATTTTCATCCATTTATCAATTCATTTTTGCATATTCTTATTAACTTTGTTGCTAATGCCACTTTTTTTCAATCCAACATCATTTTAACATTCATTAATTTTACAGTGTTTCTGAAGATAGTCTTTAAATTTCTTCCAGTCTTCTTCCACCAACTCTTCTCCCAGGTCTCGGATTCTGCCAGTCATTTCCGCCAATTCCATATAATCCATCACAGGATGCTGAACTTTAGGCTGGTTCAAAAGGGCGAGGATAATTAGAAGTGACTCTTCCCTCCTTCTTTGACCCTTCTTCCCCCCCCCATGCATTCTGGGATTGTAGTAGTAGTAGTAGTAATAATAATAATAATAATAATAATAATAATAATAATAATAATAATAATAATAATTTATTTATACCCCGCCCATCTGGCTGGGTTTCCCCAGCCACTCTGGGCGGCTTCCAACAAAACACTAAAATACAACAACCCATCAAACATTAAAAGCTTCCCTAAACAGGGCTGCCTTTAGATGTCTTCTAAAAGTTTGGTAGTTGTTTTTCTCATTGACATCTGATGGGAGGGCGTTCCACAGGGCGGGTGCCACTACCGAGAAGGCCCTCTGCCTGGTTCCCTGTACCTGTAATAATCATTTTATTAACATATCTACATTCAGCCGGAATGGTTAGAATGTCTGGAGAGATTTCAAATCCTCACGAGCATGAAGCTCTCTGGGAATTGGGGTGGGGGGTGGGGTATCGATTTAGTTCACCTTTGAAGGCAAATCAGTTCTTCCAAAACCATAGGAGAACAGAAACTTAAGCCATCCTTCAAAATTCACTTCTCCAAATTTTACAGTACAGTTTTCCTACCAAGTAATATTTACAAAAACGCATATACTGGAGGAAAGTGTGCACATAGTTCTGAAAATAAGATACAAACATGCATGCCATTACAGGAAATTGCTCTGTTAAAGTATGTAGATTAGGCAAGGTTGCATACAAACATGTATCTTAGGAGAAATTTACAGTTAACTGCTGGTAAATTTGCAAGAGGGTTTTTGTAATAAAAAATGCAAACTGATGTGGAGAACAGAACTTAAGATGCAAAAAATGAGAAACTGAGAGAACCTGAAATCGACAGATTCTATTATCCCTGCTTTGGGCTAATTATTCACTTTCCGCCTGACCTACCTCACAGGGTTGTGGAGACGATAAAAGAGGAAGCAGAGATCATATATATATCACTCTGAGCTCCAGCTGGAACTGCTGTTGTCAGTTCTTCCACCCCGTTCACATAGCACCCCCCCCCCACACTCCTCATTCTTTACCTTCTGAGGTCCATCAGCCTGATCCTTAATGAGTTTTTTCCCACTGCTGAGTAGTTTTAGGACTCCGTCTGATATCTCAGACAACTAATAAAGCTAACATCCAAAAATAAAATGTGTAACTGGTTGTGTTGTTTTGGAATAATTTTGTAAAATTCTGTGTCAAGCAGATTTGATTGCTTTTTAGACTAGGGTGCATCACAGCTTTGGACAAATATAAAATTATATTTATATTGTTAACTGACAAAATTTGGAAGTCATGTTGTATCCTAAACAATGGCAAGCTTGACTCTGGATCAGTGTTTGGGAGGGATAGGTCCCAGATTAATCCTGGTTTGTGCTGCTGACTACTTTTTCCTGCGGCGAGTAGCTGGATTTGTTCTTCTTGTCACATTTGGTCCTTAATTACCTAAAGGATGCTGCTGAGCCAATGTACTAGGTGCTGATTCAGCTAGCTGCTGTTTGCAGAAACTCAGGAATATGCGCTCCTTGCAGCACGGAGGCTCTCTGCCAACTTCAAAGGGCTACCCTTCTCCAAACAGTTTGGGAGGCCCATAGAGAAATACTGAAGTGTTCCCAGGGTTCCATCTTTTAATAAGAGATGCACAAGGACTATAGAAATTCAGAGGTTATGAACTCCAGCAAAACACGCTAGCCAATTTGTACTGACTGAAATTAAATGAATTGGAACTGGCAGCTTTCCTGACATGTCCCTTTTACAATTAAGGTGTGCATTTGTTTCAACACACACTTGTTCAAAGAGGCAAAGCCTTCCATCAGAGTCAGATGGAGTTCAGGACATGCCTCCTCTCACAAGAAATATATACCATCTTACATGGCAGGGCTTTCTGGTGAATTAGCATGCATAAGTAACTTCACGAACGATTTTCCACAAAAAAGACTCTGTGATTAATATTGGATTGCTATACAAAGCCTGCTTGTTTTGTGAGGCTACTTCCTAATACGTTTGTGTTTAAAAGTCAATGTTGAAAAGCTGCATCTAACGGTAAACATTCTCATATGAACCAGGGTCCTTTCGTATACTCTGGTATTATTGCAGCCTTGTATAAGTACAAAGTAGGGGACGCGGGTGGCGCTGTGGGTTAAACCACAGAGCCTAGGACTTGCCGATCAGAAGGTCAGCGGTTCGAATCCCCGCGACGGGGTGAGCTCCCGTTGCTCGGTCCCTGCTCCTGCCAACCTAGCAGTTCTAAAGCACGTCAAAGTGCAAGTAGATAAATAGGTACCGCTCCGGCGGGAAGGTAAACGGCATTTCCATGCGCTGCTGTGGTTCGCCAGAAGCGGCTTAGTCATGCTGGCCACATGACCCGGAAGCTGTATGTTGGCTCCCTCAGCCAATAAAGCGAGATGAGCGCCGCAACCCCAGAGTCGGCCACAACTGGACCTAATGGTCAGGGTCCCTTTACCTTTACCTATAAGTACAAAGTAAGCATAATAGGGTGGGGGCAAGTTGATGCTGCAAGTTCCTGGGGGCCTTTTGGCGCAGGTACGGGGTACCTGGGACCCTCCAGTTGGGACTCCAACTTCCATCAACCCAGCGTGGCCTATAATCAGAGATCATGGAAATTATAATCCACAAGTTGCCCATCCCTGGTTTTGAGGCTGTGATGAACTTAACCTCTCCTCTGTGTTTCTGGGTATGGGGCAAACAGCCACTGCATAGCTGGAAGCTTTTACCACTGCTTTTATCAAGGCAGCCGTTAGCTAAACAAAAATGGCAAGGAAATAAAAAAAAGTGCGAAGATGAATCCCAAAGGTCTCCCTCCCTAAGCAAATTCTGGAACTCCAGGTGCAACATCCTGCATTTTAGGAGAGTTTAAAAACATTTCCAAATGAAAAGTATGTATGCAAAAGAGAGAGAGAGAGGCCTACCTGATATTTATCTTGGATTCTGTACTATAAAAACTTGCCAGTAGCAAATTCCAAACACCAAAACCACAGTTTCTTATACGCTCTCATGTGGTCCCCATCTCTCTCTCACACACACACGTACGCTATGGAAAAACATTCAAAAAGCCAGCATCAACATTATAAAAAGAACCCCCAAAGCAGATTAGCACCTCCCTTATAGGTACGAACACTAGGCTCTTATTCCTCCCATCCATTTATTTATAGCCAAGTGGCCCAGCCTCAAATGGCCTTCAGAGCTGTACCCCTGCCTGGCACTAGTTTCAAACCTTTAATGGTTAGGGATGGTTTACAGTGCATTGACTCTGAATAAGGCCTCCCTTCTGTTTTAAAGATGTTGAATCAGTAAGTTGCTGTGTTTTATTGCAGCAATCAGTTGCAAATGTCCAGGTTGCGCTGAAGGGGCAGAGTATTCAGGGCACAAAAGGTGGCAGCAAGGGAATTGTGCCACTGGGGGTGCCTTTATTTTTCGGAGGGGTTCAAGCACATACTGTACTGAAAAGGTATGTTTGCATGGCTAAAGTAGATCATTCAACAAATCCACTTTAAAAAAACAACAACAATGGACTTTTTGCAGTTAGGAAACTGATGGGGAAACGCACTGAAAAGTGTGGGCTGAGTTTTTGGTTAAGGGAGGGAGGACTTTTCGGCAGAATAATTGTGAGCGGTGATACCAGGGCCCAAGAATAATTTAGTACACTGGTACCTCGGGTTAAGAACTTAATTTGTACCGGAGGTCCGTTCTTAACCTGAAACTGTTCTTAACCCGAAGCACCACTTTAGCTAATGGGGCCTCCTGCTGCCGCTGCGCCACCGCTGCATGATTTCTGTTCTCATCCTGAAGCAAAGTTTTTAACCCGAGGTACTATTTCTGGGAGAGCTTAAGATGAAGAATGAAATCAAAGAAGCATAAAAAAAAAATGTTGTAAGAATGTGTGACTACAACCACTCTCACACAGACTGGCTATTCTATATGTGTTCCAGTCATGTCAGAGAGATAACACTTATCGATACCCTAAATGACTGCAACCTCACAAAAACATTAAATTACTTGATCAACAAATCACTGAGCTGAATGCTCAGGCATGAAGCTTGCAATGTGATCTTAGGCCAGTAACTACTACATATCCTAACTCTCAAGGAGGTGTCGTGACAGTGAAATGGATCAATTATACCTATGCTGCCTTGAAATTCTTGGAAGGGTGGACTTATAAAATGTAATGAATAAATGTGGAAGCAAAATGTGCCCCATCAGTTGCTATAACATCCTTTGCCAACCTGGTACCCACCAGATGTTTTTGGACTACAATTCTGATCAGCACAGCCACGCTGACTCAGTCAGAAAAGGTAACTTTTTGGTGTAATGGAGGCTAGGAGACCACAGCTTGTTAGGTGAATGGACTGTGAATAGTCCAAGCTGATGAGATCAGTGAGAACTAATGACAGAATATATTTTCCTGATAGCTGAACATCTTTATCTGACATTGGAGTTTGAAAAAGTGGAACCCTGCAGGTACTGGGAGGGAACAGATAAATAGTTTAGAGCCAGTTTTGGGAGCGTGATTTGGGGAGAGAGCTGTGAGTTGGCTGAAGGTCCTGTCTCTAGGAATCTGATGCAAGACTGATGGATAGACCACCTGCTGTCGGAGCATCTAATTGTTTCCATTATGCACTGCTTATAAAATGAAACAGATCTTCCAGAGGCACCCTAAGACTCCATTGCCCTCTCACCCAAATAAAATTAAGTTCTTGGACTTATCCTTGTTCAGGAAATCAGTGGGTACTTAATGATAGGTTCATAAAGAAATGCAAATCAGGTAAGAGTTTGATAAGCTGCCATATGAAGATTATGCAAAGAGGATTACCATTTACACACCACCAAAAAAAAATAGGGCAAATATTTGCATATGCTATTTTAGGAATAATTACTATAAATGGAAGTGCAATACATTTCATTGTATCGAGGAAGATCTGTGTGCCTGCTCTGTTGGCTGTCCAGGTGACAACCACTGATGGGCTCTTTCTTTTGGTTTTCTCTTTGAAGTGGACTTGGACCAGACAGCTCTTCAAATAGAAGATTACTTCAAACAGAGGTCAGTCATCTGACAGCTCATCAAACAGATCAGCCTCTGTAAAGAAGGGTGTGCGGCCACACTATACTGAAATACCCCTTAAAGCTAAGGAATAATAGATGCCTGGAACCATGTGAGGGAAGACAAGGTATATCTATTTCAAATACAATACAAGGTCAGTCGGTAGTGCAAAAGGCTCGTAATCTCAGGGTTGCAGGTTTGAGCCCCAGGTTGGGCAAAAGTCCTGAATTGCAGGGGGTTGAAACAGATGACCTTTGGGTTTCCTCCCAGCTCTTTGAAATAAATAAATAATGGGACTGTTTGTTTGCATCTACTGATGTACTGAAACTACTCTGCTGTTTTGCTAAACCGCTGGTTGGTTGTGGTGGAAGAGAATTGTTAATTTAGCACAAATCTCAGTGATACTGCTTGTAGTCTCAGTTTGGCAATGAAATGTTGAAAAACAGTTAACAGTTCCCAAGGAGCCATAACTGATGAACGTGTAAATCCTTCGTACTTCATGGACGGCTGAATCAATGGACTGTAACGGTTACTGTGGAGCGTTGCCGCCTGTTAATGAATATCCGTGGAAGATAGGTTAATGGCGAGTTGCACATATAAAACCTCTTTGGATCACTGCTTAGAAAGCTTGGTTTTTCCAAAGTGGCCTCAGCGTGAAAGTAGGGACATTTGCCTAGGTAAAGCACCATCTCCCTGAAACATGCATGGCTGGTCAAGTGTGATGGTGGCACATATTTATTACAGGTTTTTCTATATCACATCTTAGGCTAACCTCTCAAGGAGTTTTCCACAAAGTTCTAAAACCACCATAAACCAGGAAAACAGCATTGAAGAATAAAAGCAATTGCCCACATACAATGGAGGATGCTGCCACCATTGGGCAGAGTTGGGCTGTGAACTGTGGCATGCTGTCACAATCAAACTCAGAGGAAGCCAATGTGGTGCCATCCTCAACTGTCATCCCTGTCCCTTGGCTAACGGGGCTGGTGGGAGTTGGTGCCCAACACGTGAAGGCCATTGCATTGGCTATCCTAATCTAGGCTTACTTTTTACACGATAAAATGGTATCCCTGGACAGTTAAGTCCAGTCAAAGGCAACTATGGGGTTGCAGTGCTCATATCGCTTTCAGGCCGAAAGAGACGGTGTTTGTCCACAGACAGCTTTCAGGGTCATGTGGCCAGCAGGACTAAAGCGCTTCTGACGCAATGGAACACTGTGACAGAAACCAGAATGCACAGAAACGCCATTTACCTTCCTGCCACAGCGGTACCTATTTATCTACTTGCACTGGTGTGCTTTTGAACTGCTAGGTTGGCAGGAGCAGGGGCAGAGCAACAGGAGCTCACCCCATCGCGGGGATTCGAACTGCCGACCTGATTGTCAGGCCCAAGAGGCTCAGTGGTTTAGACCACAGCACCACCCACGATAACACCAAGAACGCACAGAGTGTTGCCTTCTCACAATTATGCACCCTCATATTCCAGGGAAGTTGCTTTGCATGTACCAATTTGTTTCGCCATGTAGATCAACTTCTCTTCCAGCATCTACCAGCAGACGCTCTTATGCTATGTACATACCTAGAATAAGTTTTTGTCTTTCTCCTACCTGTTTTATTCCTCCACTCCCTCCAAAAAGGACATTTTCTAATTACTTTATTTAAATGCATTTACCTTCACAACTGAAAGCATTAGATAGGATGAAATGGTGGCGGGGATGGGGGTAGGTGCCAGATGCCAAATGTAATCCAATAACCTCTCCTTACCTTCCCATCTCATCTAAGGGACGCGGGTGGCGCTGTGGGTTAAACCACAGAACCTAGGACTTACCAATCAGAAGGTTGGCGGTTCAATTCCCCATGATGGGGTGAGCTCCCGTTGTTCGGTCCCAGCTCCTGCCAACCTAGCAATTTGAAAGCATGTCAAAGTGCAAGTAGATAAATAGGTATCACTCCGGCGGGAAGGTAAACGGCGTTTCCGTGCGCTGCTCTGGTTCGCCAGAAGTGGCTTAGGCATGCTGGCCACATGACCCGGAAGCTGTATGCCGTCTCTCTCGGCCAATAAAGCGAGATGAGCACCGCAACCCCAGAGTCGGTCACGACTGGACCTAATGGTCAGGGGTCCCTTTACCTTTACCTTCCCATCCAAGAGATGATCAGATGACGTTCAAGTGTCCAAGGATATTTTGGGGAAAAAAATATGAACAAATTCCTATGCCCCACAAATAACCCAGAGATGCATTTTAAATAAAAGGACACATTCTACTCATGTAAAAACACGCTGATTCCCGGACCGTCCATGGGCCGGATTTAGAAGGCGATTGGGCTGGATCTGGCCCCTGGGCCTTAGTTTGCCTACCCACGGTAGCCTACAGCACAGTCCTGTGGGTCCTCTCCTATCAGTTAAGATCGCTTTAAAAGGTGATTCAACACATTAACCGTAGATAGATCTATGGAACGGCTCTTTCTGATGCTTTAGCTAGACAGACAAACAGCAGGAACATACCCTCCAAGTGTCCCGATTTTCACGGGGCAGTCCCAGAATTATGAAAGCCACCACAGCTTCTGTTTTGAGCCTGGAATGCCACTATTTTCCCCACCAACACTGCCAACACTGGGCTCGGGGAGGACAATGAGCCGGCGCTTGCCCTGAGCGCCAGTGGCGGTTGCCGCAAAGGAGCATCCCATTGCCTCTCCATGGCCGCTGCTGCTGGCCTCCTCCCTTGGGCAGCTCGTAGTGGTTGCTGGAGAGCAGGCGAGGAGGAAAAAAGGCTGCCGCCCTGAGGCCCAGCTCCGTGAGGTGCGCTGGCTCAGAGGGGAAGGCAGAGGACAGGGCAGGAAGAAAGAGGGAGAGCAAGGAGTCTTATTTTTTTTAAAAAAATAATGCTTTGTGAATCCACCCTCATCGTTCAGCCCAGACACTGAGGTCCAGCGCCAAGGACCTTCTGGTGGTTCCTTCACTGTGAGAAGCCAAGTTACAGGGAACCAGGCAGAGGGCCTTCTCGGTGGTGGCGCCCACCTTGTGGAATGCCCTCCCAGCAGATGTCAAAGAGAAAAACAACTACCAGACTTTTAGAAGACATCTGAAGGCAGCCCTGTTTAGGGAAGCTTTTAATGTTTAATAGACTATTGTATTTTAATATTCTGTTGGAAGCCGCCCAGAGTGGCTGGGGAAACCCAGCCAGATGGGCAGGGTAAAAACAATAAAATTATTATTATTATTATTATTATTATTATTATTATTATTATTATTATTCATGTCTAATCATGCCCCTTTCTAAAATTTAATTATTGGTGTGTGTTTTTCTTTTTGTAAATCTACCAAAAAATAAAATAAAATAAAATGGGGGGGTTGAGAGGGATCCATTGCAGGAGGAAGTGAGAAATGTCCCTTTATTCATCTGAGGAATATTGGAGGGTTTGCAGGAAAGGGATATTGGCTTTATGCCCTGCTTCTGATTTCCACACTGGCTGGACACTGTTGGAAGCAGGAGACTGGGGGGGGGGGGAATCAGGGATGGGGAACCTCTGGTTCTCCAAAGGCTATTGGACTTCAACTCCAGCCAGGATGTTCAATGATCCTATGATGGCTGAGAGATGTAGGCCAGTAACCTCCTAGGTACCCCATCCCTAGACTAGACGCACCTTTGTTCTAAGCCAGCAGGATTTGTGTTTCCCTCCCTAACCCCCTTGACATGTCTGATATGCAAAGAACAGCAAAAGCACACCAGAATAGGCAAGAGGAAGAAGCAGGGATCACTAACAGCCCCTTCTTCTCCTGTTATTGTGTCATTTTGCTGCATAGCTGGAGATTTTGCCTGACTTTTACCAGGCTCAACAATATCCCCCTTGAAGCTTTCAGGTTTCAGTAACTGAGAGCACACACGACTTCCCCAGAGCTTTTATTAGCTAAAATCAACTTTGTAAAGTTAGAACAGGAAAGTATTTTTAAGCCATTTATGCCACATTTCCTGGCAAGCATCCTGTTCCACTAATGGGGTCCACTGCGACGGCAACAAATAGAGCAAGAATTTATTCTGTGAGTTACGGGACCTAGGAATTGTTCTCATTATTTGTGCTGGTCATTAAAAGCAATTAAAGTTTGGCACGCATGTGATTGTTCGGATATAACCAGCCTCTGTTTCAGATTCTCCTCGGAGGTGTAACTTACCTGAACTGCTAAAAAGGGAACACCTGTTCATACATCAATCCAGGGCCGTTTCTCAATGAGCAGCATTCCTGGGGCTGCTATATGCATTATGCCAAAAAAATTAGCCACATGTTTACTTTAGCCCTGAACAAATATTTCTAGTCTCTGACGAAAATTTGATTAAATTCTTTAGCTAAAGTTAATTAGACTGTAAGTAAGAAAATATGCTCATAATAAACATAGGTAGGCCATAATAAATAAAACCATGGGGTTTGTTCCCTCTAGTCACAAAGTTATGTTTAACATAAAATGGGATAGTAAATACTCTAAGCGGAAGGAACTGTCTCCAAATTAATCTTTTCCCCAGTCTGATGATACTAGAAGGAATTATTTCAGCCATAATTGTTACTAGAATGGCCAGTGTGGCATTTTCAGCTAATCAGGCATGGTAATTTTATTTTCCATTGCATCAGCCTCATTATGAACTACTGTAGTTTATGCTCCAGGCTTTCAAGCTATAGATTGCTTACTTACATCTATTTAGTTTCCTTGTATTTCTTAGGGGTCTTTCAAGGCAACTCCAGAAAAGAATGTCTTGTTCATGAAACAAATTCCTTGCATTAGATTTGTCTGGTGTTTAACGCATGGAAAGAATCCTCTGTTAATATCAGTGGGTTTTTTTAATTAACCATGGGGTTTGTTCCCCCTAATCACCACTAGAGGCAGTCTTCACAAAGAGTAGTACTGGTCTATTTGTTTCTTAAATACTCAGGGCACAGGGTTACATTTTGGCCACACGTTTCACTCTTACACTCACAGAGGAATATATATATATATATATATAGTACGTGGGTGTGTATCATTAGGGAGAGAATCTGCAAAAAGGTCCCAGTTTCAATACAAAGCATCTCCAGGTGAGTTTGGACGCATTCCTTGTCTGAAATGCTGCAGAAGACGAAGAAGAGGAAGAGTTTGGATTTGATATCCCGCTTTATCACTACCCGAAGGAGTCTCAAAGTGGCTAACATTCTCCTTTCCCTTCCTCCCCCACAACAAACACTCCGTGAGGTGAGTGAGGCTGAGAGACTTCAAAGAAGTGTGACTAGCCCAAGGTCACCCAGCAGATGAATGTGGAGGAGCATGGAATCGAACCCGGTTCACCAGATTACAAGTCCACCGCTCTTAACCACTACACCACACTGTGGCCAATAACGAGCTGGAAGGCCCAATGGTTGGAGACAGCACCCTGTAGACAGATATACATCTGGGATTTACTTACATAACTGGCCATGTTTGTAGGTCCAGGTCACCAACTTACCCAACAGGTGCAACAAGCACTATGGTTTGTATTGATTTCCTGCATGAAAGCCATTTCAGCTTCTGACTGACTTCCAGGCATGTACAGGTGTATATATTTTTCTGACCATGATGCCTATGTCATAGGTAACATACGAGCTATAGTTAACAAGTTTCTCACTAGTCTGTTTTACCCTAGGTAAAGGTAAAGGGACCAGTTGCGGACGACTCTGGGGTTGCGGCGCTCATCTCGCTTTATTGGCCGAGGGAGCCGGTGTACAGTTTCCGGGTCATGTAGCCAGCATGTCTAAGCCACTTCTGGCGAACCAGAGCAGTGCATGGAAACACCATTTACCTTCCCGCCCGAACGGTACCTATTTATCTACTTGCACTTTTGTGCTTTCAAACTGCTAGGTTGGCAGGAGCAGGGACCGAGCAACGGGAGCTCATCCCGTCGCGGGGATTCAAACCGCCGACCTTCTGATCGGCAAGTCCTAGGCTCAGTGGGTTAACCCACAGCACCACGTGCATCCCTTGTTTTACCCTAGTTGCCCCCAAAAGCATCATATACAGATAACCCACAACTTACGCTTATTTAACTTGTGCGCATTCAGATTTACGCATTTGGCAAAAATGTTTAATAAATTTTAAAAGGGGCAGAAAGAGGGCAAGCAGTTGGGGGTGGGGGAGAAATACTTTGGCAATCCCACCAGCCATTAAACCCAAAGTGTTTTAACAATACATGATTTTGGCTTTCGGCGCTATCCCTAAAATGTAACCCCAGCCTAAGTTGAGAGTCATCTGTACTAAGGACTGTAATCAGTGACTGTCTTTATTCCTTTAATCATATTGCTGTATTGTGTATCTGTTTTGGTTGCCTGCGTTTTTTAAACATTATTTCAAAATAAAATTCTAGGTGCACACAAAAATGGGACATGTCTGTGAGAGAATATTTTAACACAACATCCTTGTGACGAATGGCCTAAGGATAACATGCTTCCCTCCAAAAAGACAATTTTCCTGTCAAATGGCCTAGTTTTTTACCCATTATGTCGTGAGCCACCTGTCATTTTTCAAGCATTCTTCATGCATACAGGCCAGAATCACCCCTTATGGTTCAGTTTACGAGGAACAGAAGAAAATAAATGGGGAGGAGATGCAGAAGGGGTAACACATATTTCTAGGTAGGTGAGCTATTAAGGCCTTTGAAAGAAAAATGACAGTATACGTCAGTGGCAGGGGTTCTGCAATAGGGTAGCCAAATGGGAACGCAAGTGTTTTGTTTGGGGGTGTGTGTGCTTGCCCTCTGCTCCCCCTGTGGTGGCACCCATGGCGAGGAATAGATCAGGTCTCTCTTCCAAGTTCTCCTATTTTACTTCCACCTTTTTTGGTAGTTTAAAGGTGTCAATGCTCCTCCCTTGTTTGGTATATGGGTTACATACCACATGACTGCAGGTGCAAAAAGTCTGCTCACGTGACCATGCCAGATTAACAAAAAAGAGCTCTGCTAGATTCAGACCAGACACCCATCTGGTTCAGAATCCAGCCAGATTAGGATCCAACAGGCCCAGCAACTCCCTTCCCTGATTCCACAGGGAATGCCAAAAAAATGCAGTTATACCCTATGAAAATTGGCCTTCTGCTGACCATCATGAATGAATATAGAATCATAGAGTTGAAAAGGACCCTGACGATCATCTAGTCCAGGGGTGGCCAACTCCCAAGAGACTGTGATCTACTCACAGAGTTAAAAACTGGCATTGATCTACCCCCTTTTGGGGGGTTCAGGTCAAGGTTGTGAGCTTTTTTAGGGGGGAGGAAAGTCCTGTTTTCTGGAGGTTCGGGTCAAAGTTTTAAAGCTTTTTTAAGGAAGGAAGGAAGCCCTGTTTTTTTGGGGGGGTGCAGGGCTGAAATATTGACCTTTTTTAAGGGGACTCAAAGTTCTTACGTTGTTGAGCTTCTTTGGGGGGAGCCGGTGATCTACCAGTGATCTACCACAGGCGTCCAGTGATCTACGGTAGATCACGATCTACCTGTTGGACGTGCCCCCTGCAATGAAGAAATAGGCAGCTGTCCCATACAGTGGTACCTTGGGTTACATACGCTTCAGGTTACATACGCTTCAGGTTACAGACTCCGCTAACCCAGAAATAGTACCTCGGGTTAAGAACTTTGCTTCAGGATGAGAACAGAAATTGCGCGGCGGCGGCGGGAGGCCCCATTAGCTAAAGTGGGTGCTTCAGGTTAAGAACAGTTTCAGGTTAAGAACGGACCTCCGGAACGAATTAAGTACGTAACCCGAGGTACCACTGTATATATTTACTTTATTAAATTTAAAAATAAAAATTACAATCAAGCAAAAAGAACCAAGTACGTAACCAGAGGTACCACTGTACAGGGATTGAGCCTGCAACCTTGGCGTTATCAGCACCGCACTCTTGTCAGCACCATGCCCTAACCAACTGAGCCTGCTCCAAGTAAATTTTAGATACCCCTTTAACACAGTCTCTCAGATTTCTTAGGTTGCACCCTGTTTGCTGCCCCAGCAGAGCTTAATCCATAGTCCTGTTGCATGCCAGCCACCTGGAGGAAAGCCTCTGAAGATCATCTTAACAAATGGGCAGATTCATGAAGATGACTTGGTGGATCTAGACACAGGGTAAAAACCACTATAAATAAGTCAGAAATTAAATCAACAGAAGAAAAGAAAAAGTCTATGTAAAAATCCATATAAACTCTTTTGCTCTCTGGCGCCATCTGGTGTTGGATGTTTATAATGCATTCAAATCGTATTGTGACGAATGTAGTTGAGTCTGACTGTCCTTCAGAAACCTAGAGACCAGGCCTAAATTTGTACTATAAGTTTTCGTGGGCAAATGCCCACTTTGCCAAATGCAAGATAAAATGGACAGTGTGTTATGAAAATTTATGCTGCAATACATATAATTTCTTAGCCTTGAAGATGGAACAATGCTATTGTTTTGGCTGCAACATGGTTTATGCTCTGGATCTGGTGCCAGAGAATCCAATTTCTTCGCATGACATATGGTTACTACGGAATTTCCTACCATAAAATGTAGTGATAGGCATCAAATTCATGCAGGATAAGGTTATAAATGTCTGCTACCCATGAACTGTCTCCAGTATCAGAGGTAATATGCCTCTGAGTACCAGTTTCTGGGGCTCCAGAAACACAGAGTCCTATCGGCCTCAGGTCCTGTTTCCGGGCTTTCCTTTTTTCCTTTTTTTTACAGTACAGTGGTACCTCAGGTTAAGTACTTAATTCGTTCCGAAGATCCGTACTTAACCTGAAACTGTTCTTAACCTGAAGCACCACTTTAGCTAATGGGGCCTCCTGCTGCTGCCGCGCCGCCAGAGCACGATTTCTGTTCTCATCCTGAAGCAAAGTTCTTAACCTGAAGCACTATTTCTGGGTTAGCGGAGTCTGTAACCTGAAGCGTATGTAACCCGAGGTACCACTGTACTACAATTTATTAATTTTTATATTTACATTTTATTTTGACAAAGTAATAATCATAAATAAATAAGAATAAAAATGTGCCCCCTTTCCATTTTAACAGTACAAATTCTACAAACACCTTCCATATCTCCTCAAAACAATTTCTCCAGCATATTCCCCCTCTTACCTTAATGGCACATGTTAATTTATCATTAGTAGCTATATCCCACACCTTTTTGTACCATTCTTCCATTTTATACTCTGCTTCCCCTTCCACTTCTTAGCAGCTATAATAAGTTGTGCAGCTGTCAATAAATTTGTGATTGAGTCCATCATAGCCTGCAAACCTTCCACCGCATCGTAAATTGATAATAATACTGCCTCTGGACTCTTGGTCAGCTTTAACCCAGTGATTTCTGTTATCTCCTTAAACACCCTTTGCCCAAAGAATTGGACATATTTACACCTCCACCACATGTGAACACAATTCCCGGTTTCATGGCATCCCCTCTGGGCTTTGAGAGCCAATGTGGTGTAGTGGTTAAGAGCGGTGGACTCGTAATCTGGTGAACCGGGTTCAATTCCCCGCTCCTCCACATGCAGCTGCTGGGTGACCTTGGGCTAGTCACACTTCTCTGAAGTCTCTCAGCCTTACTGACATCACAGAGTGTTTGTTGTGGGGGAGGAAGGGAAAGGAGAATGTTAGCTGCTTTGAGACTCCTTAGGGTAGTGATAAAGTGGGATATCAAATCCAAACTCTTCTTCTTCTTCCATAGGAATCTGGTGGACCATTGTGAGAACAGGACGTTGGGCAAGAGAAATCTTTGGTCTAATGCAGTAGGCCTCCTCTTTTATGTTATCTCTGCCTTTTCTGGTGAGTAGAGCAGTCTCAGTCCACCAGAGACAAAGTTTTGGCTGTGTACTTGGGGGACCTACTTTAATTCTGAGAGCTAGTGTGGTGTAGTGGTTAGCGAGATTGCCCAACACATGAGAGACCAGGGTTCAAATTCTCACTCAGCCCTGAAGCTTACTGGGTGACCAGGTTGTTGTGAGGATAAAATAAGTGTGGGGTGGAGAATTAGGTACACCACCATGAGTTTGTTGGTGGAATATAAATGAATGAATGAATGAATAGCATTTTAACCTAACAATTTGCATCATCTAAAAAGGTTGTCTATAGCATTGTTTCTGCTGCATTGCCTGACTCAAATGAAACGATGACTCTCCGTGTTTTAAATAAACATTCCACAAACAACTAAATACGTAACCAATAAGTTATAATATTTTTTATTCATGTTAGAATTTCTATCAGTGTTTGAACATTAAAGTTTAGAGAGTTTGTACAAATTTTCACTCATGATTTAAAATTGAGAACCATGCTAGATCGCAAAATGGCAACTAAAACAGTTCAGAATGACATGAATATCCACACTCTCTTTTAACACTGTTAACATTTTCTTTGTTTGCAAATGGGACTTGTAATTAAAAATGTGCATTGTATTTATGTCTCAGTAATGTTCCAAAACATAATGGTATCATCATTACATATAAACTCTTTAAAAATATAATTCTGTCAAAAGAATTGAGGGCTACTATATACACTACAAAAATAAATTTTCATATAAATAAATTATATGGCATACTTTTATCTTTGTAACTGAAACACAACCCATTTCTGCTCAAAACAAAGCAGGCAATGAGACCCAGTCTGAATATTTTTTTTTCCTTTTAACTCCTCACTCTAAAAAGCTACAAAATGAGTCCTTAATGTAAATGTTATATACTCTCTTCCTATTTAACATTAGTAAGCATTCTATACAAATAAAGATTCCATTAAAAAGTAGAAACATAGCTGTAATAGTGTTTCCAATAGAAATAAAATCCCTGCATTGTGTTTGTTATAAACTGGCATGACAAATACTGTAAGAAAACATTCTTATGATACAAAAATATAAATATCAACAAAAATTAAAGTTTTTTATTAAAAAACAAAACAAAAAACAGAACAGCCAGCCACTGAGATCTCTTTTTGCCAATGTGACAAGAAGACAGATGGTCTATACTATGCACCAAGGAGCAGGCACCCCACAAAAAGAGGGGGGGGGATCACACACACACACACACACACACACACACACACACACACACAGGCTAAGGTGAAGGGGCTATTGAACATCAAAGCCTTTTCCACTTTCTGCTTCTCTTCCTGTTTCAATAATAATAATCATGGGGCTAGAGTGCAGAGTGAGTGGCCCCAAAGCATAATCCGTGGGGCACCATTGTGACCTCTGCCGTTGCAACTCTTGGCAGTGAAAGGTAGCTTGCAATTCGTAGCATCCTGTTCTCTTGCAGAGCTTTTGTCCTTGTTTTATCGTCTGACATCGTGACACTTCTAGGGCCCAATTGGGCCCTTTTTGCCACAAACATTTTTCACGCTGGACAGGAAGCTGGAGCTGTAGATTGAGCTTTGGCGCCCTTCTAAACAGTAGCTTATGTACCACTGAAACAATGTGGTGTCTTCTGGCTCAAGTCTCTCTTTCCACCACTGGGCCTTCCAGTTCAAGCATGATCAAAACAGGGCTGTGCCTCTCCCAGGGTACTGGAGGTATTAAGAGACCAATTCAACTACTTCCTGAATGGAAGCTGCCTTTTATTTACCTGAAGTTTTCTGAAACTATGGGGACATACGGCATTATGGCAACTATATTAGTTGTACTAGGTTCAGAATGTAGCAAGAACTGTCTCTTAAAAAATCATATCCATGCAATTAGCACACGCCAAGGCTTTCAGCAGCCTCTAGCTTCAAGCAACACTTTATTATGCGTTCTTGTCGTATGATTCACTGGGGATGAAAACCTTCATCACTGCTGAGAGACACAATTCTAACCATAGTACATATGAGCAAAGAGGAATAGGCAGATTAGGTAGTTTCCCTAAAATCAAATTTTGTACAACAGGAACTAGAACCCACAAATGCTAATCCCAGTCTGTCCACGCTTCTCCTTTATCTCTGCTCTTTGATGAATGTCAGTAGCAGCTGTTAAGCTCTTAGAATATTTTCATTAGTTTTATTTTTACCAAGTTAGGTGCAATTCTACATGTGGCTACATACACACCCAGAGTAGACCATTGAAATCAATGAACTCCATCAGTCAAGACTAACTTGATTTCAGCTTGAATACCACTCATGGAAGTCCCACTAATTTCACTGGAACCTACTCACAAGTATACATGTGCAAGATTGGAGCCTTAGCCACAATGGGTTGTTTTTCAAGGTCAAGGAACAGTAAGCACACACTTCTGAGAAAATCTCTTGCACACGACCCATTGGATTAGCACAGCACAGGAACCATATACTTGAACACACAAGAAGAATTTCAGTGGGGCATGTGATGGAAATACCCGATAGCCGGTGCTCCATAAAGTAACTACAGTATACAACTACACACACACACACACACACACACCAAAGCCCCCCCCCCCCACAGCTACACTTATCAAGGTTAAACACACTGCTCTTCATATCTGCTCGTTTTTTTAAAAAAGGGAAAAAAACAGAAAAAGAAAAAAATTATCACGCATAGCGTGTTTGAAAGTTAACAGAAACATATCACTACCACAGGGCTGTGATATGGAATTTTTTAAAAATACTTTAACACACGCACACACATATGTACCTTTACAAAACAAACAAACAAACCCTAATACATTAGCAATATTTGCATAGAATTATACATGTAAATTATACAATATTTTAAGCAGCAGCAAACATATGCTGAAATTTACGACTAGATTAAGCTTAGTTGTGGCACAGAGATCAATGTACAAACAGAGCACAAACAAAACAGTCCCCACTCCGTTAAACAGGAGTCAAAATAACTCCAGATTATACTACTTTACACGGTTTCTCTTGTATATTACATATGTGTACATCTTTTAAATATTTATAGAAATATTTCACAAAATAATACAATAGGTTACAGTAATGGTGAACTGTTGCCCTGATGCAGCATTGTCCTTCTTCATAACTTCAGGCAGTTTCTTTTCAAGCAGTTCTGGAAAGAGGAGGTGGTTCCCCATCTTTGGCCTCTTCTTTGCTTCAGTTATTTCCCTGTACAAATAGAGACAAAAAAAGGAGCCCCACTGTTCACCTAAAGTTCAGCAAAGATAAATAAATCACCTCAGCCCCAAGCCATCTGACAAGTTCTGCAATTAAAAGCCATGAGGCCTATGTTCTTTTCCCAGCCATGACAGTGACTTCCTGTGGCCAAATGGTTTAAACAGGTCCTTTTTTTTTTAAGGGCCTTGTTAATTCTTAGTTTTTCCATTTCTGGATGTCTAGCTTGCCCAGGTTCACAATCACAACGGGCAGATGTGAGTCTCAGCTTTTGTCAAGTTAGCACCAGCATCTGAACTAAATGAACATCATTTCATATCTGGATTTTGAGTTTTCCTGAGTTCACTACCCTTAGAATCTTACAGAAGAAAGGAAATCACAGGCAATTCAGTCTGTGTACTTATTCTAAGGCAGGTTACACTAAACTATGCATAGCCTAGCTTTTCATAGATGTCCCTAATAAAGGCAAAAGTAAAGTCTCTCAAGTTTAGTTTTTCCACCATTAAAATCTCTAATAGTGAAAACTTTTCTTCCATCTATTTTCCCGTTCTATATATCTACTGCTTCTTTGTCCTTCCTAGGTTGTGTTTGCACATAAACATTAATGAGAAAGCATGGTCAGCTGAAAATGGAAGTGGAAACACAAAGTTTACTACCTTTCTGGGACTGTAGCACTTTAGGGGTTGGATAGCATGATTGACATTAAAGACTCCTTGTCTACTGAAAGCTACCACATTTGATGGAATATCTTAGAAGCCTTTCCCCCAATATTCTAGCTCTCCACAGACAAGGAATTTCCAGTAACCAAGAAGTGTAACGGTAACGGTAAAGGTAAAGGGACCCCTGACCATTAGGTCCAGTTGTGACTGGCTCTGGGGTTGCGGTGTTCATCTTGCTTTACTGGCCGAGGGAGCTGGCATACAGCTTCCGGGTCATGTGGCCAGCATGACTAAGCCACTTCTGGCAAACCAGAGCAGTGCAAGGAAACGCCGTTTACCTTCCTGCTTGAGTGGTACCTATTTATCTACTTGCACTTTGATGTGCTTTCGAACTGCTAGGTTGGCAGGAGCAGGGACCGAGCAACGGGAGCTCACCCCGTCACGGGAATTCGAACCGCTGACCTTCTGATCGGCAAGTCCTAGGCTCTGTGATTTAACCCACAGCGCCACTCGCGTCCCTTGACCAATAAGTGTACAATCATGCAATTCCTCATGCAACTGTATGATATAACCCTAAAAATTATTATGTGTCTGACAGCCTTCTGATTTCTTATCACCACACAACCTTCCACAACTGCACAATCATCTTCTCCACATGAAAAGTTCTTCTGGGATTCTAGATCTTGCAGCTAGAAATGGCGGAGGCAGAAACCCTTACCTTAATCCGAGCTGCTGCCACGAGTTCTCTCTTCACATTCAACATCTTGCACTTCTATTACTTCTACTTTAGAGTTCCTCCTCTCACACCGGACATTGAAAGGCACGTGAGGGTCCTCAAATTGTCCATGGTCGCTTTCGTGGTATCCCTCGTAGGATGGAAAGCCTCCTCCGCGAGTATTGTGGCCGTGCAAAGGAGGGTGCACAGCGACAGTAACTGATGCTGAGGCAGTCACAGTAGTGATAGGCTGGCCGTACGCAGGCACCGACGTGCCCGTGGCAGTAAAGGCTGCGTTTCTGTTGTTCTGAGAACGAGCTCTCTGGCTGGAGCAGTCCCTGTTACTAGGGCAGGAGTGCCCATCAGTAGACGTTTCAAAAGCATCCCTGCGCGGCCGGTAAGGGGGTGGCCGGAGTCCTTCCCTTGGTTCTCTTTTGGGCTGCTTATTTTGATGCCAGGTTTGCTGGGATCCAGACTCTTGGTAAGCCTGTGATCTTGGGCTTGGTTGATAATACCTTGTATCCGGCTGAACCACCTGGGAAGGAAATGGGGCACGGAAATCTTTAATAAGGCTATGGCAACAAATGATGGTAGCTCCTCCACAACCTGAAAGAACATGGTGGCTAAGCTGCTTGAAGGGGCAAAAGACTGATCCCCTGATTGGTTAAGCAAATTATGTGAATTCACAGAGTTGGCTAAAATGACAGCAGCCATTAGTCGAATCAAAAACTTAAGAAGGAAAGGAACTCTTTAGAAGAATATATGACAAAACATTGTTCCAAAACAAATTTATTGATATGCATGGACTAAGTTCGCAAAGGAGCGAAAAAAATTATTGTAAGATTGTTCTGGGGGCCAAAGTAACTAATATATATTACATAATGACAAGTTCAAAATATATTAAAGGATGTGGTGTTGTGGTGGAGGGAAGTCACAAAATGAGATAGACACAGAATGGAAAACAGGAATTTTATCAATGCAATAATTTACACTGTATCTTCTGTATACCTTAGAGCACACATTCCATGTTATAACAATTAAATGAAATAAAGATATTGTAGAGTTGGAAATAATAATAATAATAAAGACTGGTGGTTTATGTGCCATTCTTTGCTCTGATAAGATTTGTTTTCTTTTTTTTCAAGCCAACCTATTTTACATTATTAATTTCACCAAGGGTACTTAGAGGGTGTGAGAGAACCTGCCAGATTACAAACTTGCTCTTCTGTCGAAAGAGGCAATATTACCAGAGCTGTATCAAACGCATTCCCATATCCCATAAATCTGCAAATAGGGGGGAAATGTGATACAAAGAACTATGCCTACATTTCCTTTTTTAGTACTGAATTGGCACCAACATTTCCCATTCTTTCCTGAAATGCTTTTGAGGTTCACATCAAGTAGAGCCAAAAATTAAGGGACAATTTTCAGAGAGGCAGCGTTTATGTTCTCCTTGCAATCATGTGCCAAGATATGCAACAGTGTAGATAAACTTTAGTGTGAACAAGCTGCTGCGGCCATTTCCATAACTGTGGCTACTGTAAAAAGGGCACCTTTAGTAATAGGAATGTTTGTGACTATCCCTGGCAAGTGGTGATTCGCTTTTTAAATGTTCCTTAAGTATGCAACTCCAAAGAGAAAGTGGGCACTGGTGTGTGTGTGTGTGCGCATGTAGGAAAATGAATCTTCCCTAAATTATAGTCATATGTTTGGGAGATCAGCCTGGATATCTTACTGTCACATGCTTGAAGTTTCAGACCGGACTCTACCCTAAGACATGCACCAATCTGAGAAATGTGGATCTACACCTATGTTGCAGCACCTATCAAACTAGTTAAGGAATGGAATGTTAGATTTATACAGGAAAGCTGGGAAAGAGAAACAGAGATTTGGGTTACTTACAGTGGATCTGGCAAATACTGGATTTTCAGTTGCTTCAACAATTACTTGGCGGACCGGGGCACCAGATCTTTGAGTGGACTCATACTGATGGAGCTCCTCGCTGATTCCAGATACCGTGGTCTGAGAACTGTACTCAGAATCAGAAGAATCTGAGCCATTCTGTGCGTGACCAGGTGGTATGGTGAACCTCACAATGCTTGGGGCAGGCTCAGAAGATGGTGTAGGTAACCTGCTCCTTCCATCGACTGGGGAAACCTAGGAATGACGGTTTAACAACTCTTAGTGGGTGTCAGTAGAAGCATCTGGAGAAAATAACTTTACTTTGGTGAAATAAGCTCCCATCACTTCGGAGAGGAACTACAGTAAAACTGCTCCCATTTTTAAAATGTCTCTACTATCAAAGCATGCATTAAATGTCTGCATTTAATACCTTTTATCAAACTGTGTCTTAAACTGATTTTTTTATTCTAATCTACATTACCAATCGATTTCCAAGTCTAGTACATAGCCTCTTAACTTTTAAAGTCCTGGGGCCAGAATACCCTAATGCAGGGATGTCGAAGCAGTGGATCGTGATCTACCGGTAGATCCCTGGCTGATCCTGGTAGATTGTGGGATCCTTATCGTGTACAAAATGTTATGGGGGGGGGGACTAAAAAGCTCTGTGCAATCCTTCCCCTCCAAATCTCAACAACTCTGGGTAATCCACCCACGCCACGCACACTCCTCCTCCCTCCAATGACAATGGGTAGATCACTGCCAGTTTTTTTATACTGGGAGTAGATCACAGTCTCTTGGGAGTTGGAAATGCCTGCCCTAAGGTTTCCTCCTTCCACACGTAACTATCAATGCACTATTCAGCACTGGAGACTTGCTCAGGGTCCCTCTGCCATCTGAGGTTTGGTGGATGGGCACACAAAATAGAGATTTTTAATTGTGCCATAAAAGGTCAAGGTAAAGGGACCCCTGACCATTAGGTCCAGTCGTGACCGACTCTGGGGTTGCGGCGCTCATCTCGCTTTATTGGCCGAGGGAGCCGGCATGACTAAGCCACTTCTGGCGAACCAGAGCAGTGCACGGAAACACCGTTTACCTTCCCGCCGGAGCGATACCTATTTATCTACTTGCACTTTGTGCTTTCGAACTGCTAGGTTGGCAGGAGCAGGGACTGAGCAACGGAAGCTCAAACCACCAACCTTCTGAAGTCCTAGGCTCTGTGGTTTAACCCACAGCGCCACCTGTGTTGCAAAAGATCTACGTTATGTCCCCCACCCCATATCCCACAAACTGTTCTAGGCTGAGGGCAAACCAATTCTTGGGATGAGGGTGGAGAGAATGGTACTATACTGACAGCAGAAACAAACATGCAAATTGAATGAAATGGGCAAATCTGTTTAACTTGCGTTAATTTAGTACAGAATTCATGACTCCACAGGCATGATCCAAAGCTGTCTGCCTCAGGGAGGCAGGAGCCCCAAAGGGACTATTTAAACACACACAAAGGCCCAAGGGCGTTGCAAACTTTCATTGCAGTTGCTCACAAGGGGCCTGCCACAGCTTCCAACTTCCTCCATCCCAACTCACTTTGAGACAGGAAAGTGACAGCTTCAGCTGCTTGGAGGCTGCCCCCTCCTCCCCGCCAGGAATTGGCCTGGGACAAATGACACACCACACACAATTTCTACTGAAGAGGTCTTCCAGGAGCCTTTTTCTCCCTGGGAATCCTGTGCAGAGTGCCATTTCCCCCATTAGGATGCTGGAACTCAACTGGACACTCGGCTGGGGCCTGGAACCACCAAAAGCCACCTCTACCTGTCCTTGCCTGAATGCATGATAAATTGTCATGGGGCCTGGTGAAAGAGGAAGCAACGGGTGGTGGTGGCAGCAGGAGCAGCTTACAGCTATGGTAAGGTTACCAGATTTTTTTCAATGAATCCGGGGACGCTTTTCAACTTCAATAGATTTTGTATGGGGACTGATTTGTAAATCTGGGGACTGTCCCCGGGAAATGGGGATGGCCTTAATATGGGGCAAGCACAGGCTTGCTTGCAGCAGGCCCAAATCCTACTCACAAGCACTCTCTCGGGGGTGATCAGATTGAATGAATGACAGTGTGGTATACTGGGAGACCAGGGTTCAAATCCCCGCCCCCCACAGCTACGAAGCTCACTGATTGACCTTGCCTAAACTACCTCACAGGGGTTGCTCTGAGGATCAGATATGGTGGGCACCTTGAGCTCTTTGGACAGCGCAAGGTGGGATGGAAATGTAATAAATAATTAGACAAGACATCCCTAGCACTGGCACAAGGGTTTGCTTTCTGTTTTGGAATACTCCACACACATGTGGGGATCTCAGCCAAACCTGCACATTTAAAGCAATATTATACCACTTTTAACCATTTTGGCATCCTCCAAATAACCCTAGGAACTGTAAACATTAAGGTTGAGAATTGTTGTTAGGAGATCCCAACTCCCATCACAGAGCCGGGTATTTCCAGAATACCCTGTGAAGAAGGATTGGGTGTTAAACCACTCTAGGAATTACACTTCTCTGAGGGAAATGGTAAAGAAGGCTGATCGCCGAAGAATTGATGCTTTTGAATTACAGTGGTGCCTCGCAAGACGAAATTAATTCGTTCCGCAAGTTTTTTCTTCTTGCGAGTTTTTCGTCTTGCGAAGCACGGTTTCCCATAGGAATGCATTGAAAATCAATTAATGCGTTCCTATGGAGACCGCTTGCCAGGCTGGCGGTGCGGAGAAGGGCTTTTCTCCCCACCGCAAGCCTTCAGGACAGGTCCGGGTACAGAGGGGAAGGCGCGCAGCGCTTCTCCTCTGTTCCTGGGGCTTGCGGTGGGAGGAGGGTTTTTCCTCCCCACCGCCAACATTCAGAACAGCATTCTGAATGTTGGCGGTGGGAAGGAAAACCCTCCTCCCACCGCAAGTCTTCAGGACAGCCATGCGAAGGCTGGCACGGGGAGAAGGTCTCTCCGCCCCACCACCAGCCTTCAGAGGAGCCTTCCGAAGGCTGGCGGCGGGAGGAGGTCTCTCCGCCCCACCGCCAGCCTTCGGAGGAGCCTTCCGAAGGCTGGCGGCGGGAGGAGGTCTCTCCGCCCCACCGCCAGCCTTCGGAGGAGGTCCGAGGACAGTGGGGAAGACGCGCTGCGCTTCCCCGCTGTCCTGGAGATTTCCCTATGGGCTTTCGTCTTGCGAAGGGGCACCACTGTATGGTGCTAGAGGAAACTCTTGAGAGTCCCATGGACTGCAAGAAGATCAAACTTATCCATTCTAAAGGAAATCAGCCCTGAGTGCTCACTGGAAGGACAGATCCTGAAGCTGAGGCTCCAATACTTTGACCACCTCATGAGAAGAGAAAACTCCCTGGAAAAGACCCTGATGTTGGGAAAGATGGAGGGCACAAGGAGAAGGGGACGACAGAGGATGAGATGGTGGGACAGTGTTCTTGAAGCTACCAGCATGAGTTTGACCAAACTGTGGGAGGCAGTGGAAGACAGGAGTGCCTGGAATGCTCTGGTTCATGGGGTGACGAAGAATAGGACACGACTAAACGACTAAACAACAACAACTAGGGAAATGAAGGTCCTTCTTTACAAACTGCAGATCCTAGGCTTCTTTGGAAGAAGCCATGACTTTTTAAGTGGTGTAAGAGTACTTTAAATGTATGGTACAGGTGTTTTCTTAAACGCATGAACACAGAATTCCCCTGTGGGAAGCACCTGCCTACAAGGAGCTCCACAAGAGTGACCAGATTGTGGCACCCAATAATTGATGCAAATTAAATTTGGTGGTATATCACTTCCCATGCTTGTAGTTTATGGTTTCTGAGCTTTAGTAGTACTGTTTCTTGGTGGTCTGTTGTGATACTGTGAGAAATAAGTGTATGAATGGATTTGGATATCAGGAAGAATGTTGTCTTCTTCACCTGATGGCAAATGTCAGCAACTCTAGAGGTCAGCAACTATGCCAGACTGCTTTTTAGCACAAAACAGTTAAAGGAGTTAGATTTGCACAAGCACATCAGATTTCAGATACTCCAATGTATATGCAATGAAAAATTCTGTTTTCTGCACCAAATTGCCAAATTACAGTGTAACATACTCAGAAGTAGCACAAGTGTAAAGTACATAACATAATAATTAGTAGCAGTGAAAAGAACAACCACAATTTGCAAGTAATACAATACTGACCTCAGGATATGGTCCGAAAAGGGAAAGGAGAATGGGGAGTAGCACCAGTCCATTCAAAGCACCCAAGATTGTTAAAATTGCCAAAACAGCAAAGAAATACCTGGAATATTTCAACATACTACATGTTAAAAAGCTGAAAATATGATTTAGAACTGTAAACGAAAATATAAAACACATTTTACTAAACAAACACACCAACACTCAACATTGTTTTTTCTTTAATGTACAAACTCAGTATGCAGGGTTTTCAAACCCCCCCTTCTTTTTACCTTTTGGATTAGAGAGGCTACATTCCACAACCCAAAGTGTTAGTTCGAAAAGGGAAGAAAGAAAGAAAGAAAAAACGCTTGTTAATTTATCGAAATCTTGCAGCATGTAATGTTATTTATGAATGTGTTACACAAACACAAAAATATGGAATGCGAACTGAATGACTGAACAGATTGAAAGCACAAATACAATGAAAAGGGGCCCCCATTAGCAAAAAAGAAAAAAAAGGGGGGGGAAGCAGCAGAAGCAAACAAATGAAGTGAAGGGTGTAGAATTTAAACAATTTAGCCTAGAAGGAAAAAGAAGCCTACTTCTCCCAGCAGCTAATCCACTGTGAAATGCTTCTGCGTCTAACAGCAGAATCTCTAATTAAATCTCTAGTGTATCAGGTAAGGCTTTCCCTTGCCATTCATTAATCACAACTTTCCGCCTTGAATTCTGTGAGTTCCAGTTTTACCAAATAGCTCAAATTGCAACCTTTTTAGACACAGGAACCAGCTTTTTGCAAAGAAAATGCAGGGCATTCTATGGTGAGCCCGAGCATTGTATTGAGAAAGAGCACTCTACAATAGCCGAGCTGCATTGCAGGCTAATCTTTTGTTGAACAATTTAGCATCTCTGAATGCTCTTGTTTTGTGTCAGCCAATTCAAACATAAAGGCTGAAGTACTATGGAAGAAGAGGAGAGTGCACGAGTGGTTGTCCTTTCCCACCATTGAGGGCTAAGGTCTGGTATCCTTCATGAATACTCTGGTAAACCTGCCAGCAAGAGGAAAGCCTTACTAGTTGGGTATCCAGCATTTGGGGGGTGGGTGGGGGACGACAGAGGCTAAGCTCAAAGATGCATTTTAAAGCTAATGGATTTCGAGGCTTTGGGTCTTGGGCAACAGTTTGAAGAAGAGGCAGAAGGGGGCAACCCATTTGCCAATGTCTCCGGTTTAAACAGATCAAATCATGCTATTACAGTAGGATTACATATAGGAATGCATTAGCACCAAAAAAACCCCAAATCATGGAGGATCAATGGCTACTAGCCACAATTGCTAAGTTCTAGCTCCACTGTCAAGACAGTAAAGGTAAAGGTAAAGATACTCCTGACCATTAGGTCCAGTCGCGAATGACTCTGGGGTTGCGGCGTTCATCTCGCTTTATTGGCCGATGGAGCCGGCGTACAGCTTCCGGGTCATGTGGCCAGCATGACTAAGCCGCTTCTGGAGAACCAGAGCAGCGCACGGAAACACCGTTTACCTTCCCGCTGGAGTGGTACCTATTTATCTACTTGCACTTTGACGTGCTTTCGAACTGCTAGGTGGGCAGGAGCAGGGACCAAGCAATGGTTGTGGGGATTCAAACCGCCAACCTTCTGATCAGCAAGCCCTAGGCTCAGTGGTTTAGACCACAGCGCCACCTGTGTCCCTGGGAATTGCAGCTGGACAGAGTGCTGCCGCAGTCACGTCCCGCTTGCAAGCTTCCCGTGGGCATGTGGTCAGCCACTGTGAGAACAGGACTCTGGACTAGATGGGACACTGGCCTGATCCAGCTGGCTTAGCTTATGTCCTACACTAATGTAAACTAACTGGGACACACCATCAACACGAGGCATTGGAGACATTTGCATCCCATCAGTCTAACTCTAGTATAAACAGGGCGATTACAGATCTGACCACTTTGAGTATACAAAAACTCTACCCGGACGAGCTATTGGGCTTAAAAACCTACTCCTTGCCGTTATAGTCTGGCACCTTCCCAAGGCCTTGAAACAAGTCTCATTGACTTGAGAGCCATCTTTTAAAAACAACAACAGGGAAGCTAAACCCTGGTTGCGTTAGACGACGAGAAGGCCAAATGAATAAAGACAAAGTGAAAAGCGTTAAAATACCCATTTATTTCATTTTATAAAATTTATACACTGCTTAATTGTTTAAAAAAACAAACACCTCAAAGTTCAATTCCAATTGGAAAATGGTGTTACAATCCTTATTACCTAACTGGACCACAGCTGCAGTCCACCCAAACACTGGTAACGTCCATTGGGTTAGGGCAGAGTGTGAGCAAAAGTCCCACAGAGATGAATGGGGGGCAGTCAGTAGCAGTGCCTGACGCATTGCAAACTTTCTCCAGCTGTTCTTTATCGTGCTTATACACACTCAGTCACCAAGAGAGAGCAGTAGCACACTAGGTTGGGTTCAAAAGGATTTGTGGATGCAATCCTTCCATTTGGATCCAGCAGAGGGTCGTCCTCCCTTTTGCCAGTTACCCCTTCTCTGTGAAGCCCACTTCTCCACCTTTCACGCTGTTCCACAGATTCCCCAACCCTGCACAGAGCAGATTTTCAAAGGGTGCAGGTGGCTGTTTGGGTGGGGGTGGGTAGTTTACACCCAAGAGCACTTTGCTCCATGAGCCAAACTCTGATCTGTAGAGTCATCATTTCTCAAAATGGGGCTGGGGATGGATCACCAGGAGGCATGGTGCAGGTACTAAGTAGGTGAGGGAAATTATGGGCTGGGGGAGGTTGCAGTGGCACCAAGGTGTATACTAGTTTATAGGTTGAGACAGATTAGAAAGAGGTTATGATTTCATAAAGTCATGAGAAACTACAATAATATATGTTTCCGCACTGCAGTTTCCCCCTTTATTACAACTTTACACACCTTTTTTGGTACTTATATTAATTATTCTTCATCATCAATCTAGCTGCTGTCTGCCTTAATTGCAGCTCCTACTAGCTTGCTCTTTTGATTTGTTTTATTTGCCCTGCCATTCTGCAAAATAGACAACATTTTTTGCCTTTCTGCTCAGTGACTTTGCACAGACTGTTTGGAGCAAAACAGGATCCATTTCATCACCCCTCTCAAATTCCCTCCCAAAGAAAAAAAAAAACTTGCTCTATGCTTTTATCTGCTGTATTCACATTCTTAATTAAAGCCACAAGAAAACAGGCTCCCTTTAGCTTCAGACAGAAAGGCCTTCAGGCTTCACTGTGTATTTTATGTTACATTCCGTGATGTTATAGGTGCCTGCCTGCTCACATTCTACCCTGAACTTTTTATTTTGGTCCGCCAAACTGTTCTATAATCTTCAGTGGCGGGGGTGAGGTAAAGGGAGTTTCAGTTTCAGGATGTTTATAGTTTTTCAGGCTTCTCCACTCAAAGTACTCTGCATGTAAATAGTTTGGGAGAGTGCTTAGGTTAAAGGTCACCTCCAGCTAACCACTCTTTGGGAATAACTTAATGTTGCTGTTGAACAAACTATAGGCTGCATAAGGCCTTTTCTGAGTGGGAAGCTTTTAAAGTTATTTTTAACAAAATCCAGTACTTGCAATAGAAACAGCTACTAAAATGAAACTAGCAAAGTTATAAAGCAGAGTAAAAATGAAACCATGGCATAAGCAAGCACATCATGCACAGCACTGCAGCAGCAGGTAAATGGAGAAGCATGGCAGCATTCCCATGAAAAGGAACCTCACTTATGTGAACAGGAAAGGGCCACAGCTTAGTGGCAGAGGATGTGCTCTGCATATAAAAGGATCAAAGTTCCCCAGCACATGTCCAGACAGTGCTGGGAAAATCCCTTACCTGAAACCTTGGACAGCTGCTGCCAGTCAGTGTAGGCAACTCTGAGCTAGAGGAACTTGCACTTGCAGCTTCCTGAACTCACCGGGGTGTTCCAGCACAGCTCAACATCACAGTCTAATCCCAATGAAATAGTGTTTCTCTTAACCAAATTTCAGATTATCCAGTAACCATTATAGGCGCCCTTGCCTAGTCAGATAAATGAGGCTCTGCTACATTCATTTAATTTTAATTAAGCAAAGGGAGAGGCAGGATGCACACATGTTTTACCTGACAATAAAGTCAAACTCGGATCCTGCAAGCATTAACACACCGAGCAGCGTAGACACAGCTCCATCCAACACAGGTGCAAACATGTGCTCTAAGGCAAGGACAGCCCTGCGGTTCTTGTCTCCTATGGCAGTCAGAAAGGCCTGGGAAAGAATGAAGTTCATGCCATCAGAATAGTGTGAGCAGCTTACGAGGATTCCTAAGGGGGAGGGAGTCCCCAGAGGAGAGGAAAGATGCTACAACGACAATTGGCAATTGACAGTTCTTCTTACTATACATATATGAATAACTGGCTAACGAGGCTTAAGGCAGACATTTATTTTGTAATCAATCAGAAGGCTTAATCTGTAAAGTGAGAGGTGTCAGAATTCAACCCTCCCTGGGAGGTTAAGCCCCGTGACTGCAGCAGAGTCAGCCCAGGACATCTCGCTGCCTGAAGCAGCAGCAAAAAATGTGGTCCTCCTCACCACCCCTTCGAGACAAGGTGTGCAGTACCTAAGCTAGTCAAGTTGTTTTGGCTGCTGAGACAGAAAATGCCACAAGTGCCTCTCTTCTGCTCTAGAGTAAAAACAAAGCAATAATAAATAACCAACAACTTCTTACTTTGTGCTGGTGGTTTGGAAGTTGCTAAGGCAGAGATAAAAAGAGATAATATAAAAAGTCCCAAGCCACGGATGGAGAGCCTGCTCTGCCGCCCCTTCTGCAAATTAAAAAAGGCCAAGTCTCCGGGTGGGGTCACGCTGGCATGGGGAGCAGCTTGGGGGGATGTTACCCTCGCATAGGGATGAGGACATGGATCTCACTGGCAGGCTAGATCATTATCTCCCCTACTCTTCAAAGCCAAAGTCTGACAGGTGAGTGGGGCCTTCCACATGGTCATTCACCTGGTGTCACAATGTTGTCAGGTGACTTTTTTTGCTTGTGCGGTTCTTGCAGAGTGCTTTGCGGGTACCACCACTTTGCGTCACTACAGACATCCAAGTCTTCAGTGACAATGTGAAATACTGAAATACCCCCAAACTATGCACCGGTTTCTTCAAGGAGAGTGCAACTCCATCAAGCACTGGCCATTCACCTAATGGCACTACCAAACCACAGCATCTCCATCTTGTCAAGATTCAGGTTCAATTCATTTACCTGTGTACAATTCATTACGGAAGCCAGGCGCCAGTCCAAAGGTCTGCATGGCCTTATCTAACTCCAGTGACAAGGGCAAGAAGCTGGGTGTATTAATGCTTTGTAATCTTTGTGCGATTTGTGTTTTAAGTTATTACAGTATTTCAAATACTCAGAAAGAAGGAAGTGTACAATCGCCCTATTAGAGCATTGCTTCAGAATGTGGATGGAGTCTACATGATTGAATGCTCCATTCTTCCACATCAAAGAATTCCTTGAAAACTAGGAATACATGGGGAAGAGCTCTACAGTCATACCTCGGGATGAATACGCTTCAGCTTAAATATTTTTGGGTTGCGCTCTGCGGCGGCTCGGAAGTAACAGAGCGCGTTACTTCCGGGTTTTGCTGCTCGCCCATGCGCAGATGCTCAAAATGACGTCACACACATGCGCGGAAACGGCGAAATGCGACCCGCACACGCGCAGTCTTACGTTCGCTTCAGGATGCGAACGGGGCTCCGGAACGTATCTCGTTCGCATCCAGAGGTACCACTGTATTCCAATCTCCATTTGAAGGAACTAACTGTCCACATGCAATTTTTTGGCATGAAGGGAGCATTTTTTTCAAAAAAAAATGGGGTTTATCAAAGAAGAGAATGAGATATTCAGCTTCCACTTACCAAGGCAATGTGGACAGTGAACTCCACTCCGATTCCAACAGAAGCAATCAGGATGACCACAGGCACGGCACTCAGTTTTATCCCAATAAGACCCATCATGCCAAAGAGTTCAACCGTCATCAGAGCCAGCACCACCACCTAAAGAGATCCAAATGGCAATTAGCAACTTTCCCTCTTATATATAGAACAGCCTTCGCCAACCTGGTGGCTTCCAGATGTTTTGGACCACAAGCACAGCCAGCTGGCAGGGGATGATGGGAGTTGTAGTCCAAAACATCTGGAGAATGGAGAGGGAGAACGAAAAGGTGAGCCGCTGGTATTTCTTATTCTTAATTACTGAAATAAATGTCTAGGCTCTTCAGAAACCACGAGTTAATAGTTTTCTTTGAAGCCAGGCAGAAATCGAAGTATACAGGTTTGCTTCGCTTATTGTTTGGCAATACAGCCTGAAATCATTTGGGCCGTTCTCCTCTTCTTTCCTGTATTCCACCTCCTCTTACGTAGTCCCAGTATAGTGATTAACGCAAGGAAAGATACAGCATGTGGGCTCCCCTCACCCAGCCAGACAACCTTTTGACCAAATTACAGAGTAAGTGAAGATGACTTGGGAGTAGTTAATGCATGGAAAACAGTGAATGCCATAATCAGCTGATGGGTGTCGAGTTACAAAGGGCCTCTTAGCTTTGAAGAACTTGGGGGGATTGGCATGGACAAAGCAAACAGTTAAAGTTAAGGGGAGGCTTTTTTATTTTTCTTCTTTCATCTACCTCGTAAACAAAATTAGAGGCAGGGGGTAGAGAACACGAAAAAGGCATCGAAACAGAAGAAGGAGAAAGCCCAAAGACTCTGTTAAAAAGGTAAAATCCCTTTCTGAAAGCAAACTCCACCCCCTATAGGCACAGCAATAAATTATTTTATAAGCTAATGACTCGTGAATGATAACATGCACAGCCTATGACTTTTGAAAGCTACTCCAGACTAAACATTTGCCTTTTAACATACCTGCTGTACACACATCTATAGGACAAAACCTGGTAATTGCTTTCTACCTCTGCCCTTTTATAAGCTACGGGGAAGTTTGTAAAGTTTAGACAGCATAACATCAACATTCCATTTGAAAAGAATGCCCGTGTGCTGAAAGATCACCAGCGCTTTCCAGAACATATAAAAAACTAGTTTATACAATTTACATTCATCAGACGATTTTTCCTACACCCTGCCTTGCACTCTTCTTCCCCCATGAAACCCAACTTTGGGGATCCAGGCAATTTTTCACACTGGTCCTCTCTTGAGGAAGTTGCACAGGGCTCCTCAGATCAAGCCAGCAGCAGAGAGCAACTGAGGCACTCAGATGCTGGGCCCTGAAATCCTGTGCGTCTCTTTGTGTTCAGGCCGTGAACACTTCCAGAGCTCAACAAAGAAACCAGCTCCAGAGAAATGTCAGGAAGGACTTCACTCTGGGGAGCATCTTGGGTCCCTTGCCTTGGGCCCCTGAAAACCTTGGGACTCGCTTGCAAAAATAGCGAGCGTAAGAGCGAACTGTTATTTTTCAGCTATTTACTTGGAAGTCCACGAGATTCATTCCAAAACAAAAAGTAGCAGGTTCGTGTCCAGAACGTAATAATGAATTGCTTATGAGTGGCTGCAAATGAAATAAAAATACCGTATTTTTCGCTCTATAAGACGCACCAGAGCACAAGACGCACCTAGTTTTTGGAGGAGGAAAACAAGAAAAAAAAATATTCTGAATCTCAGAAGCCAGAACAGCAAGAGGGATCGCTGCGCAGTGAAAGCAGCAATCCCTCTTGCTGTTCTGGCTTCTGGGATAGCTGCACAACCTGCATTCGCTCCATAAGACGCACACACATTTCCCCTTACTTTTTAGGAGGGAAAAAGTGAGTCTTATACAGCAAAAAATACGGTAAATCTTGACACAAAAATCACTTAGCTCTCTAGAATAATAAGACGCTTTTTTAAAAAAATCATTTAATAATTTCTCTTTCTTTTACCTCTAGGTATCAGAATGAGGGCAAAAGTTTAGACACTTTTATTTTTATTTTAAACTTAAGCAAATAGAGGAGGCCAAAGGATGAAGGTTATTAAGGCCTATACCTTTTTCATGAACCCAACCCCCTCAAGTTGAATAAATATATCATGAATGATGCAATATGCATACCCCATCAGTAGCCAGACATAAACAAAACCTTCCTGACTGTAGCAAGAGCTATGCTGAAAGGAATTTTGCTTCAGCAAACACTTACAATGATCCCAGCTGTCCAAGGGTTCAGAAGGAAGAGGGCACACACCAGAAACGTACACGCCAGAACCACGCTGATGGACAGAAGGAGCCAATGACGGAGACCAATATATTGTTCCCAGAAGAGAAACGGGTATCCATTGGGGTAACTGGGAACCCCGAGGCTGGTGTAGTTATTGCAGATTGCTCTCACTTTCTCAATAGCTTCCACAAAGTCAGAAGTGTCGCGCAGTCCATTGAGGTAGAAAGGAAACTGAACATATTCAATAGGCTCAGCTTCTGGGACTGGGAAGGGGAAAAACACACTGCTTAAACAAACTTTTGCTGGAAAACAGTGTATCAGAATACAAAGTGAAACAGACAAATGAAGCAGTTTGGCTTTCTGGTGCCAAAATATCAACATGGATTAATTTGCATTAAATGGTACATTCAGATATACCAACAAAATGCAGCAGAAGCAGTACATTTCATTATGAAGAGGTGTAGTACATTTCTGATTTCATACAGGCAAGCCTTTCCACTATCATGCTATACATTTGGGAGTTATAAAGACACCCCAATGAACATTGTAATATTATAGAAGCATCCCTAAAACCAACACCCTTTGTGGCAAGAATTCCCTATTTCCACATTTCTTTTTTAACTCATTGGATTTTCTGCAGACAAGTTAAATCCGGATTAAAAGTGCTGCAAGAAAAAACACGGCTACCCCTCCAAAAGTTCTTATAATGTTCAATAATGGCAGTGTGAAAATATAGCAGGTGGTGAAAGGAGAACTCTGGAGAAAGACCATCTAGATTAAACTGAGGCCACGGATGTTGCACAAAATTTGCAAGCATGACTAGCACTGAGTTTACAATAAGCAGCCGTTTAGAAGCACTTTATCCGGCATTCACTAAAAATCAACATATCAGAAGTCTAGTTTACAGCTGGAATAAAGTCTTCCTTTGGAATTTGCTATACTGTCTCATGGCTAGTCCACAAAATCTTATGCCACACAATAAATTGCAGGATGATATCCAATGTTAGTCATACAAAGAGCAGGTCCTCTGAAATCGCTGAGTGTATACTTAATTATTGATTGATTGATTGCATTTCTATCCCAGCTTTTTCTCCACAGAGCTCAAGGTGTCTTACATGGTTCTTCCCCTCCGCATTTAATCCCCACAACAACCTTGTGAGGTAGGTTAGGCTGGGTGTGATTGACTGACCAAGACCACTCAGTAAGCTTCATGTTCAAGCGGGGATTCAAACTCTGGTCACCCAGGTCCCAGTCCAACACTCTAACCCAGGCATAGGCAAACTCGGCCCTCCAGATGTTTTGGGACTACAACTCCCATGATCCCTAGTTAACAGGACCAGTGGTCAGGGATGATGGGAGGTGTAGTCCCGAGTTTGCCTATGCCTGCTCTAACCACTACACCACACTAACTCATCTTTGACTTAGTTGGATATCACTTTAGTTTTTAACATCCCACAAGTCTCTTTGTTATCTTTCATTTATTTTTGTTTTGCCTCAGTGCCTATTGTTAAAATGAGATAATCATATAAAGACAGCATACACCATCATTAATGATATCAGTTAACAAAAAATGTCAAGGAATCAAGCCTTAACAACCTACGTTAAAGAGTATTTTAGCTTGCAAGGTGTGGTACCATCCACTGCCATACAAAATGGGCTTTAAAATAGCCAGTCCGTTGTGCCGACTATGCTAGTATTTGTTGATAGCCGTCTACATAAGCCTGAACAGTAGCAAACAAAGACTTAACATTTGAAGATTTAGAATGGGTTTAACATTTGACTGGAGAGAATTGCAAAACCTCATGTACTTTTGCACTGCCCTGCTAGAAGGGCAATACTTCTGAAATCATTGCATAGCTGACAGCATGGAATCCCAACAGCATAAAAAGGAAGCAGTGAATCAGGGCCAGCATTTGTAATCAGTTAAATACTTTGAAAGCTTAAAGCTGGCCAGTACATTTCTTACATTTTCCCTGGTTATTAAAAACGAGCTTCAGAGCATGCTACAGTCAATCAAAGAAAGATTAAATACTTCAAATGACTATTTCAGGAAGTAGATCATTTTTATCCTTCAGTGACTCAACACACCCAAATTTTCCATGCTCTCTTTTTAAAAAGCAATGCTAAGTCCCCAATACCACCCACTCCTCCCTCGAAAAAGCCATCACACAGCTAGCATTAAGTTTTTGCTGCTGTGTGTGTTCCAAACACGGCAGGGTCATTCCGTTGACTTACTAAACATGATTTGCCCTATTATAATCTCAACTATAAATTTTCATTAAGACAAGTTTTGGCTGGCTGCCCATGAGTTTTAGGGTTCGGATTCAGTGAAGCACAATTTGCTTGTTATCCAGTTGTGTTTCCAGAAATACCAGTCCTCTTCTCTCCTCACTCCTGCCACCCAATAACCAACCAGCAATTCACCCAATAAATCCAGAGCAAAAGCAAACAGAATCAAACTGGGACTGCTATTCGGAATGCAAACGGGTGACTTGCAAGAGCAGAGGATCCTCTTTATACAGATCTCTTTCCCAACTAGCACCCCAAGCCGACAAATTCAGAGGGAACAAAATATAACTCCCAATTATTAAAGCTCCACATTTGCAAAGGCAGCACACCACGGGGAACTGAAGGCTCCCCTTCCACAGAAAATGAACAGGGCACATTAACATGAAATGAGTTTTAGACCTCTGATATAGACTATTAAAGAATTCATTTTTCAAAATGATGAACTGCTACCGACGCACGGCATTCTTCTACTCCATTACACAACCACAACCTGTCTCCTGAGTTTTTACTAAGAAACGCAATATATTGTTCTGTTTATGGTCTGGCTCCTGGGCAGTGTCAACTGACTGGGGAGTTGCTGGGCCTCGAGAGACGGGCCGAGGCACTTATATAAACCATAAGGCATTAAAAGGGAAGCGTTCCTTACTTCTCAACCTGGTTTCTGGCATATAGTCTGCTTTATCGTGGACCCATTCTGGACGGTGGGGCCGGATGTTAGCTTGAGAGGCAGCATATGCCACAGGGTCATTGCTAACCCAGGCTGTCAGGTAGATGTAGAAAGCATTGGGGTTAATGATTCCATCTGCATCCACCAGGCGCTGTTTAGTCAACTGCAAAAAAATAAAAATAAAAATGGGGAGGGAAGGAAGAGGAAGGAACAGTTTAGGATGGAATTAGGACTTTTGTTCAGAATGTTAGGACTTATGCCCAATTCTTTTAACACAAGAAGGAAAGGCATTATGCAACAGCATGTAAAATGGAATAATAGCCTTTGAAAGAAGACTTTATACTTAGCAGAGATGTCATAAAGAGAGTTTTGTTTATGGTAGAAAAACTACATTTTTATATTCAAGAGGTTTCATATAGCGGAAAATGCTTTGCATGCAATTCATTAGAAACATTAAATCAACAGAAGGTTCCAGATGAAGACTGAGCCAATTAAACCTAAATTCTAAAAATGTTGTCTGCAGCCAAGAGGGGGGAAATGACCAAACTGGAGAAACGTATTTAAAGCTAGTTTTGAGGGAGAGAAAAAAAAAGAAAAAGGAACCATGGAGGTCGGGGGGGGGGGGCGGGAGGCGGGAAGAAAGAATCTGGCAAGAGTCCTATAGACGTCTGTGTGCAGTTAACCTCTGTTGTTAACACTGAAGGAAATGCCACCCAGTAAATGGAGGAGAGCTATAAAAATAAAACAACATCTGTATAAATTTTGCTAACACTTGCCTCCTATGACCTATGTATTCAGAAAATGCCCAGCACCCAAAACCAGATGAGTCCACTCTTCCAGGGGTCACGTGGGTAAGTGAATTTGGAGAATTTGAATCGGATTTTCTAGGAACAAAAGATGTCCCTCCAAACAACTGGGGTGATATACAGAAAATGCCAGGAAAAGGGCGACACACAAGGGATTTTGTTTTCTTTTGTTTATTTTTCATTCTGCCCCAACTCTCATTTTCAGGTCTTTCTAATTATGTGAAAAACAACAGTGACAGCAGCCTAAAAAAAAAAAAAAAGCAAAGCTGGAATCTAGAGATCTGGATTCAATTAATCCACAGGATATGCAACAACTGTATGTCTTCAAATTGTCTTTGGAACTGCAGAGAACAGCTCACAGCCTCTGCGGAGGCAGCAGCACACTTTTATCCCTCCCAGGCAGAAGAAATTATATCAGGAGCCACGGGCAATCATTTGGTCCATGTTGCATTTTGCATTTGCTGCCAAACCAAAAAAAAAAGTCTCTTAGGGCACCTGATTATGGTTCTCTCTCCTCCCTGGATTTGCATATTGCATAAAGATAAGTACAGTGGTGCCTCGGGTTAAGTACTTAATTCATTCCGGAGGTCCGTACTTAACCTGAAACTGTTCTTAACCTGAAGCACCACTTTAGTTAATGGGGCCTCCTGCTGCTGCTGCGCCGCCAGAGCACGATTTCTGTTCTCATCCCAAAGCAAAGTTCTTAACCTGAAGCACTATTTCTGGGTTAGCGGAGTCTGTAACCTGAAGCGTATGTAACCTGAAGCGTATGTAACCCGAGGTACCACTGTAGTTGTTGTTGTGTGTGTGTGTGTGTGTGTGTGTGTGTGTGTGTGTATATATATATATATATATATATATATATATGTTTGATATTTTATTATGCTTTTATATTTGTTGGAAGCAGCCCAGAGTAGCTGCGGCAACCCATTCAGATGGGTAGGGTACAGATAATAATAAAACAATCAACATCATTCAATATTACCCAATACCACTTTCGTCAAAGCACTCTAAACCGTGCTTTTGAGTCTAGCAAACAGCTCCTGAGAAGGTCATTGGAATGTTATTTTCTGCCTGAAAGCAAAGAAGTGGGGTTTGGAACGACACAAGTTCCCTTTACAGACTTTTAAAAACCTCCCTTAAGGGTCTTTAGATAGAAGGGGGCTTTGGCAGTGTTTGGCATGAACCTGTAGCGCACGTGAACTTGCACTCCACACAGGGACCATGTTCCAGTTCCCAGGCTGATTGCTGCTAGTTCAAACTAGCAAATCAGGACTGGTGGCATGGAAGCTAGCATTAAACTCATGAGGGTACAGCAGCAGCAGCCCACCCAGACGGCCCAGCAACTGGTTCCTTGAGGTACTTCTTGTTGTACCTGGGGTGGGGGGTGGGGGGGTGGATGTTAGCACTTTTATTGGGAATTATTCTACACGATTCTAATGAGAAACTGTTATCTACATCACACGTAAGTGTAACATAGCATAACTGGCCCTCCCAACATGTCCATGCCAAAAAATGTAAAATAAAACTGTACAAACAGCTACAAGCTGCAGCTAAAACATGGGACCACACCACTATCCAAAGCTGCTTAGCCTATGGGAATATTCAGATGCTGCACCAGCGCTTCTACAAAAAAGTAGACCATATAAATATGAGCATATTCACATGCAAGGGTTTCTCATGATCACGATGGAGAGTTATTCAGCACACACTCAGGAATGGGGAAGCAATTTTGGAGAAAAGAAGAATGATCTGTCAGGAGGTATCATTCCTTCTCCCATTTAGCTTGGGATGCCCATGAACAGATCTGAGATTTTTAACATCATGACAATTTGCCCTGAATAACTTCTCTTTCTATTCAAAGTGTTCAAAGGAAGTCACACATATACCAAGTTGAAAAAACGGGGGGGGGGGGGGGGAGGAATAGTGTGCAAGTTCATCACCCACCCTCTCACCCTACCTCTGAGTACCATATTGTCTTACACTGAACGTAACCAAAATACTTTATAATCTGAACCAAAAGAAAGAGAGAGATTGCATGTTCTTTTGTATTTCATGAAAATATTTAATATATATATACTTAAAGGAAGTAGGTATTTCATGTACAGGCGTCTTACTGAAACCAATGGGACTTACTTCTGAATAAACCTATTTCTTTCTTTTTTAACCAGCTGGCTTGGGAGAATTTGCAAGCTGAACTCAAAGCATTGGAATGAAAGCAAACTATGCCAGATTTGCCGCTCATATTGGTGCAAAGGAAGCACAGTTCGTCTCATTCATAAGAGTGTCAGCTGGCACAGAAGATATAAGAAGCCTCTAGATCAGGCTTCCTCAACCTTGGCCCTCCAGATGTTTTTGGCCTACAACTCTCATGTTCCCTAGTTAGCAGGACCAGTGGTCAGGGATAATGGGAACTGTAGTCTCAAAATATCTGGAGGGCCGAGGTTGAGGAAGCCTGATCTAGATGTATGCAGGGTGGCACTTTATCTTTTGGTCAGAGAAATGCAGAAGTCTCCTACTAAAAACAATGCCCTCATTAACAGGCAATCCAAATCATGGGCTAGCATCAATAAGCACCTATGTTGGCTTCCAGAAAGGAGATTGTGGCTGCTTTGCTCCTCACCAGTCACTTTGTACTGCACAGTGCTAATCTATGGTTGTCCAAACCTGGGCTCGTGGTTTAGCTGTACCCTGGCTACAGCTTGTGGTTTGTCTGCACAGAACTGAACGATGAGTCTGGGTTTGGGTAACACACACTAAACCAAACCATGGCTTAGGTCACTACAGCACAGCAGCAATATAACCAGGTAGGAGCAAAGTGGCTGCAACCGCTTCTGCACATTCACACTGCCATGGGTTGGCTTAGCATTTTGTGTGAACCAAGCCCCGCTGGAGTTCAGCAGATTTGGGGTCAAGGTGCATTTAAATTCATATTCCTTGGTCATGACTGGGACTAGAACAGAAGATGTGATTTTAAAAAATGTTCCTAGATTGTATCATGTAATACTACAAATAGGGAAAATCACATAGTTGAATACATGCACATTAGAACAGCTCCTTGGGCCTACAAAACCAGCAAGATAAATTATGCATTGCAGAAGAAAATAATGGATGCCAGGATGTAAAACTATCTATTTCGGTTACTCTCATATCAAATAAATGGTTAGGATCTCAAAATACAGCATCCTCCATTCCTAGGCCTGGTGCTGCTGCGGATTTTATTTTAAAAAATCAGTTATAAAGAATAAAGTAGTAGGAAAGAACAGGAAACAGAGAGAGAGAGAGAAAGGCCTGCTGCTTGACCATCAAACCATGGTTAGGCAACTGAGGGATGGGAAGCCCCCAATGGGCTTGCATGGAATCTGCCCCCATCCCTTTTCATACAGGCATCTTCAAAACTGCAAGGGTGTTGGTGTATGGCACTATGGTTAGTGTCTGAATATTTTCATGAATAATTGTTAGCTTTGGAACCACAGTCAGAAGCTGGCTTGCAAACTGTAATTTAGGCCAGAGTTCTTCCCACCACGAGTCCCCAGCAGTTGCTGAACTACAGCCTTCATTACCGCAACCAGTTTGGCAAAGGATGATGGGAGCCGTAGGTCAACGACATCTGGGGATCAAGGCATGAAGAAGGCTGACTTAGGCTAACTAACTATGGTTGTGTTAAGATCAACGCACAACAGATGCCAGAACAAATCCTGGAAACATCGCCAGGGTGTGGGCTTTTCTGGAATGGCAGTTCCATAAGAAGGATGAAAAAGTGACAAAAGATTACTTGTATCAGGGTTCAGTCTGACCAGGAGCCCAGGGGTGACTTCACAAAAGGAAGCAACATAGGGGTCTGCAGAAAACCCTAGAGCAGCAGGGGATTCTGAAGGGCCCACTGAGATAGTCCGCGCCATCTGCCAGGAGAAGGTAGGTTGGAAACAGACCAGTAATTATTCAGGTTGAGGGGATTCACAAATGGTTCCTTCAACAGAGGTATCACAATTGTCTCCTTCAAGAGGGCAGGAATTACTCCTACCTCAAGGAAGGTCACTTCATGACCAAACCCGTAAACTCAATACTAATAGCCAGGAAGGTTTTTCAAATGCACAAAGAGATCAGCCAGACATTTCCAGTGATTCTGTCCACATCTCTAGGTGAAATCAACTGAAACTAAACAGAAGCGTAGTTCTGCACTTGAGGTGCAATTCAGTTTGAAGCAGATGTAAGTAACATTATTTGCAAAGTGCTCAGAAAACAAATCACAGCAAGCCACCTGGGTTGTTCAACCTTGTGGTCGGGTTGGGATAAGCTTTAGGAATGGCTTCTCTGGGCATTATTGTCCACATGCAAAGGTAGCAGAGAAGTCTCATTCTTCATTGCCACCATTGTAATGAGGAATACATTTGAATAAGCTCTTCCCTGTGTGTGGTGGGATTCATCTAGAGTTTCCTATCACCATTACTCAAACAGTAAAGCAGGAAGGAAAATTACTTCCCATTTGCATCATTCCATTTAAACAAATAGAGTTATGGTAGCATTTTTTAAATTACCTGGCTAATATCAAAGGGTTTGTCTTGGATGCCCGTTTGAACCAAAAGCTTGTAAGCCAGAACAGCATCTTCGGATCCATTTCTGTAATTGTTGTATGTGATCTTCCCAGATTCCCAATCGCGATCAAAAGCCTCCTGAAGCCCTGTTGGAAGGTGAGGGGACAGAGTGTTGTTGTTATTTTTCATCCAGCTTGTAAACCAAAAGAGGAAAAACCAGAGCAGCTTTCTTTCAAACTGCTAATGAAGAGATCGCAGGATTGTGAAAGTTTTCAGCTCTCGAGTAAGTGCTGACAAGCAATGTGCAACATCACCATCACTTTCTTAGAGCTCTTTTTGACTCTTAGTTCTGTCCACTCCAGCCTCTTCCTCATAGCCCTGGAACGAGCAGAGCCTGGCTAGAGTACTGTGACATGCTTCCCAAACAGATGTTTGGGAGGGTGCCACATGCCTGAGACACTAGCCTCCCAGAACTCCAGAGGCTGCATAACCTGCCTTTCCCATCTTCCAGCTAGGCTGTGGATGACTGCCAGGCCGAAGCTCCAGACAAGACCTCCTGTTGCTCAGAACTGGCCCAATCCGCCCACACCCACTTAGCCAAATACTACCACACGTGAAAACATTCTGGCATCATAACACTGCTGTGTGTGGCGGAACACATGGCTTCTATCCAATGGAGAGAGAGAGAAAGGCAGCTGGAACTCCATGTGTATGCAGTGTTTTGAAAGACTTATAGAGATGTGTATTCAGGCATTCATGTTCACACATGGGCTGGGGAGCCCCTTTGTGTGAGTATATAATATGCACAACTTTAAGTTTGCAACGGCCCTTTGCTATGAAATCTCCTAATGCACAATATGGCTCTGTTAACACTACATGCATTGTGATAAAAATGAAGAGAAACAGATCAGGAATTTTATCCTAGATATGTCCCTCTAATAAAGGGAAAGGAGGGCACAGACTGCAAACAGTAACTCCAGGAGATGAATTTGCTCCCTCTGTTCCCTAGGAACAATATATACTTGCAAAGCAACAAATCAGACTTTTTATTAAATAATAATAATAATAATAATAATCAAAAGGAAGCAAGGTAAGAGTGTTATAGAACCATCTCACCATAAATCTCAATTCAGCACAGGACTCACACATAGACACAACGCCCCCCACCCAGCCAACCCCCCCCCCAAATCAAGCAACCTTTCACCAGCACACATTTCCAGATAATAATAAAAAAGTGATCTCCAAACTGAAACGGAACCAAAACAGAAGCTCCTCATTCCTCACTTATTATGTTGTGCAGGATCCATTCAGGCTCCTTAATGAGCACTACAATTCATGGAGGATCCTGGTGGATTGTGTCCACTGACTAGGACTACAGAGTTGGGGAGGAATTCAGACGATTGCCCAAAATAAAGCTCCAATCACTCACTCCCCTGTAAAATGAATTACACAATGGGAAGGAGACACCCAGCGCTGTGTTGTTTCAGCTACCACTAGGTGCTGAAGCCATAGGTTACACGACAACATGACCAGAAATTCCACCACAAAGCTGGAGGAAAAAGAAACCCACACTCCAACTTTCAAACTTCAAACGGCAACTCAGCTCCTTCTTGAGCACAGCGTGAGTGAACACGATTTTGTCAATTTGTTCCATCTGTTCAACTTGTGTAGCTAATACAAGTTGTGGGATCTGCTGCCAGCACGTGTAAAGATCACAGCCAACACCTATTCACTCTCAACTGTTATTTCCCTCTTTGCCACCCCTTTCAAGGCTGGGGGGGGAGGGTGGGCAAAAATACCTCACAGCACAAATTTGGATCAGATTTAGAACAGTAAGCCGCAGCCCAGCACAAGGAGGCTGTGTGAGAAGAGATGAATGAACCACATGTCTGAGGAAGGGAAGGAAAGGGGGAGAGAAGAGGGGAAAGGGGGGGCGGATAATCCACCGACCCACCTCACAGCTGCACTGAGAGGCTGTAATCAAAACCATCATTACAGATCTGATAGGTTAGCTACAGCTATAAAGAGATAAGAGCGATGGAAGGAGAAAACATGGCCTAAACGACACAGCCCTAGGCTCTGGATGCTCAGTTCCCATTTACAAACCCTCCCTCTGTTTCCTTTAAAATTGCCTCCCATGTAGAAAGTTGCAATAAAACTCACTCCTGAAGCCAAACAGGTTCAGAACAAAAGCAGCAAATGGAGCAAGCCTGCCAAAACATGGCACATCCAGTCCCCGCAACACCTGGCCAGGAGCACAGAGCAACTATTGAAATCTAGTTATCCTAATACCATCTGAAAGAATTCAAAGCACCAACTAAGAAAACTTGAGTTGCTGAGGGCAACTCAGAATAAGACGAATTTAGGAAGTGGAAAAATACAAATCCCCTCCTTCCCGTAATTTTTTTTTTGTAAAAAAAAAAAAATCCATTCCAGTACATTAAATGATTGGGAGTATATGGGGTTATGTTATTAGTGTGTGCCTATACACAGTGTAACATGCCCTCAACCCCTTGGGGATAGGACAAGCTATAAATCTAACTAACTAAAATAAATGAATGAATGGTTAACTCATATGAAACTCGCGTAGGTGTACACCACTCAACCTGTACCAGGAATATCGTTTCTAACAGTCCAGTCCAAAGGAAAGGAACCTTAATAAATAAAATGTAAAGGGATACTACAGGAGGAAAGCAGAAGAAAGAAAACCACTGTAACAGGGGGAAAAATAGAAAGAGAAAAGAGTACATTTGCAGAAAATCTGGATTAGTTAACTGAGTTTTTATTTTTCTCCTTACCTTGCAGCCAGTCTCTAAAGTAGTGCAACCACATTTTGGGAAGCTGCTTTTTCTCGTCCAACAAAACGTACGTCACGTTGCTGAAACTTTTGTGAAGCTCATAAAGTAAGTGCTGGATGTTGGGATAATCCGCTTTCTGCGTAACGACATACATGTGGTAGAATGAGAAGTACTTGAACTGGGCTGCAATGAAGTCATACTCCCGTGTCTCCCGCGGCACAATGTCTGTAAGATCAAGTCCATCTCTCACACGAGTAGTTCCATAAAGACTGAGGCCAAGTAAGGCCAGGAAAAGAAAAATGACCACAAGCTGCAAAAAAACAAAAAAAGGAGAATGAAGAAAGGTAAATGAAGAAGTGACATCATTGAGAAGAGTTTCATGCAACAAATACTACATAGAGTCAGTGCTTTTCTTCTGGGGGTACTCAGAAGGATGCAGTACCACCACCTTTTTTCCCCTAGAAGGAAAGCACTGGTTAAAAGCGTGCCACTTACTCTAACAACTTTATGGTGAGTACTGGGACCTTTTGTTCTAGAAGAAAAGCACTGCATGCAGCTCCATCTCCCTGCAATGTCAGCAAGTCTAGAACCATTTCTCTTAGCAGAAAATGGCAAGGCCAAATTGTAAATCACCCTTGGCAGTGCCAAGATCCTGACTGCCCAACACACCAGATTAGAGTAGTCAGTGTTGGATCTATGCACAAGGGAAATAATACAGCCATACCTCGGGTTACAGACGCTTTAGGCTGTGTTTTTTCGGGTTATGGACTCGCCGAAATCCGGAAGTACCGGAACAGGTTACTTCTGGGTTTCGGCTGCCGCGCATGCGCAGAAGCGCTGAATTGCAACTCACGCATGCACAGATGTGGCGCTGCGGATTGCGAATGTGCCTCCCGCATGGATCATGTTTGCAACCCGAGCGTCCACTGTACAGTGGTACCTCGTGTTACATACGCTTCAGGTTACATAGGCTTCAGGTTGCAGACTCCGCTAACTTCAGGTTAAGAACTTTGCTTCAGGGTGAGAACAGAAATCATGCTCCGGCGGCATGACAGCAGCAGGAGGCCCCATTAACTAAAGTGGTGCTTCAGGTTAAGAACAGTTTCAGGTTAAGAACAGACCTCCGGAACGAATTACGGTAAGTACTTAACCCGAGGTGCCACTGTAATGGGAATTCTAGGAACTGTAACTCCTTGAGGGGAGAAGAGTCTCCTATCAACTCTCAGGATTTCCCCACTTTTCTTTGGGAAAAGCCGTGGCTGTTCAAAGTGGTATGATACTGCCTTAAATGGTAGAAACAATCAAGCCGTCTTTAACCAAGAGGCAGGGCATGCAGTGCTCCTGTTGCGAAGAAACACACAAGACAAGCACAGAGACGTTACCTTTGCTTTTGGTTTTAGTAGGAACGGAGCATACTGCTTTTCAGCAAAAGAGGAGAGTGTCCATTTCGTACAGGGGGGCTCCAGACAATGCAGTGTAGATTCTGAGAACTGGGAAAGGAGGTCCCTGGATGACCTGGTACTTTCTGGGCTCTGGCAGCTGAGGTTATCTTGTGTCACCGTGACTGGTTGTACAGATATTTCTGAGCGAGGTTCTGCGGTGGTATAGTAAACCTGGGTATGAGGGTCGTATTCAGTGCGAAGCTGGACAGTGGACTGCATTGTGATTTGGGTTTCGTGTGCAAAATTGTGGCTGCTGTATGGCGGTGGAGGGCTGTGGCGCGTGCTGTCACCAGCTTCTGCATATGCTTGAGGTTCAATCTGAATCACTCTGCTAACGCATGGGCTGAAAGAAAAGGGGGGGGGGGAGCATTTATGCACATGTTTATGGTAGAGTCTATATAAATAAGTAATTTAAAGGTATATGCAAGGTACCATCAAATATGCATGGCATCTTACAAAACATAAAAGAACAGGTTGCTACCTAAAACATTGATTTTACAAAGCAGCAGTTGGGGTGAAGGTTGATACTTTCTTGCCAAGTATCAACCTTCCCCAAAATGATGCCCTCCAGATGTTTTTGCACTACAACTCCCATCAGTGATACACTGGCAGTACTGATGGGAGTTGTAGTCCAAAATATCTGGAGGATACCCGCTTGGGAAAGGCTTCCAAGGACGATAATTAAAGAATAGATTCATAGAATATGCAATACGAAGCCCCCCCCCTCTCTCTCTCTCTGTGTGTGTGTGTGTGTGTGTGTGTGTGTGTGTGTGTCTGTTTCATACCATCAACTGTTTAAATATATTTTGATCAGTTGGTTGTCTGGCTTTTAACTGATCCATGTAAATATATCCATATGTTTTAAGTTTCTGGGCTCAATTCAAAGTGCTGGATTTAATCTTTAAAGTCCTAAATGGTATGGAACAAAGATACTTAAGGACTATCTCCTTCTATATGATCCTGTCTAGACACCTAAATCAACCTGGGAGGCCCTTTCTGTGCATCTTGCCTTTCAGGTGGCAGGGATACATGAAAGGGCATTCTCCACTGTAGTGCCCAGCTTATGGAACTCTCTGCTCCAAGAGATTCACCTGGCTCCCTCTGCCACACTGCAAAATGTTAAAGTATCTGAAGATTCAAGTGCTAAATAATTTAATAAAGGAAACCTTGCACTCATTGCTGGATAGACACAACACCATTAATATTTCCTTTTTCATAAAGTTTGGGTTCATGCCGAAGAAAAAACATGTCTACAAAAGCAGGTGTAACAAGCCATTATTTGTCATATTTTGACACATGCATATGCAGTAAGAAACATAGAGAGGGCTTCTAACGGATATATACTCTGTGTAGTACACACAGCTAATTGGACACATGTGCACTTGTCATACACATGCAATGTAGATGTAGCTTCACTATAAAGAAAGTGATAGCCATACATGATTTTGTCATATGAAAAGCAGCTCTAATTGTGAGAAGGAAATCCACATTTCATTCCGCAAAGGATGCCATGACCCAGCTTTGGATACAGAAATTGCAAGGAAAATTCATCTGTGGACTTATACCAGCATTTATAACATGATGGCTTCTTTGGAAACATTCTACATGGCAGCTCTAACCATGTAGACAGCTTTATCAGCTGTATTTTTCAGCCATGTGGCAACAATGCTTGTTTCTCCATTCATGCAGAGGTGACAGGTATCTTGGTCTCTATGAGCTTGGAGCACAGGAAGTTTGATCATGGCCACATAACTCCATTTTAAGAAATGTATATATAATCCATGCAGTCAATAACAGCAAGATGTTCTGCTGTTAAAGACAGTCCATGCAGTCATCCTATCTGCTCACCTCGTAAAACAACAGAATATATCCAATCTCCGATCTTCACGGCGGTACAGATCCATACTCAAAATAGCAGGAAAAATTAACAGAACCATGGCAAAGTTGAAGACCACAACCACAGCAGCCTATAGAAGCAAACAGAGAGGGACAGGGGATATCAGCAGAGCTGGTATATTTATAACATGGAGGATACGTTTTAGAAAAAAGCCCCAAAACTTCTTTCATTTGGCAGCCCAATTTGGCTCATTTGTGCTCAAGATTTTGCTGGAATGGATTAAAGGAGTATTTTAGCATTCCTAATGGACCATGAGAATTTTTTGTAATCAATATTCTTTGTAGTATTTCATTATATATACCTTTTGATGAAGGCCTTGTATCTACCTCAAAAACTTATGAAGAAAGATATAAAGATATCTGCTAATGATTTAACTCTAACATTATTATTTTTCCCAAATTAGCAAAGCTCAAAAGACAGACAACTGCAATGTGGCTGGAGAGACAACCACTGACTAAGACTATCCTTGGAAGCCCCATTAACCACCACTTTAGACCTTCAAGAAAGAAATCCACTAACCAGCACATAATTTTTAAAACAGAGTTCCAGGATGGCTTCTCATGCATGTACAGTCCAAACCAGCCCAACTTCACTTAAGCAAGGTATCTGCATCTGGCTTTAGACTCTGCCCTAATGTGGAGATAAACCTGCTTACTGTCACCTGGAAATCAAACTGCTTTCAAAAGGGATAACTACAGGGGCCGAATCAAAGGTTGGCTACCCTCTTGCCCTCTTTAAAGCCCCCATAGAAAGGAATAACAAACAGCAGAGGTAGAAAAGCCATCACCAAGGTGGCAACAAGGTCAGGGGTGCATTGGCCTTAAGCCAGTTTTCATATGTTTTTAGGGTCATTGTATTAACAGATGTTGATAGGCACAGAGAGCATCCTTGAGAGTTGCCCATTTCCCCAGCACCCCAAGAAGCACTGGACAGTTGGCTCAGCCTGTCTCACTTCAGTTTCCAAAAACCACTGATATATCACCGCTCTGGAGCATTGCGGGAAAGCAAAATGGTGCCCATCACTGCCTGAGAGTGGGCTTTGCTGAGGGCTCCTCAAAACTTCTGTGCTGGATGCGTCACACAACCCATAGCTGTTAACGTTTCCTTTTTTTAAAAGGGAAATTCCCTTATTCCGAATAGGATTCATCGCAAGTAAAGGGAAAAGTTGACAGCTATGGCACAACCAGTTACAGAAATTGCCAACTCGCAACAATTCTCCCTTTAGTACAATTCTATTCTGCTGAGTGCTCGCTGGGCATGCTGAATATATTGCGTTTTGCTACTGAGCTGCATTGTGGTTTCTTTTCACTGGCAATTTCCTTGATTATGGTGAACAGCCTTTGCTCGATAAAACGCCTTTAAAAAATAAAATAAAAAAATGAGAATGTAGTCCCAGCACAAAAACTGCAGTAGATCAGTAGGAAATCTCAGAGGAGTCTGCTGGGGGCTGGGGACGGGACACCCAACTATTAGCCCTGGGAAAGGGCCCCTCACGTCACCACCCACCCTTTCAAATAAAGCAGCATTTAGAGAAGAGTGTGAACCCAAGGGCCTCAAGGTTTTCCCCTTGGAAATCAACAAAGCTGGCGGAGGCTGCGGCCTTAGAGTTGCGGCCTAGTTGCCGGTGTAGGAAAAAGGTCCGCATTTAACCGAGAGCCAGTTTAAAAGCAAACAAGCCCCAAATTCTGAAATTTTGTACAGAAGTCCTGTGTATCTCCCTCAGCTACAAACAGAACTTGCTTTAAAGGGGGAAAAAATAAGAAGCCTTTAGTAATCCGCCGCTTCAAAAAGCAGCTGCTGTTGCATGTGTTAACTGAAATAAAATAATGGAAGTCTGTGCTGGAGTCACTGAGGGAGAAAGCCTCATAGGCTGGGGCCCTGCCCAAGGTATGCGCTGCTATTTGCCATTCCTCGCAGACCACCCAAGGAGAGCGGGCGTATTGTATAGCCAGAGATGATGAGCAGATGAGGAGGCCTGTCGGGCAGTCTTTCACCTTGCTATCTGCAGCTGGCTCCTAATGGCATTCAGGGGTTGCATTTTCCTCCCCCTGAGCCCTCCTCCTCCTCGCTCCCAGACTTTACAAGTAAAAATTAAAGACTTTTTGACAGAAACAAAGGAAGCTGAAGGAGAAGAGGGGTTTAAATATTTCAGTTTAAGCTGGGAGTAAGATAACAAATGAGTTTTTACAGCCCGCATTGTTTCTCCCACTCAAAAGGAAAACGGGACACTGTGCATCATTAAGCAAGCACACACAGAGAAAGTCATTTGTGTTTGCATGGAGGGCTCTCGCTGCAGGAAAGAGACCACGGCATGCTTCTTTGCTAGACAGCTCATGAGGGAAGAATTGAGAGTGGAAATCAGTCCTAGAAATGTATACTCTGTGGAGAGAATTCTGGCCACTGCGTCAACAGAAAGCCTTCTCAGAGGGTATCACCCACTAACCCGGCCGCAACAAAGGATGAAATTGGGAGTCCATCTCAGGCTTATGGGCAAAATCACAGCATGCAGAAGCAAGGGACACCGTCATACTCAAAATAAACCCATTGAAATAAATGGGCACGGCTAACTTAGGTCCTTTAATTTCAACGGGTCCGCACTGAGAAAAAATTAGTTGGCGCCATGTTTAATGGAATAGATTTCCCATGTAGGACATTATATTCTATATGCAGTGAAGGTAAAAGTAAAGGTAAAGGACCTCTGACAGTTAAGTCCAGTTGCGAATGACTCTGGGGTTGCAGCGCTCATCTCGCTTTACTGGCTGAGGGAGCCAACGTTTGTCCGCAGACAGTTTTTCCGGGTCATGTGGCCAGCATGACTAAGCCGCTTCTGGAGAAACCAGAGCAGCGCACAGAAACACAGTTTACCTTCCCACTGGAGCGGTACCTATTTATCTACTTGCACTTTTTGGCATGCTTTCGAACTGCTGGTTGACAGGAGCTGGGACTGAGCAATGGGAGCTCAGCCCGCCACGGGGATTCGAACCGCCGACCTACCGATCAGCAAGCTCTAGGCTCAGTGGTTTAGACCACAGCGCCACCCGCGTCCCTATATGCAGTGAAAGGGAGGACATATTATCAATCCCGCCTTGTCCTGAAGTTCAGAAGTGGGGGAGGATCAGCCAAACAGGCTCTACATTTCCAGGGAGAGCTGTATTGTCCAAACAGGCTCCAAATTGCCTTTCAAATGCAGCATTTGGTACAGACAAATCCAGACGCTGTTCTATTCAATACACACTGCAATGACCAACTGTTAAGAATTACATAAAGTTCTGGTACAAAAACAGAATCACCTTTACTTAGAAACATAGAGTTGACCCCAGTGTTCAAAAATCCCATTATTCTGGGCGCATTTTGCGACAAGGGATTTCATTAGCAGTGAAATGAGTAGTTTCTGAGCTCTGGGCGCAGTACTGTGACTAAGATTTCAGATTAAAACTGCAGAGTGGAAGAAAAGGAGGACCTTTTTCAGCCTCCCCACTCTAAACCACTCTCTGAAAACTGGAGAAGAGACCCTCTTAAGAATATTAGGGGGCCAGGCAGGGGAAGAAGCATGGCTTTGCTTTTTGCAGTCTTCAGATGAGGACTAGAGTTTAGCTGCAGTTCATTCATTTTCAGCTTTGTATTCTTGTTATTAAAAAAAGTGTGCCTAGACATTCCATTGTTGCACCCATAACCTAGGTTTAAGGTGCCATTTAGCTCCTAGCTTTCATTTCTCAGTTTCTAACACTGGTTCACCTACTGGTCAAGAGCAAATTTTGGACCTAGATCAGGGGTGTTATCTTATACTAAATAAGCACTTGCTCAGGGGGCACTAGATTTGAGAGGCCCTGCTATGCCAGGCATGCCACTGCTATGGATAGATTCAGCGCTGGAAAGCTCTGGCAGCAAAGCCATTCTGCTGGTGAAAATATGCAAGTGCAATGGCAGAAATGGGGAGCAAGACATGGGTAGAATGGAGCAGGGGGGTGCATTTCAATTCATGGCTGTGCCCTGACACAGTCCACAGGCCCAGATTGAAAAGAATTTCCCTCCTGTTGATTTTAATGGAAGAGGAGGATATTCAAAAATTGCCACCCCACGTCAACAATTGCCCCACGTAACGTTGCCATAACAGATACGGAGCAACTTTGCACCCCAGCACAGCACTGCCAGTATATAAACCCCAAACAAGAGAAAACAACTCAGACGACAGGGAGTGAAGGATGGAGTTAAGACTTTCTGGCAATGTGTCAATCTCACAAGGGGGAATTTAGCTGCTGGGAAAGGGCACTTTAGCACAAAACAGCCTGTTTCCAGAAAACACACAGGAACTTAAGCACATTGCTAACATTTCTCATACTAGAACCCTAACAGGTGTTCTGTCTCAGGACTCCAAGCACAGCCAGCCAGAACTCCAAGCTTTACTCCATTCTAAGAAGCAGAGGTGCAGGACAGAGAACCTCACACAGGTAAGAGCTCATACCAAGAACTAACTTAGTTGGTCTTTAAGGTGCTACTGGAAGGAAAAAAAATTTTTTGTTTTGACTATGGCAGACCAACACGGCTACCTATCTGTAACTCACACAGGTAAGCGAGGAAATGTAATATTTAGGGCACAACTGCTACAACCACCTCCCTTGTTGCGTATGTTAACACTGTGTCTTGTCTAAACTGTATCGCTCTCACAAATTCACACACACACACACACACACACACACCCCTCACATTAGCGGGAAGCTGTGTCCTCCCTCAAACACAAACAAGCTCTCTGTTGGCAAATGCCAGATACTGCTTTTCACTGTGGGCCAAACTCTCCCGAGCATTCTCTCTAATTTCCAGACTGAACATACCTCATAAACATAGCTAGACTGGATAGTAAAAAAAAAAAAAAGGAAAGGAAAAATAGAGATTATTTTTTCCTCCTTTTTTCACTTTCAGCAGTATTTTTTTCCTTTGGCAAAAGAGCAATATGAACTGTTATTTTTGAAAACAGGCACAAGTAATGTGTGCACATATTCAGAAGTGAATATGTCTAAATTCGTTTCAGGAGCACCAAGTTATATACATCTGCAGATGTTGAATCAAAGCCAATAAAGTACTAAAGAATTCCAAAAGGAAGCGGTTCACTTATGGGTGTTCAGAAGAGGGTGACTGATCCCTGCACACAAAATAAAAGTATAACTACAGATACAGTTTGAGGATCTGACTTCCACACTGGCGGCACTCGGTTACTGAGCAACAAAGGCTAACCCAGTGAAAGTTTCAGAGAGATCCATCATTCACATCTGAAACATCAGCACCTCCTTTGATAGTCATTTGAACTGAACTAAATCAACAGCTTGGTGGTATGGAGAATGTACCACCTTGCCTGAAACAAAAGAAGTTCAGAAACAGGCATTGATATGGAAGACTGAAAGTTGGGTTTTCACCCTGTCAGGAAGCCATTTATTCTCTCTAAGCAGTTGGATTATTTTACAGATATTGAGCCTCAAAAGCCAATGAAGCCTTGATTGTTATCTTATAATGTCTCGAGGAAAGTGAACAAAGATAGAGAAAGGTCAAAGCAACACTCTGTTTAAGCCCATCTGCTGGTTAGGCTCCTATCGAGATGAACAGAAATAAACATTGCTGAAAAGAAAAAGAAAAACCTGTTATATTGCTGTGCTTTCTTAACTTTGGCAGCGGAAGGTCTCCGAGACAGACAGGAATTCTTCAATAAACAAATCTGAATGAGACAAAGACAGGGCGAAGGACTGTAAATGTGGATAAATCCACGTTTAAAAACAGACCACCCAAAAGCCGCTTGCATGGCCAGCTGATTCCGAATACTGTAATTAAATGCATCACCTGAATTTGGCCACACCTGGCAAAGTCGTAAGGAACAAATAAGAGATATATCAACTGCTGACAAGGGGTTCCTTTCTTTCTCTTTTTGCTATTCTTTGCTTTTTTCTAATATGCTTGATAACCATGGATTTTCAATACAAATCCTTTGCATATAATTCCACCTGCCACATATAACGTGATTAGGGTGACATGCTTTGTATTACAGCACATGAACATAGTGGTTGGACATTATTACTTTACTTAGGTCTCAGTGCAGCAGTTCTTAGCTCAGTAGTACAAACTGGCTTTTTAAATCCAACGTTTTAAAAAGTGGTTTGGAGCACAAAGATCTGCAGTGACAAACCTGAGTGGTGCACAAAAATGTGCCTATTATTTACGAGAGAAAGAACAAATCATGACCAGATGCATGAAAAGATGGGCAACTGAGATATGCAGTAAAGCACAACGATAGCACACAAGAATAAGCTGATGTTCCAAGAGGCCAAAGCTTTACTAGAGACTGGTTTTTAAGTTTGAAAATCTGAGGCCTGTCAGTTTGAAAATCATTGAGCACCATGCAAATATGCCCAAAACCTGACATTCCGAGACAATTCAGAGTCTTGCTGGGAATATGCTTCAATCATTTTAAAAAATTATTTCTTTCGGAAGAATTACAGATTTAACAACACATGCATGCCTTTCATATGCTGATTTCATTTGCAGCAGAATTATTAGTTGCACAGTAGATCAGCTTTCAAGAATGGCGGCGAGGATAAAGAAGTGAGCATTCAACAGCCTTGTAAGGGAGGGGGTTTGAAACCCAGGGTACTATTCATGATTCAACAATATACACTTGCTCTGGATTACATGCTTGTGGGCAATGCTCCCTCCCAAGAGAACAGAGCTCTCCTGCTGCAACTGCTTCTGATGTGGCAATGAGGTTGAGTGCAGCACATATTTCTCCAGATCATGGGACTGCCTCTGTGTGGACATGGCGGGAAACTCATCCGCAAAAGTAGATGTTATAACTATGGAAAATTGTGTTCCATACTAAAGGTAAAGGACCCCTGGGCGGTTAAGTCCAGCCAAAGGTGACTCTGTGGTTGCGGTGCTCATCTCGCTTTCAGGCCAAAGGGAGCCGGCGTTTGTCTACAGACAGCTTTCCGGGTCATGTGGCCAGCAGGACTAAACCACTTCTGGCGCAACGGAACACTGTGGCGGAAACCAGAGTGCACGGAAACACCGTTTACCGTCCTGCCACAGTAGTGGTACCTATTTATCTACTTGCACCGGCGTGCTTTCAAACTGTTAGGTTGGCAGAAGCTGGGATAGAGCAACGGGGGCTTCACTCCGTCGCGGGGATTCAAACCGTCAACCTTCTGATCAGCAAGCCCAAGAGGCTCAGTGGTTTAGACCACAGCGATTCAGTTAAAGTAACAAAATTAGAAGTGCTATACAGACAGAGAAAGGGAATAAGAATGGTGGGGGTGAAACAACTGCCTTTGCTACTCTGAGGGGACTCCAGAATACAAGCACAGGCTCGCAATAATTAGAAGAGATCTCAATAAAAACCTGACTTAATGCTATAGATTATAACTTCTTTTCATAGCACTGCTTACACACCACTAGTGTGTGTGTGCGTGTGTGTGTGTGTGTGTATCTCCCACAATAGTTGCAACACGTATTAAGAAAAATTGTAATTCCTGCTTCCTCTAGTTAGGTCAAGGGTCAAGTAGAGTGAAAAATGATTGGTGAGCCAAACAGAAAGGGAAGAAAAATGACTGCTGAGAAAGTACAGTTACCAAGTCTTTACCAAGGTCAGAGTGAGCTATAAATCCTCTGTGTTGGAGCTGTGCCAGAAGGAAAGCCTCCCAGAGCTCTTTTCAAAGAGCTCTTCCCTAGCAGTACCCACCCATGCTTTTTAATTTTGTCTTTGGAAAAATATAAATATCATGATTATGACTATGAAGCAGAAAGCACGACGAGGGCACATGCACACCCACATACAAACCCTCCAAAAATGTTCAAGGTGACCACTAGCATTCATAGTACACATATACACTCTGCAGGTGGCACAAGGGCTCTGTTGAAGAGATTTTGGATTCAAAAGCAACAGTCTATACATGCAGCGGCTTCTGTTTTATCAGCTAATGGAAAGGAAAGAACTTCATGTATAAGCTCCATTCCTCCACTACAGAAGAAATAGGGATGTACCAAGAACGGTCACAAAAGCATCATGTTAACCACATGAGCATACTCTAGTCCCAGGAAAGAGATTTAATTGCAAATTCAGTATTTGACATTTTTATAACGCAAGAGTCAACTCAGAGCCCATTCACACATAACAAATTAAGCCTGATTTGCATCACTGCTAACCTATACTTCTGGAGTACAGATCTGATTGGGGTGAAGTGGGAGAAGAATATGCACAGAAACTTCTGCAAGCCCAGATTTCCACATTCCCAGTGCACACTGCTTAGCACAGCTGGAGAAGAGCACTCCTGGAAAACATAGGTGAGCAATGCAGTGCTATTGCTATTCCAGTGTTCTGTAGCAGTAGGGCTTTTACACAAAGGTGTAGCCTTCGGAGTTCATGCATTCAATTCCAGTGCTAAAAAGAATGTGGCATGATCTCAGTTACTGGGGCAATTGTTTAGGGTGAAAAGGAGCAATGATCAATGTTGTTTAGCAACATTTTATAGCAGTTTGAAAGCACGTCAAAGTGCAAGTAGATAAATAGGTACCGCTCCGGCGGGAAGGTAAACGGCGTTTCCGTGCGCTGCTCTGGTTCACCAGAAGTGGCTTAGTCATGCTGGCCACATGACCCGGAAGCAGTACGCTGGCTCCCTCAGCCAATAAAGCGAGATGAGTGCCGCAACCCCAGAGTTGGCCACGACTGGACCTAATGGTCAGGGGTCCCTTTACCTTTACCTTTTATAGCAGTTGCACCCTTTGTTTATCCAGATACAATGCTTAACCGTGGTTTGTTTTTCTTGATTACATGTTACATCTGAACAACTGACACATGGTTAAGGATTAGCTGCAACCCAGGATGCAAAGCCATGGTTTGAAGCGCACATCACTACGTATCTTAACTACATAGAAGGCATTACTTCTGCACTAAGTAAAAAAAAAGAAAAAGGTAAAGGACCCCTGACAGTTAAGTCCAGTTGCAGACGACTCTGGAGTTGCGGCGCTCATCTCGCTTTACAGGCCAAGGGAGCCGGCATTTGTCCGCAGACAGTTTTTCCGGGTCATGTGGCCAGCATGACTAAGCTGCTTCTGGCGCAACAGAACACCGAAACCAGAGCAGCACACGGAAACGCTGTTTACCTTCCTGCCGGAGTGGTACCTATTTATCTACTTGCACTTTTTGGCATGCTTTCGAACTGCTAGGTTGGCAAGAGCTGGGACCGAGCAATGGGAGCTCATCCTGTCGAGGGGATTCGAACTGCCAACTGTCTGATCGGCAAGCTCAAGAGGCTCAGTGGTTTAGACCATAGCGCCACCCGCATCCCTCTTCTGCACTAAGTAGGAAGCAACAAATACCAGAACAATCTAAACCATGGTTTTATTGTCTGTGTGATTTTAACCAGGGTTAAGGCAACCCCTTTGATTACTGCTAATAATCTGGGGTGCATAGTAGCCTTGGACACCTCATCTGGCCGCACCTAGATATAACTTAAGTGATAGTTGCTATTATTACATGAGCTACATAACCACAACACACGATTTCATCTCTAGTGGACAGCTCCCTTAACAGAGTGGACAGCTCCTACCAGAAATCAGTATCAAAATACTACCGCAGCAGTACGCAAAGAGCTAAGTGAGTAAACAAAGAACCATAAACTTTTCTTTCCACAGCCTATATATTTTTTAAAAAATCCTATCTCTCACCTATTTTTCTAAGCCTAACAATGAAAAACAACAGTTATAAAACATGAAACAATCCATAAATAAAAATAGCATAAAAAGGAAGGCTGATTACATAACCATCAGAACTGAACATCAAAATACAGTACAATCACAACTTACATGTGTTTAACTTGTGCACTTTCAACCTTGCGTGGTTGAAGGCTGGTTGAAACTGGGCAAATTAAATGCACACAAGTCAAATTAAATAAACACTTTAAAAGCTCTTTTTGCATTGGGTTTTCCCAGCGTTGGAAATAACTTTCAAGGTCTCTCTGCCTTGCTTATCAGGCATGTCCCGCTTTCTTTCTAAAAGCACTCTAGCTTTCTTGGGGGGCAAGACTTGCTCAATGAGGGCTCCAGAAGGGTAAGGATGCGTGCCATCTTTGGAACATAAGCCCCGTGCAAGATGCAATCGTACTGTACCATTCCAAAGTGCCTTCTGTAACAGAAAAACTCTAGCGCCCCAGTTACTGCCAAGCATGCTTTGTGTCACTGAGGGATCTGCAGTGGGGTCGCAGATGAGAATCACAGAATGCAGGAAGGCTAATCCCTGAAACATTTCTTAAGCCAATGATGTTCATGAAGGTTTTTCCAAGGGCTGAATCGACATTTTCTCTTTTAGGACTGTAACAAGTTTCGAACAAAGACATTGTGAAATAAGGGCAACATAACCGCCAAGTGCATTTTCTGTCCACCATGTACATGAGGACACTCTGTGAGTGACGCACCTCTAAGATTACTCTAGGTGCCTACACTAACACTGACAGAACTGTGATGAGGATTATTCTCAACCCAGAAAGAACCACCCGATGAGTTAATTTCTGGTGGGACGTTCTGCTCTGTTCTCCCAAGGTCCATCGCCTTGGATCTCATTACATCTCAGATGCAAACATCAAACCACAGTCAGCTTTATGAGGATAAAGAACAATTCCGGTGTTTGCAAACAACTTCATAAACTTACTTGGAGTGAAAATGCCCGTAGAGCAGGGATGGGAATTAAGGCAGCCATGAAGAATGCAGTAACATTACTGATGGAAGTAAGGGCCACACTCGCCCCAGTGCGTTTCAGACATTCTCCTGTCCTGTCCTGAAAAATACATATAAAGTTGTAGAATACCATGCTATTGCATACTGGAAATATAGACCATTCAGACAGACATCCACAGTTATAGCACACAATCAATACTATCCATAAAAAGTGGCAACATTGTTGTATTCTTAACGCCATACTGGCATTAAAAAACACATGTTGAAAATAAAATTCTGCAGCGCAGTAGATTTGGCATGAGATCAGTTATTTCACAAGACTCACTCTAGAAAATGAGTGGAAAATTTATCCAGAATGATACATTTTCATCTGTATGAAGCCATTTGCTACTGTGAATGATATGAAAATAGATGTTTTCTTGTCGCCAGAATATCTGATCTAAGAAATTTCACTCGGGACAAAAAATTAAGAAGGCATGATTAATCCTGGTTACCTGCATTACAAATCATACATACACCTCTAGCTCGGATACAGTAGTTTGCATTATCCCAAACAATTGGCTGTTACCTCAAATGGAATTCTCTTGTTCTGCCCAGTTTCGCTAAATGCATGAGCCAAAAGGAAGACATCGTCTACACCAACTCCTAAAGCAAGGAAGGGTAAAACCTGCACAAAAAGGAAAGAAGAACTAAGTGTGTTCATAGGAGGCTTATGACTCACCTGAGTAATTATGACCTGCCAGCTAATTGAGATAATTTTCCAAATTTGTTCATGCAGATTTCTGTTACCCTCTAATGCTTGATACATCCCTGTTCTTTTCGTGCAAAATCCTAAAGCGAAATTATAGGGCCACTTGCATCTTGTGGGATGTTTCTACCTATGTATATATCTATGCTGAAACTACAGTCCTACTATTGCCTTAAAATGCAGATAACAATCACATGTTCCCCATTCAGTCTTCCTGCTGACTAACCATAGGTTATTCTCTCAGCTTAAACCTGTAAAATGTCCATTGCTTGGCATGCTAGCGCAGGTACAACTCCAGAGCTCTTTACATTCCCTCCCCCAGTGATTTATCCCGGCAAATAAATTGACCAAACTCTTAATAACTATTCATTCAGTACCTGAGTTGTGGCAGCATTAAAGGAAATCCCAATTAATGAACAGAGGCCCAATCCTGCAGCTACTGAGAGTGCAACCAACAAGACTCCTGCCAGCCCCACGGCACCCTGGGATTTAGCACAGTCCCACCGCAGCATGGTTAAACAGGCATAGGCAAGCTGAAAGCAGAGCAAAAGAGAGTTGGTTGGTTGGCTGGGTCTTTTAAAGCAAAATTTCATACAAAGCAAGCCACATTTTAACATTGCCCCTTTCTAGCCAAAGGTTTCGCCTACGAAATACACTTTCACGTGACACAGATATTGTAAGGCACAGTTTTGAGCAACGGTCCCTTCTCAAATACTGTCAGAGAATCTGAACTCAGATTGACAAGTCTCAGGCAAATCGGGTCCTCCCTGTTGCGGTGAAACATGGCAACCAAGCCCTGTGTTGTGGGTGGGTACGTTTGGATAGCCACAACACCCAGTTGGTAGGTCCCTTGATGCAGGGTTTAATCAGGCCAATGGGACGCAAGCTAAATGGATCAAGGGACCTACATATGCACATGACCCAGAGCTTCCTCTTTCGGTGCGTGCATCGGAACACTCGCCCACCTCTCCCTACTTTTAGGGCTTGTGCGCTTGACCTTGCTATGCCGTCGTGTGTCGTCTGCCGTTGGGACAGGGGCACGGCAGGAATTTTCCCCACTTGGCTGATTGGCTGGTGCCATTTGGGTTTCGCCTGCCGCGTAGCAAATCGTCACAACTTGTAAGGTTGCAGATAGGCTCTGGTTCAGGTGGAAGGGATGGGAGAACGCTCTCGCCATCCCTATGTGAAGGGTCTTCTGTTAAAGGAATCCAGGGACAGAATGGTTTGGTCAACCCTGAGAGGGGGTTGTGCCCATGCCTGAGTCCAGGGGGACATCTGGGTGGTGGACATAGCCTGTTCCTGGCTTTCCGCCTATCCAGATGTTCACCCTAGACTGACCTATGCTGCTGCCCTGGGTCAGCGCTACCTGCAACGGTGCAGAGAGCTAGTCGAACCAGAGCCTATGCAACCACTCACTTGCTGTAATCAATATAGTTGTGGCCTAAATTCTGCCAAAAACCAAACCAAAATTTTGAGTCTTGTGTGAATTTATTTAAGGGGAAGGTTTAAAGGTCTGACCACGCAAATGCCTTTTCTGCTAGCAAAGATGGTTTAACTTGGGGAGCGGAACATTTTTCAGGTCACATTCCTTCTTCGGCAATCTTTGCGGGGTGGGGACTACATGCCAGTGGCCGCCATGGTTTGGTGACAAAACTGGGTATGGCCAGAGGGGAAAGTGACTGTGACCTTTGTACAGTAGGCTGCATTCCAGTCACACATAAGCCAGGGGTTCCTACACAAGTTTTCCCCCTCTCCCTCCACCCCCACCCCAACTTTGTCCATCCGGGCAAGGAAGAGTCATTATCAGAGTTCACAGACACATTCCAAATCAATAAAAGCGCTCAAGGACTGTATAGGAAAGAGCCAGCAAGGTGTTCATCCTGGAGAGAAAGGGGAGAGGTCTAGGAAGAGTTCAGAGAGCCAGATAGTTCTAGATAGTTTGTGGCCTGAGGTTCCCCAAACATTGGCTTAGCTGAAACTGCAGAGATCAAGCCTGTCCTCCATCTATCCCATGTGTGCACTTTCTCAAATGAGCCACAGGTTCTCTTAAGATACAGACATGAAGGAAAGAGATTGCCCCAAATGCAGTTTTTAACGTGACTGCAGGAATGCTTTTATGATGGGTTATTTTAAAACGAGTCGCAGGAACATTATGCAGAATCAAAGCAATATTGTGTTCATTTTACCATTAATAGGTAGCCGCTGGCAACTCTGATAACGCTGACATCAGAAAACGATTTTAGGATATCTTCCAGGGTAGTTGTAGTAAAGGAAAGCACCTTCTGTGTAGAGTTTTGTGCCACACTCTGATGGACGATCTGTGAGGAGGAGATGGGAACAGTGATCAAGGAAAGGAGGACAATACAATGCGTTCCTGCAGGGGATATGATTTAAAACCAGCTTTTATTTGTTTGTGTATGTGTGTGCGTCACACACGGATATGTCATTAACTCTTTGTTGCATAATTGCCATACTTGGCAGAGAGGCTCAGCAGGCTGCTATAGATCAAATAAGCTTGTGTGCTCCAGAGGAGAGGAATATGGCAATTTATTTGAAATAGTGAAACTGAAGACGGTTCACGCTCAGTCTCCCCTGCTTCCCCCACCCCCCGTCTAATTTTTTTGCTCTCTCGATCCAAGAGTCTACAACTGATTTGTTGTTATATCAGTTGTGCCTCTAATCTAAAACAACAAATTCTTAAGAGCAATCCTCTCTTTCTTCATTGGCTGGGCACTTTAGAGAGGTCGCAAGCAGCTTAGCAGAGGTCAACCCCTGGGAAACAAAGGCCAGATAATGTCACATGACCTCACCAATGGGACTGCAGCTGTGAACAGATTCTATGGCTGGCTAATGTGTTCCAGACACCTTTGCTGGATAACCACACTGACCAAATGTTTTTAAAGCCAGCCGAGCTCTTTAAAGCTATGGCAGTTCACTGTCGGATCAGCAAATCAGAAGAGCGCACCAGGATTTAAAATTCACGAGTGAAAACAAATGCTGTATGTCTCTTTAACGTCACTCACAACAGCAAATTCATCTAGGATGAAAGCAAAAAGGCAAGTTTAAAATCCTTTGCTGCTACTGTTCTGAACAGAGGGCACACTTATCCCACAAGCCAGTTCTACTGTATGGAGCTTCAATGAAGAAGTATTCACTGCCATGGATGCTTTAGCTGAGATTCCTGCATTGCAGGGGGTTGGACTAGATGGCCTCTGGTGTCCCCTCCAACTCTACAATTCTGTGATTCTATGAACGCTATGGCCAGGGATGAGGATGGGAGATGGACTCCCATCAACAGCTTTCCCATACCTTCTACAGACCATGGACATTTCCACAAGCATACAGTGGTACCTCGGGTTAAGTACTTAATTCATTCCGGAGGTCCGTTCTTAACCTGAAACTGTTCTTAACCTGAAGCACCACTTTAGCTAATGGGGCCTCCCGCTGCTGCCGCGCCGCCGGAGCACGATTTCTGTTCTCATCCTGAGGTAAAGTTCTTAACCTGAAGCACTATTTCTGGGTTAGCGGAGTCTGTAACCTGAAGCGTCTGTAACCTGAAGCGTATGTAACCCGAGGTACCACTGTACTAGGAAAGCCCACCAGAAATGGTTCACCAGGTAGGTTTCTTGTTTTACCTCAACATACATCCTTTGCCAGGCTTCCAGAATTGCCGCTGCTTTGTCTTCATTCCAGTTGATGTGCGAAACATACTCATACCCTTTGAAGTGCTCGTACATTTGCTTAGGAGTCATTAACTGAAACATGGTTTGTAAAGCCTGGGCACTGCAAGAGGAAGGGAGGTGGGAGCTTAGAAGGAGGAAAGGGTTTAGGGCGGACATTTTAAACGAAGACATTTTCAGCGCCTGGCGTCCTAAAACGAGCACCTTGAAGGGACCTTTGGGTTAGCAAGGTTGGAAAAGATCTCTGCTTGAGACCTCGGAGAACTGCTGCTCATTGGAAAAGCCAACTCAGGAGCAAGTGGATCGAGGGGCTGTCAAAGCAAAAGGAGGCTTTGTACGTTAATACGCTTCACCTCATTTCTGCTTCATTTTCATTATGTGTTGCTTTATTGTGACTGTAAAACACCTTGAGTGTTTGTCAAAAAGCTGGGGAATAAATGCCGGGAAATAAAACAGAATAAAGTCACAAATTATCTTTAGGCTCTGATAGCCATCTGCTTAAAGTCAAATTTGTAACAAATCCTCTGCAAGACAGGATCCCAGGCACCTGGGGGAAAACTCTTTTCTTTTTTGGCTTTTTTATTTTTTAAATGCTGTAGCTATAAATATTCGTTGTTCAGGTTTTTTATATTAATATTGGTATACATGATTTACTACTTTTAAATATTGCATCGTTTTAAAATAATTTGCATTGTTCGATGTCTCAAATTCATTTTGGAGAAATCAAGCAAATTATATATCTGGTACACATGCACTGGAACTTACAAATATTGTGAGCTACTTCTTAATTTCCCTACTGCCAGAAGGGCCAGCTATGGTATTATTGGGGGTCACTTTGTTCCAGGGACTATAACTATTTCACTTGCAGTAAGGTTATATCAGTGAAGACAGGATCGTTACCTTAAACCAGTCCCCCAATTTTTATACATATGAGACAGAATACATTTAAATCATGTAAGGTCCATGTAAGTGTACCCTGGGCATACAGTGATGAACATCTGAATGAACAACAAATTCTATTTTCCCAGCTGAATTGCTGAAAATCTTTCCATTATTAGATGGTGGAGGATGCTCTCTGGCAACTCAGTTTCCATAATACATTGCTTGCTTTTTCTTCTCCTGATCCAAACATACATAACTTTTTTTTGTACACCACCCTTCCACAATTCAAACTATGCTCAAGGCACCTTACAACATGAAAAAATACATATGTATTTTTGCATATGAAGCAAATACATAGGCCTGCTGCTACAGAGACCTTATGAGTGAAGTGTGAGCAAAAGCACTGTGGCTTAAATGTGAACTGCACTTTAATTACAATTTTGTGTCCTTCCAAGTTGGCTGAACCCTATTCTGCTGAACCCGTAATATAGCAGTAACTCTAGATGACCTACACCCAAAGTGGAACTGCACTGTACAGAAAGCATATATAACTAGTACAAACTGTCAAAACGTTCAGATAATATGTAGTAAGAAAGATTACTCTAGAAAGCAATTAAATTGTCATGGAAACATTCAGGAAGGAGATTTCACGACCTACCATAGACAACCCAGCTTAGCAACACCTCGCCCACAGGTGGCAAAGGTTTTCAAGAGAATTTTATATTTTTTAAAGAGAAAGAAACAGGATATATGAGACAAGGCCATTGGTATTTACCTGACAAGTTTCCCAGTACCATTTTTAACTGTGCCACCAATGATCAGCTCTTCCTGCCAATGCATATATTTTTTAGATAACCCATAGCATCCTCCACTTAAAACAAGGGCCACGTCTAGAGGCTAAAAGGCAAACAAAAGATGTTACAGAACCATAGGCCAATAAGAAAGCACAAGACAATAAAATGAAACAGGACCACTAACATGAATCCAGGGACTCCCCAAAGACAAGTTTGCTAGTACACAGGAATCCTGCAGCAAGCTCTGAAAGGGTTCAGGGTTAAGCAGTAGTCAGGAACATACTTGAACTGTAAAAATACTTCATATTTACGTGGGGTTATGTTCCGGGGATTGTACCCAAAGCCAAACCGTGTAGTTAAAACCCCTTGTGTTCAATGACGGGTGAGATTGACAAAGTCATTTTTCAAAGGAACCTGCCCCCTTTTATCTAGTTTTCACTTTTTATTTGCCACATGCGTAAAGCTGAAAATGTACAAGTTAAAACCATGCAAGTTGTGGGCTGACGGAAGAAGCACATGTCAAAGACCTTGTCTTTCAGCCATGATTCATTTACATGGCGATGTACACCCAGACTGGGTCTTAGGCTTCTAATAAGTGTCAGGACTAAATAACCGTCAGTTATCAAATTAAACATAGTCCTTTGTAATTATCCCTCCAGTAAACACCCTTGGAAAATACAGTTGCCGTATCATAATACCCATTCTAGTATCCCCCTCACAGTAACACCGAAAATTATATTTGCCATGGAAATGTAAAGCCTGATCGAACTATTCTTTAATTCAGGCAATTAAAACTTCTCTTTAAGTTGTATAATTAATGGTCAGTTGGAAAGGACTTGGGCTGGCCAACCGACCCAGGGAAGTGTAACAGATCTTTAGCACTCTGAATCCCTAGAGAGGTGAACAACAACAGAACTTTGTTCTTTAGTATATATTTTGCTCCTTTGGGTGCAGCAACTGGGGACTGTCAACCGAAAACGAAAAAGAAAATGTTGAATACTTCATTTCCTTGGTAGCTCCCAGAAAAGGTACGAGAATATGACCGAAACCGCCAGAACATTCTCCATTTACTGAGGGACCAAATAAGAGCACGGTTCTTACTGTTTACATTCATATACCTAGGGAGTCAAGGAATCTGTAAGGTCACATTCCTGTGGCCTTCCATGGAGTATAGACCTCTGACACTGGACTAAATTGCTCCTGTCTCTAGACTGCAGACCAAACAAAATATGGAGAACTGGAAGCAAGGTAAGGCCCCATTTTGCCTTGAAGCTTAGTGACCACAGCAAGGGAGTTCATTCCGTTTCAAATCCTATGCATCTATGGGCACATCAGTATTCTTTTAGGGGCTATTCCTTTTGTTGCCCCTCAAGTTCTCCTCCAGAAGCATAAATCTCTGCAATGGTGTGCTTTGCAGAGGGGGCTGTAGTAGGAGAGGGGCAGAATCAGGCAAAACCAGCAGCCCACCCTAGTGTGAGTGGAAGTGACTTCTCTTCACACAAAGTAAGCTCTGGATCCAAGCTACTAAAACCATAAAACAAAGTCAGTTCCACAATCATAGCTCAGTGACAACTGAATGCAAGACAGTTATTTTTAACTTGCACAACGAATTTGGGATTCTTTCATCCAATAATGCGTGCTTTTAAAACACATTCATTCTCCTCCCCACTTACCCTCTCTCTGTTCATACACATATGCATGCAAATTTCAAATATTACCACTTATAATTTAAATCAAAAGCAGCCTCTATTATAAAACATGTTCCTGAGCCAAAATAGAGAACCAGTTCGTAGGAACAGTTGGAGGAAGCGGAATAGGGATAAACATTTCACATGGCAGTCACAGTTAGCACTTAGTAGACATAGCTGGTGAACTGCCCTAGTGGCCTCACGAATCTAGTCACTTTGATATCCTAGAATCCCTTGCTTTGCAGGAGGGCATAAACAAAGCTGAAGACAGTACTGCATGTCACTACAAACAGCTGGTAAAATCAACACTCCCAGGAAGACACTCATACGGAATAGTTTCATCTCTTTCCCAAGATCGCCTATTCCCCCCGCTCGCTCTCTCTTTCTATCATGCCCACATTTGAAAATCCAAAAAGCACAACACATATTCAGGAGACGCTGGGAGCAACAAGCAAATGAAGATCTATGGAGACAGACAGAAAGCAGTCTGCAACCCATAAACAAATACATGCAATGGAAATTCCAACAGGAGTGCTAAATCAAAATGCGGTGAAGCCATGGTCTGTTTTACAAAGCTGAAAGGAGTTCTTAAATAAAAATCTTCTCTCTGAGGATGTGAAACAACACTGTAAACAAGACTGGTCAAGACTGTTCTGCCCAGGTGGCAATGCCAGCCATTTATTTATTTGGCACATTTGCACACAACTCTTCTTCTGAGGAGCTGAAAGTATCACGTCTGAATTCCATTTTATCTTTTTGGGGGTTTTTTGTTTTCTTTTGTTCTGGAATGCATTTTATGTTTTGTTTATCATATCTTCATTTGCTTCCAGGTTTTTGACTCTTCATCCCAATCACATCATAATCATTTATCATTTATCTTATCATGAGGTAGAGACACTTTAAAAAAAATAAAAATCAATATAAAAGCTGTTATTATCAGATTTCTAAGAACAGCTGTAGGCAACACATTGCCCACATGTACCTATAAAATGGACTTTCAGGAGGGTTAAATTGAAATTTATTTTTGAGGCTGGCTTAGAGGATTGTAGGGTTCCACCATTCCTTCCACATTTCCTGAGTTAGCCAACAAAGGCCAAGCTAACTTACTTTGGTTGAATTTTTGTTGGGTGCTGTGATAGGACAGTCAGGATCATCAGGATTCAGGCAAGGTCGATCCATATACCCATGTCCAACGTCTGCCTTATTCAACATTTCTTCCCAGGTATCTACTTGCGAGTTTATTTTCTTTAACTCCTCCAAGAATTCTAAGGGGTCAAAGTTGGTCCACTGCAAATGGGGTTTCCCTCTGGAGAAACAAAAGAGTAGGAACATAATGGTCAAAAAGGCATCAACAACCTTCACACTGACTCACAATATACACTTCTCCCCCTCCCAACCCTCCTTATAAACATCAAAAGCCCAAACTATGGATATAATTCACCCTAATTATGCCCTATTAACTGAGCAGAACTTACTCTTGATTCTGCCTATTTTAAACTGTGCTACATGTGATATTCATTCTTCAGTAGCCACTGTTGAAGACGGTTGAGAAATCATATCTTAGGACTGGTTTCAGACAACAAATTTCTTGTTAATGTGAATAGTCCCACCCATCCCAAAATAAATGTTTTTTCTATAACATCTGAACGGGGAGGTTACAAATATTACCTAAATGAAGTTCTAGAACTGCAATGACACTATTGTAGTTGGCTGTGGAATTACAGACACTGAGGTTGGCCGATATTCGTTGATATCTAACTGCCACATCATGTTGGGTTCATGTGTATGGCCAGGGATGTTCAAATGGACAAGAAATTTAATGTCTGCTCTTGCCTTTCGATACTTTTAAAATTGGGATTACTGACTTCTTAGTTACTTTTAAAAGGAGAAAGAATTTCATATCACATAGGAATTGCTTGCCTCTGAATACACGTTTCATATGTAATCAATAAGGTTCTTGCTTTTTTATACTTAATAGTTACTGTGTTCCTTCAAACTCTTGTTAACTTAGCCATCGACTCAAAAATGCCTGAGCACTAGCTGCTGCCACCATCATGACTGTCTTTCTATTTCTCCTACCTCCAGTTTTGATTTCATGATGTTGATAGACTATAAAGGCTTTTGGCTGCCTTATTTTGCGGTTCAAACTACTGTATCTGCTTAACCAGGCTTAAGTCATTATTCAAACTCTCCCAACCAGAAAACACAAACCCCCTTATTCCCCCATCTAAAAAAAAAACCAAACTCTCTACACTGAAGGTTAAGAGATGGCCATTGCAAATTGCTTTTACAGAGACATGCAAACCAGGGCAAAGACAATAACACAAAAGCTAAGGCTTGCATAATTAACCAAAAATGTCTAAACTGATTAAAAATTAACTCTTTGATGGACACATTACGTTACATATAACAATCTAACAATCTTCCAAAAGAGATACCTTGTGCCACTGAACAACCAAATAAACAAAGGATTAGTTTCTTCCTGAGATTATTATTTTTAATTCAAGGCGACAATTCACATACTTTCAGCCAAAGAGAATTCTCAGGCCATCGGTACTATTGTACGTTAGAATTAAAAACAAGGAGGGAACAAAGCTTATTTCCCTCAAAATAACCTTTGTTGCTGCTGGGACATGCGTTCTAAAAGTATGATGGAAGTAGCTTGAACACAGATTCAGCTTCTATGCATTCACAGGCATTTGTTTTCAGGATGGTGAATGTGTTGTGAAACCATTTCCACAATGCTTTAGAAAGTATCCCTGGCCTTGCCCCACAAAGACAGAGCTGCTCTCTCTTATTTTCCTTTCCTTTCCTTTCCTTTCCTTTCTTTTCTTGCATGGGAAGAAAGATTAGTGGTTGTTTTCAAGGTTGTTGGCTTTTAGAAGATTTTTGTGCTAAAATGTGTGAAAAGCTGAAATGCGACAGCACACTTCGTCTGAGAAGAAGCACTGCAAAAACTCAGGACATCTACCAGGAGACTGATTTTCCAGAAATTTGCATACTTGTTTCCTTTCCACGGCATGCACCTTAAGACACAGGGCACACAGATCTTCAAAATGACTGCAGAAAACAACCCTGGAAAACAACCCTCGATAAAGTTCAAAGCTCAATCACATCAGTGTCAATGCTAAATCGGTTGTTAAAGAGGAAGACTAAAGGTTGCAAATAAAACTTTGTCTGTTGAGATACTATTTATAAGCTGGTCCACGGTCTTTGTGGAATGGCTCAATCATGAGGCAGTAGCTGAATGCCTGGAGGAAGCAACGTCTGATCCAAGATCACATGCACGTGGATGTGAAACCTTCGTGAAACCGCTGCAGCTGTACCCGGGTCTGATGTGACTTCTCCTATGCAGCTACATTCCTGCAGATGGAGTCTTGTCTGAACATGTTGTTTGTCTTGTGACTCCACCTCCATTATTAAGACAAAACCCTCGTCAAAGTCACATATATGCAACTTCTGATATTTTGTTGCCAGTGCAGCATAAGAGCAAATCATAATAACGTGAAAGGCCACCATGCAGTCCAAGCTGGTTTATATTGTAGAAAACAGCACTTACGGTAGATATGCAGTCCCCGACTGTAACTTTGCACCCTCCCAGAAACAGTCCAAAGGTGTGATAATTAAACAAGGGTAAAGATGTTCTATGATCTGCCAAGTTAGAAAAAAGCACACACCAAATTAAGAAACAATAAAAAGTTCAATGCAAAATTATTATTTACAGAGGAAAGCGTGTGCAGTATACAATATATTATGTGTACCTTGTCCATGTAACCTTCTGTGATCGGTTCCCCTGATTTATGGCATAAGTGTTCCAACTTCCATTGTCTGTAAAAAATTAAGAGCAAATCACATCAAAACCATAAATACACACATTTATTTTTTCAATGTCCCCCACGTAGGTGGTACACCTTTAGGGGAACTGTAAAGCACAGGTGAAGCACTTTTAACTCCTGAATAAGGGGCCTGTTGTGCAATCATCAAAACAGGGCAGTTTTTGTTTGTTGCAGAGAATGCTACTTTATAATCAGGGCTTGAATTGTGCAGGAATGGTTGGGAACACTATTTCTGGATATGTCTGCAGTCAAGTATTCTGTTCAATGTGGTATGATTGCCTTGCCATCCCCATCGCTGAGCCTGGACACTGAGGTCCAGCTCCGAGGGTCTTCTGCTGGTTCCCTCCCTGCGAAAAGTGAGGTTACAGGGAACCAGGCAGAGGGCCTTCTCGGTAGTGGCGCCCTCCCTGTGGAACACCCTCTCTTCAGATGTCAAGGAAACAAACAACTACCTGACTTTTAGAAGACATCTGAAGGCAACTCTGTTTAGGGAAGTTTTTAATGTCTGATGTTTTATTGTGTTTTTACTATTCTGCTGGGAGCCACCCAGAGTGGCTGGGAAAACCCAGCCAGATGGGCAGGCTATAAATAAAATAATAATAATAATAATAATAATAATAATAATAATAATAATAATAAATGTTTTGCTCATTTGGAGGTTTATTTTGCAGGCATCATTTTTGCCATGACACACCCTGTCACTCTTCTGGCATGCTACAATTTGAATTATATTAGTTAACCTCTATGGAGCTAAAATCCTGAAAGATTATAGTGGCATACGATGTTGACTTGGTTGTTCAATCAATACATTTCCTTCACCCTTTGGAAACAATGAAATTGACTGCACACACAACCCTCTCTCGTTTATCGGACACCAACTTAAAGACTTTTGAAAAGCAAAACCTGGAATACTGTACTGTAGACAAATTGTTTGGAGTGACTATTATGTTACCAATTGGTGAACACTAAGGACTTTTTGCTACTTGGAAACCCATTAGTGCGTCAGGCAAAATTTATGCTGCACATTTATCTACACTCTATCGAAAACAGCTTCTGACTTTGAAATATGACAGACTGTAAATGCCTCAAGATTAGGTCCAAACCTGTGCTATTAACCTTAACTAAAAACTTTGTTTAGCATCACAGATTTTCAGAAGGCAGTATTTATATATGTCAGCATACCAACAAATAAAAAAAAATGAATTAAATAAGAGGGAAGTTCTGTTTTCATTTATATCAATACCAAATCTGTATGAGCAGCATAGAGGCATGAACGATTATTTTCTGAAACACCTTGTTCAGAGTAACTTCAGACATTTTAAGCTAAGGTCAACACCTGGAGATTCCAGGGCTAAAACTAATTCTCGAGGGGCTACCTATCCCCTTTCCCCCATTGCCAACTGAGATGCTAAATAGGAACCAAGAAAGAGGCATCTGTGGCTAAAAGAATTAGACAGACAGCCACTGTGAGGCTGAAGGCACCGGCCCATTTCCGCTTGCTTCCTTCAAAGTGGCCCTCCAGGAACACGAGTTGCTGGGAGGGTTGTAAATATTGGAAAGCAGATGTGCAAGTCCGCCGCCATTCCATTTACTGTACTCCCACTGCATTGCCGAAAGGGCAAAGTTTCGCAGCAGAGATGCACATCGAAGCTTGTGTTATCTCCTCTGCATGAATTCGTCTTCATGTGTTAACAGCAGGAGAACTCAAAATGGGACCACGGCACTCTTGCACCTCCTTGTCAGGTCCTAAGCTATTCTTAGTTCCGGGAAGTTAAAATAACATAGCCTTTTCTCTCCATTCCACCTTACCTGTTGTACATATACACGTGTACCCTGCTGGCTTGAAGTGCAGAATCAAGGTGCTGTCGTAGTGCCTCTGCTGTTAGCACATTAGCGCAGTCCTCTTGTGGTGTCTGAATCATGAGTTGGGGATTAAACATGGCCTCTTCTCCAATCTTCTGGCGCGTGTAACTTAACTCCCGACTCACTCGTCCACCAACTGACAGACAAATATTTACAACCTGGGATCAGCCAACAATAACTTACTCTGGATTCACATTCTAAGAGCTCACAGGCCACCAATAAACTTTCCCATATGCATGGAATGTTCTGTAGCCAGTTAAGAACTGAAGCAATTTTAAAGAGAGCTAATTTCATCTACAGTGCAGCAAAAAGACAGAAATTTCCCTTTATATAAAAAATCAATCAATTAATTGTTCCTACTTCACAAACAGAGGTGTGTGTTAAGTTGATTCCTGCTAGACACATGGTCTTTCAGTATCACACCAAAATTTCCACACGTAGAAAGTTTATTAACAAAAGGGGGGAAAAGGAACCTTTTCCTTGCAGACCAGACCAAATATTTCTCTGTTACAATTTCTTGCACTTGTATAAACAGTCTGCTGCAATGGCACATTTCAAGATAAATGACTTCAATTTACACTCTTCTCCTAAATAATTTGGCAATGGCAGAAGGGGAAATGTTTATCTTCCATAAAAAGGAGGTAGGAGGGAAAGAGTAAATGAGCATTAGTATGTCTTGCTGCTGCTAGTTAAAACATAAAAATACTGTTAAGTTAGGGTCACATAACGGTGCAGTTTCAGAGGAACAGAGTCAGCTACACTTAAGCAATCAATTCCAAGTGTCTAGAATCGCTACAGTGAGCTAGGATGTACCAGAATTTGGATTCCAAGGCAAATTTTATCTTTAAAAAGTCAAGAAACCTAACAAGGAGACACATTTATGCAGCCTAAAGGTCTAAAGGAAGCTAAAATGAAGTCAGAGATCCTATATAGCTCTACTCAGTCTCGTGGTTTTCAGTGGAGCTTACTCCCAGGTATACAGGATTACGATACGATAATCTTTATTGTCATTTTCCCATACAGAACAAACGAAATTGAAAAATTCTACATCAGACATTAAAAAACCAACAGGCCTGCTACCCCAGTCTGGTTAGCCCCCCTGGTTAGCCTTGTTAGACCCCCAAAAACTCTGATACCCCATAATTAAATACAATATACTCCCACAGAGACTACCTTACACTGTGTTTAAAACCAAAATCACATTTGGTTAGAAACTGTTTCTTAGGCGGCTAGTCCTAGTCTTTATAGCCCTGTACCTTCTTCGAGAAGGCAGATTGCAGCCATAGAGGAAGAAAACAAAAGGAAACTAAAAACAAAATGACGAATTTAATAACAGTCACAACTGCTTGTATCTAGAGAACTGAGCACCGTGATCCAAAGATGCACTAGGACTGTTCCATCCCCACCTCATGCAAAACCATCCCTCCATCGTCTCTAGAATGGCATGTGATGCAGCTGAACAGCAAAGGAAACTGCAGAAACCAGAAGCACCGCTGTCCACAAACTGAAATGCACTGTGGGCCAGAGCCTCTTTTTTAAAAAAGTAAATGGTTAAAGCATCTTTTAAATCTGGCTCTCCAGATACTGTCAGGCCCCACTTTTAATTTTTAATTTATTAATAGAGAGAACAAAGGACACAATTGTTTATTGATTAAGATGAAACAAAAACATTGGATAATTGGTTTCCACCTTTGGTTTTAAATTTTCATCTCAAAACAGTGTGTTTGCAAACAAGCCCCTCGTCTTCATTGCTAGGTAATTTATGCTTATTGTAACAAAGTTTACATGGACATCAGTTCTGAAGCTTTAATTCAGCTTACTAAGACACCGGTGGAATTTTGATATTCCAACCTACAGTTCACATGACAACAAATCTCTACATCCCCATAGGAACAATACATGCTCTGCCATTCCATTCCTAAATCTATACCTTATTTTATTTTTTGGAATATATGGAATTTAACACTAATTTCAGCCAAGAGGTCCAGTCTTGTGCAAGACAAAAGACAGCATTCCTCATCTCTACTGAAAGTGACCAACTGTTTAGTATCAACAGAAATTATTGCTCCTTACTCAAGGTGCTGTCAAACTATATTAATCTCACTTAACAAGGCAAATTTAGCTAATCAGCATTACATCATAGTCAGCAGGAAAAGCTGTGCTCTTTCCTTTCTCCATAAACCCAATAAGTGAATAGTGACAGATAACTAGATGGGTTTTAAAAGCATTTTATTCCCATGAAAATGAATTTCGTCAATTACGTAGCATTGTATATTTTAGTAGCATATATATATATATATATATATATATATATATATATATATATATATGTATATATGTGTGTGTGTATATATATATATGTATATATATATATATATGTATATATATATGTATATATATGTGTATATATATATATATATATGTATGTATATTTATATTTATATATATAGCGGATTGTTTTTGAGCTTAAAAGCTGTAATGTATTTAAAATTACATTTAATACAATTAATTGTATTTAATTGCAATGTAATTGTTCACAGTTCTTAAAAAAGTTGATATAAATGGATCGGAAGTAATACCCCCCCCCAAAAAAAAATACACAAGAAGGAAAGAACTATGTGTGAATACTGCCTTTCCTGTAGTTTTTTTTCTTTTAATCCTTAAAGTGTAAAGACCTTATAATGTACTCTCGCACAGACATCTGCTTGATAATTTTTCCGAACTGTTTCCCCCAAATCTCTGCTCCAGTTTTTCAAAGAACAAAAGACCTCTCCACAAGAAAATGCCACTTTATGTGACGCCTTTAACATCAATATACACCCAGGCTGACACATCACCCTCACACGTCTAACACACTCTGATTACCCCAGGAAGACGAGCAAACCTGTACACATATTTCTATCCTTTTCTTTTGTCATTCCTAAAAGCTGTTCACAAACTATTATGAAAATTCATAATTAAAACAGCTATCGCAGAATTGTATAGTTGGAGGGGATCCTGAGGGTCATCTAGTCCAACCCTCTGCAATGCAGGAACCTAAGCTAAAGTATCCATGACAGATGGCCCCCCAACCTCTGCTTAAAAACCTCCAAAGAAGGATAGTCCACGACCTCCAGTGGGAGTCAGTTCCACTGTCAAACAGCTCTTACTGTCAGTATAACATTGTTAAGTATAATGTCGGGAAAAGTTCATCATTACAGTGGTACCTTGGGTTACAGATGCTTCAGGTTACAGACTCCGCTAACCCAGAAATAGTACCTCGGGTTAAGAACTTTGCTTCAGGATGAGAACAGAAATCGTGCTCTGGCGGCGCGGCAGCAGCAGGAGGCCCCATTAGCTAAAGTGGTGCTTCAGGTTAAGAAGGGACCTCCAGAACGAATTAAGTTCTTAACCCGAGGTACCACTGTAATTTGTATGCTCCATACATTTTCTGCTATTTAATTACAGTGGTACCTCGGGTTAAGAACTTAAATCGTTCTGCAGGTCCGTTCTTAACCTGAAACTGTTCTTAACCTGAGGTACCACTTTAGCTAATGGGGCCTCCCGCTGCCGCCGCACGATTTCTATTCTCATCCTGAAGCAAAGTTCTTAACTTGAAGCACTATTTCTGGGTTAGCGGAGTTTGTAAACTGAAGCATCTGTAACCTGAAGAAGTGTCTGTAACCCGAGGTACCACTGTATTATATTTACCTTCAAGCACTTACTGGTAACACTGCCTGGTTCCAAAAGACCAAGAAGGATGGCATGAAGAGCCAACCTCCTTGGAGTACAGAGTTCCACAATGCTGGTGCCGCTGCTGAAAAGATTCTGTCCTAAGCAACTACCCAGTCAAAGGCGACTCTGGGGTTGCGGCGCACGGAAATGCTGTTTACCTTCCCGTCGCAATGGTACCTATTTATCTACTTGCATTGGCCTGCTTTCAAACTGCTAGGTTGGCAGGAGCTGGGACAGAGCAACTGTAGCTCACCCGTCGCGGGGATTCGAACCGCCAACCTTCTGATCGGTAAGCCCTAGGCTCAGTGGTTTAGACCACAGCACCACCCGCATCCCTTTACTCTTAATATATGGGGGTACATTAATATAGAAACCTGTTCCTACTTGCTTGGTAGTGCAGACTAGCACAAGCATGGCCAATGTAGCCAAGTTCCTTTCTTGGAGTACGCCATATTCATGGATGGTGAATAAGTGAACGGATAGGCCTAAGCACATATGGCAGTCTGGCACAGTGTGCTCCAGTGCTAACCACAACAATTGTGATGCCATGGAAAACTAGTGGTCTGTGATCAAATAATTCAGACAGTCTGCTTGAGTGAGTTTGGTACGACTCTGAGCAGGGAGAGACGGCACCCAGACAAATGCAAACATAAATAGCAAACAATCTGCCCAGAACAAAAGCTGTTGCGAACGATTCTGTTAAACACAACAATGACAGTGGTTTTCTTCTTCAACTTTAAAAAAAAAATCCTCCCCTTCTTTATTTTTTCTTCCACTAGGATGGAAAACAATGGCATTTTTCGTGTTTGTGTGTTTAAGTTCTAAATAAACAACATATAAATTATATGAAGAGATCTTAGTAACAATGCAATAAATCAAAAAAGGTAACTACAAATATAATGTCAAATGTACAATGCAATAAAAAACCCCACTTCTTTACATTGCAAATGAAGAATAAATTAAAACATTCTTGGGAGATTTCACGTTTCTAGAGCTACTTGATCGCATCCTGAACTTCTTCACTGAGGCCACAACCCACTTAACTATGGAGCAGATCAATAACAACTCAAGATAATGTCAATAAGGAGAAATAGATGGCATGGAAGTTTACATTTAGCTGAGCACAACCTCCTTATGTTGGTTTTAAGCCGAGTTTTCTCAGGAAAGCAGGTAACTTGTGAAAGTTATTATAGTTCTCTGCATAGGAAAGTGGGAAATAATATCCTGGCCTTTCCTATCAACTGAAGACTTGATGGAATAAAACTATCATCGGTTTTATTATTTCCATTTACACCCTGCTTTTTGACCCTATAGGGGATCAAGGTAGCTGACATGGTTTTAGACAAAACTTGCAAAGATTACAAAACTACTCACTTAACAGGAGTAGCCAATTAAAAACTCCCACAACCAACTCACTGTTCAAGGTAACGTCTGAAGACTCAAACCGGATGGCCAAAAGTTTGGAAGAATGAAACACTTCAAAAGCTGTTGTTGAACTTCAGCTCCCATCAACCTCCAACCAATAGTCAGGGATTATGGGAGTCTAACAACATCTGGCGGGATATTGAACTCCCTACGATAAAGGGAGTTCCACGAGTACAGCACCCAAAACTGAGAAGGACAAAAGGCATATAGCACGTAGCCCAGCCTCTAATTTGGGAAGCATACAGAGCAGGATCCCACCCAAATAACTCAACAAACTTCATCTACATGGGGGGCGGGGGTGGGAAAAGCTCATATGAGTAAAGAGTGGGATCAGGGCCGTCTTTAGCAGATGTAGTGCCGGAGTGCAAATATCTGCCCAGCGCCCCCAAATTACCGCAGATAGCGGGTGTGGGTGTGTGACGTTGTGCACTGCCAGCCACTGGGGGGGGGGCGCAACTCCCCCCCCCATGCCACTCCGGGAGAGCAATCCCCGCAGAGACTTGGGAGAGAAGCTGCACGCCTGCCAGCCATATAGTTGGCGGGGCGCATCTGGCGCGCATGCAGGGAAAGGGGAGGCCCCCGGAAAGCTGCGCAGCTCCCCCACTTGCTGGGGTGCCCCTGAGAGGCCGACGCCCTGGCGCGACGCACCACTAAGCCCTATGGGAAAGACGTCTCTGAGTGGGATTTCATGACCAAGAGAGGTGGTGACTGCTAAAAATCTGACTGAAATTTCTGTGCACGCCTGTGGCAACACAGATACACAGATGCATTCAAGCACTATCAGATAGCAGCTGTGGCTTTTGCATTTCACTGGGTGTGTGTGTGTCAGTGGCTGTGTACTTAAAGCGCAAAGCTTGGATGGTGCCCCTTATCCGTTGGCAGAAAGAGGTGAAAAGAAGGGGCCAACTGTATCTCCAATTGGACCGAGGTTCATAACTGAGGTGCCTGTACAGGGAAAAACCTGCTACACATCAGCATACAATAGGAAATGGCTATCATCACATTACCAGTAGGGCCTCCTCCGAAAATCTAAAAACCCAGGCTAGGACATACCAGGTGAGTTGATCCATCAGGTATTTCGAGCCCTTATTACACTGAGCTCTTCAGGTATTTGTGCACTCAAAACTGAAACTGGTAGCATATTGGCAGCAAGCACAGATCCCAAAAGGTTGGTGCTGTGTGTGGCTTTACTTTGAGATACCGTGCAGCAGCTGGGCTACAGCATTCTGTACTAGCTGAAGCTTCAAGGTCCTCTTTAAGGGAAGACCCACATAGAGTACACTGCAGGGATCGAAATGCGACATTACCAGGGCATGGATTACAGACCAGGTTATCTTGGTCAAGGAACAGCCATAGCTGATGAACTAGACAGAACTAAGAATCAACATTCCCAGCTAATGAAACCATTGGACTTCATGTGATAGCTTGGAACGCAGGACTATTCCCAAGGGATACATCTGTTCTTTCCAGTGTGAGCGCAACTCCCATCTTGTCAGGATTTGGCTCCAGTGTAGAGGTCATTTAGAGCATGCTTTGCCAACCAGGTACCCTCCAGAAGTTGTTGGTCTACAGTTCCCATTAATCCCAGCCAGCTATGTAGTCCTACAACATCTGCAGAGCACCAGGTTGGCAAAGATGATTTAGAGAAATAACTAGATACTCCTTGAGACAACATTGTAGATGTTCTCATCTTCACGGCTGCAGCAGAGGAAAAAGCTATGCAAGCATGCTGAGGTGTCTTGCTAACGTACAAGTCTTCATCTTGACAGGTTATATAAGTTATACGCCTATCGTAATAGCATTTTGAGGGTCTCATTCCTGGCAATGGGCAGGTTGGAATGTTACTGCTTTCCATTAAAATTTGCCACACCGCCTTATCCAAAAGGATACGACTGTAAAAGACAGCATGCGAACTGTTCTGGGTCCAAGCTGTCTGTCTCTGGGACCAGAGCAGCAGCCACCCTTTCAACCTCTATATGCACATTAAAAACATACTCGGTTAGTTCCTGGGAGCTCCTGGCTGCAAGGCTTCCTGGCAGAACCATTCCCCTACGATGACATCAGTAGGCTTTGAATTTAGCCAGGGAGCGGGGGTGGGAGAACCCAGTCATTACCTCAGAATGCTCTGATCTAGGAAAGAGCCTTCGAGATACAGAAGACTAACAAGTTGGTCTGTCCACCAGAACTGAGGTGCAAACTAGATGTGTGGGACGATCGCACACATCTTTCGCACGCATGCCCCATGGACATTTAAAGCAGAGGTGGGGGCCTAGATCCCACTGCTTTTTGGTGGTTTATGCCCAACTCCTGTACAGGAAATGTGCTAGGCAGGTTCAAAAAATTCTGAAAGCAGCAGAGCACAATGAGGAAAGGTCAGTGAAAGTGTCAAGTTCTTCACACTTGTCACACTTGTCCTCACAACACACACACACCCCTTTGTGTGTGGATACATGCTTAAAGATACACAATTATCCCACACCACACAACTAATCCCGCCCTTCAACTAACCTGAGACTCAAATAAAATGTTTTAAGTGTGTTTTAAGTGCAATATACAATGTGGCACTAGATGGCGATGGCGAGCCTTATAGAAAATTCAATGTATTTTTAAAAACACTTTTTTTAAAGAAAGCATTTTCAGAACGGTTTTTATATGTTCCATCCTGGATGACCCTGCTCATGCAAAGGCATCTTGCTGCTGAAATAATGGTGGAAATTTATCTTGTATTAGGACAGCGTACATATAAATGCCCTTTCTAGCAAATAGACAATCGTATTTGGAGGGCAGATTGTGAAATGCTAACCCTCTCCACTACAGTGAGCACAAAGAACGATAGCTGTGATGTGGACACCTGCCCAGAAAAAGTTGCATTATTTCTCAGATCCTTGAACAGCTGCCAGGTGCCAGCAGCTTCTAGTCATTTCTAACCTGAGGCATATTTGAACTCCTGACCTAGAGGTGAAAGGCTCTGTATATCCTATTACCAAGCCCTAGGCCACACTCTGTACCTCACCGGTACATAAAAACTGTTTTAAAACACCAAGCACCACACACAATAGTAAATTACATTTGATCGTAAAGGAGTAGCAAAAAGCTGACTCACAGAATGGGGCTAAACTCTTAACAATCATTTGAAATGTCCCGGTTGCTACTGCTTTTCCAGAAATGTTAAGTGTTGAATAATTGCTCCTTTGCACTGGCAATCTTCCATTCTTCATCATCTTCACTGACATACTTCTAGATGCCTCACAAATTTTATCATTTATAATGGTATAAACAAAACAGGGCCATCTCCAGGAGTTATTGGTGCCCTGAAATATTTGTGGAGCACAGTGCAACACCACCCTAAAAGTCTAACATTTGATGCACATAGTGTGCGAGACTGGGAACCCGTAACTGCTGCCTCCTGCCTTGTTTTTGCTGCATTAGCAGCACAAAAGAGACCTCTCTGGGGTGCAAGCCTGGGCAGTGTGCATGTCACGTTATCATCTCTCTGCCTCTGTTCTTCTCATAGTGTAACTTTTGGAAGAGGAATGGAAGCATGAAATGCCTTTACAGTGGTACCTCGGGTTACATATGCTTCAGGTTACATACGCTTCAGGTTACAGACTCCGCTAACCCAGAAATAGAGCTTCAGGTTAAGAACTTTGCTTCAGGATGAGAACAGAAATCGTCCGGCGGCCCGGCAGCAGCAGGAGGCCCCATTAGCTAAAGTGGTGCTTCAGGTTAAGAACAGTTTCAGGTTAAGTACGGACCTCCGGTACGAATTAAGTACTTAACCCGAGGTACCACTCTATAGATGTAAGATTTTGTTTTTAAATGAATGTTGGACCCACCTCCACCCATTCCCTTGTAACTTAACAGCCCAGAAAACCTGTCTGCAGAAAGCTTTATGGTACCAGTTTGGTTTTAGGTGAACCCATTGGGCTGTTTCTTTCTAGACTAGAGAGAACATACAGGGAATGTCCTTATGGCCACCGCAATAATTCCAGAGCTAATACAGAGTTGCATTAAAGACAGTAAACACCTCTAAAACACCTGCCTCGAAAAGGCTCGTAGTCATAGGTTTCAGACTTTATGTTAAAGTACTACCCAACCCTCCCTCCCGTTGTCACATGTATAACGCCTTCCTGAATAAGACAGGTAGACGTGGGTTTTTGAGGGTTAGGCATTGGTTTTAAATTAGTACTAGAGAGTGTGCACATCCAAAACATGTGGATATCTGGATATGGCCGATCCTTAGACATTGTTTCCTTGGGGTAGGCTTCCTCAAACTCGGCCCTCCAGATGTTTTTGGCCTACAACTCCCATGATCCCTAGCCAGCAGGACCAGTGGTCAGGGATGATGGGAATTGTAGTCTCAAAACATCTGGAGGGCCGAGGCTGAGGAAGCCTGCCTTGGGGGATTAGACATTGGTTAACAATCTCTCTCAGTCTTTCACTTTCTGAAGGACAAATGAAGAGAAGAAGAAGAGTTTGGATTTGATATCCCGCTTTATCACTACCCTAAGGAGTCTCAAAGTGGCTAACATTCTCCTTTTCCCTTCCTCCTCCACAACAAACACTCTGTGAGGTGAGTGGGGCTGAGAGACTTCAGAGAAGTGTGACTGGCCCAAGGTCACCCAGCAGCTGCATGTGGAGGAGCGGAGACGCGAACCCGGTTCCCCAGATTACGAGTCTACCGCTCTTAACCACTACACCACACTGGCTCTCAGTGCCAGACAGAGGGAAGTTACTGTCCTCATGAGCTGCTGTTTTTAAGCGTCCTGAAGGCGTTTGGCTGGGCACCACTACAGAGGGCTGAACTAGATACAACAAGACCCAACAAGACCCTAGAGCCCATCTGAGAAAAAGGAGTTGCCAAAGGCCTCAAACTGGACTGAGATTCAGCCCCAAAGACCTAACCACTCATTTTAACCCAGCTTTCTGCTCCAGTAGAAACCCCTTTCACATGAGGCAAAGTGGGGATGCTAAGAGACTTGAGCACAAGGCAAAGAGGATGGAGGCGGGGAGAATCTGGTGCCCAACTTCTCCATTTTCTCTGTGAGCAAACTGAGAGTGTATCAAAACCCCCAGTGAAGATGAAGGGGCTCCTGGTGGGACATAGAGCCCAGTGACATCTAGAAGCCTCTGCACAAGTGTGGTAGGTTCATTGTTGCCCAAGGATGGCTCTAGGTCGTTCAGGGTCATGATGGGCTTATACAAAGGATGAGAACGAGAGGTGTTCAGACAGCGAAGTTAACGTGTGGGTCTGGGGGAGGACTGCATGAAACCCACTCCTAGCGCTGATGCACACAGTGGCTGCACAACCTGCTAACTTCATTTCCAGCTGACATGAAGGAGCTCTATGCTCAAACTTCAGTTACAAGCACAGAGCTACTCCGAGTAAGGGGGGCCCTGGTTCAATCTGGGCTCTTCCTCGTGTGGAGAAGGGGGCGGCTCAGGCTTGGTGAGTCAATGCAGGCTTCCAGGCCTCTTGGCACTCTCCCCAGGCCCTACCCCTAACCAGCTGTGTTGCAATCCCTTCTCAAGTGCTTCTGCCCAGGAGGAATTTGTCCTTGATGCACAATTATACCTCCTGCTTGCCTTGACGGGGAATGGTAAAAGGCAAAAAAGTCAAGGACCCCTGGATGGTTAAGTCCAGTCAAAGGCGACTATGGGGTTGCAGCGCTCATCTCGCTTTTCAGGCCGAGGAAGCCGCCATTTGTCCACAGACAGCTTTCCGGGTCATGTGGCCAGCATGACATGGCGCAACAGGACACCGTGACAGAAGCAAGAGTACACGGAAATGCCGTTTACCTCCCCGCCACAGTGGTACCTATTTATCTACTTGCACTGGTGTGCTTTCAAACTGCTAGGTTGGCAGAAGCTGGGACAGAGCAATGGGAGCTCACCCCGTCATGGGGATTCGAACTACCAACCTTCTGATTAGCAAACCCAAGAGGCTCAGTGGTTTAGACCACAGTGCCACCTGCATCCCTGATGGGGAATGTGTAGGCACCCAAAATTCTGACTTGTATATGGCTGCAATGCAGCCTACGGTGAAAAGGACAGCAGCCACATCCACTGCCCTGCCTATGTTTTGCCACAGGGTCATGCCCACCACTGACATGTGCCCCCCCCGAAAGTTTCCCATCAGGAAATGCAGCCCTCGGGCTGAAAAGGGTTCCCTGCCCCTGATCTACAGGTATACTGATACACACTGAATAAATCTCTTTGCACTGAGAAACAGACTGGCATGGGTGTTATCATACTGGGGCAGTTGGGTTGTATGATGCCTGATGCTGGCACATTTTGAGACAAGCAATAAAGGCGTCATAATAGAAGAGGAGTAGGAGTTTGGATTTGATATCCCGCTTTATCACTACCCGAAGGAGTCTCAAAGTGGCTAGCATTCTCCTTTCCCTTTCTCCCCCATAACAAACACTGTGTGAGGTGAGTGGGGCTGAGAGACTTCAAAGAAGTGTGACTAGCCCAAGGTCACCCAGCAGTTACATGTGGAGGAGCAGGGAAGCAAACCCGGTTCACCAGATTACGAGACTACCGCTCTTAACCACTACACCACACTGGCTCTCATACGACTGGCTCTCTAATGCAATGATGATTCTCATGGAACAGTTATAAATCATGGATTCCATTTCTTTAGTACAACAGTAGGGGCAGAAATCTAACATTTTGACCAAAAAAAAAAAGTTTCATATGTGGTAGAGAGAATTAATACAAATTGTTCTAATCCCTCCTTGTTCTTGATGAGACTTCTTTGTCCAGAAAACAGAGGATCACGTTTTAATGCTTTAAATAATGGTATCATATAGTATTTGTACATTTGCACTTGAAAACGGGACCTCCAAGCGCAAATTGTCTACTGAGTAAAACTTTTCATTAGCTACTGGGAGAATTTAGAGTAAATAAGGATTAATCCTTTCTTCCATATATGAAATCCACACAAACACATATATCCCTCTTGAGGAATAACAGGAAAAATGCTGCTTTGTCCCATAGCAATAAGCTGCTCCCTAGACTGAGTTTCGCAGTTAACCTCTGAATGGCCCTTCTGTGAATGTGTAATTGTTTTCCTGAGTGGTTAAGAACAGTAGTTGTTTTTGTTTTTTTAAAAAAATCAAAGCTATTTTCATTGGGACACTTATAGGAAAAAAACAGATGTTTGTGACAATGTATTTTAAAAAAAAGATGCAGAATATTTGAGTAGAATAAACAAAACTTCATTTTTAGGTTAAAACACACACAGACACACTTCAAAACAGAGGAAAACTTAAGATCCAGGCAAACGAAGGAGAATGAACATATTATGGAACAAGGTACAGTTTCTTTCAAGTATTCTATGCCAGCTGCTTGCTGTACCATCTGTTGTTGCCTAAGCAGCTTCTTTCTGAGTGGCTTTGAAGCAGAACCTGCTCTCACTGTTGGACACAATCAGGTCAGGTCAGCCGTCCACCCCCCCACTCCCTACCCCCACCCCCAAACATGCAGCCTCTCACAGTTTCCCTCCATCTTGATCTTTCTTCCTGGACACCAGCTCCTAGGATGGAGCTGCCTCGGTCAAGGCACCCATTTCTCAAAGTAATAATCTAAATCTAAGGACGTTTGCTTGTGCGTTACATAATGCAAAATGCAATATGGAAATCCTTTTTCTGAAGCATTGCAAGCAAGGGAGTCTAGTTTTCCAATGCGTTCACGGGACCCGGGGGTGGCGGCATTGGTTCGCTTTTATGTTTGCTTTATTAGTATATGTGCTGCCGAAGCGAGCACTGTATGTTTGCTTTACAGTGGTACCTCGGGTTACATACGCTTCAGGTTACATACGCTTCAGGTTACAGACTCCGCTAACCCAGAAATAGTGCTTCAGGTTAAGAACTTTGCTTCAGGATGAGAACAGAAATCGTGCTCCGGCAGCAGCGGGAGGCCCCATTAGCTAAAGTGGTGCTTCAGGTTAAGAACAGTTTCGGGTTAAGTACGGACCTCCAGAACGAATAAAGTACTTAACCTGAGGTACCACTGTATTAGGTATCTTGTGTTCTCATTTTGTGTTTTTATGTTGTGAGCCGCCCTGTGACCTTCAGATATGAAGGGTGGTATACTAAATAAACAAATAAATCCGAATCCAGTTCACTTTTTGCAAAATAAAGCAAACTGGAAACTTTCATTCGTCTCGGATAGTGCTAATCCTGCTGCAAATGATAGGATAATAGCACCAGACTCGAACAGCACCACCGTCACCACCTACTACTACTGCTACTAATTATTATTATTAATTATTATTATTAAAACCCACCTATGTATAACAAAGCATGCAATTCAGCGCTGGCATCAGTTTAAGGCAAAATTACGAAGCCAAGTGTGCTAGCTGCAACCTTCCAGAATCGCGCGCACACAATAAGGACTCACACACACTGTGACAGCACATTCAGCTTGTTGCATAACATTAACCCCAGCTCACTTCTCTCAGCTTCTGTGGGGCTGACATCACCTCTCAGCTCTAAGCAGTCTTCTCACCATTATACAGCCAAGTCCCCTTTTCATTGGCTTTCCCCTGGAGGCCGCATGGGGCAGAACACAATGGACGTCCCCAGCTTCACACACAGGCTCCCCCAGCCAGCGAGGAACATCACACTGGACTGATTTATTTTCAGCACTGTTCCTGCTCTCTGCATCTGTGCAGCGAAACACACATCACTGGGAGCCACTTTCATGATTTTGTTGCGATCAGGATTAGCTGGATTAGGAGTTGATTCATAAGGACCCCCTGTGGCTGTGAGGAAGTTTCATCACAAGGTCAGAGTGGTGTGAACTATATTCTGTCAACACCACCAACTTCTCATAGCCAAGTACACACACACAAAAGAGGGACAAAAGAAGAAAGTTGCAGATCTAAAATATGTGAATGAAACAGTTGACAGCAACAAAGAGATTTACAGAGAATTTCCCAACAGATGTTAGATATGTGTGCAGTCAGCACTGATTTCCTCTCATAATAATAATTTTTAAAATGCACACACACACACACATATACAACAAGACCCCTGCATTAGTCATTTTTAATTTAGAAAGAATTTAGTGGTTTAGGAGGTGGGAGGAACCTGGGGAATAAATACACGCAAAACCACAGAAGAACTTTCTGGCACTTCTTCTAAAAACTGGTCATGCAGCTTGAAGATTGTTGCGCTGTTGAGATTTTATTGCATATAACGCTGTCACCTTCAAGACTGTATAATTCCAGGCCCCTTATGTGCAATAACTACCACAGACCTCTTTTACAGAAAGAGAGAGAGAAAGTGATGGTTGGAATGCGAGAGCCAGAGGAGGAAGATAAACATTGGAGCTGTGTTTAAATCTACAGTTATGAAATTCACTTCCCTCTGCTTCCCCCCCCCCCCACTCTCCCGCCCCCAATTCCAACTCATGCACAATCAGACCAGTAACATACTTGGAAACAGTATGCAGGAAGGCAAAAAAAAACCTATTTTTAAAAATAGAGAGAAGACACACACACACACACGAAAGCAACCTCCACTTGCACAGAACTGGACTGTTCAATCAAAGCCTTATCTGTTATATTTCTGCCTGTCTTTCTCCTCTGTTTAGCACATTCACCAACAAGAGAAAAGGAGGCATGCAATGGAGGCTTTGACCTGCAGCTGTAACACAATACTTTCACACAGCCCTGTCGACCCCTGACATAAATTTTACACCGCAGCTGGCATTTACACACTTAGCATTACCATATGTATAGCCTACTCTGTGCTAATTATGCTAATCACCTGTCTAACTCTCTACTGCGAAAAAATGGTTGTATTTAGCAGTCCACTGCCTACAAATGCAGCTTACTGTGTGGCTGAAATGTACATTCAGACAGCCCTGAACGGCAAGATTTTTCCACGTTGCTGGCTTCATTCAGGGCACAGAAAAATTTATTCAAGTCAACTGGTTTCGGTCTGCAACAAAAAAGTTACGAGAAAAAAGTGAGTGTGCTCCTGCCCTAACATTCTAAGTCTGCTTGCAAGCAAAATGATAAATCAATTGGTGTGGGAAACAAAACGGGAGAGAGATTTCTTTTGCAAGCCATGTGAAACTGTAGCCTATTTAAGAAAGAAAGAAAGAGAAGGAAAGAAAGAAAGAAAGAAAGAAAGAAAGAAAGAAAGAAAGAAAGAAAGGAAGAAAGAAAGAGGAAAAAAGGTCATCCTAGTTTCCCAAATCTCTAGAAGAAAGCTGTTAATAGATATTTAAGCCAGATCACAATTCTCTTAAATTGATACTTCTTACAGACTTCCCAGTGCAGATACCAAAAGTGTGTGATTTTTGTTTTGTTTTCAAACCTCCTTACGCATGCTACTAACTGACACCACAGTATCATTTCTCATTATTTACTTTCCTGGAGCGCACCAATGTGCAACCATAAAGAGCCTTTTGTACAAGTGTAAACTAGAAATAACTTCCCAAGAAGATAATTGACTAAAGCTGGTACAAAAGTGAATCAAAACAGAATCAAATCTGAAAATAAGTGAAATAGCTGGCACTTGGCTTCTTTTCCTGCAGGTATTTAATATAATTAATCATATACAAATATGTTCTAACAAACCCGTTCAGGTTCCCACCCACCAAAGGAAGGTCAGATATAACTGGAGATTTCCCAGCAGATAACCCAAAACTAATTCTAAGAATGATTTCACACTTGGCTGTTTTCCCCAGACAAGCATAATGATGCATTTGCTTACTTTCAGCAGCCAATCTCATTCACATGAGAGAGATGCTGTATTACAAGCACCCCATAATGCTCCTAAGAGTCTTGTGCCTTTGAAAAGTGCTCAGAAACTTCAAAACTTAAAATGGTCCAGAGAACAGATGCTAGACCAGGGGTTAGCAAACTTTTTAAGCAGGGGACCGGTCCACTGTCCCTCAGACCTTGTGGGGGGTCGGACTATATTTTGAAAAAAATAATAATAAATGAACGAATTCCTGTGCCCCACAAATAACCCAGAGATGCATTTTAAATAAAAGGACACATTCTACTCATGTAAAAACACGCTGATTCCCAGACCGTCCGCGGGCCAGATTTAGAAGGCGATTGGGCCAGATCCGGCCCCCGGGCCTTAGTTTGCTTACCCATGTGATAACTCTATAGAGCAGGGATGTCCAACCAGTAGATCATGATCTACCGGTAGATCCCTTGCTGATCCTGGTAGATCATGGGATCCTTATCGTGTACAGGGAAAAAGCTAAAAAACTCTGTGCAATCCTCCCCCCAAAAGCTCAACAACTCTGGGCAATTCAGCCACCCATGCACGCTCCTCCTTCCTCCAATGACAATGGGTAGAATACTGCCAGTATTTTTTTATACTGGGAGTAGATCACAGTCTCTTGGGAGTTGGACATAGAGCATTGGGAACCACCACCAGATTGTGGCCTGATCCCAGGTAGGTTGCAACAGCAACACTTAGCACCAAACAAATCTATGATGAATAAATAAAAAGGACTTCACAAAGGCACGTTTAGGTTAAGGAGCTCATCCCAGGTCTGAAAAGCTTAAAGGTTACTACCCTAGACTGGGATGAGGCATGTGAAGCATATTGCTCCGGTGCTGCATCATCTAACCTGTTTGCCAAGTTGCCCAATTCAAAGGCAGCCTTTGACTTTCCAGGCCCAAAACCAGGGTAGCAAGCGTGATGCTTTGTATTTAACATCTTAATTTAATTTTTTTAAAAAAAATGTTTTGGTTCTGGCGATTTTTCAATTTGTCTGCTGCTTTGTAAGGAGTTGCTTCTTAAAAAGCGGGATGTTGGTTTTTATAATAAATAAAATTAGTAAGTGTCATTGGGCTACAATGCCTATGATCTCTGATCACTGACAATGCCTGGAAGGAGATGCTGAAGCAGAAGTGGTTCCCCAGGTGAGGCACAGCTGCTACACTTGCTTCCCAGCACAAGGGTCACTATTGCTTACTGGGAGGAAGAGGGGTGAGGCAGCTTGGGGATTTGCGTGGTGCAAACACACCAGCAGGAACACTAGATTGGCTCCACTGATGTGCTTGCACAGCACCACCCACCCTGCTGCCTCTCCCTTCCTATTCCTGGTAAGCTAGACAGTAACTGTTCATGTTGCGCGGATGCCTGATGATCGTCTTCCAAAGCAACTACTCTATTCCGAACTTAAAAATGGAAAGTGTAATGCTGGTGGTCAACAAGAGAGGTTTAAAGACTGTCTCAAGGCAAATCTACAAAAATGGAGTATAAACACTGACAACTGGGAAACACTGGCCTGCGAGCGCTCCAGTTGGAGAACAGCCTTTACCAAAGGTGTCATGGGCTTTGAAGACACTGGAACTCAGGACGCAAGGGAGAAACTTCTGATCGGCAAGCCTAAGAGGCTCAGTGGTTTAGACCTACATAGTAGTAATTCACAGTAAGGCAAAAGAAACAGCACCACTGATTCTCTTATTTGGATTTTTTTTTTTTTTAGAATTTTACATGGGTTTGTCATAATTTTAAAACCAATTTAGATGGTTTTTAAAGGGGATTCGACAGATTCATGGAGGATAAGGATTATTGATGCCTACCAAGCATGTAAGGGACGCGGGTGGCGCTGTGGATTAAACCACAGAATCTAGGACTTGCCGATCAGAAGGTCGGTGGTTCGAATCCCCGCGACGGGGTGAGCTCCCGTTGCTCGGTCCTTGCTCCTGCCAACCTAGCAGTTCGAAAGCACGTCAAAGTGCAAGTAGATAAATAGGTACCACTCCAGCAGGAAGGTAAACGGCATCTCCGTGCGCTGCTCTGGTTCGCCAGAAGTGGCTTAGTCATGCTGGCCACATGACCCGGAAGCAGTATGCTGGCTCCCTCGGCCAATAAAGTGAGATGTGCGCCGCAACCCCAGAGTTGGTCACGACTGGACCTAATGGTCAGGCGTCCCCTTTACCTTTACCCTTTACCAAGCATGTAAGAGATATGCAGAATGCAGATTCAGATGTCTTCAGTCTCCAGATGGCAGCTGCTGGGGAACAACAGCAGGTGAGGGTGACTGCCCTCATGTCATGCTTTTTGGATTCCTAAGAAGCATCTGATTGGCCACTGTGGAAAACAGAGTGCTGGGCTATCCAATAGGGCTCTGCTTTATGTTTAACTGGTGCAAGCAAAAGCCTGTCTTTCGAGAGCAGAATGGGGTGTTAGGGGAGCACAATAAGGGCTTAAATGCATAGATGTTCATCCCCACCACATAAAGTAGCACCAAAACGATTGCGCTGTTTACACTCACTTATTATGTGTCATTGCATTGATATGCTATGATAACACACATTTCTGCTCTGTCTTTACAACCCTAAGCAGTTAAATTTATATTTAATTGTTCTATTAAAAAATCTTTATTTTTTTTAATTAACTGAGCACAATCAGTCTCACGTTTTGCTTTCCAGCATCTCGGTTTCAGTCAATACTTCTTTGCCAGTCCATAGTATTAATTTATCTGGGCTTTTGCAGCTCCAGAAATCTAGCTGTGCAGCCAAGAACTCAAAACAACACTACAACTACTGTGCTCTTTTCAGAGTAGAGATCTACCCCCCTCTTTTTTTTTTTTTTTTTAAAGGAGATGGACCACCCTGCTCTCATGGCACAGAGCACTGTTTACATTGCAAGACTCGACTGTGTAATACATCTGGCATTTTTGGGCAGGATTCCTGAGTTAGAGGCCAGAAGCCCTTAAGCAATGATTTAAGGAGGGGGGGGAACCCTACAAGTTGACTTAACAGTGCTCATTCCTGATGTGCCGCACTTCACTTCTGATTATTGACCGAAGAAGCACAAATATGCTGGTTGAGTAAACAAAGGGTGGAAAGGGAGAATAAGTTTCTTTCAGGGATTTTTTTTTTTTTAAATCATCAATGAATGAAGAAGGGCTTAAAAGTATTTGGGTGTGTGCCACTAAATATGCAACTTGAAAACATCTGCTTCTACTTGTGGATACCTGCTTGGGTATCCATTGTGGGGAGAGGGGAGCTTGTTTTTGTAAAGGTTTGAAAGGCGTCACTGGATCAATAAATCTGCAACGCAGATACCACCATGGTATGTTCCCTGCACCTGTGCTCTCTGGTGTATCTGTTTCAATACGCAAAACGCTAATACTTTTTGAAGTTACCAACCCCACCCGTCATTGGCGTAGCGTGGGGGGTGCAGGGGGGGCCGGCCGCACCGGGCACAACATCTGGGGGTTAGGGTTAGGGGGCGGAAATCCACGGGTTAGGGGGCGCAAATTACTTGCCTTGCCCCGGGTGCTGACAACCCACGCTACGCTACTGCCACCCGTTATAAAAAAAAAACACTGGAATGCTCACTTAAATAATAAAAAAGACCAGTATGCTCTTATCAACTCAGCAGATCCCTTGCAACAGATCACCAGATGCTCTCTGCATCTCTAATCACCTTCTGCTTTTTCCTAAATTCGATCTCATACGTGCTATCAAAACTAATGAAGAGTGATTGACACGGAGCAAACCTCTCTGCTAAAAAACAAACACAGAGCACAATACATTATTATTATTATTTTACAAAATTAAGTCTCATTTCAGTGGATATTTAAGCATCTGTTTAAGTCATCCATTGAAATCAATTAGACTTCAAAATACTCAACTTTCTCTCTGGACAGTGTCCTCTGTTTGGAACAGGAGGTGTCCTTCCCTTGGCATACAAAAGTAGCATATAAATCCAGTGCCTCAGCAAAGAGACCTCACTCCAACATAGATTTAGGCATGCTTAAGCCCATTGATTTCAAGTCTGTATTGGGTCTAGGTCGGAAGAGACTTGGATAAACTTTGCCAATAAAACAACTTGTGTGCTGGCACACGATATGATAGTATGTTGCTCAGTGTAAAAAGGTATAATCAAAAGAAGGTGGTAAAGCTGAACATGAGTTTCATCCACCCCTCCATTATACAAATCTACTATGTACCTGAATTCAGTGAAAAGGCTGAATTCACTATGTACCTACCACCTGAGAGTCTCTGCTAAACCTGTTTTACCAGCAAACCTGTTCTATCAGATAATTAGATTTTAAATATCCAGTTGTTTTAGCATTTCCTAAGTTTTTTTAGATGGGATTTTGCAATAAAATGCACTGTTGTATTATCTGTAAGGCACTTGTTAAATGGCGAGGCTGTCAGCATTTGGGGGCAATATGGAACCCAAGGACAAGAAAGTTTCTGTAGCCACATAATCTCAATGGGATGGGCAATAATTTAGAAATGCAACTCATATCTATGAAGCAAGCAATATACCTCGGACCATGAATTCACAATCTACCCCAAGATGCACAGGGGTAGGGAAGCTGCTGTGGGCACATTAAAGCTGGCATCCTAGTGGACATGGTTTTAGCAGGTCACAGAAAGGTCAGCTTTGAAGGAGAAATCCATATGAAATATAAACATGGCATTGTGAAAACCAGACAAATCTCCCATAGCTTCATCCAGCCAGCACTAATCTAGGCATCAGCTTTGGAGCATAATCTAAACAAAAGGATCAGTCAGTTCAAACATCTGGAAGTTGTCATATTTTGGAGTCTCTTAACAGTTGAGCACATAACCAAAGGATCCAGTTGCACTTTCAAACCTGCTGGTCAAATATACTAGCAGGAATAAACAGAAAAGTACCATAATCTCTGATGCCACCAAACACAACGTTCAGTGATAGTAGGTATCAAGGGAGAGGATGCATAAGGGTGAGACTGGTAAGGTTGACACCCAACAAGATGTTTTTCACGAGGCTCTGTGGGCAAATCTATGAGATAGAAGACCACTCCATGGAAAGAGAGAAGTCAACCAAGCAGATATTATGCAATTAAATAAGCTCCAGAATCAGATAATAACCAGCTGCTATAACCATCTAAAACTTTAAGTCCCCAGAACTTGTTGGACTACAACTCTCATAATCTCGAAGCAAGCTTAGCCCAATAGGCAGGGATGATGGGCTTTGTAGTCCAACAACATCCAGAAACTCAAGGTTGATGGAACAAAGCTTTAAAAGAGGCTGCAATCCTAGCTGCACTTACCTGAGAGCAAGTCCCAGTGAATTCAATACAACTTACTTTACTCAGGGTTAGAGTTACAGCGTAGATCTCACAATGGAACCTGATCCTCAAAATCATGGCATGATTGGAAACATGCTGCAGGCTCACATTATCCCTCCTACCCTTTGACACCCGTGGATGCCCTCCTCTACTTTTCAGGTTTTCACTAACCATAGTTTGCCCTGTTATCCAAAATAGCAAACTACCGTCTTTGGATTGCCTTGCCTCCAAAGAACAGAAGCATAGTTTGTAATCCCATTTCAAACCATGTTTGGAAACCATGAATTGGAGGCAAGGCAAAGTGTGAAGAAAATTGAAACAGGTTAGAGAAAACCAGGAAGTCCTGGTGGGAGGAAACAAGTTAACAGAATGTTCTGGAACTACAAACTATGGTTTGGAGGAGTAGCTTCATGGCATCTGTCCTAGACAAATAACTGCTCTGTAACTGCAGAGCACTCAAGGATAGAACCACCTTATCAAAATGTCTACGGATGTTTGTATGCAAGTATCTAATCTGTAGCAAACAGTGCAATTCAAAAGTGCCCCTCTCAATCTTTTTCTGCAAACATTCTGTGGAACGCAAGAATCAAACCCAGCAGCAGAGAAAGTAGAGGTCAAGGCAATGTTACTTTTCTCTGTCTCGTAATCAACTATGCATACATTTCAGGAAAAGGACATCAATGCGTGGATCTGCATTACCCAATCTGTTCCAGAAATTAACCACAGAACACTAGACACTGAAAACAAAAGCAGGATAACTTGTTCAGTTTAAATGATAGCCACCATATCATCTTGCAGTTTAACTCCCATTGTTAACTGCTTTCCTGTAACAGAAGCTCAGAGTGGTAAAGTAACTGATCCATTAAAATCACCACCAGAAAACGCAGGCTGGTGCCAATGCAAGTGAACATAAGAACATAAGAGCTCTGCTGGATCACACCAAGGGCCCATCTCATACAGACATTGTCCAACCAGAAGGTCGGCAGTTCGAATCCCCGCGACGAGGTGAGCTCCCATTGCTCTGTCCCTGCTCCTGGCAACCTAGCAGTTCAAAAGCACGCCAAAAAGTGCAAGTAGATAAATAGGCACCGCTCTGGTGGGAAGGTAAATGACGTTTCCGTGCGCTGCTCTGGTTTCGGTGTTCAGTTGTGCCAGAAGCGGCTTAGTCATGCTGGCCACATGACCCGGAAAAACTGTCTGCGGACAAACGCCGGCTCCCTCGGCCTGTAAAGCGAGATGAGCGCCACAACCCCAGAGTCGTCTGCAACTGGACTTAACTATCAGGGGTCCTTTACTTTTTTAAGTGTTATATTCTACTTTGTAATATGTATTTCTGTTTTTTTGTATTTTCTATTTTTATAAGGCTGATTAATATTCTACAGCCTTTTAGATGTGTTTACGGGAGGGGGCATTATTGTTTTGTTGTCTTTGTTTTCACCATTTACTGGTGTTTTTACCTTGTATTTTTATCTTGTGAGCCGCCCTGAGACCTTGTGATGAAGGGCGGTATGTAAATCAAATGCCTTTACCGGGCTAAAGATACCCAATTCCCTCATAAGGCTGGGTTTCCAAAGGGCAAAGTCCTGTTCTTGATCTCATGCTGTACTTTCAAAATGCAGCCTAAAGTCTGGGAGAATCCCCTGCTCCCCTCTCCATCTCCAGGACTATGGCTGGGCAGGAGGATGGGGGATTCCAGAAAAAAACAGAAACAATGCCTTGTCTCATTTTGGCTCCACACGTCCTGGAGGACACCTAGCACTTGGGAGCCAAACTGAGAGGAAGTGGCTTGCTGCACGATCAAGCAGCACACACAAGAAAATCCCAGGCTGTCTCTGAACCATGGTAGCCATTCTCCCTGCTTCCCCTGCCACAACTGCATGTTTCCTGAGAATTCATCATGTCTGGCAGAGGCTATCTGAGCACACACTGAGTCAAGAGAAATTATGAAACCCAGTTTCTTTGTATTCTCAAGGGCTAGAGGTACCTGACAAGGGTGTGGTTCTGTTGTGGACCAAACAGTAAGGTGAACTGAGATTATTCAGGGGTCTTTTGAGTTGGTGTGATATCTATATCTACCCCTGACTCATGTAATGGCCTTCACAAAGCCTTGAGTCACTCTGTTCTGCTATTTTCTGTCCAATAAAACTCTATGTTTCCAGTATACCTCTACGCTTCTCAATGTCCAAGGACACTGAAGATAAGCAAAATGTTGCCTGTGGAGAACTGAAGAGCTTTGGGTTGTTCCTTTTGTTAAAAAAATAAATAAAAATCTTCCACTGATCTGCTTTACGTTAAAAACTTCATTTGCTCTGCTTTGAAATAAAAAAAAATTTGCAGAGCTCCTCAGGCCTACTGGAGACCTGTAAAATCCTATCAGGGGACACACAGAAAGACTCATGTGAAGCTGCAAAGTTTTTAAACAAGTTCAATTAGGAATACACACCACTCTGCCCCCTTAATTACAACGACCCCTATGCCTTTCCCATCAAGGATTAAGGAGGAAAACGGATCCCTTTTAATTTCCCCACAAAAAGCCCCTGTACCAATTTATCTGCAATTTGGCAGACATGATCTACTCTGCAGAGACTCCTGTGACTGTAAATTTCATCCACTTTAGCCAAAAGGAAGAAAATGAGGATGGGAGAACCTGAGAGTTTGATTTTATACAGAGCGGCTCATAACTTGGAACACAAATCAACATGGGCCTTCACATCTCCCGGAAAGCCATAACTCTACACTAAACAGAAGCCACAGATAAAATGGCATGGGCCAAGGCTTTATTTTTCTGACAGTGCTCACCGGTACCAAGTCTTGATACCTCCTTTTTTTGTTGCCCATTGCAGCCATTTTGTGCTGGCACCTGCAGCACTTTTATCAGTATAGGAGTACTGGGACCTCATTTTTTATCCAAAACACCACCAGTGGGAACAGTGGAAAGATCAGTGATCAGTTCCTAAAAATGATGCTTATCATCTAACCCAGGGGTCAGCAAACTTTTTCAGCAGGGGGCCGGTGCACTGTCCCTCAGACCTTGTGGGGGGCCGGATTATATTTTTTTGGGGGGGGGAAATGAACTAATTCCTATGCCCCACAAACAACCCAGAGATGCATTTTAAAGCACACATTCTTCTCATGTAAAAACACCAGGCAGGCCCCACAAATAACCCAGAGATGCATTTCAAATAAAAGGACACATTCTACTCACGCGCTGATTCCCAGACCGTCCACGGGCCAGATTTAGAAGGCGATTGGGTCAGATCCGGCCCCTGGGCCTTAGTTTGCCTACCCATGGCCTAACCCTAATTGCTTTACTTTCACATCTTGCCCCGAAATCATCTCTCCAGGACCAGCTCCACCTCACTTTCCTCTGCCAGAGCTCCTTGCATCTCTTCTCTCATGCCTTTCCTTGCACTGCAATATACCCTTGCAAGCCAAAACTGCTTTCCTTTTCCCAACCCAGACAGCCTGAACATCTCTTATCATCCAAGTCTTCTACACTGGTCAAACTGTAAAATATACCCTCTCCTCTGCTGCAGTATACTGATCTCCATTTGCCTATACTCTGCATATTCCTGTATACCTGCACTGGTAATTTAGAAGGCACCAGCGAGAGAAGCTGATGCAGAAGTACGCAGAAGCCAAAAAGGGAGTTGACTTCTCAGTCATTAAGACGGTTCAGTAACTTGTGTAACACTGGTCCTGAAAGACCTACACTGGCTCCCAGTATGTTTCTGAGCACAATTCAAAGTGTTGGTGCTGACCTTTAAAGCCCTAAATGGCCTCAGCCCAGTATACCTGAAGGAGGGCCTCCACCCCAATCATTCAACCTGGACCTGGGCCTTCTGGCGGTTCCTCACTGGGAGAAGCAAAGTTACAGGGAACCAGGCAGAGGGCCTTCTCGGTTGTGGCACCCTCCCTGTCGAACACCCTCTCTTCAGATGTCAAGGAAATAAACTATCTGACTTTTAGAAGACATCTGAAGGCAGCCCTGTTTAGGGAAGTTTTTAATGTTTGAGGTTTTGTTGTGTTTCTACTATTCTGCTGGGAGCCGCCCAGAGTGGCTGGATTATTATTATGCTTCTGATTATTTTGCTGTTTTGCTCATTTGGAAGTTTATTTTGCAGGCATCATTTTTGCCATGATACACCTTGTGGTCGCTCTCATTTTGGGGGAGCTCCCAGAGTGGCTGGGGAAACCCAGCCAGATGGGTGGGGTATAAATAATGAATTATTATTATTATTATTATTATTATTATTATTATTAAGTGTAGTAGAGGTGCCACTGATCACACTGGAAACACCCAAGGGCTTGATGCTTGACATCCCGTGAAATTTTACTTCCACATCATCTGTGAACAGCTTTAATAAACTATGCTCTTTAATAAACCATGATTATTACCCTATTAGATTATGAAGAATGCTCTCTGGCAACACAATGTACCATTTCCATACATACATAATTATATTTGTATGCTGCCTTTCCACAGTTCCAACCATGTTCAAGGCGGCTTACAACATGAAAAAAAGACATAACTGAAGCATAGCAAAAGTAGTCATAAGCAATAAATATAAACATCAAAATATATGCAACCAAACTGAACAATTCCCACATCAATTATCAGATATAAAATAAAGATACCAACAGCAACAACCCCCTCCAGCAACAAAAAACAACAACACATCAAACAACACCCTAGCCCAAGAGTCCGCTCGGCAGCTTCAGCTTTTGTAGCTGGAGTCAGTCCGGGCCCCTCCCTCCTTCCCAGGCCAGGTGGGAAAAGGCCTGCAAGGCAAGGAGCAGGTCTTCCAGGACTCACAGCCAAGAGGGCATTGTATCAAATCTGATACCTGAACATGCAATCAAACCCAGTAAATTAATTGAAATATTTGTGTAAAAATTCCTGTTGCAACTGGAAGTTGGCAACGCTTAGGAAATAAATACCACAGTCTTCTCCACTCTTAGAGCCAAGTTTGCCATCATCCCTGCATTGTGTAAGAGTGTGAAGAAAACCAAATGGGTAAGTTACAAAATGCTATAGCCAACATGGTGCCCTCTGTACATTGAGACTCCAAATCCCATAAGCCTCAGCTAGCATGGCCAATAGTCAGTAATAACTTGAGTTTTAGTCTATTAAGATCTGGAGGGTACCATGTTAGCTATCCTTGGTACAAATGAATCTGCTATTGTGATTTAGCAATAAAGTTAATTATATGCACATATCTGCTTGAATGTTAGCACAGCCAATTCATATAAAAGAAGACCCAAAATATTCCATTTGCAATAGAATAATGAAATATGCCTTTCTGAAATCGAAGAGCACCTATCAGTTCTAAGCCACTTCCATACTCAATATGTCAAGCTCAGGTACTCAAGAATCATTTGGACAAATGGTTAGCAGCCAATGGTAGAAGAACAACATCAATTATTCCCTTGGTCTTGCCCTACCAGCAGCTCTCATATAAACTTACCTAGATGTATCTAAAACTGGTACAAGTTCACTGTGGAGCCCAAATGCGCACAGAATCTCATCCAGCCCTCTTTCATGCCTCTCACTAAGCTCCCAACTCCAACCTCCCTTAATGCTACAATTGCTAAGAAGCCCAATGCTTAAGGGTATGGCACCAGTTTCTCATTTTTATTAAACCTTTGCATTGCCCACCCATCACCAAAAAGGTCCTTGGGCAGGTTACAAAGCAGAAAACAACAATGTCACAATTGATACTAATTTTAAAAACATACCAAGAGTCACTAACACAGGGACAATGTCGAATTACTTTCAAAGGGTAACCAACAAGCAGATTCCCCAAAAGGTTGGACAAAAAGGTCTCCTTAGCATGTCCTGTAAATCTATAGAATTGGCACCAGGTACACATCTGAAAGGCAGGGAGTTTTGGAGTCTGGGTGCCACCACAGATAAGGCCCTTTTGCACACAAGCACCCTACAGATCTCTAGGTGGTATTGTTAACCTCCCCTGCTGATCTTAGCTCCCAGATTGGTTTCAGTCCTTTGAAGATAGACATTTGCCTAATATCCCAAAATAAGAAAATTTAATGACTTGTCTAGAATAAAATGCATAAATTAGCATCTATTATCACTTAGCTACAAGAGACAGCACATGCACCAATTTAGCATGTACACCAATTAACTGTAGCTAGGACGCATTTATTTTTTCTTAGAAGTCATTCTAGATCAGTAGTGGGGAACTGTTCCCTTCCTCCCTGGACAGCTTTATCACACTTCTTTTTCTGTAGCTACAGGGCAAACTCTTATGCAATGCCAAAGACAAAGCACACAAAAAGAGGGTGTTCATTTGCATGTGCTGATTGATATGTATAGCTGCAAAACTAGAAAAAAATCACTGTAATTTAAATATTACTTCTCGCCATAATGAGAAAGACTGTGACCGAGGGATTTCTGTGCTAGCTCAGTGATGCTGACAGGCCAACTTCAAGGTCTCTGACCTTCCTTCTTAGAGTTTTTATATTTTAAAAGCATTTGGACTGGACAGCCCTTTAAATAGAGGACTGTCCTTCAACAGCACTTTAAATTAAGGAACAGTCTCCTTTAAAGTAGGGCACATTACCACCCGTTATTGGACACCGACACAAACGTATTGATTCTGATCACAGGTGACAATCTTTTATCCAGCTTTTTGAGATAGTCCTTTGAGCACCTTAAGAGTCGATACATTTTAATGGGAAATTCCCAATATCATACAGGTGGATCCAAATATCATACAGTGGTACCTTGGGATGCGAACAGGATCCGTTCCGGAGCCCCATTCGCATCCTGAATAGAACGTAAGATGCATCTGCGGGTCACGTTTTGCCGCCTCCGTGCATGTGCGTGATGTCATTTTGAGCATCTGCGCATGCGCGAGCGGCGAAACCCAGAAGTAATGCGCTCCATTCCGGGTTGCCACGGAGTGTAACTTGAAAACGCTCAACCTGAAGCACATTCAACGCGAGGTATGACTGTATGTTGGATTCACACAGGGCTGAGGGGCCCTGTGGCCCTCCAGATCTTACTGAACTCATGATTCTCATCAGCCCTATGCAGCATGGTCACTATTAAGGGATGATGTGAGTTGTAGTTCACCAACATCTGGAGAACCAAATGTCCCTTACCCATGGAAGAGGAGCTACAAAGTGTGACAGTGACATTGCAATCCTCTGCATGTTTACTTAAAAGGAGACCCTCCTGCTGTGTCCAGTAGGGATCACTCCCAGCAGGTGTTTAGGACTGCAGCCGGCCCTAAATGCAAACTTGGGAGATATAGGGAGGAAATGAAATATTCGGAGTGGCAGCTTTAAGACCAAGAAAAGGGTACCTATCCAAGACTGCCAAGAAGTGATTCAGGAGAAAGACACTCAGTACCAGTAGGTTTACAGAAGTCCAAGTGTGTTGGCGCAAACTGGAAAGTAAGAAAAGGACATTACAAGAATGATTTTGAGAACTGCTTCGTTTTGGTCTCCGATTTCCCCACCTCCTTTTTTCTTCTGAGAACTTGCCCACCAGGTGGGTCTTTGCAACCCTTATATAAATATTTCAACTCTAATAGCTTTAAACAGACTTCACTTTGGAGTCTGGATGATCTTAAAACTCATTCAAACTTTATTCTCACAATGAAGTTTGAATTAGGATTTTGTAAGTTTATATTTCACTTGCAGTAGGCTTCAAGGGCATGGTATCTTCTGACACTGCCTTCCCTAGTATTCCAACAGACATTACATGAAACAGACTGGTCCCTAATATAAATACTGACAATTTCTTGAGAGGCAATAATTTTCAAAAAGCTTTAACAACAAAAAATAAAGTGTCTTTATTGCCAACGACCAGGGACATCTATTTTAAGTCATTTGAAGTATTCACCTTATTTGGCCAATATTGTTCAGCATATTCAAACTTTCAACCATGAAAAGAGAGAGGAGGAAAATAAGCTGCTACTCTGAATGTACTCTCTCCAGTTTAGAGGTCAGCAACTGCTGGCCCTCCCAAAAGAAAGAGATGAGGTGGGAAGAGAGGAGAGATGAAGCTGTGGTAATGGGACGTAACAGGGAAGACTGGTAAAGGTAAAGGTAAAGGGACCCCTGACCATTAGGTCCAGTCGTGGCCGACTCTGGGGTTGCGGCGCTCATCTCATTTTATTGGCCAAGGGAGCTGGCGTACAGCTTCCGGGTCATGTGGCCAGCATGACTAAGCTGCTTCTGGCGAGCCAGAGCAGCGCACGGAAACGCCGTTTACCTTCCCATGGGAGCGGTACCTATGTATCTACTTGCACTCTGAGGTGCTTTCGAACTGCTAGGTTGGCAGGAGCAGGGACCGAGCAATGGGAGCTCACCCCGTTGCGGGGATTCAAACCGCTGACCTTCTGATCGGCAAGTCCTAGACTCTGTGGTTTAACCCACAGTGCCACCCCCATCCCTGGAAGACTGGTAGGGCAAAGGAATTATGAAATTGTCCCCACTGCCCTGGCTTCTCAGACTCTGGCCTGGTTCCCATATCATGGTAAGCCAGCTATGGCTTACAGGTATGGCACAAACCTGCCTTGCTCTTCCTTAATTCCTTTAGATCAGCACAGTTTGGCAGCTAATCCTAGGTCTGGCTCAGCGTGATGTCAAAACCCAGGATTGTGGTTAAGCTCTTTCCTCTTCAAGCACAATCTGTAGTCAAGAATAGACTTTAAGGAGTAAGAGTTTATCCACAATCCCGGATTCAGATGACATGCTAAGACAAACCTTGGCTTAGCTGCCACTCTTTGCCGAGCTAGAAGAACCGGGAAGGAGGAAAAGTGGCCAAAATCTTTGCCCCAGAAGCCAACTGAACCATTATGTTCAAACATGGCCCCTATCTCACTCCGACGAAACCAGCTGCTGACCAGTTTTAAAGAAAGTGGCTCAAGGACAGCAATCTAAACCACCTGAAGCAAAATTCTCTGCACACTCCCTTGGGAAACCAATGAGAATTTCTTCAGAGTTAACACGCACAGAATGGGACTATTAACTTGAACAGTCCCATAAGTTTCAGAGACGCTAGCGTGTCTTTGAGGAGGGAAGTCCTTTTCTTTCTACGCAAGGTCATACTCTACATGCTTGGAACAATTAATGTACACAACCTCACACAATTATTGGATCAGAATCCCTACTTCACCCAACAGCAGGAATTTTTAAAAGGTGATGGAAGTCCACCCTTTGGAGACCCCATGAATACAGCGCTCTTTTGTTAAGGTCTAACCAAGACTCTCAAAGACGAGTGCGGCAAACTATACAGAAGCAAAAGGGAAAGAAGCAGAGGTTATGCTTCCTCTTTTCAGACTTCTGGCACTATGTGCAAAGGAGTAACTTGCCCTTTCTCCCTTGATGAAATAATCTGGGGCCATGCATCTTGCCATGTGGAGAAGCTAGAGTTCCTGCCACCCTTTGAATGGTGCGCACAATGAAACCATGCGCACTGTTGTCTCCTGCCTATTTCCACCATCCTGTAATATGTGAAATCATCCTAAGTCAGGCATGGCCAAACGTGGCCCTCCAGCTGTTTTGGGACTACAATTCCCATCATCCCTGAACACTGGTCCTGTTAGCTAGGGATGATGGGAGTTGTAGTCCCAAAACAGCTGGAGGGCCAAGTTTGGCCAGGCCTGTCCAAAGTGATTCTCAATACAGTAAGCCCACAATTTACGGTTATGTTCCGTGGATATAAAGCCTAATGCCAAAACTAGTAAAAGGTAAAGGTAAAGGTACCCCTGCCCGTACGGGCCAGTCGTGTCCGACTCTAGGGTTGTGCGCCCATCTCACTTAAGAGGCCGGGGGCCAGCGCTGTCCGGAGACACTTCCGGGTCACGTGGCCAGCGTGACGAAGCTGCTCTGGCGAGCCAGCACCAGCGCAGCACACGGAAACGCCGTTTACCTTCCCGCTATAAAGCGGTACCTATTTATCTACTTGCACTTAGGGGTGCTTTCGAACTGAACTACACTTAGTCAAAACCCAGTGCTTTTTTCTAAAAAGTATGTTTAGGGGTCCTCTCATTTTCCTACTCATATTGAAATACTGCCCCTCAATGAGGCCAAACTTAGATTCACAAAATGCTTAGGGGTATGCGTACCCCCAGGAAAAAAAGCACTGTCATTGGCGGATGGGACTGCCAATTATGTATTGCTTTGTAACGATTTGTTGGGTCTCTGGACCGTAATAAAGACTGATGATGATGATGATTGCCAATATCATTTTCCTGGAACCTTGTCCTCCCCCTTTATTTTATTTTTAAAATTTGCCACATGCATAAAGCCGAACACGTACAAGTTAAACGCACATAAATTGTGGGCTTACGGTATTCAGCTTTAGTCCAGTCCTACTACAGTTATACCACAGTACTGTGTAGAAAAAAGACAGCTTTATTTGAAGCACAAATCCTTTCATTACCGACATTATCTTCCTTCATATTACATGATAATTAACCACACTCTGGGCAGGGGCCATTGAGAGCATATCCAAAACAAGTTATACGGTAGCTTGTACAAAAGGGGGCAGGCTTGGAAAAGACAGTAGCCCCCATGATCCATTGTAATGGATTGCTTTGAAGTCATTTCTGCACCGATAAAGTAATTTTTAGCCTCCTCCTCCTGACCCGTCCCATAATTTGCCCAACCTGCCCTTTATTTTGCCCGACCAAAGGTGGCAGCCGTACAGCCACCCCAGGTTCCCCATTTCTGACTTACACAATGAACGAACCAGATTTTTCAAGCTAGTGTCTCCCACTCTGTTTTTCATTTGGTACTCTCTTCTGTTTATACTTTTACCCATGGAAATATGCAACTGCTACTCATCTCGTTTATTTGCATATCAGTCCTGTTCATGGCCATAATATTTATATAGTACTCTTTACTGAGGTCAATGCCACCAGGCCTTTTGCTGTTGCTGCCTATGGCTCAGTGGGATAAAAGGAACGAGAGCCAATTTAAAAAGCTAAAGTGCCTGCTTGTTTTAATTAACCCTCCTAGAAACATATGAACGTCTAAATTTAGAGTTACAGTTTTTATATTGGGTGTCATATTGAGATTTAATAAACTGCATAAAATGTAGTGCTTAAGTGTATTAGATAACAACAACAAAAAAATGTTGAGGTCAACTTCATTTAGCTTTGATAGTAGAAAGCCAGGATGGGTTGGGGAGAGATTCTTCCCTCAGTAACATAAAAGGAAGTCAGAACAGTGGCAAACCAAGCAGTTACTTTATATCATATTTTTCCTTCTTCTCCCAGGAGTAATATTTATATTATGCATTGAATCACAGAGGAATTGTCACTGCAGTAATCAGGAGGTTGCAGGCATTAAACTGTCAGGAGAAGTAGGTGGTAAGAGATGGGACCATCAATCATGGAGGATAGATTACGTGTGTCAGCCAAGACAAGACGACTTCAGACCTAAATCCACGCGCATTCTTGTAAGCCCAATTGCAGTCAACTAGATTTATGAACATGCAAATATGTTCAGGCCCACAGCCTAAAATAGCTGGAAACAGAATTTTTCAACATTTGGTCAAAAGTTGTGGATATTCACGTGCTGCAAATGAAGAACTGAACGAACTGACTGTATAGGCTCTGCTGAAGGACTCCCAAAGAAAAGCAGAGACTAAAAAAGCTGATTAAGAGCACCATTTTGATCAGCCTCTGAAGGCATAGGCTTACACATTGCAACACCTAAGAAGTGTTCCACCAGATCAGACTGTCTAGTCCAGTATCTTGTTCCTCACGGTGGCCAACCAAATGCTTCTGGAATATTCCAAGGAGGGCATGAAGAGAATAGCCCTCAGGAAGCCTGAGATGACCCTTGGGGCAGTTCCCCCCTCTATCCACCCTTCCCTGTGCCCTGAAGCGAGTGAAGCACAGCAAACCTATGCCATCAACTCCTAAAGAGACTATCAGCTGGCCTGAGAGAATTGTCGCTTGGCATCTTACGCCATTTATTTGTTTTGCTATTTTAAATCTTTTAACTGCCTTAGGTGCCTTGGCAGAAAGGTGGTATAAAAATAAAATAAGTACATGAAATAAATACAATAGTATTCACTGATAGATCCATCCTTCATTCATCTGTCTAAACGGCTTTCATAGCTAACAGCCTCCTTGCCATGTTTATTTATGAAATTCGCTGCCATTATTTAGTTCTGCGTTATGTAAAGCAATACTTCACTTTGTCTGCTCTTATCTTCTGCCAGTCAGTTTCATTGGATGAACTCAAGTATTATGAGAGAAGGAAAGAAACTTCTCTTTATCACTTGCTTCACGCAATGTCCAATTTCATAACCCTATACCATACCCCCATATTAGCCACTATTTTCCTCAACTGAAAATCTCCAAGTATTGTAGCTTCCCCTCAAAGGGATGCTGCCCCGATCATTTTCATAGCCCTTTTCTGCTTTTTTCTCTAACTGTATGATATCCTTTTGGGGTTGTGGCAACCAGAACAGCACAGAATATTCCAACACATTTGGCCACATCATAGATTTGTACAAGGACATTCCAATATTGACAGTTTTGTTTCTGATCCCTTCGCTAGTGATCTCCTAAATGGAATTTGCCTTTTTCACAGTCGCAGCTCACAGGGTTGACATCCTCAGCGAGCTATTCCTATTAATCTATTTGCTGGTTGACTACTTCAAGTTCAGACCCCATCAGCATATATGCCAATATATATGCTATGTCAAGATTATTTGTCTTGAGGTGAATCACTTTACACTTACTTATATTGAACTGTTTTTGGCATTTTACTGCCTATTCACCAAGTTTGGAGGGATTGTTTTGGAGCCCTTCATAGTCTGCTTGGGCTTTCACCACCCTGAATAATTTGGTATCGCCTGCAATCTTGGACACCTCCATACTCATCCTTATCACTAGACAATATCCGAAAAAGTTAAAAGCACCAGTCACAACAGAGATCATTTGGGAAGTCATTTCTCGTGTTCACAGAGCTCCCAAACGTTATGTCCATTATGTCTCCAACCCCTTTAAACATACAGGCCCATGTGTTTGCCAGAATGGATGAGCTGTAGCTCGGTGGTACAATACAGGCTTGGCAAGAAAAATAGGCAATCCTTGAGAAAGAGTCCTTTCTGAAATCCTGGAGAGTCACTACGGGGGAAAATTGACAATACTCAAGTCGGCGGACCAATGGTCTTAGCCAGGCTTCCTCAACCTCGGCCCTCCAGATGTTTTGACACTATAATTCCCATCATCCCTGACCAGTGGTCCTGCTAGCTAGGGATCATGGGAGTTGTAGGCCAAAAACATCTGGAGGGCCGAGGTTGAGGAAGCCTGGTCTTAGCTTCCTATGTTCCAGAGTGTTCGTGCATTCTGTCCACACAAACATACGCTTGGCCAAACTTGGCCCTCCAGCTGTTTTGGGACTACAATTCCCATCATCCCTGACCACTGGTCCTGTTAGCTAGGGATGATGGGAGTTGTAGTCCCAAAACAGCTGGAGGGCCAAGTTTGGCATACCTGATAAGACAACTTTATTCACTACCTGCCCTCATATACCACGGATTGTGTTGGCTATAGGATATTGAAGCAACTAGGAAGTCCTAACTGTTGTATTGTGGTGTAGCGGTTTAGAGTGTCAGGCTAGGATCTACGAGGCCAAGGTTCATATCCCCAATCACTAGGTGACCATGAACCAGTCACTGCCTCTCAGCCTAACCTACCTCACAGGGCTATTGTGGGATTGAATGAGGAGGGGGGAGGACCATGTGTGCCCCCTTGAACTCCTTAGAGAGAAAGGGTGGGATATAAATGCAATAAATTAATGTCCTTTCCCACAAGTAAGTGGTTCATAATCACATTAAGGTTTCCTTTTCAATTAAAAACTTGATGTAGCCCCCCCCCCCATTGTCATCAGGAACACAACTTACGGGGAAGGGAGGTTTAAGTGAAAGTTGCCTCCTTGTGTGGTGATCAATATAAGAAAAAAAAGCTCTCATTGGCATCAATGGGATCCACAATGCTACATGTGGGAGGGGAAAACATTTTCCACTGATATTGTGGCTGGGAAGGCAAGATTTGAGCCTCCTTCTCCATGGACTGCATTCCTGAGGTAAATTCCTATAACAACATCAGCGTTTTAGTTTTAGAAATCCCATTACATGATTGCTAATCATTTTGTTAGTGTAATGTGTAGTTAGGTCCCGAGTTATTATTTCTAGAACTGACTATGGTCACTGTACATCACTTACAGGCCCTGTAATACAGTGGTACCTCGGGTTACATACGCTTCAGGTTACATACGCTTCAGGTTACAGACTTCGCTAACCCAGAAATAGTACCTCGGGTTAAGAACTTTGCTTCAGGATGAGAACAGAAATTGTGCTCCGGCGGCGCAGCGGCAGCTGGAGGCCCCATTAGCTAAAGTAGTGCTTCAGGTTAAGAACAGTTTCAGGTTAAGAACGGACCTCCGGAACGAATTAAGTACTTAACCCGAGGTACCACTGTACACTGCAGATAACATTACATGATCATACAAATAACATTTCTTAATGCTTGTGGAATTTCAAGCATAAAGATTTGTTTTCTAAAGGCTCTTAGGTTGTTCCTGCTAAAGACTGCAGTATGTTTGGCACTGGAATCGATAAAACAGGATTGGGGTATATGTTGCCCTCCATATCTTGCTGGACCCATTATCTCTGACCATTGGGCATGCTAGCTGGGGCAGATGAGATTTGAAGTCCAGCAATATCTTGAGGGCCACCTCTGTTGCAAAAAGTACACTTCATTTCTCATCTCCTCACTCTTCATGAAGCAAGCCAGGCTTCCTTCTTTTACCTGAGGTAGGATGATGAGTGGGAAGAATTAACTGAATCAATGTTTTCTGAACATGAATATAGCCATGGTTATTCTAAAGGCCACCACATTACCAAATGCAAACCAAAAACTCCTTCACCAATCATTTTAGTTGTATTAGTATTAAATACCAGGCCTGCCACAGTGCATCTACTCACCAAACTAGACCTATTTTACCCAAAGCAGGGCTGCATTCTCGCTCAAGACAAACCTGTTTCTGAATAAACTGCTTAGTCTATAGACTTTCTTCCCAACATGTTTTTTTTTTTAAAGAAAAAAATGTTATTCACACCAAATACCTAGGTTTTGGGTACCTCTGAGGTAAGCATCCCTTTTTTAAAAAAACAAAACAAAAAACAGCAATGAATAAGGGCATCAGTGAATAAGGGCATCCAAAACACTAACCAATCCATTTCTCAAATGCCACTCAGGAAAATCATATAAATTACATATACACAGACACACATTTTCCACATTGTTCAAAAAGCAGATGTTCAACAACTAACATTAAAAAGTATATCTGGTTTTTAAAAAACCCATTGCCTTTAAAAACAACACCCCCCCTTAACTTTCCCCCCTCCCTGCACCGGAGATCAGTAATCTCCTTTGCAAACATTCCAACCTAGTTCCAGTCTGTGCTTCACTTTTCCATTTTTTTTTACCTTGAGACAAATGTTTTTCCCCCTCAAAGCTGAAAGCTGTCCAAAAAAACAGGACCACACACAAGCACAGCCCTACCGAGCTGTGCTGATCACGTTCCTCCTGTTCCTGCTGCTGCGGCTAAGGACACACACACACACACACACACACACACACACACAAAATGGCGGAGGGGGTGGGCTGCTTTCCAGACAGACTTTCCTTTCATGCACTTGAGAGGAAAGAAATAGTCAACTCACACAACCAACCCCCTGCCCTAACACCATGATCTCCTCCTCGCAGGACACACAGGCAGAGACAGAAGGAGATTGTTGCAGACTTGTGGGGTACCCAGCGAGTCTCCCTTCTCTGTACCACACACTGCAGCCCCCCTTCCCGCTCCCCCCTCCATTTGCACCTCCCAAAACATTACCCTCCAGAATAGATTACAACTTGTGTACAGTCCATCTGGCCTGCAGCCAGCATGGGCCGAACAATGAACTATTCCCCCCCCCTTGATGAGAGGAAGAAACCCACACACACCCCGCTCCAAAAAATAAACTTCAATTTCAGCATGGGAAAAAAAGCAATAAGGCTACAGATCAAACCTTACCTTCTACCCAGAGCTCCTCCACATTGGTTTCGAGATTGGCTGCTCTTAATCCCACAGCAAAAGCCCCGAATATCAGAAGGCCAACCACCAAAAATTTCCCACAGTTTTTCTGAATGTAACAGCCCAGTTTAAATAACAGTCTCTGAAACTTTGCTCTTAGCCACAGTGGTGATTTTCTTCCAGTAGCCTTTCCCTGTAAGGCAAGGAAAGGTTTTGTCAATGAAGGGCCTGTGGAGACTCACACACCACACACACACTGTGGTGAATTATTGCCAATAAATAACATAATATACCCACACAAAACAATGAGCATTTTTTTTCAAGCATCACAATGTGACAGTAACTTGACAGGCCAAGGTATTAGGCAGTCAGCTCTACAAAATATTTCCACACACACATATACATATGCACAGTTGCTCATGTACAAAACAAAATACATTGTGAGGTGGGCTTTCTTTTTTTTAGCTGATAACTACCCTGTTCATAAATCAGTTCAGACTGCTGGATTACATCACAACTGAAATGTATAAATGTACACACTCCCTCATCTAAAGCAGCCTAGTCCCTTGCCTTCTCCCTAAAAAAGCCACTCGATTAATAATAATAATAATAATAATAATAATAATAATAATGTTGGTAAAGCGGACATGGAGCATGTGATTTTCAACAGACCTGTCAAGGGGTGGGGGTGGGGGGAGGGGAGAGAGAAAGAACATTTTCCTGTCCTGTCCTGAGGGGCTTTATGGGGTGCGTGGCAAGAGGAGCCTACTTAATCACAAATTGTTGCCATCATTCATTCCTTGCCTTCCCCCACTTCGTAGTAAACTCTCGGCCCACGTGGTCCACAGCGCCCTTAACATCACAAGCTAATAAGAGTTATTCATTTCCATACGGTTTGGAGACGCTGTGTGATCTGAATTAGGAAGCAGAGCAGCCATCTGTAAAGTTACGACAATATTTGTGGACGGAAGAGGGCAGCCACATGGATTTCTTGCTCCCACCCCCACCAAAAAAAGCCTTCAAAAAAACAAATAATAATAATAATAATCTGCTCACTGAAATGAAACGATCGGGCCGGGAGGATGCTGCTCACTTTGAACTCCCCGCCCCCCTCGCCTTCGGTAATCCCTGCAAAATTCCCTTTTCCAGAATCGCGAGTCTCAAGGCGAAGCGAGAGAGCGTGCGCGCAATCTTTGACCAGAACCGGGGAGATTTAAGGTAGCAATTTGTTTACAACTTTCACTCTGCTCTCTTGCCGCTGGAGGTGAAGCACGACATTCGGTGAGATTTCTTTGCTATGGAAACTTAACCCGGTGAATGAAAGCAAAGCCTGTGTGTGTGTGTGTGTGTGTGTGTGAAGGGGGCTGGGGGTGTTAGGTAGGAATGTAAAGTATTGGAATTGTTTTTTTCTTCTCTGAAACTTTTGCAGAGCTTGGACAGAAAATTAAATCCAAAGGAAAGAAAGAGATGTGGAAAGGCGGGGGGGGACCCAGAGATCACCAAGGAGGATGGGAGGGAAACAGAGAAATAATCCCGGGTAACTTTAATTAGAGATGTGTAAAGCACAAACACAGACCCCAGGAAAAAGTGGCTTCGAGGCGGGAGGGGAAAAAGAGGACTCTCTCACTCTCTCTCTCTCTGCCACTAAGGAGCCGCGGACACCCACACACCCCCTCGCACACATGCATAACTAACATTCTCCCAGCATTTTATTGGCGACTCTTCCCTTTCAACCACCACCACCCCTTTCGGAGAAAAGGAAATTCCGGCGAGGAAGCCCCAGCTCGGGAAAGCACCTTGGCTATCTGCTCCAAGGCGAAGCCTGCATCACAGTAGCTCGGCCGCTGCAGATATTCCGGATCGGGAGGCGCGGCGCGTCTGTTCCCGCCGGTCCTCCTCCGCCTCCTCCCCGGCTGATCCGGCTCTCTGCAGCCGCCGCCGCCGCCTCCATCGCCGCTGCTGTTCTCCGGCTCGGAGGCATTAACAGCTGAGGCCATGTTGCCGCCGCACAGCCGGGGCTGCCGCCGCCGCCGCTGCTGTTGTTCTGGCGACCCAGGGGCTGCGTCCCGCGCGGTTCCCCCCAGCGCGCTGCTGCTGCTGCTGCTCCGGGGCGATCCAGCGGGACCGGGGGTGGGCTGGCTCGGGGGCGACGCTCTGCTGCTGCTGCTGACAGACCACTTCTTCATACCGAATTGGCTGCTGCTGCTGCTGCTGAAGTCGCTGCCCTAGCTGCTCCCGGCGAGTCAGACCCCGAGCCTTCCATTGCAACATTTCGCGAGGATCCGGAGGTCGCCGCCGCCGCCGCCGCCGCGTCCCACATCCAGTGTGCGAGGGTGAGCGGGGCCAGGCGCTCTCGGCGGGCTCGCCTTCCCCCCGCCTCGTCCTCTCGGGCTGCGGTCGCTCTCCAGGCTCCTCACCGTCCGGCCGCGGGAAGAAAAGCCAGACTCCCCCTCCGGTCTCCTTTTCCTCGCCGAAGCAGAAGGGGGCTTGAAGGGAGCCTTGATCTCAGCGCTGGTGGCGGCGGCGGCGGTGCTGCTGCTGCTGCGGCGGCTGTGGCTTCTCCTCGGTCTCGGTGGGCTGTATCATTCTGTCTGGGTGCAGCAGCGCTGTCTCTTAAGATCTCCCCGGGCTCCCCGTCTCCTCGAGATGCGTGTGTCTCTCGCTCTTTCTTCCTCTGCGTGTATGCAGCAGCAGGCAGCAGCTCCCTTGCTTCAATAGCTGAGATGAAGGAGGGGAGGAGGTGGGGGGGAAAGGCACTCTCTACATTTGGATAAAGAGGAGGAGGAGGAGGGGTGAAAGGGAGAGGGGAGAGCGCGGGGAGGGGGGCCGAGAGAGAGAACTGAAATCCCGCCCCTGGGGCTGTCAGATGGCTTGGGTTTCTGGCCTGCGATTGGCTCGACGAGGGCAGAAATTACTCAGCAAACATGACTATTATTAGCTGCTTAGCAACAGCTCACCAAAGTAGAGAGACCACCCAGGCAGGCGAGCCTTGTGTGTGCATCTCCAACTTCAGGGGAGCCGTAAAGAGAGCCAGTCTTCTTTGCATGCAATACTTCCATTAAGGAATGCTTCTCTTTTTTTCCTCTCTCTCTCGCTCACTCCACTCATTTCTCTCTCCCCCCCCTTCCTCCTTTTTTCTTTTCACGAAAGTGTGTGTGTTAAGCAGAAGGAAAGACCGTGGAAGGCGGCGGCGGAGGGGGGTTTAAGGGGGGGAGAGTTGCGTTTTAAAAAACTAACATACTGTACTGAATTTCCTCACGATCGACCTACTAAAATAAATCTCGGTTTATTTATTCCCCCCCCCCCTTTAAGAGGAAAGTGGGACCGTGGGGTTGGGGGCAGTGCGGAGAGAGAAAAAGGAGGCAGAGAGACTAGCGATACCCGAAGCCTTTAAAAGAAAATCCCTTTAGAGACACTTTGGCCTCAAGCTGCAGCGAATACTGGGGGGTCCAAGATGAATTCCTAGACTTGCACAAATAATGACTGCGGTGCGCAGAGCCAGATATTTCTCTCTCCTCCTCTTTTTCTTTTTTTGTGAACCGAAAAGAGAAGCCTGCGTTCCTTACAAGAAAACAGGCAGCTGTATTAAGAAAAAGACCACAATGAAACCTTAATACTTGAAATAACAGATTGAAAAGCCGAAAGCAGGCAAGTTGCTCGCTTCAGGGCTGGGGGCGGGCGATCCAGTTTTTATAATCCTTAAGAGCAAAAGTCTTGCTGGCGGATGCTTTAAAGCTCCAGACCGCTATAGAAATAATTGCACCATCTCTCCATATTTCCTCGTGTTGTTTTTAACATCAGTCGCGATACACGCGCGCGTGCGCATATATTAAACCGCATGGTGTGGTCTTTAATGTGGGGTTTTTTTGCGGGGATAACACGATTACCGTCCTCGTACGTGGTGTAACCGGAATATCATGTTTCCCTTTTATTTTTCAAATGTTTAGTTTGCTACTCTACAGATTACCCAGAGCGAAATTGCGTCCTAGTTACTCGACCGCCGCCGCCGCCGCCGCGACCCCGGGCAGAATTCAGAGCGTGGAAATTCTGCCCTGCAAAAAGAACGCGAGATCCTCGTGTCGTATGTATGTCCTCCTCCTCCTCCTCCCGCCACCTCCGTGAAGCCGCGTTCCCTCTCTCCCCCCCCCCCCTCTTTCCACTTTTCGGCTCGGAAAAGTTTTAGTGTTGGTGGAGGGAGTGAAATGGGAGAGTGTTGCTTTAAGGAGAAAGCTTGTGTGTATTCATTGAGGGAAAGACCGGGGCGAGGGGGGGGGTGGCAGCACCGCACATTCAGAGAAAAGGAGGCCGGCCCCGGGGGCGGGCTGAGGCTTTCACGTGACTGACTGGCTCGAGGTTGTGCAAACAAGGCTGGGCTTCCCTTCCGCACGAAATCTGGCTGCTGCAGTGCCGCCTCTTCGCTTTAGCGCGCAGAAGGCGAAGCGCACGGGAGTCCAGTCCGGCTCCGAGCAGCTAAGCGGGAAAGGAGGCACCGCGCCGTCCCACCCCTTTCTCCCCCCCCCCCCAGAGAAAAATGCCAGACAAGCCATAGTACATTCCTAAAGGAGGGCTCTCCCCTTCACGCTGCCCAATAGCAAGCCGCGACCATTCCTGCTAGCCAATGGCGAGGCGACAGAGGACTTTTCCATTCAGTTCTGCGCTACATTTCGGGGGGTGGCGTTTTGCTGCGCCCGCCGGGCTCGGGGGATCAGAGCGCCGGATTCGCACCGGCCTGACCCTGATCTCAAATGCTCAGCGCCTCGCTCTGCAGATCTTTCTCCGAAAAGCAGTTGTTGCGGCGAAAGAGATGTCCGGTTATCGGTTCCTCTCTCCGCGCCTCCCCGGTTGGCACCAGCGGCAACCACGCAAAAAAGCGCGCTGGTTTCTAAAGAAGTCTCGTTCCTCCCAAGGCACGTGTTGACTTTTTGCAGAGAGGCAATTGCAAGGCGAGGAAAGCTCCTGCTAATCATAAAAACCCCATAAGGATAATTAAATTGGGATGGGGAAACTAGCTGGGAATTGCATTAGGGCTGCGATCCGCAAACCGCTTCCTCCGGAGCAAACACTTAAATAAATCCCAGTGGAACTTCGACCTTGCTTGTCGACATCAGAGAGTGGTTACTGGTGTCGCAGTGTCTATTGTTCAAGAAGTGGCAGTTTTAACCATTTGCAGGCTACCGATCCGCATCAGCCGCTAACGCAACGCAAGGGGTTTGTGGATTGGTCTGAACGTGAATATTTGTGCTCTGCGAGCAAGCCCTCGCAGGGGAGAGGCTGTTTAGTGACAGAGCGCGTGTTCAACGCTCACTGTCGCCAGATACGGCTGAGAAAGACTCTTGCTTGAACCCTTGCAGAACCGCTGTTACAAATACACCAGTCGGTGGCAAACCTTTATTCTGAATGTGGCGGTGATTTGGAATCACTACCCTACTCCAGTTTCACCTTGTCAGTCACTCATGCGGATTAAAATGCCACCCACACACGAGAAAGCACGTATTGGAAATCAGGCGGTGGTAGTTACAGCACGTTAACCAGTCTCGAGTAAGGTACCAGTACTTACTGCCTGGAATAAAATTGGCGTGATGCATGTGGGAACTGGGAAGACAAAAGCAAAATACTGCTAGATACAGGACTCGCGGGATAAAGCCGTGTATAATTCCCCGAAGCAACAATACCTAAGGGGTATCCCATAATAGCATCCCTTGGTTGGCGTGCTACCACCGTCCTCCTCTACTTCTCTGCCAGCTTTTCAAGCATCAATAAATTCCCAGTCCTAGAACAGGGTTTACTTCCGAGCTAACATGAGCAGGATAAAGCTGCAAAGAAGTCCCTCCCCGGGGCGGGGGTCACACTTCTGTGGGCCTGCTCTCCCTTTTGCATAATTCCCCATTACAGGCTAACCCCTCCCCGCGCCCTTTTCCTTTCCAAAGCCCTCGCCCTATGCCGGTTAAAATGTTGGTCCCCAAACACAACCTGGCGGCTCAAATTTAACAAGCCCTATCTTAATATCCTCCCCCTCCCTCTGCCCCCCTCTCCCTGTGGTCTGGTTAATTTCATACACAAGAGATGAATTACCGAAGGGATCTAATTGGCCTTGTTTCTGCAATATTGTGTGTGTGTGTGTCTCCGTGTAAAAGTCTCCTCTCGACGTGGGTGGTCGGAGCGGAGGACGTCTCCAATTTGCCTCCTGGCTGATGCGCACGAAAGAGCGCGGCCTCCTTCCTCGCGAGCACGTTGCCCCTGATCCATCTGTCCTCCCTTCTTTACATTGGTCCGCATTGTTACCTTTAATATGCATGGCCCGCGCATGTAGCTTGCGCCTGGGCAGCAGGATTTGTCAACTTCAAGGAATCGCGAGGCGGCTCCTGCGGATTTAAGGGAGACGGAGCGCTGCCTTTGTGTGTGTGCTATTGGGCTCCACGGGCCCGGCCTGCCTGCCTGCCGTTCTTCGGCGTCTTGCTTTTTCCACGTGGCCTGGGAGAATGGAGGGACGAGGCAAGGCCTGCAGCGGGCCCGGGCCAGCCATCGCTCCAGCTGGCCTTTTCTTTCTCGCCTGGTTGCAGCGGGATCTGCATTTCATTAGAAACCTTCCCTTGGCGCCACAACAATCGCCCTTGCAAGCAATCTCGGTGCACCGGGACCAGCCACCATAGAGAAGTCCTCCTAGGTGGCGAGAGAACTTCCAGAGTTTCGATCTGTCCTTGCCATGCCGAGGTCGTAAAGCGAGGCCTTGCAGCATCCGGTTACATTCATAAAAAGAGACGACGTTGAAATAAACCACCTGCCTTCACGTGGGGGCGGGGAGGGGAGAGGGAGGCAAGACGTGAAACGCTTCAAGGAGTTGGCATGAGTGTGTTTGCATCCTCTTTCACGGTGCAGCCTGAGCCAATGCGTGTTTTGTTAGAGGAAAGTCCCCGGCCTTACTCACTGGGAGTACAGGTAATTTGCAAAGCTTTAAGCGTGCAGCGTGTTTTTTGTCCCCCCCCCCCAATATCCCCCCAACCTATCACAACAACCGAAGAATGAAGTATTTGTTCCTTCTTGAGAAATGCTAAGAGAGAATGTCAGTGGCAGAGATAGAACTGTCACTGAAATGAGACCTGGAACAGACAGGTGTGTGCCTCTGTGTGTATTACAGAGACCACCACACCGCTTCTCACCTTGAGAAGAGTCGATCTCCCTGCGTCTTAAGCAATGATTTGAACCAAGGTTGGCCACGGCTCAACCTGTTGGCAATTTCAGGACAACTCTGAATAAGTACTAATAATGAGCTGGATCCAGGCATCCCCTTGAAATCAATGGGGCTTGAGTTAGTAATGACTAAGGAGTCATTGCATTTACTCAAAGTAGGCATACTGTACATAGGAGGAGGGATTTAAGGCAAAAAAATCGGGACTGAGCAGTTTTAGATGTGGGTACACGCGTGTTTCTGTGCATGTATGAACAAGGACACGCGTGACTTTCCTAACTTAGTACAGGCTTGCTTTTTGCACTTGAACAAAGCCCATCGCTAACAGACTGAGTGTGTTGTGATGAGATTCACGTTTGCCTGGAGGGCTTCCACTTCGGCATCCTGGGCGGCTGCAGCAGTAGCAGCAGCAGCAGCGTCCGCGGAGAGGCTTTTGCAAAGAGCGAGCCGGGGCTTGGGAAAGGCCCCCGAACGGCAGGACTCAAGCCGCCCTCGCCTCGGCCCCCGCCCGCCTTCCTTCTGGGTCCCCTCCTCGGCAGCGTCAGAAAGGGAACCGCTCGAGCCAACTTGTCAAAATAATGCGGCTAATTACCCCTGATCTCCTTTAATGGCAAGCTGCTTCGCACGCCACAAAGGAGCGAAGGAGGGATCTGCAGCGCCTACGCGCAGGAAAGCAGGCGGGTCGCCCCGCAGAGATCTCCGGGCGAGAGGGCCACCAAAGGCCCCGAGAGCCCCGAGTTCACCAGGGAGGGAGGAGGGAGTTCGTCAGGATGGGAGGCCCCTGGGCTAAGGAGCATGGGAAGGGCATCCCAGTTAGGGAGGAGGCACCCGTGCAAACGGAAACCCTCTGGGCTGGCGAGCCAAACCCCACAGATAGGTTTGTACCAGGGGGGCAGCATCACAATTTCCAGGAAAACTTGGAACTGCCTCTCTTCATTCTGAAAGAAGACCTTCTTAATGCAACAAGAAAAGGACATTTTTTAAAGCCTGAGTTTCTAGTCCTCAAGGTGGTTTTAGTGGTTTGCTTGTTTTTAAAGATGAGAGTAGAAAGGTTACAAGATGGAAAGAAAGGCAGAGCAGCGTCTGTGGAAGATGGATTTTTTTTTTTTTTTTGGCCTTCCAAAGGTACACATAGTATCTTGCACCTGGCACCTGGCAAATCCCCTGTATGACTGTACAGTGATTAAAGTGTAGGAGCACTGTTGCACAGTATGTTGTAGAGAAAAAAATGAGAAAGACACCACCACCAGCAGCTGAAAGGGTGGTCCCAGATTTAAAAGCAGGATGCATCTGAGAAGATTGACAGCTATTACTCTAAGGTCTATCCAGCTATATGGACAGTACACAGATGTATGCCCTCTGCCAAACTCCAGAGTCCTCCCTCCACCTTCCACTGAACAGTCAGTCTACCATCCTGAGGATTAGAAACTCAGGCTTAAAACAATAAATAAATTTCGCAGTAATAGGAAAGCTCTGCCACCCCCAGCTGTTGCTGGACTCCAACTCCCATGGCAATTGGTCAGGACTGATTGCAACTTTGGCAATACCTGGAGGGTCACAAGTCCTGACCCCCACACACAACATAGTGTCTTTTAAAATGAGAAAAACCAGTCCTAAGCTCTCCTAGAAGTCAGCCTTCTGACTGGGGACTTCCTACCTCTCAAAACCCAGGACTTGGTGCTGACAGAGACTATTTGGTTGTGGTTACTTTGTATTTGGGGATGCGGGTGGCGCTGTGGATTAAACCACAGAGCCTAGGACTTGCCGATCAGCGGTCGGCGGTTCGAATCCCTGCGACGGGGTGAGCTCCCGTTGCTCGGTCCCTGCTCCTGCCCACCTAGCAGTTCGAAAGCACGTCAAAGTGCGAGTAGATAAATAGGTACCGCTCCGGCGGGAAGGTAAACGGCGTTTCCATGCGCTGCTCTGGTTTGCCAGAAGCGGCTTAGTCATGCTGGCCACATGACCCGGAAGCTGTACACCGGCTCCCTTGGCCACTAAAGCAAGATGAGCGCCGCAACCCCAGAGTCGTTTGCGACTGGACTGGTCAGGGGTCCCTTTACCCTTTACCTTTACTTTGTATTTGGGGTTTTCAGTGGTGCTGTTTTCTTTCTTAATAAAAACATACATGAAATTATCTTCACATGATAAGCTGTAAGATATAACCCATAGAAAAACGAGTGATTCTGTTGGAGGGCCCAAAGTCAGTATTTCCAACTTTTATCTTTGTGTGTCTCAGGTATGACAAATCTTCATGCATTTACATACACACACCCACACCATCCCCAAATATGCATTTTGGGAAGAGAGATCAGTTTTCCTTTTCAATCTGAAATTTATCACTCTCTTAAGTGAAGGCCAAGAAGAGGGGAGATGCTTGAATTTTTAAGTGTAAGGTAAAACAGCTGGTGTTCAGCAGTCAGTTATCTCCTAGCTTTTCAAGAATGAAAGCAAAGGAGAGGGAGGCAGATGGTAAAAGGAGAGACCTCAGCAAAGGGAAAATGCTTTGAAAATTTGCTGTCCAGCATCATCAGCCCCATTAAAACTAAGCAGTTGCTTTTTTCTTGACTGTGCCACTTCAGGCTACAGGAGTGGAACCCATTTGTGTTCTGCTTTTCTAAGAGAAAAGCTCTTGCATGTGGAAAATCACAATGTTGAAGTGATGGGATAAACCAATCTCTCTCACCCATACTCTTTTTCTTTGTAAAGGGGAAGTTTACTTATTTCTCTCTCTCTCTCTCTCTCTCTCTCTCTCTCTCTCTCTCTCTCATGTGTGTGTGTGTGTGTGTTGAGGAACTGCATTATTCAGACATCGCATCTTCCATCTGTAGCCAAGGTGTACTACTTGAATCCATCGTTTGTATAGACTAGACTGCCTCTCATCAGCTGACCACAGGTTCAGGGGTAAGGGGCTTAATGTTTTCTTTCCTGGACCAGTCAACTGATCTATGCATTACATAAACAGAATGAGGTAGGAGGACTGGGAAGCAGTAAATTTTTGTACCATTTCAGGGTACAGGTGGAGGGAATCATATTCTGAATGCTCTCCAAAACTTATCTTTTAGTTGTGTTGGAAGCAATTTTGAAAGTGGGGAGGGATATTCCCTCTCCTCAGTACTGTTATGCAAAATGAGCCTCATTTCCCAATTCCTGCATATGGTAAGCTAGCACATCAAAAGACAAAAAATGTAATCCTTTTGATAATGGTTAAGAGCAGTAGACTTGTAATCTGGTGAACCAGGTTCGCGTCTCCACTCCTCCACATGCAGCTGCGGGGTGACCTTGGGCCAGTCACACTTCTCTGAAATCTCTCAGCCCCACTCACCTCACAGAGTGTTTGTTGTGGGGGAGGAAGGGAAAGGAGATTGTTAGCCACTTTGAGACTCCTTAGGGTAGTGATAAAGCGGGATATCAAATCCAAACTCTTCTTCTACCCTACCTGCAGTCTGAGACAACATAGTCTAGAATTCTAGCACTTCCTAGAATAAGGCCTGAAACATACCTGAAGCAATCATCTAGCTGAGGCCAGAGTCTGCCTAGATAAGATACTTCATCAGAACCACGTTTATGCTACTTAGGGTTCCATGATGGAAGAAAGGTGAGATATAAGGGGGAGAAACTGCAGGAGATGAAGGGTTTTGTGGCTCTCCTTGCAATGTGTAAGAATCCCAGTTTTAATCCTGTGCTTTGCTAGAGAAAAAGCTGAAGTTGCCCCGGTCAACACAGGAACACGGGAAGCTGCCTATACCGAGACAGAACATTGTACCATCTAGCTCAGTATTGTAAGTTGAGTAGAAATGGGCAGCTGTTTCATTCATTCTCAGCCCTCTCTGCATCCAGCATGAATACTCTACCACTGAACTATCACCCAGTGGGTCATAGTTTTCCTCTGAAGAGCTCTTCTCCATCTTGCTTGTTCATCCTGCCTCCCATTAGGCAAAAGGCAGGTTTTAATGCCTATGATCTCTGCCAAAGAGCAAATTGGTCACGGTGTGTTTGTGTTGCCTCGCAATGCAATCCCATTGACCCACGGCTGGATCCACACGTTTACTGGAGATAGAGGCATGAGAAATGAAAAGGAAGTAAAGCAATTCAGTCTCAGTGCCTGCCTTTCAGGCTGCTAATCCGGTTTAGACATCACGCCTCCATCTCTGAATGGACTGCGGCAAAGGGAGAAGAAATAAAAGGTGGGTGGGTGTGATAAGGATAAAATCAGTGAGGACAGAGATATTTTAATTCATAGAATTCTGCCCTGTCAGTTTTCCATCTGCTACATCCTGAAAGCAATTAGGAAAGGGAAATTAAAAAAGGGGGGGGGGCTTCTTCCCCACTTTCCTTTCCAATACTCCCAGTGCAAATGGAAAACCTCATTTCCCAGTGCCTTGCAAGAGTATTACAACCCTGTGCCACAATCTGTAAATAAACGAATAAAAAAATCAGATTGATGAATCAGAAAAGTTATTTCCTTTTTACAGAACCTTACTTAGGTGTGTGGATGTGTCCATTAACCAAAGTCTCTGGGGATGGCCCCCCGCTCTGGTTTTATTTTTAACTACCTTGAATCTGTACTGCCAGATTTTTATTTATTTATTTATTTATTTTGTAAAGAAACCCATTTTCCAGGAAGAGAGCCCAGACTGTCCTATGGAAGCTTCTGCAGACAACAGTCCCATTGATTTCTGAAGGACTTGGAACACAGGTACACCTACTGAACACACCGTGCCCTGTAAACTGTGGACTCACAGTTTGCTTGAGGAAAACAGAAAAGAAGCATGGGAATGCAAACCCACTGTTGAGAAGTCCCCTGTTCTAAATGGGGTACCAACAGCCCCGGAAGACAGGTTGCACAAAAGCCAAGGTTAGGTTGGAAGGCTCCACTATCTAGCATGTTTAGAATGGTTCCCAAACAACCCACACTGCCAGTGTGGTCCAGAGTGCTGCTAGAGGACCCTGGAGAAGGATGTCTGGGTTCCAAGCCTTGAGGGCACCCACAAAACTCACTGTGTGGCCCTGTCACTGCCTTTGCAATAGGAATAGGAACCTTTGGCTTGCCCGATATTGTTGGACTACAACCCCCATCAGCCTTAGCTATTCTTAGCCATGCTGGCTGAGGTTGATGGGAGCTGTAGTTCATCAACACCTGGCCAAAGGTTCCCCACTCGCTCCCCACAACATCAACAGTGCTAAAGAAACAGGGCAGGACTTCGGGGGGAGATGTCTGTTCAGCAAACTGTTCAGGAGGGTCCTGACACTCTGCAGGGCTGGCTTTTCACACCTGGCAGTAAATGAAGTAATTCATCTTGCCCTCTGAAGGAGGGGCACCTCTAAGACCTTTATCCCCAGAGTCTGGAATGACACAACTACATCCCTGTTTTTAAAAAGGGAAAGGTTACTGATACCTACCGCAAACCTCACCTACTCCCCTGCCTCCACCATTCCCAAATGGACTTCGTTGCCATGATTGATGCATTATGAAATGTTACTCCTATGCATGCCACGCCAAGGTCTGGGGAGAGTGCGCTGGGGAGTAAGGGATCAGTTATTAAATAAGAGGTGTGCAAACAACCGGTAGGGTTCTCCTTTTTAATCGCTGGTTTTCTATTACCTGCCAAAGTTTGGCTTCATGTTTCATGACGAAAACGTCCCATCCTGTCGAGGAGACAACTGTTAAATCCTAAGCTTAACAGTCTTAAACGGGACGTCCGACGGATCACCGCCACTACTAACGAGCAGCGACCCGTGGCTAGATCACACACGCACACAGGGATCCCTCTCTCCCTGATCACCACGACAGTAGATTGGAAGACACGTCCGGAAAGAGCCCATCTTCCCCCTCTCCGCACTGCGCTTGCTCGGAAGCAAGCCCCATTCTGACGTGCAGGGACCCCCAACAATCGTGTTTGAGTCCCTCGCGAAGCCAAGATCAAGCTACAAGCCGCTTACTCCAGAGTAGCCTCAGAGAAGTTGGGGGGGGGATGATGCTGCAAAGCTCGTGGGAAAAGAAGAGCCCCAAACTAAGTAATACGAAGTTTGTGTTCAGACAAGGATTGTAAATCAATCAGATCCACAACTTGGCAAACTCGCCTCCCCTTTTTGTTTTAAATGCCAGTTAAAGGTAATCCTGGGGTGTTGTTTTTTGCTGGAGGGGGGTGAGAGAAGGCAACCCCAGCAGACACACACGACTTAATCCTCCCTGAAACACAACAAAATCCAACGCGCTGTCCAGCAAATTTTTCTCCCAGGGAAACAAATCTCTCCCTCCCTCTCCCTCTCCCTCTCTCTCTCTCTCTCATTCCCGGGGAGGGGGACTCCTCGCGGGCGGAAGGCAGGGTGGCGACCCTATCCAAGCGTGAAAATAGGATCCCCGAGACCTCCTTGGACGCGAATTATCACCGATCAGTTCCGTCCTCGCCACCCCCAGCGGCAGCCGCCCTCCTCGCCCCCACCGCGAAACGAGACGCTGCCTGCCTGGGGGGCTGTGTGTTCCTGCAGTGACAGGAGCCAGGCGAGGCTGCCTCCCCTCCGCCTCCTCTCCCCCAAGCAAAAAGCCATCCTGGGTTTCCTTCCTCTTGTTTCACCGCCCCCCCGCCCGTGCCAGGATTTGCCCTCTGCCAGGAGATCTTTCTCTCTCTGGATCCCCGCTCCCACCCACGGGTGCCCCCCTTCCTGTTTCATTTCCCAGCCCAGAGGCCATTTTCCGTTGCATCTCTTACCATCTCCCCGCTGAGCCCCTCGGTGGGGCAGGGTGAGCTCCCGGTGGGGCTGGCCAATTTCATTCAGTGCTGCTGCCGCCGCCGCCGCCGAGGCAGAGGACTTCGATAGGAGCACATCGGTTTTCTTCTTTCCCTTTCCCTGATCCTTTTCCTGCTTGCCTTCAAAGCTCTCTTCTTGCCCGCCGCTTCCCCTCCACCTTCTCTCCCGCACCTCCTCCCGGTCTCCGAAAGGGAACAGAAAGTGTAAAAAAATAATAATAATAATCCTCCTCCTAGGTTGCAGGCATTCTGCAGAGTGCAGAGCGGGCTCACAATTGCATGCCTGTTTCTATTAAGCGCTCCATCGTCCTCTCCATGTGGGTGGTCTGGCTTTCTCAATAGGCAGGACCTGTCAGGGTCACGTGATGGATCCGAAAAACTTCACCCTTTTTACAATAAACTCCAGGAAAGCAAAGTAAACCAACGTAACGTGCTATCAGCGCAGACCTCCTTGGGTAAACAGGCAGGCCAGCTTCCCCGAGATGGTCCCTGGAGTAGATCCCAAGCATGAAATTGACAAAGTGGTAACAACAGCCCTCTGCCCCCCCCTTCCCTCCCTCCCTACGACCCTTTTCTTCTCCGCCTCTCTCTTTCCCCCTCTATGTTCATTTGAAATCATCACCCATCTCAGCAGAACATACAAATCTTCTTTCATTCTTGGGCATAATTCGCTTTAGCCTCCCTTCCTTTCTTGTCCTGGAAGCAGAATAAAGTTGTTGGTTTTTGTTGTTGTTGTTGTTGCAAGATGGGGGGGGGCAGGTGCTGGAATGCAGAGCCCCTTCTTAAAATAAATACAGGGTTGAATGTAAAACGAAGAGAAAAAGGGGTCCAGAGTTTTCCCTCTGCTGAAATGTTTACCCATTCCACCTAGTGCTTGGTTTACAAATGTTGGACCCTTCGGGATTTATTTATGTCAATCCTTGCATTTTTTTCCTTCTTGTTCCTTGAAAGTTTCACTAGGAAGAAGTCTTTGCCTCAAAAGTGGCAAGCACACAATGCAAAACAAATTGATGACACCAATGATGGAAGATATCACTGGTCTAATCAGTCATGACTTTTGTCTGTTTTGTCATTACTGGGTATCTCACATTTTCAGATAGCCTTGGGTTTTCAGAGGTGGAAAAAGAATAAAAACAGCCTACGGCCTATACTGGCAGCAACTGGGTATAATAACAGCATTATGAAATGGGTGGGGTTTGTTTGTTTTTAAAAGCACATCTTATTTAATTGATTCAAACATGGGAATCAGAACTGTCTTATGACAACCACTAGTAACAACTTATTATGAAACCAAGAAGGAATTGTTTCAGTAGTGCTTCAACTGTATGTTTCCTGCTGCTACTGAACAGAACATTATTTGTCCAACAGGAGCAACATCCTTATTATAAAAAATCTCTCTTTGGCTCAAATGGAAAAAGGTGGTCATCTCAGAAACTCGAAATCGTAAAGGTTTGTTCTGTAAAGGTTTCTATAAGCATCATATTGATGAATTAGTAGCAGCAACAGAACCCTTTCCAATGAACTGAGTCCTGTGGATGGACTTGAATAGACATCCCCAGTTTCTTAATTTGATTTATTTCAGTGTTTTTTTTTAATTATTGCATTTGACTCTCACCCTCGTCACTGTGTCCTCACATCAGCCCTGTGAGGTAGGTTAGGGTGAAAGACTGTGACTGGCCCAAGGTCAACCAATGAGCTTCATGACCAAGTAAGAACCCCCCAGATCCAACACTTTAACATTATACTGGTTCACATTTTAACTGCATAGCCTAGGCCAAGTCACTTTTTTTCAATCTCAGTTCTCCATCTGTAAAATGGGAAAAATGGTCACCTTCCCAGGGGTTCTGGAAAAGAGAAATACAATTTTCCTACCCAATAGTTAGGGTAGGACAGAGCATCCCCATGCAAATGGAAAGTAACTCTCAATATCTTCTGCACTATCACAGCATATTGGGGAATATACACTGTTTGCAGGGTTGGGTGGATGCTAGCCATGGTAGATGCAACATGACTCTGCAGTACTTTATGAAACTCTGTAGAGCTTTATGGAACTTGATGGCTGTGGCTCAGTAATAGAGCACATGTTTTGCACCTTGATTCAATCAGTAGCATCCCCAGGTAGATGTGGAAGGCACTTCACCTGATATCTTGAATAATGTCAGTCAGTGTAGATCAGAGACGGACAACCTGAGGTCCTCCAGCCATCACCCATCAGCCTCAGCCAGCATTCCAAATTAGGAATCATGGGAGCTGTAGTCAAACATCTGAAAAGTCACAGGTTGCCCATACTGGATGTAGACAATACTGAGCTAGACGAACCCATGTTCTGACTCTCTATAAGGCTGCTTCCTATGTTCCTTTCCCCCACCATGGAATTGTGATGCTTCTGGTGGCTGCCTAGCCTGCCTAGGTAGACCTAGTCCTGTTTACATACTAATAGTTGTATCCGGAAGGGACGCGGGTGGCGCTGTGGGTTAAACCACAGAGCCTAGGACTTGCTGATCAGAAGGTTGGTGGTTCGAATCCCTGCGACGGGGTGAGCTCCCGTTGTTCGGTCCCAGCTCCTGTCAACCTAGCAGTTTGAAAGCACGTCAAAGTGCAGTAGATAAATAGGTACTGCTCTGGTGGGAAGGTAAACGGTGTTTCCGTGTGCTGCTCTGGTTCGCCAGAAGTGGCTTAGTCAAGCCTATAGAGCGAGATGAGCACCGCAACCCCAGAGTCGGCCACGACTGGACCTAATGGTCAGGGGTCCCTTTACCTTTTAGTTGTATCCGGACATTTCCCTCTGCTGACAGAAGGCTCTTTGATTGAGTAGAAGGTTCCATAGGGTGTATATATATATATATATATATATATATATATATATATATATATGGATATGGCAAAGTTGCCTTTTCTCCTGCAGACCCCTACAACTGACTACCCCCGTGTACCAATCCTCTTGAGCAGATTTGGCAGGGGGGCAAGGGGGGGCACAGGGGGTGGCAGAGAGGAGGGTGAATAAGCAAAAGTTACTTCCTTGTGGTTGCCTTGATCCAACCACCTGCTCCCCAACCTCAGTGAAACCAGCGCTCCCAGCCAGGAAACCTGGGGGTGGGTGGGCCTTTCCCCCAAAGAGCGCTCCCCAAGTCTGCCCAGGAAGAACCCTTGGGGCGGGTCCCTGATTTTCCTGCAGCAGAGGAACCCCTCCTGAAGCTGGGCTCAGACAGCTCTGAAAAGCATAAGGTAAAGGTAAAGGGACCCCTGGCCATTAGGTCCAGTCGTGGCTGACTCTGGGGTTGCGGCGCTCATCTCGCTTTATTGGCCAAGGGAGCCAGCGTACAGCTTCCAGGTCATGTGGCCAGCATGACTAAGCCGCTTCTGATGAACCAGAGCAGCGCATGGAAACGCCGTTTACCTTTCCGCAGGAGCGGTACCTATTTATCTACTTGCACTTTGATGTGCTTTCAAACTGCTAGGTTGGCAGGAGCAGGGACTGAGCAATGGGAGCTCACCCCGTTGCGGGGATTCGAACTGCCGACCTTCTGATCAGCAAGCCCTAGGCTCTGTGGTTTAACCCACAGCGCCACCCGCGTCCCTCCTGAAAAGCATAAACACCAGAAAACTGAGGCTCAGGCAGTGGGTCAGTGAAGGAATGCATACCTAAGAATGTCATGTCAACACACTGCCCAAGAGTGAAGGGTTCTTTGGGAGTACCTGCAGTTCTCTACAGAGTCCACGATTCCTCTAGAGAGCAGACTTAACCACCTTTTTCAGCCTGGGAGGCCACGCTTTATAAACCTCCAGCTGAGGTCTGGCTCCGTAGTCATGCAATCTAACTGTCTTTAACTGCTGACCTTTGCCCCCCATCACTCTACCTCTGAATTATATGTAGCTCAGGACTACTCTCTGGTTTCTGACCTCGGTTTCACCTTGGCTTTGCTTTCAATAAGGCTACCCTTATTACGGCTTGTGTTTTTGACCAGATCCTTTGGTGGACCTGCTGTGTGGTCTTACCTGAGCCCAGTTAACAGACAGTGACCCAACCAGCTGTAGGACACCCACCCTTTCTTCTAAGCCAATGTGGTGTAGTGGTTAAAAGCAGTAGTCTCGTAATCTGGGGAACCGGGTTCGATTCCCTGCTCCTCCACATGCAGCTGCTGGGTGACCTTGGGCCAGTCACACTTCTCTGAAGTCTCTCAGCCCCACTCACCTCACAGAGTGTTTGTTGTGGGGGAGGAAGGGAAAGGAGAATGTTAGCCGCTTTGAGACTCCTTCGGGTAGTGATAAAGCGGGATATCAAATCCAAACTCTTCTTCTTCTCCTAACACTGAGGGCTGGAAACCTTTTCAGTCTGAGGGCTCCATTCCATATGGGCAAATCTCTGGGGACCACATGTAGAAGTGGGTGGAGGCAATAGATATGACTCTTAATTTTGTACAGTTGGGTTACATTCCAGCCATGCTGGAATACACGCCCCCCTCACCCCTTGTACCATCCAAACAAGCAAGAGGTGTTCCCATAGTTCAAGATCACATTCTGACTGCAAAAACACTCAAGGAAGGTGTAGAGCAGAGCTTGTAAGGGATGTTGGCTGAGGAGAGTTGAAGGCTAGATAGAGAGGTCAAGGGAGCTGAATTCAATCTCCTGTCCTGGCAGAAGCCCGTTCTGGATCAAACAGCCTTCTGTCAGTGGAGGGACATGACTGGATACATCCACAAAAAGTTGTCGGTGTGTGCACGTGTGTGCATGGACACACACACACAGTCCAAATAGTCTAGTACTGAACCAATAATATTTAGGTCACAATACATTGCTTTAAGGCACATGTGTCCCACTGATTTTAGTGAAATTTGAATATACATAACTGTGGAGGATAGTAAACTTACTTTCAAAAAAGCTCTACAGATTTAAATCGACCTTTGGTTTGGATGTTCATTGATTTCTATGATATTTAATTCTATGCATATAAGAAATGGTGGTGGTTCTTTTTTAAAGCCTCGTTGTAGAATTGCTTTAACAAATGTCTAGATGTGCCCTTGTTTTTGCACTACAGCAAATGTTCCAAGACGTATGAGATATGGCAGCAGATAACAAATTAAGGACCTGGGTTGATGCTGAAAGCATTATGTGATTCTGTCACCATAAACCTAAAAGTTAAGTTAAATTGCATTCACCACCTCCACCTCCCCCAGCTAATCATTTCAATATGTTCAGGTGAATATTAGTGTTTTTAAAAATGTATTTGTAAGAACCATTGAACAATTGTTTTCCAAGTTTACATAGTGGCATTTCAATAATATCTAACATTTATGCCATTGTAATTTCCTGAGTTGGACGCGGGTGGCGCTGTGGGTAAAACCTCAGCGCCTAGGGCTTGCTGATCGCAAGGTCGGCGGTTCGAATCCCCGCGGTGGGGTGAGCTCCCATCGTTCGGTCCCAGCTCCTGCCCACCTAGCAGTTCGAAAGCAACCCCTAGGTGCAAGTAGATAAATAGGTACCGCTTTATAGCGGGAAGGTAAACGGCGTTTCCGTGTGTTGCTCTGGTGCCGGCTCGCCAGAGCAGCTTTGTCACGCTGGCCACGTGACCCGGAAGTGTCTCTGGACAGCGCTGGCCCCCGGCCTCCTAAGTGAGATGGGCGCACAACCCTAGAGTCGGACACGACTGGCCCGTACAGGCAGGGGTACCTTTACCTTTAATTTCCTGAGACACCACTGTTATACAGCCTAGGACCCTTGTACCTACGGGATCATCTCTCCTGGTATGTCTCACAGAGGACCTTACAGTCTTCAAACAAAAACATCTTGGAGGTCCCAGGCCACAGGGAGGTTAAGCTGGCCTTGACCAGAGCCAGGGCTTTTCGGCTGTGGCCCCGATCTGGTGGAACGCTCTGTCACAAGAGACTAGGGCCCTGCGGCACTTGACATCTTTCTGCAGGGCCTGCAAGACAGAGCTGTTCCACCAGGCCTTTGGCCAAGGCACAGTCTGACCCCCTCCTTTGGTAATCCTCACAGAACTCTAGCCCAATGGTTGCCATTAATTTGATTTGAATTGATTTTAGAATGAATTGATTTTAGAATGCTGTGTTACTTTTATTGTTGTTAGCCGCTCTGAGCCCGGCTTTGGCTGGGGAGGGCAGGATATAATAATAATAATTATTATTATTATCATCATCATCATTATTATTATTATTATTATTATGCTATTGGTAGATTGTATGTGGTGATGCTGCTTAGATCTTTTCTTGGGCATTTCATTTGGATTTGAACCATAAGGGTACAATCTTCAAACAAAAGATTCTTCTACACTAAACAAGTAGATAGAAAGGTGCACTTTTGAGGATACCAAAGGGAAAGGACAGCTTCTCTCAAAGAGCAAGAACTTACCTCATAGCTGGAGAAAGGCCCATGCTTAGTATTTTCTTCATCCAATTTTGGAATATGGGTTTTTCCTACAATATGGCATGGTGCTAGTTAGTTGGGAAACATACGTATCAGCAGGGCTTACCCATGGCTGAAAAGGCATAACAAGGCTCTATTTTATGTCCTGTCAATGAGGCAGCTAGGACATTGAGCTGTAATTCTTCTTCTGTGGTGGTGGTGCTTTAGAGTTCCTTCTCCAGGAGGGCCACCCATGAATGATCCTTCTGGTCCTCTAACTTCCTAGTTATTTTAAAAGAAAACACCAACAATTATATTGCCTGCTGAGTTTTATTGAATTTTGATTTTCAGGTGTGCTATCCCTCATTTCACACGCTAGCAAGGTTATGCTTAAAATTCTACAAGGAAGGCTCAAGCAGTATGTGGACCGAGAACTCCCAGAAGTGCAAGCTGGATTTAGAAGAGGCAGAGGAAGCAGAGACCAAATTGCAAACATGCGCTGGATTATGGAGAAAGCTAGAGAGTTCCAGAAAGACATCTACTTCTGCTTCATTGACTATGGAAAAGCCTTTGACTGTGTCGACCACAGCAAACTATGGCAAGTTCTTAAAGAAATGGGAGTGCCTGATCACCTCATCTGTCTCCTGAGAAATCTCTATGTGGGACAAGAAGCTACAGTTAGAACTGGATATGGAACAACTGATTGGTTCAAAATTGGGAAAGGAGTACGACAAGGCTGTATAATGTCTCCCTGCTTATTTAACTTATATGCAGAATTCATCATGCGAAAGGCTGGGCTGGATGAATCCGAAGCCGGAATTAAGATTGCCGGAAGAAATATCAACAACCTCAGATATGCAGATGACACAACCTTGATGGCAGAAAGTGAGGAGGAATTAAAGAACCTTCTATTGAGGGTGAAAGAGGAGAGCGCAAAATATGGTCTGAAGCTCAACATCAAAAAAACGAAGATCATGGCCACTGGTCCCATCACCTCCTGGCAAATAGAAGGGGAAGAAATGGAGGCAGTAAGAGATTTTACTTTCTTGGGCTCCATGATCACTGCAGATGGTGACAGCAGTCACGAAATTAAAAGACGCCTGCTTCTTGGGAGAAAATCAATGACAAACCTAGACAGCATCTTAAAAAGTAGAGATATCACCTTGCCAACAAAGGTCCGTATAGTTAAAGCTATGGTTTTCCCAGTAGTGATGTATGGAAGTGAGAGCTGGACCATCAAGAAGGCTGATCGCCAAAGAATTGATGCTTTTGAATTATGGTGCTGGAGGAGACTCTTGAGAGTCCCATGGACTGCAAGAAGATCAAACGTATCCATTTTGAAGGAAATCAGCCCTGAGTGCTCACTGGAAGGACAGATCGTGAAGCTGAGGCTCCAATACTTTGGCCACCTCATGAGAAGAGAAGACTCCCTGGAAAAGACCCTGATGTTGAGAAAGATGGAGGGCACAAGGAGAAGGGGACGACAGAGGATGAGATGGTTGGATGGTGTTCTTGAAGCTACCAGCATGAGTTTGATCAAACTGCGGGAGGCAGTGGAGGACAGAAGTGCCTGGCGTGCTCTGGTCCATGGGGTCACGAAGAGTCGGACACGACTAAACGACTAAACAACAACAACATCCCTTTAAAGTGGGACACGGGTGGCGCTGTGGGTTAAACCACAGAGCCTAGGACTTGCCGATCAGAAGGTCGGCTGTGAGCTCCCGTTGCTCAGTCCCTGCTCCTGCCAACCTAGCAGTTCGAAAGCACGTCAGAGTGCAAGTAGATAAATAGGTACCGCTCTGGCGGGAAGGTAAACGGCGTTTCCGTGCACTGCTCTGGTTCGCCAGAAGCGACTTAGTCATGCTGGCCACATGACCCAGAAGCTGTACGCCGGCTCCCTCGGCCAATAAAGCGAGATGAGCGCCGCAACCCCAGAGTTGGCTACGACTGGACCTAATGGTCAGGGGTCCCTTTACCTGTACTTTATCCCTTTAAAACAACAACAATTTGGCCCTAAATCTGATACAGTGGTACCTCTGGTTACAAACTTATTTTATTCCGGAGGTCCGTTCTTAAGCTGAAACCGTTCTTATCCTGAGGCGCGTTTTCGCTAATGGGGCCTTCTGCTGCACGTGCGCCTCTGGCGCACGATTTCCATTCACATCCTGGGGCAAAGTTGGCAACCAGGAGCAGCTACTTCAGAACCAGAAGCGTTCGTAACCAGAGATACCACTGTACTTAAATGCCAAACTTAAATGTTTTGGAATTCAATGAAGCCTTAGTTTCACATACCTACCAAAAAAAACACACCCTTGCACCAGAGCTCAATAGTAGCGATTATGGTATGCATGTATGATGATGTCCCAAGTTTAATTCCTGGCTTCTTCAGTTTTTCTTTTTTTCTTCATATTTATTACATTTACATTCCAGCTTTCCTCCAAGGAGCTCAAGGGAGCATACATGATTCCTCCAGCGCACTGCATCTATTTTATCCTGCGAGGTAAATCATAGCTCAGTCAGCAGTCACAGGTTTGAGCCCCACGTTGGGCAAAAGATTCCTACATTGCAGGGGATTGGACTAAATGACCCTCGTGGACCCTTGCAATTCTGCAGTTCTAATGTAGTAACTGGCCCAAGGTCTTTTAGTGAGGTTAATGTCTGAGTGTAGATCTGAACCTAATCTAATGCTCTGCTCTCCATTCCACCCTGGATTTCCCCAAGACCCTGGAGAATTACAGTCAGTCAGAGTAGATAAAGCCAATAGACTGACTTAGTAAAAAGCAGTTTCATATGTTCATTTCTGCACCTGTCCCTGCCAGTAGTGAATACACGTGTCACTGATTTTGTGAATGCAACTGTGTGGTACCACAGCAAACATCTACTAAGCCAGATGTAGCTAAATGAGGAGTGAAGTAACCTTGGGTCTGTTCTGATATGCAACATTGTCTTTGGCCTCGGTCCAGTATACCTGTTCTGCCCAGACACTGAGGTCCTGTGCCGAGGGCCTTCTGGCGGTTACCTCACTGCGAGAAGTGCGGTTACAGGGAACCAGGCAGAGGGCCTTCTCGGTAGTGGCGCCCCCCTGTGGAACGCCCTCCCACCAGATGTCAAAGAGAAAAACAACTACCAGACTTTTAGAAGACATCTGAAGGCAGCCCTGTTTAGGGAAGCTTTTAATGCTTAATAGACTATTGTATTTTAATATTTTGTTGGAATCCACCCAGAGTGGCTGGGGAAACACAGCCAGATGGGTGGAGTATTATTTATTTATTTATTTATTTATTTATCATGGGCAGTTCAGATGGCACTTCCTTAATTTTCACCATATTTTGATTTGGCCACACACAGGTGCCTTTGAACACTAGAAAGCTTCCATGTCATTTGGGACCACAGCTCCTATGTTTCAAAAGCTGAGAGTTACACACAAAAGCAGAAGCATAGCTTTGTGGATTCAACCTGCAAGTTTAGTTCAGTTACATTGCCACAAGCCACTAACTGTCCCAACAGGAACCTGGGTGTTCAGAGCTAACTTTAAAAAAAACACTGAAAAAGAAAACCACTGACCTGGTTAGAATCTTCTGCATATTTTGGTTTTATTCTGTGCTTTTTTTCTGGGTATGCAGGGTATGCAGTCGAAGAAAAGCACTAGTTAAAAGTGTGGTACTTACTGTAACAATTCCATTTTTTTCTGGAGGAAAAGCACTGGTTTTATTTATCAGAACTTCTCTTAAGCCTTACCCGATTCTCTGGATCGATACAATAATTTTATGTGTGAGAACAACAAAAGGGGACAGTTTTCTCCAGAGAAGAAGGTGAACATGAAGGGTTAACTATAACGGGAGGGGAAAGAAAATACAAAAGAAAATGCTTCCGGGTTTTCCTAGGACTTCCAGTTCCTAAATTTAAGAGGCAAATAGCTCTGATTAATGGGTATATTTGGCTAGCACTGGTTGAGTGGTTTTCAATAGTTTCTTCAGCTTAGTGCTTCATGAAACTAAACTGCAGCTTTGTAATGTAAAGGCTGCTTTTTAACAGTCAGTAGGCATAAAGCACTACTGAAAGGAGGGTGTGCGGGAATAAATGTGGGATTAATGGAATGTTACTGGAATTGTTTTAAAGGTTCTTTTTTTAAAAAAGCTTGTTTTTTTTAGGGAAAGCAAGAATTTCTTTGTCCTTTCCCCCCACAAGGTCATGGTGGAAAGGTTTGGCTTCCCATACGAAACCCCTGGAGGAAGAGTGCAGAGAGATCTCACAGAATGGTTGTGATACCACTGTCCTAGTATGAGTTCCTAGCATGGAAGCTTCAAAAGGCTTTGGTTTCTCTAGCTGAATAGGACTTCTACAGGTATCTGACATGAAGCTGAGGAATGTTTTGCTCCTTTACGTTATGCATCCAGTGTGTGCTCCACTATGGAGTTCTACATGTGGGTGCCCATTCATTTCCTAAGAAGGGAGCATATATTTCTGAAGAAGGTATGTGTCTTTTGAAATGAGTGAGGAAGTCCTAGCAGGCAAGTAGTTCATCTCCAACAACATAGAGATTTTGGAGCTAAAATATAGGTTCTTTTGTGTTAGATAATAAATATTAAATTAGGCCAAAGTAGTTGTTCTTGTATTCTTTGAGTGGAGCCCATTTAAAGGAAACCATAGTGATGACAAACCTAGAAAGCATCTTGAAAAGCAGAGACATCACCTTGCTGACAAAGGTTCAAAGCTATGGTTTTCCCAGTAGTGATGTATGGAAGTGAGAGTTGGACCATAAAGAAGGCTGATTGTCGAAGAATTGATGCTTTTGAATTATGGTGCTGGAGGAGATTCTTGGGAGTCCCATGGACTGCAAGAAGATCAAACCTATCCATTCTGAAGGAAATCAGCCCTGAGTGCTCACTGGAAGGACAGATTGTGAAGCTGAGGCTCCAGTACTTTGGCCACCTCATGAGAAGAGAAGACTCCCTGGAAAAGACTCTGATGTTGGGAAAGATTGAGGGCACAAGGAGAAGGGGACGACAGAGGACAAGATGGTTGGACAGTGTTCTTGAAGCTACCAGCATGAGTTTGACCAAACTGTGGGAGGCAGTGGAAGACAGGAGTGCCTGGCATGCTCTGGTCCATGGGGTCACAAAGAGTCGGACACGACTAAACAACAACAACAGGCCGATAACAGCTAGCTATAAATCAGGGATGGAGAACCTGTAAACCTCAAGTATTGTTGGACTCCAACTCCTATCAGTTCCAACCAGCATGACCAAAGGTGAAGGACAATGGGAGTTGTAGTCCAACAGCAACATCTGGAAGGTCTCTCATGACAGGTTCCCTACCTCTGCTCTAAACTGAAGAATTTCATAAGTTGTTACACAAATTTACTCATGGTTTTCATATATAAGGCCTAGCCTTCCTGACCAATCCCGTTTGCCTGCAGGCTTCCTATCACTGTCTTCACAAAGTGTCTCAGTTTCCAGGTGTGCCTGAACTTTATTTTGCTAGGCCTCCAGGCTCATTTGTCTTCTCTGTTGGCCAATGCTAGACAGAAGGACTTCAGAAGTTAACAAGTCCTGAGGAAATCAGTAGGCTCAAGGAATTAAATTGCAAGGATAACACTGCTTGAATCATTCCATTTCAGCACTCTTTTCTAGCACTCATTTTCATGTTGAAGGGTTTGAATGAACCTAATCAACCTATATTTCTTTCTTTCTTTTTAACCTAATCAGCCTATATTTCTGTTCTTGGGTTAGTGGGAAGTCGCTGCCTTCATCAAATTAACAGCAGTGCAGGCTGTGAGCATGGGTACAGACTCTGCTAAAAGAAGAAAACACAGTGACAGCACTGGTATTAATGGAAATACAAAGCCTTTTGGTATTTTAAATTTTATATATATATACATATATATATGTGTGTGTGTGTGTGTGTGTGTGTGTGTGTATGTGTGTGTGTGTGTTTAAATACACAATAGCAATAGATCTGCTATGGTCCTTTAATTCCCAGTTGTGATGGGGGAGGAAGCAAGGTTTGGTGGTTGACTTTGAGACTGTTGTCAAACAGCCCTGCTAACCTAGACAATGAAAATTACTAATATAACAGTTCTTAACGCTTCCTCAGTTACTGTGATGCATTTAACCCTCTTAAATACATATTGGCTTCATTAAACATTTTGGGCTCTTGGAAATTTGTGAATAACTAATGGATTAATTCAGTGCAGGAAAGCACAGGTGAATGTAGAAAAATGGGGGCGAGGCGGGGAGATGATTGAGATGACGATGCTCATGCATTGATGGGGGAAGCATGATGGATTTTATGTTCCTCTGATGGTGATGCATCCATTGGCCAAACACCATGCAGCTGCACTGTTAGCAAAAAGGTGAACGGGAACTCGAATTGGCTAGCAAGCCATGTTCTGGTTGGGCGAGATCGTATTCCTGTGGAAGAACTCCACACACAATCTACATGCACAGAGGACCTATTTCTCTTTGGGGAAGGGTCATAGCTCAGTGACAGAAGGCTCAAGTTTCAATCCCTGCATCTCCAGGTAAGGCTGGGAAAATTCCCCTGTCTGAAACTCTGCAGAGCCGTTGCCAGTCCTTGTAGACAACTCGTGAGTTGGGTGGACCACTGTTGTGACTCTGAACAAGGCAGCGTCTATGTTTCTGTGCCACTGAATGCAAAACTGCTGGGGGCATGTTAAAGGTAAAGGTAAAGGGAGCCCTGACCATTAGGTCTAGTGGTGACCGACTCTGGGGTTGTGGTGCTCATCTCACTTTATTGGCCAAGGGAGCTGGCGTACAGCTTCCAAGTCATGTGGCCAGCATGACTAAGCCACTTCTGGTGAACCAGAGCAGCACACGGAAATACCGTTTACCTTCCCACTGGAGCGGTACCTATTTATCTACTTGCACTCGAACTGCTAGGTTGGCAGGAACAGGGACCGAGCAACGGGAGCTCACCCCATCACGGGGATTCGAACCGCCGGCCTTCTGATCGGCAAGTCCTAGGCTCTGTGGTTTAACCCACAGCGCCACCAGCATCCCTTGGGGGCATGTTAAGCGGCCTCAAAGATTAAGTTTGGAGAAAGGACTGAAAAATCAGACCTTTAGTGCTGTTATTACTACTAAAGAATAATGCTTCTTAAACCTGCAATGTTAAGTAGAAATACTGAGAAGCATCTGAAGATTTGCTAGAGCATGAAATCCTCTCTCTCTCTCTCTCTCTCTCTCTCTCTCTGTGTGTGTGTGTGTTGTGAAACACTCACCCTTTTCTTTTTTCCAACTGTTGGGACATGCAGAAAAAAGCAGACACGGACCTTTAAAAACTAACATACAAAGATAACTTAAAGGTCCCATCCAGCCAAAGTTGCTTATGTTAATTTAAAATGAAAGCAAGGTATTCTCTTACCTCCTGTATATGTAGAGAATAATTTGAAATGTGAGCTGAACAAGAATTCACAAAAGCATGTAATTTTTAGGGATGAACACTATGAACATCTTAACTTCGTATTCTGTGCAATTAGCAATCCATGGTATATCCCAAATTGCATTCTTTAACCATCTTTATTCTTAGGATGATATGCAGATGACACAACCTTGATGGCAGAAAGTGAGGAGGAATTAAAGAACCTTTTATTGAGGGTGAAAGAGGAGAGCGCAAAATATGGTCTGAAGCTCAACATCAAAAAAACGAAGATCATGGCCACTGGTCCCATCACCTCCTGGCAAATAGAAGGGGAAGAAATGGAGGCAGTGAGAGATTTTACTTTCTTGGGCTCCATGATCACTGCAGATGGTGACAGCAGCCACGAAATTAAGAGACGCCTGCTTCTTGGGAGGAAAGCAATGACCAACCTAGACAGCATCTTAAAAAGTAGAGACATCACCTTGCCAACAAAGGTCCGTATAGTTAAAGCTATGGTTTTCCCAGTAGTGATGTATGGAAGTGAGAGCTGGACCATAAAGAAGGCTGATCGCCGAAGAATTGATGCTTTTGAATTATGGTGCTGGAGGAGACTCTTGAGAGTCCCATGGACTGCAAGAAGATCAAACCTCTCCATTCTGAAGGAAATCAGCCCTGAGTGCTCACTGGAAGGACAGATCGTGAAGCTGAGGCTCCAATACTTTGGCCACCTCATGAGAAGAGAAGACTCCCTGGAAAAGACCCTGATGTTGGGAAAGATGGAGGGCACAAGGAGAAGGGGACGACAGAGGACGAGATGGTTGGATAGTGTCTTCGAAGCTACAAACATGAGTCTGAACAAACTGCGGGAGGCAGTGGAAGACAGGAGTGCCTGGCGTGCTCTGGTCCATGGGGTCACGAAGAGTCGGACACGACTAAACGACTAAACAACAACAAAATTCTTAGGATGATAGGCCCCAAGGTGGGGGCTGACGGTGGCACAATGTTTGTGTGTGTTCACACAATTTTAAATTGTGGTGTGCATATGTCTCCTTTTGTTGGCTCAGCATTCATTCCTGGTTGCACGAGCTGCCAGTTTTGTATGTCCAAAGTAGAGCATGGCATTCTCTTCCAGACACCCCCTGCAATAATTTCCTTAGGAAATGAGATCATTTTGTCACATGCAATGGTTGGGTTTCCCTTTAATGCTAGTTACAATTTGCTAAATTGCAAACTTATTTCATTTAGTAATGTACTACTTTTGTACTAGTTCTACTAGCTAATGAGTCCCTTTCAGACTTGGTTCCTAAATAAATGTATGCAGCATTGTTTCATTAACAGTCCCCAGTTAATCAGCGCTATAAAGATATCAGGGGTAGGAATGGAAACTCATCAAGCCCAGTTCTTGACTTCTTTTGTCCTAACCAAATAAATGGGTGATGTGGCTCTATTTGCACATAATACAAGACATACAGGGAATGACAACCACATTTGCTTTTAGGACCAAATTCTGAAATGCATAACAAGTATTTGTTATATGGTTTGCATATCCAGGGGGATGCGGGTGGCGCTGTGGGTTAAACCACAGAGCCTAGGACTTGCTGATCAGAAGGTTGGCGGTTCGAATCCCTGCGACGGGGTGAGCTCCCATTGCTCGGTCCCAGCTCCTGCCCACTTAGCAGTTCGAAAGCACGTCAAAGTGCAAGTAGATAAATAGGTACCGCTCCGGCGGGAAGGTAAACGGCATTTCCGTGCGCTGCTCTGGTTCATCAGAAGCGGCTTAGTCATGCTGGCCACATGACCTGGAAGCTGTACGCCGGCTCCCTTGGCCAATAAAGCGAGATGAGCGCCGCAACCCCAGAGTCGGCCACGACTGGACCTAATGGTCAGGGGTCCCTTTACCTTTACCTTGAATATCCAACATAGTCCCTGTGCAAGCAGAACAAAATTCTGTTCATGCAATGGGGATTCATCTTCCTAACCTCCACCCACCCCTAACACAGCACCCCACATACCCTCAAAATATGCTTTGGTGGGTTGGAGGGTGCCAGAGACAGAGGAGAAAGAAAGGTGAACGCCAGACTTCCATTTGCATGACATTGGATTATGCCCCATGTTTGGTGAGAGGTTTCACACCTTTTGGGAAAGAGGGAGGGGGGAGAGAGAGAAGGAGGGAAGAAAAGAAGAAGGTGGTCACACCTGAAAACAGTACAGCAAAAAACATAGGCAAACACTGCTATTAAAAATAAAAAATTGTATAACCCCACTAGACTACACCACACAAGCTGCCTGCCTCTGTTTATGGTTAGCAATTGGAAATAATAATGTCAGAAGGCTGGCTCATAAGTGCACAAGGTGTAGGTGGCTAAATGGGAAGAATAATATTAATAATCAGTGTTTTTTTCTGGGGGTATGCAGGGGTACGAATACCCTTAAACATTTTGTGAATCTAAGTTTGGCCTCATTGAGGGGCAGTATTTCAATATGAGTAGAAAAATGAGAGTACCCCTAAACATTCTTTTAGGGGAAAAAAGCAATGGTAATAATAATAATTCTTCACAATGAGAAGAGAACTAAAATTGTGTACCGTACAACTAGGCTGCTGTACTGCTTGCTAGTTGGTGGCTGCTTGGTAATTGAACATCATCGTCATCCAGAAAACTGTAACAATAATACTAACAATGTACTGGACTGTGTACAATATCCTCGCAACACACACACACACACACACACACACACACACACACACACACACAGTAAAGTACTAATGAAGACAGACATATAAAATGAAACACAGTTGTAAATAAACCTTACCTGAAAGCTAGAACCCAAATGGGGTAGGATGCTGAGACACAGACGACAAATATTTTATTCTTAAAAAATGCAGATGGGACTGGGATTGAACAGGAAAAGCTAGAAAGCATACACAAATGCCACCCAACTCCACCAAAGTTTCTAAGAGGCAGAACTTACAAAAGAGTTCCGCATTTTAAGACTTCATCCCCTTTCCTCCAAGCACTGTGACTGGAGAGTGTTGCAGGGAGGTTAATAGCATTCTAAGCTGAATGAATGAATGAATTTATTAATACGGTCATAGACCAGCTTCAACACACACAATATCACAGATCATAAAAAATATCAGGAATACAAGGGACAATATGCAATAACAAGAATTTAAATATAAAAATTAAAATTAATTGTTAGCGTGCCCCCTGTAATTAACATTTAGGGGATTGGACATTATGGGATACCACTTGCTTCCTGTGATTGATTGCAGACACACAGAATTTAGCTACATTTAATGTAGTCTTGGGCTTCTTGTCCTCTAGCAGTAGTTTTAGACTATGGTATTCCGATTCTTTCCTAGACTTTTGCAAAACAGGAGTAATAAAAGTCAAACGTATATCCTCATAAAGACAACAACGTAATAGTACATGTGAAGCAGTTTCAACTTCCAACGAACCACAAGGACAGACCCGTGCTGTGTATGGTTTACCCTCAAATCTGCCCTGAAGTAAGGCAGAAGGGAGAACGTTAAATCTGGCGAGGGTAAAAGACGTATTTGGGTCTGAAGATCTGACAGATAGTTAGCTGGAGAGAAACCTCTCCCATGGTCCTTTATTGCTGGATGCTTGATCATTTCGCTCATGTGGCATTGTAGTTCTACGTCCCAGATACGCTGGCGAATTGTAGTCCTAGCTTTCTCGAAGCCTGTCGCTATCAGGGTCTGCTGTGGGATCCCCAAGCCTTTGAGCTTTTCCAGCAATGTAGCTTTCCATCTGGATTGGTAGGTATCTAATAAGGTTAAAGGTGCCAGCCCAACCGGGAAGAAAATAAGCTTTAGCCAATAATGGATCTTCAATATCCATATCCGAGTACTGATAGGAATTTGCATTCTAAGCTTGCCCTACAGCTCTCAGGTAGGAAAGTTCAGCACTTTCCTGCTATCACTGCAACTGGAATGTTGGGTGGGGTGAGGTCATTCTAACTCGCCTCCTGCTCCCCTCCTACCCATCCCTCTCCGCACCCCAGAGTTCTCCTTATATGGTGTTGTAATTAATAATTGCAACAGTTTGGAGACAGTCTGTCTGTCTTTCTGAGAGATTTGGGATAACCCAGTCTACTCTGTAGCAGTTTGTAACTTCAGCTTCAACCTGACCCAGAGAGGGCACAAATCACTCTGAATGTAGTGGTCAGCCCTAGAATAAAGCAGAGATAAACAATGGATGGAGTGAGATACCTTGGGGTATTTAACAGTCAGGCCAGGAGGGACATGTTTTGCTGACAACAGCACAGTTAAAGGATTGCCCAGGAATTAATGTAGGCAGGCGGTGCATTTTGCATACAATTCCATAAGGTAGAAATGGAATGCATACACAAAAAGCAGAGAACTTTCAAACTGACTTCATACTGCAAGACAGCCACAGGCACAGTTATGGTGCGGTTGTTTGGAACAAAAACCTTCAGAATAACAATAGAGGACAACGTTTTTGATTGATATAAATGGCTAGTTTTGGATTTCTTCCCATTTGAATATGCTCAAAGAATTCATGCCAGTTCTAGATTTACACTGAATTTTTGAAGGCAAACAATATTAAGGTAAAAGGAATGGTTTGGATTGTGAAAAGTTTTCACCCTTGCTTACTTGTTGCATAGGCTGGATGGAACTTCTGCTAGTGACTTCTTTCCCTAATCTGCTGCTTCAACAGCTTTTACAGCCTTCTTTCTGTGGAGATCCCAGGAAATCAGAGATTATGTAGGAAAACATCAGAACAACTTCTGATATGTTACTTCAACATCCCTCCCCAAAACACTGCGATTGGAGAGGCCTGGTAAAGCCATTTGGTTGTTAGAAGCTATGACTGTCCTTCATGAAAATACACCTTGCCTCTTACTCCCCACTGCCTGGTATTTCCCCCCTTTTTGGAGGGTTTGGGGAAGATTAAAAACGTGTCAGTTGCCCAGGAGAAACAACTGTAAACACACCTTTCTGAAGTGGGGCCATAGCTGTGGGAATAGCACTCTTTGCTCCAGAAATGCTTTGGTGAGGAGGTCAAAATACCTCCACTTCAGCTTGGCATTTGAACATTACGTAAGATAATAAGAAGAACCTGCTGGATCAGGCCAGTGACCCATCTAGTCTGGTATCCTGTTCTCGCAGTGGGCAACCAGATGCCCATGGGCCAAGCAGGACCAAGTTCAACAGCACTCTCCACTCAAGCAGTTTTCACTATCTGGTATTCAGAAGGATATAGCCTCCGATGGTGCAGGTCGGCTTCCTCCAAATTAGATGTACACCTTCAACTGAAGTGCGACATATCAAATATCTCCAGTTAGATCCATAGATGTTTGCACACCCAGTTTCTGTTTCTTCTGTGAAAACAGTGGCGGGATATAATTCAAGGGTGAGCTACTGTGGCTTTCTAGCTGTCGTAACAACAACAACCAACAAACAACAACAACAACAACAACAACAATTTATTATTTATACCCTGCCCATCAGGCTGGGTTTCCCCAGCCACTCCGGGCGACTTCCAACCAAATATTAAAAACAATACAGCATCAGACATTAAAAACTTCCCTAAACAGGGCCACCTTCAGTTGTCTTTTAAAAGTAAAATAGTTGTTTGTTGCCTTGACATCTGCTAGGAGGGCGTTCCACAGGACAGGCGCCACCACCAAGAAGGCCCTCTGCCTGGTTCCCTGTAACATCACTTCTCACAGCGAGGGAACCGCCAGAAGGCCCTCAGCGTTGGACCTCAGTGTTTGGACTGGATGATGGGGGTGGAGACACTCCTTCAGGTATACAGGACCGAGGACATGATTGCATTCAGTATGCCTCAAAATAATGAACCGAAAATGGAGCCAGAGAGTTGGCTCCAGGTATATGTGAGGCTCCAGGCAAGAGACCCGACCTTCTGCCCCCATTGCAAAAGACCTGCCTACCTATATCTGAAACAGTTTCATTAGCAAATATTGCCAATTGGCAAGATTAATTTCATAGCAGATACATCCAACACACAGGAAGTTATACAGTACAGTCGTACCTTGGTTCTTGGATGGAATCCGTTCCAGAAGTCCGTTTGACTTCCGAAAATGTTTGAAAACCAAGGCGCAGCTTCCAATTGGCTGCAGGAGATTCCTGCACTCAATCAGAAGCTGCAGAAGCTGTGTTGGACGTTCGGCTTCCAAAAAAACTTTGGAAACCGGAACACTCCTTTCTGGGTTTGCGGCGTTAGGGAGCCAAAACGTTTGAGTCACAAGGCGTTTGAAAACCAAGGTATGACTGTATGTGTCGGCCCTGGCATCATAGGATGTTAGTAAAAAAAGCCTGAATGAAGATTTTAAACATTTTGTAAATGCCAGTCCGTTCTGTAACTGCTATAACAGATTGGACGCCACAATATGAATCTACAACATAGGATTTTAAAATAGTCATGGCCCTTTTAAATAATTACATGTACTCCAGCGTAAGGCCTACCAGTACAATAGAATCTCAGTGTTAAACAGCCAAACTTTGTTTCCTAGTGCCTATGTTTAATTAAATCAGCCTGCGAGCATCGCAGAAAACTTGCCTTTTATGTTTAGAAGATGGTCCAGTGTGTGTATACCACATGGGACCCTGTGTGTGGTCCTTTTCTGGTCCGAAAACAATGTTCTTCTCATGTCCCCCTATTTTTTTCCTTAGGATAATTTGCAAGTTGGCTGGGTAAAAAAACATTATTTGCTTGTAGTTTCACAATGAGAAAGAATAGCATCCTGTTCTGTGAGTTGTGGATGCTGCACAGTTCCAACTGTAAATGTAATAAAGTTATTGTGACACATCCCACCATCTCTGCACGAAGGGGCTTGGATCTAGAAGAGTCAATAAAACCAGACCCAGGCTGGAATCTGCTGCTTCTCAACTGGCAATGGAGATGGGCTGTTCTGGTTCCATTCAGCACACCTTGAACAGGAAAGCTGACCACAACCCCCCTCCCGGGTTTGTTTTTTTAGAGCACAAAAAGGACTTCCATCTCAGAATGGGGTGCAGATCTGTCATTTTCAGTTCCTCTCTACTTTTTTTTTTAAAGTTTTTTTTAAGTAATAACTTAATTCGTTCTGGAGGTCCGTTCTGAACCTGAAACTGTTCTTAACCTGAAGCACCACTTTAGCTAATGGGGCCTCCCGCTGCCGCCACACAATTTCTGTTCTCATCCTGAAGCAAAGTTCTTAACCTGAGGTACTATTTCTGGGTTAACATAGTCTGTAACCTGAAGCGTCTGTAACCTGAAGCGTATGTAACCCAAGGTACCACAGATGTCTTCTAAAGGCTGAATTTCTCTGAATGTACACATTTTTGCAATTTCCCCTAAGGTGACACATTTTTAATGCTATTTTCATCTTTCCCCCCATCCTTGCTGCCATTGTTCAGTGGCACACATAGTGAAAGAAAGTTGATGTTTCGCCCAAGACCCTAGAGAGAGCTGCTGCTGTCAGTTAGAGTAGACAATATTGTGCCAAGTAGACAAAGAGTGTGACCTGGAATAAGGCAAGTTCCCACGGAACAAGGAGACTGTGAAGCAGGGGTCAGCAACTTTTTTTCAGCCGTGGGCCGGTCCACCGTCCCTCAGACCATGTGGTGGGCCGGACTATATTTTTTGGGGGGAAATGAACAAATTCCTATGCCCCACAAATAACCCAGAGATGCATTTCAAATAAAAGGACACATTCTACTCTTGTAAAATCACGCTGATTCCCGGACCGTCTGCGGGCCAGATTGAGAAGGCGATTGGGCCACATCCGGCCCACGGGCCTTAGGTTGCATACCCTTGCTGTGAAGCATCTGGCAGGCTGCTATGCTGCTGGTGGGGCTTTCAGGCTTAGTGGTTGTATGTTCTGCATACCTGTTGTATATAAAATGAGTGCAAATGCAGAATTTATTTTGGGGCATGTTACAAATGATGAGAGGGACGCGGGTGGCGCTGTGGGTTAAACCACAGAGCCTAGGACTATCCGATCAGAAGGTCAGCGGTTCGAATCCCCGCAACAGGGTGAGCTCCCGTTGCTCAGTCCCTGCTCCTGCCAACCTAGCAGTTTGAAAGCACATCAAAGTGCAAGTAGATAAATAGGTACCGCTCTGGCGGGAAGGTAAACGGCGTTTCTGTGTGCTGCTCTGGTTCATTAGAAGCGGCTTAGTCATGCTGGCCACATGACCTGGAAGCTGTACGCCGGCTCCCTAGGTCAATAAAGCGAGATGAGCGCTGCAACCCCAGAGTTGGCCACGACTGGACCTAATGGTCAGGGGTCCCTTTACCCTTTACCTTACAAATGATGATTGTGGCTTTGCGTGTCTGCAAGGTCTTTGATGCCCAGTGCACTTCTGAATACTGCTACTACTATAAAAAGCAGCTGGATTGCTCACAAATATTACTGTGTCCTGTTTGTGACTGAGGCTCATGGAGGAGCCATTGATCAAAGAAGGGAGAGTGGTTGTGGTTGCAGAGAATGTTCGCAGAGCAGGACAGACAGAGGACAAAGGCCAGGTCAAGAGGTAACTTAAAAAGATAATCAGAAATGTTTTCCTTTCCTCCTCGAGGCCACAAGTTCCATCCTGACTGGTGATGAGATCCACGTATTATGTATCTGAGTCCGGCATCAGGAGGATAGGTGTTTAATAGCAGCCCTGCTATTCAACCCACTTCCCCGCGGACTAACATTATGTTTGAGGCCACCCTGGCTTTATTGACCTTGAAACCACTCCAGGGCCAGAAACGGACCGGGTAGTCACAACAAGAATAAATCTTCTTTCCTTTGTGTGTGTCTGTGTGCACGTGAGCACACAATGTGTATTCTCAGATGTCATCTTTTAGGATAATCCCCCTAAGGTGGTGCCTCGAAAATTGGGCATGTTCATCAATGCTTGCACTCCAGGGTGGTCAAACTATAATTGAAAGTTTCACCAGCTTCACTGCTGATGGCCAGGAACAGAAAAGTTCCCATAATTACAAGAGGCTGTTCCTCTAATCCAAGGTTAATAAATGTTAGATAAAAGATAAATAAACTTCCCACAAGCATTTCCTGGAGCCATGGATGCTGTATGCTTTCATCTTCTTTAACTACCCTTCTTTTGACGGCAGAGCAAAATGAGGATGATCAGGAGGGTGGGATGGGGGGGGGAGAAACTTGACATCTCATTTCAATTTTGGGTTTACGAATCATCAAATGCCTTTGAAATGTCTTTTCAAACAAATGAAGGCATTTTATTTACATTTTGTCTCAAGTAACCAAGTAATTTATGCCTCTCGGTTCACAGTCTATCTTGTATTGATTTCCCTGGATTTTATAATTCACTTTATCTTTGTAGAAGAAGAAAATAAAAGCCTTGCAGAAACGTAAGCTGTTTTTCTTTTCTATAAAATTCATACAGTAAGTGACATTTGCTTTCTCTTTTTTTTGCTGGGTATTGCAATATAGTGTCTTACACTTTAGCATGGTTTATATGAGATGCCCTATAGACCTCCTGTGATGAATCAACACATAGAAATGGCCATACTTCATTCATCCTGGACCATTTATTATTCATGGTATACAAGGGAGGAAAGCTCATATTTTGTTTGATGACCTCATTCATTTTGATATTCATTTGTTTGCTTTTCATTCATTTTCATAACTGATCCAGAACTAGTTTGTCATTTTTGCTATTTCAGTTTGTTTCCATTTCTCATTGATTTCAGTGGAAGACCCGGACGGTCTTCTGCTGCTTGTATCGTCAAGAGTTTTTCATCCAAATGTCACAATTTTTTCAGGCCCTTTCAAGACATTGGATTTCAGATAGTTAAGACGATTTACAACAGCACACATTCCTATAAACTTTATGTTAACTTGTGGGTGAACATATCAGACGACACAGCGATTCTTCAAACAGCTCTTGTTTATTCACAGGCCAGAACAGAAATGAACTGAAGGGTTCAGCCAGCCTGCTTATACTGTATAGAGCTCCCGTACAACGCAACTGTAACAACTTTCTATTAACTATCCAATCACTGAACGTCACTTTCAATCCCTTATTTGCATATGTGGACTTGAGTGAAAACTATCTACAGTATCCCCTTGCTGGCCCAGGGTGAGAACTTCAGTACATAACATTTTACATTGATTTCGATGGGAGATCCAGCTGCTATGCTCCTGTCTGTAACATTTGAGCTTTTCCTCCCAATGGCATTTCATTTTCAGGCATCTGACTACCCTCTAAAGTGGTGTCTCCCAAATTGCCAGTAAAATGAGAACCCAGCATAAGAGAGGACACCAACAATGTTGTTGGAATCTGTGTATAGTACTGAACACTTGTCTCTTCTTGGACGTATGGAGCTTACTCATTTAACTTACATAAGTTGAGCCTACTAGATCAGGCTAATGGGCTATTTAGTCCAATATCCTGTTCTTAACTTGGATGGCTTTAGAAGGAGATTAGGTAAATGACTGGCAGATAAAGTTATCCATGGCTACTAGTCCTATGAGTTATCTGCAGACTGCAGAGTCAGAGACGCTCTACTTCCAAGTTGCTGGGGAAGAACAGCATATCATGATTTTTGGGCATCTGGTTGGCTGCTGTGAGAAACAATATGTTGAACTAGAAAGACCTTTGGTTTGATGTGGCAGGACTTTTTATGTTCTGATACATATTTTTAAAGCATTTTTAAAAGATCCAGTTAGAACCAGACAACGCCTGAAATAAGACATTCCTTGTCAAAGCAGACAGTATTGTGTGTACAGTTAGTTGTATTGCACAATATCTCTCAATTTAAGCGGGGTATGAAAAACCCCATTAACTCAAAGATGTGGCAACAAGGCTTTGGAACTTTGCTTCCAAAGTTTCTTCACTTCCTTCTTTACAAATCTCATCTACATTTTAAAAAGCCTGTGAGGTAGTATTTTTTCAAACAAAAATGTAAGAAAATGGCAAATATCTTATTGGTTCCAACACATGTGTGGCACTTACTGTAATAACTTCATGGTGAGTACTGGCACCATTTTAACTAAAAAAAGAAAGAAAGAGAAGAGTTTGGATTTGATATCCCGCTTTATCACTACCCTAAGGAGTCTCAAAGCGGCTCACAACCTCCTTTCCCTTCCTCCTCCTACAACAAACACTCTGTGAGGTGAGTGAGACTGAGAGACTTCAGAGAAGTGTGAGTAGCCCAAGGTCACCCAGCAGCTGCATGTGGAGGAGCAGGGAATCAAACCCAGTTCACCAGATTACGAGTCCACCACTCTTAACCACTACACCACAGTGGCTCTGCTGAGGACAAACGTGTTTATGCCACACAGCCTGCCCTGCTCCTCTCAGCTAGCTTTTAAGCAGCATCGTAGCATCGGTTGCTGACACCTGGGACCGGCGCACAACTCACCAGCCCTCACCGCAAACGCTGCCGGAGCGGCCCCACCTGCATGTCGGCCATGCAGGTGGGAGGCTGGTCTGCCAAAACAGCCCTTGGCAGGGGGAAAGGAGACCAGGTCAGGCTGGGGATGCTTGGATGGGGGTGCCTGGTTTGCACCCCTCAAAAATTGTTCGATTGGAACCACGGCCCCCCCTGACACCCCCATGCTACACCCCTGCCTGTAGGTGCACTGGAGTAAGCTGTACCATTGCGTAGGTTAAAGTGCCAATGGCCACTGAAACTGGTTTCTGTATGTGCAGGTGAAGGGGCTCAATAAGAGGGACTTTGAAGGGTCCGGGGGTGGTGGAGAAATGGGAAGAATTTCCCCCAGCCATTCTGAAAACAGGGCATTGCTTGTGGGCTTCTTTCGCTCTACCACAACACATGTCTAACTAATCAAAGGCAGGATTGTTTGGGGTGTTTTCCATTGTAGTTTTCATTGTTGGTATTTATTATTTACCTTCCATTCCCCCCCCCCCCAAGGTCTTTAGAGATCCAAGTCCTAACTAGATCAGTCTTTACAGATATTTCGCCAAAGTGCTTCCATCTGATTTCCCCAACAATAGCAGGAATGGCTACAATTTATTCTGGCACAACCTACTGATTCTCCCAGCTTCACAAGTCAGGCATAGATGATAACAAATGGAGTGATGGGCTGTGTAATAAGAACTCCAAGCGGACTAGAAAAACAGAGGTAACTGAATACTTCAAATTTTACATCCTTCGTGTTGTTTGGATAAGAATAAAGTGAAAAGCCCATAGTTCTAATTGGCATTTGTCCATGGAAATAAACCACCAAGAAGTTTGGCACAATTCTGAATGGTTTTTTTAAAAAAACAAAAAAACACAAACCAAGAGTGGAGGCCTAGCTGTGGTCCGAATCTCAAATGCATTAGTAGATCTGTGTAAAAAAGTCTATACCATAAACTGACACAAAGAGGGTATACTGTCCTTACTCACTTGCGGGATCATCACCTTGCCGTGGTGAGTGGGCCTTCGTGTTCCTAAGATCCTTGTGAGTAAACCCATTGGGAATCTTGTACTTCCAGTAGGGTCACCCAGGGAAGTAAGGAGCTAGACAAAGAATGATCCAGAAGTCCTCAATGCAGAAATGTAGGAAGGTCAGGTGGTACCCGGTGCGGAAAATTTCTTGTCACCCCCCCATTGATTTTTATTTTTTTTACCTGCAAAAATGGTTTTACGTTATTTCATATTTTCTAACAAAGGAATGTGGATTCTGAGCCTCTGATAACAAGCAGGTGACTATGGACAGATACTTACCGTATTTTTCGCCCTATAGGACACACTTTTTCCCCTCCAAAAATGAAGGGGAAATCTGTGTGCATCCTATGGGGCGAATGCAGGCTTTCGCTGAAGCTTGGAGAGCGAGAGGGGCCAGTGCGCACTGATCCCTCGCTCTCCAGGCTTCAGGAAGCTATCAGCAAGCCTGGGGAGCCCGCGGGAGTTCCAGCAGGGCTCCCTAGGCTGCGGATAGCATGCTGCCCGGACTGTGAAATCTGCAAGCCCCTAATCATGAACCGGCACATCAATGTCGACATGCAGAGGGCCGGGAGGCCAATTGGCTAGCCCCGGCTGGGTGTTCCCTTCCAGCCGTCCCGCTGCAAAGACCATCACCTGTGCTCTGACATAAATCAGCGACCCGGGCTTTGAAGCCAGGGCACACAATCAGCAGATCGAACTGCGCACACAGAATAAGCGTGAGGCTTGTGGAAGCATACTACAACTACAGATTTATTAATCATAAATCAGGACAAAGAAACATGTCGTCTCTCTCTCATGTCGTCTCAGAGAGAACAGCGAAAAGCAAAAGCTATACACAACGGAAGTTCCCAGCAAGCTGTGCTGGAATGTAAACAGACATGTGACACGCAACAATTCCACACGTCTGCTCCTTAAGGTAGAATGGAAATGTCAGCAGTCAAATCACTGTGTGCCATAGATTTGGAGATGGGTTGATTTTCATTGCCTACCACCCAATGACGTCTTGCTCTGTTCCTTAGTCAGGCCTGCTTCTACCATCAAGGCAGAGTGAAGCAGCTGTCTCAGGCTGTAGATGCAAAGAGGTTGTGAGCAGCAGTGAAGGGCCAGAGAACATGGCCATGTGTGCCACACAGCCTGCCTTGCCCCCCCCCCAGCTAGCCTGGTGCCCTCAGGTGCAGTGTAGGTCAAATGTTTTGTCGCCAGCATTGAATCAAGGTTGAACGACCAGCTCAGCTGCCTTGTGCACAGTGAAATGTCCCCTTCCTCTCCTCCCACGGAAATGGGTGACTCTCCAGAGCAAATCTGGCAAGGCCCAAGAAGCTGTCAGGAGACGAGGAAGGGGAAGTCCCATTGCACGGCTGGGTGGACTCCGTTAGATATCACTCCCTGGCGCTGCAGCAATACTGAAGCTCAGTAAGTGTAGATCGTCTTGCAAGGGAGACCACTGGGAGCCTCAGATAAGATCAGGTTGTAAGTAGGACAAGTATTTTTTTTTGAAAAGTGTTCTGCCCCCATTTTGAAGTAGAGCATCCTCATTCTTTGGGAATTCTTTAGGGAAGCTTTTAATGTTTAATAGATTATTGTATTTTAATATTCTGTTGGAAGCCGCCCAGAGTGGCTGGGGAAACCCAGCCAGATGGGCGGGGTATGAATAATAAATTATTATTATTAATTATTATTATATTATTATATTATTCTTGGAAGCTGTCCTGCTCTGCTGTCAGGTATCCCTCCCTGCCTCTCACATTTGAGTGCTCCCCCTTGTGGTGTTGTCTAGAATCCATACGCAACATTTGCTGGAACTTCTGCATTTTACAACCAGGCAGCCTATTAGGACAGCAACTCATTTTATTCCACAGGGATGCAATGTGTAGACTGTGGCTCTTCTTATTTGGCGATCACTCATAGCCGAGTAAGATTGTCTTCCATAAACATGGTTTTAACAATGAGTCTGTAAGTGACTGTGGAGGCCAATTCTGGAACCACACGTCCTTCCACAGTGGGGACATTGGTTTCCGGGCAGGAGTTGATCATGGTGAGGGTTTGCCAAGCGTGCCTTCCTCTTAGCACGTTTCTCCCTTGCGTCCTGAGTTTGAGTGTCTTCAAAGCCCACGACACCTTCAGTAAAGGCTGTTCTCCAATGTGGCTAGACCCTGCATGAAAACAATGGTTTGCGCCGCCTTCTGTCCCCTTGTCTTTTGAGGACTTTCTCGCACGGAGGGCTCATCCACACTGCTGTTTGACCTGCTGCTTTGCCCTGGGGAAACCCATAATTTAACACTGAATCGACATAAACAGCAACCAGGTTTTCCAGGGACAAGCAGCAACACAATGGCAAAACTGCTCAGGACAAGTGTAAAACCGCTCAGACCCGTGCAGAAGTGTGGATGAGCTCTGAGTCCTGCTGTGTCCAGTCCCCACACTGTCACTTCCATTGACTCTCCCTCCAACTCATGAGCCCATATACAAATACCCCTTTGCTCACCTCCCAACAATTTTTGAACATGTTTGCTGAGCAAAGAGCTGAGGAATTAACAAAATTAGCTACAGTGCATTTTTTGCACATGGAAACTGGTGAGAATATAACAGAAATATTATGTCTGCACTGTTTAATAGCTCGATGATGTTCTGAAAGGAGCTATAAGAATACGACATGGCACACTGGGGTTTTCTAAAATGGAAAATACAAAGAAGTGAATAAATGTAGCTTATCCAATATAGACTAAAAACAGATTTCATCACAGGCCCAGCTATGGGCAAAACGAGAGAGAGCCAGAAAGTCGATGATTAAAAAAAAAAAGACAGAGTTCTCATTAACACCATTGAACTTGCAGGTATGGCTAGCCAAAAGAAAGCCTAATTTACACATTTTTATTGGACAAAAGTTCTGTTTCACCATTAGTTTTGCTGATGAGTTATAACTGAATTTCCAGCACAAATAAGGAGTAAAGCAATCTGCAACAAAGTAAACCACATGAATTGTGAAAAAACAGCAGGGGAAATAGATAGATAAACATGTCAGGAAATCTGAAGGAAGAAACCAGCCCAGAAAGCCAGTTTCTAATTGCATGGAAGGCATTTCAAGATAATCGAAGCACTGGCTTTGACATCTGTTTAAATTAACAGATTATAAACAGAAAATATTTACAAGAGGTTCAAGTCAGTTGGCATTTTTTGAAGGCAAGGGATTGGCTTTGATGACTTAGAAATTAGAGATGTTTAAACCTCACATGCTAGATGACACAGATGCCAAAGAGGAAGGGACCACCTTCAAGTCACTGTGTGATTCCACTGAACTCACTTGCACCACACACTCCTCACATCATTGCCCCCACGTCCAATGTTGCAGCTAAAGGCCCCTCCAGACTGGTGTTTTATTGCCCATGTTTTCTGCAACATGTTATTGACACAATGATAGTGCATTCATGTTGGATTTATTCTGTTTTCTTAGTTGTTCTGTGATGCTTCCCCAATGCTTCCCCGTTATTGCTACCCAGAGAGGCTAATAGTGCAACAAAAGCACGAGAATCCTCTGCCCCGACAACACTTGTGGTATAGAAAGTTCCATCATATCAGTCAGGTTACCAGATGTCCCCGGTTCCCGGGGACAGTCCCCGGATTTACAAATAAGTCCACATACAAAATCAGTTGAAGTTGAAAAGTGTCCCCGGACTCACTGAAAAAAATCTGGTAACCTTAAGTTACAGGAAATGCACTGATTGGAAATGAAGCAATTACAGTGGTACCTCGAGTTACAAACGCCTCAGGTTACAAACGCTTCAGGTTTCAACTCTGCTAACCTGGAAGAGTTATCCCGAGTTGTGGCGATCACACAGGGTCCCCGGACGTTTCACCGTCTATTGATCCCTGTGCCACCACTTTATTTCTCGCTGCCACCACCCAGGCTCTACCTGGGACAATACTGAGTCCAGTCAGGGTTAAATTGGAACATAAACTTTTGTTTATTTATTGCAGTTTAACAAGCAAGTGGTTTCATAAATGGTATCGGTCAGTTACATTCATGGGGTGCCTATCCAGACCTATAACTTCCGCTACCTGCTCTCACTCACTAAACCACCTCTCAGATATTTACTCGTCTTCCTAGCTCCTAACTGTTCCTGACTCAGCTTATTTCGCTACACTAACTCAACCTACCCACAGACTCTATCCCAATTCACTCCCACTCCAACCAACCACCCAACTCCCAACAAACTCCCCCTTTCACCCCTCCCAGAGCTGGTTTTATAGTCCCTCTGACTCCACCCCCCTGGGTTCTGATTGGGTAACTTGTTTAACTATTTCACCTCCAGCACTCTCATATGTTAATGCCACACGAGTTGAGAACTTTGCCTCAGGATGAGAACGGAAATTGTGTGTTAGCGGCGCAGTGTCAGCAAGAGGCCCCATTAGCGAAAGCACGCCTCTAGTTAAGAACAGATTCAGGTTAAGAATGGACCTCCGGAACGAATTAAGTTCGTAACTAGAGGTACCACTGTATTAAATGTTCTGCTAAGAGGGAATCCCCAAACTGCTGCTTTTCCCCATAATTGCTCTTCACAGGTAAAGTATTCATAACCTTAGGACCATCCTCTGTATTTGACAGAGGTGGTGCTAGCGGTAGGCAGAAGATTGCTCCCAGGATGCTAGCCCATTTCAAAGTTCCTACTATAAAACAAGGCATCCTATCAACTAAGCTAAATTGACTAAACTGACTAAAATACTAATCTACCAATTAAACTTTAAAACAAATATAACTATATATACCCTGTATACCTGAAGGAACGTCGCCATCCCCATTGTTCAGCCTTGACACTGAAACCCAGCTCTGAGGGACAGCCTTCTGGTGGTTCCCTCATTGTGAGATGTCTTTTTTAAAATAATTTTTATTGATTTTTCCATGTATACTTCTTCTAACAATATATCTTTAGCAATTTTTCATATTTCGACCCTTCTCCCCTGGACTTCCCCCATATTCCTATTTTGTTTTATTTCCATATTGTTCACCCTGTGTGTTGCTTCCCCCAAATTTTCTCAATACGTATAGTCTTATTTTTTGTTGTATACAGTTGTGATTGTTTACTCAAACCCTCCCAATGAGTCCATTTCTTTATGTTGCCTCTTCATATATGTTGTAAATGGTTCCCATTCTCTTTTAAAGTCTTTGTTGTCCTTTTCATGTAATTTTTCTGTTAGTTTTGCCAGTTCTGCATATTCCATAAGTTTCCCTTGCCATTGTTCTTTCGTTAGTATTTCTTCTGTCTTCCAAGTTTGTGCTAATGCAATTCTTGCCGCTGTTGTTGCATACATAAATAATTTCCAATTTTCTTTTTTTACATCTTGGTCTAAAATTCCTAGAAAAAATGCTTCTGGTTTCTTAACAAAGGTCTTTTTAAACATTTTTTTCAATTCATTATATATCATTTCCAAATAATTTCTAATCTTTTTGCATTCCCCCCCTCATTGTGAGATTTCAAGATGACATAACCTTTAGAAGATATCTGCAGCCCTGTCTAGGGTAGTTTTTAATGTTCAACGTTTTATTGTGCTTTTATATTTTGCTAGAAGCTACCTAGTCAGATGGGCTGCATATAAACAATAAAGTTGTTGTTATTATTAGCTAAGCAATTAAAAACAACAACAACATAAATCAATAATAGAACAAACTCAGAATAAAATTATTTGGGTCCCAATGTATCACAAACACTGAATGGGCACCCTTCAACGACTGCCTCCGGCTTCTGAAAGTTAGCTAAGCAATTAAAAACAAAAGTGAGAGGCAGAGGTGAAAGTAAAAGACAAAGTGTGTCCATTTCACAGAGAACAATATAGTTAAATTACATGTATTGCATGGTGATTTATCTGCCTGGGTTTAATTGTAGTAATCCTGTACCAAAAAGTAATATTCAGAACCCTTTAAACCTGCATTATCTGCCACTGTATACATGCATGTGTGTAAATACTATAAATTGTGACACCCTTCATTTAATATTAGGCTTTTAAACTCTTTCCCCTTTTTATATCACAAACTTAGTATTTAACTAGGTAATGGGATTTATGATTTTGTTTATATCAGTTGTCTTGGCAACCCACTATAAAAGCTCGGTCGCCTGGCAACTTGGCATTGTGGCGCTGCAATGGAGGATGGATTTTTTTGTCTCTCTGAAGGGAGGGCTTAAGGAATAATGAAAACTTCTGCTAATACTGCTCTTGAATACACTTATTTCCAAGGCCACTCAAATATTTCTTCAGCAAAGGCTAATGCACTTTCCTTCAAAAGATGCACTATAAAATGTTTCTCAAAGATTATCCTTTGAGATAATCAGAGGAGTGTCAGAGGAGAGAAGAAGCAGCTTAAGTGCTTCTTATTCTCTATGCACAGTTGCAAAATAAAGTGTAGCGTTAACTATGGGACAGCTCTCATAAAGCGGGTCTTTTATTTACTGGCACTTTCTGTATTCATTAACAAATCAGCTACTGTACACCCTAAACTTTCTATGATCTCAGGAAGCCAGGATTGCTTTATTCAAAAAGTGTATTTGTTCTGGTTTCCTTTTAAACTTTATAAAGCTTTTCTCCTTCCTCCTTTGGTACCCTGGTGGCACTAGGGAAAAATAAATATATATTTGGGTGGGCAAAGAGGGAGCAAAGCAGCAGATTTTGAGAGGGCAAACTCTACTTCACAAACTAAACATTCCCATTAAAAACATTTTTAATAGTCACGATGCTCTGATCCTAAATGTATTTATGCAGACATGATGTAAATCTTATGGAAGATTTATATCCCATACTTACCATTACAATCTTATATTAAAAGTCTAATGTTCAGATTCTGTTCTTTTTTAAAAAGAAAAAAATAAACAAAGTGTGCTCAGAAGGTGATGCTAAAAATGTAAGTCTTTTTTCCCGAATAGTTGTGCCAAATTTAGAATGTGGTGCCAAACTGAGTCCACATGTTTTGATCTGGGCTAGTGTCTGTCTTAGATTCACGTTGAGGAGGGGGCCTTCCCCTTGATGGCCCTAATCTCCCCTTGTCTATTATTATTAATAATATTATTATTATTACTACTACTATAATTATTACTATTGCGACTGTTATCATCATACAAATTTATAGACCACTTCACAGCATAAAGTAATTGAAACAGTGTTAAATATAAAACAGTAAAACAAAAGCAAAAAAGTTCTAAAATCAATAAAACAACTTCTTCAGATCTAAACTTGATAAACAACACATCTCAGGGAAACCCTTCCTAAACAAAAAAATGTCTTCTGTAGAAACATCAACATCATGACATGAGGCACCTGCCTAAATTCAGCTGGAAATTGTTTCCAGATTTTACCCACACCTTAGTCGTGACAAAGAAATTGGAAAAACTTAACTGTTCGCATTCCTTACTAGTGATACCTCCAGGAAGGTGAAATGCGTGACATTTCTAAGCCAATCCAGAATGGCATGGAAAATTCCTTCTTGGCCCTTAAGCAAGCCAGTGACTGTCAATGGACCAGGTTTGTTGTTGTTGTTTAGTCGTTTAGTCGTCTCCGACTCTTCGTGACCCCATGGACCAGAGCACGCCAGGCTCTCCTGCCTTCCACTGCCTCCCGCAGTTTGGTCAAACTCATGTTTGTAGCTTCGAGAACACTGTCCCACCATCTCGTCCTCTGTCGTCCCCTTCTCCTTGTGCCCTCAATCTTTCCCCAAATCAGGGTCTTTCCCAGGGAGTCTTTTCTTCTCATGAGGTGGCCTGGACCAGGTAGAAAGGGCCTTTTATAGTATCCTGCAAATCTTATGAGACCCCAAGATCTTGTGATACTGCCTCCTCAAATCTTGTGAGACCCAAGTTTTTGGGGAACCCCCTAAAACAAATTTAGGGGGCCAGAGAGGTAGGAGAGGGGGAGAACGTTTCGTTATGCAAGCAGAAATCATTGTGCTGATGGAACATTCAGGTAGTGCAGGCATAGGCAAATTCAGCCCTCCTGATGTTTTGAGACTGCAATTCCCATCATCCCTGACCACTGGTCCTGTGAGCTAGGGATGATGGGAGTTGTAGTCCCAAAACATCTGGAGGGCCGAGTTTGCCTATGCCTGAGGTAGTGCTATTTTGGAGGCAACCCACTGCTGGGTCATTCCTACCCATTGGCCATACTGGCACGGGCAATGGCATCCATATTCAGCTCTTCTATGGGCAGAGTTGCAGGACTATAAGGCCCTGGTATCTCCAGACCTTCTTCCTTCGAGTTGGTGTCCTAGTGGTGGTATTCTGTAATTTGCTGAGTGTTTATATATATATTTGTAGATATACCCATATGTATATTTGTAGATATACTTACAGTGGTACCTCGGGTTACAGACACTTCAAGTTACAGACGCTTCAGGTTACAGATTCCGCTAACCCAGAAATAGTACCTTGGGTTAAGAACTTTGCTTCAGGATGAGAACAGAAATCGTGCTACGGTGGAACGGCAGCAGCAGGAGGCCCCATTAGCTAAAGTGGTACCTCAGTTTAAGAACAGTTTCAGGTTAAGAACAGACCTCCAGAACGAATTAAGTTCTTAACCCGAGGTACCACTGTACTATATAGTCCTGTCCTTTGGTATGCAACAGTGGTATAGCAGGGTGGGCAGGTGGGGAGGGAGCGGTGGCAGTGATTACAGGTTGCTCTGGGTGCAAAATTTCAACACCTGTTGCAGCCTCAGTAACGGTTGTGCGCTTCCGTCACTGGGCTCCATTGAAAATGGCTTCACCTTGCAAACCAGGAAGTGACCTCTCCAGACAACAGAACTACTCTTATTTTCTTATATTTGCGGCTGTGATCTCCTGGGTGACGCATTGAATCCGCATGTGTACTCTGTCGGTTTCCCTCCCTCTCACCTCCATGCGGCCCCGGGCACTGGCAACCCACGTTACGTCACTGGTATCAAGTAGTCTACTTGGCTTCCACAGAATATGGGCTGTGTAGCCGGAATTTGTTTATATCCTCTAGGTGGTCTTAGATTAAGTGTATCATGAAATAATCATTCAGGAACATTCTTTTCCAGGAAAACAACTATGAATGCTGTCTCTGTCTCTCCCCCACCCCCAATATTACTTTCATATTCCGAGTAGGAGGATTTTTAAAAACCTGATTTATAATTGCTCTATTCAATCATTTGTTTTAAATTTGTTTTCTACAAAACAAAAGTAAAGCAGATGTCAAAATGATTCCAGTTTCTCTTTTTAAAGCAGGGTATCAAAGCAGAGGAGAAGCCTGTCGAAGCTAGCTGCATCTTGTGATATTTTATGGCTGAAGTCATAAAATAGGATATTTCATTCTCCCTAATATTTAACAGCATTTACATCAATTTTATGAAGGTAGGAGCATGTCAAACTATTTGACAATTCACAAAGCCGTTCCTTAAAAAAAATGAAAATGAAAATGTTGCCCGTTCTCTAGAGTCTGGCTAAAGGAGTCTGGGTGGGAGGAAGAGTGGGAGAGAAATTGAATAAATTTAATAAACAAATGGAAAATTAATATCAAGATAATGCAATAAATTGCATATATCATAAATAATCACAGCAACCCAACTCCCCTTGTGCCATGCCCAACAGATCTTTCCTATGTGTTGTAAGCTTTTCAATTATGTGTTTTAGGCATTAGTGTAGATGGTTTTTAGTTTTAACACTACATGAAAGCACTAGGAATGTCCTTGGCTGTTTCAAGGATTTTTTAAAAAGTATAGTATGTTTTAGGGACGCGGGTGGCGCTGTGGGTTAAACCACAGAGCCTAGGACTTGCCAATCAGAAGGTTGGTGGATCGAATCCCCGTGACGGGGTGAGCTCCCGTTGCTCGGTCCCTGCTCCTGCCAACCTAGCAGTTCGAAAGCACGCCAAAGTGCAAGTAGATAAATAGGTACCGCTCAGGCAGGAAGGTAAACAGTGTTTCTGTGTGCTGCTCTGGTTCACCAGAAGCGGCTTAGTCCTGCTGGCCACATGACCCGGAAGCTGTACGCCGGTTCCCTCGGCCAGTAAAGCGAGATGAGCGCCGCAACCCCAGAGTCAGTCACGACTGGACCTAATGATCAGGGGTCCCTTTACCTTTACTTATAGTATGTTTTGACTTGTATCTATGCATCAAAGTTTTATAACCATTTTACAGAGTCTGAAACATCTCGGAGGCACCAAGTCACATTTGAAGTGGAATCCTGCATTTTCATACAGAAGTAAGCCCTGTTATGTTTAATGGAAGTTTCTTTTTCCAGGTAAGTGTAGGATTGCAGTTTCAGTCGCTTGGCTTGGCTTGCATTTTATATTGCCCATTGCCTTGGCTTGTTCTAAAAAAAAGAGCTGTCAATAAGCCCATACCTACTTTCAGTGAGTTCAGAGAGTGAGAGTGATCTCTCTCTCTGGTTATTATTTTATCATTTGTTTGTACGTTTTAAGACGTTGCAGCACATTCTGAACTGAGTGCTAAACCTTGAAAGCCGAATGAAGATGTCAATGGAAGACAAACGGCTGTCCTCCAAGTCCCTGGCTTAGGAGCTGTTGACATTCTGATTCAGCAGACTGGTTTTTGAACTTTCCTGCATTTAAAAAGTAGGCTTGTGGCTCAGTGGGGTGGCTGCTGAATCAGAAAGACAGCAACCCCCCCCCCCCCACCAAAAAACAACAACCATGTGTATGAGAAGTTTCACTGGAATGCACCCATTGTAAATATAAGTTTAGTCTTAAGTTGCATGGCTCCATCATAAACTTGCTGGCTCATAAAATCTTCATGAAGCATGCTTGCTTCTTATCCTCTTCCCTTGGAGGACTGGTAGAAAATACGTATTCTGTTGGTTCTCTGTATTAGTTTATCCTGGGATGAACACAATCTGTTAAACCACCTCTTTTCTGGATTTAGATAGCATTTTATGCCCCTGAACTTTCAAACAGCTTTTATCTCCAACGCTGATGCAGAAACCTTTAGTATATTGTAAATCAGACTTTTATAAGGAGCATAAACAATGCCTTTTCAGCTTCAGCTTCTGTGACCTACAGAGCCATTTTTATCCTATTTTTAATTCACCTTTCCTTAATCAGTTATGGGATTTGATTGATTGCTTCAGTGAAACAAAATGAGATTTCTGAATCCTTTGGTACCTTAGAGGGATGGGGAGAGATCCTAGTAAAGTGAAATCCACAACTGACTTCTTCTTTACAGTTTACAAACTGTTTTAAATCTCTCTCTCTCTCTCCTCCCCCATACACACCCACACCCACACACCTATAGATTGACCTAACAAATGAGCCCTGAATTATTATTATTTTGCTGCCAGTTAACTCCTAAGTCAAGTATTTTCATTTCCCTGTGAAACTTGAACTATTCAACAGCATAATATACCAATGGAGTCAAAGACTATATGAAAGAAAAGTGTGCTTTAGAAAAATGGAAATTTTACTTAGATTTATATTGTGATTATTTATTTTTTTAAGAAAAACACTTCTCCTCAAGCAGCCTCATTTAAAGACAAGTGGTGAGTATGATATATTTGAGGCTATAAATGCCTTCAGGAATGGGGAGCCTGCAGGCTTCCAGGTGTTGTTGGACCCCAACCAGATGGGTGAATTTGGGAACTGTAGTTTGATAAGTGTGCTGGGAACTGTAACTCTGTGAGGGGTAATCAGATGATATGCACCCAGTGGGATCCATAGTGCCGCACACGGTGCCCTGGTTGCATGTGGGAGCTTTTCACCTCCTCATTCCAGTCATAGCCCCCTGCACTCCCTAAAAATGCACGGGACCCCCAACAGTAACCCTCTATGAGGTGTAAAAGGCAACCGCTGGGAAGAAATACTGTTCCCATGTGTTAATGGAAGCGGTTCTTGTGTTAGAACCAGGCCAAGGTCACCTGCTAAACGTCTGTACGTCAGTGAGCCATTAAGTCACCACAGACACATTATTACCTAACTTGTTGTTGTTTAGTCGTTTAGTCGTGTCCGACACTTCGTGACCCCATGGACCAGAGCATGCCAGGCACTCCTGTCCTCCACTGCCTCCAGCAGTTTGGTCAAACTCATGCTGGTAGCTTCGAGAACACTATCCAACCATCTTGTCCTCTGTCGTCCCCTTCTCCTTGTGCCCTCCATCTTTCCCAACATCAGGGTCTTTTCCAGGGAGTCTTCTCTTCTCATGAGGTGGCCAAAGTATTGGAGCCTCAGCTTCAGGATCTGTCCTTCCAGTGAGCACTCAGGGCTGATTTCCTTAAGAATGGATAGGTTTGATCTTCTTGCAGTCCATGGGACTCTCAAGAGTCTCCTCCAGCACCATAATTCAAAAGCATCAATTCTTCGGCAATCAACCTTCTTTATGGTCCAGCTCTCACTTCCATAACATCACTACTGGTGATGTACCTAACTTAGACCAGGGATAATGAACCTGTATTTCTTCCAGATGTTGTTGGACTGCAGTGCCCATCAACCCCAGCCACCATGGCCAACGGTCAAGGATGATAGGAGCTGTGGTTCGGCAACATCTGGAGGACCACAGGATGCCTTAGATTTGTGTTTGTTTAAATAGATACTCTTTCTTTTTTTTTTTTGCATCATATGTTTGTTTTGGCCAAGCACCTCTTGGCTTGGTTGCTTATCATAAGGAGTCACAATTCGACTGTGGCCTTACAGTAGGATGGTCCAACACATGACCTGGAGGCTGTGTGCGGCCCTCGAGGCATTTTTGGGTGGCCCTTGGCAACATTTGACACCCCTCCCTCACAGCCCTCACACTATCTTCCCAAAGCCTCCTTCCCAAAGCCTAGTTAGTGCTTTCCCAGGTTTGGGAAGAAGGTGGGAGGGCTCTAGGAGGCTGCCAGAGTCTTGCACCTTCTTCCCAAAGCCAGGCACCTCGCTTAGTCGGCTTTGGGAAGGCAGCATGAGGGCTGGTGTGTGTGTATGTGTGTGAAAATGTTGGCCTCGCTTCGCTTCCCTCTCCCATGTGGCAAAGCAGTGTGCAGCTCACAGGTTCCATGTCAAAATACTCTTGCGGCCCACTCAGCATGAAAAGTTGGACCGCCCTGCCTTACAGCATCTATGGGGGACCTTCTTCAGTTAGAAAGCCATCCTTCTGAAGGAGGAAGGAGTAGGAGGAGAGCTGGAACAAGGCCTTATCTCCTGCCCCTATGGCAATGTCGTCTCAAGTGGGAACTGTGTACTACCCCACATATCTAGGTGCATCCCTGAAAGCGTAAAGCCTCCATGGTGGTGTTGTGAAATGCTTCCCTGGAACTTACTTGTGAACAAGTGTGCATGGGAGGCCTAAGATGAGATGAAAGGGCAGGAAGGTTGTTTGCAATCTTGAGTGCATGCGCGTGTTATGTATGTGTGCATGGGTGGGTGGGTTGTGGGTGTGTGTGTGTGAGAGAGAGAATGAATGGGTGATGAATGAATGGAATGCGTGCGTGTGTGTGTGCGTGTGTGTGTGATTAGATAGAAAGATATATACAGTGGTACCTCGGTTTACGAACTTAATCCGTTCTGGAAGTCTGTTCTTAAACTGAAACCATTCTTAAACCAAGGCGGGCTTTCCCTAATGAGACCTCCTGCCGCTGGTGCCCTTCCATCGTTTGGATTCTGTTCTTAGACCAAGGTAAAGTTCTCAAACCGGGACACTATTTCCGATTTTGCAGAGTTCGTAAACTGAATCATTCTTAAACAGGACTGTTCTTAAGCCCAGGTAAAGGTAAAGGGACCCCTGACCGTTAGGTCTAGTCATGGATGACTCTAGGGTTGCGGCGCTCATCTCGCTTTACTGGCCGAAGGAGCTGGCGTACAGCTTCTGGGTCATGTGGCCAGCATGACAAAGCCGCTTCTGGCAAACCAGAGCAGCGCACGGAAACACGTTTACCTTCCCGCCAGAGGGGTACCTATTTATCTACTTGTACTTTGTGCTTTTGAACTGCTAGGTTGGCAGGAGCAGGGATCGAGCAACGGGAGTTCACCCCATTGCGGGGATTCGAACCGCGACCTTCTGATCGGCAAGCCCTAGGCTCTGTGGTTTAACCCGTCCCTTAAACTGAGAGAGAGATTGAGAGAGAGAAAGAGAGAGAGAGAGAGGTTGATTTAAATACAGAGAAAATTCCACCACTTTTGCCTTTGCTGCAGCCAGCCATTGGCTCTATCCCAGCCCAGTGTTTGCATGTGGCTTCCAAACACTTTCCCTCAGGGGAGTGTGGGCCTTGGCTTTAAAAAGGTTGCCCACCACCACTGCTCTAGTTTATCCTTCCTTGGCTGCTGAACTCTCTTTTACTCCCTGAAGAATCCCTTGCAACTTATAACAAATGAAGCTTATTAGAAATGGCCACTCAAACAATGACAAGGGCAAGTCCATGGCGATCTCTCTCGCTCTCTTCCTCTCTTTCTGCAGGTTTCTGAAGCTTCCGTAATGCACAGCTCTGATCACCACCTCTTGTCTGTATTGCTTTCTACCCAGTTCCTCCTCCGTGGTCTGATTGCAATATGCAGTACCTTCTCATCTGGTTCCCAGCAGTTGGAATTCCCAGTGTTGTCTCCTGGCCAGCATACATAAACAGTTCAGTATTGCCCACCCACAGTCCTTGCAAATACAAGTTTCCGCGATTGGCTAGGACTTGACGGGACTTTTTTTTTTTTTAGTAGCTTTGTTAACATTTGCTTAAAAGCCGAGCGTGATCTTAATCATAATCAAATACTCAAATACCCATTCATCATTATGTGAATGTCATGGTAAAAACAGCATATAGGAGTGTGCACACACGTTTCTGTATATTCAAAGGCGAACAAAACTTACTTTACTCAGAAGTAAATTTCTTAGCTCAACAGGGTCTAATCCTTAGAAGGTAAAGATTGCAGCCTCACGCGCTGATTAAATTAAGCAGTTAAAAATCCGCCAAATTTTACAGCATTTAGGATTGCGCAACTCATGCCAATTCTTTCACCTTACTAATACTTCTCCCCCCCGACTGCTCTTTTAAAATCCTTCAGAGTAATTGCACTTATTTGCTTACTCCTGTTCAAATGAACCACTAATGTCTACTTCTGCTCTGAAGTTCTTTTTAAAAGACCCATTTGCTACATTGGTTTCTGTAGCTTTACCGTTCAAATAAATGATATTGATTTAGTATTATTGACATGCCTTGTAGGCTCACATACAAAGTCCTAATAGAATCCTTAACCACTTTAATAAGAAGAAATGTGTGCAAAGGGATTTTGCCCCAGTCGAAAAACATAAATTAATGTCACTGTATCCTCATTATGTACAAAGAATATGCACAATAAATGATAAATAATGGTTAAAACAGTTTCCATTATAAAATGGTTGTTTTTTTATGTTTGACCATCTATAATGCAACATGATGTAATTACTTAAGAGTCCTTTAGCCACCATTCTAAAGAGGTTCCAATGTGATTCCCCATCCTTTCAGGACAACATTTAGAGATACAAATGGGACTTACAACAAAGTTTTGCAGCATGGATTGATTCTGTGGGGAGACAATGGATCAGAAAGTTTGATATCTTAATTCAAGGCACTAACCTTCAAAAATGTTCAACAGGGATACCTTGACACTTATCCCACACCAATTTAATGTGATAGAAATGCATTGGCTTTCTTTGTCTTCAGGGACACTATCATGTAGCAAAAACTGATCGACTATAGCCCACTTTGGGTCTTCCATGGCTGTGCCCTCTGGCCCTGCCATCTGACCTCTTTCAGTCTGGCTCAACACAGATCGTGTGCTAGGGGAGGCGGAACACAACTGTAGGGGGCAGGCTGTTAAACTGTTAAACCTTTGGACTACCTGCCACAAGTCTGGTAGTGTCTACTCTCTTGGAAGACTTTGAAAGGGGATTAGACAAATTCATGGATCAGTGTTTACCAACCATGATAGACCAATGGAACTTCCACGCTGAGTAGCAGTGAACCTCTGGACAACACACAACAAAGGGAGGGCTATTGCCTTGCTACTGCATTTCTGTGCTTCCTGGAGGCATCTGACTGGCAGTCATTGGGATGCTGAACTAAATGGATGCTTTGGCCTGACCCAGCAGTTATGGGCTGGCTCCAATGGCCTTGCATAACGTAATTGTTCTTACATTTGCTCAATAGAACTGCGCCCCTCCTCACATAGCAGAGCTTACCAGCAGTACAGTGGTACCTTGGGTTACATACACTTCAGGTTACAGACTCCGCTAACCCAGAAATAGTGCTTCAGGTTAAGAACTTTGCTTCAGGATGAGAACAGAATTCGTGTTCCGGTGGCGCAGCAGCAGTGGGAGGCTCCATTAGCTAAAGTGGTGATTCAGGTTAAGAACAGTTTCAGGTTAAGAACGGACCTCTGGAACGAATTAAGTACTTAACCCGAGGTACCACTGTAGTGGGAAATAGCACTGTGATTCAATTTTGACCCTGCTCACAGTCAGTATGTGCCCACTACAGATTACTCCTGAGAAACTGCAGCCCTTGACTCCCCCCACCCCCCAAAAAGTTTCCTAAGGTCACTGTATGAATTTCAATGACTTTCTATTGGAAAATTTCTAATCTACTGGAATCTCCAGTGAACTGGGGCTGACACAGCCCTCATCACCCCCTCCTGCTCTTTCCCACTTGCACTGTGAAACATCCTTCCTACGATTCCTTCCTTCCTTCCTTCCTTTGCCAAGGCCACATGACCCTTAAAGTTCAAGCTAATTTCAGCCTGTCAGCATCTGATCAGGGTAGCACCTCTTAGTTGCCATTTCCTGGCATGCAAATAGCTTCTAACATTTTTTAAAAATATCAATAACTGTAAGCATAAGCAAAATATTTCACACACATCTATAGGAGCTTCTTCCCTGACACACCAGAAGTCTTGCTGCTAAGAGTGGGGCCTTCAGAACCAACATATTCCTGTCTGTGATTGTGCACACACATCTGGAGATAAATTACCGTGTTTTCCGCTCCATAAGATGCACCTGACAATAAGACACACCTAGTTTTTAGAGGAGGAAAACAAGAAAAAAAATATTCTGAACTAAACAGTGGGTGTATGTTTTTTGTGGTTCATGCTGTGGCCACAGACATGATATGTGATTTGACGGTGAGTTTGGTATAGCTCAATGCAAAAATCCTAGGAGCCATGTGGATCTGTGCTTTGTAACCATGTTTTTGCGCTATTGCGGCCCCACGAAACAGTGGATGCGTGATTTTTTTTGGTGCAGGCTGTAGCCATGGACATGCTATGTGATCTGATGGTGAATTTGGGGTGACCCAATGCAAAAATCCTGAGGATGCATGGACTTTTACCTCCTCCCTCCTAGGCAGCCTCCTTTATCGCTAGCCTCCCTTATCTCCCTCCCAATCGCTTGCCAATCAGCTGTTTCCTTTCAACACCCCCTTCCCTCTTGTTTGCCTTAGTGTCTTTTCCTTAACTGGAGCAGTTTTTTGCTCCTCCTTTTCTTTTAATTGATCTCCTCATTGCTTGTTTAAGTATTCCTGTCTCCTCTCCTTGCAAGTTCGCTGTCTTTACCTCCCCCCCTCCCCTGGCAGCCTCCTTTACCAGAAGCCTTATCTCCCTCCCAATCGCTTGCCGATCAGCGGCTTTGTTTCAACACCCACTTCCCTCTTTCTAAAATAAAAATAAAAATGCATGATCTGCTTTTCGCCCCTGGGCAATTCGGCTCCAGGGACCATGCATTCGCTCCATAAGATGCACAGACATTTCCCCTTACTTTTTAGGAGGAAAAAAGTGTGTCTTATGGAGCGAAAAATACAGTAATATGAACCGCAATGACCACATGGAGAGGCAGAAGCCCTTTGAGTGATTTGAACGGCCAGGGGACAAAAAGTGCAGCCAAAGCCCCGGGTGAAACTTAGGTTTTCTCCATACTGCCATGCATTCCCATACAGATGCAGTTCCGTGTTCAGTGTTCTGGCCCTCAGATCAAGTAACTTTAATGAAAGCTGCAAAACCCATTTACTTCTTGTCATTAAATAGTTTGAGGTAGAATAAAATGTTGTTATTCATTAAACAGGTTTCCTTACAAGGCAGTACAGGAAATATTGTTTTGACTAGGTTGGAAATAACCTGGGAATAACCTCTCTCTGGTGAAAACTATGTGGAGATGTAAAATGTGATCAGAACTCAAGTTCAGGTCACGTTCCCATTTCATCAAAACCAGTTCACCTACTTCTTATTTATAGCCTGTCCAGGTTCTTACAGGACTGTATATAATAAAACTTCCTTTGCATTTAGACTGCCTTTAGCCGTGGACCATGGCTGCGATATAACCTATTACAATTCACCTCCTATATTTTAAACGCCAGCGTGTTTTAGGACTTCAGATTCCTTGCCCGTGTATCACGCACTGGTCCCCTTCTGGAATTAGCAGCTAAGTGAATTTGTCATTAGCACCGTTCGGCATGATCAGGCAAAGTGTTTCTATCCTTTGCTGAAAATCACGATCAAGAATATTATAATGCATAACATCTGCACATGACGACAGATACAGGAAGTAGCTCTGCCCCATCAATAAGGCTGTGCTGGTGTTTGACCCTCTTTTTAAGCTGAGCTGCTTCTCTGCATGGATTTCACAATAGGAAAGAATTTTTTTAAAAAGAGCAAAATGCTCACATAAGGGCAAAAAAGTGGGGATGGGGTTAGAAGAGTGATCTAAGAGTGGCCAGCACTTGTGTTGGCCAGGAGAAAAAGGGACATTTCAGTGAAGAGGCCTAGATTGGGGATGTTGTCATCATAACGGTAAAGGGACCCCTAACAATTAGGTCCAGTCTTGACCGACTCTGGGGTTGCGGCGCTCATCTCGCTTTATTGGCCGAGGCAGCCGGCGTACAGCTTCCGGGTCATGTGGCCAGCATGACTAAGCCGCTTCTGGTGAACCAGAGCAGCGCACGGAAACGCTGTTTACCTTCCCGCCAGAGCGGTACCTATTTATCTACTTGCACTTTGACGTGCTTTTGAACTGCTAGGTTGGCAGGAGGAGGGACCGAGCAACAGGGGCTTACCCTGTCGCGGGGATTCGAACCGCCGACCTTCTGATCGGCAAGTCCTAGGCTCAGTGGTTTAACTCACAGTGCCGCCCGCGTCCCCTATTCCCCTTAGAGAGGTACAATTTCCAGAGAGGTGGTTATGTGAAAAAGTTAAAGCTTTCTGGGAAAATATATATAATGAGTTTAAAAAGATTTTTAGATACACTTTCCCAAAAAACCCCAGAGGCATTCTTGCTAGGTATGGTTGGAGAGCCAGGGGTCCCTTTACCTTTACCTTGAGGGGAATTGGGGTCTTCTGACAACTCTTACAGTGCGGTTCAGCAACACCCAGCTTTTCACCACACCCAGTTTTTTTGTCACTGGCGTATAACCCATGGAGGAATCCCTAGAGGGCAATGTGGCCAATGGCAAACAAAAACGTTAGCCATGCTCGCAGGGCTGGCCCAAGACATTTTGGCACCTGAAGCAAACCACAGAAAGGTGTGTCCCCCCCCCCCCCGCCAGGGAAGAAGGGGTGAGTGAAGACCTACATCAGGACCAAGGAGGAGAATAAATTTCTCCGTCAGGATTTTCTGCCCCTATGGGTCCTGCCGCCCAAGGCAGTCGCCTCACCTTGCCTCATAGGTGGGCCGGCCCTGCCTGCTTGCTGTACTGAGTCCTCTGTGGAGGTGCCTTTATGGTTATTTGTGCCGCTCAGTCTAGCTTTCCTGCAATGGGGACTACAGTAGCAAAACAATAAGCAAGACCCTGGTTGGGTGCTGAGTCTCCCTTACACACACATGGCCTCTCTTTGAATCATAGGAATTAACTGCAATAGTGCAATATATTGTTGATTTTAGGCCTAGGCAACATGATGTTCTCTCATAAAGAACAATGCATAACCCCCCTCCTGCTGAATGCAGGCCCAATTTGAATGAAATGCTGTTTTGTTTTTGTTTTAATTTAAAGATGTGAGAGTTTAAAATACTTCCATTCCAGAGGCGAAAAGTGTGTGGGGGGGAGAGTCTCCTAATTTTCTAGGGGAGAGATTAACAAGTGGGAATGATTAAGGGAGCAGTGATTTGGTTTTCTAATTGAAGAAGTCATACTGCATGATGTCATTCAGTGTTATTAGCACTTAATTGCATTCAGAGAGAGCTCACGGGGTCCCCCATTTTTTTCCTTCTTCTCCCACCCCAAATAAATCCCCAAAGCATTAAAGTATAGAAGAATGTAGCTGTTTGCACACAGTTGGTCTGTTTAAAGTTCATTTAATTGCATTAGCTTAGTACAAAGCACAGAGCAGCTCAAGGCCCGGCTTGGGTTATTTTTGGTTTTTATTTTATTCTTCATTGTCAGTCTCTTTCTCTCTCTCCTTCTGATAGATGGACTGATGTGCTGGTTGCACAACATTCATAACAAGAAACATTCCTGGCATCACGTGACTATGCCCTGCATTCCGCATTTGGTTTAGCCACTGAGGATGCAAATACATAACCGCATTATGGATTGCTGAGTGGCGTTTACCATGGGTTCCAGTAGTTGTGGGGCTGCAACAACAGATGCATATAATCTAGCTTTGCATGTGCTATCCGGATGAAAAGTGTATTAGCCAAAGGTGGCCAGCAGGATGTGATTTCATACTCTCCAACATTTCTCCGATGAAAATAGGCACATCCTATTCCATAATAATACTTTTACTATTTATATCCCGTCCGTATGACTGGGTTGCCCCAGCTACTCTGAGCAGCTCCCAACATATATAAAAACATAATAAAACATTAAACATTAAAAAAAAACTTCCCTACACAGGGCTGCCTTCAGATGGCTTGAGGGTTGGACAACTCCACACCCTCCAATATTTATCAGATGAAAATACAGTGGTACCTTTGGATACGAACGGGATCCGTTCCGGAGCCCCGTTCGTATCTAGAAACAAACGTAACTAGCGACGGAACGTCTGAGCACGCGTGTGCCACTTTTCGCCACTTCTGAGCATGCACGTGATGTCCTGTTGAGCGTCTGCACATGCGCTAGCGGCGAAACCCGGAAGTAACGCACTCCGTGACTTCCAGGTTGCCGCAGAGCGCAACTCAAACATGTTCAACATGAAGCATATTCAACCCGAGGTATGACTGTAGGCACAGCCTAAGGGAAAGCAGGGCATTCCAGAATCAAATCAGAAATGAATTTTGTAAATCCGGGACTGTCCCTGGAAAATAAGGACACCAGACCCTCCATTTGTCCCTATTTTCCAGGGACATCCCTGATTTACAGAAACTGTCCCAGTTTCTGATTTGATCTTGGAATGTCCCACTTTTTCTTAGGATGTCCCTATTTTCATCGGAAAAAAGTTGGAGGGTATGGCATTATCTGACCCCCTAGCCGTCTGAAGGCAATCCTGTATAGGGAAGGGTTTTTTAAAATATTTTATTATGTTTTTATATATATGTTGGAAGCTGCCCAGAGTGGTTGGGGCAACCCAGTAAGATGTGTAGGGTATAAATAGTGAAATTATTGATATGGAAGGGGGTGTCCCTATTGTCATCGGAGAAACGTTGGAGGGTATGGGGCACTTGGAGAGTCTGTGATGATGGATTGAAAATCAAATGTGTGCAGCATCCGTCTCCCAGTACCAAAAAGACTGCAGGGCTACCAGGCCTTCTTTAAATGTTTCTCCTCCACATGGTACGCATCAGAGGGGTGGCACTGGGGGCGGGCTTGGGGGGGGCCGTAGCCCCAGGCACAGTTTGAGGAGAAGGGCAGAGCAGGATTGCCAGGGGAAGAAAGCAGGCAAGATGTATAGGGCCTAGGGCAAAGGACATGGGGCTCAGCCTCCCCTGGACTACCCCTCTGCCTCTCTCTTTAGCACTTACAGGCATACCTCTTGTTACATTTGGTTCAGGCTACGTCTTTTCAGGTTGCGTCCCGCGGCGACCTGGAAGTACCGGAAAGGGTTACTTCCGGGTTTCACTGCTCGCGCATGTGCAGACACTCAAAATGACGTCATGCGCATGCGCAGAAGCGGTGAATCGCGACCCGCACACGTTGCGTTCTGCTCATGTTGCGAATGGGGCTCCGGAACGGATCCCATTCGCAACCAGAGGTACCACTGTATATCTCAGCATATGCAGGTTTAGGAACACTTGCTGAGATAATGTGTTGTTCTACCCTTGACCCTTGGGCATATTCCCATGTTATGCACAGCAGCAGGTAACACAAGTTTACAAGCGATGACTTATCCTCACCATACATTTATAGCATGGGTAGGCAAACTAAGGCCCGGGGGCTGGATCCAGCCCAATCACCTTCTCAATCCGGCCCGCGGACGGTCCGGGAATCAGTGTGTTTCTACATGAGTAGATTGTCTCCTTTTTTTTAAAATGCATCTCTGGGGTATTTGTGGGGCCTGCCTGGTGTTTTTACATGAGTAGAATGTGTGCTTTTATTTAAAATGCATCTCTGGGTTATTTGTGCAGCATAGGAATTCGTTCATTCCCCCCCCCTCAAAATATAGTCCGGCCCCCCACAAGGTCTGAGGGACGGTGGACCGGCCCCCTGCTGAAAAAGTTTGCTGACCCCTGGTTTAAAGCATCACATGGGCTTCCTCCAAAAGAATCCTGGGAACTGTAGTTTGAGAAGGGTGCTGGGAATTGTAGCGCTGTGTGTGGTGGTAAACTACAGTTTCCATGGTTAGGATAGGTCAGATGATTATTCCTTAACCTCCAGGAAGAAGGCTTTAGCCTGAGGACCTGCCGCTCTTTCATGAAAACAGACATTGCATCTGCTCACTGTGGCTTCCACATATTGTTGTTATGGAGAGCTTTAGATCCTAAAGAGTGTATAATTAGCGGTTACAGGAGCTAGCTAAGGTTGAGAAATGGTGGTGAAGGAGCACCCAGAAGCATTGCATTATATATATGGTGAAGGGACCAGATCATACTTTTTACTGCACCCTTGTTAAAACTGGCTCAGCTGCGTGGGAAGAGAGATATAATTGACGACATGAATTTAGTTGCAGACATTTGACATTACAGGGCAAGGAAGGAAGGCTGAAATCAGTGAATTATTAGGTAACACTAAACCACTGTTCTCTCTCTTTTTTAACATTTATGATTACAGAAACAGTGCTTTTTGGGCAGTTACAACAGGAAAAACATCTGATAGTCATTAAATGTATAAATGCAGGTACAGTATATTAACATACAGACCATCTGTAAGCATGCACAAGGAAGGTGAAGAACATAAGAAGAACTCTGCTGGGTCAAGCCAATGGCCCGTCTAGTCCAGCATTCTGTTCTCGCAGTGGCCACCCAGATGCTTATGGGAAACTCGCAAGCATGAATGTCAGGTATGGCCTGACTGATTTGGCCACCTGAGGTGAAACAGAAATGGCTGCTCTCTGTGTCCCTTACACCAATTCCTTCACCAGAACACTACAGAACAGAACACCCACTCTTGATCAAATCAAAGCTGATTTTCTTAAAACAATAATAATAAACTATTGAGAGTTTGTGATGCATAACATCTACTTCGCCCTTAATATTTGTGCCCAGTCAAAACCCATCCTTGTGATCTTCTTGTCTCCTCTCCTGGACACAAAGTGGGACTCCAAGGGGGTCTGAGAGGAAGGAAATCAGAAGAAACGTTAAAGGCCACACAACTTTTCTCCTAGCAAAGAAGTAATTGTGACAGCAGGGATCCTTTCTGAACCAAAGTATTTTTAAATTTAGTTACGTGTTAACTGTTTGTACAACTGTTGTGCAACAAAATATATTCGCGGAAGCCTACGAAAGCTTGGCCTATCACTCAGCATCCAAAAAGACCAAAGTGCTGCACCAACAAGCACAAAACAACCCCTCTTGCAGCGCCACAAATCCAACTAAATGATGTAACGTTGGAAAGTGTTGATCACTTCTCTTACCTGGGCAGTTATCTTTTCACAAGGGTCAACACTGATGCCGAAATCCAGCATCGCCTGAGTTCTGCGAGTGCAGTTTTCTCCCGATTGAAGTGCAGAGTGTTTGAGGACCGTGACATTTGCAGGGAAACCAAAAGGGTTGTTTACAAAGTTATTGTACTACCAACCTTAATGTATGCTTGTGAAACATGGACCACTTATAAACGTCACCTCCAGCTCCTCAAAAGATTCCATCAATGGTGTCTCTGAAAAATTGTACACATCACTTGGGAAGACAGGTGAACTAATGCCATGTACTGGAAGAAGGAAAGATCACCAGCGTCAAAGCAATGATTCTTCAACATCAACTTCGTTGGACTGGTCATGTACGGATGCCTGATTATTGTCTTCCAAAGCAAGTACTCTATTCTGAACTTAAAAATGGAAAGCGTAATGCTGGTGGTCAACAAAAGAGGTTTAAAGACTCTCTCAAGGGAAATCTAAAAAAAAATGGAGTATAAAAACTGAAAACTGGGAAACACTGCCCTGAGAGCGCTCCAGTTGGAGAACAGCCTTTACCAAAGGTGTTGTGGACTTTGAAGATGCTTGAATTCAGGACGAAAGGGAGAAACAAGCTAAGAGGAAGGCATGCTTGGCAAATCCACACCGTAATCAACTCCCGCCCAGGAACCAATATCCCCACTGTGGAAGGACATGTGGATCCAGAATTGGCCTCCACAGTCACTTATGGACTCACTGTTAAGTTCGTGTTCATGGAAGACAATCTTACTTGGCTGTGAGTGATCGCCAGAGAAGAAGAAGAAGAAAACTGCAATGCTTCTCAAGGGAAGAGGATGAGGTGAAAACCAGGACAACTTGTCCACACTTCTATAACCTCTTTGGACACACATTCATGACCTCTTTGGCTGCCAGGCAGCCCCACCAACATCCAGTTGCCACCAGCTGCCACTAGTTGGAAGGCGCAATAGTGTTGGTGGGCGTTATGGTTATAGGTTATTGGGGCAAGAGGAAGACAGGGACAGTGATGAACTTTCTGTGGTCCTTTATCACAGGAAGGTTTGGGTGTGTTAACCTTAGCAACTTTAGCCACTGTTCCTCTCCATTTCTGGTTTTTAAGTATTATTACAGCATGCCTATTGCCTTCTGTCAGTCGGCTGATACAGATAGGTTTGCTTTTTTAAGAGTGGATGGGTTTGGCCTGTTTCACAGCTGAGCAGAGGTATACAGGATGAAATTAATGGGCTGGGGTGAGACTGAGCCATGTTCCAAGGTCACAGAACTGGGAACAGAGTTCTTCCATTTCCCTTGCAACTGAGAACATACACTCCGAAGCGACGTCTGTGATGATAAATAGGCTGCGTTTGGCAGAGTCCCATCTGCTTTCCAAATGTTGAATGGTCTGGGTAGCTGAGAGGTAGGAACAGGTGGGTCTTTGCAAAGCCACCTCAGAAAGACAGGGATAATTGATTAGCAATGAGGGACAGGATGAGATGTATGCCTGGCCCGGGAACAAGGCCTCCGCTTCTCTGCCATATGATAACAGAGCCATGCAGGGAGCTTGGAAGTCAAGCTCTTCATTCAGCTTGTTGGATAATGCCATTGTAAAAGAGTTTCCAGTTTCATTTGAACACAACGTTTTAGCATATTTAGTGTATCCTTTAACCCTGCCCTAGATGAACATTGTCCTCTTTTATTTAGGGAGGGACTATCTACAAATATTTAAGAGGCTGGTGCATGGAATTGAAGATCCAATAGATCAATGGATTCCAGGGTTAGCTGCGTTTATTGGAAGCTTTGGCCTGATGAGCCTCTCTTGCTGCACATGCTTTTGTGTACGTAAAAATAAATAGGGCTTTGTTTACCTTGGAAAAGAAAGAAAGAAAAGCAGCTAACCCCAGATTTGTTACCTTCCATCTGTATGTTAAATGATGATTCCATTGACATCAAAGGATGCTTAACTGACAAGGGCGTAGAAATTTCAGTAGTCTGAGGCCCCATATGCACTATGCATTTAAAGCCGCAACAAACCGCTTTAAACAGGCATACCTTTCTCCAAATAATCCTGAGAACCGTAGTTTGTTAAGGGCGCTGGGAGTTGTCAGGAAACTCCTATTCCCCTTGCAAAGCTACAATTCCCAGATTTCCCTAGGAAGAGGCATTGACTCTTAAACCACTCTGAGAATTATGGTTCGGGGAGAGGACTCCTAACAGCTCTCAACACCCTTAACAAACTACAATTCCCAGGAATATTTGAGGGAAGCCAAATATGAATGATGGGATAAAACTCTTAACAAAAAGCAGTAAGTCAGATAATATAATATCTGATCCTGGTTTAGTGGCAAATCACACTTCCATTTTATCTGAGTGGGCAAGCCATGGTTTGCACTTGACTGCAAACTAGGATCAAACTTTGGTTTGCAATCCAGCTTTGCAGGCAAGTATAAACCATAGTTTGCTTCCCTGGAGAAATCTGCAGACTAATGTTTGCTGCTAATCAAACCAGACTGAATCTTACCAATCACAGCGCATGAGAGCAGTTGCGGGAGAGGGAGAAGGTAGCCTATCAGGCTGAGTATCATTGAGGCTCATTCCCTCTCCCTCCCTCTTTAATTATAATTTATTGCTTCCTAGGAAGCATCTGAAAGCAATTTCACAATGCAATAAGGCATATATAAAAACAATTTAAAATCCAACAGGATAAAAATCTCCACTTGGAAAGCTTTTGGAAAGACAAAAGTTTTCAACAGACACTGAAGTTGCAACAGAGATTGGATACGACATACATTTTAAATCTGTGTAGTACATGGTTTGTTTTTAACGTCTGAAGGGGTGACCCCAAATCTAATTTTCAGTACAACACCATAAACATTGTCCACAAGGACAAAGTTACTCTCATTGGGAATTATCTGCAGTCTGTCATGCAGTCTGTACACAAACTGACATATCTGACCATTTAGCCCAGAATTTTCTGCACTAGCTAGCAGCGGCTTCCAGAGGTTTAAGGTTGGCATTTCCCCCTGCCCTCGCTGGGTGTGCCAGGGGTTGAGCTTGGGAATCCTTTGCATGCCAAGCAGATGCCACTGAGCTCTCTCATGACCCTTCCCTTGAATGGGATTGGTCGCCGTTAAGATTCCTGGGCTCCTTCATGGATCACTGCCTTGCCGTGGCGAAGGGGCTTGAATAACTCAGAGAAGCTATGAGCTATGCCCTGCAGGGCCACCCAAGATGGACAGGTCATAGTGGAGAGTTTTGACTAAACGTGATCCACCTGGAGCAGGAACTGGCAAGCCTCCCCAGTAGTGATGTATGGAAGTGAGAGCTGGACCATAAAGAAGGCTGATTGCCAAAGAATTGATGCTTTTGAATTATGGTGCTGGAGGAGACTCTTGAGAGTCCCATGGACTGCAAGAAGATCAAACCGATCCATTCTTAAGGAAATCAGCCCTGAGTGCTCACCGGAAGGACAGATCCTAAAGCTGAGGCTCCAATACTTTGGCCACCTCATGAGAAGAGAAGACTCCCTGGAAAAGACCCTGATGCTGGGAAAGATGGAGGGCATAAGGAGAAGGGGACGACAGAGGACGAGATGGTTGGACAGTGTTCTTGAAGCTACCAACATGAGTCTGACCAAACTGCGGGAGGCAGTGGAAGACAGGAGTGCCTGGCGTGCTCTGGTCCATGGGGTCACGAAGAGTCGGACACGACTAAATGACAAAACAACAACAAGAAGATTCCTGGGATGCCCAGCAGCTAGAATTAGTCCTTTAGGTGTGTTTGAAACAGGAGCTTTGCACTTAAGTATTGGCAACTCTCTACCCACACAATTTATAAGCCCATTTAGGGGCCCTGCCTCTTTCTGTTGTTGTTTCTAAACGTTGGCAAAGAGCGGTGCTTGTAGCTGTTCCCCGAGTGCAAGTCAGAGCAGATAGAGAACACACAGAACATTGCTGAAGGCAAGAGCGCTGCTGTAATAAAACAACAAGAAAGGCAACATCAGCATAATGTTACCCAGACAGACAGTTTTCTGATCACCTGAGAGAGGGGTTAAATAATCAGAAGCACACACCAAAAGGAAGACGCAGCATATATAACACGAGAGCAGAACATGAATACCTGGGTGGTTGGGGTGAGTTTCAGAAAATATCTGGGTGTGACTGTAGCAGGACAACATAAGCAAGACATCTTCTATTGTTATGCATTGGGAAAATCACAAATAAGACTATGTAGTCTATATATATTATGCTTTCATACTGTAACTATTTAAGACACTTATTATATAAACTTGGGAAACTTGGTTTCTTCTTCTTCAAAGAGGCACTTCCATTAAATGTTGTAAAAGCAACTTCTGTGAACGAGAACACAATATGTCATCAAAGGCCATTTTGCTAAACAGGGTGAAGGAAAAATGTGTGTGATTTTTTTTTTTAAGCTTCTGGTTTGCTATTTCACTTTCTGAGCCACTTAAAGGCACATCATGTGGTTTTTATTAATTAAAAAGCTGCTTTCTTTCTCTCCTGGCCCATCCAGGTCCTCGGCTACCTTTCAGCTTACAAGTGAGGAATACTCAGCAATAAGGTATAACTAGAATCTTTAGAACTAGGCATATTGCATAGCCCACACTGCCGTCATGATATGGAGGGCAACATTTCAGGAGGTGTCTATGGTCAGAAGATACGGAAAGGGGGCATTGCGGGGGGAGCATTTGGGAACATTTCTATTGGTCTCAAGGACTCTGTGTTTAAGGGTGATGTCAGATTTGTGGGTAAAAGTTCATAACTGCAATTATCTCTGAATCATCACATTCAAATTTCCAGGAGGTTGTACCGCAAACCTTTCTTTTTATTTGAATGGTATTGTGTAGCTAAGGAAAGGTATTTTCACAATATTTCCCCCCATTGTCCTTGATCTGCTTTGAACTTTCTATCAGGAAATCATAAACTTTGTTTCTATCATGCTTATTCTTTGTGGGTCTAAACCACTGAGCCTCTTGGGCTTGCCGATCGGAAGGTCGAATCAAATCCCTGCAGCAGGGTGAGCTCCCATTGTTCTCTCCCAGCTCCTGCCAACCTAGCAGTTCAAAAGCACACCAGTGCAAGTAGATAAATAGGTACTGCTGCTGTGGGAAGGTAAATGGCGTTTCTGTGCGCTCTGGTTTCCTTCATGGTGTCCTGTTGCACCAGAAGTGGTTTAGTCCTGCTGGCCACATGACCCAGAAAGCTGTCTGTGGACAAATGCCGGTTCCCTTGGCCTGAAAGAGAGATGAGCCCCGCAACCTCATAATCACCGTTGACTGGACTTAACCGTCCCGGGGTCCTTTACCTTTACCTTATTGTATGTGGGAATGTGTGTATCTATGTGTTATTGACCCACCCTGTTGCTCCCAGTTTGGTAGCTGCTTCTAAAAATACAGTACTAATTTAAGATTCACATCCAGAGAAAGTTTGCATAGTCTCTCATTTTGCATCGTCTCTCATTTATCCTGTGTGTTTAGATCAGAGGTCAGCAAACTTTTTCAGCAGGTGGCTGATCCACTGTCCCTCAGACCTTGTGGTGGGCCGGACTACATGGGGGGGGAATGACCGCTCCCCGCTTAAAACGGGGGGCGCCCTTTGCGTGGACGCGTGCAGCCCCTAGATCTGGAGCGGCTCCATCAGCATAGGCTTGGCTTTGCCTTCCCTCAGGTGGGATACCTGGAGGTCTCCGCCTACTACATGGGGGGGGGGAATGAACGAATTCCTATGCCCCACAAATAACCCAGAGATGCATTTTAAATAAAAGGACACATTCTACACATGTAAAAAAACAGGCTGATTCCCGGACCGTCTGTGGGCCGGATTTAGAAGGTGATTGGGCCGGATCCGGCCCCTGGGTCTTAGTTTCCCTACCCATGTTTTAGATACAATACTTGTCAGTGCAAAAACATTTGCACACTACAGTGAGTATACAGTGAGTATGTACTCCCTAGATCAGGGCTCGAGAAACAATTGGCCCTTCAGATGTCACTGAAGTACAACATCCATCATCCCTGACTATTGGCTATGCTGATTGGGGCTGTTGATGGGAATTGCAGCCCAGCAACATCTAGAGGGCCCGAAGCCTCCCAAATTTGCCCTAGATCATAGACTTGTGGAATTGGAAGGCCCCAAGGGTCATCTAGTCCAGCCCCTGCAATGCAGGAGTATTGCAGGTGGCCTGTATGGGTATTGAACCTGTGACTTTGATGTTATCAGGCCCATGCTCTAACCAATAGAGCTAATAAGAAGCATGTAAAACAGATTGGCACAAAATACTGCAAACCATTTAGGTTCACCCTTTTCTTTTGAGTCAAAAGACTGATAATTACTTTCAGCAACATTTTATTCTATTTTCAACAAAATATTGAAGTTAAACCAATTATTTCTTCCCATATAGACATTTTGCAGCCAGGAATGTTTCATTGACATTTAGAGTTTTTTTGTGATGAAGGTTTTGTGACAATGGATTCGATGTAAGGTCCTGTGGGGATTATAGCTCAGTCAATCTCACTTTTTATAGAGTCAGTTCATGTTTTGTGGTACTCTGTAAACTTGGGGGGGGGGGTGGCGAAATTGAAGGAAAAATAATAATCCAAACACAAGACTTTGGAACCACACACATTGTTATGAGTTTGTGGTCCATCAAACTTTTGGACATCTGAGGAAGCCTGCAGTTAAAACAAATGGCTTCATCAATTATTGCCCAATTTCCAACTTCCTGTGTCTGGGCAACATCATAAGGTGGGACCATTTCAGATTCCAGAAGTTATTATTTTATGTCAACATTCCACAGCAGGATGTTAGATTACATGGGGATGGACTCAGTTACATTTCCCTCTGGACTGGGTCTGGTTTTGACATCTCTTCATTTCTCATCACCTTGTGTGTGAACGTTTACCATTCAAAATCCACATTTCCATTACGCCTAGTGTATAAGGCATGGCCTTTCTAATACCCAAAAGTTCTTGATTAATTGCTGCATGGCAAAAAGATATTAAATTATGGCTGGCAGGTTGGCAGGAATGCTTAAAAGAAAAGCCTTGGGATGCTTATCACTAGATAGCTACTTCCCAGATCATAGAAGGTGGCAGCCATTGTCCCCCAGGTGTTTACACACTACCTGGCAAATATGACCTGTGCTCTCATTGGCTGAAAAGTGCCAGGGCTGGCTCACTGCAGGGTCAATCTTGGGGTGCCTGTTTAAATGTTTGCCAGAGAGTTCCAGAACCCCCCTTTGTCTGGAGGCCATGGGGCTAAGCCGGGAGGTGGCAGCAGTTACTGGATACTTTGGGACATGACTCGCCTACTTTGCAAGGCAGTTTTGCAAGGAAGGGCATGGGCAGCTCCCCAGTAGACAGGCCATGTGTGCTTCCATTGCACACATGCGTTCCAAAATTGGCTTCCCCGCTTAAATTCCCAGGAGACCAGTCCTTTCCTGCTTGCTGTTTCCTTGTGCGTATAAATGAGTCCAAAATGCCCCGGCGAGAACAGCAATCCCTCAGTGATTATGTTTTACTTATTTCCAGGGTCAAGCTGATTGCTGTGGACCAGCTTCAAAGGGATTTCTCTCTAGCTTCAGTAACGTCTCTCCTCCTCCTGTTGTGATGGGAGGCTTGGCTCATTGACAAAATATCTCCAACTATTTGCTCAATAAGCATTCTTAAAAACAAAACACAGCTCTTTCATTTTATAAAATTCCCATCACACAATCAACACAGGACAAATGAGGGTACCAATCTGCATAAAAACTGCATATGCTAATTTTATATATATACAGGCACAAATTTAGGGTGGGAAACACTGTAATTTGCATAGAAATGCAATATTGGAGGGGGCTGGACTAGCTGACCCTCAGGGACCCTTCCAACTCTACAATTTTATGATGACATCATTGTGAAGAAGACACCAGGTGATTTATGTGTCTGCTCAGTTAGGTGTGCTAACTGCTGGTGGGAAACTTCAAGGTTCCTGGCCTCCCTTTTTATGGTTCCTTATCTTTAAGCCTCCTGCCAACCTAGCAGTTCGAAAGCACGTCAAAGTGCAAGTAGATAAATAGGTACCGGACTTCCGGGTTGGCGCCATTGTTTAATGGCGGATTCCCTCCGAGCTCCGGAGGGAATCGGCTCCGTAGCGTCTGGGTCTGGCCGCTGCGGCGAAGCGGGGACCCTTAAAATCACAGGCGCGGATGCCTGTGAACACAGAGACTCGGCGGGCACCATTTGCGCCCCCCCAATCCGTGACGGAGCCTTTTTAAAGGCTTCGGAACGGAGGCAGGGTGGTGGTGCTGAGAGTACTCCCTCGCCTACGGAGTGAAGCCGCAAGCCATTGACAGAGAGCGCCAACTTCTTCCAAGACCGATTGGACTCTAAAACATAAACCCGTGAGTAATACGGAGATTGGAACCTTAAAAAATTTTTTAATTTTGGATTTGGAACGAGCGGGAAGGGGCTAAAAAGGAAGTCCACCCCCCCCTCTTGTAAACAATTTAAAGCAAAGGACTGGGCAGCTAAGGTCGAGAGAATTTGTCTCTTGTTTTTTAATGAAAGATCTTGACTTCACGGTTTTGACACGATAAGAAGATTTACTGGAGGATAAAAAGAATTTTGGGAGCTGAAATTTCACACCCCCCCCCAGACCCGGGAACGTCCTATGAGAAAGCCTGTTGTATTGAAGATTTTGACAGCTGTCAAGTGAGCTGCTAGTTAGCTAGTTGTCAGCTGGAAAAAGAGAACATTGTTTCTGCTGTTTTTGCTGGTTTATTTGGTATAATTTGTTGAAAACAAGGAGGACTGTTACAAAATAACTGGACTTTTGGTTTTGAGCTGAAAGGAATACTAAGGAACTAAAATCCCCCTAGAGGGGTAATAGGGACACTACATCATAAAAATGGCTGGAGTACGTAAATTTCAAGCAGAATTGGACAGAGCACTCGTTCTCTTGGGAAACTTGCAAGATGAATACAATGCTTTGTCTACAGAGGCATCACTACTACACTGGACAGTAAACAACATTTTTGAGTCTGATAAGGACTTGAAACAGGAAGCCTATTCTACTGAACAAATAAATGAAACTGAAAGTGTAGATACGATGGAGCAATATGTGGCTTTTGAAGAAAATGAAGGAGGAGCAGGAGATTTGCAGGAGTTAAAGGAGAGTTACAATATGAGGCCTGACATGATGACAAAAAAGGACAATAAAAATTGGATGTGGAAAGCCTGGTCTGAATGGGAGTCTGGAAAATGGAAAGACCCTCTTTGGAGGAGATCTGAAGACCTGAGGATTACAAATTTGTTGAAGGGGAAAGCTGGAGCTTTGGGGACATCTGGATACGAAAGAAATTTGAAACAAGAGTTGGAGCACCCCATAGGCTTTGCTTTTAAGGATGGAGGACCGGCTGGAAGCAACATGGATTCTGTTGGGCCGGAGCCCCTCCGAGACTTGGGGCTTAATATCAAAGACTATCAAAGAGACCGGCAGAAAGGAACTGAGAGAGATATAAGGGCCTCGGACGTGAGATCTCCAGGCTAAATAAATAACATAAAGACTGACGGATATTGGTTGGGGACTGGAACCGGGAAAAGGGTGGGTGGAGGTTGGGAATCCAAAGGGTACATAAGGATAATTTGCTTTTTATATTTTGTTAGTGGTAAGGAAATTGGGTAAATCGTGGAAGGGAAATTTTGGTCGACTTTAGGAAAAAGGTCTAAGAATAAATAATGAGGTATAAGTATTGATGTATAATATTAATAAGGTAAAATTGGTTTTTTCTTTTTAAATTAATTGAAAATAAGGTTGTTAAAAATAAATTGAGGAAATGGAAAAAAAGAAGTAAAATAAAATAATAGTATGTTAGAATAAATGTTTAAGCTAAGGTAAAGAAATAAGTTAAGGACTTGCTGAATTGACAATTTAAATTGGAATACAAGAAGGGGAGGTGTGAGGAGGTCTGAGAAATAAGGTTAAGAATTATAAGTAACAGAAACTTTATGTGTTTTTTCTATTTTTTTTGTGTTTAGTTTTGAATATTATGTATTTTTGTGTTTTTTGTTTTGTTTATTTTTTGGTTTTTTGTTTGTTGTGTGTTTCTTGAAAATGCTAATAAATATTTTATAAAAAAAAAAGATAAATAGGTACCGCTCCAGCGGGAAGGTAAATGGCGTTTCCGTGCGCTGCTCCGGTTCGCCAGAAGCAGCTTAGTCATGCTGGCCACATGACCTGGAAACTGTACGCCGGCTCCCTCGGCCAATAAAGCGAGATGAGTGCCGCAACCCCAGAGTCAGCCACGACTGGACCTAATGGTCAGGTGTCCCTTTACCTTTATCTTTAAGCCAGACCTGGCCTGGGCAGCCCTGAGACCTTCAGAGCAGAACTTTGTAAAGCAGGTCACATGATGATCGCCCTACAAGGGAAGCAGAGGAATGGCGGCATCCATGTTTGCTTCCTAACATGCAAGTCCTGCCTTCAGTTAAAAAGAAAAGTCTGTAAGAACAAAAAGAAGTGTTTTTCTTGCAATTATCTGCTCTGAAATGCTGAGCTTTCTGTTTTGTTTTTGTTAACTGCAATTTATCACTCCGAAAGCTGTCAAACAAATGGCATTTCTGAGAAACATATGATGGCAAATTTCTTACAGCCAGCTAGCTGTTGAATTTGCTTGTAGTTGTTTAGGTCACAGAAGGTTGTAGCAGACCTATTCTACGTTCCCCAACATAAATATAGTGGGTGTTTATCAGAAAATATATACAATGCTTGTGGGAGCTTTATCTTGGACAGTTTTAAAGTGGATAATCTTCAGCCACACAAATGTTGACGCTGTAAAAACTGTGTCACTATAACTTAAAATCTGCATTTTATGTACTTTCATGCACATCAGATGTGTTGATGCAATGGTGATTTCTACAGCATTTTAGTAGTTCACGAAGTGCTCTTCTGAAAACTGCCCTCTTCTTTTGATCCTCCAAAATTCAAATGTAGAGTTAGGTACAGCATTTGTGACTGTTTAGTTACTCAGGGATGTTCAAGGAGTACCGTCCAACATCATCATTAGTTTGATCCATTTTTCAATCTAATGTGACCAGGAATGAACAATATGGGTGTTAGACAGCTGTCACTTGATTAAATAAAACTTACCTGTGAATTAGGGCAGCAATCTTATATTCACTTCCTCTCTGAAATCAACTGGGGTTCTGAGTGGAAAGGTATAGGACTGTGCTGCAAGACTGCAATCCTTTGTAGACTTACTTGGGAGTAAGCTCCACTGAACTTTAGGGAGCTTACTTCCATTGCACTATTACTGAATGAGTTTTAATCTGAGGATCAATCAATCAATCAATCAAATCTGAACAAATTTCCTTAGAAAAGGGGAGTCATTCTAAAGCGGGAGGGGGAACGCTTTGTTGTTAGGTTTATAAAGATGTTGAGAGAAGAAGAAATAGCAAGGAGGAGATTGCAGGCAAGGCAGAGAGGTATTCTATCCTTGCCTACAGTAATTAGTAACAAAGTTGACAGGCAGTGAAATAAAGATGTAGATTGGAAAGTCCAAACAGCCCCGGCTGCAGGCCTTGGGGTTACATTTTACCCTTTCCACTATGGGCCTTCTTGAATTGAGGGTCAGGTTTGCTAAGTGGGAGAGTTTGTAAAAGGGAAATCAACTTGGGGAGAATCATTATCTTCAGTGTTGTGACCTGGCTGAGCCAAGTTAGCCTCCCACCCCTCAATTTCCTTTTTAATAGAGGCCAACGTTGGGACAAAACTCTATCTGTGCAGCTGGCTCAGGTCTTTGGTAAAGGTGGCATTTGCATATGTCATTCCAGCCCTGTGCCAGAAGAAAGATTCCCCGCCCCCCCCCCCCGTGTCAGAGAGAAGTGGGGATATCTTTTGTCAGAAGCATTTGCCAGCCATTGATACGCCAGTGTTGAAGCAATGATTCTTCAACATCAACTTCGTTGGACTGGTCATGTTGTGTGGATGCCTGATGATCGTCTTCCAAAGCAACTACTCTATTCCGAACTTAAAAATGGAAAGCATAAGGCTGGTGGTCAACAAAGGAGGTTTAAAGACTGTCTCAAGGCAAATTTTAAAAATGTAGTATAAACACCAACAATTGGGAAACACTTGCCTGCGAGTGCTCCAAAGGTGTCATGGGCTTTGAAGACACTTGAACTCAGGACGCAAGGGAGAGATGTGCTAAGAGGAAGGCACACTTGGCAAATCCACACCGTGATCAACTCCCACCCAGAAACCAATGTCCCCATTGTGGAAGGACGTGTGGATTCAGAATTGGCCTCCACACTCACTGTGTTAAAACTGTGTTTATGGAAGACAATCTTACTCGGCTATGAGTGATCGCCAAAAAAGAAGAAGACTATATTTGGGGAACATTCTTTGAGAAAATGTGTGCGTTGTGTGAGATTTCACGCAGTGATATGTATGTTGTAGGGATGTTTGCACTGGGGTGGTGCTAAATTTTCTCGAGAACTGAAAACAAAAAAGGGGGTTGATGTGGAAATGTGGAGAACTGAATTTGGGATTGGAGAGACAAGTAACTGAGAGAAACCAAAAGTGACACATTCACCCATACCTCCCACAGGGCCAACGGACACAATCTGCGCTGTAGGAAGAGACATCGGAAATGGGAGCAGAAATTGCCAATGTTCGCTTATTCATCCCATGTCTGAAGTGGAAATCAAGCCAGAAAAAAATATATTTGTGGTTGCTGCTGCTTTTCGTCTGGAAAAAAAAAAAGCATAATTGATTGCGTCCCCACAACTCCATTTGCGTTGCATTTCATTTGCACTGAAATGAATGGGATGGAGTAACGTAATGACAGTGTACAGTGACAATTTATGTGATTAATGATGTAAGTTATGTCATTTCCCCACAACGGGCAGTGAGATGAATAACGTAGCTTTTTGGCAGCAGACGAACTGCAGTGTAACAGAAACAGTACTGCAGACGATGAATACAGGCCAGAACAGCAAATGATGCCTCCTTCAGTCCCTAACCACAACTGGGGTCCATCCCAACCTATGAGTGTGTTGCAACAGTGGCACCGCAGCATTTTTTACTTAAGTTTAAAAATAAAAATAAAAAGAGAGACCGGAGAATGTGTGTAAGGAAGCAGAAAAGAAAGGGAGGAGGATTAGAGTGGGAAGAAAACCATGTTGCAGTCTGTGGCTGTAGTGAGTCCTGTGTATGAAAATGTTGAAAGCTAGAGTGTTAGAGCAATCTGACTATAATAGTGTTCTGAATGTAACAGGAAGTGTGGCGTTTTTGTTTATGCAACACTTCTTTTTGGAAAAAGCAACGCTGAATACATTGGGTGTTTTACAAACAATGGGAACACACCTTCCAACATATGCAAGCACAATATTACAACAGTACCAGATGTTAGCAGGCCATTCCCATTAAGAAGTGACTGGATAGGTACTGGTTGTGTGTCTGTGTGGGCAACTGCACACCGCTGTCAAGCTTCCAGGTCCAAGTTGTGCCAAGAACTGTGCAGGGAGAGGGAAGGGAACGAAAAGGCAAAGGAACCTAGAAAGAGGCTCCTCTGCCGAATCTAGGGGTGAAGTTCAAAGTATTTGCGGCGGCTCCACTGCGCCTTGCTGAACCAGTCAAAGCTTGACTTTGCTGAAAAGCATTTCAGACACAAACAACCCAGCATCTATCATTTCCTTGTAAATCAAACAACACTTAGGCGGCTGAGCATAAGTTCAAAGATCAGAGAATACACTCCAGAAATGTTTCTTTTGCTATAATTTTTAAGCAGCCATGAGGATGTAGGGCAATTGGGAAAATCAACACAGTTCAGCTTTCTTTTCAGGGCTGTGAATCATCCAAGAGGCTGGTCCTTTCTCAGTGCATTTTGACAAGTTTCTTGAAAAAAACAACCCAAAAACCAAAGCCACTTGTGAGCATGGTGTGTGATGTGCCATAACAGAATATGTAATGGCTTCATAACCATTTTCATTTATTTTCGGTGTAGTGAAGTTACCGGTAATCTAAGTGCCTTGGGATGAATCAGCTCCCACACACTCCCCAAGGATCAAGGGACAAACCACTTTGAAAGATAAGGAATAACAGTTTGGATTGGAGATAGGGATGAGGGAGAAAATTGTTAAGTAAGCAAACTTACTCAGGTTGTAAAGGTAAAAGGTAAATGACCCCTGGACGGTTAAGTCCAGTCAAAGGTGACTATGGGGTTGCGGCGCTCATCTCGCTTTCAGGCCAAGGGAGCCAGCATTTGTCCACAGACAGCTTTCTGGGTCATGTGGCCAGCATGACTAAACTGCTTCTGGTGCAACGGAACACCGTGATGGAAACCAGAGCGCACGGAAACACTGTTTACCTTCCCGCCACAGCGGTACCTATTTATCTACTTGCACTGGTGTGCTTTCGAACTGCTAGGTAGGCAGGAACTGGGACAGAGCAACAGGAGCTCACCCTGTTGTGCGGATTCGAACCGCCAACCTTCTGATTGGCAAGCCCAAGAGGCTCAGTGGTTTAGACCACAGCGCCACCCACATCCCTCCTCAGGTTGTACTTCCCAAGCCAATACACAACCCAAAATGCTGCTAGTCTGCAAAAATTGTTACTACAACTCCCACCATTCCTGAACATTGGCCATCAGGGGCTGGTAGGAGAGTTGCAGGTTCCCATCCCTGCTGTATGTTCCAGCTACCATATCAGTCTAATAATGCTTAGAACTGGCAGCCTAGTCCAGCAATTAATTCTGTATGTGTGTGTGTGTGTGTGTGTGTGAGAGAGAGAGAGAGAGAGAGAGAGAGAGAGAGAAGTTCTAATCTGTATATGGAACTCTCCCTGACATCTGTGAGGGCTGCTTCTCTCACTTCAGAAGTGGGAATATAGTTCCATCAAGTGCACAAAACTGCCCCATTCAACTCAATGGGATTCCTGAATGCAGTTTAGATCAGGGCAACTGAATACAATGTGTGTGCTTCTTTCTTCCACAATGGGCGCTCATAGCTATTTCTCACAAAATAAAACAACACAATCAAATGCCATCTTCTTTTTATTTTTCAACCTACTAAGACACCACAGGCAGATCTAGAGAGGATTAGAACATTTGTGCCGCTGTGGCCAGAAGCCCTTGGATAAGAGATATAGTAATAACTTTCTCATTCCCAAAGCAGTATTTGATTTGGCACCTACAGCGGTACAGATTTATGAGCTGAAACAAGCAAGCCGAGGTAAACTGAGTGTGGATTTTGCTAAAACAAACAGCAATAAGAAACCTAATATAGCTTAATACATTTTTTCAAGTTTTAATTTTGTACGTGAAGTTAGTGCTTGAGAGAGATTCCAGGCTAGGAGGATGAAATCCTATGCTTGTTCCAAATGATAAAATGAAGGCATCATACTGGATTTGTGACAAACACTCTCATAAAGATATTTAGAACATGTCTGGGGATATTTCCTCCCCACTCAGGAATTTTAGATTTTGTTATACTCGTATCTTCTAGCCAAGACATATTTAGGGCACCTATTCTGCAGTGAATGAAGGTACTTGTGTGTAAAAAGCATGGCTCAATATGAACACATAGCTATGGGACAACATTTAGATTTTGTTTCGAAATTAAATGGTGGTAGTACAATTTATATTTATGCAGGGGGCAGGATCTCAATCACCAGAATGGGAGGAGGAGGAAGTATCTAACTTTTGACAAAGCCAGCAGATTTTTAGCGTTTTACATCAACATTAAGAAACCAAGAGACTCTTTCATTATCATAGGAAACTGATGTATACCAAGTGATAACATTGGTTCTTTTCTCTCAGTACTGTCTGCACTGACTGACAGCTGTTCTACAGGGTTTAAGGCAGGAGTATTTCCCAGCCACACCGGGAAATGCCAGAGACTGAGGCTGGACCTTGTATATGCAAGTCAGATGTTCTAACACTGACCTACAGCCCTTCCCCAATGATAAAAGAATACAATGTAAGCAAGTTTATTACAAATTAAGAGGTTCTGCTAATACGCTAAGAAGAAAACTCTGTGGAAGGTAAGCTATATTGTTATTGTTGTTTAGTCGTTTAGTCCGACTCTTCGTTACCTCATGGACCAGAGCACGCCAGGCACTCCTGTCTTCCACTGCCTCCTGCAGTGTGGTCAAACTCATATTGGTTGCTTCGAGACACTGTCCAACCATCTCGTCCTCTGTCGTCCCCTTCTCCTTGTGCCCTCCATCTTTCCCAACATCAGGGTCTTTTCCAGGGAGTCTTCTCTTCTCATGAGGTGGCCAAAGTCTTGGAGCCTCAGCTTCAGGATCTGTCCTTCCAGTGAGCACTCAGGGCTGATTTCCTTAAGAATGGATAAGTTTGATCTTCTTGCAGTCCATGGGACTCTCAAGAGTCTCCTCCAGCACCAGAATTCAAAAGCATCATTTCTTTGGCGATCAGCCTTCTTTATGGTCCAGCTCTCACTTCCATACATCACTACTGGGAAAACCATAGCTTTAACTATACGGACCTTTGTTGGCAAGGTGATGTCTCTGTTATAGTTCCATATATTTTGAAGACTTTCCTTGCAGATCTCTCTTTGGTGTCTATAGTTCGGATGGTCTTATTCCCTTCATCCTTTTTTTAAAAAAACAAAATAAGAAGAAAAATAAAAGCTATGATGTTGAGGAAGAAGCAGAGGACCCTACCTGTCATTAAGATCTAATTTGGGATAAGATATTCCTGCCAATACAATATTTCATTGACACAGACTGTAAGTACAAAGTGTGAGCCATTGGAATCCAGCCTTACGTGGTTTCTTTTGGCTAGAACAGCACGTCTGGCATGCTTTTTTTCACTTGCAATTTTGAAACGTATACAAACAGGAACACTGAATGATGTTTTATGTCTTGACACATATTTCATCTACTCCTGGGGCTGCTAGCAGCTGAAACCGGAGGAGTTCAAAATGTACACAGCCAAGTCTGAGAATTATAAGCGTGCAAGAGAATATTTGAGCAGATTAAGGATAATTAATTCTAGATAGAAAGTGCATCAGTGGCTCAAGAAGACATTACTGGATTTCGCAATGGTCTACACTGGGCACATTCCACATGACATTCTTCTGGGCAAGCCTCATTGAAACAGGCCAGCACAAGACGACATGCTTGCAAGCTTCTCATAGGTGTCTGGATGGCCGCTGTAAAAAAAAGGATACAGGACTTAGGTATTCAGAAACATTGCAGCCTCTGACTGTGGAGGCAGAGTATAGCCATTAGGGCTAGTAGTCATTGATAGCCTTATTCTCCATGAAGTTTTAGGGTAGCACTGGGTGCCGTGCTGCAGGGGGTGCCAAAACAATGCTGTAGAACGGAGAGCGACTGTGGCGATCACACAGGGTCCCTGGACGTTTCACCGTCTATTGATCCCTGTGCCACCACTTTATTTCTCGCTGCCACCACCCAGGCCCTACCTGGTACAATACTGAGTCCAGTCAGGGTTAAATTGGAACATAAACTTCTGCTTATTTAATGCAGTTTAACAAGCGTGTGGTTTCATAAACGGTATCGGTCAATTACAATCATGGGTTGCCTATCCAAACCTATAACTTCCGCTACCTGCTCTCACTCACTAAACCACCTCTCAGATATTTATTTGTCTTCCTAGCTCCTAACTGTTCCTGACTCAGCTTATTTCGCTACACTAACTCAATCTACCCACAAACTCTATCCCAATTCACTCCCACTCCAACCAACCACCCAACTCCCAACAAACTCCCCCCTTTGCCCCTTCCAGAGCTGGTTTTATAGTCCCTCTGACTCCACCCCCTGGGTCCTGATTGGGTAACCTGTTTAACTATTTCACCTCCAGCATTCTCATATGTTAACGTCACAGCGGCCGCTGCTGAAATCTGAGAGCCCCAAATCTGCCACTGATACCTCCCCCACAAGAGGTCCCAGGGCCGTCTTACCCATTAGGGTTAGTGGCACCCTGTGCCACGGCGTCCGCCCATCAGGGACCCCCAGCAGCGGGAGTCCAGGACTGACCGGGAACAGCTGCGAGGGCATGCTGGGCGGCGGTGGCTCTTCCTTCCTCTCTTGCTTCCTGCCTGGGAGAGGAGGCAGCAGCGGCAGCGTGCAAAGATACGTGGCGCCCTTCTCCGTCCTGCCCGCCCCGCAGCAGTAGCGGGACTGCTGAGGAAGCCTGCGCGGCAAGCAAGCATCGAGCTGCACAGCGCAGGGGGGTGGGCAGGAGGGGGAGGGGCACCGAGAACGTTGCGCCCGTCCCTTCCGTCATCGAGGAAAAAGGTGGAGGAGGGATTCATTCAGATTTGGGGCGGTGGGAGGCGAAAGCTGAGGGGGTGTGTGCACTACCATTAGGACTCAGTTCGGAGGTGAGGATGGACTCGAGAGCGTGCTCTCCATGCAGTTAGTGGTTAAAAACAAACACACACCAACAAAAAGTCCTTTAAAGACAGGGGCGGGTTTTAAGGTCCTATTAGATTCAGCAGGGCTTACTCTCAGGTAAGTGCAGTTAGGGCTGCAGCCTTTGTGACCCAAGTTTTGGGTCCTTTTTAGGCTCAGGATGTCACTGCTTTACACCCACCCTACTTCCCAATATTTGAAAACGTCAGCTTTGTACTTAAACACAAATTGGCCGGGAACTTCATTCTCTGTGTCTTTATCAATTTATTTAAAGAACGACAAACTGGTGATTGCTTTAACTTTTTGATATGTGGTGATTTGAATCATGAGGATGAATTAGAAGAACTGCTGAATCTTGAATGAGCCTTGCTTTGGGATTGAGGACTTCATTAGATTTTCTTCTGCCTTTTCATTTTATTTTGTTCTAAGGGCTTGTTAGAGATAATGTGTTAGCTCCCTAAAAAAAGGTTGACAGCTTGAGGGAACCTTTCCTAAAAAAGAGGTTCCCCCCTTAAAAAAGGTCAACAACTATGGGAAACGGGGTGCACCACAGCGCTGGATATGCTTAAGATGGCCCTGAGAGGTCCGAAGGGCCGCAACATGGGAATGGGCCTTTTTTGCAGTGGCTTCCTGTTTGCGTGTCGAGGTCCCCAATCCACCCCCCAAAATAACTCACAACAGACACGTAATTTTTTGTTTAAGATTTTTGGCATGATTTTGGCCACAACTTTATTAAAATACAAACTGTGAGTGGTTGTTTAGGCATTGGTTAAGACTATCTGTCCCCCCGCCTGGGGACAGAACTGACTTCCGGGCACCACCGAAAGACAGTGCGGGGGAAAGCAAGTCGGGGAAGAATTGGAGCTGAGACACAGACCCTCAACTCTCACCCGCCTGCTCCCCGAAGGCTTGCCGGCCCTAGTCCCATTCCAGGGATTGGACGAAAAGATGGCAAGCCCCAGGATTCCTTTAACGGAATTCCCTTTCCGCAGCAACCATGGAGGGGCAGGCCCAGCCTATCCTAACCCCTCCTCCACCAGATTTATAACCAATGCCTAACCACAACCTTACAAGTTGTGACGATTTGCTACGCAGTAGGCAAAAACCACCCAGCCAGCCAATTTGCCAGGTGGAAAAATTCCTACCAGGCCCCTGCTCAAAGGCAGACGACCCCATGACAGGCATAGCAAGGTCAACGCAACAACCCCTTACTCTAGGGCGGGTGGGCGGGTGATCCGTTGCACGCAGCAAAAGAGAAAGTACAAGGCTGCGTGCAGAGTATTTAAACCTTTTACCCCTCCCACCAAAATTGCAACATAACTTTCCCCCCAGCAACTCGGCAATCCAATCAATGCCCCCTGGCCATCTTGGAGAACTTACCCAGCAACAAAGAGCGTGGCTCAGTAGACCCCACCGCAACACGTGCTCTCCCTGAAGGAGAACACGCTTTGTGGAATGCTGTTCCCAAGAAGGCTCACCTGGCACCTTCACTGCATATCTTTAGGCACTTCTCTTCAACCAGGCGTTTGGCTGGTTAACATTCTATGGTCTTTTAAATGTGTTTGTGGGAGGGCGTTATTGCTTTGTTTTTGCTTTATTGTGTATTTTGTGTTTCCATTTTATTTTTTTGTGAACCACCCTGTGATCTTCAGATGAAGGGCGGTATTCAAATTTAATACACAAACAAACAAACAAACAGACAAACAAACAAATTAAATAGCACCATGGCTCCACCCCACTAGACAAGGCCTTCCTCTACACCTGGTTTTCCCCCATCAAGCTTTCTTCATTTCAGTAAAGAAATAATAAAGGTGACAATTCCATGCAACAGGTTGCCAATATGTCTGAGGATATTTTCCCTGCACTCAGGAATTTTAGATTTTGTAATGCTTGGGTCTTCTAGCCAAGAGATATTTAGGGCATCTCTTCTGCAGTGAATCAAGGTGCTTGTGTAAAAAGCAGGGTTCAATATGAACACATAGCTATGTTAATGTTATTCCAGGGACGTCCAACTCCCAATAGACTGTGATCTACTCACAGTGCAAAAAAACTGGCAGTGATCTACCCATTGTCATTGGATGGATCAAAGTTGTTGAGCTGTTTTGGGGGAAGCCAAGGTGGCTGAGCAAATGAATGAATGGAACTGAATGAGCATTGTGATATGCACAGAACAACATAATCAAAAGTTGATTATATAAAACACAGTTGTGGGTCCTGAAACCCCTATAGTGGAACTTAATCTGATGGCCCACTTTTTTGCTAGGAAGCAAAAGTTGCTGAGCTTTTTTAGGAAAGCCAAAGTTCTTTTTTTGGGGGGGGAGTAGTAGTTCACTGAGGGGCCAGAGATCTACCAGGAACACCCCATGATCTACCAGTAGATCGTGATCTACCTGTTGGACAAGCCTAGTCTAGCACATAAATTGAGCCTAATAATTATTTTCTAGATGAATCTAACAGTCTCTTTGAATGTTATATATGGAATTAACCATTATTTTCAACTTTGCAGGGATGCTGAATGTTGCTGGTGACAGCAGCCCCTGTAATATTTGGGGGGATGTTTGTTCTTTTGATGTCTTGAATAATCCAGTTCTCTGACCCCCATGAGCAATTAATTTTAATAGTGAAATCCTAGGCGGATTTTTTCCGAAGTAAGTCGGAATGTAAGTGTGTATTAATTGCCGCCTAATTCATTTCTTCCATTTGGTAACATCAAATGATTTACCAAATGGAATCAATTAAGGTATGATATTAGTAATGAAACCTTTGGTCTTTTGAGACCACAACCTGGTCCACAGTTTCACAAATGTCTGCGATTTTTGTAGTGCTGGTGTGTTATCATCTCTGTGCCAGATTAGAGCCTTAATTGTTAAATCTAGGCTCTTTTTGGAAGACCAGAGAAGGGGGCCCCCTGGGGTTTTATGTCACAAAACAGACATCTCACACTGATAACCTAAATGGGAGCTCCTTAACATCCTCACGTGTGGGCACTGACTTGCCTCCGGAAAGAGACCACACACATGCTCTCAAACAGAGGATCCCATAATTGCCCGACATTTTCATGACTTGTTTTGAAGTCGTGTTATCAGATGCCGGGGGTGGCGGTGGGGATGGGGGGGGGGCCTGTGGAAGTTCCAATAACAATACTTCATAAATGGAAGCAGCTACTGAAGGGACCTGATAAACATTTCAGTACAAAGTATTTGTGTAGCTGAGCCTGTAATTTACACCACACTCGACTGCTTTAAAGCACTGGTTTCGCGTTACACAAGATATTGTAATTACCATTCAGGGTGGGGGTATGCCTTAAAGAAGGGGCTCACATAGCCAATATTTCTTGGTTGTCTAATCTTTTAAGAGATAATTCTGTTTTAGCATTATACCCTCTGCTTTATTCATACCAGAATTGGCAGCTTTAAAATTATAACTTAAAATATTCATCTGGGGTAGGGAAAGGTACTGATTACATATATTATGATGGCTCTGCAATCACACAGTGTGGCACATTATAAAACATTTCCTCTCTGAATGTTTCAATGCTGAAATAGCCATGGTTCCTCAGCTTTGGGATATGTTCTCTGAACTTAAAAACTTTGGTAGGCGGCAGATTAGAGCACCAGGAATTTTAGGTTTTGAATTTTTTTTAATTCACTTTTTGGCCTGGTTGGTGCATCACGCTTAGCCAAACCATGGTTCTGCAGGTTCCCAGAGAGGAGATTGCAGCTGATTTATTCCTTTCTGGTTGTTTTGCTGCTGCGCTGTGCTGAGCTAAGCCATGGTTTGGTTTAGTGAGCCATCCCAAGCCATGTTTGGGGTTGAACTCTCTCCAGAGCTTGTAACCAAGGTTCGTGGTTTGTTCAGGAGAGCCAAACCCATGTTATGTTAAGACAACGTGTTATGTCAAACCATGGTTTAGTTCACCTACTTTTAGCAGAACATTTTTCCATGAGCAGAACTTCCACGATACATTGTTACTGGTTTACTCACTTCTCTGCCTTATGGCTAAGATGAAAGTGGAGTATCTGACTTCCCAATATTTCTAGGTAGATTTTCTTCTTCAGACAAGCTAGAGAAAATAGCATGTTAGCTTACAGAGTTGAAAAGGTGCTTGAAATCTTACCTTTTTCATTGAAAATGTTCCATTTCCCCGAAAGTAGATTTTTTTTTTCCATTTTGGAAATGCATGAATTACCCGAGCATTGAAGCAATAAGGAATTATCATTAAATATTTTCAGAATTTTGTTACCTTTGTGCTGCCGTTTGCATTTCTGAACTTTCCTGACCTGTGTGCTTCCTTTCTCTTACTATTGCCCTGACCGCCTTAAATAAGGACCTCCAATATTTCACATACTCCCTCTACTGGGCACTAACCGCCTGGTTACTTCAATCTTGTACACTTTGGCACTTATTTGAACTGGACACAGAGCCACATGCAGCATAATGGTAAAGTTAAAAGAATCCCGCAAAGCCCTGCTTCGTTTTAACTTAACAAATTTAGGAAAACAGAAATGGCCCCAAAGCAGAAATAGCCCCACTGTATTTCTACAACTGGAACTATTCTCAGCTTTTCCCATCTTGTCTTCTTGGGAGTGGTTTTTCAAAGAAAAAGGACAAAGCACCTTTACACAAATATTCAGTCTCTGGGGGAAACTTGGAAGCTTGTTTGAGAAGGCTGTGTAGCAGGGAAAGGGAACTGTGGCCCTTGAGGTGCTGTTGACGTGTTTTCCATATGCCATCTTTGGAAGAGGAGGTTATTGGAGTAAGGTTAAGGTAAAGGGACCCCTGACCATTAGGTCCAGTCGTGACCGACTCTGGGGTTGCGGCACTCATCTTGCTTTATTGGCCGAGGGAACCGTCGTACAGCTTCTGGGTCATGTGGCCAGCATGACTAAGCCGCTTCTGGCGAACCAGAGCAGCACACGGAAACGCCGTTTACCTTCCCACTGGAGTGGTACCTATTTATCTACTTGCACTTTTGGGGGTACTTTCGAACTGCTAGGTTGGCAGGAGTAGGGACTGAGCAACGGGAGCTCACCCCGTCGGGGGGATTCGAACTGCCAACCTTCTGATCAGCAAGTCCTAGGTGCTGTGGTTAACCCACAGCGCCACCCGCATCCCATTGGAGTAAGCACCACTTATTGTCAGTAATGTCTTCCTCATTGATAGGAGATTGTGATACACCTTGTGCCCCAGATGGCAAAACCAACAGTACTAGAAGTTTGGAGCGGGGAAGGGATTTCATTTCCCCCAAAAAACACTGCTTGCAGTTTTGAGTTGCTTTGAAAATGTAATTTCATCACAACTGGTATGCTAGCTATGGACAATTTATTGGGAACTCATAGGTTCTGTCCTAATATGATTAGGTGTTTTAAAATTCCCACGATAAATTCCATCTGTGCATTTGTTTCCAGCAGTGAAACGATCATACTGTGATCATATTTCTGAACATATCATCCAGCAGGAAGTCTTGTAAACTTACCTGAGGACAGAATAAATAAAGCAAACAAACATTGTAGTTATTTCTACTTCAGGTAATTTACTGGTTTTGTCAATCTGATTATAAAATATGGTATTTGGGTTAAACATCACTAGCATTTACTTCACAACAACCCTGCATGGAATTAATATATAGTTTCCAAACGATATATAAAATATACAGTATTTACTTTTACAACAGATAGAAAATTTATATTTACAAGATATATATCTACATGCACTGTTCAGAATGCTGCCTTATTTCAGCCCCATCCTCTGTTTCTCTACTTGATTCACTATATATTTATATATAGTTATATTTTAGAAAAGTGTCTAAGGGCCCATCTGCACTATGCATTAAAAGCAGTATCATACCACTTTAAACAGTCGCGGCTTCACCAAAAGAACCCTGGGAAGTGTAGTTTGTTTGATGTGTTTTCTTTCAAACCAGTTACCATCTGATTTGAAAATCTAAGCTGAGATGTTCATTTCAGTCCGCTGTTGTGCAGATGACAACACATGCACAGATACGGAGTCTGTGTGGTTGCAGGCATGGGGAAACAAATCAGGTAATTTGCACTGGGTGAAGACATCCCTGTTCCCTCTCTGGTGTGTAACAGCAATGTAGAAATGCGACTTGAAACACAGTGTGTGTGCCAGGGAGCGGGAACAATGACCTTGCTGCATTTCATGTGTACATAGCCTCTATCTGGATACAATCCAAAATTTGCAACAGAAGTGACATACTATTCGACTGGGTTTCCCATCTAGCAAAGGAGTGCAGTCACATGTCTATAAAATGGACTGAGCACATCTCTTCCCCTGCAAGCTGTATTGAATGAACAGATTATTCAGACTTGTTTAATTTCTGTTACTTTGCATTAAGGTTTGCTGTGCGATGAATAGAGAGTTAATAGCACAATATGACACCTGAGATCTCCCATTTCCAAAATGCCTGGAAGACCACCTGTTCGTGTAGCAGGTACTTGCACACACAAGGATTATATAACATGTTTTGATTGGTCTCGATACGCCATTGTGCCGCTTCGCTTTTTGAGGAATATCTCCTTTGTCTTCTCTGTTTTGCTTGTTCTGCCCTAATCGTGCTGTACAAACAACCCATAACAAAGGTCCTTAAGGCTCTGTGGGAGAGGTTTTTGAGATGCGTGCTGAAAGATGGGGCCGCACATAGGATGTGTTTTTGCAAGTTGTTTGTGTGGTTGTACTCTGTGTGTGGCCTAGCAGTGTGTCAATGCAAAGTGCCATTTGCCTTGAAGGCTTTCCAAACCACCCGGATGCTTGCAGCAGGAATCATTGCTTTGTAAGCAAAGAAACACAAGGGCCAAAATAGTTATTTGCTAATTGTTTCTTCTGTATACTCCCATTCCTGAGACTCTGTAAACTTCCTTTCCCACTGTCGGGGCATGTTTCTCACAATAGCACCTCAAAGGCGTTTCGCCCATCTGCAAACGCTTTGGGTCATAGCAGGCCGTTCCTCTTGGCTTTGTAGCTTTTGGGGCACCATTGCTAACCACCCCCAGCTCCATGCTTTTAGGTATGCCTGCACAGAAAACACCACCACCACAGAACACTTGGCCAAAGCCCAGGGGGAATGGGGGCAGAGTTGGCAGTGCTGAAGTAGGTGCCCATCTGCTAGATATTCAAATCATCTTCACCACATAACTGTGAATTGTTAAGGGTATTGGCAATGGTACCCTTCATGGGGTAAACTACAATTCTTCTTCTTTGGCGATCACTTGTAGCCGAGTAAGATTGTCTTCCATAAAACACGGTTTTAACAGTGAGTTCGTAAGTGACTGTGGAGGCCAGTTTTGGATCCGCACGTCCTTCCACAGTGGGGACACAGATTTCTGGGCAGGAGTTGATCATGGTGAGGGTTTGCCAAGTGTGCCTTCCTCTTAGCATGTTTCTCCCTTTCATCCTGAGTTCAAGTGTCTTCAAAACCCATGGCACCTTCAGTAAAGGCTGTTCTCCAATTGGAGCGCTTGCAGGCCAGTGTTTCTCAGTTGTCGGTGTTTATACTACATTTTTTTAAGATTTGCCCTGAGAGAGTTTTTAAACCTCTTTTGTGGACCACCAGCATTACATTTTCCATTTTTAAGTTCACAATAGAGTACTTGCTTTGGAAGAGAATAATCAGGCATCCGTACAACATGACCAGTCCAACGATGTTGATGTTGAAGAATCATTGCTTCAACACTGGTGATCTTTGCTTCTTCCAGTACAGTGGTACCTCAGGTTAAGTACTTAATTCGTTCCGGAGGTCCGTTCTTAACCTGAAACTGTTCTTAACCTGAAGCACTGCTTTAGCTAATGGGGCCTCCTGCTGCTGCTGCGCCACCAGAGCCCGATTTCTGTTCTTATCCTGAAACAAAGTTCTTAACCTGAAGCACTATTTCTGGGTTAGCGGAGTGTGTAACCTGAAGCGTATGTAACCTGAAGCATATGTAACCCAAGGTACCACTGTACACTGGCATTAGTTTGCCTGTCTCCCCAAGTGATGTGTAAATTTACTGGGAGACAGTGTTGACAGAATCTTTTTAGGAGTTAGAGATGGCATTTATAAGTGGTCCATCTTTCACAAGCATACGGTAAGGTTGGTAGTACAATCGCTTCGTAAACTATCATTTTGGTTTCCCTGCAAATGTCCCGGTCCTCGAAACACTCTGCACTTCAATCGGGAGAAAGCCACCCTCACAGACCTCAGGTGATCCTGGATTTCAGCATCAATGTTGGCCCTTATGGAAAGATAACTGCCCAAGTAGGAGAAGTGATGGACATTTTCCATCGTTACACCATTGAGTTGGATTTGTGGTGCTGCAGAGGGATTGTTTTGTGCTTGTTCGTACAGCACTTTGGGTTTTTTGGGATGTTGAATGGTACCCTTGTGGGGGGTAAACTACAATTCACAGCATCCTTCAGCCAGACATTCAGACAATGTTCTTCTACCCTCTGGGATTGGTACAGAGATCATATGGGTTTGTTTTTTTAATAGCTTTACTACCCAATAGGTTAGACCTATTAACCCTTGGTATGCTTCAGAAGCCCTTTGCTGGATGCCACCACTGGGTCAGCTGCTATGGGTGGATACTGGAGAAAAGGCCTTCACGGGGTGGTGTGGTTGGGAACCTTGGTTCTGCAGGACAAATGGAGAGGCGCTTGAGCCTGTGTATGTGTGGAAATGAACTTCTGTGTGTTTGACATGTAGTTTAACATAGACGTCCAAGTGGCTGGGTTAACCCAGTCAGATGGGTGGGATATAAATATCATCATCATCATAATTCGGAGAAATGTTGCAGGGTATGTCAAAGTGCAAGTAGACAAATAGGTACCACTCCAGCGGGAAGGTAAACGGCGTTTCCGTGCGCTGCTCTGGTTCGCCAGAAGCGGCTTAGTCATGCTGGCCACATGACCCGGAAGCTGTACGCCGGCTCCCTCGGCCAATAAAGTGAGATGAGCGCCGCAATCCCAGAGTCGTCCACAACTGGACCTAATGGTCAGGGGTCCCTTTACCTTTACGTAAACATAGGAAGGAAAAAGTCAACCACTGCAAGCCATTCTGAAATGCTGAAAGGTGGCTAAAATATTTAAAATATGGAAGAAATAATAAGTTGAAAGAATAAGCATGCAGAATGCACAGTAAGATTATCTGCCTCAAAGTTTTGTTGTTGCTTTGGGGGTTTTTCATAGGTTTTTTTCGGGTGTGTGTGAGTGTAACTGGCTGCTTTCCCTGCTTTTACTAATGGCTGTAAGCCATTTTGAGGGTGTTTACGTTAAAAGGTGAGGTATCAACCCTATACATAAACAAATGTTGAGTTTGGAGTGAGGAGGGGGTTGAAGAATGAAATTGCTGTTATGTTCTGCGGGGTTTTCATTCTGCAATATCCCAGAGAACAGCAGTACACTTTGGAAACGTTAACCCTATCAGTGCTTTATGACGGTTGTAAAACTGTGGCTTGGAAGAAAAATTAAAGACATTTCCTAAAGACCGTTCCCAGCTTACCATGAGGGATCTTTCGGTTGCTGATGTAGGAAAGTCTGCGGCAAATCATAGCTCTAAGTAGGAATTAGTGCTAGAAACTAATGGTTCAGACAAAATGCATTGCAAATGTTGCCAAGGCAATCAAGGAAAAGAGGGATATGTTCACTTATGCCTATATTCGTTTCCAGGCGGTTTGTGATCTCCATTAAATGCAACTTTCATTTGAAAGGGCTCAGGAAACATGGATTAACACTTATCTGTGATTCAGGGGTTGAGAAACTGTGACCCTCCAGATGATGCTGGCGCCAATTCCCATCACCTCTTTCCACTAGCCCCCACTGGGGCTGTTGCAATTTGGAGTCCCAACAACAACTGGAGGTCCACAAGTGTATCCTTCACAAGGTCCAGGAGGAAGAAATGGCCTGTGAGGATTCAATAATAATAATAATAATAATAATAATAATAATAGTAATAATTTTTATTTATACCCTGCCCTCCCCAGCCAAGGCCGGGCTCAGAGCGGCTAACAAGCAATAATAAAAACAAGTTGAATGAATACAACTTAAAAACAAAATTAAAATACAACATTAAAATATTGAAACATTAAAATATTAAAATGTAGCCTCATCGCAGGAGGAGAAAGGAAAAGAAAAAAGAAAGAGGAGGAGGGAATCAAATTGGCTCCAAGCCAAAGGCCAGGCGGAACAACTCTGTCTTACAGGCCCTGTGGAAAGAAATCAGATCCTGCAGGGCCCTGGTCTCATGAGGCAGAGCGTTCCACCAGGCCGGGGCCAGTGTTGAAAAGGCCCTGACTCTGGTTGAAGCCAATCTAACTTCCTTAGGGCCCGGGACCACTAGGGTGTTGCTATTTATGGACCTTGAGGCTCTCCGTGGGGCATACCAGGAGAGGCGGTCCCGTAGGTACGAGGGTCCTAGGCCGTGAAGGGCTTTAAAGGTCAAAAGCAGCACCTTAAATCTGACCCTGTACTCCACCGGGAGCCAATGCAGCTGGAAAAGCACTGGGTGAATATGCTCCCATGGCAGAGACCCCGTGAGGCGCCTCGCTGCAGCATTCTGCACCCGCTGGAGTTTCTGGGACAGCTTCAAGGGCAGCCCCGCATAGAAAGGAGGGGGGGGAGCCTGTTTACCTGCAAACTTATTACTATGAGGAAAAATACAGAGCCTAAATTGTAGAACCTTCTTAAGGAAGGTTTTGCAAAGCCGTTTACTTATATCTATTTGAGTTGAGCAGACCTTGTAAGACCATGTGATTCCCTGCCCCCACCCCTGGAGGCAATCAAAAAGAGCGTTAGAACAAAAACCAGTAACCTTCCAAACCAGTGAACTCCTGACTCAGGCCTCCAACTGTAACAGAGAGAGTGTGTGAGAACTCTTGCGCAGGAAACCCAAATGCTCTCTCAAAATGCAGGCATTTCCTATGCATGGACAGAAGAACCTAATATGCGCCACCATAACTTGGACACTGCAGTCCCAAAGACAGTGAGGGACACATTCTGTTGATAGTGTTTATTAATTTTTTAAAATTTGTTAAATTTCTGTACCGCTCTTCATCCAAGGATCACAACATAAAAACACAAAAATACATACCATAGTAACAAACAGAAACAATAGCCCCCACAGTTTAAAAGGCCATAGATTGTTTCATTAGCCAAAGGCCTGAGAAGAGAGGAATGCTTTTGTCTGGTGCCTAAAGATATGTTAGAAAGGTGCCAGGGAAACCTCCTTGGGGAGAGCATTCCACAAGTGGGGAGCCACCACAAAAAAGGCCCTTTCTTGTGTCGCTGCCCTCTGGACATCTTGTGGAGGAGGCACACAAAGAAGGGCATCAGATTATGACTACAGGGTTCAGGTTGGGGAGAGGCGGTCTTTGCCAGTTCCAAAGGAGGGTTTCTCGAGCAGTGGTTTTATCACTGCCTCTTCCACTGTAGGGACCACCGCCTCTCACAAGGAAGCATTAATCACCTCCCTGGCCCAGCCAGCTGTCCGAATCCTCGAGCCTAACTGAAACTCATCCAACAGAACAGGACTAGACAGTGTTCTGGTCACGTCCAAAGGTTCTTGCTGTTCCCGGTGGATGCAAGTGATTTGATCCTCAAAACATTTTGCAAATATTGAGCTACCATTGGTTCTGCCACCACCTTTGTGCCAGACTGTAAGAGGCCCTGCATGAAAAGCTCTGCCAGGTGGCCCAATGAGGATTCAATGGAGGCAGCAAAGTATGCCTTCTTTGCTGCCTTCACTGCCACTAGGTGGGCTTGATGATGTGCCCTCACCCGTGTTCAGCTGCATTCAACTGGAGTTTTCCTCCACTCGTGCTTGACACGTTTACCAGCTTGTTTCCTCGCCCTAAGCGAGTAACCAGGGAGCCAAGCGGGCTCCGTGATGTGGGAGAGGAAGCTCAGGGGTGATTGTGGAGGTAATTAGTTAGGTTCCAAAAGCAGGGTTGCATTCTGTATTTCAAAAAGTAAAAACCAGGACACTCTCTCTTTTCCAGGGAAAACCCATTCTTTAGCTTTAAATTGGTACAAATGTCAATTTGTGGAAAACCTATATTGCCATTTGCCCAAATTGAGCACTAAAGAGCAGTTTTCACCCAGGAGAAAGCCGTATGTCTTATTTATTGTACATGCCATTTTTGTTATCTTTAGGTATGATTCTTATGTGCAATTTATGTTCATATGCATTTGTTTGGCTTCAATCTCTTTTTAGGAAAACCCCAAAGTTGTTGAGCTTGACTTGTCTAAGATCCAGGACAAAGAACCGCCTTTCGGATACAGTCATACCTCGGGTTACAGACGCTTCAGGTTGCGTTTTCTTGGGTTGCGGACCGTCGAAACCCGGAAGTACCGGAACGAGTTACTTCCGGGTTTTGGCGGTCGCGCATGTGCAGAAGCGCTAAATCATGCTTTGCGCATGCACAGATGCGCCAAATCGCAACCCGCATGTGCGCAGACGCGCTGCTGAGGGTTGCGGATGCTGCAGGTTGTGAACGTGCATCCCGCACGGATCATGTTCGCAACCTGAGCGTCCACTGTATTCTTTTCCAGTAATGTCTGGGAAAGTATGGCAGCCCTACCAAAAGGGCACACAAGAGCTGTCACTAGATCCTTGGGGCAAGGAACATCAGCAAAAGACCACAAACTGGGAGGCCAAACAGTGGCATAGCGTGGGGGGTGCAGGGGGGGCCGGCCGCACCGGGCGCAACATCTGTGGGGGGCGCGCGCTCGCACTCGCAGCTCTCTGCCCCTACCTGGCTCACTCACTCTCTCTCACTGCAGTGCTGGCTGTGCGAATCCGAGCCGAGCCGAGCCGCCGGGTCGCCGCCCACTGTGGAGGGGGTGGGTGCCAGGCGTGCGGTGCGGAGAGAGAGCGAGGGACTATCTGGGGGAGGGACAGTGCAGCGGCCGCCCAGCGCAGCGCTGAGCGCGGGAGAGAACCACACCAGACCAGCCCAGGCAGCAGCAAGAAGATGCTGGCAGCGGCGGCAGGTTAGGGGTTAGGGGGCGCAAATTACTTGCCTTGCCCCGGGTGCTGACAACCCACGCTATGCCGCTAAGGCCAAATGTCCTCCAAGGCTCTCTGACTGACCTTTGGAACTCTCCCCAGCCACACGTCCTCTTCCCATTCCATATCCCCCACCAGACCTGCTTTGCACTATCCCTTGGCTGTTTTTGCCTGGTAGTTTTGCTGCTTTCAGAGATTTGGGTGATGGTGGCTCATGAAAGGGCTTTCTCAGCAAAGGGCCCAAGAATGCAAAACTCCCTCTCCTCATAAGCACACCTGGCACCTTCTCTTTACAGCTTTTGTTGGTTGCTGAAGAGATGCCTATTTCTTCTGGTCCTTGAAAACTGAAAAAAATATTTCTGGTGTTCTCCCTGTAATGTATTCTGTGGGGTCATGAATGTTGTTGTTTATTGCTCTTAATTTCATTATGGTTTTCATACGTTGTAATGAGCCCTAGGGCCTCCTGGTGAAGGGAAAAGAAGAAGTATTGCTGTCACTGCTTCCTTTGCAGTTGTCAGATTCCTGAGCCGATGGAGCAAGGCTATGAGACAAATCAAAGAGTTGCATTGAACCCACCTATACTCAGAGTAGACCCATTGAAATCAACGGACATGCCTAACTTAGCTCCACTACTTTCAGTGGGTCAACACTGAGTATAACTTATTTGGATACCACCCAAAGACTTCCAGTCACTTCAGAACGGTCCATTTATTGATAGCTTTGAGATTCCGAGCCAAGAATGAAGATTAAAGCTGTGTTCTTCCTGTGGCCCCTTTCTACCAAACACATGTTTTCTGGCGTTTTCTCTTTCTTTTTGGTTTTCCTAAGAAATATGCAGACAAACCACTGGCATAGTGAAGACAGTTTATAGTCAACAATCTAGCTTTGTTAAACAAATACAAATTAGGAATCCAGCATCGGTTTACTTTCCTGTCACTCTAAATGCAAGTTTATGTGAACGCGATTCTTGTGCTCAACGTTTTTGTTTTGTTTTTTCACTTGCCGGCACAAGGCCCAGTGACACGAAGGCAGGTCAGGCAAGGGAGGGAAATTGGTGCGTGCCAAATGGGGCAGTCTGCATTGGGGGCGGGAGGGGGGGGGGAAACATGGTGTAGACGAGCCAAAGTCAAGTACAGCCTCATATAACAGAAGAACCACAGTACTGGTCTGAGCCTGATAGAGTCATTCCAGAAGTTGCTCCTTTTGAACAATGGCAGATTTACATAACATTTCTCATACATGTTAATTGCAACCGTCAATTGCCTGCCAGCACACAGAAAACTGCCGTCACTGAATTGTTTTCGTATTACATCTGCTATCAATCAGTGGAAGGGAAGCTATGAGGTAACAGCGTCAATTAATATTGCTCAGAGGGAGAGAACACAACTTGTTGGCCCCGCCCCACAAAAATAATAAAGCAAAAATATCAACGAAAGGAGAACTTCTCTTCCCAAACATTCTGCAAGAAAGAGCTTTCATGAGTAAAAATAATTTCCATAAAACATGCAATGCTTTTTCTTCTAAAAAAATGGTTAGGGGTACTCTCATTTTGACTCAAGAAAATCACCATTTTATAGTTCAGATTGGGAAAAATACAGTAAATGGACAAAAGTACAAAGATTCACAAAATGTTTAGGGGTATGCGAACCCCCCAGAAAAAAGCACTGAAAACATGGCTCTCCAAAAGAATTAATGACAAGAAGATCGTGTCAAATTATTACAATGCAGCATAACTGGGGATCAATCAAACTGATGATATGGATAGATAAATGGAAATTGATGATATAAATTGAACTGATTACTAAATCAGTTTCTCAGTAATTGATAAATGGAATTTGATGATATGAATTAAACTGATAACTAAATCATTTTCTCAATAATTCATATGCATATCATTAAGGTTGATACAAAAAAATTTTTTTCCTTCCAGTAGCACCTTAAAGACCAACTAAGTTAGTTCTTGGTATGAGCTTTCGTGTGCATGCACACTTCTTCAGATACACAGAGAATGAATGTATTAAGGTTGATGGCTCTCTTAACTCAGAGAGTGAACATAAATGATCTTTTCATTAATGATACAAGTTAATTTTAAATCAGTACAATTTCTATCCGGTTTAATAAATCCTGATAATTATGAATATGAAATCAGTGTTCCAGGCTAATACCTAACACAGTTCTGCATTAATTTAACATGTTTAATTGCAAACATTTGAACTGTGGAAAAATCCCAGTCAGATCAACAAAGCTATTTACTGTATATACCTGTATTTTTTTTACAGTTTAAATGCAACAGTTTGTACTCTTGCACCATTTGCTAATGACTGGTAAAAGCCCATCTATTTATTGTACTAAATTTATCGCATTGAATGCCGAAAAGTGCCATTTAAGGCTTGGCTGCTGTACCAGTTAACTTACAAGTTAAATTAATATAAGACGTTTTTGACAGCGTGGAAAGAAACTAGGTACATGCCCACTATACATTCTCTTTGTTCAGTGAACACAAATTTGAGGGAGGTGGTCTCAAGAGGAATATTAGGACGGAGAATTACTTGGAACAAAACATTTCATGACAAGTTGCTTGCTACTATTCAATGACCTCTGGAATAAACTGTACATAGCGTGTCTGAGGATGGATTCTTGGGCAGGGGATTCATTCATATGTACAGAATCCTCCCCAATTGCAACTGCTACTGTAGTTTAAGCATGGCCAAGAGCGACTTAAAAGCCTTTCATGCGGAGGCAGATGAAACGGACAGTTATACTTCCCGGCTGGCATGCTTACTTTGTCTCTGCTGCTAAACAAAAGGTCTCTGTGCGAGGTCACTGTATAATGAGCCTCCGTTCAGCCGCAAATACATTGTCAATGTTTCCGTCCCAGTGCAGAACAAAGGGGCATGTCCCAATTCGGGTCAACACTTTGCAACATCATCATTTGATGAGAAAAACAATTTTTGTCATCAGTTGTGTGCTAGGCATCTGCACTTCATGGGAAGCAGACTTTTCGGATAGATACGACACTGACTGTGATGTCAAACGCCTGCCATTGCCCTCTTTAATCTTAATTGGTGAATATTGGCTCTGAACCTTACTGTAGGTCTTTCTTTCTTTCTTTCTTTCTTTCTTTCTTTCTTTCTTTCTTTCTACACTTGGTATATGTGTGTCAGTCCTGTTTGGTCCTCTTTTGTCCCTCAAAGTCATAGTCGGTTGAAGAGAGAGGGCTGCCTCCATTGTTTGGATGAAGAGAACACACTTGGGCTTCAAAACATCAGCCTAAATAAGTTTTTTGTAGTTTACAATATAGCGCATGCTTCATTGATCATCAGACGGCAAGATTTCAGATCCAAGGATCTGGTAAGAATGCTGGTAGCAAAGGGGTTAACACCCTACTCCCCACAGCCCTGAAACCCCAAAGAGGCTTCTTAGGAACACCAATACAGGTGACCGGACAACCTTGCAGAATCGTTGCAGAGATAATAGAGATAATGCAATAGAAGCCAGCTTTCACATGCAGAAGGACACCTTTGGATCCACACACCACGCCAAACTGGATCTTAAGTTGCTCCTCCGTTCGTGTAAAGAGGGGTGGAGTCCATCAAATCTCTTCTCAATTTGTAGTCCTATATGCTACACCAGCACCATAATTCAAAAGCATCAGTTCTTTGGCGATCAGCCTTCTTTATGGTCCAGCTCTCACTTCCACACATCACTACTGGAAAAACCATAGCTTTAACTATACGGACATTTGTTGGCAAGCTGATGTCTCTGCTTTTTAAGATGCTGTCTAGGTTTGTCATTGCTTTTCTCCCAAGAAGCAGGCGTCTTTTAATTTCGTGACTGTTGTCACCATCTGCAGTGATCATGGAACCCTGTTTGGAAAAGTTGTGATGTATGGAAGTGAGAGCTGGACCATAAAGAAGGCTGATCACTGAAGAATTGATGCTTTTGAATTATGGTGCTGGAGGAGACTCTTGAGAGTCCCGTGGACTGCAAGAAGATCAAACCGATCCATTCTGAAGAAAATCAGCCCTGAGTGCTCACTGGAAGGACAGATCCTGAAGCTGAGGCTCCAATATTTTGGCCACCTCATGAGAAGAGAAGACTCCCTGGAAAAGACCCTGATGTTGAGAAAGATTGAGGGCACAAGGAGAAGGGAACCACAGAGGATGAGATGGTTGGACAGTGTTCTTGAAGCTACCAATATGAGTCTGACAAAACTGTGGGAGGCAGTGGAAGACAGGAGTGCCTGGCGTGCTCTGGTCCATGGGGTCACGAAGAGTCGGAGACGACTAAATGACTAAACAACAACAAATGCTACATCAGGGCTTGGGCATTTTTGGACAACCTTCTAAGGGCCACTCGCCAGGTATAGGCAAAATTGGACGGAGCAGAAAATAGAACTCCACAGGATCCAAGCTGTTATGAACATATCAAGCACACAGCTCTGACATATGCAACACATTATTATGGTTGTAAAATGTGCTCTGTATTGGCTTTTTGCAATTATGTGCTGTTATGTTATTTTTGATATAACTATTTTAAATGTGCTAATTGTTGCAAAAGGGGTGTAAAAACACCTTGTATTAATTCACAGTGCCCTTAACATTGTGGGTCAGGGATATGTTAAGGCCTGCCTAATCCCTCACTTTCCCCCCTATCACTGAGATCTTGGGGGAAGCCACTCACTGTTTATGGTTCCCCATGGCTTGTATCCCCATTAGGGGCCTAATTTTGTGGGCCCAACTATATGGAATTCCCTTCTAGCTGAGGTCCCTATTGAACTTCTGTCTCCTATGGAAGACCTTTCTTTTTACAGCAGTAGGCATTTTAATTGAAGTTTGATTTGCTAGTTTTAACTGATTCTTTTCCTTTACTTTTTCCATTGTATCCTTTTAAACCGCTTAGATAGGATAATAGTTAAGCGGTATATAAATTGTTTGAGTAAGTAAAGAAATATTTTAGCTGTTTTTCTTTATGGCTTTACAAAAAAGCAATAAATATCTCTTGAATGAGATGCCTGTTTCATGAGGCGAATGAGAAATGAAACACAGGACAGCAGAATATGGGGATAGTACTCCAGCAATCTGCAGTTTTTGAAAGAAGGAAGGGGTCACGAGACCCAAATATTTCGTAAAAGTGACTTGTTTACACTGCCTTTCTACAATGGCATTGCCCAATAAATAAATCTCACTCCTATGATTAATGAAAGACCCATTGAGACCCTTGTTCTTGACCCAAATGCTTCAGCATTTGGTTATTCTTAATGAGGACTACGCACTTGGGGGTCACTTGAGATTGTCTGGGTAAAGCCAACAGAGTTGTGATTTATTATACAATTGTAATTTGTGGTCACACACACACACACACACACACACACACACACACACAGTGAAAAAATCCTAGCTGCTATTTATTTATTTAAATAACGGTCAATATTTCACCACAACAAAGCTTTCCAGTCAGTTAATAATATCATCTCCAAACACTTTACAAAATGTGAAAGAATAATATTAATATTTATTCTTTGCTGCTGTTATCTGTTTGCAGGTAACACACAGAAGTGATTCCTCTACAAATTCTTTTTTTTTTTAAAAAAAATAATTTTTATTAACCGGCCAATCAAATCAAATCAAATCACATAAATTCCGAATTACAAAGCCGAATTTTAAATTTTGTTGAGGGAACCCATATTTCAAGATCCGAAGGGGGATTCTGATCATCTTCTTGCCACTGCGTTAATGTCCAAATCAGTCCAAACAAAGTTCATAATTCTATCCAGTCTTATCTTGCTGTTTCCACATCACATCTTGTTCATATATTTTCTCTTTTTTCTTTATGATCTCTTCTGATAGTCTCCTTAAGCAAGTGTCTTAGAATGCCTAACACAGATGCTGTGTACAGGAATAGAGGTATCATGTGAAGAGACCATTAATCATATACCAGGTGTGCTAAGTGCAGAAACATAATTTCTATCACCTAGGCTGAGCAATTTGCTAATTAACGTTTTCAGGGTTTCCCTCCCCCGCCCCCCAGCCCTTAAATTGTAAACTGAGAAAATGATGTCAGGATTACTTTAAACCCATAAATACCAGGTTGATTTGGTATGCTCCTCTTGGCTGCTAGCGCTGTAGGGGGAAAATAGTTGAATCCTTTCCAGTCATATAAAAGTCCTGAATTTAATAGAAGCAACCAGCCAAAAGTTGGCTTCCGTTCCACTTAATTTTGGTTTTGTAAATTACAGAGTGCTGTAAATAGGATGCTAATATTCTTATAACACACCACCCCACTCTTCGGGTGCCTATTGCCAACGGCTTTCAGAGAATTCGGGATGGGGTGGGGGTGGATGAATTACGCTTTATAGCACTGTGTGAGGTAGACTGCTATTTTTATCTCTACATGGAGATAAATGTGAATGCTGTGGAGGTGGTGAATTCATCAATGGCAGGCAGCCTTGCAGTCCCGCAGGATGTCGTATCATTCTTGTTGCTAAATTGTAGTTAGAATACTGGAATATTTCACATTTCTGCATGGTTAGTCATTTGTTCCCAGGCATGGGCATAGCCGGGGGGGTGCAGGTGCCCCCTCTAAATCAAGTAAATCAATAAAAAAATACTTAATTAACTGACCAATTGCATCACAGAAAACTTGGTTCTGCTCCCCCAATAAAGCCTGCTCCCTCTAAAATAAATCTTGGTTACACCCATGTTCCTAGGCCCAGTTCAAAGTGCTAAGCATATTGAGTGGCCCCCAGGACTTTGGCACCTAATCCTGGAGGAGACCCAGGAGCAAATTTAGTCCACATCACTTAATGGGGGGTGGGGGGTGGGCTGTCCAACTAGACCCAATTTGAGTCACATGACTCAAAATTGATTGATTTCCCCCCCCCAAATTTTTTTATTAAGTTTTCCACAATTATAACATAGAAAAGAGGGGAAAACACACACAAAAGAAAACACATTACAATACTAAAAAAAGAAAAAGGAAAAGGAAATTTAAAGACATATTACTTGTAAATCCCAATTTATCTTTCATTGTTAACTGACTTCCTCAGATCCCTCCTATCTGAATTTCATTGTATCACCTTATACCAGCTCTCCAATATCATTTTTCTATTAAAATTAATTCCGTCAATTAACTTATCTTCTTTTCTTTTCTTAATATTCTAAATCCAAATTACTTACAATTCAATCTTATTTTAATCCTAAACCTATTTGGTACTTTCAGGTAACGTCTAGTTACTTATATTACAATATTTAATTAAATAATCCTTAAATTTCTTCCAATCTTCTTGGTGTTCCTCTTCATTCTGTAAGGTGTACCTGCCCTTATATAGTGGTACCTCAGGTTACAAACACTTCAGGTTACAGACGCTTCAGGTTACAGACTCCGCTAACCCAGAAATAGTACCTCGGGTTAAGAACTTTGCTTCAGGATGAGAACAGAAATCGTGCTCCGGCGGCGCGGCGGCAGCAGGAGGCCCCATTAGCTAAAGTGGTGCTTCAGGTTAAGAACAGTTTCAGGTTAAGAACGGACCTCTGGAACAAATTAAGTACTTAACTCGAGGTACCACTGTATAGACATTTTAAATTCCCTGCCCTGGAGCTCAAGACCACCCCTCCGTATATCACACATACATCACAGAAGGGGTGTAACCCAAGACCACCCCCCACAAGCATCATACCTACATCACAGAAAAGGTGGTCTACAACAGAAATTTGAATGTTATTTTCCCCCCTGTCTGCCAGGTTATCTGATAATGCCTTATCTGGTTGCCCTTCCTGATAGTTTGCCCATTCCTTTGAGATGGTGATTACCCAATTCCTGAGACAATGGGAAGGTTCCCTCACACCCTCCCTCCTTGCAGAGAAAACATTTGGTCAGTTTGGGAGTCAAAATGGTTTCAGGGAGGTCTTCCTGTGCTGCTCCAGACATGTGGTCCACATATCCATGTACGTGCTTGGTTGGTACATTTATGAACATTTATTATATATATAAGACCTTAATTTTTTTTTATTTCAGCGGTTTCAAGCCTTGGGCGGAATCCTTTAGTCTATCTTCCCTAAATAGGGGGGACGGACATGCAGCGGTGACCTACGTACCCCCCCCCCCCCCGCGGCAGCGATCCCGGCGTTCCCCGTTAAAGGGTTTGTTTTGAGGGGAGTCATTGGCCATACACCGATAGGTTGTCAGTGCGCTCCCCTGTGTTGCGGCGAAATGGGGGGCGAGCTCTCTGCTTAAACATACATTTTCCAGACTCAGCCCAATCCCCACACATTTTGGATAACCCTGATGTTCCCCAGATCCCCGGCTGGGGACTGGGAGGGATAAACGCCCAGTGCGTGAGCCAAGGTCTCCCTACATCTGAATCTTTAATAAAGTTGTGGCCAGTTTTAATCCCATAGCACGTTGTCGTGAGTCATTATTCCACTAGGGAGTCGCTTGAGGTTGGAGGGTCTCCGCCTGTCCACGCAAAGAACTGTATCTTTCTGATTCCTTAAAGAAAAGGCTTGCATCCCCTTTGTGATTTTCATGGCTCAGTCCCATGCTGCTTTTGCTTGGGAGGGTGTGGAGAGAATTGTAACTTAACTCATGTTTCCTTCATGGACCACTCGATGTCCAGGGTCCATAGCCACACAGCTGCCTATCTTTCCCTACTAAATCCGCAAATGCTTTTTATTTGAGCCTTACCTCTATTTATTGAATCAAATTTCACGAGAGAGCACTGTGTTTAGGTTTACATTCTGCTTTAGATGATCTTTAACTGTAATTTCCTTAGAGGGGCTTTTATAATGTTGGTGCTATTGGCAAAAGATTCAAAGCTTGCTTTAAGTCCTTTTGCTTTCCTGGTGCAATGTGGACAGCACATTGTCATGCGCCTTGATCCTTCAGTGTGCTGTAAATCAAGACCTAACCTGCAAGAATTGATCTCTAGTGAGTTAGATGAAAGGATCTTGCTTCTCGGGAACATTCATTCCTGGCCTTTAGCAGAGCAAAGCCAGTGTGCCAAATGTGATATACGATACAGATTACAGTCCAAAAGGAACTTGGCTTATTTTGCTTAGGACCTTTAAGAGACCTCTGATCACGATGAATTTTCTTCATCCTGGTGAAAGATAAACTGTAAACTTTAATTCAGAGCTAACTTTTGGTGAACTCTATGCATTCTCCCCTTCAGGTTTCCCAACACATAGTGAATGATGTAACTTACGTTTTGAGTAATAATAATTCTGATTTCAGCCAAATGAAGTTATCACGTTATCTGGGAAATGGTTAAGATCACTGAGTTATCAGGTGTGACGATCAAATTTGCATCCAAATGTCACTCAGTAATAGTAAGGCTACATCTAGGCCAGAGCTAGCAAAACATAACATATCTTTAAGGGTGCATTCTGTGGCTAGCACACTCTTTCCACACATGACATACAATTAATTGAACTAGTGCTAGAGTGTCTTTGGTACATACAGTCAGTGCTTTTTTCTAGAAAAATAGGTGCTGGTACTCACCATGAAGGGGACGCGGGTGGCACTGGGGGTTAATCCACAGAGCCTAGGACTTGCCGATCAGAAGGTCGGTGGTTCGAATCCCCGCAACGGGTTGAGCTCCTGTTGCTCGGTCCCTGCTCCTGCCAACCTAGCAGTTCAAAAGCATGTCAAGTGCAGGTAGATAAATAGGTACCGCTCCAGCGGGAAGGTAAACGGCATTTCCGTGCACTGCTCTGGTTTGCCAGAAGCGGCTTAGTCAGACTGGCCACATGACCCGGAAGCTGTATGCCAGCTCCCTTGGCCAATAAACCGAGATGAACGCCACAACCCCAGTGTCGGTCATGACTGGACCTAATGGTCAGGGGTCCCTTTACCTTTTACTCATCATGAAGTTCTTTCAGTAAGTGCCACACTTTTTAACAAAGGAAAAGAGGTGCCAGTACTACGTGACCTTGAGTACACCCTGGGGGGGGGGGGGAGCATGGCATGCAGTGTTTTTATAGCCTTATTTTTTTGTTGAGGCTATTTTGCTTTTGAGGCTGATAGAAGAAGAGTTTGGATTTGATATCCCGCTTTATCACTACCCTAAGGACAAGGGCATACAAAGTGGGGGGCTGTCCGCCCCAGGTCCCACTCTGGGGTGGGGGTTACAAGATGGCCCCTGCCTCCCCCCAGCTGTAGAGCGGCTGAGGGCACATGCAGTCCATACAGGCGTCCATACGGGCTGCCTCTTGCACAGTAACCGTACAGGCTGCCGTGCATGCGCACTCCGTATGGGATGCTGCACATGCGCAGTCTGTATGGGATGCCGCACATGCGCACTTCGTACGGGCTGCCCCACCCTGGGTGCCAGAGAGGGTTCCTCCGCCACTGCCTGGGGAGTCTCAAAGCGGCTCACAATCTCCTTTCCCTTCCTCCCCCACAACAAACACTGTGTGAGGTGACTTCAGAGAAGTGTGACTAGCCCAAGGTCACCCAGCAGCTGCATGTGGAGGAGCAGAGACGCGAACCCGGTTCACCAGATTACGAGTCCACCGCTCTTATCCACTACACCACACTGCATCTACCAAATAAGCAACTTTGGTGGCAACTTAAGGTACCATGGTTTGACACTTGAAAACTAGACTTCGGAAAGCTTGTTCATTTCTCTGGTCATTAGCTAGGGGTTGTCAAGAAGAATAGACTGAACTTGAAAACCTGCTGCAAGCATGGAAGTAGGTGAGAAATAAAATACATGGGCAGGGATGATGTTGATTCCTCAGGATGAAAACACAACTCCTCCATGCTCTTATTTTGGATCGCCCAACCTCCTTTGTACAAGCCGTCAGCATTCAGTAGGGAAGGCCCATAAACTGGTTTACTGATTTTATAATGAATTGATTTTAGAATGCTGTATTATTTTACTGTTGTTAGCCCTCTAAGCCTGGCTTCGGCTGGGGAAGGCGGGATATAAATTATTATTATTATTATTATTATTATTATTATTATTAAGTGGGTGGGGGGAGCCTGTTTCAACCATGACTCAGATTTTCAAATGAGTACATTTGGGAAGGTCTTCCAAAGTCCATGGGGTGATGGACTGAGATGGCTTTTTGAAATTAGCATGCTAAGAGTTTCAGAGTGTCAGGCCGTATTTAGTCAAAACAGCACCAAACATACACAAGAGGGAGGTATAAGCAGGCTTGGGAGAAATCACAGGGTTTGAAGATGTGCAACAAATTTGAATAAAGTAATTCCCATAGTGAACCCCCAAAACCAGCCCAGTGAGGACTGAGCATGCTTAGTGGACATGGAACACTTACTGACGGTTAGGATTAAAAACAAACAAAAAACAAACATACACACCCTGGGGAGACGAAATAGAATGGAGTCTCCTAAAGAGAAGCTCTTCACGCTGCAACATTTTATTGCAGGCCCGACTTGTGAAGGTTCTATTTTCCTTCTGTAAGCCTGCACTTTAGATGCCGAGACTCCCTTCTGAAAAATGCATATTCAAATGTGTTGTCTTTTTGCTTTGGCAAAGCAGCAACATGAAATGCACTCTGTGCGCAACAGCCCCTACATGCTGATAACTGAGAAATCCCGGCTACATCACCTGGTGAGGGTGACGTTAAAGCTTCAGTAGAACCGTTCTCAAAACATTCAGTAGAATCGACTGATTTCTTATGTTTATATAGATCTGTGGAGCTTATTTAACTGACAAATTGGATTTTATTTCCTAGTTAACTATATCTTTCAATGACCGATCATCATCGAAACCTGAAATAAATGCTACCTGATTAAAGTAGTAAAGGTTAAAATATTTAAAACACATGCCGTAGACCCGAGAAATGAAGTCAAGATGTGTATGGGTAAGAATTATTAGAGGGTTTATGAAATCTGCCCCGAACAAATTAATTCATCTGTTTAGCCAAAGGCCTGTCAATGAATTCAAGAGCCATTTTTAAAAAGAGAACATCTGTTGCATATTTAGAGGTTCTGTTTATATGTGAACATAGTGGATTATTCTGTCCGAGGGAGGATACACAGTTTACATAAATGTAGTCGGAAGTTAATTTTAAATTGCTCTTATGTCACCGAGGATCAAGATTAATCTAATAATTCTAACAGGGTTTTTTTAAAACTCTCCACGATGCATGGAAGAAGGTGAATTAGATCTGGATTGGGACTGGGAAAGAGATACAACAATATAGTATAAACACTTTTACCATCAACCCTCTCCTGCTTGGACTACGGCAATGTGCTGTATGTGGGGCTACCTCTGAAGGTGACCTGGAAACTACAACTAACTGGTGACTGGGGGTGGCCACCGATACCATCACACCAGTCCTGAAAGACCTACATTGGCTCCCAGTACATTTTCGAGCACAATTCAAAGTGTTGGTGCTGACCTAAACAGCCTTGGCCCAGTAGACTTGAAGGAGTGTATCCACCCCCATCGTCCAGCCTGGACACTGAGGTCCAGCGCCGAGGGCCTTCTGGCAGTTCCCTCACTGCAAGAATTGCGGTTACAGGGAACCAGGCAGAGGGCCTTCTCAGTGGTGGCGCCCGCCCTCTGGAACGCCCTCCCATCAGATGTCAAGGAAATAAACAACGATCTGACTTTTAGAAGACATCTGAAGGCAGCCCAGTTTAGGGAAGCTTTTAATGTTTGGTATTTTATTGCTTTTCAAATATTCTGTCGGAAGCCACCCAGAGTGGCTGAGGTAATAATAAAATAATAAAATTTAGAGCATTCAGATGGAAGCAAATGAATAATAGTCCTTCATCCTCCCCCAACTATGTTTTCTTTTCTTCTTAAGCAAGCACAGGTTGCAGTGGTGGGGAAGCTGTGGTCCTTCAAATGTCACTACAACACCCATCATCAATGAGCATTGACCATCCCACAACATTGGGTGGGGATAACCTAGAGGGTCTCAGGTTCCCTACCCCAGTCATATAGGCTTATCATTCAAAAAGCAATGAGGCTTTTAATTCATGACTGAGAATGCCTTGGTTGCCCATGTTAACATTCTTTGTTAGGAGAAAGATAGAGGAAGTGTGGCCTTGTTCATTTTCCTTGAACTTTTGGTGGCTCTGAGTGCCATTGCACATGGTATTCCTTTGGGTCAATTGCATGCACTGAGAGCAGGGGACACTGTCTTGTAATGGTTCCATTCCTACCACATTTGGTGATTCCAGAAGGGGGTTCTGATGTGGTTCTGCAGGGATATATTCTATTGCCCATGAGTTTTTTTAAAAAAAATAATAACTGTACATGAAACCACCAATAAAGGTCATCCAAAAGTTTGGAGTACAGTAGATTGTCATATGCAGGCTGATGTCACCCAGCTCTGTCTCCTTTCTGCCAAAACCAGGCTTGACAGCTTTGGGCCTTGAACGAGTAGCTGGCCATAAAATGTGGAGTGGCAAATTATATGGCCAAGTCCTGATTCAAAACACAGGCGGATGTGGTGGGTAGGAGGAAGGGTGCTGCATCATATCCCTTTCTTCTGCTTTCTTTCTGCAACCTTCCTGTCACCAAACAGGGTTCCAGATGCGAGTTTGCTCTCCCAAACGTGCTTCTGGGACCTTGGTTGGAGGAAAAACACTGGCAGGGGGCAGGGGAAGAGGAGCTGATGGGGGGTGAGATTGGTGGGCAGGGTTAATACTGAACAGGAATAAGTTAAGAAGAAGAAGAAGAAGAAGAAGAAGAAGAAGAAGAAGAAGAAGAAGAGGAGGAGGAGGAGGAGGAGGAGGAGGAGGAGGAGGAGGAGTTTGGATTTGATATCCCGCTTTATCACTACCTGAAGGAGTCTCAAGTTGCAACAGTAACGTTGTACTGGAGCTCTATATAAGCAGGCTGACGGAGCCCTTCAGTTCAGTTCTGTTCTGGCCTCTGAATAAAGAAGAGCTGTTTGAAGAATCGCTGCGTCGTCTGATATGTTCACCCACAACTTAACAGTACGGGCTGCCTCTTGCACGGCAACTGTACAGGCTGCCGTGCATGCACACTCTGTACAGGATGCCGCACATGCGCAGTCTGTACGGGCTGCCCTGCCCTGGGTGCAGGAGAGGGCTCATCCGCCACTGCCTAAGGAGTCTTAAAGCGGCTAACAATCTCCTTTCCCTTCCTCTCCCACAACAAACACTCTGTGAGGTGAGTGGGGCTGAGAGACTTCAGAGAAGTGTGACTAGCCCAAGGTCACCCAGCAGCTGCATGTGGAGGAGCAGGGAAGCGAACCCGGTTCACCAGATTACGAGACTACCGCTCTTAGCCACTACACCACACTGGCTCCCAGTGTGTTGGAGTTCGAAGGGCATTTGGAGGCACATGTATATGCACAATCCCCTTTTCCAGGATGCTTCTCTGTAGTGGAATGAGGTTCTCCTTTCTGCAGTGGTTTCATCCAGTGCCTTTTCAACTGTCAGGAGTGCGTGCAGGAGCCAGGCCCTGTGACCAGTAGGGCTTTGCAGGACTGGGGCCTTCCTAAGTTTGTTCTGGAGAGGCAAGGCGCGGCCGCACAGGTGAGGCCGATTGGTAACTCACAGCACTTGGTGGCAAGAGCTGGAAAGGGATATAAGGTCAGCATTTTCCCTTCAGCTCTTTGCCACAGCAACACGTTCCCTGCCTTGGTGTATTTGGCTTCTTGCTTCTTGATCCTCGGACCCTCGCCTTCTTGACTCCCGGTTCTTTGACCCTCGGCTTTCTGACTCCTGGCTTCTGGACTCCCGTTCCTGCTCACACCCCGCCATCTTGCCCCTGGTCCCCAGCCAGGACTTCGATTGCCCGTGAACCGGACCATGACATCAACCTTCCTTCTGCCTTGTCTGCTTCTGTCTTGCAGCAGATCCCGGGCTATATTTGCGGAGGTAAGCTTAGGTCATAGCATGCTATGGCTAATGTACTGGAAGCATGCCCTTCGCCAACCTCATGCCCTCTAGATGCTGGACAGCGACATGCAGTGCCCAGCATAGCTGCAATTCCCATTGGCTCCATGTATGGCTGTGGTGGGCAGGGCTGATGGGATCTAAATACGGAGGCTGCTGAAAGCTTCTCTACGAGTTCTAGAAAACACCCAGCACTGCCCCTTGTCTGTGTTTTGCAAAAAATTATTAGTCACATTAAACACGCTGCCCTTTGGCGAAGTGTGTGACTACAGCGATGTCTTGGAGAACACCCCTCCCCTGGGTTCTCTGAAAAATATTTCGAAAGCCACTAGTTTAATATAACAACAAGTTATATTAAGGGACATGGGTGGTGCTGTGGTCTAAACCACAGAGCCTAAGGCTTGCCGATCAGAAGGTTGGCGGTTCGAATCCCCGTGACGGAGTGAGCTCCCGTTGCTTGGTCCCTGCTCCTGCCAACCTAGCAGTTCAAAAGCACGTCAAAGTGCAAGTAGATAAATAGGTACCGCTCCGGTGGGAAGGTAAACTGTGTTTCTGTGCGCTGCTCTGGTTCACCAGAAGCAGCTTAGTCATGCTGGCCACATGACCTGGAAAAACTGTCTGTGGACAAATGTTGGCTCCCTTGGCCAGTAAAGCGAGATGAGCGCTGCAACCCTAGAGTCATCCGTGACTGGACCTAACGGTCAGGGGTACCTTTACCTTTAATATAACAACAAGTTATAGTAAAGGATGCCGATTGATCCGTCATTCTAAGAGTGTCCATTCATTGATTTGGTGTGCAAAATAGTACAGGACATCTGGGAAACCTACTATCCACAAAGTTAAACACTTCCCGGTTCAGGGTGGCCAACAACAAATTTAAAACACCTTGTTGTTATTCATGTTTTATACTGTATTTTATGCTGTTTTTTGTTGCATCAATTAATTCAGAATTCGAAAATTAGTTTAGGGGGAAATCCATCCAATACACATTAGATGATCACCAGGGCTAGCTGGCTAAATTAGTCCTATTTGGGCCAGCGAGGAGACCAGGGGAGAATTAGCTGTGGGATCCCAGAGCGGGTAATCTTCATAAAAAGGGGAGGGGGAGGAGGGAAGGAAGGGCAATAAAAGATCAGGCTAAGTTCTAATTGAAAGCCAGGTGGAATAGCTCTGTCTTACAGGGCCTGTGGAAGGAAGTTAAATCCTGCAGGGCCCTGGTCTCATGGGACAGAGCACTGCACCAGATTGGAGCCATCACTGAGAAGGCCCTGGCCCTGGTAGAGGATAATCTGACTTCCTTAGGGCCTGGGACTTCTAAACTATGATTATTCATGGACCTTAAGGTCCTCTGCGGGGCATACCAGGAGAGGCGGTCCCGTAAATAAGGGTATCATGCTCCACCAACTGGATGCCACTGTTGCCAACAATCTTAGTGGGGGTGACTGAAGTCATGTCTTCTCCAGCTGATTCCCTCTGTAGAACATCTGTTGTTGGCAATTTGGAGACAAGTCTATAAAGGTCCCGTAAGCCACTGAAAGGTTCTGATCCCTCTGTTTATTTACCTACATGTTATACAACTTTCCCTTAGGCTCTCAGTGAGGCTCGCTGGCTTTTTACAGTTTGAACACTGGCTAAATGCCACTCTGAAGAAATTGTAGTTTGTAAAATGGCTGTGTGGTCTGAGTTAAGAACGCACAGGAAAATAATACACTTTGAAAATCCCACACATTATTTTTAAACTGCAAAGCCAACACCCAGAAATTTCAAAAGCTGCGGTTTGTGACAGAGGTTCTCCAAGATGTGCTTATTTGTCCAGAGGCTCTGGAAACACTGACATAAAACAATGGCTTTGAGTGCTTTAGGGGTTTAGATAGGAGGGGAGAGAATGGAATACTTCTGGGATGAATGGAGTCCAAACCTATGCATGTTTACTCAGAGGTAAGTTCCACTGAGTTCAATGTAATATATTCCCACATAAGTGTTTACAGGATGGCAACCTCAGCGAATTGCAAATTAATATAATCTTTTCAAACCTGAAAAATAAAGAAGATTGGCAAACATACTACACAAACTAAGATACAATTGTTGCAAAACCCATATATAATAACATCCCATGCCGACTTTACAAAACAAGACAAAAATAGAATTCCGTAAGCAAAGACATTTTAGCATGTTGTAGCAGAATCAACAAAAAAGCCCTAAGTTCAAAGTGCTAAAAGATTGTAAGCCTGCAGGCAGGGCTCGTCTTTAGTGTTATTTATCATACAACATTTTGTTTTGCAAGAGCTTTAGAAACAATTACAACGAATAAATAAAGCACGTGGTTACTCAGAAGTAATCCCCACTGCATTAAGTGCAGATTGTTCCCAGGGAAGTGCGCATAGAATTGCAATCTTAAGCAGGTTTGTAGACAAACAGGAGTGTGGAGGAGCTCTTAGGTTGCACCAAAGCCTTCTGTGTCAAAGAAGATGCAACGGTCGATGAAAATAGGAATTACTCCCATGATACTAATTATTTATTGCGGTACTTGTTTTCTGTCACCATAAATAAATATTTTTTGAGGTTAAGGGTGGTACTGAACACTATTCCTACTTAGAATAGACTCAATGAAGTTAATAGACATGATAAACCCAGGTTCATTAGAAGGGGTCTACTCTGAGCAGGACTTAGTTGAATACAACCTAAAATACATTTGTAATCTCCATAAAGCTTTTCCTTCAAATACTATGCCTGGTGGGAAAGTTCTGTTGTGTTCTTGGAACCATGTTCTTTCTGTCTTTTTCCCCCTTTTAAGTGAAGTAACTAACACATAATAAAAAAAAAAATTCTCTGAAGGATAATTAATTACTTTGATTCAATGTGACCAGAGTCACCATAGAAGTGAGCTTGTTTAACTTCCCCTTCTAAGTGATCACATGCTTTTTTGAGAAAAAGAAAACAGGGCCATTCCGCATAAAAATCAGCTACAAATCCAATAGAACTGACAAGCGCCCGTTACGTTGCCCATTCCAGGCAACTGTGTAAGTTGAGTGTTGCTGACATGATCCATTTATGGACAATATTTATTTAAGGACGCGATTTCAGAGTTTCTTCAGGTCACCCATTAATTAAACAGACACAGTGGGGAAATGAATCAACAGTACATAGCATTTGTAGAATAAAATACTTTCAAGATTATGCAAGCTGAAAGACACACCTTCCGATTTGCAACACATTTTGGAAAAGGTAATATTTCTGAGTGGCTAGGCAGATTTTTGGCTTGTTGGGAAAACATAAAGTGGCATATTATAGGTATATAAATTGACTATAAAACTCACTATAACCTTTCTGACAACATACTTCAGCATTGGGAAAATACTTTTATTTTTAGAACTAAAGTGTCCTCTGAGAAAAACTGCCCTAATGATATACAAAAAGGATTGTTGATCACTGCAGAATTACTGGAGATGCCGTAGACTGAAATGAACATTTGCTCAGTCTAAAGCTGCAATATTGTCCTGTTTTGAAATATTTCTACATAAATCATAGTAACATTAGTCAGCATTTAAAATGCTACTGTGATATCCTTATATCTAGCTCCTTTTGTCCTGAGAATTTTCTAGATTGTCCCTGATCCAGAGTTTTAAAAAAGGTAAAAGAACCCCTGACAGTTAAGTCTAGTCACAGACGACTCTGGGGTTGCGGCGCTCATCTCTCTTTACAGGCCGAGGGAGCCAGCGTTTGTCCGCAGACAATTTTTCTGGGTCATGTGGCCAGCATGACTAAGCCGCTTCTGGCGAAACCAGAGCAGCGCACGGAAACGCCGTTTACCTCCCTGCCGGAGTGGTACCTATTTATCTACTTGCACTTTGACGTGCTTTTGAACTGCTAGGTTGGCAGGAGCAGGGACCGAGCAACGGGAGCTCACCCCGTCATGGGGATTCCAACCACTGACCTTCCGATCAGCAAGCCCAAGGCTCAGTCGTTTAGACCACAGTGCCACCCGCATCCCTTGATCCAGAGTTTACCAGGGGGCAAATAAAACCAACCAAACCAGGACCTGCATTTTTTCCATTTGTGTTAATTTGAACCATATTCTTAGGGTGCAATCCTCTGCACATCTTCCTATGACTAAGCCCCACTGGATGCACTGGGAGTTACTTCTTGGTAAACATGCAGTCAAGAAAGCAAAAATGCTGAAAGGTTTGTGATGGCTTGAGGCTGAATAGTACGCTGAAGTATTCTTTGCTTGCTTTCCCTGTGATTACAGATGACACTCCTCCCCCAGAACAAAAGTTTATCTAGCCCAACTTTGAGGCATGTTCTTGCAAAGAATTATGGTTTCATCCAACAGTAGATGTATTTTGATTAAGTTGTTGTTGTTTAGTCGTGCCCGACTCTTCGTGAGCCCATGGACCAGAGCACGCCAGGCACTTCTGTCTTCCACTGCCTCCCGCAGTTTGGTCAAACTCATGTTTGTAGCTTCGAGAACACTATCCAACCATCTCGTCGTCTGTCGTCCCCTTCTCCTTGTGCCCTCCATCTTTCCCAACATTAGGGTCTTTTCCAGGGAGTCTTCTCTTCTCATGAGGTGGCCAAAGTACTGGAGCCTCAGCTTCAGGATCTGTCCTTCCAGTGAGCACTCAGGGCTGATTTCCTTAAGAATGGATAGGTTTGATCTTCTTGCAGTCCATGGGACTCTCAAGAGTCTCCTCCAGCACCATAATTCAAAAGCATCAATTCTTCGGCGATCAGCCTTCTTTATGGTCCAGCTCTCACTTCCATACATCACTACTGGGAAAACCAGAGCTTTTACTATACGGACCTTTGTTGGCAAGGTGATGTCTCTACTTTTTAAGATGCTGTCTATTTGATTAAGTACCAGTTACATTATTTAGACCAGAGGTGGCTAACCAGTGGCCTTCCAAATGTTGTCAGACTCGAACTCCCATCATGGGAGTTGTAGTACAATTCCATCTTGGGAATTGTAGTACAACGTTTGGAGAGCCACAGGTACCGTATTCTGATTTAGACAAAACAATGGCAGATGAAGATTGTGCTACATTTTAGGACAGGACAGATTATGAGACAGTAAGCAAGAGTATTAAAAACCAGAGGTCAATGTGCTAATTCATCTGGCTCAAGGGTCAGCAAAATTTTTCAGCAGGGGGCCGGTCCCCTGTCCCTCAGACCTTGGGGGGGGGCCGGACTATATTTTTTTGAAGGGGGTAATATGAATGAATTTCTATGTCCCACAAATAACCCAGAGATGCATTTTAAATAAAAGCACACATTCTACTCATGTAAAAACATTAGGCAGGCCCAACAAATAACCCAGAGATGGATTTTAAATAAAAGGACACATTCTATTCATGTAAAAACACGTTGATTCCTGGACAGTCCGTGGGCCGGATTTAGAAGGCGGTTGGGCCGGATCCGGCCCTGTCTCCCCATGATCTGGCTGATAGATTTCTTTATATCTTGATCAGGAATATGGAACGAGAAATAAGTTTAGAGAACCTAAATGTGTTTTCTATCCACATTTATTTTTAATATTGCTTATTCTAATCAAGTGCATTCTATTTTAGATGTGTTGTACAGTCAGTTTTAAGGTAGGTGAGGAAGAATGAACCATTATGCATATTGGTAACATGCAACTGGCCTCAGACAAAGTAGTCTGCGATATTACAATATCTGGGGTAGTTCAAATATGAAGAATACCAATCCTGATACCAGCAATGAATACCTTTTAAATTCCCTGCAACTCTGCTGTGTTGCATCAAACACAGGATAAGAAAATGGTGAATATGTTTGCAGCTGGCGGATAACCGAGGACACACGATCTGCTTCCTGTGTATTGCAAGAAAAATGAATTCATGCATCCTTCATATGGTTAAATGTACAGCATGTGCTGTATGGGCAACTGTTTTATTTATATATTTAATTTGTATTCCCCCTTTTCAAGGTGGCTCACTGAGATCAAACAAATTCTGTAATAAAATACAACTAAAACAGCAATAGAGCACCAAGTAAAGAACATTAAAACATGCAAGTAAAACATTAATTCAATCAATCAAAGACAACGAGTTAAAACCAAGTAGGGCATATTTTGAAGTCCGTTTTAGGTCTGTCTAAATAAAAACATTTCAGGTTGCAATCCTAACCCCTGAATTCAGTAGGACTTATTTATGTGCAAACATAACTGCACAAAATTCCAAACATGAGGCTTATGATCTGTTGTTCCCTAGAACTGCCACTCCCCTTTGCCCACAAGGTTTCTTTTTGGTCTACTTATATTTTCAGCAAAACAAACTACCAAGAACACACCTGTCCATACAAAGGGATCCCCAGCTTAAGGTACTCAGTATGCATTGTGTTCTGCAACCACTTCCTAACTCCCAAGCATTATGCATCTATGCACACACCCCTCTGTGCTTTTTTTGTGCCAGCATGGATTTAGTGGCATATTAAGTTCAAATAAACAAAAGTACTTAAAAAAATTAAATACAGAATATCGTTGGTCCTCAAGGATAGAGCAACAATAAGAATTTTCCTGATTAGTGCAGCTAGCTGGTTTTCTAAGACCCCATGTAGCGCAATATATATAATTTCTCAAGGGTAGGCAAATCCCTATTGTTTATTTTATCAGCATTTAATGTCATACATGGACCTATGTTCACAGATCACATTTAAGTAAAAGTGTATTTCTTGTGGCATTGCTTCAGAATGAAAGTAGTCAAATTTCCAATTGTTTGTATATTTTGGCTAATGCCAGTTCGTTGGTACTAGATTACATTTGATTTTGAGCAACCTTCCTTCAATTCCAAAACAGCTAGCGTGAAATCCGAGTAGAGATTTCCTTGTGCTGCAATACTACTCTGATGGTTCATGTTTTGAGGATTAACCAGCTATAAACCATCTTTCATAGTTTCTGTTAAGACCGTGGTCTTCTCCAGAGACAAATGGATCAAGTATCTGCTACGTTTGGAACTGGAAATCTCTACAGGGGAAACCGTAGTCTGATTTCGAGGCTGTAAATCAATTACCCAGCGTCAGATTGGTGTGATTACTGTTGCGAAGTCATAAAGAGCAAATATGGAACACCCATACTTTTCTTTGTACACAAGGGCATTATTATTAATTATTCCTATTAAAATTGCCTATGGCTACTTGAATTATCTTGCTTGACTGCACAACATCACGAGAGCACTATTAAAAGGGAAGCTTTTAATATTTGATGAATTATTGTATTTTAATATTTTGCTGGAAGCCGCCTAGAGTGGCTGGAGTATAAATAATTGTAATTATAATTATATGAATGATGGTAAACCGGAGTCCAAGCAGCAGCTTTCCCAAGGGTTGGGCTTCCCATTGTAAATTAGGCTCAGAAAGCTACTCTAAGGAGTCCAAATTCAGCAGTGGGTTTGGGAGCAGACAAAACACAGAACTGCTGTTGAAAGGCAATTTCACGGCAGCACAGCAGGCAGAAAACCGGCAGGCGCAGCGTTTCCCCCAGGATGGCGGTGCACTGATAGGCTGCACCTGTTGAATTTCTGCCTGCCTAGACGGTGCTGAATCACGATGCTGCCAGAAGGCAGCTCTAGGCGCAACAACTGCTCAGTAAAACGGCTTTATTTTTTAAAAAAAATTCTTCACACGCTGCAGCAACTTGGCTTTGACCCCTTTATTCCTGCGGTCTGAGCTCCAGCCGCCGCGCCAAAAGAGCAAGCGCAGACTGCGAGCGAGCACAGCCCCAGCAAAAGGGGGTGAGGGGTAGCACCAAACTTCGTTATCGCGAGAATTGGCCGCGCGAGCCGGCATCAAAAGCCGTTCGCTTTCCCACTAGAGATAGGAAAAAGGTTAGAGTCGGGAGTTTCCTAAGAGCAGGAACTCCTGCCTGCTCCTCTCCTTGGCTTGGGCAGGCTTCTTCTGCTCAGCCCCACCATCATGTCCTGTGGGAATCCTCCTCCTTCGGCGCCCACAAGCGAGGGTGAGTCAAGAAAGGGGAATGGCTCTCGAAGAACAGCAATAGACTCTGAGGCCGGGCGGGCGACTCTGCACTGTGAAGTCTAGGGCGATTTAATCCTGAGAGGAGAAGCTCTGTGGAGACCCGGACCCCGCGAGACCACGGCTGGATCTCGCGAGACCTTGCTGCTCGCTTCGAAATAGGGCAGCTGCGAAACCCCGGAAGTGGCAGAAGCTGCGGCGGCTTCTCGGCACGTGAGTTCGGGGCTTTTGCCTCGCGCGGGGGAACTTCCTTCTCCCCAGCCCGGAAGTGCCCTTTAATTCTAATTATTCCTGCCTATATCTTAATGCTAAAACAATGAACAGGGCTGACTGCTGCAGTCGACACCAAGATAATACCAACCATTACCTGAGATATTGTTTGCAGGTAATGTCACCTGTAAATAAACAATAAACGTCCATTGAAAATGGCAAAAGTCGTTTCTTTCCCAAATAGGTTTAGGTTTGTGAGCCCTGCCCATGTTTCCTAAGGAGATTTAACAAACTGAAGGACGTCGTCCTCTTTCTATACTCCTCCCGAATGAAACATGCAGATGGGGACAGGTAAGTTTCTACAGAGAATTTTTTGTATTAGTGGGACTGGGGCGGGTAGGAACTAGGTACGTGCAAATAGACTAGTTATTGTCTCACCTTTATACATTTAAGCCGCTTACATACCATCTTCTCTTGTATATCGTTTACTACAAAGTTATGCCTTAACTATGCTTTCTCAGCCTATTTTTTAAATTAAATTTTCCTTGTTAATTCGGTGCAGTTCTGTTACAGTAGATTTTGACAGCTCAGTGACTAAAGGTATTTAGCAATGAAACGCCGGTTTACCGGAATGAAGTCTGAACACTGAACCACTGGTATATCACAAGAGGACTCTTTATTTACTGCGTTTGCGATTGTTCAAGATAAAATATATTTTGGAAAGAGAAGAAATGAGCACTGAACCACTGACAAGCGAACTCTTTATTTACTGTGTTTGCTGTTGCTTAAGATAAAACTGATTTGGGAAAGAAGCTTCTTTTGCCAATAGTAAGGATGCTTACTATTTGTTTACAGATAGTTGTCTTGGTGATATTATCTTGTGCATCTTAATGCTGGCTTAGAAGAAGGGTCTCCTGCATTGCCTTTGTGTGTGTTCTTGGGCTGAGGCTGCTCTAACCTGATGTCAGGGCTGCTGGGAAATCTGTGGCCCTCCAGAGGTTGCTGCATTTCAGTTGCATTTTCAGCATGGTCAGGGGAGCTGTAAGCGCAGGGCCTTGCCCTGCTTTCATGTCGTATTCATAGACATTAAAAAAGATATACCAAGAGCTCAGGCCACAAGTTTCAATATAAGGAATAGTTCCTACTTGAGAGTTGAAAAGAAAAACGTGTATATTCTGCTAAGAATAACAATTTGAAGCTGATAGTAAATTTAAACACAACGTGTAAGTACGATAGTTTTAAGTAAATTTAAACACAATGTGTAAGTACGATAGTTTTAAGGTAAAACGTTTAAGTACAGGAATAATGTAGTTTCAAATATGCAGTAATATAGTATAGAGGTACATGAAATACCAGTACACAACAATTATTTTGTACAAGTCTCAATGGCAGTCAAAAGGAGTCCATATTATATAGAATCAGAATAAGGAATAAAGAATCAAATAGGGCCGAAAAGGAGTATTCGGAGTGTGAATCAGATGTACGACTCAGTAGTGGTGACCAGGACAGGGCCCTGTTTCGGAGTAAACGCCTTCTTCAGCTGGTAATATCAAATAATATGTCAAAATAAATCAGGTTCTTCAATACCATAGATCATAAATATAATAAAGTATATAAATTCTAAAGTGTATTAACACATATCATGATATTTGGTTCCATACCTCGGTTTTTTGAGGACTATTCTTAGCAGAATATACACGTTTTTCTTTTCAACTCTCGAGTAGGAACTATTCCTTATATTGAAACTTGTGGCCTGAGCTCTTGGTATATCTTTTTTAGTGTATTCATAGACATAGCTAGGATTTATGGTTGGGGGAGGGGTTGGATAAGGTTACCAGATTTTTTTCAGTGAATCCAGGGACTCTTTTCAACTTCAGTAGGAATGATAGGATTTTGTTCGGGGACTGTCCCTGGGAAACGGGGACATCGGGTAACCTTAGGATAGGACACCCACCTGTTATCCTCCTCTGTCTGGTCTGTCTATCAGATTCAGAAGCCAAAAAATAAAATAAAAATTAACACCAGGGAGTACCTTTCCCACAGTTAACAAGTATATTTTGCAAAATTACAAAGAACACGCCTTTTCTCGTCTTATTTTCTTTTTCATTTTTTCCCTTGGATTTGCTGAAATGCTTCTCCACATTTCCTTCTCCAATTCCTCCTTTCCCCCAAATGTGGTTTTTGTGTGCGCACTCAGTAAGCATTACCCATGGAGACGCTCCCCTGCCATCATCACCCTTAGCCAGGTTTATACTCTCCGCAATGTACCGAATGACTGTTCTAGGGTACAAGGGGAGCATGGCTGAGCAAGAGAGATGAGCAGAACCTTTTCTGTGATAGGATAAAGGATTTCTGCCTCTTTTACTATGTCCAGCTCTTTCAACTGCTGCGTTTTTTCTCCTTCCACATGGTGTACCATAGTCCCTCACTCAGTCGGGTTGCCAGTTGCATCGCTAGAATGTGCCACAACGTCATCCAAGTGACTTCAACAAACATTTCAGTTTCAAATATTATGATTATTTCTACTTTTAGTTAAGTGTTTACTTGATGGAGGGGGGCAGCTGCCTCCCCCTGCCCCCTGGCTGCGCCCATGGTCCTATTGGTTCAGAACACATAAAAGAAAGCACTTCTTCACACAGCGCATAGATAAACTTTGGAACTTGCTCCCGCAAGATGCAGTGATGGCCACCAGATTGGATAGCATCAAAAGAGGATTAGATAAGCTCATGGAGGCTATTGGTGGCTACTAGCCATGATGACTATGCTAATGCTGCTGAATGCCAGTTGCTGGAAACCACAGGAGACGAGAGTGGTCTTGTGCTCGGGTCCTGCCTGAGAGTTTTTTACAGGCATCTGGTTGGCCACTGTGAGAACAGGATGCTGTTGGCTTGATCCAGCAGACTCTTCTTACGTTCTTACATTTACTGTCCAGAGGATGTGGTTAATGAGCGGCCTATAAATACCAATAAACAAATAATAGTCTTCAGCTTCTGCTCTCTTTCCTGCCACCTGCTGCTCTGCTGATACAGTGGTACCTCGGGATACATACGCTTCAGGTTACAGACGCCGCTAACCCAGAAATAGTGCTTCAGGTTAAGAACTTTGCTTCAGGATGAGAACAGAAATTGTGCTCCAGCGGTGCAGCGGCAGTGGGAGGCCCCATTAGCTAAAGTGGTGCTTCAGGTTAAGAACAGTTTCAGGTTAAGAACGGATCTCCAGAAGGAATTAAGTACTTAACCCGAGGTACCACTGTAATTGAGTCAGTTTAGTCACACACTAGCCCCTTTCTCAAGAGATGTTTAGGCTGCAGCTCACTGCACGCTTACCTGGGCCAAAGTCCCTTTTCATTTATTTTTTTTATAATAATATTTTATTGGATTTTAACAAAACAGAAAAAAAGTTTACAAAATCTTAAACAATAAATTCAACACAAAAAACATAGAAAAAACATAGAGAAGAAAAACAAAAAAGAAAAAAAAACAAGAAAATCAAAAATCTCTCTTTTCAATTTCTCACCATTTTTCCCTTTTTAACTTATTTTCCTGACTCCCTCCCACCTCCCTCTTTGTATTCCAATTAACGATATGTTCAGCAAATTCATACCTCTTATCTTACCCTTGATTATATATCCCCATATAATATCCTCATATTTTCATTTATAATCAAACCGTTTTTGCCAATTCTTATTTCACCTTATTACTCAAACCACTTTTTTTTACGATAATTCCATTAATTTCATTAATTTTATCTTGTCCTCAAATCATTAAACTTTCAAAATTTAAACTAAATTTTGCTAGAGCCGATTACATCCTTTCCCACATCTTTTAATATTTCATTAGTATTATACTAATTCCATAATTATAGATTAATTACACAAGACATTTCTCATTCTAGATTAGTCCAGCGCCCCTTTTCCTGGTTCACGGCAATGTCAGTCCATATATCATTATGTCCTTATCAGTCAGGTGTCCTGATATCAGAGGCCCTCAAATCATTTCCAAGCCCCTTCTGTAAGTTTTCTTGTTCCTGTATGTAGCTACATACATCCTTGATCCCTGTTGAGTTCTTTCGCCTTTCCTTCTCTTTCTCCTTGGGGGTCCAATCACCGGGTGATTCCGTACAGTAACATTCTTCCTTTCCTTTTCTCCAATTGTCCAATTCCCCGGTGTTGCACTCCCCAGTGTTTAGTTTGTAATCCAAGACGTAATTGTTCAAAAAAAATTCTTCCACTCGTTTCACAGTCCCACCAAAGATAAAAATTTTCTTAAATCCAAAGTTTGGCCAGTGTCCTCCAAAATCCATCCTCTGTATCTCCATCTTTCTCTGACCTTGCAGTTGCCCTATTGAATCTGTCTCCTGCATAGATTGTTGTACAGTTTCTGTAGCTGCATTTTCCATTGGCACCTCTTTACTGACTTTAGCTGCTGTATTGTCCCTCTTTTGATTCATCAAAATCATTTTCTCCTCCAGCTGTCGCAGCCCATCATATATTTTGTTCAGAGCAGATAAGACTTCCTCTCTATTCATTTCTGTCAAGGTCAGGGAGCTGGTCCCACGATCTAATTTTCCCTGATACAATGTGCTATTTATAACTGAAAAACAGGCACACTGGCTGGCTTCCTCTAGGGGGTGTAGTTACTTTTTGGCATCCATCTTTAAATTGTATCCAACAAGGAAAAATTCCTTTCGATTTCCAGATACTTTATTTCCTTTCAATATAAAACAAACAGGCAGAAAGCGGCTTTGGAATTATTTTTCCCTTTTCCAATTCTGTATATCAGTTTTTCTATTTTCAATTTGTAAATATCACCGACCGTTTCTTTCCTTCTTTCCTGCCATTCCGTCCCCAGGTTAGGGACAGTGGAAACTTATTTTCTTAAATTTCTCTCTGCAGGCTTAAAAAGTCAAATTTTCCCCCCTTTCCTCCTGCTGTCAAGGGGGGTTTTGATGGTTAAAAATGCAGGAACCTTCAGGCTATCTGTTTTCCCGGCTTTTAGCTTGTAAAATCTTTGCTTTGATCTTTATACAAAGGACGGGAGGTGGACTTCCTTTTTACACCTTCCCGCTTCAGGTCAAATTCCAGGCTGTATTTTCATGCAAAATTTTCAATTGTCCTACTCACGGGTTGTTGTTTAGAATCCGAATTGTCATAGGAAGAAGGACAACGCTCTCCGACAACAGCTGTGCAGCATCGCTTCGCAGAGATAGCGATTGACTCTCAGCACCACACCAACCCCCGTCTCCTCCGGAGCCCTTTATAGGGTTCCTTTGCCAAACGGGGGGGGGGGCGCAAACGGTGCCCGCCGAGTCCCAGGTCCGCAGGCTTCTTCCGCCTGCGGTTTTTAAAGGGTCCCCACTTCGCTGCAGCGGTAGGACCCGATTTCCACGGAGCTGTCTCCCTCTGAGTTAGAGGGAATCCGCCATTGTCGGAGGCACCGCCTCCAGGAAGTCCCCAAAGTCCCTTTTCAGGGCATCAAACTGTCAGCATTTTATACTGATTTCCTGCAGATTGGTATTTCATGAAGAACCCCACTTCAGCTATGCTTGTCACCTTTAAAAAAAAAAAGAATTATAATTATAGTTGAGGGGGAGACTTTTTGTCCTAAGTGCAGAGCACTTACTCCCTCTCATAGGGATGTAGGAGAAGAAGGGCTGGTCTCTTAGCTTGATATGATGCCTCACCTGAGATCTCCTAAAGCCTGGATGACTAACCCGAATCCCTGCAGAAGATGCTCGACTACAACTGTTGATTGCGTGTCAAGACGCCGCAGCCACCCCCTCGTTGGGAAATAACAGACACAAGGACACGGATATTAGGTTTATGTTATTGGGCAAATTTGGGCACAACTTTATCGAATTACAGAATGTGAGCAGTATTGGCTTAGGGATTGATTGGACCTGACTATATCTGACTCCTGCCCGATGTGCAGGAAGTCTGGTAAGGGTAAACCACCGGATGGAGGGGCCCTGTCAATGCAGACCAACTCAAGCTCCCCCTGGTGTTCCCATCGGGGTCGTGTCATGGCCCTAGCCTCTGACCCGGGCTTCGAACAAAATCAGTACCCCCGGATTCCTTTAACGGAATACCCTTAAGCTTGGAGGGGCAGGTGATGGCCACAGCTCCCCTCCCCCCACAAGGTCAAACAATGCCTAACCGCAACCCTAACAAAGTTGTGATGATTGCTACGAGGTAGGCGAAAACCAAATGGCCTGTGCCAATTTGCCAAGTGGAAAAAATCCTACCAGGCCCCTCAACAGGTGACCAACCGCAGTCCGTAGCAAGGCCAGTGCCTAAATCCTTCAAAATAGGGAGGAAGGGCGGGTGATTGAGGAAGTGAGCCAAAGCAGAAGCCCTCCAGCTCGCTCCTCCGATTTAAACAGACCTGGCCACACCCCCCCGGCCAGCGGATTGGCCGGCCGGGCTCTGATGTGGCCGGGATTCCCTGGGCAACGGGGAACAAAGTCCCCCGCCCCCGGTGGGGAGTGGGTGGCCACGCGGTCACCGCAACTCCTCCCACAGCTGTCAACTGTCCCTTATTTGGCGGGAAACTCCCTTATCCCAGCGCCATGTCCCACTGCTGTCCCGGATTGATGATGTCCCTTAAATTTCCCGGGTTTCATGCTCGCCTGGCTCGGGAGGGAAGCAGCGGCTCAGGGTCCTCCGCCGCGAGAGAGAGCACGTGCACGAGCTGCCGTGTCTCTGTCTTTCCCTTTTCCCCCTCAGGGGCGTGTCGTGAGGAGACGGGTGGCGGCGGGCGGGCAGGCAGCCCCTCTCTTGCGAGGCTTCTGCCGCTCTGCCAGGGGTAGCCAGAGGTGGCGGCGGATGAGGAGGCGGCCTGAGGGAGGAGGAAGAGGAGGGGAGGGACGCAGAAGGGCAGCGCTTCAGCGGCCGCGGCAGCGCCGCAACCACCTCATGCCGGGCTCGCGGGCGAGAGTCCTCTCCCTCCCTCCCTGTCTCTTGGGCGGGGGAGGGCCGATGGAACTCCTTGTGCCAGGACGACGGCAGCCCTGACGTGCATAAGCTAAGCAAAATCCCTTATTTTGGCTGCTGATCCCTTATTTTCGAGGCTGCTGGTCCCTTATTTTCAAATCTGTAAGTTGACAGCTGTGACTCCTCCCCATTGGGAAGTGGAGTGGATCTGCTGGCCATACTGGCTGGGGCTGATGGCAGCTGGAGCCCAGCAACATCTTGAGGGACACAGTTTTCCCCCCTCCCCTAAAGTGAAAAGTACAGTTAGCTCAATGTGGTTCTTTTTTCCAGCAGGAGATGCCATTATTTGGGACACAATGTTATGATAGCATTTGTTTCGGGTGTTCCTTTATGGAGGTTAATCGTATGTTCGAAATGTCGGTTGATGATACTTGCCTTTTATCTTGTTAATACTAATTTTTTGCTTATGCTTGTTTCTTGTCTCCCTTTCAGTTTTATAGGTATTTGGGGATCCGTGCTTATCTATAACTAAGAATGTGTGATGATTTGGCAGGTGGGTGATTTTTCTGTTACCTTGAAGAGAACAGTGTTAGGATGCGTCTTGATTTTTGCAGGACTAATTTAAAACAGTTTGCATCCCAACTTTATGTGGGTTTATTCAGAAAAAAAAATGAATAGAATTTAATTAAGTACACTCCACTGAATTTCATTCAGGTTGAAACACTGTTTTTGTTGTATGTGATTTTTAACAGGCAGATGGCAAGTTGGAGATAAATGTCTTGCTCCTTTTCCTGAAAATGAGAAGCTTTGTGAAGCCACAATAACATCCTTGGAAACAGATGAAAATGGGAATTCTTTTGCAGTTGTATCTTTTAGGGGCTCTCAAGGAAAGAAAATACTAGTAGCAAAACTCTGTAGTATCAAAACCAGTAAATGTGCCCCGAAGAACTTAATATTTGATGATGAAGATTTGGAGAAGCCTCATTTCCCTGGCAGAAGATTTCCCTCATCTGCAGTTGACTATGAGTTGTCTAAGGATGGAGATCGGATCCCATATACAATTAATCGATACCTACGTGATTATCAAAGAAAAGGGGCCCTGTTTTTATATGGACACGCTGTTTGTGGTAACGGGTGCATTCTTGGAGATGACATGGGCCTTGGAAAAACAGTACAGGTATCTTACCTCCTCTCTGCTATTCTAAGGACAAAAATGTGTTGATGTCTGGAGCAGAGTAAAGAATTGGCTGAATTTTGCGAGGATCTCTTGTGTTCATGATGATTTGTGCTCGTGATGATATTGGGAACTCACAAATTCTGTTGAGTTGCCAGTCATTTGAATGATTGTTGTTTCCTGCTTTTAGTGGTTCCAAGTTTTCGCTAGGGGCTGCCATCTCTGTTTGCTCCGCTCATCAAGCCCTCTTACCCCTTTGTCAACTCCCCCTCCTTCATACCTGGCCAACCCTTTACACCTGACCCTTAGCATCTCAGCTGTGTCTTTGCCTATCCACCCCCCTTTGGTGAAATTCAACATTGTGTTTAGTCTGTGCCAAGTATTGCAGCTTGTCAGGTGGAACCCTTTCCTCTCCAGAGGGGGAGGACAGGGGCGAAAAACCCATTGCGTGAACTTGTGAGGACAACTAAATTTCTCCTGCCCCTTGATTTGTTCTGCTTCTTAGTATTGTGTTTGTCTGTAGCTGCTTTGATAATATTTATACCTAGGTTTCATAATTAGATAATTAACGAAACGAAACTTAGTAAGCCACAGCCACGTTCCCCCCCCCCCCCAGTTTTTCTCTCCTCAGTTGTGAGGCCTTTAGATGCTTCAGGTGATTAAAAAACCCCTCTAGAAAGAATTACGCTAATGATATTAATGAGAAAGTTGGGAGTCCATTCTTCTGTCCTGACCATGATATTTGATAAACCTGGAAGGCAAACAGATGGTGAGACTGGAGTGAGGTCTTTAATTTTCCAGAATTGTCACAAAGTGGGAAATAACTTAAGACAGTGATCATGAGTATACAGTCTCTATGCTTCCTTTTAAAAACAAGGCTGATTTCCTCTTGCTTTTTTTATATTGCCTGTTGGGGAATTTTATTACACTCTTTCCCAGACGCTGGTATATACCACTGATTGCAAAATGACAGTATGTGAGGAAAGATAGACTGTAAAAATGCTTTCTTGTCAGCGTGGGGAAGGAAGCCTGCAACATTATTTTCTCAGAATGGCAATTCATTCTTTCACTCCAAGGATGAAATAGCACTCTGCTGTGTGAGACATCCAGGGATTAACTCCAGACTGGTTTTATTCTACAGCTTCTTTCCATAATTTATCACTTTCTCTTTTTTAAAAAAAGTTTCCATGCATGGCTTGCCACCTATTTTGTGTGTCATTATGCTTGATAATAGCAGTGGTTCAGGATGAGAACCAGGAATCCAATTAGAAGCATCTTTTTCACAACAGTTTGAATTTCATTGTAAGCTGGAAGTGGATATGTGGACGAATATTTTATTTTCTTTTTAAAAGTATTTTTCATGGAATTTTATCCACATTACCCAAATAAAATAAAACTTCATGAGACAAAAAACCAAGCTGAATCCAAACCAAGGCTGGCATGGGATATTACATTTACAAGAACAAATGATAAAGTTGGTTAATGGATGAATATTTTAAACTTGCCTGTTTTTTTCCCATCCTGGTCACCTAGCTGAACAGTACAATTCTGGTTTAAGCAGGACTACTTTGTGAATGTGATTAATGTAATATTGACTTTTAATTCTATAACAAGCTAAGGCCATCATTGCATGTAACTAAATTAGTGAAATCAAAGCAAGTGCTGCAAATTGACTTATACGGGTCATTTTCTGTGCCTACATGGATCTCTTTATAGCAAGGGTGGGGAATCTGTGATGCTTGATCTATTTTTGGGTTCCAGCTCCCATCCACCCCAGCCAGTGTGGCCAAGGGTCAAGGGGGATAGGTGCTGCAATCCACCGTCTGGAGGGCTACTGTTTGCTACCCTTTATTTATATGCTGCCCATTCCATCTTGGGACTTGCATTAGAACTGGACCTCTGGTGGCTCCAGATGCCCTGGCTCTGATTCTGCCAGGAAGAATGAGTCCTGTGTATCAATAAAAGGAGTGAGACTCTCCTGGCAGAAGAGGTTGGACTCCCTGTTACACTTGCCAGCACAAATTACTTTCATTTGTTGTCAGGAGGACTCTCCTTTCTGCAACCCGCACATTTTAGGAAGGGCTAGTTGGCACATGTTTCCTCATCTTGAGAGCTGGAGACTCTGTGACAGATGAAGAGTGTTTTGGGTCCCTTCGCTTGCTTAGCTGTGGGATGCTGTACAGTGGTACCTCGGTTTAAGTACTTAATTCGTTCTGGAGGTCCGTTCTTAACCTGAAACTGTTCTTAACCTGAAGCACCACTTTAGCTAACGGGGCCTCCTGCTGCCGCCGCGCTGCCGGAGCACGATTTCTGTTCTCATCCTGAAGCAAAGTTCTTAACCTGAAGCACTATTTCTGGGTTAGCTGAGTCTATAACCTGAAGCGTATGTAACCTGAAGCATAAATAACCTGAGGTACCACTGTTTTTAGTTGTAGCAGTGGGGCTGGCTGAGGTTCCGTTGAGATTCCTTGTCTCTGGAGTCCTGAGGCAGTGTATCTATATGAGTTCTGAGAAAACAAGTCTTAGCAAACTGTCTTTCCCATTTGTTGTGAATCTTAACTGCTTATTTGTGGAAAAGGCTGTTTCACCAGTTGAACCATCGTCAAATTCCTACTTGTTCCCACAGTTCTTTGGATATGTGAACAGAGATAGGTAGTCTTCTGCTGTGCGTCAGAGTTTTGTTCGGAGTGCGATTTGGTTATTATTTTCCCTTTCCTAAACACTTCAAATTGCGTTTCTTTCTAGGTTATTTCCTTTCTGGCTGCAGTGCTGCACAAAAAGGGGACACGTGCAGATATTGAAAATAACATGCCTGAATTTTTGCGAAGAACTATGAAAAAAGACATGCCATCTGCTCCAAAGAAAGTAAGCTTAGGGGCATCTTGAAGATACAACAGTACAAACCATTTTTAAATGGAGATATGCTTTATGTATGTGAGGTTCTATGGACCACAATTACACAGCGTGACCCCCGCAGTATATTATAGAATATGGTGGTGGTTGTTGGTGGCATGGAGAACTCTGATCCATAGGCTTCTTCAACTCCTGTGATAATTGAAGGACCATTTGCTGACCCTTCCAGTAGCTTGGAAAATAATTGCACTTGCCTGGAAAACATTTTTTGTGACCCCAATAGAGCCTAAGCAATCTCAACAGGCTTCAGATAATTTAAGTGGGCTCTTGGTTCCTAACAAGCAGCTGAAGGGGGATATGTTTCACTTCCCCATTAATATACAGGTGGATTCTTCCACCTTCTTGCCTCTGTACTTCTCACCCCTAGTTGGGCTGGCCTTCGCCATGACACTTCTAGGTTCTGCTTCCTGGCCTTCCTTTTGTTCCTACCTCTTTCTTAGTCAGCTGTGTTAAAATCCCTAGGTGCTTGGTAACAGGACGCAGACAGATCTTCCTCCCCTGCTTTGAGAGGGTGACTTTCCAAGGTTGATATAAATTAAAAGCAGTGGCTTTTGAGGATTCCACCTCCATCACCACCAAGAGTCCTCTCTCAAAGTTTGCTTGTCACCAGATTTTGGCTAGGAGCCAACTGACACTCTTTGACTGTCGGCATTCCCTTGCCATCTGTTCTTCCCCTCGTTTTGGGGATTTTCCAGGTTTGCTCCAAGTAGGCATGCTTAAAACTTGCATATTCCTGAGCAAAAATGGGGAGAGGGGTGTTCCGTCAACTGGCAGGCCTCCGTATGGGCTGCTTCAGGCCTCAAGGGATTCAAATTACATAAACTTGCCATAGAAACAAGATGGTGGCTACATTGAAAGAAACTCTTCTGGCTGGGTCTTAATGAGCTTGAGGGACCTTTTTTTCTGGGTTTCTCGTGCTGTGCCATGCCCAGGCAAGCTGAAAAGTATAGGATAGCATAGGAATATTAGCAGTGTGGGGGTTTTGTGCTCAGACGCAGCTTGTATGTATTCAGCACCTTGTATCTGTTCAGAAACCACATCACATTCTTCTTTCCAGCCTTTCCTGATTGTGGCTCCCCTTTCTGTCCTGTATAATTGGAAAGATGAATTGGATACCTGGGGCTATTTCAAGGTGATAGTTCTGCATGGCAATAGAAAGGACTACGAAATGAGTCGAATCAAGCAGGGGAAATGTGAAGTCGCACTAACAACATATGAAACCCTTCGCCTTTGTTTGGATGACCTTAACAGGTAACACAATTCTAAAAATTACCTCTACTGCAGACAATGAGTGTGGGGTTGTTGTTGTTGTTGTTGTTGTTGTTGTTGTTGTTGTTGTTTTATATCCTACAGGTACTCTTGCAATCCCAGGACACCAAATGCCTGAAACCTTTGGGAGAAATAAGAGAAAATGCATTGAGCATATATATTGTGGCTGTAATCCTATGCACACAAGTTGTCAGTGGTTCCATTGCAAACTGTGGGGCTTAATTTTCAATTAAACATGCATAGGAGAATGAAAATGTCTTCAGCTGCATTGCAGAAATATATGCGCAAAGGGGAAATGGTCAAATTTTTGCTTGGAGTGGAGAAATACTTCTCTAGAGTTTTTTAATTGCAACGAGTGACATTTGATGAAGTCTTGGGCAGGGAACATTTTGGCAACCACCAGTCAGTGGGAGGGTGTAGGGAAAAGGGCTGTAGCCAAAAACACCACTCTCACTCTAGGCAAGCTTCAGTAATGTAATAGAACCATGATATTTCTGAAATGTGAAACATTTAGCGCTTTTATTAAATGCTAGCCCTGTTTCTTCATGTAATTTTGAAAACTTTATTCAGTAGACTGAGCACCAACCCTAACCTCTCCCTTAAAGTATGAATCACTCTGAAATGAATTCTTGCTGGATGGCAAATAATGTATTGTACTTGGTTTAATCTCCCGACCATCAGTTCTAAGTCATTCCGAATTGGTGCGATCAAATGTTATCTAGCTGTGCCTGTAGCTGTTAAGTTATGGCTCTTATGGACTTCTTTGGATAATTACAAAATCCCAGCTGAAAGTTATATTCAGTTTCTCTCCCTGTCTCCCTTCAAAGATATATCCTTTCTCCCTAATACAGAAATCAGTTCTTTTCTCTTGCTGTTTGTAAGGAGTGTCAAGAATTTCTCTGTAGGTACAAGTAAGCAGGAAAGTCTGGTCACAGTCAGTTGGCACAACCCAGTCAGATGGGTGGCAAGCAAGCAAATAAATTATCTATCTATCATCTCTATCTATCTATCTATCTATCTATCTATATCTATCTATCTATTCCCAGGGAAAGACAAGCCAGGTCTCTCTGATCAAGCCAGATACCTGGGCATCTCCAAATGGGCCCTGCTGGCTGACCTAAGACCATATTAGTTGTTCTGCAAGCTTGCAAGTACTATACTTCACTTGGCACCAGTTCCCTGAGGCGTGGACAATGTTGACTTAAAAGGCCCTTGTCCAGTTCTGTCAGTACTGACATCTGTGCTTGAGGGGATGTCAATGGGTGCTTCTCTCTGAGAAAACCAAACATGCTATGTGCACAGGCCAAGGAGGCTCAGGGGAGAGATTGAATCCCATGAGTGGAATGGTCTGTATTTTCCCCTTATCTGTTTCTTCTTCAAGCTTGTATGAGGGGCTGGGTTTGGGGGGTCATCATCGTCATCCATATAATTTATTACCACCAAATTTCTGAGGGTAGTGGAATAGCCAAAAGGGGGTTTGTAGGGAAAGTGAGGTATGTGGGGCTTGAGCCATGACAAACATTAATATGGAGCATAGATGGGAGGGAGTGCATTGAAACTTTTTTTTTTTAACTTTTCAGCTACATTTTTAAAAAAACTTGCTGTATTTTTTATCCCCCCTCCTTTTTTTGTTTTGATACTCGGTACTCTCATTCTCCCAGAACCATGGAAAGTTCAGTCTTGAGTGTCATTGTTTTGCATAATATGGGAAACCTCATTGGCAAGAGCTTATGAAATAATATATTTGGAGGATTTAGGGAGACTCTCATAATTTCTGGTTGTTTTCCCAGCTTAGAGTGGTCGGCTGTCATTGTAGATGAAGTGCATAGAATCAAGAATCCGAAATCACAAATAACCCAGACCATGAAGGCGTTAAAGTGCAAGGTTCGATTGGGACTTACTGGGACGATTCTGCAGAACAACATGAAGGAACTTTGGTGTGTCATGGACTGGTAAGCACAATAAAAGTGAAGCTTGCAAGTATAGGTTGAACACTCATTCACTGTTGATGCCATTCTATTATTTATCTACATGCACAGATGGTGTTTTTGCACAGTGTTTTAGTTATGGCACGACCAGTTTTCCAATATTACATTTCAGTCCATCTTAGGGGTACATCCTTGGGTATTTAGAAAATGAACGTATTTAAAAGTATGCATGGGAATTTAGATAGCCAGCAGCTGGAACACAACAGCAGACAGAGAATCTGGATCTTTGGTTGTAGAATCCTACTGGATATGTGAGTGCTGGAGTGACACACAAGAAATCACAGCAGATGGAAGAAAGAGGTCACAACAAGAATGACAATATGTCTACTGATTTTTTCCTGTCTCTTAGGGCTGTACCGGGACTTTTGGGTAACGAAGCACGATTCAAGAAGGAATTTTCTGATCCAGTAGAACATGGTCAGAGGCACACTGCAACCAAAAGAGAACTAGCAACAGGTCGAAAAGCAATGCAGAGGCTAGCTCAGAAAATATCTCGCTACTTCTTAAGGCGTACAAAAGCTCTTATAAACGATCAGTTGCCCAAGAAGGAGGACAGAGTAAGAATGATCAGCTACAATAAATTTGTCTATAGCTTTTCAATGTGGATTTAATGAAATTTGGCGCTGTGGTGTAAACCACTGAGCCTTGGGCTTGGCGATCAGAAGGTCGGTGGTTCGAATCCCCGTGATGGGGTGAGCTCCCGTTGCTCGGTCCCAGCTCCTGCCAACCTAGCAGTTCAAAAGCACATCAAAGTGCAAGTAGATAAATAAGTACCACTCCAGTGGGAAGGTAAACAGCGTTTCCGTGCTTCTCTGGTTTCGCCAGAAGCGGCTTGGTCATGCTGGGCGCATGAACTGGAAAAAACTGTGGACAAACGTTGGCTCCCTCAGCCAGTAAAGCAAGATGAGCGCCACAACCCCAGAGTCGTTCGCGACTGGACTTAACTGTCAGGGGTCCTTTACCTTTACCTTACCTTGTAGACATCTGGGGTGGGTGGGAGATCCACCCTGTCTTTTGCATGTGGGAATGCACATGCCCAGCGGTGTTTGTGCACTGGACTGGGGCTGTGAGGTGCAGTTATGGGAAATCCATTTGCTGTTAGCGGTGCTCTGCAAATACATAAGCATGAATGGGTCTAGAGAAGGACTGAATTGTCTCCTTGATTGCTAAAATGTTTTTTTCTAGTAATTTTAGTATTGTGAGTCAGTGTAAGGAAAGGATCAAATACTGCTGTTAAGCAATATTGTTTTTGTCATTAGCAATTTTTCTCAATATACGACTTTCCGCAGACAAATGATTTTTCACATCTAACCTTTCATATTTTGTCCAGAATTTGTAATTACAAGCCCAAATAACCCCCATAGCTCAGTCTGCAAGCTTAACGTCTTCAGTTCCCATGCAAAAATTTGTTAATGGTCCGGAGTTCTGAAGATGTATTCATTTAAAAGACTAGTGAGAGGCTTTTTGCTCTCATACTTTCTTTTCTTCTGATATATGCATGTAAAAACCTAATTGAATTGTTAAATGGAAAAAGACTGCCTGGGCTTGGCATTACCATCGTGAAAGAGTGCATGCATTTCACTTGTCTTGCCTTGTACGTTGAGCATAAGAGTACATTTTAGAGAATACACAATCACACATACTTTTAATAAAGATGCACATTTGTCTGCTGCTTTTCCTTCCTTATTTATACCTACCTTTTAGCCAAAGCCTGTAATAATACAGTCTAAACTGGGCTTTCTAAAGAGAAGATTAACAGCAATGCCACTCGGTTGCCTTTAATCTTGCAGCTTTCATTTCATTTCATTCTCTTGATAATGTGAGTATATGTTCAAGATACTTTTGGATTATTATAGCACAGCGTGGTGCTGCTGCTTTGTGGGTGGCCTAAATTCAGGAGTGATCCTGGGACTTCTGCATCCTGCTGGTTGAGACCAAAAGATGTCATGGAGATGCCACCCATGGTCTTTGAGAGGAAGGATAAAGTTTGTCATACCACTGTACAGAGCCCCTCCCTCCTACATCAGCAATTCAGAATGTCAATGGATATCTAAAGTGCTGGCTGTTTCCCTTTATCCCCTTTGTCTGCATTAGTGTTCTGCAATAGTATGTGCCAGGAAATGGCAAAATAGATCTTTTAAGAGCTTCGAAATCTTTGTAGCCTTACACTGATGCATTTTGAGTCCTTTCCCCTCCTGCACATACTGGTTGCAGATTGAGAAGGATTGCCACAATTTAACTTTCATATTCGTAACAGATTGTGTCATTTAAATCTAAGATATTAGCCAACGACACCCCCCCCCTTTTATATGGTGTTAAAGTTTGCAACATTGCAACAACAATGAAACATCGCGTTGAGTTGGGCTGTGCCTGTCACAATCATTATCTTCTTGCAATTGTTCATAATAGCTTAACATTTTTTATTTGTGGTGTTTTCTTTCCCCCGTTTTGCATTTTATCCTGCCAGATGGTTTATTGTTCTCTGACCGAGTTCCAGAGAGCTGTGTATAAGACTGTGCTGGAGACAGAGGATGTGCAGTTGGTGCTGCGAGCAGGGGAGCTGTGCAGCTGCAACAGTGGCCGCAAAAGGAAATATTGCTGCTACAAAGTAAGATGTTTGGACAGGTTTGTATTGTATTGCCAAGTTCCCTCTCAATGTGCAACTGGCGCACTCTGCTTCCATGCCGACTTTTCATGGATCTGAAAGTGGGGCACAGACGATGGATACAATGTGGCATAGAACTCACTTACTCATCCCTCTGGCAATCTAGGTTTTTGGATTCCCAGTACAGTGGTACCTCTGGTTGTGAACAGGATCCGTTCCGGAGCCCCGTTCGCAACCCGAGCAGAATGGAACACGCGTCTGCGCGTGCACGGGTCGTGATTTGCTGCTTTTGCGCATGCACGTGACATCATTTTGAGTGCGCGTGCGTGAGCGGTGAAACCCGGAAGTAACCCATTCTGTGGTTTTTTTTAAAAGATATTTATTAAAGTTTCAAAAAGAGTTACAAAGTAAAAAAAAAGAAGAAGAAAAAATACAAAGTACAGAAAAATTTAAAAAAACAGTTAAAAACATATCAAACTTTTCATGTCTTGTCTTTCATTTGCTTGTTTCCCTGACCTCCTCACACCTCCCTTTTTTGTATTCCAGTTCAGTTAGTTAATTCAGCAAATCCTTTCCCTCCTTGTTTTTATCTTAATCCTTTACCTTAATGTATTGTAACTTTGCATTCTCACCTAATAACAGACCATTTTTACAAACTCCTTTATGACATTACCGCTAAAACCACTTAACTTCATTCCGACATCGTTCTAACATTCATTAATTTTGCAGTATTTATATAAGTAGTCTTTAAATTTCTTCCACCGACTCTTCTCCCTGGTCTCGGATTCTGCCAGTCATTTCCGCCTGTTCCATATAGTCCATCACCTTCATCTGCCACTCTTCCAGGGTGGGTAAATCTTGTGTCTTCCAATGAGTATTCTTGTTGCTGTTGTAGCATACATAAAAAAGTTCTATCCTTCTTTAACACCAATTGGCCGACCATGCCCAGGAGAAAGGCCTCTGGTTTCTTCAGGAAGGTGTATTTAAATACCTTTTTCATTTCGTTATAAATCATCTCCCAGAAAGCCTTAATCCTTGGGCACGTCCACCAAAGGTGAAAGAATGTACCTTCATTTTCTTTACATTTCCAACATTTATTATCGGGCCAATGATAGATTTTTGCAAGCTTGACTGGTGTCATGTACCACCTGTATATCATTTTCATAATATTCTCTCTTAAGGCATTACATGCCGTGAATTTCATACCTGTGGTCCATAACTGCTCCCAGTCAGCAAACATAATGTTATGTCCAACATCTTGTGCCCATCCGGAAGTAACCCATTCTGTTACTTCCGGGTCGCCGCGGAACGCAACCTGAAAATGCTCAACCTGAAGCATATTTAACCCGAGGTATGACTGTACAGTGGTACCTCGGGTTAAGTACTTAATTCGTTCCGGAGGTCCGTTCTTAACCTGAAACTGTTCTTAACCTGAATCACCACTTTAGCTAATGGGGCCTCCTGCTGCCGCCACGCCGCCACCACACAATTTCTGTTCTCATCCTGAAGCAAAGTTCTTAACCCGAGATACTATTTCTGGGTTAGCAGAGTCTGTAACCTGAAGCGTATGTAACCCGAGGTACCACTGTACTTTCTTTTACCACTCACTTTTCTTCTTTCTATTTGGATTTCATAAGCACTGAGGTTGAGTTACTCAAAAAGTCATCATTAAATAGCCAAAACATGTTGTTGTTGTTGTTGTTGTTGTTAGACTTGTTAGTCTTTGGCAGGGGTGAAGGAAGGGGGGTGCGGTGGGTGCAGTCCTCACTGGGTGTCACCACTCGGGTGTGTGTGACAAAATGCCAGGTGGCACGTGGGGCCTGCAGCGTGCCCGAGCCACGTATCTCTCACGCGGTGGCTTGGGCACGCGCAGGCTCCACGCTGCCCAAACGGTCCGCCCGCTGCCTCCCCCCCAGCTGTAGGGCGGCTGAGTAGGAGGAGACAGGCAGATTCCTTGGAGGCCCCGTGGTTTGCCCCACCCCTATGGGCGGCTCACTCCACCCCTGGGCGCGCCACCCTAGGCGCCCATAGGGGCGGCTTCCTCCACCGCTGGTCTTAGGTTTGGCATTTAAAGTATTCAGGAACACCCTTTCAGACTTAATTTTTGATACCACATAAAGTTTTACAGGTTTACACTGGAGCCTTGCTTCTTCAGATGCAAGTGTAGATTGGCTGGCTACAAGTGAATGTCACCATTATTAGTTACACATATAAGGCATTAATGGAACGGTCTGGGAAGCAGCAACTTGGGGCGTGAGGTAGGGGAACTAGGGGTCATGATGTTCAAAAGCAGTTGCATGTGCTTAGGCTCAAATCAGACATAATGCCAAATTATGGTTTGCCAGCTGAGAATAGTTTTGTGGGCTCAGGAGCTCTTTCCACTGCTTCTCAACTTCCTGGCTTTCTTAGTCCATAGCTTGCAGACATCCACTTTCGACAGAATGTGGTTGGTGCCTCGACCCACGGCTTGAAGTGGGTTTGGAAACCATCGCTTCAAATTCTGGTTTAGAAGGGAGGTACTAATCATTGGTACATGTTAAAAAGCATGTTAAAAAGTACATGTTAAAAGTACATGTTAAAAAGCAGAGACATCACCTTGCCAACAAAGGTCCGTATAGTTAAAGCTATGGTTTTCCCAGTAGTGATGTATGGAAGTGAGAGCTGGACCATAAAGAAGGCTGATCGCCGAAGAATTGATGCTTTTGAATTATGGTGCTGGAGGAGACTCTTGAGAGCCCCATGGACTGCAAGAAGATCAAACCTATCCATTCTTAAGGAAATCAGCTCTGAGTGCTCACTGGAGGGGCAGATCCTGAAGCTGAGACTCCAATACTTTGGCCACCTCATGAGAAGAGAAGACTCCCTGGAAAAGACCCTGATGTTGGGAAAGATGGAGGGCACAAGGAGAAGGGGACGACAGAGAACGAGATAGTTGGACAGTGTTCTCGAAGCTACCAGCATGAGTTTGACTAAACTGCAGGAGGCAGTGGAAGACAGAAGTGCCTGACGTGCTCTGGTCCAGGGGGTCACGAAGTTTCGGACACGACTAGACGACTAAACAACAACAACAACAATCATCGGTTGCCCATTTAGGTGTCATGGCAAACCTGCTGATAAAAATGAGGGAGGGAGTCTGCTGAGCAGGTTTCCAGTTGCCGAACCGAGACTTGGTGTTTCAGGCACATTGAGTCTTTGTTTCACGTGGGGTTAAGGGACTAAGCTGTGTAGGTTTTGAAGATTACTCCCACTGCCTGTGGTCTTTTTGCACTAATATAAACATTTCCTTTACACGATTCTCTTTGTGCTATTATAAACCTTTGTGGTGGATGGTTTCTTTGCATTTGTGCTCTCATGACTGGCTTCAGCCAAAACAGCTGACTTAAAAATAAAATAAAATAAAGCCCCACAAATAGACAAGGGTTGAAGAATAACATTGTAAAACATTGTTATGTATGCTGTACTTTTTCAGCAGCCTTGGTAAAATAGTAGTAAGCAGACAACATGTAGAAAATAATTGATGAAAACACTTCTGGAAAAGAATACCTAGTGAGTTCCTTTTTACTTGAATATTAATTTGTTCCCTGAGTGACTTCTTTATGGTGCAAAATCACGTTGGACTGATCTGCTGGCTGATATTTGTTCATATATCTGTACCCTTAAAATATTCCAGTTGATCTGAAGTTATCAATAAAGCAGGCTAGTCGGTTACTTTTTAAAATACGGCAAAATAGAGGAGAAGGTGGGGAGGATAGTGAATGTTTTGTGACATGTTCTTAGAAGTTATATTGCTAAATGGTATATGAAAGAATAGCTTTACTATTGCTATTCTCATGAGATTCATAAAATGCACGGTCTTAATTTTTTGTCATGTTTACCTCAGTGGAACTACCACAGAGTAAATGGTCAGTGAATCATCACCTAAAAATCAGCCAGGCATGGCCGGGAAAGTAGTTATTTGATATAGGTGCTGATGTCATTGCTGGTACACTAAGAAGCTGTTGGTTTATACTTTCTGAGTTGTTTTAGGTTAAATATGTTTTAGATGTATGAGAAACAACACCCTGAATCCTAAGCATACGTAGTTTGACATTAATTCCCTTGGGAGTAAGTCTATGTATGCGGGTGGCGCTGTGGTCTAAACCACAGAGCCTAGGAATTGCCGATCAGAAGGTCGCGGTTCGAATCCCCGCGATGGGGTGAACTCCTGTTGCTCGATCCCAGCTCCTGCCCACTTAGCAGTTTGAAAGCACGTCAAAGTACAAGTAGATAAATAGGTACCGCTCCGTCGGGAAGGTAAACGGTGTTTCCGTGCGCTGCTCTGGTTTTCCAGAAGCGGCTTAGTCATGCTGGCCACATGGCCCGGAAGCTGTCTGCAGACAAATGCCGGCTCCCTCGGCCTATAGAGTGAGATGAGTGCGCAATCCTTGAGTCGTCCACGACTGGACCTAATGGTCAGGAGTACCTTTAAATCTATGTAAGATCATAACCTAACTTTCCTCTAAAGAAAGCAATGAGTGTTAACAATTGTGATAAATGGGATACAATCCCTCAGAGAAGACTCCAGCATGGAAACGAAACACTGGGGTGAGGGAACCTTCCCCAGGTCTGCGGCAGCCATGAACCCTAAATTGGCCTCATTTCCAATTTAGGGGAAATTGAGGTTAAAATGGCTAAATTCTGCTTGAAGTTGCACCTGCAGCTTTATTTCCTTGCATCTTTATTTGGTATCTGGATCTGGTGAGATTGGATGACATCAATAAGCAGCAGCGTTAGAATTCCAGGATTATAGTCTGAGAGTCAGAGAAATGTGTGCCACCCTGTGTATCACCCTCTTCCACGCACTGACAGAGCTACTCAGTTATGATTGGCAACAGGAACGGCCAACAAGTTGTGGTCATTCCGCTCTTTTGCAATTAATAGGCACACATGCCATATTACCATGTCTGTCTATAAAGCCAAACCAGGTGATCAGAAACGTAAAGTGCTTAAACGTTGTTGTTTAGTCATTTAGTCGTGTCCGACTCTTCGTGACCCCATGGACCAGAGCACGCCAGGCACTCCTGTCTCCCACTGCCTCCTGCAGTTTGGTTAGACTCATGCTAGTAGCTTCAAGAACACTATCCAACCATCTCTGTTGTCCCCTTCTCCTTGTGTCCTCCATCTTTCCCAGCATCACGGTCTTTTCCAGGGAGTCTTCTCTTCTCATGAGGTGGCCAAAGTAGTGGAGCCTCAGCTTCATGATCTGTCCTTCCAGTGAGCATTCAGGGCTGATTTCCTTAAGAATGGATAGGCTTGATCTTCTGGCAGTCCATGGGACTCTCAAGAGTCTCCTCCAGCACCATAGGGGTCTTAAAAATTTTTTTTAAAGGACACCAACCAACCATCCAGTTTTTGCAACAGGCAAGACCATTTGTATAGAGGTGGGAGGAGGGAGATCTGTGCTATAAGTTTGTACTGTCCGAGAGAAATTATTACTGAGCAGTAAAATGGGAGGCTCTGCACTGTCTGCATTCTTTTCAATGTCGTGCATTCAAAAATTCCTGTCAGTTGCATGCAAAGTAGATGCACAAGGTGGTTGAGAGTGGCTTGTACCACTTCCAAGTGCAGGTGGGAACAGTACCATTTTTGAAAATTCTGCCAAAGCTTCCTGCCAGTGAGCTGCCTTGAGCTTCTCTTCCCCTTTCTAAGATGGTTGTTTTTTATATATATTTCTGCAGACAAATGCTCATGGCGAAACAATGCGGGCACTGTATTTCAGTTACCTGACGGTCCTTCGTAAGATTGCTAACCATGCTGCACTGTTACAAACGAACCACACAAGCAAACAGCAGGTCAGTCTCCTTGAACCCACAATATTTTGAGGAAAAACTTAATGGCTAAATTTCATTGCTTTTCCCATTTTGATGTTTTGTTAATTGTTCATTCAGTCATATTCAGCTCATATTCAGCAAACACAGTACTAATTCCTATAGCTTTTAATCTATTTTTCAACCCTTAAAGTTTGTCGGATCATCTTGCTTGGTTTCTTCCCCTGCTCCTGTAACTGTTGAAAAAGTGTTTTCGATTTCTTCTTATGCCCAGGATGTTAATTATAGATTTGCCAAATTTTATCCTCCTTCTGCAAATTTGTGTTTCCTTTCAGGAAGCCTACATCACAAGGGTGTGCAGCCAAGTGTTTTCCAAATTTCCTGATTTTGTGAAGCTTAGCAAAGATGCAGCCTTTGAAACCATTTCTGATCCAAAGTATAGTGGGAAAATGAAGGTAAATATATGAAGGGATTGAAGTATACATTATGTGGCAAAAAAATAGTTGGTATTAGCTTTCATTTAGCATGCATGGCTTCTTTAAGATAAAGGTCCACTGTTTACATTTCCATTACCATGTAATTCCATGAAATTTGAAATTTTCTGCATATTTCATTGTTATTCCACTCATGACAAATACGTTGATGCAAAATTATTGCTACCAGTACAAGAAATTGAGTTTCTGTGCAAACAAATGTACCATCAATGTGCATGTTGAATCTCTTGTGGATCAGGTTGTGTATATATTGAATTTGCCTATTTCCACCCTAACTTCATTGCAGGTAAGATGTCTGGAAAGAAATAGACCAGAGCACACATGGAAAAGAATGAACCTTCTTCTCCATGTAATCAGGTCCCTGGTTTTACAGTCTTCAGCATTTTTATAATCTATACTTTACTACTGCAGATGCACTTTAAAAAATGAAAGTAGTAAGACACCAGTAAAATAAAGGCTTTAATCAGATATTGTTGCCCTCAGGAGATTCGTTCTAATTTTAAACAGTCTGCCAAGCTGCAGCTAAGAAAAGGTTATGAAAATATTGCAAAGACAGCTTTTAAAATTATATTTTACTTCAAAAGCTCAACTGTTTTAATTCTGGGGTTTTTAACATATAAAAAGGCAGGCATAACCTATATCAATAAACCACTACGGCTGAGAAATTGAGCAAGAGCGAAAGAGCTGGCTGAATAGCTATGGCAGTAAGAAGGTGGGGTTTGGGATTTTTACTTTTTATTGCATCAACTTGTGCAGTTCCCAAAGTATTTCAGCTCTGCCATGCCCCTGCTTTTGTTCATCCACAGAGCATCAAGGATAACTTCTGTGTGAAAAAACACAGGAGGCATCTGACATGCCATTATTGGGCACCACTTAGTGAGTGTTTTTTCCTGAAATAAGACTGTTAAAGTGTCCTGCTGATCAGGCCAGTCGCTTGTCCAGCATGCTGGTCTCACAGTGGCCAATCAGATGCCTATGGGAAGCCATAGAGCAGGAACTGAGAGCAATATACTCTTCCCATTGGTGATGCCCAACAACCAGTACAGTGGTACCTTGGTTTTGGATTACAACCACGTCAAACCCAGAAGTGTGTGTCCCATTTTTTTGATTACAACCCCCTTTCTTTTCTTTTTTTGGAGGCCCCATTGGCGAAAGCATGCCTTGGGTTACAACCTGTTTTGGTTTACAACTGGACCTCCGGAACAGATTATGGTTGTAAACCAAGGGACCACTGTATTCAGAAGTAGGCTAGGTTGAGAGGTAATGACTGGCCTAGTGGGCTTTATGCCTGAGTAGGCATTTGAACCCTGGTCTCCCAGGTCTTAGTCCAACACTCTAACCACGACACCGCATTGGTTCTCTATTTGTGTCATTCTGCTTATCCTTTAGGCTTTGGGAATTCTGGATTCATATAGTTTTCCTATTCAGTCTGAGCTATTTGTTCCTTGCCTTTCTTCTGATCTGCCCTGTGGAATACTTAAATACCTACCATGCTGTGGAGTCCTCTTAAATTCCAAAATGACATGACATTGGTTTATTTTCTTTAAGCAAAGTGGATTTGTTTTCAGGATACCCATTTGGGAATTAATTATGTGAGCATATTTGTTCTCCTCACTTTCTCCCCTGGTTGTTTTGTAGGTAAACTCATTTTACCCTTTAATTTGACCTCCTTGTACCTAAGAAAATAAAATTGGAGTCTGAAATGGCAGGACTTAATTATTTTTTTACCCATTAAAACCATCCAGTTTTGACAATTTCTAATTGAATTGAAAACCAAAGCTCTCCAAATATTTCCAATTCGTGCCTCTTCAATTCACCGTGAAATTGGATGATTGGGCCTACAGTGTGGGTTATGAACAGTACGATTGCTGCTTTGTATTCAAGATTTTATCTGCCATTATAGAATTAATCAGATAAGTCTCCTCTTGTCATTTGGAATGTTTTGCTTTCAGGAAAATCTGTGCAAATTAAGAGGTTAAGTATTTATCACTGAATCAATAGCATTGTTTAAATATTTATTGCCCATTGGGAATAGGCTACCGACATTGGACAGAAAAATTCCTCTTTCCCCTTTTGTGTCTTGCTTCTGCACGGTGCTCTGGAATTACTGTTTGCCAGATGTGGACATGCTCCTTTGGAGAATAACAGTATCACTGTTATACAGAATGCTCTGGATTATTTGCTTCCCTACCAGAAGAGCATTGTGTGTGGGCAGATTATTGGCATCTCAAGGTCTGTGCAAAGTCTGGGAAGCCACAACCTACTGTAAACAGACCAACAGAGGACACTGGGAGCGGGGAAGGGCATAGAGCTGGCTGATTATTATGAGAAGCCAAGTTCCAAGAAGTTCTGAACTTGGATGTTGTACAGCAGGCTTAAAAGGGGGTTGGCTCACTTCAGGGTGACTATTATACTCTGGGTTTTTAGAAAAATGTCATCGTGTGGTCATGGCCTTGTAGATTAAGGCTATCACATGCTGGGCAGCTACAATGATACAAATATGTGATTTGCCATCCTTGCATTTTGTTTGCATTAAGATCACACCTCCTGCACTGTTTCATGAATTTTCTTTTATAGCTGTTTTAACCAAAGCCGTGCGTTATCTGTACATTTTGTAAAACGTTTATTTTATACATGTTTAAATGAGTGCGTGCACACATCTGTATCTCTGATCATTTGATATCTTCTTACGGCGCAATCCAAACACAAGATTCACTGGTGTAAACTAGGTTGGAATAGGTGCGTCTCCAGCAGAATTAGCTGGGTCTGGGGTCTGTCCTACACTCGAGTAGGACTCTGGCAGAGATACTTGCCCGAGTGGCATGTTCTCTCCCTCCTGGTCAATTGTTCGGGAGCTTCAAAAGCTTTCTTCAGCCCGAACATCACAGCAACCAATGCCAACAGACACCGGCACACTTAGGGATCCGCAGAGTCTTTGCAGTTGCGTAACAGACCTCAGCAACTCAGCATTTTGGCTAATCTACTTTATTTACATATAAACACACACGGAGCATTGCAACATGGCTCCCTCTCTCTCTAGCATCAGAAAGCAAAGAGAAAGAACAAAGGACAATAGTCCCACTTCATGTAACACAGTAACACAAACATCCTGTCTCCGTCACTTCCCACTCTGTGGAGTCAAAGCATAAACCGTCATGTGATAGACAAAAATCCCATGACTGCAATCACGGAGCAGGAGTTCTACCAGGCTCACCTGGGGTTAGGCTAGCTGGGGTCCCTCATCCTGGCTCAGCTGGCGATACACTGGTGTAGGCCTTTCATTCTAGCGCAGCCGCAGCTCGCCTGGGGCAAGTTCCACAAACAGGGCATTCCAGGGTAGTGGCAGGGGACAAGCCATAACAGGGAGAGATTTACCCCTATTCCAAACTCTGTTCATCTCAGTCAAATGCAACCCAGCATAAGTTACATTGGCAAATAGCATGGTGTAAAGCAAACACAATTTTAAAGGCTGGTTTTGCCTCTGCTAGGCTTGGGATGGCCCAGCTGGCGGTAGGCCTACTTCTGAACACAGTTTGGAACAGGGGAAGTTTACACCAGGATAATATATCCCAGCATAAATTGCGCTGGATTCCTGCCGTTTCCATTGACCTGCTCATCTTTTTAGTTTGTATGAAGTCACTTCAAATCAGTTGACTTGTTTTTTATTCTTCTTCTGGATTTTTTGTTGTGTTTTTTAAACCCTCAACCTTGGAAAGTTGTGATACAGTGGTACCTCGGGTTAAGAACTTAATTCGTTCTGGAGGTCCATTCTTAACCTGAAACTGTTCTTAACCTGAAGCACCACTTTAGCTAATGGAAGCAAAGTTCTTAACCTGAGGTACTATTTCTGGGTTAGCGGAGTCTGTAACCTGAAGCGTCTGTAACCCGAGGTACCACTGTATATGTGAAAATATATTTTGCCTGAGGTTTATTCAATAACTCTTTTCTATGGTTTACTTACAGGTCCTTCAGAAACTTTTACATCACTTCAGAAAAAACAAAGATAAAGTGCTCCTTTTTTCCTTCTCAACCAAGGTGAGCTTCATCTGATTTGTAACAAAACTGACTATAGCTTTCTTTGTTATATGGTTAAAAACCAGCGTACTCTGTTTAATACAACAATAAGTACTAGTACAGTTCAAATGGTATAGAATAAAATGGTAAAAAAGTAAAGGTAAAGGACCCCTGACAGTTAAGTCCAGTCGCGGACGACTCGGGGGTTGTGATGCTCATCTCGCTTTACTGGCCGAGGGAGCTGACATTTGTCCGCAGACAGTTTTCCTGGGTCATGTGGCCAGCATGACTAAGCCGCTTCTGGCGAAACCAGAGCAGCGTACAGAAACGCTGTTTGCCTTCCCGCTAGAGCAGTACCTATTTATCTACTTGCACTTTGGCGTGCTTTCGAACTGCTCGATTGGCTATTTTGTATTTTTATAGAAAGATAGAAAGTCCATGCTGGCCTAGTAGGTAAAAACGACTGATGTATTTTGTAGGCTGTCATGCAAAATATTGCGAATAATGCTGTAATTTCTAGTTTTCTGTCTTCAAGAAGCAAAATGAGTAAATTCCAGACTTGGAACTTCTGGGCGCTCTTCTAAGCAATGGGATAATAGTCTTTGTATGAGCTAATAGGGGCAACATAAGAGAACATGGAACTGACTGTAACTATGTATAGTAAAGCGTAAAGCATTGAATATATCTGCATCATCATCCACTTAAAGTATTAAATATGATAATAGCCCAGTCTGCATGTCACAGTAATTCACAGTTCATAGTTTACCAGCTGGTTGGCCCTGCTTTGCACCTCCCTTCAATCCAGCGGGAGCAACAAACCATCACCCTCAGCTTAATGGTACAGTGGTACCTCGGGTTACATACGCTTCAGGTTACAGACTCCGCTAACCCAGAAATAGTGCTTCAGGTTAAGAACTTTGCTTCAGGATAAGAACAGAAATCGGCCTCCGGCGGTGTGGCGGCAGCAGGAGGCCCCATTAGCTAAAGTGGTGCTTCAGGTTAAGAACAGTTTCAGGTTAAAAACGGACCTCCAGAATGAATTAAGTACTTAACCTGAGGTACCACTGTATAACTGAACCAGGAGCCATGGTTTGTTTTACTCAAACAAACCATGGTTCGTAAGCCAAGACCAAACCTTGTTCTTGTTTGGAGAAAGTCAAACCATGACACACACACACCCCAAACACTTTTGTGTAAGGAAAACTTGGGAGTATTTCCTCATACCCCATAACAATCACACCTATGGCTGTTCAGTTGCATGTGCGCATAACAAAACAGATGCATGTACAGTTATTATATTATGAAGTTTTAATTCTTTTCCTCACACAGAAGGATTTCCTTGTAGGAAAAATGTAAGGTGTGAGGCATAAACTGAGGATAAACTGAGGATGCAATCCTGTTCACACTTCCAGAGTGTAAGTCCCATTGAACTCAGTGGGACTTACTTCTGAGCAGAGATGTGGTTTATCCTGCGAAACTTTCTTGTCAGTGCCTAGGCCAAGCTGTTTTGCCTCTTTCTCTTATGTGTGAATTCCTGCAACTGACTAATGGGACTTGGGGAAATGGCACATGAGATAAGGCAGGGTTGCCTGGATTGAATTAAAAAATGAATGTAAACATTATCTGAGTTCTCCACATCAAATTAATAGTTCGTTGCTTCCACTGGAAAAGCAACACACTATTTAAACATACCACTGCAGTAAATGGAAAATGGAAATGTTAAGTGTTTCTCCAAGTTTATTAAATATTTTTGATTCTATGACTTTGGAGAAAGAGTGATGGTAGGAAAACTCTGAGCTGTTACAGACCTTCAAGACACTTGATCTGCCTGTTTTATTGTGGTTCTTTTTAAATAGTACTAATTGCCTGGTCTCCCCATCTCTTCCACCAGTTGCTTGATGTTCTGGAGCAATATTGCATGGCATCTGGGCTAGATTACCGAAGACTCGATGGAAATACAAAAGCGGAGGAAAGGGTCAAGATAGTAAAAGAGTTCAACAGCATGGAAGAAGTTAACATTTGCCTCGTTTCAACAATGTAAGAAAACGCTGTGTCTGCTTTTGTCTAGGTAGTTAAGAGATTTATAGCAAATTTACTGCACTCCCACTTGATTGATCTTGCATTTTGTCACTTCCTTGGGAAGAAGCAATAACATTACTGTCTGCTGTTATAAGACTGGGAAGTAGACTGCATCAATCAAGACTCTTAGGGTAGAAATGAGTCATATCCCTTACGTATTTCCATATTTCTTCGGTCTTCATCTTCGTCTACCCTTTCTGAGGATCGCTTGAGATCGAAAATGACGAGTGATAATATTAAATAAATAAAAGCCCTCCCCCTTTTTGTTCCCCTTTTGGAACCAGAATAATCTTGAATGCAGTTGTTTTTGAAAGCTACCATCCTCAGTTTCGTTTGAAAGAAATTAGTAGTGACATGCACAAATAGAAACTCAGAAATTCAATTAAAAATTCAGTCATGGCCTCGGCTGTATTTAATGCTTAGAGTTAATCGGTCTATATTTTTCACTCGTCCTTCACAATATCACATCCCTGTTCACAAGATGCCATTTTGTTTGTCACTCACGAAGCCCCCAAAAAGAGACCATTCTGTTTTGCTGTATTTAATACCAATACAGTATAATAGTCTTCAAGGCCTCCCACTTATAGGGCTAGTTTCAGACAGTAGCATTTTTTATGAATTTTATTGCAAACTGCTTTGAGATGTTATCCTCATAGGTGGTATATACGTATTTTAAGTAATCAAATATAGTAATAATATTGTGTCAGGAAAAAATAAGCCCAATTAAAAACCCGTAATTTTTCTCAACTATGTTTCTTTTGTTTTCTATTTTTAATTCCAATAACTTTTCTTAAAAGAGAAGACCTAAGGTATGGGGAGGGTATTTTTAGTTACTTGAAGTTATTTCCTGCCAATTGAAATGTAATAGGATTACTCACTGGAATTTGGTGGATTGGGTTCAAAGAGAGACTGCACACCCATGTGATGTTATTGATGTGATGTAAAATTCCTACAAAATGCTTCCGATTTCATCTTTGAAGCCTACCCAGAATTTGAGCTGCTTTATTTGTAAGGAAAATGTGTTCAATATGCAACTGTTGGAGAAAAAAATGCCACATTGACACATATAATTTTACTCCCTGGAAAATACATGCAGGGTAACTTATCTCTGATCCATGCAAAAACTCTGAGAATTTTAATGAAAGCAAGTCATCACATCTTGTCTGTGAAACTTGTCAGTATGGTTGAGGTTTAGCCAATTTATTTAAGAGTGTCTTCTTAATGGCTTATTTTGGACTGTTTTCGGTCTAGTTTATCAAGTGGTGGAAAAGAATTGTTGCAAGGAAAGTAGAAGCATAACGTTTTAAAAGTTTAGTAAGCTTCATTTCCTTGGAGTTTCTGAACCCAACTGAACATAAATTGTGTCCTGTCCCTTCAAACTGAAGTACAGCACATTAGTTTAATTGAATGTGGCAAGCGACTTTTCCTGTAAATGGAACAACGTAGTTAATGTAAACCTCTATACCCCCTTCTTTCATCCTGTATAGCTTTGGGGAAGAATGAAAATGACCTTGAGGTATCTTGTACAAAACAACATAGTTGGAAAATGTACATTGTTTGTAGTGTAATAAATGTGAATGTCACTTTCCATCGCTAGTATTGTGAGATTATGGAAGATGATGGGACAGTAGCTCTATTGCACAGGAACAGTGAAACTGCAGTAAGTTTGTTCGTTATGATGAGAGAAATGCTATTTGTGGTTTCTACTGAAAGCAGTATAGTTAGTGGCATTATTTATAGCCTTTTGGAAACTTGAGAACTTTCTGCCAGTTTGTCTAGGAAAAATGCTCATAACAAATAATGCTACTTTATGTACAAGTGGTGAGCTCATTTAAAAAAACCAACATTTCTTCACCTCTTTTTTCTTCTGTTGTTATAAAGGGCTGGTGGACTGGGGCTCAATTTTGTCGGTGCAAATATTGTCATACTGTTTGACCCAACATGGAATCCAGCGAATGATCTTCAAGCCATTGACAGGTACAGGCCACTTGCTAAAAACTGGTTATTTTGAAATGTCGCTTCTCTTTTTTCTTTCTCTTTTCTTCTTCTTTTTGACCCTGGACTTTGGTTTTTTCAGAGCTTACAGGATTGGCCAATGCAGGGATGTGAAAGTATTTCGGCTAATCTCTTTGGGGACAGTGGAGGAGATGATGTACTTACGGCAGGTTTATAAACAGGTAAAGTTTTCACTGTGTTTTTGTTCACATTGCTTATTTTTTTATATCAGATCAATGCACTTGTTAACCAGTTGTTTATGTAAAAATTAAAGTTGACCTAATATAACACAATTTTTATCTTTGCTTTATGACTTTTAAGCTAATTTAATAATTCTCATATATAATTCAAACTCTTCCTAGAGAGAATATAACGAAAGAACATATACCAGCATGCCTGCAATAAATGTTCACATTTAATTCATCAGTTACTAGTAAAGGGCAACATTTATTACGGCAGAGGCATAAATAATAAAACACCTAAACACTTTTGACACTCCCCTTTATTTCTTAAGAAGCATCTAGTTCTTACAGTGAATTATCAAGTTTCACTTTCATTTACATCGTTTGTGCCCATGCTTTTTGTTTTTGAAGCATAAGTACATATATAATTGCTTTGGGTCACATTAATCTTTTTTATATACTTTTCTTTTCTCATTCCTCTTCTCTCTTTTCTTTGCTCCATGCTTCACTTCCTTTGTAGTCTCTCGACTGTCCAAATTTAGTTGCTTGGACTACTGCAATGCGCTCTATGTGGGGCTACCTTTGAAGGTGACCCGGAAACTAATCCAGAATGCGGCAGCTGGACTGGTGACAGGGAGTGGCCGCCAAGACCACATAACACCGGTCTTGAAAGACCTACACTGGCTCCCAGTACATTTCCGAACACAATTCAAAGTGTTGGTGCTGACCTTTAAAGCCCTAAACGGCCTCAGTCCAGTATACCTGAAGGAGCGTCTCCACCCCCATCGTTCTGCCCGGACACTGAGGTCCAGTGCCGAGGGCCTTCTGGCGGTTCCCTCGCTGCGAGAAGCCAAGTTACAGGGAACCAGGCAGAGGGCCTTCTCGGTAGTGGCACCCGCCCTGTGGAATGCCCTCCCACCAGATGTCAAAGAGAAAAACAACTACCTGACTTTTAGAAGACATCGGAAGGCAGCCCTGTTTCGGGAAGCTTTTAATGTTTAATAGATTATTGTATTTTAATATTCTCTTGGAAGCCGCCCAGAGGGGGTGGGGAAACCCAGACAGATGGTTGGGGTATAAATAATAAGTTAATATTATTATTATTTATCACATTGTAGAACGCCATATACACTGGTGGTGCTTTATAAATAAGTGCCCTGATAAACATTAGAATTTTCTGACATTGTTCACTGGTCTTCTAAAACTTATTTTCTCACGGTTTGACTTAGTGTGTTCTCTGAACCTGGGCTCTTCATTGATCTCTCTCCAGATGTATCACAAGTGGTAGCCAAGGTTTATCCTTGATTTTACAGCTCATGGTTTGCCTGGAGAACCACATCACTAAAGCATGACCTAGCTTATGGCGAGAGGATCAGAGGAGGAGTGCAGCAGCTGCAATCTCCTCAGCAGGGAACCTTATTATTGTGTGTTTTCAGTAATGGGTTATGTACATTAAACTCCTTCAACGTTGAACTCCTTCTCTTGACACCTGGCTGTTAAAATATTAAAATTAAAGTAAGAATCACCCAAGAACCAACATTTAATGGTTTTAACAATACTGGGTTATATCCAACTAAGTCCTACTCAGAGCAGCAGATCCATTGACATTTATGGGCTTAAATTCATGAATTTTAGTGGATCTATTCTGAGTACGACTTAATTTAAACATTCTATGTGGAAATGAATTGTTCTCTACACAAGTTGCAGCTAATATTCCTCTTGAAATAATTTGAAATAATGAATGTTACTAGTGCTGGTCTCACTGTTTGTTTGGGGAGGAGGAAAGTAATATTGCTGGTAATGTGATCAGTTCAGAATAAATAATTGTAGAGGTCCTGAAGTTCAGGTCTTTTACAGAAAAACACTGTCAAAACAGATAAGTTTTTAGGCCAACTACCTTTGACAAGACTTTAAACATTCTTAAAAATCCTGCCCGCTATACATTTTGTTAATTAGCTTACAGGCAGCATTAATGTATGTTTGAGAAACTTGATTGAAATCATTGCCTTGTAAATTCATGTGAAGTTTCCCAATAGTATTTTCAGATGGTATCATTCCATGTATCTGTGTAAAACCTTTAAAAATAAATAAATCACAATGCCGTTTTGCAAACGAATTATACTTTAAATTGTGCTAGTGCCAGGATTTTGACCAGCAAGTGATTACCCCTTTTTGTTAGATTAGGAAGAGAGTATTGCAGATATTAATATTGTGCAGTTTGAAGCAACTAGAAGCGTAAGACCTGACTCCTGTTGGAAGAAATCATTGTCCAGACCCATAAAAATATGATTCAAACTTTTACGTGCAGAACTCTTCAAAAATAGAACATAAGCATCAAAGATACATCTAAAATATCCATGTGCCATCCAGCACAGGCTCAGCATCTTAGAAATAAAAGGTAGCTCCAAGAATTAAAACGGTGCCTCTCTCCCCTATTCTAGCCTGCCTAAGGCTATGCAGCTCTTTTTAGAGAGCCACTATCCTCTCCTTTTCTTCTATATCAGAGAAAGGCTAACAGCCACCATCCTTTCAAGATGGCGAATTTGCAACTCAATACTTTTGTCATCTGATCTCAAGTTACAACACTCACATGTTAGCTAGCAGAAAACGACAGTTAGTTAATTATCAACTCATTGATACACATGCATTTTCCATTTCTGTGTCAATTAAACTGATTATGCTTAACAGAGAGGTCAGGAGATTTTTTCTAGCATTTGGCAATTTAGGGGACAACAAGCCCCACAACATGGTACAACATAGTAAGTATCAAGCGAAGCCTGCAAAAAATATTGCAGATCTGTAAAAGGATTTCTCCAGTGTTGGGCTCTAGGCAGCCTTGAACAGGAGCTTCATATTGCTTTTCAGGCATGTAGATTTTTCAGGAAGGATGAGCGGCAAAGGATGTCTTTATTTTCCTCCTATCTCCAATGTCTTCCCCTATTGTGCTATATACTGTGCCACCAGCCTCAGATCTGAGCATTTTATTGCTCTACAGCAAGGTGGTGGAAAGTGAGAGTAGTGGGAAACCTTTTTTCACCAGTTGTGGTCCCACATTGGATTTTGCCCGTTGACTATGAGGAAGGGACAAGTAGGCTGTTTCTCATGTAATATGAAAGCCTTGGTGGTGCAGATGTAGCCTGTGGATCATATATTGCTTTCCCCTAGCTCATGTTAACTAAATTCTCATTTGATTGTTGAGGATGGTGGCAGTGGGGCTGTGGCCTACACTTGGAGATAATCTGCTGCCTAGCTTGTTTCTTTATTTGCAGTATGTAGCTGGGTGTGTTGCAAAACGGTGTATCTGCTGGAGTACATTAGCACAGTTATTTGGTTTCCTATGTTATACAGGGTACGCAGGAAACTTCAGAGCACATTTTCTTTATTTTCCAATAACATTATTCAGGTTAATATTACTCCACAATGGTGGCATCTGCCAGGGAAAATAAAACACAATATTTTACTCTTTTAGGAATTTCTGCCTGCTCTGGCTAAATCTGCACATAAACTGTAAATGCCAGGAAATTCTGACATGTTGCAGGAACATGCTCCTGTATTATTATTATTTTTTATGTTCTGCTCTGTTTTAGCAACTGCATTGTGCTGTAGTGGGAAGTGAAAATGCCAAGCGGTATTTTGAGGCTGTGCAAGGATCAAAGCAACACCAAGGAGAACTTTTTGGTATTCATAACCTTTTCAAGCTTCAGGACCATGGATCCTGTCTGACAAAAGAGATTCTGGAGGTGTGGTGTTTTACCTTGGTCCTTTTGAATATTTGTGCATCTTTTCTCTATATCTTACCAGGCCTGTGAAGAAACACATGTTTTGAAATGTGGGAGGATTTTCACAACAGTAAAGTTAGTAATGTTGCTTTTCTCACCACAGAAGAGAGATCCAGTCTAGTTGCTAGTGTAACTTTTCCTTAACTTGGGGCTGGGGAAACTTTTTTGTCTCAAGGGCAGCATTCCCTAATGGGCATCCATTTGGGGGGGACATGCCAATGGTGGCTAGGGCCAGAGGCAAAAAAGTAGGCCAAGCAGTTGGCGTAACCCTTTGTACAGTAGGCTACCTTCCAGTCAGAATAATAAGAATAAGAATAAGAATTTATTATTTGTACCCCGCCCATCTGGCTGGGTCTCCCCAGCCACTCTGGGCGGCTTCCAACAAAGATTAAAAATACATTAGAATGTCACACATTAACACCTTCCCTGAACAGGGCTGCCTTCAGATGTCTTCTAAATGTTAGGTAGTTGTTTGTCGCTTTGACATCTGATGGGAGGGCATTCCACAGGGTGGGTGCCACTACCAAGAAGGCCCTCTGCCTGGTTCCCTGTAGCTTTGCTTCTCGCATTGAGGGAACCTCAGCATCCGGGCAGAACGATGGGGGTGGAGACGCTCCTTCAGGTATACTGGACCAAGGCCCTCTTTACACGCAAGCAAGCAACCAGCATGTTCACAGTTCAAAGAAACATTCCAGCCAGGCAAAAGTATTTGAGAAGGGCACAGAATATCCCCAGACAGAGAAAAGGTATAAGCTGGGAAGAGTTCTGAAGGCTTGAGCTTCCTCACCACCACATTAACTTGATATTTTAATATTTATTTGTTTGAGAAACTCCTAACCTGCTTTTCATTGAATATGCTCCCAGTTCAGGGTACATCGTAGTAATTCAAAATAAAATACAGTTAAAGCCAGTATAGTTCCAAAGAGCAAACAAGAAACAACTTAAGCAAGTCCGTCAAGGGCAGAGATGCCCATCAGCACCAATCAAGGTGAATGATTGAAAAAAACACACACAAAAAACACCTAGTGCCGAAAACCCATCATAGTGCCAGTCGAATGTGAGAGGAGGCGGCATTCCCTGAGCAGAGCGTCATTACTGAGAAAAACCTTCTCGTTTGTTGCCACATCGTGGATATTTTAGTTATTCACATACATCGTACCTCGGAAGTCAAACAGAATCCGTTCCGGAAGTCCGTTCGACTTCCAAAATGTTTGGAAACCAAGGCACGGCTTCCGATTGGCTGCAGGAAGCTCCTGCAGCCAATCGGAAGCTGTGGAAACCACGTCGGACGTTTGGGGTTCCAAAGAACGTTCGCAAACCAGAACACTCACTTCTGGGTTTGCGGCGTTCGGGAGCCAAAATGTTCAATAGGCAAGGCATTCGACTTCCGAGGTACGACTGTAAATATATATATATATTTTAATAATACCCAACCAGGAAAATATCAGGAATTAAGGTCTGCTAACTCTGTCCTTGAATGCAAATAAAGCAATTCCCCCAGGCCTGCTGATCCCCCGTCATATCTCTCTGTGTGTGTCTGTGTTGCCATTTTGTTTACACAAGGATCAGCCCTCAGAGAATGTCTCCATTATTAGTATCTAGAACAGGCATGCACCGATGTGCAGAAAAGTGACTGATCAGACCAGTGAGTCTACATGATGTAAACTTAACCATGAGTAAATTGCTTCATTTTTTAGAGAGAGGGCCAAGTGGAAGCTGGTGTCATGACAGCTACTACATGGTTAAAAGAGGAACCCCAGGGAGACGCAGCAGAAACGGTAAATTATCAACTTGCCTTTCTGTTTTCACATGTTATGAAATGTACTGCTTTAAGATTTTGGATCTGCTAACTGTGATAAAGTCTTGAACTGTCAGTTGGAGTAGACCCGGAGGAAACTGGAGGGAAAAAACCTAGGACGGCAGGAAAAGAAGTGTCCGAAACTTCTCTGTACTTCAAAACATTTCTGTGCACATTGTATAAAGTTACTTTTCTGGCTTATGAACTTATGTGGCTTTTTTCATTTTGAATCTGCCAAGTGATTTTTTTGGCAGAACAGCGTATCGTACCAAATAATAAATGGAGAGGAACAAGGAATTTAACAACACATTATTGGTATTTTTAAAACATACACTTGTGAAAGAAAGAAAGAAAATGTGGCCATTAGAGGTTGAGTTTAATGGTGTCTCCTTGGCTGATGGAAGCTTTTTTCCTTCCAGCAGGTGGGTGGCGCTGTGGTCTAAACCACTGAGCCTCTTGGGCTTGCCGATCAGAAGGTCGGCGGTTCGCATCCCCATGACGGAGTGAGCTCTCGTTGCTCTGTCCCAGCTCCTGCCAACCTAGCAGTTCGAAAGCACACCAGTGCAAGTAGATAAATAGGTACCACTATGGCGGGAAGGTAAACGGCGTTTCCATGCGCTCTGGTTTCTGTCCCGGTGTCCCGTTTCCATGCGCTCTGGCATTAGTCATGGTCCTCCATGCGCCAGTAGCGGTTAGGTCTTGCTGGCCACATGACCCAGAAAACTGTTTGTGGACAAATGCCAGCTCCCTCGGCCTGAAAGCGAGATGAGTGCCGCAACCCCATAGTCGCATTTGACTGGACCAGCTTCTTCCCTCCACTGGATCAAAGAGCTTTCCATCAGAAGAGGGGTGGGCACAAATGGGTATAGCTCTACATCATTTTAGAAAGGCCTGTTTTCTGCTTTTAAATTCTAGTGTTCTTATAATTGGGAACCTTGGCTTATCTATAATTAGTTTTGCTATTTGTGTAGGTGTATTTTTTTTAACCTTTCTAAAAGAAGTCCAATGTAGCTCACATAGCTACTATACCATAAATGTACTGTAAGCGGTATCATCAAAATGTCACACAATAAAACAGAGACTCCATTAAACATCCAAGCAAGTCCTGTAAGAATAAGTAAAATGTCTTTTTTTATCAAGACGTTTTTTGTTTCTGTCATTAAAGATTAGCTACTTCTGCAGTGTGCCCTCTTACAAACAATTCAATTAAGCCTGTAATTGTAAGTGTATTGAAATGTAAGCCCTACTGAATGGACTTGGACTTATTTCCCAGTTGCCCTGTAAGCATCAGCCTATAAGTTGAGCTTTTTAGCTTTGATTGCTGTCGGGTCAAATAATAATGCATCTTTAAAAGCTGCACAAAAACGAGACATTGGAAGATATGGTAAGAAAATGAGGAAAGTTGCTTTTCCATAACCAAATAGTAGGTAACAACCCAGAGGGAATGGTTTGTCAATAAGCAGATAATAAGAGTCAATAAGCAGATAATCTAGAAGGACTTACAAACTTTAGTTGTGGTTTTTTAAAAAGAAATATATATATATATATAATGCAGTTTTCCTACGTTTTTAAATGTCTGATAATTGTATTTTATGAGCTGGATCCATGAACATCCTTTTCAAATAGAAGGGCTCCTTCTCTCCGTGGCAGGAATTCTGATCCAGCAATCTGTAGAAAGAGGGAGGGAGCCCCTGTTCCAGTTCCTACGTAGATCCCACAGTGCACTAGAAGAGGTTTTCAGGAGGCTCCTCCCACCCTCTGTTTTAATAATTATGACTATGGCATGTCATTTGAAGATTGAAAGTAAGCACTGATAGTTTGAAGACACGTTTTAAATTGCAGTTTTGTTTCATATTTTCCTGTTTCTCGCATGATTTCAGCACGCAGAGGGTGGCTGTGAAGATCAAGACACTGCCAGCCCCAGGAAACTGTCGAAAAGGGAAGAGTTTGATTGTGGCAGTGACTTCAGTGACGAGGAGCCTGTGAGAAATTCCAAAGTGAAAGCAGAACAAAGCCGATCTTGCAATGCAAAAAACAGCAAAGTTCTGCAGGGACAGCTTACTTTGCTGCAGTGTGGGTTTCCTAAACTACTAGAAAAGGGCACTGAAATTACTGAGGAGGATAGTTGCATTGCTGTCTCCAGTGGTGAAAGTGTTGGCGGTAAATCAGTGTGGCAAATATCTAAAGAAAGCTCCCGAAATGAATGTTCCCTGAAAACTGAGGACCACTGCAGTACTGCAGGACCTGAGAGAGACTTATTGTCACCAATCAAAGCTGCGAAACAAGAGTTGCATAGAGAAACTACAGACTGTGATTATCCTGTTTCACTACAGCCTGAAGAAGAAAAGGACCCTGGAAATAAATACAAAGACATGCATATTTTAAATCAAGTTGGGGTCGTTATGGAGACAGAATGCAGTTCAAGTGACAGTGATGATATCATATTTCCTTCTCAATTTCCCACTGACCAGAAATCTGTTAAAAGCAATAAAGGTGCAGCAACAAATTGTGAATGTTTAGGAACAGTAAAAGGCTCCACGCATACATCTCTGCAAAAGCATTTGACTTCCGAGCACAGCAGCAGGAGTGTTTCACCTTACAGCAAAATGACACCATTTGAAAACATCCGAAAGATCACATCAATGAAAGACGCAAGTGATATCAGTGATGAGTCTGATGATATTGAGATGTCTGGATCAGGAAAGCAGAAATTCACCGGCATTCTGAAAGAAAAACGGTTCTGTAACAGGGGGCTTGATGTCTCCTCCACAAGAACTGCGTTGCACAAGAGCAATGTTGGGGAAAGCGATGCTGATTCTCACATAGATGAGTTCTCATCACCAGAAGACGGTTTCCCAATTAATATACGAAGAGAAAGGCTAAATAGTGAGAGGTGTAGAATTCAAATTAAACCCAAATCGCCAGTGTATCCTAAGAGTCCCTCTTTGACTCTGAGAAAACGACACCATTCCGATAAGCACAAGACTTCTTTCAGCGAGCAAACATTTGAAAGCCAAGGGGAAAATGTGGGATCCCTGGATAGACTTCTTGGTAATTACAAATATATCATACATTGCAGAATAACCAATAGGGTTCCGAGAATGATGCTTTAAAGCAAAGGCACTTTGAGTTTTCTCTAATTCCTCAAATGACTGTATTTACAGCAGGACAGGGTTGGAAAGAATTTCTTTACAAACCTGGAGGATTATTTTGTCAAATAATTGTAAAGACCTGTTTCTAAAACAAAAACAAATATTGGCGAAGACAAAGCCTTAACTGTCTCATAATCCTATATCAACAATTAAAGCTTTCTTTGAAATTGCCATTAGCACTTAGAATAAAGGGAGCTTTTGAGACAGGTTTACTGCCAGTCTGCATTACAGTCTGAACTAAGCTTTATTTCAAGTTAAAACTTTCCTTTGTTTTATTGGTCATACTACTGTATTTACTGGAGTCTAATGCGCCATCGAATCTAATGTGCACCTCCATTTTCAGAAGCTTGAAACCCAAAAAAGTATCTGCTGGAAAATGTAAATGTGCCATCGAATCTAACATGCACCTCAATTTTTGCAACGTAATTTGGCCAAAAAAAGGTGAGCATTAGATTTGAGTAAATATGGTAGATTCACTGTTGCTCTCATGCTCTCTGTTTGGACTCTAAATAGTGGAGTGTTTACTTTAACCAAACACTGTTTGTATTGTATGTACTTATAGACAATAAGAACCATTTGTGTTGATAGCATCTCAAGATATTCAAAAATTGCTTCCGAATTTTTGCTGCTTTCAACAGAGATTTCATGTTCCTATTTAGGAGTGCAGTCCAAACCCTGGGCTACTGCCCAGTGAGGATTAACGGAGTGAAAGATCCACAGCTCGGAAGCATCTGTCAGCAGGGCAGGCAAAGAGCAATCAGGCCTGGATTTGGGCTGACGCCGTCACATGACAGCAGTGGGGCTGATTTGGGATCTAATGGATCTCGGACTGGCCCTGCCTATATCTCTTCCTGCCTCCAGAGTGCCCCATTTTGAAACTTCCCACTGGCTGCTGTGGGCATCAGCAGCGGCAGAAGAAGCTGCTCGGGCGTCTGGGGCGACGCGCCCGCAGGGCAAGCCGGGGGGCCTCCGGAGTCTGGCTGCCTCCTCCCACTCAGTTGCCCTACAGCTGGGGGAGAGGCAATGGGCAGACAGTTTGGGCACGAGAGACTTGTGGCTCAGGTGCACTGCAGGCCCCGCAGTGAGTGCCATCCAACTGAGACCACATAACACCAGTCTTGAAAGACCTACATTGGCTCCCAGTACGCTTCCGAGCACAATTCAAAGTGTTGGTGCTGACCTTTAAAGCCCTAAACGGCCTCGGTCCTGTATACCTGAAGGAGCGTCTCCACTCCCATTGTTCTGCCCAGACACTGAGGACCAGCGCTGAGGGCCTTCTGGCGGTTCCCTCGCTGCGAGAAGCAAAACTACAGGGAACCAGGCAGAGGGGCTTCTCGGTAGTGGCGCCCGCCCTGTGGAACGCCCTCCCATCAGATGTCAAAGAGAAAAACAACTACCAGACTTTTAGAAGACATCTGAAGGCAGCCCTGTTTAAGGAACCTTTTAATGTTTAATAGGTTATTGTATTTTAATATTCTGTTGGAAGCCGCCCAGAGTGGCTGGGGAAACCCAGCCAGATGGGCAGGGTATAAATAATAAAGTAAAGGTAAAGGGACCCCTGACCATTAGGTCCAGTCGTGACCGACTCTGGGGTTGCGGCGCTCATCTCGCTTTATTGGCCGAGGGAGCCGGCGTATAGCTTCCGGGTCATGTGGCCAGCATGACTAAGCCATTTCTGGAGAAACCAGAGCAGGGCACGGAAACGCCGTTTACCTTCCTGCCAGAGTGGTACCTATTTATCTACTTGCACTTTGACGTGCTTTCGAACTGCTAGGTTGGCAGGATCAGGGACCGAGCAACGGGAGCTCACCCTGTCACGGGGATTCGAACTGCCGACCTTCCGATCAGCAAGTCCTAGGCTCTGTGGTTTAATCCTCAGCGCCACCCATTATTTTTATTATTTTGTCACCCCCCTCAGTGCTGACACCCGGGGTGGCTCGCACCCACCGCTGGAGGGACAGCTTTTGCCCAATTCAGCCCCCTGCCAAGCACAGCACAGCACAAAAGGGGGTTTGGGTTTCACCTTAAGAGAGGGTAATCTTCCTTAAAAGGTTAAAAGTTCAAGGTTGTAGGTTTGAAGTGTGCGTTCTGCTAACCAGGCACATTTGGGTGAATTAAGAGTTGCTAGGATCCTTAGAGGCTCAAGAACAGGCTCACGAAGCTTAAAATTTGCTTAAGTGTAGATGCAAACACAGACCAAAGTTCAGAAAGAAAACTCTTTTGTATACAAATAGTGTTGTGGTTTTTTTTAAAAAAGGACTTAAAGAAAAGAGGGAAAGGGCAGGAGATTCAGGGCTCAATCTTCCCCTAACAATGCCTGCTGGTGCAAAGTTTCCTTTTGTTTCATTGAATGCCTACCTGCCAATCGTGTTGTATCCTTAGATGAATGAACTCTTGTGTTTCTTTTTCAACTGATAGGTGATGTTGCAGAAGTGTCGTATGTTCACTCAAATCAAAATGTGGTTGGTTCAAGCAAGGCGGAAAATCAGATGAGTCGGTGGGCGGTGCAAGACGTGTTTGAACTGCAGCAGTTTTCGCAGCTCCCTGCAAATGTAGCTGTACGCCCTGCCAAGGTAAAGAGAAGGATTTGTGGAATGTTTTCTCTTTCTGTTGTTGTTGGTTTTCGACCTCAGTATTTCCCTTGCTTTTTAAACCTGCCTTTTTCAATATTAGCAACCGTGAGTGATCAAAGACCTAGTTCCTTGGACAAGGTACCTCCAACAGAGTCCAAACAAAGCTCTTGCTGCTATTTTTGTATCAAGGGAGCTAGGAGTTCGGTGGATAATACGTTACGAAAGATAAAATATATTTTCACTGGGAAATGCTTAACGGACATCCCAAGGATGATATGTTGTGTACCTTTGTTTGCAGTAATTTTTTTTTTAAAAAACTAATATTGTAAAGCGCATGCTCTGCATTCCTTTGGACCACATCAGCAGGGCCCAAGGTCTTGTCATCTGGGCAGCCAGTATCTCCATGCACCCTGCCCAGGCTTGCGCCCTGAGGAGGCCACTTTGGTGCTCCTAATACAGCGGTTTGACTTCACCCCCAGAGGCACACGCCATTGTCTCTTGAGGCAGACGGATGTCAACAACAATATTGTCAAAAAAGCATACCATTTCCCTATTTTTGTTTGATAATACATGCAGACCTAGAAGCCTGTCTCCTATGCATGTGTTGCTTAATTTCAATAATGTACAGTCATACCTCGGGTTGAAGTACCGTATTTTTTGCTCTATAAGACTCACTTTTTCTCTCCTAAAAAGTAAGGGGAAATGTGTGTGCATCTTATGGAGCGAATGCAGGTTGCACAGCTATCCCAGAAGCCAGAACTTTCAGAAGCTTTCACTGCGCAGCAATCCCTCTTGCTGTTCTGGCTTCTGAGATTCAGAATATTTTTTTTCTTGTTTTCCTCCTCCAAAAACTAGGTGCGTCTTGTGGTCTGGTGCATCTTATAGAGCGAAAAATACGGTAGCTTTGGGATAAGTATTTTCAGGTTGCGCGCTGTGGTGACTCGGAAGTAACGGAGCGCGTTACTTCCGGGTTTCACCACTCGCGCATGAGCAGACGGTCAAAATGACGTCATGCGCATGTGCAGAAGCAGCGAATCACGGCACGCAGACGCGGGTTGCGTTTGCTTCTGGATGCGAATGGGGCTCAGGAACGGATCCTGTTCGCATCCAGAGGTACCACTGTATATATTTAAGCACACATCCTCCTTTGTCTCTTGGCTTCTATTTCCAGTTTAGGATTTATAGGCCACAACATTACAGTGATGGTAGAAACTGCACCGGACAAGCATCTTCCTTCTGCGCTGCTTTTGCAGACACAGGAGAGCTCTCGGTGTCTGACATGGCAGTCATATGCTACTTGACTCCCTAACCTGGAGCCTGAAGTCCTTTCTCTCAAACCCTCTTTCCCCTGCCCCCTAGATTCTCTTCTCCTTTGGTACCCTTTCTTCTGAGACATCCCCGAGGTCAGCTTTCAAGTCAGAGAAGCTTTTAATCCCAGCCAAACTGACAGCTACCATCTTTCACAAAAACTGCATTGTAAAACTTTTCTTGTTCCCAGAGCAGTTCACGTGTTGATGCAAATATCAGGTTGTACCCAATGGAGTTTTCCCATTAGGTGCAAAGAGTTGCACCTGCGCAACGGGACATCCATCCCTCCTCTCCTCTTGCACCCTGTTCAGATCTGCTGGAGAAGGTTTGGAGAAAGCCAGTAATAGATTGGGTGGTGCTGCACTGGTCAAGAAGAGGAATTCTGTTTGTGTAGGTGGAAGGTCTTGTGCTAGTGGCACAACTTTGTTAGATACAACCTATTGTTACTCTCCCCAAATTGGTTTCAGAGTCTTAACTGTCACAAGTGCCATATCATATAGATTAAAGAACCAAAGTATCTGCCCCTTTAGCAGTAGCTTTTATGAAGAAATTAAGAAAGCGTTTCCTAGCAGAGAGATAGAGTGATGAGGAAAATCTGACCTACTTAATTTCTTTGTCAGCTACTGTCAATGGCATGGAAACACATCTAGAAAGAAGTTGGCAGTCGTACTTTTCCCATTTACACATTCTTTGTGTGCTTGAGCTGTGTGTAGGGTTGCCTGTGGAATGGTTTCTGCATCTTCAAAAGCTTCAGGGAAGGCTATGACTGGAAAATCTGTAGCTTTCCCAGATTAGGGATTCAGCATTGGGGAGAGCTGCATCTGTTTCATTTTGCAGGGAGAGAGTTTTTGCTGACAGGACTGGCGTGTGGGACTGATAGTGACACATCCAGTGAGGCAATTCATCTATTTCCTCCTCATGGGCCAATACTAAGAGCAGATCCACACAATGCATTTTAAGCACATCTATCACTCATGTGAAGCCCACAGCTTTGCCCAGTGAAACATTGCGCCTGTAGTTTAAGGATGTTTGGAATTGTAGTTCTGTGAGGTTGAAATTACAGTTCCCAGCATTCTTTGGGGGAAGTCGTATGCTTTAAAGTGTTTGCTGAAACGCTTTAGGTATGTGCTGTGGATCTGCTTTTTAAACAACTATTTTGTACCTCTATCCTCCCAGAGATTTATATATGCAGTGTGTGTGTGTGTGTATATATATATATATGTGTGTGTGTGTGTGTGCGCGCGCGCAGTATAAGATTTTTAAGATTTATATGTGCAGTATAAGATTAATTATACTGTATGATATTTATTTATTTGACTTGTTAGCTGTTCACTACAAAATAGTCTCCAAACGATTTATAAGCCCGTGATATGCTTTCATTGCTGTTAGTAATGTATGTTGGTTAGTTAGTAGTTTTTCTAAATTATAAAAAATATTAATGCTCAAAGTAGTATAAGTATACAGATATATCAGCTCTATAGTCACACACAGATCCCTGAAGACTCCTGCAGGTTTGCAAAAGCTCACAGAAGAGAAGAAATGAGAATCTTTTTTGAAGATTTGCTGTCCCTGCAATCTCTGACCCTGACTCCAGTTTTTCCTTTGTGACCCACTCCTATCTGATCACACAGTCCTCATTAGGACCATCGGATCTTGCTCCCCTATTTTGCTATCTCTGTTCATGATCCTGCCCACTTACTTCACCAGTGCATAAATACACCAGTGCAAGAAAACCTTTAAAACTACGGTGCATCATTTCTCAAACAGTGCCTTTGCAAGCCACTTACATTGCGAGGCTGCAATATATGTTAACCTTACTTGTCCCAGAAAGTGTTAAATGCAGGGATAGAAGCAGGAGACAACAACGTAATGGTTGTTAAGAATCATACCTTGCCAGGACATGGATTGGCATCACATGCAGCACCCCTTCTGTGGAGATGGAGATGCCAGATTCTTGATGTGCATTAGATACTTACTTGGGGAAAAGTTTGAACAGGAAATGGAACCTCAGGGCTGTTGGTGGTGGTGGTGAAATGCCTAGTGATTTCATTTACTGCCTTTACCACATACTTTGACAAAGCCATTAATCTTTCTGCAGTCTTTGACTGCTATGTCCTCAGTGTACGGCTAATTTTCATGTGCGCTGTTTAATTGCTGATGATTCATATAATTTTTTTTTTAAAAAAAGACTACACTTTCTCTCTGCTTTCCTCTTCTTTCCTCTAGCTCAGCCCCTGTATTAAACTCAAAGAACGTTTCCTGAAATAGGAAATCATGGCTGCTCTGGTCTCTTATCTTTTTCTACTGGCTATTCACTTATTCTTAATGGGCACAGTCTAAGAGGAAGTTAGTCTTCTTTCAGTTCCACTGAATGAAGTGGGTGGACAGCTTAAGCCGTCTGCTTTTATATACAATCTGCTTTTACATACAATTCATGTTTTTTTTTTAAAAAAATCTTGGCTTGTGTTATAAGCCCACCGCCTGGCTTTCTCCCAGCGCAGAGCCCGCCGCCCGTACCCGGCGTATAAGACGACCCCCGACTTTTTAACCTCTTTTCCGGGGTCGTCTTATACGCCGGAATCTACAGTATATGCAATTTCACTTAAACGTGTGGTGCCTCGGAGCATAACTCCTGCATAAATGGGGAGTTGCCTGTACAGTACTAAAAGCAGCATAGTGTCTTGTTTGCTGCAAACCATGTTGCATAGCCTAAGGACTAATGGACCAGGTTATGGGAGGGATTTTTCTGATGCATAGTTTCCGGGGGTGTGTGTGTGTGTGTGTGAAGCAATTTTGATTTGGGTGACTCCTGAAAGTTTTGAAATTTCAGATTTAACACTACATTAATAAAAGGATTTGTGGGTGTCCTTGCCTGTATAAGCTGTTTTACGCAACGGGAAATTGCTCTGAACACTGGGCCCCGAAAACTGAACACAGCAATCTCTGAACTGTGGTGGGTTTTGTGGTCTGGAGGATTGCCCAGTTGAAAATAAACTTAATTTTCGTCTGTAGCAGATTCTCCTTTAGTTCATAGGAAGATGCTATAAACGTCACTCTGTCCCTTATCAGCCGCCCAGAGAGGGGAACTGTCCTTTTGCCGCCACTCCAAGCAGCCTTGCAGGGCCCCCACCCTTCTGGTGCAACACCCCTGGGACACTCCGGACGGTCCTGGCCGCCCCATTGTGAGAAAGGTGCTGGGCAGAGGGGCTTTGCTTCACCCCCTCTGCCCCGTTCAGATTGTGGGCGCCTCAGCCCCATCCCAACCGAGCTGAAAACACCTCAGGTCTATAGAGTTGGTGCCTCTCTGGTGGATATCAGATCAATTACAGATTATCTTGCTTCAGTTTCTTTCAGCGCTGCTACTACTCCTTCTGCAAATACGAATACAGTGGTACCTCGGGTTAAGTACTTAATTCGTTTCGGAGGTCCGTTCTTAACCTGAAGCACCACTTTAGCTAATGGGGCCTCCTGCTGCCGCCGCACCACTGGAGCACGATTTCTGTTCTCATCCTGAAGCAAAGTTCTTAACCTGAAGCACTATTTCTGGGTTAGCGGAGTCTGTAACCTGAAGCGTATGTAACCTGAAGTGTATGTAACCTGAGGTACTACTGTATATTGTTATGTATGTATGTTTCGTCATTGTTTGAGGAGGTAAATCTAATTTGAAAACATTTCAAGGTAGTAATAATAATAATAATAATAATAATAATAATAATAATAATAGCTGTTTCCATTCAAAATTGAATAGATGGGAGCAAAATGGAAGAATACCCTTATGGGGTAGAGTTAAATAAAACTGGATATATCCTTTCTAATTGAAGTGTGCCAACTAAAATGTCCACTAAATATTTCTTAAGCTTTTATTTCTACTTTGCTTACATTACAGCTATGTTGGGAGGAAAGCCATCGCATTCTGACTGGTCTGAATATTGGGTGTTCCAGGTTTATTTCCTTTAATTTATTTTGTTTTAAAGGTTGCCTGCATCCTTTTTTGAAAAATAAAAAACTCCAACAACATAAAAGCAACTCGAGCCTTCTGGAGTCAGGGAAAACATCCTCTTCTACTGTTTCCAATCTATTTTGAATTGGATGTCTGGGTTCCTTATTTGATTCCTTAATTAATTTATGTGTTAATTGGCAAAAACAGCTTCTGTGAAAAAGCCTAAATAAGAATTCGAAATTACTGGTTTCTGGAATGGCCCTTGTTTGGCTCCTTTGAACACTACGTGTAAGAGATCCTCTTTAAGTGATGCCCACCCATCCCTATCCTTGGTAGCAAAAAGGAGGAAAAATAATTATATGAAAAGAAACAGGATACATTTCAAAGGTTTGAAGAAATAATATTCCGCATTAGAATTAATTTGCTTTTTAAAATACTGTACCTTGGTTTTATGCGGAGGCTCTCTCCCCCCCCCCCCCCCCAATCAATTGCTTGTTTTCAACTTAAGTTTGCTTAAAGTTTTACTGAAAAGGAATATACAAAGACAGCCATTGAATGGAGGATTAATCACTATGGCAACTGAAATGTGGTGACTGAAAAGGGGGAGGATGTATGCTCCCCTCAGCTTCCTGCCAGCTGTCATACTCAACCTTTGCGGAGTGAATCCAGTCCAAAATACAGACTATGACCAGCCCTAAGAAACTATATCTGTATTTTTATAAATTGGTACAAGTATCGCACTATAAAAGAAGACTTAATCCCCTGAATTGGATGACAGACACTTGGCACTCTTGACAGTGTTTTGACAGAGAAATAGCAGGATGCTTTGTAGTAAAACCTGGATTAATGGTAAACCCCTCTTTATGTTATTGCAGTGTGGTGTAAATGAGGGAAGTAAGCATTCTGTCAGCCCGGGGTTCAACGACGTGCCCTTTCTATGCCCAGTGCAGGTTTAAGGGCTCTGTGGAGTACTGTAAATACAAAAGTAGCGTTATTAAGAACCCTTTGTGCCACTTGTATTTTGTATTACATAGGTATTTTTCATAGGTTATGTAAACAAAAGGATTTCTTTCAGCTGCAGTAGATTTGAGCGCAGAGCATCTGTGCAGATCTTAGGTTCGGTCAAAAAAGCTGAAAGAGGATGCACAGCCCATAGGTTTTCCAATGGTCTTTTTGGCCCATGACAGTGAGTCAAACAAGAAACAAAAATAAAACACAGCACAAAATCCCCACAAACGTGTTTCCGTATTATTGAACATCCCAGTTTCACTGCACAACAAATAGTAGTTTTAAATGTCTTTTAAGTGATACTGTGGTTTTTTTTAAATGGTTGGTATGGTGAAGCCACTCATGTTTGCTAGAGGGGCTGTTGTGCTGGCGTTTAATCTGATGATACGTGCTTTGGCTTTTAACGTTTGAACTATTTCTAAAAGGATTAGAATTTGGAGATGAAGCCTTTTCTGAACTTCAGAGATGGTCGGGACCGTGGTGCAGACAAGTGTTGCATAAATAAGTACAACTCTGTTCTTGGGTCTGAGATGGGCAACCAAACAGATTATCATGTCTCTGATAATCTAGCTCAATGCAAAACAAAAAAAATTTTTTTCTTCCAGTAGCACCTTAAAGACCAACTAAGTTAGTTCTTGGTATGAGCTTTTGTGTGCATGCACACTTCTTCAGATACCACACGAAAGCTCATACCAAGAACTAACTTAGTTGGTCTTTAAGGTGCTACTGGAAGAAAAAAAAATTTTTGGTTTTGACTATGGCAGACCAACACGGCTACCTATCTGTAACTAGCTCAATGCAAGGTGGTTACTGGGAAGCAGAAGCTGGTACCAGGAGTCAGCAAACTTTTTCAGTAGGGGGCCGGTCCACTGTCCCTCAGAACTTGTTCGGGGCCAGACTATATTTTGAAAAATAATAATGAACGAATTCCTATGCCCCACAAATAACCCAGAGATGCATTTTAAATAAAAGCACACATTCTACTCATGTAAAAACATGGTGATTCCTGGACCCTTCCGTAGGCTGGATTTAGAAGGCCTTAGTTTGCCTACCCATGTGGTACACAATAGAGGAAGATTTGCCTTTGATTGACCTGTTGCCTTGTTACAAGTGCAGCCCTGAATCTGTACTATGCAGAGGATCAGAATTTCATTTAGAAGAAAAGAGTTTGGATTTGATATCCCGCTTTATCACTACCCTAAGGGTCTTAGACGTGAGTGGCGCTGTGGGTTAAACCACAGAGCCTAGGAATAGCCGATCATAAGGTCGGCGGTTTGAATCCCCGCAACGGGGTGAGCTCCCGTTGCTCAGTCCCTGCTCCTGCCCACCTAGCAGTTCAAAAGCATGTCAAAGTGCAAGTAGATAAATAGGTACCGCTCTGGCGGGAAGGTAAACGGCGTTTCCGTGCGCTGCTCTGGTTCGCCAGAAGCGGCTTAGTCATGCTGGCCACATGACCCGGAAGCTGTACGCCGGCTCCCTCAGCCAATAAAGCGAGATGAGCGCCACAACCCCAGAGTCGGCCACGACTGGACCTAATAATGGTCAGGGGTCCCTTTACCTTTAAGGAGTCTCAAAGCAGCTGACATTCTCCTTTTCCCTTCCTCCCCCACAACAAACACTCTATGAGGTGAGTGGGGCTGAGAGACTTCAGAGAAGTGTGACTGGCCCAAAGTCACCCAGCAGCTGCATGTGGAGGAGCAGGGAATCGAACCTGGTTCACCAGATTACGAGTCCATCGCTCTGAACCACTACACCACACTGGCTCTCTGTCCATAGTTGAGTATAGTTTGAGTTGATATGAGAGTTTGGCGCTTGTAGAGTTGGAAAGGACCCCAAGGTTCAACTAGTCCAACCCTCTGCAATGCAAAAATCTCAACTAAAGCATCCATGACAGAAGGCCATCCAACCTCTGCTTAAAAACCTCCAAGGAAGGAGTGTCCACATCCTGTCAAGGGAGTCCGTTCCACTGTTTAACAGTTCTTACTGCCAGAAAGTTCTTCCTGATGTTTAGTCATAAACTTGTAGAGTTGGAAGGGACCACAAAGGTCATCTAGTCCAAACCCCTGGATTCTGGGAATCTTTCACCCAGTGTGGGGCTCAAATCTACAACCCTGAAATTAGGGGTTTCATGCTGTACGCTTGAGCTATCAAAATCTTCTTTCTTGTAATTTGAATCCATTGGTTCAGGCCCTAGCCTCTGAAGCAGGAGCAAACAAGCTTGCTTCATCTTTTAGATATTTTAAGATGGCTATCATATCTCCTTTCAGTCTCCTATTTTCCAAGCTAATCATACCCAGCTCCTTCAACCGTTCCTCATAAGGCTTGGTTTCCAGACACTCGATCATCTTGGTTGCCCTCCTCTGCACACATTCCAGCTTGAAATTTTGGCAATTCTCAATACAGTGGTACCTCTGGTTACGAACTTAATTCGTTCCAGAGGTCCATTCTTAACCTGAAACCGTTCTTAATCTGAGGTACCACTTTTGCTAATGGGGTCTCTCGCTGCTGCCATGCCGCCATCGTGCGATTTCTGTTCTCATCCTGAGGTAAAGTTCTTAACCCGAGGTACTACTTCTGGGTTTGTTAGCTGAGGTACCATTGTACTTGATTGTCACTTGTGAAAATGTTCTGGATGTTAGTTTGGGTGGATGTGTTGCATTTTAAAAGTTTAAAAACATTTTTTTTTTTTTGACCCAGAAATCCTGCATCAACAGACATTGCTGGTGGGTCTGTTTAGTCAGGTGAATTTTATCTAGAAGGTTGAGTAAAGATACTTCAAGGGCAATTCATGATTGCTTGAAGCTTGCTCTGCTTTTAACTTGCAAGATACTGTATTTACAGCATCTTTTTTTTTTGTTACCCTCCAGGCAGAAATTTTCTAACATTTGATTTTGTGAAAAGTTTCTTGAGGTAGGGGGAAGAACACAAAACCATTTTAGACACATTTAGAATTGTTTTTGTCCTTTTCCAACTATGGGTGCCATCTGGGTATTTATTTACAGTGAACAGTATTAGTTTTACCAGTAATTTTGTTCCATTACAAACACAAAATTTGGCTATTTTCCAAATAGACTTTAAAAAAAGACAACATTTTGCCTTTAAACATATGTGTTGGTCAAAGCATTTGCTACTGTTTAATGAATGAGATGAACATTGTGATGTTTAAAAATCTTTGAAAGGTGATATGCTGGTTTGTTTTCCATTAATACCATTATTAAATGTTAATACACCTTTGATTCTAGAGTGGCTGATATAAAACTATGTGGATCGGGAACTGGAGTCCCCAGGTTGAAATCCAGCCTGAGATTGCTAACCTAGGGGGAAAGCAAGTATGTGAGGGAAGTGGTAACTATGGTGAGGAGATTTTTTGGAAGCCCAACTTGCGGGATAGATGGTGCTCCAGCCAACTCCCTGTTTAGGGAAGTTTTTAATGTTTGATGTTTTATCACATTTTTAATATTCTGTTGGGAGCCTCCCAGAGTGACTGGGGAAACCCAGCCAGATAAATAATAATAAGTAATAATACGGTGGTACCTCTGGATACACACACCTCCGGTTGTGTATCCTTCAGGATGCGAACACGGCAAACCCAGAAGTATTTTTCCGGGTTTTGCCGCACGCGCATGCGCAAAAGCGCTCTACCGCCATGCGTGCATGTGCAGAAGTGGTCCCTCCGGTTGCGAAAACCTCGGGATCCGACCAGAGCTCTGGAACGGATCCCATCCGCAACCGGTGGTACCACTAACAACAACAACAACAACAACAACAACAACAACAACAACAACAACAATATAAACAACTCCTCCCACCCCCTCCTCTAAATGTCCTTCCCATAAAGCTAGTTGTATTGGTTTGGCTCTGAAAATCTCTAGTGAAAAAGAAAGACTCCTAACCAAGGTAGACGTAAAAAGTTCTGAACTGTATTGCATATATCTTCTGATTACGCCTTGCTGGGTCACTCTGCAGTTGGTGCCATTACAGTGGTACCTCAGGTTACAGACGCTTCAGGTTACAGACTCTGCTAACCCAGAAATAGTACCTCGGGTTAAGAACTTTGCTTCAGGATGAGAACAGAAATCGTGTTGTGGTGGCGGCAGTGGGAGGCCCCATTAACTAAAGTGGTGTCTCAGGTTAAGAACAGTTTCAGGTTAAGAATGGACCTCTGGAACGAATTAAGTTCTTAACCCGAGGTACCACTGTATTCCTTTGAAGAGTTACATTGGTGAGACAAGCATTACCAGGACCCCTCATGATAATGCATAGCTCACCACAGCCATAGGCTATAGACAGCAGCCCATCTGTGAGGCTACAGCTGCCATACCATAAGCTCCATTCTTTGCTAAATGTCTGTATCCCCTGTGAATTGACACTGTAGGGGCTGCACCCTTCTATGGGTTAACAGGGATACCAGGGCAGGTGGCTGGGTGAAAATAGAACCAGGGAATCAAAGAGCGAAGTTTTCGGTGGCACGGCAGAAAATTTAGGCGGTGGTGTAGCTAAGTGAAATTTGGGGTATGTGTTTGTTGATCAAGGAGACTGTGGGTTGCAGCCTATTGTGTGGACCTTCTGGATCAACTGAAAAGGGAGAAGTTGAAACTGTTGGTGATGTTGGTACACAACTTAATAAATAATATTTTGAAATGTGTGATATGCAGGGAGATCTTTGAAGGCTGCTCAGAAACTGCAATTGCTATTCAGTGAGTTATGTTATATTACTATTGAAATATGTAAGCACCAGGGACAAATGGAAGGGGAAGAAATGGAGGCAGTGAGAGATTTCACTTTCTTGGGCTCCATGATCACTGCAGATGGTGACAGCAGTCATGAAATTAAAAGACGCCTGCTTCTTGGGAGAAAAGCGATGACAAACCTAGACAGCATCTTAAAAAGCAGAGACATCACCTTGCCAACAAAGGTCCATATAGTAAAAGCTATGGTTTTCCCAGTAGTGATGTATGGAAGTGAGAGCTGGACCATAAAGAAGGCTGATTGCCGAAGAATTGATGCTTTTGAATTATAGTGCTGGAGGAGACTCTTGAGAGTCCCATGGACTGCAAGAAGATCAAACCTCTCCATTCTGAAGGAAATCAGCCCTGAGTGCTCACTGGAAGGACAGATCCTGAAGCTGAGGCTCCAATACCTTGGCCACCTCATGAGAAGAGAAGACTCCCTGGAAAAGACCCTGATGCTGGGAAAGATGGAGGGCACAAGGAGAAGGGGACACAGAGGATGAGATAGTTGGACAGTGTTCTTGGAGCTACTAACATGAGTCTGACCAAACTGTGGGAGGCAGTGGAAGACAGGAGTGCCTGGCATGCTCTGGTCCAGGGAGTCACGAAGAGTCGGACACGACTAAACGACTAAACAACAACAAGCACCAGGGAAAGCCTCAACAGACTCTGGACTACTCCTGTCAGACTGGCTTTCAATGCTTACCATTCTGCTTGTTTTTGTTTTAATTCTATGATGTTGCTTAGTTTGCAGTGTTAGGACTTCTTACAGTTAATTTTATTGTATTTGAAATTTTACATACTTATCTTTATTTTATTTTAGATGACTGTTGTTGCTGTTGTTGTCTTCATTATTTCCATTTTCATTGTGCAGGTTGTTTTGAGAAACCTGGGTGCAAAAATAGCAAGAAATCGGTCCTGCCTCATTTGAAACATCTCCTAAAATGATGTTACTCTGCAATCTGAATTATATTTTACCAGCCAACATTTATTAACTTTTTATTCTTATTCTTACTTTAATTGTGCATAGTGTATTTTTATGAATGTACAACTTATTAATATTTAAATAAATGTGCTACTAATAGTAATAATAATAATAATAGTTTTTGTACATTGCTTGAATGCAGCCTGTTGTGGAAAAGTGGGGCATAAATGAGACCATAATAATGAAGTGTACATGACCAGTTTCTCAATGACTAGCTTTCCCTCTCCCTCTCCCATTTTAGAAGGCACCCTTTTTTGGTGTCAGCAAACTAACTGTATACTGAATACAGAGACAGTTGAAAGTGATGGTTTTTCACAGAGCATTTTTTGACATGTTTGGGCTCCAGGGACAAGTTATCACTTATTAAAACATAGCAGTCCAATTTCCTAATAGAAATATCAAACAGCTGTTGAGGGACCTTGACATTAACAACTCAAAAAGGCCACATCTGTCCCCTGTAAAAAAACAAAAAACAAAAAACAAAACCAAAACCAAACCTCAGCTAGGAGCATAGGAGAAAAGTTAGGTAAAAACGACTAACATGTTATATTTCACATTTGGCTTAGAAAAGCAGGAAGAGTCCGTGGGAAGCTTTCTCAAGGAAGAAGAACATCAAAAAGGATAATTCGGTAAATGAAACCAGCAAGCCTTCAGTACTTTACATTAGACATCCTGTCTGTCAAAAGAAGAAGGAGGTTCACCGAGTTGGCGCCATTGCCTTTCTGGTTGGAAAAACACCCCAAAGAATCCGCAGGTAAGAATACCATTTGCAAAAATGACTTCCATTTCTGTTTTTTCTCAGTTTGCTTTATATAAACTTTAGCTTTCAGTGGGGATTATTAATAATGTTATGTTTAAATAAAAGCAGTATTGTTTTGAAACCTTTGTGATTTTAAGTGTAACCTTTTGGGAATAAACAACAGGAAATATTGTGGAAAGACAGCAAAACGAGCAGTTCTGATGGTGCATTGCAAATACCTTCAGTCAGGTTTGCTCAGCTTTCCTGAGAAGTTAGAGCATGTTGATTCTTCTAGTTTTCTATTAGAGTCATCATGTCTAAAACATAATATTGATATATCCTGAAATTTTTCCACAGTAGTTTAGTGTTGCTGGAATTGTGTCCTCCTTTTAATGGTTGGAATTGCAATTTTTGGAAGAACTTTTATTGGCTAGCCAATAAATGGGGTGAGGAAAGGAGGAAAAGTCCTACAGGACTTCTGCTGCTGGGACTCATCGGGTGAATCTTACCTCATGTTTTTGCAAACCATGTTATATCAGCTTTTTGTAAACTAAGGTTTTGTAAACCATGGCTTGGCAATAATTCCGAATTCTCTTTTTTCTGGACACCTGGAAATTAGTGTTACTGATTCATGCTGTAAGATATCAATCCATTTTTTTGTTTTGTTTTTTTACATTATTGGGATAATTAGTTATGCTTTCTTTCACTGATGGCTGTAGGAAACAGTTTGAAGAAATGGCATCTCATTTTCAGAAGGCTTCAGTGGAAGAACTCGCCAAGCATATTATCGAAACTACATCAGAAGAAAGGCAGAAAATGCTGAAAGAATTTTACAGTGCTAAATATCCAGAGTTAAAGGACCTATTAAAAGTTGATGTTCCAGTATCTGTTTCAGAAGGAAGTGAGGAAGGAGATGTGCACAGAACCCCGTTTAGAAAAAGAAAGGCAATTTCTAAACGTGGAAAATCAAAGTCTGAGTCTTCAACAGATCTCTGCAGCCAAAAAAGACATGACGCAGAAGCAGAGCAGTTTCAATTTCATCCCTTCATACAGGCTGCTGTGTGTCATAATGTGGAAGATAAACAATTGCCCACTGTCATTACCCAAGATAGCGTTAGTAGCAGAAACAGCCAGGCATTCAAGGACTTTATGGCATCTGACTCATTAAGCAGTAAATCAGGAATAATTGAGGGGCTGTCTGCAAAAGGACAGCCAAACTTGAAGGGGATGGAGTCACCAAGAGAACCCTTTCTGTCTCCACCAGAAAGCAGACATGCTCAAATGTGCAAGAAAAGCTCTTTCGCAGACATGCTAGGAGACATCTCTATTTTAAACGACCTCTTCAAGAGCCATGAAAATAGACCAACAGAGGCACCTAGGAAGACTCTCACCGGTCCTGCAGTAAAAGCACGAACTCGGCCAAAAGACTTCTGGGACATGCTGAATGAACCGAATGATGAGAGCCTCGAAAAACTCACAGACGTGGCAGCCATAGAGAAACTGTGCGAAAGAGCTTCTACAGTCACTTCATCCCAGAAGAAAGAGGATGACGAGAAGTCTCTTTGGAAGAAAAATGACAATTTTTTATGGAAAAGATATGCAACTGACACAGATGACAAATCTTTGTCTGGCACGTGATGTCTAATTTCGAAGAAAATGAAAGGAAAACATCCACAGGTGTTAACAAAAAAGATCATTCCTACCCCCCTGGAACTGGCCCAATGAATTTGCAAGCTTCTTAAGTGCTCTTCCCGCCAGTTTCCTTCCCCCTCCTTTCACAACTCCTTCAAAAGAAAGGTTGTTTTCTTTTCTCTCTCGAAAGAAGGAAACCTCTGTGTTTTGAAGGAATCGTGAAAGGAAAATATCCTGAAGAAATACAAAACACATTGCATTAATATTGAGAATAAGAGCGTGTTGCTCTTACAGCGCCTGTGGAGATTTTCCTCCTGTTTGGCTGTTGACTTGTGAGTGCTCTTGCTTCTGGCTCCTAATTCAGTTTTAAACAGTTAAACTTGGGAAAAAATGCTCCAAAGCCGTAAGCCTTCCCCATAAGACAGCGCAGCACCCATATCAGAGTCCCGTTAGAGTCCCATTAGAGTCCTATTTTCCCTGCTTGTCTGCACACATGAAAACTCTGCCTGCTTCCATATTCCCACCTAGATCATCCCTTCCATTTAGTCAAGTTACTTGTGTCCACACACACATTGGATGGGCCTGGGAAGGAGGAGAAAATATAAAGATCCCTCTGTGCACAGGACTTGCAACATCATGGGGTGAATGGCCACATCCTTTTTATGTTTCATTGTAATTTGTTGGCCTCTGTACACTCCAACATTTTTGTCATGTTTTCTGTCAGCAAAGCAGTGGCAAAAGTGTGGGATTTAACCAGATACCTGATAGGTACTCCGCTGAGCTACCAGATTAACACTAGGACACTTTCAGACATCTAAAAAACACCCACAAGCGAAGTTAATCGCTGCAAACACTTTGGGATTAATCAGGATTGCTCTGTCCCAAACGTTGTGACATCTTGAAAAGTGCTTGTTTGATGATGAACTAGTTTGGCAGCTGCTGAGCTGATAGCGTTAAGAGGCTCCTGCGAATCTATCAAGTAGTATGTATCATCAGAGATCACAACGTTAGCCTGGAGGGGGTATTGAGCAAGAAGAGGTAGCTGTACTCTGCTACTTTGTGATATCTGAAACGATTCTGAAAGATAGGGCAGTTCCACTGGGATCGTTTATACAGCAAGGTGTGTAACTTTAGCAATGCAAGCCTTGCAGGCATGTATTGTTGTCTCGTTTCACACCTGCTGGAAACTAAAACTTGAAGGTATCAGTGTATGAAAAAAGCAGTATGGTAACCAGAAACCTGTCAGATTTTATTGGGGGATATAAACTTTTAATGCTAGTGTTTTAAACTGAGGACTTAAAAAAACACATCCTTACTGTACATATATTTTCATCCTAATTTTAAAATAAATGCACATTTTATAAAGGTGATTTGTGATCCGACCTGCCACTGCTTGCCACAATGGGATGTGTTTCCACCCATGTGATGTCTGTGTGGTTGATAGTGTTTGATTTGTTTCCAATCAACTTAAATCGCAAATCTCTATTATTAATCAGCTTCTTGGCCATCATAACAGGAGAGTTTAAACAGTTCTTTAGCTTCTTATCCTTCTTAACTGGAGAGTTCAAATGGTTCTTCAATATTTGTATTATTTTGCAGGTATCCTAATTGGAATACTCAGTAGGTACATCCGTTAACTGCATTTAGCATTGCTGGACACTGGTTGCCAGACACTGTAATGCAGTGATGGCCAAACTTGGCCCTCCAGCTGTTTTGGGACTACAACTCCCATCATCCCTAGCTAACAGGACCAGTGGTCAGGGATAATGGGAATTGTAGTCCCAAAATAGCTAGAGGGCCAAGTTTGACCATCACTGCTGTAATGTGTCTTGTGAAACTTATGCACAAGCCTCATTTAAATGAATGAAAACTGCATAGCAGCCTTTGCTTGCTGTTTCACTTCACCGTGCCACTTTCTTGAATTAATTACAATTGGCTAAGTGCATAAGTAATTGGCTAAGTCCGCATCACTAAATTGAATTGCCAAGTGGTTTTGCCAGAAAAATGATGAAATTTCAGCTTGGATGAATTTATTGCAAGCATTTTGTCTGAAAATAAAATCCTTTTACATACGATACCTCACGTGTGCAGCTGTGAGCATTTATAAAATCAGCAATGTATCATTGATACTTCTGTGCTTCACTTCCTTCAAAGTAGATTTGTAGAATATGCTCCGTTTGGGGACTGATTTGTACTGTCCCTTTTGATGAAATTAAGATGGTAGTAAAAACTAAGGCAAATAAGCAAGTCCTCGGCTCCCCAATCTCTCTCATTGCCAACGAAAGCTAATAAATAAATAAAGAACCTACCCATAGGGACACAGGTCGCGCTGTGGGTTAAACCACAGAGCCTAGGATTTGCTGATCAGAAGGTTGGCGGTTCGAATCCCCGCGACGGGGTGAGCTCCCGTTGCTCGGTCCCTGCTCCTGCCCACCTAGTGGTTCGAAGGCATGGCAAAGTGCAAATAGATAAATAGGTACCGCTCCGGCGGGAAGGTAAATGGCGTTTCTGTGCGCTGCTCTGGTTCGCCAGAAGCGGCTTAGTCATGCTGGCCACATGTCCCGGAAAGCTGTACGCCGGCTCCCTTGGCCAATAAAGCGAGATGAGCGCGCAACCCCAGAGTCGGCCATGACTGGACCTAATGGTCAGGGGTCCCTTTACCTTTACCTTTAAAGAACCTACCCGTGTGGTGCTGAAACAGTAACCTTGCCCATGCACTATGTAAGACAGGGGTCAGTTTCAGCTGGGGGCCAGTCCCTCAGACCTTGTCGGGGGCCGGACTGTATTTTGAAAAATAATAATGAATGAATTCCTATGCCCCACAAATAACCCAGAGATTCATTTTAAATAAAAGGACACTTTCTACTCATGTAAAACATGCTGATTGAGAAGGTGATTGGGCCACCCCCGGGCCTTAGGTTGCCTACCCATGGTCTATAACATTTCTGTCTCGCATTGAATGTAACTGATCTGTAAAAAGGACTCTATGAACTGAAAGCAGATACACTGTATGTACTTTTGCAACCCAAGAAAATCTTTAATAAAAACAATTTTTAAAAATAGCTAGATTTGGATTTTTTTTTTCCAAAATCAAGAGAAGAACCTTGGAAATTTGGAAGCTTCTTCCATTATCAGTGTTTTGCCTGCAAAACTATTCTCAGCCTTTTAGATTTTAATCTTCTGTGTTACTATATTTACTTATTAAAGCTTGTATTCACCCTTTCAATAGCGGTGAATAGGGCGAGTTAGAATTAAATAATTGAAAATACAATAAATAAATAAAAATCTAAAATGCTTGCAAGCTTATAATTAAGCATAATGGAGTAGTGTTTGCTTTAACTAGATGGAGTAGAGCACCTCATAATTAAGTTTCTTTAAAACTTTTTAATACCCTTTGTTGACAATCCCTTCAATGAAAAACATCTCTATAGAGTTCTACTAAAACAAACATTTGTTGAGGAAAGCTAATTTCTTGTACTGAGAGGCACTTTTCAGTTTTATGAATGGCCTGCACTGTGGATAGATTATCATTACATCCCACGTAAGTTATTTAAGACAATGAAAATCTTAGGTTTATTGCCAAAGAACTATGACCCTGTTGCACTCCAGGCCACCCAGCTTCCCCATTAAAAAGAGTAAGAATTCCCTGCGGCCTCTATCAGCTAGTCAGGAGACAGTGCAGAAGAGAATAGCCTAGGCCATGCCACAGAATAGTCTGCAGAAGACAAGGTGATGTATAAAAAGCTTTTTGTGAAAGCTTGCAAACAGGTGATCAGTCACATCCTATGCCAACCTGATTTTCTTCAGATATAAGCTATGCTGGCTACAGGCAAAAGGAACTGTAGTCTAGAACAGGGGTCAGCAACCTAAGGCCCATGGGCCAAAAGCGGCCCGCTGAGGTCGTTTGACTAGCCCACGAGCTGCCCCTGAACTGAGCTGCCCACTCGCATGCTGCGGTAAACCAGCGCGGTGCAGGGACTCACTTCCGCAGCGCCGGAAATCGCGTCTGTGCATGTGCAGATGCCAAAAATCGCAGGTCATGTGCATGCACAATCCGGTCCACGGATCTCAGCAGAACTGATCCGGCCCAGGCAAGATAAACCTTGCTGACCCCTGGTCTAGAACATATAGAAGGCACTAGGTTGGCAAAGCCTCGACTGTCCTTTCCATAGACTTTCAGGTAAGATACAACCTCAGTTTGTTCAATTGTATGAAAATACCTTGGATTCCAAACGCCCTGGAACTCGGACGTTTTGGCTCCAAAACGTTGCAAACTCGGACATGATTGTTCCAGTTTGTGAACGTGCTTTTGGAACCTGAACGTCCGACAGGGCTTCCGCGGCTTCTGTTTGGCTGCAGGAGCTTCCTGCAGCCAATCAAAAGCTGCAATTTGGTTTTCGAACGTTTTGGAAGTCGAACGGACTTCCGGAACAGATTCCGTTTGACTTCCAAGGTACGAATGTATATGTTCAAGTCCTCCTGCTAATGTCTTGTTCCAACGGCATTGCTGTGTGCAGTGCAATCACTTAGTAAGAAACTGGTCCTTTGTTGATTACAAAATTACTATACGGGCAACCCCACATTTATGGATGTTCAATCTTTGTGCAACTACACATACACACATCAGACCAAACCTGGAAGTGGCCCAAAAACATCACAAAAAGGCGTGGGGGAGGAATATGATGTTTGCAGGCTTTTTCAAAGGTATTTCAAATATATGCGATTTCACTTAAACATGTGGTGCCTCGGAACGTAACTCCTGCATAAATGGGGAGTTGCCTGTACAGTACTAAAAGCAGCATAGTGTCTTGTTTGCTGCAAACTATGTTGCATAGCCTAAGGATTAATGGATCAGGTTATGGGAGGGATTTTTCTGATGCGTAGTTTCTGGAGGGGGTGGGAAAGCAATTTTGATTTGTGTGACTCCTGAAAGTTTTGAAATTTCAGATTTAACACTACATTAATAAAAGGATTTGTGGGTGTCCTTGCCTGTATAAGCTGTTTTATGCAACGGGAAATTGTTCTGAACACTGGGCCCCGAAAACTGAACACAGCAATCTCTGAACTGTGGTAGGTTTTGTGGTCTGGAGGACTGCCCAGTTGAAAATAAACTTACATTTCATCTGTAGTAGATTCTCCTTTAGGTCATGGGAAGATGCTATAAACTTCACTCTGTCCTCGCAGTAGACATAATGCATTTTAGTTTGCTAAATATCGAAGTTCAAGGTAGTTTGCACCAAACAACCTCAAAAATACTCATGCCACAACAGTTTTGTGCTTCTAGCAATATGCTGAAAACCTACCTGATTACACAAGCAAGTACAGCCAGGATATGTTAATAATAATAATAATAATAATAATAATAATAATAATAATACATTTTTATTTATACCCCGCCCTTCCCGGTTCAAAAACCGGGCTCAGAGCAGCTAACAACAAATTTAAAACACTTAATTATAAAAGCAGCATAAAATACAGTATAAAAACATGAATAACAATAAAATTCAAAAATCAAAAATCAATTTAGGGGAAATGAGCATTAGATAATCCCCAGGGCTAGCTGGCTGAATTGGTCCTACTTGGGCCAGTGAGAAGGCCAGGGGAGAATTAGCTGTGGGGTCTCATGTGTTCTGCCTTAAGTTTAAAATGCCTTTTAGAAAACTACTATTTCTCTTCTAGCTTAATGCTAAGATATATATTTGTGCTCCCCCACCGTGTGTTCACGTGCCAAAAAGGAGGGCATGCAACAAATTCTCTGCAATATACAAAGTGGCAGAGCAGATGCATTTGCCCTGGCTGCACATAACCAGATTCCTGTGGGATTCAAGTCATTTCCTCTTTGGAAGTGGCTTCTCAAGCAGGAGTTTTTATATGGTACCCCTAAGAGGTTAAAAAGGGATTAGGCAAATTCATGGAGGGTAAGACTATGAATAAGGGACGCGGGTGGCGCTGTGGGTTAAACCACTGAGCCTAGGGCTTGCCGATCAGAAGGTTGGCGGTTCGAATCCCTGCGACGGGGTGAGCTCCCGTTGCTCAGTCCCTGCTCCTGCCAACCTAGCAGTTCGAAAGCACGTCAAAGTGCAAGTAGATAAATAGGTACCACTCTGGCGGGAAGGTAAACGGCTTTTGCGTGCGCTGCTCTGGTTCGCCAGAAGCGGCTTAGTCATGCTGGCCACATGACCCGGAAGCTGTACGCCCGCTCCCTCGGCCAATAAAGCAAGATGAGCGCCACAACCCCAGAGTCGGCCATGACTGGACCTAATGGTCAGGGGTCCCTTTACCTTTACCTTTAAGACTATAAATGACTACTAGACATGATGGGCTATACCATACCTCCGTGGTGTGTGGCAGTAATGCTTCAAAATGCCAGTTGCTACAAACCTCAGGAGGGGAGAGTGCTCTTGCACCCGGGTCCGGTTTGCAGGATCCCCAGGCTTCTGGTTGGCTGCTGTGGGAGCAGGATCCTGGCTAGGTGGGCCATTGGCCTGATCCAGTAGGCTCTTATGTTCTTGGGTTAGGTAGACACAGGGACCCAACTCCATCTCCATCATTGATAAAGCCCTACTAAAACCCACAAAACTCCTAAACAAGTACAGTGGTACCTCGAGTTACAGACGCTTCAGGTTACAGACTCCGCTAACCCAGAAATAGTACCTCAGGTTAAGAACTTTGTTACAGGATGAGAACAGAAATTGTGCAGCGGCGGCACAGCAGTAGCGGGAGGCCCCATTAGCTAAAGTGGTACCTCAGGTTAAGAACAGTTTCAGGTTAAGAAAGGACCTCCAGAATGAATTAAGTTCTTAACCCGAGGTACCACTGTATACATTTTTTAAAAAAACAATGAAAACATAAAATCATCAACACTCTTAAAATATGTAAGCTTGCTGAAATATAAAAGTTTTCATCAGGTATCTGAAAGAGCATAGCATGTGCAGTTGCTATAATTTTGCTCATGTCCAAAAGACTGGTCTCCCATCTCCCCAGCAAACTCCCTCTCCACACATAAAATTTGGCAAGTTTGAATGCCACTGTGGTATCCCACATCCTGATAAAAGAGGGATGAGAAAGAAAATAAATTGGATTAAGGTTTCTGCATGGAAGCCCCCCCCCCAAAAAAAACTCCCCATTGTTTGGATTCAGTCTCAAAATACAGGACACTAATAAAAAAATCCACTCACACTGACTGTTGTCCTTCCTCCATACCTTCTTTTGGTCTTTGAGAATCTTTTTTTATGTGTGTTTCTTTCACTGAGCCGCGTAGAACTTTTGAGAACCTAATTCTGCCTCCTGCTCCTCTATATAAACCATGGCCATGCCTGAACAGGGGAGTTCCCAGAGAGGAGATTGTGACTGCCCTTCTTCTCCCCTGGTCCTGCTGCTTCCACGTTCCCACCAGCTAAACCTGGGCTAATGGTTTCTCACCTCCAGACAAACCATGAGCTGTAAACCCAAGAACAAGCTTGGTTACAGCTTGCAGTTTGTGCGGAGTGAGATAATCCACAAACCCAGGTTTGGATGATGCACTAAGCCAAGCCATGGCTTAGCACATGGTTGTGTAGGGCCACTGGGGGAGGAGTAGCGTGGCTATGACCTCCTCTATGGCTTAGATCAGGCATCTCCAAACGCGGCCCTCCAGATGTTGTTGGACTACAACTCCCATCATCCCTAGCTAACAGTGATCAGGGATGATGGGAATTGTAGTCCCAAAACATCTGGAGGGCCAAGTTTGGGGATGCCTGACTTAGAGTTTCATGCAAAACCTTCCACTGTGCTATTACCAAGCTCCTTCAGTCAATCTACTCTGTTGCAGAGGATGGTCTGTAACATGTTAATATGCCCCCACCCACACCACCAGACACATAAATTACAGCTTTCAGGTAGAGAAGATTTACTGTGGGGACGACCTGTTTGCCCTTACATCTGATAACAGGGACCACCAGAAGGGAAGATTGCTTGCTTCTGTTTTCTCCTCAACAGATATTGATTGTATCTTGCCCTAAGGGTAAAAGCTGTGGTTTTTTAAAAAGGGACTAAATAAATGACTATGTAGTCTGATAGCAGACTCCCCCCTACCTTTTTGTATTCAGATAGCCACATAACTCACAAGTGGTGAAACGAGAAGGAAGTTATGATGATCTATCCAATATAAGTGTGGGTAAAACCTCTCACAGAATCTAGCATGTGTTCTGCACATGCCCCATATGGTAAAGATCCTACCTTTTATAAGTGCTTTTGAGAGTTGATACAAGCTATACTAGGGCAGCGTTCTGTTTTTCTACACTTCACACAAATGTTGGTTGCTGTTTATCATGTGCCTATGAGGGGTGAGGAGTATTCCATCACTACCGCAAAAAAATAAAACAAATGTAAATAAGCTTCTTTTGAAAGCAAAAACACATCCACATTATAAAAGATTAGTCAAGTGAACATTTAATGAGATAAACTGGCATATCTGGGTAAAAGTATAAAGCGCAGAAGACAATTCTTTACCAATTCCACTGCTTCTCCTTGAACAATATTCACAATTTCATTTCATTTCTTAACGATGATAATAATAATAATAATAATAATAATAATAATAATAATAATAATTTATTCATACCCCACCAATCTGCCTGGGTTTTTCCAGCCACTCTGGGCGGCTCCCAACAGAATATTAAAAACACGATGAAACATCAAACATTAAAAACTTCCCTAAACAGGGCTGCCTTCTAAAAGTCAGATAGTTGTTTATTTCTTAGACATCTGGTGGGAGGGCGTTCCACAGGGCAGGCGCCACTACCGAGAAGGCCCTCTGCCTGGTTCCCTGTAACCTCGCTTCTCGCAGTGAGGGAACCGTCAGAAGGTCCTCGGAGCTGGACCTCAGTGTCCAGGCAGAACGATGGGGGTGGAGACCCTCCTTCAGGTATACACTATGAATTGCGCTTGGAAACATACTGGGAGTTTTTCAGGACCAGTGTTACATGGTTTTGGTGGCCACCCCCAGTCACCAGTGTAGGTGCCGCATTCTGGATTAGTTGTAGTTTCTGGGTCACCTTCAAAGGTAGCCCCACATAGAGCGCATTACAGTAGGCTAAGCGGGAGATAACTAGAGCATGCACCACTCTCGTGAGACAGATAGGGTCTCAACCTGCGTACCAGATGGAGCTGGTAGACAACTGCCCTGGACACAGAATTGACCTGCGCCTCCATGGACAGCTGTGAGTCCAAAATGACTCCCAGGCTGTGCACCTGGTCCTTCAGGGGCACAGTTACCCTGTTCAGGACCAGGGAATCCTCCACACCTGCCTGCCCCATCCACCAAAAACAGTACTTCTGTCTTGTCAGGATTCAGCCTCAATCTGTTAGCCACCTTTCATCCTCCAACCACCTCCAGACACACAGGACCTTCACCGCCTTCACTGGTTCTGATTTAAAAGAGAGGTAGAGCTGGGTATCATCTGCATACTGATGAACACCCAGCCCAAACCCCCTGATGATCTCTCCCAGCAGCTTCATATAGATGTTAAAAAGTATGGGCGAGAGGACAGAACCCTGAGGCACCCCACAAGTGAGAGCCCAGGGGTCACATTTTATCTAAAGGTTCCAGGGTGGTGTGCAAAAAGTATGGCTTCAAATCTTGGTTTCTGTTGCATGACGAGCTTGGTCATACAATCGACCTAGCTGCATCTCCACCTATCTTTTTTAAGATTTAGGTCAACAACTTTGGATGAAACTGAAAACAAAAACAAAAGCTCAATAACTGGTTTGAGGAAAGTGGACCAAATTGGGACTGGTGCCGCGCTAAATTTGACCCACAGGTTCCTCATCCCTGGTCTACTCTGGGGTTATGGTGCTCATTTCACTTTACAGGCCAAGGGAGCTGGCGTTTGTCCGCAGACAGTTTTTCTGGGTCATGTGGCCAGCACGACTAAGCCATTTCTGGCGCAATGGAACACCGAAACCAGAGTAGTGCACGGAAACGCCGTTTACCTTCCCGCCGGAGCAGTACCTGTTTATCTACTTGCACTTTTTGGCGTGCTTTCCAACTGCTAGGTATACCCATTTAATACAGTGGACGCTCGTGTTGCGAACGTGATCTGTCCGGGAGGCACGTTCGTAACCCGCAATGCCACGTCTGCGCACGCGCGGGTTGCCATTCGGCACTTCTGTGCATGCGCAAAGCACGATTTAGCACTTATGTGTGATTGCCGAAACCTGGAAGTAAGCCATTCAGGTACTTCTGGGTTTTGGAGCATCCGTAACCCAAAAAAACGCAACCTGAAGCGTCTGTAACCCGAGGTATGACTGTATTTAGTATCTGACTCCATGCTCTGTGTGTATCACAGCTTTCCGGGTAGAAAATATAGCAGTGCCTGCAAAATGTAAAACCCCACAAACAGTAGAAATACCTTGAGAGAATGGCCTGTTACACCAATCAAAAGAAGCAACACATTTTACTGCACAAAAAGGCACTGATTGCTCAAGGAAAGCATTGTCAAACCTTCACATCTTGTATGTAGAGATGGTCTCTGCAAGCAGCAAGAAGTCTAGCTTTAAAGTTGTGCCTCTTGCTGTGTCCAGCCTCCCCTTTAATAGGCAGTGTCTAAAACTGCAAGGATATCAGCTGCCTTTTCCCTTCAAAACCTGCCTATAAAAGCAGAAGGGTTGGGGGGAAAGGATTTCTGTGATTTCCCCTTCAGCATGGCAGGCATATACTGTAGTAATCCATTTTTTCATCAGCTTATTGCTAACAATCAGCCACCTAAGCTCTGAAAACCTCCTTTTGCCGTTAGTTGTAGATGGATGCTTAAAGGATTTAAGAATGTCAGTCATCATCTTGTTTTGCAGGAGAGGGGGGGGGGTGGCAGGATCGGTGGGGGGGAGGAAAAGGAGGAGTGAGCCGGAGTTCAGAAATTGCACTGTGTGTGTGGTCTGAGGTTATTTTCTCGTTTTATGAAATGCATGCTTCATTCTGGGCTCAAGCAAACCTTGTGCGTCACTGAATGAGCCCCTTATCCACTTTCCAAAACACTGGGAGGGGAAAAAAAAAAGATTTGAAAGGGCTCTGTGGGCGGATTGCAACTATCAGCAAAAGTGAATAAGCGAACTTATTTAACTCAGGTGTCCCCTTCCCCGAAGCTTAAACATAACAACTTTAAAGCAACATATGGCCATGGAAAAAGAGAATACAAACCTGAATGCTTATTAGGGTGGGGCTGCTTTAGTTTGAAAGCCAGATTACAGGGTCTTGATGTGCACAAGGAGCTATAAAATCATGGTCAGAAAGGGAAATGTGGGTAAGGCTTGGGGAAATGATTAAATGACTGCTCAGGCTGTAACTTTGGTTGTGCAAGTACCATACATTTAAAACACATTTTGCCCCTCAAAAGAATTCTGGGAACTGTAGTTTGCCCTGCACATAGCTACAGTTCCCAGCACCCCTGAGGAACTATAATTCCCAATGTTCTTTTGAGAGGAAATGTGCTTTAAATGGATGGTATGTGTGCAGTTTTCCTCAGGCATTTACCTTTCAACCTACATACCAATTACAGTTCCTCCCAACATAAGTGCACTTACTGAAAGGAAATAAATCTCAGGCAATGGTTTTATATACCGTATTTTTCGCCCTATAGGACGCACCGTCCCATAAGGTGCACCTAGTTTTTTGGGGGGGAAATAAAGGAAAAAAAATTTATTTCCCGCCCATGCGCGGGGCTGGGGTGGGGGAAGCCCGAGCTTCCCCCGATCCCACCCCACAGAACAGGCAACTCTCCGCAAGCCATGGGAGCCTGGCGCCGGGCTCCAGCGCCTTGCGGAGAGCTGTGCGAAGCCTGGGCGCGCTGAGCTCAAGGCGCCCAGCCTTCGGCATGCAGGCAACTCTCCGCAAGCCGCGGGAGCCCAGCGCGGGCTTCAGCAAAACCCTGCATTCGCCCCATAGGACGCACACACCTTTCCCCTTCATTTTTGGAGGGGAAAAAGTGCATCCTATGGGGCGAAAAATACGGTACTTTAACTTTACTATCCTTATTTTACTTTATTTTTAAACTGGCATTGGAGCCTGGCAGTTGCCATTTTTATTTTCCCAGAATGCAGTGGGCTCACCCTGGTGCCCTGTCCTAACAGTGCTATTTAATCACACAGGTAATGTGACATGTAGTTTGGCACTCACTTGCAACAACAATAATAATAATAATAATTAATAATAATTCATTATTTATACCCTGCCCATCTGGCTGGGTTTCCCCAGCCACTCTGGGCGGCTTCCAACAAAACACTAAAACACAATAATCTATTAAACATTAAAAGCTTCCCTAAACAGGGCTGCCTTTAGATGTCTTCTAAAAGTTTGGTAGTTATTTTTCTCTTTGACATCTGGTGGGAGGACGTTCCGCAGGGCGGGTGCCACTACCGAGAAGTCCCTCTGCCTGGTTCCCTGTAACTTGGCTTCTTGCAGCGAGGGAACCACCAGAAGGCCCTCGGCGCTGAACCTCAGTGTCTGGGCAGAACGATGGGGGTGGAGACGCTCCTTCAGGTATTCTGGGCCGAGGCCGTTTAGGGCTTTAAACGTCAGCACCAACACTTTGAATTGTGCTCGGAAACGTACTGGGAGCCAGTGTAGGTCTTTCAAGACTAAACACAATCTGCAATCTCCTTCTTCTCCAAGTCAGCTAGTGTTAGTATTAGACCTTTGCTTTATCTGTGTCGTGACTCCACGATGGCCACATGTAACCTGGTACTCAGAAAAGCTAGAGGGACCTGACTTGGGGTAAGGCAGCTTCCCATGTTCTTAAAATCTCCTGGCCAATGGCAGGAGCCGGAGTGTGCTGCCCTTCAGCTCTGAAGGCCTAGAGCAGCACTACATTTATACAGGATTACTTTGGGAACAGGATGGGTTGGTTGGTAGGAGTGGGAGAACTGGGCCCTTTCAGACTTACCCTTGGAGGGTTTTGAAGTTTTGTCCAGGCTGCTCAAGGGGCCACAATTCATTCTGGGATGAGCGACCTTCTTGTCTATCCTATCTTCTGGACGGCACTTTAATTCACATCACCTGGCAGCTATCTCTGTGGGGTCAGCCATTTGTGTGCAGCAATTCTACAAGCACTGGGCAGACTCCTCTTGAGTTCCTTGTGGCATGTGGAGAAAATTTGTCTGGTACTCTCAATGAACTGCCCATGACAGACCCCCATTAGTTGAGAGTTAGGCTGCTTATACACCATATGTTTAAAGCACATTTCTACCCCCTAACAAAATCCAGCAGAACCTCCAAGTGTTGCAGGTTTTCCAGTTTCTGATTTGATCCTGGAATGTCCCACTGTTCCTTAAAGGTAAAGGGTGAAGGGACCCCTGACCATTAGGTCCAGTCGTGACCGACTCTGGGGTTGCAGCGCTCATCTCGCTTTATTGGCTGAGGGAGCTAGCGTACAGCTTCCGGGTCATGTGGCCAGCATGACTAAGCCGCTTCTGGCAAACCAGAGCAGTGTATGGAAACGCCGTTTACCTTCCTGCCGGAGGGGTACTTGCACTTTGATGTGCTTTCGAACTGCTAGGTTGGCAGGAGCAGGGACTGAGCAACGGGAGCTCATCCCGTCGCGGGGATTCAAACTGCCAACCTTCTGATCAGCAAGTCCTAGGCTCTGTGGTTTAACCCACAGCGCCACCCGTGTCCCAGCTCTTTTCCTTAGGGTGTCCCTATTTTCATCAGAGGAATGTTGGAGGGTATGGAGTTATTAAACCCCCGAGCCATCTGAAGGCAGCTCAGTATAGGGAGGGTTTGTTTTTTAAAAAAAAGTTTACTGTTTTGTTATGTTTTTATATATCCTGTAGTTAACCCTTCCCGAACTACAGTTCACAGGATTCGGAGGGGTGTGTGTGTTTAAATGTGCATTGTATACATAGCCTTAAAGTGTCTTCCACACAGGGCGGCTGTGATGGCAGCAAGGGGCATTTATAATTATGCCCCCTCATTTTTTTTGCCAGTGGAAAGAGCACCTAACGAAAGACCACCTAGTAAGTCCATGGTGGTGCCCGGATTTGAACTCGCATCTCTGGTATGCAATCTGCAGTGACTCTAGCCAAAAATCGCAGGCCACGATCCCAGCCGTCCTTGCCCATCCTTTTCTCATTAGCCAGTTCCCTGTGTGAGTGGTCAAATGCCACATTCCTTGCCCTCCTCTGGGAGAGAGCTGAAAAGTAAGTTTGTATGACCACGAGGTACTTCCAGACGGATTCTTTGTACGCTTCCTAACCACACAGTAAACCCCACTGCCAGCAGCAGGGCTTTATTCACTGCCTGGCCGCTTTAATGTCCGGCTCCCAGGTGCCAGACAAAACTGCCAGACCTCCATGACTCCGTCCAGATGAGCTCTCCGCCCCCCCCTCAAAAGCTGCATTGCCCCCACCTTCATTTCTCCTGCGTCTGAGTTAAGCCAATTGACAGGAAGACAGAGAGAGAGAGAGAATGGCCTCTCCGGCTATAAAACGAATTCACTTCTGAAGCTAGCAATCATCAAAACCTCTCCCTGGAAAAAGATCTCCAAGGCTGTTCCTATTATAGTACCTGCAGCTGAGCTTAGGCTAGTAAATGACCACAAGCTCTCTCAAGGGACTGTGGGTGTCGAGGCAAAGACACATGTGAAAAAACACACTGGCGCATGTTTTCGAATGCTAGAGGTAGTTTTAGTAGCCCATGCCTGGTTCTGATTAATATCCCAGCCCTTCAGATGAATGGAATGTAAACCACATACCAATTATTGGAAACCCATGAAGGAAACTCCCTTTTCCGTCTCTCTATCTATCCATCCATTTGCCCACCCACATGACGAGAAGGGCTTTGAAAAATGCCTCCTTCTTACAAAAAGTGTGGAAAATTCTGCTTTTCAATCATCCCCGCTCCCCACACTGGGTCTTCAGCCCTATGGTAAAACCAAAGAGATAAAATTGCATCTGGAGCTATTAATGTCGCGAAAGAAAGAAAGAAAGAAAGAAAGAAAGAAAGAAAGAAAGGTTAGCTGTCATGCAGATTATTTCTCTCTCACAGCCGCAAACAACAACAACAACATTGCACAAGAAAGAGTCTTGATAACATTACTCAGTCATATTCTTCTTCATCTCCCATAAAAGTCATTTACTTAGTTAAGAATCCATATAAAATATATCCCATGGGGGGAAATCCAAAACTTTCAAATCTGTCCCAAATGGACAGAACAGCAACTGAAACATGTTTCTCAACAGAAGAAGGAAGCAAACTGGGTCCCCCCCCACTTCTTCATGATGAGATGCGCTACACCATTAATACCTTTATGTCTGGTTTGTGTGGGAGCTGTGACGGTCTGGGATTGGGCTCGGACTCGGAACCAGAGGAGTCTCAGTCTGCACCGGATCCTTTGCCTCAGGCATCATCTGAACCAAGTCTGGGGCCTGATCCTGAAGAGTCCCAGTCTGCACAGATTCCCCTACAACAAGCACCAGCTGGGCCGAGTCAGGGGCCTGAGCCTGCCCTGGCTCCAGATGCGAGGATTACCTCATTGCCTTCAACTGGGCAATCACTTACACCTGCTCCTTGGTCAGGGGAGGCTGAGGCGGCCCCCTGGGTCTAGTAACCCACCAACATCTCCTGAGCTCCAGAGACTAAGGTATGAGAGAAGGAAAGACCTGAGTACTCGCAGGAGGAGTGCTCGCCTTTGGGCGAGACAGGGAGGTGAGTCACTGGGGGATCAGGACCAGCCGCTACCCCAACAAACATAAAAGGCTGTTGGACCCCACCCCAGGTTGCAGGAGCAACATTGCTGTATGCCAGACCCTGCCTGAGATCCTGTACCTGTCCTTGCTTAGTTTCCTGCCTCGTGTCCTGCCTTGACCCTGTCGGACTGACTCCTATGGATTCTGGACCGGACCTGGACCGTGGTTCTCGGGTTACCCCCAGGCCCAGCACAGGAGCAGGGAATGACATGATAATCAGCCTGGTTTGAGGAACCAGGGGCTCTCCAGTTATAGCTCAGCTACAGCTCCTGTCATCCTTGACAACCTGCCATATTGGCTCAGGTTGATTGTGAGTTGGAATCCAACATCTGGAAGGTCACAGGTACAGTGGTACCTTGGTTTGCATACGTCTTGGATTACAAACACATCAAACCCAGAAGTGTGTGTCCCGGTTTGCAAACTTATTTGGATTGCAACCCCCCCTTTTTTTGGGATAACGAGCAAATTTTTTTGGAGGCCCCATTGGCGAAAGCGCGCCTTGGGTTACAACCTGTTTTGGTTTACAAACGGACCTCCGGAACGGATTATGGTTGTAAACCGAGGTACCACTGTACCTTCTTCCTACCTTAACACCTTCTCCTCCTCAGTCTGGGCTGCTGATTCTGAGTAATATAAGCCTTGCTCATGATTCAGAAACTGTTAAGTTGTGGGTGAACATATCAGACGACACAGCGATTCTTCAAACAGCTCTTGTTTATTCACAGGCCAGGACAGAACTGAACTGAAGGGTTCAGTCAGCCTGCTTATATAGAGCTCCAGTACAATGTAACTGTAACAATTTTCTAAAACTACCCAATCACTGAACGTCACTTTCGATCCCTTATTTGCATAACTATCTACAGCATCCCCCTGCTGGCCCAGGGTGAGAACTTCAGTACATAACAGAAACCACCAGAGAAGCATTTCCCTGATGAAGGACGCACCTCTTAGACCAGAAATGATGTTTCAATCCAGCCATTGCAGACGTGGATCCAGCTCACAATGCATCACCTTTCGGAGAGGCAAAGGCTATATTTGGAAGCAACATGGTTGTGTAAACACTCCTGTGTACTTTAAAACCAGTGTGCTCCAACTGCGGATTTGGGAAGTTGGGTACACACGACATTTGCCCCAATCCACATGCATCCTGAATCTGTTCTTTTCATAGTAGATATTTTGGTGCATTTCCCCCTAAACCAGCTTTGATCCAGATTGAGAAAAAGAATGGCCTAGCTGTGTTTTTACCTCAAGTCAGAAAGTTTCAAAGTATTCCTCCCATTGCTACTTCCCGACATGGTGTCGCCATCTTGTCAGCCACAGCAACTGGAAGCAGTAATGTGAATCCGTGTGCAAAGAGTTTTAGAAGACATTCCATTGGGGAGATAAACTGTAATATCCATTATTTAGAAAGGGAAATAATATTGGTAGAGGTAGCAATCCATGCCAGAGACACTATAAACCAGGAATTTGCGCAGGGCCCTAATTTCCCTGCCTCTATCCTTCTAAAACACATTGCAACGGCGAGGTTTGGTTTCCTTGTTCCCGGGAATGTGTTTGTGTACATGTTGAAAAACCCAGCAGATCCATCTACGCACATCAGGGCAAGAGGCCTTAACTGAGTGGTATATTTGCATTTTGAACATCTGTGGTCCTAACAAGGAACAGAATGGTTTTAAATTGCAGCAGTAAGTGCTGTGTGAATCAGACTGAATAAAACAGCCAGGCAGACCTTGGAAAGCTGGCGGAAGCTTGTAATGCAATATACAGAGTGCAGTAAGTCTTGGATTTACACAGCAGCCGTCTTTTTTGTTTTGTTTTTGCCGCAGCTGTTTTATGATACTTTGCTGGCCTCTAGAGGGACATACAGCATATAGACTGAAGTACTTGGCTAACATAGTAATAAAATTTAAGCACCCTATTGTACCCTTATATAAAAAAGAATGCCTGGGGAGAGGATAAGTGTGATGCTGGTAAATTCCTTAAGGAGGGGGACATGGAAAAACAATATATTTTTTTTACCTTTTCTTCCCATGCATCACCCTCCTTCTTCTTAGGCCACAACTATCCTTTTTTGGAAGAACTGCGTGTTACGTTTTCCCTGTATGATACACACATGCTCTTCACAGAGCCTCCAAGTGTCCCTATTTTCCAGGGATGTCCCTGATTTAGAGAAGCGGTTTCTGATTTGATCCTGGAATGTTCCACTTTTCCTTAAAAGGTAAAGGGACCCCTGACCATTATTAGGTCCAGTCGCGGACGACTCTGGGGTGGTGGCGCTCATCTCGCTTTAATGGCCGAGGGAGCCGGTGTACAGTTTCTGGGTCATGTGGCCAGCATGACTAAGCCACTCCTGGCGAACCAGAGCAGCGCACGGAAACACTGTTTACCTTCCCGCCAGAGTGGTACCTATTTATCTACTCGCAATTTGATGTGCTTTCGAACTGCTAGGTTGGCAGGAGCAGGGACCGAGCAACGGGAGCTCACCCCGTCGCGGGGATTCGAACCGCTGACCTTCTGATTGGCAAGTCCTAGGCTCTGTGGTTTAACCCACAGCGCCACCCGCATCCCTTTTCACTTTTCCTTAGGATGTCCCTATTTTCATTGGAGAAATATTGGAGGATATGGAGTTATCCGACCTCCGAGCCGTCTGAAGGCAATCCTGTATAGGGAAGTGGGTTTTTAAAAAATAGTTTAATGTTTTACAGTGGTACCTCAGGTTACAAACACCTCAGGTTACAAACACTTCGGGTTACAGACTCCGCTAACCCGGAAGTAGTACCTCAGGTTGAGAACTTTACCTCAGGATGAGAACAGAAATCGTGCGCCATTTCTGGTACCTCAGATTAAGACGGTTTCAGGTTAAGAACGGACCTCCAGAACGAATTAAGTTCATAACCAGAGGTGCCACTGTACTATGTTTTTATATATGTTGGAAGCTACCCAGAGTTGCTGGGGCAACCCAGTAAGATGTGTGGGGTATAAATAGTAAAATTAACGTCATGGAATGGGACGTCCCTATTTTCACCAGAGAAATGTTAAAGGGTATGTCTTCATAATGGAGGAAGATCAGAATTGTGAGAGACAGACACAATAAACACTGATAACCAGAGTACTCAAATAGGTGAGCTTTCTCAGACCAACTCCACAGCAGTAGTTCTACATTTATATTTATGTTTCTATATATTTTTAGAGCAAGAACGAGGAACCTCAGGCCTGCAAGCCAAATGTGCAATATGCTGAAAGTGCCTTTTGTATAGACGATAACTGCTGTTTCAAGCAAATAAGCTGGTTTGCCCACTGCTAGATAGGATGCAGAATGCGAATAATGATTTGAATTTAGAGAAAATTATTGTTGTGCACCAGAGTGTCCAGCAGGCAATTTGTGCAGCTAGTTCATCAGGAACAATGATTGGGAAGCACTAGGAGTCAGTACTCTGATATAATCCCTGGTGTTTGCTACTAACTTTGTTCTTTGACAAAAACCATGTTTGTATAGGAATAAAGATTGGTTGCTCTTTTGTTCAAAACCTGCCACGGTTCCAATATTTTAAAATATTGGTAAAATACAGCATCTATTCTAGGGCAAAGGGATGCGGGTGGCGCTGTGGGTTAAACCACAGAGCTTAGGACTTGCCAATCAGAAGGTCGGCGGTTCAAATCCCCGCGACGGGGTGAGCTCCCGTTGTTCGGTCCCTGCTCCTGCCAACCTAGCAGTTTGAAAGCACGTCAAAGTGCAAGTAGATAAATAGGTACCGCTCCGGTGGGAAGGTAAACGGTGTTTCCGTGCGCTGCTCTGGTTCGCCAGAAGCGGCTTCGTCATGCTGGCCACATGACCCGGAAGCTGTACCCCGGCTCCCTCGGCCAGTAAAGCAAGATGAGCGCTGCAACCCCAGAGTTGGTCACGACTGGACCTAATGGTCAGGGGTCCCTTTACCTTTACTATTCTAGGGCAAAGCAGCACACTAATGCAGCTGTTTGGTCCTTCAACTCATGCAGTTTACAGATGTTGTTTTTTTAATGGCCTTTTTTCATTTCCCCATCTTCTTCTTCCAGTACTGCTCTTCTTTCACATGTGCTCATCCTTCAAGGCAGCTTCCCCCATTCCTGATGTATTCCAGGTATTGTGGACTACAACTCCCATCATCCTAATCATTGGCCATGCTGGCTGGGGCTGATGGGAGTTGTAGTCCAGAACATCTGGAGGAAATCAGACTGGAGAAGGCTGCTTTAAGGTATATCCATTCTGTTTTATTGTTCCTCTGGATCTAATCAGTGTGCCAGTGGGCAAGCAACAATCTGTTTCTTGTAGATTTTTACAAGCTTCCCTTTGCCTTTTGGATAATAAATTATTCCCCTGGCACACATACAGAATTTAAAATGCCCCTTTCACTGTTTGGGCGCAACGGATTGATGTTAGCTGATGCCAGTGAGCTTTCACTCACGATGACCTCCATGATCTCTTCCCTTGATGGGAAGAGATGGGATGGAAGAATCTGTCAATTTCACTTCTCTCAGATTCTCATTTTTCCAATCTTAAATTCAGTTCTCCACATTTCTGCAGCAATTTTCAATTTTAAAAAAGGGTCCTCATTAAAGTTCTTCAGCATTTTAGCTAAGGAACACATTTTTGTATGCAGTTTTGACTAATAAGATGTAATATAATATATTGCATTTGTGTGTGTTATTTTCACAAATATATCCATTTTTATTTACACTCTCCGACATCGCAAAATTCAGATTTGTGAATTTTGAAAGTTGGCTGCATTTTGATTCTCATATTGTTTGAGGCAGTGTGAATTGGATAGATTTGGCTTTAAATGCAAACTGGATCTAATTCCTCCACTGTTAATTCCAATGCCACAAGCCAGTTCAGACTCCATCAGTATGTGTGTGACATTAGGATTTGGTGACCCAAAGTTTGTTTTCTGGTTGCAGGGCAGCAGCCATGACCAGATGAATGCATTAAAGCCCACTTTAAGTTAAAAGAACTCAGGCAGAACAGAATCCATACCATATGCAAGTTCAGATTTAACTCGATTTTTTTACTTTAAATGTGTGTGTTGTTGCTCTTGCTGAGTGATCAATGTTAGAAATGGGTGGTTTGCTCAGAAGCCCTTTTCTGGTTGCATGGCAGCCATCTCATTTTGGAGTACATGCATGCCTTACGAGTAAGCTTAAATGCAAAAGTTTGTGACAGGCAATATGTTACCTATTACATCAAGTACTGAGCATTACAGCATTTACACTGCATCACATCAAACAAGAAATGTTATGACATACTCACCATCATAAACCTTAAAGGATTTTCCCAACCCAAACATAGCCCCGTATCTCTGAAACTGGATGCCTGCTGTCACTGTTGATAGCAGCAGCCCTCTGATCATAAGAGCCTGTGGCTGAGTGTGCAAATGCTTACCTGTCAGTGCTCCATGGAGAGCCAGAAGCAATGAGCGGTTTAATGTCACCTGCTCTAGTTACAGCTGGGAAGCTTGGCAATTCTCCATATTTGCCTGTGATGAAAGTATTACGAGGATTCTAATTGCAGAGGCTGCAAATTTATCTGTGGCTTATTGCTTTCTGCTTCCAGGATCTAATTTTCTCTGGATGCTCTCACATGACCTCCTTCCACCTAGATAGATAGATAGATAGATGATAGATAGATAGATAGATGATAGATAGATGATAGATAGATAGATGGTAGATAGATAGATAGATGATAGATAGATAGATGATAGATAGATGATAGATAGATAGATAGATATAGGGCCGTCTTTACCCAGGGGTGCAAGGGGTGCGGGGCACGTGGGCACCAAATTCTGGGGGGGGCCCAGGTGCCCGCCGCTGAAGCCACCTAAGCTGTCAACTATCTACCTGTTATGAAATAATAAATAATTTTGATCAAGCTAGAAAAACAAAATACATATATACCTAGGTATTACCGAAATGTATACCTACTGTTTCACTAAAGGACTTTCGGCTTTGTACGCTCATTTACCAAAGACACGCCGCACCAGCGGCGGCGCTTGTCATTCACAATGGTGGCGCTTGTCATTCACAACGGCGCTGTGCATGCAAAATTAACTCTTACATCAAAATATTATGTTACGTATTGTGTTGAGCTGCTATGCGGCAGCAGGGTCAGCGGCACCTTTGAAACAATTGATGTTTCTCTTAAGAAGGTGCCTAAACAATACTTATAAGTTTAAGTGTGGTGCTGTTGTATACTTAAGTATAAGTGTATTGTAAATAAATGAGCAAATTAAAAAGTTTGTTTCTTTTTCCTCCCTTCTTTCGTAAACAAGAGATAAGGTGCAAGACATAAGCATAATAAAAGTTAATTTGGGGGCTAAACTAAATTTGGGGGCGCTGGGCAGATCTTTTCATCCCGGCGGCGAAAATGCTAAAAACAGCGCTGGAAAGATAGATAGATGATAAAAGACTTGATTAAGTTTTCAACCTCAGAGTTTAATCAACATGCATACAAGGACATTGGATCCACCTCTCTGTCACTGTCTCTATCACCCTCAATGATCTGAAGTGAGGAAACAACTTCTTGTGTAGATTCCCTGTGCAATTTGGAGAAGATCCAGCATGAGTTGTGTAGACTCTCTTCTTTACAAGGTATCTCTCCAACTCATGCTTATTTGATGGTGATAGCTTGACGTCATCATAGCTGTCAACTTTTCCCTTTTCTTTTCTTTTCTTTTTTTTTTTTTAAATGTCAAAGCAAAGAACTCCCCCCCCCCCCCGAAGGCAGGAGGGGGGGGAAGAAGATTTTAAAAGTGTTTCCCTGCCAATTTAAAAGAATTGGATTAAGTATCGCTGCTCTTTAACCTGGGATCGGACTGCCGGAGAAAAGGAACCGGCTAAGGACTGTTGCTATAAGAAGCTAAAAAATATCTCAAATTGACTTTGGTTACTTCCAATTTGAAACACTGTTTCTGTGGTATTACAAAGTTACTTACAGGACACTATTGACTGGGATCCCCTTGAAAAAGGAAAGAAAAATTGAAAGGGACTAGGAAACTTTTGTTCCTTCTTTTTTGAAGAGTGTGGGATTACTTTGAGAAGCATAGAACTGACTCTACGCCCCCTAGAGGACCTACAAATTGTTTCAGCAACAAGTGGAGTTTAAAATTTGAGAACTTTGTTTGTGAGTTTCAAAGTCTGGGAATGACCTTGACTAAAAGACTTTGTTATGGCAGATGGTAAAGAGAAAGGGGAGTTACAAGAAACAACCTTGAGATCTGGCAGACAATACAAAATTGACACTTACATGCAAAGAAGGGCTTCTGTAACAGGAGCCTCTGGAACTATAGTGGCTGCAAAGCCAAAAGTGAAAGCAATGTCTACAGAAGAATCATTTGCTAAGGTATTGGAGAAGATAAATGACTCTTTGGAGGAACTAAAAAAGCAAGGTGCGGAGACTAAATTGCAAGTTGCTGAAACTAAAGTACAAGTTGCTGAAACAAATAAAAAAAATTGAAGAAATCTCTGGGAAAATTGACCTAAATACTAAAAGTATAACTGACCTAGGGAATAAAGTGAACTCAAATGCAGAAGCAATTGGGAAATTATTGGAAGATTCATCTATAACACGAAAGATAGCCGAGGAAGCTAAGGAAATTGCAACTGCTGCGGAGGAAAAATTTCCACCAGTTTACAAGAAATTGGATGAATATGAACTGGCACTCTCTATGCAGGATATGCAACGCAAGGAGAGGAACCTGAGGATCAGACTTGTGCCGGAAAAGGAAGGAGAGAACTTGGTGGATGATTTGACAAAAGAATTTTCTGATTTTTGGAAGCAGGAGCTGAAGAAAGAAGATTTTAAGATAGAAAGTGCATTTAGATTGGGAATAAGACAGAAGAGAAATCGACCCAGAGATTGTCTTATTACCTTAAGATCAAAGGAGGAGCGAGATAAAATATTGAACCTGCACTACCAAACAGCCCTTCGAATTGAAGACTTTTTTATTGAGATCTTTAAAGACATCCCTAAGAGTATCTTGGACGCAAGAGGACATTATAAGGACCTGGTGACACTGCTGAAGAAGAACTACATACCATTCAGGTGGGAATTTCCCCAAGGCTTGTCTTTTAAATATAAGGGAAAGAAGAGAAGAATAAAGACTGTAAGTGATAAAGACAAGTTCTTGGGAGAACACGAAGAAGACCTACAGAAAGAGACATTTCCAGGACAAGGGCATTCATCACTGGACACGAACACGGTACCACCGACAGACGAGGAACAAAAACAGGGAGCTGTAGGAGGAAGGAGTAAATAATCCCATCATGGCTCTGCAACTTCTAACCTGGAATTGTAATGGCTTAAATATTCCCAGGAAGAGAAAAAGTATATTTCATGCCTTAAAGAAAGACCAATTGGACTTGATTTGCCTACAAGAGACCCACGTGACAAGAGCACACAGAAAATTATTAATAAATAAAAGACTGGGACAGGAATTTATATCTTCAGACAGAGTAAAAAAGAGAGGAGTGGTGATCTATGCAAAAGAAAAATTGCAACCGAAACAAATCTTTAAAGATGATCAAGGAAGATATTTGGCAATTGAAATTCAATCTCAAGGAGAGAAGTATTTGATAGTGGGAATCTATGCACCAAACGAAGGGAAAGCTGAATTTTTTAAGAAGTTGCATGAAATTTTGATGGACCATATGGATTACAACTTAATTTTGATGGGAGATATGAATGGAGTGGTTTCAACAAATATGGACAAGGCACAAAGACAGGTAATAACAAAAGATGGAAGACTACCAAAGACTTTTTTTGAAATGACTGACAATATGGACTTGATTGATATTTGGAAAAATGTGAATTTGTTTAAAGATAATTATGAAAAAACTTGGAGAGAAGTGAAAAAAGATTTGGAGATTTGGTCCAACTTGAAGCTTTCCTTGTTAGGCCGTATTGCAGCTATAAAGATGAATGTATTGCCAAGAATGTTGTTTTTGTTCCAAGCATTGCAAATAATTGATAAAATGGATTGTTTCAAGAGGTGGCAAAAAGACATATCTAAATTTGTCTGGCAGGGCAAAAAGCCCAGAATTAAATTTAAGATACTAACGGATTCAAAGGAAAGAGGGGGGTTTGCCCTGCCAGACTTTAAACTTTACTACGAAGCGGCAGCTTTTTGCTGGCTGAAAGAATGGCTACTTCTTGAAAACACAGACATTTTGGATTTGGAAGGTTTTAATAACATTTTTGGGTGGCATGCATATTTGTGGTATGACAAGGTTAAAGCACATAAAAGTTTTAAAAATCATATTGTCAGAAAAGCACTACTAAATGTCTGGGACAGATATAAAGACTTGCTGGAAAATAAAACTCCAAGGTGGCTGTCGCCAATGGAAGCTAAGGCAGTTAAAAAGTTAAATATGGAGTCCAAGTGGCCAAGATACTGGGAAATTTTGGAAAAGGAAGGGGACAAATTGAGATTGCAGAGTTTTGAGAAATTAAAAGGGAAGGTGAGAGACTGGTTCCACTACCATCAAATAAATGAAGCGTTTAAACTGGACAGTAAAATTGGCTTCCAGGTGGAAAAATCAAAATTGGAGACAGAACTGTTAGAACCCAGTACTAAGAATTTGTCCAAAATGTACAATTTGCTGCTGAAATGGAATACACAAGATGAAACGGTTAAATCGGTCATGATTAAATGGGCTCAGGACATTGGTCATAATATTTTGTTTGCTGATTGGGAAAAGTTGTGGACCACCGGGATAAAATTTACGGCATGTAATGCCTTAAGAGAAAACATTATGAAAATGATATATAGGTGGTACATAACCCCAGTCAAGCTTGCAAAGATTTACCATGTGCCTGACAACAAATGTTGGAAATGTAAAGAAACTGAAGGTACATTTTTTCATCTTTGGTGGACCTGCCCGAAGATTAAGGCATTCTGGGAAATGATCTATAATGAACTTAAAAAGGTATTTAAATATACTTTCCCCAAGAAACCAGAGGCCTTTCTCTTGGGTATTGTCGGCCAAGGGGTGTTAAAGACGGATATAACTTTCTTTATGTATGCTACAACAGCAGCTAGAATACTCATTGCGAAGTACTGGAAGACGCAAGAACTACCCACACTGGAAGAATGGCAGATGAAGGTGATAGACTATATGGGCTTGGCAGAAATGACGAGCAGAATCCGAAACCAGGGAAGAGAAGCAGCGCAAGAAGAATGGAAAAAATTCAAGGACTATTTAAAGAAATATCACAAAGTTAATGAAAGTTAGAATGATGTTGGACTGGAAAGTAAATGGTTACTATTAGCAATGGTTAAGACAAGGAAAATAAGGAAGAATAGTCTAAATTTAAATTAAAATAAGGGAAGATTTGCTGAACAATCGATAAGAATTTGGAATACAGAAAGGGGAGGCATGAGGAAGTCGGGGAAGATAGGATATGAAATTAGGATATGAAATGATACATGTTTTTTGTTTTGTTTTTGTTTTTGTATGTTTATGTTTGTTGTATTGTGTTTATATGGAAAAAAAAATAAAAAAAAAAAAACTTTTCCCTTTTCTTGCAAGGAATCCTATTTGGAATAAGAGAATTTCCCTTTAAAAAAGGGGAAAAATGGAAATGTTGACAGCTATGAACATCATTCTCCCCCTCGCATACTGATGTGATTCAGAGGTAGAAAGTTTGAACAGGCTTTTATGTTATCTGCAATCACATTAAGTTCATCGTTCATTCAGCAAAGAACCTCCAAAAAGACATTGCTGTAAAAACTGAAGAAGAGGTGAAGGCTAGTCCATTAATCTGCCCTAAATGTCCATTTGCCTTTCTCTTCTTTTTCTTACTGCTTGATATTCTTTTATTATTTACAGTAGGCAGGGGAAGTGTGTACATTATGCTGGAAGAAATATCTGAATAGCTAAGGAGACAGCTACCATTGTGCTATCTAGAACCATCATTGTCTGACTACTGGGAGTTGGCGGTTTGTCTCCTAAGGCTATGTACACATGATACATTTAAAAGGTATACATTTGAGGCACATTTCCTCCCTCAAAGAATTCTGAGCACTAACTCTGTGGGTGATATACTACAGTGCCCAGAATTCTTTGAGGGACAGAATATGATTTGAATGTGCTTCAAACGTAGAAATATGGTTCTGTTTTTTGTTGTCTTAAAAGAACAATATTTCTTTCTTCTTAGCTCCCACCTAATGCTAAATCCTGATGTGCAGGTGCTCTTTGTGGCACCCAGCATAGCCACGCCCTTTTAAAGACTATACAACAAAAATTAACAATTTGGCCAATGGCTTCAATGCCAAGCTAGCTTTATTCTCATCTCCTGCCCCTCCTTTGCTTAACATCCATCCTAAGGACAAGTTCTGGTGGACCCAAAGCTTGCTCACTGTTTTGTGACATTCTGATTCTTCATAATAAATTTCTTGAAATAAAGGTGGCAGCTTAACAGTGGGTCATCATTTACCTCTCTCTCTCTCTTATCTGCTTTGGCGGGCTTCTGCCTGAGAAAACTGCATCTGTTTGCCATGCAGAGGACTGGGAAATAGCACCACATGAAATGACACAATTCCTACAACACAGTGGTGACACTTCGTCTCTGCCCATCCCTGCCCCACTAAACAATTGGTCCCTACAAAATGAACTCATTGCACCAATATCTGATCATCCAGCTTTGAAGAATAAAGATTTTGCTGCATTTCCCACTTCTCCTAACACTTCAAAATCAGAAATTTTCAACAAACATTTCTGAGGTAGTTATTCATTTATTTCATAAAAATTGTATACTGCTTGATTGTAAAAAAAAAAAAAACCCCACACAAACAAACACCAAAGGCCTCAAAGCAGCTTGCAAGTGCAAAAACCCACTCCTCAAAGCAGTTTACTTTGGCAGTAGGAGGAAATCTAGTGATTTTCAGGGCACATAGAAATTTACCATGGGTTAGTGGTATGTTCACAGGGACGCGGGTGGCGCTGTGGGTAAAACCTCAGCACCTAGGACTTGCCGATCGCATGGTCGGCGTTTCAAATCCCCGCGGCGGGGTGAGCTCCCATCGTTCGGTCCCAGCTCCTGCCTACCTAGCAGTTCAAAAGCACCCTTAAGTGCAAGTAGATAAATAGGTACCGCTTTATAGCGGGAAGGTAAACGGCGTTTCCGTGTGCTGCGCTGGTGCTGGCTCGCCAGAGCAGCTTCGTCACGCTGGCCACGTGACCCGGAAGTGTCTGCGGACAGCGCTGGCTCCCGGCCTCTAGAGTGAGATGAGCGCACAACCCTAGAGTCTGTCAAGACTGGCCCGTACGGGCAGGGGTACCTTTACCTTTACCTAGTGGTATGTTCACAGGATGCACCTTCAATCCAGAAGAAGTCAGATGTTTAAAAGATTCAAATGTAAATCTGGAAGGCTTGTTTAATCTGTAATGAATGCCAGGATGAAATGTGTGTGTGTGTGTGTGTGTGTGTGTGTGTGTGTGTGTTATTTGTTAACCTCTTTCTATGCCAAATCCTGGTAAATTGATCATTTCTTTAAAAAACAACAAAGAACAACAACAACCCACCACTATTTGTAACAAGATAATATATCATGGTAAATGTAGATTTTCAGTGCTTCCAGACTGGGGCTTAATTGGTAAATGGGCTGTTGAGATATTGCAAATGTCTCGTTGGCGACAGTTTAGTTTGTTACTTATCAGATTTCCCCTGATAAATGGTAAATCTGGATTAAATAGGGAGAAATATAGGCTGCTGTTTTGATGTTGACAATGTCATTAGATGCTGCAAAAAACCCCAAAAGCATAAAACCCCCTTGCATGAATGAGGAGAAGCACCGTCCCACCATAAACACCCATCTGGAAGCATCCTTAACCATCAGGAAAATGGTTAATGTCAGCAACCCCCAAAGTGCAGTGCTCTATCCTTCTAAAGACACCAGCCATCATAAACTCCCTTGGAAGACCCTGCTTTATCTTAATGTGATTGTAGGAGATGCTGGCTGAGAAAACCTTCGGTGACAACAGCTCTATCTCCAAAGGCCAAGAGTAAATAATTCCTTGGAAACTGCACAAGGCTTGTCACTAGGTAGTTAAACTGCAATATAGCAAATGTCCAATATAAGCATTGACTTACAAATGAGGTTGGAAAGAAAAACACGGCTAGCTGAAACAAGCCAGCCCAACAAGCCATGAACTCCCCATGACAGATCGCTGAGAAAGTTTGTGACCTCCCTTTTCATAGCGCTGGACACAGACTTGGATGAGAAATTGCTGTTAATCTTCCTAAGCCCTTCAGATAAAGCAAATGATACAGCTAAATAGATGTGCAGAGATCGCCCGTTTCAGCTCTGTTTTTCCACCCCTACTTAGCATGCTCCCAACCCATTCCTGCTTCTATCCCTTACTGGCCTCCTTATTGCATTGCATAATTTCCTTTTCTTCACCTGAAAAGGAGGTCTATACTTGCTGCTGCTTTTTGTACACAGCTACCAAAAGTTTTTGGGACGTGGGTGGCGCTGTGGGTTAAACCACAGGGCCTAGGACTTGCCGATAAGAAGGTCAGCGGTTCGAATCCCCGCAACGGGGTGAGCTCCCGTTGCCCGGTCCCTTCTACCAACCTAGCAGTTCGAAAGCACGTCAAAGTGTAAGTAGATAAATAGGTACCGCTCCGGCGGGAAGGTAAACGGCGTTTCCGTGCGCTGCTCTGGTTCGCCAGAAGCGGCTTAGTCATGCTGGCCACATGACCCGGAAGCTGTACGCTGGCTCCCCCAGCCAATAAAACGAGATGAGCGCTGCAACCCCAGAGTCGGCCACGACTGGACCTAATGGTCAGGGGTCCCTTTACCTTTACATTACCAAAAGTTTACTCATCAGGTCTCTGTAGTTTTATTATTACTTCAGTTACCCATCTGTAAAATGAGACGTGAATGTTATAAAATGACTGAGCAGCCAGGATATGTAATACACAGACAAGGATGGTGTCGTGATGCTGATTGGCAGCGCCGTCCTTCAAGGATGGGGCTCTCCGAGGCTTCAGTTGACATCCCTGAGAAGGCAGAAATTGGTACATGTGAGAGAGGTTATAGGGAGGGGACTTTTCAGGCCCACAGCCAGGGGCAAGGAGTTGTATTGATGTCCTCTCCCCCCTCCCCCCCAAATCACTTTGCCACATGCCTTTGTGCAAGAAGGACAGGAAGCTTCTCCTATGTTTGATCTCACCACAACAGTGGCAGTGCGTCACAGCACACATATGCATCATACACTCCATATTCTGATAGGTGATTTTATACACACACACACACACGCACACACACACACACATTTGTTGTTGTTTAGTCATTTAGTCATGTCCGACTCTTCGTGACCCCATGGACCAGAGCACGTCAGGCACTCCTGTCTTCCACTGCCTCCCGCAGTTTGGTCAGACTCATGTTTGTAGCTTCAAGAACACTGTCCCACCATCTCGTCCTCTGTCATCCCCTTCTCCTTGTGCCCTCCATCTTTCCCAACATCAGGTTCTTTTCCAGGGAGTCTTCTCTTCTCATGAGGTGGCCAAAGTATTGGAGCCTCAGCTTCAGGATCTGTCCTTCCAGTGAGCACTCAGGGCTGATTTCCCTAAGAATGGATAGGTTTGATCTTCTTGCAGTCCATGGGACTCTCAAGAGTCTCCTCCAGCACCAGAATTCAAAAGCGTCAATTCTTCGGCAATCAGCCTTCTTTATGGTCCAGCTCTCACTTCCATACATCACTACTGGGAAAACCATAGCTTTAACTATACGGACCTTTGTTGGCAAGGTGATGTCTCTGCTTTTTAAGATGCTGTCTAGGTTTGTCATTGCTTTTCTCCCAAGAAGCAGGCGTCTTTTAATTTTGTGGCTGCTGTCACCATCTGCAGTGATCATGGAGCCCAAGAAAGTAAAATCTCTCACTGCCTCCATTTCTTCCCCTTCTATTTGCCAGGAGGTGATGGGCCCAGTGGCCATGATCTTCATTTTTTTGATGTTGAGCTTCAAACCATATTTTGCGCTCTCCTCTTTCACCCTCATTAAAAGGTTCTTTAATTCCTCCTCACTTTCCTCCAAAATAGCCCGGGATTTCCCTCACGGTAAAATCCCCGCTTGCGACGAGATCGCGCTGCACCAATCTTCTCTAAACGTATGTTCTTCTTGTTCTCTTATTCTATATGTTAAGTTTGCAAGCTGCGCATATTCTGTCAGCTTAAGTTGCCATTCTTCTTTAATTAGGACCTCACTTGTTTTCCCTTTTTGGGCTAACGAAACACGGGCCATAGTAGTGAATTATCCCCCCCCCAAAGGACTCTGTTGTTCTTGGGTTTTTTTTTGGAAAAGTACTTTTAAACATTTTTTTCAATTGATTATGGATTATTTTCCAATACTCTTTTACCCTTTTACAGGTCCACCACTTCCTTGCCACTTCCGCTCCTCTGCCTTCCTTTTCTCAGACTATGTATAATCTGCTTGTTGGGACAGATGGGCTTTCCTAGCCTTTGGGCCATTCTTGATTTTTGCACCACCCTGCCCTCCATACCGCTGGCCTGCACTCCTGGCCAGGCTGGTTTTAGGTACACCTCCGCTCACAGCACCTTGAGCTTGAAGGCAGCATTCCTAAACAGAAGGATCAGAAGAGCTCTGCCGGATCAGGCCACAGGTCTATCTATTCCAGCATCCTGTTCTCATGGCGGCCAATCAGATGCCTACAGGAAATTTGAAAGGAGGACCTGGTTGCAACAGCACTCTCCCTAGGAACTGGTGTTCAGAGGCGTAAGTGACTTCGCTCAATGGTGGACCATTTATTTTATTTTATTTATTTTATTTTATTTATACCCTGCCCTCCCTGGTCAAAACCGGGCTCAGGACGGCTAACAACATCAACATCATCATCATCATCATCAACAACAACAACAACAACAACAATTTATTTATACTCCGCCCATCTGGCTGAGTTTCCCCAGCCACTCTGGGTGGCTCCCAATCAAGTGTTAAAAACAATACAGCGTTAAATATTAAAAACTTCCCTGAACAGGGCTGCCTTCAGATGTCTTTTAAAGATAGGATAGCTGCTTATTTCCTTCACATCTGAAGGGAGGGTGTTCCACAGGGTGTTATCCACAGGGTGTTATCTGATGTGGATAACAGGGTGTTATCCACATCAGGTATAAAAACAATTGATTAAAATACAACTTAAAAACAAGATTAAAATGCTACTTAAAATGCAGCCTCATTTCAGTGGAAGCCCAGATCAAAAACTATCTGGGGGGAGAAAACATCAAATCTTCACCAAATCCAACTATCCAGACTGGTCCTACGTGGGCCAGAAAAGCCAGGGAAGTCCCCAAATAGGGGTTCCATCACAGAAGGAAAAGGAAAGAGGGGGAGGGGATCAGGCTGGTTCCAAGCCAAAGGCTAGGCAGAACAACTTTGTCTTATAGGCCTTGTGGAAAGAAATCAGATCCTGCAGGGCTCTGGTCTCATGAGGGCCGGTGTTGAAAAGGCCCTGGCCCTGGTTGAGGCTAATCTGACTTCCTTAGGGCCCGGGACCTCTAGAGTGTTCCTGTTTAAGGTCCTTAAGGTCCTCCGTGGGGCATACCAGGAGAGGCGGACCCGTAGGTATGAGGGTCCTAGGCTGCGAAGGGCTTTAAAGGTCAAAACCAGCACCTTAAACCTGACCCTGTACTCCACCGGGAGCCAGTGCAGCTGGAAAAGCACTGGGTGAATGTGGTCCCACGGCGAGGACCCCATAAGGAGCAGAGTAGTGCAGCTTTTCCTAGGCAACGATCGAGACCGCTCAGTCAGGACGACAATGAGGAACAAAGCTGACGACTAGTAACTTGATTTTGTAATTTATTATACACGGCAGTAAACTCACAAGCTATATACAAGTTACTATATGCAGACACAAACTTCATCACTCTCCAAGCACTCCGGAATACTCCTTGTGACGTAAACATATGAGAGAGTGCTGGAGGTGAAATAGCTAAACAGGTTGCCCAGTCAGGACCCAGGGGGGTGGAGTCAGAGGGACTATAAAACCAGCTCTGGGAGGGGCGAAGGGAGGAGTTCGTTGGGAGTTGGGTAGTTGGTTGGAGTGGGAGCAGTGGCGTAGCGTGGGGGGTGCAGGGGGGCCCGGCCGCACCGGGCGCAACATCTGGGGTTAGGGCAAATCCACGGGTTGGGGGGCGCAAATCCACGGGTTAGGGGGCGCAAATTACTTGCCTTGCCCCGGGTGCTGACAACCCACGCTACGCCACTGAGTGGGAGTGAGTTGGGATAGAGTCTGTGGGTAGGTTGAGTTAGTGTAGTGAAATAAGCTGAGTCAGGAACAGTTAGGGGCTAGGAAGACAAGTAAATATCTGAGAGGTGGTTTAGTGAGTGAGAGCAGGTAGCTGAAGTTATAGGTCTGGATCATAGCTGTCAAGTGTCCCTTATTTGAAGGGACAGTCCCTTATTCCAGCGCCATGTCCCGCTGCTGTCCCTTATTGATGGATGTCCCTTAAATGTCCCTTAAATGATGTCCCTTAAATTTCAAAGGAAGCAGCTCCTCTCCCTCCCTCCCTGCCGGCCAGGGAGGAGGGAGGCTCCAACTGTGTTTCTTGGCTGTGTTGCTCACCCAATAAGAAGTCTAAGAACGATTGGAGGGTGGAGCTTGCTTGCCTTGTGTGTGGCTAGTTAATGCAAGCTGAGGGGGTTTTTGAATGCTGGACAGCATTTTGTTGCACGTGCTGCTGCAAACTTTGCAGTGCAAAGCCAGGCCGGGGAGCCATCTTAAGTTGAGGCTGCATAGGCCTTGTGGTGCATGTGATTCAGATTCTATTCAGTTGAACCTCTGGTTACAAAGTTGGTTGGAGAGTGTTCTCGAAGCTACCCAGCATGAGTTTGACCAGACTGCAGGAGGACAGGAAGACTGGAGTGCCTGGAACAGGTGAGGCTGCAGGTCCCTTATTTTGGCTGCTGGTCCCTTATTTTCAAGGCTGCTGGTCCCTTATTTTCAAATCTGTAAGTTGACAGCTATGGTCTGGATAGGCACCCCATGATTGTAATGGACCGATACCGTTTATGAAACCACACACTTGTTAAACTGCAATAAATAAACAGAAGTTTATGTTCCAATTTAAACCTGACTGACTGGACTCAGTATTGTCCCAGGTAGGACCTAGGTGGTGGCAGCGAGAAATATAGTGGTGGCACAGGGATCAATAGATGGTGAAACATCCGGGGACCCTGTGTGATCGCCACACTCCTAACTAGCCAAACGGTGTCATAGGTCATGCTGCCTATATGAGAGACCTCAGCCAATCACTAAGCTGTTACGAGGTCCTCTTATCTCCAGGCAAATTTCTCCCGTGCTCTGTCTCCCTAGCCTGTAGTCAAAGCACCAATTGCTCACTTGCCAAGCTGCACGTAGACTATGAACACCATCTGCTTTGCATGCAGTCCTAGGTTCAATCTCAGATGTCTCCAGATGAGGCTAGGATAGAACCATTTTTGAAACAGTGGAGGGCCACTGCCAGTAAGCGGAGATAATTCATGGACCAGTGGTCTGACTAAGCATGAAGCAGATTTCTTCCACTGCTTATGAAGGGTCCCTGACCGCACAAGCCATTTGGCTGCCACCCACCAAGGCTCCTGAGATGGCTGGAGCCATCTTTCTGTTGCCACCAAGTTACCAGGAGGTGCAATTTGAGACTCATGGCAGGGCCAGCGTAATTTATGACAATATGACACATGGCCATGTTCCGTCTCACTTGCATCAGGGTAGACTTTACCAGGCCACATGGTGCATTAATCATTTCAATGCAACTCTTTATTTTTCTATTCTCTCCTCCCTGTTTATTCTACAGAGCATTTTCAACAATGCCAGCTCCTTTCTCACCATTAATAATTCCTCCGCTGCGTCTCTACAAAACTGTTGCTCTGTTTCATGCGCCTGTCACTCTTTTATTTAGATTGCCATTCCTTGCAAAGTGCTACATAAATTCACGGCACTTTGTGATTTATGATCATATGTATAGGATATATTTCAATATGGCCTCCAATTTTATGTTTTTATAGTAATAAATACAGGACTGCTTAGGACTTAGGACTGCTCTCAGATGTTTTATTTTTTAATGTTTTTTCTTGATTTTTTTAACACTGAAAAATAGACACACACACCCTCTTTACAGTTTGGAGAGCCAGAGCCCCAAAGCATTGTTTTATCACATTTATTGGGCAATACAGCACTTTGCTTGAAGATGGGCATCTAAATTTCCATAGTGGCAAAAACAACGGCTCTTGCAAACATGCTTACAAATTAACCAACGAGACATAGATGTTGTTTTGATACAGAGTAGAGCAAGTACAAATGTTCCCCTCTTAGGAAAATATTTAGGCACAGCTGTTGCTCTCAACTGTCCCATATGGTTGTGTTTTCAAGCATGGCTTGAACTTGAAGCAGTTTCCATTTATAAAAATTCTTTAGCGAAATCATCTTTCCAATAATAATAATATTCACATGTGTGCCTTTGCTTCTAATGTGTTTTTTTCCCTAATTAATTAATCTCCTAAAACATAGCTCCCTTGCCCTCTTGCTTTGCTGCATTTGCATTTTCAGTCCTCCATAAGTCTTTAACAGCATTAACGGTGCGGAAAGCTTAGGTTACCTTGTTTTCGTTTCAGGGAAGTTAGACTTATGCTGTTATGACAAAGGGTACAAAATGTCGCTTACCAGATGTAATGTGTCCTCATTACCCATCCAGTCTGATCGCCAAATTCTGAACATGCTCATCGAAAGAGTTTCATGCACTGTCGTCTTTGCTGCTTGGTTCTCACTCAAGGTTTGAAATGGCTAGAAAGCGTTATCATTTGCATGGCTGAAAAGGAATGAAATGTCTATTAAACATGAGAGATGGACTTCAGGTATGTCTAAAAGGTAACAGTAAAAGTAAAGGACCCCTGGATAGTTAAGTCCAATCAAAGGATACTATGGGGTTGCGGTGCTAACATCTTGCTTTCAGGCCGAGGGACCCAGCGTTTGTCCACAGACAGCTTTCCGGGTCACGGGGCCAGCATGACTAATCTGCTTCTGGTGCAATGGAACACTGTGACAGAAAACAGAGTGCATGGAAACACTGTTTACTTTCCCGCCACAGTGGTACCTATTTATCTACTTGCACTGGCATGCTTTTGAACTGCTAGGTTGGCAGAAGCTGGGACGGAGCAACTGGAGCTCACCCCGTCGCGGGGATTCAAACTGCCTACCTTGCAATCGGCAAGCCCAAGAAGCTCAGTGGTTTAGACCACATGGTTATAGCAGGGGTTGGGAACTGCAGGAGCTATAACTCGCTTTAGCTCCAACCATAGGCCAAGCAGGCTACATCTGTGGCAACATCTGGTGTAGCACCAATTTCCAATCCCTGCTGTAACCATTTGTATCGTATATATACCTGAACTCTCCCCATTCCTGGGTTACAAGCATAGATGATATTGTATTGCTTAAGGTGGAGGGCCACCCCAAGACATTTTGCTGCTTGAGGTGAAGAACAATATGGCAGCCTTCCCCATTCCATATACAGAAACCAACCAGACTGGCTGTTCATTCTTACTTTGATACTGATGATGGGTCAGTGTCCACCACTGAGGGCAACAGGGTGGTTTCAGAGGCCCAGAGCAAGCCACAAGGCCCACACAGGTTTATTCCCAGGTTTTCACCGTTGTTCTCCACCCTGCCTGCTGCCTAAGGAGACCATCTCACTCTAAATAATAATAATAATAATAATAATAATAATAATAATAATAATAATTTATTATTTATACCCTGCCCATCTGGCTGGGTTTCCCCAGCCACTCTGGGCGGCTTCCAACAAAACACTAAAATACAATAACCTATTAAACATTAAAAGCTTCCCTAAACAGGGCTGCCTTCAGATGTCTTCTAAATGTCTGGTAGTTATATTTCTCTTTGGCATCTGGTGGGAGGGTGTTCCACAGGGCGGGCGCCACTACTGAGAAGGCCCTTGGCACTGGACCTCAGTGTCCGGGCAGATCGATGGAGGTGGAGACACTCCTTCAGGTATACTGGACCATATATAATGGTAGGGCCAATCCTGACAAGAAGGGCACATGTTAACTCTGAAAATGCCTTGACCCTCCTTTCCCCTGCAGTCAGAGGTCCGTGTGCAGTTCTCAGCCATGAAACACAACATACTAAGTACGGTAGTTTCTGAGCACCTAGAAGCATCCCTTCACTGATGTTATGTACTGAGTTGAATAGGATCCAAACTGCAGCAGTCTGATTGGTCCTAGAACAATAGGATCCAAAAGGCAGCAGTCTGATTGGTCCTAGAACAATAGGATTCAGAATGCAGCAGTCTGATTGGTCCTAGAACAATGCAGCAGTATGACTGGTTGGCAGGAACCACCCAATCATGCTCCAGATAGAAGTGAATCCACAACCTGATTGGCTTACAGTAGAATTCCGGAATTAGCCAATCATGTGCAGCCCATTGTGTAAATAATGTATATAAAGCAGATACTTTGAGGGGACTTCCATTCATTCCTCCTCATCACTATGAGCTGAATAAAGAGCATGAAATCACTTTGCGACTCTGAGTATATTTCAACTGACAAACTACTTGGTACAGTCTATGGTCAGTCTGTTCTTTAATTCCTCCTCACTTTCTGCCATCAAGGTTGTGTCATCTGCATATCTGAGGTTGTTGATATTTCTTCCAGCAATCTTAATTCCGGCTTGGGATTCATCCAGCCCAGCCTTTCGCATGATGAATTCTGCATATAAGTTAAATAAACAGGGAGACAAAATACAGCCTTGTCGTACTCCTTTCCCAATTTTGAACCAATCAGTTGTTCCATATCCAGTTCTAACTGTAGCTTCTTGACCCACATAGAGATTTCTCAGGAGACAGATGAGGTGATCAGGCACTCCCATTTCTTTAAGAACTTGCCATAGTTTGCTGTGGTCGACACAATCAAAGGCTTTTGCATAGTCAATGAAGCAGAAGTAGATGTCTTTCTGGAACTCTCTAGCTTTCTCCATAATCCAGCGCATGTTTGCAATTTGGTCTCTGGTTCCTCTGCCTCTTCTAAATCCAGCTTGCACTTCTGGGAGTTCTCGGTCTACATACTGCTTGAGTCTTCCTTGTATAATTTTAAGCATAACTTTGCTAGCGTGTGAAATGAGTGCAATTGTGCGGTAGTTGGAGCATTCTTTGGCACTGCCCTTCTTTGGGATTGGGATGTAGACTGATCTTCTCCAATCCTCTGGCCACTGCTGAGTTTTCCAAACTTGCTGGCATAATGAGTGTAGCACCTTAACAGCATCATCTTTTAAAATTTTAAATAGTTCAGCTGGAATACCATCACTTCCACTGGCCTTGTTATTTGCAGTGCTTTCTAAGGCCCATTTGACTTCACTCTCCAGGATGTCTGGCTCAAGGTCAGCAACCACACTACCTGAGTGTACGAGACATCCATATCTTTCTGGTATAATTCCTCTGTGTATTCTTGCCACCTCTTCTTGATGTCTTCTGCTTCTGTTAGGTCCTTACCACTTTTGTCCTTTATTATGGTAATCTTTGAACGAAATGTTCCTTTCATATCTCCAATTTTCTTGAACAGATCTCTGGTTCTTCCCATTCTGTTGTTTTCCTCTATTTCTTTGCATTGCTCCTTTAAGAAGGCCTTCTTGTCTCTCCTTGCTATTTTTTGGAAATCTGCATTCAATTTCCTGTATCTTTCTCTATCTCCCTCACATTTTGCTTGCCTTCTCTCCCCCACTATTTGTAAGGCCTCATTGGACAACCACTTTGCTTTCTTGCATTTCATTTTCATTGGGATGGTTTTCGTTGCTGCCTCCTGTATAATGTTGCGAGCCTCCATCCATAGTTCTTCAGGCACTCTGTCCACCAAATCTAAATCCTTAAACCTGTTCCTCACTTCCACTGTGTATTCATAAGGGATTTGATTTAGATTGTATCTTACCGGCCCAGTGGTTTTTCCTACTTTCTTCAGTTTAAGCTTGAATTTTGCTATAAGAAGCTGATGATCTGAGCCACAGTCAGCTCCAGGTCTTGTTTTTGCTGACTGTATAGAGCTTCTCCATCTTTGGCTGCAGAGAATATAATCAATCTGATTTCGATGCTGCCCATCTGGTGATGTCCACGTGTAGAGTCGTCTCTTGTGTTGTTGGAAAAGCGTGTTTGTGATGACCAGCTTGTTCTCTTGACAGAACTCTATTAGCCTTTGCCCTGCTTCGTTTTGCTCTCCAAGGCCAAACTTGCCAGTTGTTCCTTTTATCTCTTGATTCCCTACTTTAGCATTCCAATCCCCTATAATGAGAAGAACATCCTTCTTTGGTGTCACTTCAATAAGGTGTTGTAAGTCTTCATAGAATTGGTCAATTTCAGTTTCTTCGGCACCAGTAGTTGGTGCATAAACTTGGATTACTGTTATGTTAAAAGGTCTGCCTTGGATTCGTATCCAGATCATTCTATCATTTTTGAGATTGCATCCCAGTACAGCTTTCGCCACTCTTTTGTTGACTATGAGGGCCACTCCATTTCTTTTGCGGGTTTCTTGCCCACAGTAGTAGATATGATGGTCATCCAAACTGAATTCGCCCATTCCCGTCCATTTTAGTTCACTGATGCCCAGGATGTCAATATTTATTCTTGCCATCTCATTTTTGACCGCATCCAACTTACCCAGGTTCATGGTTCTTACATTCCAGGTTCCTATGCAATATTTTTCTTTTTATTGAGGGTGAAAGAAGAGAGCGCAAAATATGGTCTGAAGCTCAACATCAAAAAAACGAAGATCATGGCCACTGGTCCCATCACCTCCTGGCAAATAGAAGGGGAAGAAATGGAGGCAGTGAGAGATTTTACTTTCTTGGGCTCCATGATCACTGCAGATGGTGACAGCAGCCATGAAATTAAGAGACGCCTGCTTCTTGGGAGGAAAGCAATGACAAACCTAGACAGCATCTTAAAAAGTAGAGACATAACCTTGCCAACAAAGGTCCGTATAGTAAAAGCTATGGTTTTCCCAGTAGTGATGTATGGAAGTGAGAGCTGGACCATAAAGAAGGCTGATCACCGAAGAATTGATGCTTTTGAATTCTGGTGCTGGAGGAGACTCTTGAGAGTCCCATGGACTGCAAGAAGATCAAACCTATCCATTCTTAAGGAAATCAGCCCTGAGTGCTCACTGGAAGGACAGATCCTGAAGCTGAGGCTCCAATACTTTGGCCACCTCATGAGAAGAGAAGACTCCCTGGAAAAGACCCTGATGTTGGGAAAGATGGAGGGCACAAGGAGAAGGGGACGACAGAGGATGAGATGGTTGGATAGCGTCTTCGAAGCTACAAACATGAGTCTGACCAAACTGCGGGAGGCAGTGGAAGACAGAAGTGCCTGGCGTGCTCTGGTCCATGGGGTCACGAAGAGTCGGACACGACTAAACGACTAAACAACAACAACAACAAAATGGTCAGTCTGTATTCCATGTCCATTCAGCATGCTCAGTCCTCATTGGGCTGTTTTTTAATCCCCCACTCAGGTTCTTTTTTTGTATTTTTGGAAACTTTGAGGTTCCCCCATCACTGCTGATACCTTAGGGTGTCCAGGTGCAAAAAGCAGGACTTCCTGCACCTTTAAGAATTCTGCAGAAGATAAAAATTAAAACAGGAGCCTCGCCTGGCTTTTGCATCTGGCTGCTACCCTATGATACCTCCCTCTTGTGCACAGATGGCTTATTCAGTACTTCTAGCAAAATCAGATGGCTGTAAAGTTGTGGACTGTGCCACTTCAAGCCACAGGGGGTGAGTCGTTGTTTTTGAATACCTTTAGCTGCCTGCAGCTAGCATTCATTCTGCCCTGTTTCTCCTCTGGCCTGCTATGGAGGTTTTATGTTTGCTTTCAAGCTCAGGCAAAAGCTTGAAGTGCTCATGCTGAGAAAAAGAATGAAAAACAGTCAGAAAAGTGTACCCAGGAGCCATATTGGTGCTCACTCATTTTCCTAGATGTATTACCTAGATGCATTACCACAGCAAGCTGTGTTTTTGTGGCACCTAGTTGGAATTACAATCATGCAAAGTCAACACTAAACTCGCCCATATGGCACTGAAATGATACTAGGTCAGCTCTATAGTGTGTTGCTAAAAGACCAGTCAGGGACACGGGTGGCGCTGTGGGTTAAACCACAGAGCCTAGGACTTGCCAATCAGAAGGTCGGCGGTTCGAATCCCCGTGACAGGGTGAGCTCCCGTTGTTCGGTCCCTGCTCCTGCCACCTAGCAGTTCAAAAGCACATCAAAGTGCAAGTAGATACCACTCCGGCGGGAAGGTAAATGGCGTTTCCGTGCGCTGCTCTGGTTCTCCAGAAGCGGCTTAGTCATGCTGGCCACATGACCCGGAAACTGTACGCCGGCTCCCTACGTCGGCCAGTAAAGCGAGATGAGCGCCGCAACCCCAGAGTTGGCCACGACTGGACCTAATGGTCAGGGGTCCCTTTACCTTTAAAAGACCACAGAATTACAGGAAACCGCTCTCACCGTTGTAGCTTGTTTTGGCAAAAGTGTGGATAAACTGCTATCAGTTAAACCCATTTGCGTGACTTGCTCTGCTTATATGTGCTGCTGAAACTCCCAAATATATTTCAGCAGCTGGTAAAACTGGGAGGAGGCATTTGCTCGTGGAATGACAGTTTACAATCCACAGTGTTTATAAATTAACAGGGATAAAAAGATGCACAGCTTGCCTTGAAGCAATGCTGGTAAAAAGAAAACAATTTGTTCTGGATGCAGCAAGTCAGCTCTGTTCGATGGTAGCCCAGGATTCCACTCAGCACCTGGATGCAATTCATTTTGAAATGGGGAAAAGAGTGTGATTTTCAGGAGGGCGGGGGAAAGTGAAAATGAACATTTTTACTAATCAAGTGACATATTTTGCTACAGAGGGTGTGGGCCGTAGGAAAGGTGGAATGGAAGGGAGCTGGAGCTGGAAAAAGCCAGAGGGAGGGAATGGAGAAGGAAGCAGAAAATGGGGTCCCGTCTTCATTCTCCCTTTAAAGCAGTGTTGTCCCACTTCAAACAGCCATGGCTTCTACTGAAGAGTCCTGGGAAGAGCAAATAGGGAACAAAATGTCCATGTGTCAATGACAAGGAGCAGAAGAAGTAAGGAAAACTGAAATCCTCGTATTGATTTTGAAATTAAAACCAACTCTGTCTTTGGCAGTCAGGCTTTTAAGTGAAGATCAGCAAAAGCAAGAGGATCTGTTCCCCTTCTGGATTTAAACCAGAAAGCGTCTTTCTCCGATGCCATATCAAATATCTCAAGGTGCCAGCTGTCTGCTTGCTTTCTGTTTCTTGCTCTGGGGTTCGCACAGGGACAGAGGAAACAGCTCTGCTGTTCTGCCTGCTTTCTTGTGTTTGCTCCGTTGTGAGGCCCCAGCTTTTGTAGCTGATTGGAGGTCAAAAGACACACACACACACACACACACACACACACACAGTGTGTTAATCCTTTCAGAGAGTACCAATTTGTCATTTTACTAAATCCTGTCATTTTTCATAGAATCACAAAACCTGTGACTCAAAAGTCCTCAAATCTCTATACTTCACACTTAAAGCATTCTGCACACACAACCATGTGCCCGAGTTGAAGCAAACAAGGCATATTATGCCCTTGGCCTTAATTTCTAGGATCAGGTGCTTGGGGTCTGTAGGTTACACCCCCTTGTGATCGCCTTTCTCCTTATTCTAGAGCAGGCATAGGCAAACTCGGCCCTCCAGATATTTTGGGACTACAACTCCCATCATCCCTAGCTAACAGGACCAGTGGTCAGGGATGATGGGAATTGTAGTCCCAAAACATCTGGAGGGCCAAGTTTGCCTATGCCTGTTCTAGAGGAATGGGTTCTGTTTTGTGGCTAGTCAACAATCTGCAGCCCTAGTGCCCTTCTTGGCCTAATTTCAAAAACTCTCTACAAGTTCATACCTCTGGCAAGAGAAATTTAGCCATGCCACCGCTGCCCCACAGGAGAGAGAGAAAGGAAGAACGAGGTGCCCTGTCTTATTTTGGCCACAGTGGCCATGTCTCCTACTTTATACAGTAGAGGACAATTGTTTCTATTCTGCAGAGCTGTCAGAGGACATTTGAAAGTGTTCTCTGAGTGCTAACCAGTCCAAGTCTTGTTTAATAATAATAATAATAATAATAATAATAATTTATTATTTATACCCCGCCCATCTGGCTGGGCCTCCCCAGCCACTCTGGGCGGCTTCCATAAAAACCAAAAATACAATAAAATATCACACGTTAAAAACTTCCCTGAACAGGGCTGCCTTAAGATGTCTTCTGAATGTCACGTAGTTGTTTATCGCTTTGACATCTGCTGGAAGGGCGTTCCACAGGGCGGGTGCCACTACCGAGAAGGCCCTCTGCCTGGTTCCCTGTAGCTTTGCTTCTCGCAATGAGGGAACCGCCAGAAGGCCCTCGGCGCTGGACCTCAGCGTCCGGGCAGAATGATGGGGGTGGAGACGCTCCTTCAGGTATACTGGACCGAGGCCGTTTAGGGCTTTAAAGGTCAGCACCAACACTTTGAATTGTGCTCGGAAACGTACTGGGAGCCAATGTAGGTCTTTCAAGACCGGTGTTATATGGTCTCGGCGGCCGCCCCCAGTCACCAGTCTAGCTGCCGCATTCTGGATTAGTTGTAGTTTCCGAGTCACCTTCAAAGGTAGCCCCACGTAGAGTGCATTGCAGTAGTCCAAGCGGGAGATAACCAGAGCATGCACCACTCTGGCGAGACAGTCCGCAGGCAGATAGGGTCTCAGCCTACGTACCAGATGGAGCTGGTAAACAGCTGCCCTGGACACAGATTTGACCTGTGCCTCCATGGACAGCTGTGAGTCCAAAATGACTCCCAGGCTGCGCACCTGGTCCTTCAGGGGCACAGTTACCCCATTCAGGACCAGGGAATCCTCCACACCTGCCCGCCTCCTGTCCCCCAAAAACAGTACTTCTGTCTTGTCAGGATTCAACCTCAATCTGTTAGCCGCCATCCATCCTCCAACCGCTTCCAGACACTCACACAGGACCTTCACCGCCCTCACTGGTTCTGATTTAAAAGAGAGGTAGAGCTGGGTATCATCCGCATACTGATGAACACCCAGCCCAAACCTCCTGATGATCTCTCCCAGCGGCTGCATGTAAATGTTGAAAAGCATGGGGGAGAGGACAGAACCCTGAGGCACCCCACAAGTGAGAGCCCAGGGGTCTGAACACTCATCCCCCACCACCACTTTCTGAACACGGCCCAGGAGGAAGGAGCGGAACCACTGTATGACAGTGCCTCCAGCTCCCAGCCCCTGAAGACGGTCCAGAAGGATGTTATGGTCGATGGTATCAAACGCCGCTGAGAGATCCAGCAGAACTAGGAAACAGCTCTCACCTTTGTCCCTAGCCCGCCGGAGATCATCAACCAGTGCGACCAAGGCAGTTTCAGTCCCATGATGAGGCCTGAATCCCGACTGGAAGGGATCCAAATGGTCCGCTTCTTCCAGGCGTGCCTGGAGTTGTTCGGCAACCGCTCGCTCAATCACCTTGCCCAAGAATGGAAGATTTGAGACTGGGCGATAGTTGGCCATCGTGGCCGCATCTAAAGATGGTTTTTTAAGAAGCGGTTTAATAACCGCCTCTTTCAGCGGGTCTGGGAAGGCTCCCTCACGGAGGGAAGCATTCACCACCCCACGAAGCCCATCGCCCAGTCCTTCCCGGCTAGCTTTTATAAGCCAGGATGGGCAAGGATCCAAGAGACAGGTGGTTGGTTTCACTCGTCCAAGCAGCCTGTCCACATCCTCGGAGGTAACAGATTGGAATTGCTCCCACTCAACTTGACTAGACAGAACTCTAGCACTCTCCCGCCCCGGCCCTGCTCCCACGGTGGAGTCTACTTCTTCCCGAATCTGAGCGATTTTATCTGCAAAAAACTTTGCAAAATCATTGCAGGAGAACATGTGGCCCGTACTGGGCCCCGATGTTGCAGGTGGTTCCGCTAAATTGTGAACCACCTGAAAAAGTCTCCTGCTGCTGTTTTCTGCAGATGCAATAGAGGCGGCGAAGAAATTCTTCTTCGCCGTCGCTATCGCCACTTGGTAGGCTCGACGTTGAGCTCTAACCTGTGTCCGGTCAGATTCGGAATGAGTTATCCGCCACCGGCGCTCTAGCCGTCTCAACGATTGTTTCATTGCCCTCAGATCCGTGGAAAACCACGGGGCTGTCCGGGCTCCATGCAATCGGAGAGGGCGCTTCGGAGCCAAACAGTCAATAGCCCTGGTTAGCTCCACATTCCAGCGGGTCACCAGGGAATCAGCTGAAAGGCCATCAACATGGGATAAAGCATCCCCTACCACTCTCTGGAAACCATTTGGATCCATTAAGTGGCGGGGGCGGACCATCCGAATTGGTCCCACCTCCCTGCAGAGGGGATGGGTCGCAGAGAAGTCCAGTTGCACCAGGAAGTGATCTGACCATGGCACTTCTTTCGTTTCGCTTTTACTTAGTGTCAGATCACCAACATCCATAGAGGTAAACACCAGGTCCAAGGCATGTCCGCGGCTATGGGTTGGGCCAGACTTATTCAGGGACAGCCCCATGGAGGCCATGCTTTCCACGAAGTCCCGAGCGGCCCCTTGTAAGGTCGTGTCGGCATGGATGTTAAAATCCCCTAGGACGACCAAACTAGGTGTCTCCAGGAGAACATCCGCCACGACCTGAAGCAGCTCAGGCAGGGAATCCTTGGTGCAGCGGGGAGGTCGGTACACCAAAAGGAATCCTGTACTGCCCCTATTGCCCAACTTCCAGAACATGCACTCGGAAAACTGGGTCTTCCCAATAGGACGCCTGGTGCAAACTAATGACTTCCTAAAAATCACTGCAACCCCCCCTCCCCGCCCACATGACCTGGGTTGCTGTGCGTAAGAGAAACCTGGTGGACAAGCAGCGGCAAGGACAGGCCCATCTGCTTCATCCAACCAAGTCTCTGTTACACATGCCAGGTCAAGTCCTCCATCCATGATCAAGTCATGGATGGCAGTGGTCTTATGAATCATTGACCTGGCATTGCACAGCAGCACCTTCAGGTCATGTGGGTATCCCTTGCTGATTCTAGTATCCATCCGGTCAAGACCAGACCCGGAGGCAGGAATAGTCCTCAGACAACGACTAAACCTGCCCCCTCTGTAATGACATGGTCTAGTCTTAGCGTAACTCCTCCTCCTACCCGTGATCACTGAGATCGGTTGTCCCAGTGCATCCCCCCCTGTGGAACATGCCCCAGCCATTTTGTGGGCTGGGGCCCACTCCTCCGGCAGCCCTGACCCCTCCCCCTAACAACAAAATAACACCTTAAACAAACAAAGAAACCCAATAAAACAATACAAACAAAAAAGTAAAAATTACAAAAACATCAAAATAAAAAATAATTCCCCAAGCCCAACCAAACATCCATCCCACCCCCACCCCCCACATACAAAAAATCCAAAAGAATTTTTGTTAAAAACATTTAAAAAACACTCTGTGCCCCTCGGGCAGTAACAGCTGTCCTAGTGAGGCCTCTCAGGCCCCGCCCTGGGCCAGATGGTAAGTGGCAAGAGCAGGGCCCCCAGGCACTCACTCAGGGGAGTCCTCCTGGGCAGCAGGCAGCAAGCAGTCCTTGTGAGGCTTCAGGCCCCGCCCCAGGCCAGATGGTAAGTGGCAAGAGCAGGGCCCTCAGGCACTCACTCAGGGGAGTCCTCCTGGGCAGCAAGCAGCAAGCAGTCCTTGTGAGGCTTCAGGCCCCGCCCCAGGCCAGATGGTAAGTGGCAAGAGCAGGGCCCTCAGGCACTCACTCAGGGGAGTCCTCCTGGGCAGCAAGTAGCAAGCAGCAAGCAGTCCTTATGAGGCTTCAGGCCCCGCCCCAGGCCAGATGGTAAGTGGCAAGAGCAGGGCCCTCAGGCACTCACTCAGGGGAGTCCTCCTGGGCAGCCAGGATAAGGCTCCCTTTAAAAAAGGAAACCAGGAGCCTTGAAGTTGTCTGTCAACAAATATCAGCACAGGGCCAGCAGGCCAAGCCGGCACTCAAGTCACCTGGTGTCTTCCTCGCTCTGGTGATATGTATTTCTATTTAAATCTCAGTCATTATTTCTAAATTTGCATGAATACGTGTACCTTTCCGTATGCAAATATTGTGCAGACTGATGTTCTCTTTCAGATTCTTTCATAGAATCATAGAATCATAGAGTTGGAAGAGACCACAAGGGCCATCGAGTCCAACCCCCTGCCAAGCAGGAAACACCATCAGAGCACTCCTGACATATGGTTGTCAAGCCTCTGCTTAAAGACCTCCAAAGAAGGAGACTCCACCACACTCCTTGGCAGCAAATTCCACTGTCGAACAGCTCTTACTGTCAGGAAGTTCTTCCTAATGTTTAGGTGGAATCTTCTTTCTTGTAGTTTGGAACCATTGCTCCGTGTCCGCTTCTCTGGAGCAGCAGAAAACAACCTTTCTCCCTCCTCTATGTGACATCCTTTTATATATTTGAACATGGCTATCATATCACCCCTTAACCTCCTCTTCTCCAGGCTAAACATGCCCAGCTCCCTTAGCCGTTCCTCATAAGGCATCGTTTCCAGGCCTTTGACCATTTTGGTTGCCCTCCTCTGGACACGTTCCAGTTTGCCAGTGTCCTTCTTGAACTGTGGTGCCCAGAACTGGACACAGTACTCCAGGTGAATCCAATGCAAATCTTTTTTTTTTTTTTGAATAATTTTTTTATTGATTTTCCAAGAAAATTATACAATTGTATCCAATTTTTTTAACAAATTAAATCTTTTGGACTTCCTTCAACTGCTCTGGTAATCATCCACAGTTATTCTTCAGTACGCATTCCCTTCATTATATTGCCATTTGTCTTCCCTTCCTCTTCTATTTCTTTTTGACAATACATCTTAACTATTACAGTGCTTCTTGAAACCCCACTAGCGTTGTTTGCACATCACACACATCCAATGCAAATCTTAATTTGGCTGGGGAAACCCAGCCAGATGGGTGGGGTATAAATAATAAAATTATTGTTGCTGTTGCTGTTGTATAAAATTATTGTTGCTGTTGCTGTTGTTGTTTTCTTTTTCTCAAATTTTTTAATTGATTTTCACAATTATCACAGAAAGGGGAAAAAAACCATTACAAAACATACAATAAAAAAAAACACACAAAAGAGAATTATTACTTCACATCCATAATTTCATTACATTGATAACTGACTTCCTCGAATCCCCTCTATCTGAATTTCATTATATCACCTGTATAACAGTTCTTCAACTTCATATTTCTAATAATATTCATCCTTTTCATTAACTAACCACTTCTCCTTTATTATTATTCTAATCCTTAATATTTACTACCACATATCCTTATTCTACCCCTAGGCCTATTGGTTACTTCCAAGAATTTTCTATTTATCTTATATTACAATATTTAGTTAAATATTCTTTGAATTTCTTACTGCTGATGTTATTTTCTAGCAGTGTCTAACTAGCCATCCTACTTTCCGCTCTGGCCCTGGCCACTCCCGGCTTCAGCCCCCATGAAGCTCTCCACAGATTGCCCCCAAAGGAATGCAGCATTTGACAGGAAGAAAGCTTGCCCAGCCCCAATGTAAGTTCCCCTTCTTTATTTCTCTCACCCTGTTTTCTTTGACAAGAAATTTCGGGATGCTTGTGCAATTGCCGCTACATGCAGTCCACACAGGTGAGAGGATTCTTGCCTGTACGGTTCACCTCGCCCTTCCAGGCATGCTTACAAACCACGCAAATGGAGGACCTCCCAAGGAGCTTCTTGTGAGGTTTGTGCAGAAGCCAGGAAGCTTAACTGCTTGGGCAGGTCCTTACAGGTAGCCCAGATAGCATGGGAATAACAATGAGGGTGCAAGCAACCACACTGCAAAGGCTTTTATAGACATGCTAGGAATCTGAACCATGCGGGCAGATGCCTTTCCATTAGGGATGAAGGAGAAATTTGTTTCAGGTCACCTTTGAAGGTGACTTTACATAAAATGCCAACTTCCCAAAACAATAAGGTAAAGGTAAAGGGACCCCTGACCATTAGGTCCAGTTGTGACCAACTCTGGGGTTGCAGCGCTCATCTCGCTTTATTGGGTGAGGGAGCCAGCGTACAGCTTCCGGGTCATGTGGCCAGCATGACTAAGCCGCTTCTGGCGAACCAGAGCAGCGCACGGAAACGCCGTTTACCTTCCCGCCGGAGCGGTACCTACCGTATTTTTCGCTCTATACGACGCACCAGACAACAAGGCGCACTTAGTTTTTGGAGGAGGAAAACAAGAAAAAAAAATATTCTGAATCTCAGAAGCCAGAACAGCAAGAGGGGTCGCTGCGCAGTGAATGCAGCAATCCCTCTTGCTGTTCTGGCTTCTGTGATAGCTGCGCAGCCTGCATTCACTCCATACGCACACACATTTCCCCTTACTTTTTAGGAGGGAAAAAGTGAGTCTTACAGAGCAAAAAATACGGTATTTATCTACTTGCACTTTGACGTGTTTTCGAACTGCTAGGTTGGCAGGAGCTGGGACCGAGCAATGAGAGCTCACCCTGTCGTGGGGATTTAAACCGCTGACCTTCTGATCGGCAAATCCTAGGCTCTGTGGTTTAACCCACAGCGCCACCCGCGTCCCTTCCCAAAACAATACATGAACATAAAGGCAGTCATCCTTTGCAACTTGCTCTATTTCAAAAAAACCAGAGTCAATGAGTATGAGTTTATTGACAAGCAACATACCCAAGGACAAAAGGAATATATTTTTGTATATAACCGCAGCCACAAGAATATTTATGGCAAAATACTGGAAAACAGAAAAAGTGCCACAAATGACAGAATGGCAAGTGAAGATTTGTGAGTTTGCCAAGATGGCAAAAATGACTGCAGCAATCAAATCAAAAATTCTACACAGAATGGGAATGCATAGGGGAATACAGGAAGAAATATGGTGTTAAAGCAGAACTCTTAATAGGCAATTGTTAAGAGTGTAAGGACAAAAGAAGTAATTATAATTTAACAGTTTTCATGTTACTCTATTTTATCAAAGCAACTAGAAAAAAAATATGATGATGGGAAGATCTCACACAGGTGAAGGGAAGCAGCGGAGAGGAGGGGAGGTTTAGGTTGAATTTGGGAAATAAAATAATATATGGGACAGCAAAGGATATAATAGATTCTTATAGAATAGTAGTATATTGTAACCAGAATAGGTTTAAAAAGGGAAGTAAATGTACTTTTAGTATTTTCATTATTTTAATAGTTATTATTATTTCTTATCGGTAGAAGACAATGTTAATTTAGGCTTCTTTGTTTTGCTGTCTGTATAATTTTTTTTAAGCCAAGGGAAAAAAAGAAACTTGCACTTCTTTGAATTTTGCAATTCCATTCTCCAGCCAAGTAAGCCCAGCACAATAATGCATGCATTCGGGTAAAGCATACATAAAATGCATGGATTAATGAAAATTGCATATAGAAATGCATTATAGTAGGAGAAATTGTTTTGCAAAAATATTTTTGGCAACATTACTTACAAAATGTGTACATTAGTAGAAATTCACACTAAAATGCTGGTGAATTTTCATGAGGACTTTTTTTAAAAAAAAAAAAACTGCATGAAATGAAATGAAAATGTAGAGAACAGGAAAAATGATGAAATGAGAGAAGCTGAAATTGATGGATTTTCCCATCTTTGCTTCACATATATCAAGACACGAACACAAAGGCAACCACTCCCGAAAAATGAGAATTATGTCTCTGTACAAATTAAGGTTCCAAAGAGTCGACAGAGAAGTGAGTTCCTGATGGTTCAGGATAGTCAATAAATACAAAACTGAAAAATATTTGTGGGGACCAAATGTGAAGGAAGGTCAATCATGGATAAGACCCCACTTTGTCCTGCATTTAGTCATATTGCTTTACATTATTGGCACCAATACAGCCGTACCTTGGTTTTTGAACAGCTTAGTTCTCAAATGTTTCGGCTCCCGAGTGCCGCAAACTTGGAAGTGACTGTTCTGGTTTGTGAACTATTGTTGAAAGCCGGATGTCTGATGGGGCTTCCGTGGCTTCCGATTGGCTGCAGGAGAAGCCGCGCTTTTGTTTCCGAACATTTTGGAAGTCGAACGGAGTTCTGGAACGGATTCTGTTTGACTTCCAAGGTACGACTGTAGTGGCTTTGCTCTGTAGAAAAAACAGTAGCCTGTTTTTGGTGGGGGCCAGAATTGACCACCACAATGGTGTGAGTAAAGGTAAAGGGACCCCTGATCATTAGGTCCAGTCGTGGCTGACTCTGGGGTCGTGGCGCTCATCTCGCTTTACTGGCCGATGGAGCTGGCGTACAGTTTCCGGGTCATGTGGCCAGCATGACTAAGCCACTTCTGGCAAACCAGAGCAGCGCACGGAAATGCTGTTTACCTTCCCACCGGAGTGGTACCTATTTATCTACTTGCACTTTGACGTGCTTTTGAACTGCTAGGTTGGCAGGAGCAGGGACCGAGCAACGGGAGCTCACCCCGTTGTGGGGATTCGAACCGCCAACCCTCTGATCGGCAAGTCCTAGGCTCTGTGGTTTAACCCACAGCACCACCCATGTCCCTTTGGTGTGAGTAGAAAGGGTTAAAACCATTTCTGCCCCTTTTGTGGCCCAGACCCACCTCTCTGCCCTCTTCCCCAGCACTCATTTTCTTTAAAGAAAAAGAAAGAAAACAAGAAACAAGTGCAAACTTGCCCGTGAACATAATGTGCAGTTGAGCCCGTAGCATGGAATAAGGCAGGTGGACTCTTCATGCCTACGGGTCAGGATTCCCCTTTTGGAAATTATCATTATTCATCCTGCTACAGCTGCAAATAGTAATATTGTCTTTCTCCAGGCGTCTTTCTTGGACCACATAGCCAAAATATGTATCATTATTTCAGTATCACTTTTCTGGTTTGAAGTATCAATCACTTTTCATGTTACAGCCAAAGGGTTTCGGGGGGGGGCGTCTGTGGCGGGGGGAGAAGGCAAATTCAATCATCTTCAAAGCGCATACATTACTGAAAAAACCAACATGTATGCATTTATAATAAAGCAATTTTTCTAGTCCCCAAATTGTGACCTAAGCAACACCCCTGTGCAAAAAGCTGTCCTGCATTGTCAGAAAAGAAGAATATGTAAAACATTTTATTTTTATTACATGCTTCAGTAACGTGCCAGAACCAAAATAGCCGGCCCATATTTAACATCTTTACTGATTAGAAATGATTCCCCTTATTAAAATTGACCCCCACCAATTAATCAACTGAAACTTTAGTTGATTATTCTACCCAGAAAAGCTTGCAGTTCTAATAATCTTTATTTCGTCATATATATATATATATATAGACATATATATATAGACTAATGGTTTATTATTTAATTTCTACTTGAACAGATCTGAAACTCTGATATCTACCAGTGATTTGACAAGAAGCTGAAAACAAAAAGTTGCTTTGAAATCTAGTGCAAAAGTCATTTTCATACTAATCGCAATCTGTATGGTCAATGGAATTTTGCTTTGACTGTGAAGCAAAGCACAATTATGGGTTTTTTTTAAGGCTCATCTTTGCATCCAGCAAATGTTGTGCCTTACATCTCTCCCCCCCCCCCCCCCGCTACAATGACTTCATGTGCTAACAATTTGACTTAATGAGTAACTGCAGTAAATGTGCAGTGCGGAAATATTGTTACAAGTCTGCAAGAGCATTCCCAGGCTTTGTAAAGCATTGTGTTGAAAGGTATGCAAAATGTATAATTACTCTGAGGCCTTGAATGAAATCCCATTCTCAACTCAATCTTTTTTCTTTCCTTTTTTTGAAAAAGCAAAACAAAAACCTTTGTCTGGACAATATACATGGGGCGCTTCAAACATGGTGCGTTGAAATCACTTCCATGTAGGAAGAACTAGGGGCAGGGGAGAGGAACTCTAAAGATCACACATGCATTTATTTTACTACATGCACATTTATACAGTGGCCCAATGCATACAAACTGTTCCCAATCTCCTAACCGTGATTAGGACATCGGGAGCATGTCATGGGCTTGCACACTTGCTTTCTGGTTGCACCTGAATTCTCCTTCTTTCCTTGTTTTGTATTAACCACAGTACAGTGTCACATCTGCACTGACCAGCATTTCCCTGGGGTTTGAAATGTGTTTGCAAACCCTAGTTATGAGGGAACATTAAAAGGTAAAGGACACCTGACAGTTAAGTCCAGTCGCGAACGACTCCGGGGTTGTGGCGCTTATCTCGCTTTACAGGCCGAGGAAGCTGGCGTTTGTCCACAGACAGTTTTTCCGGGTCATGTGGGCAGCATGACTAAGCCGCAAGGGCGCAATGGGACACCGAAACCAAAGCAGCGCCGTTTACCTTCCCGCCAGAGCAGTACCTATTTATCTACTTGCACTTTTTGGGGTGCTTTTGAACTGCTAGGTTGGCAGGAGCTGGGACCGAGCAACGGGAGCTCAGCCCGTTGTGGGGATTCGAATCGCTGACCTTCTGATTGGCAAGCCCAAGAGGCTCAGTGGTTTAGACCACAGCGCCACCCACGTCCCTATTATGAGGGAACATTAACCATAGCTAACTCTGGTTCAGACGTACTCTTGCACCATGGTTAAAATAAACCACGTATATGGGAGATGAGAAAGAAGGGAAAGAGTGTACAAGCCTTGGTTAGGAAATAAGAAATGCTACATTTGTACTGGATCAGTGAAACGTATGGCAGTCTCTACACTGCCTGCTATATACAGAAGTACTTGCTGAGTAGGACATATGCCTTATTTTTTAATGTGTAGTACTTCTAAGTTCACTGGAAGGTCAGATCGTGAAGCTAAGGCTCCAATACTTTGGCCACATCATGAGAAGAGAAGACTCCCTGGAAAAGACCCTGATGTTGGGAAAGATGGAGGGCACAGGGAGAAGGGGACGACAGAGGACGATATGGTTGGGCAGTGTTCTCGAAGCTACCAGCATGAGTTTGACCAAACTGCGGGAGGCAGTGGAAGACAGAAGTGCCTGACGTGCTCTGGTCCATGGGGTCACGAAGAGTCGGACACGACTAAACGACTAAACATCAAAGTACTTCTAAATCATCTAAATCTATACTAAGCGCTGGTACAAGTCGAAAAGTCAGTCTCTGCCTGCAGGCTCACTTTTGTAATACACATGGCATGAAAGGAAAAAGGAATGGGGAGGGTAGAGGAAAGCAAGCTTTGGAGCAGCTTCAGCTTCAGTGACCAATAGACGTGGCCAGGTTGGTCTTCCTTCTTCCATGGAACCATGGAACCCCTAGTGACCCTTGGTTTGAAACAGCCCCAGGAATTTCTACTTCTATGTAGAATTATCAGCAACTTTGTCTCTTGATTTGTTCTTTCCGGGGATGCAATCAAATTGTTGCAGGGCGATGGGTTTTCCTCATTGTTTATTTTATTGTGAAGGCTGCCAGTTTCCTTTCCTAATGAATCCTTTACAAGATTTCATGTACGCAGGCTGGTAATTGTATTTGGAAATTCAATTTGCTTGGATGCAACAAACAAGTTGAACTTAGATTGAAACGTAAGGAGATTTCCTTCCCTAAATATTTACTGCAATTAGACAGTCTGTTGAATCTGCCCTTCCCGTCCGCTTTGGTGCCATGCTGCTGGCAATTTGTTTCTCATTACTCAACACAGTGGAAAATTATTACGGTGAGATAAATGTGGAATCCACAAGTCAGTGATGTATCTGTCATCAATTAGAGTTGCTTCCCTCAAAATCTAAGCTTTTATGATTTAAAGGGATAAAGAATGGATTGTGCTAGTTTGTACTCCTGGGGAGGGGAATGCAGAGCTGGTCCTTGTTTATTGGTATTGCGGGCTGAAAGGAAAAAGAGTTTTCATACTGGGCTGCGGCTGCACAGTCCAAAGTTGTGGGACTGATATGGCAGGATTCTGGAAAAATGGTTGAGGCAACCAAACCAGACCTGGAATAGCTCAGGATCCTGTGGTACAAACGCTGATTCACAACAGGACAGCAATTGCAGTTCTCTAGTGCCAGTTGTGTGTTGTTGCTGTGTCTCGATGCATGCTTGGTGGACAACAAAGCAGGTTGCACATAGTTCATGCATAAGTTATACAGCAGTGTACATCTAACTAAAACTAATATTGGGATTTGTACTCAGGCATAAATGTAAAGGGACCCCTGACCTCTAGGTCCAGTCGCAGCGGACTCTGAGGTTGCGGCGCTCATCTCGCTTTAGTGGCTGAGGGAGCCAGCATACATTTTCCAGGTCATGTGGCCAGCATGACTAAGCCGCTTCTAGTGAACCAGAGCAGCACACAGAAACACCATTTACCTTCCCACCAGAGCAGTACCTATCTATCTACTTGCACTTTGACGTGCTTCCGAACTGCTAGGTTGGCAGGAGCAGGGACTGAGCAATGGGAGCTCACCCCATCGTGGGGATTCGAACTGCCGACCTTCTGATCGGCAAAGTCCTAGGCTCTGTGGTTTAACCCACAGCGCCACCCATGTCCCTTGCACTCAGACATAGCTGGCCTTATAAGAGCCAGACTACACACAACAACTTCTCTGTCTCCTTTATAAAGATTAGACACTGAGGGTTCTGATCAGGTAAAGGCAAAGGGACCCCAGACCCTTAGGTCCAGTCATGAAGGAATCTGGGGTTGTGGCGCTCATCTCGCTTTACTGGCCGAGGGAGCCTGCGTACATCTTCCAGGTCATGTAGCCAGCATGAGTAAGCCGCTTCTGGCGAACCAAAGCAGCGCAACGAAACGCCATTACCTTCCCGCCAGAGCGGTACCTATTTATCTACTTGCACTTTTGGGGGTACTTTCAAACTGCTAGGTGGGCAGGAGGTGGGACAGAGCAACGGGAGCTCACCCCATCGCGGGGATTCGAACTGCCAACCTTCTGATCGTCAAGGCCTAGGCTCTATGGTTTAGACCACAGCGCCACCCGCGTCCCCTCTGATCAGGTGGGGTTGCCCTATTTCAAAAAGTAAAATTCCTGACACCCGCAGAGTTCTTGAGCTTTTTTTTAAGGAAGACCTTGTTTTTTGGTAAGTTGAGCTTTTTTGAGGGGGGAACCTAACCCAAAAAGACTGATTTTAAGCTTTTTGACCTGTTTCTGCTGCTTTTTCCATCACTTGGTCATACATTTGGGTTTCCCCTGACATTTGGTTGATTCAGGAAAATTCCCCCATGATGACATTTTTACACACAAAAACCAGGACGTGTCAGGAATTTTCCTGACATATGGCAAGCCTATGATCAGGACCAGGATCATGGTGGGTGGAAAGGGGGAATTTAACCCTTTCTCCCACCCTATGGCCCAACATGAATGTCCCCAAAACTGGCACCCACACCCCTCCAAGCATACTGTGGCCCCAATCCTGACTGGGTCACCCACTGACTGGTATTTACAGTGTGTTGCTTTTTAAAGATACATGTATGGCTATGTGATGCTAAACCACATGTTTTGCTTAGTCCTAGCAGGCCTGGCCAAACTTGGCCCTCCAGATGTTTTGGGACTACAACTCCCATTATCCCTAGCTAACAGGACCAGTGGTCAGGGATGATGGGAATTGTAGTCCCAAAACATCTGGAGGGCCAAGTTTGGCCATGCCTGTAAGGTATAGGACAAAGGCTACCTGAAAGAATATGAACCATAGTTAGGGTGCAAATATTATTACTGAAAGCTCACAGCAGAGGTTGCAAATGATTCCTCAGCCCTATCATCTCCTTCCTTCCTTGGGGGTCAGAGAGTTACTGGAGCCTGGACAGATTAGTGTCAATGGGATTTTAATTTAATTTTTTTTTTACGAACCTTGTAAAAAGGTTCCGGAAATTTTGTGGGGCAGAATTGCATCTGTGGAGCACTTAACCTTCTTTCCCCATGTGCTACTCTTCCAATAGCAATAAGCACCCCACCAATGTATGTAATTAAATAAAGGAAAAACAGTGAATGAAATCTAATCAAATCTCTGTTGTTATGGTCAATGACCAGCACGAAAAAACAGTGATGTAGTTGCCTGCTTTATAAAGTAACACGTATCCAAGTGCATCAGTCAAATGGAAATGTTTCCCCATGCTTCAGAAGTTGTAAAAAATGGGGGTCATTACCGTATTTTTCGCCCTATAGGACGCACTTTTCCCCCTCCAAAAATGAAGGGGAAATGTGTATGCATCCTATGGGGCGAATGCAGGCTTTCGCTGAAGCCTGGAGAGCGAGAGCAAGAGAGAGCGAAGTCGCGCAGCTCTCCCACCGCTTTGCGGAGAGCTGCCTGCACCCAGAAGCCTGGGGGGCGCTGAGCTCAGCGTCCCCCAGGCTTCGGGCTTCGCGCAGCTCTCTGCAAGCCGTGGGAGAGCTGCGCAAAGTCGCGCAGCTCTCCCACGGCTTGCGGATAGCAGCCTGTTCTGGGGGCTGGGGTCAGGGGAAGCTCGGGCTTCCCCCGCCCCAGCCCTGCGCCTGGGGAAAAAATAATTCCCCCCCCAAAAAAACTAGGTGCGTCCTATGGGCCGGTGCGCCCTATGGGACGAAAAATACGGTATTTCATTTATAGTGGGAGCTGAAGACTTCAGCTGGGTCTAGACCACGGGTGTCAAACACAAGGCCCGTGGGCTGAATCCGGCCCGCCAGACCTCGTCATGTGGCCCATGTAGCCGCCGCTGGCCGCCAGCCTTCACCTTTTATTCTCACCTTTTTTTTTTTTTGACACAAGAAAGCCGCCTCTTCAGCGCATGTGCGGCAGCCTACAAGCCAGAGAATGTCTGCCCTCTAGCGGCACCGGCCGTTTGACACAGGAAACCTCCACTTTACATGCATTCAGGAAACTCCACTTGTTTTTATATTGAGCGCAACCGGCCCTTTGAGGGTGACCAAACTGCTGATGCGGCCCCCGATGAATTTGAGTTTGACACCCCTGGTCTAGACACATCAGAGAAGCATTACAGTTAAATGCATTGTAAATTTTGCATGAGAAATCACGTTGGCAAAAATGGAACTCTACAGCGCTCCCTGGTGTCACAGTGTTATAATGCATTTACAACACGTATAAAACACTTTTTCTTTACCAATCTAGCCAAGTCCTTTGAGGAAGTGTTTTTTGTCACCAGTAGTTACATTGTAGGGTGAAACCCAGTTTTAGCGCTGCTCTCTATTTTCACAGAGGTAAGAAACACAGGCCTCATAAAGATCTGATAGCTAAACCTCTGGTTACAGCATACATTGAAATCATGCCGTCTGGGGAAAATGCTGAGAATTTTTCTGTTAAGAAATAGTGCTATAGAGTACAACAATTGGCTCTAGACAGTTAAATTAATCCAGCGGGTAGTGTTAAGGGAATATTTAGCATAACGGCCTTGGCCCAGTAGACCTGAAGGAGCGTCTCCACCCCCATCGTTCAGCCTGGACACTGAGGTCCAGCGCTGAGGGCCTTCTGGTGGTTCCCTCACTGTGATAAGTGAGGTTACAGGGAACCAGGCAGGGGGCCTTCTCGGTTGTGGCGCCCGCCCTGTGGAACGCCCTCTCATCAGATGTCGAGGAAATAAACAACTTTCTGACTTTTAGAAGACATCTGAAAGCAGCCCTGTTTAGGGAAGTTTTTAATGTTTGATGTTTCATCGTGTTTTTAATATCCTGTTAGAAGCTGCCCACAGTGGCTGGGGAGGCCCGGCCAGATAGGTGGGTATAAGTAATATATTATTACTGTATTTTTCGCTCTATAGGACGCACTTTTTCCCCTTCAAATTTTTCCCCTTCAAAAATGAAGGGGAAATGTGTGTGCGTCCTATGGAGCGAAGACGCCATAGCCCCGCGACCCTCTCCCGGCTGGAGAGGTGACACGCGGCTATGGCAGGAGCCTCTATAGCCGTGCGTCACCTCTCCAGCCGGGAGAGCGCATGCGGGGCTAAAGAAGCCATAGCCCCGCGACCCTCTCCCAGCTGGAGAAGTGACGCGTGACTATGGCAGCAGCCTCTCCGCTGCGCCTTTCCACTGCTCCCTGACCTGCTCTTTGGGGCTGGTGGTGGGCTTCCCCCCGCCAGCCCCAAAGAGCAGGTCGAAAGGAACCTGAGAGGGTGCGCACCGACCTCTCTCGCTCTCCAGGCTTCCAAGGTAGCCGCCTGAACGCACCTTAAACGGCACCTTGTTTTAGAGCGGGAAAACAAGAGGGGGGAAATTCTCCCACTCTCTACGCAGTGCCTCCTGCCGCTTCGCTGAAGGGGCGCTGGGCAGAGAGCGGAAGAATTTTTTTCCCTTGTTCTCCCCCCTCTAAAACAAGGTGCGTCCTATTGTCCGGTGCGTCCTATGGTGCGAAAAATACGGTATTATTATTATTATTATTATTTCTCCTACTACTACTGCTACGACTACTACAACTACTACGGAGTTGGCCACTGTAAAAGGAAGGAAGGAAGGACAAAAGAAAGAAAGAAAGAAAGAAAGAAAGAAAGAAAGAAAGAAAGAAAGAAAGAAAGAAATGTCTTGTTCAAGTTATGAAGCCCCAGCAAGTATAATTTGATTTTTTGGTTCACATCCACTGATATTGATTAAAGCAAGGGAACGGCTCTTAGACGATTTGATCGCTTGCCGCTGTTATAATGGGGCATTCCTGTAATGCTTTTCTCTCAACTCTTCCTCTGAGTAAGTTACTATGATTTCTTTCTTCTTCTTTTTTTAAAAAAATAGTTTTTAGGCAGTTGATGCAAAGGTTGTCCCAGCTCTGTCGTGCTGTTTTACAAGGTCATAACTTGACCCCCCCCCCGCCCACATTTGCTGGAATAAAGTCTGAAGGCTTTGCTTTGAGAGTCCCTCTGTTTGGTGGCCGGATTACTGCCTTGTAAAACAGCATGGCAAGACTGTTACAGCTGAAAAAAGAGCAAGCCATCCAGAGATCTTATTGGCCAACACTTTGATTTCATGTGACTTAATGTTTGTATTCTTCAAAGTAGCATATAAAACAGAGTTTGCTACTGTAACACCTAATAACTTACTTACATTTGGGGAGCAATTGGAAACATTTTTTTAAAAAATAAAAAAATCAATTTGCACAATATATTACTTCCCTGCTGATATAATGATTTGTTATTGCGTAAGTACTCTTAGGCTAGATGCTTATTAGGCTAGACCCTATGGCAGCCTTTGCCAATGTCTGTGTTGCCTGTGGCTGATGGGACTTTAGTCCAAACCAACAGGAAGGTGCTAAGTATTAGCTTGGGAGTTGATATCTGATGGCTCTTCTAGTGTCTTGGCTCTATAGCACTGTTGCCTGGCTCCTCTGATACACTGATTTTTCAACTAGTGGTTTGGGTCCAAATTTTTTTCCCCCAAAAAAAATTTATTGGTTTTTACAATATTATCGACAAACAAACACACAAAACGAACAAACATAACAAACATAACTAACATAAATCATAACCTTATTAAAAATAACAGTTATTAACTTTGTAAAGCGACTTCCTCGTTTCCCCTTGGTTGAATTTCATTGCATATCCTTATAACGGTTTTCCAAATCCCAATTTTTTTAAACATTAACATCTTTAAATCTTCTCCTAATAGTATTAAACATATTATTTTATTACTTAACATAAATACAATCCTAAGCCCATTAAATATCTGGAAGCTTTTTCCGACTAGTTTAACTTAACAAATTTAGCTAAATAATCATTAAATTTATTCCACTCTTCCTGATACTCCTCCTCCTTCTGGTCATAGACTCTTCTGGTTAGATTGGCTAGCTCCGAAAAATCCATCATCTTCATCTGCCATTCTTCTACTGTTGGTAGTTCTTGAGTTTTCCACTTTTTAGCTAACAAAATACGAGCCGCAGTTGTGGCATACAAAAATAATTTAACATCTTTCTTGGGATGAAAAAGAAAAAGAATATATGCAGTTACAAAATAAAAGCAGATCTCATTTAGCAGATTGGGTTTGAAGATGGGTTCTGGGACTGAAAAGATTACAGACCACTTTACCATTGGGAGCAAAATGTACCCTCTCTGAGGAGAGACAATTTATATTTTTATATTGAGGAATTTATTTCTCGGGGGGTAAATAGAGAGAGAATGACGTAACCTCATCTATCAGCACCTAGCAAGTTTTTTTCCCATATCCCAGAGCACACTTTTAATTGACGAAAACATTTTGTACTACAAAGACAGCCGGATTCCCAATTGGTAACATTCCCACATGCAGTGCCTCCAGATAGGACTTTTCCACAATGGCTCTGACAGACCCGCCAACGTTGTTGGTTGAAGCTTAAACCCCAAGCGGGCAGCCGTGGGGCTTGTCTGTGTTTTCATTGCATGGCTAATGAGATGGTGCGCGTTGCATTTTCTGTGTCAAAACCCCCAGAATTTCACATTATAACGAGAACTGCCTCTGTCGTCCGAAGAGAAGCCTCCCATAATGAACTTGCACCCAGACTATCTCATGCGGAATGGAACGCAAAAATGACCCGGTTCCTACATAATGCTAAGCCGAATAATGACTTAGGCGAATGGCTTAATAATGGCTTAGCCGAATAATGAACAGGTTTCCAGAAGCAAAGATTGTGGCTGCAGTGCTCTTCTGTTCCTCACCTGGTCTTGCTGTCATCATGCTAAACCATGGTTTTACTTGGTGATACACAAGGCCGTCTTAACCCGGAGGTGCAAGGGGTGCATGGCACCTGGGTGCCCAGTTCTGGAGGGCGCCAGGCTGAGAGTCTGGGGCCAAGTTGGAGAGTCCGGGGAAGAGCCCCCTCTGGAGTAGTGGAGCCCAGCCGCACTGTCATGGCCTGGGATTCGGACTCAGAGGCTGAACCTGAGGAATCCCAGCCTGCACAGGTGTCCCCGCCTCCAGAACCAGCTGAGCCGGGGCCGGGGCCTGAGCCTGAAGGGTCCTCACCTGTGCTGGATCCTCAGGTGCAGGCACCAGCTGAGTCTGCTCTGGCTCCTGAGGTGATGAAGGACCCATTGCCTGCAGGTGCTCCACTCTCAGCCCCGTCAGGGGAAGCTGAGGTTGCCTCTGGGTCCGGTAACCCTCCCGCCTTTCCTGAACTGCAGAGGCTCCGGGCAGAGAGGTGGAGGGAACTAAGTTCCCGCAGGAGGAGTGCTCGCCTCCGGGCCAGGAGAGGCGAGTCACCTGTGGACCGGGGCCGCCCTGTGCCTCGGGGCAGATAAAAGCCAGCCAGCCCCAGTCCCAGGTTGCGGGAGCAATATTGTTGGTAGCCTGTTCCTGCCTGCACCCTGTCCTGCTCTTCTGCCAGAGTTCCTGACCACACCTGGCTCCCTGCCTTGGACCCTGCTTCAGCTTTGGTGGACAGCCTCCATACCACACCCTCGACCTTGAACTGGACTCGGACCTCGCTGCACGGTTAACCCTCGGGACCAGCACACGCACGTTACTCGAACCCATGGCTGCTCAGAGCCTGCGTGGGGAGTGTCTCGTAAGGGGCGTTGCGTGCAACTCGCCAAGGCTCTGGCGTGCCCCTCCGCCTCTCTGAGAAAGCGAGCAGGCAAACACGCAGCGTGGATTGAGCCAGTGCAGCTGCCGGCCCTCCGTGTCGCCTCCGGTGGGGAAAGAAAGGCGCTGTTCGGCTCTCTCCGCTGTGCGGGAAAAAGACCTGCCGCTGGTGGCCACCTTGGCCAAGGGGGAGAGAGCGACAAATTTAAGTGCTCCCCAGGGAGGGAAGAAAGAGGGAGGGGGCACCGGCGCCACGAATCCCGCATGAAGGTGGGTCAGCCTCCCGCCTTCCCTCCCTCCGGTCATGACCCCAATAAGAATCTCTCATGGTGTCTCTGCCGCCGCCACCCGCCCCGCGAGGGGTCCTTTTGCACATGAAAGGGATGCGGCCGTCTCACAGCCCTGCTCTGGGTTCCCTCGGGACTCACATTGCTCCTCAGGAGCCGATCTCGCAGAGTTACACCACGGGGGGCAGCATCGCGGGCAGACATAGGAGCCCCCAGTATTGCTTTCCAGGTGGATCCCTTCACCTAACAGCCGTGCACCTCCCCAATGTCTCCCGGAGAGACGCTAATTCTTTTGCCCCTGGCGGCAGGGAGTCCAGGCTGCCCAGCTACACTGGCTTCTGCAGCAGAGAAGAGCGGCAAGAGCACAGGCCACAAAACATGTCTTGAGGGTGAAGGAAGGAATCGCAGTAGGGTAGAAGACAACTGATGTCTTCGTCTCACCAAAAGAACCTTTCCTTCAAAAAAGGCAACAACTTTGGGGTGTCCCCCCTTAAAAAAGCTCAACAACTCTGGGCAACCGGAGGGGCGCCAGGCGGATCTTTGCACCCCGGCGCTGCATATGCTTAAGACGGCCCTGGTGATACACTTGAAACCAGACTCATGGTTTGTCTCTAAAGCATGAGCAGTCATTGAAGAGCAAACTTTAATTACAACTTGTGGTATTCCTGGAGTGAGACAAGCCACAACCCCAGGTTTATACATAATGCAAAGCCAAACCATGGCTTAGCTTTGGGGAGCGCACAGTTCCAGGACTGGTGGGGAGCAAGCTGTGGCTTGCTTGTCTGTGCTAAGCTATGGTTTGGCTTAGTGTTATGTGTGATCTGGGCCACTGTCATCAGTGCCAGATTTACTTACAAGCTAAACAAGCTATAGCTTAGGGCCCCACTCTCTTGGGGGCCCCAAAAAAATTTAAAGGGGAAAAAACCGGTATTAATTGTATTTCAGTTCAACAATTACTTTGATAAAATACATATTTTGTTATGTGCAAATGGCTTTAGATACATATTAGGTCCATAAATTACCATATAGCATATATTCAACACACAAAACAGCGACAATTTGTTGTTGACAAAGGATAGCTGGACATATAAAGGGCCCCATTACCTTCAGGAGCTTAGGGCCTCATCAAACCTAAATCTGGCCCTGATTGTCATAGTCAGTTTCTTTATATATGTCATTTTCTACAAACATGTCTTGACACTCCCATACAGGTGTGTTTAGTTAGGTAGCTGTGGCTTCTGAATTACCTTTTGCAGAGTTTTTAGAAAGGTCTTCTGGGCTCCTGCTTATTTTTAAATGAAATCGAAAGCCCTTTTATCAACTTTATAAAATTCATTCTTTTACTACGGAATGTGCATTTGTGTTCTTATGCCTAGTTATTGTTTCGGTCCACCTTTACTCATTAATATTCATCAACAATTTGGTGTGGGTTTTGTTTCTTTCAGTTTGCATTATCTGTGAGAAAGTTGTGTGTTTTCTCCAGGCAAAGCTGTTTCCTGTTTAATGTTCTGTTTGTGCACAGCATTATTCAAAATTAATTTCAGATCACAACTCAGATTTCTGTGTTGTGCTGGTATTAATAATTCCGGGTGAGATATTGGTGTCGATTTTCCCATCTTGCTCATGTTTTGTCGGAGTCTTAATAAAATCTGGCCCTGTGCCCTGGAGGTCTCCCCTCCAGTATAGGCAGAGATCTCATGAGAATTTTGATGCAGCCTGTCAGGGGCTCGGGAGAAGGAGCACAGGGGAGAGAGGAAATGGAGAGCGAAGGGGAAGAATCCGAGGGCAGCGTAGGGGAGTATGACAGTGACCCAAGAGATTCCATGAGCTTCTCCAGCGAATCAGAAGATTCCCAGAAGGGGGCGCCGATGGTCAGGGCAAGGGGGGTCCCAGGGGGGACGCACCAGAAACAAGGAGCCAGCGGGGACCCCCAAAGCAGCAGCGGGGGATCAGGACCAGTTTCCCCACCAGAGCGTAGTGGGGGGGGAAAGACACATGTGTCAGGACCAGCGTCTCCTCCAGCGGGGAGAGAAGATGAGTCAGGGCTGACCACGCCTCCATCGGAGAGTGGGGGAACGGAGGGGAGGTCAGTTGCAGCTAGCCTCCCCGAAGGGGGAAGCAGTGACAGCAGCAGTGAAACGGTCAGGAGGAAAGTTGCCGGCTGGGCGCGCGCGCCAAGTTCAAATGTACAAGCGCGAGGGACAGCAGGAGACCCGGATTGGGAACCAGCTCCTAAAGCCCGCCGGAGGGAGGGGGAAGACTCAGGGGAGTCAGCGTCAGAAGAGTCTAGAAAGGGCGAGACCCCCACGGACAAGCGGAACCAGAGGAGGAAAGAGCAGAGGAAGAGGTGGAGCAAGGCTAGAGTCTTAAACTGGTGTCTGGGGGGAGGAGATTCAGACGGAGCTTCAGCGGTCTAGAGTTTGAGACGTAGAGCTGCACGCTGCGGCTGTGGAAGTGAAACTGAACTTCAATAAAGACTTTCGTACTTAACAACGAAGTGGCGTTGGTCCTTTGTGAGCTGGGATCTCGGGCAGCTCTGACACAGCCCAAAGCTTCCCACAGCTACTACTAGCTGCATTGAGAAAAGGAGGTAGAGTGCTTTCAACCAAAACATATATATTGTTTAATTTCCTGCATCTGTGTTATTATGACATCACACTGATCTGCAGAAGTTATCAACTTATTGGCTGGGATCAAAATAATTGCTTAGGCTTTTGTCAGGGACTTGCGCAAGCCCAGTGGAACTTTTAATGTTTATTTTTCTTCAAGGAGCAGAACCATCTAATAAACTACTTTTGAAACTACCCTCCATTCCAAAACCAGTATGGGTGTGGCTATAGGACTAAAATGAGTCATAAAGTTTCATTGGACTCATGGATTTGGTTTCACAGTATTGTAGATTCTGCATGTTGATTCACTTGTTTCACACTATTGGTGCCAAATAGGGATGGGTGATTCTATCAATTTCTGTTTCTCTCCATTTCTCATTCCTGCCCTCCCCCCCAGTCTTACGTTCAGTTGTCTACATTCCCACACCAGTTTGCAAGTTTAGTGTAAGTTTCTCCTAGTATACATGTTTGTATGCAATTTTGCCAAACATACACATTTTTGCATACAATGTCCCCCAAATATAATGCCTTTTGTATGTTATTTTTGCTAATATAGACATGTTCGTGCATACTTTACCCTAGTATATGCATTTTTGTACGCAGGGGGAACGCTGTTGCACAGTTTTGAAGGATTGTTGCATAGCTGTCAACTTACAGATTTGAAAATAAGGGACCAGCAGCCTTGAAAATAAGGGACCAGCAGCCAAAATGAGGGACCTGCAGCCTCACCTGTTCCAGGCACTCCAGTCTTCCTGTCCTCCTGCAGTCTGGTCAAACTCATGCTGGTAGCTTTGAGAACACTCTCCAACCAACTTTGTAACCAGAGGTTCAACTGAATAGAATCTGAATCACATGCACCACAAGGCCTATGCAGCTCCCCGGCCTGGCTTTGCACTGCAAAGTTTGCAGCAGCACATGCAACAAAATGGACTGCAAGAAGATCAAACCTATCCATTCTTAAGGAAATCAGCCCTGAGTGCTCACTGGAAGGACAGATCCTGAAGCTGAGGTTCCAATATTTTGGCACCTCATGAGAAGAGAAGACTCCCTGGAAAAGACCCTGATGTTGGGAAAGATGGAGGGCACAAGGAGAAGGGGACGACAGAGGACGAGATGGTTGGACAGTGTTCTCAAAGCTACCAGCATGAGTTTGACCAAACTGTGGGAGGCAGTGGAAGACAGAAGTGCCAGGCGTGCTCTGGTCCAGGGGGTCACGAAGAGTCGGACACGACTAAACGACTAAACAACAACATTATTACCATTATTAGCCATTATGGCTATGTTTTACCTCCACTGTTGGAGGCATTATGCCTCTGAATATCAGATGCTGGGAATCACAAGTGGGGAGAATGCTGTTGTGTTCATCTTCTTCTTGCACATCTCCTATGGACATCTTGTTGGCCACTGTGAGAACAGGATGCTAGAACTTTTATGTTCTCTGCATAAAGGTAAAGGTAAAGGTACACCTGACCATTAGGTCTAGTCGTGGACGACTCTGGGGTTGCGGCACTCATCTCGCTTTACTGGCCGAGGGAGCCGGCGTACAGTTTATGGGTCATGTGGCCAGCATGACTAAGGGATTTCTGGCGAACCATGGTCCTAATTCTGATCAGCCTACCAGTGACTGGTTTGTTTTTGCAATTTCGAAAGTAGTTTAGTGTCACGTGCAATTTGACACTTAGCCACGATCACGTTCTCACTTTTTTAAAAATAAAGAACAAATAGGTGCAGGGGTGATCAAGACTATGGCAAATAAGAAGGGGATCTAAGGGGATCTAACCCTTGTACTGCCATGGTCGCAGTAAAAAGCACGGAGTCCTGAAATTGCTGTTTTCGTTGGCAGGGAAGCTGCCTATTGCTTTTTTAAAAACCTACAAACCCACCCACCCCCAATGAAAACATGTTAAGAGACAAAAAGGATATTGAGTGATTCTTATGAGAGCACCCAAATTATGATGTCTCTAGTTTTTGGTAACTCACTTGCTGTGGGATTATTGTACTGTGGGTTGGGGATATATATACAGTGATACCTTGGGTTACATACGCTTCAGGTTACAGACTCCGCTAACCCAGAAATATTACCTCGGGTTAAGAACCTTGCTTCAGGATGGGAACAGAAATTGCGTGGCAGCAGCGGGAGGCCCCATTAGATAAAGTGGTGCTTCAGGTTAAGAACAGGTTCAGGTTAAGAACGGACTTCCGGAACAAATTAAGTACTTAACCCGAGGTACCACTATATATATATATATCGTAGCAACTTAGAAACTTTTCACCCATGGAGAAATATTGGCTCCCCCCAGCACTGACAGCAGCTGCTGGAATCCAGGGGAGTGAGGAGGAAGTGATATTTACATTAAATTTGCATTCCTTGCAAATTGGCATCTGCTCTAAACATTTCAACCATAAATGAGGACCTGGCCACTATGTTTGCTCTCTCTCCCCCCCGGCCCCCGCCCCCAACGTCCCTTTTGATATTTAATGCAACATGATGACTGTGGTTACTAAAACCTAAAAAAGACATTTGCAAGCTATCAAAAGCGAGGGTGCCGCTCATACGACTAAATGGGAAACACTGCTGGGTCTCGGGATATTTATAGAAGGATAACCTCGCCCCCATTTGGCCTTTCAGGGAGGTCCCCTTGATTACTGATAGTGTGTGCCTTAGCCATGTGTACTGAATGCAACACTGAGAGTCACAAGTCTCCCCTCCTAGTTTCCTTTTAACTTTACAGCTCACCACAATAAGTGTGGCCCACCCAGAGAGCTGGCTGAGTGGTGAGGTTTTTGTTTTGCTTTGGGGGGAAAACTTCTCTACTTCTTTATGAAGCGCTACCATGTCCTCCAGAACTGTCTCTCTGCATCAGCTCATGCCTTCCAAGTTGTTCACTGCAGACAGGATTTAGGGCTATCCTATTCCCATGCTGCTAATACAGTTGTACCTCGGATTGTGAGCGTCATCCGTGTGGGAGGCACGTTCACAACCCACAGCGTCCGCAACCCGCAGCGCTGCGTCTGCGCACGCGCGTGACTCGATTCAGCACTTCTGCACATGTGCATGATGTCATTTTGTGCATCTGCGCATGCGCGAGCACCAAAACCCGGAAGTAACCCGTTCCGGTACTTCCGGGTTCGGTGTGGTCCGCAACCCGAAAACATGCAATGTTCATAACCCGAGGTATGACTGTACAATGTTGTGATTGTTGATAAAGGAAAGAGCACAGGCTCTTTCCGTAGAAACTGGCAGCACAGTGTGTTGCTCTGTTGTGCTTCGTCAAAATATTTTTTGCTTGGGGCGTGCTGCGGACTCCTTAATGCACTTATGGGTCCTGCATCAAATCACTCATCTGGATTTGACCTTCTAACATCCCTGCAGCTCAGGCATCTTGCCAGGCATTTAAGCCACCTCCGAGTTTAAAAAGAAATGTTCCAATTCATCGCATGTTGATTTCTTGCTGTGAAAGTTGGCTCTTTTGGAATGCCGGATGGGATGGAAAATACAACCTGCCAAAGCATTTCGTAGAATCAGAAAGAAAGGAAAGGTACACCATTCATTTAAAGCACATGACGTCCCCCCAGAGAATCCTGGGAAATGTAGTTTATTAAGAGTGCTACAGTTCCCAAGATTCTTTGGGGAAAGTCATATGCTTTCCTAGGGATGTTTATTCATCAGAATCAAAGGCAAAGGTAAGGTAAAGGACGCCAGTCGAATTCGACTATAGATATCAACAGTTTCTTGGCAGTGGGTACAGACTTATGCCCCCTTTGCACTATACATTTAAAACAGTATGATACCACTTTAAAGGGGATGCGGGTGGCGCTGTGGGTTAAACCACAGAGCCTAGGACTTGCTGATCAGAAGGTCGGTGGTTCGAATCCCTGCGACGGCGTGAGCTCCCGTTGCTCAGTCCCTGCTCCTGCCAACCTAGCAGTTCGAAAGCACATCAAAGTGCAAGTAGATAAATAGGTACCACTCCGGCGGGAAGGTAAACGGCGTTTCCGTGCGCTGCTCTGGTTCGCCAGAAGCGGCTTAGTCATGCTGGCACATGACCCGGAAGCTGTACGCCGGCTCCCTCGGCCAATAAAACAAGATGAGCGCCGCAACCCCAGAGTCAGTCACGTCTGGACCTAATGGTCAGGGGTCCCTTTACCTTTATCTTTACCTTTACCACTTTAAAGAGTCATGGCTTCCCTCTGTAGCAGGAACCCCCCCACCCCAATCATTCTGTTTGTACAAACTTCACACACTCACACACTACATACGCCACATTTCTGTTATAAATTCATAGAAAATCAACCATACATCGGATTTGCACTGTTCCATTTTATTTTACTCCATATGACAAGAACTATCAAAGGGGGGTGCCTTGGTCCTGGTCAGCCATAATCCCTTCACCGTCTCAGCACATCCACAGGAGCCCTGCCCAGTTGCTATGCCAACCCTGATGATCCCAGACAGAAGACAATCAAGATCACAAAGAACTTGCATATGGGAGTGGATTCAGCATGGACTGAAACAAAGGACAATGATCAGATCTTCCCTCTGGGGGCAGGAAACTGCAAACTCCCCTTTGTCTCCTGGAAGTGACTCATGGGGAGGGGGGAAAGGAGGAACTAGCCAGGTGACAAGACACTCAGGTTACCACCAACTCCTCCCTCAACCCCTCCTTTCTGTAATGTATGCATGATGTTTCTGGGGGTGGGCTTGACCTAGAGGAGGGGAATTTCAAAAAGTTTTATAAGACCTTGCACACTATTTTTCTGGGTCTTTCCTCTCTCTTGCAAGTGAGGGGAACACCCTGTTGCAACAGTTCAATAAAGGCCAAGCCTACAGGCTGCTGTTTTGCTCCAAGTTATCCTGGTTGGTGTCTTTACTTTTTGTCCAAGGGAGCCCTCGGATATTTCCGGCAACAGTTTGGCGACCATGCTCAGGGACACTTGGTTCTCCTGCGAAGGTGAGGAGGGAGATAGAGGGGATCGGGCGCCACTGGGCAACCTTAGCCCAGGGATCCTTCTTCCTCTCCCTGCCTCCTCTTTGTGGGCGGTAATCAATCGTCACCAAAAGCCCAGCCAGGGGGAGCAAAGGCAAGGTCAAGCCGGCTAAAGGGAAAGGATCCCGGGATCTGCGGGGGACATCTTCGAACGTGAGTATGGTTTGAAGTAAATACATTGGGAGGGGGGTGGAAGAAGCAGCGTCCCCACGACAGCCAGACTTTCCTTCTTTCATTTCTGACGATTACCCCTCGGAGTCGTCCGGGTACGTCTTAAACTCTCCCCTTTTCTCCCCCGATTTTCCCCCTCGGAGTGTGGCCAGGGAGATCGCGGAACTTTACTGTCAGACGATTACCCCTCGGAGTCGTCCGGGTACGTCTAAAACTTTCCCTTTTCTCCCCCAATTTCTTTTTCGGAACGTGGCCGGGAAATTGTGGTACTTTTACTGTTTTCCGGCGTTACCTCTCGGAGTCGTCCAGGGACGTCTTATTCTGTCCCCTTTTCTCCCCCGTTTTCCGTCTTGGAATTGAGTCCGGGAAAGCGTGGCTCTTTACTGTTTTCTCTGACGTCCCTCTCTCGGAGTCGTCCAGAGGCGTCTTTTCAAAAGTATTTTAACGCAAGGTCATTTGCTTCCTTTCAAACCTTGGGTGTTTTCTCGGACCCCGATCTGGCACGGCATTGCGCAGGCGTTCAGTAGGGGTCCGAACTTAGTCTCAAAGGCTAGGCAGGAGGCTGTCGTGGGTGGTAGAGGGGGAATTGGGGCCCCACACTAGGACTAGTTGTGTAAGCAGTACTGAGGCAGAATTTCAGGATCCGTGGTTGTGTAGCGGGTAGAGAGAGAGACCCGTGGTTTTAAGGCTGATGTTTGAGGTTTTATAGATGATAAGTTATTTGCGGTTCGTTGATAGGCAGGAATTGAGTTAAAGAGATAATCAAAGGTACCTTAAATACTGAAAGAATATTATTTTCTTCTTTCTACCCTTTCCCCCCTCTTTGTCTTCCCCCTTGTGTGTCCATTCTTTCTGTCCTTTTCTGTCCTTTATACTAGAGGGAAATGGGAGCTCACTAAAACACCCTAGCTGGACTCCTCCTGGCAACAAAGCTTCCATGAAGCCTTTTTGCCCCAGAGAGGATTCTAATACGCCCCTCCAGCTTGTCATCTCCAGTTGAAAAAAAAAATAAAATAAAGGGGCAAAATGGTCTTTCAAGTACAAAGTACGAGACCGTTGTAACTTTTAGTGGGTAGCTTAGGCCCACCACCTGGGCCACCTCAGGGATCCTTCAACACAATCAGGGTGTGAACCCTTAGGGAGAGCTGAACATATCAAATTTGTGTTGTTAAACTATAACCTAAAACTAAACATGAAACCGTAAACTTAATGGTGCTCAGAAGGCAGTAGATATAATAACAGCCCAGCCTGAGAGCCCACACATTAGAGAACTTAGTTTCTTTAAAAAAAAAATGAATAAGAGATGTACTCCAAGATTTAGAAATATTTAAAGGGTTTGTGTTTACATTGGCTTCGGCATCCACAGACTGTTCTTAAATGCACATAGTTTTTAAAATAGCAAGCTTGCTTCAAAATTTTAAATCTAAGGAAGCCATGTTGGGCCTTGTCAACCTGAAACAAGACAAAATGGAGAATGAAGTATGCAAATGTTTGTTCTTTGAGAGAAGCTCTAAAAGAGAGTTTTCCTCCCAAGTGGTAAAATCCTGTATACATGCTACTTGTGTTCTGGAAGGAGGATTACCCCACCTCCTTCCTCTAGTTTAAGTGAGGAGGGTGATTTTAAGTCTAATGGTAAATGATGTTTTGTTGTAACTTTTGAGTTTGTGAGTACACCTGTGTTCCAGTCTATTTTGGAATGTGAAGTTAATCTAATGTTTCTGCTGCAAAAGCCTAGTTGAGCACAATTGCACCCTCAAGCTAAAATGCAGTGTATGTATTTCACCAAGCATATGCCTATGAAAGTATGGTGTTCCTTCTAAGAAAAATATGTGAGTCCAGTTTTAACTTTGATTTGATTGGACAGAAGAGTTATTGTAAGGCTCCTGATATCAGTCTCTATAAGACTTCCTGGCCTCTTTTCTCAGAAAATGCCCCCCCTTGTTTCATTCTGTCTCTTTCAGTTTTTTTTTCTCCCTTCTTACTTCTGTGCCAGGTAAATTTACTCCCGAGTAAGCTTCCTTTAAAGGAAACTGCAAAGGGGGGGGGGCAATCTTTCCTAAGGTACCCTGCATCTCACTTTCCTATGTGTGGTTATTTAAAAAAATAAATAAAAAAAAATCTAAATTAGGCTTACTATTCCTCTGCAAGTTCAGAAAAAAAAAATTGTTCACTTTTGTATTCCCTTTAAATCCAATCTATGGCTGTTTTAACTATGCTTAATAAAAGATCCTCTCCCTATCTTAGAGAAAAAAAAACTGTTCACTTCAATCTTCCTTTAAATATCATTTCACTAGGAACTTGCATTCTTTAGTCTAAGGAAGTAAACTCCCTCAAGCTATCTCAAGATCTGCTAAAAGGGTTCTGTGTAAAGTTGGGTACTTTTATTTTCCTCTTCATTAGTACATGATAGGAGCATAGATGTTTCCTTTCTCAGTTGTAAATCTGTACTTAAATGGGTATGTCTCTTTGATAGTACAAATCTTGCTGTGAAATCTTGCTGTGAACCCTATATTTTGGAGGGTTGGACTAGATGACCCCAGGGTCTCTTTCAACTCTCCCAATTTGTGGCTGTGTGAAAGGGACATGTGTCTGCAAGCATTGGAGGGTAATTCTTAAATTCTGGTGTGGTGATGTAGTTGAAATTCAGCCTAGCTTTGCTCTTTAGTTTTAAAAGGTGAGAGGTGAAGCCTTGATGGTTTTGAAGCACAACTGGTAATATCAAGCATTTGAGTGATTAAAGTGTTTATCATTTTGTCTACTATTTAAAAATCAGACTTCAAAGTCAATTCAAAGTTTAAGCACATAAAAATACATATGCGCCTTGACCAATCCTGTAAATAAAGGGCAGAAAAAAAATATATATATATTTTGTCTGCAAATGGTAAGGCTGAAATGACTGAGAATATTAAAAAATAAATAAATAAAATAAATCCTATGAATTTTGACTCTCTGGCCATTTCCCCCCATATATAAGGGCGTGGCATTGTTCCGCGAATGGCCAGAGGGATATTAGCCCTTTCCTGTACATAAAGGAAGCAGTCCCTTTGCTTGGGCTACAATTGCTAGCTTTGGTGAATACTTGAATTGCTGAGTTTCTCTTTTTTGTTTTAAAATCTAACCCTATTTTAAAATCTACTCCTTACCCTCACCTTCCCTTATTCAAATGGTAATTTAGCCAAAAGATTCAACATTTTCAATAGTATAAAAGGTTTACTGAGACATGAACTCTGTACATGCACAGAGGCTAGATCAGCTTAAAAAAAAAAAAACACACACACACACACACAAAAGAGAGAGAGGAAGAAGGGGGGAACTGTAAGGGGGAAGAGGAGGTTTCGAGAGCTTGGGCTGCAGGGAGAAACTTATCCAAATTTCCTTATGTAAAACTTGGAACCATTGAGGGAAATTACCCTTAATGTGTCTTTTGCCCCAGGGGCTACGGAAGACAAAAGGGTAAAAAAACAAAAAAAACAAAAAACAAAAAACAACAACAACAACAACAACAAAACAAAAACCTAGCCCATCAAAAGTCAAGAGCTTTCCAGGTTCCAAATCTTAACATGCCAAATTCTTTTCACAGGTAAACATCAAAACGCTCCCACTGTGAGTTCCACTCTTGACTAGTCCCCCCCCCCCCACAGGATTTAACTTTTACAACAGGCTTTGTGTGCATTATAGGAACAGCATTCCTGACAGAGATTTTCAAAGAAAGAAAGAAAAAATTTTGTTTCCCCCTTTAAAACAGGATACGTGAACTCGGACCCACATAAGCAAAAAGTTTAATAACTTGCCAATTGTGTTCAAATTAACAAAGGTTTTGTCCCTTCGTTTCTTCCACAGCCAAACTAAGTGAAGGAAAGCAAACAAACTTGGCAGATAATAACAGTAATTATATGGAAATGTGATAATAATATTGGAATGAATAAAATGCTTAATCCGCTAAGATTTTTATTATTTGCAGCTTCCCACGTAAATTGAAGGACATCCTTTTTTGCCTTTTTGCCCCTTCTAACTCTGTCTTTAAGTCCTGCCCCTTACAGGATATCACTTCTACAGATGTGTTACTACAGATCCAATGAAAAGCTTCGCCACCACAAGACTATTACCTGCAGCAACAACAACAGACACCAAAGTTTTCAAAGTGGCCACAGCAAATCCTTTCAAAGGGGAAGTGGGGCTGACAAAGGGGGGTGGAGTAGAATTCTAAGGACATCTTCTCACTTTTGAACCTCAAGACTGTGCTCCAGGATTCTAAAGATACATACATAAAATATCACAATTGTCTCAAGATATGCAACTGATACTTAATTAGTTTGTTTTGTATTATGTGTTATTATGTAGGAATGTTGAAATGTGTCTGACAAGTGTGTTATTTCCACAAATGGGAAGGGGGGGCTATTTTTGTGGCTATTTTTGTGTGTAATTGTTTTTATGTTTAATGTCTTATTCCTTACAACCCAGTGGAGGATTCTCATACATTTTATGCTTTTTAACAGACTAGGCTATTATGTAGTCCAATGTTTAGAACTAGATAAATTTATAACCACATTTAGTTGTTTCACCTGGCACTCTGCCAACTTCCCTACCCATTTTAAAATGTGCCAAAAACTCGCTTAACCAAAGAGAAGCTGATAAGATACATGAAAGTGCATATGCTTTGGTTTAGCAGGAATAATCCCTTATAGAGTTAAATTGACTTATTTGGACAAATGCCCTTTAACAGATTGGTTTGAGAAGTTGGGAACCATGGGGCAAGATAAATTCAAATTGGACTCATTTTGAATTGGGCAAGTGTATCCAGGCTGCAATTAGCTTTTTGGTCCTTAAAGTGCAAGTGAGCAACTTCCCATGACTGCAAGACCAGAGCCTATAATAATAAAATCCCATAGAATGGCCAAGGCAAGGACATTTCCCTCATGACGTGCCCGAACCTGTGCCAGCTGGGGTGAGTGCCAGGCAACATGGTTAATATGAAAGCCCTAAGTGGATTCACCAGGGATTGCCACTACTGTGACACCAGGCCGGTGTGAGACCACAGAAGAGCTACCTTGACACCTGAGAACACAAAAATGGCGGGGGACAAAGCAAACTGCATTTTTCAGTCATTAGTGGACCTTCCTGCTAAATGTAAAGCATACGCCACTATTGAGAAAGTATTTCTTCCAAGGTACTAGAATGCCACAAGTAACTGAGCAACAAAATATTAATTTTACGTGATATCCTAAGTCTAACTATGTGCACTGTTACACCATTGTATTTCTATGCAAATATCCTTAAGAAGCATGACATCCGAGTCCCTTTCAGGTACACATGGAGACACGCATCTGGGACGGAGAATAGCAGGTTAATATTTACCACCTTAACTTGTGCGGAGAAAAGGATTGCAAAGTAGCCACCTTTGCAATCTTATCTCCGAAGGGGGGAACTGTAGCAGGAACCCCCCCACCCCAATCATTCTGTTTGTACAAACTTCACACACTCACACACTACATACGCCACATTTCTGTTATAAATTCATAGAAAATCAACCATACATCGGATTTGCACTGTTCCATTTTATTTTACTCCATATGACAAGAACTATCAAAGGGGGGTGCCTTGGTCCTGGTCAGCCATAATCCCTTCACCGTCTCAGCACATCCACAGGAGCCCTGCCCAGTTGCTATGCCAACCCTGATGATCCCAGACAGAAGACAATCAAGATCACAAAGAACTTGCATATGGGAGTGGATTCAGCATGGACTGAAACAAAGGACAATGATCAGATCTTCCCTCTGGGGGCAGGAAACTGCAAACTCCCCTTTGTCTCCTGGAAGTGACTCATGGGGAGGGGGGAAAGGAGGAACTAGCCAGGTGACAAGACACTCAGGTTACCACCAACTCCTCCCTCAACCCCTCCTTTCTGTAATGTATGCATGATGTTTCTGGGGGTGGGCTTGACCTAGAGGAGGGGAATTTCAAAAAGTTTTATAAGACCTTGCACACTATTTTTCTGGGTCTTTCCTCTCTCTTGCAAGTGAGGGGAACACCCTGTTGCAACAGTTCAATAAAGGCCAAGCCTACAGGCTGCTGTTTTGCTCCAAGTTATCCTGGTTGGTGTCTTTACTTTTTGTCCAAGGGAGCCCTCGGATATTTCCGGCAACACCTCTAAGAATATTGAGAACTGTAGTCAGCTGAGAAGATCATGAGCATTGTTAGGAGGCCCTTATTACCTTCTCAGAGGTGTAATTCCCAGAGTGGTTTATCAATCATTCCCTCTCCATACTGACCTCTGGAATTACAGCTCTGTGAGGGGAATAGCGCTGTCTTTTGACAACTCTCATTATCGTTAACATATTACAGTTCCCAGGATCCTTTGGGGGAAAGCTGTGACTGTTTAAAGCAGTATCATGATGCTTTAAATTCATAATGCAGATGGGGCCTTGGTTTTGCTTAGAGTACAACTAATGAAATCAATAGGACGTAAGTTAATCATGAAAAATTAGGTTACATTGATTTCAATGGATCTAATCCAGGGATGACTGAAGTTTGGTTCACTGAGGACATCTAGTAAATCCAAATCAATCATTCTGTCAAAATGTATACTCTTCGCTCTCAAATGTAAACATTAAACTGTCGCCAGTGCCATCATAAGGACTCCAACAATCGCCACAATGCAGAATTTAGCGCATGTTTGTAATTTGTAAAGGACTTAGCCGGATAAACTGGCATTCAGATCAGTGTGGTAAATATACATAAATAAAAGGCATTGCAATCACCTGTCATAATATCCTATATTGTTATAGGTCAAGATGAGAAGCCCCTCTGTGGGACTTGCTGTGAGAATTCAAAGGCTGTTTATCTCGATTAGTTAAAGACCTATAATTGCAGCAGTTTGACCTCAAGGAAGGTAATTATTCTACAAAAGCTCTCTACAGGAAACCAGACATTAGACTTGGCTAATTAGGCTGACATTCACAAGCTGCCCTTATCAGAATGCAGATGGTTTGGCAATAGCATCTATAAATGCTGCATGAGTTGTTCACATAAAACTTCTGCCACAATAATAGCTAAGATTGGAGTTATTTTCTTGCTGCCTTTTAATACCTTTCTTCAAGAAAGAAAGGAAGAAAAGATTCCTTTTCCCAGAGGCAGTTTCCCAGGAAGAAGGATGGAAGCTGTCAGAAGCCTGGAGACCAAAGCAATTTATTATGGGGTGGAATGAATGTATTATATGAGGTGAATGTTTTTGTCATTCCATGTCCCAATGAAGCTGATTATTCATCTTGCCACCTGTTGGAATGTTCTTTGAACCTTCAAACCGTACCATCTCTGTGCTTTGTTTTTGTTTTGTCAGTGCATCTTGTATTCCTCTTCTTGTATGGTTTATAGCTGGGATGTGCTATCCTGACTACGACATCATCTGGATGAGCTCTGCCATTGGTCAAAGAATAAATGGTTTTGTTGTTGTTTAGTCGTTTAGTCGTGTCCAACTCTTCGTGACCCCATGGACCAAAGCATGCCAGGCACTTCTGTCTTCCACTGCCTCCCGTAGTTTGGTCAAACTCATGCTGGTAGCTTCGAGAACACTATCCAACCATCTCGTCCTCTGTCGTCCCCTTCTCCTTGTGCCCTCCATCTTTCCCAACATCAGGGCCTTTTCCAGGGAGTCTTCTCTTCTCATGAGGTGGCCAAAGTATTGGAGCCTCAGCTTCAGGATCTGTCCTTCCAGTGAGCACTCAGGGCTGATTTCCTTCAGAATGGATCAGTTTGATCTTCTTGCAGTCCATTGGACTCTCAAGAGTCTCATCCAGCACCATAATTCAAAAGCATCAATTCTTCGGTGATCAGCCTTCTTTATGGTCCAGCCATCGCTTCCATACATCACTACTGGGAAAACCATAGCTCTAACTATATGGACCTTTGTTGGCAAGGTCTCTGCATTTTAAGATGCTGTCTAGGTTTGTCATTGCTTTTCTCCCAAATGGTTTAGAATAATACAATTCTAAAGAGTTGGAAGGGATCCTAAGAGGAATTTCAGCTAAAGCATGCAGGACAGATGGCCATCCAACTTCTGCTTAAAAACCTCCAAGGGAGTCTGTTCCACCATTGAACAGCTGTTACCATCAGAAAGTTCTTCCTAATGTTTACTCAGACTCTCCTTCCTTGTAACTTGAAGCCATTGGTTTGGGTCCTACCCTCTAGAGCAGGAGTAAGCAAGCGTCCACGTGACAGTCCTGGTGGCTATCAAATAACTATTATTAAATAACCCACAATCTGCACCTCTTTATGAGGAATATGTGTGGCTCATCTAGTTAGGAACCACACCCCCTCCCCCTTATTGATCATGGACACGCTATAAGATAACTAAAAACAGAACACTTGTTATTCTACCAGATGATCAATAATAATAATAGTTATTCTATTAGTGCATATGATTATCATATTGCTTATGCATGCACACACACCCTTACAGGAATCAGTACTTTTAAAGCTGCAATTCTTTACTCACTTACCTGAGCATAAGACCTATTGTATTTGTAATGTACTGAAGTTCTCACCCTGGGCCAGCAGGGGGGTACTGTGGATAGTTATGCAAATGAAGGATCGAAAGTGACGTTCAGTGATTGGATAGTTTTAGAAAGTTGTTACAGTAACGTGGTACTGGAGCTCTATATAAGCAGGCTGACTGAGCCCTTCGGTTCAGTTCTGTTTCAGCTTACAAATAAAGAGCTGCTTTGGAAGAATTGCTGTGTCGTCTGATATGTTCACCCACAACTTAACAGTATTCAATAGGGCTTACTTCTGAGTAATGTGCATGTATAGGATTGTGCTGTAAAGCTACAATCCACTGCACATTTACTTGAGAGCAAGCTCAGCTGAAGACAAGGCTTTTAAATGGAAAACTTTATCCCTGTGAGTATCTCTGTTGGATCCATTATTCTTTTCACATAGAAAACACTTTTAAATTGTTTTTTTCCTATATGGAATGGTTTTTAATTGCTTGCATATATGGAATGGTTTTTAATTGTTCTAACACAAGGAACTCTAAGTGTCAGTGGTTGTGCCATAGTCCAAGAGCCAAATGCTCCTAGACCCTTTCCCGGCCTTTGAGAGTACAAGAATCAGTACTAAAGCAGGGCTGGGAGAAGTTTCACCATTCACGTGTTTCTGGACTGCAACTTCCACCAGCTCCCCAATGACTGATGGACTTCAGCTCCTATCAGCACAGCCAACGATCAGCTGTGGACGGCCACACATTCCATAATCTCTGGTCGAGATTTGTTTATTTATTTATATTTCCAGCATTTATACCTCACCTTTATAACAAACATTTAGGACAATTTACAATAAAAATGTATGCTGTGGCTTTTAAGGAAAACAGTTGAACAAAGGATAGAATATCATTTAAAAAATACAGCCGTACCTTGGTTTTTTGAACAGCTTAGTTCCCAAACATTTTGGCTCCCAAATGTTGCAAACCCGGAAGTGACTGTTCCGGTTTACAAACTATTTTTGGAAGCTGAATGTCTGATGGAGCTTCTGGTTTTCGAATGTTTTGGAAGTCGAATGGGCTTCTGGAACAGATTCCGTTCAACTTCCAAGATATGACTGTACAATTGTCAAAATAAATAGCAGCAGGCAGACCAAAAAAACCCCAGAGGAATATAATAATTAATATAATAATTTATTATTTATAATCTGGATGAGTTTCCCCAGCCACTCTGGGCGGCTCCCAATCGAGTGTTAAAAACAATACAGCATTAAATATTAAAAACTTTCCTAAAAAGGGCTGCCTTCAGATGTCTTTTAAAAAGAGGATAGCTGCTTATTTCCTTGACATCTGATGGGAGGGCGTTCCACAGGGCGGGCACCACTACTGAGAAGGCTCTCTGTCTGGTTCCCTGTAACCTCACTTCTCGCAATGAGGGAACCGCCAGAAGGCCCTCGGCGCTGGATCTCAGTGTCCGGGCTGAACGATGGGGGTGGAGACACTCCCTCAGATATACAGGACCGAGTAAATACAGAATCAAGTCAAAAATCAAAAATCAAATTTAAACTGCTAAAAAGAAAACACAACAACAAAATTAACTCCTAAGATGCAAAATGGAAAACTCAAAAAACAAAAACCAGAACACGGAATGGGCTTTGCCTGGTTCTAAAGGATAACAAAGATTTGGCCTGGCAGTTTTCCCTTGGGAAGGAGTCCCACGATCCACATGCCACCACAGAAGGAAACTCTCTCTGGTAACCACCCACTAATCTATGCAGCAAAGGGCCTCCGGGGATGATCTCAGTTGCTTGGCATGTTCATAAAGTGCTATTCTCCTGCCTTTGGTGGTATGCGAGCACCTTTGGTAACATATATACTCATAAGTCAAAGTAATTATAATAATTATGGTAAACCAGCATTGCTGGGTTTGGTCATACAGATGTTAATGACATAACTCAACTTCGACAGGGTATGCAAAGCTTTGGTACATACTAGCATGCTCTGGTCCATGGGGTCACGAAGAGTCGGACACGACTAAACGACTAAACAACAACAAAGCATCATTATAAGAAATGTCCCAAAAATGCTTGCAAACCATGAGACCTAAGATTTAAATTTTTTAACTAAGACTTTGATCATTATAGGTAGGAGTGCTGAACTGCAATAATACTAATATCCAGAATTCAATTGGACACACCAAAGGGCTCCTGCTTCCCCAATGTTATTTTTGAAAGCGTTTCCTTTGGATGGCAGACTGTGTCATTAAGCAGTGCTTGAATTTTTCTTCAAAAGGATCAAGGTGTCTTTGTGCATCGCAAAGCTGAGCCTGGTGCAGCAGCACAAAGTGGTTGTTAAAAGGGCTAATGCAAACTTAGGCTGCACTGACAGAAGCTTAGTGCTCAGATCATGAAAAATGATAGGTCTGCTCTGTTCTGTGGTGGCTGCATTTGGAGTTCTGTGTCTGGTTCTAGGCATGACATTTTTAAAAATGACACTGATGAACTGGCAGTTTAGCAAGATGGCGAGTGGTCAGGAAGCGAAGTACTGTGAGGAATGGTGGAAGGAGCTGGAGAAGTTTAGGCTGGAGAAGAGAAAGGGGAACCAGGGGCGTAGGAAGGTGTGGGTGGGTGCAGTGCACGGAAACGCCGTTTACCTTCCCGCCAGAGCAGTACCTATTTATCTACTCGCACTTTGACATGCTTTCAAACTGCTAGGTGGGCAGGAACTGGGACTGAGCAACGGGAGCTCACCCCGTTGCAGGGATTCAAGCCGCTGACCTTCTGATCGGCAAGTCCTAGGCTCTGTGGTTTAACCCACAGCGCCACCCACGTCCCTACGGAACAGACTTATTCTTTGGCTAAATTATAGGGCAGACTGCAGAGAAATGCACAGCTGGGTCTCTACTCCCAAGGTTTTGGGGCTATGTCTGTTGAAGAGCAGCCCCCACCCTGTGCCACAATGCCACATGGCAAACTACTTTGGAAAAAGAGATGTCCAGATCAGTTTGTCATATAGCATGGGGAGGTCTACTGCTCAGGAAAAAAATGCGTCAAGAATTCCACTGGGCATGCCAAGCCCCTAAAGCAGCTCTTTGGATCCCAGGCATTATAAAACCTGTGGTCCTTTTCAACATTAGAAGTCATGGACTCATCATGTATCTAGGTCATCTTGTCATTCTTTGAAATGACAAATATCAGGTTCGGTCTGTAGGAAAAGGCTTCCCATCGCTTAATTAAAACATTTTATTGCGAGTGTGTCTTTTTAAATGAGCTCATATTTGTTGAAAGTCCAAATGATGCAATGTTCAAAGCACATCACTTGGCTTGTTAGTGCCATAAATCCACATTATGAATGAAGACATGTTTTAGGAAGGGAGAAGCATGGCTGGGGTAAAGATGAATCAACAATCAGAAATATTAATATCCCTCAAAATGAATACTTGCTTTCTGTTCTGCCCCTGTCCCCAAATAATATTACTTTTAAAAAGTATTTGGCTTTCTAGCAGTCAGATGACTTTTATATTCTGCGTAATCGTTCCTGAGTTTAATACAGGAAAAGCTTACAGTGTCGTCCCTTATTTTAAAAATGAGATACAACTGAAAGGAGAAGGGGGGGGAGATTAAACCTTCCCAAGTGGATTTCGATATTTTCTATTCTCATTTTAAATAAAATGAGTCGCCTTTCATTATTTTGGTACATTTACATTTCACTTTTCCTCCCAAAAGTGATCTCAACAACAATAAAAAACCCCCCCAAATCATTAAGCATTTAAAACAGGGGTCAGCAAACTTGACTTGGAAACTGCAATTAATCCAGAATGTGGCAGCTAGACTGGTGGCTGGGAGTGGCTGCCGAGGCCATATAACACCAGTCCTGAAAGATCTTCATTGCCTCCCAGTACGTTTCCGAGCACAAGTCAAAGTGTTGGTGCTGACCTTTAAAGCCCTAAACAGCCTCGGTCCTGTATACCTAAAGGAGCGTCTCCACCCCCATCATCCAGCCCGGACACTGAGGTCCAGTGCTGAGGGCCTTCTGGTGGTTCCCTCACTGCGAGAAGTGAGGTTACAGGGAACCAGGCAGAGGGCCTTCTCGGTAGTGGCACCTGCCCTGTAGAACACGCTCCCAGCAGATGTCAAGGCAATAAACAACTATTTTACTTTTAAAAGACAACTGAAGGCGGCCCTGTTTAGGGAAGTTTTTTATGTCTGATGCTGTATTGTTTTTAATATTCGGTTGGAAGCCGCCCAGAGTAGCTGGGGAAACCCAGCCAGATGGGCGGGGTATAAAATATAAATTATTATTATTATTATTATTATTATTATTATTATTATTATTATTATTATTATTTAGAGATGCGCATCCAACTGACCTTTCACACTTGACCAGTGGGAGGCGTACCAAATGGAAACTACTGCTCAGCCCTGGTGGTCTCAGCCCATCTAAGGCTGTCAAACCATGGACAGTCAGCTGCCTCCGTAGCACATCTTTAATATGAGCAGGCAAGAACCCATCACCAGACTAGTCAGGGTGGAGTCGCCCAGGACAGGTAGACAGTGGGAGATACATGCTCCCCCATTGTTGACCTGAAGTTTAGGGACCACACTGAAAGGTTGTTAGCCTGTTGCTATCATGTTTGTGCTCCCTGCAGGTCTTGTAAGTTATGAAAACTGCCCATTTATCCTATTGGCTGTCCCCAGTCTTCATTCTTGGTTCTTTTTGGTTAAGGGCAGGGTCAAAACAGCTTCTGCATACACATAAACACAGAGAAACATTTCTCCTCGCTTCCTCTTTTTCCTCCGAAAGTTTATTTATTGTTCATGAAGGCACTGATGCCAAAACACAATCTGTATATTTAGTAGATGCATTTTATCCCATTGGTCCAGCTTTCTCTGGAGGAAACTGCTCAAATGGACCATCCTTTGCAAGAATGCATTCGTCTTATATCTGGATGAAGACTTCAATGATCAGCTGAAATCCAACTATACTGATGTAATTATATGAAGTCATTGCCCCCGCATACATTCATTTCACACAGATAAATGTCTGAAAAAGAATTAAAGTCTGAAGTTTATAGACTGGAACATTTATTTTCTTCCACCTGCCTGGATTCTGGGCTGTATCTATACATGCAGAGAAGGGAATAAATGTTCCAGTCAGACCTTTGAGATAATGACTGCATACCATGGGCGCACTCTGCAGAATTTCCAGCTGCCACCCCAGCCTGCAAATGCATCCCAGGATGAATGTGGAAACCTGTATCCTAACAAAAACTAAATTTTCAAGAAGTAAATATTTAAAGAAGGACAGACACAGCACAACAAAGCGCATTCATTTATATTTCCATCCTCAGCTGCCAAGGATCTCTCGGGTTTATACCCATCTAATGTTCAGCGCACCATATGTTTCTGAAGCAGCGGATTAGAGAACTTCTCCATGCTTGTGAAAAACATTGTTGCATTTGTCCTGGCCATTTTCCCTCAGCATTTGTTGTTAATTTACAAGTTTCTCACATCCCTCTGATGATTTCTGTCAGCCTGTTTACATGTTTTAAATTTCCCATGGAATGTACGTTTGCCTTACTGGATCTGCGGCAGATTTTCCATAGGAAGAGTTGATTGAGCACAACTGTGCTTTGCTGAGCATTTCAGAGCATTGACATCAAGTACCTGTGGCACACATTGAGCTCAAATTCCCCAAGCATGACTGTCAGGAAGATACATCCTCTGGTTGTGTGCAGCACTAGAATGAAGGGCTCTGTACGTCCTTAGGAATGATAAATTTAAAAGCCCAATATGGCTTAGGACCAGAATGCCCCAATGAATGTTTGCGTTATTTTGTTATGAATAAAAAAAATCATTTTAAATTAGTGCTAAATAATTTTTTCACTACAGTGGTACCTCGGGTTACAGACGCTTCAGGTTACAGACTCCGCTAACCCAGAAATAGTGCTTCAGGTTAAGAACTTTACTTCAGGATGAGAACAGAAATCGTGCTCCGGCGGCGCAGCAACAGCAAGAGGCCCCATTAGCTAAAGTGGTGCTTCAGGTTAAGAACAGTTTCAGGTTAAGTACGGACCTCCAGAACGAATTAAGTACTTAACCTGAGGTACCACTGTACTTGCTCTTGCATGAGCATCCCCAACCCAGATATCATCTTCAGAGCTCCTTCTTCACTGTCTCACCACAGCTGGAGTCCAAAGACAGGGCCTTTGCTGTGGTGGCCCCTCATCTCCAGCATTTCCTCCCCAGAGAGGTTTGCTGGATGCCAACTATATATTTTTGGCGGCAGGCAAAAGCCTTTCTATTTGCCCAAGGTCTTTTAGATGTGCTGATATGCTTGTTTTATCTTACTAGCGTAGGGTTTTCAAATGATTATAATAATCTGCCAAAACAGCGAATGTTCTGTTGCTTTATTATTTAATGTGATGCTCATCGTTCTAAAAGGTCGGTTTTAATTATTCACCACTGTATGGAAGCCTTTTATGGTTTGCGATGAAGAGAGGAGTTATCTGCAGGCAAGTAAATAAGTAAACGGGAAGCGGGTGGCGCTGGGACGTGGGTGGCGCTTAGGACTTGCCAATCAGAAGGTCAGCAGTTCAAATCCCTGTGACGGGGTGAGCTCCCATTGCTCTGTCCCAGCTCCTGCCAACCTAGCAGTTCAGAAGCACATCAAAGTGCAAGTAGATAAATAGGTACCGCTCCAGTGGGAAGGTAAACGGCGTTTCCGTGCGCTACTCTGGTTCGCCAGAAGCGGCTTAGTCATGCTGGCCACATGACCTGGAAGCTGTACGCCAGCTCCCTCGGCCAATAAAGCAAGATGAGCGCCGCAACCCCAGAGTTGGTCAGGGGTCCCTTTACCTTTTTAAATAAGTAAATATTCAAGGCAAGGAAGAAGGCAAGGAAGGGGGAAAGGCAAATTAATCTCTGTAGAACTTGCAACACAAACCTCAGCCAAGAGACAAGTTGCTGAAAGGAGCCTCACATTCATACTTTTTGAATCTTAAAGCAAATTCCTCTTTTTTCCCCTTTTTTAGTTAAATGTGTTCCTTGTCTGGCCTGCATATGGGTCAGTCTGGTTCAATGGAAAGTGTTGGATGGCTTTGGATCAAATCCTAACAGAGAAACAAAGTTACTGGGTGGCCTCCTGTGTGTGACTCATACAGATCATCTTTGCAGAGTACCCTCCTTCTTCCTTTTCTCCCTTCCCTCCCATGTTTCCAGTTCAGATGTTAGTGTCAAACTGGCTGTGCACCAAAAAAGGAAGGCCTAATGGAATAATGTGTGCGAAATCCACAACCACCTTAGCTCAGAGGAAAGCCCTGCTCTAATTCCCGTTTTCCGTGGAGATGGGGAAAGGGCCAATGCATGTTAAGATCTGTGTGATTTCTGATAAAATGTGTGTAGTTATCCACACGTCTGATCTCTGCCTTCAGGCCTTAATTCCTTGCTTATGAAATTAGCAAAATTACTCATCTACCTCATCAAGCTGTTGCAAAGATGACTCACAAATGGGACTAAGGCAGTCCCATTTTTCAAAGAGGGCCAGATTTGAAGTGAAGGGCCGTGAGTTGTTGACCTTTTTTTAGGATTGAAGTTGTTGAGGTTTTTTTGGGATTTTACCCCAGGGAATAAACTGCCACAGACCCCTGGAACAGACTTTGGACATGCCTGGACCAGGGGACTGTTAATATTCCTGAGAATGAAGTATGGTATGGCCTATAAATCTCATTGCAACGGTGAATATGCCAACTTAAATGATTAAAAACAACATTTGAATATATTGTTATGAATTTTGAGGGTGGGGATGGGGTTAGAATGAATGCCTGGGCCTCTAATTCTTGGAATAACCAGGCTAGATTCCTGCTGAGGTAATAGGCCACTAATGGGAACAAAGGAAGAGGCTCTGTGCAAGATGGAAAATGGGTGAAGCCCCCTCCCTCAACTCATGGGTTGTTAGAAGGACAAAGGCAGAGTTGAGAGTAGAGAGTGAAGTGAGGTGAGAAAGAAGGAATGCAGCAAGATGGGAACCAAGAGAGACAGAGAGATTTTGATTTCTGTTTGAATCCAAGGCTGCAACTATGGGAGACGCAAGGCCCCCTTGGGGTGTTAATACTGTGAATCTCTCCAACATAGGCTCAGGTTGTATATATAAAGAAACCATATATCATAAAGACACCACAGTCTCTGCTGTACACAGGGCCAGATTTAGGTTTGATGAGGCCCTAAGCTACTGAAGGTAATGGGGCCCTTTATATGTCCAGCTGTCCTTTGTCAACAACAAATTGTCACTTTTTTTTGTGTTGAATATATGCCATATGGTAATTTATGGACCTAAGAGGTATCTAAATCCATTTGCACATGCAGAATGTAGGCACCCTATATATAGAAAGGAGCAAACCAGTGATATTTTAGGGAGCAGGCGGGGCCCATTACTTACATCATAGGAGCCTACACAACAACAAAACACTGTTGCTGTATGTAGGTTTTATTTTATTTGTTTTTTTTATCTTATATTTTGGAAATGTACATCCAGTTTTTTCCCCTTTACATTTTGGGGGGCCCCCAAGAGAGTGGGGCCCTAAGCTATAGCTTGTTTAGCTTATACATAAATCCGGCACTGGCTGTACCTCATTCTGAAGGAGAACCCTGGAATCTCGCACCGCTAGGAGATTGGGGTGCCGTGCAATAATATAATAATGCCTTTTGGGACTGTTAAAGTAGCATTCATTGTCATTCAGAACGAGGCACACCCAAATACCGAGCAAAAATAGAGCAGGTTGAGTACTGCCAAAACAATCTGCCAGACAAACAAACCCTGAAATTTGCATTTGAACTTTTTGACCAATGTGTTTCCAATGTGTGCATTCCCTTTGTGTTTTCTGTTTGGTGCATTCTGTGTCCCATACTTCCTCTAAGCAGTTCAGAGAAGAATTCTAGCCTTCCGGTGATATGCAGAACAGTCTGTAGACACGCCATACATTTAAAGCAGCCGCCTCCGCCCCCCAAGAATCCTGTGAACTGTATTTTGTTAAGGATGCTGGGAAATGCAGCTGTGTGGGGGTAAACTACAGTTTCCAGGATACTTTGGGGGGAGTGCTTTAAATGTACGATGTGTCTTCAGCCCAGGGCATAAAACTTCAAGGAATGGCTCACTCTTGCCTTGCTTCTATGTTCCAAGAGAGGAGAAAAGATGAAATATACTCTGAGTCGAGTGTGGATTTCATGTTCTTTATTCAGCTCATAGTGGTGAGGAATACCAGTTCCCCCGAATGTCTGCTTTATATACATTATTTACACAAGGGCCCCATGTGATTGGCTAATTCCGGGATTCTCCTGTAGGCCAATCAGGTTGCGGATTCACTTCCACCTGGAGGTGGATGGGGTGGCTCCTGCAGACCAATCAGACTGCAGCATTCTGAATCCTATTGTTCTAGGACTAATCAGACTGCTGCATTTTGGATCCTATTCAACTCAGTACATAACAAAAGAGTTGTGAGGAGAACTACACGGGTCAAGGATTATGGTAGTTGTAGTCCAAAACATCTGGCCCACACTAAGTTAGGGAAGGCTGGTGTAGGCAAACAACAGCTTTTAAGAGAGCTGAACACAATTTGAAAGGGGTTGTGAACTCATTCCAGTTGTGAACTCACATATTTTGTCCCATTGACTCTTCGGTTCAAACAGGTTTGACATGTTTTTGTAACAGGGTAGCAGACCAAGCTATGTCAGATATGCAGATGACACAACATTGATGGCAGAAAGTGAGGAGGAATTAAAGAACCTTTTAATGAGGGTGAAAGAGGAGAGCGCAAAATATGGTTTGAAGCTCAACATCAAAAAAACGAAGATCATAGCCACTGGTCCCATCACCTCCTGGCAAATAGAAGGGGAAGAAATGGAGGCAGTGAGAGATTTTACTTTCTTGAGCTCCATGATCACTGCAGATGGTGACAGCAGTCACAAAATTAAAAGACGCCTGCTTCTTGGGAGAAAAGCAATGACAAACCTAAACAGCATCTTAAAATGCAGAGACATCACCTTGCCAACAAAGGTCTGTATAGTTAAAGCTATGGTTTTCCCAGTAGTGATGTACGGAAGTGAGAGCTGGACCATAAAGAAGGCTGATCGCCAAAGAATTGATGCTTTGGAATTATGGTGCTGGAGAAGACTCTTAAGAGTCCCATGGACTGCAAGAAGATCAAACCTACCCATTCTTAAAGAAATCAGCCTTGAGTGCTCACTGGAAGGACAGATCCTGAAGCTGAGACTCCAATACTTTGGCCACCTCATGAGCAGAGAAGACTCCCTGGAAAGACCCTGAAGTTGGGAAAGATGGAGGGCACAAGGAGAAGGGGACGACAGAGGACGAGATGTTTGGACAGTGTTCTCGAAGCTACAAACATGAGTCTGACCAAACAGCAGGAGGCGGTGGAAGACAGGAGTGCCTGGTGTACTCTGGTCCATGGGGTCACGAAGAGTCGAAAACAATGAAACGACTAAACAACAACAATAGCAGACCAAGCCTGCTGATCAGCGACTATAATAGACTGGTACACATATCAAATACTGTGTTCGTGATTTCAACCTGCTTTCAATTGTCTGAAAAAAAGTTGTTCCTGCCTTGGAAAATGAACATTACATTCAACTCCCTGTGGACCCTGAAACTAAAATCAATTATGGAATGATTCATTTGTTAATTATTTCTTCCCATAGATTGCAAAGACGAAACAATATACCAGAAGCTATTCAAGTCCCAGTTCTGGTTTTCTGCTTTTTTTGTGGGACGGATGTTTTTGCCCCAGCAAGAACTTTAAGAAAATTTCACCGAGGCTCTGCAGTTTGACCTACATTTGTTTCACCTCAAGATTTTAGTCCAATAAAACAGCTATGTTATATGTTTCCTGGCCAGAAGAACAGAACAGAGAAGTGTAATAACCACTGGCAAACATCTGTACTATGTTTGAGCTGTGTGTACTAAAATAAGCACCAATTCAACGGCCATGTTTGCTAAATCCAACAGCTAGATGGAGGGCTTGTGTGGTAGATAAATTTGCACAGTAACTTAAGCCCCTCGCTGCAGATGTTTGGAATTGTACGTGCTATCAGGAGGCACGGATACAGAATCAAATATGGAATTAAAACGGCTGTAACTTAGGGAAGCATCACTAAAAGGAGGAAACGCATCACCAAAAATGAGGGCAGAGATTTGCAAAAATAATAATTGCACAATGCTAATTTATAGGTGTAGATGCAGATTAAGAAAGAATTACTGTTATTCAAATACAGTGGTACCTCAGGTTAAGAATTTAATTCGTTCTGGAGGTCCGTTCTTAACCTGAAACTGTTCTTAACCTGAGGTACCACTTTAGCTAATGGGGCCTCCCACTGCCACCGCGCCGCCGGAGCATGATTTCTGTTCTCATCCTGAAGCAAAGTTCTTAACCCAAGGTACTATTTCTGGGTTAGCGGAGTCTGTAACCTGAAGCGTCTTTAACCTGAAGCGTCTGTAACCTGATGTACCACTGTATAAATAATATAATCTGTAGAAGACTGGCCAGGTAAGTTGTGTGCCTGTTTAGTTTACTACCCGGGTAGTAAATTGTTGCTGTTTTTGTGCTGAATATATACTAGATGGTAATTTATGGACCTAATAGGTATCTAAAGCCATTTGCACATGTTGCCATGAAACCAGTCCATGCGGAATGTAGGCACCCTATATATAGAAATGAGCAGGCTAGCAGGCGGGGCCCATTACTTACATCATAGGAGCCTACACAACACAAAACACTTATTGTTGTATGTAAAGGTAAAGGGACCCCTGACCGTTAGGTCCAGTCACGAACAACTCTGGAGTTGTTCCCCCAGGAGTCTTTGGGGGAAGTCGTGCACTTCAAATGTCTGGTCCATTTACAGCGCATAATCTGGTTGAAGTGTCACAATTTCCCCCTTTTCTTCCTAATGTCTGAACAAATGAAACTGATTTGTAAAAATGTTACATGCAGAAAAATATGAGAGAGAGACATTGCACACACTTTTGTAAATCAAGAAAATCTTTAATAATAAAAAACCGACAAAAGATATCCTGATCCGGCATTCTTGTTCACTTGTAGCCAGTTACAAATTGCCCTTTCAGTACAAATTGCCCTGACGGTATACCAGTTGCTCACAACATGCATCCACAAAAATGAACTTGTGGCTTCAGCATGTGTGTGTGCAGGCGCATGCCTGGGTGCCAACGTATGCGTGTTTTACGTAGGAAATAAGGGATGGGACGCGGGTGGCGCTGTGGGTAAAACCTCAGTGCCTAGGACTTCTGATCGTAAGGTCAGTGGTTCGAATCCCCGCGGCGGGGTGAGCTCCCGTCGTTCGGTCCCAGCTCCTGCCCACCTAGCAGTTCGAAAGCACCCTTAAGTGCAAGTAGATAAATAGCTACCGCTTTCTAGCAGGAAGGTAAACGGCATTTCTGTGTGGTGCGCTGGTGCTGGCTCACCAGATGCAGCTTAGTCACGCTGGCCACGTGACCCAGAAGTGTCTTTGGACAGCGCTGGCTCCCGGCCTCTTGAGCGAGATGAGCGCGCAACCCTAGAGTCAGACACGACTGGCCCGTACGGGCAGGGGTACCTTTACCTTTTAAGGGATGTGGACTTTTGCATGGCTATCTATCACAGAGTGTCCGGCTCAAGACGTAAACTTCTAGCACAGGAGTCAGCAAACTTTTTCAGCAGGGGGCCGGTCCACTGTCCCTCAAACCTTGTGGGGGGCCGGACTATATTTTGAAAAAAATAATGAATGAATTCCTATGCCCCACAAATAACCCAGAGATGCATTTTAAATAAAAGAGCACATTCTACTCATGTAAAAACACACTGGTTCCTGGACCATCCGCGGGCCGGATTTAGAAGGCGATTGGGCCGGATCCGGTCCTGGGGCCTTATTTTGCCTACCCATGTTCTAGCATTTTTTAATTTTTTTTAATTTCTTTTTTCTTCACAAAACCAATGTCTGCTCAAGCTACCGCCCAAAGAAACGGCAGGTGCTTCTTCTCATGGCCCTCTTCATGTCCCAGCTCGTCTGAATATTAAAAGGGCCCATTTGTGCGCAAGGGGGTAAAGGAAGGGTCAGGGTCATATTGTTCTCATTTTCCTTTGTTCCCTTAGAACAAAGCAAGGAGTCAAATTTGAATCCTCAGAGTGGAGGGAAGCCAAACAGCATGCTTGGGAATCTGTTTGCATCTGTAACTAGTGTAATGTTAATTAATTTGGAATAGACTCACGGGCACTCTCTGTCCTCACTTGGGTTTTTTTTTCTCTTTCTCAATATAATGCTCAGTTCACTCGTTTTCCTCTTATTTTTCATAGCTCAAGTTTTTTATTTAAAGTCTGCTATCTATTTATGTAGAGCTGCTGGTTAACTTTTTTCAAAATCCAAATTAAGAATTGTAGGGATGGTTATAGTTTTGGATGGGGGGGATGTCACACTCCATTGTCATATTTACCGTTATCTGTTGTAAACCCAAACTGAGGTTTGGAGTTCTTTAAATCCTACTGTATCCAATGGGGCTTACTCCCAGGTAAGTGGGGTTCGGTCTGCAGCCTTAATGGGCGATATAAAATGTTGGGTTACATTCAGACAACACTTTATTCTGTTTTTCCATTCTTTCCTTACCTGATAATTGTTGCATCTTATGTGAGCTTTCAAATGATGTAAAAGCCACTCCCAATGGAATCTACTAAAAGTCTTGGGCTCATTTCCATGCTAACTGCTTCCCCCTCAAAATTTTTGCAACCCTCTTAAACTCAGAAAATCGCAGGACGTAATTTTCATACAATTCTTCTGTCATTTCCATGGGTGAATCATGAGGCAACAGAAATACATAAAGAGTGGTGGTGGTGACGTCCGCTGTTGTGTAACACACCACCCATTGATGTGAATAAATTTTAGCATGACATGGTGGTATATTGATTAAACAAGCCTCATTTCCATAAGGCAATAAATAACACAGTGTAAAATGAATGTCAGCAGAACAGAAGCGATAGCATTATAACCAGGAAAACTAATGCAATAATCCCCACGTCTGAATGCACCCTTAGTCATACTAAATCAGACTCATTGCAATCAATGGGCTCCACTATTTGAGTATGACTTTGTTGGACGTCACCCAATACTTTTCTTTTCTGGACTGCCTTGAAGTACTTTCATCTTTAAAGGCAGCATAACATGGTCCCATCCACTCACAGGCACTGATTGTTGGAGATGATGGAGTATGGTAAGGAATTGCAGCTCAATTTGAAGGTTGTAAAGGTAAAGGGACCCCTGACAGTTAAGTCCAGTCGCAAACAACTCTGGAGTTGCGGTACTCGTCTCGTTTTACAGGCCAAGGGAGCCGGCGTTTGTCCGCAGACAGTTTTCCTGGGTCATGTGGCCAGCATTTCTAAGCCGCTTCTGGCGAACCAGAGCAGCACACGGAAACACCGTTTACCTTCCCACCAGAGCAGTACCTATTTATCTACTTGCACTTTTTGGGGTGCTAGGTTGGCAGGAGCTGGGACCGAGTAATGGGAGATCACCCCGTTGCGGGGATTTGAACTGCCGACCTCCTGATTGGCAAGCCCGAGAGGCTCAGTGGTTTAGTGGCACCCAGTGGCACTCAGTGGCACCCAGCACCACCCGCGTCCCAATTTGAATGTTAAAGCTGCCATTTTTAGTGCTCAAGTTTCATGGAAGACTAAAAAGTGGTATGAGGACGGGACTAAAACAGGGGAAGGCTTGATGTTTGCAACCTGATTAATTAAAATGGTGATTATAGACACTGAAGAACCCCCATTCCTTGGCAAGTAAGGGAAATGGAGATCGCATTCTTCCTGTTGCCCCTGGATGTTTATATACAGGCTTGTGGTAGCATTCAGAGTCTCAAGCCTCAGTGGTGGCTGGTGCCCATTGGAACTGGTAGGGCAGAGGACCAGGAGACCAGCAGCAAGAGGAGCCAAACCCAATGACAAGTGCAGACAGCCAATGATGGACAGATCCAGCTAAGTCTAGTTTTGTCTCCATCCTCCTCCCTGCAGAGTTCTACAAGGGCAACACAAAGGATGAAGGCAACGCTAAACTGGTAACCAGTGCCACCTCCTGGACTGGAAGTAACTAAGTAGGCAGACACAGGTGCGTAAGAAAGGGGGGGTAATTTGCCCCAGGTGCCATCATGGAGGGGGGTGACAAATTATCAAGGAACAATTACTGCCCTACTGCCTTTTTGAAAATGCCTGCTCCAAAGGTCTTACCTTACCACACAAGGGATTATATAGCTACATATGAAATTTCATGCATATCAGTTAATATCTTGACCCTCCTCCACGAAAATAGCTGTTTACTTGACCATTTTCCTATGTTGTGAAGGTTGAAATTTCAACAAAGCACGTGCCTTTGCTAGACTCTTTTCGGACACCTGCTAAAGCATTCTTCTTTAGGCAAGCATACCTAGATGCTTAGGAAGTTGAAGTAATCTTAATATTTTAGCTTTTGTATGTTTTAAAGTAGGGTTGTTAATTTTTCTTGATTTTACTGCTGTGGTGTTTTTTTGTGTTTTTTTGTTTTGGTAAACCACTTTACAGGTTTTTTAAAAAATAAATTTTATTAAATAAATAAACAATAAATATAAATAAAATAACACAAGCCAAAACACAATCCATCCTGTAGATTTAAGTATCTGTCCATAGTCGCCTACTTGTTATCAGAGGCTCAGAATCCACATTCCTTTGTGAGAAAATATGAAATAACGTAAAACCATTTTTTGCAGGCAAAAATAAAAAAATAATAATCAAGGGGGGGTATGACAAGAAATTTTCCGCACTGGGTACCACCTGACCTTCCTACGCCTCTGGGCAGACACACAATCAGGCAATCGGGTGGGGGGGGCTGAGGGTGGGGAGGCAGTTCCCCATTTACCTGAATGGATCAGCCTCCACTGTTAAGCCTGAATCTCTCCTAAGATGCCTTCTGGGATCCCTCTTTCCCTCGGTAATATTGGGAAAGTGATGAGTGTCTGAGAACTTCTATAGGAGGTCCTTGGGCTTCTGTATGCCAAAATATGAAATTATTTTGGACTGGACTGGACCCTAGCGTGGCGAGGGCTCTAGTGGGGCTTGAATCATTGCTCCTTTTCACATTCTGCCACATCGCCAGAAATTTACTAGCACCTAAGGAGTGACTGGGATCTGTGCAGAGTGAAGTCAATAACCCAAAATGCATCGCGCTTTACCCTCAGCAAAGCTTTATGGGCACAACCTAAGAACATAAGAAGAGCCTGTTGGATGCGGCGAATGCGGCCTAGGACCCACATACCTACGGGACCGCCTCTCCTGGTATACTCCGTGGAGGACCTTAAGGCCCCCAAATGACAACATTTTGGAGGTCTCAAGTCGCAAGGTGGTTAGATTGGTCTCAACTAGGGCCAGGGCCTTTTCAGTACTGGCCCTGACTTGGTGGAACGCTCTGTCACAAGAGACTAGGGCCCTGCAGGACTTGACATCTTTCCGCAGGGCCTGCAAGACAGAGCTGTCCTTTGGTTTGGACTCAGTCTGACCCTTATGTTTCCCTCCCCTTATGGTTTTGGCCTATGGGCTACTTTTAAAATGAGGCTGCATTTTAAATTGCATTTTAACCTGTATTTTAAATTGCCTCCCCCCCATTATGTTTTTACTGTAATTTTACTGGTGTCAGCCGCCCTGAGCCCAGCTCTGGCCACGGAGGGCAGGGTATAAATTATTATTATTATTATTATTATTATTATTATTATTATTATTATTAATGGCCAATCTGGTCCAGCACCCTGTTCTCACAGTGGCCCACAGTGGCCTATACACAAAGTTCCACGTGTCGCAGACTTCTCTCACGGTGGGATTTGGAAAAGTTGGCCCAACAACAGCAGATCACCCGCCGCACTGTGACTTACGATTCCAAACATAGCTTTTAGCCGAGAGATTGGCAGAACCCTGCAGAATGGAAACTTAACAGCTCGGTGCCACATCTATTCACTCTGTGAGAGCTGAGATTACGGCTAATCCATAGAGGCTCTGGGCTACGTCCTGGTTTGGAAACCATTCCAACCGTTTTGTGGGAACTTGCTTTCTTGAGGCTTTCTCAGTCTTTTTTTCTCCTTCCAGGATGCTTTCAAAGTCACCCCATGGCTGCCCTCCAAGTGCTAACAGGACACTGCTGAGGTCTGCACTGACACAATTTGGTCACCAATTGTTTGAAGGTTAGCGCTTAGTGGGTGGCATTGAATAGCTCTGGAATCCCCCCCCCCCATCTCCTTGTTACTATTTGGTTGTCTCTCTCTCCCCCCCCCCTCATCTCATCTCCCCCCCTACTTTTCCCAAGGGAGGTATGGAAAGGGGTGTTTATGGTGGGTGGAAAGAGTCTTTGCAGCTAGCCTGAGACACTGACTGGTTTATTTACTCAAACAACAAACATTCGGCCTGCCCTGAGTGCAATGACAGAGGGCAGTTTCTGAATGGGATGGGACCGGGTGTCTTCAGAGGGGGCCACCCACGTCGAATGGGGCACCTTCCTTGCAAGGAAATGACAGTTTGAGTCACAGGCTGGCCAACAATGTACGTGTGTGATGCAAAGGGTCTCACAGGCTGTTTGCTAATAGCCAGGGGCGAAAACTGTGCTCCTTATTTTCCTTTGGCTCCTTCCTTCCTTCCCTCCCTCCACCCCCCAACAGCCTTCCCTCACAGCCCTCATTCTTCTCACACTTCTTCATGCAGCTGGCACTGAACACCAAAGTGGTCTCCAGGCTTCCTCCTTAGAAGGGCAGTGGGGTCGGGGTGCTGGGGGTGGGGTGGACTGAGATGCTGGATAAACAAACAGAACAATAAGAACGTTTCTCAGTGCTGTGTCCAAAGCTGCCCTCTTGTTGGTTTTATGTCAGCCAGAAAACAAAGGGCTTCTAGGGGAGCCAAAATTGCAGGGAGGGAAACAGGAACCCCCTTTGAGCGTCTGTGCCTGTTCTGAGATGACCGCGCGGAGCTCTTGAACTTGCGAGCTTTGAAAATTCAAGCTCTTTCTGTGTACAGTAAGCAAAATGTAAGAAAGCAAATGGGACATATTAAAAACAACTTGGCATTCTCAACCCACCCAACTCCCCGCAACCCGTCCCTGCTTGGCTTGATTTCTTGAACACACTTAGTAATCTTTCACTAACACCTTTGCTTGCAGTGGAAGCTTGCACATCGGGGGCCAATGGAGCAGTGATGCCCCACCAACCCCAGTGAGTCTGCTCCTCCTCACCAACCAGTCCAGAGGGTGGCCCTGCCTGCCTAGTTCCACCTTCTTAGTCTCAGTGCATCCCCTCCGATGTTTCTCTGGGGAGAAAGTGTTAACGGAGAAATCTCCCAAGGGCTCCCTTGGGCAAAAAAACAAGGACACCAGCCAGGAATACCAGAGCAAAACAGCAGCCAGTAGGTTTGGTCTTGATTGAAGATTGTTGCGACACCTGCCACAAGGTGAAACAAGATGGAAACCCTGAACAAAAGAGAACCCAAACTTTTATTAGCTGCTAATCCCCATGTTAGGGACACGGGTGGCGCTGTGGGTTAAACCACAGAGTCTAGGGCTTGCCGATCAGAAAGTTGGCGGTTCAAATCCCCGTGACGGGGCGAGCTCCCGTTGCTTGGTCCCTGCTCCTGCCAACCTAGCAGTTCGAAAGCACATCAAAGGGCAAGTAGATAAATAGGTACCACTCCGGCGGGAAGGTAAACGGCATTTCTGTGCGCTGCTCTGGTTTGCCAGAAGCAGCTTAGTCATGCTGGCCACATGACCCATAAGCTCCCTCGGCCAATAAAGCGAGATGAGCGCCGCAACCCCAGAGTCAGCTACGACTGGACCTAATGGTCAGGGGTCCCTTTACCTTTACCTAATCCCCATGTTACACCCCAAAAAAACTACATCACTAATACATCATGGTTACATCATGAAAGGGGAGGTCTGGTGGCAGTAATCTCAGCATCCTGGACCCTGCCCCATGGTTCCCCTTGCCCTCCACCAAACACCCATCAAGTGTAACAAAAGAGATATTTACATTTCCCTGTTTCCCAGCCAAGTTAATCACACCCTTTTGTCTTCATCTGGGTTTGGTATTTCTGGAATGGCTACCTGTCTGGCACTCAGGTATCAGGATGCCAGGAATTATCACTCAGGCAGAGGGGCTGCTGAGTAGCTGAGCTCACATGTCTATATGAATTTCTGAAGTGTTCCCAGTGAGCCAGTACATAGATACATTTATCAGTGAATTGCTACATTTGGTATTGTGCATAAGAGACTCTTTGAATAGTGTCAGGGAACTGCCATCGGAGCTAGAGGCGGAGGCAAGGCTCCAAAGCGATGCTGGAGAAGGGCCCAGCAGGGAGAGAGGCAGCTCATTGGCTGGGGAAGGAAATCAGCGTGACACCAGGGAGAAAGGGGGGCAGATGGGGGAATCGGCGAGAGGGCTCCAGGACTCCTCGCCGGAGACCAGAGAAGCGGGAGAGCACGGGTCCTCCGCTGCCCACACCCACCCTGCGCAGAAGACTTCTGCGCAGGGAGAGTAGGCGGAGACTTGGTGTCAAAGAACTTCTTTGCTGGAAGAGGTTCAAGAAATGCCCACTGACGGATTCTGCTAGCGACTGAAACAGCCACGAAGTGAAGGGCTGTCCAGACAGAAAAGGTTTAACCAGGCAACCTAGCCAGGAGTGGCGGCAACTTACGCACGAGCAACCCCTATAACCATTACAAATAGATAGGAAGAAACTGTGATGAAGGGTTTTGTGGGGACAAATCACAAAAGTCACAAAAGTGATTGTGCTGATTTTGGTAGTGGGCTGCATGTGCATGATATTTGCTGGAGGGGCAACACCCCCCCAACCTATACATAAATTCCTGCAACAAAAGTAAATCTGGTCTATGTGATCCTGAACCCATTATCAGTATACAAACAGGCCTGAGTGTGCACTGAATCCGTTCCACCAAGCTACTTTGAAAACTGAGGGGAAAATGCATTAGCGGAAGGAATTAACCGCTGAGTCATAAAACTGCAGGCCCTGGAGCATATCTGACTGCACTCATGTACATCTGCTTCACAGAATGTCCAAGGACATAAGCCAGAACTACTGTACAAGTCCTTTCCGCTGGGGACAATGTGAAAGCACAGCAACGGGTCAGGCTGCCAGACTGAGTTGCATGTTGCATTGTATGCGGAAGCACTTTCCAGATTAGCTGACTTATTTCTCTAGCCTTTTTTTTTTTTTTTAAAGGTAGAACAATCACTGGTAAAATTCTAATCACTCTTCTCTTTTCCTGAAAGAAAACAGGCATTCTAGAAGGTTGGATGCTGACAATAAGGGGGTGGTGGACAAGATCTGGCCAAATATATGCTATCGTGCTGAAACATTGGGAATGAAAAGCATTAGGGGTGAAACATAGGGAGCTATCCTGTTTAATCATCTCACCCAGAAATATCTCCTCTGACAGAGGTAGTGGATGTCTAGGGCTGCCATACATTACTGTGATTTCAATGGGGAATTGACGTCTGGGGCAAATCTCCAAAAGACTGCGCTTTGACCTGGATCTTAGGTAAGTCAATGGAAAACCACATTTTGCCTAAAAAATGAAAAAGCTCAACAGCTCTCGGGGTGTCCTGGTTTTTATTTTATCATTTGAAATATGGCAACCCTAGCTTATGCCAACCTTGCCATTTTTTCCAATCTGATATGCAGGCTCTGAAGTTTATGTGGATATACAGTGGTACCTCGGTTACATACGCTTCAGGTTACATACACTTCAGGTTACAGACTCCGCTAACCCAGAAATAGTACCTCGGGTTAAGAACTTTGCTTCAGGGTGAGAACAGAAATCGTGCTCCGGCGGCACAGCAGCAGCGGGGGCCCCCATTAACTAACGTGGTGCTTCAGGTTAAGAACAGTTTCAGGTTAAGAACGGACCTCCGGAACGAATAAAGTACTTAACCCGATGTACCACTGTACCCTAAAGTACCATTACCAGCCTCATCTCCCCATCTCCTTGGCATAGGACAGGCTAAAAATCCAAAGAGAGAAATAGCCATTCTCTCTGGATAGTATTTAGAGACTAGAGGTTAGTGCCCATCATCTGTTATTGTTGCCGTTTGTTAAGGAGAAGTACTTCTTGCTTCCTTTCTCTGCCCTGTTTCACGAGCCTCATTAATGAAAGGCTGCAAAAGAGAAAAAGCAAGACAAAATTGGGCAGAGCAAAACACTGGGAGACCTGCAGCAGAGCATACTGAACAGCTGCTAGACCTATAGAATCCACACTGTTTCCTGTGCCGATTGTTCCAGGGGGTTGAGCTTATTGAAGTCAGGGTGACTTGAAAAAGCTGAGAGGGGAACTACTGACTGAAGAGTCCCTTTTGTATGGAACAGCATTGTCCCACAAAGGTTTTTTGGGCCGTGCCACTTTTTTAACAGGAGGAATTTTAACAAGGAAGATTTCGTTCCTTTATGAAGTGGGTGAGCCTCATCCCTCGTTTCTCCACAGATTTAAGAGCTCTGCTCTAAGAAGCCCTCTCGTAATTTTGTGTGCTGCGAAAAGAAAAGACCGGCTTAGATTTTTGTGGTGCAAAACATTTAAGAGGATTTCTCCTTTTATTTATCGTTAGGCGGTTTCTGCAGCTTAAAGCTTCAATTTTCTGTTTGCAAGGGAAGCCTTGTGCAGGCCACAATCCACTGGCAACTTCCTGTGTAATGAGCTTGGTACTAAACCAGAAGCATAGAGTGATTTCATTAAAGAAGAGGCAGATATTTTCCCATGCTGTGTGTGTGTGTGTGCTAGAGAGAGAGAGAGAGAGAGAGAGAAATTGGTTGTGTCAGCTGCATTCTGATTCTTCCCTTTTGAGTTACAAGAGACACGTGGACATTCATTGCAGACTAGAAATGCCTCTCTGTGCATGTGTGAAAGCTGTCGAGTACCCTGTCCCAAGAATGCACCATACCCTGGCAGGAGAGCATTATACATGCTCAGGTTACGATTCCTCCCCATGTGCCCTGGATGGATTCAATAGCATATTGGATTCCTAAAGCAAAACCTTGTAGGGTTGCTATTTTTTTCCCTGACTTGCATTTTAACATCTCCAGGTCAGGCAGATATCCAGGAAGCTTCAGCTTTCCATAAGAATATAAGAGGTCTGTTGCGTCAGACCAAAGCACCCCCTAATCCCCACACCCTGTTTCCCACAGGTTGTGGGAAGCTCAAAATGTAGGACATGAGGGAGATGTTAGGATATAGTTCCGTTCCACCTTTAGAACAGGCATGTGGAGTTGTTGCATGTCACATGTCTGTTTACTTCCAGCACAGTCTGCTGGGAACTTCCATAGCTTTTGCCTATGCTGCTTGCTTGGAGACAAAGGGAAACAGACATGGACTTCCGGTTAGCGCCGGCGCTTAATGGCGGATCTCAACCGGAGCTCCGGGAGAGATCTGCTTCGTGGGTTCGGGTCCTGTCAGCTACGGCGAAGCGGGGACCCCTAAAAATCACAGGCGCGTTGCCTGTGAACCGGAGACTCGGCGGGCACCTTTGCGCCCCCCCGACGCTGCGAAATAGCCTTTTTAAAGGCTGCGGAGCAGCGGAGGGGTTTTGGAGCGGTGCTGAGAGTCGTCTTCACCCAGCCTGCGAAGCGAAGCCGCGTCGCCATTAGCGGAGAGCGCTGACTTCTTCCCGTGAAATTGGATTAAAAGAACAACTATCCGTGAGTAGGATTGACCGCTAAAATATAATCGGACTTTAAAATAAAGAAATTGGGCACCGAAACGGACAAGCACTAAAAAGGAAGTCTGCTTTCCGTTCTGTAGCAAGATCAAAGCGAAAGGCATTCTAGCTGTAACTGCTTGAGAGGAAACTTGTGGGAATTAAGAAATCCACCACCAAAGCAAAGAACTCCCTCCCCGAGGCAGGAGGGGGGGAAAGAAGATTTTAAAGTGTTTCCCTGCCAATTTAAAAGAATTGGATTAAGTACCGCTGCTCTTTAACCTGGGATCGGACTGCCGGAGAAAAGGAACCGGCTAAGGACTGTTGCTATAAGAAGGCTAAAAAGTATCTTAAATTGACTTTGGTTACTTTCAATTTGAAACATTGTTTTTGTGGCACTGCAAAGTTACTTACAGGACATTATTGATTGGGATCCCCTTGAAAGAGAAAAGAAAAATTGGAAGGGACTAGGAAAACTTTTATTCTTTTTTTCTGAAGAGTGTGGGATTATTTTGAGAAGTATAGAATTGATTCTACGCCCTCTAGAGGACCTACAAATTGTTTCAGCAACAAGTGGAATTTGAAATCTGAGAACTTTTGTTTGTGAGCTCCAAAGTCTGGGAATGACCTTGACTAAAAGACTTTGTTATGGCAGATGGTAAAGAGAAAGGGGATTTACAAGAAACAACTTTGAGATCTGGCAGACAATATAAAATTGACCCTTTCATGCAAAGAAGGGCTTCTGTAACAGGAGCCTCTGGAACTATAGTTGCTGCAAAGCCAAAAGTGAAAGCAATGTCTACAGAAGAATCATTTGCTAAGGTATTGGAGAAGATAAATGACTCTTTGGAGGAATTAAAAAAGCAAGGCGCAGAGACTAAATTGCAAGTTGCTGAAACTAAAGTACAAGTTGCTGAAACAAATAAAAAAATTGAAGAAATCTCTGGGAAAATTGACTTAAATACAAAAAGTATAACTGACCTTGGGAACAAAGTGAACTCAAATGCAGAAGCAATTGGGAAATTATTGGAAGATTCATCTACAACACGAAAGATAGCTGAGGAAGCTAAGGAAATTGCAACTGCTGCGGAGGAAAAATTTCCACCAGTTTACAAGAAATTGGACGAGTATGAGTTGGCACTCTCTATGCAGGATATGCAACGCAAGGAGAGGAATCTAAGGATCAGACTTGTGCCGGAAAAGGAAGGAGATAACTTGGTGGACTATTTGACAAAAGAATTTTCTGATTTCTGGAAGCAGGAGTTGGAGAAAGAGGACTTTAAGATAGAAAGTGCATTTAGATTGGGAACAAGACAGAAGAAGAATCGACCCAGAGATTGTCTTATTACTCTAAGATCAAAGGAGGAGCGAGATAAAATACTGAACCTGCACTACCAATCAACCCCTCGAATTGAAGACTTTTATATCGAGATCTTTAAAGACATCCCTAAGAGTATCTTGGACGCAAGAGGACATTATAAGGACCTGGTGACATTGCTCAAGAGGAACTACATACCATTCAGGTGGGAATTTCCCCAAGGCTTGTCTTTTAAATATAAGGGAAAGAAGAGAAGAATAAAGACTGTAAGTGATAAAGACAAGTTCTTGGGAGAACACGAAGAAGACCTACAGAAAGAGACATTTCCAGGACAAGGGCATCCATCACTGGACACGAACACGGCACCACCGACAGACGAGGAACAAAAACAGGGAGCTGTAGGAGGAAGGAATAAATAATCCCATCATGGCTCTGCAACTTCTAACCTGGAATTGTAACGGCTTGAACATTCCCAGGAAGAGAAAAAATATATTTCATGCCTTAAAGAAAGACCAATTGGACTTGATTTGTCTACAAGAGACCCATGTGACAAGAGCACATAGAAAATTACTAATAAATAAAAGACTGGGACAGGAATTTATATCCTCAGACAGAGTAAAAAAGAGAGGAGTGGTGATCTATGCAAAAGAAAAATTGCAACCGAAACAAATTTTTAAAGATGATCAAGGAAGATATTTGGCAATTGAAATTCAATCTCAAGGAGAGAAGTATTTGATAGTGGGAATCTATGCACCAAACGAAGGGAAAGCTGAATTTTTTAAGAAGTTGCATGAAATCTTGATGGACCATATGGATTACAACTTAATTTTGATGGGAGATATGAATGGAGTAGTTTCAACAAATATGGACAAGGCACAAAGACAGGTAATAACAAAAGATGGAAGACTACCAAAGACTTTTTTTGAAATGACTGACAATATGGACTTGATTGATATTTGGAGAACAAAACACCCACTAGAAAGAGAGGGAACCTTCTTTTCTGAAGCCAAAATGACATGGACAAGGATTGACCAAATCTGGGTGACTAGCAGTATGGCTCCGAACATAAAAAAAGTAGAAATCTGCCCAAAAACTTTCTCCGACCATAACGCTGTAAAGATAGTGATGAGGCAAACAACAACTGGTTCCTTCAGATGGAGAATGAATGACACCTTATTCAGAGATGAGGAGATCTGCAAGAAGGCCCAAAAAACTTTGAAAGACTACTTTGAAATTAACTTAAGGTCTAAAGTAGAAAAAAGAATAGTATGGGATGCAAGCAAAGCCGTGATGAGAGGGTTTTTGATTCAGCAAAATACTTTAAAGAAAAGAAAGCAAAATGAGAAGAAGGAGAGAATTTTGGAAAAGATAAAAGAAGGGGAAAAACAATTAAGATCAAAGCCAAAATCCCAAGAGATTTTAAGAGAAATCAAATTTCATCAAACACAATATATGGAACTGATGAATCAAGAATTAGAGTGGAAAATTAAACAAATGAGACAAAAGACTTTTGAATCCGCTGATAAATGTGGCAAGTTACTGGCTTGGCAAATAAAGAAGAGACAAAAACTCAACACGGTAACAAATATAGAAGTGGAAGGTAAAAACATAAGCAACCCAGCGGAAATTAGGAATTGTTTTCAGAACTACTTTAGACAACTTTACGCACAAGGGCCGCAGAAAGAAATGGACATACAACAGTTCCTCGAGGAAAATGGGCTGAAAAAGGTTTCGCAAGAAAGTAAGACAATATTGAATCAGGAGATATCAGCACAAGAAATAGAAGATGCCATTCAAGGCATGACGCTGGGCAAATCCCCCGGACCGGATGGACTGACTTCCAAATATTACAAAGTTTTGAAGGAAGGGTTGATACAACCTCTGAAGGAAGTCTGCAATGAGATTATGGAGGGGAAAAGGGCACCCGATACGTGGAGAGAGGCCTATATTACACTTATACCAAAGACAGAGACTGAAAAGACCCAACTTAAAAACTACCGACCCATCTCGTTATTGAATGTGGATTACAAAATCTTTGCTAACATTTTAGCAGAGAGACTGAAAAGAGTTTTGATGGAGGAGATTCACGGGGACCAAGCGGGCTTTCTCCCAAAAAGGCATTTGTCGAATAATGTAAGGAATATAATTGACATTTTGGAAAAGCTGGAAGTGAACATAAACACTAAAGCTGTTTTGATATTTGTGGATGCCGAGAAAGCCTTTGACAACATTTCTTGGAGTTTTATGTTGAAGAACCTCCGGGGGATGGGGGTAGGCCAAGGGTTTGAGAATGGTATAGGTGCAATATATTCTGAACAGAAAGCCAAACTAATTGTAAATAATGTGGTTACAGAAGAGTTCAAGATTGAAAAAGGGACACGTCAGGGGTGCCCTATCTCCCCACTACTTTTTATATCGGTCCTGGAGGTTTTGCTTAATATGATTAGGAGGGACCAGTTGGTTAAAGGGATTCAGGTCGGAGCTAAACAATATAAACTGAGAGCATTTGCAGATGACTTAGTACTTACATTACAAGAGCCAGAAGCTAGCACGAAAAGAGTTTTGGAAATAATTCAAGAGTTTGGTCAAATGGCAGGATTTAAATTGAATAAGTCTAAGACAAAGGTTTTGGAGAAAAATTTGACACAGATAGAAAAGGAAAGGTTTCAGAACGAGACAGGGTTAACTGTGGTTAAAAAAGTGAAATATTTGGGTATAAATATGACAGCTAAAAATGTGAATTTGTTTAAAGATAATTATGAAAAAACTTGGAGAGAAGTGAAAAAAGATTTGGAGATTTGGTCCAATTTAAAGCTTTCCTTGTTAGGCCGTATTGCAGCTATAAAAATGAATGTATTGCCAAGAATGTTGTTTTTGTTCCAAGCATTGCAAATAATTGATAAAATGGATTGTTTCAAGAGGTGGCAAAAAGACATATCTAAATTTGTCTGGCAGGGCAAAAAGCCCAGAATTAAATTTAAGATATTAACGGATTCAAAGGAAAGAGGGGGGTTTGCCCTGCCAGACTTTAAACTTTACTATGAAGCGGCAGCTTTCTGCTGGCTGAAAGAATGGCTACTTCTCGAAAACACAGATATTTTGGATTTGGAAGGTTTTAATAACATTTTTGGGTGGCATGCATATTTGTGGTATGACACATAAAAGTTTCAAAAACCATATTGTCAGAAAAGCACTATTAAATGTCTGGGTCAGATATAAAGACTTGCTGGAAAATAAAACTCCAAGGTGGCTGTCGCCAATGGAAGCTAAGGCAGTTAAAAAGTTAAATATGGAGTCCAAGTGGCCAAGATACTGGGAAATTTTGGAAAAGGAAGGGGACAAATTGAGATTGCAGAGTTTTGAGAAATTAAAAGGAAAGGTGAGGGACTGGTTGCACTATCATCAAATAAATGAAGCGTTTAAACTGGACAGTAAAATTGGCTTCCAGGTGGAAAAATCAAAATTGGAGACAGAACTGTTAGAACCCAGTACTAAGAATTTGTCAAAAATGTATAATTTGCTGCTGAAATGGAACACACAAGATGAAACGGTTAAATCGATCATGATTAAATGGGCTCAGGACATTGGTCATAATATTTTGTTTGCTGATTGGGAAAAGTTGTGGACCACCGGGATGAAATTTACGGCATGTAATGCCTTAAGAGAAAACATTATGAAAATGATATATAGGTGGTACATAACCCCAGTCAAGCTTGCAAAGATTTACCATTTGCCTGACAATAAATGTTGGAAATGTAAAGAAATTGAAGGTACATTTTTTCATCTTTGGTGGACTTGCCCGAAGATTAAGGCATTCTGGGAAATGATCTATAATGAACTTAAAAAGGTATTTAAATATACTTTCCCCAAGAAACCAGAGGCCTTTCTCTTGGGTATTGTCGACCAAGGGGTGTTAAAGACGGATATAACTTTCTTTATGTATGCTACAACAGCAGCTAGAATACTTATCGCGAAGTACTGGAAGACGCAAGAGCTACCCACACTGGAAGAATGGCAGATGAAGGTGATAGACTACATGGGCTTGGCAGAAATGACGAGCAGAATCCGAAACCAGGGAAGAGAGGCAGCGCAAGAAGAATGGAAAAAATTTAAGGACTATTTAAAGAAATATTACAAAGTTAATGAAAGTTAGAATGATGTTGGACTGGAAAGTAAATGGTTACTATTAGCAATGGTTAAGACAAGGAGAATAAGGAAGAATAGCCTAAATCTAAATTAAAATAAGGGAAGATTTGCTGAACAACTGATAAGAATTTGGAATACAGAAAGGGGAGGCATGAGGAAGTCGGGGAAGAAAGGTATATGAAATTAGGATATGAAATGATACATGTTTTTTGTTCTGTTTTTGTCTTTGTATGTTTATGTTTGTTGTGTTGTGTTTATATGGAAAAAAATAAAAATATTATAAAAAAAAAAGGGAAACAGACATGTTTTTTCCTTTGTCCTGATGCTGAATAAATGCTTGTAAATATGCTTATATATGCTTCTGTCCGCTACTTCTGTTGCAAAGAGTTCTTATCTCTGCTGGCTTGTGTGCTAAGCTTCTGAAGGCTTCTGAGGCTTGAGTCGCAGTTTTGATGCTGTTCCGAGAACCGGAGTTTGCCCGGCTGGTGGCCGGTGGGCTGGAGGCAGCTGGGGGCCTGCCAATTGCCCCCGTCTCCCCGGACGCATCCCAACAGGAATAGCCTTATCATGTTATTGACCCCCAGCAACTGGCATTCAGCATAATGCTGGAAACAGCATAAGCCTTTATGGAGAGCAGCCGCTGATAGCCTTAAGGTAAAGGTAAAGGGACCCCTGACCATTAGGTCCAGTCGTGGCCGACTCTGGGGATGTGGCACTCATCTCGCTTTATTGGGCGAGGGAGCCAGCGTACAGCTTCCGGGTCATGTGGCCAGCATGACTAAGCTGCTTCTGGTGAACCAGAGCAGCGCACGGAAACGCCGTTTACCTTCCCGCCAGAGCGGTACCTATTTATCTACTTGCACTTTGATGTGCTTTCGAACTGCTAGGTTGGCAGGAGCATGGACCAAGCAATGGGAGCTCACCCTGTCGCGAGGATTCAAACCGCCGACCTTATGATCAGCAAGCCTTAGGCTCTGTGGTTTAACCCACAGTGCCACCCGTATCCCTTTGCTGATAGCCTTACCCACTATGAATTTTTCTAATTTTATTTTAAAGTCATCTAAATTGATGGCCTTCAGCCCCAGCAGGCATGGCCAATGATACAAGTTGTAGTTCCGCAACTTCTGGGGGACCAAAGATTCCCCATGCCTGGACTATGCAAAGAAGAGCTGCCCCATCTCTGTCCCAAACCTTCCATCATTCAGCTTCATTGAGAAACATTGGGTTCTAATACTATGGGAGAGGAAGAAAACCACTGTCCACACTGTGCATGATTTTCTTAATCTCTGCCATAGTTCCCTTTTTCTAAACAAAAAGGTGCAAGTCGTCGTCTCCTTTCTTCACAGAATTACTGCTCTTGTATGCCAGGCCTCCCAGAAGGTTTTCCAGCCTTAAAAGCCCTGCCCAGATGCATCCTCCTAAGGAAATAAATTTCCATTGGATTGTTATATGTTACTAAACCTTCTGGGGAGAATTATGAAACAATTCAATATGGGTTTTTGTTCATAGACTTTATGCATGTCTTGGAATAGCCATAATGGAATAGTACTAGGACTTAAAAACATGTGTTCTCTGCCACAGCAGAAGCAGCTAATTTATAGCATTTGAAGAAGACAGTCTAACCTGGAGGTACAACACTTCAAACAAAACCACCTGTATTTTACAGAGGATCTGTTACAGAGAAAGAGCTGTTGAGGGCAGTAAGTGGGAGAGAGCAGCCCCACAAGGTCACTAATCTTAGCAGCTGCAAGATGTAGATTACAGTTATTCTGATTTCTGGATCAGATAAATACTGTGTTGGTTACAGCGCTCTATGTGTGGTCTTGAAGGTGGAGTGTTTGCACTTGCAGTCTTAGTTCTCCCTCAAAGTATAGGTGATTTGTGAAGCATATTAAATCTTAAAAAACTTCCAAGCTCTGTTGATATCAAACATTTGTGCCGTATTGAATTATATGCAGCTCTCAGATAGTAGAGTATTGCTTGGGGGTAAGAATCTCTGTCTGAGATGCCACAGGGTTGCTGAGTTGGGAGTAGAAATATTGGGCTAGATAGACAAATGGTCCGGCTGGATGTAAGGCAGCTGCCCTATGGTTACCACACATGCACTCATTTCACCTGGTATCAATATCAACACATAAGAGCCTTGCTGGTTTAGACCAGGGGTCCTCAACTACGGTCCGTGGGCCAATTCCGGCCCATCAGGGTCCTGAACCCAGCCCGCCTGCAAGGCCTGAAGCTCGGAAGCGGCTGGTGGGAAGAGCCCTGAGGTAAAAGCATGTGCGTGTAACAAAGCCCTGGTAACGTGGTTGTTACCGCCGCGCCATGGGACGCGGGTGGCGCTGTGGGTTAAACCACAGAGCCTAGGACTTGCCGATCAGAAGGCTGGTGGTTCGAATCCCCACAACAGGGTGAGCTCCCATTGCTCGGTCCCAGCTCCTGCCAACCTAGCAGTTCGAAAGCACATCAGTGTGCAAGTTGATAAATAGGTACCGCTCCGGCGGGGAAGGTAAACAGCGTTTCCATGCGCTGCTCTGGTTCGCCAGAAGCGGCTTAGTCATGCTGGCCACATGACCCGGAAGCTGTACGCCGGCTCCCTCGGCCAATAAAGCAAGATGAGCGCTGCAACCCCAGAGTCGGTCACGACTGGACCTAATGGTCAGGGGTCCCTTTACCTTTACCTTTTACCGCCGGCGCCAACTGCTTGATAAAGGCACACTGCCCCTTTAAGCTGCCGGAGGGCAGGATGGCGGTGAAGGAACCCCTTCCATGCCAGCCCTTACCCTCCTCCCGTCCCCTCAGGCCAGCTCCATGCCCACCGGAGCAGCGCCTCGCCAACCGGTTGCCCCCTTAACACACTCGTGGGTCCCATGCAGTGGCCTTCGCAACCTTAAAAGTTAGGGAAGCACCAAAAACACAGGCAACATATGCAAACAGAATTAGCAAGAAGAGAAGTCTGAATCACAACGGTTTATTGTACAAGAGAATCTCCATGTAAATAGTGGCGGGTTAATCTTTAAAATAAAGCTCTCCACCCAAACTTCCCCAAGTTTGAAAATAAACTTCAATAATAATAATAATAATAATAATAATAATAATAATAATAATAATAATTTATTTATTTATACCCCACCCATCTGGCTGGGTTTCCCCAGCCACTCTGGGCAGCTTCCAACAGAATATTAAAATACAATAGTCTATTAAACATTAAAAGCTTCCCCGCAGAGAAAGTCATATGCATGAAGAACAACATCAAAAATAACCCAGAAGAAATGAAGTATAAAGGTGAGGTATAGGTAACTTATATTATTACTGATAGCGCCTGTTGTGTGTCTGTTCTGGCTATTATTTTGAAACAAGGTTTTTATATATTAAAAAATGCATGAAAAAGAGCATGTTTCTGGCACCTCTTTAGTCTGGCTCCCAACAGTGTCTGAGGGACAGTGAACTGGCCCCCTGTTTAAAAAGTTTGAGGACCCCTGGTTTAGACCAAAGGTCTATCTAGCCAGCATCCTGCTTCTAACAGAGCCCAACCAGATGTCCATGGAAAGCCTGCAAGCAGAGCATGAACACAACAGACCCCTCTAACTCATGGCTCCCAGAAAATGTTAGACAGAACCATACACTCTTGGTTACCGGAGGCAGCAGTCACATGAGTCTACTCAATGAGTTCTCTTGATGCCAGATACAAGGCCCCATGACAGTATGCTACTAAGACCTAGCTTGATCTGAGAACTACACCTAAATCTTGTCTACACACCAGCCCTCCACTGCACCTGAAACAACTCAGCTCCTGAACAGAATTCCATGTAAAACCCAATTATCACAATGGATAATTAGTGTCCATTCCATCTGGTTCTGTTGAGCAATAGCATCCTAAAATGTCTGTCAATCAGGGTAAACATTGAACTGTCTTGAGATACAGGGCATATTTTTAATCAAAATAGCAATAATTATATTCACACGGGAGCCCAACTACACACAGAGCAGGAATGCTTGTAGATGATGGTTCATACTGCCAAGCTACCTTTCAGTTTTAAAAACATCTGTGTATATTTCTGGTACTGAAGAGTAGGTCAAAGAAACATCCAGTTACATGTGGGGTTTTCTTATGTGGATGCACAGACCTTCAGTAAAGCCTTGTATGTGCTTTAAAATAGATGAATGAGTCATGCGTACAGCTTTAAAACACCATTTCATCCTTTTCAAGTCAGCTATAGGACGTTGGGCAGAAAACTTGCAGCTTTCCCAGCTCTTCCAAACCACATAGGCTACTTTGATCAAGCCTCTTCTCTTCCAATATTTAGCTTCCAGCAAAACCTTCCTAGCCACGGCCTAAAATGTTAATATTGCTATCAACTTTCCAAAAATATGTAATGTAGTGGACTAACTGAAAGTGGGCTTTGCCCAGTAATTCTAAGAAACCAAAAAATAGTGAGATGTACAAATGGATAGCGTAATTTGGTTTTTTTCCAAGTAATCTGCTGGTAAGGCAGATCCCTGCGGCTTGTGAGTGGGGAGGGGGTTCAGTTTTGCTCAGCTTGACTGCATGTGAATGTGTTCTGCTAATGAGGACAGGCACCCTGTCTAAGTGTGGTGTGGGGCTGTTTAAAAGCCCTCTTGCAAACTTCTGTAGGCTGCCCTTTGGGGAGGCTGCTTGTGTCTCCTTGCTGCCCAGTGCTCCACCCCTGACAGCCCAGTATTGCCCTAGCTGGCCTAACCCAACTGGAGATCTGAGGTGGTCCAGATCCAAATTGGTTGAACCTCATATCCACCCAAGTTAGCCTGATTTGGTTTGGGATTTGCCTGGATCCATGCCAATTTTTTGTTAAAATCATTACAGTTTTGAAAGGTTCAGCTGGCCACCTTAATTCAAAATGGCAGCCAGTGGTATCCAGACATAAACTCAAACCTGCTGCTCCATCTCAATTTGTGCTAAATTGTGCACATTTTCTTCGGAGTTTGGAACGGTGTGGTCTACCATATTGCTTCAAAATGGCATCTAACAGTATCCAAACATAGACCAAAACGTACTCCTTGAATTCAGGAACCATCACACCGAATTGGAATGACAATATAATCCAAGGCATCCAAGTCAGTGCAGTTTGGAATAGTTTGTTCGGCCACCTTTCTTCACAATCGTGTCCAATTATTTTCAAATAAAACCAGAAACCACTCCTCAATTTCAGGAACTGTTGTGGCAAATTGGGCAATGATATCTTCAGTAGCATCCAAATCAGCCCAATATGGAACTGTCGTGCTAAACTGGTCAACAATATATTCAGAGGCTTTCAAGTTGTTGCAGTTTGGAATGGTTTGGTCCACCATCTTGCTTTAAAATGGCGTCCAACTGTTTTCAAACATAGGCCAAAACCTGCTCCTTGATCTTCGGAGCTATCACACCAATTTGGAATAGTGGTATCTTCAGATGTATCCATATTGGTGCAGTTTGGAACCAGCACACCAAATTAGGTGATGTTCTTGGCAGTGCAGTTCACCATCCTGATTCAAAATGCCATCCAATGGTTTGCATTCCAAAACCCACTCCTTGATCTCAGGAACCATCACACCAGATTGGTGGACAGTATCTTCAGGGGCGGACGCGGGTGGCGCTGTGGGTTAAACCACAGAGCCTAGGACTTGCCGATCAGAAGGTCAGCGGTTTGAATCCCCGCGACGGGGTGAGCTCCCATTGCTCAGTCCCTGCTCCTGCCAACCTAGCAGTTCGAAAGCATGAAGTGCAAGTAGATAAATAGGTACTGCTCTGGCAGGAAGGTAAACAGTGTTTCCGTGCGCTGCTCTGGTTTGCCAGAAGCAGCTTAGTCATACTGGCCACATGACCCGGAAGCTGTACGCCGGCTCCCTCGCCCAATAAAGCGAGATGAGCGCCACAACCCCAGAGTCGGCCACGACTGGACCTAATGGTCAGGGGTCCCTTTACCTTTATCTTCAGGGGCATCCTGATTGGTGCAGCTTGGAACTGACTTTATTCCTACTACTTACCCCCTGCCCCACCCCCACCCTCTGCCTGCTGCTGGCACGTACATCAATCTTTCACATCGTAGAGAGGTGAAGTACCATATCCCTTTGAAAATGAGCACCAGAGGATTTTATATTAGTGGCAATTTTAGTCAGACTGATTTCATAGATGTGAACAGTGTGAAGTGCATTGAAGTGCAACAGCTTCCACACTGTCCCTATTCAATTGCATATCAGCCAATTCAGGTTGCACAACAAAAGTGGATTGGGTGCTTTTGCATCACAAACCTTCCTCCCCCCCCCAGCCCCCCCCATAAAAAAGAAGATTAAAATGTGATGGGCAACGCGGGGAGAAGTGTTGCATAATAATTGCCTGAGATGGTATCGTATAACTTTCCACATATGAAGGAGAATGAATGCTCAGTAAACAAGGAGACGCCTTAAAATCTCCCTGCCAGCTTAGTACAAACAAATCAGGACGAACGCTCAATAAAACAGGTTCTCTGGAAGCGGCCTCAGTCCCGCTGGGTCCAGCGGGACCTAGCCCTGCATGAGCACGCACAAAACTGCAGCTGTAGTTAAAGCATGAGACGCTCTCCCCTTCCCTCCTCCCTCCAGCTTCAGAAGCATTTACAGGAATAGCCGAGCTTCCCAAAAGCTGCAGCTTTCCAGGGCCGTCTTTGAAGTAGAACAGCAGGCATGGTTTGGGGACACTTTGGAGCAAGCACTAATTGCCTACAGCTGTGCGCTGCCTCCCCCCTGGGGGAACTCGGCCTGCAACGAGGAGGAACCGCAGAAATGGTGAACTGTGGCACATCTCGGGTATGAAGAAGATGCTGTGCCCCTGACAATTTAACTCTCGGCTGCCTGACTCTGGATGATGGCAGATGTGAAGCCCTTGCCGTTAAAAGCACCTCTCCATGCTACTGCACAGTTGCTAGCCTGGCTTTGTTCCTGATGATATAACACAGCTGCAGGCATTAATTAACACCCCTCTTTTATTTTATTTCGCTCTAAAGGAAGTCATTCAGACCCTGGTGATGGAAGACTTCTGAAGGCATTTTAAACCTATCGCTTGTAATCACTGGCTCCCAAATCCACGATATGATCTTTTCCAAATGGGCGGGCAGAGCCTCCTATTTAATTTCCAAGGAAGTGACAACAGCCTTGGCAAAGAAGGAGCCTTAATGACACATCCAGCACAAAGAAGCAGCGGAGAAGCCTTGGAGCCTCGGATTAACCGTTCACAGAGCAGCCCTTAAGCATCTTCATATGTTTATTATACTGGGGGTGGAGAAGAGATTGCTTTCTTCCTGAAAGCTCCCTGTGCTCATAAATCACATCAAAAAGAATACACAAACATGTACCTTCCATGCTAGTGTACCAGGACCAGCCCAATGTAATCAGGTCTGTGCCAGAAAGGAAGGTGGCAAAAAAGCAGGATTTGGGGAACTCCAATTTTAATTCAGTCTCCCCCTGACCCTTGGAACATGGTTGTCTCTAAGCTGTAGGGTCAGCTGCCCATTTCACTGCCGTCTCTTTCTGCTCGCTCCATAAAAACAAATGGAATGAAAGCCCCTTCACTCCCCTTGCTTGCGTGAAGGTGGAGGTGCCACGAGGGTAGGACTTCAGGACAGAGGTCCAGGTCCTTGTACGGTGAGCAGGACTGTGCCCAATTGCAAGTGTGCTGGTGTGGCATGCTTGGAAGTAGAGTGGTACCTCAGGTTACAAACACCTCAGGTTACAGGCTCCACTAACCCGGAAGTAGTTCCTCGGGTTAAGAACTTTACCTCAGGATGAGAACAGAAATCGCACGGCGGCAGCGGGAGGCCCCATTAGCTAAAGTGGTACCAGGGGCGTCTTACCAATAGAGGCTAGAGGCGCAGGGTGCCAGGGCACCAAGTTCTGGAGGGCACCAGGGACGAGGCAGAGGCTGGACGCGGCACCTGCCGGCATCAGCTCACCGCCCTCACCCACCTCCGCCATGCCACGCCAAAGCAGTGCCACACCAGGAACCTCCACCTGCCGTGGCCACCACAGCATGAAGCGGCCAGCTGAGCCGGGAGCCGCCGCGTCCAGCCTCCACCTCTTCCCCGCCGGAGAAGCTGCCCTCCAGCCGTTGTCCACCTCCTCCAACCCCGCCGGCAGCACCGTCCTCCCTAAAAAAGGTCAGCAACTCTGGGAAAGGGGGGAGGCCACCGGCAGGATCTTCGTACCACGGCACCGGATATGCTCAAGATGGTCCGGAGTGGTTGTTGTTGTTTAGTCGTTTAGTTGTGTATGATTCTTTGTGACCCCATGGACCAGAGCACACCAGGCACTCCTGTCTTCCACTGCCTCCCGCAGTTTGGTCAAACTCATGCTGGTAGCTTTGAGAACACTGTCCAACCATCTTGTCCTCTGTCGTCCCCTTCTCCTTGTGCCCTCCATCTTTCCCAACATCAGGGTCTTTTCTAGGGAGTCTTCTCTACTCATGAGGTGGCCAAATATTGGAGCCTCAGCTTCAGGATCTGTCCTTCCTGAGTGGTACCTCAGGTTAAGAACAGTTTCAGGTTAAGAACGGACCTCCGGAACGAATTAAGTTCATAACCAGAGGTACCACTGTACATATTGCTGCCTAAAGCGGGGGGCTCCTGGAAGAGCAGTAAGGCCAGAATCTGAAGCTACCTGACTGTACTTCTGCATGGATCAGAGAAAAGAAACTCTTGAGGTAGCACTCCCCAAAGCACACACGCACTGCATAAGACGAGATGCTGGGGGTCCCATAAATTACACTCTGCCTCGGGCACCAAACTAGCCTGAGCCACCTCAGCAACACACAGCAGATGCCAATTTGTCTTTCTCTCCCGTTACAGAAAGCCAATCCCCTGACACGAGCAGGGTGGCCTCCAGGCCTGATGATAATCACCTTGCTTCCCAGAATTGCTTCACTCCGTAAACGGTGCCGTCCACCCGCATCTGGGTTGCGAGCTCACTGTTTTGAGGCAACCACGGAGGATGTCAGTAAAATGTTGAATAATATTCTTTTAATGGGGAATAATCATGTCGACCTGGCAGCGCTCACGCAGCATCTCCATATGGCAGGCACATGATTCGCATTCCGCACTCCTGCACCAGTCCTCTCTGCTTCAGTCTAGGCGATGATTCCACAGCCAGCACGTGATTTGCGATAGCTTGCTGGAAGAATGACTGAGAGAGACAGAGAGGGAGACACAGGGAGATGAGAGCGGGACAGTATCATGCACTGTTTGAGCCATGGGGATGCACTGGACTCCTGGAGCTGTCACCGAACATGGCCTCCCCACAGCAAGGGCTGTCCATCTCGCTCGTAGTGCTTGCGAGTTCTTTCCATGGGTGGGATTCTGCTAATGAGCCCCATCAGTGGAAGCCCTGCACAATGACTTCTGCTTGCATGACAGGGTTTGCCTCACTGGCTCAGTGTGTGTGTGTGTGTGTGTCAGAATCCATGTTGTGATTGCGGCATGTCATGCAAACTTTGCTGGTTGGGTGGGGTTGCTCAACTTGTGGAGCGCATTTCCCCTATGAGAACCAGTGGTGCAGTTGGGTAATCACCCCCCTGGTTTACATGTCAATCTATATTCGGTGCCGGATTTATAGCTGTATAGCTATATTCGGTGCCGGATTTATAGCTATAGCTTAGGGCCCCACTCGCTTGGGGTCCCCCCCCAAAAAATAAAGGAAAAAAAACTGGATGTACATTTCCAAAATATAAGATAAAAAAACAAATAAATTAAAACCTACATACGGCAACAGTGTTTTGTGTTGCGTAGGCTCCTATGATGTAAGTAATGGGCCTTGCCTGCTCCCTAAAATATTACTGGCTTGCTCGTTTCTATATATAGGGTGCCTACATTCTGCATGGACTGGTTGCCTGGCAATATGGGCAAATGGCTTGAGATACCTGTTAGGTCCATAAATTACCACATAGCATATATTCAACACGAAAAACAGTGACAATTTGTTGTTGACGAAGGACAGCTGGACATATAAAGGGCCCCATTACCTTCAGCAGCTTAGGGCCTCATCAAAGCTAAATCTGTCTATATTATTGCACTGACTTCAAAATGCGGTATGCCAGCATTGCTGTATCTGGGTGCCCTCCTGAGCATTAAGCCAAGTGGGTCCTTGGCTTCTGCCTAAATGGCAACCACCTGAGGTTGCTCAAGCCCAGCTTTTCTTCCTTCTCATCTGAAGAATGACTGTAGATCCTACTTTGCATTTGGGTGGGTATTGTGGTGTCATTATAGGGTGAATTAATAGAAGCAATCACTCACTTGCTTGGGTGGGTGGATGGGTGGTGTTTTTGTGCAGCTGTATTCTGCAGCACGTCATTGACACCACAATAGTGAATTAGCAGTGGATCAATACTGGACTGGCCACACATCGTTCTGCTTTATTTAGTTGTTATATTTTGCCCCAGTGTTACTGCATTGTTGCTGTCAGAGGGGGCGCACTCTTGTGCTATAGTACAACCAAACAGGACAAAGAAAACCCTGAAAAGTTATTGGGATTCAGCAGGGAGCTTCAGCAGGGAGCTACAGGACTTGCATGGATTGGAAATGAAGGAGGATATTTACCATGAAACCTCTGCAGGTGTCAATAGTATTGAAAGTGGGATTTCTGCCCTGATACCATCATTAGCACACATTCCCAGGAATGCACAATAAAAAGGACTTTTGGAGGGACAGCTTGGAAATAATATAAGAATCTGCTGCTCTAATTCTATCTACGTTTAATTATATATGTCAGGATAAATATGAAGGGGTGTGTGTGTGTGTGTGAGAGAGAGAGAGAGAGAGAGAGAGAGAGAATGAGTTGTAACCTTTCCCTCAAGGCCATCATGATAAAATGTAAAAATATTATCCCATCTTAAAAGTTAAGTCCTAACAAATTACAGTACGTAATGCGCATGCAATGGGAGGTTAATGGGAGGTTGCCTGTTTTTTAAAAAAACAACCACAGAGGAAGCCAGGTCCAAAGTAAGTAGGTGGATTATTTTTTAATAGGTCATAGGATGAAATGCAACTCCAGCGAGAATTATCCACAGCTCATTGCCATTCGATAGCTCTTTGGTATTTCCCCCTCCCCTTTTTTTAAACTGAAGGATCACAACATTGTCAACCAAAGCTTAGGCAACAAATCCATCGCTGATTGACTATTGTAATGTGAGAAGCAAGGGGGGGGGGACTTCATGGCTGTAATCCAACAGAGGAAGCGCAGAGCAATTGCAGGGGTGTGCAGGTACCTTGCTAAAGAAAGTTGAAACCCCACCAAGCAACTGACAGGAGGGGAAGGGGGAGGCTATTGGACTAAAGTCACCCCCTCCTCTAGTCCCTTTCCTGAGCAGACTGGCAGCATATGAGCTTCTAAAAAAAAAAAAGATGCTAAATATGCACAGCATTGCTATTGGAACAGGCAGGAGAATTGTGCTGTGCATGTGTCTTCCCGTCCAACAACGTGTGTGCAAGTCTGATTTCACACGTATCTTGTCCCTAGCGGAGTGGGGCACATCAATGACTCCAGACCAGCATAAAACTAGGGTATTGTCGTCCCTTTCATACATTATTTTTAATATGCATTCATGACTGTTTGTGTTCATGATGGTTGTTGTTGTTTAGTTGTTTAGTCGTGTCCGACTCTTCATGACCCCCTGGACCAGAGCACGCCAGGCACTCCTGTCCTCCACTGCCTCCCGCAGTTTGGTCAAACTCATGCTGGTAGCTTCGAGAACACTATCCAACCATCTCGTCCTCTGTCGTCCCCTTCTCCTTGTGCCCTCCATCTTTCCCAACATCAGGGTCTTTTCCAGGGAGACTTCTCTTCTCATGAGGTGGCCAAAGTATTGGAGCCTCAGCTTCACGATCTGTCCTTCTAGTGAGCGCTCAGCGCTGATTTCCTTAAGAATGGAGAGGTTTGATCTTCTTGCAGTCCATGGGACTCTCAAGAGTCTCCTCCAGCACCAGAATTCAAAAGCATCCATTCTTCGGCGATCAGCCTTCTTGATGGTCCAGCTCTCACTTCCATACATCACTACTGGGAAAAACATGGCTTTAACTATACGGACCTTTGTTGGCATTTCATGATGGTATCAAGCCATTTATACACAATCACACTTTGAATACTGTTCGTGACTGCCGAAGTTTCAGAGTGGCATACGGCTTTGTTTCCATTTAGTAGGTACCTGCTGAAAACTTTCTTTCGGCCACCAATGTTCTGTTGTGCATGTGTTTTGTCCTGCATGTGTTTTGTTGTGCCTCTTCAGATAGCAATGGTGCCCCAGCTGAAGCCTGCACAATAAACTCCCAGGCTTAGCATTGCAGTGTGCATCCTGCTTTGTGTGTGCGAGCGTCACACACACACAGAGAGAGCGAGAGTTTACAAGTACAGCAATCCTACACCCAATTTCTTGCCCGAGCTCAATAGACTTACTTCTGAGTATGCATGCATGCATAGAATTGCATTGTAAACATAATAGGCTCTGCATTCCTCTCCTCAATTTCACCAGTCTGGACTCAGACCCTCCAAGTGTCCCTATTTTCCAGGGACAGTACCGGATTTACAGACGTCATCCCAGTTTCAGATATGATCCTGGAATGTCCCACTTTTCCTTAGGATGTCCCTATTTTTATCGGAGAAAGGTTGAAGGGTTTGGAGTTATGTGACCCCCTGAGCCAAGGAGATAAGTAACTTTACAACCTTTAGAAGGTATCTGAAGGCAGCCTTGTATAGGGAAGGGTTTTTTAAATATTTAATGTTTTATGATGTTTTTATATATGTTGGAAGCCACCCAGAGTGGCTGGGGAAACCCCGTAAGGTAGGGAAGAAGAAGAAGAAGAAGAAGAAGAAGAAGAAGAAGAAGAAGAAGAAGAAGAAGAAGAAGGGTATAGGATGTCCCTATTTTCATTGGAGAAATAAATGTTGGACAGTATGTGGACAGTCCCACTTTTGATGTAGTTTTGCACTCAAGCAAATTCCCACCATATGGAGAACGACCTCTCAGGGAGATCTAGCTTATCTTTCCCCTTTTCTATATTTTGGAAACTGTTTTTGCATGCGGGTGGCTGGGTGAAGCTTTTGTTGTCTAAGCCCTCACATGTTCATCGTCTCCTCTATAGCTGCAAGAACAAGGCCACAGAAGAAAGGGAGCGAGAGGCCGGTGGGTGGAAGTTGACTGCTTGGAACTAGTAACATAAAACAATATTGCCCTCTAGTGGGTTCATGACAAGTTACTTGTCAGGACATTCAAGTGAAAGGGGATGCAGCAGCAGCAGCAGTCAACTAAATGTGTTTCGAATCAGGATGGCAGAGAGACAGAATAGGTTATCTCTTTTATGGAACCAATGTTTACTTGTTAGGAAAAACAAGCATGCTTTCCATTAATGTTTCATCATGCTCTTCTGTACCACAAAGAGCATGTGTGTTTTGCTTAAGCCTGGAGACAGGTCTGAAGAACTGCTTACGTTGTGGGAAAATATTGTGTTTCTTTATCCCCAGGTGTTCCTTCACTCCAGCATCCCTAGGTGTAACTTGAAACCTGCACAGCACTCAGAAGATTATTAATCTATTAAGGCTGCTATCTCTTCCACCTATGGATGGGGAAGAAATTTAATTTTTGTTTGCATTTTTAAACCAAGATATGAATGGAAAGACAATCGCTCTTTGAAATTCACACTAAACGATTGAGTTCTTACAAATGCACATTTGGTATTATGTGGCACCTGTAATTCCACTGACTGAAGCAGTCAAACAGGCATCTGTGGAGTAAGGTGATCTCATAGGTAAACTGGTCTCAAGGGCTTTATACGCAAATAGTAACACCTTGAACTTGGCCCAGTAGCAAACTGGCAACCAACGAAGATCTCTGAGCACAGGTGCTCTCGTGTTATATGCTGACAAAGCCTCATTCCTGTCAGCAGTTGTGCTCCAGCATTTTCGCACTAACTGCAGTTTCTGGATCAAGCGTGACGGAAGCCCCACATAGAGTGCATTGAAGTAATCTGGTCTTGAAGCATGAACAACTGTGGCAAGGAATGCATGCCCTCCAACTTTTCTCCAATGAAAACAGAGACGTCCCCTCCAACATTTCTCCAATGAAAAAAGCGGGTGGCACTGTGGTCTAAACCACAGAGCCTAGGGCTTGCCGATCAGAAGGTCAGCGGTTCAAATCCCCACGACGGGGTGAACTCCCCGTTGCTCGGTCCCAGCTCCTGCCCACCTAGAAAGCACGTCAAAGTGCAAGTAGATAAATAGGTACCACTCTGGAGGGAAGGTAAACAGTGTTTCTGTGCAGTGCTCTGGTTTCGCCAGAAGCGGCTTAGTCATGCTGGCCATGTGACCTGGAAGCTGTCTGCGGACAAAACGCCGGCTCCCTCAGCCAGTAAAGCGAGATGAGCACCGCAACCCCAGAGTCGTCCACGACTGGACTTAACAGTCAGGGTCCCTTTACCTTTAAGGAAAAGCGGGGCATTCTGGGATCAAATCAGAAACCAGGACAGTTTCTGTAAATCCAAGACTGCCCCTGGAAAATAGGGACACTTGGAGGGTCTGGAATGGCCATAGCTGTGAAACCAGGCATAGCTGGTAAAAGGCTCTTCTAGCTGCTGGTGTGTTTATTGCAATTTCAGTCTCTGGGCAATCCCTCAAATGTGTGGGAATGTTAAGGACCGTAGGAAAGAATATATTGAATAAGTATTATCCTTCCTTCACTCACGCTAGTGAAGTGATGTAGCAAAGCAAAAACTAGCTGGAAGCTAGTTTGCAGATTCGTTTGAATCTCTTATTTAAGATTATTTCCTGGTGTCCCCTTTAATCCTTCTTAAAAGAATAAAGACACAGAAGTCTTTCTGAGTAAAGTAACAAAAAGTTTACTCACTTTATTTCAGTTCACGATATGATCACTGAGAGGCAGACTTTACTTGGTAGTTACACAAAGAAACTGAGTTTATCTCCTGTGGAGACCGAACTCATGTGCTGCCAGCTAAGAGCCAGCAGACAGCAAAAATTACATTAAGAGAATACAAAATGGCTGCAGGAGAGCAACATGGCAGCAAGAGATAGGACAAGACAACAGACAAGAAGACAAGAAGACAAGAAGACAAGAAGACAAAACAGACTGATCAAGACTCAGAAAATAGCTGCATGACTGGGCTCTTTTATGGAGTCATCCACACGTCACAATCAGCAGCACTGATTCCACATTTAACCACCACCACCCTGGTCTGGAAGCACCCTCAGATAACACTGGTCAACAACAAATTTGTTGTCTGCGTTTTTTCAGTTGATTTAGGACAAATCTGATGCGCTGAATCCAAAAATCACATTGGTTTTGCTCAATCAGGTCAAGTTTTTGAGCTATGGCCACATGTCATTTTTTTACGTTTTTGTTCACATGTACGCTTGTGTGGAGCATTTTAGAAGAAGTTGGTGGGGGTAAAATGCCATGTCGAATAATTGTTTTGATTGGAAATGATTATTTTAATGACAAGAAGTATTCAGGTCTGATAGTTCTGGGTGATCATGTCGAAAAGGGATCAGTTTGAAGTCATAAAACCTCGAAATCTTCCATAAATTGGTGCGGCATTTCATAAGGCGTTCTTACCATGCTTATTTTGGTATTAAACTTGGTGAGCAGGATAAAGCTTGGGCGCCACACATGGTGTGCAAGGCATGCACCGAGACTCTACGTGGGTGGACCAATGGCAAGAGGAGTCTGAACTTTGGAATTCCCATGGTTTGGAGGGAGCCGACAAACCATGTCACTGACTGCTACTTCTGCACTGTTGATGTGACTGGGATCAACAGACAGAACTGGAGCAGCCTCAAGTATCCTGATCTTCAATCAGCACGTTGTCCTGTAGCTCACTGTAATGAAATTCCAGTGCCTATCTTCTGAGAACTTCCTGACATTAGTGACGAAGATGCCTCCAGTGTTGAAGGACATGAAGAAGAAGAAGTAGTTCTTGAAGATGATGCTCCACATCCATTTTCCCAAAAGGAGTTGAATCATCTAGTTCGCGACCTCAGCTTGTCAAAGGACTCTGCCGAACTGTTGGCATCCAGATTGAAGGAAAAAAACCTCCTCTCTGACAGTGCTCGCATCAGCTTCTTCCACAACAGGCATCAAGAGTACCTCCGTTTTTTCTCGGAAGAGAAGGACTTGGTGCACTGTGCAGATTTTGCGCAGCTTCTGCTCAAGCTTGGAGTGCCACAGTATGAAGCCAAAGATTGGAGACTGTTCACTGACAGCAGCAAGCGATCACTGAAATGTGTTCTGCTACACAACGGCAACCAGTTTGCCTCTATACCCCTGGCTCGACTACACTGAAGGAGAACTATGAAGCGGTGAAATATGTGCTGGAGAAAATTGGTTATGATCAGCATAAGTGGTTTATTTGTGTTGACCTGAAGATGGTGAACTTTTTGTTGGGACAACAGTCTGGCTTCACCAAGTACCCATGTTTTCTGTGCATGTGGGATAGTAGGGACCGTGCTCAGCATTACACGAAGAAGGACTGGCCTGTGCGGGAGGAATTGGTGCCTTGCAAAGAAAGGAACGTCATCAACGACCCTCTGGTGGACAGAGACAGAATACTCTTCCCACCGCTGCACATCAAGCTCGGCTTAATCAAGCAGTTCACCAAGGCTCTGGACAAGGATGGTGACTGCTTCACTTACTTGTGCCAGGCTTTTCCAGGATTGACCATGGAGAAGTTGAAAGCTGGCATCTTTGACGGTCCTCAGATCCGTCAGCTCATCAGAGATCCAGAGTTCGGAAACTCAATGAATGAAACAAAAACAAAAAAAAAAATTCCTTCCAGTAGCACCTTAAAGACCAACTAAGTTAGTTCTTGGTATGAGTTTTCGTGTGCATGCACACTTCTTCAGATACACTGGAAAGCTCATACCAAGAACTAACTTAGTTGGTCTTTAAGGTGCTACTGGAAGGAAAAAAAGTTTTTTTTGTTTTGACTATGGCAGACCAACACGGCTACCTATCTGTAACTGGATCAATGAACGAAGTGGAACTGGAAGCGTGGAAGGCATTTGTTCTGGTAGTGAAGAACATTCTTGGCAACAGTAAGGCCTGAAACTACGCAGAAGTTGTCAACAACATGCTGACTGCTTTCAGAAACCTGGGCTGCAACATGAGCGTCAAGATGCACTACCTATTTTCACATATGGACCGGTTTCCTGAGAACCTGGGTTCAATGAGTGACAAGCAGGGGGAGAGATTCCATCAGGACATGAAAGAGATGGAGACCAGGTATCAGGGTCGCTGGGACGCAGTCATGATGGCTGACTACTGTTGGACTCTGAAGGGAGACCTCCCTGCCGCTGAGCATTCCAGGAGTTCCAAGAAACGGAAGTTCAAGCCCTGAAGTTTGAAAAATGGTGAAGCAACATGCAATTTACGTGTACTTACCTTTATCAATGCCCACCATTCAGTTTACAGTAATCGATGTTTCTATCAGGTAATCAATATATGTTGCTGGAAAAACATTTTTTTCTCTTAAAAACATATAGGATGATATGTGTTGACAAAAATCAGCTGACAATGCCACAAAAATGTAATCGATTTTGTCACAAGATCTGATTTTTTTCAAATCAACATAGCACAAAAACCTGACCTGATAGAGAGAAACGGATTCCATTTCCTGATTCAGCAGTGCAAAAATACTCTAAATCAGTTGTAGAAATCTAGACAACATTCAAAAAGTAAAAAATTGTTGCCCAGTGTAATCTGTCTGGAATTTACTCAATTAAATGTTGGTTTAGGTTCTCGGTTGATGTTACCTTGAGATTAATGCAGCCTGTCTGTGTGCTTGCTGCTGCTGCTCATCTCATAATGCCTGTTCATGCAGGTCATTTGCGAATAAGTAGATCACTACAGAGGCAATATATATTTCTGGGGTAAACCATCCCAGGCAGATTGAGCTGTGTAAAGGCTGAAATGAATTCACAGGGTTTGGGGAAAGGAAGAAGCCAAAATACTGTTCTTCAGGATCAGATTAGATGTGATTTTAATTGCATTTTTGTATCCTGAGCTTGCCATCAGCTACATATTTCTTCACAAATAGCATCAGCAGGGGACAATGTGTTCCAGGACAGAAGCAGGGTATAGGGAGAGTTGCTATTTGCCCATTTTTATTTTTTAAAACAATTTCTTGCCAGAAATACCATCTAACCTTAAGCATACAATGCATTGAGAAGGCAACCAGCTTTCGCAACCAGCGACTCGTTTCAAGGCAACAAAGTATTACTGTTTTTCAGATTCTCTAAATAGCCCAAAATGATAAGTTCACTATCAGCCCTTCTTGCATTTTTTGCGAAAACAATTGTGTTACTGTTGAAAGTATTTTTATGGAATAGGGGGAAACAACAGACCAGCAGTACAGAAATTTCTGTACCAGTTGATCTCATTAAACAGAAGTGACATTGTATCTGTGCCACACAGTTTTGACAAATTAAGCAGAAATAAGATTTCTGCTGCCACCCTCCCCTTATAGGAAAATTAATGCCATAGTGATTCCTGTTCTCATTGCTCCTCTCCTCTCCCTGATCAGAACTGTGGTGAAGTTACATGGAACCCCTCTCACAGGGTTGTTGTGTGGATAAAATAAGAGGATGAATAACCCCGAGTAACTGGGAGGAAGTATGGCATATATATTTTTTGAAGTGTAATCAAAATAGTGTAGTATTCATGCGGTTACTTTACCACAAAGTGGTCAGCAGTTGTTTGAATTATCGTGGCACTATAAACGTGGCTTTTGTTGTATGTTGTGTGTTTCGAAGAGCAAGATGCTGAATTCTTTATGGACTCTCAGCATGCGGAACTGGTCATGAGGGAAAATGGGCCAATGGCTGATTTTGCCATAAGAGAAATACCGGTAATTTCCCTGAAGGAAGAGCTGCTCCATGGCTCAAGAATCTTTGCTTTCCGAAGCAGGAAATCCAAGAGTGCTCACCTCAGCAAGTGAAAAACATAGGAATTTATTTATTTATTCAATTTATATCCCCTCTTTCTTCCAAAAAGCTGGTTCTAACCCACTTCTCCATTTATCCTCAAAACAACTCTATAAAGTAGATTAGACAGAGAGACTGTGGCTAGCATAAGGTCACCGAGTTGGCTGCATAGCTGAGTGGAGATGTGAATCCTAGCCTCAGAGATCCTAGTCCAGCACTCTAACCACTACCCCACACTGTGGTTTTAAAAATAGGGGTTTTGTGTGTGTGTGTGCCATCTTACTCTGTGGTCCTCTGAAACTGAGTAGGCCATACTAAGGTAAATTCCAACCTGTTTTTACTTCCTTACTGACATTTGCGGCAAGCTCTTCTCATGGGAAGGAGAGAACTCCTGATATAAACACAGTGTAATGTAGCAGTTAGAATACTGAACAGAGAGTGGAAGAATCTGAACTCAAATCTTCACAAACTCGGTGAATTCACTGGGTGTACCCGCCTCCAGCCTAAACTGCCTCATAGGATTATCATTAAGGATAAATGTGATCAGAGAATAATGTGCAAAACCCTGAGCTCCTTAGAGTAAAGGTGGAATAGGTAAAGGTAAAGGGACCCCTGACCATTAGGTCCAGTTGCAGATGACTCTGGGGTTGCAGCGCTCATCTTGCTTTATTGGCCGAGGGAGCCAGCGTACAGCTTCCGGGTCATGTGGCCAGCATGACTAAGCCACTTCTGGCGAACCAGAGCAGCACACGGAAACGCTGTTTGCCTTCCTGCTGGAGCGGCACCTATTTATCTACTTGCACTTTGATGTGCTTTTGAACTGCTAGGTGGGCAGGAGCAGGGACCGAGCGATGGGAGCTCACCCCGTCGCGGGGATTCGAACCGCCGACCTTCTGATCGGCAAGTCCTAGGCTCTGTGGTTTAACCCACAGCGCCACCCGCGTCCCAAAGGTGGAATACAAAGGTGATAAATAAAAATATAACTTGCAGCAGAAGCCATCCATTTTCCAGCAATAGCTGACCTATCTTAGAATAGTTGTTGTATGAAACAGTAGATTAATAACCCCCGTATCATTTTCAATAGTTCAGAGAGCTGTAATAGACAGATTCCTGGCTTTATCATTTCAACAAGGTCAAGCGATGGGAAGATTTAAGACAAGTGTGAGAAAATGTCTCTGTGTATTTCATTATCTTGTCATTGCTTTTGCAGTTGCATTTGGCACAGAAACCCAGCTGAATTTTTCCAAGCAGCTACTTTCAAAAAAGGCATGTATCCTGAAAATATGTGCCGCCATTCCAGCTCCAAGGCCCAATCTGCCCTAGATCGCGCCAGAAGTTCCTTCAGGCTATGCTGCGACACCACAATAAAGTATTTCAGGCAAACGGCACATCAAATTCTTTCTCTTGCGGGTGGTCTTTTGAGAACAGTAGGGCCCTGTCTGTCCTGCCAGTCATGATAATAAGAGTGTTTACAACACTGGAGATCAATGGCTCACTTAAGCAAAAAGATTTACTGCACTGTAAATTGCTTGTCTAGACAGATTTGCTGCTCTGATCTCTGTAAAAGTAAATCTTTGACTCTCTTAAGGCTGCAATCCTCAAGCCACTTACCCCAGAAAAGTCCTACTAACTAGGGTGGGATTACACCACAGCAAGTGACTGCAGACCTGAAGCCTTAGAGCTACAGGGCAGATGTAATCTGCTAGGCTGGGAGCACATTGTACATGGTCATGGGTTAAAAGCAGTTTCCCATCCTCTTAATCTGCTTTTCTTTGTGACTGACAAAGTGCAAATATTCTGCATGAAGCCATGTCCCCTTGAGGCAAGCTCAGCCACTGGAAAGTCTCAAAATGTAGTACACCTGACTGAGCAGACTCAGTTGACCTTTTTCTTGCAATTTCCTAGGGAAATACTGGCACCCTGTTTCCTGTGAGAGCTCATCCAAGATGCCACCAACATCGTCTTATGAGTCTAAGGCAGGCATAGGCAAACTCCAGCCCTCCAGATGTTTGGGACTACAATTCCCATCATCCCTAGCTCACAGGACCAGGGATGATGGGAATTGTAGTCCCAAACATCTGGAGGGCCAGAGTTTACCTATGCCTGGTCTAAGATCTTGAAAGCTAGGTTCAGAACTATTGACATCATGCCTCTCCTGGCTTGTCTTGGCTCTGTGATTGTGGGTGCCCAAAGCTATAGGTGCCATCCGACATGGCCCTGGCCACGAAATTTGTGGGTGCCCGGCCCCTTCATGGGAAATTTTGTGGGCACTCAGGCAATCAGGCACCCAGGGCCCCATATGTCTCTAGAGTATCACAACAGTTCAGGCAAAAGGATCCAACAGCGAGCTCATTACAAGTGTCTGGACTGAACAAACCCCAATAAATGTTGAGAAATTAGCTATAAACTAGGCCACATTCCACTGATGTTTTAATGTTTGTTATGTGGGTTTAAAAATGGAGGCAATGAACATAAAACAGTAAAACCAAAAGCAAACAAAGTGTAATATTCTTTAGTTTATAAGACGCATTTATTAGTTTATCCTACTGGATATTAGCCATAACAGATGTATTAGTTAACAGTAGTTTGATAGTATGCGACTCGGCTCAAACTAGGCAAGATCACTACATTATAGATCAGCTAAGTTACCAGCCTAAAATGTTGAATTGTTTAATTGGTTAGATTAATAAACACTTTTAACCAAGTATGAAGGTGTTCCTGATTTTAAAATTTATATATCATTTTAATACAAATCTTGATAACTGCACATAGAAAATACTGTTTTAAAAGAGACAGTTTTTCTAAGATGGCGCCTACTATGAAACAAGTTTCGTATTAGCTTCAAGCGGAGAAATTATGCAACCTGATTCAGGACATTTGCTTTTGTCCACATGCAAGTTTAATCAATTAATTAAAATTTATGAAGTCATATGATCAAACAGCTAAGATTTGTTGACAGTGGTCCCACAAAGCACTCATTTCTCCTGCTTGCTCCTCCTAATAACTAATAGAGTCCAACCCTTCGCAGGGCTGGAGCTGACGGAAGTTTAGACCGAAACATCTGGAAGTCACTGGTGAACCTATTACTCGTCCATGCTGGTGGAAAGAGCTCCTGAACACGCTCTTCGAGCCCCCCCCTCCTCCACCATCTCCTCAAAAACTCTCTTCATATTTTTACATTTTAATTCTTTCAGACGTAGTGAAATAAATCTTCAGAACAATACTACACTGTGGCGATCAATGTTAAGATCAAATCAACATCAAAATCAATGTTGCAAAAATCAAATTAGATCTAAGTGTGCGCCATCTGTAAACTCTGGCTCCAAAGGGACTACAGAAGCAGAAATACTTAATATATGGCATTGAAACAGGACAAAAAAAGACAGAGGTTGTAGGGCTCTTCTTACTCATAATGAAAGCCTTTCAACGAATCAAGCTCACTCCTGGCATGTTCATACCAGACAATCCAGACAGGATCTGCAGCAACATAAGCTCCAAAGAAGGCTTTCTCAGGTACTCTTCCCATTCTTTTTTTCTGTAAACCTGACTAGTATAGTCTCTTGTAACCAGTCACTGTGGATGATCCATGCAGGAATGCACTTTATGATCCTTGCCTTTAGAAGGTATATATAAAAATGGGGAGACACATTAATATCTCATGCATATGGTTAGGTTTCATAAGATTCAGGCTGATCGTTTTTGCATGTGATTTTTACAGGATAGCACATTGTGGGTGAATAGTAAACACTACTGCTCAGATGAGGGCCTTCTTGGTAGTGGCACCTGCCCTGTGGAATGCCTTCCCATCAGATGTCAAGGAGATAAACAACTATCTGACTTTTAGAAGATATCTGAAGGCAGCCCTGTTTGGGGAGGTTTTTAATGTTTGATGTTTTATCATGTTTTTTAATATTCTGTTGGGAGCTGGGCTTCTGGGGAAACCCAGCCAGATAGGTGGGGTATGTATAAACAAACGAACATCATCATCATTATTATTATTACTATTATTATTATTATTATTAGCCTTTTTTAGGGTGGCAGTAAGAAAGGTGCTCCTGCCAACCCAGCTCCTGCCAACCTAGGAGTTCAAAAGCATGTCAAGTGCAAGTAGATAAATAGGTACCGCTCCAGCGGGAAGGTAAACGGCGTTTCCGTGCGCTGCTCTGGTTCGCCAGAAGCGGCTTAGTCATGCTGGCCACATGACCCGGAAGCTGTACGCCGGCTCCCTCGGCCAATAAAGCGAGATGAGCGCTGCAACCCCAGAGTCGGTCACGACTGGACCTAGTGGTCAGGGGTCCCTTTACCCTTTACCTTTAAGAAAGGTGCAATGACAATGGGAGCTTCCAGGCCAGCTGTCTATTAAGCATCCATGCAGAGATGCTCGCACAAAAACTTGTGCTGAAGTTATAGGACATTGCTTACTTATCGTGCAATGCACCTTGCGTCTGCTTGCTCAGTCCACAAGCTGGCAAGGGGTTGGGATGTGGCAGATTGTCCACCATTTCACTCCCTAGCCTCCTTACCCATTTAGGATTGCACTCAAGATTGCAATCCTAATTTTCATTGGGGGATAAGTCCCACTGGACACAGTGGGACTGACTTCGGAATGGGCATGGATCGGATTGGGCAAGAAATAATGTTATTGAAGAATAGTCTTCAAAAGCCACCAGTAGCCCCTAGATGTTGATGATGGGGAATCCTAGGCATCTCCTTCATCTGATTAAAGTTTGCAGTTCAATTACCAAGAATTCATGAGATAAGGATCCACATGTCTCATCGCCAAATGTGACACACTCCAACGATTGTCGAGCAAAGTCTTCTGCTGACTTTATGAAGAGATTGGTCTCTACCCAGTTGGTCATTGGAGTAGAGACACCCAAAGGAGTCAAAGCCTAAACCAAGAAACAAACACAACAGCAGCAGCAACCTTTTCACAATCTTGAATGCTTTGTACATTATAGGAGGCTTAAATGACAATTAGTGAAAAAAGCGCATCTCCTAGGATGGACTAAAGGAGAGAAATGGACATGTTTCACATAATTAAGAAGAAAGAATAGAAAATGGCAAAAACATCCAAGGTCTCCCGGTATCTCATCTATGCAGACGATTTAGCTTTATATTTATTGTAAAAGCAGAGAGATATAAATTACCTGTATGATAATTCCCTTTCCTTTATATTCTGCTTGAAGCACTTTGGAAAACATACATACAAAAGCCTAGACAGACAAAATTAAATACAGGTTAGTGTTTTGCACTTTAATTAATTGCCGAAACATCAAGAATCCCATCCCCACCCCCCAAACACTCTGATTCATCTTTCTTATCACTAGAGATAGAAGGATTTGTTAATTTTGGATACCTCCGTTTCTAATTTTTCCAATCTTAGATCCAGTTTGCTGGATCCATTTCTACAGCAAATTTGTGAATTTTATTTTTTTTAAAATCCTGATGAAAATTCAGCAGCATTTTAGTGTGACTTTCTCCTAAAAAACACAAGTTTTGCAAGTCATCCTTCCTCATATAGCACAATTTTGTAGTTTTTAAATGAATGTATTCATTTATATGCACACTTTTACCTAATATGTGCATTTCTGTAAACATTAGTTAGAAGGAGAGCTGCACTGCCAAATTCGGATCAATGCAAATTTCAAAGGATACATGGTGTCAAATGCTTGGATTTTGGGTGATCTGTGATATGGAGGGAGAATATAAGCTGCAAAGGAATTTCTGGGTAGTCTGGCCAAACTGGGGCCGTCAAGAGAGCCATTGTGGGTCATGACCAGAGACTGGAGTATCTACTCTGGAGGAGGCAAAGGGCTTCTGGGAAGAAGAAAGGGGAAGAAACAAACCAGAAGCTTTCTTATTAGTAATTTTAGGTCCAGAAATACCAAAACAGTAGAAAAAAAACTGTTTATGTATGCTATGACAGCTGCACGGATGTTGCTAGCCCAAAGATGGAAGAGAAGAATGGTTGGCAAAGATGATGGGCTATGCCAAAATGGCAATAATGACCGGAAAGATCAGAGATGAAGAAGATGATAAATTTAATAAAGAATGGGGAAAAATTATAAGTTACTTAAAAGAACACTGTAAACATTGGCCGGATTCTAAAAAACACACCTGCAATGTAACGAGACCTATGGTGAGAACTGAGTTTTAAGGAAGTATGGAGAACATTATATGATGCAGTTGGAAAAGAATAACTAGGGAAACTATGGAGGGGTGGAGGGGAGTCGAGGAATTTGGAGAATCATACGTGTACATGATTATGACTTATTTGTGATGCTAACTGTTAAAACGAAAAATGAATAAAAAATATTTTTTTAAAAAAAGAAGAAGAAAGGGTGAAATCCATCTTGGCGAGTTTAAGATCTGGAACCCCTCCATGCAGACTGAGGGTGTAAATAGGTGAATAAACCCTATTTCTTAAAGTGCGAGAGTCTCCACTGTGTCTTCTATTCTCCAAAGGGACACAGATCCTGTGCTGGTGCCTGTGACCCTATGCGCTCTGGGCACTGCTTGACAGTGGGCTTTTCTAATAATAATATGTTTTGTTTCCTCTGAAGGTTGATGAGCATGCAGAAGAGAATCTTTTCTCCTTGTGACACCCTGACTGTGGAACTCACTTTCCCCCCAGAGATCTAGCAGATCCCCTACCTGATGGTGTTTAGACACCTAGCAAAACAGTTTTATTACAGGATGACCACAGTATGAGCAGTGTTTGGGTGTTTATTCCTCTCTTAGCTTCTTCTAATGTGCTGCTTGTACTTTCTCTACATCCCGTTGTTCTGAGCTGCCTCAGGTGACCCATTGTTGTTGTTGTCGTTTAGTTGTTTAGTCGTGTCTGACTCTTCGTGACCTCATGGACCAGAGCACGCCAGGCACTCCTGTCTTCCACTGCCTCCCACAGCTTGGTCAAACTCATGTCCGTAGCTTCGAGAACACTGTCCAACCATCTCGTCCTCTGTTGTCCCCTTCTCCTTATGCCCTCAATCTTTCCCAACATCAGGGTCTTTTCCAGGGAGTCTTCTCATCTCATGAGGTGGCCAAAGTATTGGAGCCTCAGCTTCACGATCTGTCCTTCCAGTGAGCACTCAGGGCTGATTTCCTTCAGAATGGATAGGTTTAATCTTCTTGCAGTCCATGGGACTCTCAAGAGTTTCCTCCAGCACCATAATTCAAAAGCATTAATTCTTTGGTGATCAGCCTTCTTTATGGTCCAGCTCACACTTCCATACATCACTACTGGGAAAACCATAGCATTAACTATACGGACCTTTGTTGGCAAGGTGATGTCTCTACTTTTTAAGATGCTGTCTAGGTTTGTCATTGCTTTTCTCCCAAGAAGCAGGCGTCTTTTAATTTCGTGGCTGCTCTCACCATCTGCAGTGATCATGGAGCCCAAGAAGGTAAAATCTCTCACTGCCTCCATTTCTTCCCCTTCTATTTGCCAGGAGGTGATGGGACCAGTGGGATGGAAAAGCAGACAGGTAAAAAAAACCCCACATACATTGGTAACTCGGGTTACAGACGTTTCAGGTTACAGACCCTTCAGGTTACAGAGTCCGCTAACCCAGAAATAGTACCTCGGGTAAAGAACTTTGCTTCAGGATGAGAACAGAAATCGCGTGACCGCGGCAGCGGGAGGTCCCATTAGCTAAAGTGGTATGTCAGGTTAAGAACAGTTTCAGGTTAAGAACAGACCTCCAGAAGCAATTAAGTTCTTAACCTGAGGTACCACTGTATTTACATAAATATACGTGTGTTGGAGTGTGGAGAATTCGGTTTGAGGTGCGTCTCCTCCCTTTCACAGAACTGCAGTTCTCAGTGTCAAAACAATTCATAGGAACTCAGGAAGCTGCAGGGAGACCCTTGCTCTATGTAGCTCAGTACTGTCTACTCTGACTTCCAGCAGCTCTCCAGACAGGGGACATTCCAAGGCCCATGTGAAGATGCTGAAAATCACGCCTGGGACCTTCTGCCTGCAAATCATATGCTTTACCCATGAGTTGCTACCTTGCCTTTGCTTCCAGTAGATCCTACTTCCACTGGAGATAAGGACAGCAGGCTGCTGCTGCTGTAATTTCAATTTCCTTCTGGTCCCATAAATCCTAGAAGGACACAGAAAATGTCTAAAACAAGTGCAGAATTCTTACCTTAGAGGCAGAATAGACTGCATATAGTGGACAGACAAAGGTGCCTGTGGCAGAAGAGACGTTCAGAATCAGTCCCTTTTGTCTGAAAAACAACATGACATAAAACTTGCAATGTAAACACTCTTTCGTTTTGTAACCTAATGTAAAGAAGACCAAGGGCTTCCAATAAAAGGTAAAGGTAAAGGACCCCTGGACGGTTAAGTCCAGTCAAAGGCAACTATGGGGTTGCGGTGCTCATCTCGCTTTCAGGCCGAGGAAGCCGATGTTTGTCCACAGTGATCATGATGTTCTCCAGGGAGGCATGGCCCTGGCTGCACCAAGTAACACAACTGGATTCTGGAAGTTAAACCAAAGTTCATTCCAGTTCGAAAGCTTCTTCTTGTGTTTTTCTGTTTGTTTGTTTGTTTTTTAAAATCTTGAACATAAGAAAGAGGTTTACCTTGACACCATCTGTTTCAAAATCATCCGTGTCATCTAAAAAAATATATATACATGAATAACAACAACAACAACAGCAGCAACAATTTATTTATACCCCACCCATCTGGCTGGGTTTCCCCAACCACTCTGGGTTGCTTGCAACAAAATATAATAATTTATATGAGCCAGAGCATTAACACAGAGTAGACCATCTGGAATGTGCTACATACCAAACTCCACAGCTCAGCATTTAATGCAAATCCACCTAATTCACACTTCCTAAAACAATACTTGAGCCAAAACACAGCTATCCTTTCGAATGCAAGCTTCTCTGAATTTTGTGATCCAGTTCCCCAACCAAAAAACTGCATACAAAAATTACTGTACTTTTCGCTCTATAAGACGCATCAGACCACAAGACGCACCTAGTTTTTGGAGGAGGAAAACAAGAAAAAAAATATTCTGAATCTCAGAAGCCAGAACAGCAAGAGGGATCACTGCGCAGTGAAAGCAGCAATCCCTCTTGCTGTTCTGGTTTCTAGGATAGCTGCACAGCCTGCATTCGCTCCATAAGACACACACACATTTCCCCTTACTTTTTAGGAGGGAAAAAGTGAGTCTTATAGAGCAAAAAATACGGTAATATATTTGGGGACAGTGTAATTTGTAAGCAATTTTCCCAATATATATTTTTTTAATGTTATATTTGCTAATCTGTGCCTTTTTATTAACATTTCCCGCGTTAAACACATTTTTAGCACATTTTCTGGTTAGAGAACTGCATCACAAAATTTGGAGAAGTGCCATTTTCAAAGCATAGCTGCATTTCGGTTCATGTATCATTTTGGGAAGTGGAAATCAGGTAGGTTCACATTAAACTGTGAACTGAACAGAATGTTCCTTCATCTTCTTGGCTCAGACAAGGCTTCCTAAGAATGACAAGCATTCGGTTCAAATGTTGCACTTTTGTTCTGGCAAGCACACAACCTACAACATGTATCCATAAAGTGTGAAGCAGCCCACAGCAACCACAATTCCGTTTGGTCCTCAAAAACTCCTCCAGGATCTTCTCAATGAATAAGAAACATAGCTATCACCAGCTATCTACATTGTGTGAGAAAAACATCTTTGACCACAGCCGAGATGTCTGTGAAATCTCCCCCCCCCAAAAAAAAATCTTTATTTTCCACACATGCATACCTATTGTGTGGTACATACCTTGGTGACAGAGAAGATGTTGCAGTTGATGAGGTCCTATAGGGAATAAAAAGTGGATTACATGAGAGGCTGACTGATCTGGTGGAGAGAAAGAGTTCCAGAAAGTTCAATTGCACATAATGTCTTAAACGGGAATGGAGAGCATTTGGCTCTGCAAGCGTTGTTGAATTTCATCTCCCGTATTCTCCTACCACTGGCCATCTGGCTGGGGCAGGACAGGGGTTGAAGTTCAACAACATCTGGAGGGCCACAGGAAAGAAAGGAAACATTTAAGGATGAATCAAGGTTGTCTGTGGCCAAACATGCCTTTTAATATAATGTGGTAGAAAAATAATGAATTTGTTTGTATGGGGCCACCCCACCAATAGGGATGAGGTGCCCTGCCTCAAATAACAGGCTTTGGGAGACCATTAAATGGTCCACAAAGTGTCAGATATAGCTTATTTATATATATAAAAAAACAACACTACTCTCTCTGTGCATGGGGTGTGTGTATTTTCTATCTTGGATATCAAGATGTTGTGGGCCATTTTGCCATCTCCAGAACCATCTTTTGAGCTATGTACTATCAAGAACGGGATGATTGTTGTACTGTGCAACATCAGCTGCCCAGAGTGGCTGGGGAAACCCAGCCAGATGGGCAAGGTATAAATAATAAATTGTTATTGTTGTTGTTGTTGTTAGATGCACAGTGAAGATGCACTTGATTTATTCCCCAGTGATTAGGGTTAGCAGCGGAGCAAGCCAATTGTGGTGTAGTGGTTAAGAGCGGTAGACTCATAATCTGGTGAACTGGGTTCGATTCCCCGCTCCTCCACATGCAGCTGCTGGGTGACCTTGGGCTAGTCACACTTCTCTGAAGTCTGCTAGATCAAAACAGCTATTCGCTGGGACCAGTGAGATTTATAATATAGCCCTATTCATGTTTGTTCAGAAGCAAGTCCCATAGCTTTCATTGAGACTTACTCCCCGTAGGTGTGCATAGGATAGCAGCCTCAATTTTTCTTTCTCTGTTATGTTCAGGCCATCATAAAGTTGGGCATTATAGATTAATTCTACTGCATTTCCCTATTCCCTTCCCTTATGCTTGCAGGATTTTTTCCTGTGGATTCTGCGGAGACTTTATCATTTCTGCACTATGGTCTTCAGGGAAATAAAGGAAGGTTTAAGGACTTTGGCTAAAAATAGCTGGTCCAATAACTCTGTGGAAATGTCTTATTCTAGGGGGGAATCCATGTTGTGCCCTTCAAATGTTGCTGGACCACAATTCCCATCATCCCTGTTCATTGGCCATTCAGGCTGGGGCTGATGGAAATTTGCATCTAAGAACACCTGGAGGAACTTGCAATACTGGCTACACTTGCTCTGTTCAGATCAAATGTAACTTGATCGAAATTAATTCAATGAACAATAAATGTTGTTGTTGTTTAGTCGTTTAGTTGTGTCCGACTCTTCGTGACCCCATGGACCAGAGCACGCCAGGCACTCCTGTCTTCCACTGCCTCCCGCAGCTTGGTCAAACTCATGTCCGTAGCTTCGAGAACACTGTCCAACCATCTCGTCCTCTGCCGTCCCCTTCTCCTTGCGCCCTCCATCTTTCCCAACATCAGGGTCTTTTCCAGGGAGTCTTCTCTTCTCATGAGGTGGCCAAAGTATTGGAGTCTCAGCTTCAGGATCTGTCCTTCCAGTGAGCATTCAGGGCTGATTTCCTTAAGAATGGAGAGGTTTGATCTTCTTGCAGTCCATGGGACTCTCAAGAGTCTCCTCCAGCACCATAATTCAAAAGCATCAATTCTTCAGCGTTCAGCCTTCTTTATGGTCCAGCTCTCACTTCCATACATCACTACCCTTGCCTACCATCATTACCCTCATGGATCACTGCCTTTCCGTGGCGAAGGGGCTTGAATAACTCAGAGAAACTATGAGCTATGCCATGCAGGGCCACTCAAGATAGACAGGTCATAGTGGAGAGTTTTGACCAAACGTGATCCACCTGGAGCAGGAACCGGCAAGCCACTCCAATATCCCTGCCAAGAATACTCCATGGACAAAGACAATAATAAATAAATAAACTAATTTCTCCATTCCATATGAAAGGAAAGTGTGGGCCTTCTGAGCAGTTGCTTTCAAGAGCACAAACATAGAATAATCCTTACCCCGTCATTCTCTGGTCCATTAAGAAAACGTGTTGGAGAGGGCCTAGGAAGCATTCCAACGTTGTTAACTAATAAACAGAAACACAGTGAGTCACACAACTAGCTGGCACAACTACTTAGACCAGTTGCTGCTGGTTTAACCTGGTGCCTTCCAGATGTTTTGGACTAAAGGACCCCCGGACGGTTAAGTCTAGGCAAAGGCAACTATGGGGTTGTAGCGCTCATCTTGCTTTTCAGGCCGAGGGAGCAGGTGTTTGTCCACAGACAGCTTTCTGGGTCATGTGGCCAGCAGGACTAAACTGCTTCTGGTGCAATGGGACACCGTGATGGAAGCGTCGTTTACCTTCCCGCCACAGCGGTATCTATTTAGCCACTCGCATTGCTGTGCTTTTGAACTGCTAGGTTGGCAGAAGCTGGGACGGAGCAATGGGAGCTCACCCCACTGTGCAGATTTGAACCACCGACCTTCCAATCGGCAAGCCCAAGAGGCTCAGTGGTGGCGCTGTGTTTTGGACTACATCTACCTGGGACCGATAGGAGTTGTAGTCCAAAGCATCTGGAAGGCACCATTAGTAAAAGTTGCCTTAAACTGAGCTACTGTGAAGGCATGGCATCTGTTGAACTCATTCAGAAGATAATAGGCCTTTTAAACATAATACAAAATTGACCCCAGATCAGCCACTTGTAGGTCTGATGAGGACCAGTTTGACACTATATAATTTCAATAACTATGAGAGAAGAGTTTGTTTTATTTACTTATTTGTTGCCTTTATCCCACCTTCCTCCCCTTCCAAATGAGCTCAATGTGTTCCTGGTGTTCCTCCCTTTCCATTTTATCCTCACAATAACCATGAGAGGAAGGTTAAGCTGAGAGGCGGTGACTGACCCAAGGTCACCCAGTGAGCTTCAAGATGGCTGAGTGGGGATTAGGAACCCTGGTCTCCCAGGTCCTAGTCCAACAATTTAACCCAGGCATAGGCAAACTCTGGCCTCCAGATGTTTGGGACTACAATTCCCATCATCCCTGACCACTGGTCCTGTTAGCTAAGGATGATGGGAATTGTAGTCTCAAACATCTGGAGGGCCGGAGTTTGCCTATGCCTTATCTAACCACTACACCACACTGCCTCACTGCAACCCAAAAGGAACTCTTGAAAAGCGCTATTGGAAACTTTACCCAAAATTCCAATTTCTAATCCTTGAAGACCATCTTCAATGTCATTGTACACGTTCCTTCTGGTAAAGTCAGCTTGTATAATTTTCACTTTTCTCCCTGTGGACTGCTCTGCAATTGTGAGGGAGAAAGAGAGTCATTTTTGCGCTCTTTAAGAATTTCCTTGGCTGCTGCTAAGAGAGCAATGCATTGAGGCAATATGCTAGGTCAATGGTTCTCAAAGGTGTCTCCTCCCCCCAAGATCTCTAGAATATTGTTGGGGTTCTCAGCAGACCACGTAACTTGGTACTTATTTTGTTCTATAAAGCAAAACACGTACATAAATCATGTTTTAACAACTCTTTTCCTTAAGCACAAGCAGAACCACCAAAACTAGTGCTGTATTATGACAATCACAGGCGCTAGGCCAGGATATTGACAAGGGATTCTTTAACTGGTGATTTTAAAGGGGGAAATTAGTAGACTGTAGCAAAACTGTATTATGGAAATCACAAGATTTAGGCCATAGTCTTGACAGCCTCACGGCCCTGGTCAAAACTACCCCTTATCTCCATCATCATAAACAAACAAACAAATCGAGTGCAGAATGGAGTAGAAATATTACTGACTGTGTTTTTCTGTAAAACACTTTAATGAAACTTGTGGACCACCACAAGGTCACAGTTTGAGAACCTGAGTGCTGGATCCTACCTTACACCAAAGCAATGGCTCCAACTATTGCACCAGTACAAGAGCTCTTAAATTTAATTCTACATACCGTATTTTTCACCCATAGGACGCACCTAGGTTTTTTTGGGGGGGGAATAAAGAAAAAAAATTTATCCCCCCCCCAGCCGCGGCTTCAGCGCACCCCGCGCTCCGAGCAACAGGCTGCTATCCGCAGCCTAGGGAGCCCTGCGGGAACTCCCGCGGGCTCCCCAGGCTTGCGGATATCTGCCTGAAGCCTGGAGAGCGAGAGGGGTCGGTGCGCACCAACCCCTCTCGCTCTCCAAGCTACAGCAAAAGCCTGCATTCGCCCCATAGGACGCACACAGATTTCCCCTTCATTTTTGGAGGGGGAAAAGTGCGTCCTACAGGGCGAAAAATACGGTATGTACAGCCAGCTCACACTTTACGCAGACAACACTGGTGTAGAATATCCATTTCATTCACTTAGTAAGGTAAAGTAAAAGATAAAGGACCCCTGGACGGTTAAGTCCAGTCAAGGGCGACTATGGGGTTGTGGCGCTCATCTCACTTTCAGGCCGAGGGAGCCGGCATTTGTCCACAGACAGCTTTCCAGGTCATGTGGCCAGCATGAATAAACCGCTTCTTGCGCAATGGAACACTGTGACAGAAACCAGAGGACACAGAAATGCCATTTGTCTTCCCGCCGGACCAGTACCTATTTATCTACTTGCACTGGCATGCTTTCGAACTGCTAGGTTGGCAGGAGCTGGGACAGAGCAACAGGAGCTCACTCTGTCATGGGGACTCAAACTACCGACCTGGTGATCAGCAAGTCCAAGAGGCCTTAGTAACGTCTGATGGGATGGGGTATGTCTCTAAACATGCAGTGGACCACAATGGCATGTCACTGGACTCCAACAACTTTGAATCTGTGTCCCTCCAGATGTTGATGGATTCCAGGTTCCATCAACCCTGGTCAGCATGGGTAATGGTCAGGGATTATGAGAGCTGTAGTCCAGTATCAAATCTGGAGGGCCGCACTCCTACATTAGTGTTCACAAGTGGTGAGTAAACCACAACTTCAAATGCTCTGTCAAATGTGGATCAACTTTTATTTGCCAGCAAAATGGGTTATGGGGTTGGGCTGTTAGATACAGCATACACTTTCCTGGCAAAGGAGAATCTGGGATGCCCCACACTCCATGCAGCAAAGAATTTTTTATAGTCAGGCTATTGCCTAATTAAATTATTCCTAGTTGATTAACAAGCGGGACGCGGGTGGCGCTGTGGGTTAAACAACAGAGCCTAGGACTTGCCGATCAGAAGGTCAGCGGTTCGAATCCCCGCGACAGGGTGAGCTCCCGTTGTTCGGTCCCTGCTCCTGCCAACCTAGCAGTTCGAAAGCACGTCAAAGTGCAAGTAGATAAATAGGTACCGCTCTGGCGGGCAGGTAAACGGCGTTTCCGTGTGCTGCTCTGGTTCGCCAGAAGCGGCTTCGTCATGCTGGCCACATGACCTGGAAGCTGCACGCCAGCTCCCTCAGCCAATAAAGCGAGATGAGCGCTGCAACCCCAGAGTCAGCCACGACTGTACCTAATGGTCAGGGGTCCCTTTACCTTTACTAGTTGATTAATAAAATGAATTTTACAGGGCACTTCTAAGCCTGTTTATACAGCAAAATGTCCCACTGAATTCAAAGGCATGTCCTCCGGCACACTTAGGAAGTCTGCTTCGGGTTACAACCTAAGGCATAAAGATATCAAGTGATAACTTTTTCACATATTAGATACTTACCAATTTCAGAGGCTACCTTCTGCATTTTTGTGAGTGTTCTGCTAATCAAAACAATATTTAATCCACGTTTGGCGAGCTATGGAAGCAAGTCATAAATATATTAGTATTTCAGGAATGATTGGGCTGCACTGATATGGCAGAAGCTACCCAGATGCTTGTTGCATTTGTCCTAATATCCGCAACTGCAGAGGATACACAAATGCAGATGAAAGGAAGCAATTGCTTTCCAGTTGTGCAATGCAGGTCAGAGTGAACTGGGAAATTCTGACTCCTAGTGGCAAAAGTATTGAAATGCTAATAAAGGGTGAGATTATGAGCACCATTCAAGGTGCTCATTCACTGTCGCTATTTCCTGGTGGGATTCGATCACGTACTGGCAAATTCAGGTTGAACAATTATAGTGGACTGGGAAGTTTCATGTAATCAAAAGGTGAAACTTTTTGCAATAAGGGAAATGACGGGACGTGAACTGGAAGACGCAGAACACTTGCTCTGATGCAATGGCTTCTAATCTTCCCACAAACAAATCAGGTGAATGCTTTAAATAGCCAACATCGTCTAATCTTCCTGCAAACAAATCAGGATAAATGCACAATAAGCAGGTCATAAGGAAGTTCCCTAACTCTCTTCTTTACATTCTCTAACCTTCCCCCTCCCCCAGGGTATAAGAACTGGGAACCAAATAAGACAAGACTGGGGTGGGTGTGAGAAGTACAAGATATCACGCTTAAAATATTTGAAATAGTGTTACATAGCAGAGGACAAAGACTTCTTCTCTGCTGTTCCAGAGAGCAGAACTAGATCAAATAGGTTTAAATTACAGGAGGGTGGGTTTTAGTTGAACATTAGGAGTAAATGAATGCAGGTCAATTATGGGACCATTTGTTTATTTGGAAATAATACCACAGGAGGCGGTGTCCGGTAAAAAACACACACATTCAAATTCAAAACAACAACTAATAAGCAACTGAATATACCAATTAAAAAACACCACAATAGGCAGATGAAGGACTATATGGAACTTGCCGAACTGACTGAGAGACTCCGAGACCAGAGAGAAGAGACGGTGGAAGAAGACTGGAAGCAGTTTAAGGAATATTTGAAAAAATAGGTTAATATTTAAATCTTTGAATAGCTTTGGAAGTGGATATAGGCTGTAGGGTTAGAAGCAGAATAAAGTTTATTTTAAAATAGTATTATTTTGATAAAATGTGAAGTTATTTTAAGTTTGATTTAAAAAAAGATGGTTAGATACTATGATATATGTAAACTGCTAAAGATGAAGTAAAATGAAAATCAGATAGGTGGGACTTGGGGAAACCCACTTAACAATGTTTAGAAAAATAAGGATATGACAAGAATTTGTTTTTATAGGTTTTTTTGTGTTCTTTATTTGTGTTATAAAATGAATAAAAAAATTTTTTGGGGGGAAACAAAATAAAAACAACCTATCTCAATTATAGCAGTCGGGAATCATTTAACTGGTATCAGGCCAAAGGAAGTTTGAGTAAATAAGTTGCATTTTTAACAGCCGGCAGAAGCTCACCACAGTTGGTGCCCAATGTGTCTGGGTGGAGAGACAAGACCCTGGAAGTCTTCAAGCAGAGGCTGGACAGCATCTCTTTGGGATGCTTTGGTTCCAACACTTCTTGCATCCGACAGCAGGATAGACTAAGTGGTCCACAAGGCCTCCACCCCAAACTCTATGATTCTCTGATGTGTCCACACAGGGGCGAAGGAAGGAGAACCGGAACTGGGGCGGGGTGTCAGGGGCGGGGCAAACTGCCCACCGGCGCATGCATGCGCGCCGTACATATAGCGCATGCGCACGTGCCGCTACTACCACATGTGGCAATCACACAGGGTCCCCGGACATTTCACCGTCTATTGATCCCTGTGTCACCACTTTATTTCTCGCTGCCACCACCCAGGCCCTACCTGGTAAAATACTGAGTCCAGTCAGGGTTAAATTGGAACATAAACTTCGGTTTATTTATTGCAGTTTAACAAGCGTGTGGTTTCATAAATGGTATCGGTCAATTACAATCATGGGGTGCCTATCCAGTCCTTTAACTTCCGCTACCTGCTCTCACTCACTAAACCACCTCTCAGATATCTACTTGTCTTCCTAGCTCCTAAATGTTCCTGACTCAGCTTATTTCGCTACACTAACTCAACCTACCCACAGACTCTGTCTCAATTCACTCCCACTCCAACCAACCACCCAACTCCCAACAAACTCTTCCTCTCTGCTCCTCCCAGAGCTGGTTTTATAGTCCCTCTGACTCCACCCCCTGGGTTCTGATTGGGTAACCTGTTTAACTATTTCACCTCCAGCACTCTCATATGTTAACGTCACACCACGCATGCCGCTACGTATCGTGCATGCACGCACACAGTACGCACGGTGGTGGGATCCTCTGCTCGCGGCAGTAGCGGCGGAAGAGGGATCCCACCACCATCCATACGGGGCAGGCATGCACGGTATGTAGCGGCGCGGATACCGCCGCCGTCCATATGACGCATGTGTGCAGCCCGCATGTGTGGTACGTACAGCACACGTGCATGTGCCACTGGGCGGTTTGTTGACGGCGCCGCTCGAGTGCTGTATGGACGGCAGCGGAGGGTGCAGCCACGAGCGGAGGATCCTTCACACGTGGCTGTGGCGGTGCGATGGCAGCGGCTTGTGCTGCTGCGCCCGGGGGCGGTGGGACGAGCCCCCCACGGGGTGCCTTCTTGTCACCCCCCCCTCAGAGATAGCACCATAGCTGTCAAGCGTCCCTTATTTGAAGGGACAGTTCCTTATTCCAGCGTCATGTCCCGCTGCTGTCCCTTATTGATGGATGTCCCTTAAATGTCCCTTAAATGATGTCTCTTAAATTTCAAAGGAAGCAGCTCCTCTCCCTCCCTCCCTGCCGGCCAGGGAGGAGGGACGGTCCAACTGTGTTGCTTGGCTGTGTTGCTCACCCAATAAGAAGTCTAAGAACGACTGGGGAGTGGAGCTTGCATGCCTTGTGTGTGGCTAGTTAATGCAAGCTGAGGGTTTTTTTGAATGCTGGACATCATTTTGTTGCACGTGCTGCTGCAAACTTTGCAGTGCAAAGCCAGGCCAGGGAGCCATCTTAAGTTGAGGCTGCATAGGCCTTGTGGTGCATGTGATTCAGATTCTATTCAGTTGAACCTCTGGTTACAAAGTTGGTTGGACAGTGTTCTCGAAGCTACCAGCATGTGTTTGACCAGACTGCAGGAGGACAGGAAGACTGGAGTGCCTGGAACAGGTGAGGCTGCAGGTCCCTTATTTTGGCTGCTGGTCCCTTATTTTCAAGGCTGCTGGTCCCTTATTTTCAAATCTGTAAGTTGACAGCTATGGATGGCACCCAAGGCGTACTGCCGCCCCACCCCTTCCTCCGCCACTGTGTCCACATCAGTCTGACCCTTGTGTTTCCCTCCCCTTATGGTTTTGATCTATGGGCTACTATTAAAATGAGGCTGCATTTTAAATTATATTTTAACCTGTATTTTAAATTGGTTTATTTTTTATTTTTATTTTTAATTGTAATTTTACAATTACAATCTGGGCTGGGAGGGCAGGGTATAAATAATTTATTATTATTATTATTATTATTATTATTATTATTATTATTATTATTATTAATTATAGAAGCTTCTCTCTTCCTGCCTTTTCAATACATCAGTGTTAGGCAGAAGGCAATCCCCTTGCCCCAAGGTCTGTTGGTTCCATGTTGCAGGAGCTTTGGGACAACATTCCCCCAATTTCCTTTGGGAGGCTGCAAAGAATGACTTTCTGTAGCAGAGAATCTCTGACCTGGCGTGTAGCACTAAGCTGTTCATCCCATGGAATTCCACCATCATGTTGCTGTGCTCCTAATTCCCCTACGTCGAGGGAGCTTCCCACATAGCCACATGCACACTCCTGTCCCTCGGATAAATATAGTTTTACAGGACTGTAAGGATTGCTGTGAGAAACTAAGGTCCGCTGGCCAGAACCCCTCCTACATGATTTTATATCTCTTCACAGACACAGATAAGTATGTGACCTGGCATGTATGTGACTCTTTGCAGTTACCGCTAGGAAAATTAGAGCAAATTATATAGCCAAGATAGCCACCAACTGTAAAGGAGATGAATTTATTTGACCCTATCGACATCAAGCTATATTCTATCTTTATCACCAAACTCTGAATATAATTGCACATCGTACTAATTAATATTATTTTTTAATATATTAGTGGCCATGTGACGATTTTAGCCTATAAATGTCTTAACCTGTATATTAAGGTACTTTTATAGCTCTGTTTACAGTAGGTAATGTCTTGATCATATAAATGTTTTAAGTTTTTTGTATTAATCCAGCATATTTTAATTGTTGATTGATTCTTGTGTACATTGCGGCAGCCTTCGGCTATGTGCAATAAAACTGACTGAGTGACTGACTGTGAGAAACATGTATGCAAAGCCCTATGAATAGTCCAAAACACGACATAAATGCAAAGAGATTCTGTACATATTTCTCATACCTCAAAGGAATAGGCTTTTCCAATCCCGTCGCCAGCTCCTGTGATCACTAAATCATGAGACAATAAAGACAGTATATGATCTTTAGCTGGCTTGTTCTTTCTTGCATTTCAAACACTGCGGTTCCACATGATTTATTTTTTTTTATTTTTTTTTTTGCATCCCAGTCTCATTGATGGAGAAATGCAGAGACAGCATCCCTTGAGATATTGCTGGGCAATAGCTCCCATCATCTCTGACCATCGGTTTGGATGTTGGTCGGTTTCAATTATATAAAATTGTACACCTCGTAAACGACCTATATGCAGGGATTTGTTTGCTTTTTAAGCAGGGTGGAATCTAGACACATATAAAAAATGTTGTGAAAATGCTTGTTTTGAAAAATATATTGAATTTGCCATAGCTCACCATCGCCATCTAGTGTCACATTTGTATAATGCACTTTACAACACACTTATTCGCAGCCGTATAGCTGAGTCCCATATGGAACTCAGGGGAACCGAGTTCCTTTACCTTTTAAAAATTAATTGTTATTTTTGGTCTGGTGGGGCTGTAACAGATATACAGTGGTACCTCGGGTTAAGTACTTAATTTGTTCCGGAAGTCCATTCTTAACCTGAAACAGTTCTTAACCTGAAGCACCACTTTAGCTAATGGGGCCTCCTGCTGCTGCCGTGCCGCTGGAGCACGATTTCTGTTCTCATCCTGAAGCAAAGTTCTTAACCTGAAGCACTATTTCTGGGTTAGCGGAGTCTGTAACCTGAAGCGTATGTAACCCAAGGTACCACTGTACATACACTCAGTGCCTGAGCCAAAAATCCCCTATATCTGTAATCAATAAAGTTGTGGCTACTTCTAATCCAGATCACTGCCTGGGTGTGTGTGTGTGGCAGCACTGTGACTGGGCCCACAACAAACAAACAGACAGACAGACAGACAGACAGACAGACATTTTGGTGAGTTCCTTCCTTTTTTTCCAGAAGAAAAGCACTGTATATGTATGTGTACAAGCTACTCAACTCCTCACATGAACAGAAGACATACTTCTAAATATTGGTTCTACTGGAAAGGGTTTAGGGCAGCACTATATATTTTGGAGGTCACTATATATTTGGAGGTCCCAAGTCGCAAGGTGGTTAGATTGGTCTCAACTAGGGCCAGGGCCTTTTCAGCACCGGCCCCGACATGGTGGAACGCTCTGTCATAAGAGACTAGGGCCCTGCGGGACTTGACATCTTTCCGCAGGGCCTGCAAGACAGAGCTGTTCCGCCTGGCCTTTGGTTGGACTCAGTCTGACGCTTATGTTTCCCTTCCCTTATGGTTTTGGTTTGCTACTTTTAAAATGAGGCCCCCCCCCCGCATTATGTTTTTACTGTAATTTTACTGGTGTTAGCTGCCCTGAGCCCGGCTCTGGCCGGGGAGGGCGGGGTATAAATAAAATTAATTACACTGGGCAACAATTTTTTACTTTTTGAATGTTGTCTAGATTTCTACAACTGATTTGGGGTATTTTTGCACTGCTGAATCAGGAAATGGCATCCGTTTCTCTCTATCAGGTCAGGTTTTTGTGCTATGTTGATTTGAAAAAAATCAGATCTTGTGACAAAATCGATTACATTTTTGTGGCATTATCAGCTGATTTTTGTCAACACATATCATCCTAAATATGTTTTTAAGAGAAAAAAATGTTTTTCCAACAACATATATTGATTACCTGATAGAAACATTGATTACTGTAAACTGAATGGTGGGCATTGATAAAGGTAAGTACACATAAATTGCATGTTGCTTCACCATTTTACAAACTTCAGGGCTTGAACTTCCGTTTCTTGGAACTCCAGGAATGCTCAGCGGCAGGGAGGTCTCCCTTCAGAGTCCAACAGTAGTCAGCCATCATGACTGCATCCCAGCGACCCTGATACCTGGTCTCCATCTCTTTCATGTCCTGACGGAATCTCTCCCCCTGCTTGTCACTCATTGAACCCAGGTTCTCAGGAAACCGGTCCATATGTGAAAATAGGTAGTGCATCTTGACACTCATGTTGCAGCCCAGGTTTCTGAAAGCAGTCAGCATGTTGTTGACAACTTCTGCGTAGTTTCTGGCCTTATTGTTGCCAAGAAAGTTCTTCACTACCAGAACAAATGCCTTCCACGCTTCCAGTTCCACTTCGTTCATTGAGTTTCCAAACTCTGGATCTCTGATGAGCTGACGGATCTGAGGACCGTCAAAGATGCCAGCTTTCAACTTCTCCATGGTCAATCCTGGAAAAGCCTGGCACAAGTAAGTGAAGCAGTCACCATCCTTGTCCAGAGCCTTGGTGAACTACTTGATTAAGCCGAGCTTGATGTGCAGCGGTGGGAAGAGTATTCTGTCTCTGTCCACCAGAGAGTCGTTGATGACGTTCCTTTCTTTGCAAGGCACCAATTCCTCCCACACCGGCCAGTCCTTCTTCGTGTAATGCTGAGCACGGTCCCTACTATCCCACATGCACAGAAAACATGGGCACTTGGTGAAGCCAGACTGTTGTCCCAACAAAAATTTCACCATCTTCAGGTCAACACAAATAAACCACTTATGCTGATCATAACCAATTTTCTCCAGCACATATTTCACCGCTTCATAGTTCTCCTTCAGTGTAGTCGAGCCAGAGGTATAGAGGCAAACTGGTTGCCGTTGTGTAGCAGAACACATTTCAGTGATCGCTTGCTGCTGTCAATGAACAGTCTCCAATCTTTGGGTTCATACTGTGGCACTCCAAGCTTGAGCAGAAGCTGCGCAATATCTGCACAGTGCACCAAGTCCTTCTCTTCCGAGAAAAAACGGAGGTACTCTTGATGCCTGTTGCGGAAGAAGCTGATGCGAGCACTGTCAGAGAGGAGGTTTTTTTCCCTTCAATCTGGATGCCAACAGTTTGGCAGAGTCCTTTGACAAGCTGAGGTCGCAAACTAGATGATTCAACTCCTTTTGGGAAAATGGATGTGGAGCATCATCTTCAAGAACCACTTCTTCTTCTTCATGTCCTTCAACACTGGAAGCATCTTCGTCACTAATGTCAGGAAGTTCTCAGAAGATAGGCACTGGAATTTCATCACAATGAGCTACAGGACGATGTGCTGATTGAAGATCAGGATACTTGAGGCTGCTCCGGTTCTGTCTGTTGATCCCAGTCACATCAACAGCGCAGAAGTAGCAGTCAGTGACATGGTTTGTCGGCTCCCTCCAAACCACGGGAATTCCAAAGTTCAGACTCCTCTTGCCGTTGGTCCACCCACGTAGAGCCTCGGTGCATGCCTTGCACACCATGTGTGGCGCCCAAGCTTTATCCTGCTCACCAAGTTTAATACCAAAATAAGCATTAACTTAGTTTTGATCCCCCAACTTTATGCTTTGCCGCACCAATTTATGGAAGATTTCGAGGTTTTATGACTTCAAACTGATCCCTTTTCGACATAATCACCCAGAACTATCAGACCTGAATACTTCTTGTCATTAAAATAATCATTTCCAATCAAAACAATTATTCGACATGGCATTTTACCCCCACCAACTTCTTCTAAAATGCTCCACACAAGCGTACATGTGAACAAAAACGTAAAAAAATGGCATGTGGCCATAGCTCAAAAACTTGACCTGATTGAGCAAAACCAATGTGATTTTTGGATTCAGCGCATCAGATTCGTCCTAAATCAACTGAAAAAACGCAGACAACAAATTTGTTGTTGACCAATGTTGTTGTTGTTGTTGTTGTTGTTGTTGTTTTATTATTATTATTATTATTATTATTATTATTATTATTATTATTATTATTATTATTGAAATGGTAAGTAGTATGACTAGAAAACTTGTGAGTTTGAAACTAAATTGGGAAACAGACTTTAATTATGATACGTATTGAGAACAGAATGTGGACCAATAGACTAATCAAACTATTTGAGGGAACTCGCTCTTAAAATAAACCGCAGATGGTAGGGCAGTCTCTCTTTCATGTTTTACCTCCAGACTAGTGCTCCAGATTGTTAGCAGGGATGTGGGTCCTCTCAAACTCACTTCCATTTATGGGGGGGCATGTCTACTAGTTAAAGTCTTTGGTGTAAACTAGCAGGCATGTCCAAAGTCCATTTCAGGGGCCTAATCTGGCCCGCCGGTCAATTTAATCCGGCCCCTGTGGCAGTATGTGTCCTGGGGTAAAATCCTTAAAAAAAAGCTGAACAACTTTGGGGTAAAACTGTAAAAAAAAGCTCAGCAACTTTTCAATTCTAAAAAAAGCTCTCAACAACTTTGGTCGGCCCTCACGCATGTTCACTTCATCAAATCTGGCCCTCTTTGGAAAAAGTTTGGGCACCCCTGGAAGTTTTTGAAGAAATTTCTAAAATTATTAAGGAACCTATTCAATTCACCCCACAACTGGTACTCCTTTCTTTATTTGAGGAGGGTAATAATGACATAAAAGCAATAAAAAAACAAAAAAACACTGCTTCTCTTATTAGCAGCAGCAGGTCTCTCAATTGTACAAAAATGGAAAACTTTGTCTAACCTCTGTGTTTCTTCTTGGTTGAAAAATGTTTGGAATATTGCTCTTCTGCAAAATATTCCATGGCATGTGAGAGCTTTGTTGGACGTTCGGAATGTGTGATTCTCATTTTTTCAAAACCCCAAGGACAAAATTATCTGGTGTTTGTTGGCACCCTTGACAAAAGCTGTGCAACATGTCCATGACCTCTTTTCTTTTTGTTATATTTTGTGTTTTACTTTTGGGGACTCTTTACTTTTTGTTTCTTTGGAAAATCACTGAAAAATTTTTTTTTTAACTACTTTTACTCAGAGTAGATGTATTGAAATTAACAAACACGACTAAGTTAGGTCCATCCATTTCTTTGGAGCTGCTTTGCATAAAAGTTTACAAAGCATCCATTATCTTAGCATCCAAGTCCATGGGTTTGTTTTTATTTTAAATTATCAGTTTGTAGTCACATCACTGAGCAGGAGATCTGTCTATTCACTCATAAAAAATGATAATGGCCGGAGAACTTAGGTTTGTAAATCGTATTAAGATGATGTGGGCTAGGAAGCTGCCACAGGCAAACCAGTCATTGCCATAGGCAAAAGTAATTCTCATTGCTGTTCTGCATGTGTCTGTTCCAAAACAAGCTCCACTGAGTTTACTGGAGCTTAAAGGTAAAGGTACTGTAAAGGGTCCCCTGGCCATTAGGTCCAGTCGTGGCCGACTCTGGGGTTGCGGCGCTCATCTCGTTTTACTGGCCGAGGGAGCCGGCGTACAGCTTCCGGGTCATGTGGCCAGCATGACTAAGCCGCTTCTGGCGGGCCAGAGCAGCGCACGGAAACGCCGTTTACCTTCCCGCCAAAGCGGTACCTATTTATCTACTTGCACTTTGAAGTGCTTTCGAACTGCTAGGTTGGCAGGAGCAGGGACCGAGCAACGGGAGCTCACCCTGTCGCAGGGATTCGAACCACCGACCTTCTGATCAGCAAGTCCTAGGCTCTGTGGTTTAACCCACAGTGCCACCTGCATCCCTATTACTAGAGCTTACTTCCAGATAAATTTGTGTAGGACTGCAGCCTGAATTTCTTTGTATTTCAAAAAGATTGAAGTTGCATATTAATGTTTCTCAATTACATAACTCCATTAAAAAAACATTTCAAGGGTGCATGTGTCAATATTATAATACGTTTTTTGTGTTGAATATATGCTATATGGAAATTTATAGACCTAATAGGTATCTAAAGCCATTTGCTATTTGATAAAATATGTATTTTATCAAAGTAATTGTTGAACTAAAATACAATTAAGAAGAAGTACAGTGGTACCTCTGGATGTGAATGGGATCGGTTCCGGAGCCCCGTTCATATCCTGAAGCGAATGCAACCCACGTCTGCGCGTGTGTGGGTCGCAATTTGCCTCTTCCGTGCATGTGTGTGACATCATTTTGAGCGTCTGCGCATGTGTGAGTGACAAAACCCTTAAGTAACGCGTTCCGTTACTTCTGGGTCGCCGCGGAGCGCAACCCGAAAATGCTCAACCCGAAGCTACTTCAACCCGACGTATGACTGTATATTAATAGTGAAAGAATTATTAAGTGATTCTTAAAATGATTGGTGGCCTATTACTTACATCATAGGAGCCTATACAACACAAAACACTGTTGCTGTATGTAGGTTTTATTTTATTTGTTTTTTATCTTATATTTTGGAAATGTACATCCAGTTTTTTTCCTTTAAATTTTTTTTGGGGCCCCCAAGAGACTGGGGCCCTAAGCTATAGCTTGCTTAGCTTATACAGTGGTACCTCGGGTTACAAACACCTCGGGTTACAAACACTTCGGGTTACAGACTCTGTTAACCCTGAAGTAGTACCTCGGGTTAAGAACTTTACCTCAGGATGAGAACAGAAATCGCGCGCCAGTGGCGCGGTGGCAGCAGGAGGCCCCACTAGCTGAAGTGGTACCTCAGGTTAAGAACGGACCTCCGGAACGAATTAAGTTCGTAACCAGAGGTACCACTGTATGTAAATCTGGCACTGTCCATGAACCTTCAAAGATTGAGAGCTAGTGTTGTGGTTAGAGGATTGGATTAGGTCCATCTAGATTCTAGCTCAATATTTCCCCACTCTGACTGGCATCAACTCTCCAGGATTGCAGACAAGAGTCCTTCCTAGCCCCGTTTGGAGATGCCACAACCTGGGACCTTTTGTGTTGCAAAGCTGGTGCCCACAGAGTTGCTCCCCTGCTCCCATCCCAACACATCCGTTCACATTTCCCCAGAAATAAAAATATGAGGAAAAGTTGCTTTACCTGCCCATTCTCCCATGGACCGGAAAAAAGACTCAGGCACAGTACTCCATACAAGCGGAGAGAAATATTTCAAAAACCGAACGCATTTCACCAGGAAAACGAGACAAGTGAGGCCCCCGAGGCAAGCAAGGAACTGCTGCAGGAATTCGCCCATGATGAACCGATGCTGTGGGCTCAGATAAGATACTGCCACTGTCTCTCTTCTGGTGCACTGCTACTTTTCGCTCTGGTAAAAGGAAGAAGAAGCCTGTCTAATCATAAACGTGTGAGTCATGTGGATTTTTTTTTACCCATAGAGATCATAGAATAACTTTCTTGGCCCAGATATGTAAACTACCCAAACAAAAAATGAGAGCTAATTTTTTATTTTTATTTTTTGCATGGAGATATGCTCATTCTCAGGGCACATTGTGGTCAGGGTCAGGCCAGCTGGTTTTCAGGATCATGTTGCCTTTGGCTCTCTGCTGTCTGTCGCCGAGATAAAAGATGTCCCGGAACATAACTCCCTTATGGATACAATATGCCTACTATTTAAGATACTCACATACAGCTACGGAAATCACAGTCGTCTGTTATTCCAGACCTGGAATAAATCTCATTTCCAGCATCTGGGCTTTTCTCTCTGGGTGCCAGTGGTGCTCTCCTAGTTTTGTGGTTGGTCCATGTGACAGGACCACTTAACCAGCTCTTGAATGAACAAGGCAATTTTGTACACTCTTAGTTGGCTCTGCCCTTGAATCCGGTCTGGAAGCCGAAACTAGTAAACAATGTAGCAGCCAGATTTCTTGCAGGAGCAGGTCTTTGGCAAGATGTTATTCTTCTGTTGAGAGAGCTACAATGGCAACCAATCTGCTATCAGGCCAGGGGCCCGTGTTAATTCACAATGACTTAAATAACTTGCACCCAAGGTTATTTAAGAACCACCTCATTCCTTACATTCTGTCTCAGTCACTGAAGTCTTCTGATGGGGGACTGTTTGTGGTCTCACATGCCCCTGAAGTCTGGCTGGTCTTCACTTCACTTCACTTCACTTCACTTCACTTCACTTCACTTCACTGCCTGAACCCCTAGTATGACAGGCTGTGCCTTGTGGTACTCCTTGCTAATAGAAGTTCAGCAAGAGTCATACCTTTCTCTTTTTGCATGTCTTCTAAAAACTATATTTATTAGGCAGGCTTTCTGAATCTCTGTTTCTTTGCCAACCCTCTCTCACTGATGTCTCTGATTTTTATTTTGTAATAGGGTGCTTTTAGCCTTATAGGAAAGTGCAGTGCATAAAATTTTAAAATAAATACTCAAATGTAAATCTCACTAATTTCAGTGGGGCTAATTCTCAGCCATTTTGCTGTCGTTCAACTGTGTGATGGTCTGTTTTGCCTTTAAGCAAAAAAGTGAGGGTGGTGCTGTGGTCTAAACCACGGAGCCTCTTGGGCTTGCTGATTGGAAGGTCGGCAGTTCGAAAGCATGTAAGTGCAAGTAGATAAATAGGTACCACTGCAGTGGGAAGGTAAACGGCGTTTCTGTGCGCTCTAGCTTCCATTATGGTGTCCCATTGCGCCAGAAGCGGTTTAGTCATGCTGGCCACATGACGCAGAAAGCTGTCTGTGGACAAACGCTGGCTCCCTTGGCCTGAAAGCAAGATGTGTGCCGCAGCCCACAGTCGCCTTTGACTGGACTTTAGCTTTAGCTTTGCCTTTGCCTCTAGAACAAAGGACTCATTATATGAAGGCACAAGGATTCATCATTAACCCTGGTGGCTGAGACCATCCAGGATCCAGAATGACCATCACAAGCCAGTTATTATGCAACCCCCTGAGGCTCCCATATGGACCTCCTGCCAGCATTAGAAACAGCAGAACAGCAACCAGTTCCTTGAGAAAGAAAAGCTATAGCATCGAGCAGTGGCTGGGGGCACAAGACACTTTCTTTGACCATTGCTGACTGCTGGAAAAACCTGCTTTATCTCAAGGTACCTTGAAAGCATGTGCATAATGTGGGCTGAATCATGCATGTTTTTAGTGCTTACTACCACCAATCACCTGCTTGAGGGTGTGTGTGTGTGGGAAATGGCAACTGAATCTAACACTCTACGCTAGAGCTTTCCAAACTGTGTGTTGTGACACACAAGTGTGTTGGCCGCAGGGTGTAGGTGTGTTGTGCGAATGCTCCCCACACTCTTCCCGGGGCGGGAAAGGGGTTAGTTTAACCCCTGGTTTGTCAGTAAAACTGAATTATTGTGTTGCGAAATGATGCATGTCTGCAAAGTGTGTCGCCAACATGAAAAGTTTAGAAAGCTCTGCTCTACAACCTACTCCCATATCCTGATCAGCAGTGCTAGGCCTTGTCAGTTGCAGCCCAAGCTCCTGAATCGAGCGTTCAACCTGGGGATTCTCAAGTGCAAAGCTCCATTTCCCACTCTTACTAGGTCAGGGTAAATAGATTTTGGGGGTAAGTCACTTTTGATGAGACTGGCACAGGATTAAGAGTCAAGCTTCCTCTCACTGCATTGCAGCCCCAATCCAATTCCATCTTTTTCTTTGGGTGCTCATGAGGTGCAGTGAGGCTGTTATCTCAGGTGGGAGTCTGGAAAGGTGTTGATTAAAAATGAGACTGCTCATGGTAGACTTAGGATCATAGAACAGAGTTGGACCACAAGGGTCATTTAGTCCAACTCCTGAAACTGCCTGAAGACTCATAAAAACACAAGGGAAAAGGGACAAGGAGGGGAGAGGCCAGGGCAGGGATCAAACTCAGGTACAGTGGTACCTCGGGTTACATACGCTTCAGGTTACATATGCTTCAGGTTACACACTCCGCTAACCCAGAAATAGTGCTTCGGGTTAAGAACTTTGCTTCAGGATAAGAACAGAAATCGGGCTCCAGCGGCGCGGCAGCAGCAGGAGGCCCCATTAGCTAAAGTGCTTCAGGTTAAGAACAGTTTCAGGTTAAGAATGGAACGAATTAAGTACTTAACCTGAGGTACCACTGTACCAGCTTTTAAACAGTTATTCTTATAATGAACAGTTGGAATTAGGAGGTACCTAATTTCTTCTGCTGAGGCAGACAAATGGTATCTTATTATTGTCAACATATGCATTCTTATGTATACAGTGGTACCTCGGGTTACATACGCTTCAGGTTACATACACTTCAGGTTACAGACTCCGCTAACCCAGAAATAGTGCTTCAGGTTAAGAACTTTGCTTCAGGATGAGAACAGAAATTGTGCTCCGGCGGTGCGGCAACAGCGGGAGGCCCCATTAGCTAAAGTGGTGCTTCAGGTTAAGAACAGTTTCAGGTTAAGAACGGACCTCTGGAACGAATTAAGTACTTAACCTGAGGTACCACTGTACTTTACCCTACTATGGCTGGAGAATCGTATTGCAAAATTCAGAGAAGATTACGTTTCAAAGGACGGCTGTGTTTGGGTTCTCATATTGCTTCCGCAAAAATGCAGATTTGCATAGCTGTCAACGTTTCCCTTTTTTAAAGGGAAATTCCCTTATTCCGAATAGGATTCCTTGCAAGAAAAGGGAAAAGTTGACAGCTATGGATTTGGTTGGTTTGCCTTTAAATGGGAACTGAATCGAATTTACCCCCCAGTGCTACTTGATCTGCTTAGTAAAATCCAGCACCAATTTTTCACTCACCCAGGGTTGTGCTTCCACTGGGAAATCAAGGCACAATAGAGTCTGCAGATATGGTTTATTAACACATACAGTACCTGTGATTCTATGATATACACCTGAGTTTATGGAGAGCTCTGCCCACTTCCTGCTCCTTCCTGCGTTGTAAAAAGGCACCCTCTCTTCCCGTGGTGACATCGTGGCCTCTGTTACCCTGGCAGCTTCTCCCTCTGTGTCTGCCAGAACCTTTGACCTGGTTGAGGACTTCCATCGAGGGGCTGGCTATCAGCGCCATCGTTTCGACCCACCGTCCCCAGGATGGCCTCATGAGGAGGTTAGCTGGCATTGCTCTCAGCCAAGTCCAGGAATCTGTGAGTTTGCTCAAATTCTGACCCTCCCCGAAGGCAGAAGACATTATGGGGAGTCTGACTGGCCTGCCAAATTAATTACAATACGAAATGTAGCTTGACTTACATGCCACGCACTCAGCAGTGGGCCACAGTACACAGTGCACTTGCTAGCAGCTCAGAGGAAGCTACCTGTGAACAAACTCTCACCCGTCACATTCCCTCACCCGTCCTTTCTTCAGTTGGAGGCAAAAGGTGCCAGGGAAACCTGTCACACCCATATCCGATAAGCAGCAGCCTATCGTGTAAGAGGAGCGGAACATTTAATCACATTGAAGTTTAACTTTTATAGGCTAAGGTTCAAAGGGTGCTGCATTTTTATGCATCTATCAGGAACGTGGAAACGAGAGGAATTTGAAAGTCCTCTTCTCAAACAAAATTGCCCCTTGCTTCCTCCATAGACTTAATTTGAAACGAAGGGAGAGGTCTTTTAAAGGGTGCAAAATGCGTCTGGGTCTTTGGTCTGCCTAACTAGATTGTAGTCCTAGGCTTTATCCACAAGAACTGTTCCAAGCTCATGCTCAGCAACACTGGGAAATGTAGTCTGTTAAGGGTGCTGGGAATGGTAGCTCCATGAGGGGGTAAACTACAGTTCCCAGGATTCTTCGGGGGGGGGGTTACTTTAAATGTGCTTGAAAGGTATGGTGTTCACAGCCATAGACTGCATTTGAAATACCACATGTTGCTAATACTTCCAGAAAATAAACCCTCCCATCCACAGGGAGAAAGGGTAGTATAAAAGACCTTTGACCTGTGAAAGTTGGGCTCAGGTGATGAAACTGTGTCTGGGTACTACTTTAGATTGGAGGTGTGAAGAGTCCCATATGTTGGTGCTGACCTTTAAAGCCCTAAAAGGCTTTTTAAAATTTAAAATGTGTCCGCAAGAACAGAAAGGTTGGTGGTATCCGCCTTAAGTGAATTCAACTTTCCTTTTTACATTATAATCCTGCATTTAATATATGGTATTCTTCTTTTTTTTAGATGCCAGGCTTTTAGAAGCTGGTGGGTTAAGTAATTTTAATGATGTTGTTACTTATGGAATTTATGAAAATTATTTTAATGTTTCTGTTTATTGTGTACTATGTTTTTATATACCCTAGATTTGTAAACTACCCTGTGACCATTTTTGGTGAGATATAGATTCCCCAATAAATAAAGATGCCACAGCTCATTAGAAATTGTATGAATTTTGAATTATTGATCTCAGCAGTTGATTGGTCACATGGAACTTTAGGTCAGATATACAAAATATTAACAGAATTGCTATAAAGCAAGATGGCAAGCAGATTTGTCTATTCAAATACTGACAGACAAATGGTATTTGATTTGGAAACTCTTAAAGGAACGTTCTGTACGGATTTGACAGGATGGTACCTGACTCCTGCCAGGTTGAGTAAAATATTTTTGAGGGCCAGTGACCCATGATGGAGATGTGGAACTTCTGATGCAAACATGTTTCACGTCATGCTGGCATACTGAACAATCAGATTTTGGGAATTTGTGCTGACAGAAATAACAAGCATCCTGGGCTATCATTTCCCAAAAGATCCTGTTGTAATTATAACTGGACAGAAGAGGATTCGGAAATGACTTTCAGCTATTAATAGCGGCCAAAACAGTCATGTGTCAGAGACAGAAAACTCCCATATCATTATCTCTAGATGCCTCGGGAAGTAAAGTTTGGGAAGCTGCTTACATGATGAAATTTGCTAACTTCTAGGAAAGGGCAGTCAAGGCAGTTGGAAAGGGGAGACAAAAACACAGCGAATTCATTGCAAAAAGGATTTTATTTATTTTTAATTAAGTACAAGATGAAAGAATTCCCATTTTTTTATTTTGAGACATATAAAAGGTCATAGTACAATGTGGTAAAATATAGGCAACTTCGTTCTTATAAGAGTGGTCTATAAATTTTAAATAATAGAAATATCAATGTAACAACCCTTTTCTTGAGGTTTTCTGTACCAATGCACCATATTCTCTACAAATTAAGATGAAATATTTGGTTGCTTCCATAAATTTATATGTGTATATAATCGTTCTATCTATGGATTTATTTGTAATTATTTTGCAAAAATTTAAAGGGAAAGAACCCAAAATAACAATAGTGTCCAGATCTTTCACACTATACTTGTCCTGGCTAATGTAAGATTGCTCCCCAGTTAATACTGGGGCTCTTTTCATCAGATCATTCTGAATATGGCATCTCTGTTGAACATGCACGGTCGTGAAAGTGTACTCAACTTTTAACAAGTTTTGACTCATTGGGCAGGGAGGGAGCAGCTGTGGTCTTCAAAAGTTGTTGGGCTAGACCTGTCATCACCCCTGGCCATTGGACATGTTCCCTAAAGCTGATGGGAATTGGCAAGTAATATATACAGAAGGCCACAGGCGCCTCAGCCTTAACTTTAAGGATCACATAATGAGGCTGGGAGAAAACAAACAGGTCTCCACACTGATGTTTTAGAACAAGCATAGGCAAACTCAGGCCTCCAGATGTTTTGAGACTACAATTCCCATCATCCCTGACCACTGGTCCTGTTAGCTAGGGATGACGGGAGTTGTAGTCTCAAAACATCTGGAGGACTGAGTTTGCCTATGCCTGTTTTAGAACCTGGCCTGGATAGAAAAATCTTAAGCACGAGCTGGGTCAAAGTGAAGCTGTAGCTTTGCCCAAGTGGATTTTTCTGAACCACGGAAGAAACGTGGTCTGGGTGTTTGTTTCCTATTCTTGGTATCTCCTGCCCTGCACAGAGTTCCAGAAACCAGCTCTGATCTGTGATGGAAGATTGATGGTCTCCTACATGCCCAGATGCTCCTCATCTAGCATGGGTGAATCAAACCCAGAAGTGACCAAACCAACAGCCATTTAAGCCTGGAGAAGCTACAGGCCAGCTCTGCCCCTTCCATTGCAAGGTTGTGAATGCTCTGCCTACATGTTTATGCTCTTTGGCTGTCCATTGCTTTTTCTCAAGTGATCCAGCAGCAAAAGGGAAAACTACCTATCTGTGACTGTACAGCAAATGATTATGGAAATAGGTTTGGATATCGCTGAAGAAAATAGTTTCATGGGGAGAATTAAATGACTAATAAAAATGAACTCTCGTACTCAATTATACTGGCTTGGGTCAAAAGATGCCATTGCCTAAGAGGAAATGAATAAAGGGGCTCCCTGATGTTGTCTATTTTCCAACTCCCACTGAAGTTGGCACCAAATTCTATGACATTTCATATGGTCCCTGTGGTGTTTGCCTCCTAGGATGGGTCATAAGGAAAGGGTTAAAATAGGTGTGATGTGATTGGCCAGTGAGAATGCAAGGGGGGAATAAAAGTCAGAGTGGGAGGTTTTGAAAGTCAGTTGAGATTTGAGTTCAGTTGAGTTGAGGTTTGGGAGTTGAAAAAGGAAGAGGGAGGTTTAGGTGTGGGTTGGTAAAGTTGTATTGTGAGAGAGTGAGAGGAATTGTTAGGTGGAGTCAGATAGATAGTTGGGAATAATCAGTTTGGAGTTGTAGGAACTAAGAATAAGAAACTGACAAGAGAAAAATTAACTGAAACCATAAGCTTGTTCCTGCATTTAAAAATAAACTTGATCATTTGTTTATGTTAACAACTGACTGGACTCCGTGTGTCCCCGTGAGATACGGGGTGGTGGCAGCGGAAAAAGCAATCGCAGTGGCGGCACAGGGTCAATAGACCATCAAATGTCCGGGGACCCTGTGTGTGATCGCCACAGTGCCCTAACCAGAGAGGCTCTTCAGTGGGTCCAAGAGTAGCAGACAGGAGGGAAGTAGGGAAGGGATCCCATATCACTCATATCTCCACTGGGAGAATCACACAAGGAGTGTTGGGGCAATAAGAGAGAAATCCTCAATGCAAACATATTGAACACTTAAGCCTGTCCTTCAGGCACAGCAGTTTTGGGGCACCAGATCTGCTCGTTCAGAGTGTGCAAGCCTCACACAGTTCACTACACCAGGTAGCGACGATGGAACCATACATGCCCCCAAACCTGAAACGGATGCTCATGGCGCCATTGTAGGTTATGCAACCAGCAAAGGACATTTCCCCCCCTTTATTTGACAGTAGCATCATAGAACTGACTGGAGCCAAAGGGCATAGACTCCAACCACTTTTCATGAGACAGGATATTTTGTATGCAAGAAACAGTTGAGAGAGTTGGGCATGTTTAGCCTGGAAAAGAGGAGACTGAGAGGAGATATGGTAGCCATCTTCAAGTATCTAAAGGGCTCTCACATGGAAGATGGGGCAAGCTTGCTTTCTCTTGCTCCAGAGGCTAGGACCCAAACCAATGCCTTCAAGTTACAAGGGAGGAGATTCCAACTAAATATCAGGAAGAACTTTCTGGCAGTGAGAGCTGTTTGACAGTGGAACAAACTTCATTGAGAAGTGGTGGACTCTCCTTCCTTGAAGGTTTTAAAGCAGAGATTGGATGGCTAGCTGTCATGGGTGCTTAGTTTATAAACCTGCATTGAAGGATCCCTTCAAACTCTATGATTCTATGATAGTTCAGTATTGACTATTTTGACCAGCAGCAGTTTCTTCAGGGCCTCCCAGCCCTCTTACATTCTTTTTTTTTTCTTTTTTAGCTGAGTGAAACATCCTTCATACAGACCACATACTCTGCCACAAAGCCACAGATCCCATTTTATGTATTGTAAAATGTGTGAAATGTGGAATTGGTTACATGAATGATATATAATTGATACAGTAAATTGAATTTTAAAAATTTCTTCTTAGATTTTTCTTTTCATATTCATATATAGCATAACGTAAATATTATTCCTTTTCATTATTATTATTATTATTATTATTATTATTATTATTATTATAGAAAAGCCATAGAGGGAATTGACAGTTTAATTACAGATATGAACAAGTTATAAACAGAACAGATACTATTTTCATGACTTACAAGAAGGTATCCTATTACAAGATAGTTGCGTGCTTTCATATTTAGGGATAGTTCCATTTCAAGATTTATGTCTGACTATCATCAATCACCACATAATTATCTCCTTTGGCAACCTGCCAACAAAATACATTCAATCCGCCATGTTCCTCTCCCTGAATTTCTGGATATTTCCATTTTTCTAGAACAGGCATAGGCAAACTCGGCCCTCCAGATGTTTGGGGAGTACAACTCCCATCATCCTTGACCACTGGTCCTGTTAGCTAGGGATGATAGGAGCTGTAGTCCCAAAACATCTGGAGGGCCAAGTTTACCCATGCCAGCTCTAGAACATATGTGCCACAATATTCATGTACTTAATCAGAAGTACTTACAGCATCTCCTTTCAATGCATTTGCACCATGCAGACTGGCTAGCACCTCTGTACCTGTGTTATTATTTTATGCCACTAGCTATGAACGTTCTGTACCTCTGTCTCCCATCTAAAATGTTCCTGTTCTAAAGGTGAAAAGTGTCTGAGAAATGAATTTTAAGGAACTTTGCCCTGCACTGCAGCTTGCCTAATCCATTGGCTTTCTCCCAATTAACCCAATTAACCCAATTAGCCCAATTAACCCAATTAACCCAATTAGCCCAATTAACCTGGAACAGCCCGACCAGGGCAGCATAGCAAGAGATGATGGAGTCAGGTTTGGATCTGGCTGAAGACAATTGTCCCACTGGGAGAATTAAACAAACAGAACCAGCACAGTAAGAAGGAAAGCGCTTAATAAAAATACTCTGGCTTGGACCCAAAGCTTGTGTTGTGCCATTCTAGAGGGTTCCTTGAGCTTCATGGGCTGCCAGAGGCTCAGCTGGAAGCGGGAGAGGGAAAACGCCAATTCCATGAGCAGAACTGCATTCAGAGAAGTTAGGGTCCATGCCAGTGAACACCAACCTGCTGTTCATCCTTAAGGCACAGAATGTATTTGGTATCGGATGTGCCCACGCCCTGCATGGCATATTTGGAATCCAGTAAGATCATTCAGTGCAATCAATCCCCAGACCGCCCAATGTATCTGGAGGTTGCAGATCATTCTGGAGACCTATGCTCCCACAAAACTGGTGGGGCACATTCACAAGATCACATTAATCTCTGCAATCGAATGGCTAGTTTCTGGATAGCACTGGAGTTGCCTTTGCAAATGACATATTTCTTGCCCTTTCGTCTCCAGCATCCTAGAGCTGGGGGGAGCCAAGGGGACATCTAAGTCCAAGGGTCAGCAAACTTTTTCAACAGGGGGCCGGTCCACTGTCTCTCAGACCTTGTGGGGGGCTGGATTATATTTTGAAAAAAATAATGAACAAATTCCTATGCCCCACAAATAACCAAGAGATGCATTTTAAATAAAAGGACACATTCTACTCATGTAAAAACACACTGATTCCCAGACTGTACGCAGGCTGGATTTAGAAGGCGATTAGGCTGGATCTGGCCCCCGGCCTTAGTTTGCCTACCCATGTCTAAGTCTATCCTTCAACCAGTACAATGCAGCCCAGATCTCTAAAGCTCTGAATTGAGGCAGCTAGATGTGGGCATGACAGATGTGTGCTGTCGAGTTCTTAACCGAAGTCCACACATGTGTGGCTGTTAAAAAGGTAAAGGTACCCCTGCCCGTATGGGCCAGTCATGTCCGACTCTAGGGTTGTGCGCCCATCTCACTTAAGAGGCCGGGAGCCAGCGCTGTCCGGAGACACTTCCGGGTCACGTGGCCAGCATGACGAAGCTGCTCTGGCGAGCCAGCACCAGCGCAGCACACGGAAACGCCGTTTACCTTCCCGCTATAAAGCGGTACCTATTTATCTACTTGTACTTGGGGGTGCTTTCGAACTGCTAGGTGGGCAGGAGCTGGGACCGAAAGACGGGAGCTCACCCCGCCGCGGGGATTCGAACCACCGACCATGCGATCGGCAAGTCCTAGGCACTGAGGTTTTACCCACAGCGCCACCCGTGTCCCGTGTGGCTGTTAGCACAACAATATTTTGCAGTCTGTATCTTCTGGTCAATCCTTTTCAAAATTTAAGCAAGGAGTCTACCCATAGCTACAGGCAGTCTGGGAGAAAAGGCTCATTCAACACCCTCGACAGAATAAACATGGAGGAAGGACCCCTGGATTTGACCCAGTGCAAAGATTTCCCGTGGAAGGAGCAAATTCCCAAACCCTGCCACCCATCCATCTATTGTAATTAGTCTTACTACATAAATAATGATCGAACATGCCTGCGGCTGGCTGTTTTCCAAGATCATGCCTTGTCTCACAAGGATGCCCTGGACCGCAACGCGAGATGAGGTAGAACGTCCACTCCTCAGCCGCTTCTGCGTTAAACTTCCACAGGAGCCTGCATCCTCCCAGATTCTCTTTCCTTTTGTTTCTGCTAGCTCTTGGTACCTGGCAATGCTTTTTCTTCATCTGTGGAGATCTTAGGGTTGTCGTCTCCCCGTATGGTTAGAAACGAGTATCTCAGACCTCCTGCCATGCTGAAGGGGGAAAGCAGAGAACACACACACACGGTCAGAAAGTCATGTCTCCTGTCCGCCGTGTGAACTGGACATGCAATTCAGAAACCCCACTCACCAGATATTGAGCCCTATGAAGTTCAGCACGGAAAAGATATAGTCTCCACCAATTAGCATTCCAATGTAAGCGATGGACACATTCTGAAAAAAATAAAGAGGCATGCTTTAACTTATTAACCAATGAAGACGGTGAAGGTCCTGTGTGAGTGTCTGAAGGAAGTTGGAGGATGGATGGCAGCTAACGGATTGAGGTTGAATCCTGACAAGACAGAAGTACTGTTCTTGGGGGACAGGAGGCTGGCTAGTGTGGAGGACTCCCCGATCCTGAATTGGGTAACTGTGCCCCTGAAGGACCAGGTGTGCAGCCTGGGGGTCATTTTGCACTCCCAGCTGTCCATGGAGGCGCACATTAATTCTGAGTCCAGGGCAGCTGTTTACCAGCTCCATCTGGTATGCAAGCTGAGACCCTACCCGCAGACTGTCTCACAGAGTAGTGCATACTCTAGTTATCTCCCGCTTGGACTACTGCAACACGCTCTACATGGGGCTACCTTTGAAGGTGACTTGGAAACTGCAATTAATCCAGAACGTGGCAGCTAGACTGGTGACTGGGAGTGGCCGCCAAGACCATATAACACCGGTCCTGAAAGATCTTCATTGGCTCCCATTACATTTCCAAGCACAATTCAAAGTGTTGGTGCTGACCTTTAAAGCCCTAAACGGCCTCGGTCCAGTATACCTGAAGGAGCATCTCCACCCCCACTGTTCAGCCTGGACACTGAGGTCCAGTGCCGAGGGCCTTCTGGTGGTTCCCTTGGTGTGAGAAGTGAGGTTACAGGGAACCAGGCAGAGGGCCTTCTTGGTAGTGGCGCCTGCCCTGTGGAACGCCCTCCCACCAGATGTCAAGGCAATAAACAACTATTTTACTTTTAAAAGACAACTGTTTTAGGGAAGTTTTTAATGTCTGACGCTGTATTGTTTTTCATATCCGGTTGGAAGCCACCCAGAGTGGCTGGGGAAACCCAGCCAGATGGGCAGGGTATAAATAAATTATTATTATAATTATTATATTCTCCTAGTATCACTGTGCTGTAAGGCATACTTGTTCTCAAGAATTACAAGCAGTTAAGAAAATATTCTGATCTAATGTTGATGAATTGAAACTAACATGTACTTTTGGGTTGTCAGTAATGGCCACCACAGTGGTATACCTCAGGTTACATATGCTTCAGGTTACAGACGCCGCTAACCCAGGAGTGCTTCAGGTTAAGAACTTTGCTTCAGGGTGAGAACAGAAATTGTGCTCCAGCGGCACGGCAGCAGCAGGAGGCCCCATTAGTTAAAGTGGTGCTTCAGGTTAAGAACAGTTTCAGGTTAAGAACAGACCTCCGGAACGAATTAAGTACTTAAACTGAGGTGCCACTGTATGTCTCAATAAAACTTCAAAATAATAATATGTGGGATCCATGGCAGCAGAAGAAAAAGATTCCCCCATGCTGTTCTGTTTTTTAATGCACACAGCAATCTCCCTTCATTTGAAACATTGTGTTGCCCTCCTGGGGAAACAAGAGATATTTGTTCTGTGAGTAACATCTCATCAGGCTATGAACTGCAGATAATAAGTATTTGGCCTTCATGATGGCACTGTCCACATCTTCAGAATCCTAGGAATGTTCACAGTATTTATAAGCCCCCAGTTCTCATGATAAAGGGTTTTTTTTAAGGGCAATTAATGAATACGTCTTTGTTCACCTCTCAGGGTTTGCTTTTCTTCCCCAAAATAAATAAACCTTTATCATATTTCTAAATTTTGATTTTCAAAAATAACAATACCAAAAATAGAAGAGAGGCAAAGAAAGCAAAAATGGTAAGAACTGCCGCAGTACAATGTCAGTAGAGCATAGCATCACATAGTACAGATAAGCACAGACATATTAAGAGTCCTAATATGGTTTCCCCTTCAGCAATCATGTCTGGAGAAATCCTATGGAATCTTAAGCAGTAATTCCACTCCCTTCCAATTTATTCCCTGTATAAGATTACTCAGACCAGACCTAGCCTTCATACGTCTTGTATTTCTCCTATTGTATAGAAACAGGACCTCTTAGGTGTTTGTTTTACTGATTCAAGATGCCTGTTTGCCTATCATGATAATATAGGCTCAGGAATGATTTGTCTCTGCCATTTTACGAGCTAACCAAAATAAAATCACACGCCCACAAAAAGAATCCTGTATGGCGTATCCCGTCGAATCCATTTCTGTTTAGCAAATGCACCGTCCTTCGAACAAATTAAGTTTCCCTATCGGAAGACGAAAATGAAATCTGAATGGATTCCATAGCTAGTTCTGATGCTGTCACTCATCAACAGGTCCTGTTGGTTTCGCTTACCTTTATAGCACCAACAACTGTGGTTGTGAGGGCAGAATTATAATGGCTGCAGAGGACTGTAGAATACATCAGAAGGAACCTAAAGTAAACATAAAAAAGTATCTTGATCCTGTGCACCTTTTCCCAGAAGCAAGCATGCACAGGATTGCAAACTTATGATACCATCATTTCACTGCTCCTCTTAAACAGGGCTGTATATATTTTTAAAACCTCCAGCGTGATCTAAAAGAAGTTGAGCTGGGAGACTTATGTATAAGATGATTAAATAAAAACCTGTGCTTGTGTGGACTTCACCACCCATGTTTGACTATACAATTTTCACATCCTTCCATGTGGGCCAGAGTGGATAAAAATAAATGATTTTTTAAAAAAATAATTTTAAAAATCACATTTTTATTTATTTAAATCCAATTATTTTTATTAAAATCCATTTTTAAAAAACAATATATATTGGATTTTCAAAATAAAATGCTTTTGGAGGAAAAATCTTACTAAAGATAGTTTTCTATTTCAGTTATATTATGGTCCGAAGGCTATTCAACAGGAAATAAGAATTTGTTTTAAGCTTCTCATGTGTGCTAAAACTCAATCTAAGTTTTCTTTTTTTAAAAAACTGTTTAACTACATCAGTTAACAAACATGGATACATATGCTGTAATGTTTTCATTTTAGTTAAATAAATTGTTTAAATTGTTCTTAAGGAAATGATTGTTTTCCTCCTTCCAATAAAGTACAGCAGAAAAGTTGTACAGATATAAACAGATATTAACTTTTTAAACCTCACAGTAATTTCATAATTATCTGTCTATGTATTTCTAATAGTATAACCAAATAAGTAATTTTTGATATAACTGTAAAAACTACATACTCTGAAAATTTATTATGCCAAAAATGAAACCTTCATCTGGTTGTAAATATTAAGATTATACCAGCAAGAATGAGTCTTTCTGTAAAAAAAAAGATGTAAATCAAGCCTTAGTGACTAGTGATTTAAATTGTGATTTAAATTGCGATTTAAATCAATTTGATTTAAATCAAATCCACCCTGATGTGGGCTATCCAAAACTGCCACACAACTTGCTGTCAGGGACTGGACTGAAGGGGACGAGACTGAGAAGGAATGGTGGAGATGCCCCCCCTCTTCTTCGGAAGCTTCCAGAGAATAGGAAGGCAGTACAGTCATACCTTGGTTCTGGAATGCCTTGCGACTCAAACGTTTTGGCTCCCGAACGACTCAAACCCGGAAGTGAGTGTTCCAGTTTGCAAACGTTTTTTGGAAGCCAAATGTCCGATGCAGCTTCCGATTAAGTGCGAGAAGCTCCTGCAGCCAATCGGAAGCTGCGCCTTGGTTTTCGAACTTTTTCGGAAGTCAAACGGGCTTCCGGAACGGATTCCATTCGAGAACCAAGGTACGACTGCATTGAATTAAAGCGGCGGTTTGAGGAAGGTCACAGCTCAGAGACAGGCGAACAGAAGAGTTGGGAGTTGTTGGGAGAAGAGGAAGGGGGGACAGAGTCAGAGCAGCCTGCTGACACGTTATAACTGGAGAGTATTTCTGACCCCTCTTCTCCCAGAACCCGGCACCCATTGAGAGTACAAGAGCAAAGGACTCAAGAGACAATTAGTCCCTGTCGGCCACCATAAGGGAAAGTGCTGTTGCTAGGAAAGGACGGGGAAGGAGCTCAGTTGGAGCAACGCCATTAATGGGAGACAGACTGCATTCTTTTGTCTCGTTGTGATGATTGAATAAACTCATTAGTCAGAACTCTTCTTTGTTTTCTTTGCTTCTTGCTGCCACTGGGGGAGGGATAGAATTCCCAGAAGCCTGACGCTTGCTCAGTCAGAGACAAATGAAATGAGGGCCGCTGCTCTGCATCATATAATCACAGAGTCATAAAACTGTTGAGTTGGAAGGGACCCCAAGATCATCTAGTCCCATGTAGGAATCGCAGCTAAAGGATCCCTGATAGATAACCACCCAACCTCCAACGAAGAGTCCACCGCCTTCATAACCTTCCTTGTGCTTCAGAATACATGGTTCTGAATTTCCTGGAAAATCCCTTAAAGATGGGGAATTAAAACCCTATTTGAACCAATCGGGTTTCTGATCTTCCTAGGTTTTTGCTGTAGTTATTAGCTGTTATCCCAACCTGCTGACTATATAAAGGTCAATAGCAGCTTTGCCGGATGAAAAAACCAAAAACCAAAACAAAACCCAGTCAGCGATTACTTGTCAAAGACACCTTACCCCAGTACACAGGAAAGAAGAAATTGAAAGATAAATAAAACATTTGTCCACTCCTTGAAGTTGGTGGCCTATAAAAATAAAGAAGGACATGTTTTAGGTATGTTTTATGGAAAATAGATATTCTAATAACCCAGTTAAATAAACAGAAAGATGACAAGGTTGATATATCTGATGCTTGAGAATTGCACCAAGATGTCTGCTCTAAATTTAACCGCCAGCATTTTTTGAATCATCTTGCAATCAAGATGGATCTAAAGACCTATTCCTTACGACCCCCACAAAAGGTTAGATATGTGCTGTTTTCATGTCAGTTTCAAACCCAGACATGCATTTAGAATGTGCAGAGAAGGTAAAATAAAGGAAATTTAAGTTGTGCCCCATGTTTACTTGCGATCTTTCTAATTTCTCAAACCTGTTGCACCAAGTTTGAATAATGAGGACTTGTTTGCTGTTGGCCTCTCTGCAGTTGGGGAACTCCCTTGTAAATTTGAATCAATTCTTTCCATTTACATTTGGCTTTAATGGCCATTTTCAGGAAGACTTTGATTCTGCAAGATTCAAAGGATTAACCCCTTCTTCTTTTTTAAAAAAGTGTTGCTACCCAATCCCTGAAACCATCTGCATAAAATATTCCCCTAGTTAAAACACACTTGTTCTCGATTGGGCAGAAAGACTGCTAATTTACATTTTTTTGTTGCCAATTGTTATTTGCAATCATGCTTCTAATTTCCAGTGGTTATAGTCCCTCTTCATTGTCAGAATTATGCCTGCCTTGATGAATTTTAGGGAACCGTCCCATAATGCTGACCCTGGGCTTTGTTGACCAGCTGCACATGGTCACTGGAAACCACCACCACCGCTGGATTTTTTACTCAAAACTTTCCTAAGTTATCTTCTTTCCATGAGCTGAAGAGAAACTCCTACCATTCTGAGAACAGAAATGAGGGTCCAAGACAATGGATGTATTACAATGACTTTAGTGGTTTGCAAGCACAGCTTACCTGTTGGAAGTCTCCACTGAAGAAGCTTATGAGAACTGTAGGAATTACCATAAAACAGGCATTATAAAAAATGACTCCATATTTTCCCAGCTCCTGTATAAAACAGACACACCTGTTTGACAAGCTAGTTAAAGATCACAATAGCCACGGGGGAATTTTGTATTTAAAGATCTAATGGCACTCTAGCAAGAAAGCAATGCATCCATTTAATATATGCTTGCAGATTCTGTAACAAGAGGTTTCTTACTAAATAATCAACTCAGCAAAATCCCACCTATGAAATGCTTGTGCAGGCCTGGTTAAAACTGACCAAAATTGGAGTAGACACTCACTCAAACATCTTAACATCTTTTGTTTATTTATATACCACTTTACTGTAAAAGACCTCAAAGTGGTTTACAAAGAGAATCTCTCTCTCTCTCTCTCTCTCTCTCTCTCTCTCTCTCTCTCTCTCACACACACACACACACACACACACACATACACACACACACACAACTTATTGGTAAAAATGATTTAAAACATTCAAAAAAATTAAACCCTGCAATAAACTAAAAATTGCATCATCATTCCAGGCATCTAGGCAGGTTTGTCTAAACAAAATGTTTTTGCAGGCATCAAAACGCTGCTTGCCTAATATCAATAGGCAAAGTGTGGTTGGTGACATACTAAAAGGTTGATTTTTTGGCGAACGCTGAACAGGGATTATGTGGCACCTATCATAGGAAAAGGGATGCGAGTGGCACTGTGGTCTAAACCACAGAGCCGAGGGCTTGCCAATCAGAAGGTTGGCGGTTCGAATCCCCACGATGGGGTGAGCTGCTGTTTCTCGGTCCCTGTTCCTGCCAACATAGCAGTTCGAAAGCATGCCGAAAAATGCAAGTAGATAAATAGGTACGGGGAAGGTAAATGGTGTTTTTGTGCCCTGCTTTGGTTTGCCATGCTGGCCATGCTGGCCACATGACCCAGAAAAACTGTCTGCGGACAAACGCCGGCTCCATTGGCCAGTAAAGTGAGATGAGCACCGCAACCCCAGAGTTGTCTGCGACTGGACCTAACTGACAGGGGTCCCTTTACCTTTATCATAGGAAAAGTTCTGTAGACAGAAGCAGTCAAGTGGGAATATATGGAGTAAAACATTATGTCAGGTAAATTGGTCCCAAGTTGCTAAGTGCTCTGTATACTAATAGTAACGTTTTGAACCTGGCCTGGTAGCAAATAATCAAATCAGTGCAGGTCTCTGAGCACAAGTGTGATATAGCGAGAAGGTCTCACTCCTGCCAACAATCGTGCTTTGTCTAGCCGTGCTCTGTCTATCATATATGATGTGAACTTCCTTTCTACCCTCCCTCCCCCAAAACAAGCTGAACCCAGCAAAGGTGGTGACAGCAAATGGCTAAGATAGCAAACACAGAAGTAGATTTCCTAGGAAGCAGAAGATCAATATTTGAGAAGTAGGCGGGAGGATGGAAGAGAAATATGTTACAAGCAGGTGGGGAAGAAACTCTCAAACTGCCAGTAAAAGGCCATTTACATGCTAGTATGCTCTGCTCATTTTTTCTCATGAAGAAACATGGCCTGAATTTTACTATCTAGTGGTTATGTGCCTGTTCTAACCATCTCCAAACTGCAACACACCAGGGCTGTTAAAAATCTTCCCAAAGTGAGTTCAGCAAGGATTCAAGGAATAACATTCTAAAATGTTATGGCATGGCTGCCATACACCGTGCATTTTTTTTTTTAATCCAAAAAGATCTCGTAACAGTTATGTGAAGATCTCTTGAATTGGTCTAATGAAGGATACAGGAAATTGGTGTAGTGGTTAAGAGCGGTGGACTCGTAATCTGGTGAACTGGGTTCGATTCCCTGCTCCTCCACATGCAGCTGCTGGGTGACCTTGGGCCAGTCACACTTCTCTGAAGTCTCTCAGCTCCACTCACCTCACAGAGTGTTTGTTGTGGGGGAGGAAGGGAAAGGAGATTGTTGGCCGCTTTGAGACTCCTTCGGGTAGTGATAAAGCGGGATATCAAATCCAAATCCATGTAAAGGCAAGAGAAGCTAATGAGATAACTGAATTTTGCTGATAGTTGAATCATGGACTGGTCAACCTAGCAGCAACTCCTTGGGCCCAATGCAGCCCAGCTTTCCCAAGACTTTAGCCCAGATTTACAAAGCTGCCTGTGTCTATGTTTGCATAAAAATCAGTTTCCTTCTTGATCTAGCAGCTAGCCAATCTTAGATTTCCTTTTCTGAGATGTTTCTGGCTTCTTAGAAAGATGACACATCCTTTTAGAATCATGACATCAGTGTGAAGGCCAAAGCTGGAAAACGATTAACTAAATACCTAAATATTTAACTGCTGTACTGTCAACCTCTTAGCAGGGACAGTATGTACAAATTTGAAGTTGGCTTTCACAATCTTACTCAAGTCCTAATTAAGGCTGTCTATGAACATATTCATAAATTCTTAGAACAAAGATGATCATTCCTTGGTTTTCCGCAGAAATGAAATCCCCACATAGTTACCTTGGGGTCAATTTTTTGTTTTGTGTAAACACCGTTTGCTGCTGTGAAGACATCGTTCAGCAACACAGAGGCATAGCCTTCCATGCTGAAAGCTAGATCTGATCTGGAAGAGAGAATATAGAGATGAAGGTATTCAAAAGGCATCCTTTGAACAGTGTTGTGCGTTGCTGCCTTCCCAAACCAGTTCCATATTATAAAACCTGATGACACTAAACAGCACGTTCAGAAGTCCGTAGCAGTAAAGACAACAGCAAATGAAACGAAACAGCTGGACAGTTCCCGATAGCATTTCACTCAGAAATCACTCCGATTCATTCCTGGCAACTTCTCTAATGGTGACTTAGCTGATCTATGCAACCAAGAGCCAAAATCAGACTAATTCTCAAAAGAGATGGGCAGGAAATAGCCATGAGTGGACTTTTAACAAGTGTTACAGCTAAATATCCCCTGTTCACTTCGACAGAGCTTGTGCTGTGCAAACCTCCCAAACAAGTTGGTAGCAGTTTATTGGTGGGTCATGACTAGGGTTTGAATCTTCCCTTAGGTCTGAGACCATTTCCCCACCTATATAACTATTGCAGACTCATAGAATTGTTGTGTTGGAAGGGACCACAACTATCATCTAGTCCAGGGTTTCCCAAACTTGGGTCTCCAGCTGTTTTTTGGACTACAATTCCCATCACCCCTGACTACTGGTCCTGCTAACTAGGGATGATGGGAGTTGAAGTCCAAAAGCAACTGGTGCCCCAAGTTTTGAAAACCCTGATCTAGTTCAACTCCCTGCGATGCAGAAATCTTTTGCTCAATGTGGTCCCTTCCTTTTTTGTGGTGATACAGGAAAACCATTCACCTACTGTAAAAAGGTAAAGGTAAAGGTACCCCTGACCATTAGGTCCAGTCACAAATGACTCTAGGGTTGTGCACTCATCTCGCTCTATAGGCCAAGGGAGCCGGCATTTGTCCGCAGACAGCTTCCAGGTCATGTGGTCAGCATGACTAAGCCACTTCTGGCAAACCAGAGCAGCGCATGGAAACGCCATTTACCTTCCCGCCGGAGCGGTACCTATTTATCTACTTGCACTTTGATGTGCTTTCGAACTGCTAGGTGGGCAAGAACAGGGACCGAGCAACAGGAGCTCACCCCATCGCGGGGATTCAAACCACTGACCTTCCCATCGGCAAGCCCAAATCTCAGTGGTTTAGACCACAGCACCACCCGTGTCACCTACTGTGTTTTGGGGCAATTCCCAGCAGAAGTACAAGGTTAGTAAATGAGAGTGAAGTGAAGAAATGACTTTGCTTAGGAGAGCAAGCACTTTTTATGTTTAGCAGAAACACGAAATGCAGTACTGACTCAGCTGAAGCTAGTTTTTAAGTGATTTTAATATTTCATAGCCCCAGATCCAAAGAATAGTGCAAATAACTCCAAGCACTCAAGGAAGCCTTGAACTTGTGTTTCTCCAACAACAGCCCATCTTTTGGAACTGAAGAGAGATTTAGTTGTAGTTTTTATATGGTATGGAAAAGGCAGTGTGCTGTCAAAGGAGAGGAAATTAGTGGACCAGTGCTGAGAGTCGCCGAGGCGTGTGCAGATCAGCGCATTGCTCTGCTGTCTCCAGCACCAATCATCAGGGAAACAGAGGCGGTTTTAGGGCGGCACAACTGGTGTGGCCGTACTGGGCTCCGTGCTGCGGGAGGCAACACAACAGTGCTGCACAACTGAGCACGAGAGTTGTAGGTGTGCCAAATTTTAGGGCTGCTGAAATTTGAGAGCCCACTGTCCGCCACTGAGGGCAGCAGAGTGGGGAAGGAACCAGCTGGGAAGGGGGACCGCAGGCCACATGGACATCAGCCAAAGGGTCGCATGTGGCTCGTACATTATGTGATGTAAAGGACTGCGGAATAAAAGCATTTTGCGCCAGCCATCTCCTGCACTAATTCTTCTGACAGTTCCTGACGAAATGGTTTCATTCTCGTGGTACGCTCAAGAAACAACGATCCAACACAGAAGGAAAGGACTTTAAAATCTTACCCTGCTGCTATGAAAGCTCCAAGGATGATTGCGAACACACTAATTACAATGTTCAGTGAATAGCGCTTCCTGTAAAGAGAAACCGTAAGGTTGATCCCATTCAGTTTATAATTAGGATGAACACTAATCAAACTAAACACTTATCTGAACCAGCATTATGCATCTCAGAAAGTGGTTTGTGACACAGCAGAATGAAACAAAAGAATTAGGCTTATTTCTTTTAATCATACAGCACCTGGAGGCTGACAAGATTCCAATTTCCCCCCCATTCTAAAATATTTTGAAGCTTCCTTTAAAAAGGGTGGTAGATTCCAGATTCAATCCCTGGGATCTTCAAGAAGAGCTGGCAAATATTACCACCTGAAACCCTGGATGACACAGCAAAAAATGCTGAGCTAGATAGAGTAATGGTCTGGCTCAGTGAAAGGCCTATGCTCCCATCCTGTCTTACAAATAGGTCAGTCAAAGCCAGGGATCATTTGTGATGCCTTTCCAGGGATTTGTTTCTGATGCACAGGCTCCAGTGGCTTAGTGGAACTTGCAGGGGATAGCTCAAAGAAGAGGGAAACTCCAGCCATGGAAAGGGGTAATGAAGTATCTCATACAAACAAAAGCAAATGCATCTCCAGACAAAGTCATCTGTATCTTATGAGAGCCAGTGTGGTGTAGTGGTTAAGAGCAGTGGACTCGTAATCTGGTGAACCAGGTTCGATTCCCCGCTCCTCCACATGCAGCTGCTGGGTGACCTTGGGCTAGTCACACTTCTCTGAAGTCTCTCAGCCCCACTCACCTCACAGAGTGTTTGTTGTGGGGGAGGAAGGGAAAGGAGAATGTTAGCCGCTTTGAGACTCCTTCGGATAGTGATAAAGCGGGATATCAAATCCAAACTCTCTTCACTCTCTTCATCTTACAACGCATATCTGAGACGGGTCTACTCACAATTTTGTCCCGTGGTACATAGTTCCAGACAATTGTATACAGGACTGTATACTTAATGATTCAGTGACGAGACAGTTACATGGGTAGGCAAATTAAGGCCCGGGGTCCGGATCCGGCCCAATAGCCTTCTAAATCCGACCTGCAGATGGTTCGGGAATCAGCGAGTTTTTACATGAGTTGAATGTGTCCTTTTATTTAAAATGCATCTCCGGGTTATTTGTGAGGCCTGCCTGGTGTTTTTACATGAGTCAAATGTGTGCTTTTATTTAAAATGCATCTCTGGGTTATTTGTGGGGCATAGGAATTCATTCATTTTTTCCCTTCAAAATATAGTCCCCCACACAAGGTCTGAGGGACAGTGGACCGGCCCCCTGCTGAAAAAGTTTGCTGACCCCTGCAGTAAGACAAGAGTATATGTAGAATCCTGAAAATACTCTATGCAAATTGCTAATTGGTTTTACGATGAACTTCTTGCAATGCACTGGGCTTCTTGCAAAAGCTCAGTGCTAACTTTGAGTTGGGATTACATCCTCCCTCTCCGTTATGAAAGCATTTGGGAACTCCCATAATAAATCCCAATAATCTACATTCCAAACTTTTACATGATTCATCTGATTTGAACAAGAATGCAGAGCATTGCAGGTCTAACATTATGCTTGTGGCAGTGCCTGATGATCCACAGAAAAGGAAAATCTTTTTCCTTTCATGTGTGAGTGAAATAAATTCAATTTGGGACATTAATAGGAGAAAACCCCTTTATGACCCAATCATTAAGGAGCCTGACTCAAAGGCATATTGCAATCTTTACTGTATTGTGACACAGCCTGGCTGAGATGGTGTGATGTTATAATGTTCACAAATATTCCAAATACTCTGGAAGCAAGGAATCTTTGTGATCCAAATTCTGTGAGGCAAAGAACAGCTGTCAGTTTAGTTGGGATCATCTCTCCCAGGCCCTAGGAACAGGAAAAGCACGATAGGCAGGCTACTGACTGGAAGGAAAAGATGAAGGAAGGCTGTCATGTTGGCAATGAACTGAGAACAGGAACCTGAAGAAGGTTCGAGAAGATGGAATACAAGGAGGTCAAGGTAAGTAAAGGAAATGAAACGAAGAAAGCAGTGTGCTAAAAAAATCTGGAAAACAATATGTGATTGGGGCATGGATATATCAGGAGCCAATGAGAAGGAGAAGATAAGGGAAGTCTGGGAGAACAAGGTTATGAGGTCCAGATGTGCACAGTACCTTTGAGAGTTTTGTAGAAGATGTGGCTACTGCTGTCATTCTACTGTTGGGCCGAGACACCAGTGGGGTATTATGGGATGGAGGGCCAAACTTCACATACTGAGTCAAACTAACAAGCCAATTCTTTTGCTGCAAGTTTCTAGTGCTTGTAGATTAACTGGTGTCCGCTTTGTACCCAGTGCATAGTGTTCTGAGAAGCCTGAATATTATCATCAAAATTCAATTAGCCAACAGGAACTACGGTACTCATCCATGCATTCTGGCCAGATAGCCTATCTGATAGATGGCAGTGGTATTTCAAAAATGGGAGGCAAATACTCACCCAAGAACAATCACTTCCAGCAGTAATGTGAGAGGAATGGTAAACTTCCTAAGGACTGTAAACATTGGCAAACTGGATTGTTTAAAATAGAAAGAGAGGGAAAAAATATCCATGTCATGTCAGTTTCAAGGTTTTTTTATTACAATTAATGCTTCTTTGTCTCTGCTAATGATATCATCCTGCATTAAGAAACGTGCCTGAACAAATTCTCAGCCTCTGTCATGGCCAAATGTCAGTCTGACACCACAGGCCGAATACACAACAGAATAGCTGGAAGTGACAATTCAAAAAATTAAGCAAAACTTGGAACTCTGCACAGCACAATATTCAATGGAGAAAAAGTCATAGTATCAACCAATGAGGGCTTTAAGATCAGCTGGGGAGGCTCATAACATGTAGCAGAATAATTCTTAGTGGCTGTACCCCACTTACAGAATTCCCTCCCAGTACAGATCTCCAATTGTCCCTCACATTCTATTGATGTCAGGCGCCGAGTTAAAGTGGATTTTTTAATTTTCATCGGCTTTTGGAGCACCACAAGGATGGCTTTGTTGCAATGTTTTATTGTGCCGCCGCCTGCTTTGGACTACGGCAATTGTATTTCATGCCAACTAATTCATTTTAATATTGTGCTGTTTATTGCATCCATTGTTAGCCACTCTGAGCTCTGTTCAGAGAAAGAGCAAATTATAAGCAAGAAATAAGAAGCAACGAGTCAATTAAGGTTTTGTGCAAACCATTTAAGAAGAGATTTTTTTTAAAAAAAATATTCATTTCTGCTTCTTAAATAAATAAATGGTATATTGTCTCCCACCAATCACTAGCTATAGGCCAAGGCATCAGAGCAGTCACTGCCAAAGGTATTGGGGCTGAATCAGCCTTGGTTGCTTGAATGGATGATTTTTATTGAGAGAGGGTATGCCACTCATGTCTTTCAGCCACTTTTGAGACCACTGACTATGGTAACCTCCTGGGCTGAGTGCTCAGGATGGGGACTGGAGACACTGTATTTCAGTGATTTCATTCCTCCTTGCACTGAACAGTCCGGAGAGCAGCAGATTCCACAAGGCGCCATTTTGTCCCTGAGGACAAACATCAACATTGGGTAGGGTCTCCCCGAACCCAACTCCAGAAGTGGCAGGAAAAACCCACACTCTATTTTCTCACACAAAAAGCTGAGAATAAGTCCCAGATACCTGCACCTCCCCTCCTCAGAAGGAGGGTGGGGAATCCCCAGCGTAGAATCATATTACATCGCCAACCAAGTACACCACATAATCCGGCATATTCTAGAAGACGAGGCGAAACAATGGGTCCATTTGGAGAGAGACGCCATCGAAAACATCCCCCACAACAGCATACCCATTTCTCCAACACAATCTAAAGAAAATCCCCACAACTCTGAACAGGTTCACACAGGGGAAAGTAGGCAAACTATCCCCATCCCTCTGGCCTATCACCCACTATTCCAACACACAGCACAAAACCACCCAATAAAAAGCTGAAAAGCCAAAGGCCTACCCTGTCTGAAGGACTTCTACAAAAACAACAAACCCATATCAAGACAACATTGGATATGGTCCCTAGGAGTTTTGGAGCATGATGGCATCAGTACACTGGTGACACCTAAGCTTTATTTCTCATCTGATTCAGGAGTGGCTGCCCAAGCCCTGGGCCAGTGCCCAAATGTAGTTGTGAGCGGGCTGAGCTCCAATAAATGGAGTCAGAACCCTGGAAAGATGGAGGCTCTGTGGGCGGTAGCTCCCATAAACACAGTTCAAGCAGCTGACAGCATGTGACATCTCTGCTAAAGCATGTGCACCAGTCGCCCACGTGTAACGATGGGGGCTAGTCTCAATTTTTTACATGCTTCCTTTCTGGAGATCATGGAGCTAGCATGAATCACATATAAAACACTAGCTTTTATCTGAAACGTGGCCGGGAAGGTACAGCAAACATCATGATCGTTAATGCTTACGGAAAACATCAGCACACTAAACTTGAAGTCACCAGAAAGTTAATCATCTTTTTTTAAAAAAATAATTTTTATTAACTGGCCAATCACATCAAATTAAATCACATCACATAAATTCCAAATTACAAAGCCAAATTTTTAAATTTTGTTGGGGGAACCCATACTTCAAGATCCAAAGGGGGATTCAGATCATCTTCTTATTACTGCGTTAATGTCCAAATCAGTCCCAATCAGTCCAAACAAAATTCATAATTCTATCCAGTCTTATCTTGGTGTTTCCACATCATATCTTGTTCATATAATTTCTATTTTTCCTTTACGATCTCTTCTGTTAGTCTCCTTAAGCCGATAAGCAAAATAATAATCCTGTGTGGATTTCCCGTTCCTCCACTAAGTCCAGATGGTTTCCATATATCTCCTTCGTAGATAGCATCGCTCTTTCCATCATAAATTTGGCATTTGTCGCTCTTAAGTCCCACCGAGAAGTTGATCCACGATATGTAAACAACTCTATTTCTCTCTTTCTCCTCCCAGACCCAAGAGCTCCAACAATGCCTCCCAAAATGGCGACGGCATTTTTAACTGCGTCATTCCAAAACTCTTAGCTTTCCAGCTTCATCTTGAAACATTGCTTTGGTTCGAAAGTTTATCTCCACACAGCCTTAAATCCACAGCTTAAGTCCTTAGTTTCTGACTCATTAGGGGAGGGGATTCTTGTTAAATCACATAAGAAAAAGGAAGGCAGGTTTTTTCCCCCCTCCCCCCTCAGTCATACCGTATCTTGACGTATCTTCTCATATTTTATTCTTGTCTTGTTATCAGAGATCTCTTCTGTCAGCAGTCTTTACTCCCCTTTTTCCTTGAAGCATGTGCAATTTATCTCATCCAAATTGTTTCTTTTGAAGATGCTTGCAACTAGCGGCGTGAATCAGGGACGGCGTCCAGGAGTGCCGGAATCCCACAGGAGGGCTTTGTGCCTAGTGCCCCCACCCCCACAAATTCAGGGGTGGTATAGGGCACAGCAGGCAAGGGCCGTCCCCCCCACAATCCTGGGGGGGTTAAGGAGGCTAATTACCCCCATCATAGCCTCCAAATTACCTCGTGTGGGTCGGAGAGATGTTATTGTCAGCCATCTTCCGATGCGCCACCTAGTGGCCCCCCCTCAACAGCAGAAAGTTAATCATCACCCTCCTGTATGTAGGAACCAGGTTTCACACACACAGTAAAATCCTCCTTCAAGGGTAAAATTATGATTTGGGAAGCATATGGTCTTCCTGAGATTAAGGTTGTGTCCCTTCTGCTTCAAATATATCTCAGTGAACAGGAATATACAATGGTTCAAATGACTAAAGTATTGTGATATTCGCTCAGCCAGGAAGTCCCCTCCCCTCTCCACAGATTACAGTAGAACCCAGTGCTTTTTTCCTGGGGGTACGCAGGGGTACACATACCCCTAAATGCAGTCATACCTTATATTATGTTTGCTTCAGGTTGAGTGTTTTCAGGTTGCGTCCCGCGGCGACCCGAAATTACCAGAAAGGGTTACTTCTGGGTTTCTCTGCTTGCGCATGCGCAGATGCTCAAAATGACGTCACATGCATGCACAGAAGCGGCGAATCGTGACCCGCAGACGCAGGTTGCGTTCTGCTCATGTTGTGAACAGGCCTCCGGAATGGATCCTGTTCGCAACCAGAGGTACCACTGTATTTTGTGAATCTAAGTTTGGCCTCATTGAGGGGCAGTATTTCAATATGAGTAGGAAAATGAGAGTACAGTAGTACCTCGGGTTAAGTACTTAATTCGTTCCGGAGGTCCGTTCTTAACCTGAAACTGTTCTTAACCTGAAGCACCACTTTAGCTAATGGGGCCTGCTGCTGCACGATTTCTGTTCTCATCCTGAAGCAAAGTTCTTCACCCGAGGTACTATTTCTGGGTTAGCAGAGTCTGTAACCTGAAGCATATGTAACCTGAAGCGTATGTAACCCAAGGTACCACTGTACCCCTAAACATTTTTCTTAGAAAAAAAAGCACTGGTGGAACCTAAACTATAATTAAACACCAAATTTCCAATGGTCAGGTAGCTCACAGCTCCAACGGGATCCCTGTAGCTGATTATCTAGGTTCTCTTACTGGAGGTCATATTTTGGTCTCTTCCTCCCCCTTCCCTCCCTCCCTCGTCTTCCTCCCTCTTTGCTCTATGATCTCAAGAATTATCCCTGCACTTCACTAGACCACAAATCAAAGGATGGGCGTGAGATTCTGCTGCCTTGCTGGCCTAGGAAATGGAAGGGGAGAGCTCAACTTGCATGGAAGGCATATATCTCTATCCCTGACTTGCACTTGGCTTGCTTCAAGACCAAGTACTGTACAGCCTCCCCTTTTCTTTTAGCATGGGCCTGTGGCACATCGATACAGTGGTACCTCGGGTTAAGTACTTAATTTGTTCCGGAGGTCCGTTCTTAACCTGAAACTGTTCTTAACCTGAAGCACCACTTTAGCTAATGGGGCCTCCCGCTGCCGCTGCGCCGCCGGAGCACAATTTCTGTTCTTATCATGAAGCAAAGTTCTTAACCCGAGGTATTATTTCTGGGTTAGCGGAGTCTGTAACCTGAAGCATATGTAACCTGAGGTACCACTGTACACCCACTTCCAGGCTGAGGTAACTTTACAATTAAGCTGTGTGTGTGTATTGTGCAATTTGCTGCCTGGGTGTTTGCTACCTAGCAGCCCGAAGGAGAATCTATGTGCTCAGTCTCTTTTATTTTCATGCAATAAACCTCTACATCCTGGTGCGTGAACTTCTTTACTGGGCATAAGGTTCAAGGGCCATTCGCAATGACTCCAAATAAACGATTCAGTTCCTCTCAGAGTTGTTATTTGGGTAGGGCTCCTCTTTATCCAGGACCTGCCCTCTTTTTCAGGGGTAAAATTTGAGACAAATTGCATTTATTTGCTTTGAACGGCCGTCATAGAATCCTTTTTTTTTTTTCTCTCTTCAAAATATGGCAACCCTAACTTCACACAGATGGTGGACATACACCTGGTTACACATATGCCACAAGGCCAGGTTCTAGGCTCTTGCATTGATAAACAGAGCCTTTATATCCCAGCCCAGTCACTGAGTTCATCAGGAAGAGCTCTGCTAGTCCCCATGTTTCAGAAGCCCAACGAGCTTCAACTAGAAGACAGGTCTTTAACGTTGCTACTCGCATGCAAAGAATACTCTCCCTGCCCTCTCTCTGCAGGCCTCCTTGCTGTTAACTTTCAGACGTCTCTTGAAGATTTTTCAATGCTTTTCACAGAATCATGCAGTTGGAAGGAATCTTTCGAACCCTTGACCCTGAGATTAAGACTCTCATGCTCTACCAACTGCGCTATACTGATAGGCATATTCAGTGGTTTAGATTCCCCCCCCCCTTATTATTATTTTTATTGCTTTATATAGCTTATGTTTTATTGCATTTCTATATATTGTCGAACGGCAGCTTGATATTTTGAGTGGAAGGTACATAAATATTTTTTTAAATAAATAAATAATAAATAAAATAAAATAAATCAACGGAAGGTATGTACTAATCCTTTCTAACTGCCTCACGCAGAACATAAGAGCAATTTTACCCAGTGTGTGTTGTCCAAAACAATCTGTGGATGTGGCAATATGGCTCTCATTCAATCAACATGTAGCTACAGCATGGCTCTAATAGTCTCAAAACATTTTCACTTACAGGGGCTAAATAAAAACCAAACTGCCCGGCAACAACCCAACTTATGCTGTACCTTAACTTGCTTGTACTTGATAATCCACTTAGGTGATTCCCGACGTAAATCAGAGGAAGTGGAAACAGCTGCAACAAAATGAGGGTACCATTTAGAATGAAACTAGTTTCTTTCCCCGAAACTGTGGAAGAAATCTATTCAAGTTAGTTCATACACTCCAGCACAGAGAGAAAAAAAGTAAATACACCAAGTTGCAAACTTTGTAAATGATTGCCACTTTTGAACTTTGGCAATGTTTTATACAACATTCCAGGCCCTGCTTATTTCAATAAAAGAAGTTTGATCTCACAAAAATGAAGATTACCAGGAACCATGAAAATAAAATAAAGGAAAAAATCAACACGTCATGTTTACACCAACCACAATTTTGACCCCACTAAGCCTAACAAAGGGATGCGGGTGGCGTTGTGGTCTAAACTACAGAGCCTAGGGCTTGCCGATCAGAAGGTTGGCGGTTCGAATCCCCGTGACGGGGTGAGCTCCCGTTGCTTGGTCCCTGCTCCTGCCAACCTAGCAGTTCGAAAGCACGTCAAGGTACAAGTAGATAAATAGGTACCACTCTGGTGCGCTGCACTGGTTCGCCAGAAGCGGCTTAGTCATGCTGGCCACATGACCCGGAAGCTGTCTGCGGACAAACGCCGGCTCCCTCGGCCCATAGAGCGAGATGAGCGCTGCAACCCCAGAGTTGTCTGCAACTGGACCTAACAGTCATGGGTCCCTTTACCTTTAAGCCTAACAAGAGGGCAGCGGAAGGCAACCATTTCACATTATAAAGTAGGGGTGGAGAATTTGTTGGGACTCCAAATCCTATCATCCCACACTGACTAGGGCTGATGGGAGTTGGAGTCAAACACCATCTGGAGGACCAAAGGTTCCACACCCCTGCTGTAAAGACTCAATAAACATGGGCCAAGTTGAAAGATTAAAAATCTAATGGATGTTTACTTGGAGCACTTTGTGTTTAATGGGGCTCATTTCCAGATGACTGTAGAGAATTGCAGCCTATGTTTGTTCTAATGTTTCCAGCCCAACATCTGGGCTGAAAAATATGGATCTACACGGCACACAGTTCGCCAGGTAGGGGCCAATTCAGAGGCAGCATTGAACACAAAGTCCACTCTTTAATTGAATGAATAGGAGTGCGAGAGAGGAGAAGCCACCCCAAGCCTGCTGTTACCCTCTGCTCTTGCAAGCGACTCCTGCCTTTTTGGCTATATAAGAACTGGTGCAGGGAGAAGCAAGGGTGCTATTCCTATACAGTCGTACCTTGGAAGTCAAACAGAAGTCTGTTCGACTTTAAAAAATTAAAATAAAATAAAATTTATTATTTATACCCCACCCATCTGGCTGGGTTTCCCCAGCCACTCTGGGCGGCTCCCAACAGAATATTAAAAGCGCAATAAAACGTCAAACTTAAAAAACTTCCCTAAGCAGCCCTGTGGAACACCCCCCCCATCAGATGTCAAGGCAATAAACAACTATTTTAGTTTTAAAAGACAACTGAAGGCGGCCCTCTTTAGGGAAGTTTTTAATGTCTGATGCTGTTTTGTTTTTAATATTCGGTTGGAAGCCGCCCAGAGTGGCTGGGGAAACCCAGCCAGATGGGCGGGGTATAAATCATCATCATCATCATCATCATCATCATCATCATCATGCCTGCAGTAAACCATGGTTCAGCATTACATACTTTGTTGGAGAGAAAAACTCAGTACTCCCTATAGCGGCTAGACAAGCATGAGCCAAAAAAAGCTCTAAAGCACTGATTATATTATGCAACATATAACATAGCATCAGATTAGGATTTCACTTTCTAAAATTATGCACTTTGTCTTACCTTCATAGGAATACTCTTATCAAAATCGGGGAAGTGAATGATTCTATTCAGTTTTGACACATATAAGATCAGAATAGTGGTTACCATCTAAAAAACAAAATAATAATTGTCATGTACGCAACAGCAAAATACTATTTCAAATATGCGGGTGGGTGAATCACAAAACAATTTCTCTGTTAGTCTGCGGAAAAGCTGCATTGCTGCACAGCAAGAGTGGGTTCTCCTTTCAGTGACTCTAACAGGCATTCCATGTTTGCAGACTTCATCAACAGAGGCAGATCCTAACCTTGGATAGGCAGCAACCATTTTAGGTGTGTCCGATATGTGTGTGACCGCGCACATTTGCACTGCGCCAAACCCGGAAGTGACCGCAAAATGTCACAAAAACATTGCTAAAAGGGGCAGAATGGGGCAGAGCTGGAAGGGGGAGGAACGGAGGGAAAGGATTTGTTGATAATAAATCAAAATTTGAAATAGAATATTGAATAACAAGTATGAAACTTTGTCCAAAATGTATAAATTGCTGCTTGAATGGCATCTGAAAGATGAAGAGGTAAAGTCAGTTATGATACATTGGGCCAAAGATTGTGGGTATAATATACAGTTAAAAGACTGGGGAAAACTATGGAAAGAATGATTAAAATTTACTGCTTGCAATGCTTTGAAAGAAAATGTGATGAAAATGATGTATAGGTGGTATATTACCCCTGTGAAATTAGCTAAAATGTATAAAACAAGTAATAAATGTTGGAAATGTAAAGAAAAGGAAGGAAATTTCTATCACATGTGGTGGGAATGTAAAAAAGTGAAAAACTTATGGGAAATGATATATAATGAGATGAAAAAGATGTTGAAATATTCATTTATTAAGAAACAAGAAGCATTTTTACTTGGCATTGTAGGAGATGATATTAATAGACAAGATGTTAAATTGTTTTTATATGCAATGACAGCAGCAAGAATATTATTGGCACAAAAATGGAAGCAAGAAGAATTACCGACAAAAGAAGAATGGCAGCTGAAATTAATGGACTATGCAGAATTTGATAAACTAACAGGAAGGATTCGAAACCTGTGGGACCAGAGATTCTTAGAAGACTGGAGTAAATATACAAACTATTTGAAAAGTAACTGTAATGAACAGACTACGCTAGTAGGACAGCAAGAAGTTTTGTAAGGAGGACTATTTGAAATATTGCAAGAAAGACTATGAGAAGAATTATTAGTTAATAATAATTAAGAGTAATAGAGAAATTAAGAAATGCAGAATAAGTGATAAAGAATGAAAAATCATCAGAGGTGTTGATGGAAGTCTAAAACATTATATAAGATAAGAAGTTATGTTATATGATTGTTGGAAATGATATGTTAAAAAACCCAATAAAAATGTATTTTAAAAAAAGGAAGGAGGAGGAATGAGGCAGAGTGACCTTAAGTGGGCCCACACATGGGGGTCCAGAACATAACCACCGTGCAAATTGGTCACAGTCTGCACTGCACATCCAGAACGGCAGTGCCACTGGGAAGCTTTGAATGTCCCCTCTGCCACATTACTGTCACATTTCACATGTTGATAAGGTGCATGTCTGTAGCACAAAACCTTCAAGAGTAGAGAACGCCCCTGCGACAGACATGCACCTTCTCAACACACGAAATGTGACATGTGACTCAAGATCCTGATGAAGCCAGAGATGGTGATGAAGCCAGAGATGGTGGTGCAATATAGGGGAAGCTCCAGGGGCCCTGTCTGGGCTCTCCCATCTCACATGATGGGACATAGGAAGCTACCATGTCCTGAGTGAGACCATTGGTCAACGTAGCTCAGTATTGACACTGACTAGCATTATGGTGCTGGAGGAGACTCTTGAGAGGCCCATGGACTGCAAGAAGATCAAACCTATCCCTTCCTAAGGAAATCAGCCCTGAGTGCTCACTGGAAGGACAAATCCTGAAGCTGAGGCTCCAATACTTTGGCCACCTCATGAGAAGAGAAGACTCCCTGGAAAAGACCCTGATGTTGGGAAAGATGGAGGGCACAAGGAGAAGTGGATGACAGAGGACGAGATGGTTGGACAGTGTTTTTGAAGCTACTAACATGAGTCTGACCAAACTGCGGGAGGCAGTGGAAGACAGGAGTGCCTGGCGTGCTCTGGTCCAGGGGGTCACGAAGAGTCAGACACGACTAAATGACTAAACAACAACAACAACAAAGCAGTACCACTCCTGGGTTTTGGATGAGAGTCTCTCCCAACTATACCTGCAGATGCCAGGGACTGAACATGAGATCTCCTGTGTGCAAGGCTCTACCACTGAGCTTCATCCCTTTCCCACCCAAAGTTACAGAATTGCATGAATAGGCCTTAAACCTTAATCGGAAGTCATTCAACACTGATATCCCAAGCCACTGACATCAACAAAACCCACATTTTGGAACTAGCCTTAAGCTACCTGTCATTTAGAACCTTTTAATCTTTGAACATACCTGTCCTACTCCAAGGAACACTGGAGATGGGAATCTAGAAAGAAAAGAAAACTATATCAGATGCAATTTAAAAACAAAACAAGATTTAGACAACGCTTCTTTATTTCAGAAAGAAACAAAGCTCTTGAAGATGTTGATAAAACGATAGAAAATATAACAGCTCTTCAAGTTAGGTTCTGATATTGCTTGAAGGAAAATAAAATTGGCTTATCTCCTTTCAAAGAAGGTTAGTGCAAATTGGGGGGGGGGCAGTTAGCTTTTCAATACAATATTTTCATGACAATTGAAAGACAAGACAAGCAAAAGTCGCCAGTACAGATTACTTGGCAATTTTTCTGTGCAATTCTCATCAACAGCATATGAACCTATTTCTCTAATCTGGCAGAACTTTATTTTTCCTTTGGCAAAGAAAGATGAAAAAGCTTCCTGGTTCTGAAGCTACAGACTAAAACTTCCATTGTTTTCATAAGCTGCTTGGAATCGTACTTTTGTGATCGCATTGAACATTTCCTGCTACAGAGATGTGGTCTTCTCATAGAACTTTATAGTTCCCAGCAAGCCTTGGGAAGAAACCACAGCTGTAAAACTATTTATCATTACTTAGAAATAAAAAAAATAAAATGTTACAGGGTGGGATGCAAAGATGCCCTTCTACAAGCAGAAAGTCTCTTCCACTCACAAAAGGTCTATTTCTGACTCGAGGGAAGAGTTTTGCACATGGAAGGTGACCCCACAGCCAGGAGTTATTTTGCCTGTACAGGCTCAAGACTGTGATCCAGTGGAGTTTACATGTTACAGAAGGAGTAGGGAACCTTTGATCCTCCACATGATGTTGAACTGCAACTCCCATCTTCCCTGACCGTTGACCATGCTTGCTGGAGCTGATGGGAGTTTAATCATGAATCTGGCGATCTATCACATCCAGCTCCTATATCCCAACTGAGGAGGCCTTTTCCTCTCCCAGCAGCCACCACAGGGCTTTCTGAGGACCATCTGGCCCTATGGGAAAAGCTGCCCCCCACTAGCTCTTGCTGTTCTGTATGAGATGGGCTCTTTCCCCCCGTCAACTGCAACCACAGGACTATTCAACAGCCATCTTGCCCTATGGGAAGTTCTAGTTTTCAAAACGCCCCCACTTCACACAGCTCAAGATGGAGGAGCCATGGTTGAGTGGCTCTTATGTCCGGGAGATAGGCCTGTTGCTGGTTCTAGATGGGGCTGCACTCTCTTTGTAGGAGAGCTCTACATTCTGGGGGTGCTACTTGATCCATCTTTTGTCGCCTCGGGTGCAGGTGCCCCCTGAGGCTACGAATGCCCATTATCAGTTCTGGCTGATGCAACAGCTGCAGCCATAGCTGTAAACTTTTCCCTTTTCTTGCGAGGAATCTTATTTGGAATAAGGGAATTTCCCGCAAAAAAGAGGGAAAGTTGACAGCTATGGCTGCAGCTGTTCCTGGACCAAGGCCATAGTGGTCCAGACACTGCTCTTTATCCATACATTGGGTTGCCATGTTTCAAAAAGTAAAAACCAGGACACCCTAAACTTGCTGAGCTTTTTTAAGCCCCACCCCCCAAAAAGTGGTTTTCCTATTGACTTGTCTAAGATCAAGGACAAAGTGCCACCTTTCAGAAATTCTCCTCGGATGTCAATTCCACCTTTGAAATCCCAGTAAAGTCCAGGAAAATCAGAACGTATGGCAGCCCTAATACATGCCTGCCCGTCCTTTGTGATCTGCTGGAGAATCACTGCTAACGGTCCTGTGTGATATCTGAGTTTGACGGCTAAAAGAAATGGAGTTTATAATGTAGTACAGCCTGCATTGAGGAATTCACATATTAAAAGAGGTGTCTTCTGTGCTTAGTTTTAGATACCATCTTAAAACATCTTTATTTGCACAAGCTTACCTTGCCATGTGGCCTGCAGACACTGCTTTAAGAAGCTTTTTTTTTTGCATTTGATTTAAGGGTTTAGAAATGTATGGATAAACAAAGTAAAAAAGAGAAATTCCTGAAGAATGCATTTTTGAGCCATGAAAGCTGTTCGTTTTGACTGTATGTGATGGCGGCTAACAGATTGAGGTTGAATCCTGACAAGACAGAAGTACTGTTTTGGGGGGACAGGAGGCGGGCAGGTGTGGAGGATTCCCTGGTCCTGAATGGGGTAACTGTGCCCCTGAAGGACCAGGTGCGCAGCCTGGGAGTCATTTTGGACTCACAGCTGTCCATGGAGGCACAGGTCAAATCTGTATCCAGGGCAGCTGTTTACCAGCTCCATCTGGTACGTAGGCTGAGACCCTATCTGCCTGCAGACTGTCTCGCCAGAGTGGTACATGCTCTGGTTATCTCCCGCTTGGACTACTGCAATGCGCTCTACGTGGGGCTACCTTTGAAGGTGACCTGGAAACTACAACTAATCCAGAATGCGGCAGCTAGACTGGTGACTGGGAGCGGCCGCCGAGACCATATAACACCGATCTTGAAAGACCTACATTGGCTCCCAGTACGTTTCCGAGCACAATTCAAAGTGTTGGTGCTGACCTTTAAAGCCCTAAACGGCCCCGGTCCAGTATATCTGAAGGAGAGTCTCCTCCGCCATCGTTCTGCCCGGACACTGAGGTCCAGCTCCGAGGGCCTTCTGGCGGTTCCCTCATTGCAAGAAGCAAAGCTACAGGGAATCAGACAGAGGGACTTCTCGGTAGTGGCGCCCGCCCTGTGGAACGCCCTCCCATCAGATGTCAAAGCGATAAACATCTACCTGACATTCAGAAGACATCTGAAGGCAGCCCTGTTCAGGGAAGTTTTTAATATGTGACATTTTAGTGTATCTTTCATCTTTGTTGGAAGCCGCCCAGAGTGGGCGGGGTACAAATAATAAATTATTATTATTATTATTATTATTATTATTATTATTATTATTAGTATGATTCATGAAACACATTCCTGCATTTCCACTCTCCCAAGCTGGCTAACCACCAGAAAAAGCAACAGCTGAGCAAGAACTTTGGACTGAGCAGCTCTGGAGCTCAGTTCAACCTTTGCCACCAGAGCAAAAGCTGTCCAAATTTCGAAGGATATTTATTGAATTCTATATCTCACTTTTTCCTCTACGGAGGGACACATTGTTCTCTGCCTCCTCATTAATCCCTAAAATAACCCTGGGAGGCTGAGATAGAGGGACTGGCCCAAGGTCACCCCAGAGCTTCATGGCCCAGCAGGGATTTGAACCCTGGTCTCTTCCAGTGCCTAGCCCAACACTCTAACCACTACACCACACTGTCTCCCCAAAGAGACCTGAACAGGAAACCTGATGCTCTCACATTGAGCTTCCCAGTCACCAAACACCTTGCAAAATGCAAGTGTGAGTTCAAGAAGAGATGCGGGGGGCAGCATTATTTACAGAGGGGGGTGAAAGAGAAGCACCGATGAAGGTTTGTGGCCCAGCCAGGAAACTACGGGACAAATGGGGGTGGTGGGTTGCCGTCGAGTTAGCAGGATCGGTGCCCAGAGGCGGCGGGGACGGACGCTGCAAGGAAGTCTTGGGTAGAAAAGTAGCTTTTGAATGGGGCAGGGGCAGGAAGCGGATCTCAAGTCACAACCACGATCGGGGAGGGGGGAGTTGGGGGTTTGTCCCCCCACCTCCTCCGACGGGGCGCGGGATCGCCAGCCGTCCAGGTGCTCTTCCTCCTCCTCCTCCTCCTCACCTGTAAGCCGTCAGCACCGCCTTGTTGACCAGGACGATGCAGAAGGAGCAGATCCCGTAGAAGAGGGCGGAAAGCAGCCGGAGCAGAGGGGAAGGGGCGGCGGCGGCAGAAGCGGCCGGCTCCGGCTTCTCCTCTTGGCTGCCTTTCATCTCTGGGCGAGACCCGGGCGCCTGGCCATTCCGCGCGGCATCCCCGCCGCCGGAGGAAGCCGAGCCAAACAGGAAGGAGATCGCGGCCCGACAGCCAGCCAGCCTGCCCGTCCCCACCCACTCGGCGGCGGCGGCAGTGGCAGCGGCAACGCGCCCTCTTGCGCTCCCGCGGAAACTTCTCGCCAGCGCTGAGTTTGGGGCGCCCTCTGGTGCCGCTTTCGCCTCTCCAGGCAGCGCAGAGCGGAGGCCGCTCGGGTTAGGGCGCGTTGGCATTTAAGGCGCCAGCCGTGACCCGGGCAAGAGTTCATAGAATCATAGAATCAGAGTTGGAAGAGACCACAAGGGCCATCGAGTCCAACCCCCTGCCAAGCAGGAAACACCATCAGAGCACTCCTGACATATGGTTGTCAAGCCTCTGCTTAAAGACCTCCAAAGAAGGAGACTCCACCACACTCCTTGGCAGCAAATTCCACTGTCAAACAGCTCTTACTGTCAGGAAGTTCTTCCTAATGTTTAGGTGGAATCTTCTTTCTTGTAGTTTGGAACCATTGCTCCGTGTCCGCTTCTCTGGAGCAGCAGAAAACAACCTTTCTCCCTCCTCTATGTGACATCCTTTTATATATTTGAACATGGCTATCATATCACCCCTTCACCTCCTCTTCTCCAGGCTAAACATGCCCAGCTCCCTTAGCCGTTCCTCATAAGGCATCGTTTCCAGGCCTTTGACCATTCTGGTTGCCCTCCTCTGGACACGTTCCAGTTTGTCATTGTCCTTCTTGAACTGTGGTGCCCAGAACTGGACACAGTACTCCAAGTGAGGTCTGACCAGAGCAGAATACAGTGGCACTATTACTTCCCTTGATCTAGATGCTATACTCCTATTGATGCAGCCCAGAATTGCATTGGCTTTTTTAGCTGCCGCGTCACACTGTTGGCTCATGTCAAGTTTGTGGTCAACCAAGACTCCTAGATCCTTTTCACATGTACTGCTCTCAAGCCAGGTGTCACCCAACTTGTATTTGTGCCTCTCATTTTTTTTGCCCAAGTGCAATACTTTACATTTCTCCCTGTTAAAATTCATCTTGTTTGTTTTGGCCCAGTTCTCTAATTTGTCAAGGTTGTTTTGAAGTGTGATCCTGTCCTCTGGGGTGTTAGCCACCCCTCCCAGTTTGGTGTCATCTGCAAATTTGATCAGGATGCCCTTGAGTCCATCATCCAAGTTGTTGATAAAGATGTTGAATAAAACCGGGCCCAAGACAGAACCCTGTGGCACCCCACTAGTCACTCTTCTCCAGGATGAGGGGGAACCATTGATGAGCACCCTTTGGGTTCGGTCAGTCAGCCAGTTACAAATCCACTGAGTGGTAGCATAGTCAAGAGTTATGGGGACTCAGTGCCGGATTTGTTGTTGTTGCTTATTTGCTGGATAAAAATCTATCAGAAATCCTCCATGTGGTCTATGGAATATTTTTCAGTAACTGTAGGTGACAGCTTGGATATTAAGTGCGAGTGTAGCAAATGATAGGATTATGTTGTTGTTTATTTTTTTATATTAATATTTTATTAGGTTTAACAATAAAAAGATACAACCAAACATAGAACAATAAAAACACAAAAAAGATATAAGACACAACAATACAATCTTTCACAATACATAAAATACAAACATTTAACCTAACAAGGGGGGAAAAAAACAATCAACACACAACAAATAAAATAGGGCAAACACAAATCGCTCTTTTCTAGTTATTCATCTTTGATTAACTTATTTTCCTGACTTCCTCACACCTCCCTTTTTTGTATCTCTCTTTAACAATTAGTTCAGCAAATTCATATCCTACTACTTTGTCCTTAAATATTTTACCTCCCAAATTTATAGTTTCAAATTTTTATCTCTTGTTACTAGAACCCCTTCATTTTATTTCAATGTCATCCACATTCATACATTTTACAATACTTCTGTAAATAAATTTTAAATTTCCTCCAATCTTCTTCCACCAACTCTTCTCCCTGGTCTCGGATTCTGCCGGAGGATTATGTTGTTGTTTAGTCGTGTCCGACTCTTCGTGACCCCATGGAGCAGAGCACGCCAGGCACTCCTGTCTTCCACTGCCTCCTGCTGTTTGGTCAGACTCATGTTTGTAGCTTCAAGAACACTGTCCAACCATCTCGTCCTCTGTCGTCCCCTTCTCCTTGTGCCCTCCATCTTTCCCAACTTCAGGGTCTTTTCCAGGGAGTCTTCTCTTCTCATGAGGTGGCCAAAGTATTGGAGCCTCAGCTTGACAATCTGTCCTTCCAGTGAGCACTCAGGGCTTATTACCTTAAGAATGGATAGATTTGATCTTCTTGCAGTCCATGGGACTCTCAAGAGTCTCCTCCAGCACCAGAATTCAAAAGCATCAATTCTTTGGCGATCAGCCTTCTTTATGGTCCAGCTCTCACTTCCATAACATCACTACTGGGAAAACCATAGCTTTTACTATACGGACCTTTGTTGGCAAGGTGATGTCTCTGCCAGATTTACAGATAAGCTAAACAAGCTATAGCTTAGGGCCCCACTCTCTCTCTCTCTTTCAATTTTTTTTATTGGTTTTCACAAAATTATAAACAAACACATAAAACAAACATAAATCATAACCTTTTAAAAAAGTACACTTATTAACATGGTTAAGTGACTTCCTCGCTTCCCCTTGGTTGAATTTCAGTGCATATCCTTTTAACGGCTTTCCAAATCACAGCTCTTATAAAATTTAACTTGAACATTAACATCCTTAGATCTTTTCATTTTGAAATTAAACATATAAATTCATCACTTAACTTATATAAAATCTAAGCCGATTAAGTATCTGCAAGCTGTTTCCAACTAATTTAACTTGACATATTTAACTCTCTTGGCCCCCCCCCCGAAGAAATTTAAGGGGGGGGGAACACCTGGATGTGCATTTCCAAAATATAAGATAAAAAACAAATAAAACTTACATACAGCAACAGTGTTTTGTGTTGAGTAGGCTCCTATGGTGTAAGTAATGGGCCTCGCCTCCTAGCCTGCTCCCTAAAATATCACTGGTTTGCTCATTTCTATATATAGTGTCTCGACAGTCTGCTATTAATAATTATTAGTAGTTTGCATTGTATATTTACACTTATTATTATTTCATGTTATAGCGAGTTTCTAGGGAAGCTTTTAAAGTTTAATAGGTTATTGTATTTTAATATTCCATTGGAAGCTGCCTGGAGTGGCTGGAGAAACCCAGCCAGATAGGCGGGGTATAAATATTATTATTATTATTATTATTATTATTATTATTATTATTATTATTATATTATTAGATCATGGGTAGGCAAACTAAGGCCTGGGGGCCGGATCGGGCCCAATCGCCTTCTAAATCTGGCCCGCGGACAGTCCAGGAATCAGCGTGTTTTTACATGAGTCAAATGTGTCCTTTTATTTAAAATGCATCTCTGGGTTATTTGTGGGGCATATGAATTTGTTTATTTTTTTTCTTTTCAAAATATAATCCGGCCCCCCACAAGGTCTGAGGGACAGTGGACCGGCCCCCTGCTGAAAAAGTTTGCTAACCCCTGGACTAGATTATGAGTATTTTTAAATTGTATTTCTAAAGGAACTTATGTTGTTGCCAAATGCCAATATGTTTATAACCCATTATTATTATTATTGCATTTTGGTGCCTTTGTTGTTAAGAACTCAGGTTGCTTTCTTACCTGTTACAATTGGTTTTCTGAGAGATCTTCTATTCCTAATCCATTATGAAGCACAGCAACACCCGTTATTAAAGGTTCCTTCCTGGAGACCCCATCAGCAAGGCCGCGAGTGGGGTCATGTCATCTGGGCAGCCCAGGACCTCCATACACACTGCCCAGGTTTGCACCCAAGGAAGGTCACTTTGGTGCTATTAACGCAGCAGTTTGACTTCACCCTCAGAGGCGAACTCCATTGTCTCGAGACTGATGGATGCAAATAGTCCTGGAGATCAAATGCTTTTGCACACTGCCATGAGAATGGCAAATTGAAGTGACAAACATTACTCAGCCATAACAGCCTTTGTATGACCTACACATATTTCCCCTTCAGCAAATCCTAGAACCCATTTCTCATTCTATTTCACAACCGATCCATATTTAACTTTCTCAGCCCTTCACAGCAGCAGGATTGATGTTCACATTCTTTCTTGAGAGATCAGGATCTCGACATCTTATTTTGAATGTATACTTATGAACCTATAATAGCATGTTAAAAACATTCTCCTAACCATACACTAATACACTCAACTCTGCATATACAGGAATTCAAACTGTATGGCAGCAAGTTTGCCCTCTTCTATAAAAGCTGAAGTTTTATCAGTTTGCTGGTCTGGAGCATTCAGGTGTGTTTTAACACAATGCCAAGGAAGAAAGACGATAAGGCTCTTAGAGAAGCAAGTGCTTTTCATGAAACTGGGCCACCTCCAACCAATTTTACGTCCATCATTCTACCGTGGGAAAGAAAGGCTATTCAAAAATGAAAAACATTCAAGACAGTTCCCAATCTTCTCCCTGTGAGGGAGGGGAGCATGTTTAGGGAAGCTTTTAATGTTTGATGCATTACTGTATTTTATGGAAGCCGCCCAGAGTGGCTGGGGAAGCCCAGCCAGATGGGCAGGGTATTATTATTATTATTAATAATAATAATTCACAGTTGGCACAAGTGACTCAACATCAACACACCTGGCACTGAATTGCTAAAGAAGTTTGGATGAATATTCAAAGAGCTCAAGAATGATAACTACAAACTGATCAAATATATAGAACAATGACAAGAGGTACACTTGATGATGATCAATTAAGCAAGGGCATTTGATTAGCAACCCCTGTCTGCTACTTAGCCTCTTAATTCCTATAGAAGCAGTCATGGTGTACTTCGATTTTCACACATGATTTCTCCATCTTGGCTTTATTTCTCTCAAATAAACAATGACATGATGTAATATATGTGTTGTTGTTCATCTGAGGTTGTATGTACCCCATTTTAAGACCTGCTAAGGAACAAATGATTGCTTTTATGCCTTGATATGCAAAACGACAGAATTCAAAGAGCACTTTCTTTTCTCCCCATGACTGTATTTGTAGCTCCTTCTCCTCACTCACAGAGTTTAATAAAAATACTTTCCAGTGCTAGAATAAGCCAGCCCCTAAGAAAGCATATGAACAAAAACAGGCTTATTAGGTTTCAAATGCACACAAGGTGCTTTGCATTTCCTGTTAAATAACTTTTAAATTAGTGAGAGAACTGTACCAACCAGTTCTTCAATGTACAAGAGTCAGAGACACAGAACTATTGTGCATGCACTAGAACTTCTGAATGTAGCATACGATCTCTAGGATACAATGCAAAGCAACAGTATCATCATAAACAGTTTTAAAACTCAGGCAACTTTTTATTCAAAGCTTATTAGAATTACAGCATTTTAATTCATGCCAAAAGTACAGCTTAATCATATGAAGCAGAGAATTCCTGAACCACCATTTCAAAAAGCCATTTTTTTCACAAATGTAACTTATTCTGGAGTTTTTCCAAAGATGTATTTTATACATAATTGGTAATGCAGCTCAACTAGCCTAAAGCTAGTCAGTATGCAGGGTTTTATTTAAAAAAATAATTAAATGCATATTTTCAATATGCATTCTGTGTAAATATAGATTGAAAAAAGGGAATGTGTTTGTGTGTACCAACAATGAATTAGGTCTTGCTCGCAATACCAAATGTTGCAGTCGTAAGTTTACCTTTAAGTTATCAGTTGGATTCCATGAAGTGCAAAATGTTTTTCCCCTTTCGGGGAAAGCATCAAAGTTGGCATTTGAGGGTCCTTAGCCTTTTTCCCCAAGGACTTAATGTCAATTGTTATGTGCTCGAAAAATCCAGGTTGAAGTGCTTTGCTTTAAAGAATCAGAGGTGGCAAACAAACATAAGAAATTAACAAGCCAAAAAGTGACAGTGTAATTTAAATCCATCTACCGCACTACCTTCCCCCTTTCTAGCTGTTTGCCAGCATTAATACATAATTCTTAAGGATATACAAAAATGATTTTGACACTATATAAGTATAACCCTGGAAATGTATCTTTATCTTGCCAATGACAAGACATCTGTAATTAAACTTTATATTGGGAAATAACATTCTTTGCTCATTTGTCGTGGTCAGAAGGAACGAAGTCCAACAAATGCTTAAATAATAGGTGGTTGTTAGGACAAGTATCACATAGTTAATATTTTTATGCCAATAGCCTTAATTTTTTTCTAAAAACAGGAGCATAAAATTCTCTTAGTCTATTATGCACCTCTACTCAATTTGATCACAAATCGCTATTAAAGGCACATGCCTGGCATATGATAACTTAAAACTATTAAGGCTATACCTTTTTTTCCCGTTGAGTGCTCAAGAGCACTAAGTGCTATCCCTATATCTTAATTTGGGGGGAAAGGGAAAAAGTACTAATCCATATATCTCACACTTGCAACTACTTCCGGAAGCCTAATTTACTAATTGTATAGCAAATATTTTTATCAATAACTGTACTAGCTAGTGAACACAAAACTTGGTGTGTAACGTTTCAAATGGAAGCAATAAGGTGGCGTTATGCAAGAAATATCTATCTGCAATAAAATCTTCTGAAGCAGTATTAGTGTTTGCTGTCTTTTACTAAAACCAATGCTACCCTGTAAATATCCCCATTACCAAAAAACAAATCCCATTGCTCTAGGGTCTAAATCTGAAAGAAATCCTCAATTGATGGAATGTTACCATGATGCCTAGAATTTGCAAGATGTATCACTCAGTTATAGGTGAGTCCAACAATGTGCAAATGTTCCCAATATTCTGTTGGGAACAAGAAGTGCTACTCAACCAAGAGACTGCCAAAACCTCAGCCTACTAAAAGGAAAGTCAGTCTCCATGTCAGTAGTCACAGTGAAGATTCTGAACGACATACTACCCAGTTATTCTATGCTGCTACAAGGTTACAACAGCTATTTCTAACATTCTTGCGAGCAATGCTAGGTAAAATATTGATGTTTGAAAAACCATGGTTGCATCACTGTTTACATCCAATTTTTAAAAAAATGTTTCAACTATTTTCTTTGAACGTACGTACCATTATTCTAATCTAATGAGTTCAGAAAGTGCTTCCTGTGAAAACTTTATCAAAGAATGACAGGAATTCTGACTTTACACACTTTTACATAGAGGCAAGCCCCACTGATTGCAGAGACTTACTTCCACATAATTGTGATCAAGAGCAAAGCCCTAACTTTGCAAATCTAGCTTTCCATAACATGAGCAATTCCCACTCTGCATTATACAGTCTCCTATTTACAAAATACTTTAAAAAGCTTTACATCTGACTTTCTCATACAAAAAAAAAGTGCAATTCTCTTACCCCATTTTCTGGGGCAACAACATTCTTCATAAATTCTACAGAATAGCAGCCTATAGAAGCAAATAAGGTGCTTAGCTTATGCCCAGGAGCTAACTGGTTTTAAGTACCAAATGCAGTACTTCTTATCAGCAGGTCCAGTTCGCCTATTACTGTCGTAATGGTGCCCCAGCCAAGTTGGCAAGCTCAATTAGTGCCAGTGCTCCATGCAAGCGTTCACGCTGTTCTTGGAGGCGGCTACAGGAAACTGAATGGGTAATATTTTTTTCCTCCTCCTCCTCATCTTCAGACTGAAGATATTCCATGGGATCCTGTTGCTCCTGGTCAGGCTTATGAGTAGTTTTGCTTTTCAACGTAGGAGTGCGCTGTTCTCTCATCTCCCAGTACCTGTCAGCAAAGATGAATGTTAGCATTATAAATAGCAACTGAAACCACTGTAGCCTGATAGTCCCTTGGATTTCATTTAATTAAGCTAAGGAAAGGATTGGTTCATTCAAAGCAAAGACGACTGTGAATTAAGAAGGAATAAGAAGCCTTTAAATAATAAAAAATAATAATAATAATAATAATAATAATAATAATAATAATAATAATTTTTTATTTATACCCCGCCCTCCCCAGCCAAGGCCGGGCTCAGAGCAGCTTACAAGCAATAATAAAAACAAGATGAATGATTACAACTTAAAAACAAAAATAAAATACAACATTAAAATAATGGAACATTAAAATATTAAAATGTAGCCTCATCGCAGGAGGAGAAAGAAAAGAAAAAAGAAAGAAAGAGAGGGAGGGAGGGAATCAAATTGGCTCTAAGCCAAAGGCCAGGCGGAACAACTCTGTCTTACAGGCCCTGTGGAAAGAAATCAGATCCTGCAGGGCCCTGGTCTCATGAGGCAGAGCGTTCCACCAGGCCGGAGCCAGAGTTGAAAAGGCCCTGGCTCTGGTTGAAGCCAATCTAACTTCCTTAGGGCCTGGGACCACTAGGGTGTTGTTATTTATGGACCTTGAGGCTCTCCGTGGGGCATACCGGGAGAGGCGGTCCCGTAGGTACGAGGGTCCTAGGCCGTGAAGGGCTTTAAAGGTCAAAAGCAGCACCTTAAATCTGACCCTGTACTCCACCGGGAGCCAGTGTAGCTTGAAAAGCACTGGGTGAATATGCTCCCATGGCAGAGACCCCGTGAGGAGCCTCGCTGCAGCATTCTGTACCCACTGGAGTTTCTGGGACAGCTTCAAGGGCAGCCCCGCGTAGAGCGAATTACAGTAGTCAAGCCTGGAGATGACCGTCGCATGGATCACTGTGGCCAGGTCGGGGCGGGAAAGGTAAGGGACCAACTGCTTGATGCGGCAAAGGTGGAAAAATGTTGCCTTGGCTGTTGCTGTAACTTGCGCCTCCATGGAAAGGGAGGCGTCAAGGATTACACCCAAACTCTTAACGGAAGGCAAAGGCACTAATTGGGCCCCCGCAAGAGAAGGGAGTTGGCCTTGCCGCGTGTGGTTTGAAATGCCATACTTACAATACATCCAACATGACATGACAAAATGTTCCCAATTCTCAATGCTTTTAAACTTATTTCATTTACGAATTGCTTTTAAACATTGCAAACTATTTTAATAATAATAATAATAATATAAAAAACAGCTTTGCATTTTATATGAAATAACTTACTTTGCCAGCCATTCAGCAACAGCTTTGTTCTCTGCAGTTTGCTTTTTATTCAGTCTGTCTGTTGGTTCTTCTCTCCTCAGCTTTGCATATGGATGTTTGGGACAATGACGGTTTGCATGTGTGAATCTGCTTACGCATCCTTATTAAAAAGACAAGACAGACATACCAATAATTTAAACAAAGACATTCTACTATCTTCCCATGTTTAAAACACAAACACTGCTTGGCCCAGAAAACATAACTTTAAAAACATACACCAAATGGAGTTTTTCTGTAGTTACTGTTACAAAGTAGACACTAGCGCTTGGCAACCAAAATTCCAGCTTACGTGTTCCAAGCAGTGTATAAAACTCTCAGGTTCTCGGTCCCTTTAGCTTTCCAAATTTCTGTTGCATGCCCTCCCCACTTATTCCAAAGATGTATTGCCCTATGGCCACACATGCTGACTGGCCATGAAATGGCTTTCCCCACTTCAAGCAACATAATCCCCATAGGTCCCTCCTTCTAAGGAAGCAAAGGGCCTACACAAAATACTCCCCACCTCCGTGTCCAAGCACCTAGCTTCAGCTTTCACCATTTTCAGCCATCCTAAACCCCCCACGCCCAGTGCTTCACTACACGATGCATTCTTTCAAAAATGCTTTCTTTTCACACATTCCAGGCAAAGTAAAGCACTCAGTATCACCAGTTTTAGCTGAGGAATTAAATATTAGTTGAACACCCTCCCATAGATTTCAATGGATTTTTAAAGCACTTTATTTTACTGTTAATACTGTTATTTTTTCAAACTAGTAGTACACATAATCTTCCTTCCCTCTCATATAATACATATTAGAAGCAGGCACGTCTTATTCCCAATTGTATTCACGGCAGTTTATTTGAACAAAGGTTAATTCTGTCTTGGCTCACCATTTTCGGCGCACACAAAAGGTTTTTCCCCTGTATGGAGACGTTGGTGCGTTTTAAGTTGCCCACTCTGAACAAAAGCTTTCCCACACTCTGGGTAGTCACACAAATAAGGCCTTTCACCTGGGGAAAAAAACAATCATGGGGTTGAAAAGGGTATTTGTAGAAATAAAAGCACTGAAAACTCATTCTGAAAAGTGTGTTATTTTTGTTAGTACTGTAAAGCTGTCAAATTTTTAAATGTTTTTAGCTGCTTTGAAATACAATTAAGTTTACAACAACAAAGATGTACATAAAATTCAGAAGGGACCAAGTGCTGTTTAATTAATTAACCTTTAATTAATCTCTCTCATATACAGCCTCTGCTTCCAAGTTACTGCAAAAGGTACATCCTATCACGGGCGTAGGCAAGATTTTTGTTTGGGGGAGGGGAAGAACCTCAGTTTGTTATTTTTATTGCTGGGGAGCAGCTGCCCTTCTTTGCCCCCCCCCAGGCTGGGTATGCCCATGCATTCTATATTTCCTCATTCAAACAATTCAACAGAATGGGCATTATTCAAAGTTAAGATTCTTTGAAGTCCCATTGGTTTAAAGTTCTCCCACTGAAAGGACAATCCTATAGACCATGGGTGGGCAAACTAAGGCCTGAGTGCTGGATCCGGCCCAATCACCTTCTAAATCCGGCCCACGGACGGTCCGGGAATCAGCGTGTTTTTACATGAGTAGAATGTGCCCTTTTCCCCCCTTCAAAATATAGTCCGGCCCCCCACAAGGTGTGAGGGACAGCAGACCGGCCCCCTGCGGGAAAAGTTTGCTGACCCCTGCTATAGCCCTTTGGAGGGTGCCAGAGATCTGACACAGCAGGGAGTTCTGCTGTTGCATTTCCCTTCCGCGTCACCCCTGAAATCTGAAGTGTGTTAGTCCAACATATGTCAGAGCTTTGATGCTGTAGGCCCGATACAGGGCTTTTTGGGGACATGCCAGGGGAGAAACGAGAAACTGTAGAATGCAAAATCTTTCCTCCTTCACTTCTGCTCGGCTGGGTTGAACCTAGCAAGCCTTTGTATCGGGCACCTGAATTGCCTTAGATTCACTCCCAAATCTTAGCTGGCTCGTGGCCATAATTCCAAAGCAAGTGTCAAAAGCTTCAGAGTGTCTTGTTGTCACCTTCTGCCTCGATAAACTTGAAGAAGCAGAATCCTTGTGACCAACTTAGGAGTTTAAGGAAAGAGAAAAAACAGAAGATTCAAACCAACCACCTACTTCCCACCCCAAAATGACAGGTCATCATCTTGTGTTTGTTCACTTGGAAGCAAGACCTAGGCCTAGTATAAATGTAATTAAAAGACTATCACAGTATTTCATACTGTGGTGAAGCTACACCGTTTATCAAGAGACAGGCTTACAGAAGAGCAACAAGGAAATATGGAACACATGCAGTTCAGGGGAATTATTTGAGCCTCCCCACAGATTAAATGCATCTCTCACAAAAAGTTATAAGCAAGGAAGAAACTAAAGAGCCAGTGTGGTGTAGTGGTAAAGAGCGGTAGTCTCGTAATCTGGGGAACCGGGTTCGCATCTCCGCTCCTCCACATGCAGCTGCTGGGTGACCTTGGGCCAGTCACACTTCTCTGAAGTCTCTCAGCCTCACTCACCTCACAGAGTGTTTGTTGTGGGGGAGGAAGGGAAAGGAGAATGTTAGCCGCTTTGAGACTCCTTAAAGGGAGTGAAAGGCGGGATATCAAATCCAAACTCTTCTTCTCTTCTTCTAAAGAAGCGTCTACTACATGATAAAATGTGTGAAATACCTGCTCTCATTTCTTTAAGTGTCAGCGATCATAGAGCTGGAAAAGGACAAGGGTTATCTAGTCCAAACCCTCGCAGTGCAGGAATCTTTTGCCCAATGTGGGGCTCAAACCCACAACCCTGAAATTAAGAGTCTCATGCTCTACCAACTGAGCTATCCCAGTTGACACCCTTGGAATGAATACTTCCAAGACTACTTCACCTGGATTTCAGGTTGTTGGTGCAATGCGATTGTTGTACTATTACAAACAGACGGTATCATGTTATGAAACTCCACCCCATCACAAATTCCAATTAGTTCATAACAAACACTTTAGCCTATTTTTCTCCAAGACCCATGCTTTGACAGAATATCCATGCTTGATTTCCCCCCTTATCGACTTGTTCCACTTACCAGTGTGAGTTCTTTTGTGGGCCTGTAAAGACTTTTCTCGTGGGAATACTCTGTTGCAAACACTACAACGAATCCTGCTTGAAGAGTGCTCTCCCTCGCTTATTAGATCTCGGACGGTGTCTGCTCTTGGTCGACCTCTTCTAGTCCCATCCTGGTAAAAAAACAGCCCATTATCAAATGCTTCCCCAGAACTACTATATAAAAAGTGGTGGGGTATTAGACCTCAGCTCATAGGCCAGCGGAGCTGTCGCAGGCATTTCCTGGCACAAATCTACGGTATTCATCAGTCAGAACCTGCTAGAGCCCAAAACACAGGCATTGTTTGTCAACACCTGTTTGCTGAATATGCAGTCAATACATTTAATATGTACATTATATCTAATTATATCTTATTGTGCTTGGTAGCTTACTGGGCACTTTGCACAATGCCAGTCTGGCATCACATTGCATACTGTCCAACATTTCTCCAATGAAAATAGGGCCATCTTATTCTATAATAATGCCGATAATTTTTTTATTTATTTATACCACAACCATCTGACAGGGTTGGCTCAGCCACTCTGGGTGGCTTCCAACATAAATAAAAACCGAATAAAACATTAAACATTTAAAAACTGCCCTATACAGGGCTGCCTTTCGATTTCTTCTAAAGGTTGTATTACTTAGCCCCTTAGTTAAATGCTGGCCTACAACTGAAATAAACAGATTGAATTGTATCTCCTTAGTTCGGGGGTCACATATCTCCATACCCTCCAACACAAGGGCACTTGGAGGGACTGGCATTGTGAAGATGCTTGCGCCAAGGTGTTAAATTGTGGCAGCATTCGCAACCACTGTGCGGGGGTATGTGTGTGCCACTTATTTAGGAAGGGTGTTCTCTATCAAGCTGGTGTGGTGTGATTTTTACACATTACTTGGGAAGACAGGCAAACTTATTCCAGCGTACTGGAAGAAGCAAAGATCACCAGTGTTGAAACAATGATTCTTCAACATCAACTTTGTTGGACTGGTCATGTTGTTCAGGTGCCTGATTGTCTTCCAAAGCAACTATTCTCTTCTGAACTTAACAATGGAAAGCGTAATGCTGGTGGTCAACAAAAGAGGTTTAAAGTCTCAAGGCACATCTAATAAAAATGTAGTATAAACACCAACAACTGGGAAACACTGGACTGCGAGCGCTCCAATTGGAGAACAGCCTTGACCAAAGATGTCATGGGCTTTGAAGACGATCGAAACATGCTAAGAGGAAGGCACGCTTGGCAAACCCTCAACTTCCGCCTGGAAACCAATGTCCCCACTGTGGAAGGACGTGTGGATCCAGAATTGGCCTCCACAACCACTTCCGGACTCATTGTTAAGACTGTGTTAATAATAATAATAATAATAATAATAATAATAATATACCCCGCCCATCTGGCTGAGTTTCCCCAGCCACTCTGGGCGGCTTCCAATCAAGTATTAAAAACAATACAGCATTAAATATTAAAAACTTCCCTAAATGGAAGAATGCGGCAGCTAGATTGGTGACGGCTGCCGAGACCACATAACACCTGTCTTGAAAGACCTACATTGGCTCCCAGTACGTTTCCGAGCACAATTCAAGGTGTTGGTGTTGACCTTTAAAGCGCTAAATGGCCTCGGCCCAGAATACCTGAAGGAGAGTCTCCACCCCCATCGTTCTGCCCAGACGCTGAGGTCCAGTGCTGAGGGCCTTCTAGTGGTTCCCTCACTGCGAGAAGCAAAGCTACAGGGACCAGGCAGAGGGCCTTCTCGGTAGCGGCACCCGTCCTGTGGAACGCCCTCCCACCAGATGTCAAAGAGATAAACAATTACCTGACTTTTAGAAGACATCTGAAGGGAAGTTTTTAATGTGTGACATTTTAATGTATTTTTTATCTTTGTTGGAAGCTGCCCAGAGTGGCTGGGGAAGCCCAGCCAGGTGGGCAGGGTACAAATAATAAATTATTATTATTATTACTACTCAGATCACCAAAGCAGAAAGAAGGGAGCACCAGGCTGGGACCTGGGAGGTCTGGGTTCAAACCCTGACTCAGGTGGGTTAGAAATGTAAAATGTAAAAATAAACAAAACATGTATGCCAAATATTCAGGAAGCAGAAGATTGCCGTTTATTTAGTTGTATCGACCGGACATAAGGAGGCGAAGAAGAAGAATGGCAGATGAAGATGATGGATTTTTTGGAGCTAGCCGACCTAATCGGAAGAGTCCGCGACCAGGAGGAGGAGGAGGAGTATCAGGAAGATTGGATCAAATTTAATGATTACTTAGTTATACATGTTAAGTTAAACTAACTGAAAATAGCTTGCAGATACTTAATTGGCTTAGGATTTTATTTAAGTGTTGAATTAATAGGTTTAATTCCATAATGTGTAGATCTAAGGATGTTAATGTTTAAGTTAAATTATTTTATGAACTATTAATTGGAAAACCGTTGACATGCAATGAAATTCAACCAAGGGGAAGCGAGGAAGTCACTTAATGTTAATAAGTGTAACTTTTAATAAGGTTATGATTTATGTTTGTTTGTTTCATGTGTTTGTTTACAATGTTGTGAAAATCAATAATTTATTTTTTTTTAAAAAAAGGGGGACCATAACGAGGCGAGGTTGCTACCGTCGTCGTTGTTATTTAAAGGACGCAGAGCGCGCGCGCCCCCTTGAGCACCGCAGGTGCCAAAGGGAGCTGGTCCCGCGCGCCCAGCCGCGGATTTCGAGCGTGCGCGCGCGCTACCACGCGGGAAAAAGCGGCGGCGCGCGCGGGGGAACCTCTGAATACACACACCCGCTTTTGGCGCGCGGAGGTGTCGTCACCCAGAGCGTGAATCACTCGCGGAAGTGACTTAACTGCACACACACACACCCCAAAAAAAGAGCACCCGAGGGGGCGGGGCCGGCCGGACGTTGGCCAGAACCCTTTAAAAAAAATAAAGGCTTCGGGATCCCTTTCCCCTCAACCGCCGCCGCCGCGCGCGCCTTTCCCTGCCCCGCCCCCTCCAGGGGCTCTTAACCCCTTCGGCGCCGCACTCACCCTCAAGTGCCCGCCGCCCCCGATGCCGCTGTCCGGGCTGCCCGCCTCCTCGTCCTCTCCGCCCGAGCGCCCCGCGGCTCCACGGACGCCGCCGCCGCCGCCTGCTCCACCTCCTCCTCCGCCATCGCGGAGAGGCTGCGGCGTGGCCGGCGGGGGGCTGAGGGTGACGTTGTGCGCGTTCTCCCCCCAGCGCCACGGGTAGACCATGAAGTCGCTGAAGCCCGGGCTGGTGGGGATGGGCGGCGGCGGGGGCGCGCGGCCGTCGGCTCCGCGGGGCGGCTTGACCGGGGTGGTCTTGATGACCGAGACCAGGACGCGCTTCGGGGAGTCGCCCGGGCACACGAGGACGGGCGCGGGGAGGCCCGGCCGCTCCGACATGCTGCGCCGGGAGTCGCCCTCTCGCACGGTGCGCGCCGCCGCCGCCCTCGGCTCTTCTTGGGTGCCCGGAGGGGACGCCTCAGGGGAGCATGGCCGGCAAGCAGGCAGAGCTCTTCCCCCTCAGGGACGCCGCCAACCCCGAAGCAGCCGCGGCCTCTTCCCACACGCGGCTTGTCACCCAGCAGCGGCCGCAACCCTGACCGCCGCCGCCGCCGCCACCGAATCCAAGACTTTCCCGCGTTACATTTCGCGCCTGGGCGGAACCAATCACCAAGTCGGGCGCCGACGTCAGGAGAGTGGCGGGCTGCCGCGGCCAATGGCTTGCGGGGAAAGCGCCGAGCTCCCTCACTTCAAAGGCGGGCGGCTGGGAAAAGGGAGCAGCTGGGTGGGACTTAGCCGTAGCGGAGCTCAGCCATTGGCTGGCGCTTGGCCGTCGCCGGCCAACAGAATTCGAAAATCTCCAAGGGTGGGTGGGCCGCCGGCATCCCACCAAGGCCCGCCCCCGGCTGTCCTCATGTGAATGATTGTGCTTGGTGCTGATTGGCTGTGGGCTGGAAAGAGGCGGGTTCCGTCGCTGGCGGTTAAATGCGCAGTAAACAGGCTTTGGGCGCGTTTGGCGCGTTATTTAGTCCCAGGCATCTGGCCAATCACAACTGCCGACGCAGCTCTCTAGGCGCGCTAAGCAAGAGGCCACCTGAGCGCTTATCACGTGACAATCTCTATTTAAATGTAATTAATGAATCAGAATAGGAAAATGTGCAGTTGGACGGGAACGTGCTTATGTTATTAGCTAAAACTGTGATAAACAAGGAAAGACGTTGTGCCAGTCTAATATATTGGGCTTTAAAGCCCTGGTTCTCTTTTTTATATATAAATTTTTATTAATTTTCCAACATTTATTAAAACACAATACAACTGACAATACATAAACAAACAAACATATAAACACGTATAATTTCATAACCTCTTTTCCTTAAACCTTGTTTCAACGACTTCCCCATACCTCCCTTTTCTGCATCCCTGTTTTAAACATTTCCAGCAACCCCTAATTTCAATTACTTATAATTCACTTTCTTTAATCCTTTTTCTCTTACCCAATTATTTGTAACTGCAATTCTGTTTTACGTTACCCATGACATTTTAGCACTCATTAATTTTACAACAGTTCTTAAGATAAACTTTAAATTTCTTCCAATCTTCTTCCACCGTCTCTTTTCCTTGGTCGCGGATTCTGCCAGTCATCTCGGCCAGTCCCATATAGTCTATCACCTTCGTCTGCCACTCTTCCAGCGTGGGTAGTTCTTGTGTCTTCCAATACTTTGCTAAAAAAACTCATGCTGCTGTTGTAGCATACATAAAGAACGTCCTATCTTTCCTTGACACCAATTGGCCTGCCATGCCCAGGAGAAAGGCCTCTGGTTTCTTATGAAAGGTACAATTAAGTACCTTCTTAATTTCATTATAGATCATTTCCCAGAAGACCTTGATCCTTGTAAAGCCCTGGTTCTCAATAGAGTGGAATTATTCCCCAAACCTAGAAGAAAATAGTGTGCCAAAGTACCTTCATCGCAGAGGCGAGATAACAGCCCAGCTGGATCAAACCAAAAGCCCACCTAATGCAGCCAGGGATTTGCTAGCATGCTCAGCCACGATTCTGTCAGCTCTTTGTTATAGGCTTCTGGGACAATGCACTCTCATTGTCATGTATAAGAAAATTGAACTTAGGATTTATGTAGCACATTTGTAAAGGTTTTTTTTTTTTAATGACTACAGTCATAGCTTTTTTTTCATCTGGAACTCACCAGAACTCAGTTCCAGCACCTCTCGACAGGTCCCCATTGCCATTATAAGAGAACAAGGGAGGCATTCGTGATGAGTTCCTGCACCTCTCTTTCTAGAAAAACAGCAGTGAATAGTATTGTCCGGATATTTACTGCATTTCCTTTCTGTGGATAAGCCAAGCAGAAATTCATTAAATATGTATCTTTGTTTAAAATCATCACATTTATATTCTACATTTCTTCCAAGGAACTCAAGGTGACAGGCATGTTTCTCCCACACCCCATTTTATACGCTGAACAGTCCTGTGAGGTAGGTTAGACAATCATCATTTGCCATGGCTGTGCTCAGCTTTTAGTACTGTTATGTACTGAAGTTCTCACCCTGGGCCAGCAGGGGGATACTGTAGATAGTTATGCAAATAAGGGATCAAAAGTGGCGTTCAGTGATTGGATAGTTTTAGAAAATTGTTACAGTTATATTGTACTGGAGCTCTATATAAGCAGGCTGGCTGAACCCCTTCAGTTCAGTTCTGTCCTGGCCTGTGAATAAACAAGAGCTGTTTGAAGAATCGCTATATCGTCTGATATGTTCATCCACAACTTCACAAGTACGCTTGTGAATCCCAGTGGCTGGAAAGCACAGGAGAAGAGAGTGCTATTGTGTTCAGATCTTACTAGTGGGTTTCCCATAGGCACCTGGTTGGACACCATGAGAACAAGATACTGGACCGCTAACATGATCTAGCAGACTTTTGCATTCTTAGATTGTGACTGGTCCAAGGTGGGCTTCATGACTGGGAATTTGAAACCCCGTCTCCCAAATCCTAGTCTGACACTGCTACCCCCCCCCATCATTCACATACATATGTTCCTATGTATGTAAGGAAGTTATTTTGAAAGCTGCAACTTTTAAATTTCTGTCAGGATCTCTCTCTCTCTCTCTCTCTCTCTCACACACACACACACACACACACACATACATATACACATACATATACATATATATACAGTGGTACCTCGGATTAAGTACTTAATTTGTTCCGGAGGTCCATTCTTAACCTGAAACTGTTCTTAACCTGAAGCACCACTTTAGCTAATGGGACCTCCCGCTGCCGCCGCGCTGCCGCTGCACGATTTCTGTTCTCATCCTGAAGCAAAATTCTTAACCCAAGGTAATATTTCTGGGTTAGTGGAGCCTGTAACCTGAAGCGTATGTAATCTGAAGTGTATGGTACCCGAGGTACCAGTGTATCTGTCTTGGGGTAGTGAGGAAGCCTTGTGCTTTTTACAGATGCCAACTGGAGTTCATTAGCCTGGTAGGTAGCAAGTGATTTGGAAAGCTACATCTATTTGCTATCTTTACTTCTAGCTATCCTAGGAACATAAATCCAGAGTGGAGGTGCAGAATATACTCCATGCAAATAAATGTACATATGCAGCCTCGTCCCCGTCCCCCGCTGCTGAGTGGTGCGAGATTTCAGAGGTTCCAGGTGCTTACCCCGGGGTTCATGCTTCTTTTTGAGGCGCAGCAGAGACTGGTGACTTTATGATGGTTTATTTACATGTACAGGCATTGCCGATTTAGGCGCGTCTGAATGATGTGCCACCACGTACACATGCACAGCACTAAGCCCAGTAGCCCCAAGATGTTATAAAGATGTTATGAAAAGGGGTGGAACGGGCTTACGCATGCTCTACCAACGTGCGTGGAAATCCAGAACAGAACCCCTGTGCAAAACGAGAATTGCCTGTATATACAATCTGAACTTACAGTGGAGGGGTTCGCAGCATTAACACCCAAATAAAGCTTCTCCCATAGCCACAGCTCTCTCTTTCTAGCCGGCAGCTTTTGCATTCAATTTCTAGCTGATATAACTCAACTTTCAACTCTGACCTTTTGCATTTCTAACTAACAGACAGCTAAGTGGGGGAGACCCCCCATTTGTCCTCTTGCACAGAGCCACTCCCTTTGTTCCCTTAACAGTAACAAACTATCTTTAGCAGGCTATTGCCTGCCTGGCCTGGCTACTGCAGCAATTGAATCCATGCTGGATCCAGGAATTGGAAGAGGGGCTCAGGCATACCCCCCAAACCTATTACAATTACTGGCCTATGATTTATTACTACATCTGGCAGCACTTAATTGGACAGGCAAGATTCATACTGTTACAGATCTGGGATACCAGAGTTTGAGGGTGCAAGGGCACCCAGAACTGCTAGAATTAGTGAATGTTAGAAATCAGTAAAGGTGTAGAATTTAGCTGATTTTTGGAGTAGGAAGCAACAGTGCCAGACACTAGATTCAAAATACAGGCCAAACTAGTTCTCCTGTTCAGGAGATTGCTGTTAGCGATGACATTAAGAAAACAAGAAGAACTAAGTAGCGGGCCGTTAAAGAAGCAGGAGTTATAGCAGGAGGCGTGATGTCACACAGGAAAAATGTGCCCTTTTTGGAAAACAGGTCTCAAGAAGGAGAGCGAAGAAACTGAAGGGGAGGTGTTGCGCTTTGCAAGGTGTTCTGGGAACAAGGAGGAGGAAGTAGAAAGAATTTCATGCGCTGCTGGCTGGAGGAGGAGGTTCCGCCGAGAGACTGGAGGCCATGACTGCCTTTTACTTTGGACCCAAGCTCACCGAAGCTATGAGAGGAGCAAATGAGGGACACTATTGGGCTGCAATATTCTGTGTCCCATCTGTTGAAGGCTTTAGGTGTAAATATATTTAAATTGAACCGTATTTCTTAAAGGCACTAGTCTATGCTGCAGGGTTCAAAACTCCCATTGTTCTAGGCATGTTTTGAGACAGGGAATTTCATTAGCGAGAGCAGTTTTTGAGCTCTGGGCGCAGTACTGTGCTTATGATTTCAGATTAAAACTACAGAGTGGAAGGAAGGGAGGACCTTTTTCTGCCTCCCCACTCTAAACCACTCTCTGAAAACTGGAGAAGAGACCCTCTTAAGTATATTAGAGGGGCAGGCAGGGGAAGAAGCATGGCTTTGTTTTTGCAGTCTTCAGATGAGGACTAGTCTATGTGAAAAATGAATATAAGATTTTAGCTGCAGTTCATTCATTTTCAGCTTTGTATTCTTGTTGTAAAGAAAGTGTGTCTAGACATTCCGTTGTTCTGCCCATAACCTAGGTTTAAGGTACCATTTCTTACCTAGCTTTCTTACCTCAATTTCTAACATTGCTGTGCTGTGCCTTGATTTCCTAATGGAAACACAACCCTGTTGCAGAGATTGGGGGTGGCATGCAGCCTTAGTAACAATACATTGCCTCACACATGCTGTCATCCTCCACACCTTTAGGGAAGGATTTTCCCCTCTCCCTGACTGAAAGGAAATTGTACTCTTTTCACCCCAAGTTACAAAACATGCTCTGCATCAAATAAATAGTATGGAGTGTGTTAGTTAAGTTCATATTTCTTATAAATGCACTCTAGCCTACTTATTTGCACAGTGTGGGATCCAATGAGGGCTTTGTTCTAGCAGAAGCACTTCTGCTAACACAACACTTTTACCAATCCTTCTTTTCCCTTTGCTGTCCTCCGTGTCATATCTACCAAATATTTAGGAGTAGGTTTCAGGGAGCACGAGCAAATGCGCTGGTAGGTGGGGACAGCAACAATCAGGTGCAGAAGTGGAAGCGCTTCTAATGCAAAGCCACTGTTGGATACAAGCCCTATATTGGCTTATACATGTTGGGCATGAGAATTAGAGGAGTAAGGAAAAGGCATCATAGAAAAGACGGGTTCCGAAATGCGACTGGATGGAAGTAAGAAACATAGTGTTGCACAGGTGTTCTGGGAAGCAGTTCAAGTATATGGAGCAATAAGGAGGAGAGGCAGATTTTTTACCCTAGATTGTAGGATTAATCTACACCAGTGAATTATAACATTAAAATGTGTTATAAAAATGTGACACCAGAGAGTGCTGTAGAGCAGCGATCTGTGGCCAATGGGGAATTGCACTGGAAGCTATATTTTCAAATAATGTTTTTTAATAGCGTTTTCCAGTTCAGTGTAGTTCCGGCCATAGTCTCCCTTCCATATATTATAACAGAGACCTTACTTACCATTAGCTGACACTGAACCTAGGAACTCAGTTTTTATTTCACCTTCACCACATAGCCAATGTCAATGTCAAGTATTGGTATATACCAAGTTTTACAGCAAACTAGAGTCTATGAAATACTGAGTTGACCTCAGGGACCAAGCCTTGGTGAAATCCCTAGTCCGTTGCAGCAAAAACAAGTCTTGTGGCACAGTAAAGATTAATAATTTTTATTGTGGCATCTGTTTTTTCAGATCAGAGTCTTTAACAGATGGCCGAAGGTTTTCCTTAGTAGGCAGTTAAATAGGCACAGTGGGGGGAAACTGCAAGCCATGAAGCCATGTGTCTATGAAATGCAAGAGCTAAAGTTTGTGATATTCAATGTAAAAGTGTGTATAAGTTAAACACTGTGTCTATTTACAATGGCATTCATTTGTGATATAATTTTTCATAGCTTTTTAACGTTAATTTAACATCTGAAATGGATGGGAAGCAATTATCGTGAGCCAGGGCTAAACAAATATAATTAAAAGTTACTGATAAATTCTAGTCCAGCAATTTTTCATCAGAGACTTCCTTTGAAGTGGTTATACTAAGTGTTTATACTAACTTAGACAGTATAGAAGCGCTAGGACTGGGAACTTCCAAGTTCAAAGCCCCACTCAGGCATGAGGGGATGGGCCGTAGCTCAACAGCAGAGCACAAGTTTTATGAGGGAAAGGTTCCAGGTACAATCCGTGTCATTTGCAAGAAGGTCTGAGAAAAGACTCCAGCATGACAGCACAGAGAGCTGCAGTGAGTCAGTGTAGACAACACCAAGATAAATGAATGGTATTTATAGTATTTTCCTATTCACAATGGCCTTCGGTCTTCAGGGAAATCAACTTAGTTATAATCCTAAAAAAGCAGAGACATCACCTTGCCAACAAAGGTCCGTATAGTTAAAGCCATGGTTTTCCCAGTAGTGATGTGTGGAAGTGAGAGCTGGACCATAAAGGCTGATCGCTGAAGAATTGATGCTTTTGAATTATGGTGCTGGAGGAGACTCTTGAGAGTCCCATGGACTGCAAGAAGATCAAACCGATCCATTCTGAAGGAATTCAGCCCTGAGTGCTCACTGGAAGGACAGATCCTCAAGCTGAGGCTCCAGTACTTTGGCCACCTCATGAGAAGAGAAGACTCCCTGGAAAAGACCCTGATGTTGGGAAAGATGGAGGGCACAAGGAGAAGGGGACGACAGAGGACGAGATGGTTGGATAGTGTTCTTGAAGCTACCAGCATGAGTTTGAACAAAATACGGGAGGCAGTGGAAGACAGGAGTGCCTGGTGTGCTCTGGTCCAGGGGGTCACGAAGAGTCAGACACGACTAAATAACAACATAATCCTATCATTTGCTACACTAGCACTTTAATATCCAAGCTGTCACCTACAGTTACTGAAAAATATTCCATAAACCACATGGAGGATTTCTGATAGATTTTTACCCATCAACTCTACTGGGGCCATTCTAGTTCATTTGCTCATGTACAGTAATTAACATTTACTAATTACTGAGACATCTCCCCCCCCCCCCCCAGTGTAGTCCTATCCATGACATTAACCCCCGCCCCTCACTGCTTTTGCTTCCAAAGCAGGGCACGTGACGCCACAGACGCTCTCCGTCATAAGCCAGCGGCGTGGGAAATTGTGCGAGCGGAAGGGGGATCCCGCCTTTTCATTGGCCGGCCGGGGAGGGCCCGAGCTCCCTGATTGGCCGGTGGCTCTGAACGTCGTCGAGGTGCATTATTGGGTAGGGCCATGAGGGACGGAGGGCGCGGATTGGTCGGCGGCCAGCGCCTGGGAGGGGGAAGGGGCCGACGCCTGCGCGCCGATTGGGCAGTGCAGTCGGACGGGGCGGGCGAGCGGCCATGGCGTGGTTACTTGGGCCGCGCTGAGCCCGGCTCGCTTCTTTCTGTCGCATTCGGGGAAGGGGCGGCCGTCGGTGCCGCCGCCGCCGCCGCCAGGGCAATGATGAAGGGCGCGCTGGCCAGCCCCGTGGCCGCCGCCACAGCCATGCAGGAGACTTTCGGCTGCGCCGTCGCCAACCGCTTCCACCAGCTGCTCGACGACGAGTCCGACCCTTTCGACATCCTCCGCGAGGCGGAGCGGCGCAAACAGCAGAGCAAGAAGCGCGAAGAGGCGGCCGCCGCCGTAGCCGGCCCCCCGGCAGGGAGGAAGCCCGGCCCGGGAGGAGCCGCCGCCGCCGCCGCTGCCAAAAGGGAATACCAGAAGGAGCGCAAGGGCGGCGCCTCCTTCCCGCAGCCCGAGAGCCCCTCAGCAGCGCCCGGTAGGGAGGGAACCCGGAGCGGGGGGTGGGGAAGCCCTGGGGAACGAGGCTTCCCTCGAGGAAGCGCGCCCAGGCTCGGGCTTTGGGTCGGCTGCGCCGCCGCGACGCCCTTTGGACGAGGGAGCCCTTTGGAATGAATGGGCCGGGGCGGGGTGAGGAGAATCCGGATTCGCGACTGCGAATGACATTGGACGGGGCGGGGGCGGTTCGGATTAATGGACGCGCAGCGGTAGCGGCGATCGCCGCGGCGCGCCTGCCCTCCTCTCGGCCCAGGCGGCTGCCAGCGCGCGCCTTCCGCGCAGGAGGGCTGCTTCCGCGCTCGCCTCGTGGTCGGCTTCCGACTCCTCCCTGCGCGGGCCGTGGGCGAGTCTGCCGGCTGCGGAAGGGCAGGGCCGGGCCGCCGCCTGCGTGCGAGGCGATTGTGGCGTCGGGCGGGGAGAGCAGGCGCTTGGGATGAGGGCGCAAAGTTGCCCGGCCTCCGCCTTCCCGTTCCCGTCCCGCGGGCTGGCCGGCGCCAAGAGCCAGCGAGTCTTTCCCCCGCCCGGCTTTGTCCCCGATGAATTCCGTCGCTTGACGCCGAGCTGTCAGAAAGGGCAGAATCGGCTGCCTTCAGGGCTCCTTGATTCCTTGGGGATCAAGCCGATCTCCCAAGCCCGGAACGAGGGGTGCTCGTGCTAGAGGGCTTTCTTTGCTGCTCTTGAGCTGGAGGTTTTGGATCCGGCTCCAATCAAGTTTTTGTCGCCTGCTCTTCGCATGCCAGACTGCACGTGTGGCAGGAGTGCCGACTTGAATAAAAAATGGGGGAAGGGGCAGATAATCGATCACAGGGTGGTGCGCACACACCAGTTGAATGGTAATGCTATAATAATAATAATTTATTATTTATACCCTGCCCATCCGGCTGGGTTTCCCCAGCCACTCTGGGCGGCTTCCAACAAAATATTAAAATACAATAGTTCGTTAAACATTAAAAGCTTCCTTAAACAGGGCTGCCTTCAGATGTCTTCTAAAAGCCTGGTAGTTGTTGTTCTCTTTGACGTCTGGTGGGAGGGTGTTCCACAGGGCGGGTGCCACTACCGAGAAGGCCCTCTGCCTGGTTCCCTGTAACCTCACTTCTTGCAGCAAGGGAACCACCAGAAGGCCCTCAGCACTGGACCTCAGTGTCCAGGAGGAATGATGGGGGTGGAGACACTCCTTCAGGTATACTGGACCGAGGCCATTTATGCCCATCAACTTGGGGGGGGGCAACCCCCCTCAGATATTTTATTGGAGGGGCTGAAGGGACCTCTGCCCCTAGGAGTTGGCTTCTGTGATTTGTGAACCACTCAGTTTGTGCAAGAGCACGTATTAGTCAGTGGGGGCAGTTGTATCCAACCCATGTGCCACTAGGAAGCCTGGGTTGTGCTGAGAACCTAAGCTAAAACTTGACGATTCCCAGAGCAGGGCTGAGTCATGAAACATTGGTGTGTTTTCCACCCCCACTTGCCAATTTATGAATAATGGCATTATTCCAAGGGAAAGATGCATCAGGTTCTTTGATGTAGCCCGCGTTGTCATTGTCCACAAAAGTTTGGCCATTCCAAGTGATTGGGCAGAGGGGATGTCTTAAGCTGGCATCAGAAAATCATTCATAAGGAGATGGCCGTGTCCCTGTAGGGAAGGAGTTCCACAGGCAGGGTGTCGCCTCAGAACATGCTATCCTGTGTTGCCACAAAGGCTGTAGCTGTTGGTGGAACCATGCAGAGGGCCTTTGCCATAGATCTCAAGACCCAGGCAAGCAAATGTAGGTGCTCCCTCAAGTGCTGCTGATAAACAAAATACATGTATTTCTGTGTGCCTTGTCAATCACTTGAAAAACATTGCAGCTTGGGATAACTAGTGTAGTAAAACCTAATACGCATTTTTACTGCACACAGCTTAATATAAAACTTCATGATGTAAAGATTTAGGAAAAAAAAAAGAACTGCAGAATGGTTTAGCAGGTCACTTAAATGTAAAATTGGGTGTGAGACAGATTCATTTGTGCTTCGGAATACTTCTTGAATGTATTGGATCAAATTATGTACACAATATATATTTTTGCTGGCTGTCCCCAGTCTCTCGCTTTCTATATCCTGACTCTTCAATTTAACCAGTTTGTACTTGGGACTGCCCCAAATCTTCATATGCCATGTCTCTCCCTACAGACACATATATGCAGAGAGATGGGATACCCATGGACTACGGCAATTGTTTCATCACAGCAGCAAAGTTTTTCTGACACACAATAACATGAGTTGCTGCAGCTGGCTGTGGTAGTGTGCTGATTGTTCCCTGTGGAAATCTGAACCCGGGACAACTGGGGTAGATCAGATGGAGAACATTTTATCATGTCTGAAGTGTCCTTCCTTCATTCTCCATTAAATTTACTGTTCACACAGAAGAGCAAAGGGGAAAGTATACAGACTCCACTTTAGAGATTTGAATGCCTAAACTGTCTAGGTGTAAACTAGAAGCCAAGGATCACATCCCTTGTAGTTAACTTTTTTGGGGGGTCTGGAGGCTGGTGGTGAGCAGCTGATGCAACTCTTAATATTTGTTCAATGAGTTACAATCCCCCCCCACACAAGTGAAGGGCTTCCAGGTAAGCAATAGGTGTTATCAGACTGCAAGGACACCTTTTAGCCAGGCAAAACAAGAAACTGCATAGGTTGCTTATAAGGTAATGTGGTTCTGTAGTGTTTCCAAAAGGGCTGGAGAGAGATGCCCTCAGCCGCTGAGCCTGAGGTTTCTCACCCTTGGCCTAAATCAGTGGTGTCCAGACTTTTTTCAAAGAGGGCCAGATTTGATGAAGTGAAGGGCCATGGGGGCCGACCAAAGTTGCTGACCTTTTTTTTAGGATTTTACCCCAAAGTTGAGCTTCTTTTTGGATTGAAGTTGTTGAGGTGTTTTTTAAAGGATTTTACCCCAGGAAATAAACAGCCACAGGGGCCGGATTAAACTGACCGGCGGGCCGGATTAGGCCCCTTGAAAAGGACTTTGGACATGCCTGCTCTAAATGGTAACATTGCCCAAAATCTGCAGGATTACGATCTGCTCTTCCCCTTTCCGCAATGTGTGACCCTATCACTAATTGTGTCATATACGTGCTAACGTTGGCTATGGAACTGCCTAGCACAGCTGACTCTGATTGGCAGCTGCTGTTGAGAATCCCTGGAAGAGCATGTTTCTGAGACTTGCTACGCAAGACTGTTGAACTGAAAATTGATTGATTGATTGCATTTATAGCACACCTCCCCTCCCCCCACTGAGCACACAAGGTGACATACATGGTACATAGTCCCCTTCATCATTTTATGCCCACAACAGCCTGGTGAGGTAGGTTAGGCCAAGAGGCCCAAGATCATCCAGTGAGTTTCTCAGCCGAGTGGGAATTAAAACCGTGGTCTCCTAGGATCTAGTCCGACACTCAGTAACCATGGCACCACACCGGAATGAACCTTGGAAGCAGATCTTCATGCAAATCATTGGGTTAGGTTGATACCTCTTAAGTCACACTATGTTCATTTCCCCCCCTCTTGAAATGTTGACATGGTGAAAAGGGCTTTGAATAGTTATTGGCTAAAAAGCAGTTGGGATTTAGTCATTTTAGAACTTTGTCCATTCTCTGTTAGTGCTTCTTTACTAATAAGTTCCCTTATATCTTCTCCCGTCATATCAACAGTCTTTAGTAGCTGTTGGCCTGTTTTCACGTTTAATTTGTTAACTTTTTGTCTGTTTCCCTGGGTCGTTTTTCTCCCTGGGAATTAGTAGCTCTGTCCTGTTTTGATTCTTTCAGATGATGACAGCATCTGAACTATCTCTTTCTGCTATCAATACATTTACATACAGGTTTGAAAAATCATGCAACTAGGACTGTTTAGGTAGCGCAACACTTCCTTCCAGCTGCAGTGTTCATCAGAATTTGGAAAGCTTGGAATATATTAAAGCCTCATAGTGTAACAAGACTTCTGTACTGGTTTACTGGGATAGAATCCTCTCCTTAGAAATGGCTGGGTTAATATTGGGTTTTTGTTTTCTGAACTACCATGTGCTCTGTTGGATGAAGAAGAATTGTCTAAAAATTCAACAGATAAGTAATAGGTTTTGGCCCTAGCCCGAACAGTGGTCTGAAAGAGATTTGGGAGAAATTTGCTTCAAATCATCTCTCAATATAATGGCAAATTCGGGGGGGGTCTTTTCTTTGTGAATGCAGTTTACCTGGTCATATTCAACTTTAATCCAGGCATCACTGCTGATTTCTCCTTCCCCCCTCTTGTTTTTGCTACTTTGCATGCTCCATGTGGAGGGTGGTAAATATTTGAAATATAGGCTGCTTAGGTTTCTATTTTGCCGGTAGTTGAGATGCTAACTTAATGATAAAAACTGCAATCCTTTTTCAGGGTTGTAGAATTGGTTACACATTCAATTTCAGCTGTGTAGTCATAAGCACAGGCTTATTTTACTTGTAAAAATTACAGTCTTTAAAACATAGCTCTGTGTAATTATCTTAGGGTGTGTGTACTCAAGCCTTTTAATATGTATGAGATTCAGCTAACTCAAATAGGAAACCATATAATTATAAAAGTAAACCTCTTGGGTTGTAGAAGAGCCCTTTGCTTGCTAAAGAGCTCTTATTTCATTAAAACGTTTATTCTTTATGGCTTAAAATGCAGCTTCCTGCATGATTATATAATGCGATATTATAGTGGGTATAATACATACTGAAGACTTTGAATGAATTGTTTGCCAAGACATATTTATAGTAAACATACACATGCTATGTCCTTAATTTCTTTAGACAATTTGTAGGTCTTAGCAGGGCTAGCCCAAGGCATTTTGGTGCCTAAGGTGGACCCCAAAATGGCCCCTCTCCTCGCTAGGGAAGAAAGGGCAAGGGGAAAATCAAAATCAGGAACAAGGGGGAAGAAAGATTGACATTTGGATCTGGTGCCCCAGTGGATTCTGCTTCCTGAGGCAGTCGCCTCACCTTGCCTCCTGGGTGGGCCGGCACTGGGTCTTGACAACCTTTGGACTATTGCAGCTGACCAGCCGTTGAAATAAAATGGGTTCTTTTGGATTCTAGAAAAAATAGGTTGGCTCTGCTTGGTCATCAGTTGTTGATTCTGTGAAATGGCACTTTAGATGTCTTCATTGCTGGGATACAGAAAATGCTGGCACTGTGGAATAAGCCTTTATACATGCTGCTGCTTGGATTGTGGTCATTGGTAGAATGGCAGGATTCCTTTATGAAACATCTCTGGAGAAACAAGTTTTTCTGCCTCACATTGAAGGCTTGTAGGTAGTCACAGAAGATGAGAGATATAACAAATTATGCAGAGAGGCCAAGATGAGGTAATGTCTCCCAACAGCCATTCCCATAATTTTTTTTCCATATATTGAAAGCTCCAAGTTCACTGGGAACAGGTCTCTTTCAGCACGGTATCTCATTATGTCCTTCCAGTTGTTTTATGACTCTTTAACTACCAAGCAAGCAAATAAATAAATAAATAAATAAATAGGGTGTGATACTTAGCTGGTTGAGTGGTGATGCTGTAACTTCTGATGCGTGATCCAAATATAATCATTCATAGCAGGCGGTTCAGGGCACTGATTGAGTAGTTGTTGTTGTTGATATTGTTGTTGTTGTTGTTGTTGTTGTTGTTGTTGTTGTTGTTGTTGTTGTTGTTGTTGTTATTTTCTTTATACCCTTCCCATCTGGCTGGGTTTCATCAGCCACTGGGCAGCTTCCAGCACATATAAAAACATAATAAAATATCAGACATTAAAAACTTTCTGATAGAGGGCTGCCTTCAGATGTCTACTAAAAGTTGTGTAGTTCTTTATCTCCTTGACATCTGATGGGAGGGCATTCCACAGGGAGGGTGCCACTACTGAGAAGGCCCTCTGCCTGGTTCCCTGTAACCTCATTTCTCACAGTGACAGTGAGGGAACTGCCAAAAGACTCTCAGAGATGGACCTCAGGGCTGAATGATGGCAGTGGGGATGCTCCTTCAGGTATATCAAGCCAAGGCCATTTAGGGCTGTAAAGGTCAGCACTGACCTGTTGAATTGTGCTCGGAAACGCACTGGGAGCTTGTGAAGATCCTTTAGGGCCTGTTTAACCATTCTTGGCTTGCCCATTAAAAGTACAGATTTATTTCCTGCATAATCACTAGCACATCTTCCTTGTAACCTTCAAACTTTCCTCATCTTCTTGCTAAGATTTTTGCTGTGCACCAATACTTGTATTTCCTGAAAGGCGTTTAGTATTGCTTGTTGGAATTGATGGAATACTTTCATGCATCCGTGGGAGTATGAATTTTATAGGGGTTTTCACAGTTGTCCCCACTAGTTGTGATATCCGCAGCTTGTATATTTTAGTTGGGAGTCCTACATTCTGAATATTGGGTATGCTTCCTCTGTTTTCATATAAATTGCACAAAAACTGCCCCCTTTGATAGCTGAGCTTTCTTGCTGAGTTGCTTGTATTGAATTTGTAAAGCCCAGTCAACAATTCTGAATGTCTGTTTGCTGTCAGTGGTACCTTTGAACCAGATTTGGGCTTGAAAATAATTTCCCTTTTTTTATTATCAGTTGCATACTGTCAAGCTTTATGTTGTACACTGAAAATTATAACGCTTAATAATGGGCTGTGAAATGAAGCTGAAAAATCACTTTTTTCTATACATTTTGAAGTTTTGTTTAGCTTAGTTTATTATTTGTACCTTACATTTTGACCAAAGGTTAAACAATATAAAATGGTTCTTTAAAATAATTCAAAATTATTAATTTAATTTAGCACGAACTAAAAATGCATTAAAACAAATCAATATTCTACATATTTTATTTATTTTACTTTGTAAAGTATTTATTAAGTATTAAATGTTAACAGATGGTAGAAAACAAACTAGCAGACACAGTTCAAACTACTGTACATTACAACAACCTTCACTAAGCTGATGCTTTGCATTGTGTTGGGCTCAAGCCTCCATGCTGACTGGCGCTGATGGGGTTTGTGATCCAGGATATTGGAGGGCACTAGGGTGATGAAGCCTGCTTTCAAATACCATTGGAATCTAGGTTTCTCGGTTACTAACAGCCAGTAGCATTGTGTGATTCTCATAGTTCATCTTCCTAACAAAATCATGTTTGTTCTGTACCCCACAGGCCAGAAGCGAGCTCCAAAAAGGGGAGAACAGCAGGGATGGAATGAAAACCGAGGCACAGAGGTAAAGCAAGATAAAGCTGAGTGGAGACCTTCTTTCAGGGAGTACCGTCCTCATGAAATGGAAAGACAAGCGGAGTTAACACTAGAAAGGTATGCGCTGTTGGAGGAGGTATAAAAATGGCACCCGAAAGGACTTTCCGGGTTCATTTTTCAAGCCACCAGTTGGCTAGACCTGTGACTGATGGTTCCTAGAGATGTTCAACCACAAAACCAAGTCTTTGTTCTCATTCTGTTCTTGGTTGGGTATCCGCACGTGCCTGAGTCTTGGAATTCTAGACTGCATTATTCCTTTTCGTGCTTCAAACTTGCTTTCAGCTAAATTGATTGCTTACGTGACCTGGACTCGCTTTGTCTTGTAAATGTGACTCTGGTTTACATATCTGGAGCAGATTGTTCTCTTGAAAAGCCAATAAATTCAGGCAGTTGTTTTATCACAGCAGTATGTAAAAAACAAAGAGAAAGCTCTTGGCTTTCTGAATTGCTCTATCATACTTTGTGATGTTGGGAACACACCTAGATTTGTGGGTTGGTTTTGTTTCTGTTTAAAGCACATCTTACAGCTTGTTGAACTCTAGTGGGAGGGGAGTGAAATGTTCTGCAACCTCTCTGAACCATTGGCTGCTCATTAAAAAAGAATTCAAATAGCAGCTCAGAACCAGAGTTGTCTTGTGTGAGAAGAAAGGACTTATTTGCAGCAGCATGTATCAAGACCTCCCAATTTACTTGTATTCCTGCAGGCCTCCATGCCCCCATCATGTTCTGTTCCAGAGGGTTCCTTAACCTTTTGAGAGCAGACTACAGTAGGGTAAGGTAAAGGTAAAGGGACCCCTGACCATTAGGTCCAGTCGTGACCGACTCTGGAGTTGCAGTGCTCATCTCGCTTTATTGGCCAAGGGAGCAGGCATACAGCTTCTGGGTGATGTGGCCAGCATGACTATGCCGCTTCTGGCGAACCAGAGCAGCACATGGAAACGCCATTTACCTTCCCACTGGAGTGGGAAGTGGGAAGAGAGCCAGTGTGATGTAGTGGTTAAGAGTGGTGGACTCCTAATCTGGGGAACTGGGTTCGCGTCTCCGCTCCTCCACATGCAGCTGCTGGGTGACCTTGGGCCAGTCACACTTCTCTGAAGTCTCTCAGCCCCACTCACCTCACAGAGTGTTTGTTGTGGGGGAGGAAGGGAAAAAGGAGAATGTTAGCCGCATTGAGACTCCTTCGGGAAGTATCTAGTTGCACTTTGATGTGCTTTCAAACTGCTAGGTTGGCAGGAGCAGGGACCGAGCAATGGGAGCTCACCCCGTCACGGGGATTTGAACCGCCGACCTTCTGATCAGCAAGTCCTAGGCTCTGTGGTTTAACCCACAGCGCCACCCGCGTCCCTATTACAGTAGGGTAGAAGAGCCACAAAAGATCCACTCCACAGGCAGAATTCCACTTTTCTGCACCCAAATCTTAAGATTGTAGCCTTTGGAAGAAATCTTCACAATTGCTTATGTTTTCTAGGTAATAGCAGCAAAATGAAATCTGCTTATTATCACATTGGACAAAAGGAATGCAGTTGCAGCTTTGATTTAGTTTTGTGAACTTCCATGGGGAAATCAACATGCTGCCATCTGCCTTATTGCAGGGCAGATATGTGGAGCGAGTCTGCCCTTGAGGCCTGATAGAAGTGGAAACCATCTCCCATGTCTTGCTACAATATCGTTTTTATGAGGATATACGCTTGCTCTTTATCACCCCTGATGTACAGAAAATTCCAAGTGGGTCTGAACCTCAATGCTTAAAATCCCCGATAAAGGATCCAGAGATCACGCTAGGGGTGGCCAAATTTTGCGCGGCTACCATAAAACTCAGGGAACAAGCCGTGCTATTACAAAGACTAAGGCCTCAGATGCAAACCCTAGATAATATTTTAGAGACTAAGACCTAAACCACATTTCTAATGGCTGTCATATTTGTATTGTTTATTGTTATATTTGATTGTAAATTCAAACTTAATTCTATTGTGTTTTATGTTTGTTTAGTATGGTATTTTAATCTGGTCTGGGACCGCAATAAACTTCATTTCATTTCCATGGGGAAAACATCTGAGCTGTAAGGTTACACCCTGCTGGATTGGGGCAAAGGCCCATCTAGTCCAACATCCTGTTTTCGCAGAAACCTGCAAGCAGGACCTGGGGTCGACTCTGCTCTCCCCTTGTGGTAGCAGCTGTTACTCAGAAGCATACCAATGATGGCCATCTTTTCCCTGGATTTGTGTAATAATGCCCCTTTAAAGCCACCCAAGTTGGCAGCCACTGTCAGTCCTGAATCATCCAATTTCATTGTGTGGCCCTGAATTTGAGTACAGTCAAACCTCTGTTCTCGAACGGCTCCGTTTTTGAACGTTTCAGCGCCCGAACGCCAAAAACCCAGAAGTTAATGCTTTGGTTTTCAAATGTTCCTTGGAACTCAAACACCTGACGCGGCTTCCGCTAGAATGCAAGAAGCTCTTGTAACCAATCGGAAGCCGTGCCTCGGTTGTCAAACGTTTCAGAAGTCGAACAGTCTTCCGGAACAGATTACGTTCAACAACCGAGGTTTGACTGTACAGTCATACCTCTTGTTACGTTCGGTTCAGGTTATGTTATTTCAGGTCCCACGGTGACCCGGAAGTAACGGAACGGGTTACTTCCGGGTTTCGCCGCATGCGCAGACGCTCAAAATGATGTCACACGCATGCACAGAAGCGGCAAATCGCGACCCACGCACATGCAGATGCGGGATGCGTTCTGCTCATGTTGTGAACGGGGCTCCGGAATGGATCCCATTCGCAACCAGAGGTACCACTGTATTATGAGGCCCTATCCACTTTTTCAGTCTACGCTGTGTATAATTTTAATGCAATCAAATGTCTTGCTTTGCTTTTCTATTGCATCTCAATGGTGTTAACCTATTGAAGATACGTTGGGTCAAGCTAAGGTGAATTGTATTTCAGACCAATAGACCGATTTGATCGGGAAAGGCCAATGAGAGGTCGTGGGGGAGGAAGAGGTGGAATGAGAGGCAGAGGAAGAGGTGGTGGAATGAACAGGACTTTCAACGGCTTTGATCAAAGAGGGAAGCGGGAATTTGACCGACAGAGTGGGAGCGACAAAACGTAAGTCTGCTTGTCTAGTACCTTAACAGCATCTTAGTAATACTGGGGGGGGTGGGTGTTGTGAATTTGCATCTGTAACCAACCTTTTGGACAACCGTTTTATACAAATATTTTTAATTTCCAAAAATGGGGACTAAAAAGAATACGATTTATGTCTCTAGAGGAGTCCGAGCAGAAGACAAAAGGGGTGGAAGTGGACCTCGCAACTGGGGAGCAGTTAAGGATGATGTGAGGTATGACAGTGTTTTAGTAGTTAAATCCTGGATTGTAGTCTTGTTGGAGCATAGTTTCCAAGCTGTATGGTCATAATCTATCATTTACGAATGCCGCCTCCTAGCTTTCAGATCTTGCATCTAAGAAACTGGCAAAAATTCCAGAATCTTGATGCTAGTGTCTGTTTGCTGAGTTTTTGGATTCTGTTTAACGTCCCTAAAATCTCTGCTAAAAGTATTGTGATATTTCTGTCATCAAGTTACTGGCATACAATGCAATGTGCTAGTTGCCAAGACTGATATTGTTTGAGCATGCCCCCATCTCTCCAGTGAGACACTAAGTAATAATAATATAATAATAATAATAATTTATTATTTATACCCCGCCCATCTGGCTGGGTCCCCCCAGCCACTCTGGGCGGCTTCCAACAAAACACTAAAATACAATAACATATTAAACATTAAAAGCTTCCCTGAACAGGGCTGCCTTTAGATGTCTTCTAAAAGTTTGGTAGTTATTTTTCTCTTTGACATCTGATGGGAGGGCGTTCCACAGGGCGGGTGCCACTACTGAGAAGGCCCTCCGCCTGGTTCCCTGTAACTTGGCTTCTCGCAGCGAGGTAACCGCTAGAAGGCCCTCGGCGCTGGACCTCAGTGTCTGGGCAGAAAGAGGTGCAGGTGGAGACGCGCCTTCAGTATACTGGACCAAGGCCATTTAGGGCTTTAAAGATCAGCACCAACACTTTGAATTGTGCTCGGAAACGTACTCAGAGCCAATGTAGGTCTTTCAAGACCGGTGTTACATGGTCTCGGCGGCCGCTCCCAGTCACCAGTCTAGCTGTCGCATTCTGGATTAGTTGTAGTTTCTGGGTCACCTTCAAAGGTAGCCCCACGTAGAGCGCATTGCAGTAGTTCAAGCGGGAGATAACCAGAGCATGCACCACTCTGGCAAGGCAGTCTGCAGGCAGATAGGGTCTCAGCCTGCATACCAGATGGAGCTGGTAAACAGCTGCCCTGGACACAGAATTGACCTGTGCCTCCATGGACAGCTGTGAGTCCAGAATGACTCCCAGGCCCCGCACCTGGTCCTTCAGTGGCACAGTTACCCCATTCAGGACCAGGGAGTCTTCCACACCTGCCCGCCTCCTGTCCCCCCCCAAAACAGTACTTTTTTCTTGTCAGGATTCAACCTCAATCTGTTAGCCGCCATCCATCCTCCAACCGCCTCCAGACACCCACACAGGACCTTCACCGCCTTCACTGGTTCTTATTTGAAAGAGAGGTAGAGCTGGGTATCATCCGCATACTGATGAACACCCCGCCCAAACCCCCTGATGATCTCTCCCAGCGGCTGCATGTAGATGTTGAAAAGCATGGGGGAGAGGACAGAACCCTGAGGCACCCCACAAGTGAGAGCCCAGGGGTCTGAACACTCATCCCCCACCACCACTTTCTGAGCACGGCCCAGGCGGTGTTCAGAAAGCTGTAGTTATTCTGAACAGCTTGTATGAGTACCCTGCAAAGCATAGTTTTTGGTTTCCAACGAGTTCACTTGGTGCACTTCATGTTTCTGCAGTGAGCTGGAACAGACTGCTCCTATGGAAGAGACCGCAGAAACAGAAGAGAACCCAGGAGCACCTGAAGGAGAATCTCCAACCAAGTATGGGCTGGTTTTGAACATCTTGCTCTTGTTGTTAAGTCATTATTGGAAAACACAGCCCATTGTCTAGCATCATGCAAGTGGTGCAGATCAAATTTGGGCAACTGTACCTTGCATAGAGTGTCAGTGCAACATTCTACAACAGGCTTGCCCAAGTTGTGGCCCACACTGGGTGACTTCATAAAAAAAAACTTGTGGCAGGCTATGTGATAAGTATCTGGCAATGTTACATTTGTAGCTGACCTTAGTCCTTTTTGGACCCCTTGAAATTAATGGATATGAGTAATGTAGGTTTATTAATTCTAATGGACCTGGCTTGAATATGACTTAAGTTAGATACAAACCTTGGTGCATATAATTCCTTGTGCAAATTCTGACTTTATAAGACTTGCATTTCTTTCCTTGGTAGCTAAACCTGTTTTAAAGCTTTTCTGATAACTGAGTTCTCATGAAATAGTTAAGGCAGATAATGCATCATCAATCAATCAATCAATCAATCAATCAATCAATTAGTATGCCCCAGCTACTCTTCTCTGGTTGGTGAAGATTGCATTTAGTGTCACATTTGATAAGACTCCTCTCCCAGTTACCTATTTCCATTGTGTAACTAGCAGCTGAATTATTGCCACAGCCATAACATATCCATGTTCTATTCCATCCAAGTACTCTATCAAATACCTGTATATATTGTTCTGAAAAATATACCCACCCAATAGGATATGTCAGGCTAATTCCCTGCAGGGAATAAGAACTATTATCTGTTTCTCTTTCCTGTGACAAATGGTATATAGGAGCATGCAAGCTCTTAAAGCGGTTTGTGGGTTAGATAGATATCTCAGATGTTTCTTGGGTGTGCTTGTGTACAGCTAGTAAACCTAATGTACTTATAACGGTTTTGATCTTGGACTCGCTATAGCAATACAGAACAGCAAATGTCAGTGTTTTAGAAACTGGTGAAACGATAGGCATCTGCTGCTGTTGCAATATGGAAAAAGTAAGGTTCAGGTGTATCTTTGACTTGTATAGTAGGTTAACAATAGTGGTGGAATCCTATAGATCAGGAGTGGCTAACCTTTTTGGGGTCTGAGGGCCATATTTGCTTTTGCCGAACTTTCTGGGGCCTCATGGCAGCAGTGGGCAGAAGCAATAGTGGGCATGATCAAAAGTTTGTGGATGTGAACACTCACACAAACATACAGGCACATGTGGGTAGAAACCAGGGTGATAAAAATCAATGATTTTTAAACTAAATAAATAAATTCCGTTCCAAAACCAAAGCGTTCCAAAACCAAGGCACGCTTTCCCATAGAAAGTAATGCAAAGATGGATTAATCTGTTCCAGACTTTTAAAAACAACCCCTAAAACAGCAGATTAACATGAATTTTATGATCTAACGCGAAACCATTGATCCATAAAATGAAAGCAATAATCAGTGTACTGCAGTCACACAAGCAATCAATCAGTAGCTGAACTGGGTTCCACACAGTCACAAAAACAAGAGCCCCAAAAACAAAACGCAAAATAAATAGCAAAAACAGACAGACCTCGGCATAACATTCCAAACGGAAGCATGGCACTCAAAACGGAAGCGTAACACTCAAAACAGAGCACATTCGGTTTCTGAAAAAAGTTCACAAACTGGAACACTTACTTCCGGGTTTGCAGTGTTTGGGTTCCAAGTTGTTTGAGTACCAAGGCGTTTGAGAACCATGGTACCACTGTATTGGAGATCATATTTTGATTTCCAGAAGTTTGAATGCATGAGGGGGAAGTATTGACATGCTCAGGGGAACATCAAGGTCTGCAGGAGCTGAAAAATCTTCAGGACTCCGTTTAAGTTGCCCTATGAGTTCTCTGTATACTCCATGCAGTGCAGTGTGTTGTGGAATGGAGTAGCCTGGACGGGGGAATGGCTGGCTGGAACAGGAGCATTCCATACTGCAATAGTTTGTAGCAGCTTCCTGTCACTGGTGCAAGCTCTGCTTACCGTTGCTTAGAAAGGGAATCTCCACTTTCAGCGCTCTGTGCCTTCAATTTTACTCTGCCTTTCCCTTCTTGCCATCCTAGAGGCTAATGGTTTTTACTTAAACCCTTAGAGTTGCTGAAGGAGAGCCTGTGGAAGAAGTAGTTCAAGAGATGACGTTGGATGAGTGGAAAAATCTTCAGGAGCAAAGTCGACCAAAGCCTGAATTCAACATCCGGAAGCCTGAAACCACTGTTCCTTCTAAAGCAGTGGTGATTCACAAGTCAAAATATAGAGATGATGTAAGCAAAAACTTAGATTTTAGGGGGTTATTCCTTTCAACCCTATGTTTTTTTAAAATGGCTTTATTAGGCTGAAACATACTGAGAGGTAGTCTGAACAGATGAAACATTATTAGAATATATTGCACATCTTAGGAATTGCTCAAGTTTTTTTTAACTTCCAGCAGTAGATGTTTTTCCGTTCTTGATGGCTCGGTCGTATTGACCAAACAAGCTTTTTTCATTTGTCTTGTTTGCTACTTTGAAGACTTGTGATCCAGAGTATGAAATCAAAATTGAAATATTGGGGTTTTCTGAAGCTTTTTTGAGTGCCAGGTATCTTTATGATTTGTATTGTGGTGTGACTGCCAAAAATTATGATAGGCACAGCTCCTACATTTTACAGTGCAGTATCTTTGGCAGAGCACATTGACTACCCTTTTTGCAAAGGACAAAAAGTTGGCTATTAAAATGCCAAGATAAAAGGAGTGTTGTCATCTCTGTAACATAGAGACAAATTATTGTGACCACTGTGCTAGTAAGGTGTAATATTGTTATACAGCGGTACCGTGGTTTTTGAACAGAATGCATTCTGGGAGTCTATTCGAAAACCCAAGCGTGGCTTCTGATTGGCTGCAGGAGCGTCCTGCAGCCAGTTGGAAACTGCGCTCGATGTTTGGCTTCCAAAAATCACTCACTTCCGGATTTCGATAGTTCGGGAGCCAAAGCGTTTGGCTTCAGCGTTTGGCTGCCAAGGTACGACTGTAAAATGTTTAATGGTAATAGTACACTTTTGAGAGCAACTTGTCATTAGTGGCAATTTAAATAAAAGAGCTGTCTTCTCTCACATACCTTACAGCAGGCATAGGCAGACTTGGCCCTCCAGATGTTTTGGGACTACAACTCCCATCATCCCTGACCACTGGTCCTGTTAGCTAGGGATCATGGGAGTTGTAGTCCCAAAACATCTGGAGGGCCGAGTTTCCCTATGCCTGCTCTAAACCCCCTTATAGGTCTCCACAGGGTCAAAAGATGTGGTGAGAACATTGTAGCAATTTTTGGGTTGGGTTTTTGTTTTTTTTTTAAAAGCTACAACTATTTCCTTTTCATGTCCCCCTTTCACAGCTCCTAGGAAGCGTCTGGTGGGTGCTCCTTTTCGGGGGGGGGGGGAAGAATTCAGGTTGTGTGTTTATAATCTAGATCAATTCTGTTCCAGGTGCTGAAGGAGGATTTTGAGGACGATGCTCACTTTTTCCGGAAAGCAGCAAACGACATCACTTCTCAGCTGGACATTAATTTTGGGAACCTGCCTCGTCCGGGGCGTGGAGCTAGAGGAGCCCGGGGAGGTCGTGGGCGTGTCCGGAGAGTTGAGGACTCAGGAGGACACAGGCCGGAAGTGATGGTAATTATTAGCGGGTTGTGTTAAGCCCTCCTTCCCAGATCTAGCAAGTGCAGACTGACCACTTCACTACAGTTTAGACCAGGGGTCAGCAAGGTTTACCTCACCTGGGCTGGTTCACTCCAGTGGAGATCTCTCCATGGGCCGGATTGCGTGTGCGCCCGCGATTTCTGACATCTGTGTCTGCGCAGATGCGATTTCCGGCACCACAGAAGCGAGTCCCTGCGCTGTGCCGGTTTAGTACAGCGTGTGGGGACTTGCCAAGTGGGCGACTCGGTTTGGGGGCGACTCGTGGGCCAGTTAAACAACCCCTGTGGGCTGCTTGTGGCCCATGGGCCTTAGGTTGCTGATCCCTGGTTTAGACAGATCACTCGAACTCAATTATGTAGATTTGTCAAATTCTCAGGAACTTATTTTCCATCTGGAATAAAATGGGCTAGGAATTAATCTGAGTTCTCTAGTAGTTTGGAGGAAATAGAGCGCTTGAGACCTGTCTGTAGACTCAAGAGGCAAGGAAATCTACCGTATGTTTTTGCTCTATAAGACGCACCAGACCACAAGACGCACCTAGTTTTTGGAGGAGGAAAACAAGAAAAAAAATATTCTGAATCTCAGAAGCCAGAACAGCAAGAGGGATCGCTGCACAGTGAAAGCAGCAATCCCTCTTGCTGTTCTGGTTTCTGGGATAGCTGCACAGCCTGCATTCGCTCCATAAGACGCACACGCATTTCCCCTTACTTTTTAGGAGGGAAAAAGTGAGTCTTATAGAGCAAAAAATACGGTAAATTTATGAGCTCACTGCTGCTTCAGGACCATGACCACCTGATGGGCTCACCTGTGTGGGTGGAAATTAGGAGTTTTGGTTGGGAGGAAGCCATAACATGCACTGTTTGTGGGGGAAAAGAGCAATAAAGGAGGCAGAATTTAGAATAAAACAAACGAATAATTCCACTTCTATCCTGCCATTGCAAAAGTTTGGCCATAGATCTCCCCCCCCCCCACTTTTATTCCCACAGCTGTTGAGGTAGGCCAAGAGTGATTGACCTAAGGACGCCCAGTTGAACAACTTGTGGCTGAATTGTGGTCACTTTGAATTCTAATTCAAATTGAAATGCTATAGTTGTGAATTTTCAGACTCTTCAGAATTTAAGAACTTGGGCTTTACAAATATTTTTATTAAAAATAATAATAAGCTGAGCGTGCAGGAGAAATCCTATATGCCTAATGTACACAGACACTGCTCATCCATTGCTTAATAGAGGTTTACAGTAAATAATACTTGGGTTTGAAGGTTGCGGCGCCAAAATGGAAACTGAGATGAACAAGAGTCAAATTTTATGGGCATCTCAGGATCTAGATAACACCGCCAGTTCTTATCTAACTAGCAGAAAGGTTTTGAGATGTGTTCTTCTTCCTTTTAGATGCACGTCACCGCTCCAAACCCCGATGACCCCGAGGACTTCCCTGCTTTAGCTTGAAAGAACTGAATAATGGCGCCTCAAAAGTAGCTGTGACGATAACAGTTCTATGTTGCTGTGGAAGAATATCATCCAAGCCTACAGAGAGATGACTTATGTGTGTGAATTTTGCACTTCTATTGTGTTAAGCGCCTAGACCTATCCTGTGGGCTAGGAGGCAAGGTTGAGCACCACTGTTTGGGGATTAGCTTTGTGAAGGCTTATGGTATCGTACATGAGGGCTTTCAAATAAAGGTTCAAGGTGATGGTGTCAAAACAAGTACAGAGGGGTGTCTCTTTGTCCACGGTGTCAGAAATGTAAGCTAAACCAGATTGGGTGGATTTTGGGTTGTTGTTTTTTTTGGAAAGAGAGGGTTGTTTTGAGACTTGATGGCAAAACCCCATAGGCACTTGGCAGCTGTTTTTCTGACCTGAGTGAAATGTACCTTCGCCTATGCAAAGCAATTGCACAATTTTGAGAGGTTAGCAAATAAACAAAAGCCTGCTCATTGGTTGGGGTGTGAGGTGGTATTTTCACAGCGATAACTCTTCTTACTCCATAACGCTCGGAAGCTGCAAGCTGTAGTGTTTACGGTTTCATTTCCAGTTTGGAGAGTGGGTTTCTTGGGAGTGAAGATGACCAGAGAAATAACTGAGAAGCCCTGTGGGTGGGCTGGATCCCTGCAGACTGCTGGCGAGGTCCTGCAATGCGGGAATGTTCCCTCCATCAATAAACATTCATACACACAGAAACTTAACTAGATAAGTGAGTCCAGGTTAGAACTCTTGTTCTCGGCGGAGGGTGCTTTTTTGGGGTATGGCAGTGTGTTCCTTCCTGTGAAACCATACTTGAAGCTATCTGGCCTTAGACGTTATACCACTTCAGTGAGGCTACTGACATATGAAAGTTTTATACAGGATTAAGCAATCCATCACTACTTGTTGGCATTTCATCTACAATTGTAATAGCCTTCATGTGCTTTGTTGACCCTTCTGAAATTGTATCGGGGTGTGTTCATCCAGTTTGGGACTAGGCTTGAAGGCTTTGCAGCTTCTTTGCCTAATTAATTTTGTAGGAGTTGCACCAATCACTGTAGATAATTTAGGTGTGGGTACTTGGGCATTCGCTTTGAAATACAGAATCCCTCAAGTAGCCCCAGGTAAAAGGGTTATTCTGTAATGCATGTGAATTTAATTATGGCTCCCTTGCAGCTAAGGCATGGATACAAATTCCTCCAGAGCGAGACAGTCTACCAAGAAATTGTTTTCCCTTGAATGGAAAGGACCAGTGCCTTTTTATACCAACATTACACATTGCAGAGCCTGATATAAGCAATATATTTTATTTGTATACAGTTCTCTTATATGTCAGTATTTATATAATCAAATTACACTGGTTTAATAAGAAACACACACTATCAGATCAAATTTCCAAGATAGTATTAATTTACCCTTAAAATACCTTTAGCAAAATAAACTTCCTTTCTTGATTTCTTTAAAAAATATTAATTTTTTTTGCTTTAAAAAAAGATGAGCAGTATTGATTACACCACATATTTGGAACAAATGATCTGTACAAGAGTTTCCAAGGCAATACATATAAAAACTGTAGGGCAACATATATGGGAAATATAACTGGCAACTTGGGTGGGTTGGGGAAGGCTATGTTTTTGTCCAGTTTTGAAACAGCACAGCTGTTGTCATAGCAGGTGGATGTTTGAGAATGACCTTGCCCTAAGTTGGCAAGTTTGAAAATTGTGCCGCAGTTGCGATAAACCAGTACTGACTTGGAATAATTTCAGGGGGTGGGGTTGGTGTGTACGTAGAAGGCAAAACCAGTAGCGGAAATGGCATTCATTCAGTAGCTCTATAAAAGCCCAAACTAAAGCAAATGATGCAGAAGAATTGTGAACCCTCTTTAGTTTACAAGCCTGGAAAATGCAACAAGCCCCACTTTAGGCATGAGAAAGGACTGAGAAACACGAGAATATATTTTTCCAGCTGACTTACCAGACTGTGTCCCTCAAAGATGGTTTGAGATGCCTAAGACCTGGAACTAGAGTTCCACAAAAACTACCAAACTTTACATGAAGTAAGAGGTGCCTTAAATTGGAGCAGTGGTTTTCAAGTGGCTGTTGTTGCAATGGCACTCCCATCATTTATATTTGCGTTATTAAGGAACAGGAGAATGGTGTGTGTGAGAAGTGTGTATAGTAAAATGTTCAGGGTTTAAGAGAAGTCGTCTCTCCAAAGTTTGGTGGCTAATAGCAAATGCGATTCTGTACACACATGGCAGTAAATACTGCTGAAAACAGTGGGGCTTCTAAAGCAAACATGCCTAGGATTCGGCTGTTAATGATTGAGCTTCTCCATGCAACTTAAAGGTAAAGGTAAAGGTACCCCTGCCCGTACAGGCCAGTCTTGCCAGACTCTAGGGTTGTGCGCTCATCTCACTCTATAGGCTGGGAGCCAGCGCTGTCCGCAGACACTTCCGGGTCACGTGGCCAGTGTGACAAGCTGCATCTGGCGAGCCAGCGCAGCACACGGAACGCCGTTTAGCTTCCCGCTGGTAAGCGGTCCCTATTTATCTACTTGCACCCAGAGGTGCTTTCGAACTGCTAGGTTGGCAGGCGCTGGGACCGAAAGACGGGAGCGCACCCCGCCGTGGGGATTCGAACCACCGACCATGCGATCGGCAAGTCCTAGGCGCTGAGGTTTTACCCACAGCGCCACCCGCGTCCCTCCATGCAATTTAAAGGTCTTCTAATCTTTATAGGCCAACATTTAAGGCTTTGAGTGTGGGGAGTGGAAGTGTGGCTGAACAAAATTTGGAGAGAAGCCAGCTAGTAAAACAGTAAGTTTTGTGGACTAACAACAGTTGTGGACTGTTAAGTAATCTTTCCTTCTATCAAGGCCTTGCTGCTAATTTAGTTAAGTGAAGGCTCAAGCAATTCTGTCTTGGGTGTCAACCTCCCAGGATCGATCTATCTTCTCCCATGGGACATCTTAAGCATTTCCTTTCAAGTTAAAGCAAAAAGCTGACATGGACTCCGTCTACCCTACACTGCAAGAAGCTACCAAATGGCCCTTATGTTCAGGCCTCGGATAACTGAAATATTGTTGCTTGTCTGTTTTTAGTAGTATTTGTATTTTCTACATTGGCTATCCCATAAATTAGTGCAATATTTTCAAAGACAACAGGAGGAACTCTTCTGCGGTTATGTTGTAGAGAGGAATTGCAGTCCCAAACTTCAAGGGAATATTTATGTCACTGAAGGAAAAACCCCACTAAGTAAAATGGGGGGGGGGATTGATGATCTCTTTTGAAGATGAATATCATCCCTATGCCTTTCACAGTCCTGTAAGATCTGAATTTGCCCAAAACAGATTAGTAGACAATCGTTTCTTTCCCCCCAGCAACTCAGAGAATTGACAAGCCAAGGCTATATATCTAGTAGGCTGAGATCTTGGCTAATCTTCATCCCCTGCCTAATGGGAGTCAATAGGCTTACATTTTGGAACTCAAAGGTAATTAACATGGAATGACAGAGTTGGAAGGGACCCCAAGGCTCATCTAGTCCATGTATTGACCATAACTCTCTGGTAGCAATGTAAGGAAAGCCCAGAGTTGCTGTTCTAAAAGCAAATTATATTCCCATGAAGCAACTGGGTTTAGTTTTTTTATATAAAGTAAGTTATGGTTCCATATAAACTATCTTCTCACATCCTAAAATTCAGGCCCCCGTGTATGTATATGCAGATCTTGAGTATCAGTCCATTTGACACGATCAGGGGTTGGCAAACTTTATCAGCAGGGGGCCGGTCCACTGTCCCTCAGACCTTGTGGGGGGGCCGGACTATACTTTGGGGGGGGGGAATGAACGAATTCCTAGAGATAACCTAGAGAAATAACCTAGAGATGCATTTTAAATAAAAGGACACATTCTACTCATGTAAAAACACACAGATTCCTGGACCGTCCGCAGGCCAGATTGAGAAGGCGATTGGGCTGCATCCGGCCCCCGGGCCTTAGGTTGCCTACCCATGCTCAAGATTAACACGGCACATTTTCTCATTACTTTTAGCAGACTATCTATTTGGATCCTCTTACTCGCCTAGCTATACTGGACAAGATAAATGCCCAATATGAAATGAGTAGCAGCAGGCGACTAGACCCTGGGAAGCTTCCCAGTTACTTGCTGTAGATCCATTGGGCAGAAGGTGGTTTGGTCCCATGACCAAATAGCTGGGGATGATGAAAGTTGTAACCCAAGCATTGGAGAGCCACAGAGACATTACAAAGTCCTTACTCATAAATCACCTTTGCAGAGTAAGGGGTGGGGACTGTAGCTCACCTTTTGGTAATTCTAGTATTTGGTACCATGTACACAGGCTGTGAAACCAAATATTGGCTCTATCAGTCCAGCATGATGTAGAAACATCACATTCTTTCAAATATTTTCCACGCATAAAGTCTGCAGATTCTTAAAGCCGCTACACCATGGAGAAATTTTGGGGTCACATGAAGCAGCACAGTGATTTAAAGTGGAATGCTGGAAGTTACAGGCCATGAATAAGGGAACCAATTTTACCGAATGTGTCCGTTGTGGCAGTGAGAATTCAATCATAACATATTCATGAAACTATAGTTGCATTTCTTGGCAACTGTTAGCAGCAACTTCTTCATTGAAACTATGATGGTTAGCAGCTTGCTCAATGTCAAGTGGCTAGCAGTCTCTTAGTTTTAGGTTTCTTTTGCTAGCCCCATAGGGGCAGATACCCTCCCCAGCGAAATCCAAAGGCACAAAGCCAACGCCCTACTTAAAAGGTAGTAGCGACTCCCCTCGAGTAGATAGGTGTTCTTGTCCCACTTTCTTGCTCCCACAGCAATTTTTCCCTAGGCAGGAAAGAGCAGAGTGGAAGAAAGGCAGCATTCCTGGAGCAGGATTGTACCACACCTGTCTCTTTAAGATCTAACAAGGTGGCCAATGCAGCTGTCAAAGTGCTTTGTCCAATAACAAAGGGCAGAAAGCAGCATCATGGTGCTTTGGCCCCATTCTTCCAACTTTTTAAAGCCACAAATGAAAATTATGATAGCTTAGGATGCTCCAGGTACACTTGCCTCCAGGGCTGCTACTACTGCTTCTCCATTAAAAAGGTAATTTAAAGCTGCAGTGTGTCAGACAAAGAGGCTATTGCAACACCTGAGCTCAGTGCTAGAGCCCATGCATTTCTATTCAGAAGGTCCAGGTTCAATCTCTGGCTTCCTCAGGTAGGGCTGGCGTATAGACTCCTAGGTATAGACTCCTAGGTAATGCTGTAGGCCAGGCATGGCCAAACTTGTGTCTCCAGCTGTTTGGGGACTACAACTCCCATCATCCCTAGCTAGCGGGACCAGTGGTCAGGGATGATGGGAATTGTAGTCCCAAAACAGCTGGAGTACTAAGTTTGGTCATGCCTGCTGTAGGCTTGAAGAGAGACTTCCCTAGCATTGCTTTTATAGACATGAGATGGTGTGTGTAAATATCTGCAAAGAAAGAAAAGTTACTAGGAAGCTCACCTTGCCTCCTGCATTTTGGCCCAAAACAAGTAGTGTTAGGATAGTTTTTTTCTACTTGCACAGGAGAACAACTTTCCAAAGTGGCCCTAAAATACGGCACATACAATCTTTACATTTAAATTAGAAGCAGTAAGTAACCCAACAGACAGTGGTGTAACTTGGAAGAGAAAAAAATAGAAACCCCAGAAAACAAAAACATGAAAATAAATCACAATTTGATGGACGCTAGTTTAGTAGTCTGTTACCGCTTTATAAAAATCCTATTAAAATTAGGATAGTCAAACTTTTATGGAGCTGTTTATGGGGGGGGGGGGTGAAGTATCACTTCTCTCCACCTAGGGAGAGAAATTACATTGATAACTTACATATGTCATTCCAAATAGCTAAAATGCCACAGTCGTCTTGGTGGTTGACAGAAGCTAGATGATTGCCATCACATTTTATACATGAGCGCTGTACGGAAAAGAAAGCTCTTTTGATAACAAGAGTTATTCAGACCGAAGGCTAAAATTTACACGCTGCTTTTTATATTTGGGAATAATTTCCTAGCATTAAAAGTAAAAATGGTACAGTTTACAGTAATTTAGGGTCCTCACACAAAACTTCTCTTCACAAAACTAAAACGTCTTCCAACTAAATATAAAAAATAGACCACTGCTTTTTTTATATATACAAAAAAGTTTCTTCCAATTGTTTTAATTGGCAGCCATGTCCTTTTGTTTCCCTTGCATCCTCTTCCACTCTGATTGCTTTTAACGCAACACAGTTCTGGTTCTTGGGTTGGGAGCACTGCTGAAATGATAAAAACGAGGCGTGCAAGATGTCAGATACACATGGCAAAACACAAACCAGTAATTTGAGCATTGCTAGCCAATATAAAACTAAGAAAGCAAACAAAATAGGAGCTCGGGGACGGAAAGGACCACTCACAGACGGCATTTTTGAAAGCGACGCAACATCTGTAGCAAACGAAAGCACAGGCCAAGCAACTCAGATTACAAACAGTGAAGCAGGGAAGGCAGGCAGGGAGAGTTCAGGTCTATAAAGGGATAGCAGTGGGAAGAAAGTACCATAAGCGCATTTGTTGTAAAGCCTCCCTTTTCCTCCTTTCCCTCTGGGGCACCAGACTGTAGGAAAAGTAGAGAAAGAAAAGGTAAAGGGAAAACAATTCATTCAAGACCAGTCAGAGTTTAATGCATGAAGTACTGTCGTTTTATTCAGCCTTCAGTTTAAACAAGGAAGACCAAATGCAACTAATGATATTAAAAGCAGATGGAGATCTTTTAAAACAAAGTGTGTGTGTCCCGCCCCCCCGGCAGTTTTTTATGGTTAAATGGTTAAACTATCCCTGAAAGAAATTAAAAGTATTTCTTACTATTTAATTAATAGTGTAGGACTTACGGTGTATCTGATCCTATTCTTCAAGTGCCTTTTAAAATCCATTCTCTCTCCACTCATCGTGTCAACACAGTATCTTGCTCCCTAAACTGCTATCTGTAGCAACATGGGACGACTCTTTCATTTGTAGCAAAGGTTTCCAGCCATTTTCAAGAGAAAGAGGGAGGGAGTTACTTAAGCACTCTTGAAAACTGCGTAGGAGCTTAAGATCCGGTGTTATTTTTTGAACTGGCTGAGGCAATCGGTGGCACCCGCTCCGTATAAGCACTTGTGAACAACCCCGATATAGAAGCAGTTCTACATATATGTAAAGTACTTTTCTAACAATGGTTGTTTCCTCTACGATAGAATTTCTATGCTGTCACGACCCAAAAAATGCCTGGTGGTAGCATAGGGCTTTCTCTGTAGGGCATCGAGGGACATTACACAGAGCACCTGCTAAGACTGATACCGTATTTTTCACTCCATAGGGCGCACCGGACCATAGGGCGCACCTAGTTTTTAGGGGGGGAATTATTCCCCCCCCCCCCCAGCCGCGGGGCTGGGGAAGCCCGAGCTTCCCCCGACCCCAGCCCCCAGAACAGGTCCAGGAGCGGCGGCAAGATTGCGCGCAACCTCGCCGCCGCTCCCAGAGCTTGTGGGGCTGGGGATGGGGGAAGCCTGAGCTTCCCCCCGACCCCAGAACAGGCTGCTATCCGCAAGCCTTCGGAGGCTTGCGGATAGCTGCCTGAAGCCCGGGGTGCGCAGCGAAAGCCTGCATTTCAGCGAAAGCCTGCATTTGCTCCATAGGACGCACACACATTTCCCCTTCATTTTTGGAGGGGAAAAAGTGCATCCTATAGAGCGAAAAATACGGTAAATGTGGCCTAAGCCTACCTTGCAAGATCTGTCACACAGGTGTGTCTTGCGTATGTACAACGGATAATAATCATAATAATTTATTATTTATACCCCGCCCATCTGGCTGGGCCTCCCCAGCCACTCTGGGCGGCTTCCATAGAAACCAAAAATACAGTAAAATATCACACGTTAAACACTTCCCTAAACAGGGCTGTCTTAAGATGTCTTCTGAATGTCAGGTAGTTGTTTATCACTTTGACATCTGCTGGAAGGGCGTTCCACAGGGCGGGTGCCACTACCGAGAAGACCCTCTGCCTGGTTCCCTGTAGCTTTGCTTCTCGCAATGAGGGAACCGCCAGATCAGTCCTTAGAGGTTCAATCTACTGACCAGACCAAGGACTGTGGCACAATGTAGATTATGAGACTGGGATATGGAAGGAGGCAAGGCTTCCAAAGGAAACACACTTATTTTTCCCCCCAGGGGCATTTGCTTTCTGTTTATGTGCCACAGCACTGGACCAAGGGATACATAAAACTGCTGTGTGGCCAACACTGCAAGTTGCTTTTGAAAACAACTCCCTCCACGCCCCATTTGGGTTACCTGTATGTTTCTAGGATTTGTTCTGACTTTTCCAGCATTATAGGAGTCAGTTCCCACAACTCCAGAATTCACTTCTGTGTGCCTTACTTACTTCTGCATGGGAAATACAGTGTGCCAAATCCCCCTCTGTACATAGGACTTGAGAAAACAAGTTATAGAATTACTGGTCTTCGCCCTTTACTGAAGGGAGGTGTGATCACCACTAAGTTGTATACCCTAGCTTAGAATTCCAGAGTATGGGCTGTAGCCAATGTCAGAAAACACCCACTGATATCCCCTCTGCAAAGAGAAAATAGTCCTTCTGTTCAGGAATTTGGACATCCTGGCAAACTATTGTTGGGGGAAACCTGGAAACGGAAGACAGAGGGTATGATTTTGCAACCCATAATCTTCCAAACTGATTCTATTCTTTTTAACACAGTGAAGCATAACAGATTCATTTTTGTTATCTTCTCACTTAACATATCATTTCTAAACTTTCAAAAGATAGGATGAGCCACATCACAAGTGCGCCTTGGTGCCTTGGCTGGTTCCTGGATTTCCATTCTCTTTTAAATGTTTGATATTATTTGACTGAAACAATTGTGCAAGAGGCTGAACAAGGGGAGCGTCCATCACTATTCAAGGTGATGTAGAAAACTGAGGGTGGGGAATCATTTTAGGTCTGAAGGTCACACCCTCACAGGCAGCCAGGGGTAATATTCATGCGAGTCTTACCACTGCGCAACAGATTACAGTCCAGCCGTGCAAAAAAACCAGGTTTCTACACATACACCTGTCCATTCAAATTTGAGCCAAACAAGAGGCATTATCACAGTCTGAGCACACATTCTTGGCAAAGCACTTAGGAAGAGGGTGACCTATTGGAAGAGGGCAGCTGGAGGGGGCGCGCATCCTGAGGGCCAAAGAAAGAGGTCCAAAGAGCCACATTTATGCCTAGGCCTGAGGCTCCTCACTCCTGATGTAAATGACTAATTTCTGCTACTCAAACACCAGCGTACAATTCCTCTCTGACCTCAGTTCCACTGAAGTCAAAAGAAATATGGCAACCACAAAACTACAGGAAACTACTGGGCGATACTGTATATTGATATATTATTCAAAACTGGTTTGAAGTCCGTATCTTGCTAGCGGTTTCATAAGTTTTGACCTAGGAATGTATCGCAAATCACGATGTATGTGTGTGTGTGTGTGTGTTTGGGTGTGCACTAAGCAAAAATCATAATGTGGGAAAAACCATGAAGCCAGCCAGTGCTCTCGATTCCTGCAGCCCGTTAACTCTGCCTGCTCAGCTCTCTACTGCTTCCTGCAGGAGGCAGCAAATCACAAGAGCAGGTGCCAACAAAAATTACAATGTGGGAGTAAACGTGAAGCCGGCCAATGCCTCTACATAGCGCCATCCTTATTTCAGATGTTGTGATTTATCAGTATATCACAATGTTTAGCCAGTGATATATCATGATGGTGAAAACCAGATATTGCCTGGCCTTACTGTGTACTATTTAAATGACAATTATCCAGTGCCTAAAGTATCCAATTCATGCAACGATTTATAGCCTGTGGGCCCTTAATCTACTGACCCAAGATATCTTCTAAGGAAAGGGCCCGTTCAGATGCAACTAGGCTTGAGCTTTGTGCCTGCATGTTCTGTTCTTGCACCACTTTTTGTCTCCTTGGCACATCAAGATTGAAAACTTTCTTGGTTAACCAAACCTATAGGGCAGAATCCTTGTTGCACAGCAGAAATCTGCTCATGTAAGAGACATCACCTTCTCTTCTGCCCCTGCAGCCTCCCTATTTTCTTCAAAGGGTCCTCCGAGAGAAAAGAGAAGGGAAGGGGTGGCATGTTTGTGTATATGGTTTGTGCATATCTTGTCTTAATAAGGCAAGATGTAATATCTGAATCTGGTCAAGTAAAAAGTGTGGAGATTGAAGGCAGAGATCTATTAGAGTGCAATGGAAATAGAATGTTAGGGATATTTGAAGACGAAGAAGTTCAAATAAAGGCATACCAAAGATAACAGTAAGACTATGCAGAAAGAAGGAGGAAAGATAGCCAGCGAAATCAGCAGGTTTTGAGAAACTGGTTCATTGTTCATTCTGCTTTAACAAGCTGAGTAAATAGTTAGTGGAATGCGAAAGTAGTGGAAATACGAATAATTTTGAAACAAGCAAATATTAAAAATAAAAGCAGGAATTGTTTCTGCTGAAGCCATTTAGAAAAATAAGTATTGTCCAGATAAAATTTCATTGACATTGTAAGGCTGGGTGGCTGTTACTGCTATAAGGTGTTTCATTCACTACACAAGAGTAAGACCATGCGCCTTGATAGCACAAAACAATAGTGCTGCAGCAAGTGGATTCAGGTGAAGAGCTAGTAGAAAACAGAAGAAAAGAACAGCTGGAGAAGAGGAATGAAATGCTGGATAGAGGGGATAAAGCTTCTCAACAAAAGGACTCTCAGCAAATACTTCCAAGGAGGAACGTAAATCTTTGCCAAGCAAGGACAACCCTGCTGCCTTGGAACTAGATCGTGTGGTTGGAGGGGGAAGGGGAGCATGGAAACCCAGACTAGTATCTCTACTGCAAGAATACATTTCAAAATGCACCATCAACAACCAAATTTACACCCCCCAAAAATAACATGCATTTTTTCAAACTTTGATGTAATACGATTTCTATTTCCTTCTGTTAAACTAATGGCCAGTCTAATATCAAGTGATTTGTTATAAAAAGCCCCCTCCAATAGTTCTAAAATTAACAACGGCATAGCTACTTGAGTGTTTTGTTTTGTTTTTGATGATGTGCACTTATAGCACCAGCAGCCATCATCTTACAAGAAATGTAGTCCCCTTCCTTTCTCACACAGGACACGATACCAAAATGATGCTTGCCATCTACAGTTCTTTTTTCCTTTTTTTTAAAAAAAGTAGCACCTGTATGTTTTTCAAATTGGTGACTGATTAAACATGGGCATCTTTTAGTCATTCAAAATATATCTTAAATACACTAATTAAACAACAAAAACTTGCAATTCTGTATGTCCAAGTCTCCCCCCCCCATTGTTTTCTATAAACACCATGCCTCCTGCTCAGTTCTTTAAGGCCTTTGCATCTAAGTAGAGGAGGCATTTATGTAATTTTCATATTCTTATATCTAAGAGACTCTCTCACCCACACCGAAGTCTTTTAAACTTGTTTTACAAGGGGAGGCTGATGGTATAAAAACATCTTTTACTGATTTACTTCAGCTTACATTCAACCTTCTGAGGGTGGCTTCTGAGGTTGTCACCCATCCAGGCAGTGGCCAGAGTTGGACCTGCTTAGCTTCACAAAGATGGAGGCTTCATGTGCCTTCATGATACATGTTATTCAAAACATCCACATTTAACTCAAGTAGTTCTGTCTTAAATACAGTTTTCCAATACATAGCAAAGGATACTTGGGCCCAGGCTGGATGTAACACCAAACCACATTTTAGCTTTATGTGTGTGAGCAGCCGTGGAGTCCTGGTCTCTCATGCTCCCCCTTCCTCTCTCCTCTTACGAGTCATGCCATAAGGAGATCATCATCAGCATCCACTTCCACTTTTAAACTAGCTGGCAAGAGCTTCAATTAGTTTAAACTATAGTTTTAAGTATGCCGGGATCACAGACCACAATTTGACGTGAGCTTATTTGAAAAGGTGACCCCTGCCTCCCAAAAGCTAAATGTAGTTCCTCCCACCCCTCAAATTCAGATACAAAAAGAAACAGGTTAGTTCAAAACTTAAAGAGGATGCTTCTGACCTCATGGCTGTGCTGAAGGAGGGAAGGGGGAATCTGTGAACTTAAAGCTCACTGCTACTTGCACTAAAACTACAGTTCAATGTTTGTCTGAAAGCAGCGTTTAATTCAAGCAGCAGAAGCCTGAATTTTATTTAAAGTCCAGCCTTAATTAATTGACAGTGTCTGCAGGGCAGCACAGTAGTTCTCACCTTTTAAAACTGCCTTTTCTTGCAGTAGACCTGGTTGTTCTTTTAGAATGGCCTGAATTGCTGTCAGAATTGCTAGTTTCAGGCTGTTTACTTTTCTGAACACTGGACTGTAGAATTACCCTGAAAGGAGTAGGAGAAAGAAATTACTTAAAAGTAAACTGAAATGTACATAATGTACGAAGATAAATATGGCATATAGTTTTCTACCTAAAAACGCCTACCTAGGATGCCTAAAAGACGGGATTTTGTGGACAACTGTTTTTGATCTTTCCTCATTGAGTGTGTGGTAGTATTCAGATATCGGCTCTGTTTTAAATCCACTAAAACTTTTCATTCAGACTATTAATACAGCCAAACATTTTGGGCTCAAGTTTTTACTTCCAAAACAGAGAAGCAAAGGGCTTTCTTTCTTTCTTTCTTTCTTTCTTTCTTTCTTTCTTTCTTTCTAGTGCAACAAAAGTGCCTTTATGGAGGACCAAGATTCTACCATACAAACATCTCTGCATTACTCCTGAATGTCCTAGACAAGGCACGGGTGACCACATAATCCAACATATGAACTGATACTAAGAAATATCTAAGTATAAAAAGGAGAAGTGATTGCCCAAGCTTGACCACTGGAGTTTATAACCAAAGAAACTGGTTTTTATACACATGGAAAAACCATCTGTGAATCCCTACACTGGGGCTCAGGATTTGCAAATGAACTCTTTGGTTTTCAAAAAGTTATGTCAACCAACACTTTTTTAAAAAACAAGAAAATTTCTGCTTTGCTGCTATCCTGTTCTCCTAATGTCCTTGTTTTTCCCCCCATGCTTTCCATAGGCAGTGAAGCAGGAACAAACTTCTCCTTAAATTCCTCCACTTCACTACCCAGTTATTACTGGAAAGGGGAGAGATTTCATCAGCATACATTACCCTACTGCAAACCCTTTCCCTCCTAGCTGGTGACCTCGTGCACACTCACATAGCATCTTAGATAACCGTTTCCAGAGGGTGATGCTTGGGGAGTACTCTTTGGCCCTGTGGAGCCTTCAACGTAGGGTTCCTCAAGGTTCAATTTTATCCTCTATGCTATTTAACATCTCCATGAAACCGCTGAGTGAGGTTATTATTCAGAGTTTTAGGGCACGTTGTCAGCAATGAGCTGATGACACACAGCAATTTCTCCTTTACATCTGCAGGTGAGGCAGTGGATGGACAGGACCAGGTAAGACCAAGGCATGGTCAGTGGACGGCTCCCTAGACCGGATGCCTGCTCTTGATGGAATTACACTCCCTCGGAAGGAGCGGGTGCATAGCTTGGGGGTACTCCTGGATCCTTTGTTTTCGCTGGAGGCTCAGGTGGCCTCAGTGGTGTGGAGCGCCTCCCGCCAGTTTTGGCTGTTGACCCAGCTGCACCTCTATCTGAACAGGGATGACCTAACTTCCGTTGTCTATGTTCTGGTAATCTCTAGGCTGGATTACTGCGATGTGTTATACAGTGGTGCCTCGCAAGACGAAAAGAATCTGTTCCGCGAGTCTCTTTGTCTTGTGTTTTTTTCGTCTTACGAAGCAAGCCCATTAGCGGCTTAGCGCTTTTAGCGGCTTAGCGGATTAGCGCTATTAGCGGCTTAGCGGGCTTAGCGGATCAGCTGATAAGCGGCTTAGCGGATCAGCTGTTAAGTGGCTTAGCAGCTTAGCGGATCAGCTGATAAGCGGCTTAGCGGCTTGGGAAAAAGGGGGGGGGGGAAGGAAAAAAACCCCGCAGGAACTCGCAAGACATTTTCGTCTTGCGAAGCAAGCCCATAGGAAATTCGTTTTGTGAAGCACCTCCAAAACGGAAAACCCTTTCATCTAGCGGGTTTTCCGTCTTGCGAGGCATTTGTCTTGCGGGGCACCACTGTATGTAGGGCTGCCTCTGAGGATGGCGTCCAGGCTGATCACCAGGGCAGGACGGTTTGAGCACATTACGCCAATTCTGGCCTGACAGCACTGGCTGCCAATGAGTTTCCAATTCAAAGTACTGGTTTTGACCTACAAAGCCTTAAATGACTCAGGACCACAATGACTCAAGGACCACCTCTCCCTATTTGAACCACCCTGCAATCATCATCTGAGGCCATTCTTCACGTACCTACGGGACCGCCTCTCCTGGTCTGCCCCGCGGAGGACCTTAAGGTCCACAAATGACAATATTTTGGAGGTCCCCGGTCGCAAGGTGGTTAGACTGGTCACAACTAGGGCCAGGGCCTTTTCAGTACTGGCCCCGACTTGGTGGAACGCTCTGTCACAAGAGATTAGGGCCCTGAAGGACTTGACATCTTTTGGCAGGGCCTGCAAGACAGAGCTGTTCCACCTGGCCTTTGGTTTGGACTCAGTCTGACCCTTATGTTTTCCCTTCCCTTATGGTTTTGATCCATGAGTTACTTTAAAATGAGGCTGCATTTTAAATTGCATCTTAACCTGTATTTTAAATTGTTTTTTTCCCCTATTATGATTTTACTGTAATTTTACTGGTGTTAGCCGCCCTGAGCCCAGCTCTGGCCAGGGAGTGTGGGGTGTAAATAAAATGTTATGATTATGATTATGTGCCTCCTCCACGAGAGGTCCAGGGGGTAGCAACACAAGAACAGGGCCTTTTCTGCAGTGGCCCCCAGTTTGTGGAATGCTCTCCCCAGAGAGGCTCGTCTGGCACCTTCATTGTACCTCTAAGGGCATCAGGTGTTCTCTTCTACCAAGCCTTTGGCTGATTAACAATTCTATGTCCTTTTAAATGTGTTTTTGGGAGGGGTGTGTTATTGGTTTGCTCTTTTTTTATTCTTGTTTTTATTATGTATTTTGTGTTTTCATTTGGTGTTTTTATGCTGTGAGCCACCCTGAGATCTTCGGATGAAGGGCGGTACACAAATTTAAACAAATAAATCCCATATCTTCAGCTCTGATACTGTAGAAGAATTTGCCCCTGTCTGTTCCTGTAAGTAATTAAGTGGGCTGCAATAATAGTTCTGTTCAGTGAAACTTTCCAGGAGGGACAATGGCTAGGTGACTACGGATTTCTTTATTCTTACTTTAAAAATAATAAATTGATATGTTTTCAGTTTATTTCTATTTATTCTATTCTTAGCCACTTTAGATATATAAAAAGGCATTTCTGAAAACTTTAAAAGGACAGCAAAAATTCAGGTCAGCTATTAAAAAAAACATTTTCCTCCACAAAGGGTATGAACCAGTCATTGAGAGGACAATTAACAGAGCAATCCTAACTTACCTTTACCAGAATTGGGGAAGAGGGAAAGAATGATCAGCTGGTACAATGGGAGCCAAGTCCACTGCTTGGCTATTTCATAGTAGCCAGAGCAGGAGGTGGGGGACAACAGATTTCACCCCCCTGCCAGGGGCTGCAATAGGAGGGAATTAACTACGTCCACCCCATGACAGGCATTCACAGTTTCAGTGATTCTGTGGGCATGTGAGGGAAACAAAAGGGTCTATGGTTCTGGTGTATCCACAGCCAGCCCCGATAAGCCCCCTTCTTACCTCCTCCACCCAATATCACTGGTGGAAGGTCTAAGCCAGTGGAGATCTAAGTATCTTCTCACTGGTACACCTCCATCTCCATCACAGCAGCATTCGCAGGGACAAAGGATTGCTCCATTAAGATGCTAAAACCTTCTTCTACACCAGTGACCCCTCCCTCTCCCCCCACATTTTGTAAGTGGGTGCATTTCAGATAAGCAGGTTCTGCAAGACTGCAACTGTAGTGGCAACTGCAAAGGGGAGAGACAGTTTAATTCCTCACTGTAATTGTCTCTTTCGCTTTGTGACACCAATTCATCTCACTGGTTGCAATGCATAGCTCATCGCTTCTATTGTGAGACAAGAAATGTGCCTCAAGTCTCCAGGAGTTAATAAAATGCAAGCTATTCTAAGCACACTAAGGCTGATGTGTATACAGTGATTTACTACATTTTTAAAACTAAAAATGCAGGATATGCTAATTTCCAGAAACAACACAGAGCAAGACAATGGTCTTCAGCTATATAGAATGGGAGTGGGCATCTGAATGAAATGGCTAGGAGCTGCTATCAAGGTTCCAGCAATATGTGAATGACATCCTGCTCTTTCTCTTTATTCCCTGCATTGTAGGGGGTTGGACTAGATTGCCCTGGGAATCACTTTCGGCTGTACAATTCTAAGATTCTATATTTATCAAGTTAAGGAAATCATCTATGCCTCATTTCTGTAGGTTTAAATTGGAGCATATAACCTATTAAGCTAGTAAGCGTGAGCAGAGTTAAGGACTGAAAGTTGCAATGAAGCACAAGCTGCTCAACACAAGACCTTCTTGTTAAAGATACAGGGAAATGTGAAATATTCCAAAGTATCACTAGGGGGCATAAGGTCTTGTTTCTTAAATCGGCCCAGTACAATCCAAGACACAACAAACTTTCCTTTTTTCATAAACTATTTTGCATTTCCATCCTAAATCAGACAGAAAGGTGGGATTTAAGACTTTCATATGTGAAAAAAATCCAGAATACCTGCAATCCAGAAAATAGTTTTCGCCTTTTACATTCCTTCACTTACAGCACAATCCTATGCAGAAGGCTTGTTCACAGGGAAGCAAGCATAGGATTGCAAGTTTCAGTGTCTGACCTGTACTACACTGACAAAGCACTCTCTGCATCTTTTCAAACCCATAATCTGAGAATTAAAATCCAGCACAGATTACTGAGGCAAGGTAGCTATTCAAAACTAGTCCAGAACTAGGAGATGAAGAAACCACAAACGACCTTTCATATGCTGATAACAAGAGAACAGACAAGAAAATAACACCATTCTGCAAATGTCTGGCAATTTTCGAAGGGCAATTCTAAAGCACACAAATCACAATCAGTTTTTCTTGTAAAAGCAAGTAGCCCAAGGTCCATGATGCCTTGCAAAAAAAAGGGGGGGGGAGAAGAAGGCTGTAAAAGCTTGGAGCATGCATTTATGAAAGAGGCGAGAAGGTGAACTTCTGTAAAGAATGTAATAGGGACACACTTACACTATGACTCTGTCAAGGGAGGTCCTGCTGGACCTAGGTTCTTAACCCATCTAGACAGAATAGGAGGTTGGGAAGAAGGGAGCCACACACAATCCACCAGATGACAATGCTACTCAGGACAGACACCAGCATAGCTAGGAGACATCTAAAAAGGGGTGTGGGTGGGGAGGAAGAGATGGATATGAAATCAAAGGGAAAAATCAGGAACTCTTTTTTTTAGAAATGAGTGGTACATTTCAGCCAGTTGCAGTTGCAAAAAGGAAAAAAGCTCTATCCGTGTTCTTTGGTGCTGTGGGGGGAAATCCCTTCCCTGCTCAAAAGCCATGCTGTATTTTTAGGGAGATTATTTTAACCTTGGTTTGATTTACAGGGTGAATCTAGGAAGGATTCTGAAAATCACTTTTCACCTAAAATACCCCAAACTCTGTCTTAGATGGAAATTAACTGACAGATTTGTCCAAATGCCATTTAAGAATACAATTTAAGAGCCTGTTGCATCATGCCAATGGTCCATTTAGTCTAGCATCCTGTTCTCACAGTGGTAATATAAGTGGTAGATACTTATGGGAGGCTAAAAAGCAGGACCTGAGTGCAATCTCCACAGACACAAAACCTTGTTCATAATATAGCGTACCAATATTATATGCTCTCTGTGGGAGGGTCCATCAATTCATAGCTGTCAACGCTTCCCTTTTTTTAAGGGAAATTCCCTTATTCCGAATAGGATTCCTCGCAAGAAAAGGGAAAAGATGACAGCTATGCATCAATTAGGCTACATCTGCTTCATTAATATTTGGTCTGCCTGATCTAACAGCACATCAGCATCAAAACATACATACATACACACTTCAAACAAAACACACAGAGAGATGTGCTGCTTTTCTACATTAAAATTATATTTTAAAAGTATTGCGTACTTTTTACCTGATATGCTTTTTTTCTAACCATAATGCACATGCAAAGGAATTTCTTTTGGCCAAAAGCCTTCACACTCACACACACAAACACAAACACAAACACAGGGAACTGCTCCAGTTTCCCTAAAAGCAGAAAGCAAGAAACTTCTAAGTTATGGGTAGGAAAACCAATCTGGAAGGGCCTTGTTTTGTAGCAGTTTTGTTTTAAAAAATACAGTGAAACAAAGAAGCTTTTAGGCATTGATGTAATGTTCGGTTTAGTAAGTGTTTTGTGATTTAGCCAATGAGCCTGATATGTTAGGAGATGTGGCAGAGAGGAGAATTTAATGATGATAAGGAACTGAGGACTTGGACATCAAGGTGACAGCTAGTGGCAATGAATTAATTGTGTGCAACTTTTAGAGTACCTAAAAAAATACTGAAGAAATCAGTCTTTAAGAAAGAGGCTTTTGCATTTACAGATGCAAAATGAAATTAACTTACGTTAGTGGAACTGAGTTTCCTTTTGACTGCCGTTTACTTTTCAGGGCACGAAGCTTATCTCCTTGCGTAACGGAGTGCATTTCTTCTTCATCATCACTGTACTGTAAAGAAATGGTAAGTCACTGGAATAATTTATAGTATACTTCAAAGTCTTGATGCTGAAGCATAAAGCTTGATGCATACCAGACCCCCAGTGAACTAATGAACTTTTCACCTAAAGTTGCAACAGATTTCATGAAAACATTTCTTTAGCATTTTGGTGCGTATCTGTTTATTTTCTTGTTAACACAGGCATAAAAACCCACAGGAGGAACGCCCTCTCCACAGCAACAGAAACTTGTGTGTGTATCTCTCTTCTGCTACTCAAAAAAAGAACATCTAAATTCAACTATATTATGCCCATACCTCACCTGTAGAATGTCCTTTCAATCTTGCTCATTCGTCACACATTTTTCCCTACTCTTAGGATGCTTTTCAGGAATAGGAATACAGAAGAGCATACAAAAAGAATCCAACCACTTTTGCTTTATTATACCCACATTTAGCAGTGCCCTAAGATTTACAACAGCACGACGTTCGGGTGATTACCGGTTCAGAATCTTTACTGCTGCCAATCTGACTTTTGGAATCATGAATTGAAATGTCATCTACTCCTGAAAGAATTTTTGTAACAGTGTATTTTGCTGTCTTCCTTAGCTTTGCACGGAGAATATCACCTTCCAACCAAAGTTCTGACTGTTTCCTGTTACGGAGAGAAAATACAGTAGAAATTACCATCAATTTTTGACTACATTTATAAATCCAAATTCATAGGTTATGCAGAGTCCAGTAGCAGGCGTGCCATCCTCTAATGTGGTACAAAATGGTCTCAATATAGTCATGTAAAATATTTATCGCATTGCATCCAACTATGCCCTTCCATTTGCAGAATTGCTTTGACCTAGCAGTGGTTTCCAGTAATTGGAAAATGAGGGTTTTTTTTGCCAGTTCCTCCTCCTCTTCTCTGCAACACCCTCCCCAACAACAAAAAAAGCAATCTGCTCTGGAGGGTTGGTGGAATCTTTGGAACAGCATGGGAAGTAGTGTGGAGGGATGCCGGGGGGAATAATTAAAAATTGTCTCCCTTACATTAGAGGAGTGGATCTCGGCTGAATCAAAAGCCCTTTTGTGAACAGATGGATGCAAACCAGAGTTGTTGGTTTTTTGTTTTTTTTAAACAACAACTATAATTTTATTTCCACCTTGAAAGTTTTACTGAAAGGCAGGAGACAAACATTTCAGAGAGCTATTGCTGTTGTTTGTTTAAAAAAATTAGACGTATTAGTAGATTTAAAAGTTGCTTTCAGTCTGCTGGCAGGCTTAATGAGTGCCAACTGAAGTCTTTCAGCGTACTTGTTTGTCATACTATTCCGATGCTAAGGCATTGATCAGTATTGATATTTTAATCACTGCATTTTAAACATTTCATTGCTATGTCTTGTGCATGGTCTTCACCTTAAAAAACAATAATGTTTCATTTCATTTTTGTATACACTTCAGTAGTAATTCATATATATTGATGTTTCTACCCAATTCTGTGCCATAGTCTATAATTTTGAGGTTGGGTTTTCTGTTTTCCTTCCCTTTTCTTTAAGGCTTAGTGAATGCGACAGTCCAGGGAGAATGTGTGCGCAACTGTACAGGCTCTGTGATTTCAGCTTCTGTCAGTAATGCACATTCAGCCGCTGAATTCTACTGCATACCCTGCAAGTGTCTCAGGGGGAAGAAAGGGAGATTCCATTTTTTCTCACAATACAACAGTGGCCATTTGGGTTGCTGCGATGTTGTGCGATTTCATGGTGCGATTTCCCCCTGAAAAAAGCACTTTTGGGGGGCCGCAAGCTCGCATGGTGCCCCAAAACATGGATTTTGGGGCGCTGTGCCTGAAGAAAGCAGTTTTTGGGGAAAGGGCTGCAGCACAAAATCACATGAGATCACAGCAACCAAACTGGCTGGTGTGCTCTCACAAAAAAATAATTAAAAAAAATGGGAAGATGGTATCTGTAAAGACGGCATCCCTGATTTGGGCTTCATAGTGTTGGAAGGTATGCTACTGATGGGAAGGCAAGTTAAAGACATACAACTCTAACCAGATGCCGGTGATTGTAGGCTGCTTATACTGCAGTTTCCGATTTACATGTAAAGCAGCAAGCAGCAGACCAAGCCAGTAGTCAGAATTACCAGTGTCTTCAGAAGGCACACAGCCAATCGCTGCTCTCTATGTGGGTAACTGCTGTTTTATGCTCCTAAACTCCTTTAACCTATATTTAATATATCAGAAGGCAGAATGGTCATTACCAGTTTGTGTGAGGCCAGGTCCCGGTCACAGCATGCAAATAATTAAATTGTTTCAGCACTGATTCAATCTTCTGGGGGGGAAATGGGTTTAAAGGTTTACTTACTCTAACAGGAAGTGCTGCTGTGCTCCAATCACAGAGCCAGGTCTGCAGATTCTAATCCAGGCAATCGCTTCAGCAGCAGTCATCCTGTAATGCTTCATAATGTAACAGGCTATAAGTGTGCCAGTTCTGCCAAGTCCAGCTGCGTGGAACACAAATAAGCTCGTTCTTTTTTCTGGCTTTTGCAAGCAGGTCCTCATTCAGGCTTTATCATGCTTTTATGCTCCCTCTGCAAACCACAATAGCTTGGGCCCTACATTTCTTAGGCCAGGACTTCACAAAAAGCAACCCCAAGCACATCAGGCCATGTATCTGGTATGTGTGTGTGTGTGGGGGGGGGAACGACACTATATAAGCTCAGTCATACATCACATGCTCTGCATGCAAAAGGTCCCAGGTTAAATCTCCAGCATTTCCAGTTAATAGGATCCATCGGGATGTAGATGATGAGGTTGCCCTTTTTCTGCTTCTGGAAAGCCACTAGCAGTCAGAGCAGACAGCCCTGGGCTAGATCCACCCATAGACTTGTTATGAGGCAGTTACCTATGTTCCTATTCTGGCTTGAGATAATACTCTTTTCTGTAACTGACAGTATCCTCTGTGGTCAACTCAGAGTGCCCTGTTGATGTATTTTATAAACAAATTTAAACAGCAAATGCCTGAGCAGATCCAAGCCTGGATGAAGCTCCTCAGCTTTCATCAATCTCTTCCAATGGTATGGAGATGCTCCTGAGCTGAGCCACCTGTGGCCCTCTGGGGAAATGGCAGGGGGGGGTACCCAATTTTCAACAACTCTGCTCCCTCCTAATCCCAAGTTGCTCACAGCTCACCCCATTCGGGAACTGCTCTCCAACCTGTTTGGATTCAACACGCTGTATCTGTAATCAAAATTTTCTAAACTGCACCAAAGGCATACCTGGACATAAGGTGGCAGTCAAAAGTTTGTTCTGGAAGGGATCTTTCAAAGTGAGCTTGGCTTTCGATACCCAGATTTGTAATATACAAAAAAGCAAACTGAAATATACAGTGGTGCCCCGCAAGACGAATGCCTCGAAAGGCGGAAAACCCGCTAGACGAAAGGGTTTTCCGTTTTGGAGGTGCTTCGCAAAACGAATTTCCTATGGGCTTGCTTCGCAAGACGAAAATGTCTTGCGAGTTCCTGCGGGGTTTTTTTCCTTCCCCCCCCTTTTTCCCAAGCCGCTAAGCCGCTTATCAGCTGATCCGCTAAGCCGCTTAACAGCTGATCCGCTAAGCCGCTTATCAGCTGATCCGCTAAGCCGCTTAACAGCTGATCCGCTAAGCCGCTTATCAGCTGATCCGCTAAGCCGCTTATCAGCTGATCCGCTAAGCCGCTTATCAGCTGATCTGCTAAGCCGCTAAGCCGCTTATCAGCTGATCCGCTAAGCCGCTAATAGCGCTAATCCGCTAATGGGCTTGCTTCGCAAGATGAAAAAACCGCAAGACGAAGAGACTCGCGGAACGGATTCTTTTCGTCTTGCGAGGCACCACTGTATCCATATGTTATTCTGTAAGGATGTTCACGTTTATTGTTACTTCTAAAGGCTTGAGCTGCACACTGTCACTTTCCCCCCATAAAAAACTTTCATAAGTTATCACTACCTCCGGGGTGACTTATGATGAGGCTTACCTGTAGCAGGTGGCCTTGCTAGAATGCTCTTTATTTACTACACATTTATGCAGGTAACTTATTTATTTCACATTTGTGCTTGTTACAGTTTAGTGGAATCCACTGGAACACAGGCCGAAAGCAGAATCTTTAGAGGCTTACTGCTTCCATTTCTCAGACTCTATCTAAACTATGTATGATTAGCAAGATTCCACATGGAAGTTGGAAGTAGTAACCTAGCAAGAGGCCACAGCATAGGGATAAGATGGAAGAAAAAGCAGACTTCCAACATCCTAATGACAGAGATGTCAGAATCCTTGCAGTACAAATGATTTTTAAGAGAAACTGGTGTGATTTTGGTCAAATTGCTAAAAAAAATAAATGCTGCTTAATGGCTGAACTAAGTGATGGTTAATAATGCTGTGAGTGCTATCCCAAAAAGTTAGTGTCAGTTACTTTAACTCATGATTCCTGTACCTTTGCAATGAACTGCTATAGCACCTTCAGCGTTTTCACAAATACTTAGGAATGTTCTGATGATGGCATCATTAGGTATACTTCCATCAGCAAAGAAGAGTTCATAATGCTCAAACCCTGCATCTTTAAATCTCCTTGCATCATACACTCTCTTGTTTAGACGGATTATAGTGGTAACATTATGTCTTCTGAAGTAGGGAAAATAGGCCTCGGGGGCGTGATGTGGGTAACCTGGAAGAAAGGAACCAATGAACATTTACAGCAGTGTAGAACAAAATATCAAGCAAACCACCCAAAATACCCCACCAAAACCTATCAACCCAGCCTGTTTTCAAATACTGATTTGCAAAATTGAATTGAAAATGGATGAAAATATAGAGTTATAATATGTTAAGATACAGAGTTAAGATAAACGAAAGAGGGTAAGGATTTGCTGATTTGATTATTTAAATGGGGATACAAAAAGGGGAGGTGTGAGGAGGCCAAGGAAATAAGATAATGAGTTAGGGTTACAAAAAATGGATTTGTTTTTATTCTTCTTTTTTCTATTTTATGTATTTTTCTTTGTTTTTTTGTATTTCTTTTTTTTTATATGACCTTTTTAAATTTATGTTTTTGTAAAACTTCAATAAATATCTTTTTAAAAAATAAAAAAAAATCAAATACTGATTTCTATAGTTCAGCTATGTCCAACCGGTCGACCGCGATCGACAGGTAGATTCCAGGAAGATCGCGGTCAGTCGCAGGATCCTTATCAATTGCGGGATTTAAAGCAACGTATAACGAATGTTTGCGCCCCCTGCCCTGTCCCTACGTAGCTTCAAAAGGGCAATCATTTCTAGTCTGCTGCTGACATTAGTTGGCTTTATTGTTTTGTGTGCTTGCTAGTGTTGTAGTTAATGGTTAGCCTCCCCCCACCCCCCAAAAAAATCTCAACAATTCTGGCCTTTCCCTCCTAAAATAAGTCCCTCCTCCCTCCAATGACTATGGGTAGATCACAGCCAGTTTTTTTTATACTGGGAGTAGATCACAGTCTCTTGGAAGTTGGACGTGGCTGCTATAGTTGGTAAAGCAATAAGTAACAAATAATGTACTGTTTCCGCCGCAAGTGCCTCTATCTTTTAAACATACCATTTTCAATTTTACTTCTTGAGTGTGGGCCACTGAAGGCAATGAATTTTTTTGGTATTATCCAGTTAAAGTCTCCATTTTCAGCCCTCTGTTAAGAAAACAGAAGAATTGTTTACTTCATCCCTAAAGCATCCCTGACATTAGTCACATTTGCTTCGGTGAACATAGTGAGGGTGACGAGGAATGCTGATGTAAGGTTTTGCAGAATAAGAATGTGTAATTCCGATTTCATCTGGGATTATAGACCACATGCTCTCACACTGTCATGCGACAGCCTTAAGTGTATTGAAACATCTTTTTGTTATTTACCTTACTTTCCTTGATTCCACATACTTAGATATAGACTATCTTGAAAACAGAAAAAATCAAGAGCTATAAGTAATGCATGCCAATTTTAAGCAAAGACAGTCTCAGCAGTAATTATAAGTAGACATCAGTAAACAGAATGATGCTTACCTCATAGTGTTCATATTCATCTACATCAAATGAATTGAAATCAAGGAAGCCATATCGCAAAGCCTAAAATTTGCGAGAGAGTAACTTTAAAAACAACAACAGAAGCCTTGTAGAATGGTCCATAAATGATGACTTTTAGTCTGTCTCTTTTACCATTCCATATTATCTACATTGTCTGAACCAAAACTTTACTTATGTAAATGATACATGCAAAGCACTCAGAAATTGCTATGTAAGTGTAATTATGACTACCATTCCTGCTCACACAATGGAACTTTCCCAACACTTTATAATAATAATAATAATATTTTCTTCTTCTTCTTCCTCCTCCCCTCCTCCTCATTGCAGCCTCCCCCGAATCCAGTCACTACAGTCCAATGTATTCATTTAAAACCATGGGTCACCACAAAGCTAATAAAAATAGACAACAGTGGGCTTACTGACCAGTGAAAGTCCACTCCTGAAGGTCAGAGGACCCTCTAGAATGATGCATTGTTTGGAATGAGGGGCTGCAAGAAGAGGGGAATTGCAGGAATTTGGGGGAGTGGGAGACATCATACAAACATGGAAGTACAGTCTAATCTCACTATGGATCTAAACCGTAATTGTGATTTGGCTTATTTTCCCCTCTTCTTAATTATCCAATCTTTTGGAAGAGTAATCTTTCAGATTTCAAATGGTCCAGAATCCCATAAGGTTCTGATCAAAGTACAGGGTTCCAGATCACACATGGAATTTATTTCACTAACCTTATTTACCGCCTGAAAGCAGTCGAGCAGCGTTAGATGAAAGCTGCAGGTACCAAACGCAGCATCCCTGCAAGGCACACAAGTGTGAACTCAATGTTGGCCAACTTTCCTAAGGAAAAATTTTAAGGCTTCCTGACTTGGCTACAACACACTCTAGCTAGTGATTTCTATTAGAGTCATACCTCGGGTTAAATATGCTTCGAGTTGAGCGCGTTCGAGTTGTGCTCCTCAGCAACCCGGAAGTAACGGAGCTCGTTACTTCCGGGTTTCACCGCTTGCGCACGCGCAGACGCTCAAAAGGACGTCACGCACATGCGCAGATGTGCCGTCGCTAGTTATGCTTACCTCTAGATGCGAACAGGGCTCTGGAACGGATCCCGTTCGTATCTAGAGGTACCACTGTAGTTAACAGCAAGCAGATAAATACTTGTCAAAAGGACATTTGAACCGTTCCCTAGTTTTGTGGCACACAATTACTGCTTTTCCAGCAAAAGCCAAATGGTCTCAATGTATGGGCACTGGTTCCCTAAGCCACACCAGTGGAGCAGTGCCATGGCAAGGAAGGATCTCGTTGTGGCTGGTTGCCTTGCTCTCTTGGGTCAACAGCAAATGCGAGAGAAATGGCAGAGAGGTCAGACTGGCTCACTCCACTAGCTGGAGTCTGCCCAGGGCCAACCTGCCCCTTTCTTGAGAGCTCTCCAGCCAGCAGATGCTGCAAGCTTCACTGAGGCTCACGCTAACCACCATGATGAGATGAGTATTCAGGTCAGTGCGGGGAGCATCCTGTGCCAAGCTAAGTCCCAACTGCTCGATTCGTTTTCTGGAATGATCTGCCCTGCATGTGTGTTGAATTCTCAGCTCTGGGTTCATTTGCTATGCTAGGCACTAGTCAGCCGCAGGTAGAAAAATAAATTGCTGCACTTGGAAGCTGTGTTGTCATGGGGGCAAAATCCACTAGCCACTTAAGTAAGTAGCTAGCTTGGCCCCCCATCAACCTTGAAGCCTGCAGCTGCAATCCAATAAACACTTATTGGAGGGGAGCCTTGCTGAACTCAGTGCAGCTTACTTGACATGAATAGGATTGCACTGTGTGTGTGTCTACATGTAGAGCACTCCAATCTCTCATACGAGAAGTGTTCAGCTGGTGTAAACACAAAACTATATTTTAGGGATCAGTAGCTAAACAACAAGGGATGTGGGTGGCACTGTGAATTAAACCACAGAGCCTAGGACTTGCTGATCAGGTGGTCGGTGGTTCAAATCCCCGCGACGGGGTGAGCTCCCGTTGCTCGGTCCCTGCTCCTGCCCACCTAGCAGTTCGAAAGTATGTCAAAGTGCAAGTAGATAAATAGGTACCGCTCTGGCGGGAAGATAACGGCATTTCCGTGCGCTGCTCTGGTTCGCCAGAAGCGGCTTAGTCATGCTGGCCACATGACCTGGAAGCTGTACACTGGCTCCCTCGGCCAATAAATCGAGATGAGCGCCACAACCCCAGAGTCGGTCACAACTGGACCTAATAGTCAGGGGTCCCTTTACCCTTTACCTTTAACTAAACAACAGTGTTAAAAATTGTTTCCTTAACACATTTTGCCATAGCAAATTGCATGGGGCTCCTCTATCTGGTTTATTTTTGTTTAAGGATAGTAAGTCTTGAGCACACATGTAAAAAAGATCTAGAAAAGTCTTCACCAATCAGGTGCTCTCCAGAGGTTTTGGAGTTTAACTCCCATCCTCCCTAACCACTGACCATATTCTTTGGGGTGGATGGGAGCTGAATTCTAACAGCATCTGGAAAGCACTAAGTTAGTGAAGGCTGAGGTAGGAATTCCAAATGGGCAGGGGATCAGTTTCTCCCCCTGCCTTGCCCCATCTGCCAAGAAAGAGTAAAATGAATATTTTTAAAGGATGGGTGGTTTTAATACAAGCTTTCATTTACCTGAAAGGAAGATATGTCACATTTTCAGACACTAAATGCCTGTATATGTTTTCTGGAGATTCCCTCAGATATATTATCTATTTTGGAAAGAGAGAGGAGAAAAAGGGGGAGAAAACATTCATATGGTACTTTTAAGTTAACTACAAGGTAATATTCTCTGCAATTCTCCCACCCCCCAAAGCAAGGCATACAGTAGGACAAAGGATAGTGTGCATACAGTGATACAGAGAACTGGCTATAAAGTAACATGGCGGTCAATACAAAGCCAGAAAAAAGGCAAATAGAACCAATAACCATTCTGCAGACATAAATGCTGTTCAAGCTCCAGAAAGTGTTATTGCAGTAGAATTGCAGATCAGAATTAGATTCCAGTTCAAAACATTGCAACATTTTCTTCATGAGCCATTAGCATGTCCCAAGAAATTTTCAGAACCATCAAATGGGTCAGTTTTTAAACTAACAGGATTGGCTACAGAAGACTTTGCCTGTACAGCAGACTGGCATGTAAGCAACCCAAGCCCAGTGTTATGGTTACTGCTGGTGCAACCATGTTGGTGCCAATTCACACAAACTGCTTTTCCCAAGCAGCACAGCACCCACGTGATTTGACAACTCTGGTGGGATCCACACCATATCCACAATATATCAGCTAGTCCTGACTCTCACAACCAGCCTACACCTGCTTGCAAAGGTGAGACTCCTATCTGTACTACTTATTTTCATAGTGTGGTAAACAAATAACCTCTGGAATCGTACACCTAACTTTGTCATGCAGGAAATGCAATTGTTTTAAGCCTCCAACAGCACAAGACATGAGCTGTGACTGTTCTCACACTGCTTATTTCATCATTATTTTAAATGCTAAACAGTTTGCAATGAAAATTTATAGAATAATGCTTCATTAAAAATGAAAATATAAAATACAGCATAGGCAAAGTTTAGCAACTGTACACACTTCTATCAAGTTTCACCCTCCCCAGTTTTTAATCCTTAAAATATTAAAAATGCTAGGTGATACAATTTTTGCAATCAGCCGTCCTAAACAACTGTGCTCTCCGAGTAGACAAAACAAAGGATAAAATGATAGGCAAAAGATAATTCAGCAGCTGCAATTCTTGATTATCCAATTAGCATTCCCAATACAATATGCCTGTACACAAAGCAATTATCCATTGCATGGACTGAAGAGACACGTCATGTTTCAGTAACATCCAAGTCCTGTTTTGATGAACAGATGCTACACAAAGTAGCACAGCTGGGTAGTTTTAGTCTCTGGAGTTACTGGTCTTAAGAGGAGACCCTGCTTACATGGCAAACTGTAGTCAGTTACTTCAAAATGTGGGGGAAATGAGCACTGTTGCACTTGGGGACCCTCCTGCACATTCTGATTACTAGGGCGCTGGAATCGTGTCACAACACCCTCAGTGGCTTGTACGTTCAACAGCACAAGCTATTACTGTTAATCTTGAAGGAGAGCTTCGCTGGCTATATGCACTGATGGAGTGAATAGCAGGACCCACCACCCCACCCCTACAAGGGCTTAGAAATTAGAAGCACTGCACTTGGAAAACTACCTTGCTTAAATTTCTTTTTAAGAAATGCGGCTTCAAATTGCTTTGAACACAATGCTGTCCTACAAACAAGTAAAATACTATTGCAGAAATGTGCTGGTTCTTCGGGAGCTGCTTCTACGCAAAAGCTGAAGTGGGACGGAACATCTGCTGTAAAACCTCCTAAATTCATGTACACCTGCATCTGCTGGGCGAGAGCTGTGGACAGTAAGGCTGGAAGTTCTGGTATACTTCATAAGTGATAACCTATTAAAACCATGTCCTAAGAAAGATCATCTCTTCCATAAGGATGTTGCAATGGTATCATAAGGTGAGGGTGGGGGGAATCAGTGGAAGAAAGTGCTTTTCTAATGGGGGACACATCAATTGTTAAGGTCACTCCCGGTGGAGTACAGGGTCAGGTTTAAGGTGCTGGTTTTGACCTTTAAAGCCCTATGCGGCCTAGGACCCACATGCCTATGGGACTGCCTCTCCTGGTATGCCCCGCGGAGGACCTTAAGGTCCACAAATAACAACACTTTGGAGGTCCCGAGCTTCAAAGAGGTTAGATTGGTCTCAACTAGGGCCAGGGCCTTTTCAGCACTGGCCCCGACTTGGTGGAACGCTCTGTCACAAGAGACTAGGACCCTGCGGGACTTGACATCTTTCCGCAGGGCCTGCAAGATGGAGCTGTTCCACCTGGCCTTTGGTTTCGACTCGGTCTGACCCTTACACTTCCCTCCCCTTATGTTCTTGATTTATCAGCTACTTTAAAATGAGGCTGCATTTTAAATTGCCTTTTAACCTGTATTTTAAATTGCCCCCCCTTTCCCCTATTATGTTTTTACTGTGATTTTATTGGTGTTAGCCGCCCTGAGCCTGGCTCTGGCCGGGGAGGGCAGGGTATAAATAAAATTTATTATTATTATTATTATTCACTATGATTTACCGTATTTTTCGCTCCATAGGACGCACCGGCCCATAGGACGCATCAAGTTTTTTTGGGGGGAAATAAAGGAAAAAAATGTTATTTCCCCCCCAGGCGCTTGTGGTGCCGGCAGCGGGGAGAAGTGCTCTTCTCCCCGCAGCCCGCCTTCAGACCAGGTCCGGGGACAGCGGGAAGACGCGCTGCGCCTCCCAGCTGTCCCCGGAGCACGTGGGGCAGGCAGCGGGGAGAAGCGCTCTTCTCCCTGCCGCCCGCCTTCAGACCAGGTCCAGGGACAGCGGGGAGACGCGCTGCGCCTCCCCACTGTCCCCGGAGCTTGCGAGGCAGGCAGCAGGGAGAAGAGCTCTTCTCCCCGCCGCCCGCCTTGAGATCAGGTCAGGGGACAGCAGGAAGACGCGCTGCGCCTCCCAGCTGTCCCCAGAGCTTGTGGGGCAGGCAGCGGGGAGAAGCGCTCTTCTCCCTGCCGCCCGCCCTCAGACCAGGTCCGGGGACAGCGGGGAGACGCGCTGCGCCTCCCCGCTGTCCCCGGAGCTTGCGGGGCAGGCAGCGGGGAGAAGCGCTCTTCTCCCCGCCACCCGCCTTGAGATCAGGTCCGGGGACAGCGGGAAGACGCGCTGCGCCTCCCTGCTGTCCCCGGAGCTTGCGGGGCAGGCAGCGGGGAGAAGCGCTCTTCTCCCCGCCACCCGCCTTGAGATCAGGTCCGGGGACAGCGGGAAGACGCGCTGCGCCTCCCCGCTGTCCCCGGAGCTTGCGGGGCAGGCAGCAGGGAGAAGCGCTCTTCTCCCCGCCACCCGCCTTGAGATCAGGTCCGGGGACACCGGGAAGATGCGCTGCGCCTCCCTGCTGTCCCCGGAGCTTGCGGGGCTGGCGGCGGGGTCTCCCCTCTCACTCTGCAGGCTTCAGCGAAAGCCTGCATTCGCCCTATAGGACGCACACACATTTCCCCTTCATTTTTGGAGGGGAAAAAGTGCGTCCTATAGAGCGAAAAATACGGTATCTGCCAGAGCTGTCTCCTCATCTTGCTCTAAGACAGGGGTGAGGAATCTCCAGCCCATTGGTCCATCTTGGCCTGCCAGGTCATTTTGCTTCACAAGCCACACCCACCGATCCATCAGCTGACAACACTAGGTGGTGTCCGCAGGTATTGTGCGGCCAATCCTGCTGTGTTGTTGCTTTCCCACTGCCTTCTTTGCAGGGAATGTGCTGGTGAAGCAGACCTCTCCGCCCACCACAGTGGGTCAACTGAACCAATGGATTCAAGTTACAAGAAAGGAGATTCTGACAAAACATCAGGAAGAACTTTCTGGCAGTAAGAGCTGTTTGACAGTGGAAGAGACTCCTTTGGGAGGTAGCGGACTCCAGTTTTTAAGCAGAGGTTGGATGGCCATCTGTCATGGATCCTTTAGATGATATTCCTACATTGCAGGGGGTTGGACTAGATGACCCTCGGGTTCCCTTCTAACTCTACAATTCTATGATAATAGGATTCTATGATAAGTCTAATAACAACCTCCCTACCAGGCACCGAGTCCACAACTACTTATTTTCAACAGTACTTCAGCAAAACAATCTCCCAGATCATTCAATGGCCCACTGACATGAGCCTATTTAGCTTTATTACTTTCCCCAGTCAGACACAAGCATGTAAAAACATTACAAATCTTCAGAACAGGTGATGCTTTTGTTTTAAATGGTTCTGGATGCAAGTGCGCGCAAGCTTGTGAATGTATCATCAACCAATAACTTTATTTTCTTCAAAACTCAGCCCAAGGTACCGTGCAGACAACACTAGCTGGCTGTAACCCTGGTTAAAGGATTAAGAGTGGTTCATCAGACTTCACAATCCCTGCCCCAGCCCTTCCCTTCTTCGGTCTGTATTCCTTCTGCTCACTAAATCATTGGTACAGATACCAAATCATTGCATAGGCAGGCACAGAGGTTCAAGTGCAAGAGGGAAGGTCCATTCCAGATTCCTTAACCATGGTTAAGAAATGGGTAGCAGTTCATCTGCTCCTGTCGCAGGAAGTATAACTGAACTGGCATTTCTATACCCTATCAGTCATGCAATATTCTGGGGAAATATAATATACAACTGATCTGAGTTAAAGTTAAAACAGTTGACTTGTGCTCAAGTGTGCGAGAGAGAAAAACCTGTGGAAGTTAAGTGCATATTTTTATGTTTAGAAAAAGTAGAACTTTAAGCCCTTGTGTTCTATAGATTTTGTTTTGTTTTTTTAAATAGCAACTCTTCATCAGCTTTACAAAAGAGTGGGAAAGAAAGCATCACAGAAAGACAGAAAATAAATAAATACAGCAGAAATGACTTTCCTAAGCCAAGGCACAAACATAAGTCATAAACTGTTTACAATAATAACACTGTGTAAAAACAGACTACAGAAGCAACTTGCCTAGTCAGCAGAACCAGTACCCTGGCTTTCTGGCAGTGGGTTACTATTGCTTTCTGGGAGGGTTGATACAGTAGGGAGGTCAGCGCAGTGCAAATCCACTGGTAGAACCAATCTGGCACTCCTGCCAGTGTGTTTGCACTGCACTGACCTCCCAGCTGCATAATGCCTCTTGGTAGAAAACAGCAACCCACCTGCCAGGAAGCTAGAGTAGCAGCTGCACTCTACCAAGAGACAGCTTCTGTAAATAAGTATAAAAATGAAAAATCACAGGAGCAGGCAAACACTGAGACCTTGCAGAGATCAAAGAAGAAGATTGCATATTATTCCTTGGGGAAATGAGACACAACCACACTGGTGAAATATGCACCCTTAGAGGAAGAGAAAACATTGTAAGGGGGGGAAAACCCCGCACAAACCAATACAGGTTTTAGAAAAGAGACAGGCCACAAATACACACACGCCTGTTTGCTTAAATGTAGAGAAGGCTATGAAAGCCAACACAAGATACACAAGAAACCCTGTTGGTATCAAATCCCCATGCATTAACGTAGAAATTTTTACTTTGATTTCAGGTACTACTGGAAGTACTAATGGAAAGGTTAGATATTTGAATGTTACATCAGCAGTGGTGATTCTGCTTTGCAGCTCCACCTAAAATAAGGTTACATCTAGAAAAGTTGGCAAACTGAACCTAGGAAGGATTAAGGAAAAAAACAAAGAACACAAGAGGTGAAGGAAACTGCTTACCCTGAAGGAAGAAGATGAGAAAATAAAGTACACAGAGATGAGTCCTGGAGATGACCTGAATTACAGCAATTCCTGAGGGTGGGACCCAAGAAGGGTAGCCCTCCAAAAGGACATAATTAGTGCCAAGCCTGAGAAAAAGAAACACTGTTACTAAGTTAATGCAGGATTTGGGATACAGAGCTGAGATGGAGGCAGGAGACAAAGGAGGAGGACAGGACACACAGGAGCTATTTCTGAATTAAAACAGACAGAGAGAGTCAGAAGAAAGGATATTAACCCGTGAAATAATAGAGGAGATCAAAAGCACCCACTTCAGAAGTAATCTCAAAGTATATTTCTATCTGCTAACAAAGAACTATAAACCTCTCTAGCTAATGCAGTTCTGCCTTTTAAGTATGAACAGGCTGGTATTTTAACTGAGCAAAACTAAAGCTATGATGTCTTATTTCACAACACTTATCATTACTCTGCTACCAAATATTCCATGTATCAGCCTCCCTCAATGCGATGACCTCAGGATGTTTCAGACTACGGTCCCAGTCTCAGTCCCAGCCGTCATAATGACCAATGGTCAGGGATGATGGGTGTGTTAAACATCTGAAGAGCACCAGGTCAATGAAGGTTGTCACATATCCTTTTCCAGCAGCACACACATGCTGCTCAATTTAATATATGTCACAATTACATACAGATGATTAGTGACGAAACCTACCCAAAAATCATGTTCAAGGCACTAACAGATTGTTTAACCGTCCCATTAATTATTTTGAGTTATTGCACATTATTTGAAACGCTTCTTTCTTCTGTTTCTAAAGTTCAGGTCCCCAAATAACCCAGTTTTTGATACGGTATACCACAAGAAACTCTTATTGAAAGATCCAAGAGAGCAAATGGCCTGATAGGAAAAGACAAACGGAAGAAACTACATCACCTACAAACACTGAAAACATAAATGAAAATGCCATTAATGATTCATGATCTTCATGAAATGAAGGAACACCACATTCAGATTCATTTTCTGAAAACATTCTAGATAAAACAGGTATGATAAACAGTTTTCTTAATTTGAGATTTTGCCTTATTTGGCTTAAGGTTATATGTGGTTATATGTGGTAATTTGAATTGTAAACCCAATTTTCACTGGAGCATTCAAGGACCACTGATTTCAAGGCATGTCTAATATTTTCTCAATAACACTCTCACTATCCTTCAGTTCTTTGGTTCTCTGTTTATTTCCAAAATAAAACTTGTAGGAATAGCACTATTTGCAGTGCTGTAGTCACTTGCATAATTACGTATTATTCTTAGATGTATCTGAAATCAACAGCCCCAGAGTAACATCTAAAAATGCATTTAATACATTCATGCAGGGGTATGTGAAATATATCATTTCTTTTTTTGAAGGGGGGATGTCAAGGTATCAGTAGGTTAATACAACCACCTACAAAACATTGAAAAACAACAACAAATATTTTATTGTAACTCCTTTTACCATTAGAGAGTATACTCGAAAGCATTAACATTCTGGTGATAATAAATAGAGAACTCTACAGTGTTTGTTTATTTATCAAATTTCTATTCAATTACTATTAGTTTCATACAGCTCCAGTCATAGAAATCAATAATAGGAAGACAGTAAAACTTGCCATATTGAGAACTGTCAAATTCTCTGTGCGTAAAGGACACCACACAATGTCTAGAAAAACAGCCACAACAACTAGACAATTAGCACAACAGATTTACTACTTTCTGGTTAAAATCCCAGTCCCACGGAAAACGTTCAAGTTGTCCTCTATAAACATCAAGCAAAAATTTAAAGCTAAACAGTAAAAACAGCTTAGAAATACAAAGCTCCACTAGGCAGCAGTGATTCAGGACTAAAATGACACATTTCTTACATTAAATACAAATGCTGCTCCTTCCTGAATTTGTTATAATTACTCCCACAAAATGGAAACACTGAGAATGCTTCCATATGACAAGGCAAGCCACGAAAGCACTGGCTCTTGTGTTTCCACTGACACGACTCATAAATTGAATCCTGCCCAAAGAAAACAATCTTTTTGTTTTGATTTGTTTTGTCTTAGATGGTGTGTGTATGCATGTGCTGCAGCAGGAATCACCAAAGGAGTCAAGAAGGAATATCTCTTTTTTAAATTACACCTGCTATCTCAAGCTTTTATATTAATTAACATTAAAAAAGTGTTGCAATTAATTGAAGACACGTTTTTAATTAGACAAAATGTGTTTTGCAAATAATCTAACCAACTGACCAAACATTTAAGAAATCTAAAGGCAAATAAAATCAAAGAATCGCATGGGGAAACTATGTTCAAGAATACAATATAGCAGGCACCCCCAAACTCAGCCCTCTAGATGTTTTGGGGACTACAATTCCCATCATCCCTGACTACTGGTCCTGTTAGCTAGGGATGATGGGAGTTGTAGTCCCAAAACATCTGGAGGGCCAAGTTTGGGGATGCCTGCAATATAGCAATTGCAAGGATAGCTCTGGAAGGAGAGGACCACACATACAGTTGCATTCACATCCCCTTCTAGCTCTAACTTCTCCTACTTTGCGACAACTGCATAATGCACCAGTGTAGGCAGGGTTTATTGTTCTAAGTTGGACAGGACAAATCAAGAACCATATCCATGCCAACGTGTGATCATTGCTTAACAGGGTATGAATAACGTAGCTCTTTGAACGGAAATCCTGCTGAAGCTGAACTTCCACTCAGCTGGAGAAGAATTCTGGACACACCATGCGACTTTCAGAAACAGTTAGCAAATCAAGCCACACTGTACAGAGCAGCTTATATCCCTTTGGAGATTGGAGAAAGAAGGATCCAAAACATATTGTCTACAAAAGGTATCCTCGGTATGAAAAAAGTAAAGTTACAGTTCAAGAAGCTTTTGAAGCAATTTAAGCTTTGTGCAGCCTGGACGTATCAGAAGGAGCATTACCGTTGAGAAAAATTATTTTCCAACTTTCTACCTTCAGCACAGAACTCTTTTCAGATTGGGATGTCCATTTAAGCAGCTCGGCACATTGCAAGGGATTCTAGAGTACGCTGTAGAGAAGGAAGGTGTACCCAAGCTGGTGACTCCTCCTTAGGTTTTGGACTAAAAGTACAGCCCACACAAATAACGTGCCCTCTACCCCAGGGGTGGATAACATTCTTCAGCCTAACAGCTGGAGTCCCTTGTGGAGAATCTTTTGTGATGGGCAGGGTCAGAGGTAAAAGTGTGGTCCATTCCATCCATTCAAAACTCAAAGTGTTCAACCCTAATTTCCCCTCCCTTCATCCAAGCAAGCAAGAGGCATGGTTACACAGTTCAAGTTCATATTCCGGACTTGAGGAGTATGTCCAGCAGTGCCAATGATGGATGTGGCCTGGGGAAGAGGGAGAGAGCATGGTTCCAAGGGCCAGAGAGGCATAGAGGGCCACATTTAGTCCCAAGTCTGAAGCTCCCCATGCCTGCTGTACCCATTGCTGGACCTCTGTGGTTACTTGAAGGAAATGTACTTTCCACATACAAATCTTAACTGAATCATATACTAGAAATTACACTAAGGCTGCAATTCTCAGCACATTTACTTGAATGTGAACACCTTGCCGATCAGCAAGACTTATTTCAAAGAAAGTATGTTTCGGATGGAAGTGTTAATGTGAAATGTACCATTCTTTTCCAGAAATATGATCTGTGAGAGAAAGCTCACCCCTCACCCTAGAAATGCACACTGCCCCTTCTGTGCCACTGCACCCATGTGCCAGGAGGCAATCATGAGCAAGATGCTCTTCAGGAATGCATGTCCACCATTACTGATTGGCTCATTGATGTACCCCTTCGTGTCCGAGGAAACCCAGGATTTCCTTGAACAGAATTTGGTTTATTACATGGTTCCCATTCTTTTTCCTTCATTAATACTGATGCATATGGGATTACGCTTCCAGTCGTACAGGGTTCATTCTAGAAGGATGCTTTGGTCTGGTGCCATGGATATGTGTCAAAGCTATTCTGCCTTCCCAAGTCTACACCTGTGTGCTTTGTGGGTTATGTTTTTCATTATGCTCACTTTACTTTTTTGTATTTGAAATTTCCCAACAAAAAGAAATTAAAAGTAAAAACACAACTATTCCTCACGGGAATGGTTTGTCCTCCATTGTATTTTAACACTGCTCCCTCAAACTAGCCCCACTTAATTCCCAGCTGTCCCAATTCAATTGCTGTTTTAAAAAAGTCTTTCTTCTTCTTCTTCTTCAAAACTTCAAACCCCTGGACTGTTTATAATAGAGTATAACTAGATCTACCAGTGGGCCTAATCAGTGTTTCTTTTCCTGGGGGGTATTCAAATGTACGCAGTACTGGCACCTTTTTTTCTAGAAGAAAAGCACTGGGCCTGATCCTCATCTTCCTCACAACCCCGCTTGTCAGGTTGATGTCCCTGACTCATCTGTCAATCACCTGACATCACAATGACCACCAGGTGACTAGTTTTTGCATTGATCTGTGCATGGAAGCCAGGACAGATCAGCTGAGCACTGGGGCTTGCAAAGAACTGCACTTGAGGCTTTGTAGGTCCAGTGACATCTTCACCTGTCTCACACGGTATCATATATGACATCTGGTTTCGCAAGGCAGGTGAGCTTGCCAAAATGGTCTGGCAATAAATAAATCCATATATCTAGTAATAAGAGTAACAGCAGCAACAAGTGAGGTGGGAAATGGGGAAAGAAAATGGGCTTAGGGATAAAACTGTAAAGCAGTTTTATACTATGAATGCATTCCTTTTCCTAAACTGGGGGCAAAGGACATGAACCACAAGTTACTTGACCACTAGACATGAGGGGGCAGGGACGACACAGGCTTGTGGGTCTTTGACAGTTTAAAGTTAAACATTAGAATACTTACTGCGTAACAGCCTATGAGGAAGGCTGCGTTGACTTGCTTTTTCTGATCAAAGCCAGTATAATGAACAATCTTCTTTCTTAACATGGTAAAGGACTGTACCAAGGAAATAAACAATGGAGTTATAATCCAACTCCTTGCATTATAAAAAGTTGCATTTGAGTCATATTTAAGTAGTAAGTACACATAGAAAACAGCCTCATTTGGTAACACGTAGTTACATTGTTACATTTTATTTAAGACATAATTCAAATAATTACTTCTTTGTCAATGCCTTTCTACAACAAAGAGGGACAATGGGACCCAGAATACATAGTAATGAAGGTTGAAATGGTAAGAAGAAAAAAATTAAATGAGCTAGAAGATCAAATATCCAAAGCTAAAATATAATTTAATGAAACAATTCTGAAGTCCACAATATAACATAAGTGTTTGAGTCAGGAACAAAAGAACTTGTGTAAACATGAGGTTATTATGAGAAGCAATTTCCTCAACTTTGCTGTTTTAAAGGGTCTTTTGTAAACTTTAATTGTACCAGACAATGTGAAATTTATTTACACACCTCAGAGATTCATTAGTCATTTATAGAAGAGCAAAAAAACACACACACCCTAACATAAATTTGAACCTGTACTGCTGTCCTTCTCTAGACATGCTCTTATAAACCTCTAGCTCCTGAGCACACAGCTTTCCTGTTCGCTGAAAAATAACTACTACAAGGCCACATTCACACCATACTTTTAAAGCACTGCGATACCACTTTAAACTATCATGGCTTTCCCCAAAGAAACCTGGGATGGTCGTTTGTTAATGGTGCAATGACTGTTAAAAGTGTTTTCACAGCACTTTAAGTGTATGGTGTTAATGTGGCCCAAGCAGAGTAATTGGAATGTGAAGATCCAAGAGTAATCCCATAACCAGCTCCTCCACATAGTACTTCAAATTCCAAACTTACAATTTATCAGATCTCCACAGCAAACATCACTTTTAAGTCTTGCAGCTGTGTGTAACTGCTGAGTCACAAACTTCAGTTTTCACTGTTTAACTTTGCAACAGCATTTCAAAGGCTGAATGAAAACATATTTGCAGCTTCTGTTTCTTTATTCTGCAATGTCTTCCCAATAGACATTTTCCCCATCTACTATCAGATATTCTTGCACTAAATAACTTGAAAAAATGTGGGAAAGCCTGGGAAATAGTATGATTTGTTTGACTGGATGAGCAATTTCTTCAGCATGCTGGCTGCTCCAAGATCCCTCACACTACTACATAGTACAGTTTTAAGGCTTAATTGCCATTATATACTACTACAGTTCTATAAAACACCCGAGGGTATTATTTTTGTAAAAACTTGAAAATAACAGATTGCCTTGTCAACTGTTCCATCTGATCATAAAGGAAAAAGAAAATAGATTACAAGCTTGTGGTCATCTGTAGCAGGATCTGTAGCAGGGAAGAACAGCAACTAGATGTATTTAGCCTTCACAGAATCCATGAGGAACAAAACTAGTTTTACTTCTTCTAGTTATTTGTTCCAACATTACAGCGGAGGTGGAATCTGGGGAGTTGGTTTCCTAATTATTTTAAAGGGGAGACCACAGCCTAACTTTGGGGGTCTTAGGGAGGTAATCCAAGAAGCGCTTCCGCTAGGACTTTTGGCTGTGCAACATAATTTTCCCTCCCCCTCCTTTCCTCACACACCTCCTAAATTTGCTCTGGGTCCCCTGCCCCAACTCTCTGAGATGTATTTGGGGAGGGAGAGCACAGGATGCACAAGGAGAGTTGAGTGTGGGGAAATTCCATTACGTAAGTAATTTTCAATTTTATATTGATCAAAAGATTAAATGCCGCTGAATAGACTAGGGCAGAGTGCCTCAGAACTTTTGTCATATGTTTTTATTTGGCTTGCCTCTTACGTAATGCTGAATGATGGTCCACAAGGAGCTACAACTTGATCCCTTGTGTGGGTGCCGCACGTCATCTATGGGGGGCCTATATTTGACTTAGGTTAGAATCCCACCCATTTCGTTACAGTACAAGATACATTTTCCTTAAAATGTTAAAAACAACAGGGTATGTTTATTATAAAGAACCAGTATTTTAATCGTCAAGAGGTACTGGCAAACATTGTTAAGATTTTATTTTTTTAATGAAAAAGATAAAACCCACTGAAATACATATTATCTTCAGACACTGGCAGGTTGCCAGAAACAAGGAATTCCAAGGGGGATGGGGCACTTCAAATAGTGTTTCCTAGTAAGTTTATTTTGTCTGTGATACCATGAGGACTTTTAAGTTCCATGGTTTTCAGCTTCTTGCCTTCTGCCTTTATCCATTAACCACAGAATGAATTCCCTGTTATTTGTACTCCAACATAAAAGCAAGCAAGTTCTACCACATTATTCTTCCCCACCCTTTTGCCAAACACACACACAATATTCTCTGGATTACCCATATGAACACCAACCTAAATCCCTTTCACTTTAAATATTTTCTGCCAGTGAATATAACGTAGTAAAAACAGTGCACACATGAACTTCAAGTGAATAATGTTCACTCCCAGCAACATTTCATAAAGGAACATAATAACATACAAACCATTGAGTACAAATTCATTTTTACCTTCAATTTTTTATTTAGCTTGCAACAGTATCTGTAAATCATTGCCAGATTGAGTGGGCCAAAATCTGCATAGAAACTTGGGGAAAGGGGGCAGGTGGGTAAGAGAGGGGTGAAGAAGAAAAAAAGTTCGCTTAAACTGAAATACTTTGGTTGAAATGGCTGTTCAAAAGAACCACATCCCTCCTCAACTCTGCCAGCACTGCCCACATAACCCGGCATTATAGCTGACATACCACTTATTCAGATTCACTTCTAGATTACTGTTCGAATACGTTGCAATTATCGGTGGAAAAACAATTATGTAACCCTCATACATATTGTAAAACAGCTCTGCGGTGTCTACTGGATTACAATGTCAGTGTGTGTTGAAACAATTTGGGAATTTTCTGTAAAACAATTTGCAGACAATTGTTTTAGGAAAAGTCAGTCTGAAAGGTAACAATGCAGCAATTACAAAAGCTTGTTAGCACCCTGTTAAAACCCTTCAAAACCTTTCCGTTGCAAATTAAAATATATACTGAAGATGACAAGAACTGAATAAGGTGGAAGTTGCCCACTGGATCTCTGAATAATTCTTATTCTGTCCTTGCCTCCTACCAATCAGCCTCTGCTGTGGGTGTTTAAGTCAGGAATATCTACCAAAGACAACCCACAAAGGATGCTACGTATTTCTTGCTGAAGAAGCCTCTGATCTGAGCCTGTCTTCTTTCAGAAAACAGGATGCTTGCAATGACGTAGCAAAGATACCGAATCTTGATTAAGCAGTTTATACTGGTTACACACAGTTTTCCCTCAAACTGTGGCCTATTCAGGTGATCCACAGAAAGGCTGATGAACAGTTAAGACCATCTGTTCTTGTGTCTGCATGACTGCTTTTTTTTTAACAAGGGAAACTGAAATTGTTTTCATGAAGACCATATTATAAAATGCAAGCTAACAAGGCCCTGACTTATGGTCCATGGACAACAAATTTCATAATATGGCACTGGCATCATCTACAATCGTTTTCTGAAATGTACCAGTTAAAGGCTATTTAAAATATCATCTATGTATATGCTTTGAGAGCCTGTTTGGTGTAGTAGCTAGGGTGCTGGACTAGGACCTGGAAAACAGGGTTCAAATCTACACTCAGCCAATAAGTTTACTGGGACTCCCAGTCTAATCTACTTCACAGGGTTGCTATGAGGAGAAATTGAGATGAGAACTGTGTGTGTGTGTGTATAAAGTATTAAGTGGTCCCTCAAGAACCTTGCTAATTTTTAGTTGGGGATATGCAATTTGCTGCTATAAGACCTAGTGATGGCTACTTTCTTGGTTAAACTAATTACAGTCATACCTCAGGTTGAAGTTGCTTCAGGTTGAGCATTTTCGGGTTGCACTCCGCGGCAACCCGGAAGTAACGGAATGTGTTACTTCTGGGTTTCGCCGCTCGCGCATGCACAGATGCTCAAAATGACGTCACACGCATGCGCAGAAGCGGCAAATTGCAACCCGCGCACGTGCAGACACGGGGTGCGTTCACTTCAGGATGCGAACGGGGCTCTGGAACGGATCCCGTTCGCATCTAGAGGTACCACTGTAATGGAATAATCAATGGTTATTAGTCATGGTGGAGACAACAGAGGCTCAGAAGCAGTATGGCTCCCCAGCAGTATACCACTGGTGGGGAACAACAGTGGGAGAGGGCTTTTGCCTTCACATCCTGCTTCTAGGCTTCTCATAGGCATCTGGTTGGCTGCTGTGGGGAACAGGATATTAGACCAGACAGTCCTTTGGTTTGGTCCAGCAGAGATGTTCTTACATTGTTTGGTTACCTTCAACCATCTTACTTGATCCTATGGGCCAGATTCAACCTATGGGCCAGAGGGTGGGTGGGAGAACACCCAGAACAGTGTATAGGGGGAGGAGAGGGGAAAAGGTTTGTCTGGCAAGCTGAAACACTTGCACTGACTGAATGATCGCCGTAGTGCTTTGCTGAATTTCTCCCATTATATTTTCCCTTCAGGGACAGGGATATTATAATAATACCTATTATGATAAAGATTCCTATTACATCCTCATGCTGCTTTATTTCACTGTGTTGAAGAACAAGGGAATAATATTATACTTACTTCTCATATACAAATTCATCATCTACGCAGAAATAATGTGTGCTTGAGCTACCACTCTTTGGTTTGTGGAAGAGAATGGCAAAATAAACACGATCTGAAATTGAAAAACAGGCATGAAACTAGTAGTTGTCATGAAAGCCAATATATCTGCATACAAATATGTTGATCCTATTTGAACTGAGTTAAAACAGCAGATATAAAAACCCCCGGATATGCTCTTGTGCCAGGCAACATAAAACATTAACAACTGGTCATGGTGGTGAATTAAGTGACCAAAATGCTGTGTTTGGATGTAGGGAGCCCAGGCTCATACCCGCTTTGACCTATGTCGCTCAGTGGGCAGTTTCTGGCAAAGTTCTTCCAATCTACTTCACAGGGTGGTTCAGAGACCAGAACACCACTTAGTTTCACTGTGAGAAGGAAATCATACATTACTAAAGCCGCCCTCATGTATGCGTTTTATTAAGGGGAACAATGTGTAGAACAGGGCTGTGCGCTTGCGCAATGACACTGGTTCCACTCCAGCATCCACGCATTATAGGAATGGACATTTGCAAGAAAAAGCCTAGGCTTTTCCTCCCTCTGTGCCTCAATACCACTACATGCAGAGACTTTCCCTGGTAGATATCCACACCTAATAGGTGGACATTGTGGTGGGTCTAGAAACCCTACTCTTAGTCTAGCAAATTCCCCTTCACATCATTTACATGTAATCAAACTTGCTTAAAATGTGTGCCTTGGACTTTGTTTGTTTGTTTTTGTTTTGTTAAAGGCAAAGAGGAGGGGAAAACAAAGAAAATAGGTTATTATTCACTTAAAAGTCTCTTTGGGTCAGAGCACAGGTCAAACTAGTGGCTTTGATCATACCCTTACGGCTATCTCTAAATTACTGGAGGAAGTATGAAATGCAACTGCAATGGAAGAATGAGAAGCTTTTTTTTTTTTTTTTTAAGTTCTCTTTTGAATGAAAAACAATCATTTCACAAAAGCCTCTTGATTAACAAAAGCAGCACTCTAAAACATTTCCAAACCAAACAGATGAGCATGCCAGCCTGTAGGATCCCAGTGGATTCTTTTCCAAATTTATTTAAATCAACTAGTCTTTGCCCCACTAGGATGCCCTAGCCATTTCCAAGGGGACTTACTTCCGAGTAAATACCTGTAAGGCCGTGGTGCAACACAGCAATAAACATGTTTACTTGGAAGAGTCACAGGCCTTGAATTATATACATCCTAGCCTTAGAGCACGGAGGAAAACCCTCCTGAAGTCAAGGGAGCTTACATAGCTAGGGTTGGGTTGTATTCTCAGATTCATCCGTTTTGTTCTCTTGAGGTTTCTGTTTTATTTCCCCTGCAATGGGGTATTGCACCAGCAGATTTGCTTGCTCGCGTGTGCACAGTATTTACAAACGCAGTCTACCCACCCACCCCCATGTGCAGACAGACAGCTGCTGGCAGCCTGCAGTTTGTATCCTTTTTGCAAAGCAGCTAATAACCACAAACCAATTGCATTTAATGCCAAACAAAGACGCCAAATTTAAACGGCTTATATAAAAGACGAAGCTCGAGGAAAGGAAAGTTCGGGGCCCCTTTTGTTACGCAACGACACTTGCTGCGAGACTGTCATTTGTATTTCACCCCCGCCAAACTTCTTGCAAACAGGGTATAAACCCCAGCGGGTTTATGAAGATGATGGATTTATCAGAGGTAGCCGACCTAACCGGAAGAGTCCGCGACCAGAAGGAGGAGGAGTATCAAGAGGAATGGAAGAAATTTAAAGATTATTTAGTTAGATATGTTAAGATAACTTACTTGCGAGTAACAGATTGGCCTAGGATTTAAATATGTGATGTTGTCGAATGATAAAAGTCAAAATGAAAAGGAAGAAAGATGTTAATGGATCAAGTACATTTTATGTGAAACTAGTTTTGGAAAACTGCTACAATGATTTCTATGGAAACTCAGTTCAAGGAAGTCACCCAACAATGATAACAAAAGTGGAATTTTTACAGTTAGGATATATGTTTGTTGATTTTTTTTTAATATGTTTCTGGCTATGTTTGTGATAAATTTGGAAAACCAATAAAAAAAATTGGGGGCAAAAATTAACCCCGGCGGGGCCTGATCCACCAGCTCCCGAGGAGTCGCCCTGCTGCCCGGCGTCCAGTGGCGTAGCGTGGGTTGTCAGCACCCGGGGCAAGGCAAGTAATTTGCGCCCCCTAACCCATGGATTTGCCCTAACCCCCAGATGTTGCGCCCGGTGCGGCCGGCCCCCCCTGCACCCCCCACGCTACGCCACTGCCGGCGTCCCGGGTTCACACGACGCTGGCCGGGAAACTTCTGCGAGTCTTTAAAGGGCCAAAAAGTCGAGCCAAGGAAACCCGCCCGCCGCCCGCCCTTCTCGGCTCCGTTTCCCAAGCCTTCCTTCCCCCTCCTCACCTTTCGCCACCTCCGCGCACAGGCGAAAGTCCTTCCCGGCGTTCATTGTTTACAGGCATGAAGAGCAAAGGCGGGCGAGGTTGGGGAAGCCGAGGCAGAGCTCGCTGGAAATGGCTGCGGGGAGGCAGCCAAGGGCTCCTCCTCCCTCCGCGCTCTCTCTCCGGAAAGTTTTCCTCAGAAACACGCCGCGGAGCCCCCACCGCTCCCGCTGCAGCGGCCGAGAGCGCGCCCGGTCCTAAGCCCGAGGGGTGGGGGACTCGCCCGGCGGCCGCGGGGAAGCGCAGGCGACTGGAGGAGAAAAGCCACCCCCGTCGGTGAAGGCCTCCCCGCGGCTGCCATTGGCTGGCGAACGGGGCAGAGCCGCTCCCGCTAGCCGGAGGCAGCAGCGGCCGCCCTTCGCGTTCCGAGCGGGGCACGGCCCTTCTTCCCCCAGCCCAGCAGCAGCAGCAGCCGCCGCCAGGAGAGCTGGCCCGGCCCGCGGGGGGATACGCAGTAGCCGGGCTCGCCCAGTGACTTGGCAGGCAGAGCTCCATGCCTTGGTGGGCGGCCGCCCGCCCGGCCTGTGGCTCTGAGGCGACGCGCAGGCTTGCGCGCCGGCCAGAAACCTCTCCCCTCCACGACGACATTTGAGGCGCCTCGCTCGCTTTCCCCCCTTTCCCCTCCGCGACCATATCTGAGGCAGGCTCTCGCAGCTCGCCGGCTTCCAAGGGACCTCGGGCGAAGCCACAAAACTCAAAAACAGCCCGCCGCCGCTGCCTCTTTGCTTTTCTTGGCCCGCGCTAAACCAACGCGAATTTCAATGAAGTTAGGCAGCCATTCTGGAAACTTCTGTCTTGCTTTTGTACTGCTGGGATTTGCTGATTTGAATGTGAGCGGCTGTGGGAGTCCGTGACATTTTTATCGCAGCCCCGTAGCCATCTTGAGTCTCCTCAGAGAAATAGGGGGGGTATGGTTTGTTCCAGACTAAAACAAGAGAGCAACAGATGGCTAAGGTTTCACAAGCGGAAAGCTTGGGTGTGTTTTAACAAAATAATGGGTTTTTAAAATAATAATAAAAAAACAGAAGTAAGAGTTCTCATATTCCACCTTTATGCAATATGAGGTGCTTAAGGCGGCTCCCAAATACAGTGGTACCTCGGGTTACATACGCTTCAGGTTACATACGCTTCAGGTTACAGACTCCACTAACCCAGAAATAGTGCTTCAGGTTAAGAACTTTGCTTCAGGATGAGAACAGAAATCGTGCTCCGGCGGCGCAGCAGCAGCAGGAGGCCCCCATTAGCTAAAGTGGTGCTTCAGGTTAAGAACAGTTTCAAGCTAAGTACGGACCTCCGGAACGAATTATAGTACTTAACCCGAGGTACCACTGTGCCCTCAAAACATTTTAGCTGGAAGGCATTGTTGGAGAATAATGCAACAAAACACCACCGCCAGAAACTGGCTTATAAGTATGAAACCAAATTTACTAGAATAATAGCTAGAATAGACTTGTAACCATTCAAGCAACAAACATACCGTACTAAGGTGCCATGTGCAAAACAAAGCCTGGAGATGCTGTAAACATGGGAGTGGATAAATGTACAGCTTGTATCTACAGTATCTCCAGCCATTGTTTTGCACATGGCACCTTAGTACGGTATGTTTGTTGCTTGAATAGTTACAAATCTATCTCTATTCTAGCTATTATTCTAGTAAATTTGGTTTCATACTTATAAGCCAGTTTGTGGTGGTGGTGTTTTTTTTGCATTATTATTACTGTCACCACATTTGATACTTTGTGTATATTGTTTGAGAATACTCTCACTTTCACATGCTCCAGCATAGCTTTGGCAAAAGTTGCAATGCACAAGTACAGTTTAGATTTACTTCTGTGGAACCATGCGCAGGATTGCACAATAAAAAGGGGGGGCAGTGCAGTGGCGTAGCATGGGTTGTCAGCACCCGGGGCAAGGCAAGTAATTTGTGCCCCCTAACCCGTGGATTTGCGCCCCCTAACCCTAACCCCCAGATGTTGCGCCCGGTGCGGCCGGCCCCCCCTGCACCCCCACGCTACGCCACTGGGGCAGTGCAATTCCCTAGTATGGTTCCTTGGAAGCCACACAAGAGTCTCTCTCGCAACCTCAGCCCCTTCTGTAAAATGGGGGCAATAATCTTAATTTAATTTACAGGCGTATGGGGTGTTAGGGGAGGGGTAGTACCTTAGGGGTGATGACTCCTTCTGGGGTAGGCACTGAAGGGTAGGCCCCCCTGCCCCCCAGGCACACTCCATTGTCTCTAGAGACAGATGTATGCCAACAACAAAGTTACAGGTTTGCTGAAACAGTTACAATATGGTTAACTTGTGAACATTTCATAGCACTGTATAAACACTAAGTATCACCTCTTTGGCACCTCAGCATGAGCAAAGTGCTATGCAAACCTCAAGAGTTTTATGGTATGGCTTGCTAACCTTTCCATTTTACCGAGAGCAAAAACATAGGGAGTAACTTGCTAAGCGCACCCAGACGTTTGAACTAGTGTCCTAGTCCAATTCTCTGTCTATCAAAGCTTCCACGTGTGAGCTGCTTTCCCATAAATCAGACTCCCACCTTTAAATGTAGAAAGGAGGGGAATTGATAATGCATGTTGAGATTTACAGTGCATGCATTCCCCTGGAAAAGAAAATGGCACTCGGAGGTGTGATTCCATAGCTAGGAAATCTAATAAATGAATTGGCTTTTTGTCAGCAACAGGGAAACTGGCTTGTGTGATGCTTTGTGTCAGTGGCGTAGCGTGGGTTGTCAGCACCCGGGGCGAGGCAAGTAATTTGCGCCCCCTAAACCGTGGATTTGCGCCCCCTAACCCTAACCCCCAGATGTTGCGCCCGGTGCGGCCGGCCCCCCCTGCGCCCCCCACGCTACGCCACTGCTTTGTGTTCTATCTCAAGTGACTGTCAAGTGTTTATCTTGTGTTTTTACTATTCTGCTGGGAGCTGCCCAGAGTGGCTGGGGAAACCCAGCCAGATGGGTGGGATATAAACAACAACAACAGTTGTTATTTCAGATTAAAGAATGATGCACACATCCTGAGAAAACATATAGAAGTATAATGCAGCAAGATGCGGCCTCAGAGGGGCACAGGGAAGCTTTCACACTATAGAACTTTACTGTGAGACTCGCCACGGATGAATGGAGTATTGTCAGGATCTGCCCTTCCCAATAGGTCATGGTGAAGATCCTAGTTTCAATTCTCAGCATTTTCTGGTAGGGCTGGAAAATATTTCTGTCTGAAACCTGGGAAGCTGCAGGTGGCCAGCACTGATAGTACCAAGCTCAACTGATCGGTGGTCTTACTTAGAAACTTGCCTATGTTCCTAAACTTTTTATGGGGAGGGATATACTATTTGCAGACTAAGGGAGGAATGCATGTGAGATACAATACGATAATCTTTATTGTCATTGTCCCATACAGAACAACGAAATTGAAAAAAAACCTACATCAGACATTCAAAAACCAACAAGCCTGCTATCCCAGCCTGGTTAACCCCCTAAAAACTCTGATACCCCATAATTAAATATAATATACTCCCACAGAGACTACCTTACACTGCGTTTAAAACCAAAATCACATTTGGATAGAAACTGTTTCTCAGGCAGCTAGTCCTAGTCTTTATAACCCTGTACCTTCTTCCAGAAGGCAGAAGCTGAAAGAGATCATTTCCGGGGTGTGCACTATTCTGCACTATCTCTGCGGCTTTCTTATGACAGCTGGAAGCATAGAGGTATCTCAGTTATGAAAGCACAGCCTTTTTAGAATTACATCTTTTAGTTTTCTTCACTTCTGCATGCTACACACACTTCCTCATTTTGCTACTCATCAAAGGGAAAATCCATGGGTAAAAAGAAAACATCATGTGCTTATTTGTTTGTAAGCTGAGGATTTGCTTCTTCCCAAGCAAGTGGCAGAACATTATGAAAGAAGTATTAGCAGTTTTAAGACGCTAATTGCAGGGTGTGGAGATGTTGTTTTAGGGTGCTAACTTTAAAGGAATGCTCATGGCAGAACATTTTTACAATTCCTTACCACACCTATTACTATGAAAGAAACCAAATGTAGAAATAATAATGTTTAAACCCTTCCATAATAGATGTGTCTACAGAGGACAGTTTCAAAGGGCGAGCCAAAAATGGACACTTTTATTTAGGAGGGGGTCAATGTTTTACAGTTTCTTCAGATATCAAATATTTGTTTTAGCATGCTAACTGAAAAGTACTGCAACTCACTTTATGTACCATACCAAAAGCTAAAGGTTTGGCACAATCACAATCTCTTTCATCATTACAACCACCTTCTTAATGACTACTCTGAGTAACATCACTATTTCTATTTTAGTTATCCAAGATAACTTGCCCAAGGTCTCTGTTCTCAAGTAATGTCACACCACTCAGGGATCCAGGGTCCATATTAAAAAAGTAAGTGACTTTAATGCATTTACTGAAGTGCGGATGTAAGCTACAGTGTTTGTGATAACTATCACAACATTGATAAAATGGTACATGACCCTACCTTTGCCCGTTAAGATACATTCTACTTCCACAGTGCAACACACCTGAAGCCTAAGAGGAACAAATAGTTACATTCCTTATTTCACTAGTCACTCTTTCATTTTGCATCCATCCACAGCTAATTCTGAAAGTTCTTTAATTTCGTTACACGTTTGGGAAGAGCTCCAGCTCATTTTGTGCCTTTGAGACTTCAGCACTTCTGTAAAGCAGTTATCAATATTTACAGGGTAAGTGCTGCAGTTAAGAGAGTGACTAATGGTTGTCATGAGACAGCCTTGTAATAATCAGAACAGACACTTAAAGAGCAATATCCTTGAGTTATGGAACACTTTGTACTAAGTAAATATTCACAAATGGGAAATCCACTCTGACCCAAACCTGGGCACACTTAATTCAGCAATAAGCCTCACTCAGTACATTTGATGTACTTCAGAGTAAAGGTGCATAGGATCAGGCTCCATGTTTTTGGGGAAGGGCAAGACTGTCAATATTAAAAGACTTCTTAGCCCTCTTCTTCTTGGGGGAAGGAACCACCAAATATTTTGGTGCACTTGAAGTTTAGTTAGGATCTACACAGGTCATGTTCCTTTTATTTCTGTATGTTACCTGTTCCATACATATATTTTCAAACCCTTGTAAAAAGCCCCACCAGCTGCAATTCTCAGCTCAGCATTGTACACTGCAATGCCCAGGTTTTTGGCAAGCTTCTACAATTTACATCCATTTTTAAAAGGTCAGTGGAAATTTGCCCATTGATTTCAGCAAAATGGTTTTTATTTTGCAACTCGAGTGACTTGCTGTAAGTAGATTTGATCAAATCAGGGTCTCCAGCCACCTTGTCCTCTGTGCCACCAGTTCTGGTTCCTCTGAAAACCAGGTACATTTGCCTCTGTTGATGAAAAGATGCCCTCTAGGCTGCAGCTCCAGCCTGGATGGCTTAGGTAGGATAATGATACCTGGCACATTCCTAGTCCACCGAAGCAGATTTCAGAGGAGATAGCTCTCTGCCTTTCCTGCCAGATGTGCTTGTGTACTTTGAATTGCATGCTTTGCAAAGCTTCGAATTGCATGCTTTGCTCATGTTGTTGTTACGGAAGTACGAGTCCTTGGCAGACAAAGAATTCTTACAGGGATAGAAGGTTGGAGCTGTGATTTTTTTTGTCACAGGACTCTCTACCATGTACTTACACTGAAACATAGTAAAGGTAAATTCTGACAGGCCCAGAATGATTCCCCTCATGTGGATGAGCTATATGAAGGCATGTTGATATGTGTGTGGAGCCCTTTCTCGTGTGTTGAAGAAAAAGATGGTGAGAGGTGGAGCATAGCTGCTGGGTGCATAGGTCGGGGGGAGCTAGCCCTTGGCGCCCCATGACCCCTTACACGTCCTTTGAATGCCTGAGGAGGTCACATGAACATTCCTTTATAAACTGATGTTGATCTCCTCTGAACCATGTGGTGTATCCTACAGAAACCAAGTGGAGCAATAGTATCTTGCTGTGTTATCATTTCAAAAGCCCATCTTAACAGCTTACTTCAACATATTAGGCAAGAGGCCAAGACAGAGGCAAACTCTGCAGTGAGCGAAATGCATTTGATCCAATATTAAAAGGCCTTTAAGATAGTGCTCAGAGCAGTCTGCAGTCTGTGACACAGGGTGGCTGTCTGCAGTCTTTCGGTAGGTGACACAGGTTGGCTACCAACAGGCAGTGCAGGTCAAGATGCCTCTGGTACAAATCTTGACATGGTTTACATATTTAGGAAGGCCACTCTCAGCCTCCCCCTATCAATAGTATAAGGATAATACTGGTCTTTCATACAAAGCAATGGTAGACGTGAAATAATTTGAGCAAAAGCTGCAAATCGCCCCCTTTAGAAATGCACTGGCTGGTCCCTTTCTAGTCCCAAGATCAAAACAACAAACACTTAGAGCAGGCTTCCTCAACCTCGGCCCTCCAGATGTTTTGAGACTACAATTCCCAGCATCCCTGACCACTGGTCCTGCTAGCTAGGGATCATGGGAGTTGTAGGCCAAAAAACATCTGGAGGGCCGAGGCTGAGGAAGCCTGACTTAGAGGAACAGGGGAGAATAGATGCAAGGGAGGGCATCTAGCTAAAGCTTACAGGAGGATACAGAAGCCAGCTTTCATTGTCTGCAGCAAAAGTAGCATGTTTTGATGCCAAGTGATGCAGATTAGCCTCTTAGAAGCATCCCCCTGAAAAGCTAAACAACTGGGGTTGCTTGGTGCACCCAGTTATAGGAAAAACGATTGATTGATTGATTGTCAAAGGGATCTCTTCAGAGAATGTCTGGGTTGCACACGACTGACATTTCATCACTGAGATATAGGTGAACCTTCATGAACCTTCCTTGGAGGTTTTTAAAGAGAGGTTGGATGGCCATCTGTCTTGGATGCTTTAGCTGAGATTCCTGCATTGCAGGGGCTTGGATTAGATGACCCTTGGGATCCCTTCCAACTCAAAGATTCTATGATTCTATGACTTTTTGACTTCATTTAATAAACTCAGATGCCACAGGCAAGAAACCAGCCTTAGGGGTACAGCTGAACTTGGGTTTGAACTTAGAAGTTCTAAAATAAATGTGAAAAGGGAACCTTCATGCCCTGATTATTTATAGTCTATTAGCAAGATGCCCTTTGCCCCCCAGATGAAAGGGAAAAGGCTTGACTTTCCAAAAATAGCAAAATAAGTATTGATAAATTTAGGCACTTGGGTACCATTTCATTTACAGAGCAAGATTCCTAGCCAAATTTTAAAGTTCTTCTTTTGCATCAGATTTGTTATTGGATTCTGGAATAATTTATGTAAGGGAACATGCTGCTGAGCGACATGTATTGGGATTATCACGGAGACACACTTTCCCTGTCCATCACTGCAATCTTCTATTACCAGCTCAACACCAAGAAAAATCAGAGACATATTCTCAGGAAATATGCAAAGTCCCAGCTATACTGAGCTTTTTTGTAACATGTATTCTGACACAGAAGCACTCAGAGTGAATTTAACTCTACACACATAAGAGAGTCATGCATTACTTAGGCCAGGGGTCGGCAACCTAAGGCCCATGGGCCACAACTGGCCCATGGGGATCTTTTAACTGGCCCATGGACCCCCGCTGCCTGCTCAGTTGGCTCCCATGCACTGCGCTAAACTGGCGCGGAGCAGAGCAGGGACCACCTTCCGCAACGCTGGCTGGCTTCCCATTGGCTGCAGGAAGCTCCTGCAGCCAATGGGAAGCTGTGCATGCCTCCTCTGCGCTGGAAAGAAAATAGCACATGCATGCAGAAATAGCGCATGCGTGTGCGCTCGTGCACACACTCCGGCCCACCGAGGTATTTGTGGGACTGTGAACCAGCCCAAGCCACAAAAACTTTACCGTCCCCTGACTTAGGCTATCCCAAGCTGAACAAAAACCACTAGCTATGTACTGTGGTCTGCCAAAGGATTTGGCACACAAATATACAATCTTTTTTCCCCCTTTTTTTGTGTGATGTGAAATAAGCAGCAAAATGGACATACCTAGTCCATGGCTGCTGTGCGGCATGTTGATCACAATGTGACATAACAAATGACCTTTTTATTTGGACAGGACAAAGTCACTTTTAAGTGTCAGTATGCCCATTTGAGGGACACGGGTGGCGCTGTGGGTTAAACCACAGGGCCTAGGACTTGCCAATCAGAAGGTCGGTGGTTCGAATCCCCGCAACGGGGTGAGCTCCCGTTGCTCGGTCCCTGCTCCTGCCAACCTACCAGTTCGAAAGCACGTCAAAGTGCAAGTAGATAAATAGGTACCGCTCCAGCGGGAAGGTAAACGGCATTTCCGTGCGCTGCTTTGGTTCGCCAGAAGCGGCTTAGTCATGCTGGCCACATGACCTGGAAGCTGTACGCCGGCTCCCTCGGCCAGTAAAGCGAGATGAGCGCCGCAACCCCAGAGTCAGCCACGACTGGACCTAATTGTCTTTTTTTTTTTTTATAATATTTTTATTTTTCCATATAGACACAATATAACAAACATAAACATACAAAAACAAAAACAAAACAAAAACATGTATCATTTCATATCCTGATTTCATATCCTATCTTCCCCGACTTCCTCATGCCTCCCCTTTCTGTATTCCAAATTCTTATCGATTGTTCAGCAAATCTTCCCTTATTTTAATTTAAATTTAGACTATTCTTCCTTATTCTCCTTATCATAACCATTGCTAATAGTAACCATTTACTTTCCAGTCCAACATCATTCTAACTTTCGTTAACTTTGTAACATTTCTTTAAATAGTCCTTAAATTTTTTCCATTCTTCTTGCGCTGCTTCTCTTCCCTGGTTTCGGATTCTGCTCGTCATTTCTGCCAGGCCCATATAGTCTATCACCTTCATCTGCCATTCTTCCAGTGTGGGTAGTTCTCGCGTCTTCCAGTACTTCGCAATGAGTATTCTAGCTGCTGTTGTAGCATACATAAAGAAAGTTATATCCGTCTTTAACACCCCTTGGCCGACAATACCCAAGAGAAAGGCCTCTGGTTTCTTGGGGAAAGTATATTTAAATACCTTTTTAAGTTCATTATAGATCATTTCCCAGAATGCCTTAATCTTCGGGCAAGTCCACCAAAGATGAAAAAATGTACCTTCAGTTTCTTTACATTTCCAACATTTGTTGTCAGGCACATGGTAAATCTTTGCAAGCTTGACTGGGGTTATGTACCACCTATATATCATTTTCATAATGTTTTCTCTTAAGGCATTACATGCCGTAAATTTTATCCCGGTGGTCCACAACTTTTCCCAATCAGCAAACAAAATATTATGACCAATGTCCTGAGCCCATTTAATCATGACCGATTTAACCGTTTCATCTTGTGTATTCCATTTCAGCAGCAAATTGTACATTTTGGACAAATTCTTGGTACTGGGTTCTAACAGTTCTATCTCCAATTTTGATTTTTCCACCTGGAAGCCAATTTTACTGTCCAGTTTAAACGCTTCATTTATTTGATGGTAGTGGAACCAGTCTCTCACCTTCCCTTTTAATTTCTCAAAACTCTGCAATCTCAATTTGTCCCCTTCCTTTTCCAAAATTTCCCAGTATCTTGGCCACTTGGACTCCATATTTAACTTTTTAACTGCCTTAGCTTCCATTGGCGACAGCCACCTTGGAGTTTTATTTTCCAGCAAGTCTTTATATCTGACCCAGACATTTAATAGTGCTTTTCTGACAATATGATTTTTGAAACTTTTATGTGCTTTAACCTTGTCATACCACAAATATGCATGCCACCCAAAAATGTTATTAAAACCTTCCAAATCCAAAATGTCTGTGTTTTCAAGAAGTAGCCATTCTTTCAGCCAGCAGAAAGCTGCCGCTTCATAGTAAAGTTTAAAGTCTGGCAGGGCAAACCCCCCTCTTTCCTTTGAATCCGTTAATATCTTAAATTTAATTCTGGGCTTTTTGCCCTGCCAGACAAATTTAGATATGTCTTTTTGCCACCTCTTGAAACAATCCATTTTATCAATTATTTGCAATGCTTGGAACAAAAACAACATTCTTGGCAATACATTCATCTTTATAGCTGCAATACGGCCTAGCAAGGAAAGCTTTAAGTTGGACCAAATCTCCAAATCTTTTTTCACTTCTCTCCAAGTTTTTTCATAATTATCTTTAAACAAATTCACATTTTTAGCTGTCATATTTATACCCAAATATTTCACTTTTTTAACCACAGTCAACCCTGTCTCATTCTGAAACCTTTCCTTTTCTATCTGTGTCAAATTTTTCTCCAAAACCTTTGTCTTAAACTTATTCAATTTAAATCCTGCCATTTGACCAAACTCTTGAATTATTTCCAGAACTCTTTTCGTGCTAGCTTCTGGCTCTTGTAATGTAAGTACTAAGTCATCTGCAAATGCTCTCAGTTTATATTGTTTAGCTCCGACCTGAATCCCTTTAACCAACTGGTCCCTCCTAATCATATTAAGCAAAACCTCCAGGACCGATATAAAAAGTAATGGGGAGATAGGGCACCCCTGACGTGTCCCTTTTTCAATCTTGAACTCTTCTGTAACCACATTATTTACAATTAATTTGGCTTTCTGTTCAGAGTATATTGCACCTATACCATTCTCAAACCCTTGGCCTACCCCCATCCCCCGGAGGTTCTTCAACATAAAACTCCAAGAAATGTTGTCAAAGGCTTTCTCGGCATCCACAAATATCAAAACAGCTTTAGTGTTTATGTTCACTTCCAGCTTTTCCAAAATGTCAATTATATTCCTTACATTATTCGATAAATGCCTTTTTGGGAGAAAGCCCGCTTGGTCCCCGTGAATCTCCTCCATCAAAACTCTTTTCAGTCTCTTTGCTAAAATATTAGCAAAGATTTTGTAATCCACATTCAATAACGAGATGGGTCGGTAGTTTTTAAGTTGGGTCTTTTCAGTCTCTGTCTTTGGTATAAGTGTAATGTAGGCCTCTCTCCACGTATCGGGTGCCCTTTTCCCCTTCATAATCTCATTGCAGACTTCCTTCAAAGGTTGTATCAACCCTTCCTTCAGAACTTTGTAATATTTGGAAGTCAGTCCATCCGGTCCGGGGGATTTGCCCAGCGTCATGCCTTGAATGGCATCTTCTATTTCTTGTGCTGATATCTCCTGATTCAATATTGTCTTACTTTCTTGCGAAACCTTTTTCAGCCCATTTTCCTCGAGGAACTGTTGTATGTCCATTTCTTTCTGCGGCCCTTGTGTGTAAAGTTGTCTAAAGTAGTTCTGAAAACAATTCCTAATTTCCGCTGGGTTGCTTATGTTTTTTCCTTCCACTTCTATATTTGTTACCGTGTTGAGTTTTTGTCTCTTCTTTATTTGCCAAGCCAGTAACTTGCCACATTTATCAGCAGATTCAAAGGTCTTTTGTCTCATTTGTTTAATTTTCCACTCTAATTCTTGATTCATCAGTTCCATATATTGTGTTTGATGAAATTTGATTTCTCTTAAAATCTCTTGGGATTTTGGCTTTGATCTTAATTGTTTTTCCCCTTTTTTTATCTTTTCCAAAATTCTCTCCTTCTTCTCATTTTGCTTTCTCTTCTTTAAAGTATTTTGCTGAATCAAAAACCCTCTCATCACGGCTTTGCTTGCGTCCCATACTATTCTTTTTTCTACTTCAGACCTTAAGTTGATTTCAAAGTAGTCTTTCAAGGTTTTTTGGGCCTTCTTGCAAATCTCCTCATCTCTGAATAAGGTGTCATTCATTCTCCATCTGAAGGAACCAGTTGTTGTTTGCCTCATCACCATCTTTACAGCATTATGGTCGGAGAAAGTTTTTGGGCAGATTTCTACTTTTTTTATGTTCGGAGCCATACTGCTAGTCACCCAGATTTGGTCAATCCTTGTCCATGTCATTTTGGCTTCAGAAAAGAAGGTTCCCTCTCTTTCTAGTGGGTGTTTTGTTCTCCAAATATCAATCAAGTCCATATTGTCAGTCATTTCAAAAAAAGTCTTTGGTAGTCTTCCATCTTTTGTTATTACCTGTCTTTGTGCCTTGTCCATATTTGTTGAAACTACTCCATTCATATCTCCCATCAAAATTAAGTTGTAATCCATATGGTCCATCAAGATTTCATGCAACTTCTTAAAAAATTCAGCTTTCCCTTCGTTTGGTGCATAGATTCCCACTATCAAATACTTCTCTCCTTGGGATTGAATTTCAATTGCCAAATATCTTCCTTGATCATCTTTAAAGATTTGTTTCGGTTGCAATTTTTCTTTTGCATAGATCACTACTCCTCTCTTTTTTACTCTGTCTGAGGATATAAATTCCTGTCCCAGTCTTTTATTTATTAGTAATTTTCTGTGTGCTCTTGTCACATGGGTCTCTTGTAGGCAAATCAAGTCCAATTGGTCTTTCTTTAAGGCATGAAATATACTTTTTCTCTTCCTGGGAATGTTCAAGCCGTTACAATTCCAGGTTAGAAGTTGCAGAGCCATGATGGGATTATTTACTCCTTCCTCCTACAGCTCCCTTTTTTTGTTCCTCGTCCGTCGGTGGTGCCGTGTTCGTGTCCAGTGATGGATGCCCCTGTCCTGGAAAAGTCTCTTTCTGTAGGTCTTCTTCGTGCTCTCCCAAGAACTTGTCTTTATCACTTACAGTCTTTATTCTTCTCTTCTTTCCCTTATATTTAAAAGACAGGCCTTGGGGAAATTCCCACTTGAATGGTATGTAGTTCTTCTTCAGCAGTGTCACCAGGTCCTTATAATGTCCTCTTGCGTCCAAGATACTCTTAGGGATGTCTTTAAAAATCTCAATAAAAAAGTCTTCAATTCGAAGGGCTGTTTGGTAGTGCAGGTTCAGTATTTTATCTCGCTCCTCCTTTGATCTTAAAGTAATAAGACAATCTCTGGGTCGATTCTTCTTCTGTCTTGTTCCCAATCTAAATGCACTTTCTATCTTAAAGTCCTCTTTCTTCAACTCCTGCTTCCAAAAATCAGAAAATTCTTTTGTCAAATAATCCACCAAGTTGTCTCCTTCCTTTTCCGGCACAAGTCTGATCCTTAAATTCCTCTCCTTGCGTTGCATATCCTGCATAGAGAGTGCCAGTTCATACTCATCCAATTTCTTGTAAACTGGTGGAAATTTTTCCTCCGCAGCAGTTACAATTTCCTTAGCTTCCTCAGCTATCTTTCGTGTTATAGATGAATCTTCCAATAATTTCCCAATTGCTTCTGCATTTGAGTTCACTTTGTTCCCAAGGTCAGTTATACTTTTAGTATTTAGGTCAATTTTCCCAGAGATTTCTTCAATTTTTTTATTTGTTTCAGCAACTTGTACTTTAGTTTCAGCAACTTGCAGTTTAGTCTCTGCGCCTTGTTTTTTTTAGTTCCTCCAAAGAGTCATTTATCTTCTCCAATACCTTAGCAAATGATTCTTCTGTAGACATTGCTTTCACTTTTGGCTTTGCAGCCACTATAGTTCCAGAGGCTCCTGTTACAAAAGCCCTTCTTTGCATGAAAGGGTCAATTTTATATTGTCTGCCAGATCTCAAGGTTGTTTCTTGTAAATCCCCTTTCTCTTTACCATCTGCCATAACAAAGTCTTTTAGTCAAGGTCATTCCCAGACTTTGGAGCTCACAAACAAAAGTTCTCAAATTTTAAACTCCACTTGTTGCTGAAACAATTTGTAGGTCCTCTAGAGGGCGTAGAGTCAGTTCTATGCTTCTCAAAATAATCCCACACTCTTCAGAAAAAAGAATAAAAATTTCCTAGTCCCTTTCAATTTTTCTTTTCTCTTTCAGGGGGATCCCAATCAATAGTGTCCTGTAAGTAACTTTGTAATACCACAGAAACAGTGTTTCAAATTGGAAGTAACCAAAGTCAATTTAAGATACTTTTTAGCTTCTTATAGCAACAGTCCTTAGCCGGTTCCTTATCTCCGGCAGTCCGATCCCAGGTTAAAGAGCAGCAGTACTTAATCCAATTCTTTTAAATTGGCAGGGAAACACTTTTAAAATCTTCTTCCCCCCCCCTCCTGCCTTCGGGGGGGGAGTTCTTTGCTTTGGTGGTGGATTTCTTAATTCCCGCAAGTTTCTCTCAAGCAGTTACAGCTAGAGTGCCTTTCGCTTTGATCTTGCTACAGGACGGAAAGCAGACTTCCTTTTTAGTGCTTATCCGTCTCGGTGCCCAATTTCTTTATTTTAGAGTCCAATTATACTTTAGCAGTCAATCCTACTCACGGATAGTTGTTCTTTTAATCCAATTTCACGGGAAGAAGTCAGCGCTCTCCACTAATGGCGACGCGGCTTCGCTTCGCAGGCTGGGTGAAGACGACTCTCAGCACCGCTCCAAGACCCCTCCGCTGCTCCGGAGCCTTTAAAAAGGCTATTTCGCAGCGTCGGGGGGGGCGCAAAGGTGCCCGCCGAGTCTCCAGTTCACAGGCAACGCGCCTGTGATTTTTAAGGGTCCCCGCTTCGCCGTAGCTGACAGGACCCGAACCCGCGAGGCAGATCTCTCCCGGAGCTCCGGTTGAGATCCGCCATTAAGCGCCGGCGCTAACCGGAAGTTGGACCTAATTGTCAGGGGTCCCTTTACCTTTACCTATGCCCATTTGAAGGAGTGCTGTAAATATCCAATGCAGAAAATATCCATAGTAAACACTGTACTACCATGAACGAGCAATGCAGAGTCCTGTGAATGAAAACAGAACTTTCCAGCGAAGCAATGCAAAGAGAGAGAGAGAGCTGTGAGTAAATAATGCCTGGGTTTTTTCGAAAATTGTTTTGGGAATTTAATTCACAGACTGTTACTTATTGTTGTTACCAACCGTTTATGCAGCATCGCATTTAAGAGGTGATGTGCTTTACAATTATCTCCCGTATGCCTTGCATCCCTTTTCAGAAAGTGAGTGACATTCCTGTTCTATGGATGGACAACTGGAGTGGAGAGACCTGACCAAGGCGGAGTTTATAACCAGGCTATAATTTTCTGAAAAGGTTCCAATATATGTAACATATATCAGGGATATGAAACCAACTGCACTTTCTAAGCCCTGTGTTTATTAGCATGCATAATACAAGAGCATGTTGAGAACATAATAGATGAAACAGCCCTTAGATGTTCCTCCATCATGCCATCCCACAAAGTGGGGGCTTACAAAGAACTGGGGAAATGAAGGGAGAGAAATGTTATAAACCAATACTATTAGACTGGGCACTAAGAACACTGGGACTAGGATGAGTAGCTTATTGCTTATCTAGCCCTGAGCCTCAAGAGCCTAGCACTATGGAGAGCCAGTGTGGTGTAGTGGTTAAGAGCCGTAGACTCGTAATCTGGGGAACCGGGTTCGCGTCCCCGCTCCTCCACATGCAGCTGCTGGGTGACCTTGGGCCAGTCACACTTCTCTGAAGTCTCTCAGCCCCACTCACCTCACAGAGTGTTTGTTGTGGGGGAGGAAGGGAAAGGAGAATGTTAGCCGCTTTGAGACTCCTTCAAGGGAGTGAAAGTTGGGATATCAAATCCAAACTCCTCCTCCTCTTCTTCTTCAATTGCCCTACAGCCTACCTGTCAGGGAACTGTCATCTGAGACGAAGGAGGTGAAAGGGCTCATGGAGGGTGAGAGAGACCACTCAGCGGAGGAGGGGACCAGCAGGGGGAGAAGTGGAGTTCCAAGGGAAAGTGAGTCGGAGGGAGGGCTCAGAGACACTTCAAGCGAGAACAGTGGGGAGGTTTCAGGACCTCCCGTAGGGACACCCACTCCTCGGCGGAAACTGTCACGCCGAGAGTCCAGAAGACGCGTTTCCGTTAAGGAGCTTTTATGCTGGAAGAAGTTCCGTAAACGCCCACTGTCCGATTCTACGAGCGATTGATGGAGCCATGCTTAAGGAGCTCCATCACAGACAGAGGTTTGGGAACTTAGCCAAACTCTGAGGGATCAGGATTTTACGCACAAGCAGCTCACCATCCCATCACACTACCCATTGCTACAAACATTTTTTCTTAGGCAAGCCTAGCCAGACATGCAGTTGTTGACATACACTGGTCTCTTTTAAAGCTAATCTTAATTGTTTTAAATGTTTCTAATTGTTTTAAGTGTTTTTCATTGATAGTTTTAATATCTCTTGCAAACCACCAGGAAGTTTTATTATAATCAAGTAGTATAAACATTTTGTTAAATAAAAAATAAAGCACCAAGGAGTTTGGGGCTTGAAAAGCCCTACATGATTTAAAATATCTAGCTCTAAGCAATATGCTAGAGTCTGCTATTCATAACTCTTGCAATATTTATATGGGCATTTACATGTACCATTGATTACATGCTGTTCATAAAAATCAAAACATTATTTATACCCTCTTTCAAAGAACAATAAAAGTGGAAGGATAAGAAAACACAAAGCTAGATGTCAACAGGAAATTCGATTCAGCAGCTATAAGCAGTCCAAAATTTAGATAGAAAAAGGCTTTTAAGACTTTGGGCGTAAATAAAAGCTACAACAGCAGTTTAAGGGATCTTTTAATGCTACATTCTTAGTTATGTTGTACTCCTAATATTTTGTATTTCCCCCCCTCATGTTTGATTTCCACATCCACAATATAATATTATATTGAATTCAATCCTTCACTGCTTTCTTGCAAGAAGATAAAACAAATAGGTGCATGGTGCTGATAAAGCACATTTCCTGGACTCAAAAGATTTTCAGTTTAACTGCAAATAAAACGTTTTAGGTGTGTGCATTATACAAATGTGACACTAGATGGTGATGGTGAGCTAAGGCAAATTCAATATATTTTTCAAATCATTTTCCCCCAAAAAAAGCATTTTCACAACATTTGTTATATGTGTGTAGATTCCACCCAAGATGCAGAGACAGGCTGAATTTAAATGCTTTGTATGTTAGATGGGTTAAATCGAGTCAACTGAACTCATGATTGCAACATTGATTTAAAACTGCCAAGAAAAAAGTTTACATCAAATCACTGGTTTCAGCCTAATTTTCCAACTTATATTTTTCTTCAACAAGCCCACACAAAAATTTGTTGAAATGATAATCAAAGCAGTATCCATTTATAACTAAGAAGAGCCTTTTAATTACTAAGGAGTATAATCTGAAATCTCTAAGTACATTAGTCTTCCGGGCTTTTGCACTGCAGAATTTATATTTGCTTAGAGACAGAGGAACAATGGTGAAATTGGCTCTCTTTGCACCCATATACGTGCAAGGAAGATCACTACTTGAAGAATAAGACCCAAACTACATTTGCTATTTAAAGTGCTTTTCTGATCTCTTGGGAATCTTGCCACATAGGTCATGGCTTCAGTTTTCAGATATCATGGGCTGGATCCAGATAATTCTGCACACAGAACAGGGCTTTCCCACCTCTTTCTTACTTTAGCTCCCTGCTGCTCCTAAGGGTTGGGGGGAACCTATTCAGAATGGCATGGGATCAGGTTCTAGAGGGGAAATCTGCAGAAATCAGGGCAATCCCCTGTGTGGGGGGGAAACTGCCATTGATTCATGCAAGCAGACCTTTGGGTCTGTTCTCATGAGTCTAAACTTTCATACATGTTTCTTACTTTCAGAGTTTCACTGAAATGACTGTAATTGAAGGCTCAATACAGCTGAATGTGTGTTAACATCCAATTTAAACTAAAATTAGCTTCTTTATTTTGATTTTTAAGAATCCACTCCATTTTGTGCATATAAATTATGTATGCATCAGATCAGGACAATACACAGTGTTTCCAGGAAAAAGCTGGAGGAAAAAGAAAGCAGATCAATCAAATAAAGCAGAGATGCTGTTCAGTAGTAGTTTGCTGGCGGCCTTTGATGATTCCCCATCTATCCAGCATGACAGGCTGAGACAGAAGAGCAACCATGTGAGTGGAAAGAACCTTGAGTGTTATTCAACTCCAGAACCCTGCCCAAGCCTTTGTTTGCCTTCTTAAAATATGTTTTGTAACAATGATCAGAATGTAGATTCATTTTTTATTTTTTTATCATGAGCTTTCTATACTACCCTTCAGCAAAAATGGCTGTATGGTGGTTTACAAAAACAAGATAGTATGAAAGCAATAAAGCCTAAGAAATAGAAACAAAAAATAATAATTCTCATCAGTTACATAATTTACAGCATTATGAAAAGGGGACTTTCCAATCTATCAGCCTGTAAAAGCCTGGGAAAAAGGTGTTTGTTTACCTGGCTTCTACAAGAACATAAGGGAGGGCATTCTACAGATTATAATTTTTGTAGATGCATTATATTATTATACTGTAGGTGTAATTTTATGTACAAACATATATACATACAATAAAATGTTGAAATCTAAAACATGCAGACGGAGAATCATGTTGTGATTCATAAGGTTAAGGCATCTCTTAACTAGAAAAGAGGAATTGCAGCCTAGCATTGTTTTAGAATGTTCACGCTGATGTCACAGCCTGTGTAGTGCCATATTGCAATATATCTATAATATATCTACAAGTGGAAATGTTTACCTGGCTACTGCCCCAACCAACAAGTAGTGCAGGGACATTTAGCTATGCAATGCAACTTCCTGATCCTTTTCTCTTCTCTCTCTCTATGCAACCCCTAAATCTGTTCTGGGTACCCACCACCCCCACCTTCAACCCACCAGACTTAGGGGTCACCCAAAAGTCTTTGTGCTAGCGGAACTGTTTAGCTGGATACTGTCCCTGGGTTTGCATCTCTCTGCTCAGCCATGAAACTCCCTGGGTGATGTTCAGCAAGTCAATTGTTTCAGACTAACCTACCTGACAGGGTTGTTGAGTAGATGAAATGGGGAGTAGGGAGAACTGTGCATGCCACTTTGAGCTTCTTGGAGGATAGATGAGCTTTACATGTAATAATGAATAAATAATAATATACTATTGGAAGGACGCGGGTGGCGCTGTGGTCTAGGTCTAAACCACTGAGCCTCTTGGGCTTGCCGATCAGAAGGTCGGCGGTTCAAATCCCTGCGACGGGGTGAGCTCCCGTTGCTCGGTTCCTGCTCCTGCCAACCTAGCAGTTTGAAAGCACGCCAAAAAGTGCAAGTAGATAAACAGGTATCACTCCAGCAGGAAGGTAAACGGCGTTTCTGTGTGCTGCTCTGGTTTCGCCAGAAGTGGCTTAGTCATGCTGGCCACATGACCTGAAAAAACTGTCTCCGAACAAACGTCAGCTCCCTCAGCCTGTAAAGCGAGATGAGCACCACAACCCCAGAGTTCTCTGCGACTGGACTTAACTGTCAGGGGTCCTTTACCTTTTTTAAACTATACTGTACGGAGAAGCTTAGAACTACAGTGGTACCTCGGGTTACATACACTTCGGGTTACATACGTTTCAGGTTACAGACTCCGCTAACCCAGAAATAGTACCTCGGGTTAAGAACTTTGCTTCAGGATGAGAACAGAAATTGTGCTCCGGCGGCGCAGCAGCAGCGGGAGGCCCTATTAGCTAAAGTGGTGCTTCAGATTAAGAACAGTTTCAGGTTAAGAACAGACCTCTGGAACGAATTAAGTACTTAACTCGAGGTACCACTGTACTGCATTACTCAGAAGAGTGCTACAGAGTGTTTCCCACCGTAATGACCACCAAGGTGAACAAGAGTCTGGAAAGCAAGCCTTATGAGGAATGGTTGAAGGAGCTGGCTATGGTAAGCCTGGAAAAGAGGAGACGGAGAGGAGATACAATAGCCATATCCAAATATCTAAAGGGCTGTCACATGGAAGATGGAGCAAGCTGTTTTATCCTGCTCTGAAGGGTAGGACTCGAACCAATGGCTGCAAATTACAAGATGCTTTCATGGATGCTTTAGCCGAGATGTCTGCATTGCAGGGGGTGGACTAGATGACCCCTGGGGTCTCTCCCAACTCTACAAGTCTATAAAGCAGGGAGCTAGTGGCAAAGCAACCTGGAGGTCCTTTTGCCCAGGATTTGTATCATCAGGACAGTTTTGAGCCATGTTAAGCTTCCTGTATAAAAGGTGAAGAGGAAAACAAGCACCCATTGAACGGGTGACAATAGAGAAGTCTTGTTTATCCCACACAGGCACACCGACTCTGGGGAGGCAGCAGTTTCCCCCAAGGGGAAAAAACATCCTCCCCATCTGTATACAAAAGGCAATGCACAGAATTCGAAGATTTGATCAGAAATCAGGAGAACACCCTCTCTTCCTAATACTCCTCCTCCTTCAGGAAGAGTGGAATAAATTTAATGATTACTTAAGTTACATATGTGAAGTTAAATTAACTGAAAACAGCTTGCAGATACTTAATTGGCTTAGGATTTTATTTATGTTAAGTGATGAATTAATATGTTGAATTTCATAATGTGAAGATTTAAGGATGTTAATGTTTAAGTTAAATTTCATAAGAACTGTGATTTGGAAAACCGTTAAAAGGACATGCAACGAAATTCACCCAAGGGGAAGCCAGGAAGTCACTTAACAATGTTAACAAGCGTAATTTTCAATAAGGTTATGATTTATGTCTGTTTGTCTTATGTGTTTGTTTATAATGTTGTGAAAACCCCCCAAAAAATTTTTGGGGGAAAAAGAAAAGAAATCAGGATAGCACCAGGGATGGTGGAGGAGGGGAACGTCTGACCTATTTGCATTCGGAGGCAAAAAGCAACAACAATAACAACACCGCGATTATCGAGAGGGGATCGGGAGCTTCCTCGCGCATCAGATTTTCAATCCCAAGGGATCGCGGGTAGCGCGCAACGTTTGGAAGCGCGAAGGAAGCCCGGGGATTGTTTACCCCGCGCGGACTCAAAGGGCAGCTGCGGAAAAATCCGCGCCGCGAAGTAACTCGGGAGGCCGGTTTCCAAGCGAGGGAGGCGGATCTGCGAGTCCCGTCCCCCCCCCGGTTGGGAAAACAGCCGCCCCGTCCATCCCAGCACGCCCACCCCCTTCCCCGACCCGCGCCCCCTCACCTGTGATCTGCAGGTAGAGCTCTCTCCGGAGGGGCCGCGGCGCCGGCTCGTCCGCCTCCAGGACGGCGGGCAGCGTGGCCGAGCTGCGCGTCTTCTTGACGGCCGGCGGCGGCGGCGTGTCGGGCAGGCTGGCCGGGGCCGAGTTTCGCCGCCCGCCCGCCGCCGAGGTCTTCCGCTTCATGGCGGCGGCGGCAGAGGAGGCGGCGGCGGCGGCAGCGCACCGGCGCTCATCCCCGCCGCTTACCCCCCTCGCGGGGCTCACGCAGCCCAGCGGGAGCAGGAGGCGGCGGGCGGCGGCCAGAAGCGCCGCCCCGCTCGGCTCCCAACCGGCCGCGGGCCGCTGCTGTTGCTGCCGCTCCCGCGCTCGGGCGCCGCTCCCGCCTCATTCGGGCGCTCCCTCCGCCCGCCCGGCGCTCATTGGGCCGGGAGGCGTGACGCCATAATCCCCCAGGCTCGGCCCCGGTGATGTCATAGTGAAAGTCGCCTGAGCACCTGCGTCTGGTGGGGGGGGGGCGTCAAGGCGACAAAGGCCTCGACATTCCTCTCTTTTCCTGTCCACGGATTCGTATAGAACAGCAAACTTTTTCAGCAGGGGGCCGGTCCACTGTCCCTCAGACCTTGTGGGGGGCCGGACTATATATTTTTGGGGGGGGGGGAATATGAATGAATTTCTATGCCCCACAAATAACCCAGAGATGCGTTTTAAATAAAAGGACACTTTCTACTCATGTAAAAACACCAGGCAAGCCCCACAAATAACCCAGAGATGCATTTTAAATAAAAAGACACATTCTACTTATGTAAAAACACCAGGCAGGCCCCACAAATACATTGGTACCTCAGGTTACATACGCTTCAGGTTACAGACTCCACTAACCCAGAAATAGTACCTCGGGTTAAGAACTTTGCTTCAGGATGAGAACAGAAATCGTGCAGCCGTTCTGCAGCGGAGACCCCATTAGCTAAAGTGGTGCTTCAGGTTAAGAACAGTTTCAGGTCAAGAACGGACCTCCGGAACAAATTAAGTACTTAACCCGAGGTACCACTGTAACCCGGAGATACATTTTAAATAAAAGGACACATTCTATTCATGTAAAAACAAGCTGATTCCCGGACCATCCACCAGCTGGATTTAGGAGGTGATTGGGCCAGATCCAGCCCCTGGGCCTTAGTTTGCCTACCCATGGTATAGAAAGCTATTGGCTGGCGTCCTGGCGGCCCAAAAAAAATCATATATAATTGTAGAGTTGGAAGGGTTCTCCCCACCCCAGGGTCATCCAGTCCAACCCCCTGTAATGCAGGAATCTCTAGGAATTAACACCTGAGGAGTGTGCTGTTGCCCTCAGGTGCCTGGAAGCATGATTCATAATTTCCATGCCTTGTCACAAACAAGGCATCAGTCTGAATTGTTCGTAGCTCGCCCTCCATTCCTCCTATTCATAAACACACCAACATATAATGCTTCCTCTCTCTGCTCCCTTTTAGGATATGTCTGCCATCTGCTGGATATTAAAATGCTATGTTTTCATCTCATTTTCAAGCATCAGAGTTTAAAAATTCAAGCCTAAATGCTGCAAGGATAACTATGCTTGTTACAGCAAAAATGAAAATGAAAAGCAGTCTTGTGGCATCTTAAGGAACAGAGCAAACTTCATCAGATGCATAAAAGGCTCTCATGGGTACACAGAAAGCGATGAAGACGTAAAAAATGGGGCCAACCAGTCTTAATGTGGAGTGGCTAATTTTCTGGAATTTCTATGCAAAATTCATGCAGTGTGTTTTTGTGCCCATTCACAACAGCTGCATCTGGTGATTCCACAATCACCCTAGCTTAGCCAGGAAGAAAGTATTATACCAATTATGTTGCTTTAGGTGCTGTTATCTGTGCCAGATTACCCTGTGGTTTTTGCTGCAATGGACTTAACAAAGCAGCACCTCTGGAACAGAGGAAGCAGCCTTAGACCAAGGGAGGCTGTTGGTCCATACAGCTCTGCTGCGTTGGGTGACCAGCAACATCTCTCTGGGAGTTCAGATAGTTTTTCTTTCCAGCCCTACTTGATGCATGGATTGAACCCGGGGGCTTTATCATACAAACATGTGCTCTGCCACTGTGCTATATCCTGTGCATAACTGCAAACATTTGAGTTTGCAGAGAAATGTCAGACATTTAACCCTATTGTTTACGTTTTTTAAGGACCCACGTACCTACGGGACCGCCTCTCCTGGTCTGCCCCGCGGAGGACCTTAAGGTCCACACATGACAACATTTTGGAGGTCTCAGGTCGCAAGGTGGTTAGATTGGTCTCAACTACGGCCACAGGGCCTTTTCAGTACTGGCCCTGACTTGGTGGAACGCTCTGTCACAAGAGACTAGGGCCCTGCGGGACTTGACATCTTTCCGCAGGGCCTGCAAGAAGGAGCTGTTCCACCTGGCCTTTGGTTTGAACTCAGTCTGACCCTTATGTTTCCCTCCCCTTATGGTTTTGGTTTTGATTTATGGGCTACTCTTAAAATGAGGCTGCATTTTAAATTGCATTTTAACTTGTATTTTAAATTGGTTTCCCCCCCCCTTTTCCTATTATGTTTTTACTGTAATTTTACTGGTATTAGCCACCCTGAGCCCGGCTCTGGCTGGGGAGGGCATGATATAAATAAAAATTATAATTATAATTATAATTATTATAATTATTATTATTTTATTATCTGCAGCAATGTATGTGGTGTTTGTGATACACATCAATAGATGTGTGTACGTGTGCATACACATCACATTCATGGTGGTTTTGTGTGTTTCTCTCTGTCTCTCTCTAACACACACACACACACACACTCATCTGGCATCTACAAGTTGGTTGCACTGTTAGATGACCTGCTCCAGGAAGAAACATAACCCTGACAATTATCCTGGACCTGTCAGTGGCTTTTGATGTCATTGACCATGGCCTATGTCTGGATCAAAAATATATGTCTGCAGACATTTTGCTCCAGTGGATCCATTCCTGTTAGGCTGGATCTATGAGATGGTGCCATTGGGTTAATTAGCCAGGCAAACTAAGGCCCGGGGGCCGGATCCGGCTTCTAAATCCAGCCTGCGGACGGTCCAGGAATCAGCGTGTTTTTACATGAGTAGAATGTGTCCTTTTATTTAAAATGCATCTCTGCATTATTTGTGGGGCATAGGAATTCGTTAATTTTTCCTCCAAAATATAGTCCGGCCCCCCACAAGGTCTGAGGGACAGTGGACCGGCCCCCTGCTGAAAACGTTTGCTGACCCCTGTGTGTATTGTATTTTGATTTGTTGGAAGCTGCCCAGTGTGGCTGGGGGAGCCCAGTCAGATGGGTGGCATATAAATCATAAATCATATTATTATTGTTATTATCCTTCTCTACAAGCAGCAACACTCACTTTACTGTACTCCTGTACAGGTGCTCCATTTTCACTTCATGTAAAGTAGTGAGAGAGGGCACTGCCTTATTGTTGCATGTTGACTGATAGCAATGTAAATAGAAGGAGAAATGCTATTTAATATGTAGTGCAAAATCAGGCCTCAGGTCTCAGGAAGCACCGCTCTCAAATAAAAACTGAATAACAAGATTTATTCCACATATGGCATGCATATTTTGTGCTACCCTTCCTTGTATTTTCTATGGTGAATCCACACATTATTTTGTATTGAACCCTCTGGGGACCAAATTGGGCAAAAGGTATGAAAGTTCATAGCCCTAAATGCTTACATGGAGTACAATGTTTGATGTTACAGGTTTTCCTATCTCTCCCCCCCCCCAAAATGCAGAAGTTTTAACTCAAGGTCTGGAAGTAATTCCCTACATAGTTCTGGGGGACAGGACACAAAATTACTTTCCTTTGCACGTTTCAATTCCTCACAGCCTATCAGGTGGTATTCAATTAAGTTTTATTCAGAGCAGACAAATTAATTCATTTCTTAGAATTTACTCTGAATAAAACTTAGTTGTCTACTACCCATTGAGTCCATGTCAATATTCTTGAAGAGGACTGCACAGTCTCCACCACTGGGTCCAAATCATAACCATTTTGTTTTGACTCATCGAAGAAGCTGTTTTACAGACAGTAGAAATTTACATTTTTATTTAATCTGTAGAAAAACATGTCCTTTTATTAAGTCATTGTGAGACGGGGGTTCAGAAGACAGAACTCACTAATAATAATAAAGGCTGTGATGGAATAAAACCTATACACTGTATGCCAAGTATATTTTTATGCAAGTTTAAACATCACTTTTGTTGTTGTTAAACACATCACAACTTAACTTTGTGTTCAATGAAACAATAAAGTGTGACGTCCATTTTTACCCACCGGAAACCGAACTATTCAGTAGCCAGGAATCTTCCAATGTTATAGCAACCTCACCCAAAATTATTTGCTGAAAACACTGTTGACATGTATCGTTTAACTCGCCCCCTGGATTTTTTCTTCTTTTGACGAAGTCACACATCAATAATTGGAGATCTGTTGGTGAAGTTTACTGCTTGAACTCCAGCAAGTTGCAAAACAGTGTTAATGGGAACATGGTCCAACCTGTTCTGGTCGAGGTGCACATGGTGGATTTCATTCCCTGGGGGGTTAAAAAAAACCAAGCCTGTTACTGCCTATCTACAAAATATTGCTACCAATATTCACAATCACCTATCTTTTCAGCCAATGCGGTCTGGTGCCTTGGTTGTCGGATACGGGAGCTGGTTGTTCATATTCTCAGAGCCGTCTTTTCCATACGGCTTAGTGGTTCGTTGCCCCAGGGCGTCGGCCTCTCAGGGGCGCCCCAGCGAGTGGGGGAGCTGCACAGCTTTGCTGGGGGCCTCCCCTTTCCCTGCACGCCCGCCAGCTGCGCCCCCTCAAACATATGGCTGGCGGGCGTGCAGCTTGCCTCCCAAGCCTCTGCGGGGATTGCTCTCCTGTAGCGGCATGGGGGAGAGTTGCGCAGCTTCGCCCCCCCGATCTGTGGTAATTTGGGGGTGCTGAGTGGATATTTGCACCCCAGCGCCACATCTGCTAAAGACGGTCCTGTATATTCTATATCAGCTATGGATTTTTTTTTGGGGGGGGGAGTACTTTCCAGATAACAAAACACCCCATTTACTGATTACTATACTCTGATTATGCTGCAGGGGAAGAGAAATTGTGATTATGTGTTGCTACATCAGCACAATGACTGTCATATACAGTGGTACCTCAGGTTAAGAACTTAATTTGTTCTGGAGGTTTGTTCTTAACTTGAAACTGTTCTTAACCTGAAGCACCACTTTTGCTAATGGGGCCTCCCGCTGCCACCGTGCCGCCGGAGCACGATTTCTGTTCTCATCCTGAAGCAAAGTTCTTAACCTGAAGCACTATTTCTGGGTTAGCGGAGTCTGTAACCTGAAGCATCTGTAACCTGAAGCGTCTGTAACCCGAGGTACCACTGTATGTGCTCAAACTAGGAGCGGGGGGCTCAAACACGCCCCCCCCAATAACCACTTAAAACACCACCAAAGCCCACCAATCAAGGACTGTGCTGTTGATGACACCCACATGCAACCCACTCACAACAACGAACTTGCAGCAATGTAGGCATGTCCCCAGCACAACTCCCTGTACCACTAAACAGGAGGTTTCTCCCACTGCCACAAGTTCAAATCTCCCCCAGCTGGAGAGCTCAGTTGGTTCGAGTGTAGTGCTGATCAATGCCAAGTTTGCAGGTTTGATCCATGCAAGAGACAGCTGTATATTCCTGCACTGTGGGGGTTTGGACTTCCAACTATCTAGCATCATTTCTTGAGCATAGCACATTAAGGGAAGGAAGGAGAGGTCACACAACAAAATAACCACATAGCACCAGGGCCAAGTCAGAAAGAAGACCCATTAACGTCATTGATAGTTGTGAAGTGGGGAAGAAGAAGAGTTTGGATTTGATATCCTGCCTTTCACTCCCTTTAAGGAGTCTCAAAGCGGCTAACATTCTCCTTTCCCTTCCTCCCCCACAACAAACACTCTGTGAGGTGAGTGGGGCTGAGAGACTTCAGAGAAGTGTGACTGGCCCAAGGTCACCCAGCAGCTGCATGTGGAGGAGTGGGGAAGCGAACCCGGTTCACCAGATTACGAGACTACAGCTCTTAACCACTACATCACACTGGAGAGCACAGATTGGCTGCTCTCCCTCCACCCATTAAATCCATGGTATCTGGTGGTAGCATGTTTATCTGCTAAGTTCCTTAAGTGTGTGCATGTGTGAAATCTCAATGGTATGAAGAAAGGGAGGCAAGGGCTTGGCCACTTTTCACCAGTATATCCAGGGGAACAAATGCATCATGTAAGCATAACCGAGGCAAAGGTTAATTTTAACAAACAGCCTTACCTGGACCTAAAATCAAAGTGCCCCCCTGCTGAGCTGGATCTCCTTGAAAATCAAATGCAGGGCTCGTCATTGCTCTCCACATGCTCTTGATGCTTCCTGACAGCAGGTTGGATTTTACATGAGGACTTTGCACTGAAATGATATGATATAGAAGAGAAAGCGTACTTTGCATGAGAAATTAAGTTTGCTCTGCAGATCTTGCAAGCATACCTGGCTACATCTATGCATGGTTTTGTGCAAGTCAGTCAGTTGGAATTAATAATAATAATAATAATTTATTATTTATACCCCACCCATTCTGGGCGGCTTCCAACAAAATATTAAAATACAGTAATCCATCAAATATTAAAAGCTTCCCTAAATAGGGCTGCCTTCAGATGTCTTCTAAAAGTCTGGTAGTTGTTGTTCTCTAAATGTGCTTAGGAGAGAGCAAGCCATTTGACTATCCAATAAGAAAACGGAAGTGATCAGACTGAGGAGGAAAAGCAGAAATTTCTCTACTCATAAACCACCAACAACAATGGACTTTTCCTTCTAAGGCCAGCTATCTTCCCACCCAAGCCTAACAATGCAAACCTGTCTTTGTGCTTACTCCGAAGTCCCAATGGGACTTAAAGGTAAAGGTAAAGGGACCCCTGACCATTAGGTCCAGTCATGACCGACTCTGGGGTTGCGGTGCTCATCTCGCTTCATTGGCCAAGGGAGCTTCTGGGTCATGTGGCCAGCATGAATAAGCCGCTTCTGGTGAACCAGAGCAGTGCACGGAAACGCCGTTTACCTTCCCGCCAGAGTGGTACCTATTTATCTACTTGCACTCTGACATGCTTTCGAACTGCTAGGTTGGCAGGAACAGGGACAGAGCAACCGGAGCTCACCCCGTTGCGGGGATTCAAACTGCTGACCTTCTGATCGGCAAGTCCTAGGCTCTGTGGTTTAACCCACAGCACCACCCGTGTCCCTCGTTTTCCAAGTAGTTAGTAATAATAGGTCCAGTCATGACTGACTCTGGGGTTGCGGCGCTCATCTCGCTTTATTGGCCAAGGGAGCTTCTGGGTCATGTGGCCAGCATGACTAAGCCGCTTCTGGTGAACCAGAGCAGTGCACGGAAACACCGTTTACCTTCCCGCTGGAGCGGTACCTATTTATCTACTTGCACTTTGTGCTTTCGAACTGCTAGGTGGGCAGCAGCAGGGACCGAGCAACAGGAGCTCACCCCGTCGCAGGGATTCAAATCGCTGACCTTCTGATCAGCAAGTCCTAGGCTCTGTGGTTTAACCCACAGCGCCACCCGCATCCCGGGACTTACTACCTAATAATACCTAATGGGACTTACTACCTAATAATTGTTTAGGATTGCAGCCTTCCTCTCTTGTTCAGTTTTCAAGTGGGGTGACTTATGCGAGAATAGGAATCTAACGCAGACTGCTAGAAAAAGTATTATGTAAATTGTTTCTCTGTAAACCCTACAGTCCCAATGATTCATAGGGGAGCGAATCCAGATGCAAGGTTATCGCAAAGCACTGCAGCTATTAAGAGTCATGCTGAATATTTATGCTCTAATTGGATTGTCACAGACTGTATTTTCCCCCCATTCAGTTGTCATTTAAGTCCAAGCTTAAAACACACACTCCCTCTACACACATGTTGATATATAATAATCCATCAACAGAGGATCACACTGCTTTTATGCTTTCCCCCTTATCTGGGTTGTGCAGCAGAACCCATGAGGTGGCAGCAAGATCCACGAGATGTCACTGAAATCTCTTGTGATATTTCAGTAAGATTTTGCGAGATTGCAGTGAGCTCTCATGAGAAACCAGTGCTGCTGCTCCAGGGGAGGCGGGGGGGAGTTGGTCAGGGTGCTGCCTTCATGGGCTTCCACCACCCGAGGCAACTGCCTCAGCCCCTCATGGCTGGGTTGGCCCCAAATCCACACCATATAGTTAAAGCACATTTATACTACTTTAACAGAGATCTGGGAGCTGTAGTTTACTTACCATGGAGCCACAAACTATAGTTCCCAGGATTTTTTTGGGGAAGCCATGTGCTTTAGATATGGTGTCATATGGAGGTGGCTGGAGGATGGATGGCGGCTAAAGGATTGAGGTTGAATCCTGACAAGAAAGAAGTACTGTTTTTGTGGGATGGGGCAGGCAGGTGTGGAGGACTCCCTGGTCCTGAATGGGGTAACTGTGCCCCTGAAAGACCAGGTGCGCAGCCTGGGAGTCATTTTGGACTCACAGCTGTCCATGGAGGTGCAGGTCAATTCTGTGTCCAGGGCAGCTGTCTACCAGCTCAATCTGGTACGCAGGCTGAGACCCTATCTGCCCACAGACTGTCTTGCCAGAGTGGTGCATGCTCTAGTTATCTCCCACTTCGACTATTGCAATGCGCTCTATGTGGGGCTACCTTTGAAGGTGACCCAGAAACTAAAACTAATCCAGAATGCGGCAGCTAGACTGGTGACTGGGACCTGATCTAATACTGGGTATAATCCTTAGTTATTCATTGCCACAAGTGATAAACCAGTTGTATGTTTTTCTGTGAGTATGAGAGGGAAATTGCTTGTGATCTATAGTTCCTTACGTGACTACTTTTTGTGCTGTGGCCTCTGTGTTTACAGTTGGTACCACAGCTTACCTGTTGTAGCGGATGCTTCACCCCTTTTCATCCCAAGCGTCCTGTAGATTTCCCTTTCAGGATCCACATACATTTCATGAGAATAACCTGTCAAAGTGCAAAATGGCTGCAAGAAACATGTAAATATCAAAATAATGCATTGGAAAGCTGCCCAGAGTGGCTGGGGCAACCCAGGCAGATGAGCGGGGTAGAATAATAAAAAATATTATTACTAACTACTTGGAAAACGAGGGACATGGGTGGTGCTGTGGGTTAAACCACAGAGCCTAGGACTTGCCGATCAGAAGGTCAGCGGTTCGAATCCCCACGACGGGGTGAGCTCCTGTTGCTCGGTCCCTGCTCCTGCCAACCTAGCAGTTCGAAAGCACGTCAAAGTGCAAGTAGATAAATAGGTACCACTCTAGTGGGAAGGTAAACGGCATTTCCGTGTGCTGCTCTGGGTCGCCAGAAGTGGCTTAGTCATGCTGGCCACATGACCCGGAAGCTGTACGCCGGCTCCCTCGGCCAATAAAGCGAGATGAGCGCTGCAACCCCAGAGTTGGCCACGACTGGACCTAATGGTCTGGGGTCCCTTTTCCTTTACTTGGAAAACAAAGGCTGCACATGTATGGGGAGGTCCCAGTCTCATTACATTCAATGGGACTTTCTCCCGCGTCAACATGTTTAAGATTATGTTGTATGGATGTAGCCCTAGGCATACATGTTTGGAAATAACTGTCACTAAAATGAGTGGGACTCATTTCCAGGTCAGTGTATTTAGGACCAGAGAGTAATTTTGATTTTGAAAACCTTCAAGCGCCACACTTAAAATGCAGCTATCCCTGTGGGCTTAGATGTGTGTATTCAAGGAAAGGTTCCTCTTTGGTGGGACTTTACAGTGTTTCCCCTTAAAAACAAGCCCACTGGAAACCAATTGTCCTTATTCACATATATTTTAGTAATGATATACAGTATTAGACAAACACAAGTGGTAACATCCATGCTATACATTTAAAGCACACTTGTGCCAACAGTCTTGGTTTCCTCCCAAAGGATACTGGGAACTGTAGTTTGTTAAGGGTACTGGGGGTTTGTTGTTGTTTAGTCGTTTAGTCGTGTCCAACTCTTCGTGACCCCATGGACCAGAGCACGCCAGGCACTCCTGTCTTCCACTGCCTCCCGCAGTTTGTTCAGACTCATGTTTGTAGCTTCGAAGACACTATCCAACCATCTCGTCCTCTGTCGTCCCCTTCTCCTTGTGCCCTCCATCTTTCCCAACATCAGGGTCTTTTCCAGGGAGTCTTCTCTTCTCATGAGGTGGCCAAAGTATTGGAGCCTCAGCTTCAGGATCTGTCCTTTCAGTGAGCACTCAGGGCTGATTTCCTTCAGAATGGATAGGTTTGATCTTCTTGCAGTCCATGGGACTCTCAAGAGTCTCCTCCAGCACCATAATTCAAAAGCATCAATTCTTCGGCGATCAGCCTTCTTTATGGTCCAGCTCTCACTTCCATACATCACTACTGGGAAAACCATAGCTTTAACTATACGGACCTTTGTTGGCAAGGTACTGGGGGGTAGAACACCCAAAAAAATTATTATTCCCAGCACCCGTAACAAACTAGTTTCCATTATTCTTTAGAGGAAATCATGGCTGTTCAAGTGACAGAGAGCACATTTAAATGTATCATGCAGATGTGAACATGGCTCACATAACTTTTCTTTTTATTTATTTAAGTGCAAACCTATACATAGAGCCACCAAGACTTACTTCTTAGTAGATATGCACGGGACTGCACTATTATTTATAAACCTTAAATCCCACCTCATTGCCCAATACCTGAAGGCAGTTTTCAATAACAAAATTAAAAAAATAAAATAATAACAACCTAATATTGCAAAAGCAGTAAAAAAAATATTCCACAGCTTTGGTGCCACCCGAAAAAAACAACAAGACTTCTCTGTGGTACCCTCCAAAGATGTGGGCACCTGGAGAAGGGCTTCTGATGCAGACCTTATTTCGATTTGCTCCCAGGTATAGATGATGCCACTTACATCAGCACCTACTTCACACTGGTTGTGAAGAGAGAGGGAAATGCACAAAAGTCCATTTACCAGTTTGCTTCCCTGTACCTGCTCAGAGGTGAAATAGCCGAGTTCAGAATATGCCAGTAGAATAACTCCGACTTACACGGACCTACCTTAATGTGATGGTGCGATGATTGTCCAATAACCACAAGTCTGACATTTGCATCCTAAATGGGGAAGGTGTCAGGGGAAACACACCAAAAGTATATATAAATATTTAAACTGCAGCTAGTACTTACAATATGATCATTGTGGCAAGATAATAAATGCTTAAGGTGGACTTCACAACAGCTATGCCATCAGAGACTCTCAAAATGGGATGATATGATGGCAATTTACAGTGATGATACAACTGTGTAAGAATCAGATACGACGGCAGAAATGTTTTTGGATTGTGCAGCCAATTCTGGAATGTTATTAATTACAGTAGTACTTCGGGTTAAGAGCTTTGCTTCAGGATGACAACAGAAACTGAGCGGCGGTGGCGGCGTGGCAGCAGCAGGAGGCCCCATTAGCTAAAGTGGTGCTTCAGGTTAAGAACAGTTTCAGGTTAAGAACGGACCTCCAGAACGAATGCAGTTCTTAACCCGAGGTACTACTGTAGTGATTAGTTTTCTAGACTGGTTATTTGAACATAACCTTTTTAGTGCTGATTGGCACTATTTCTCTGTAACCATGTACAGTGGAGCTCCATGCAGGATTCTTGAAGCATAGGCCTTTTCAGCTTTTAAAGGATTTTCCTCTTTACAAAGGAGGTTGGGGGCTGATGGTGGTCTACATATACTGGACGGCCTCGGTCCAGTATACCTGAAGGAGCGTCTCCACCTCTATCGTTCTGTCTGGACGCTGAGGTCCAGCGCCAAGGGCCTTCTGGCGATTCCCTCCCTGTAAGAAGTGAGGTTACAGGGAACCAGGCAGAGGGCCTTCTCGGTAGTGGCACCCGCCTTGTGGAACACCCTCCCACCAGATGTCAAAGAGAAAAATAACTACCAAACTTTTAGAAGACATCTGAAGGCAGCCCTGTTTAGGGAAGCTTTTAATGTTTAATAGGTTATTGTATTTTAGTGTTTTGTTGGAAGCTGTCCAGAGTGGATAGGGGGTCCCAGCCAGATGGGCGGGGTATAAATAATAAATTATTATTATTATTATACATATTTATCACAGCAGTTTCCTCTGAAACCTCACCTCTGTCTGTCTTTCTTTTTTATTCTGTTATTAATATAACAAATTAGTGCATACGTATTCTTGCAAACCAAGAAGGAACTACTGTTTGCGATACTGATTCTTTGGCTTCCAGGGTGCTCAGCTGATACTGAATATTTAAAAAGAATGACAAAAAGCATGAAGGAGAACAAATTCATTAGTGCATGCATTATAAAGTAATCGAAGATATGTGTAAATACAGTAAATTGCCCTATATTGGACTTCACAATACTTTTTTTTTTTTAACTTACTTGTAAAAATGTCTTGGGAATTTTGCCCAGATCCTCCACATATTCCTTACAGGCATAACACAAGAAATGCTGAAAAGAGACAACGAGGAGTGTCAGAACAACTGTAATCAAACAGTGTAGGTCTCAAAATGGGGGGGGGGGGATAGGTAAGTACGCTGAGGCTTAAATAGGATAGATCAGAAAGCCATCTATAGTAGAGTTGGAGGCTGGAGGTCTGGATCCATCACACTGCTTTTAATGATTTCATACCTGTTCGCTCAAAGGTCAGAGCATCAAAAAACTAAAAAGAAGAAAAATCTTCTTTTGAGGGGAGGGCTAAGAGATAAAAGATAATTGCATGCTTTCTGGGAGTTTTGTACACTGCCCATTATATTTTTTCTTTTCTTTTCCAGAACAAAACCAGCAAGTCCTTTATTTACTAGGTGGAAGGGCAGAAAACCTCAGGTGAGCGAATTAAAACTCCTTTAATTTGGCTACAGCCCTGTTTAAAAGTCCCACCCCTTCTTTAGAATTATTGCTTCAGTCATGCACAAACGTGTTGCGATTGGATCCATCACAACTCGGGAAGCGTGATCAAGAGAAGATTTCTTTCCTCTTTAGAAAGGAAAGTGATCAGCCACTGCACTGAAGTAGTAAGAGCGCAGCGCTATTGAAGCGCGATCCTTGCCACGTGTCTACGAAGAAAACAAAAGCCCTACTGAATTCAACAAGGATAAGTCCCAGGTAAATGGGGTGAAGAATGCCTGCCTAAAACGAACGTGCATCGGACGGCCCGGTTTCCTCCAAGGCCTCCGCTGCAATCCGGACCGCGATCCGATTTCCGATTTCCTGTTTGCAAGACGAAACGAAAGTCTTGCAAAAAAGCGCAAGACTTTTCCAGTTCCCTTTAAAAAAGAATCACTTTTTGCGGGGTGGATCTCCCCCTCCGCCTTACCCGCACAAACACCACGATCGCCTTCCGCTCCCGGTACAGGGATCCGAAGGGAACCGCTTTCCCGGCCGCGTCCACCACCAGGCGCCGGGCGGCGTCTCGCAGCTCCACGGGCGCCTGGGCGAGGGGGCGAACACGGGCACCCACTTGGCGCGTGACGGGCAGCGGGGGCTCCGGGGCGCCCTGGCCCGCCATGCTGGGACCCCGGGCAGGGAGGCGGAGGGGGGAGGCCGGCCGGGGCGGAGAGCCTGAACTCCTTCCCTGGTTTTGGGCTGGGGAACTCCGCCCAGAGGAGGGAAGGGAAGGCGAGGGCAGCCATCGGGGCGCTTCGCCATGTTCCCATTTGCGCCAAAACAGGCGCGCTGGCTAAGTTCTCCTGGCGCAAGAAATGGCTAGACGTCACGTTAGGAGGTCCTGTGTGAGTGTCTGGAGGGGGTTGGAGGATGGATGGCGGCCAATGGATTGAGATTGAATCCTGGCAAGACAGAAGTACAGTACTGTTTTTGGGGGGACAGGAGACGGGCAGGTGTGGGGGACTCCCTGGTCCTGAATGGGGTGACTGTGCCCCTGAAGGACCAGGTGCGCAGCCTGGGAGTCATTTTGAACTCACAGCTGTCCATGGAGGCGCAGGTCAATTCTGTGTCCAGGGCAGCTGTTTACCAGCTCCATCTGGTACGCAGGCTGAGACCCTATCTGCTCACGGACTGCCTCGCCAGAGTGGTGCATACTCTGGTTATCTCCCAATTGGACTACAGTGGTACCTTGGCTTACATATGCTTCAGGTTACAGACTCCGCTAACCCAGAAATAGTGCTTCAGGTTAAGAACTTTGCTTCAGGATAAGAACAGAAATTGGGCTCTGGTGGCACAGCAGCAGCAGGAGGCCCCCATTAGCTAAAGTGGTGCTTCAGGTTAAGAACAGTTTCAGGTTAAGAACGGACCTCCGGAATGAAGTAAGTACTTAACCCGAGGTACCACTGTACTGCAATGCGCTCTACATGGGGCTACCTTTGAAGGTGACTCAGAAACTGCAATTAATCCAGAATGCGGCAGCTAGACTGGTGACTGGGATCGGCCACTGAGACCATATAACATCGGTACTGAAAGATCTTCATTGGCTCCCAGTACGTTTCCAAGCACAATTCAAAGTGTTGGTGCTGACCTTTAAAGCCCTAAGGCCTTGGTCCTGTATACCTGAAGGAGCGTCTCCACCCTGGACACTGAGGTCCAGCGCCGAGGGCCTTCTGGCGGTTCCCTCGCTGCAAGAAGTGAGGTTACAGGGAACCAGGCAGAGGGCTTTCTCGGTAGTGGCACCCGCCCTGTAGAACACGCTCCCAGCACATGTCAAGGCAATAAACAACTATTTTACTTTTAAAATTAAAACACCTGAAGGTGGCCCTGTTTAGGGAAGTTTTTAATGTCTGACGCTGTATTGTTTTTGATATTTGGTTGGAAGCCGCCCAGAGTGGCTGGGGAGACCCAGTCAGATTGGCGGGGTATAAATAATAAATTATTATAATATATTATATTATATAGGATCCCTTCGGCGTTCCCCTCCTCAGTCTTCTCTGCGTGGAGAATGTGTGGCTTTTGCCCTGTGATAAAAAATTTAAGGTCTTCTATATATAATAAACGTTCATCAGTGTACCAACCACCCCTCCTCACCTTCCCCCCCTCCACCTCTTTCCCCATTTTCTTCCAAATGTCTCAACAAATGAAACTGATCTGTAAAAATGTTACTTGGAGAGAAAAAAGAGAAAGACAGAGACATTGCACATACTTTTGTAAACCAAGGAAATCTTTAATAAAAATACATTTTTAAAAAACCAAGTGTGTAAAGAATTGTGTGTTGATGGGGAAAGTCTGAATAGAATGCGATATATATTTTTTAAAATAGAAAAATATATGGTACAGTATTAGTGGAAATTACTTGCAATATTGTGTCTATTTTAGGAAGAATTGCGTTTTTTAAAAAATGTACCAACCAAGCACGTACATAGATATGTGGACCACATGTCTGGAGCAGCACAGGAAGACCGCCCTGAAACCATTTTGACTCCCAAACTGACCAAATGTTTTCTCTGCAAGGAGGGAGGGGGTAAGGGAACCTTCCCATTTTCTCAGGAATTGGGTAATCACCAGCTTCCATCCTAAGCCTCTGCAGGGATTGCTCTCCTCTCGCAGAAACTTGGGAGGCAAGCTGCATGCCCGCCGCCAGCCATATGGTTGATGGGGCACAGCTGACAGGCATGCAGGAGGGAAAGGGGAGGCCGCTGGCAAAGCCACGCAGCTCCCCCACTCGCTGGGGCGCCCCTGAGAGGCCGGCACCCAGGTGCAACACACTAGTAAACCCAATGGCAACGACTGCTCTGATGGTAGGAATAGCTTGGCCAGAGTTACTCATGCTCTAGTAACCTCCAATCTGGATTGCTGTAATATGCTCTACATGGTGGATGTCCTTGAAGGGACGCGGGCGGCACTGTGGTCTAAACCATGGAGCCTCTTGGGCTTGCCGATTGGAAGGTCGGCGGTTCGAATCCCCATGACGGGGTGAGCTCCCGTTGCTCTGTCCCAGCTCCTGCCAACCTAGCAGTTCGAAAGCACACCAGCGCAAGTAGATAAATAGGTACTGTTGCGGCAGGAAGGTAAACAGCGTTTCCGTGCGCTCTGGTTTCCGTCACAGTGTTCAGTTGCGCCAGAAGCGGTTTAGTCACGTTGGCCACATGACCCGGAAAGCTGTCTGTGGACAAACACCGCTCCCTCGGCCAGAAAGAGAGATGAGCCCTGCAACCCCATAGTCGCCTTTGACTGGGCTTAACTATCTAGGGGTCCTTTACCTTTTTTACCAATAAGGGTGTAAAGCCATCCTGCATACAGACCACCATATACAGATGGAGCAAGTTGTGCACAATGGTGACTCGTAAGCCAGTCTGGATTCCGCCCCATTGTAGTGTACACTGCATGAATGTAGGAAGCTGCCTTTGGTCCATGTGATTCAATATTTCCTACACTGGCTGGCAGCAGCTCTCCAGGATTTGAGGCAGGGGGCATTTCAAGCCAACCACATCCACCCACCCCAGTTGCCACTCCACCTCCCTTTACACCTTGCCCAAGGCCCCCCTCCGCCCCAGTTCACCCAAACCTCCCCACCTTTTGCAGCTCAGGTGGAATCTAGACACATATAAAAAACGCTGTGAAAACGATTTTTAAAAAAACGTTTTGAAAAATATAGTGAATTTGCCATAAGCTCACCATCGCCATCACGTTGGTATAGTGCACTTAAAGCACACTTGTATAACCAGTTAAAAAGGCAGTGGTGAGGTGACAGTAACAACTAGGGGCGAGGGGAGACTTGCCTGGGTTGCCCACCTGCTATGCTCCGTCATGCACACTCAGCCACCAGTCCCTTATTGATGGATGTCCCTTAAATGTCCCTTAAATGATGTCCCTTAAATTTCAAAGGAAGCAGCTCCTCTCCCTCCCTCCCTGCCGGCCACGGAGGAGGGAGGCTCCAACTGTGTGGCTTGGCTGTGTTGCTCACCCAATAAGAAGTCTAAGAACGACTGGGGGTGGAGCTTGCATGCCTTGTGTGTGGCTAGTTAATGCAAGCTGAGGGGGTTTTTGAATGCTGGACGCCATTTTGTTGCACGTGCTGCTGCAAACTTTGCAGTGCAAAGCCAGGCCGGGGAGCCATCTTAAGTTGAGGCTGCATAGGCCTTGTGGTGCATGTGATTCAGATTCTATTCAGTTGAACCTCTGGTTACAAAGTTGGTTGGACAGTGTTCTCGAAGCTACCAGCATGAGTTTGACCAGACTGCAGGAGGACAGGAAGACTGGAGTGCCTGGAACAGGTGAGGCTGCAGGTCCCTTATTTTGGCTGCTGGTCCCTTATTTTCAAGGCTGCTGGTCCCTTATTTTCAAATCTGTAAGTTGACAGCTATGCTTGGAGTCCTGCTTACTATGTGCGGCATAAACATTCCTGAATCTGTTTAGTAAGACCTGGATTGGCCCTCTGGAGATCTTATCCAATACTCCTGTTTAAAAGGGTGCTGCAGAATGATAATGTCAAAAAGATATGGGGCAATTCAGTGTAAACTTTATCAGTGAAAGGGACTCTTTGAGCTTTGCAGTGAACACTAAAGAGAACAACTACAGCCAAATGAAGGCAAAATATTGTGCTTTAAAAATAGTGCTACTCCAAACCATGTGAATAAAATTAACTTAAATAAAACAAAAGAGTACAATAATTAAGCTCAGCTGACTCGGATGAATGCTTGGCGGTATCCGGATGCCTCAAACAAATTGCATTAGAGATAAGATTATTTGCTTAGAGGGAAATCCATTTAAATGATCCATATTTGAAGCATCCACTTGGAATGCACAAAATCCCACTACTTGGCTTCAGGAAATAAACCTACACACACACACACATCAGCAAAGATGGCTCAGTCACTTCCTACAAGGGGCTTGCGCAGTGTTGGAACAATTTCCTAACCCCTCTAGTTTAAAGCATCGTTAACTATTCTGTGATATCTTAATGTGTATGAAGCTAGGAAACTTTCTTCTCAACTGGTAATGAGTATTTGAACTGCTAAAGATTCTTGTTACTGTCAGAACATAAATTAACTGTCTACTTTGGGGCAAAACTTAGGAGATATGAGATCTATGATAAGATGTGAAGGTGTAGTTCACAAACTATATACACAGACTAAATAACAACAACAACAACAACAACAACAACAACAACAACAACAATATTTATTTATACCCCGCCCTCCCTGGCCAGAGCGGGGCTCAGGGCGTTAACATCAATAAATTTTCAGTAAAAACATAATAAGAAAAAAAGAAAAAGAAAAAACAATTTAAAATACAGGTTAAAAGGCAATTTGAAATGCAGCCTCATTTTAAAAGTCAAAAGCATAAGGGGAGGGAAACATAAGGGTCAATATACACAAACTATATACACAAACTTTGTGTGTGTGTGTGTGTGTGTGTGTGTGTGTGGTGATGAGCTGCAGATACAAATCTACATGTGAATTTCTAAGAATCAGGGATTCTAACAGCTTCATCTAGAAGTTTGAGGACGTGGACTCTTTTGTTTTTGCTATTAAAAAAATCCACTGAGAGTCAAAAATCTTTGCAATTGTACATCAAGCCCCATTGTACTATGCAAATGAAATTCTCTTAATCTAGCCCATCTAGTTTGCTGAATGCACATAACCCACAACTTTGTCGCATGCATACAGTGACATAGATGAGCGTGCATGCTTAAGACATGTTGAACTATGAACAATTTTCACAGTTTTTCCTACACATACAGGTTTCGTGTGTGCAGCAAACTGATTATTTATTTTTTCATTATAATATTTCCTATCTGCACTTCATCATAAGATCCCTGGGCAGGTTGCAATGATATAATATATAGTTATGAAATGGATAATACAGTGGATGTTCAAAACTTAGAAGTTGTAAATATAAAATTAATGGATCTTGCCAGAGTAAGAGAAGGGAGGCAGCCTTAAAATTGCTTTGTGGGAAAGTGGAGTATGTATTAGAGCAACATACAGAAAATGCAAAATTATACATACTTTTAGAGATGTTATGAGTCACTTCAGTAGCTATGTATTCTGTTCAGGTAAACAGTATCGTTGGATTTTTTTTGTTATTGTTTACTGTACGCATTTTTATATCATCCATGTATCTCTTCTTTGTTATTGTAATTACGTTTCCACTGGTTTGTACTTTGATTCATAATAAAAAAACTATGGTAAGAAAACAAGTTACAATTTTATATTTGTGTGTGTGTAAACTGATTAAGCCAGAACAGGAAAGTATAAATTCAGCAAACAGGTGGATCCCGCAGAACAAAGTGCCTTAACTGTTAGTGGCTAGGCTAAAGAGGTGCATTTCTGGTATATGACAAAAGCTATACAATGAAAATGTTAAGAGTTCCACAATCTAAAGGCTGCTACAGAGAAAGTTCACCTTTACAGTGGTACCTCAGGTTAAGTACTTAATTCGTTCCGGAGGTCCGTTCTTAACCTGAAACTGTTCTTAACCTGTTCTTTAGCTAATGGGGCCTCCTGCTGCTGCTGCGCCACCGGAGCACAATTTCTGTTCTCATCCTGAAGCAAAGTTCTTAACCTGAAGCACTATTTCTGGGTTAGCGGAGTCTGTAACCTGAAGCGTATGTAACCTGAAGCGTATGGAACCCGAGGTACCACTTTACTCACACTTCTCAGTCTCCTCTGTTTATCTTAACACCTGAGAGGAATCATAGCGATGGAGGCAGTCTTCCGGATTTTGGGGACCTACCGGTAAATCGTTAGAGCTTTAAACACAGGAGAATGTTTGAAGTTATCCTGAAGCTCAATAAGGGATAATTTTTTTCCTAGTGTGTTCCAACATCTCACTGGATTCACCCCCCCCCCCCATTTCCCCTCTCTCCAATTTGGTTCTATTTTTAAAAAATTGTTTATCTGCTGCAAATCCTCAGCATGAGCTTGACTAAAACCTAAACCAATTAGCAAAACAGTTGTGACAAGAAACACACACACACACACAATGACAATTATAGATGCATAGTCTAATCAGAAGTAAACTCAACTGAATTCGCTAGGGCTTACTCCCAGGTAAATGCCTTTGCAGCTCTTAATTCCTGGAGGCACAGGCCGCAATTGTCATAAAAATGATGGGCACTTTCATAATGCGATCAGATTTTGTGCCAATTATTTTCGAGGAATGGCTAGAGGACATGCAAAACATTCCGTGTGCAAATGCAACTTTACAGATTGGCCACTTGGTGTCAGAGATGTATTACACATTTGCTGCTCATGTGCTATGACACAGGACTTCTAAAATCAGACATGCTGTCTATTGTAACAATGGCTCTCCCATTTATTTGTGAGATGGTTCTTGCCAGCACAGTGCCTTATCCTTTTTATTCTGATTTCCATCCTCTCTGACATGCTCTGCATGCCTCATCAGTTTCCATTTCTCCCTCACCTTCCTTTTTTTTTTATCTGTATATCCCCGAATGCTAACACAATACTATCTATGCAGCTGACTGAAAGATATCTGACACAAAATGTTAATAAAAGATGTACTTGCTTCCCCTGAGGATGTTCTGTGTGCTCATAATTAGGCCTGTTTTGAGGGAAAACATTCATCAAAAAAGCTTTCAAATGGAAAAGGGGCTTTCTGCTGAAATGGTAAATCCCATCATGAAAAGATTGCTTTTGACTTCATGTCCCATTTGGCAAAATTAAAACTTCTGGTCAGCAAACTGAACGAAAGTTTCAAACTGAAGTTTAAGTTTCAATTTCTTCACTAAGGTGAATAGTTTTTCAGATTTTGATGGAAACTGGAGTTTTGCAATGGATCTTGACCATCTTCCCTGGTGCAGAGTTCTGGAGTGCTCAAAAGCTCACATGCCAATTTGTGACATTTTCATTAACCTAATAAAGACATTGCTCCAACATGGATTTCAGAATGTTTTAATTGCGTTTTTTAAATAAACTTCTAAATTGCTTAATACTATATTTAATACAATGTTTAGTACTATGTTAAGCATTTTAACTTTTTGATTGTTTGTTCTAGCTGTTTTACCTTTTTAATTTGTGTGGGGGTTTTTTTGTAGCTTATTTTATTTATTGATTTATTGAATTTATATACCTCCCTATACCCGGGGGTCTCAGGGCGGTTCACAGAATAAAATGAAGATATAAAATCACAAAATACATAATAAAAATAAAAGTAACAACAACCCAATAACACCCCTGTTGTAAACAAAATCTGCCCTTCTTCCCTTATGGGGTATCCAAGAACCCTTACAGAGTCCTGAAGTGGGTTCCCTATCGGTAGGAGAAAATAACAGAGGCCAACCAGAGAATATTGAGAAGCAAAGCAGCTAGTAAGCCTGATCTTGATTAAAGCTGTTGCAACAGGGTGCTCCCCTCACACACAGGAGGACGGAGGAGGACCCAGAACAAAAGTGTGCCCTCCCTTATATAGACATTTTAAATTGCCCGCCCTGCAGTCCAAGACCACCCCCAGAAACATCATACATACATCACAGGAGGGGTGTAGCCCAAGACCACCCCCCAGATACATCATACCTATATCATAGAAAAGGCGGTCTACAACAGAAATCTGAGTGCGTTGTTTATCTCCTGTCTGGCAGGTTACCTGTTAATGGTCACTTGATTGGATACCCTGGGGAGCCTGGGCAGTCTTTTGCAATAAATACTAAGTTCCTGAGCCAGGTCACAGGCTCACCCTATTCAAACACAGACATACCCTTAAGACAGGATTTGTGAAGGAAAAGACAATGGGGAGGCTTTTCCATTTTTCTTCAACCTTGCAGAGAAATATTTGAGGTCAATTTGGGAGGGGCAAAATGGTTTCAGGACTTTTTCTGTGGGGTTACTTTATTTGGGGGACCCCAAAGTTGTTGACCTTTTTAAGGAAAGGCTGCTCCCGCCCTTGCACTGCTGCCCCGTGCTGCTTGCACGGGGCTGGGCATCGGCTCCTGCAGTGGGATCATGGTTTGGGGCTGGGCAGCCGGGCACGATGGGGGTGGCACGGGAGGCAGGCGGGAGTCTCATCCAGGCAGGAACAGGCGAAGCAAGCTGGGCCGTCTGCGTCGCCACAGCAGAGAAGAGCGCTCACTCAGCCGCAGTCTCGTCGTCCTTGCTTGGGGAGGAAGGGAGGGGAGGGGAGAGAGTGACTGGGAGGGGATCGGGTAGGGGAAGGAAACATGGTTTGTGTGAAGGAGTGCAGAGGTGGTGGGGACCAGTGGCGTAGCGTGGGGGGTGCAGGGGGGGGGGCCGGCCGCACCGGGCGCAGCATCTGGGGTTAGGGCAAATCCACGGGTTAGGGGGCGCAAATCCACGGGTTAGGGGCGCAAATCCACGGGTTAGGGGGCGCAGATTACTTGCCTTGCCCCGGGTGCTGACAACCCGCGCTACGCCACTGGTGGGGACAGCGGGAGGAGGCAAGGCGGTGGATAAGCAGGGGAAGGAGGGGTGGGTGCTGGGGGCAGCAGTTGCAGCGTGTAACCTCGAGCACGGGTGTGATGGCCTGGGAATCTGATTCAGAGGCTGAACCGGAGGAATCCCAGCCTGCACAGGAGTCCCCGCCTCCAGGGCTGGCTGAGCCGGGGCAGGGGCTTGAATCTGAAGGGCCCGCACCTGTGCCGGATCCTCAGGAGCAGACACCAGATGAATCCACTCTGGCTCCGGGGGTGATTGAGGACCCATTGCCTGCAGGTGCTCCTCTCCCAGCCCAGTCAGGGGAAGGTGAGACTGCCTCTGGGTCTGGTAACCCTCCAGCCTCTCCTGAGCTAACCCCGGGACCAGCACAACGGGGATCTTTCAAGGTAGAGTGGACGGGGGGAGCAGTGGTAGAGTCATGTTTATGATGCACAGAGCTTGGGATGCAAGCACACACCACACAGCCGAGGAGGTGGTGTGTCGTGGAGCCAGCGGAAAGAGCTCCAGACTGCAGGAAAGCATCCGGAACCTTCCCGCCTCCGATAGGTGCTGGAGGGGCACAGGCACTAAGGCCCCGCTCCACCTCGCTTACCTCCCCGCTCTCCCTGGACTCTCCGCCTGGCGCCCTCCACTGCTTAGCGCCCTGGCTCGCCACGCCACTATGCCCAATGGTAAAGACATCTCTGGCTGTGTCCTGTGATCAGAAAAGTCATGCCTCTAATCTGTTTAAAGGTAAATGGACCCCTGACCATTAGGTCTAGTCACGGACGACTCTGGGGTTGCGGTGCTCATCTCGCTTTATTGGCCGAGGGAGCCGGCGTACAGCTTCCGGGTCATGTGGCCAGCATGACTAAGCCGCTTCTGGCGAACCAGAGCAGCACACGGAAATGCTGTTTACCTTCCCACCGGAGCGGTACCTATTTATCTACTTGCACTTTGACGTGCTTTCGAACTGCTAGGTGGGCAGGAGGAGGGACCGAGCAACAGGAGCTCACCCCGTTGCAGGGATTCGAACCACCGACCTTCTGATTGGCAAGTCCTAGGCTCTGTGTTTTAACCCACAGCACCACCCGTGTCCCTCTCTAATCTGTTTACTGTGGCACAATTTTCTGAAATGGCAAAGCACGGCTGTGTCTGATGGTAGACTCAATGAAATTGGTATCACCGGGTATTATATTATTTCTTCCCTGATGAATTTTCTGTCACATTTGTTTGATTTATACTGGCTGCCCCCCTCCCCCCAGGGCTGTTCATGTTTACTCATCTTAGTATATTAAAATCATGTTATTCCTCCCTCTTCCACCAGGACTCGTAAATGATTCTGCAATTACAATGTAAACTACAAACACTCAGAGACACTCCGACCTTTTCCTCCATGCATACAAAATTGAAAGATACCATAAAAAAACTAAGGAAAAAGATGACGTGTTTGTTTTATTATTTTCATAATTTGAAAGGCAAATCAATTTTTCAGGTAAACAGATGAAACATTTGAGTCACAAAATTGCCATCCATTTTAGCAGTTCAGCGTTCCTGAGTTAGAGATCTATCTAGTTAGTTCGTCATACATACATTTTAAAGTCCATCCTATCATATTCCCTCATTCCGTGCTGACAGTTGTGTGGTGGTCTGATGGCTGCCTTTAAAAACAAATTTTAAGGGGCTGTGTTGCTACACGTATTGAAAATGGGACCATAAATACCCCTAGGAATGATGTGACATGATGTTGTCTTGTCCGCCCATCTGTCTCCAAGATATTGTATGGAAGAAAGATGGCTGCCTCCATGGACAACTCCAATGATCCCTAGCTAGCAGGACCATTGGTCAGGGATGATGGGAATTGTAGTCTTAAAACATCTGGAGGGCTGAGGTTGAGGAAGCGTGATGTAAACACACACCACAATGCAATATCTCCCTGGAGCATTCAAAGGAGTTTTAGCATTATAGTGTGTTTCACATCACTCTTGGCTTTCTTCAAAACTTGTGGGTATCAGCTGAGGCATTCCAGTAAAACTGCACAGACACAGGTAGCAGAATTATCTGTTTAAAGTTCAGGTGCTAGCTCGACCCATTGCACCCATTTAATAGGGTCTGGGGAGAAGAAAAGATGCAAAATACATTGCAATGTCATTATAAGGCCACTTAAACACTGTATTTCATTGGAAGAATACGTTATCCAAATTCAACCCAGCTTCAAAACTGCACAGACCCTGTTAGATTAAACCAGAGATGAGCAGGGAGGAAAGAATATGTCTATTCTACCAACAGCATCTATTGTAAACTGCCCTGTGATCCTCAGGTGAAGGGTGGTCTAGATATTTAATAAATGAATAAAATAAATAAATAAATTGCCGATACTTTTACTTGTACATCCTGGGCTCTTGGTTGTAGAGGTCTGTGCTTTAATTCTCCATGCCTGAGCATTTTTTATTTTTTGTTTTGCCCTGAGCTTTCCTCATGAAAACCCGCTCTTTAGCGCTCAATCAGAGCAAACACCAATTTGGGTTTTCCGTGGATGGATGTTTGCTCTGATTGAACTTCAGAGAGTGGATTTTTGCAGGAAAAGCTCTGGAGTACAAAAACGGTGCTCGGACATGGAGCTTCAAATCGCAGCCTGATTGGAGGAAAGAGAGAGGAATGGTCAGTATGCATAAGCCCTTGCTCTTAGTGGTGCAGCAATAAAACTGCTAGCAGATTTGCAAAGCTAAGCAGGGTCTGGTATGGTTTCAAATTGGATGGGAGCCCATGTGATGAGATTTCTCAGGGTCTCTTCCAGTTCCACAATTCTATGATTCTCTGTCCATAGTTACATCACTTAAAGCTTTCATATTATAAATGAATGACAAAATATAAGTGCAGCTCTTGCAATATGAAAAACCCACTAGATGGTGCTCTTTGTTAAGAAGATGTTTCCTTCTACACAGCCGGGCAAGTTTAAGTTCTCCCACCAGTTTTGCTGGTGGAGAGTATATGGGAGTAATTCATCACAAAGCCATTAATTCAATCAGTCCTGATTATGTTGCAAAATGAATATTTTATATGATCATATTTTATATTAACAGATATGCTCTCATAGAACTGGTGATTTTGCAAAATTGCTTTTTAAACTTTATGGATCTTTGCAGTATTAACAGGATCATCCTTGTATTAGAGCAGCCATATCTGGACTATGGTGAAAGGGCAACTGCAATCATTAATTAAAAGGGGATAGCAGCTATATAAAAACAATCAACTAAACAATTATGCTTTACAGCTTAAGCACCAGGAAATTAGCAGTGAAAAGAAACACAGAAAAAGGGGGCAAACATTTCAAAGGGTGGCAACAGATAGCGCAAACCAGGATGTGCGAGAGCCCAGGAGTCATGTGATACAAGACAGTCAATCCCACTGTATGTTGCAAGAACAAATTAAGATCCCCACTGGATCAGGACCATTTAATCAAAGGCTTATCTAATACACAGTGACAGTAGTCATGAAATTAAAAGACGCCTGCTTCTTGGGAGAAAAGCCATGACAAACCTAGACAGCATATTAAAAAGCAGAGACACCACCTTGCCGACAAAGGTCCGTATAGTTAAAGCTATGGTTTTCCCAGTAGTGATGTATGGAAGTGAGAGCTGGACCACAAAGAAGGCTAATTGCCAAAGAATTGATGCTTTTGAATTATGGTGCTGGAGGAGACTCTTCAGAGTCCCATGGACTGCAAGAAGATAAAACCTATCCATTCTGAAGGAAATCAGCCCTGAGTGCTCACTGGAAGGACAGAGAGTGAAGCTGAGGCTCCAATACTTTGGCCACCTCATGAGAAGAGAAGACTCCCTGGAAAAGACCCTGATGTTGGGAAAGATGGAGGGCACAAGGAGAAGGGGACAACAGAGGACGAGATGGTTGGACAGTGTTTTTGAAGCTACCAGCATGAGTTTGACCACACTGCAGGAGGTAGTGGAAGACAGGAGTGCCTGGTGTGTTCTGGTCCATGGGGTCACGAAGAGTCGGACACGACTAAATGACTAAACAGCAACAATACACAATATCCAGCCTCCCACAGTGGACCCCCAGATGCCCCTGGGAAGTCCACACAAGCAGGGCCTGAAGGCAGTAGTGCCTTCTTCTTTCTCTGGTGATCACTCGTAGCTGAGTAAGATTGTCTTCCATAAACACGGTTTTAACAATGAGTCCGTAAGTGACTGTGGAGGCCAGTTCTGGATCCACACGTCCTTCCACAGTGGGGACACTAGTTTCTGGGCAGGAGTTGATCACGGTGTGGATTTGCCAAGTGTGCCTTCCTCTTAGCGCGTTTCTCCCTTGCGTCCTGAGTTTGAGTGTCTTCAAAGCCCATGACACCTTTGGAAAAGGCTGTTCTCCAATTGGAGCACTCGCAGGCCAGCGTTTCCCAATTGTTGGTGTTTATACCACATTTTTAAAAATTTGCCTTGAGACAGTCTTTAAACCTCTTTTGTTGACCACCAGCCTTACGCTTTCCATTTTTAAGTTCGGAATAGAGTAGTTGCTTTGGAAGACGATAATCAGGCATCCACACAACATGACCAGTCCAACGAAGCTTCCAATTATTCCAATTAAACTTTTTATTGCACTAGCCATGGACAATGGCATCATTCAGAAGGAGAACAAAAAACAAACAAACACAACAACAACCATAAAAATCACCGGGCACCACACATACAATAAAACTACGGTCACGGCTGCTAAAATTATTTGTTGCATTAAATAGAATAGAATAGCAGAAGATTCTCAGGTAAGATGTGCCAAATTAAATATCCGAATCCCTTTTGCAGTTGACCGCTATTTTATCTAGTTCTTTAGTCCAACAAAGTTGATGTTGAAGAATCAACACTGGCGATCTTTGCTTCTGCCAGTACACTGGTATTAGTTTGCCTGCCTTCCCAAGCAATGTGTAACATTTTTCGGAGACACAATTGATGGAATCTTTTGAGGAGTTGGAGATGGCATTTATAAATGGTCCATGTTTCACAAGCATACAGTAAGGTTGGTAGTGTACCAATAGCTTTGTAAACAACATAGCTTTTTAAACAAAGCGGTGCCTTACCCCAGGGATGAGTGTCCAGTGTCATACTGCCTCTGATCTTGGAATTAGTATGCAGCTATTATGACTCATAGCCATTGATAGCTGCATATCATCCAAAATCCTGTTATGTAGCTCAGCCTTGCCATTATCTGCAATAATGCTAAGCTTTCTATGATAATCTGAAATTGTCAAGATGAAGATGAGGCCTTTTTCACTCTTGCATGATACTTCCTTTTGAGGTAGTTGGTACTTGACCTATATACAAATAAGTATTTGAATTTAGGACTTAAGCAGAGGGCTGCTATTTTCCAGGGACAGTCCCAGATTTACAGAAGCCGTCCTGGTTTCTGATTTGATCCCGGAATGTCCTGCTTTTCATTAGGACATCCCTCTTTTCATCTGATAAATGTTGGGTGGTATGGAGTTATATGACCCCTGAGCCAAAGAGATAAGTAACTATACAACCTTTAAAAGACATCTGAAGGCAGCTCTGTATGGGGAAGTTTTGGTTTTTTTTAATGTTTAATATTTTATTATGTGTGTGTATATATATATATATATATATATATATATGTTGGAAGCCACCCAGAGTGGTTGGGGCAACGCAATCAGGTGGATGGGGTATAAATAATAAAATGATGATGATGATGGATTAGGATGTCCCTATTTTCAGCAGAGAAATGTTGGAGGGTATGGGGCTGTTTACAAGCATTTAATGATCAACTAGTTTTATAGGTTCTGAAAACCCTGCCCAACCAATAAATATATGTGAAGCCTTCTTAAAATAAGCAGAGAGGGACTTTGACATGTTTCACTGAGCAATACATTCCAAAATGTTTGGGGCTGTAACCGAGAAGGCCTTGTCCCTTGTATTTCTTTCTTCCCTCCAAACAGGATTCCCCTAAGTCCCTTGCAAATTGTTTGGGATTGCTCAAATAAAGAAATAAGTAGTCTTGTTTCCTAATAAAGAATCTTACATCCCATTCAAGCACTTGAAGACCAAACTTGTGAGACTTTTGAGGGTAAGTGGAGAGTTTGTTTGAACCCTGGGTGAGAACCCAGAGGCTGAGAAGGGGTGAGTAAAAAGGAAAATGAACTGATACTGATTTTTATATATTAGTAACTTTGCATAAAGGGATGCGGGTGGCGCTGTGGGTTAAACCACAGAGCCTAGGACTCGCCGATCAGAAGGTTGGCGGTTTGAATCCCCGCAACGGGGTGAGCTCCTGTTGATCGGTCCCTGCTCCTGCCAACCTAGCAGTTCAAAAGCACGTCAAAGTGCAAGTAGATAAAAATAGGTACCGCTCTGGCGGGAAGGTAAACGGCGTTTCCGTGCGCTGCTCTGGTTCACCAGAAGTGGCTTAGTCATGCTGGCCACATGACCTGGAAGCTGTACATTGGCTCCCTCGGCCAATAAAGCGAGATGTGCACCGCAACCCCAGGGTTGTTCACGACTGGACCTAATGGTCAGGGGTCCCTTTACCTTTAACTTTGCAATAATGTAGCATTTTATATGTCACTGTAGTTTTGCAATCTTTTGTTAACGTTATCTGTTGTTGCTGCTTCAGTTTTTTGAACACCGCTTAGAGATATTTTAAAACATATCAGGCCATACCATAGTTAAATCATAAAAAAACCCAAATCCTTCCCACCTGAGCCCCTATATTGCACCTCGCTCCAGCTGGTGAATCTTGGATGTGTGGTGAAAAGCAGCAAAGCAGATAATACAAGCAGAAGTTGGCCCACCCCTTGTCTACACAGATTGTACAGGTGTCAGGTGAAAAGAACTAAGTGAATCTTGAGAAGGAAGGCTACGAAAAATAGCTCAGAATGATCAGAAAGCGAGTATGCTAAGTTTGCAGGGCTGCACTGACTTTGCCTTGAAAAGAGCACTGGCTGTGCTGTGCATTGCTTCATATCAGTCTTTTTCAGCTGACACCTTGGTAAAATATACTTTTCTTTTTTAAGAACAGCACCTAAACTATCCTGTCGTTTCATCTTCAGTGGATACCATCCCCGCTCTCTCTGAAACTGTATATTTGTGATACCAGTAGCATGTTGCAAAAAAATGATTGATAGGGATTCTTTGAAGGTTTTCAAGGAATTAAGCAGCCTAGTTGCAAGTATTTGATACCTCAAATACAAGGAAGAGGAGAGAACTCAATCAAACAAGCATCCTTATGGTCGACAATGTTCTCCAAAGGCGTTCTGCTGTGCTCTCACTGTTCCCCCACAAGCGCGCAATATTGCGGACTGTCAGTACAGAGATGTGCTGTTGGTTTTCTGCCTTACGCACCAGTCAGAATGAAAATAGGCAGTGCGCCAGCACGTCAACAAAAAGCAGAAGCCCTCATTTACAATCGAAAATGTTGCCGCTTCAAAAGCGCAGGCGGCATATGTTGCGGCGCATATGAATAAATCAAATGCCATCCGCAGCTAATGAAACACGCTTCAATATGCTTAACTCCAAATTACTTTTGATTAAAAAGCTTACTGGGGAGACAAATGTAAACCACGGCTAGGTGTGCTCTCCTCAGAGTTATGTCCTGAATCTAATTTGAAACGGATAAGAACCAGCAATTCATTTCCTGTGCATTTTTTTTTAATATATATTATAAATAGCAATTGCAAGTGTGTCATTCAAACTGCTGGAAAGGCCTGTATGTTTAGCAGAGTCATCATGCAAATGAAGTTCAAGTGATTTAATATGCTCGCCATCTCAGGTAGATAACTTGATCAATGATGTGTTTTCAGCGATTGAACAAATGGGCTACGTCAGGGAAGTGTTTCAAGCTATTCTGATTCTCTCCGCAAAGCGTTCAATGCAGGATCTACCTTTAGCACAATAAGCAAACAGCGAAGAGTGATTAATGGACAGATTTTGGCAACGATGCTCCTAAGAGTAGCTGCAGGGATAGAACACACTGACAGACATGAGAGAAAATTTACACTGCAATTTGTATAAATGCACGGCTTAGGTTTGGGTACTCGGCGGGGTAGTGTAGCAACTCTGCCCCCCCCTTTGGAAAACCTGTGAGAATTCCAAAAAGCCTTTTTGGAAAACCTGTGAGAATTCCAAAAAGCAATGTAAAGAGGTAAAAGCTTGCTGGGAAATGTTATATAGTGAGTTAAAGAAAATGTTTAAAAACACTTTTGTTAAAAAACCAGAAAATTTTCCATTGTGTAGAGTGGATAGATACCGAGACAAGATAAAAAATTGTTCTTATATGCAACAACTGCATCAAGAATTTTAGTTACAGGCAGGTAGCTGTGTTGGTCTGACATGGTCGAAACAAAATAAAAAAATTCCTTCCAATAGCACCTTAGAGACCAACTAAGTTTGTTATTGGTATGAGCTTTCGTGTCGAAAGCTCATACCAATAACAAACTTAGTTGGTCTCTAAGGTGCTACTGGAAGAAATTTTTAAATTTTGTATCAAGAATTTTGTTAGCCCAAAGATTGAAACAACAGGTGTTATCAGCAAAAGAAGAGTGGCAGATGAAGCTGATGGACTTTGCAGAACTGGCAGGAAGAATCCAGAACCAGCATGATCAATATTCCAAAAGGACTGGAATAAATTTATATTATATTTGCAAGACAACTGAAAGCAATTAACATCCTTAGCAGGCTTATCTGAAGATTTGCAAGATGAAGTTGCTACCTATTCAGGTTGAGTAATATGATATTTTAGTTAATGATATAACAAGGATAGGAAACGAAGAGAAATGTAAAGATGTAAAGTTTAAATTTTGTAAGCCATCAGATGGGAGGGAGCGAAGTCATTAGGCTGTTGACCCCAGTCAAGCTTGCAAAAATTTATCATACGCCCAATAATAAATGTTGGAAATGTAAGGAAACTGAAGGTACTTTCTACCACCTTTGGTGGACGTGCCCAAGGATCAAGGTCTTCTGGGAAATGATTTATAATGAAATGAAAAAGGTGCTTAAATGCACTTTCGTGAAGAAACCAGAGGCCTTTCTCCTGGGCATGGTGGGCCAATTGGTGTCAAGGAAAGATAGGACGTTTTTTATGTATGCTACAACAGCAGCAAGAGTACTCTTAGCAAAGTATTGGAAGACACAAGAACTACCTACACTGGAAGAATGGCAGACGAAGGTGATCGACTACATGGGACTGGCGGAGATGACTGGCAGAATCCGTGACCAAGGGAAAGAGACGGTGGAAGAAGATTGGAAGAAATTTAAAGTTTATCTTAAGAACTGTTGTAAAATTAATGAGTGTTAAAATGTCATGGGTAATGTAAAACAGAATTGCAGTGATAAATAATTGGGTAAGAGGAAAAAGATTAGAAACTGAATTATAAGCATTGAAATTAGGGGTTGCTGGAAAGATTTAAAACAGGGATGCAGAAAGGGGAGGTATGGGGAAGTCGCTGAAAGAAGGTTTAAGGAAAAAAAGGTCAAGAAATTATACGTGTTTATATGTTTGTTTGTTTATGTATTGTGTTGTATTGTCTTTTAATATGTGTTGAAAAACCAATAAAAAAATTATATATAAAAAAAAAAAGGCTGTTGAGCCACAGAGATAAAATAAGAGTGTATGATGTTACGTAAGGTGATTATATGTAAAACCAATAAAAGTCATTTGCAAAAAAAGGAGAGAATTTCAAAAGCAGCTAGGGTGTGTGTGTGCAAGTGGAGGTAAGTCTGGGTGAAATGTTTTGAAAACCCACAAACTTTTGGGGAAGCTTAAATAATGGATCTCACTTATGATGACATAAATGACCAGGACAACTGCGTCTGCCAAGACTGGGCAGTTCCAGACTGTTGCTATTTGTGGATGGGATTCAATCACATCCCAGCAAATTCAAGTCGTCCGATTAAAAGTGATTTGGAGCTTTTGCCCCAAAGATCAGACTTTGGGGGGGGAGGGTAAGGAAAGTGATGGGTGGGGAAAACTTAGGATGACACTTGCTTTGACCCAGCTGTCATCTAGCCTCCTCACAAACAAATGCGAGTCAATGCTCATTTAAATAGCCAACAGCATCTAACCTCCCTATAAGCAAATCAGGATAAATGTTCAGTAAACATGTCTTCTGGATGCACCCTTTCTGTGACATCAGCCCAGTCTGTGACATCATCATATGAGAACAGTCGCAGCCAGAGGGCTGACAAATATACTTGTGGCATAAAGCCAATACTCACACGACAAAGCTGGCATGTTCATAACATGGGCTGAGTGGCTCTCCAGACTGTGTTGAAGCTGGCTAGGGAAAATTGGCATAATATTTCTGGATAGCAGACCTAGCTTCTTAGGATCTTGGGTTTCTGGGCTGATGCTGTTTAAGGGCAATAATGATAATGATGATGATGATGATAATAATTTATACCCCGCCCAACTGGCTGGGTTTCCCAAGACTCTGGGCAGCTTCCAACAAAAGATTAAAATACAGTGGTACCTCGGGTTAAGAACTCAACTCGTTCTGGAGGTCCATTCGTAACCTGAAACTGTTCTTAGCCTGAGGTACCACTTTAGCTAATGGGGCCTCCTGCTGCCGCCGCGCAATTTCTGTTCTCATCCTGAAGCAAAGTTGTTAACCCGAGCTACTATTTCTGGGTTAGCGGAGTCTGTAACCTGAAGTGTCTGTAACCTGAAGCGTCTGTAACCCACAGTACCACTGTACATTAAAACATCAGTCATTAAAAACTTTCCTAAACAGGGCTGCCTTCAGATGTCCTCTAAACGTCAGATAGTTGTTTATTTCTTTGATATCTGATGGGAGGGCGTTCCACAGGGCGGGCGCCACTACCAAGAAGGCCCTCTGCCTGGTTCCCTGTAACTTTGCTTCTCGTAGTGAGGAAACCGTCAGAAGGCCCTCGGTGCTGGACCTCAGTGTCCGGGCAGAACGATGGGGGTGGAGATGCTCCTTCAGGTATACTGGTCTGAGGCCGTTTAGGGCTTTAAAGGTCAGCATCAACACATTGAATTGTGCTTGGAAGAGCATCCTATTGCACACAGAATGTTCCTGGAAGCTCCAGGTAGGGTTAGGAATCACATCCACCCTGAACATATTTTGAAGAATCATAGCTTTCCCCAAAGAATATTGGGAACTGTATTATGTTAAGGGTGCTGACGTCTCAAAGTTACAATTCCCAGTACTCTTTAAAAACTGCAGTTCTCAGGATTCCCCATGGCTGTTAAAGTGGTATAAGAGTGGTTTTCATCTTTGGTGAGGATAAGAATTGAGCTCAGATAGAATTGATTAGCACAAGACACATTGGGTCCCTTGGCCTTTTCCCACTTGCTGGGCAAAGTCACACTTTCTTGCTATGGGGCAGCAGCTGCTGCTAGGTTAGGGTGACCCCAAGAAAGGTGTTTTTTAAATGGGGAGCAGTCATACTTTGGTCTTGCCCAAATTGTACACATATATCCAACTCAGTTGGGGAGGAATCCATGGGAAATTTGCTCACCACAACCCCGTGGGATACTTTTGATTTGAAAAGCTGACTGGGGAAAATGTAAGCCACTGCTTTTCAGAGTAATGTGCTGAATCTAATTTGAAATAGATAAAAACTAACAATTCATTTCCTGTGCATTTTATGTTTTTATGCTGTATCTTGAAATGCTCCTGGTCTGGAAATATTTGCACATTAATCCAGCTGTAATGAAACTGACTAGTTTGGTTATTTCAGAAATTCATGGCTAGAGCATTAGTCCTGGGTCCCCTGCTTTTTACCCTTTCAGAATGAACAAAATCACTTTGCATCATTCAGTAAATGTATGGAAAAAGCAAGAGAAGCTAAGACTTACTACTCATACAAGAAATGTGGCCCAGGAACATCAGAGAAGCAAATTAGTGAATGGGGAAGCTGGTTTGGAACTGGGTTCAACAATACGTTTGCATTAAAAGGTAACAGTAGAATGCACTCTGAAAATGTCAAATTTCATAGATGGTTGTAGGACTTTTTTTTTTTCTTGTAGGTGTCTCAAAGGAAGCTGCTCGCTGCTACAAATGTTTTCAGCTCTGTTTAGCTGTCATGGCTCACAATGAACCAAGCAATCTTGGAATAGTGCATGGGTAGGAAAACTAACAGTGGAATAGTGCATGGGTAGGGACGCGGGTGGCGCTGTGGGTTAAACCACAGAGCCTAGGACTTGCCGATCAGAAGGTCGGCAGTTTGAATCTCCGCAACGGGGTGAGCTCCTGTTGCTCGGTCCCAGCTCCTGCCAACCTAGCAGTTCGAAAGCACGTCAAAGTGCAAGTAGATGAATAGGTACCACTCCGGCGGGAAGGTAAACGGCATTTCCATGCGCTGCTCTGGTTTGCCAGAAGCGGCTTAGTCATGCTGGCCACATAACCCAGAAGCTGTAGACTGGCTCCCTCGGCCAATAAAGTGAGATGAGCGCCGCAACCCCAGAGTCGGTCACGACTGGACCTAATGGTCAGGGGTTCCTTTACCTTTACCTTAGGCAAACTAAGGCCCGGGGGCTGGATCCGGCCCAGTCACCTTCTAAATCTGGCTCGCGGATGATCCGGGAATCAGCGTGTTTTTACATGAGTAGAATGTGTCCTTTTATATAAAATGCATCTCTGGGTTATTTGTGGGGCCTGCCTGGTGTTTTTACATGAGTAGAATGTGTGCTTTTTAAAAAAATGCATCTCTGGGTTACTTGTGGGGCATAGGAATTGGTTCATATTTTTTTTTAAAAAAAATCTGGCCCACCACATGGTCTGAGGGACAGTGGACTGGCCCCCTGCTGAAAAAGTTAGCAAACCCTGGAATAGTGTATACCAGGCTTGTCCAACTCCCATGAGACTGCAATCTACTTCCACTATAAAAAAACTAGCAGTGACCAAAGTTGTTGGGCTTTTTGGGGGGAGGAAGACCCAAAGTTGTTTAGCTTTTTCTTTCTCTTTTTCACACAATTGACCAGGGACGCCACGCGATCGACCTTTTAGACATGCCTGGTGTATACTGTCATAGTTACTTACCATGATTATCACAAATTGTCATGAAAGCACAATAAAAAGGATGTCTGGAGGGCCTCACAGAGGTCCAGGGGCTGAACAAGCACCTGGAAAGCTGTCTTCTACTGATATTTTCACAGGTCTTCTATAATCATCCCAGCCTCTTTGACTGAAGAAAAAGTCCAGGAGGGAACAATACTGGGTTTTGTCTCTTTGCAGATGGAAGAGCGTTGGAGGTTTAATTATGTCTTTGGTTGCTTCCAAACGAGCTGTTTATTGAGCCTTCATTCTGATTTGTTTGTGGGGAAGTTATATAAGGTCAAATCAATCAGCTGTTACCCCCCAACAGGGGCCAGCAAACTTTTTCAGCAGGGGGCCAGTCCACTGTCCCTCAGATCTTGTTGGGGGGGCGGACTATATTTTTTTTGGGGGGAAATAGAATGAACGAATTCCTATGCCCCACAAATAACCCAGAGATGCATTTTAAATAAAAGCACACATTCTACTCATGTAAAAACACACTGATTCCCGGACCGTCTGCGGGCCGGATTTAGAAGGTGATTGGGCTGGATCTGGCCCCCGGGCCTTAGTTTGCCTACGCATGCCCCACACTTTCCAGAGCATTTCCCCCTTATTTTTCATACAGCAAAAAGTCCACTTTTAAAAAATAAATAAATGGGTTTGTTGCACAAGAATGCAAAATCCACTTCAGTTGTGCAGTATGAACTTGCTAGTATGCACTTGAATTCTGCCTGCAAAATAGTGAAAGCCTGGAAGTGCCTTCTGTAATCTTTGTGTTACTTACTAGCAGTAGTTAGCGGAAGCAAACAGATCAGGAATCTGCAAAGCAATCCTATGGCAGATTCCTGAGCAGCAGCTGATTCCCCCCTCAAAGGCTGCACGCACCCCAGTTTTTCTAACTGCAGCTACCGTATTTTTCGCTCTATAAGACGCACTTTTTCCCTCCTAAAAAGTAAGGGGAAATGTGTGTGCGTCTTATGGAATGAATGCAGGTTGCACAGCTATCCCAGAAGCCAGAACAGCGAGAGTGATTGCTGCGCAGCACTCCCTCTTACTGTTCTAGCTTCTGGCTTAGCCCCTCAGTCCCTTCCCCCACCTCCTGGAAAAGTCCCCAAGAGCCGTGCTCCTGTTAAAGAGCCGCACAGAGTGTGTGTGCGGCTCTTGGGGGGCTTTTCCCTGAGGAGGGAGAAGGGCAGCCCATCAGCGGCTCATGAAAGGGAGCGCTGAGCAGAGCCTGGGATGCATACAGGCTCTGCTCAGCGCTCCCTTTAAAGAATATTTTTTCCCTTGCATTCCCCTTCTAAAAACTAGCTGTGTCTTATGGTCAGGTGCGTATTATGGAGTGAAAAATACGGTAATTCTCTTCTCTCTCTCTCTCTCTCCTCCATATTCAAACTGTATTCGTTAAGATCACTGGGAACCTTTTCCACGCGTTTCTCCAATAAATTATCCAAAATGAATGGGTAACTTTGCCTTTAAATCTCTCAGCCCTCTACTACCCCCAAACCTCAATGTAAAATGTAACTCTGTACATACACATCTTTATGTGAAGCCTGAGGCTTTGGGATAGGCAAGACACACACTTAAATCAGTATTCAGGGAGAGTAAACAAGAAGAGCAGTGTCTGGATAGCATGCAACTCCCCAAGGCATAGAAGGACTGAGACATTCGCAACTGTCTCGTGTCCTTTTTATAACACAAATGGAAATAGTACTGTGAGGATGCAAGGAAAGCAGAAACATATGACTACATATACTTCAAAGCAGGGAGAGCCCAATGGCTTGGGCGTGAGGGATCCTTCCCAAGCCAAGCTTTTGGGAGGCTGGACTCCCCCAGGGCCAGATTTAGGTTTGATGAGGCCCTAAGCCAGGCATCCCCAAACTCAGCTCTCCAGATGTTTTGGGACTACAACTCCCATCATCCCTAGCTAGCAGGACCTGTGGTCAGGGATGATGGGAATTGTAGTCCCAAAACATCTGGAGGGCTGAGTTTGGAGGTGCCTGCCCTAAGCTACTGAAGGTAATGGGGCCCTTTATATGTCCAGCTGTCCTTTGTCAATAACAAATTGTCACTGTTTTTTGTGTTGAATATATGCTATATGGTAATTTATGGACCTGATAAGAATCTAAAGCCATTAGCACACAACAAAATATGTGTTTTATCAAAGTAATTGTTGAACTGAATTACAATTAAGAAGAAGTATATTAATAGTGAAATACAATTAAGAAGAAGTATATTAATAGTGCTCACTGGAAGGACAGATCGTGAAGCTGAGGCTCCAGTATTTCGGCCATCTCATGAGAAGAGAAGACTCCCTGGAAAAGACCCTGATGTTGGGAAAGATGGAGGGCACAAGGAGAAGGGGACGACAGAGGAGGAGATGATTGGACAGTGTTCTCGAAGCTACCAGCATGAGTCTGACCAAACTGCGGGAGGCAGTGGATGACAGGAGTGCCTGGCGTGCTCTGGTTCATGAGGTCACGAAGAATCGGACGTGACTAAATGACTAAACAACAACATATTAATAGTGAAATAATTATTAAGCGCTAACTTAAAATGATTTTTTATTCACAACAAACTCAATAATGCAAACACACTGGCATTTGGCAATAACAAAAGTTCATTTAGAAGCACTCTTTAATATTAGATAACAGGTACAACAGCTTGACCTACATTCAGCTGTGCTGCATTCTGCAGCTGCATGCTACATGTTGTAGTGCAACCAGTCCATGCAGAATGTAGGCACCCTATGTATAGAAATGAGCAAACCAGTGATATTTTAGGGAGCAGGCTAGCAGGCAGGGCCTATTACTTACATCATAGGAGCCTACACAACACAAAACACTGTTGCTGTATGTAGGTTTTATTTTATTTGTTTTTTATCTTCTATTTTGGAAATGTGCATTCAGGTTTTTCCCCTTTACATTTTTTGGGGGCCCCCAAGAGAGTGGGGCCCTAAGCTATAGCTTGTTTAGCTTATATGTAAATCTGGCACTGGGCACCCCCAGCTATCAGGTCTCTGTTTTGCTTGTGTGGAGTATTCCCCAAGTGTACATGCAGAGTGAATTGACAGAGGCACTAATGCCTGAACTGAATACGGTCCGAAACTGAACTTTGCTTCTTTCTTCCTATTAATATATTTTTTAATATTTATAGTCCATCATATGGCTCAGTACAGTGGTACCTCAGGTTAAATACTTAATTCGTTCTGGAGGTCCATTCATAACCTGAAACTGTTCTTAACCTGAAGCACCACTTTAGCTAGCGGCGCCTCCCGCTGCCGCCGCACCACTGGTGCGCGATTTCTGTTCTCATCCTGAAGTAAAGTTCTTAACCCGAGGTACTATTTCTGGGTTAGCGGAGTCTGTAACCTGAAGCATCTGTAACCTGAGGTACCACTGTACTGTTCTCCCCTCTGCCTGTGAATGTAGCACTTCAGATGTGTGGTTGGGGAATAATGCGTGCAGATATCACCGTCATCACAATCACATTTATTACTCACCCATTACCTGCAGGTACCAGGGCAGGTTACAACAATTTAAAATTCGTAATTAAAAACAGTTCAAAAAGATCACAGCCGCAGGAATAGGGCGCGTCCTGAAGACGCACAATTCAGGTGTCAAATGTTAGGCCTTTGCTGAAACCTGTGAAGGGGCTTTGAACATACACCCAGTTTTATTCTCCCAGATATAAATCGTAAGGAGGGAATGTATCGGGAAATTTTTAATGTTTGATGTTTTACTATGTTTTCATATGTGCTGTAAGCCACCCAGAGTGGCTGGGGAAACCCAGCCAGATAGGTGGGGTGTACATTATTATTATTATTATTATTATTATTATTATTATTATTATTCCACTACTTAGGGCTGGCACAGAGAAAGCCCTTAAAAACTTATGAAGATGGTGATACAATCAACAGTGCCCCCTGTGCTCATAATACCTGTGAGGGTCTGTAGGGGACTAGGTAGCCTTTCAGGTAATATTGGGGGCCTAATAAAACAATTTGCTCCTTGACCATCCCAGCATGTTTCAAAGCCTACGATTAGTGAAACTGAAAAACTGGGAATGCATAGAAGAAATATAGCTCTTGATTGGATAAATGAAGATTTGCAGTCCTGAATTCAGCAGTAAGAATAAGACTATGGGATGCATCCAGCATTATCCAACATAATCCGGCTACTCATGTCCATTAATTTCAGGGGGTCTACTCTGGGTATGACTAATATTGAATACAACCCATGATGATGTCATAAGTAAATAATATACATACATACATGCATCACTTAAAGTAATTCCAGTGCCATGGGCATGACTGTTTATATATATATATAAACTGTTGTTAGGTCAAAACAATTGGGAGGATGCTATCATTTTACACAAATAAGTCATACATGGGCTGTTACATTCACTGAATAGTGTGCACAATTAGCACCAAGGGTGCTTTCAGACTGTTGCTATTTTCACACAGCAGCAAATTCAGCTTGCACAATTCCTAGATTTGGAACTCTTGTGCAATTCATTGGCAGATGCACTTTTTAGAAGGGAAGCCAGTTCTTAAGGTATCCCCTACACTTGCTTTACATACAAACCCCCAGTTTTATTCTCCCAGAAGTAAAAGGCAACACACAAACTGCTTACATTGCCAGAATATCCCATTTTGTTTCCTCAAATTACAAACCTCCCCCTTTTCTTATAGCCTCAACTTCTTCTAAGCAGCTTTATAATTATCCTGTACTCAGTATGAAATAACATAGTTTCAGTTCCTGGTAAGGTGGAGACTTCAATCATTTTTAATATGTCATGCCATCCTTATAATGCTACTAATAATAGTTCAACCACCTTGTTGAACATAATTTTAGGTTAAATTGTCTTAAGAATGCACAAGAAAACCACTGTGTATTAGAGTATTCAGGAGCTGCACTAGGGTTGTCATGAATGCACTTAAGGATATTTATTTCAACAGATCTGTTCTGAGTTCGACTTGGTTCAATACAACCTAAAGAAACTATTCCCTTGTATACATCCAAATAGAAAACAAAGCTATTACATATTCTGGGGAAGCCCAAAGCTTCTCCACTTTGGTTTGGGGAATGGTGTGTGTATGTGAATAACAAATAGAATTCAATACTATTTTTTAGCAAAAGAAGGAAAAGGCATTTGTGAGGAATGAAAAGAGAGCGTAGATGTGTACTTAAAGAGATGGGAATGGCAGTCTGGAGCTACAATACATCACGATTAGTATTGGGATCACTTTCAAAACAAATACATGAGCAGCGGCTAGGGAAAGCTATTTCTGTCCTCAAACACAATAATGAGGAGGAGAAGAAAAAGAACTGCATTCATTTCAGTTATAATGAAGTGCATTTCATCGGGCCCATTCTTTGTTGTTTGTAATCTTATATTTCCTGGACAAGCCAGTAATTTCAAGGTGGGTAATTTCTGATCTAAACCGTGCAATACAGTTGATTCCTGTGTGCTGGTGAGGTCGAGGTTTTGAGTCAACCTGTTCCCGCCCCCTTTAATTCAAACTTATAGTGCATTTCTTGTTAATACATAACATTTCTGTGCAACGTATTTTTATTTTCTTTGAAAGAGTTTGGCTATGACATCAGGGCACTGAGCATAAAATCCAGTGCAATACAGTCATACCTCATGTTACGTTTGCTTCATGTTACGTTCTTTCAGGTTACGTCCCACGGCGACCCGGAAGTACCAGAAAGGGTTACTTCCGGGTTTCGCCGCTTGCACATGCGCACAAGCACCAAATTGTGCTGCGCACCTGCACAGATACGGCGCTTCAGGTTGAGCTCTTTTCATGTTGCGAACGGGCCTCCGGAATGGATCCCGTTTGCAACCAGAGGTACCACTGTACAGTGGAACGTCGTGCTATGTACTGTCCTCCTTGCAAATGCTTCGGGTTACGAGCTCTGCTAACCTGGAAGTAGATGCTCCCGGTTGCGACCTCTGCCCCGGGATGCAAGCGGAAGTCGCGTGCCAGCAGCGCGGCAGCAGCGGGAGACGCCATTAGTGAAAGTGTGCCTTATGTTACAAGCAGTTTCAGCTTAAGAACGGACCTCCGGAACGAATTACGTTCGTAACTGGAGGTACCACTGTAGTATCTCCCCTGCCTGTAACATTACATGATATGCTGTAAGCAGTGAAAACCAGGGGCAAGGAAGGGTGGTAACAATTGCCAAGGGATGCATGGCTCAAATGTCAAGAGGTGCAGGAGACTGGATGAGTCATCTAGGATCATATGTGCTCTGTACTCAAGAGGTCTCTTGCATTGCAACACAGATTTAATTTATTAGTATTTTGTCAGCCTCTGTCTCGAGAGACAACATCGTGTGGGTCTGGGGGTGAAGCCAAACTGCTGTGCCAAGCAGCAGCACTCAAGTGATCTCCCCAGGGCACAAGCCTGGGCAGTGTGTATGGAGGCCCTGGGCTGCCCAGGTGACAAGACTCTGCTCTCGGCCTCACGGATGTGGTCCAAAAGAAAGCAGAGCAATACGTTTGGTACCAACTTGGCTGCAGGAGCTGCCAGAAGGAGGCGTACAAGAGGCAATCCAACTGTCTTAGGGACTCCACTCCAGATCTGTGTTGGGTTTACTGCTTAGCTTTTTCTTCTCCCAAAGATATCCCACAAGGCAGCAGAGGTTTAGAACCAGAGTTTTCCTTCTCCTAGAAGGGCTACCTTCCCATCTGCCTTCAGACCAGGCACATTTTCAGTCTTCTCTAGAGATGCCAGCGGTTAACCTGAGCCTTCTCCATGCAAGGCGGATGCTCTTCCACAGAGTAATGACCCTTTCCTATTTCATGGTGTGCTGTTTTGAGGCGCTTAATGGGGAAATTACAGCATACTAACTGCACAAAGGGACGTGGGTGGCGCTGTGGGTTAAACCATACAGCCTACGGCTTGCCGATCAGAAGGTTGGCGGTTTGAATCCCCGCAACGGGGTGAGCTCCCGTTGCTCGTTCCCTGCTCCTGCCAACCTAGCAGTTTGAAAGCATGTCAAAATGCAAGTAGATAAATAGGTACCACTCCAGCGGGAAGGGAAACGACATTTCCGTGCACTGCTCTGGTTCGCCAGAAGCGGCTTAGTCATGCTGGCTACATGACCCGGAAGCTGGACGCCAGCTCCCTTGGCCAATAAAGCGAGATGAGTGCCGCAACTCCAGAGTCGGCCACGACTGGACCTCATGGTCAGGGGTCCTTTTACCTTTACCTTTACCTGCACAAAATAAGGCATCCTCTTTTTCCAAAAGCTGTCTGAATGTGCTCCTTGGTGTGCCCTTCAGATAATCTATTTCAGTGAAAGCACCTCACAATATTTGATCGTTGGCTGTATTTGCCTGGCTGAATCTGTCACTTGTAGCTGAACAGCCCTACAGCTGTACGGTGTGTCGTAAACTTTATTTTTAGGGATCTAGTAAAGATTTTTGTCCGGTCTCAGGCCTTTGGGGAGGGATCATTGCTGGAGAGTCGTAATCCCAAGTTAAACCATATAATTTCTCCCACCCCCTAAATTAGCACTCACGAAAACGCAAGGGAGATTCAGTTTCAAAAGGGGTGGGCCGGCCTTCCTGTAGCCCTGCTTGTCCTTGGTTCATCTCGTGTACAGCAAATCTCCGACCGGGAAGGCTGTGGAAGTATTGAACTGTTGTCTGGAGTCATTGATGAGCAGGATGTAGGCGAACAAAGTGAAACTCAATCTGGACAAGGCAGAAGTGCTTTTGGCCAGGAAATGACCCCGTGATCGGGAGTCAGCTTGTTCTGGATCGGGTTTCTCTCCTCTTTGATAATGCAGCGTGGGACCGCTCCTGGACCCAGCTTTGCTCCTGAGTGTTCAGACAGAAACTCTGGTTAGGAACACTTTTGATGGCACCCGCTGCACTTGTTTCTGGAGAAAAATGACCCTGGAACCAATCAAACATGCCTTAGCACAGACCAAGTGTCCCTATTTTCCAGGGATGTCTCTAATTTAGAGAAGCCATCCCAGTTTCTGATCTGATCCTGGAATGTCCCATTTCCCCTTGTTGTTGTTGTTTAGTCATATAATTGTGTCCGACTCTTCGTGACCCCATGGACCAGAGCACGCCAGGCACTCCTGTCTTCCACTGCCTCCCGCAGTTTGGTCAAACTCATGCTGGTAGTTCGAGAACACTGTCCCACCATCTCGTCCTCTGTTGTCCCCTTCTCCTTGTGCCCTCCATCTTTCCCAACACCAGGGTCTTTTCCAGGGAGTCTTCTCTTCTCATGAGGTGGCCAAAGTATTGGAGCCTCTGCTTCAGGATCTGTTCTTCCAGTGAGCACTCAGGGCTGATTTCCTTCAGAATGGATAGGTTTGATCTTCTTGCAGTCCATGGGACTTTCAAGAGTCTCCTCCAGCACCATAATTCAAAAGCATCAATTCGGACATCCCTATTTTCATTGGAGAAATCTGGAGGGTATGGAGTTACCCAACCCCCAAGCTGTCTGAAGGCGATCATGTATAGGAGAAGTTTTCTTTTAATGTTTAATGTTTTATTATGTTTTTATCCATGTTGGAAGCTGCCCAGAGTGACTGGGGCAACCCAAAAAGATGTGTGAGGTTTAAATAGTAGAATTATCATTATGGAAAGGGACGTCCCTATTTTCATCAGAGAAATGTTGGAGGGTATGTTAGCTTAGTGTAGCCTTGATAACTTCAGCTAGCACAAAAGGCTTCCAGGAGAGCTCTGACCAGTGCTAAATGTGTTGTTTTGCACTGAGGTGCCTATATTGCATTTGCAGGTAACATCAAATTTGGCTGGCCTCAGTATGGAACATTTTATTTGACTTTTTAAACACTTGGTCCATTTTGAGAAGCATGCATGTGTGCAAAAATGGTAGCATAAAGATAATAGAATAGACCCGATAGAAATCATAGAATCTTAGAGTTGGGAGGGACCATGTTATGTACTGAATTGAATAGGATCCAAACTGCAGCAGTCTGATTGGTCCTAGAACAATAGGATCCAAAAGGCAGCAGTCTGATTGGTCCTAGAACAATGCAGCAGTATGATTGGTTGGCAGGAACCACCCAATCATGCTCCAGATAAAAGTGAATCCACAACCTGATTGGCTTACAGTAGAATTCCGGAATTAGCCAATCATGTGCAGCCCATTGTGTAAATAATGTATATAAAGCAGATACTTTGAAGGGACATTCATTCATTCCTCCTCACCACTATGAGCTGAATAAAGAGCATGAAATCACTTTGCTACTCTGAGTATATTTCAGACCATGAGGGTTTTCTAGTCCAACCGACTGGAATACAGGAATCTTTTGCCCAACGTGGGGCTCCAATGCATGATACTGAGATTAGAGTCTTATGCTCTACTGTCTCCCAGACTGTGGTATCCTCAATGTTGGTGAATTCTCATCCAGATTGTAAAATTCTGCATTTATTGAAATGGTTGTTCCAAATTCTTCCACCCACTATAATTTGGGTTGCAAACAGTTGTGCATAACGCTGCCACGTGGAGGTTGTATATTTACTGTCTTTTAAAACACTAGCGTCTGTTGTAAAGGTCCCAAAACAATGTATGCTAACTATTGGTGGGATCCCAAAGGGTTGTGCTCACTGTCCTGTTGGTTTGTTTTCGATTATCATTCCCAGAACCCTTAAACTGCACTTAACATTCTAGATGTTTAAAAGGGAGCTCTGTCATTAGGTACAAAAGATTTTGAAAAGGGCAGACTGTGCTTGCTTCCCAATGTCTTCATTAAAAAAATACTGGGCTAGATGTTAAACTGTTTCTTGAACACAACGGACCTGAAAGGGTTGTCGGAGGCTACAACAAGAGCTCCTTTGAAGAGTAAGATTTCAGTGGAAAAAATGTTGCCTGAACATCTGTCATATAATTGGTCTTCAGCTGGTGGGCTGTTGCCACAGCACTGCTGCCAACATCTTCTTTTCCTAGTTATTTCTGCTTCTCTCAACTTTCTGCTGTCAGGAGAAGAAGCAGGATGCAAATAAAAAGACAACTTATGGTGTGTATATTTTGTGCATGTATCATAAAATGGGTATCACCAGAAGTGGTCTCAGATGGAAGGTTAGGGTTAACCTGGTTTCAGAAAAGTTGAAGACTATTGTCCTGTACAATGCATCATGTTATTTTCATCGGGAGCAGATTTCGCATAATTGAATGACCCCCACTGCTTCTCTCTGGTGCAAAACAAACCTATTCTGGACAGTTAATGCAGTAGAAAACATTATTGCATTGTTTGGAGATATTTTTCTTTTTCTTTTGGGGAGTTCAGTTTATGAAAGAAGAAGAATTTAATGTCCGTGATGAAGATGTATCACAAGTGCTAGAACATGAGAAAACAAGGATTTTGACCACAGAACTAATAGGCAAATAGAGAGGTGAGTGAATTTTGGAATTAATATTATATCTTTATATCCCGCCTTTCCCCCAGAACCAGGACTGAATAAAACACTGGAAATGTTATTATTAGTTCTGAAAATGGTTTTTAAGGATATATTTTTCCTAAACAGCTTGAGGTGGATTTTTTTTTAACAATCAAATGGTATATAACTTTTAGAAAATGAATAATAAATAAACAATATTGACACACTTTAAGAAAATAAGTGGCTTTCTTTTAGATTTGGTCATACTTGGCCCAAGATAGAAATCTTGAAAATCTATCATTTAAAATTTATTGTCAAAGCATTAAACTTTCCAAGCATGTTGGTTACACCCTCAAACCCTTTCTGAAGAACGTTCCAATCAACTGTCAAGCCCCCCCCCCCAAAAAATACGTGCCCTAATTGGGTCATTAGTCTGGAAAATGCTGAATATCTGTCACAAGTGCAGCTGTCTATAGCATAAATGGAACCTGAAGTGACTTAGTTCCACGTTATTAGGTGTTTATTTGAGAGAATGGATGACAACTGCGGTGGCTGAGATCATTTAAGCTGTCTTGTATGCTTATTGTAGCTGTGGTTAATCACATTATTACAGATGGCTGCTTTAATGGCCCATTTAGGTGCCACAGCGCTGGCACAGCAGTGCACAGGGTCAACTGGAAGAATCCCAATGCCTGCACACAGAGACAGCTCGTCCCCTTCCACAAGCACTTTGTCAGGAGCTCAGCCTACACTTGAGTAGGACCCTGGCAGAGACACATGCCCGACCGGCATGTTCCCTCCCTTCTGGTCGATCGTTCGGGAGCTTCAAAGGCTTTCTTCTGCCCAAACACCACAGTGACCGATGCCAACAGACATCGGCACACTTAGGGATCCACAGAGTCTTCGCAGTTGCGTAACAGACCTCAGCAACTCAGCATTTTGGCTAATCTACTTTATTTACATATAAACACACACGGAACACTGCAAAATGGCTCCCTCTCTCTCTCTAGCATCAGACGGCAAAGAGAAAGAACAAAGGACAATAGTCCCACTTCATGGAACACAGTAACACAAACATCCTGTCTCCGTCACTTCCCACTTTGTGGAGTCAAAACATACACTGTCACGTGATAGACAACAATCCCATGACTGCAGTCATGGAGCAGGAATTCTAACACACTTGCCAGCCTTTCCCCGTTCCCATTTCCCATCTCCAAGAATAGCGGTTGTAGTGGTGAAAAGAAAGGAATGGCTCCGGAAGTGTTGCATCACTAGAGGCTGTGTTTGTTAAACAGGTAGCTGCTGTAGACAGACATATCTATTTGTTGATCGGTAATCTCAGCTAATGGAATGCTGCTCCCTTCCTCCATCAGCTCCTGCAAGAAACAGAGACCATACCCTCCAACATTTCTCTGATGAAAATAGGGGTGTCCTATTCCATAATGGTAATAATCATACAAATTTTATTATTTATTCCCCGCCCATCTGACTGGGTTGCTCCAGCCACTCTGGGCAGCTTCCAACAAATATAAAAACATAAGAAAACATTAAACATGTTTTTTAAAACTTCCCAATACAGGGCTGGCTTCAGATGTCTTCTAAAGGTTGTATAGTTACTTATCTCCTTGGGTCGGGGGTCACATAATCTCCTCCGAGATTTCTCTGATGAAAATAGGTACGTCCTAAGGAAAAGTGGGACATTCCGGGATCAAATCAGAAACTGGTATGGCTTCTGTAAATCTAGGACTGTCCTTGGAAACTAGGGAAACTAGGAGGGTCTGAGAGACATCCCCCAAACATGCTAAACTGGGATGTGTTGAGGTTATGGCCACCCATTCAGAATTCAGTTTAAATTATGAAATGGAGAGCTGCCCTCTCTGCTGTTTATGCACTGGGGGAGACAGGCATCGTGTCTAATAAGCATGCCTTCAGAAATCTCTGGAGCTGCCTTTTGATTAGAAATGAGTGCCATTTAGGCCTTCACACTAGTTACAGGCATACAGCTGTCTGTAATGAATGTTATCAAGAACTTGATTAATAATGGAACGTATTCTTTGTAGCTGCAAGAATAAATAACACTCATGAGACTCTTCAGTGTTCTTAACAGTAGGTTGTCTGTTTACAGCATAAGTAATTTTTCATATCTGTCAGCCAGCTCTGAAATCTAAATGGTAAAGTCAGCTCTTGGGGGACCTGTTGACTAGCGATTACTCTGGAGGGGCTCCAGCTCCATCTGCAATCTGTGGTCTGCATTCATCTATGCTATGTGAGCTTTCTTGCTGATCCTCATTTAATACAAAGGTGGCAAGAAGCCTCTACAATTACTTTAAATAAGAAATTGTCCTGTTTAAAACATTGAAATAGACACAGGTGATTACTCACCTACATAGTTAGCTATGAAAAGCCTCTGTCAATAAAATTAATCAGTGTTAATCAATAAAATTATCTGCGCTACAGGCAAATGGGCAGCAAGCCATTATGCCATCTGCTGTATCAATATGGATGTTATTCCTCTGCCTTGAAAAGTAAATGTGTGTATACTCTTCTTCTTCTTCTTCTTCTTCTTCTTCTTCTTCTTCTTCTTCTTCTTCTTCTTCTTCTTCTTCTTCATATACCACACTACACTATGCCCGTAGGTCTAAGGGTGCTTCACAGAATAAAATCAAAATATAAAACTACAAAATACATATTGAAAATAAAAGTAACAACCCAATAACTCCCCCTCAAAAAAACCCACATTTTAAAAGGGCATAGGATATCAATCAAATCAACCAAAGGCCTGGTTAAAAAGGAATGTTTTTGCCTGGCACCTAAAGGTGTATAATGAAGCTGCCAGGCAAACTTCCCTGGAGAGAGCATTTCACAAACGGGGAGCCACTGCAGAGAAGGCCCTGTTCTCGTGTTGCCACCCTCTGGACCTCTCGAGGAGGAGGCACACGAAGGAGGGCCTCAGAAGATGATCTCAGGGTCCGGGTAGGTTCATATGTAAAGAGGCGGTCCTTGAGGTACTGCAGTCCTGAGCCGCTTAAGGCTTTATAGGTGAAAACCAGCACTTTAAATTGGGCCCGGAAACTAACTGGCAGCCAGTGCAGTCAAACCAGGATTGGTGTAATATGCTCAAACCGTCTTGCTCCGGTGAGCAACCTGGACGCTGAATTCTGCACTAGCTGAAGTTTCCAAACCATCTTCAGAGGCAGCCCTACGTATAATGCATTGCAGGAATCTAACCTTGACAGGCTATGTCATGTGACAAAGGTATTTGAGAGCAGAAGCAGTAAAGGAAGCATTAAAGGAGTCTAGAAATGTTGTGAAATGCTGAAAAGCTGCAGAATCATTCAGCATGCTGAATCACTGTGAGTCATCTTAAGGAGGACTCATTCCTTGTACAGTGGTACCTCTGGTTACATACTTAATTCGTTCTGGAGGTCTGTTCTTAACCTGAAACTGTTCTTAACCTGAAGCACCACTTTAGCTAATGGGGCCTCCCGCTGCCGCCGCACCACCAGAGCACGATTTCTGTTCTCATTCTGAAGCAAAGTTCTTAACTTTGCTTCTATTTCTGGGTTAGCGGAGTCTGTAACCTGAAGCGTATGTAACCCGAGGTACCACTGTATAAGTATTGTATCTGCTTGCGGGCAGACACAGTCTCAGTATCTCACTCAGTGTGTGTGTCTGTGAGAGGGTTGTGGAGCTTGTGCTCTGTGGAAACTCTGTGTATGCTCTGAAGCTAGTTTAATCTTCTGTTCACTATGCTGTTATATGCAAACAAGTTTATTTTAACTCAGTAAAGCTTTTGTTCTTTTACTGAAGAAGACTGTGTTATTAATTTACCCTGCACGTCAGGTTATCCCTGTCCAAATAGGGGCATAACTTGGCCACCAGCTGGAGCTGATGAAAGGCACTGTGGGCCACTGAGGCCTCCTGAGCCTCGAGCAACAACAAAGGATCCAGGAGAACCTCCAGGCTACAAACTTGCTTCTTCAGATGAATTGTAACCCAATCAAGAGCAGGCGATCTCCCACCCATCCGGTCTAGGGAACCACCTGATTCAATTGTAGTAGGCTGGTTCATTCATAGCCGCAGTAACCTGAGTGAAATAGTGGTGAAATAAGTCCTGCCAACACTGTCAGGCAAGCTAAAACAATGCTATGACCAAATGTTTCCCCACGATCATCAGGGGAATGGTGACCATGCAAGAAGAGGGGGGAAATATTCCTGTTGGGTGGGGTGGGAAATAATAGTAAGGAGATGGGCTTCTCTTGTAAGCGAATGCTCTTTTTTGGCTCCTCCCATTCGGTGACTCTAGGCACATCTGCACATTGATTTATTTTGAGCTGGTTTAACAACTGGCATGTTTCTCCCTTAAGAACAGCACAAACTGTTGTCAAATTAGAATGTTGAGACATCTCCAGCAGATTCCTAACTTCAGAGTAAGCTCCTTGGATGAATCCATGATAGTAAAATATCTATCATCTATCTATCATCTATCTATATCATCTATCTATCTATCTATCTATCTATCATCTATCATCTATCTATCATCTATCTATCTATCTATCTATCATCTATCATCTATCTATCTATCATCTATATCTATCTATCTATCTATCATCTATCATCTATCATCCTTCCTTCCTTCCTTCCTTCCTTCCTTCCTTCCTTCCTTCCTTCCCTTTAAAGTTGTATTCTGTCACTTGCTGCTTTCCAAATCTCCCCATGCCTTCACGCTGCTTAACTTGAGAGTAGCTGAGTTTGTCAAACGTAGAATGACTCTTCCCATCAAGGCTTGCCTGATGATAATATCTGACAAAAAGGCTTTCTGCTTCTATTGATCCTATTGACAAAGTGTCCCATTTAAAAAATGTTAGTGCATTAATGTCATCCATAACTATTAGTAAGGAGAATGCCCTGGATTCTGAATTAAAAAAGAGGAAGAAGCAGCAAACCCAAATGTTGTTCATAATCTTTTACTTAAGCAGGAGACAGACACATGTAAGCATACATAAGTTCTTTATCATTATTATTTTGAATATTTCAAAATGAGTTGCCCAGAAGAAGAAATCAAAATCGTCTCTTTCATCAAGAGGCTTGACTGCAAATAGCATTCTGCATAGCTTTCTGTAAATGTGCCATGCTAAAATTTCCCTGCTCAATTACACAGGCATTCTTGGCGTTAATTTTAATCTGTTCCACACCATAGGCAAATGGCTTCCCCCTCACCACCAGAGAGGAACGGCTGAGTGAAGATCTTCATCAGGAACAAAGATGGAGTAAAGATTTACATCAGGATCTGCTGCCCCTCATGGGTGGGCAAGCCCTGGTGGCTTCAGGCATCATCACCATCATCATCATCATCATACCTTTATTGTCAATGTACAACTTGTGTACAATGAAATTAACCAAGCCTCTCCCCCCCCCACAAACACTCAGTCTCATTGCACTCTGTGTGCTTGTCGCACAACACACTAACCTCGAAAGTCAGTTGCACTATATTATTTTCCGTTCAGCAGCCTAACGCCCCACAGATAGAAACTGTTTTTTAGCCTGTTGGTACGACTGATTATACTTCTATATCTCCTGCCCGAGGGTAGAAGATTAAAGAGGTGCTGGCCGGGGTGTGAATTGTCCCTGAGAATTTTTCTTGCTCTCCTAAGGCAACGATCCCTTGCAATCTAGCGGGCTCAGGCGACAGCCCATGATATCATGTGCTGTGTTCACCACCCTCTGTAAAGACTTTCTGTCCATGGCAGTCAAGCCAACGTACCACACTGTGATACAATATGAGAGGACACTTTCTATTGTGGACTGGTAGAAGGAGGTCATCAATTGTTGTTTAACATTGTTCTTTCGCAAGACCCTGAGGAAATGGAGTCTCTGTTGGGCCTTCCTAACCACCTGAGTTATATTGTTTTTCCAAGTGAGGTCTTCACTAAGGTAAACTCCCAGGAATTTGAAGGAGGAGACTCTCTCCACACAACTCCCCTGATATACAACAGGGCTTTACGTTTGGTAAAGATGTATCCTTACCCCAAGGCTTTCTCTGACCATAGGTAAAAGGTAAAAGGAAAGGACCCCTGGGCAGTTAAGTCCAGCCAAAGGCGACTATGGGATTATGGCACTCATCTCTGCTTTCAGGCCGAGGGAGCCACTGTTTGTCCACAGACAGCTTTTCCAGGTCATGTGGCCAGCATGACTAAACTGCTCCTGGTGCACAGAAGACCATCAGAGTACACAGAAACGCAGTTTACCTTCCTGCCACAACAGTACCTATTTATCTACTTGCACTGGTGTGCTTTCGAACTTCTAGGTTGACAGGAGCTGGGACAGAGCAACGGGAGCTCACCCTGTCGCAGGGATTCGAACTGCCAACCTTCCAATCAGCAAGCCCAAGAGGCTCAGCGGTTTAGACCACAGCACCAATATGGTTCTATTGTTTATACCACTTAGAGTTTTTTAGATTAAGCAATTTAAAAATGTTTTTAACTGAAATATCCCCCCATTGCCACCTTTCCTCTCTCCACTCTGAGCAAGATTTCTGTAACAACCAAACATCTACTTTCTTTCTCTCTCTTCTTACTTCCTTTCCCAATTCTCCCAAGTTCCCATCTATGCCTTCCTGGAGCTTGCTCCAACATTCTGCGAATTTTGAACCTCTGCCTGTTTTCTGACACAACTCTTGCCTGTGCCTTGAGTTGCCATAATCTGGAAGTGCTTCACTTCCCATAATGGCCCTCTTACATGTGCTTTGACCAGTCACCAGCAGTCACTCTGCCTCTTATCTTCCACAACTCCCAGACAAGCACCTCTCCTGCTTCCCTCACAGATCCAATACAATGGAGGAACCTGTGGCCTTCCAGATGTTGTTGAACTACAACTCTCACCAGCCCCAGCTAGCAAACCAATGGTAAAGGATGATGGGAGTTGAAGTCCAATAGTATCTGCAGGGCCACACATTCCCCACCCTTGCTGCTCAATATTATTTCACTGAATTGTGAGCATCACTCTGGCATCATGTAGAGCAGTAAGGTAAAGGTAAAGGAACCCCTGACCATTAGGTCCAGTCGTAACCGACTCTGGGGTTGTGGCGCTCATCTCGCTTTACTGGCTGAGGGAGCCGGCGTCATGTGGCCAGCATGACTAAGCCGCTTCTGGCGAACCAGAGCAGTGCACGGAAACACCGTTTACCTTCCCGCCGAAGGGGTACCTATTTATCTACTTGCACTTTGTGCTTTCGAACTGCTAGGTGGGCAGCAGCAGGGACCGAGCAACAGGAGCTCACCCCGTCGCGGGGATTCAAATCGCTGACCTTCTGATCGGCAAGTCCTAGGCTCTGTGGTTTAACCCACAGCGCCACCCGCGTCCCTAGTAGAGCAGTACTATTGAGCTTTTTCGGTGGGAGGGGCAAAGTTGTTCAGCTTTTTTTTACTTTTGACCAAATCTGTTGTGCTGTTTTTTCAAAGAAGAAGCAGCAGTTTTTGAGCTATTTTTAAGGGAAATTGCCAAAATCTACACTTCTGACATGGGTTGCAATATGTCCAGATTTCCCCTGACATTTCAGTGATTTCCACCCAGACACTGTTTCCAACGGTCGAATCCTGGCTATGTCTGGGAGCTTGCAGCTACTTGATTCCACCCTATCCCTTTTAGCTTTGGCACTGTGCTAGGCTGAGTGAAGGCTTGGTTTGGCATGTAGTATGAACTGGAACTTGTTGTGAAGAGCAACCCTTGGCCATAGCTCATAGTGAGGAGGAGAGATCTATGGCACAAGTCTGGATTTGGATGACACAACGTGGCTCAGCTCAGTGCGGTGTAGCAGTAAAAAAGACAGGGGACTCAGCTATACAGCTGCAAATAAAATGTTTTAAATGTGTTGTAAAATGCAATATACAAATGTGACACTAGATGGCAACAATGAGCTATGCCAAATCAAATGTATTTTTCAAAACGTTTTTTAAAAGGCATTTTCACGGCGTTTTTAATATGTGTGTAGATTCCGCCAAGGGGAAGCAGCTGTGAGCTCTTTTCCAGCAGTCCACCACACATTCCTGTGGTCCCAGTAAGCCTTAATTTGGAAAACTGTGTTGTGTTAACCAGGCCATTGCAAGGAAACCGATCCACAACTCTTCTTCCCTTACTGGTTTTTTTTTTTAAAAAGAGCCCTTAAAATATATTTATGATGACTTCCTCATCTCCTTGAAGAAATTCAGTAAGCAGCAAAAGTAGTTGTTTTTAAATATTAAAAAATATAGTAAGTCCCCTGCTGTCCCGCTCCAGTAGTTAGCTCTGTTTACAAAGTGTTTTCATTCTATTTTCTCAGTCTCAAATGCTTTTTTAGTTTTAACGTTAGGAGGGGGGGCAAAACAGGTTTTGTGTGAATTCAGAGTAACAGCACAATCATAAACCTATTTACTCAAAAGTATGCCCCCCTGTATTCAGCAAGGCTTACTCCCAGCCCCTACCACAGACAGCACAATCCTAACCATATTTACTCAGAAGCAAATCTGACTGAATCCAATGGGCCTTTATACTAGGTAAGTGAGGGCAGGATTGTAGCCTAAACTAGTTTTAAAGAGGGTTGTTTGCTGTGGCTGTGATACTATACCTCTAACCACCACCCCGTCAAGCTAGGAATACAAAAACTTTCACGCTTCTAGATAACCAGCAGATAGCAGAATGCAAAATAAGAAACCTCTCAGAATTTTAAATTCTGATGGGGCAAATCAGGTTGCTTAATAATCTTTTCTCTCTCACCGTGATTCAGCTGGAGTCTGGGAATCCACCTTGACAAAAATGCAATTCTGGGGGATATTTTATCATTTCCAATACAGACCTACAAGAAGATTGTTTATTTTCCCCAAACTTGTTTCAACCTTAACAATTCCAAACATTTGAAAAAATGCCAAAGAACTATATTGTCTGCCACATTTACAGTGGAATTCTATACATGCCTCCTTAGAAGTAAGTTCCATTAACTTCCACAGGGCTTATTCCCAGGTAAATGGGGTTAGGATTTTAGGCTCAAGTGACACACTCATTGTCAACCTCACTATTTTGTACTAGATAAATAACAGCTTTCATTCCATATAGTGCTTGTCGCCTTATAAATGCAAGAAGCAATTAATATAATTCTATACTCACTGACCTAATGATACAGTTGAAAACAGATCATAATGTTTTAACAGCTAATGTAAGTTATTTCGCTGTTATCTGGCCTCCACCAAATTGAATCAGATCTCTTTCTTACCAGCTCATTTACAGCATAGATGCAATTGGAGTTGCTGTTCAGATTTATCCAAGATCAAAATCAGGCTCAATCGGTGGGGCAGCAAGATATGCTCTCCTACGTTTCAGCAATAGTGTTAGGCTACTGTTTTATGAATCTGCTGAAAAGCCTCTATTGGCAATAGACTGCTCTGAAGTTTTGGCTTTTCGCTGGTCTTCTGAAGCATCTTTAAGCGACCTTCCAGTCTCTGGGTCCATTCACGTCGGAGCCTGGGGACAAGGAACAGACGCTCTCATCAGTGAAATCCCTCACCAGATTTTTCAGATGTCTAGCTCCTTTGCGTGATAGCAATGCTGTCCCTTTTCTTTCATCACCAATGCACTTGCCTTGTGTTAATTTAGCAAAGGTATCTCTCCAGCCTTCTGGCTGGGGACTCAGAGAGAATACTAATGGCATAGCTCATCATCAGTGTGAAACCTGGTGACATTGCTAGATTCCAGAGGAGTCAAACAACTGGGAAAATGCTGTCATTAGATATATGCCACCTTCTCCCCAGGGTATTCCCTTGATGAAGCCTAACTGCTGCCTCATAGGAAAAAAATCATATAATGCATGCATTGGAAATGACATCAAGGAAATCTGTGAGCACAGACTGCTGTTTATGTTACTCCTGTCAAAACAAAACTCAGTGAATTGTCTAAATAATATGCATGCCGTTTGAATCAACAATATGCAGTTTTAATGTTGCCTAGACACTTTCCATATGCCTGATTGAACTTTTAATATATGACCAGGTTGACAGAAAATGTCCCAGTGAAAGATAAAGACTCCCACCCACTGGAGACATCTCTTAGGAAGGATATAGATTGTAGGGGAAGTGGCTGAGGCACAGAAGCAAAATTCCAGTAAAGTCCAGTGCCTACGGTCAAGTTCTAGCCAGGACCCTTGAAAAGGATCGAGGGTATTAAAATCTGGAGTAAAATCTAGTGTATTGACATCTGTTACAAAGGCTACATATATTATATTTTCTTGAAATGGCCCGAGGCTGGATTTTGTTGGGCTCTGCATTGGATTGTGTGGACTGAGTCGTTGCAGTGGGTGTGAGTGGAGGTTGAGTTTGCAGATGAATGAGGAGCAGGAGAATAAGTGACCGGATGTGTGTGGAGTGTTTCAGCATAACTCTTGGGAAATGCCTATGGGGAATAGAATTAGGAGTCTGCTATGATGGTAAGTGCTGGACCATAAAGAAGGCTGGTCGCCGAAGAATTGATGCTTTTGAATTATGGTGTTGGAGGAGACCCTTGAGAGTCCCATGGACTGCAAGAAGATCAAACCGATCCATTCTGAAGGAAATCAGCCCTGAGTGCTCACTGGAAGGACAGATCCTGAAGCTGAGGCTCCAATACTTTGGCCACTTCATGAGAAGAGAAGACTCCCTGGAAAAGACCCTGATGTTGGGAAAGATGGAGAAGGGGATGACAGAGGATGAGATGGTTGGACAGTGTTCTCAAAGCTACCAGCATGAGTTTGACCAAACTGCGGGAGGCAGTGGAAGACAGGAGTGCCTGGTGTGCTCTGGTCCATGGGGTCACAAAGAGTCAGACACAACTAAACGACTAAACAACAACCACAACAATGATGGTCAGCATGGGCAGGGGTAGATATGGTAGGGGATCAAGCTGGCCAGGTAAAGAGAAGAAGGAACAAATGTTGGAGGCGATCCCCCCTTCCAGTCCTTCCATCCATCCATTCTTCCATATCTAGGTTTCGTCTGCCATTTTACTCTCTGGTTTGGTAGAACAGTTATTTAATGCCAGATCTGCCCATAGTGAGATCTCTACCATTCACAGCTTGATCATGGATGATGGGGCTGGCTGATTTGTTTTACTGAGACCTGGATAGATGAGCTGGGTCGCCTTAATTTGACTCAGCTGTGTCCACCTGGGAACTTAGCACAGCATCAAAACAGTCTGGACAGTTGGGGCGGTGAGTGAGGAGTCACTGTAGCAGTCAGCAAGGATGATATCTCCCTCACAAGGAGACTCCCTTGCTCCCTTGAGGCCTGCATCTGGTGCTGGACCACACATAGAAAAGGGGTGCTGCCCGTGATCCGCACTGTCCAGTATTCTCCCTACCCAAGCTGGTGGAGCTAGGCTCAGCAGTGGTGTTGGAGAACTTTAGGGCCATTTTTCTGTGGGACTTCACTAGACTTCCTGTGGCTGTCTTAGATGGACCAGATTGAGACTTCACGGTTCCCATTACAACTGTGGAGATGTCTCAATATATTGCTGGCACAATGCACAGAGACAGATATGTTGATTGTTCTTTGCATGGGGTGGGGTCTGGAGTGGGGAGAGAGCTGTAATGACCTCCTTGTCATAGTCAGACCATTTATTGTGGGGGCACTTTCCCCCGTAGGGATGGAGGACTTATTGAGATTGTTATGTACTGAAGTTCTCACCCTGGGCCAGCAGGGGGATACTGTAGATAGTTTTCACTCAGGTCCACATATGCAAATAAGGGATTGAAAATGACGTTCAGTGATTGGATAGTTACAGAAAATTGTTACAGTTGCGTTGTACTGGAGCTCTATATAAGCAGGCTGGCTGAACCCTTCAGTTCAGTTCTGTTCTGGCCTGTGAATAAACAAGAGCTGTTTGAAGAATCGCTGTGTCATCTGATATGTTCACCCACAACTTAACAGAGATGGTCCACCCTTGGAGAACTTTTGAAGTCTGAAGCATTCCTGAATGCTTCTGGGGGATTTCCAGGTGACAGAGCAGGCAATCCTTTTGAGCCTCTAGTCTCACAATAAAAGGGTGAGATGAGAGGAGCTACTGACGCAACCAGTCACCAGTTCCCGCTCCAACACTGCAGAATTCGTGTGACTCTTTGATGTTCTGGAAAACTACAGACAGTGAAATAGGTCAGATGACATCTGGGGTGGAAATGGTGTCATAAACTAATCATAAAGACAACTGAATGTGTTACAGGGCATTATTTGGCCAGTTATGGGGTTGTAAAGGTGATACATTGTTATCGGCTTCGGGCTTCTCGAGATTTCTTTTTGATTGTGCATCAATTATGATTTGTGTTCATGGTGGTATAGGAGCGGTTATACATGAACCTCCAGATACAATGCCCCTCCAGAGAGCAATAATGTGGTAACGCTGCGGAATTATGTGTGGATGGTCCAGTATAAACACTATTATTGCATCAATGACATGTAACAGAAAGAAAACACCAGTCTGAGGAAGCCTTGTGCTCCACTCTAGGATTGTCCATGGGAATGAAGAGCAGGTAACAAATATTTTAAATAAATGATACAGAAATATCACATTGGCAGACGCTCCAAGTGTCCCTGTTTTCCAGGAATGTCCCTAATTTAGAGAAGCCGTCCCAGTTTCTGATTTAATCCCAGAGTGTCCCACTTTTCCTTAGGATGTCCCTGTTTTCATTGGAGAAATGTTGGAGAGTATGGAGTTATCTGACCCCTGATCTGTCTGAAGACAATCCTGTACAGGGAAGTGTTTTTTTTTAATGTTTAATGTTTTATTTTGTTTTTATATATGCTGGAAGCTGCCCAGAGTGGCTGGAGCAACCCAGTAAGATGTGTAGGGTATAAATAGGAAAATGATTGTTATGGAATGGGACATCCCTATTTTGATTGGGGAAATGTTGGTCTCAATTAGTTCTGAGGGCCAGTGTGGACGGGAGCCTTCCACACAATCGGAACAGCAGGGACCAAAACTTAGGAGCTCTTGAACCCTGAAAACAGAGCCATCTGACTGTGTCCATGGTGAAATTGTGCAGAAACAGCCACACCTATTATTGAAGAAAATTATGGAGTTTTGGCAAAATATGTGATAACACTTTTGACAATGATCAACATACAATCTAAGTACTTTTAAAAATCGCAAGTGTGAAAATGCAATAAGCTGAAGATCCTTTAGGGTATAGCACCAAGAGTGGAACCAGTTGATAATATAACTGGAGGCCATTGATGACAGATTAACTTCTCAGCAATACTATGCACAGAAAGCACCCAATATTCTAGACCAAGAATGAAATGTCACTGCTCAATATACCACTGAGTATTGTTGCCTGCCTCCTTTAATGTCTCAATAAGCATTGCCTGGCCTTTTAAGGCTGTGGTCATTTTCATTTTGTTTCCAATTTAGATTGCAAATTACTGTTTAATATTTTTTTTCAGTTTGATCTGCCCTGTAGTCAAAGTGGCATTCTCAAGAGGGCATAGTCAAGATCTTAAAAATCAGTCTAATCAGCAGAGAATATCTTTATTCAAAGCACAGCCTGTCTTTGGCCAAGTGCGACTTGCTAACTACAACAACCCAGGGAACATAAAGAGAATATTTGTCTTCAGTTCAGGCTGCTGCTTGCTCATAATCATCAGCTGCCCTCGAGAGGGAGGTCAGTCTCTCTATCTAGCCTGTTGAATTAAATGAACATTGTTTGAATTATGATTTGTAAAAGTTACTTTGTGTGGAGCCTCTGTGAATTATTTGGTTGTGGTGGAAATTTCTAATGAAGAGCTGGGGAAACTTTGGAGGAGACTAGAGCATTTCTTCCAGTTCTTGGAGTCCTCTGATCTGCTAGCAAGGACAGCAGGCAAAGCACAAGTTGAGAGACCCTTCATCCACTGTAAGGTAAAGGTAAAGGGACCCCTGACCATTAGGTCCAGTCGTGACTGACTCTGGGGTTGCGGCACTCATCTCGCTTTATTGGCCGAGGGAGCAGGTTTCCGGGTCATGTGGCCAGCATGACTAAGCCGCTTCTGGCGAACCAGAGCAGCACACGGAAACGCCGTTTACCTTCCCGCTGGAGCAGTACCTATTTATCTACTTGCACTTTGACATGCTTTCGAACTGCTAGGTTGGCAGGAGCAGGGACCGAGCAACGGGAGCTCACCCCGTCGTGGGGATTCGAACCGCCGACCTTCTGATCGGCAAGTCCTAGGCTCTGTGGTTTAACCCACAGCGCCACCCGTGTCCACTGTAGCCATCAATATTTCCAACCGTAGTCAAGGCCAGCAGGCCAGGGGGAAAGACTTGGGGGGTCAGATGAGATGGGGTGGTGGTTCACCATCTGTAAAAGCATTCCTGAGAGATGCCGATCCTGTCTCTTCTTGAAAACCTTCCATAAAAAGGCATCTTCTTTCATTATTGAACTGCAGAGAGTTTGGTGCTCATTGGCATACTCTCAGAGCCTCCATGTGTCCTTATTTTCCAGGGACGTCCCTGATTTAGAGAAGCCATCCCTGTTTTTGATTTGATCCTGGAATGTCCCATTTTTCCTTAGGATGTCTCTATTTTCATTGGAGAAATGTTGGAGGGCATGGTAAAGGTAAAGGTAAAAGTAAAAGTAAAAGTACCCCGGACCGTTAGGTCCAGTCGCGGACGACTCTGGGATTGTGGCACTCATTTCGCTTTCCTGGCCGAGGGAGCCAGTGTTTGTCTGCAGACAGCTTCTGGGTCATGTGGCCAGCATGATAAAGCCGCTTCTGGCGAACCAGAGCAGCGCACCACTTTAGCTAATGGGGCCTCCAGTTGCTGCCACGCTGCCGGAGCATGATTTCTGTTCTCATCCTGAAGCAAAGTTCTTAACCCGAGGTACTATTTCTGGGTTAGCAGAGTCTGTAACCTGAAGCATATGTAACCCGAGGTACCACTGTATAGGGATTTTTAAAAAATGTTTAATGTTTTATTTTATTTTTTATATATGTTGGAAGCTGCCCAGAGTGGCTGGGGCAACTCAGTAAGATGTGTGGGGTATAAATAGGAAAATTATTGTTATGGAATGGGACGTCCCTATTTTCATCGGAGAAATGCTGGAGGGCATGTACTCTAAAGGGCTAAACTATTGGAGATGCCCATTTTAGAGGACACCCTACAGTCTTTTGCTCGGCAGCTTCCACGCAAGTAAGAGAAAATCACTCACTTATTCAAAGCGCTTCTGGTTAACTGAAAGTCTTCAACTTCTTTTTGCTTGGCCTGTGTTTCTTCAATGATTTCTTCCCAAAAGTTCTTCAAGCCACGGGCATCATGGACTGCCACGCCGTGGCGTCTGGAGCCAAGATGTTGATACATTTTTCTGAAAAGCAAAGCAAAGATATGAAGACCTTCTCAGTGGTAATTTAGGGAATAATACGTGTGCTAAGAAAATGGTGAACTGTTCCCACCCCCTTTCTCTCTCTATTAGAATTTTCACATACCCCTGTGAAAATTTTTCCCATTCCCCTGCCAATTGGCAGACATTCTGCATGTATGAAGTACATTTAGTCTTCATTAGGAAGTTTTATGGGGGTCAAGCTTTTTTGCAGTTCTGCAAAGCTTTGAATTCCCTTGTGTATGCTAAGACATGCTCTTGTTTCTCAGAGTCCCTGTTTTGGCTACAATGCTGTCAGCACTCACCACCTGACTTTGCTATTAGAGGGAGTCGTATAACTTGATATGCAATATAGAGCGCCATTTTTCACCTTGCATGTCCTCCTTTCCGGACTTTCAGTGAACATGCTTCTTTCCACAAATTTATTGATAGCTTGTCGTTGTTGTCTTAAGGGACATGTCTTCGGAATCCTACACTGACCTACAGTGGTTAAAGATTGTTCCATATTTTAAGAAGCATCTTCATAAATACACATGACACCAATCATGCGGCCCTATCTGCCAACAGAGATTAGATTTCATAGCAGGGGTGGAGAAACTTTTGCCAGCTTCGTTCTGGGATGGCGGTCTATGTGCCAGTGGAGGGTGGTGCAAGAGGCAAAAATGAATCAATGGATATGATTATTACCTTTGATGGTGACCTGGAAACTACAACTAACCCAGAATGCGGCAGCTAGACTGGTGACTGGGAGCGGCCGCCGAGACCATGTAACACTGGTCCTGGAAGACCTACATTGGCTCCCAGTACGTTTCCGAGCACATTTCAATGTGTTGGTGCTGATCTTTAAAGCCTCGGCCCAGTAGACCTGAAGGAGCATTCACCCCAGACACTGAGGTCCACCTCTGAGGGCCTTCTGGCGGTTCCCTCCCTGTGAGAAGTGAGGTTACAGGGAACCAGGCAGGGGGCCTTCTCAGTAGTGGCGTCTGCCCTGCGGAATGCCCTCCCATCAGATGTCAAGGAAATAAACAACGATCAGACTTTTAGAAGACATCTGAAGGCAGCCCTGTTTAGGGAAGTTTTTAATGTTTGATGTTTTATCGTGTTTTTAATATACTTTTCAGGGATACATTTCAGCCAGGCAAATGCACTCCAGGCTGGTGCAAAGCAAGACCACCGAGGGTATGTGACCTGTCAGCAAGCAGAAGGTCGAAAGGCCAGCTGGCTAGCCCCCAGCTGAGCCGTCTTCTTCCAGCCGTCCCACTGCAAAGACCCATCGGCCTCTGCTCCGACCTAAATCAGCGACCCAGGCTTCAAAGCCAGGGCACGCTATGTCAGCAGAGCGAACTGCACACACAGAATAGGCATGAGGCTTGTGGAAGCATACTACAACTAGGGATTTATTAATCATAAATCAGGACAAAGAAACATATCGTCTCTCTCTTTCTCTTCTCAGAGAGACAGGGAAAAGCAAAAGCTATACACACAATGGAAGTTCCCAGCAAGCTGTGCTGGTATGTAAACAGACATGTGACATGCAACAGTTCCATGTTTGCAACTAAAGGTGGAGTAGAATTTTCCAACATGACCTACAAAGGGATGTGCAGCCTGCACAGGGATGTGTGGCCTAGTGACTGTCTCAAGAATTGGCCTGAAGAGCTGCATTTGACCCTCAGGATGGAGGTTTGCTACTGTATTATAGTGAAATAGAACCTCCACATTCAGAGGCAGTTTGCCTCTAAAAATCATTTGCTGTTGCATTTGCGTCTTGCATAGGAGCTTCCCAAAAGCATATCGCTGGTTGTTGTTGAAAACACGATGCTGGACTAGGGCTGGCCCAGCCATTAAGGTGAGACAGGCAGCCACTTCAGGTTGTATATACTGGAACGTGGAGTTGTAGGTCACAGCTGTGCCATGATGTGGCCTACTCTACACCTTTCCTCAAACTAGCCTGTTGCCCTCAGGTTCATCGGAAATTGCTTTCTCATCATCATTGCTGAACTTCCTCTGCGTACATGCCATACATTGAAAGCACATGACTTCCTCCAAAGAATTCTGGGAGCTGTAATTTGTTAAGGGCTGGGGGTTGTAACATTGTGAGGGGATGGACTACATTTCCCAGGATACCTTAGGGGAAGCTAGGTGCTTTAAATTTATGGAGCGTTAGGGAAATAAGATTCATGGAATGGAGGATGCAGTCAAAATCTTGTGCCTCACCTCAGGCAATAAAATACTTTGGGTTCAATGAACATTTGGGAGGATCCAACATTTTATGTTCCTAGGGTTGCTATTTTGAGATATTTTCCAAGCTCTCCCAGCCTGGTTTCCTGGGTTGTTTCATGGGAGAAACAGCACCAAGCCTGAAACTGGAACCCACATTTGATAAATAGCCCCAACTGCATTCTCCAATGCAGCCACCGAGTCTCCACCAAACATGAAATCTATCGGTGTAACAGGAGGAAATGAGACGGGGTGAGGGAGACTTCCTTTTTTACATTCACTTCTCTCTATAGCGAGCGCTCAGCATCACCCTTTGACAGGCAAGCTTGTAAAATAGGAAACGCACAGACAACATTAGGAAAATGCAGAGACAAGTTCAGTTTTGCATTTGTCTAATGCTGTGCTGAAAAATATAACTCTGTTCCTTTCCTCCTTTGAAAATGAGGGGTGCCTTAGAACCATTGGTTGAAGGCAATGATGAAACTATTGAATGTAGTGGCGTTTGAACGCCTCTGAAACTCAGTACTGTCAAACTGAGTTCAGTGCGAGACAAGTTATACTTCATGCTGAATTCTAGAATTTAATAGTTGCTTTGCTTAGAGGTACTCTGCAAAGGTCTGGCTTCGCCTTCCTAGTCTTATGGGATAAATCAGTGAAATAATGTCATTGCTTTAGTCAAAAACGAAAATGGCCATGTTGGGGGCAAACTCTAATGCTGCCATTCTGCTTTTGATCCAGCAGAGGATTCCAGTAATGCGAGAAATGAGAATGTGATTTTCACCAGTTTCCCCCTCCCATTGTAGTTTTCCCCTTTGCCCTCTGCAAATCCCTTTCAGGGGGCTGGTGACCCCGCAGAACATTGTGAAAGGTGCCTGCAGATGAAAAGAGGGGAGTGGACAAAAATCGCATGTCCACATTTGTGGACATCTCCATGGGATCAAAAGCTTTTATACAAGCAGAATAACAACACTGGATTTCACACTTCATGTTTAGATGAGGTATTTTAACAGTGAATTCATGACAGTCAAGACTAGTCTCTATATACTTTAAATGCTTTTTTTAAAAAAAGATATCTAGTGAGAATTCAACTTAACTTAACATTGGTAAGTGATCTCTCCTCCCCTCCTTTCTGTGACTTAAAACTGGAGAGCAAAGTTATTTGATTTCAAGGAACTTAAGAGTTAATACTTCAGAAACTATTTATTTAAATATACCTTAAAATATACCTTTAGTTTTATATATTCTTTAACATTTTAAAGCCCCTCACTGGAGTCTTATGAACAAATGACACCTCAGGTGAGATGAGTGCTACAGCTCTTCCAGTTTACTCTCAGTAGTAATATTTACTACTACAATGAGACTTACTCATGGATAAGGTGTGCACAGGATTGCAGCCTTTAAATGAAAACATTGTACATAGAATTATGACTAAAGCATGCTTTAAATCAAAAACTAAAACAAACAGCTTCCACAATGTTATTAGTACAAGGATATGAGGTGGAATGGTAATCTTATTAAACATGGCTTTTGAGGGGCATCTTCTCTGAGTGTTTTGATAGCCTTTGACATTTTACCTTAACACAGCGATTTAAATACTAATGTAAAATACAAACATGAAAGACTGTAGAGATCAGATAACTTGGGGGGGGGGAATCTAAGACCACATTAAAAATCTGGTAACATTATTAGCTGCATAAAAAGATCAGAGAAAAACTGATTACTGTGTCACACCCTGCAAGATAATATAATAATAATCTGTCAAATAATTAAAGGCTTACTTTAATAATACAGAAGCTGCTTCTTCCACCAGGCTTTTCTGAGGATAGCTGTGAGATGTGCTACATTTACCTTTGGGTCCCTCTCTTTCACACAGGCTCAAACAGCGGACTGTGTAAACCTCAAATATCTTTTCTTCTGTCACTCATTTTTATTTGGGTTTGGTGACACGAGCTATTTTTGAACCATTTCAACAGGAGGCAAAGAAACTAATCTCCGTCTCTAGAAGTCTACAACGCATGAAGTGGAATGGCCAGACAGCTACAAGGCATCAGCTTTGAATGCCGCATTTGATCTCTGCTATAACTTTCAGGCAAGTGTCACTGATGTCATAACTTGGCTCAAGGGAAACAGTTATTCTTTGACAAGTGCACCTCTTAGGAACATGATGCCATGTGACTCGCAGGAACACAGCCCCATATCCTCCAAGACAACAGAGAGATCTGAGCAGCGTACATTGTATAACGTGTCTTGTTTCAGGACTGCGTTACTCAAGCAAGTGACAGAGGGGTCGCCTGGGGGGAAATCTTCTTTGAACTGCTGGTTGGTAAGAACACCTGGCTGGGTGCATGGCAGGAACTCTGGCTTAGCTGTTAATGCTGAGCATAGCAAAGGGATCTGAACTCAGCTCAAGGGCAGCCCCAAAGCTTTTAAGAATGTGCGACAAACATAGCACACCTACTGTGATGAATGAATAAGCAGAGGCTTTTCTCTGCCTCTGTGCTAGAGGTCAGGATTTATGCCCTATTCTTCATGAGTTTTTCTTCAATTACAGTCATACCTTGGGTGTTGAACAGAATCAGTTATGGAAGTCCGTTTGACTTCCAAAACATCCGGAAACCAAAGTGCGGCTTCTGATTGGCTACAGGAAGCTCCTGCAGCCAATCGGAAGCTGCTTCCAAAAATTGTTCGAAAACAGGAACACTCACTTCTGGGTTTCGATCATTCGGGAGCCGATTTGTTTAGGAGCCAAGGCATTTGAGATCCAAGGTACGACTGTATAGGATGCTACCTGTCATGATCTAGAAACATAGGTAAAGGTAAAGGGACCCCTGACCATTAGGTCCAGTCGTGACCGACTCTGGGGTTGTGGCGCTCATCTCGCTTTATTGGCTGAGGGAGATGGTGTACAGCTTCAGGGTCATGTGGCCAGCATGACTAAGCCGCTTCTGGCGAACCAGAGCAGTGCACGGAAACACCGTTTACCTTCCTGCTGGAGTGGTACCTATTTATCTACTTGCACTAGATGTGCTTTCGAACTGCTAGGTTGGCAGGAGCAGGGACCGAGCAAGGGGAGCTCACCCCGTCGCGGGGATTCGAACCACCAACCTTCTGATCGGCAAGCCCTAGGCTCTGTGGTTTAACCCACAGCGCCACCCACGTCCCAAAAATCTAGAAACATACTCTATATTTAATATTTGTTCCATCTGATTTCTATTTTAATTAGAGTTGAAGCCTAGCGTGGTCATGGGCAAAACTAAATAACAGAGGTGGTATTATATTTCATTTATTGGTCGCTGTTATTATGAGGAAATTGCATTGTACTGAGTCAGACCGTTGATCCACCTAGCTCAGTACGGTCTACCCTGACTAGCAGGATATTTAGGATATCAGACAGAGGCCTCTCCCAGTCCCATGTGGAGATGTTAGGGATTGAACCTTGGACCTTCTGCATGCAAGCAGAGGGTGTGACCCTTATAAAATGTACCGAGAGCTGTGCACATATTAAAAACATGGCAAGTTCTGCCTACAATTGAAAAGAAAATGCACAAAAGGAAAACCAGATGGGGAGGGATGAGGAAAACACACAGACTCTGCCACCATTTCCTAAAGTTATACAGACTGCAGTCCTATACAGTGGTACTTCGGGTTACATATGCTTCAGGTTACATACGCTTCAGGTTACAGACTCCCCTAACCCAGAAATATTGCTTCAGGTTAAGAACTTTGCTTCAGGATGAGAACAGAAATTGTGCTCCGGTGGCGCGGCAGCAGCAGGAGGCTCCATTAGCTAAAGTAGTGCTTCAGGTTAAGAACAGTTTCAGGTTAAGTACAGACCTCTGGAACAAATTAAGTACTTAACCCGAGGTACCACTGTACACATTTATCTGGAAATAAGTCCATTGAACTCAATAGGATCTCCTTCTGAATAGATACACATAGGCCTGTGTTCATAGTGGATCTTATAATGACTAGGTTACATGGAGACACTTCACGAATAAACACTTGGATTTTGGTTTGTGAAGAAGAAGAGCTCCATTGTTTTCTGTTTTGCCCTTTGCACATGTTTCTTATTGATGGAATTTCTCCATTAGTGAGCAGTAACTTTTAAATGTCTTCCTTTGAAAATCCGTGTGGAACAGCAGCCCATTCTATTCTTGAACTTACCACTTGTTTTGCTTGGGACTTGTGTGATTATGTAACTGGGTATGAAAATGTGGGCTCATACATGACAAAATACCATTGGTGGGAAGAGAATGGCTCTATAAACACACCCAGTGTAGTTATTTTCTGCCCTCGCTGGAGGCAGTACAAGAATGATAATCCCTTCTGTGGTCGGGCTTATTTTATGCCAGGGTGGGAGCAAATTCATAGTGTTCCAGTGGCATGATTACAGGAACGGGCTGAAGCTTAGTGGCAGAGTGCATATTTTGGATGCAAAGTCTTGGATTCAGTCATTGGAAGCTGTACACAGGAAGCCAGGATGGAAAATAGATCTGCATCAGATAATGGAGATTTGTTGCCAGGCAGGTCAAACCATAGTATTTTTATTTATATTTTACTTGCTCATCCGCAAAAAGAGCTGTGTGACTGATGGGATGTGTTTGCAAATACTGTATTTTTCGCTCCATAGGGTGCACCGGACCATAGGGTGCACCTAGTTTTTAGAGGGGGAAATCAAGAAAAAAAAATCTTATCCCCCCCCCCGCCCCAAAGAGCAGCGTACAGGCTACGTGCAACCTCTCCCTGCCGGAGGGGTTGCGCGCGGCTATGGCGCAAGCCAGGGCAGTGAGCGGGATGGATCCTGCTCGCTGTTTTGGCTTCCTCTTTAGCCCCGCGCAGCCCCTCCCTGCCAGAGGGGTTGCACGCGGCTATCCCTGAAGCCTTCCGAGCGCAGCGCAAGTTCCCGCTGCGCTCCTCAGGCTTTGGGTTCCTTTTGCTGAAGCCGGGAGAGCAAGACTCTCCTGGCTTCAGCGAAAGGAACCTGAAGCCTCCAGAACGCAGCGGGAACTTGCGCTGCTCTCCAAAGGCCTTCAGGCGGCTATCCCTGATGCCTGGAGAGCGAGAGGGGTCGGTGCGCACCGACGCCTCTCGCTCTCCAGGCTTCAGCGAAAGCAACGCGAAGCCCCCGGAGCGCGGAGGGAGCGCTCCCTCTGCGCTTCGGAGGCTTAACCTTGCTATCGCTGAAGCCAAGGAGCCTGCATTTGCTCCATAGGACGCACACACATTTCCCCTCAATTTTTGGAGGGGAAAAAGTGTGTCCTATAGAGCGAAAAATATGGTAGTGGGAAAATGCACACTATTAGAATGTTGTGGTTCATTATTTAGCTGCTAAATTTCAGCAACCTCTGGCAAACGGCTATCAGAAAAGAAGCTTGGAAAAAATAGAATTTTAACTTTCAGGATATTATGACTTGCATGATATGCTTTGATTAGTCATACTGTGAACACTTAACACCCTTATATATATTTTCCGAGGTGAAGGAAAACACAATGAAGCAGTAAGTAAAAGGATCCTGTCCTTACTGATGCATCTTGAACTCTGCCCCCACAGCCCTCCACCTTCTTGGCAACGGATGGCAAACCTGTTGACCTGCAGACGTAGCTGGACTAAAGCACCCATCATCTCCAACCATTGGCCATGATGGGTGGACCTATCTGGAAGTCAGTCTTTCATGTGGGAGGTCTTCTGCAAAAGGCTGTAGCTCATTGGTAGAATATATAATAATAATTATATAGAGAGCTGGACCATAAAGAAGGCTGATCGCCGAAGAATTGATGCTTTTGAACTATGGTGCTGGAGGAGACTCTTGAGAGTCCCATGGACTGCAAGAAGATCAAACCTCTCCATTCTGAAGGAAATCAGCCCTGAGTGCTCACTGGAAGGACAGATCCTGAAGCTGAGGCTCCAATACTTTGGCCACCTCATGAGAAGAGAAGACTCCCTGGAAAAGACCCTGATGTTGGGAAAGACTGAGGGCACAAGGAGAAGGGGACGACAGAGGGTGAGATGGTTGGATGGTGTTCTTGAAGCTACCAGCATGAGTTTGATCAAACTGCGGGAGGCAGTGGAGGACAGAAGTGCCTGGCGTGCTCTGATCCATGGGGTCATGAAGAGTCGGACACGACTAAACGACTAAACAACAACAACAACAAAAAAATTATTTATATCCCACCCTCCCCAGCCGAAGCCGGGCTCTGGGCGGCTAACAACAATACAACAGTACAACACAACACAACACTCTAAAATCATTCATTATAAAATTAATTCAAATCAAACCAATGGCAACCATTGGGCCAGAGCTCCGTGAAGATTGCCGAAGGAGGGAGTCAGGCTGTGCCCTGGCCAAAGGCCTGGTGGAACAGCTCTGTCTTGCAGGCCCTGTGGAAATATGTCAAGTCTACGTTACATGCAGGAGGTTCTAGGTTTCTTTCTTTTCTTCTTTCTTTTAATGCTTTTTATTAAGTTTTCATTTCAAATACACCAACACCAACAAAAATACACAAATCTTTCAAATCTTTTTACATCTGTCTTACTTTACTCTCCGTAGGGCAGTTGACTTCCCTCCTTCCCTTCTTCAGGTTTTCTTATTCCATTCCCTAATCCACAGTTCCTTAATAATAACTAAACCATGACATAAGATTTATTTCAGTCCTGCTAACGTCTTCAGATTTCTACAGTTCTCACTTATGTAGACCATAAATTTACTCCATTCTTTTTGGTGCTTTGTTTCCTCCTGACTACGAATCCTATGGGTCAGTTTTGCTAATTCCGCGTACTTGGCCAACTTTTTCTGCCACTCCTTCACAGTTGGTATCTCCTGTGTTTTCCATTTTTTGGGCTATCAAAACTCTGGCAGCTGTCATAGCATACATATATAATCTTTGGTCCATCTTCTTAATATCCTCTCCTATCAAACCTAGCAATAGTTCTTCAGGCTTTTTTGGGAATGTATATTTAAGCATCTTTTAAAATTCATTATAGTTCAGTTCCCAAAACTCTTTCATTTTATCACATGTCCACCACATGTGGTAAAAATCACCATCCTTTTCTTTACATTTCCAACAGATTTTACTACTTGTCCTAGGAGGTCCTAGGTTTCAATTCACCAATATCTCCGAGTAGGTCCAGGAGACAACCTTGCTTGAAATGCCAGAGAGCAGTGTAGACAATACTGAGGTAAATGGATCACTTTGATGCAAAATCACTTTTCTTACGACTGTTTCTTCACATCTTCAGAACTCAGACCCAGGAGTGTTGAAAGAGGTTCTGGAGTTGGCTGGTTCATATTAAGCACCAATGGGAAAGGAAGGGGAGGAAGGGGAAGTGGAGATGAAATATACTCAGAGTCGCAAAGTGATTTCATGCTCTTTATTCAGCTCATAGTGGTGAGGAGGAATGAATGAATGTCCCCTCAAAGTATCTGCTTTATATACATTATTTACACAATGGGCTGCACATGATTGGCTAATTCCGGAATTCTACTGTAAGCCAATCAGGTTGTGGATTCACTTCTATCTGGAGCATGATTGGGTGGTTCCTGCCAACCAATCATACTGCTGCATTGTTCTAGGACCAATCAGACTGCTGCATTCTGAATCCTATTGTTCTAGGACCAATCAGACTGCTGCCTTTTGGATCCTATTGTTCTAGGACCAATCAGACTGCTGCAGTTTGGATCCTATTCAACTCAGTACATAACAGGAGAGCTTGAAAAGTGAGGGAGCATGGGAGAAAAGATTGAATGAAAATGAGCTGAGGAGGAAAGGGGTCAGGGTCTGAGAAGGATGTGTAAAACTACAAGTTGTGAAGAAAAGTTGTGGGTGTAGTAGGATGGAGCAAGGGGGTGGAGTTGTGGTGGTAAATGGAAGACTAGGCCTTGCCGTCAGTGGCACATAAAAGAACAAGTTAAAAATTAAATTGTTTTCTGTCTTCTTCACTAGTTGTGTCAGTCAGGCCCAGTTTGCTAGCAGTGAGTAGTTGCCTACAAATAACATAGCAGCCCATTGCTAGCTACTGTCAAATTATATTTCCAATGACATGCTATTAATGCCTTTTTTTTGTAAGCTAACTGGTTTGGAATACCATCATTTGAGAGTGAGATATTTCAATCACGTTGGGGACTTTTCTAAAAAAAGCAATCCTGAACTGGCAAAGAAACAGATTAGATGACCTTCTAGGTCTTTCTCGTGTATAAGAGTTATACTTCTTCTTTTTAAAAAAACCAGTGTTCCATTTGCTTTTATTTTGATATGTAATGATCACATTTTCACCGGATTATTTGCTTGAAGGGCTGTAGAACAATTGCCTTGCCTGTTAAGAGTATTACTATGGGGCCGAATTTCCACAGAATTTTTTAATGTCTTCCTGTTGCCATTGAAAGCGATGAGGTTGACCTTGGAAATCAGATTGTTCGTTGAAAAACAAAATAGGTGACATGAGGAGCTAATGTCTATAAATGTTGTTGAATGGATGACCTTTTGATAAGACAACATGTGATTTAAAACATGAAACTTTTTTTACACTGAATCAGATTATCTGTAGTCTAGTAATATTTATTCTGAGAACCACCAACAGCACTTATCCAGGTTAAGGTCCCTTTAAGGAGGTCATTGGAGACTTATGGCATTTTGTAATATTTGCATTTATTTTCAAGTGCACAGATTGGGCATAATTGGAGGCACAGCCTAAACATACCACCTATTGGCTCCTTGCACAATTTAGAACCTTGATTGTATTTTTGTGAGGGTGAATGCTCAGATAGAGTTTGTGTGAGTATCAGTTAAACCTATGGTTGAGAGCCCAAGACTGCCTCTCTTTCTGAAGCACCAAATGCCTTTTCTGAGAAGCCAGCAAGCCACAGAGGGCCTGTTCAGATGCACAGTTCTGATATGAAAAAGCCACACCAAAGGGTGCCTCCAGACCATGGGTAGGCAAACTAATGCCCGGGGGGCCGGATCCAGCCCAATCGCCTTCTAAATCCGGCTCACGGACGGTCCGGGAATCAGCGTGTTTTTACATGAGTAGAAGGTGTCCTTTTATTTTAAATGCATCTCTGGGTTTTTTGTGGGGCCTGCCTGGTGTTTTTACATGAGAAGAATGTGTGCTTTTATTTAAAATGCACCTCTGGGTTATTTGTGGGGCACAGGAATTCGTTCATCCCCCCCCCAAAAAAAAATATAGTCCGGCCCCCACAAGGTGTGAGGGACAGTGGACCGGCCCCCTGCTGAAAAGGTTTGCTGACTCCTGCTCCAGACTGTTGCTATTTTGCAGGAGGGATCCAAGAACTTTGCATTGGCACAGCAAAAGTGGACTGAAGTGCTCTGTTGCTTTAGCACAACAAATCCACTTTAGAAAATAAACACATTGAACAGTGTGGAATGGACAAATGGTTCATGGGAAGTAATATAAACTCCCCATAAGCAAATCAGGAGGAATACAGAATGCATTGTCATATAACCCAATCAGAAAGAATGCGGAATAAAGACTGGGCAGACCAACCACCATGTGAAAGACGTCAGTCTTCTGATTTCAGGTTTTGTGCAAGCAAATCATGACAAATCAGGAATTCTGGAGGAGCCCAAAGTGATCCCTTACCTCACTGCTTTGGTGTGTGTGTGTGTGTACAGTATATGTTTGTTAGGTAAAATGTAATACAAAAGGGATAAATACCCCGAACATGTTTCAAAGCTAGTTTTTCTGTTTCATAGTGTAGCCTTATTTGAGTTCACCGATTGGGTCTGCGTTGCTCCTGGACAGGAGGAAGGAAGTCAAATGACACCGAGGTTGGTTCAAAGAAAGAGTTTATTCTGCTCTCCGGATAGCAGAAGGCACTTGCATGATCAAGTCCAAAGAAATGACAGGTTTCATGCAGTATATATATCCTCCAGGCACCCTCTCCCTCTTTCCCATATAAATCTAACCACGTCAGCCTATGTATGCAGGTTGACATCACATATGTTCTTGCTCTGGTATTCTTAACCATAAAAGGGAATTCCTTCCTCTACTTCTGACCATAAAAGGATCGGCCTGTGCGTCTTTTGTGGTCAGCACATAAGATAAGGCACGGACGTGTCTTCTCTGTTCTGCTGGTGCAGTCAGGGTCATCCCTGCTGTCACAAACTGATAAAGGAGAGGGCTCCGAGCACAGCCGGGGTTTTGTTTATACATTGAGTCAGAGCTCAAGTTAATGGATTTTAGCTAAGGAAAAATAGGGATTTTGGTGCAGTTTCAAACTGCCTGCACAGTCAGTTTTGGGTTTGGGAAACCCATTCCTTCAATAGCATAGCTGGGAATTTAGAGAACTGCACCAAGAGTACATTTGTTGCTTTGATTTGACATCTTCATTAGTTTAGATTGGAATGTATCCGGATTATTAAACTGCCCTGCCAGCAAAAATCACACTGAAAAGGGCTTGTAGTATGTTGCAGATCAGAGCTGTTTCCCCCTTACACAACCTACTTTAAATGTACTAAATTGTCTTCTATAATCAAGCTATTAGAATGGCATTAAAATATAATCTTCATGAACAGCCTAGCAATTTGTCAAACGTTGCATTAGCCTGCCTGACATTTTAATTTCCAAGTTCTTTATTAGTAGATTGGCCCCCTTGATCACAAATTACATGAAAGAGTCTTCATTCTTCATGTTTGAAATCAACAAAAAGAAGTCAGTCTTCTGACCTCATTTTAATCAGTGTAAAAATAGAATGGCTCTATTAAAGTCCGTAGAAAGTTTATCCATATCAGCAGCAATGTAACCAAGATCTGTAGCATATTGTCATGAGTTTGGGATGTTGAGATGTATGCCGGCAAATATTAGAATTTACTCAAGGCTTCTAATTCTTGGAATAGCCAGGGTAGCCTCCTGGTGAGGTGATAGCTGGGTGATGGGCCATTAGGGAGGATTAAGGAGCTCAGTGCAAGACAGAAAATGGGTGGGGTCCCCTCCTTCAATAGATAAAGCCAGAGTTTAGAGTAGAGAGTTTCTGGGGAGTTATGTGAGCTAGAAGAAATGCAGCGAGCTGGAGGGGGAGAGAGCAATGTTTGAGAGCAATGTTGGTTTTCAGTTTGAATCCAAGGCTGCAGTGGTCTAAACCACTGAATCTCTTGGGCTTGCTGATCAGAAGGTCGGCAGTTCCAATCCCTGTGATGGTGTGAGCTCCTGTTGCTCTGTCCTAGCTCCTGCCTACCTAGCAGTTTGAAAGCACACCAGTGCAAGTAGATAAATAGGTAGTGCTGCGGCGGGAAGAAGAAGAAGAAGAAGAAGAAGAAGAAGAAGAAGAAGAAGAAGAAGAAGAAGAAGAAGAAGAGGAGGAGGAGGAGGAGGAGGAGGAGGAGTTTGGATTTGATATCCCGCTTTATCACTACCTGAAGGAGTCTCAAAGTGGCTAACATTCTCCTTTCCTTTCCTCCCCACAACAAACACTCTGTGAGGTGAGTGGGGCTGAGAGACTTCAAGAAGTGTGACTAGCCCAAGGTCACCCAGCAGCTGCATGTGGAGGAGCGGAGACGTGAACCCAATTCCCCAGATTACGAGACTACCGCTCTTAACCACTACACTCACTGGCGCATTTCCATGCGCTCTGGTTTCCGTCACAGTGTGTTCTGTTGTACCAGAAGCAGTTTAGTCATGCTGGCTACATGACCCGGAAAGCTGTCTGTGGACAAACACTGGCTCCCTTGGCTTGAAAGCGAGATGAACACTGCACCCCATAGTCGCCTTTGACTGGCCTTAACGCTCTAGGGGTCCTGTATCATAAGGACACCACAGTCTCTATTGTCCCTCATTCCCCAAAGGAAACAGGAACCCCACATTAGTGTCTTGAACCCCTGGAACCCCTAGAATCTCACACCAATTGGAGATTGGGGTGGCGTGCAACAATATCTAGAGTGGGAAAAGGGAAGCTGTCTCATACCAGCTCAACCCATTTGTCCACAATCTAGAACTGTATCTGCTTTGCCTGGAATTTACTCTCTAGTGTCTCAGGTAAAAATAAGTTGTCAGGAATAGTGCCATCCCATGCCAGTGCCAATCCAGCAGGGTAGCGCACTGGCAATGAGTGGACTGTTTTGCTCTATTCCTGACCCCATCTACTTAGTTGTCACTTAGGCCAGAGGTTGTGGGACTCCCATTGACAGAACAATGCAAGCTGTGTACATCTTGTTAATTGACACCTTTCCTTCATTCTGCTCCCTGGTGCTCTGGTGCAACTTTCTCACTGGTACAAGAGCACAAATGGTGATGCATTTGTTTTAGAATGATAAACTTGGACAACAACCCGGATTGGAAGATTGGAATGAAGTCAGGAAAAGCTGCGCTGGAAAATAGACAGTTGAAAAAATACATAATTACAAATAAAGCTGTATTCGATGGATGAAAGGATATATGATTTTTAATATGACTGAGAATCGCATAGCCAGGGATGGAGAACTTTAAAGTGTTAAGAACAGAAGGCAGAAAATATGAAAACAACGAGAAGAGGCAGGAATGAAGATTTGAAGATATGCTTCAGAGGTCCAGACTATGGGGAGCCCAGAAAAATTAATAAATACAATTTGGACTACAATTTGGTTGCTTTTTTATTTTAGTGTATTGCTTTTAATTGCATTGGATTATGATGCGGATATGATGATTGGCTGTTTTTATTGGAAAATCAATAAAAATTATTTTTTTTAAAAAAAGAATTCCACATGAGATTCTGGCAGCACTACCAAGGAGTCTGGACATTTTGTTGCTGTTGTATCTTCCCATTTGGTTTCTTTGCTTCTGTTATAATTTTGCAAAACACAGCCTTCTTTGGGTCACCCATGCAGCTGGAGGGAACAGTTGGTTTCTGTATAGTGTGTTGTTGTTGAATGGAACACAGACAGAGCCACCTAACTGCTGTGGATTTAATGAAACGAAACAGCATAAATGAGCACCTGAAACAGCAATGAAAGCAGCACAGAAGATCACCAGCAGGGCATCATCTTTATGACGGTCCCAAGGCCTGGCAGGATAGAAAGGTAGAAAAAAATATATGATAGAAAAGGCCTGACAGGGAGAGAATTCCATAGGGAAAGAGCCACCATATATTTTATTTTTATTTTTTGACTTTTGAAGACAAAGGCATCTAGAAGAAGGCAACACGTGAAGCTCAATGTGATGGAATTCATATGGGAGGAGATAACTTGGCCCATTTAGTGTTTTGAAATAATAATAATAATAATAATAATAATAATAATAATAATAAATTTTTATTTATACCCCGCCCTCCCCAGCCGCTCAGGGCGGCTAACAACTAATAATAAAAACAAGTTGATTAAAATACAATTTAAAAGATTAAGATACAATATTAAAACACTTAGGGAGCAATCTCATCATAGGAGAAGTGTTTACATACACCTGGAAAGTATCTTATGACCACAGATGCAGTGGTACCTCGGGTTACATACACTTCAGGTTACATATGCTTCAGGTTACAGACTCCGCTAACCCAGAAATATTATCTCAGGTTAAGAACTTTGCTTCAGGATAAGACAGAAATCGTGTAGCGACAGTGCAGCAGCAGCAGGAGGCCCCATTAGCTAAAGTGGTGCTTCAGGTTAAGAACAGTTTCAGGTTAAGAACGGACCTCCAGAACGATTTAAGTTCTTATTTTGAGGGACCACTGTATGTGTTTTGTAGCGGGAAGGACCATAGTTCAGTGGCTGTGCATCTGCGTCACATGCAGAAGATTACAGGTTCAATCCCTCGCATGTTCAGGTAGGGCTGGGAGAGACTCCTGATTAAAATCGTGGAGAGCAATAATAATAATAATAATAATAATAATAATAATAATAATAATAATAATAATTTATTATTTATACCCCGCCCATCTGGCTGGGCTTCCCCAGCCACTCTGGGCGGCTTCCAACCAAATATTAAAATACAGTAAAACATCAAACATTAAAAGCTTCCCTAAAAAGGGCTGCCTTCAGATGTCTTCTAAAAGTCTGGTAGTTGTTGTTCTCTTGGACATCTGGTGGGAGGGAGTTCCACAGGGAGGGCGCTACTACCGAGAAGGCCCTCTGCTGTCATTCTCTGTAGACAGGACTGAGCCAGAGGGACCAGAGGTCTGACATGGTATAAAGTAACATTCTCTGTTCCTGTTGATTATCCCACCTTTCCATTTTTAATCATCCAGGGCTACTTAGAGATGAGATGAGAGCCAGTGAGGTGTAGTGATTTGAGCCTCAGGCTAGGACCTGTGAGACCAGCATTCAAATCCCTACTTGGCCAGCAAGCTCACTGGGCGACCCTAGGCCAGTCATTGTCTCTCAGTCTGACCTACAAGGTTGTTGTGAGAATTACATGAGCAGGGGGAGAAGAACCATGTAGGCCACCTTGGTTGTTTTTTTTAAAGGATATTTATTGAAGTTTTACAAAAACATAAATTTAAAAAAATCATATAAAAAGAAAGAAATACAAAAAAAAACACATAGAAAAATACATAAAATAAGAAAAAGAAGAGTAAAAACAGATCCATTTTTGTAACCCTAACTCATTATCTTATTTCCTTGGCCTCCTCACACCTCCCCTTTTTGTATCCCCATTTAAATAATCAAATCAGCAAATCCTTACCCTCTTTCGTTTATCTTAACTCTGTATCTTAACATATTATAACTCTATATTTTCATCCATTATCAGTTCAATTTTGCATACTCTTGTTAACTTTGTTGCTAATGCCACTTATTTTCAATCCAACATCATTTTAACTTTCATTAATTTTACAGTGTTTCTGCAGATAGTCTTTAAATTTCTTCCAGTCTTCTTCCACCAACTCTTCTCCCAGGTCTCGGATTCTGCCAGTCATTTCCGCCAATTCCATATAGTCCATCACCTTCATCTGCCACTCTTCCAGGGTGGGTAAATCTTGTGTCTTCCAATACTTTGCAATCAGTATTCTTGCTGCTGTTGTTGCGTACATAAAGAAAGTTCTGTCCTTCTTTGGCACCAATTGGCCGACTATGCCCAGGAGAAAGGCCTCTGGTTTCTTCAGGAAGGTATATTTAAATACCTTTTTCATTTCATTATAGATCATCTCCCAGAAAGCCTTAATCTTTGGGCACGTCCACCAAAGGTGAAAGAATGTACCTTCATTTTCTTTACATTCATGTAGGCCACCTTGAGCTTCTTGGAGAAAATATAAATGCAATAAATAAATAATATTAAAAACAAATAAGCAATACAATTAAAAATACTAAATGTGCTGTTCACTGGCTGTTTCAAAACAGCTCTCAAAGACAGCCCAGCACAGAGGCATTGCTGTAATAAAGGCTGGTGGTTGTTGCCAGGGCATGGATATGAGGGGTGAAATCCCAGCTGGCACACCAGAATGAAAGATCTTCCTGGTCATGCCCACCAGCTGAGCATCCTGGGACAAAACAAAACTCTGAAGCACCCCAAGCTGTGAACTGGAGCACTTTAAGAAGAGTAATATGCGTTGGGCTCTCCCTGGCTAACAGCCACCTCAGACTGTGCAGATAGCATTCGACTTTGTTCTTCAACTGTGATAAGAATTTTAAGGTCTTAGATATATAATAAATGTACCAACCAAGCACGTACATAGATCAGCACAGGAAGACAGACCTGAAACCATTTTTGATTCCTAAACTGACCAAATGTTTTCTCTGCAAGGTCAAAAGCCTCCCCATTGTCTTTTCCTTCACAAATCCCGTCTTAAGGGTATGTCTGTGTTTGAATAGGGTGAACCTGTGACCTGGTTCGGGAACTAAGTATTTATCATTACAAAAAACTGGCCAGGCTCCCAAGGGTATCCAATCAAGTGAGCATTAACAGGTAACCTGTTGGACGAGATAAACAACGCACTCAGATTTCTGCTGTAGACTGCCTTTTCTGTGATGTAGGTATGATGTATCTGGGGGGTGGTCTTGGGTTACATCCCTTCTGTGATGTATGTATGATGTATGGAGGGGTGGTCTTGAGCTCCAGGGCAGGGAATTTAAAATGTCTATATAAAGGCAGGCAGACCTTTGTTCTGGGTTCCTCCTCCTTTCCTGCGTGTAAGGGGAGCACCCTGTTGCAACAGATCAATAAAGATCAGGCTTACTAGCTGCTTTGCTTCTCAATATTCTCTGGTTGGCCTCTGTTATTTTCTCCTACCAATAGGGAACCTACGTAAGGACTCTATATGGACTCTTGGATACCCCATAAGGGGAAAAGGGCAGAGTTTGTTTACAACACAACTTTGGGTCCCCCAATATTGTTGCACTGCAACTCCTATCATTCCTGACTATTGGTTAAGATGGATGAAGATGATGGGAGCTGTAGTACAACAATATCTGGGGACCCAAGGATGAAGAACACTGATTTGTACTATTCTTGGATAACAGATGATACCCATGGCAGAGTGAGTACAGTGGTACCTCGGCTTACATACACTTCAGGTTACATACGCTTCAGGTTACAGACTCCGCTAACCCAGAAATAGTGCTTCAGGTTAAGAACTTTGCTTCGGGATGAGAACAGAAATCGCGCAGCAGCAGCAGGAGGCCCCATTAGCTAAAGTGGTACCTCAGGTTAAGAACAGTTTCAGGTTAAGTATGGACCTCCGGAACGAATTAAGTACTTAACCCGAGGTACCACTGTATATCAGGAAAGGGCTGGGTATTTCCTATTTTGCAAATTCTGCTGGTTCTTGACTGCATGTTATGAAGCTTCTTTCACACCCAACTCAAACAAGTTTCCTGACATGTGGAACATGGAATAAATAATTGGGACATGATCTGAACCTTGCCCCCTGACAAGGCGTTCTTTTATGATGACTGTGATGGAAAGTTTTATGGCTGTTAAGTACTGGTAGTTTCTGACGAGAGCACTTTCTCCGCTGCAAAAATAATGTAAATTAATCGTGTTTCCTTCTCACACTTCTGTGGTGTTGGAAGAAACCTTTTAAAGTGTGAAGGAGACCATGTGTTTAGGAAATTGCCTGCCAAACTCAAGAAGAGGCAGGAAATGACAGCTCTTCTATGCACTAATGCTATTGCTTGTATAAAGGCTCAGACTGAAATGCAATTCAAACTGAAAGACCCTATCCTGGTTGTCAACAGTACTTTGCATTCATGTATCTCCCTGCTGTGACAAAAGTAATACAAAGGCATTAGTTTTTAAAAGCAAACAGCTAGTCACAAAAAAGTGAGATTATATTGCCCCCCCCCCTTATTTGCAGACTTGAACTCATTTTTAAACTTCTTTGCTCCCCAGTATGATCAACATTTACTTAGGAGACACAGTTGGAATATTTTATATAGTTATAGAATGGATCATCCTTAACGTAGACTTCTTCCGGAAACCAGCCTCCAGAAATCTCTCTCTAAACAAGTTGAATTTTGGGCTTTTTCACCTAGAGATCTTAGAAAAGGTCAAAATTGCAAAAGTAATATACTGGTAGGAAATAGAATTTGTAAATCACAATCCAGAATTCTCAGGCTACAATCCTAACACCACTTACCGGGAGTAAATCCCACTGACTTTGATAGGACTTACTCCTGAGCACACATGGTTAGGATTTTGCTATAGGAAAGGAACCAGTGAATTAAAGTTTTAGGCAATGGCATATTGCCCCTACACAGTCCTAATCAGTGGAAATCCCCAGAACATCAATATAGGTGCCATCTAAATCTTATGTCATTAATTTGTCCACTGATGTTATTGAGGAGACTGTATAAAATGAGCATCTTGAGAGCCTATTGGCAATAGGCAGAATCTGTTGAGATGCAGTAAGTCAAAACCTCTACTTCCAGTGATTAAAAACACTTCCTTGCTGTCCCTAGATGTTCAGACATCAAGCCAGACCTTCACTCAATACTTTAAGCCCTGCCACTTCAATAGTGCTCCTAAGAGTTCTGTATTGATTGTTAGATTGTACTGTAAGAAGGTCCGTATAGTTAAAGCCATGGTTTTCCCAGTAGTGATGTATGGAAGTGAGAGCTGGACCATCAAGAAGGCTGATCGCTGAATAATTGATGCCTTTGAATTATGGTGCTGGAGGAGACGAGAGTCCCATGGACTGCAAGAAGATCAAACGTATCCATTCTTAAGGAAATCAGCCCTGAGTGCTCACTGGAAGGACAGATCGTGAAGCTGAGGCTCCAATACTTTGGCCACCTCATGAGAAGAGAAGACTCCCTGGAAAAGACCCTGATGTTGGGAAAGATGGAGGGCACAAGGAGAAGGGGATGACAGAGGATGAGATGGTTGGACAGTGTTCTCGGAGCTACAAACATGAGCCTGACCAAACTGCGGGAGGCAGTGGAAGACAGGAGTGTCTGGCGTGCTCTGGTCCATGGGGTCACGAAGAGTCGGACACGACTAAACAACAACAACACTGTAAGAAGTGTTAACTGGTGAATTTAGAGGTTCCCTTTAGCCGCAGGCTGTGTGCTGGACACTATGCAAGCCCTCCAACATTTCTCTGATGAAAACAGGGATGTCCTAAGGAAAAGCAAGACGTTCCAGGATCAAATCAGAAACTGGGACGGCTTCTGTAAATCCGGGACTTTCCCTGGAAAATAGAGACACTTGGAGGGTCTGGCTATGTTGTATTATTCTAAAACAAGCAAGCAAACAAAACCTTGTGCTATAATCTCCTTGACTATATCTAGCCATAGTAGGCGTTGATAGTAAGTGTATTTCATACTGTACTCCGAGTGTGCCATGTTTCAACTAAAACTAGTTTATCAAGGTTAACATTGTTATTTTCTTTTGTTGTATGTCATAGATTCCACAATAATATTTTAACATCTTGATCCAGAATAGAGCTGATTATTGAATGTTAAGACAGGTGCAAGTCTGTCTCATAGCTAGAGTGGGTCAAAATATAAATTACCGTACATAGAATCACTTGATGTGCAATGTCAATCACAGAAGATGAACTGACTTTTTGTCCAGAATTTCCATCTGTACCATGCATTGGTTCCCAATGTAAACGGGAAGAATAAGAGCCAAACTGGATCTGCTATTAGATAACCTACGTGGGTTTTTCAGGAGATGGCAAGGTCATGATGAAGGAAGAAACATTTTCTGGGTACTCAGCACTTTGCAGAACAATGTGCTCAGTTGTAACCTAGTGCTCTGTGTAACCTAGGTAAAGGTAAAGGGACCCCTGACTGTTAGGTCAAGTTGTGGACGACTCTGGGGTTGCGGTGCTCATCTCGCTTTACTGGCTGAGGGAGCCGGTGTACAGCTTCCGGTCATGTGGCCAGCATGACTAAGCCGCTTCTGGCAAACCAGAGCAGAGCACGGAAATGCCGTTTACCTTCCCGCCGGAGCGGTACCTATTTATCTACTTGCACTTTTGACGTGTTTTCGAACTGCTAGGTTGGCAAAAACAGGGACTGAGCAACAGGAGCTCACCCCGTCGCGGGGATTCAAACCACCGACCTTCTGACCGGCAAGCCCTAGGCTCTGTGGTTTAGACCACAGTGCCACCCACGTCCCACCTGTGTAACCTAGCCAGGACCAAATTACTGAGGCACTTTTTGAAATTGCTCTTTTAATTCTGCCCCCAAAACAAATTGCTCAGGGAACTCAATGTGGTACCTTTTGCATAAATCACCTTTTGTACAGCTTTTTGGGGAAATGGGGTATAGGGAGAAAAGTCTTTAATGGAATACATGTAGTATAATTTAATGAGTATCAGTTCAGTTCAATTAATGAAGATGATATCCTAACAGGACACACAGTCAAGTTCACATTGATTTCCTTATTGTCTTTGAAGGGAGTTCAAGATCATTGATTCTTATTGCCTCATTATGAAACTTTTGCATATACAGTATTTGATCATATTAGCTGAACCATTACAGAAGTTCACTTAACATTTTAAACAGTGTTGGGGTATATTAGAGCAAAATTAATGACAGACATGCATTTGGGGTAACCTACTTAAAATGTTTTAATTCAGAACTAAGACTCCTAATGTACAAAGCAAGAAAAGCCACCTAACGATTTTGTTTCATCTTTCATTAACCAAGCATTTTTAAAAGAATACGATTGACTAATAAATTATGTGTTAGACATGCCCCATAGAAAACATATTTACATATGGAATTATGTTTGACTTAGCATAAGTAGATGTCCTATATCATCTTCCACTGGAAGAACAGATTTTCAGTATTTAAACATCATAGATGTCACGCAAAATGCCATGTGAGGGGATGAATGGCCAGTTTGACCATCATCTCCATATCATGACAGCAGGCAGCACTAGTGACCAGCAGCCTGCCTGGGTTGCCCAATAAGAATGCAAAAAGGAATATCCTATGGAGTTAAGACCAATACTATACAGTAGCTAGCACATTCTCTTCTCCGTGGCTGCAGCTCTTCAAATCTCTTAAAGAGTGTAATAGAGAGGTCTTTGCTCATGCGAATAGTATAGAACTTTAAGAGGGAAATTCCATTTACTAAGGACTGAAAGAGACACATTTGCTGTCAGCATGCATGCTATGGAAACATCTCCCTGAAAGCAAACCAGAACTATTTACTGTGTGGAGCCAACATCATCAATGGTACAAAATGCCCACACTCGCTCAGGGGGGAGCAAAACATTATGGCAGTCCTCTTTACAGTAAGTACGTCTAATAGTTATGAGCAGTGCTTTTTTTCTGGTGGGGATGCACAAGTATGCATACCCCTAAACATTTTGTGAATCTAAGATTGGCCTCATTGAGGGGCAGTATTTCAATATGAGTAGGAAAATGAGATTACCCCTAAACATTTTTTTTAGGAAAAAAGCACTGGTTATGAGTAGGAAGAGGAGCATAGTGTCAGTTCTGACAACAATCTGTTTTCAGCAACATCCCAGCAGCAAATGTAAAGTTTGCGCCAAACCTGAGCCTTATATCTATCAAACATGTGATCTAACTCAGCTGTGTTTCATGTCCAAGCTTGTACCCTTAAATTTCTAGATGACAAATGACTTTGCACTAATATTGAACAATGCTGATCAATACTGGTTTTAATTTTTTTTAAAAAATATATATATTTATATGCTGCTTTTCTGGGCAGAGCCAGTCCAGGTGGCCTACAAAACAAGAAAAAAAGTAATATATCCTATATGACTCCAATAAAAAAAATAAAACATATTCACAAAATTTACAACAAACACATATTCACAAAGGTAAAATAAATTCCAGCCTCCATCCGGCAAGTAGGACAAACATTTCCTGAAGGAAGGCCAGTTGAGACAAATGAGGTCACATATGTACCAAACATTTAAAGCCTTCTGATACCACTTTAAACAGTCATGACCTCCCTCAAAGAATTTTGGGAAATGTAGTTTGTTAAAGTTGCTGGCCCCACAGACCAACAATTCCTAGCACCTGTAACAAATTGCAGTCCCCAAATTCTCCATGACTGTTAAAGTGGTATAAGAGTGAGTTTAACGTACGGTGTGCATGCAACTAGAGTCTTCTAGTCTTCCCAAAAGCCTGAAATATAACCACCCACCCCAGCTGTACAGGAAGTTCCAAAAGAGTGGAGCCACCACAGAAAAGACCCTCTCTCTTGTGGTCACCCACTTGACTGATGTAGGAGGTCGTGGACCTCTAGTTGAGATCTCAGTGTGTGGGCAAGATGGTCAAGTGCAGATGGTCCTTCAGACAGCTTGGATCCGAACCACTTAGGGCTTGAAAACAGCATTTTAAATGGTTTGCACAAAACCAAATTTCCCTTGTCAGCACAGTCTCCTAGAATGAAAAAATGTGGTTCAGGCTAGTTGTCTGTGTTACACCTTGGGTACCAGGTGCAACCATTTCCTGACCAGCTGGTCCCAGCCACTTGTGATAAATGAAGCAAGGTTCCAGGAAGTAACAGAAAGAAATGTAGAATGTCTTCAGCTTCTCCCAGGTGTGATGGCAATGTCTTTTAGCTTCTGTCTAGAAGATGCTGCTGTTCATTGGATACCGCAGAAACACTTTGGTGATCGCTGAATGGGCTAAAGTAGTGTCAAAAGGATACCTTTCCAAAATAACTGCTTGACCCCGGAACTCTTTGTGAACAGTGAATATGCTCATCACTAGCGGCGAAGCAGTTCAAATAAGTATTTTAACAAAGGACAACCTTATTATATCGTTCGTCAAATGAGCTGAGGCAGCAGTATCAGCTAATAATGAAGATGAGAAGATATATGTTGTTCTCAGAAGCAGCCGCCGTTTGGAACTCGATTTGAGATGAGCCTAATGAAGCAATTTTCCTTTGCGGGATCTGGAGGAAACCAAAATGTAAAAACACGACACAATTTCAGTCAGCTTGAATGGGAACACATGGGTTGCGTCTGAATTGTCCCTCTTCTCCTGCCTATATTTTCCTTGGGCTTCTCCAAATGAGCAATAAGGTGGCAGCTCCTCCTTAATTGAGACAGGTTGTAAATTACTGTACCAAACAGATGCTTTACAATTACTAATGAGACATTCAAAATGGAGGAAAATAGCATTCATATGCAAGCATTATTGGAATGTTGATTTTAACTACAGTTCTTTTTTTTTTTTAAGTGCTAATAGAGTACCTCAGGGTAGCTCATGCTTTGCCCTCCAGATGTTCTTGGCTCTAAATCCCATCAGCCCCAGTCAACATGACCAATGGTCAGGGATGATGGGAACTGTAGTCCAACAACATCTGGAGGGCGTCACACCTCTTGAGTAAGTAATGAGAGACAGAGGTCCCCTCTGGAATTTAACTGTGCAACACCATGCTCACAAGTTTCTGTACTGGAAAATGGGTTTTTCATTATTACAGAGTAGGCCATGAACTAAATTCAGTAAAGCTCATTCCATCCCAATTTGATTTCCAGTAAAGCCATTTCTTCTTATTTGCTCCGATTCTAGTTTCTTAAACTTGTATCTTAAGGCCTAGGTATGTGTGATGACAGAAGGCCCATGTGTTTAAACCCAACCCTGCCACAGCAATGTAGAAAAGAAAGGGTGATTTAATAGTGGTAAAAAGGGCAGAACCTCTCCTGTCACCCCTATTGCTCATATTGCCGCAGCCTGTCCTCCACCATCACTTTTCTTTATCCAGGTCCCAATCCAAGAACAGACAGGGGGAAAAGATTTGGGGTGAGGAGCTGCTGAAGAAAAGGGGTGAGTTTTAAACTCTTTCCCTGTGCCCCTGTTTTGCTCCTTAAAATCCGTCCTCTCCCCATCACTTATTGCAGGTCCAGGTTTAAAACACACAGACCTGCTGCCAACTTGTCTCACTTGGCCCTTAGTAAAACTTGTGCTGAAGGAATTCAGTCTCGGTCTTCCCTCAGATATAATTAGACCCCGATTTAAAGCAAAGCAAATCACTTTGTGTTTTATACAAGTACGCTTAATTTGCATAGCCCCTTTCTAATGGTGTCTGAATTACAGAGAGAATGTTATACTACTGGAAGTATAAAATGCACTTGTATAAATTCTCTTTTATCTATGATTTTCTTCTTAATTTAAGCATCTGCTACATTACCACCATTCCTATATAAATATGGAGCTACAAAATTCACTGTAGGGAAGGGGGGATCCCAGAGATTTTAGTGTGGTACAGTAAAAATGTAGTTCAAGTGGTTATAATAAAATATAACAAATTACGGTAATATAATTGACTACTTCACTCTGGATTTTCTTTTCTTTTCTCTTTTTGGCTGCTAAGATGGCTAGGTACAAAGGAGAACAGATATCCTAATTCTTTTAATTCATGCTTATATAGAAGATGGAATCTCAGCAAGCTTTCATGCAAAGCGTGTTCTCTTTCATAGAGAGCACGTGTGGCGTTGGGTCTGACAGGCCACCCCTCTGTTGCTGGGTGGGTTAGTATGGATGACCATTCGCAGTGATTGGGCGGTTGGGTTACTGGGCTAATTTTGGTGTTGCCATTTAGGGGGACGGACCAAAGGTTATAAAATCAAGTCACGCAGCACTGACTGGGCTCTTTTGCTTCGTGCATCGGATCACGCCCTCCCTAATCTAGGGCTATTGCGTTGACCTTGCTATGCCTGTCATGGGGTCGTCTGCTTTTGGGGCAGGGGCCTGGTAGGAATTTTGTCCATTTGGCTGATTGGCTGGTGCCATTTGGTTTTTGCCTACTGCGTAGCAAATCGTCACAACTTGTAAGGTTGCGGTTAGGCATTGGTTAAAAAATTGGTTGGTGGGGGGGTATGGATTTGGCTGTGCCTGCCCCTTCCATGCTGCTGCTGCAAGGGAATTCCGTTAAAGGAATCCAGGGGCTTGCCATTCTTTCATCCGTACCCCTGAAGGGGGCTTAGGGCTGTGCAAGCCCCAGGGAGCATGGGGGGGTGAGGGTCTGGTGCACGGCTCCATGCTCCCCCCAATATTGTTTTCCCTTACTGGCTTTTGCTGGAATCCGGAAGTCAGTTCTGTCCCCAGGCGGGGGGACAGATAGTCGGAACCAATGCCTAAGCAACCACTCACATTTATGCATTTTAATAAAGTTGTGGCCAAAATTATGCCAAAAACCTTAAACAAAAATTATGTGTGAATTGTGAATTATTTAGGGGTGGTTTGGGGGACCTCGACACGCAAGCTGCAGCTGCTGACATTTCCTTTTCCACACCTTTGTTAAAGATTCAGAAGCCCTCCCTCTTTTATGCAACCAGGCTTCCCTGGGCCACATCAACTGCTGGGTTGAAGAATTTAACAACAAGCAAACCACAACAAGAGTCCTGGGGCAAAATACACAAGCCACAAGATTTTGGAGACGTGCAAGTCTACATTCCAGCTAGTGACTTGACCCATAACTGTTCACCATACCACACAGATTACCACACTAGTGACTTGACCCATAACTGTTCACCATACCACACAGATTACCACACTGGTGACTTGACCCATAACTGTTCACCATACCACACAGATTACAGTTCTTAAATACTCAAATTGTGTGAGGAAATGTTAGAGAGCATAATTAAATCTATACAACTAATTCTTGATTAAACATCTCAATTTTAGCCCCCAGTACGCAAGAACCCACTCACACCATATTCCTTTTTGGCACCCAGCACATTCGCACACAGAAAACCCCTTTTTGTGGTCATTCTTTACAATAACTCAGATCCTTTAATTATGTTTGATCTACCCAGCTTCCTATGGGGACGCGGGTGGCGCTGTGGGTTAAACCACAGAGCCTAGGACTTGCTGATCAGAAGGTTGGCGGTTCGAATCCCCGTGACGGGGTGAGCTCCCGTTGCTTGGTCCCTGCTCCTGCCAACCTAGCAGGTTCAAAGTGCAAGTAGATAAATAGGTACCACTCCAGCAGGAAGGTGAACGGCGTTTCTGTGTGCTGCTCTGGTTTGCCAGAAGTGGCTTAGTCATGCTGGCCACATGACCCGGAAGCTGTACGCCGGCTCCTTCAGCCAATAAAGCGAGATGAGCATCGCAACCCCAGAGTCGGCCACGACTGGACCTGATGGTCAGGGGTTCCTTTACCTTTACCTTTACCTTTACCCAGCTTCCTAGTTGAAGTCCAGTCTATTAAAAAGGGTAAAGGACAATCCTCAGTTCCTCCCCACCAAGCTTTTGAGACAAAATTCTTAACCTGATAGCATACTTACTATTTAGTGTTCACTGAAGATAGGTCATCTGGCAACAGCAGAATCTGGAGATAAAAGCAACACAAGCAATTAATGCCACTTGTCATTGTAGTTGACAGATCCCGCATGGAAGGTCCTTATGTTTTTTAACCAGTTCATTGAAGGCAGCTATCCAACAGGTCCAGCTTTTCACACCTCGGTACTGATCTTCATCCCTTTAACCCCCACAAGTGATCAGTCAGCTGTAGTCTCATGACCAAAGAAGTCAGATCTGCCACTGAGCTCGAAAGGCAACAGAAACTTCCTTCTCCTATGAGAGATGATATAGTTCATTCTGTCCAAGGCTTATAAAGTAGCAACTGAGATATTTCTTACCGCATCCATGTTTGTGAGCTTGAGCAGAGCATTTAAGAGTCCCATAGTAGCACTGACACAACTGACATCCTTCTTGAATCCACTCCTCATGCTTGATGGCGCCGCAACTCCTAATAAATAAATCACAACACATTTTGTAAACTAGAGTTTGTGTGGAGATGCTTCTGTTCCCAAACCGATATCCAGCTATATTATAAAATTACAAATGATATATTATTTATTCTAGAATAAGATGCTGGTTTTGACCTTTAAAGCCCTAGGACCCTCATACTTACAGGACCGCCTCTCCTGGTATGTACCGCAGAGAACCTTAACGTCCATGAATAATAATAGCTAAAAGGTCCCAGGCCCTAAGGAAGCCAGACTATCCTCCACCAGGGCCAGGGCTTTTTCAGTGATGGCTCCGACCTGATGGAATGCTCTGTCCCATGAGACTAGGGCCCTGCAGGACTTGATCTCCTTCCTCTGTAAGTCAGAGTTATTCCGCCTGGCCTTCAATTTGAATTAGCCTGATCCTCTACTCCCTTTCCCTTTCCTCTTCTATGAAGAAACCCTTTCTGGGACCCCACATTTAAATTCTTCCCTGGTCTCCTTGCTGGCGCTAGTAGGACCAACTTGGCCAGTTAGCCCTGGTGATCATTTGATGTCTACTGACTGGGGTTCCCCCCCCCAAAAAAATGACCCCTGAATTTTTGAATTTTATTGATATTGATGCTGCATTTTATGTTGTAGTCTATGCTGTTTTAAAGTCACATTTTAATCAATGTTTTATATTTGCTGTTAGCTGCCCTGAGCCTGGTTTTTAAACCGAGAAGGGCAGGGTATAAATAAATAAATTTATTATTATTATTATATTATTATTATTATTATTATTATTATTATTATTATTATTATTATACAGGAACATTTTTCTCTTCAGAAGCACTTATTTGGGAAACTTTGGAACTGATGTACATCTTGCCCAAATAATTCACAGCCAGCCATTATTTTCCTGCCCACAGCATGGTAATGCCACACCAACTCTTAAAATGCCCCATGAAGGGAGATCTATATGATCTCTGCAGAATGACCTATGACTGCACTAACTGAAACTCTCCATGGGTGCTTCTAACCCTACCCTTTAAAACTTTAAGAATTCAGAGGCACCATCTGCCTTTACATACCTGATCCTTGTATCATATTCACAGTGTCTCCCAGTGAAGTGTTTGGGGCATATGCAAAAAGTTCCCAAGAAGCAAGTTCCTCCATTTTGACAGCACTGCCTGTTCACTTTGTTACCTGGTGTCAAAGGACAGAGGGGAAAAAGGAGAATGAAATTGGTTATCTAGGTCTCTGTTATCAGACTACCTCATGTTGTTTAGTCGTGTCCGACTCTTCATGACCCCATGGACCAGAGCACGCCAGGCACTCCTGTCTTCCACTGCCTCCTGCGGTTTGGTCAAACTCATATTGGTAGCTTCAAGAACACTGTTCAACCATCTCGTCCTCTGTTGCCCCCTTCTCCTTGTGCCCTCCATCTTGCCCAACATCAGGGTCTTTTCCAGGGAGTCTTATTTTCTCGTGAAGTGGCCAAAGTATTGGAGCCTCAGCTTCAGGATCTGTCCTTCCAGTGAGCACTCAAGGCTGATTTCCTTCAGAATGGGTAGGTTTGATCTTCTTGCAGTCCATGGGACTTTCAAGAGTCTCCTCCAGCACCGTAATTCAAAAGCATCAATTCTTCGGCAATCAGCCTTCCTTATGGTCCAACTCTCACTTCCATACATCACTACTGGGAAAACCATAGCTTTAACTATATGGACCTTTGTCGGCAAGGTGACTACCTCATATTGCTTCAAAATTTAATGCTGAACAGCTAAGTGCTGTAAAGAATCCACCACGTTTCCCATGAAGATTGGAGTTAAGCTAGGGTCTTTATTATAAACAGAAGATGGATTGTGGACGCTGATTTTCAATCATTTTAGTTTGACTTCTGCACCATGGAATTAGCTCTCTTTGAGGTGGTTGCTCCTTGCAAGACGCAAGCAGTTTTTGTATTGTTTGTAGCTTTATTCCATTTTAAACAAAAGGAAGGATTTCTAGGCCTGTGCATACTTAGACTAACAATGCATTAGAATTGTTAAGAAAGCAATTAAGGTTTTCAGTGTCAAACATTAAGTACAAGAGGGAAGTACAGTCATACCTCGGGTTACAGACACTTCAGGTTGCATTTTTTTGGGTTACGGACTGCCGAAACCCTTAAGTACCAGAATGGGTTACTTCCGGGTTTCGGGGGCACGCATGCGCAGAAGCGCCGAATCACAACCCGCGTGTGTGCAGATGTGCCGCTGCGGGTTGTGAATTTGCATCCTGCACAGATCACGTTCGCAACCCAAGTGTCTACTGGACAAGAAGCTAGAGAGAGAGATAGAGAGAGACAGACAGACAGACAGATAGCTACTTTAACATTTCTTTATTATTTAAAATGTTAGGGGGAAATCCTAAGACCTGCTGTGCCATATAATAAATGTATCCGAAATGTGCTTATTATCTTCTGCTGCAACACAAGGCAGAAATAACAATTGCAATGTTGCGGGCAGATATGTCAATATATTAGTGTCATTTGCCATTGATTGAATACATATTCATTTAGAATGTTTACATCCTACCTTATAGCTCTGAGAAGCTCTTGCAGCAGCTGACAAAATATTTTAACAATAAAAATTGCGTTTAAGTCTCATTCCAGGGATAGAAATAATATGGTGCCAGGAATATTCAGGTGATGCTTTCTGCCTTTATATCTCTTCCCTGGCATTGCCCTTTGACCTTCTGCTACAGTTTCCATTGGTCTCCGCAGAGCAAGTCTTCCCTGGATGGCAGTCGCCAGGCAACAGCTCCCACTGCTGTTCTCTCAGATGAGGCAGTGGTGCTCAATTGTTGGAGCTCATCATATATACCACTGTGGTAAGTGCTGACCCTAATTATAAGTGCTATCACAAATTAGACATGCAAATTCCAGCAATGTTTCTTTACGACAAATATCTCTCTCTGTGCTAATGGGGGGGGGGAGGGTATTTAATTGTTTGTATGACGAGGGTTACAATATAATGAATGTGAATCACTTTAAATGTTTCAAAGGCACAACATACTCAAATGTTTATTTAGCTGATTGAGAACCAAAATGTTAAGCTTTGAGGAAATCTGGGTTTAAACCCCATTAGTTGATAAATTCTACCTCTGTGACATCAGAACCGTAAGGACATCTTTCTCAGGAAGACCATAGAGTACTTTGAATATTTAAAAGCTCAACTTACCATCTGCGGCCAACGGAGAGTTGCTTTTCTTTTTCTCCGAATTAAGGTGATTTAAAACATTAAAGGTGTGCAGAGGAATATTCAGCTTCTCCTGGCTTGAATCCTTATCACAGTTTTCTCCTTCGCAGGCTTTAAAAGGAAGAAATGTGTCAAACTCACAGTAGGGGCTAATCTGTCATTTCTGCACATGCAACAGTACACAAAGGTGACGTACTTGTATCAAGCCACTTTAAAAGATATATGCAGTATTTTATTCTTAAAACAGTTTTCTTGAAGCTTCATTTTAGTGGAATAGGGATGGGAAAATCAAAGGGGAAACTACCTTTGACAGAAAGAAGAGAAGTTGCGTTCTATAAAGTGCAAGTCAGCTAAACTATACTGAGAGTAAGCCCATTGATTTTAATAGGTCTACTCCAAGCATTACTGCATACATTTAGAAGACACATACCCAAGAATCCTGGGAACTGCAGTATATACCCCACAGAGCTATAATTCCCAGAAACCTTAACAAATTATAGTTAAGGGTAATAGAGGCAGATTTGAAAAAAATTGAGGAAATCACAGGGTTGCAAATTAATTGGTCCAGATCAGAGATGATACTTAACTATGATGAAGATGAAAAATGATTTTTTAAAAAGAAATAAAAATAGATATATAGCTAAGAAATGTAATAAAGTACTTGGCAATAAATATAACAAGAAATTTAGAAAATTTAGAATTTTAACAAATTAAAGAGGGGAATTAAGGAAACGGAGGAATATAAGGACATTAAGCTTTCATGGTTTGGAAGAATAGCGATAATTAAAATGAATTTTTTGTTTAGAATAATTTTTTTATATATAGAACGTTACCAATTAAGATACCTGAGACAGAGATAAAGGGTTAGCAAAGTAGGATCAAGAAATTTTGTAATGGGGATAAGAAATTAACAAAAGAAGATGGTAAAAAACAAAGCAAAAACAAATTATGGTTCACAGGATTCTTGGTGTGTGTGTGTGTGTGTGTGTGTGTGTGTGTGTGCTTTTAATGTACGCAGCCTCATGTTGGATATCACCGATAATGGAACTTCTAAGAGAATACCATCATTTCTGGACTTTCTCAAAGTCTCTCAGTGTGAGGCAAATCACCTACAATACATATGTGTTACACAGGGTGCTACTTAGTCCACCCCCTTGTATATCTTGGTATCAGGGGCCAGACATCAGAAATACCTGCCTTTCAGGTATTCTGCACTCCAAGTTTATGGGAAGCTGCTATGAGGAAAAGCACTTCATTTCTACAATATTAGGTATATACTAACCCTATTAACATCAAGAAAACACCTTCATGGTACACTTTTAGGTGCCTGCTAAAATATTATTACTTAGATAAGATGCTTAGAAAGTTGAGGTAATTTTAATCTGTTTTAGTATTTGAACATTTGTACGTTTTAATGTATGGTTGTGAATTTTTATTTTACTGTTTTATCTTTTGTAAACCGCTTTGAGGTCTTTTACAAACAAGCAGCATGTAAATTTTATGAAATAAATATGGTAATAATTTTTGAAAATGAATGATCTGCAGCGACATCTTTTGTTTGTTTTACATGAAAAATACACAAAGCAGGTATTTTTAAGAGTTTCCTTACCGCCTCCAAACTGGATTACTTGAACTGAGAGAGCCGCAGTAATGAAAACCCTGGAAGAGAGGGAAATTGCACAAACCAAAAGAATGATTTTAAAACGATGTTGGTCTAAATCTCATAGAAACTTAAAGCCATAATAAATACTCGTGATAACATCCACAAGAACTATAGTCTGCCTAACATGACATGTAGGAAAATGAAAAACAAATCAGTCCTTAGATACAAAAGTTACTAAATACAATGTTAGCTACAAGAAATATAATTCTCAATTGTTTAGCAGCAGGTGTTGAGTTACCAGGAGAAATCAACAGCAACAAAGTTTGTATGAGATGTACTATATTACTTTACCTTAAAGCCTGCATTGTTTCAGCACTTCGCTCTTTCCAGTGCTCACCAAATCAACCTGCTGGAAACAATGAAAAACTCTCCTACAGATGTCAATCAGAGCCTCAGAAAACAAATGAAAGCTGAATGAGGGGGTGCAATTTATAGGAAGAAGCGAGCTTCAACAATTAACCCCTTCTTGTTTTCTCAGCCCATCGTGTCACCTGACTTCCATCAATTTAATATTTTGCCTGGGGGTGGGAGTGATGTATATTTATTTATTTATAAAAAAATACTTGTATACCCCAATTTCATTTTTTTAAACAATTCAAAGCAGTTTACAACCACACACAAACTAATTTATAAAAAATTAATTTATAAAAAAATGTAAAAATTTAAAATCACAGGTCATCAGCTAACTATTACAGAATCAATTTCCTTTATTGTCTTAATGTTCTTTCATCGGTCTTTGAAATCAAGAACCTCCACTTTCAGGCATAGTTGATTTGAATTAATATCTACATGTAGCACCTTTTCTATGCTTTTTTTCTTGATAGTGAAGATTTTTTACAAATATTTTCTATGGTATTTAAATTTATTTCCTTGGTCTGCATGACCAATGGGAAAGGCGAAGGAAGAGGAGAGCAGGAGTGTGGGAGAATGGTCTAAAACAATGAGTCCCCCCTATTGATATTCTTCATATTATTTCATTGAGAAATTTATTGATACTACTCTTTCCACAGCCTCTTGAATCTCAACAGAGACAAATGCAAAGTTCTGCATGTAAGCCTACATAATGCAAATCCATAAAAATAAAAATAATTTATTATTTATACCCCGCCCATCTGGCTGGGTTTCCCCAGCCACTCTGGGCAGCTCCCAATGGAATATTAAAAACACGATAAAAGATCAAACATTTGAAACTTCCCTAAACAGGGTTGCCTTCAGATGTCTTCCAAAAGCCAGATAGTTGTTTATTTCCTTGACATCTGATGGGAGCGCATTCCACAAGGCGGGTGCCACTACTGAGAAGAACGATAGGAAGAAGGATAGCTGACTTGACAGTAGTATACGTGAAAGGGATCTGTGGATAGATTGTGTCACTTCAGCCCAGGTTCCCCTTTATCTTTGAGCCTGAGCACACACATTGGAGGTCATCATGGGGAAGCTACTAAAAACGTCTTTCTTCAGTAGAGAATTCCTTATCCGGCTGGAACGCTGTGATGCCTCCCATGTGTAACTCCATCATGGCGTTGTGATGCCCTTGGTCCATGTTTCAAGTGAGCTTCCACAAAAGTTTTCTTGGATAATCTACTGTCACTCTGACTTCATGCCATCTTAAAGCATGACTGTGAAAAGGCATACAAAGCCCTCTGGATATTCGGAAGCGTGGATGGGAAACCTGTGACCCTCCAAATATTGCTGGACTCCCAACTCCCATCAGCCCCAACCAACTTGTCCAATGGTCAGGGATGATGGGAGTTGTAGTCCAGCAACATTCTGAGGTCCACAGGCTATTTTGCTCTGGAGTATAATAGACATGCTATGAAATTTGGCCCATGCTTATTATACCTCAAAGTAATAGCCTACTCCAATCCCATCTTCTGCTGCTTATGGATGAAAAGAAAAGGAAGATTGGTGTTAGAATGATCTTTATTATTCCTTACATTTTAAACATCTCAGTTGCTCATTAATATTGTTATTATTTGAGTCCCAATCAAATATGGCTGAAGCCCAGCATTGAACTGGATATCCTTAAATCCACTGAAACCATTAACGAGTCTGTTACTATATAGTAACGTTTGATTGATTGAAACTAGTAATACACAGAACTCTGTGTGCTGGATTTAGGCCTTTGTCTTCAAGGTATTTAGCAGATAAATATTGTATAACTTTTTGTGGGGGACAGATAATGTAGTTATAAGAGGAATAAGCCAGAATAGAAGGGACGCGGGTGGCGCTGTAGTCTAAACCACTGAACCTCTTGGGCTTGCTGATCAGAAGGTCGGCGGTTCGAATCCGTGCGACAGGGTGAGCTCCCATTGCTCAGTCCCAGCTCCTGCCAACCTAGCAGTTCAAAAGCACACCAGTGCAAGTAGATAAATAGGTATGGCTCTGGCGGGAAGGTAAATGGCTGCTCTGGTTTCGGTGTTCCGTTGCGCCAGAAGCAGCTTAGTCATGCTGGCCACATGACCCGGAAAAACCGTCTGCGGACAAACATCAGCTCCCTCGGCCTGTAAAGTGAGATGAGCTTTGCAACCCCAGAGTCGTCCGTGATTAGACTTAACTATCAGGGGTCCTTTACCTTTACCTTTTTAAACCAGAATATATGAAAATATATGCTACTGAACAGAGAGGTACTGCCAATACCCAAAGTGCTCTTATTGAGTAAATTCTAATGCTTAATCAATTATATTTAAGATTTTGTATTTACGCTGAGTGACTCATATCTGATATATGGTGATGATATATAGAAGAGTTTGCCGCTTTTAGGTTGCCCACTTACTGGGGAGTAAACCCCATTGAGAACCAGTGAACTGTTGTGTTGGACTAGGGCCTGGCAGGCCAGGGTTCAAATTGTCACTGAGCCTTTCAGCCTAACCTACCTCCCAGGGTTGTTGTGGGAATAACATACAGAGGAGGAAAACTATGTCCACCACCTTGAATTCCTTGGACGAAAAGTAGGATATAAATGCAATTGATCAATCAACTGAACTCCATAGGATTTATGTCCGAATAGGATCACATTGTTCATGTGGGAAACGGTTCTTGAATGAATGTTTCACCATACTTCCACTTATTGGTTCAAATGATTTTACATGAATTAATTTAAATGTCATTGAGCTGTATGGGATAAGAGACCTAATATGTAGTGGCCATCAAAACCTTTGCACGCATTGAGCTAATGGAATGCCTAATGTGAAATTAGTAATTAATGAGTACTTCTGAAAATTTGAAAGAGATGTTCTATGCATAGATATTGCATTAAATTAATTGTTCCTAACAAAAATGACTGTTCCGTTTTCTGGTTTCCCACTAGAAGCTGTTTGCTGAAGTTCATTAGGGCGTTGTTCTGTAAGACAAGATTAATTACCCTTGGACTAATTGTTTTCTAATTGATTCCCGAAACGGCACATTATTGATCATTTGGTTCTGCTTTTCTTTATTTGTGTATCATTATTCTTAAACGTAAGGAATAAAAAACCCTAATGAGTACATTTGTGATTATGTTGTTGATGACTTGAGAGAGAAAGAAAAGGAGAGAGGAAAGAACCCATTTCTCCTCTTCTTTCTTTTCTGAATTAAGTTAAATTTAAATTTAAATAGAAAAAAAAATGTAAAAACTGACTCTTTGGGGTGCACGCAACAATAAAGATTAGCACTCATTAGAGAGCTAATAGATCTAAATTGTTCACAAGGAAAGTAACACAATTGCCTCCAGAAACTTTTGCCCTTTGGCATTGTTTGAGTTTCCTTGTCAAGTTGCCAATTGCTTGGCAGCATGGAACCAGCTTGGATTTTCCTAAGCACAGATAAAATCTCAAGGCTATTATACCACCACAATCAATGCATTCATTATTATATCTTTGCCATCAGGCTGAATGAACAGTTTTACTTAATGCACTTCATATTCAAATGAGTTCTGAAGTTTCAAAGGCTATGTTCTCAGCCAAGAAGTAGGTTCATTACCAGTCCTTGGAAATTGCAGAAGGGAATAATGCTGTGGTACTAAAATCCTGTTTGTGGGCTTCCCAGGGGCATCTGTTTGGCCACTGTGAAGACAGGATGTTGGACTAGATGATCCAGCAAGCTCTAATTTTCATTGATGTGTGTCCTTGGAAAGTAGATGGCAGGCAGAAATTTGGCATGTGGAAATGCAGTGCTTGGGAAATCTCCTGGATTTTCTTCCTTTTTCATAATGCTAGCATTTGATCATCCAGCGAAACTGATTTCTCTGATACTACTCGCACAGAGGGACGTGGGTGGCACTGTGAGTTAAACCACAGAGCCTAGGGCTTGCCGATCAGAAGGTCGGCGGTTTGAATCCCCGCGACGGGGTGAGCTCCCGTTGCTCGGTCCCAGCTCCTGCCAACCTAGCAGTTTGAAAGCACATGAAAGTGCAAGTAGATAAATAGGTACCGCCCCGGTGGGAAGGTAAACGGCGTTTCTGTGTACTGCACTGGTTCGCCAGAAGCGGCTTAGTCATGCTGGCCACATGACCCGGAAGCTGTACGCTGGCTCCCTCGGCCAATAAAGCGAGATGAGCGCCACAACCCCAGAGTCAGTCATGCCTGGACCTAACGGTCAGGGGTCCCCTTTACCTTTACCTTTACTCGCACAGAAATGGAAGCAACATGAAATACCCACAGTTGAGGAATGGCAGCGGAAACACAAAGAGTATGCAGAAATAGCAAAATTGACTGGAAAAATCAGAGAACAGGGCGATGAAGCATTCCAAAGAGACTGGATGAAATTTACAGCATATATAGTATAGAACTATACACAAATAAAGACACTCGCAGGACTGAAATAGACCTCAGAATGTTTATTAAAAATCATTTGTTTTGGATTTAAGAACATTGAACAAATATATTACAACAATTGAAGGATGTACATTTAATGAATTTTTGAATAGTATTATTCCATAGTATTAAGTGCACATAGAATGTAAACATGGCAAATGCGTAAATATAAAGAAAATATAGAGAAACCAGAAAGAGGAGGGAGGGAAGTACAAACTTGTTTAGAGTTAAAGTATTAAGGTTAAAAGGAATAAGGCATGTATTGTGTTCATTCACCTTGTTTTTATTATTGCTTGTTAGCCGCCCTGAGCCCGGCCTTGGCTGGGGAGGGCAGGGTATAAATAAAAATTATTATTATTATTATTATTATTATTATTATTATTATTATTATTATTTATGATGGTGAAATATGTAAAATCTGGAAAACCAATAAAGATCCTTTTAAAAAAAGAAAAGGAAAATAAACTGATTTCTCTGCCCTGAATCTGCTGCTATAGAAATACGCTTCTTCCTACAACACACCATTTATGGCATGGATAGGGAATGTTTCACCCTCCAGATGTTGGTGGGCGCAAATGTCCATCATTTCTGACTGTTGGCAGTGCTGTCTCTGCCACAATCAATGCAGGTGTTTGATGGCACCCTGTGTGAGAAGATAAGGATTTGTCACCATCACATGTAGTTGTTTTCCCAGGCCTGATGAACATGCTCATTTCTTGCCCCATGGATGCTCCTAGGTTCATGATCTGATGTGGGATTCCACCCACATAAATATATGAGTCCCTCAACACGCCAACACAGTTCCCACATGGAGTGAGTGTCTGTTGTTAAGAATGTGTGTTACCTCACGTGTCCCAACCCATCACCTGCAGGAAATTTCATGTTTTTCATGGAAGGTTCTCCTTTATTAATTGCCTTGTAAAATAAATTAGCCTCCCGTGACTTGTGCATCTTTTACAGGGCACTTAGACAGGATTTTGAAAGGGGCAGATTATGTCGGAACATTATTTTATATTGCCTGCCTTATTACAGTGCCATCATAGACAGTATAGCTCTAATTAATTGATTAGAAGTCGGTAGTTTCTCTTTAGCAGCACTCAGATTCTAAAGCAAACAGGAAGACACAATTATACAAAACCAAACATGTTTACACTTTAGAATTGCAAGTCTTTAAGGGAACAATCTTATACTTGAGATCCACTGGCTGACGGGCTTGAGGAGGCTCAGCTATACAGCTGCAAAGGAAACATTTTAAACATGCTCTAATGTGCAGTATTCAAAGGTGACACTAGATAGCGATGATGAGCTATGGGAAATTCAATATCTTTTTCAAAAGGTTTTTTAAAAAAGCATTTTCATAGCATTTTTTAACACAGATTTTTAATATGTGTGGGAAGTCCTGCTATGTCAGCTGAACATCAGGTATGGATTCTGCAATGACAGATATGTCAGTGGAAATCACCGAATATACCAGAGGAACACTCTGCCAGCAGATCTCTTTGGGCAATGAAGATATTTCAGCCAATATGGGGAGAAATGGGGACAGGACAGGTGTGGTACAGGGCTGAAGCAGACATGTCACAGCCTACACTCCTTGGCCACTCAATGGCACAACTTTCTATCATCCCCAAATGTGGCGTATGAAATATTCCTCCCATTGACTTATTTTTGTCTTTTGACAGATCTCTAGGTCAGGGGTTCCAAGTCTTTTTGGGCCCAAGGCGGACATTTGGCAATCTGAGAAACTGAGTGGCCGCCAAGACCACATAACACTGGTCCTGAAAGACCTACATTGGCTCCCAGTACATTTCCGGGCACAGTTCAAAGTGTTGGTGCTTTAAAGCCTCAAACAGCCTTGGCCCAGTACACCTGAAGGAGCATCTCCACCCCCATCATTCAGCCCGGACATGGAAGTCCAGCTCTGAGGACCTTCTGGCGGTTCCCTCACTGCGAGAAGTGAGGTTACAGGGAACCAGGCAGAGGGCCTTCTTGGTAGTGGCGCCTGCCCTGTGGAATGCCCTCCCATGACATGTCAAAGAAATAAACAACTACCTGACATTTAGAAGACATCTGAAGGCAGCCCTGTTTAGGGAAGCTTTTAATATTTGATGAATTATTGTATTTTAATATTTTGATGGAAGCTGCCCACAGTGGCTGGGGAAACCCAACCAAATGGAAGGGGTATAAATATTAAATTATTATTATTATTATTATTATTATTATTATTATTATTATTATTATTATTATCACCACCACAAAATACAGGTTGCATGGAAGAAAAAATTGCAATGTTCAACGCCCTCCTCTCCACAGTACAGGCAAACTACCTACAGTATCCAAAATCAGAGGCAAAAAAAAGGAGACTTCTCTGCTGGGAATGCTAGCAAGGATTCCAGACACATTCCAACAACCAGGGTTGCTAGAGTGGCACACATTGGACAGTTTAGCAAAGGGAAGGAAAGGGGTGGGGTGACCCATGCTGCAAAAGCAGAACTGCTGGGACCATCTGTAGCAAATGCCAACATTAATCTTCAGGCAGAAAGTCTTGGTACTAACAGTTGTTGGAGTGGCCACAATTCAGCCCTTTGTTGCAGGGAACTTGTTGCATGTTAAGAACACTGGATGGGGATGTACAACATGGATCAAAGATTCACCTCTGTCTCTGGATCAAAATAAAGGTGTTTCTGCAGGTCTCCCTTGCTTGATCATCTGCCTTGCTGGGGTGGGGTGTTCTGAGCCTTTTATCAACGCAATGTTGACAGCACTGACAATTATTACATTGTTATTACTGTCGTGTGTGAAGGAAAAACTTAAACACGTTGCGGAGTTCCCCCCAAAATAGACCAGAGGCAATTAATATTTCATCCAGCAGAGCTTTACTGCTCTTGAAGGCAAATGAGCATAATGGTCACAAATCCAACACATCCAGGATTGGCACTGCCCATAAGAAATCCAGTTGCATCAGACTTAACTTAAACTTAACAAGAACTTATAATAAGATTCAGGGCTGGATTTAGGTTTGATGAGGCCCTAAGTTACTGGATAATGGGGCCAGCTGTCCTTTGCCAACAGCAAATTGTCGCTGCTTTTTGTGTTGAATATATGCTATATGGTAATTTATGGACCTAAGAGGTATCTAAAGCCATTTGCACATGTTGCCCTGCAACCAGTCCATGCAGAATGTAGGCACCCTATATATAGAAATAAGCAAACCAGTGATATTTGAGGGAGCAGGCTAGCAGGCGGGGCCCATTACTTACATCATAGGAGCCTACACAACACACAAACACTGTTGCTGCATGTAGGTTTTATTTTATTTGTTTTTAATCTTATATTTTGGAAATGTACATCCAGTTGTTTTTTTTAAAATTTTTGCCCCCCCTCCCAAGAGAGTGGGGCCCTAAACTATAGCTTGTTTAGCTTATATATAGATCCGGCACTGATAAGACTAAACCTTAACACTATACAGTGGTACCTTGGGTTACAGACGCTTCAGGTTACAGACTCCACTAACCCAGAAATAGTACCTTGGGTTAAGAACTTTGCTTCAGGATAAGAACAGAAATCGTGTATCGGTGGTGCAGCGGCAGCAGGAGGCCCCATTAGCTAAAGTGGTGCTTCAGGTTAAGAACAGTTTCAGGTTAAGAACGGACCTCCGGAATCAATTAAGTTCTTAACCTGAGGTACCACTGTATACAGAACAGAACACCACACCAGAACAAAGAGAAAGAGAAAGTGATTTATAGTTAGCATGACCTGGACAGAAAGGATTACAGAACCAGTTTAAACCAGCTGTACTTAGTTTCCCAGAAGGAATAACCCAAACATCAGAAACCTTCTGCCTGTTTCTTTCAAGCAGAAAGAAACCTTCCAGAACCCTCTTGAACTAAGTAGAATGCGAAAGATCTCTACACATCTGATCAATAATTTCTGTACTAAGAAATGCAAACTGTCAATTACAAGAGCTCAGTCCTCATGTGATCATTGCAAGTAGATTAGCCAAGTGTGCTCATTCAGAGATTTTCCACTTTTTACTTTAATTCACTCCAGTTGGGTTCTTGCCTTGGAAGTCTGAGGGCCACTGCATTGCCATTACCCTTGAAGTGCACAAGTCTTAAAATGCAAAGGGATTTTGTTTTATACAGTGGAAGACTTTTATTTCAGCTCTCCTGAGCTATATTGTTCTTGAGTTTAATGGTGTTAATAAAACATGACTTATAGGACAGTAAAACATGATGTGCTAATTACCACGAAGATCATTTGTTGAATCCATAAACTGCATATTAGGATGGCTGTTTAGCTTGTCAAGTAGAGATGTGTTTGTAGGGCGGACATATAAGTAATTTGGGGACTAGGGCTATGCATGTGCCAGACATTTAGAGCATGTTTCACCATGACCCCTGTCAAAGAATCCTGGGAACTATAGTTTGTTAAGGGTGCTGGAAATGGTAGCTCTGTGTGGGGAAAACTACAGTTCCCATGATTCTTTGGGGGATGTTTTAAATGTTGGGAGTGTGCACAGTCTACAGCAAATTGACAAAAATACAATGAATGATATCATACATTACAGTGGTACCTCGGGTTAAGTACTTAATTCGTTCCAGAGGTCCGTTCTTAACCTGAAACTGTTCTTAACCTGAAGCACCGCTTTAGCTAATGGGGCCTCCTGCTGCCGCCGCGCCGCCGGAGCCCGATTTCTGTTCTTATCCTGAAGCAAAGTTCTTAACCTGAAGCACTATTTCTGGGTTAGCGGAGTCTGTAACCTGAAGCGTATGTAACCTGAAGCGTCTGTAACCCAAGGTACCACTGTAATTTCCTCAGTTGGCACTCTCTTGATCCCTCTCTTTTTACTCATACAGTTGAATATTAAAATGAAACTACTAGATATACATTAGCAAAATTTTTTTTATAACCAAACTTCTGTGGCTTTTCATTGTCACTGGTGATATGAATTCTTTAAGGTTGAAACCCAGAACTCACTTACCTGAGGGTAAGTCCCATTGAAGTCCCTCACTTTGCAACAGAATTCCTCAGGAGTGTGCTGTAAGAAACAATTATTTTAAAATTGTCATTTTTTCATGCAGAAATGCACTGTTTTTACCTTACTATAGTAAAAAAGAGCTGGTCTAGCAAAAAACTGCAAATCTGCTTTCTGTTTCCATAAACTATTTTAAATATTATCTTCTGGTACAATAAATAAGTAAATAAATACAAGAAATATGAACTAGAAGATAAAAAGAAATTAGGATTTGAAGATAAAAAATCCAAATTCAATGTGGAAGTTGTGGAAGGTAAGAAGAAAATATTGTCTAGAATTTATGATATTTTATTGGAGTGGTACACAAAAGATGAGGAGGTGAAGGAGGTCATGACTAAATGGGCAATAGACATTGGTTATAACATCGAATTTGAGAGGTGGCTGGAATTATGGAATATCAACATGAAGTTCACGGCGTGTACGGCATTAAGGGAAAACATGTGGAAAATGATATATAGGTGGTACCACACGCCAGTGAAACTGGCTAAGATCTACAGGTTAAAGAATAAAAGATGTTGGAAATGTGGAGAGGTAGATGGTGATTTCTACTATATGTGGTGGCTATGCAGCAAAGTGAAAGGATTCTGGGAATCGATTTACAACGAACTTAAAAAAAAAATTAAATACACTTTCCCCAAAAAACCTGAAGCTTTTCTGCTAGGAATGATGGGTAAAGAAATTAAAAAAGAAGATAAGGTACTATTCCTATACGCCACAACAGCCGCAAGAATCATGTTAGCACAAAACTGGAAAACGGAGACTATACCTAATATAAGTGACTGGCAGGTTAAATTGACAAATTATGCCGAGCTCGCTAGAATAACGGGAAGAATAAGAGATCAAGATGAACAGAAATTTCAAGACAATTGGGTTAAATACTGGATGTATATTGGAACCAAATTATAAAAGACACTGGCGGGACTGGAATAACTCTAACAGTAATGGGTTACTATCCAAAAGAGATAAAATACGTGCCTATAGAGTCTATCTGATACTTACCAAAGGAGTGGAGGGAAGTCCAAGGCTCGGCAGAGCCTAAAATAACTGTACTTATGATTTATGGAGTGGATATATTATGTGTAACCTATGTATTGGATTTTGTATACGTCTATATGTATATATGTATAATATCAATAAAAATTTATCAGGGGAAAAAAAGAATGTCAGCTTTTTAAAATTCCATATGAGAAACATATTGCATAGTTACATAGGAAATACAGAATTTCTTTTTATTAACTCTTGTCCTTTTGTGTTTGTTTGGTATTTGAAAAGCAAATAATAGGTGATGCTATGTGAAAACTTGAAATGGGTATCATTTTATGCAGTATTTTGAATTGAAATGAAACTAGGATCTTGCTAATATTTTAATAGGCTTTAAATAGGCTTTCTTCACTGGTAGGTAGTTAGTCATACCAGAATATCTGTATCCTGCCCTTTTGAGCCAAAGCTAACAACAGCAAAGAGAAACACATGTTAAACCAGCACATGGTATGCAGAAAACAACAATCAAGAACTAATTACTCAATTAAGCTGCAGTAAATAGAAACCAAAAACCAGTGGAAAGTGAAAAGCTATTTAGAGCAACCGGGATAGGAGATCTCTTCAAAGAGACAATCCCAAATGCCTTCTGGAATAGCGCAGCTTTCAGATGGTGATGAAAAGCTAACACAGAAGTTGCAGAGCAAACCTTTCTCAGAAATAGAGGGTCCATGGGTACTGTTTTGCAGAGGACAGACCTCTGGAGAGATGGCAGACATTGTTCACGGTTTAACAGTGCCTTCTGTTAGTAGGGCAGCCCCAATGAAGCATGATTTAAATATTTTTTTAATTTAAATAAACCTTAAGAAGGGAGTATAGGTGCCTTGACAATACCTAGCAACAGCTAGACTGTGTAGATATTCATGGGCGTAGCCAGGATTTTTGTTAGTGGAGGCTTTTGTTAGTGGCATAGCTGTGAACGTTTCCTTTTTTTACAAAGGGAATTTCCCTTATTCCGAATAGGATTCCTCGCAAGAAAAGGGAAAGGTTGACTGCTATGGTTAGTGGTAGCAGAACCTCAGATTTGTACTGATTTTGATTGATTTGGGGAGCAGCTGCCCCCCCAGCTACACCCATGTAGACACCATACCTTGAAAGCACATTCAGCAAGCGTTCTTTCCCTCAAATAATTTGGGGCACAATAGTTTGTTCAGAGTTGCTGGGAATTGTTACTCTGTGAGGTGTAATTTCCAGTGTCCAGAATTCTTTGAGAGAAATGTGCTTTAAAAGTGCTTTAAAGGTATAGTGCATGGGTAGGCAAACTAAAGCCCAGGGGCCAGATCCAGCCCAATCACCTTCTCAATCCAGCCCGCGGATGGTCCAGGAATCAGCGTGTTTTTACATGAGTAGAATGTGTCCTTTTATTTAAAATGCATCTCTGGGTTATTTGTGGGGCATAGAAATTCATTCATTTTATTTTTTTCCAAAATATAGTCTGCCCCCCCCCGCAAGGTCTGAGGGACAGTGGACCAGCCCCCTACTGAAAAAGTTTGCTGACCCCTGGTATAGTGTATACACAGCCCCAGTCTTCCCCACTATGGGAGATGTACTGTATTTCTTTTTAAATTGTAGCAATTGTTTCTGAATTTGACCTATGCATATGGCTTTGCACCTGCAAGTTTTGTGAAAATAGGTGTCACGCATTCTGTCCCTGATGCAATGCATTCCTGCTTTTTGGTAATCTGTAAGCAGTCACCCTACTCAGCCACTGCTGATACAGTGGTATCTCGGGTTAAGTACTTAATTCGTTCCGGAGGTCTGTACTTAACCTGAAACTGTTCTTAACCTGAAGCACCACTTTAGCTAATGGGGACTCCTGCTGCTGCCGCACCGCCGGAGCATGATTTCTGTTCTCAACCTGAGGCAAAGTTCTTAACCTGAAGCACTATTTCTGGGTTAGCGGAGTATGTAACCTGAAGCGTATGTAACCTGAGGTACCACTGTAAGCCACTATTCTGGGTAAGCCTAAACTCTGGTCTAAACCATTGAGCCTCTTGGGCTTGCCGATTGGAAGGTTGGCGGTTTGAATCCCTGCAATGGAGTGAGCTCCCATTGCTCTGTCCCAGCTCCTGCCAACCGAGCCGTTTGAAAGCACACCAGTGCAAGTAGATAAATAGGTACCACTGCGGTGGGAAGGTAAACAGCGTTTCCATGCGCCCTGGCTTCTGGCACACAGTGTTGCGCCAGAAGCAGTTTAGTCCTGCTGGCCCCATGATCCAGAAAGCTGTCTGCGGACAAATACTGGCTCCCTCCGCCTGAAAGTGAGATGAGCGCCACACCCCATAGTTGCCTTTGACTGGACTTAACCATCCAGGGGTCCTTTACCTTTTTACCTAATCAGATGCTTGTGAGAAGTCCATAGGCAGGACACAATAGTAATATTCCTTTCCTGCTGTTGCCCCCAGCAACTGGTATTCGGAGCAAACTGCCTCTGATTCTGGAGGTACAGTGGTACCTCAGGTTAATTAAGTAAATTCGTTCCGGAGGTCCGTTCTTAACCTGAAACTGTTCTTAACCACTTTAGCTAATGGGGACTCCCGCTGCCGCTGCACTGCCGGAGCACAATTTCTGTTCTCATCCTGAAGCAAAGTTCTTAACCTGAAGCACTATTTCTGGGTTAGCGGAGTGTGTAACCTGAAGCGTATGTAACCCGAGGTACCACTGTAGTATACGTGTAGCCTCTTGCTTTGGACTGTGCAGCATTTAATGGTGGTAATATGATAACTCATCCACAAAATTCTCTCAACTAAATGCTATGTCCTCAAAGAATCTTGTCTAACACCTACTTGCCTTAGTGACACTGCAAATCCTGTTTATGCACATTAGGTTGCCACCTGCTAATTCTTGGCATTTGTCTTAAATAAGTAGATTTCAGGTGACACTGGGCAAATAATGCAAAAATTACACTCTCCCTCCCTTTAACTGATCAAACACAAGATACCTGCCCTGCTTCCTTTCTCATAAACAAGGCTGCTTATCTGAGGATAAATATTTAGGGATTTTATTGACATCTTGAAAAATATTTTCAAGGGAATCAACTGAATGAGTACATTCCTTTTTCTGAATCTTTCTAGTCCATCTATTCTCATTTCTATAGTCTTATGCAGCGGACTTCATTCACATTGATGGGATAGTGGAGAGCCACATCAAAGCATTGATTGATGTTCAGTATTAGGCAAATTTTCTCATTTTTCTTTTGATTGAGTGTTTGCATTCAGTCATTCAGTAATTGTTGTAAGCCAGACTCTAGGCTGTCTGTGGAGAAAGCTAGGCCCGTACTTCCAATTCCAATTTTAGCCTCTGTTTTAAAAAGGGTTTTGAAAACTCGTCCATCAATATTTCTCCCACAATGCATTCTGACAGTTAGACCTCCTTCTATAATAAACCTTTGATTGCTGTTTTCTGCTTTGCAAATCTTATGGACAAGATCCAATGTCACACCAGTCAAGGCATTAATTCTAAACTAAACTTTTGAAGTGCATTGTAAAATGGTATCGCACAAGCACAGTTTAATATAAATGAGATTCATCCTTTTGGTTTGCAAGAGAAGGGCTGAAGAATCCCAGCACGATGGGGGCGGCAAATGTGAACTAACTGATTTTATTAAATTTCTATCCTGTTTCAAAGAAGCCCAGGGCTCACCTGCCATGACCCTTGGCCTCCTCACTTGCTGCAGGCATCTCCCTGGGACATAGAATAAAAACAAAAGGCTTCTTTGCAAAGATTATGGAGATTCTTAAGGAGGTTTTTAAGAAGATTACATAGGCATTCTTTCACCATGCTGAAGTCACAGCTATGCATACCTCTTCCCTTAAGAAACTGTGTAGATCATCGAAAGGAGCCTTACCAGCAGGGTCAACTGGACAGGATTACAATTGCAAGATATATAGGGCATACAGGTATCATTTACTAGCAGAGCTCATGGTGGATCTCAATAACTTTGTAACCTCAGTGTGAGCTCAATTACTGTAAAGTACCTTCTATTGAAAACAAAGATGCTTACCTCTGAATCAGTTGAGGGATAACAATGCCATTCCTTGAGCCGATGCTGGTTTAGTCAGAAGTAAGAACCATTTAGCTCAATGGGATTACAGGTGCAGCCTCCCCCCACCAAAAAAAATAAAGGTGCAGAGGATGTCATGTTTGTGGGCAAACAGTGGGTGGCTTGAAATGATAGATGGCTGTAATCATAATTGCATAGTTAATAATAGAACAAATGTCAGGCATTTTGATACAAGTCCTGTCCTCTTATGGGATAGGTGCGACCTCCCTTTGTCCCAGGATGCTGAAAGTGTCATAATTGTGGGCACACAGTGATGACCAAGGAGTGTAATGAAAATTACAATATCATTATTGTCAGGCTTTTCGATGGAGTGCAAGTCCCACCCAGGTATGGGGGGGGGGGAATGCAAGTATCTCTTCTATCAAAGGGAGGTGCAAAGGGAGTCATTACTGTGGGCAAAAGACTGGGTGGCCACAGATTTCCAATGTCTGAACAAACAATGGCAGAAAGAAATGTGTTTTGGTTTCACAACCGTATGGAGGCTGACTATTCCAAAACTCCCGCCACCCTTTGTGAGCATAGGTGCAAGAGATCAAGGGGGAAATGTTTCTGCATGAAACTATCCTTAGAGGCCTGAAAAACCTTCATTAGAAAAAAGTCCAAAAGTGCTAATTGCTACTTTATTGCGGCAAGAGCTTTCATAGACAATGGCTTACTTCATCTGGTTTGTTTGTTTTTAATTTCCATCTTGCAATTTCCCAGTTTCTTTCAAAAACCCTCTCAAAGGGGCTTCATAGCACAAGATGCTAAGAATATATATTGTATTTCATTATTTGTTCTGTCAACCAGCAGTTTGACCAATAAACTGAGCCAAATAAGCGTTGAGTATCACACTAGGTAGCAAGGTGAAAAATAAAGATAATGAGAGTTCAGCAAACACAACCTGATAGCCAAAGGGCTTAGGAAGGAAGACAGTATATGGACTGAAAAGAAAATAGAGTAAATAACCAAAGAGGAGTCAATTACTATTCCTAGTGGGAGAACTACCCATAATCCCTGAGAAACAATGCCAGTTTTCCCTTTTTTTAAAAGTCAACTCTGTAGGCTTTTGCTGCAATAATCCTTTGCATTTTTATTTATAGCAACCCATAAGTCAGAGATAGTGTCCACCTATCTAATCCTAATCCACCCGTCACTGATTTCTTTATGTTCCCATTTTTATTATCTGATACATGGCTGCTCTGAAATGAGTTAACCTATCACATAAACATGCAGTCTCCTTTGTTTTGTCTTTATAATATTCTGCACTCTCAGGCTGCAGCTGAGAAGGTACGGAGGCCTGACAAGCTAAGAGCTGCTGAGCCCAGATAATGAGTCGTAAGCAGATACTGGTGACATGCAGCACAGTTGTCACATTTTCCCCCTGGAGGCAAATAGATCTGCTCCAAAGCTTGTGCCAATCAACCATTAGCTTCCTGTTAGCTTCCATGGAAATTTAGATCTGGCCACATATGAAGGGAGTTCTTGAATCAGACCTGGGGATATTTTGGGGGGTCAATTTTAAATCACCCTAAATCCTGCCCGCAGGATATGAACAACTGTAGCCGATTAGGAATTGGGTTGAGCGCAGCTCCTAGCATACTCCTCAACCAACACGCTCCATCTAATTCCGGAGAGATTTTGATGCAGGCGTATGCAATTAGCGCTGGGGCAGAGGTTAGCGCCGCTCCCTATCTAGAATCTTGATTGCCAGTTATAGATATATATAGAGAAAGACAGGGTTTCTCTGTGTGTGGGAAGTTAAACTGCGAGGACGTTTTTGGTTGGCAGTTTTTGTAAATCAAAATGCTGTGACAGGAGAGCATGCAAGCAGCTCAGTCCCTGCACCAGTGCAGCAACTGGGATCTCAGAAGAAGGGGAGCAAATGGTGCTAGGATCAGCTCCAAGATTTCGCCAGGGAGGGCAGATTGCCCCTCAGATGATCGGGAGGGCGGGGGAGATTGCTGCTGTAGTCAAGGTTTATCGTTGAAGAAGAGACAGAAATGAAATGCTGAATACCAGTTCCTGGAAACCAGGAGAGGAGAGTCCTCATGTAATATGATTTCCAAGAGTATAGCAGAGAGAGAAAATGCTCATGTTTGAGCATGCAGAGACATATACAGTGGTACCTCTGGATGCAAATGGGATCCGTTCCAGAGCCCCGTTCGCATCCTGAGTAGAATGCAACCCGCGTCCGCGCGTGTGTGGGTCGCGATTCGCCGCTTCTGCGCATGCGCGTGACGTCATTTTGAGCATCTGTGCATGCGCGAGCGGCGAAACCTGGAAGTAACACATTCCATTACTTCCGGGTCGCCATGGAGCGTAACCTGAAAACGCTCAACCTGAAAAATATTTAACCCGAGGTATGACTATATATATATAGAGAGAGAGAGAGAGAGAGAGAGACCATAGCTATAGTTATTGCATAGTTTGGCAATGCAGGAATGAGTCGAAACAAGCATTTCACTTAAAGGCCAAGCCTGAGTTTCTGCAGAGGAAAAATCAGGTCCTCCCTTAAAGAGGGCATGTGTTGCGGTGAGACCCAGAAACCAAACCCTGTGTTGTGGGTGGGTAAGACTGGATAGCCACAGCACCCGATTGGTAGGTCCCTTGATGCAGGGGTCAATCAGGCCAATGGGACACAGGCTAAATGGATCAAGGGACCTATTTAAACCCATGCACATGACCCAGAGCTTCCTCTCTCGGTGCGTGCATCAGAACACCCGCCCACCTCTCCCTACTTTTAGGGCATTTTGCTCTTGACCTTGCTATGCCGTTGTGTGTCATCTGTCGTTGGGACAGGGGCACGGCAGGAATTTCCCCCACTTGGCTGATTGGCTGCTGCCGTTTTGGTTTCCCCTGCCGTGTAGCAAATCATCACAACTTGTAAGGTTGCGGATAGGCTCTGGTTCAGGTGATAGGGATGGGAGAACGCTCTCGCCATTCCTATGTGAAGGGTATTCCGTTAAAGGAATCCAGGAACTCGATGGTTTGGTCAACCCCTGTGAGGGGGTTGTGCCCGTGCCTGAGTCCAGGGGGACATCTGGGTGGTGGACATAGCCTGTTCCTGGCTTTCCGCCTATCCAGATGTTCACCCTAGACTGACCTATGCTGCTGCCCTGGGTCAGCGCTACCTGCAAAGGTGCAGGGAGCTAGTCGAACCAGAGCCTATGCAACCAGTCACTTGCTGTAATCAATAAAGTTGTGGCCTAAATTCTGCCAAAAACCAAACCAAAATTTGAATCTTGTCTGGATTTATTTAAGGGGGAGGTTTAAAGGTCCGAACACGCAAACAGAGTTTCTGTTGACCAGCAGACGGAAGCAAAAATATTTACCCCTGGCTAAAGATGGCAGCCAGCGAAGACAAGAATCCATTCAAATAGGATTCTGACTGTATCCAGGTTCTCAGCGACACACTCATTGCCAATTCCAATGTGTTTTTCCATGCTATGTTCTCTCCCCCACAGTCATTACTCCTCCACTCACCGCTACATCTTCTTGTTCTGTATTTCTGTGCCTGGGTACACAATGAAAAAAATCTATCATGGAAGCGCCCAAGAGCAAACATTACCAGCCCTTGGTTACCATGCTTGCCGATGGGCAAAATGGAGGCTTGACTTGCACTTTTTTGGGGTGTGTGCATTCATTTCCATCATTTTATATAAACAATTAATTTTGCTATTCCCTCCTACACTTCCTATTTCCCAGCAAACCATCATTTCCAACCCAGAGCACTGAATCCCATGTCAGTGTCACTCTCAGCCTTCAGGGGAATAAAATTAGGCTAGACGGGAGTGAGGTTGGAACCTAAACTTTAAGGTCTAATTTTGAGACTGTAGAACAGAGGGTGTCTAACTAGACGATGGACGATTACGGCTTCTATCTACCCTGACCGTTGGGCTTGGTGATGGAGCTGGAGGGCCAGTGGTTAGTTACCTCTACTGTAGAAACTCTTTAATAGAGGAAGTGTAGAAGTTAAGGTGAGAGCCTTAACAATGTCCTTGCTTTTTAGTGAATGAGTGAATCTGTGTTAACGCTTTTCGTAGGTTTTTGATTGTCAAGATGTGTCAGGCTTCAGGGAAGCCAATCCCTCCCATGGTGGGCAGCCAAGAAGAAGATAACAAGAAGAGTAAAGGGACCCCTGACCATTAGGTCCAGTTGTGACTGACTCTGGTGTTGTGGCACTCATCTCACTTTACTGGCCCAGGGAGCCGGTGTACAGCTTCCGGGTCATGTGGCCATCATGACTAAGCTGCTACTGGCAAACTAGAGTAGCGCACGGAAACACTGTTTACCTTCCCGCTGGAAGGTACTATTTATCTACTTGCACTTTGACGTGCTTTTGAACTGCTAGGTGGGCAGGAGCTGGGACCGAACAACGGGAGCTCACCCCATCGTGGGGATTTGAACCGCCAACCTTCTGATCGGCAAGTCCTAGGCTCTGAAGAGTTCTTATCAAGTCCTTTATTCAATATTCACAGAGAGAAGCTTTGCAAAGTGCCTCTCCATTGCAGTAATGGTGTTGCTCCGAGTAAAGTCCCACCCCCTCCATCTCTACTTTTCGACGTCATCCTTGTGTCAGCTGATCTGTGCTTTCTGCCTCTGAGCTTTCCTTTCCCTTACTCTCAATGCCTGCCAGGTCCTGGGAGGGCTGTGTGTCAGGCAGGGCTGTCTTAAGCATATCCAGCGTCATGGTGCAAAGATCCTTCCAGCGCCCCCACCCCCCCATTTCCCAGAGTTGCTGACCTTCTTTAGGGAGGATGGCGCTGCTGGTGATGCGCCCAACTTTGCGGGGCTGGAGGAGGTGGGTGTGGCGATCACACAGGTCCCCGGACGTTTCACCGTCTATTGATCCCTGTGCCACCACTTTATTTCTCGCTGCCACCACCCAGGCCCTACCTGGGACAATACTGAGTCCAGTCAGGGTTAAATTGGAACATAAACTTCTGTTTATTTATTGCAGTTTAACAAGCGTGTGGTTTCATAAACGGTCTCAGTCAATTACAATCATGGGGTGCCTATGCAGACCTATAACTTCCGCTACCTGCTTTCACTCACTAAACCACCTCTCAGATATTTACTTGTCCTCCTAGCCCCTAACTGTTCCTGACTCAGCTGATTTCGCTACACTAACTCAACCTACCCACAGACTCTATCCCAATTCACTCCCACTCCAACCAACCACCCAACTCCCAACGAACTCCCCCTTTCGCCCCTCCCAGAGCTGGTTTTATAGTCCCTCTGACTCCACCCCCCTGGGTTCTGATTGGGTAACCTGTTTAACTATTTCACCTCCAGCACTCTCATACGTTAACATCACAGCGGGCAGCGGCTGGAGGGCAGCTCCTCCGGTGGGGAAGAGGCAGAGGCTGGACGTGGCGTCTCCCGGCTCAGCTGGCCGCTTCATGCCACGGTGGCCATGGCAGGCGGAGGCTCCGGGCGTGGTGCTGCTTTGGCGCGGCATGGCGGAGGTGGGTGAGGGCGGCCAGCTGATGCCGGGAGGTGCCGCATCCAGCCTCCACCTCTTCTCTGGCGCCCTCCAGAACTTGGCCCCCTGGCGCCCTGCACCACTAGCCTGTATGGGTAAGACACCCCTGGTGTCAGGAATACTTTCTAAAGACACTGAGTCTGTCAGCTGTCTTTCCCCTAGTGCTTCTTCTTCCTCCTGCCCCTCTCCCAATATTTTCCAGCTTCTCCCCTCTAGAGCCTCTGAGCTATGACCTTCTGCAAACCACTGTTATAAATCTATACTGTCCTCCTTTTCTTGGGAAGTTTCAGGGGGCGGGCTGGCGTTCCCCACCATTCTCCTCAGTCTAGTCCCTGACATCATCTGATATTTGTGTGGCATACATGTTAATATAATGACTGGAGCTGCCCTCAAATGTCAACTTGCCCTCCTTTATCTTGCTACTAGTTTTTTTAAACTTCAAAAGAAAAGTCATACAAAAATTGACACAAGTAAATTGCAGAGTCGGGACGCGGGTGGCGCTGTGGGTAAAACCTCAGTGCCTAGGACTTGCTGATCGTAAGGTCGGCGGTTCGAATCCCCGTGGCGGGGTGAGCTCCCGTCGTTCGGTCCCAGCTCCTGCCCACCTAGCAGTTCGAAAGCACCCTTAAGTGCAAGTAGATAAATAGGTACCGCTTTATAGCGGGAAGGTAAACGGCGTTTCCGTGTGCTGCGCTGGTGCTGGCTCGCCAGCTGCAGCTTCGTCACGCTGGCCACGTGACCTGGAAGTGTCTTCGGACGGTGCCGGCTCCCGGCCTCTTGAGCGAGATGAGCGCGCAACTCTAGAGTCGGACATGACTGGCCCGTATGGGCAGGGGTATCTTTACCCTTTACCTTAAATTGCAGAGTGAACAGTATGTTACACGATAACGCCATCAAGGCGCACGTTAGGTGTTGTGTGCGTGCTTTAAGCCTATATACTCAAGTAAGAGATTATCCTGTGTCAGGTATGTGAAAGTTCATCACTCGCCTTTTAGACTGCCTGCCAAGGCTGGCGTTACAGTATTAGCAAGAAATGACTTTGCTCTGGTTTCCGTAGGTCAACTGTGTTCAAAGCACTGTCACATCTGATGTATTTTTACAACAAAACAAGTGTAAGAAAACCCATTTCTGGTTGCGGGGCACAGGTCATGCGCAATATAGAGTCAGACATAGATTCAATTAAATGCCTAAGAGGCCTCTGTCTGCTAAGCAGTTAAAATATTGTTCTGTTTTGGCTGCTGTTGTCCATACTATTGAAAGGTTCTCAGTAGACGACAATAAAATGGAGTTATCTATTCTTTTTCTAAATGCACAATATAGTGCTCAGAAATAGAAGCCGGATTCAGATTATTTCTAGATAAGTCTTTATTATGTGTGTTTATTACATTCATATTTTATGGAGGAGATTGTTTGAATTTTCTCTCTGCTTTCTCACAAGTAAGCACTTTTAATACTGTGGGGTCATGGCCAGAAGAATGAGGGGAAAATAAAAGCTACGAAGATAAGTGTGTTTCATTGGCGATCAGGATCATAGATGTATAGCAATGTATTAATCAAAGAACAAGTAGAATATATTTTTTCTAAGAAAATGCCCAAAGTCTACAGTTCCTTACATAAATCTTGATGAGCATATTAAATTAAGAGGAGCACTGTTTGGTGTCTATCAGTCAAAACAATTTCCTGCAAGAGTGAACACACACACGAGAGAGAGAGAGAGAGAGAGAGAGAGAGAGAGAGAGAGAAATTCAATTTTGCACAATGCATTTTACCACCTAAATTTGAAAACATAGCTGTAGTAAATTATAAATTACAATTGCCAATCTCAGAAACACAATGAAAATGTTAACTAGTGCTGTGACTCTAAGTATCTCCACCAGCAGTTCTGCCTGTGCTGTTGGCATAAGATCAGGACAGTATTGACACAATGCCTTTGTCGTGATTCCAGAGTTGCTCACAGTGCTCTAGGGCAACTTTTAACAGTTACCCAACATTTAATAATCATAATTAAGACTAGTCAACTAGCATTCATTCCCATGCAAAGTTGCCACAACCCAATTATCCCCCCCATACCCACAGGTGTGGATTCATCTAGATGCAAAATGATCAAATGTAAAAGTGCTATTAGTCATTCCCTTACATATCTAATTTAGTTGTTTTCAATACTGTTTAATCTTCCCCTGTAGAAGGGAACAATGATAAGGTTTCCACAGAGGAAGCCTTAAAGAAACCTCTCAAAAATAATAAAAATAATAAATTGAGGCATAAAGCAAAGAAACAGAAGATCCCAATTCTGCCCTCCACTATGGATGCTGTATGCCAACGACAGTATTACCAAAAATTCATAAATTTATCAAGTCCATTTCTATCAGATTGGATGCACAGCCCGATGGACGAGTTACTAAGGAGTCACGCAATGTTGGCATGTGGTTGCCTCTTTCATAAATTATGTGGGGGGGAAGTGTGTGCTGCCACTTGGATGAGGACAATGTTGTGTGGATGACATGAAAAACATGCACACATAGGATGGACTCAATCCACTTTCAACTTCTCTGTGTTCAGCTTCATTCTCGCCTACATCCAAGCCTTAGTCCAAAAAATAAGCCAAGGTGATCTTGAGAGCAGTGCACCTTTGAACCTTTGTCTTTTTAGTAGGGGATGACCGCAATCTTATGGTCCTTCGGGATTTCTATATTAAGTCTTTTATATATTTTGGGAAGGACTGCAAGTTTTGCCTTTGCTTCCTTTGATTCTTTTATAAGGACCTTCAAGATGAATTAAAGATTTATACTCCTGTCTTTTCAACTTGCCTTAGATTTTATTGAGTAATGTTCCTGCTGCTGATTAAGTTTCTTTCGTGGCATTTTAGACTTGAATTTAGCTCCTTTTTCCTGATTGATCTTAAATTGTATTTATTACTGGGGTGGGAGGGGGGATGTACTATTTTGCTCTCAGTAATTTATAAAAGTGCAAGTGAGATACCCTTGGAAAAAAAGAAGGAAAAGAAAAGAAATTGACTTTGGGATTTTGGTACTTATATAAATATAGATAATGTGACCCTGAGCCCTAAATCTACCATTGTGGAATCTAGTTCTAAAATAATTCATCCAGACATTAAAGGTGAACTACAAGGCAAAAATGAAAATGGAGTTAAACCCCGCAATAAAATATGTTTCTAGTGCCCTCATAAAGAAAAGTGAAAGAAAGGTGTTAATCAAAGAAGTTCGGTTTCAACTTTCTCATTTAACGTGTGTCAAGCCTATCTCAATCCATTTCCTGTCATGGGAAATGAAAGAAGAAAAGTAAGCAAGGTGATAGTCTGATCACCAAATACTGCATACCTGCCATACAAATACATATTTATTTTCAAGCAGAGCTACCGATGAAGAACCCAAGAGCTTGATTTTAGCCAGCATGAGCCAATCCCCATTCTTCATATTGGAAGAGGAAGCTGCCGCATACAAAGTGAGATGATTGGCTCATCTAGCTCAGTATTGTCTCTGATTGGCAGGGAAGAGTTCTAGGGTTCCTCTGTGAAAACAGGATATTGGACTAGAAAAGTCATTGGTGTGATCCAGCAGGGCCTTCTTATGTTTTAGCTGTTGTCTCAAGATTTGCTTCAGTTTAAGCAACTACTGTAGTAGCTGCTCTAGAAACTGCCTTTGACGGCTGCATTTTGGAACCTGGTTGCTACCTGACCTTGGCCCCTCCAACTAACATCAAGGCCCTGATAGTATTCACTCTGTGTACTACCAACCTTACTGTATGCTTGTGAAACATGGACCACTTATAAATACCATCTCCATCTCCTCAAAAGATTCCTTCAACAGTGTCTCTGAAAATTTTTACACATCACTTGGGAAGACAGGCGAACTAATGCCCGTGTACTGGAAGAAGGAAAGATCACCAGTGATTCTTCAACATCAACTTCGTTGGACTGGTCATGTTGTTCAGATGCCTGCTTATCTTCTTCCAAAGCAACTATTCTGAACTTAAAAATGGAAAGCATAAGGCTGGTGGTCAACAAAAGAGGTTTAAAGACTGTCTCAAGGCAAATTTAAAAAATGTAGTATGAGCACCAACAATTGGGAAACATTTGCCTTCAAGCAAGACACTCAAACTCAGGATGCAAAGGAGAAACGTGCTAAGAGGAAAGCACGCTTGGCAAATCCACACCGTGATCAACTCCTGCCTGGAAACCAATGTCCCCACTGTGGAAGGACGTGTGGATCCAGAATTGGCCTCCAGTCACTTATGGACTCATTGTTAAAACCGTGTCCATGGAAGACAATTACTTGGCTACGAGTGTTTGCCAAAGAAGGAGTAGAGTATTCACTCTCTATTGTACTATGGGCAAACTCGGTAGTCTTTTATTTACAACGTCAGGCCGAGTGAAAACTGCCCCGGTGGACAGTGACAGGAAAACGGCACACAGAAAACAGGAGCGGCATACTTTAATCTGTGTTTTACTAGAACCCTGACATCCACCAAATGAAGTCAGGGGTCAGAGATATGCACTTAGAATGACTATATTCTTGTTTTGAGTACCAACAATCTTTCCACACATGCACCCACACTCAATGCCCCTGCTTTTGCTTTCTTAATTTCAGCAATATTTTGTGTTTTTAGGAATGCAGGTTTCTTTTTGTTGTTGTCATTATTAAACAACTGGGAATGAGACATTTTCACTGATCTATTTCAAACCAGCCTGAGAACTACCAGTAGATTTCAGTCTGCCTTCTGGTTATCACTGTAGGAGAGCATATAACCCAAAAACCAGCGAAGTGTCCCCCCGCCCAATGCCTCTTCAAATGTCCTTCTTCTCCTCCTCTTCCTTCCTTGTCGTCTTCTGCTTTTTAGCTGTTGCTGTAGAATTTGGAAAAGACTTTTGTCAAGCATGAAAGGTGCTGTACCGTCTGTTTTCATATTATTTATTTAGCAGTTGCCTTTGGTTACGAAAAGCTGTATACCCAAAGTGATACTTGAATGCCCAATGATATAGAAAAGTATAGAAAAAAGTCATGAAATAACGGTGGCATTTCTCTTTTGACAGTTTCAAATTTATTCAAGTGGAAAAGGTTTTGCTCTGTGTGACGACCAGAGAACTCCTGCTATGGGGTGGCTAAACAGCTGCAATGAACAGTGATTCAAAAGTAAAGAAATCCACATGATGTGATGCTGGTCTGGTTTGCTTGCAATTTTGTGCCAAACAATGGCTAAGCAGAGGGCCTTCTCGGTAGTGGCACCCGCCCTGTGGAATGCCCTCCAACCAGATGTCAAAGAGAACAACAACGACCAGACTTTTGGAAGACAGCCCTGTTTAGGGAAGCTTTTAATGTTTGATGCATTACTGTATTTTAATATTTTGTTGGAAGCTGCCCAGAGAGTGACTGGGTATAAATAATAAATTATTATTATATGTGGACTCTGAAAGCATAAACACTCCCTGTCTATCACACAATAGTCTGAAGACCTCAATGCCCTGGCTATATTTAAACAGGTTTTTATAAACATCAATTTCATACCTATCTGAACAAATGGAGGAATTATGTTAATTTGAATGTTTAACTTAAGATGGATGTACTGGTGGTTATTATATCCTAAGTGTGAGCTGTTAAGAGGGAACTGACTGTTTTAAATTAAAGGACTGGTGCCATGCTGTTTTTATTTGGATTATTGGTATGCGGGTGGTGCTGTGGTCTAAACCACTAAGCCTCTTGGGCTTGCCAATCAGAAGGTTGGTGGTTTGAATCCCTGCAATGGGATGAGGTCCCGTTGCTCTGCCCAGCTTCTGCCAGCCTAGCAGTTAAAAAGCATACTAGCTCAAGTAGATAAATAGGTACCACTGTGGCAGGAAGGTAAACGGCGTTTCCGTGCGCTCTGGCTTCCGTCACAGTGTTCTGTTGCACCAGAAGTGGTTTAGTCACACTGGCTATATGACCTGGACGAATGCTGGTTTGCTCAGTCTGAAAGCAGAGATGAGAGCACCACACGCCATAGTCACGCCATAGTCAAATTTGACTGGACTTAACCACCCAGGAGTCCTTTACCTTTACCATTCTGACTATCAGTATGTTTTTAACATATTTTATATATGTATATAGTTTTAATTCTATCAATGTTTAATTGCATTTTAATTATTGATATTTCAATTTTCTTAGCATTTTTTTTTAATGTGTAAGGTACCTTGAGTCCCATCAGGGGAAAAGGCAGGGTATAAATAAATAAATAAATGAATAATGATAATGATACTCTATATAATCATTCTTTTTTTCTCTTTAATTTTAATCAGTTTATTTGTATGTCCTTCCTTTGTTAAGTTGGCAAATAAATAAATAAAATAAATAAATGATGTTTGATTTCTTTAGATAATCTGTTTGTGGCCTCACACACAATTCTGATGAAATGTTGCAAAATGACATAACAGCCAAAAATGCTAACATGAGAATAAGTGTCCAAAAATGCAAATAGGAGATTATTTATTTATCATATTTATCAGTTGCTTCTCTGCCTGAAGGCATCCTAGGGCAACGAACAACGTTAAAAATCTAGAAACTCAAACCCCCACAATTGCTACAAAAATTCAAGAGTTAGATTACTGAAATATTATTGCCAACAAAGCTCATGGGGAAGGGGAGTGGAGAATGTAGGGTTAGTAACTTTTTGATAACTAAAGCAGAAAGTCAACTAGTCTAAGAGACACAAAGGAATAAAACAGCCATCCATTCATCCTTGTAAAGTCAGTGAAATTTCTAAGTGAATGCAAGCTGGACACTATAGCTCCACCTCAGTCAGAACACAAACTCTTCTCCTTTCAGTTCTGGTCAGTGTTCTATTCAAATACATAAAAATGCACAATGTTCTCTTCAGTTAGGGGCTTCTTCGTTCTCTTGTTCTTTGAGCATTTTTAACCTTTTCTCCAGCCTTTCTGTCCATTCACTCCTGAGTCTAATTGGAAGAAAGATTTGGAAGGTTAGTATATGCACTGCTTAGCAGAGAGAAACTCATTAGAAAATAAATACCTCACGGCACATCCTTGGGGATGCTCCTTAGCTACATTCACAAGGGATTTCTTCTCTATTTTTACTGCATCTTAAAAAAGGAAGTATTCTTGCAGAGTTTGCACATGTGTCCCCTTCTAAATTTGTTATAAAACAATGCCCTGGGCAACTCTTGCTTCCCCAGACTGATTGTGGCCATGATGAAAATCAGACCTTCCAAGTGTCCCTATTTTCTGGAGACAGTCCTGGATTTACAGAAGCCGTCCTGGTTTCTGATTTGATTCCAGAATGTCTTGCTTTTCCTTAGAATGTCCCGATTTTCATCTGCAGGGCCATCTTAAGTATATCCGGCGCCGTGGTGCAAATAATAATAATAATAATAATAATAATAATAATAATAATAATTTATTATTTATACCCCGCCCATCTGGCTGGGTTTCCCCAGCCACTCTGGGCGGCTTCCAACAAAACACTAAAATACAATAACTTATTAAACATTAAAAGCTTCCCTAAACAGGGCTGCCTTCAGATGTCTTCTAAAAGTTTGGTAGTTATTTTTCTCTTTGACATCTGGTGGGAGGGCGTTCCACAGGACGGGTGCCACTACCAAGAAGGCCCTCTGCCTGGTTCCCTGTAACTTGGCTTCTTGCAGCGAGGGAACCGCCAGAAGGGCCTCAGCACTGGACCTCAGTATCCGGGCAGAACGATGCAAAGATCCCTCCAGCGCCCCCACCCCCGTTTCCCAGAGTTGCCAACCTATTTACGGCGCTGCCAGCAGCTTTGCGGGGCTGGAGTAGGCGGGCAGCTGCTCGAGGGCGGCTCCTCCGGTGGGGAAGAGGCAAAGGCTCCGGGTGTGGCACTGCTTCAGCGAAGCAGGCGAGGGCGGTGAGCTGACGCCGGGAGGTGCCACGCCCAGCCTCTGCCTCTTCCCTGATGCCCGTGCCGCGGTGGCCACGGCAGGCGGAGGCTCCGGGCACGGGCACTGCTTTGGCGCGGCATGGTAGAGGCAGGCGAGGGCAGTGAGCTGATGCCGGGAGGCGCCACATCCAGCCTCTGCCTCTTCCCTGATGCCCTGATGAACTTGGTGCCCTGGCACCCGCACCACTTGCCTCTATGGGCAAGATGCCCCTGTTCATCGGAGAAAAGTTGGAGGGTATGGAGTTATGCGACCTCCGAGCCAAGGAGATAAGCAACTACACAACCTTTAAAAGACATCTGAAGGCAGACCCTCACGCTGATTGCAGAAATGTTTGGGGTGGAACGAGTGAGCTGGTCATGGCGTGTGAAGCTGCTCCTATTTCTGTGCTCTTTTGAGTGCTTGAATGCTTCTGGCTGAAGAATGAGCTGAGGGGATCCTGTCTGTTTGTTACATACACCGGAGTACTTAACACATTTTTTAAGTCCTGGAAGTGTCTTTAAAAGGTGTAAGTGAGAAGAGATTCCTGTCCTTTCCTTCCTGATGTAGGGTGGAAGTTAGAGGCTGAAGCCCTCAGTTGTGTTTTATATTAAGCTAAGTGGTTAAGGGGCTTCCACTCCAGGGCCTAACGCTGCAAACTGGATCATTGGGATATCCTGTCCTCCAAATCATGGAAAGCCACGTGTTGCGGTGAGATCACCAAACTGCCTTCTTGTTGCTGGGGCGGGCCCGTTTGGATGACCTCCTCATCTTATTGGTTGCCCCTTTGTTGCTGGGGAAATTTTTCTGTTGGTTGGGGTTTGATTGGCAACTAAGGGGCTATTTAAGGGGCTTCACGAGGCGAAGTACTTTCTCTTTTGCATTGTGTAGCGGATCTCCCTCCCTCCCTATAATTTAAGGTTGTGTTTTTGACCTTGCTATGCCTGTCTAGGGGTCGTCTGTTTTTGGAGAGTAGGAATTTTGCCACTTGGCTGATTGGCTGGTGCCATTTGGTTTTTGCCTTCCGTGTAGCAAATCGTCACAACTTTGTAAGGTTGGCAGTTAGGCACTGGTTCATTCTTTGGTGGAGGGGATTATGGACTGGCTGTGCCTGCCCCTCATTTTTGTTGCTGCTGCTAGGGAATTCCGTTAAAGGAATCCAGGGGCTCGATTTGTTCTGTCCGATCCCCTCTCAGGGGTAGGGCCATGCCAGAGTTCCTGGGAGCATGTGGGGTGAACTAAGAGGCAGAAATCCACCTCTGTGCTCCCCCAGTATGTTTTCCCTTACTGTCCTCTGGAGGTTCCAGTTGTCAGTCCTGTTCCTGTCGGTGCAGGTTCAGGTAGTCTGAACCAATGCCTAAGCAACCACGCACATGCTGTAATCAATAAAGTTGTGGCCAAAATTAATGGCAAAAATCTTAAACGAATATTCTGCATTCTGTGTGATTTATTTTGGAGGGAGTTTGGGGGTCTTCACATGCAAATCATTTTTCTGTGTGCATGCAACTGGCACTCTGTTTTTCATAGGTTTTTCCTCAAAGCAGACACAGCCAATATATTTCTTAGTTCCAGGTAGGGAAGCGCTTGGCAACTCTGGCAGTGCACAGCTGAGCTGCTCTTTAAAATGTCAACTTTGTGAGGCTCCCGTGGTCATTGGAGATGGTTAAATAGCAAATTGCAGGGCTCACTATATATATATATATTTAATCCCAAGTAAAACATCTGAAGTACAAATCACATACTTACCGTGCCAGTGCACTTCTTTGTTTACGATCTTTCTCCGCTTCAAAATGCTGAGTCTGCTTCTCAATGGTTTTTTCCCAGAAGTCTTTCAGCTCCCCAGTCTCAGAGGCAAATACTTCATGGCGGATATACTGACTGTTCATTTTTCTGTAAAGGAGAAGGACAAAAACCTCCCTCCCACCCACCAAATTAGGAGTTAACTCAGTTTTCCATCATCTAATACAGTTTGCACTGTGGCCTACTTTGCAATATAGATTTCAGGAGGCTGAATTATCTCTTTATTCATAAAGGCATAACAACTGCAGTTAGCCATTCTTCATCTAGAAGCGTATATGATAAAACTATATTTCACTTTAATACAACTGTTGCTGTTTGACCTTTGAGATCAAAACACAGGATAAAGTTATTGCTCTCACTTTAGCATATTAATAGAGACATTTTGTGGCATCTGTACATTAAGAAAAGTAATGGCAGAGTTTCAGTGACATTTTCAAGGTATGGCAGGAAGATCAATTATTGCAGATTTCTAGTAGACTAATTTTCTGTGATACTTACTAGTCAACGGTACTTCCGGCAGTTTTCTCAGACTTCTTCTAAATCTGGAGGGAATCATCAAAATTTATATCATTTATTAAAAGGTAATTTAAAGGGGTTCCCAATACGTACAAGCAGCAGATTACATTATTAGGGTTCCATATGATTTGACCCAGTTTTAACAGAAATATTTGATAATGTCAGACATCATATGTCTCAAAATCCTAGGCTTCAGTTTCCTACTCCATGTTCCACAATGGCTGCTGTTGGTCAAGGAAGGAACTGAAGTATTTGCTGTCAATACCAGTACCAAAATCATAAAGTTGGAAGCACATATCCCAGCTTCTCAACATCCTTCTTAAACTGTGGCCCTAAGAACTAGACACACTATTCCAGGTGTGGTCTGAACAAGGCAGAATAGAGTGGGACTATGACTTCTCTTGATCTGGACACTATTCTTCTGTTGATGCAGCCTAGAATAGCATTAGCTTTTTTTGCTGCTGTATCACACTATTGACTCATGTTAAGCTTGTGATCCACTAAGAACCCTAGATCCTTTTCACATGTACTGCTAGCCAGCCAGGTGTCTCCAATACTATATTTGTGCAGCTGGTACTTTCTGCCTAAGTATAGAACCTTACACTTCTTCCTATTGAAATTCATTTTGTTAGCTTGCACCCAGTTCTCCAATCTGTTAAGGTCATTTTGAATCCCGATTCTTTCTTCTGCTGCATTAGCTACCCCTCCCAGTTTGGTCATCTGCAAATTTGATGAACTTCCCTTCAGTTCCTTTGTCCAACTCATTTATAAAGATGCTGAACAACAATGGCTCCCAGTACGTTTACGACCACAATTCAAAGTGTTGGTGCTGACCTTTAAAGCCCTAAACGGCCTTGGTCCAATATACCTGAAGGAGCGTCTCCACCCCCATCATTCTGCCCAGACACTGAGGTCCAGTGCCGAGGGCCTTCTGGCGGTTACCTCACTGCGAGAAGCCAAGTTACAGGGAACCAGGCAGAGGGCCTTCTCGGTAGTGGCACCCGCCCTGTGGAATGCCCTCCCACCATATGTTAAAGAGAAAAACAACTACCAGACTCTTAGAAGACATCTGAAGGCAGCCCTGTTTAGGGAAGCTTTTAATGTTTAATAGGTTATTGTATTTTAATATTCTGTTGGAAGCTGCCCAGAGTTTCTGAGGAAACCCAGCCAGATGGGTGGGGTATAAATAATAAATTATTATTATTATTATTATTATTATTAGCCCAGGACAAAAACCCGCAGCACCCCACCTGTCACTTTTCTCCAGCATGACGAGGAATCCACCCTATTACAGTCGTACCTTGGTTGTCAAACGGAATCCATTCCGGAAGTTCATTTGACTTCCAAAAACGTTTGATAACCAAGGCATGGCTTCCAATTGGCTGCAGGAGCTTCCTACAGCCAATCAGAAGCTGCGGAAGCCACGTCAGACATTTGGCTTCCAAAGAACATTTGCAAACTGGAACACTTACTTCTGGGTTTGCGGTTTTCGCGAGCCAAAACAGACGCGTACAAAGGTACGACTGTATTCTGCCTAAAGATGACTGAGATGGTGCATATAGACATTCTTAGCAAATCAATGTTCCCTTTTAATCTGTCCAAACACATATACTTCATTGCAATCTTTTATTGGGAGGCGGCAGCAGGGGGGGAACATTGAAACCTAGAAATTGGCAATTTTATTTTCAATGGATCTAACAACCTTGTTTATGAAAAGGTTGCCTAGGTCAAAGTGTTGCTGGAATAACAGAAGGCTTAGAACTGGCTGGACTAAACTATAGTTTGAAAGAGATAAAGGGGATGCCTTGGGAACAATGATCATGAAATGGGGATGGCAGCTAGCCATTCCGTGAGGAGATAAATGGTTGCTGAGTGTGCACTTGGGACCGTTTAATGGCTGCTGCTGGTTGCACCTATGGCTTCATATGAAGAAAGCATTGATTTTTCAGTTAATCACTGCAATATTTAGTTTAATTTCAAATGGGAGTGAGGCAAGTTAACATTTACCCATGATCCTGAATTGCAGAATCATGTTCTATTAAACGGCTATAATTTTCTTTAAAAGGCTTAGGTCAATGGGTTTGCCTGCTGCTTTATTTCGCTTCCCTCTGGTATCTATTTCAAGGCAGGTTATATTTTATGTCAACTCAAAAATCACCTATGGGAAAGCCCATCCTGTAATAAAAGAAAAATAATATGTCAACTGGCTGGTTGGTGGCTGTGCAACTAAAGTTAGAAAATGACCTTATGCAGTTCTTTTAAATGTTTGCTACAGGGTGTTAATACGTGATTTGGATGGGGGTGGCTAAGTTGTGGTGTCTTCAGATGTCATTGGACTCACATCAGCCTCACCCACAATGGCCAATGCTTAGGGATTATTTGACTTGCAGTCCAGCAATATCTGAAGAGCCACAGGCCAGTCACAGTTTGACATAAGTGGCCTATGTTCACTCGTGATAGGTCACTCCAATGTCTAGTAACAGTATTTCCAGCAGCTGAGACTAAGTGACTTATGAGTTCCTTGTCATGGGCATGTTGTCCTGGAAGATGTTTGAAACCAAGCCTTATGAGGAATAGTTGAAGGAACTGGGTATGTTTAGCCTGGATAAGAGGAGACCGAGAGGAGATATGAGAGCCATCTTCAAATATCTCAAGGGCTGTCACTTGGAAAATGGAGCAAGCTTGTTCTCTCCTTCTGCGGAGGGTAGGACTCAAACCAATGGCTTCAAGTGACAAGAAAGGAGATTCCAACTAAACATTGGAAATAACTTTCTGACAGTAAGAGCTGTTTGACAGTGGAACGGACTCTTTTGGGAGATTGTGGACTATGGTTACCAGATTTTTTTCAATGAATCTGGGGACACTTTTTTATTTTTTTTTTTGGAAGCTGAGTAGCAACAGGGAGTCAATAGTGGGGATGGTGAGGCAAAAGACCCTGGGCCCAAGCACACATGCATAGTGGTACCCCGGGTTACATACGCTTCAGGTTACATACGCTTCAGGTTACAGACTCCGCTAACCCAGAAATAGTGCTTCAGGTTAAGAACTTTGCTTCAGGATGAGAACAGAAATCGTGCTCCGGTGGTGCGGCAGCAGCAGGAGGCCCCATTAGCTAAAGTGGTGCTTCAGGTTAAGAACAGTTTCAGGTTAAGAACGGACCTCCGGAATGAATTAAGTACTTAACCTGAGGTACCACTGTATTGTATAAAGGTGCAAAGTCCTTCTTTCGCACCCTGTGAAACATAAATGCGCAGAGTTTTTTTTAAAAACTGGGCAATGGCTCGCTGCCCGCCCGTGACTCCCAAGCCTTCCCCGATCTCCTTCCCCCTTCCCCCTTTGTTTTGACAGATCAGGGGAGGCTCAGGAGTCACGGGCAAGCGGCTGTTGCACAGGAGGGGCCAGCCTGGTAGTGCAGTTGGCTCTGGCTGGCTTCAGGAGATGCTCACTGCCGTGGCGCAGGAAAAATGGTGGGTGCCACGGCAGCGAGCAGCGCTACCAGGCTGGCTCCAGGCTGCTGAGGCTGCTGCCGCCATGTTTCCCGGGGACAGATTTGCAAATCTGGGGACATTCTGGGGACAGAATTTGTCTGGGGACAGATTTGCAAATCTGGGGACTGTCCCTGGGAACTGGGGATGTCTGGTAACCCTCTTGTGGACTCTTCTTCCTTGGAGGTTTTTTGGCAGAGGTTGGATGGCCATCTGTCCTGGATGCTTTAGTTGAGACTTCTGCCTTGCAGGGGGCTGGACTAGATGACCCTAGTAGTCCCTTCCAACACTACAATTCTATGCTTCTCTATTTGCCAGATGTGGTTCGACTGGTAGAGTTGAACCACCATGCTAGCTTTCTGGTTAATGGGTCACTGTTACTTACTGGAAGGGAGAGGAGCAATGAAAACTCACCGGTGAAGCCAATCCAATGCTTCTGCTACAGTGTTTTCACTGTGCCCCCTTGCCTCTTCCCCTTCCCAGTAAGCAACCCATCAGCCAGGAAGCTATTTGGTAAGAAATGGTCTTCCCAAGGTATATGGTGCATGCTTTTTCCTAAAACAAATTGCAAAGAGCCGATGACTGAATAGGGCAGCAAGGAGAATAAAACGTAGCAGCATTTCAGATGCATCTCCTTCCACCTGCAAGTTTAGTGCATCTCTCATCCGGGAGGAAATGGATGCTTGCCCATCTGCCTGGTCTTCCCCTCCACACAAATCTCATTAGTCTTACTTTACCTCCCAGTAGCTGGGGACTACTAATCTTCATATAAATTCAATTATTGCGCTGGAAATTCAAAGATCCTGTATGTCAGGAGCAGAAATAAACTCTTTGAAGTGCCCCGTTGTTTTCAAGGCTACTTTAGGCGAGACCAGAGGCATCTGCATGCCTAGGAAGCACTGGGTTTTTATCTTATTTTACTTTTTCTCTTTGAACAACAAACTCCCATCCCATGCCACATGGCGCCTCTGGAATGCCTTTCCATTTCAAAAAAACGGCTTGCAACATGACTGACTGCTGTTCAAGAAACAACGCTCCAATTCCACCCTCTCAGGGCACAGAAATAGCCAAGCACATCTTTCGAGTTTGCCCAAAGTTTCCCTAGGGTTTTGTGTACGATTCCCAACCATTTCAGGCTATAGAAGAACTTGCTCTCTAATAGTGAGGGCCGGTAGATGCCAGGGATGGAGTAAGGTGTAGGAATGATTGCAGAAAGTGATCATGAGGGTCATCTAGTCCAACCCCCTACAATGCAGGAATCTTTTGCCCAATGTGGGGCTTGAAGAAGGTATAGGGTTATAAAGGCCAAGACTAGCCGCCTGAGAAACAGTTTCTACGCAAATGCAATTCTGGTTCTGAATGCAGCATAAGGGGTCTCTATAGTATATTGTATTTTAAAATGGGCTTCAGAGTTTTTAGGGATTTTTGAATGTTTTATGTAGTTTTGTAGTAGTTTTGTGTAGTTTTGTAATAGTTTTATGTAGTTTTGTAGTAGTTTTATGTAGTTTTTCAATTTCATTGTTCTGCATTGGACAATGACAATAAAGATATCGTATCGTATCGTATCGTATCGTATTGAACCCACAATCCTGAGAATAAGAGTCTTGTGCTCTACCATGATAAAGCTGTGTATTATTAATTTATTATTAATATTAATTAATTTATCATTTATACCCCACCCATCTGGCTGTGTTTTCCCAGCTACTCTGGGCGGCTTCCAACTGAATATTAAAAACAATACAGCGTCAGACATTAAAAACTTCCCTAAACAGGCCCGCCTTCAGTTGTCTTCTAAAAGTAAAATAGTTGTTTATTGCCTTGACATCTGATGGGAGGGCGTTCCACAGGGCAGGTGCCACTACCAAGAAGGCCCTCTGCCTGGTTCCCTGTAACCTCACTTCTTGCAGTGAGGGAACCGCCAGAAGGTCCTCGGCACTGGACCTCAGTGTCCGGGATGAACGATGGGGGTGGAGACGCTCCTTCAGGTATACAGGACCCAGGCCGTTTAGGGCTTTAAAGGTCACATGGCCTTTAAAGGTCACATGGTGTATGTGTCACATGGCCTGACCTATAGTTTCTTAGCTAGCTTCTTCTCTTCAGGTGTAGTGGAAATTACTGTCCTGCACTAGTTGCTGGAATGGTGGGGCAGAGCCAACAGAGATCTCCCCCCAACACCAGCATTGCTGCAGTTGACCTGGATGGGGCTGGGCTGGGGCGGGACAGGGCTGGAGCAGCAGCATCAGATCTGTGTGAAATACTGGCAGAGTCATGTTGGCACTCCCGCAAGTGTGGCTATGCCATCCTTACCTCACACACCCCTGCCCCAGGATCACCCAGGTGAGGTTGCTGCACAGGAATCTGGTATGGGACCAGAGAAGATGAATGAGGCCAAAAAGACTTCCTTAAGGGTCAGCCAGATCCTTTGTCAAGTGCATAAAGTGTGCCATGCACCGGAACAATGAAAGGGGTGAAAGTGTGAAGCTGGAGAAAAATCATAGCCAGTGGGTGCTTTCTTAATAGCCAGGAAATAGCTGTATCTGCCTGGAGGGTTGAAAATGGGTTGGCACTATTCCTGCCTCCCATCATGGACAATGTCAATACCAGTACCTCTCCCGCCCCCATGTTAAAAGTGGGGCACTTACTGTAAGAACTTCATGATGAAGTTGTCCAATACTGGAAAAAAGTACTGGACAATGTAATCTAAATTTGTACATGAAGAAGAAGAAAAACTCATATAAACACACACACCCCTCATATAACAGGAAGTGCAGAGGATGCAACTCTTGAAGGGACGCGGGTGGCACTGTGGTCTAAACTGCTGAGCCTCTTTGGCTTGCCAATCAGAAGGTCAGCAGTTCGAATCCCCGCGATGGGGTGAGCTCCCGTTGCTCGGTCCCAGCTCCTGCCAACCTAGCAGTTTGAAAGCACGCCAGTGCAAGTAGATAAATACTTCCACTGTGGTGTTTCCATGTGCTCTAGCTTCTGTCATGGTGTCCTGTTGTACCAGAAGTGGTTTAGTTATGCTGGCCACATGACCCGGAAAGCTGTCTTTCGACAGGCCCACTCTGCTACAAATTAGAATCAAACTGAATCCAGAAGCAGACAAGAGCTACTACTATGCTATAAGATCCACTGTCCTGTGATATCATATACAGTGGTACCTCGGGTTACATACGCTTCAGGTTACAGACTCCGCTAACCCAGAAATAGTACCTTGGGTTAAGAATTCTGCTTCAGGTTGAGAACAGAAATTGTGCTCCGATGGCACCGCAGCAGCAGGAGGCCCCATTAGCTAAAGTGGTGCTTCAGGTTAAGAACAGCTTCAGGTTAAGAACGGACCTCCGGAACGAATTAAGCACTTAACCCAAGGTACCACTGTATGAGTTTGTACTACTGATGAAGCCCAGGATGGCGAAACAAGGCTAATATTCTGGAAATCCTTGTCTTAGACTCTGTGAAAGGATTCTGTGGAACTGTAACAACCTTTTGTGTGGATTGATGGACTCTATGAACAGACAGGTGGAATAGACACTTTCACATATATGGACCTTATGCATAAACTGATTAGAGAATGAACTGATCCACTGGGTCTTCTAATTTTCGTTGAACTTTATGTGCTACTTCTGTTGAGATCTACAATTCAATAATAATAATAATAATAATAATAATAATAATAATAATTTATTATTTGTACCCCGCCCATCTGGCTGGGTTTCCCCAGCCACTCTGGGCGGCTTCCATAGAAACCAAAAATACACTAAAATATCACAGATTAAAAACTTCCCTGAACAGGGCTGCCTTAAGATGTCTTCTGAATGTCAGGTAGTTATTTATCGCTTTGACATCTGGTGGGAGGGCGTTCCACAGGGTGGGTGCCACTACTGAGAAGGCCCTCTGCCTGGTTCCCTGTAGCTTTGCTTCTCGCAACGAGGGAACCGCCAGAAGGCCCTCGGCGCTGGACCTCAGTGTCCGGGTAGAACGATGGGGGTGGAGACGCTCCTTCAGGTATACTGGGCCAATGAATAGTATATCTTATTTTTTCAAACGTACAGCTAGTTACGTCTTGTGTGTTTATTGAATATGTTTCACGTAACCAGATGTTTGTTGTTGTTTTGGACAAGAGCCTAAGAGCATTCAGTAAGAGCCCATCTGGATCAGACCAAAGGCCCACCCAGCACAGCATATTGTTGTGCTGGTGGCCCCAAACAGATGCTTATGGGAAGCCCACAAACACGACCTGGGTGAAACAGCGTATTCCCCGCTTGTTGATTCCAGCAACTGGTATTCAGAAGCATATGGTCTCTGACCCTGCAGGGGGACCATAGCCATCATGGCCTGTCCTCCAGGAAGTTGCCCAATCCTCTGTTGAAGCCTTCCAGATTGGTAGCCATCGCTACATCTTGCGGGCGAGAAATCCACGGTTCGGTTTAATTGTGGAGTTTAACTATGCCCTGTGTGGCTTATCTCTGGGTCCATTTCTTTGCACACTCAGATCTCTGCATATTTAAGGATTCCTCTACCTGTGGTCCCCTTCAGCTTGTGTGCAAGCTGTTTACAGGAAATGCCACCACGTTAAGGACAAATAACAACTGGCACAGAGATTTGGTACAGAATCCCGATCAACATTGGAAGCATCTTCCAGATTGAAGCCCCAGTGTTGCTTTTTTCTTCAAAGTGAGCCATCACTTGAAGCCCATATATTTTTAAACAAAAAAAAACCTGAATTACACAACATATTGTTTGGCCCTCGCTTTGCACTGCTCTAAAAGTTTAGGATTGTGGATAACAGCTGGGAATATAGGAAGAACCAAGAAATATATTCCATAATTAATTCACCTCTTGCCCATAATTGATTCACCTCTTGTCAATTGTTTGGCTGCTTGCACACTCCACATGATGAGAGAAATGGCAAACAGCGTCTTAGAAAATTGAAATGTTAACTTTAAGCAGGTACCGCACATTGCCTGCGTCCAGGATCTCTAAATGTGTGACGACGTGTAGACACAGTAATGTTTTGTTAAGCTATGTGAAATGCTTCAAGCAGTCGTCTTGTAAATCTCTGGGGTTAGGACTGACCTGAGCTGGCCTGTTACGGCTGCATTAGTTCTGACTGAGCGAGATTTAATTTAAGCCTGTGGTGACAAGCCTCCTAAAGGACAACAATGAGAAACCTGCTCCCAGGCAATCATTTCTGACATAGCACTGGTTGTAAACAGGCCAAGCAGATGCGTCGGCTGCCAAATGGAAGAAATAACTGGATGGACTTCAGAAAGTGTTTTTACTACACGAGATAACACAGGAAGGCTTATTTTTAGATTTAATCATATTAGAGTGCATTGATTATTTTTAGATTGAATTTGCGAAGGTAGGCCTCACAGGGACAGGAAAACGATGTTACCAAAGAGTAAATGGAAATTTGGAAATGCCACTAATGTTGTTATGTGGAAAGCAAAATAGATCAAGCATGGGCATCTCAATTGTGTTGCTTTGCTACAAGATCAGAGGAAAGAAATAGACTACCAAGAAATGGAATGTAGGTAGTTCTATTTAATAGTCAGTCCAAATATACAAGTTGGCAGGTGCGGAATAAAGTTCACGAGGCAGAACCATTACCAGACTGAAAATGGAGGGCCGCTTGTCTTAAAGTGCACGCGTGACAAAAATTTTTCTTGGGAAAGGCAGAGACATCAACTGTGGCTCTACAATAAGGTCAGGGATGGGAAGACTGTGGCCCTCCAGCTGTTGCTGGTATCTCAGTCCAGCATGGCCAATGGTCAGGAATGATGGGAGTTGGAGTCCAGCTACATCTGGAGGTTTCCCCACCTCTGTTCTCTAATTTTTCATGTGTGGGGAGGTGTTGATGCAGGATGACTTTCAAGCAAATTTTGTGTATCTACCTGCTAGAGGTGGAACAACTTTGATTAGCTAGGCCACTTGCGCACTGCCGAACAATGGGACAGGCGTCACCAAAAATGAAGACAAAAGAGGATGCCAATTTGCACATTTTTTAAATATGTCAATTAAAATGTACTGGTGTGAATTTAGAAATAATGACTATGATTTAAATAGATGACCTGCCTGCCTGCTGAGCCTTACTGCTGATGAGCAACTTCCAAGTCCTCTGCCCTTGGTCCTTCATCTTTAAATGAGACATTGAGCTGACTGTCCTTCAAATTAATAGAGACGGCCCTCAAGCAGAGGACTGTCCTCTGTAAAGTAGGACAGATGACCCCTTTATTAGCAGCGCATTTGAACTGAGGACTTGGGGGTGCATTTTCAGGGCTTCTGTTCCCCACAGCTTCAAAGCATGATATACTCCAGGAAACTGCTGTTTGTGTGTCAAGGTCCTCAAACCACCCTTGAAATAATTCACAATAGACACAGAATTATGGTTTAAGGTTTTTGGCATAGTTTTGGCCACAACTTTATTGATTACAGCATGTGAGTGGTTGCTTAGGCATTGGTTTGAGTATCGGATCCTGCGCTCAGGCAGGACCAGAAATGACAACTGTAGCCCTGCAGAAGTCAGTAAGGGAAAACAATCTGGGGGAGGACTGAGCTGCCTCTAACCTCACCCCAAATGCTCCTAGGGGCTCTGGCGTGGCCCTAGCCCCTTGACAGGGGTTCAGACAAGAGCAAAGAAAACCCCTGGATTCCTTTAATGCAGCCTTTCTCAACCTGTGGGTCCCCAGATGTTGAACTACAACTCCCATCACCCCTAGCTAGCAAGGCCAGAGCTCAGGGATGATGGGAGTTGTAGTCCAACAACATCTGGGGACCCAAAGGTTGAGAACCGCTGCTTTAATGGAATACCCTTGCAGCAGCAACTTGGGGGGGCAGGCACAGCCAACCACATCCCCTCTACCGACCAACAGAACCAATGCCTAACCGCCAACCTTACAAAGTTGTGATGATTTGCTACGTGGTAGGCAAAAACCAAAAGGCACCAGCCAATCAGCCAAATGGCAAAATTCCTTCCAGGCCCCTGCCCCAAAGCAGATGACCCCATGACAGGCATAGCAAGGTCAATAAGCACCCTAAATATAGGGAGGGTGGGTGCATGGCAGCAAAAAGAGGAAGCTCAACGACACGTGCAGGGATATAAATATCCCCTCGGTTGCCAATCACAAGCTCCCTGAGCCAAATTCCTTCCCCGGCAACCGAGGGGCAACCAATTGGGAGTTGAGGCCATCCAATCGTACCCGCCTCTGCAACAGTAGGGCAGGTTGGGTGACCTCACCACAACACGTGCTCTCCGTGATGGAGGACACGATTTCCCATAGACATTTGGTTGGCCAATGTGATAACAGGATGCTGAGCTACGTGTGTCATTGGCCGGCAGGCTCTTTTGATGTTCTCATGGCTTACAGGGCCAGAGTAGGCCCAGTGTGACTGAGCTGTGAATTGTTAACAACTAACTCCCTGGTGAGTGGGGAGGGTTAGGATACCCCCTCCCCACCCTACCAATGGTGTGCTACAACCCATAAACCACTGGGGAAGGTTAGGTGACACACCAGCCAATGTCTAAAGTCCTGCCTGTAATGCGAAACTGTTATTTTGAAGAGCGCATGATCTTCTTGCCTGTGTGTGGTGAGTGATTGGCTTTTGGCTACGAGTGCTACAGAGCTGAGATGCTTTCGGAAAGAGGCGATGGCAAATGTCAGGCTCCCTGAATCAACACAGCTGACATCTGCAAAGCCACGAGGGGACCCTGCATCGATTGTTGCCAGTCCAAATGGACTCATTAATGCCAGTGACCTGCCTTTTGCTATTTATCTCGTCAGTAAATAATATTCCTTTCTTTGCATGTGTGTCCGACAAGTGCATTTGGCAGCGTAAAGTTCATGGCCGCAATCCAAGATTGCATTAGGCGTGCTTAAAGTTGGTTTGTTCAATGGGATTAAGTGTGCCTAAACTCTGCTGGTTTATAGCCACTGGATAAATCACTCCAAAGGCAGCTAAGAGAAAGCCATTTATGAGGCATTATTGCTTTTTTAGTTTAAATCAACAGGCATTATGTTTTGAAGACAAGAACCCACCTCGCAGGATAAAATGGGGAGTGAGCATGCATGCTGCTTTGAGCTCTGTGACAAAGTGAGGTTATAAATGAAACAAGAGTTAACTGAATTCATTATTGATAGGGAGAGAAAAATATAAAAATGTATATGAAGAGTGACTTGAAACCAGACATCGGATTGTATCCAATGCTGATCCTACTCAGAGTAGACCCACTGAAATTAATAGTCACGGCTAACTTAGATCCAGTCATTTTAGTGGGTCTACTCTGAGAGCAACTAGTACTGGAAGCAGCCCATACGAAATTTTTTATTGCTTAACTTTAAACAACACATTTCTGTCAAAGAAGAAAGCACAAGGGAACAATAGCTAAAGAAGCAAGGAAGCTCATACTGATTTTGCAGAAACAGTTCCAAAAGGGAACTTACCAACATGTAGGAAAGAAGTGTGACTGATAAAATAACTAGGCAGGCTAGTTATTGAGCCCTGACAGAAATGAAATTTCATCTCATTCAAGTGTTTGTGTGTGTGTGTGTGTGTGTGTGTGTGTGTGTGTGTAAATGACCTTATACTGAGACCATTGGTCAATCTAGCTAAATACCGTCTGCCACACAGATTGTCACCAGATCTCAGATACTGAGGTAGTTTTCACACAGTGCTTCAGGCTGGACTCAGTGCTGCTTAGACCTGCAAAAATTTTTTTTGCTCAGCCACATGATGTCATCTGTCAGGGAATCAGGAGCAGGAGCACTGGGGAGAGAGGATTGGGAGAGCGAAGGGGAAGAATCCGAGGGCAGCGTAGGGGAGTATGACAGTGGCCCGAGAGATTCCATGAGCTTCTCCAGCGAATCAGAAGATTCCCAGAAGGGGGCGCCGATGGTCAGGGCAAGGGGGGTCCCAGGGGGGACGCACCAGAAACAAGGAGCCAGAGGGGAACCCCAAAGCAGCAGTGGAGGATCGGGACCAGTTTCCCCACCAGAGCGTAGTGGGGGGGAAGAGTCACATGTGTCAGGGGCAGTGTCTCCTCCAGAGAGGGAGTCAGGGCTGACCACGCCTCCAACGGAGGGGAGGTCAGTTGCAGCTAGCCCCCCCGAAGGGGGAAGCAGTGACAGCAGCAGTGAAACGGTCAGGAGGAAAGCTGCTGGCTGGGCGCGCGCGCCAAGTTCAAATGTGCAGGCGCGCGGGACAGCAGGAGACCCGGATGGGGAACCAGCTCCTAAAGCCCGCCAGAGGGAGGGAGAAGGCTCAGGGGAATCAGCAGGAGAAGAGGCTAGAAAGGGCGGAACCCCGGCGGGCAGGCGGACCCAGAGGAGGAAGGAGCAGCGGAGAAGGTGGAGCAAGGCTAGAATCTTAAATTGGTGTCAAGGGGGGGGGGAGACTCAGACGGAGCATCAGCGGTCTGACACTTGAGACGTGGAGCTGCGCGCTGCGGCTCTGGAAGTGAAACTGAACTTCAATAAAGACTTTTATACTTAACAACGAAGCAGCGTTGGTCCTTTGTGAGCTGGGACCTAGGGTAGCTCTGACATCATCTTTATCAAAAGGCTGTTCCATATTCTGCCCCCCACAAATTTAACCAGGATATACTGTTTCTGTATTTCTTAAAATGATTGGATTTTCCACAGAAACCATAAATCCAGAATGGACAGGATAACAAGATGGGATGGTGCCGGGTGAGTTTCCCTGGAGAGAGCTTTACATAAATTGGGAGCCATCACTGAAAATACCTGTTCTCCTGTTGCCATCTTCTGGACCTCCAGTGGAGGAGGCATATGGAGACCAGCGATGATGATCACAGGGTCTGGGTCAGTTCATATGCAGAGAGGCGGTCCTTGAGATAATGGAGTCCTGAACTCCTTCTAAAGACTATTTATAGGTCAAAACCAGAACTTTGAACTGGACCCGGAAACTAACTGCAGGATCAAATGGATTGAAGATATGGGATGACTTTATTCGTATTCCCAAAAGGAAGCAGCAGGTTAAACGGAAACCTATCAAAGATGTAGTCCAGGGGTCAGCAAACTTTTTCAGCAGGGGGCTGGTCCACTGTCCCTCAGCCCTTGTGGGGGGCCAGACTATATTTTGAGGGGGGAAATGAATGAATTCCTGTGCCCCACAAATAACCCACAGACGCATTTTAAATAAAAGGACACATTCTACTCATGTAAAAACACGCTGATTCCCGGATCATCCACGAGCCAGATTTAGAAGGTGATTGGGCCAGATCCAGCCCCCAGACCTTAGTTTGCTGACCCCTGATGTAGTCTATCTACATTTCAAGCTATTCTACTGAGTACATTATTCTACTGAGTATAATTTAATGTTACAATAAAGAGCCATTATATGTAGGGGACAAAAAAGGAATGGAGAGAAGAAAAGTAAAAAGTAAAGCTCTACAGTGGTACCTCGGGTTAAGTACTTAATTTGTTCTGGAGGTCTGTTCTTAACCTGAAGCACCACTTTAGTTAATGGGGCCTCCTGCTGCTGCCACGCCGCCGGAGCACGATTTCTGTTCTCATCCTGAAGCAAAGTTCTTAACCCGAGGCACTATTTCTGGGTTAGCGGAGTCTGTAACCTGAAGCGTATGTAACCCGAGGTACCACTGTATTAGGAAATTTAGCTGAGACTCTGATTGGATGTATATATATATATACACCGTATATTTGACAGGACAGAAAGCAGAAAAAATCCTGGTTGCTTTACTAGGAAGTGCAAGCAAGATGAATTACTGCACAGGGAATGAGAGTCATGTTTTGAAAAGAGCTCTATGGAAAGAAATCTAACAGCACAAGCCTATGCATGTCCCATTGAACTCAATGGGATTTAGTCCTAGTTTTGTCTTCATATGATTACAACCTAGGCAAATTACGGGAAAGAAGTGATTTGTATGTGCCCTTGTACTCATGACTTGGGGAATCCACAGCCAAGACCCACAGACTAGAGAGTTTAAAATGCTGCGCACTCCTGTGACCGGGGTCATTTTGAATGATTATGTTCATGATTGTATTGTCTTGGACAGACATCTGGAACTGAAATCTTTTCTTTGGATATAACGTTCCTGTGACATAACACAAGACTTCTCATAACATGAGAAGAAAAAGGGAATCTTCTTCTCATACAGCTGACAGCTGTATTGTGTTCTGCGGCATGTGTAGCATTGCTGTGCTTAATCCCTTGATACAATTCAGCGTGGAGGTGAAGCTTGGTGACCACTTTTATAAGGTCATGCGCTGAAATGCACTCCAGTGATTCTCTTTTCCGCAGGAATTGTTTGCTTCTGCTGTAACAGAACAACAAGCCTGTGCCATTCTGTTCCTCAATAAAGGCCAGCGATTAAGAGCTGATGACGAAAGCTCTGTCATGCTTAAAGCAGAGCAAGCCTAAGCTTGTTTACTTGGAAGAAAACCCTCTCTGTTCAGCAGAGATTACTCCATGGTAACTTTGCATAGGATTGTGGCCTTATGGGAATAAAAACAGATATATCTCATATAGTGGTCGGAACAGGTTCCTCACGCACACGGTTAACACAATTTCACCTCGGGTTACATACGCTTCAGGTTACAGACTCCGCTAACCCAGAAATAGTACCTCGGGTTAAGAACTTTGCTTCAGGATGAGAACAGAAATTGCACAGTGGCAGCGTGGCGGTGGCGGGAGGCCCCATTAGCTAAAGTGGTCTTCAGGTTAAGAACAGTTTCAGGTTAAGAATGGACCTCCAGAATGAATTAAGTTATTAACCCGAGGTACCACTGTATATAAAAACCAAAGCTGGATCAGATCTTCCCCTTCCCCTCATTCTTTCTTGACCAGATGGTGGACCAGATCTTGTCCTTCCCCATATGCTTTCTTCTGGTATATATACTTTAAAGGGACAGATATATTTTATGCACCCAGGGAGTTAGTGCAGTTGTAGAGCCTGAGCTATGAGAGCATCCAGACTGTCCCAATTTTGAGGGAGGGATGCAAATGCTTACTGGAAATTTAGGGTTGCACAATTAAAGTGGTTTAATTGTGTGACAAATCCTCTTAAAAACAAACAACAGGCTTACTGCTGTTAGGAAGATTGACAAGGAAAGACACAGAAAAGTGTGGGGTGCACAATGGTTAATGGGAAGACATATGAACACAGTGCAAGCATATCAGGGTGAATATGCAAGGATCAGGTTGTCTGGAGAAGTCCTATGAATCTGCAAGTCCCTGGTGTGAATCTTGCCACTGCAATGAACTCACTTGATGACCTTAGGCAAGCCACTTTCTCAATATGGGGCGTTAATAACATGGGTAACCTTGCAGGGACCATAAAGAAGGCTGAACCCCGAAGAATTGATGCTTTGGAATTATGGTGCTGGAGGAGACTCTTGAGAGCCCCATGGACTGCAAGAAGATCAAACCTATCCATTCTTAAGGAAATCAGCCCTGAGTGCTCACTGGAAGGACAGATCCTGAAGCTGAGACTCCAAGACTTTGGCCACCTCATGAGAAGAGAAGACTCCCTGGAAAAGACGCTGATGTTGGGAAAGATGGAGGGCACAAGGAGAAGGGGACGACGGAGGACGAGATGGTTAGACAGTGTTCTCGAAGCTACCAGCATGAGTTTGACCAAACTGCGGGAGGCAGTGGAAGACAGGAGTGCCTGGTGTGCTCTGTTCCATGGGGTCACGAAGAGTCGGACACGACTAAACAACTAAACAACAAAACCTCGCAGGGTTGTTGTAAGAATTGCACCGAGATAATCCATGTGAAGTGCTTTGAACACTTGAAAGCGATACCCAAAAGCTAAGGATTGTTCCATGTTTATCTTTCACCTGATTGTCCCTGCTTCCCCTTCTCTAAGTTCATAAATGTTTTAAAAGTAGTTGCAAATCTGCTCTGGGACTGGTGGGGGCGGGGGGGGGGGAGAGAAGAGGAGGGTAAAGGAAAAACTCTAATCCATTTCAACTAGATTTTTCTCTGCCAAGTTGGAGACTTGCCAAATCATCCCCCTACCCCCGAGCTCATTCAAAAACATTAACACAGATGTGTGTTTTGAAGGTCAGAAATGTGTTTTTACGCCGCCTTTACCAAACCTAATTCTTCATCAGATACCTCCATCCTTTATTAAGCAGATCTTTTGATTTAACTGAAAAAACTTGCTGTTGGCCAATTGCTCCTTTTGAGTCAGGTCGGAGGAGCAAAATGGTTGCTAGTTTTCAAACTCTTATTACCAACATTTCTCCTTTTTGTTTTCGATAGTTAAATCAGCTTACATCTATGGTCTGCAACAAGGCTACCCAAGTAACAATGTGATGCTAGCTGCCAGAGGCCCTTATTCACTCTAAACTATTTGCCGACAAACTGTTTCAACCAAAATTTTGCTTATCGCAGAAAGGACTTAATCCTTTTACATTTCTAGAGTGTTGGACTATGACCCGGGAGACCAGGATTTTAATTCCCACTCAACCATTAAGCTCACTGACTTGCAGACTAGCCTACCTCCCAAAGTTGTTGCAGGGATTACATGAGGAAGGGGATAAATTTGTACACCTTGAGCTCATTGGAGGAAAAGGTGAGATATAGGTACAATGAATAAATGCTGCATTCTGTAGCTGCAAAGAATTCATATTCTTTTCCTGAATATGCTGTCTATAACATGGGCAAGCAAACTAAGGCCTGGGCAAACTAAGGTCGGATCCGGCCCATTTGCCTTCTAAATCCGGCCCCTGGATGGTCCGGGAATCAGTGGCGTAGCATGGGTTGTCAGCACCCGGGGCAAGGCAAGTAATTTGCACCCCCTAACCTGTGGATTTGCGCCCCCTAACCCTAACCCCCAGATGTTGCGCCCGGTGCGGCCGGCCCCCCCTGCACCCCCCACGCTACGCCACTGCCAGGAATCAGCACGTTTTTACATGATTAGAATGTGTCCTTTTATTTAAAATGCATCTCTGGGTTATTTGCGGGGCCTGCCTGGTGTTTTACATCAGTAGAATGTGTGCTTTGCTTTAAAATGCATCTCTGGGTTATTTGTGGGGCATAGGAATTCATCCATTACTATATTTTTTCAAAATATAGTCCGGCCCCCTACAAGGTCTGAGGGACAGTGGACCGGCCCCATGCTGTTAAAGTTTGCTGACCCCTGGGATATAACCATGTGGTTTTACTTGCTTTCTTAAAGCAAGTAAACCTGAAACACATTCTCTGTTTTGGTAAATCAGTGGGAATAAAAAGCTTATTCAGAGCCTGCATTAAAATCAACGAGCATTCATGAAAACCTGCATAAGGCTCTGAGAAGACATTTTTGTGTGTTCAGATTTAATGAGCACACTCTAGATGCAAGGTATTCCTGAGATACCTCTCCCCGGTTTATCCCCACTGATGGAACAAGTTTTCCAGCTGGAGAAAACAAAGAACCAAGCCCTAGGTCACTGCAGCTCCTAAAATATTAATGCTTGAGTCTGAGAATTTGAATATGTTTTTCCCCAGGATGCATCAAGTCTTATGCATAATAGTTTGATGTTGGTTCTTAGACTTCTGAAGCATTTTTCCAGCCTTAGACAAATGCAATGACTAATGAAATGACATAAGGTTGATTTTTGCAGGTATTTCCCAATCTGTGCAAGCAGTGCCCCTGAAACTGGGCATGCATTCATGCGGAGCGATAGAAGACAAAAGGAAGTTATTTTTTACACAATGCATAGTTAATCTATGGAATTCTCTGCCCCAAGATTTAGTGCCGGCCACCTGTTCGGATTGTTCAAAAGGAGATTAGGCAAATGAATGGGGGATAAGTCTACCCATGGTTTCTAATCATGATGGCTGTGTAAAGGTAAAGGTAAAGGGACCCCTGACCATTAGGTCCAGTCGTGACCGACTCTGGGGTTGTGGCGCTCATCTCGCTTTATTGGCCGAGGGAGCTGGCGTACAGCTTTCCACTTCATGTGGCCAGCATGACTGGTTCTGGCGAACCAGAGCAGCGCACGGAAACGCCGTTTACCTTCCTGCTGGAGCGGTACCTATTTATCTACTTGCACTTTGACGTGCTTTCGAACTGCTAGGTTGGCAGGAGCAGGGAACGAGCAACGGGAGCTCACCCCGTCACGGGGATTCGAACCGCCGACCTTCTGATCGGCAAGCGCTAAGCTCTGTGGTTTAACCCACAGCGCCACCCGCATCCCATCATGATGACTGTGTACCATCTCTCATATTTGCTGGCATCCATTTGTTTCAAAAGACAATGGAGTGTAGTGTGCCTCTGGAGATGAAGTCAAATCGCTGTTAGCAGCACCGACATGACTTCCTTGGGGCAAAAGCCTGGGCAGTGTGTATGGAGGTCCTGGACTGCCCAGATGACCCCTGCAGTTTGGCCCTGACTCTATTGCAGCATCGGAAACACCCATGCTGCTACAAGATTTAATTTCTGCAACAAAAACAAAAAACTCTACCCTTGCGCTATATAAAACCCTACTCAACAGGAAGAAATACGATTTAGAATATGATAGACAAAAATGGAGTGAAGAGTTAGGGGTACAGATAAGAAATGATATATGGGAGTCAAGTATAAAATCAACAGAAATGGCCTCTATGGATCTAAGGCTAAGGCTTATTCAACAGAAAATAATATTCAGAGTCCACTGGACTCCAGCAAAACTATACCAGAAGAAAATAACAAGTGCAAGACTATTGCTGGAGATGTGGGAGTAAAAATGTGAACATAATACATATGTTGATTAACTGCCTGATGATAAGATCATTTTGGTGCAAGGTGAGGATATTTATAGCAAGAGTAATAAAAAGAAATTGTTACTTAGGGGGACTGAATTGAATTCTAAATTATATTCTGGAAACGTAGGAGATTTCAAGGGGTAAAAAAAAAATGGATGTACCATACTATATTGGAAACAAAAAAACTTGTTTGGATGATTTGGAAGAGGCCCAAAAAGATTCCATTGAGCACATGGATTGATAATATAGACAGATTAGCTACATACGAACAAATTGCATGTCGATGCAAAAGAAGAATGGATAAATGTGAAGAAATCTGGAACGAATATTGAAGCGATAAGGCAGATAGTGGTGGGAAGTAGGGGGAGGAGAGAGAGGTGGGAAAATATTGTTTAAAAAGGTGTAGTCATAGGTATATCAGTGTATTCAAATCTGAATTGTCAAATTGTGTTATTACTGTTATTATGGTTTTTGTTGTATGTGTTTTTTGCGGTTGATGTTTGTATCGAAAAATTGATTAATTAATTTTTTTAAAAAAAGAAAGACCCCTGTCTTCGCCTCACTGATGTGGTGCAAAGGAAAGCAGAGCAATGCGTATGGCATGCGCTTGACCGCAGGAGGTGCTAGAAGGAGGCGAATAAAACACCATTCACCATTTTAGAGACTCCACTCCAGATTTGTGTAAGATTTACTCCTTAGCCTTTTTTCTCCTTGTGATGTTAACATATGAGAGTGCTGGAGGTGAAATAGTTAAACAGGTTACCCAATCAGAACCCAGGGGGTGGAGTCAGAGGGACTATAAAACCAGCTCTGGGAGGGGCAAAGGGGGAGTTCGTTGGGAGTTGGGTGGTTGGTTGGAGTGGGAGTGAGTTGGGATAGAGTTTGTGGGTAGGTTGAGTTAGTGTAGCGAAATAAGCTGAGTCAGGAACAGTTAGGAGCTAGGAAGACAAGTAAATATCTGAGAGGTGGTTTAGTGAGTGAGAGCAGGTAGCGGAAGTTATAGGTCTGGATAGGCACCCCATGATTGTAATTGACCGAAACTGTTTATGAAACCACACACTTGTTAAACTGCAATAAATAAATCAAAGTTTATGTTCCAATTTACCCCTGACTGGACTCAGTATTGTACCAGGTAGGGCCTGGGTGGTGGCAGCGAGAAATAAAGTGGTGGCACAGGGATCAATAGATGGTGAAACGTCCAGGGACCCTGTGTGATCGCCACACTCCCACAAGGTAGCCGAGATTTAGGGTAAGAGTTTTCCTTCTCCTAGATGGGCAACCTTCTCAGGTTGACGAGCTGGAACTTCCCCTCACTTCTCTCTGCAACATCTGCAGAAACCACCTTCTTGACCAGGGGTCGACAATTTTTTTTAGCCGCGGGCCGGTCCACTGTCCCTCTGACCTTGTGGCAGGCTAGAGAAGCAGCATCGGGGGGTGGAGCTGGAAGAAGAGGTGAGGAGGGCAAGTAGTCCTCCTCTCTACCCCCCCAGCTGCTGTGCTTACCTTCCCAGGGGCTGCCGCTGCCTCCGCTTCTCGTGGGTAGGCAGAGGGAGCTTGTCCGCTCCACTCTCTGGCCCACAGGAGCACCAGGGCAGCGGTGGTGGTGGAGGGAAGATGAGTGGTGCGAAAGGGCTGGCTCCGGGGAGGGGCTGCTTAAAATGGCAGTCAGCCAGCTCAGCCTAGCCCCCTTCCTCCTCTAGGCAGGGCGGGGAGAAGCCAGGAGGAGGGAGGGAGGAGGCACCACTGCGGTGTGTGTGAGGAAGAGAGGGGGAAATGGAATGACACAGGGGGGGAAATGGCGCAGCCAGAACAAACAGAATCCCCACGCCGATCCACGGACAGTCTGGTGCAATGGAAACACCGTTTACCTTCCTGCCACAACGGTACCTATTTATCTACTTGCACTGGCGTGCTTTCAAACTGCTAGTTTGGCAGGAGCTGGGACAGAGCAACGGGAGCTCACCCCGCCGCGGGATTCAAACCGCTGATGCCCAAGATGTTCAGTGGTTTAGACCACAGAGCCACCCACATTCCACTCAACATATAAACTGCCAGAGTGCTGTACATTTTATCAGTTGCTGGGCAACAGGAGAGGGCTATTGCACTCATTTCCTGCTTGTGGACTTCCCAGAAGGTACTTGGTTGGTCGTTGTGAGAACAGAAGGCTGGATTAGATGACAATTAGGCCTGATCTAGCAGAGCCCTTTTTTTGTTTCTTATGTTATTAAGCATGAACTGGGCAACATATTGGGGGAGGGGGTGCTATCTCATGAAATTTCCACCTTGGCAAAGTTTGATTGGCCCACGCGCTTTTGGCCAGCCATTCTAACTGGCACTTCTGCTCTTCAGAAGCTAATGAAGACCATCTTATTCCAGCGCAGTTATAGAAATTGCTAGCACTTTCTGGATCAAGTTTTCTTACTGGGAGGTTTTGTGTCTATTTTTAAATGGTGTTTAATGCTGCTTTTCCATTGTTGTTGTTTGCAAATATTGAATTTTACTGATGCACTAAAATCAATGCTGATTTTATATGTCATAAACCATCCAATGGATATCACAGCAACGATTCTGCAGTCGGAAGCATGCATGTTCATGGACAGCTCAGTACATGTGCAGGTTCCCACAAACGTAGGGAGAAATAATGCATGAATAGGTTGTAGACAGATACAGGCACAGGAAATTTCAATAATCAGTTATTATCTGGAGGGGGAATTGTTGGGAAAATGCACATGTGAACTAGACTACATTTCAATAATATGTCCTGTTGAAGCTTTCCAAGATTGTGACCTAGAGCTTCCGTTTTCATTGATTTCAGACGGCAGTGTTTTAAGAAATGGTTTACAAAGTAACAAATATATAACAGTTACAAAATTTGGGATACTTAAGAAGATTTAGACTGTAATGATATACCCACTTCCGCAAGAATAATACCCATTGAACTTAATGGGACTTGCTTCTGAGTAGACATGGGTAGGATTGCAGACTGAAGCTTTAACCTAAGAATAAAGTTCTAACAAAGCAAGTACAGTCATACCTTGGATCCTGAACGCCTTGGCTTCTGAACAAATCGGCTCCCGAACAATCAAAACCCAGAAGTGAGTGTTCCAGTTTTTGAACAATTTTTGGAAGCCGAATGTCCAGTGTGAATGTCCAGTGTCCTTCTGCAGCTTCCGATTGGCTGCAGGCCGCTCCTGCAGCCAATCAGAAGCCACACTTTGGTTTCCAAACGTTTTGGAAGTCGAATGGACTTCTGGAATGGATTCTGTTCGACTTCCAAGGTATGACTGTACAACTTTGGTGTTGTTCATACACATATGTTCTTAACTGGATGACTGCAGTGCCAATTGGTGTGTTTATGAAGCAACCATCACAAATACTTTCCTGTCACCTCATCTCCAGGTTGCTCACATGTTCAGCTGCAAATGGATGAGAGACACTATGTGATGTACACACCCCAGTCGGCTTTGACCTGCAAGGAGATGTGCTCCGAGTTGACCTTTTGGATTCCTTGATAGACAAATAGATAGAACGATATAACATCCAGTACCAGAGGACACAGATATCTGATAAGGGCAGCATTCTCGCTTTTGTTTGGTGCCACGTCTATAGGGAACAATCCATGAAACAGTTTGCAGAAATAAAGTGCAAAATGGTATAGATGTTAGCAGTGTGACTCATTTAACTGCGTGGCACATTGGTCTTTATTACGCAGGGACAGACTGAGATATATTGTCCGCTGGCTTCAGTAAGGGACATAATCCTAAAATATCTCTTCTATGCCAACTGTAGTAAGCTTTAGCAGAATGGTGTCAAACTGGGCATCTTTCCCTGACTTACATTTATGAATAAGAACTAAAACAGCGTATTCATTCTAGTGAGCTTAGCAGCACCTCTCCTTCCGCTGCGTACATCAATGAAATGTATGATACAGAGAGCAGCTCAAGCAAAAAAGCCTTACTTACTTTTAAGATGGTCTCTACGCGACACCGACAGATCACGCAACTATGACAATAACGGTCCTTTGCTTCGGTGCAAGAAGCTTGAGAGCAGCAATGAAATGCATCCCTCTGTACTTTTTATTTGAAGGGGTGGGGGTGGGCAACATAAATCCTTCATCGTATGAAGGCTATTTTGAAATAGCTAGCAGACCAAGCTCATTTCCTGAACTTTGCAGCCCCCTGTCTGAGATGACCAGGAAACACAGCCCTCTCAGATGCTTCTGTCCCTCCTACATTATCAGATGCTACGGAGAAAGTGGGATGACCTTGACAATGTCTGGAGGCCACAAGGACAATAAAGAGGGCAGCCTAAAGACCGCTCTCTCCTGGAAGCTGAAGAATTTCACACTACCATCATGGCAAATGTAAATGGAGGGGGTTTATGTTGTGAAAAACTCATGCAGTCTTGGGGAGAATTTCAAACGGTGTGTTGACTTGCTGATCTAACAAAGTATGGGGGGAGCGTGATGAGTTTCCTGAATGCTAGAACAGAAAGATGAAATAATAATAATAATAATAATAATAATAATAATAATAATAATAATAATTTATTTATATCCCACCCTCCCCAGCCGAAGCCGGGCTCAGAGCGGCTGACAACAGTTTATATAAAATCACAATCAATTAACTGAAACACATTCTAAAATCAATTCATTCTAAAATCAATTCAGAATCAAATTAATGGCAACGATTGGGCTAGAGTTCTATGAGGATTACCAAAGGAGGGGGGGGGTCAGACTGTGCCTTGACCAAAGGTCTGGTGGAACAGCTCTGTCTTGCAGGCCCTGCAGAAAGATGTCAAATCCCGCAGAGCCCTAGTCTCTTGTGACAGAGCGTTCCACCAGATTGGGGCCACAGCTGAAAAAGCCCTGACTCTGGTTGAGGCCAGCCTAACCTCCCTGTGGCCCGGGATCTCCAAGATGTTTTTGTTTGAAAACTGTAAGATCCACCGTGGGACATACCAGGAGAGGTGGTCCTGTAGGTACGATTAATAAATAACAAATGGAATCCAGCACATTCTTTGCCCAGGAAACATAATTTCAGTGCCAAGAATAGCTAGATCTGGAAAAATGATGTTAATTATTAAATTTACTTTGTAAGCCACCTCTGGGCTGGACTTTTTTTTCATTGTTACAAATATACACAATATATAAACTCACAAAAAAATCACTTGTTTACTTGTTAAATGACCAATTCACAAAAAAGTACAAATGGTTACACAGCACCGAGAAACATGCAACATTGCAATATATAAAAACCTACTTTTTCAGAAACCCATTCAGTGTCAGCATTCCCCTGGATTCCTCAAAATGTAAATTATCTTGGACCAAAAAAAGCCCTTTTATGTCGTATTTTTAGATACCGATTCAGTATAAGGGGTGTTAGCTTTCATCCCCAAAATATCCACATTTTGGCTGCAGTTTGGGAGTTCTTTATGAATGCTGAATCAAAGTCAACCAACGTGTGAGGGGAGAACATTCACCCCTCCATCGCCATTTCTTTTCTTAAAATAGGTAAAGGTAAAGGTACCCCTGCCCGTACGGGCCAGTCTTGTCTGACTAGGGTTGTACGCCCATCTCACTTAAGAGGCCGGGGGCCAGCGCTGTCTGGAGACACTTCCGGGTCACGTGGCCAGCGTGACGAAGCTGCTCTGGCGAGCCAGCACCAGCGCAGCACACGGAAACGCCATTTACCTTCCCGCTATAAAGCAGTACCTATTTATCTACTTGCACTTAAGGGTGCTTTCGAACTGCTAGGTGGGCAGGAGCTGGGACCGAAAGACGGGAGCTCACCCCGTCGCGGGGATTCGAACCGCCGACCATGCGATCGGCAAGCCCTAGGCACTGAGGTTTTACCCACAGCGCGACCCGCGTCCCTTTTTCTTAAAATAATTTTTATTAAATATTTTCTTGGTTTACAGAAGTACACGCATTGTCTCTTTCTCCATCACCATTTGTGTGTCACTTTCCAGATTGTAGAAGGCAACAATCTGAAGCAAATCTGGGATATCGGAAAACTTGCATCTCTCTTTCTGTTTTCCAAAGCAATGCACACATATAAACAAATTCCTGTGTGCATGACGATAATGGAGCCCAGGGTTCCAGAACACAGGGACAGTGGGAAAGTACAATTTGAGAGGAGGGAACGATGACGCACAGTGCAATTGCATCCTATCAAGCACAACCTACTAGTGTGGAAAGGAAACACGGAAATTAAAAGAACTCATGTTTGGACAAATGTGCACAAAAGCAAACATGGGGAAATCAGATATGTGTGAGTCATGTGCAGATTAACACTCTGGTGTGTGCAGAGCCTAAATAGGAAGAAAGTGGAAGAAGACAATCTTGTTTGGGTGACATGAAAAGCATACACATATGAGATACAGTGGTACCTCGGATTAAGTACTTAATTAGTTCCGGAGGTCCGTTCTTAACATGAAACTGTTCTTAACCTGAAGCACCACTTTAGCTAATTGGGCCTCCTGCTGCCGCTGTGCCGCCGCAGCACGATTTCTGTTCTCATCCTGAAGCAAAGTTCTTAACCTGAGGTACTATTTCTGGGTTGGCGGAGTCTGTAACCTGAAGTGTATGTAACCTGAAGCGTATGTAACCCGAGGTACCACTGTACGTTGAACCCAATTTCAACTGCCAAGAGTACCCAGCCCAATACAATTGCAGCTTACATATAGACCAACAAACAGTTACAGATAGGTAGCCGTGTTGGTCTGCCATAGTCAAAACAAAAAAAAAATTTTCCTTTATCTGAAGAAGTGTGCATGCACACGAAAGCTCATACCAAGAACTAACTTAGTTGGTCTTTAAGGTGCTACTGGAAGGAAAAAATTTTTTTTGTATAGACCAACAAAGTTTGTTCTTGGTATAAGCTTTCCTGTGCATGCACACTACTTCATATACACTGAAACAGACCCTTATAAATAGTGGGAGGGTGGGGTGGGGTTTTTCTCAAGAGGGTAGTAGGAGATGGGTGATTGACTCAATGGGTATGGTAAACCTGTTGATGACTGTTAATGACTGCAATTAGTCCTACAGGGAAAAGCAAGGGATAGTATGCAGATGTAATGAGACTGGAATCCAATATCTCTATCAAGACCAGGTCTCTCCATAGTTTTCAGTTTAGTGATAAGTTGTAATTGAGCAACTTCTCTTTTGAGTCTGCTTCTGAAATGCTTTTGTAATAAGACAGCTGCTTTGAGATCCTGTATTGAATGTCCTGGGAGATTGAAGTGTTCTCCTACTGGCAACTAAGACAAACTTAGTTGGTCTCTAAGGTGCTACTGGACAATTTTTTTTAAAAAAATATATTTCGACTGCGTCAGATCAACACAGCTACCTACCTGAGCTTACATATAGGGTTGCCATATTTTAATGGACAGAAATATCCTTAAAGCAGCCGCACTGCAGGCAGAAAGCAACAGGTACGGCTTTATCCCTTGCCACCCCCATGTTGGGAAAAGTTTCATCTTTGGATTTATGTCTACCAAAGAGAGTTAAAGGCAGAGAGGCACTGTCTTTTTAAAAGATGTTGACTCTATGTCCTACTTCATCAGCAACTCAAAAATTAATTCTGCAGTAAAAAGTTTTTATAAAATTGACCATTGGTTGTCATCTGACATGTCACTTCTAAAATAATGCTTCACACCCCAATTTCAAAATCCAGAACTTGCTAACAAAATTGTCAGGTCCAGTTCCCATGTAAGGCAGACAGTCACAATAGGTGCGATTGGCACCTATGCTCCATTATTAGGTACAAATTTGGCGCATATCAGCAACTTGTACACATAATGAGGGGGAAATAACATATCGTACTAACAGACACAGTTGGTCTAAGTGTTATAGTGCAATACACAGAAGCAAACATAGCTGAATTTAATTGGGCTTATTCCCAGGTGTCTATAGGATTGCAGCCTTATTCTCAAAGTTATTGCTAGCTGCTCAACTGCATTAACCTGACTTCATTTGTAGTTATCCTCTGTAACAGGTGACCACCTCCACAAGGTGTTATTTCCTGGGAAAATATTTGGTCCTTTGGATGAATTACAAATGTAGATCCCAGTCTCGGTCTTCATTCAATTCATCCATAGTGTCAAGCATAACATTATGTAGCAATCTCTGGCTGTGGCATTGACCAAATTTATCTTAATCTTCTTGCAATTTTTGAAACTTCAATTAAAATGGCATTAGCTGCAGTTTAGGAGACCAACGATTTTATATTTCATGGCTGTTGTTTTTTAAAACTATTGTATTATAGAAGATTGCTTTATCATTACTGAGCTCTCTGTTAAAGTTGTTTCCAGGTGTACTGAAAAATTGCACACGACTCTCATTGCTGTGTCCATGGACAAACCTAGACAGCATCTTAAAAAGTAGAGACATCACCTTGCCAACAAAGGTCCGTATAGTAAAAGCTATGGTTTTCCCAGTAGTGATGTATGGAAGTGAGAGCTGGACCATAAAGAAGGCTGATTGCTGAAGAATTGATACTTTTGAATTATGGTGCTGGAGGAGACTCTTGAGAGTCACATGGACTGCAAGAAGATCAAACCTAGCCATTCTTAAGGAAATCAGCCCTGAGTGCTCACTGGAAGGACAGATCGTGAAGCTGAGGTTCCAATACTTTGGCCACCGCATGAGAAGAGAAGACTCCCTGGAAAAGACCCTGATGTTGGGAACGATGGAGGGCACAAGGAGAAGGGGACGACAGAGGGCGAGATGGTTGGATAATGTTTGCGAAGCTACCAGCATGAGTTTGACCAAACTGCGGGAGGCAGTGGAAGACAGGAGTGCCTGGTGTGCTCTGGTCCATGGGGTCACGAAGAGTCGGACATGACTAAACGACTAAACAACAACAACTCATTGCTGTAGCCTATGAACATATATCAAGATTTCTGGCACAGTCATGTGCATCTTTGCTCAGGAACAAATTTGGTTGATTTTAATCATACATGAACAGGATCACAGTCTTAATTGTTTTTAACACAAAATTATATAATTCATTGAGAGTGTATTGGTTGCCATGGTGGGCTTAGACTGGTGAGACTCAGGTTCAAATTCCCTTTCAAACAGAATGAATAGTTCATAATTTTAATCCAGATACTTTCTCTTACGCAAACCTACTGTGTTTTCCCCATGTGTGCTTGCACTGTATAAACTCTTAGTGGTAAGGCTAGGATAAAATTAAAAGGCCTTCCAGACATATAACAAAATCACATAGCAATGTGTGAATGGACCAGTTGAGCTTAAAATACTTGGTCATAAGGGATAAGTGAACTCACTTAATTTTATTATGTTTATGAAGTCATAAGGTGATGGGTTCATTCGAGTATCTGGGCCCATCTGTAAGGTAAAGGTAAAGGGACCCCTGACCATTAGGTCCAGTCGTGGCCGACTCTGGGGTTGTGGCGCTCATCTCGCTCTATAGGCCGAGGGAGCCGGCGTTTGTCTGCAGACAGCTTCCGGGTCATGTGGCCAGCATGACTAAGCCGCTTCTGGCAAACCAGAGCAGCACACGGAAACACCGTTTACCTTCCCGCCAGAGCGGTACCTATTTATCTACTTGCACTTTGACGTGCTTTCGAACTGCTAGGTTGGCAGGAGCAGGGGCCGAGCAACGGGAGCTCACCCCGTCACGGGGATTCGAACCACTGACCTTCTGATCAACAAGTCCTAGGCTCTGTAGTTTAACCCACAGCGCCACCTGTGTCCCGGACCCATCTGTAGTGTACCACAATTTACAGCTTGCCACAGAGAAAGCTCTCTCCTGGGCCATGATTCCCTGCACTTCTGAGGGCGGCAAAAGTACCAAGAATAGCAGAAAACAAAAGACTGAGGTGACTTTTTTTTCTGTAAGGAAGTGACAAAGAAAATTTAAAAACAGACATGACAACATCCTATGTGTATAACAGGATAATACCGCAGATGGGAGTCAAAATGTGATCTGCCTACTGTGTCTGCACTTTGGTCTACAAATACTGTAAACACCTGTTTAGTGCTATTAACATCTACCTCTGCGGAACCCATAAAATGTTTGGCTATGAAGAAATAACCTTTGCCAATGCTAATGTTTTCCTTTTATTTGCAGGTATCAAATTCTCCTTACGTGTTCAGAACGTGTTCTCATCCTTGTGTGGGCAGATCTGTGAAATTTAAATGACAACACGCTTGTCATCTCCTACAGTCATGAGGATAGTAATGTATTGAATGAATGAATGAATTTCCTTTATTCGGTCACAGACCAGCATAAGCAAAACATCTAAATAAATAGCATAACAGTATGCATCTAAGTGAATAATTATTAAATAAATGGGAGCAAGAACCAACCCGAGATAAAAACGTATACATAGAATATTTGATTAAGCATGAATAGTGGGTGAATAAAAACTAATAAGAAGAATTTAAAAAGGCCAGTTAAAACAGCTATATGGCGTGGGGCTTCAATGATACAGATCTAACAATATGGACCTTCATTTTAGGACTGATTTGTAGCATAGACCATCCTTCTACGAGTATCTATCATGGCAGCACAGAATCTGGCAACTGAATATGTGACTTCTGGGCTGTCTGTAGTAATAGGGGGATGTTGTGTAGTAATGGATTAAACATTTGGGAGATTGAGTACTGCATATCAGATTATGCCCCCTTTTTCTTCTGCATGGCAAGCATGCACCGATGCTACTGAAAAAGAAGGAAAAAGCAATGCACATTACACACATTAATAAATGGATTTTGTGAAAGCAGCAAACAAATCCTATTTGTTACTTTTAAAATTGCACAACAACACAGTTACATTTATAGTGTGCCCTTGCATAATAATCTTGTACAATGGAATGTTCTCTATCTATCTTGGATGCAAGTTGGATCTACTCCCCTTTTGGTTGGGACACCAAAATCTTTGCTGCTCCTTATCTGTGGATATATCACCCCTGCTCATAATCAAATCCTGATTCCTTGGTGCCATTGACTACTATTAAATCTGCAGCCACCCTTTCAAAAGGCAAGGTGAATAGGTGTTCTCTTCCCAGCTTCAAGGGCTCCATAGATCCTCTGAGGCTTATAACTCTGTGGGTGATCCTTAAGTGCAGTAGGTTTAGCCTTATCTGAGATGATGCGGACATGGCTGGCGCTGTGGTCTAAACCACTGAGTCTCTTAGGCTTGCCAGTCAGAAGGTTGGCGGTTCGAATCCCTGCGACAGGGTGAGCTCCCGTTGCTCGGTCCCAGCTCCTGCCAACCTAGCAGTTTGAAAGCACACCGGTGCAAGTAGATAAATAGGTACCACTGCAGTGGGAAGGTGAATGGCATGTCCACTGTGGTGTTTCCATTGTGCCAGAAGCAGTTTAGTCATGGTGGCTACATGACCTAGAAAGCTGTCTGTGGACAAACGCCAGCTCCCTCGGCCTGAATGCAAGATGAGCACCACAACCCCATAGTCGCCTTTGACTGGACTTAACCATCCAGGGGTCCTTTACCTTTACTTAAATGGTTACTCATTTTCTCCCATCTTTTTCTTCTTGCTCCTCTTTTTTCTGTTTAAATTCTGTTCTTCTTCTTATCATATTTATATAAATAGATGCTGTGCAACATTAAGTAGAAACCTGGAGTGTGTCAAAGCTATCAGGATGCTATGAACACCACAGAAAATATTTTACAAAGATACAAGTTTCTCCCTAATTTGCACTCTCTGCCTGCTCACAATGGCCTGCCATGCTAATCTCGAAGATGCAAAATGAGGGCTATAAAAGTCTATGTTTTCTACGTGAGAATAACGGCAACAAGCGCCACCAAAAAACCTATTTGAGCTACTTAAATACTATCCTGGAAATTGAAATTCAGCTTTGCTTTCTATAAACGCTGTTGGTATCACAATATTTACATTGAATTTTTCACCTCTACATCCTTTAAAAGTGTTATCTTGGTTACTTCACCTGCTGTTGAAATATAGGACAGCAAATCTGTTTTTAATACCATTTTATAGGGAAAATTGAAGGTCAGGAAGGCATCAAAGTGGAGGGCTGGCATGTTTTATTAGTTGATTGCAAAGGTTTTTTTTATTATTGACATGACTGATGTGGCAGATGAAACATTTATAGAAGGCTCATTTAGTGTTTATTGCAGCAATAATCCTGCTACTGACATAAACCGATAAAATTAGATCCATAAGATCCATACTGTAGTTATCCAAGTACTTCATAGTAAGGAAAATGTTTTTTGAGTTGGCGGTTATGCCTTGCATCACAGCAGCACTCCTTCCTTGACAGGTGAGGTGGCAAAACATCCTTTTGATGTTCTTCTCATACTTTAAGGGTGAAAGGTTGTGCCCCTGCACTTCATCCTTGGGCGGATAAACAGGCCACAGGTTGAAGTGTTGCTAACTTCTGTCACTCTTCTGAATTGTGGTGGCATAATTCATTGCAACGTAGGCTTGCAGGGTGCTCAGGTGGCAATTTTATTATGTACGAGTTCATTCTGGATTGACGAAAACCCATAGAATGAAAACAAGTGCCGTTATTCATTTTTTTTTTAAAAAAAAATATAATATTTATTATTTATTTTCTTTCTTCCTTTATAACAACCAAATAAAATTTCTTCATCACAGACAGTGGGACCTCAGGTTACAGACGCTTCAGGTTACAGACTCCGCTAACCCAGAAATAGTACCTCAGGTTAAGAACTTTGCTTCAGCAGTGGGAGGCCCCATTAGCTAAAGTGGTACCTCAGGTTAAGAACAGTTTCAGGTTAAGAACGGACCTCCAGAACGAATCAAGTTCTTAACCCGAGGTACCACTGTATATCTTTGCTCAAACTGAGCTTTGACTTCCTGCTGTCCCCCTGCCTGACTTCCATATGTAATCACTTTTATCTTAGCTTTTCTAAATCACCCTGTTTACCTCATCTCCATACTGAAAAAAATTACTTCTAATATTTATAAACAGGCATCAAATCATAACCTAGCAAAATATTTTAAATCAATCCTACAAATGTTTTCAAGTGTTTACAATGTTCCTTCATATATTGTACAAATTTACTCCAGTCCTTTTCAAAAAGTTTATCACACTGGTTTCGGATTTTCCCTGTCAGTCTCGCCAGTTCAGCAAATTCAATCATCTCCGTCTGCCATTCTTCCAACATTGGAAGTTTCTGCTGCTTCCATTTCAAGTGCCGTCATTCATTATATAGTGAATAAGTCATTTCTAAGTAAGGTTAGTGTTATGTACTGAGTTGAATAGGATCCAAACTACAGCAGTCTGATTGGTCCTAGAACAATAGGATCCAAAAGGCAGCAGTCTGATTGGTCCTAGAACAATAGGATTCAGAATGCAGCAGTCTGATTGGTCCTAGAATAAGGCAGCAGTATGATTGGTTGGCAGGAACCACCCAATCATGCTCCAGATAGAAGTGAATCCACAACCTGATTGGCTTACAGTAGAATTCCGGAATTAGCCAATCATGTGCAGCCCATTGTGTAAATAATGTATATAAAGCAGATACTTTGAGGGGACTTTCATTCATTCCTCCTCACCACTATGAGCTGAATAAAGAGCATGAAATCACTTTGCGACTCTGAGTATATTTCAGTTAGGAACATAGGAAGCTGCCTTGTGCAGAGTGATCATTGATTCATTTACCTCAGGATTTCAGGATTTCCCAGCCCTACCAAGAGATGCCAGGGATTGATCCTGGAACCGTTGCACTGTTTATCTTATATGTCTAATTCATGAAACTTATGACATTGCAGGCAAGTCTGTGGGTCCATCGGATGTCAGAAAGAAAAATAATGGAATATAAGAATGTTAGTGAATTTAAATGAGATTGTTCCATCCGATTTCACTGCAGAAGATGCTGAACAGATACTAACTGCAGACCTTCTTTGGTATCAGTGATTAGATTCCAAAAGGCCAAAGTTATTTACAACATGGGGTCTTCAATGTTGGAGTGTGACAGTTCATTTCAATGGGAAGGAATGATATTTGTACCTTTATTTTGATGTAGTCAATCTGGAATGATGACTGAACATTTCAGAGCTGATTAAGATAAAATATGAGAGCCCTCTGTGCCCAAAACGGTTGGTCAGACAATTCTGCAAAGATCAAATCGAGCTGCAAGAAAGGGGAAATGAACTTTTCCCAACTTTGATCTCTCGGAATATGTTTTTCCCCATCTTATGAAGCTCAGTCAAAGGACAGAGTATGAATGACCTTTGGTTTTACATCAGAATATGTTAATTGCAGAGTCGATAAGCATCATTTGCAACCTTGTGCTGTTCTTTGTGATAAAAATAGATGTGGCAGGCAAAGGATCTTGACCAGTAGCTCTTATTGTAAACAAGGAGATATCAAGCATTAGAAGCCATTGTCCAAATGCCTTTGATGTGAACTGCACTCAGAACACAACTGCCAGTGCTGTAGGAAGCAAAGCTTTCATGGCATAATGCATAAATATCCTCCTCTGCTAAGAAAATTGAAAAAGTAAGGTACTGCAACGTTTTGAGGTACAGAAAACTCTCCATCAAGCTAGCCAATACAGTGGTACCTCTGGATGCGAACGGGATCCATTCCGGAGCCCCGTTCGCATCCTGAGTAGAACGTAATGTGCGACTGCACGTCTGCGGGTCGCGTTTCACTGCTTCCGTGCATGCGCGTGACATCATTTTGAGCATCTGCGCATGTACGAGTGGCGAAACCCGGAAGTAACGTGTTCCATTACTTCTGGGTCGCCGCAGAGCGTAACCTGAAAATGCTCAACCTGAAGCATATTTAACCTAAGGTATGACTGTATTTCCTATCTTCTGTTATCTGGGTTGACATGACACCTATGCCATGTTTTGTGCAACATATACCAACAAAGGGAGCATCTATTCTAGGCCAAGCCTTATCACATTTCATTTCATTTCATTTCACCCCACCCCAGCCCCTTATTACTTTTGGTTGTGAACATGTTTATCCTGGCTCCTGTGCACTGCCCACCTAGCAGTTCGAAAGCACGTCAAAGTGCAAGTAGATAAATAGGTACCGCTCCAGTGGGAAGGTAAACGGCGTTTCTGTACGCTGCTCTGGTTCGCCAGAAGCGGCTTAGTCATGCTGGCCACATGACTCGGAAGCTGTACGCTGGCTCCCTCGGCCAGTAAAGCGAGATGAGCGCCGCAACCCCAGAGTCGGCCACGACTGGACCTAATGGTCAGGGGTCCCTTTACCTTTACGCAAGCAGGGGCTAAAAGGAATCAGATGATATCAAAGAGGTCTCTTGGAAACCCCTGCTGTCAGTCGGATCCGGCATAAGGCAGCTTGCTATGTTCCAAACATCTCACAGAGGAAAATAAGCATACGTACTTTTAATATCCTGTTTTAACAGTGATCACTGTTTCAACAATTCTTTGTAAGGAATCAGGTTGTTCAACATGGCTGCACCTACCCTCTGAAACTCCCTGTACTACTTTTGGCACCTGCAAAAACTTTTTTGTTTCAGCAAGCCCACCCAGATGTAAATCTGGCATGTGTTTTAATATGTCATTTTGCTTTATGAATAAAAAAGGGGACGGGAGACTCAGCCCAACTTGTTTCTAACAGTTGACTTTTATTGATCCTTTTAATGCATATTTTACATTTTATGTAAAACGCTTAAAGCTTTTTATGATTAAGCAGCATACAAATTTGGCTAAATAAAATAAACAAATCTCCCCCTCTGCAATTACATATTGCTAAGGGTTCTCCTATCCTTACAAGGCTATTTCTCTTGACTTTGTAGCAATCTGATCTGTATTAGTCAGCTGACTGTGACAGCTTCCTCTTTTTTAAAAAAGAAATAGTGTTTAATCTCAGCATAGTACTTACTGTTCATATTTATTATGGAGCACATTTAGTTTCTGTATAAAGCTATCTGGAATACGAGAAATGGTTATGGCGGTTGGCATCTGAGCAAAGCTGGTGTTTGTAAATGCACAAGCGTGAAGGCTAACACTTTTTAAAAGAAGTGTTGCCAAAATCTTTCCCAACGGGAGTTGTTGCTGCTGCTGCTGTTATCATTTATATTATTGCACCAATCTACATGGCTCTATGCACAGTTAAAATAAGAAATTCTACCCCAGTCTACAGTCTACAACACCCGGGGAGGTAGTGATTTGCCAGACACAGTTACTAAGTACTGTCCCTAGTAAATACAGTTGGAAAGTATTCCAAAGTGCCTCTTATTTTACATGGATGTCACTTTGACAACATTTTATAATCTACATGTAGCTCGAGGAAGCCATAGAAACTGCTCTGTTCAAAAAAATGTAATAGACTTTTTTGACACTAAGGTAAACAGAATCTACTATAAAAACATATGCTGTAATAATGTATAGCTGTATTAACAATCCCTAACCCAACCTACCCCACAGACTTCTTGTGAAGATGAAATAAAGCGTTACTAGAATTGCACAGCCTCCTGGCAGCAAAAAGTCATATACATATCTTAACAAATTATTAATGTTTTGTGATTGTGGAATCAAAAACTCTCCTCAGTAGCCAGCAGTAGCAGAACACCCCCAAGTCAAGACTGGTTAAGAGTATTATATAAAATCACAGTCAACATTTTTTTAGATATGTGCTTTTATTTCATCTCAGACCGAACATCCGGGGTTGCTCACAACATTATGAAAGATGGGATAGAGTTATAAAGTACCACAGGCACCAGTGTATCTCAAGTATATTGTTTCATCATGCACTGATACGTTTTCCTAATTAGCATCCATGAGTAGGAATTTGTGAAGATCTCAACTTACATCTGCTGCATAATGGATTTTATGCAGGTTGGACCCTGATCGTATTATCAGAATTATCTCTTCTTCCACCAAGCTATTCAAAAGTATTTTGTGCTAATTCTGTAACAAAGTTCATAAAGTAAAAATGTATTCCACAAGGTAACCTTTGTTTTCAATGACTTTTTTTTTAGCTATTTGCATGTTATTTCTTTGAGGGCTTCTGATTGTTAAGTTCCCAGAAATCAGTCAGGAAATTCAAATTTTAAAAAGGTGAGAGCGAGCCAATTTCATTCCTTTTGGATTTTACTTCTCTTTTGGGTATCTGAAGAGATGCTCAGAAATCATCTCTCAGGCTTATATTTTGCTGTATTGCTGGATTTTAGATGTTGTAAGCTGCCTTGAAATGGTATTACCTGGAAAGACCGTCTTCAATTATTTAAAAGTAAGTAAGCCAGAGGTGGGGAACCTCAGCGTTTGGAGGCCAATTGTGGCCCTCCAATCCCACCTATCTGGCCCTCAAGACTAATCCCCTCTTCCCCAGTCACATTCCTTCCTCCAAGCTTTTGACTGGCTAAAATGTCTCGTTGAACTGCCTCCTGCTTGCTTGACTAGATGGAGGATAGAGATGGGTGGAAACTTGTTTGCTGTACAAAGGTAAAATTTACATTCATTCCTCCGTCCTTTAGCTTCTGGCCTCACTTGACACGGCTATGTGGTCCCTGGCAGTCTACCCAGAAAGAAATGCACATAATATGATCTACAGGGTAGCTCTTTTCTTACATTACACCAAACCCTCAACTCTTTCAGATCTTTATGTTTCATCTATCCTATTCTCCAGCTTCAGTTTCTGGTGGCTTCCTTCTCTTCCTTGCTTTTCATACCCCAGTCTGAACCAAATAAAATTATTTTAAAAAGGTCACTGCACAACACTTTTTGCTGTGTGTTTTCATTAGCTGTCTAAACTGTATCAAGATGTCAAGGGACCCATTACAAGTGCAAAGCAGAGTTGGGTTTCAGTAAATATTTTTCGCAACTGTGGGGTGTGAGGTGTGACAGTTGCACACAACCTTGAAAATGAATTAAATTCTTTTGTTCCTAGCTGACTGTTTCATGTCACTTTCTAAATTTTATGTCATAGACTTTGTAATGTGCATCAGTGTCTCTGAAATGGTTCCTGTAGCGTTCTAAACAAAGGAAAACACAGTAGAGGAGATCTGTCAGAAAGATGAACAGATTGCATAAACTGAACTGCAGCTATATAATTACAAGAACAGTCTATGGACAAAGATGCTCCTGAACTAAGGAAATTTTATTTATTTAATAGATCTTTACCCCACCTTTCACGATACACACCTAGCAAGTTGGCTTATATGCGGGAAAGCAAAATACTGTAATAATGCAACAAAAACCCTAGTTATTAAAGCTGTAGAAATCTTCTTTGTGAACAGCCTTGAGACCTTTGGGTATAGGGCAGTGTATAAATTCAGTTAACAACAACAACAACAGAAAACTTCAACAATAAACAAAACATTATAAATAAGAGCAGTGAAAAATATTTTAAAACATTTGCTAAGACAAAGTTGCATTTTGTAGTCCATTTTCAGCTGTCCAGGACTTATCTTCTACCTTGTAATCTGAGGAAGAATGTACCTTCACAGCAAAATCCATCATTTTGAGCAACTTCCAGGCTGCCTTTTCCCCAAAGAATTTCTCTTTGCTCATGTACAACCTTTTGAAGCTAAAAATGGCAAGCATGTACTGAGATGTTTAAATCTTGCACTGTGGCTATGACCTTAAAGCTAAAGAGACTCCTGACTGTTAAGTCCAGTCGCGGACGACTCTGGGGTTGTGGCGCTCATCTCGCTTTACTGGCTGAGGGAGCCGGCGTACAGCTTCCAGGTCATGTGCCCAGCATGACTAAGCCGCTTCTGGCGAACCAGAGCAGCGCAGGGAAATGCCGTTTACCTTCCTGCTGGTAAATTTATCTACTTGCACTGGCATGCTTTCGAACTGCTAGGTTGGCAGGAGCTGGGAGCAAGCAACGGGAGCTCACCCCATCGCGGGGATTTGAACCGCCGACCTTCTGAACGGCAAGCCCTAAGCTCTGTGGTTTAACCCACAGCGCCACCCACGTCCTGGCTTTGACCTTACAGAGGCATAAATTCAGTTGGGATGCAGCTTTATGGTGCATCTAGGTGCTGGCTGGTTCTAATATATCTCGCTCCCACTGCAGTCCACCATACTGATACTAGTATGGTGAGGTGGGTGGGTAGAAATCGTGGGTGGGAACGGTGATAGCGGCAATTGTCTTCTTCCACCTTCCCTTGAAAAACATGTTAGCAAACAACTAGTTTCTAATTGAAGATATTAACCATCAATACAACTGAAAATGAGCTGTTGTTGTTGTTTAGTCGTTTAGTTGTGTCCGACTCTTTGTGACCCCATGGACCAGAGCAGGCCAGGCACTCCTGTCTTCCACTGCCTCCCGCAGTTTGGTCAAACTCATGCTGGTAGCTTTGAGAACACCATCCAACCATCTCGTCCTCTGTCGTCCCCTTCTGATCTTTCCCAACATCAGGGTCTTTTCCAGGGAGTCTTCTCTTTTCATGAGGTGGCCAAAGTATTGGAGTCTCAGCTTCACGATCTGTCCTTCCAGTGAGCACTCAGGGCTGATTTCCTTCAGAAGGGATAGGTTTGATCTTCTTGCAGTCCATGGGACTCTCAAGAGTCTCCTCCTGCTCCATAATTCAAAAGCATCAATTCTTCGGGCGATCAACCTTCTTGATGGTCCAGCTCTCACTTCCATACATCACTACTGGGAAAACCATAGCTTTAACTATATGGACCTTTGTTGGCAAGGTGATGTCTCTGCTTTTTAAGATGCTGTTTAGGTTTTCATTGTTTTTCTCCCAAGAAGCAGGCGTCTAATTTCGCGGCTGCTGTCACCATCTGCAGTGATCATGGAGCCCAAGAAAGTAAAATCTCTCACTGCCTCCATTTCTTCCCCTTCTATTTGCCAGGAGGTGATGGGACCAGTGGCCATGATCTTTGCTTTTCTGATGTTGAGCTTCAGACCATATTTTGCGCTCTCCTCTTTCACCCTCATTAAAAGGTTCTTTAATTCCTCCTCACTTTCTGGCATCAATGTTGTGTCATCTGCATATCTGAGGTTGTTGATATTTCTTCCGGCAATCTTAATTCCGGCTTGGGATTCATCCAGCCCAGCCTTTCGCATGATGAATTCTGCATATAAGTTAAATAAACAGGGAGACAATATACAGCCTTATCGTACTCCTTTCCCAATTTTGAACTAATCAAAATTGGATCAGAAAAATGAGCTACTTATTACTATTTTTAAACGTGAATCTCAAGTCCAGCAAGAGCCCATAGTTCAGTGGTAGAGTATCTACTTTGCATGTAGAATGTCTCAGGTTCTATCCAAGAGCTGGAAGGGCTGGGAAAAGCTCCTTGGTTTGAAACCCTGGAGAGCTGCTGTGAATCAGTGTAGACCAGTGGATCCCAAAGCAGGCAATACTGCCCCCCTGTGGGTCACTGGGATTACCTAGGGGAGAGCTAAGAGGCAAGGTGAAGGCAGCCGGGCACTGGGAGTGTAAATGACTATCAGACTTTGAAAAGCTGGTATCACAGGAACAACTTCATCAATTTTGTTGCATTAATTAAATAGTTTTAATTGGATTTTGAATAAGTGTGCAATTAACGGTTACTGTTTTGAGTTTTACTGTGCTATTATATTCCTTAGTGGGTCGTGCAAACCTCTATTCTGAATAATGCTGTTTATGTTGCAGCAAGGAAAATATATATTCCCCGCAAGAATATCTAGGAGAACTTTGTCAAAAGCCTTACTGACATCTAGATACAGTGGTACCTCGGGTTACAGATGCTTCAGGTTACAGACTCCGCTAACCCAGAAATAGTACCTTGGATTAAGAACTTTGCTTCAGGATGAGAACAGAAATCACACGGCGGCAGCGGGAGGCCCCATTAGCTAAAGTGGTACCTCAGGTTACGAACAGTTTCAGGTTAAGAATGGACCTCCAGAACGAATCAAGTTCATAACCTGAGGTACCACTGTACATTACATGCACAACATCCCCTTGTCCTCTCTGAAGCAGGGCATGTGACCTCCATAGGAAACGAGGATTATCAGAATTGTTTGGTGAATCAGATAAAGTGCATACAATAAAACAGCACCCCCATATGCTGCGTCCATCATGTATGAATGACTTACAAATGGCTGGGAGGGTTGTTGCAGGATTGTACCAGAGCAGAAGTCACGTGATGCACCATTTGTTTTAGCTCTGCAGTAAATCACGAGGAGTGAAAGGCCTAATAGTTCAGGGAGCTGTGAAGTGCTTGGTAAAATATTTCTCTTTCGGCCTCCCTTCCTCCTAAGCCTGTCTACCTAGCAAGAGAGACCACGCTTAATAAATTTGTGGCTCCAGCTACTGAGCTTCCTGTGACACATCTCATTTAACTGATTGGCTATAAAAGAGGCTGGGAGGGAGCTGAAGAGCAAACTTTCATGTTTGCTCTAAACACTCCTCACTGTTTTGTTAGAAGGAGCTGGCTTGGTCCACATGGCAGTGGGACATTCTCTTTTATCTGACTCCTGAGCAGCTGGAGACAGATAAGAGTGGAGACATTCTGACCTAGCCAAAGAGTCTGCCTGAATTCCTTTGACTCTTGATGCTCTCCCTTGGGATGATGCAGAGACACATGCATTTTTTTAAAGGGTGGGTGTGGTTTTACTCACCTTGGTGTGACCTCTGTGCAGCACAAATACCTGCTCCTTGTGAAGCTGAGATCCATCACGCTGAGGAACATAGCGGGAGCACGGCTGGAGGAACATGCCTCTTGCACCCAAAAGAGTTGCTTTTTTAGATTCTCAGAGGCTTTTCTGTTCTTATCCACCATTTGTCTGTACGTCCGTATATTCTTTCTTTGGCTGTGCACACAGTATGCACATTTAAGGTGCATGTGCGCGCACACACCAGAATTCTAGGCACTGTAGTTTGCTAGGAAATGTAATTCTGTGAAGGGTTCCTTTGTTGCTGGAAGTGAGGTTACAGGGAACCAGGCAGAGGGTCTTCTCAGAAGCGGTGCCTGCCCTGTGAACACCCTCCTGTCAGGTGTTAAGGAAATAAACAACTATCCGACTTTTAGAAGTCATCTGAAGGCAGCCCTTGTATAGGGAAGTTTGTAATGTTTGGTGTTTTGCTGTGTTTGATTGTTTGCATTTGCTGGGAGCTGCCCAGGGTGGCTGGGGCAACCCAGTCAAATGGGAGGCATATTATTATCATTATAGTGTCCAGAATACTTTGAGGGAAAGGATGTATTTTGAATGTGCATTAAAGGTTTAGTGTGTACACAGCCTTAGTCATAAACCCAGGGAGCTGACAAATACTCAGTGAGACCATTGATACATCTTGCTCTGTATTGTGTACATTGAGTCGCAGTGGCTCTCCAAGGTTTCAGGCAGGAATATTTCCCAATCTGAACCTGGGGGTGCTTAGGATTGAATATGACACTTTTTGCATGCAGAGCCCACCCACTGAATCACAGCCTTTCCCTTGAAAATTAAAGTTAATTACCCTCCTCTCCTTTCTGGGGCACATTAGAAGATGGTAAAACAAAGGTAAAGGACCCCTGGATGGTTAAGTCCAGTCAAAGGTGACTATGGAGTTGCGGCGCTCATTTTGCTTTCAGGCTGAGGGAACAGGCGTTTGTCCACAAACAGTTTTCTGGGTCATGTGGCCAGCAGGACTAAACCGCTACTGGTGCACAGAGGACCATGACAAGTGCCAGAGCACATGGAAACGCCATTTACCTTCCCGCCGCAGTGGTACCTATTTATCTACTTGCACTGGCATGCTTTCAAACTGCTAGGTTGGCAGGAGCAGGGACAGGGCAGCGGGAACTCACCCCATTGCGGGGGTTCGAACTGCCAACCTTCCAACCAGCAAGCCCAAGAGGCTCAGTGGTTTAGACCACAGCGCTAGCCACCCGCGTCCCATATTAGAAGAAGCAACAAGATTTATCATGCTTCCTCATTACTTCGCACATAAATACCAATGGGAATGTAGAGAAATGAAGCAGATACCAGCCAAAAAGAAATGGGGTGCAAGTATATTTGAATGTTCATTCATGCGATTTAAAAATAAATGCTGAGACGAAAATGCAAGCTTCTGGACCCTGGCAAAAGTTCCCCAAAGAAAAATTCAAAACAGAGACTCTATAAAAGGGCAGGAGTGCAGAAAAGTGGACAGAGCTGGCAAATACACCTGAGTGGAAGTGCAAGGGGGTGAAAGACATGGAAATGTGGTGAACTGGGCAAACCTGCTGCAATTTGTTTAAGTGAAATAAAGAGAGGCAGGTTCTATGGAGGTTTACATTACTATGGAGAAGGTACGCCTGTTGCTAGAACTGTTGTCCAACACACATATTGACCACAACGGGAGCTCTGCCCCAGCTCCTGCCAACCTAACAGTTTGAAAGCACGCCAGTGCAAGTAGATAAATAGGTACCACTGTGGTGGGAAGGTAAACAGCATTTCCATGTGCTCTGGTTTCCTTCACAGTGTTCTGTTGCACCAGAAGCGCTTTAGTCCTGCTGGCCACCTGACCTGGAAAGCTGTCTGTGGACAAACGCCGGCTCCCTTGGCCTGAAAGTGAGATGAGCGCCGCAACCCCATAGTCGCCTTGAACTAGACTTAACCATCCAGGGATCCTTTACCTTTTTACCTTTTTTACTGACCACACCCTTGCTTAAGCTTGATTTTTTTCAAATCCAGAACACTATTTTGTGTAGAATACTAACTACAGTACATACTTTCGCTTTTTTTGTCATCTCCAATCTACTTCCCCCCCCAGGCAGAGTGTTACTCAAGAGGTATTGAAGGGAAATGTTTTAAAATTGACCAATGATGATTATAAATAGATAAAAGAGGATTTTGATAAAAGACTATTTTGAGGACAAGTTATAATAATGTATAAAAGTCATAGCAGAAACTGCTACTTGTACAGGCGATGGGCAGGGAGAAGGGATGTATGAATTCTGAAACAACAGTTGGAAAAGTTATCGTAGTGGGAGCAGCAATGGAGGGAGTGAAAAAGAAGGAACATCTGGTGGGTGGGAAATCAGCTTTTAAATTTGTATTAAATTTGCATTAATTTGTATCAATCTGGAGATGATTTGTTAAAAATTATGGAAAATCAAGAAAAATAATTGGCAAAAAAAGTAGTCTCCAATCCATTTGATATAAACACAAGCTTCTGACATGGACTGAGTCTACAAATTAAACAATCTGCTACAAGTATAGGTACCTTTGTCCCAATCCAAAGGCATACAGTGCCTGATCTTGTGAGTTTCCATTCAGGAACTGTGCACTTTTCAACTGGGTAGTGATCCCCTTGTAGAGTAAGTTGTAGCACTTAGCATCTACCTAACATGCTAGGAAGGGTACAGGGCAATTTCCAGTTTTTCTAGTGTTCAGGATTTTGTTTGGGTACACATGCATGTTTGTGGACAGTAAGAGATCTACCTGAGCTCCTGCGAGCCAGGTTTGAGAGGTTCCTTGGCAAGGATCCTCAGGGTATTAACCTGGTGGACCCCTTCAGCAGGTGGTGGGTGGGTGGGCAGGTCACCAGTTCAGATAGTATTAAATTAGGCTGCAATACTTTCCTGGGAGTAAGCCCCATTGAAAATGGTAGGACCAATTTCCACATTAGGGATACTCTTGAGGCACAGTATCTCTTTATGAGGTAACAATGTTTTTTCTTCTTCTTCTAAACAAGTGAGCCTATTCTTTCCCCATGAGGCTGTTACAGTGAGCATCCCTTGCCGTCTCTTCCTCCCTCCCCCGGGGACAAAATATATTGTTTTGAGTGCTCATAAAAGGATATATCCTCACAGCAGAAATGCAGCCTTGAGGGAAGCTGTGCACAGACTGCAAGCAATAAATAAATCAACAAAAGCACGTTAATTGTGTTATAAACTGATCGTGGGGTGGGGAAGAAGAGAACTAAATCAACGTACTCTAAATATTTCATTTATTCCCTCTATTGCTGCATCCTCATGCATTCATGCCTAACCAGGCGCCTAGTTGTGACACGGGTGCCAAGATGTCTGCTTCCCTATAAACAATGGTTGCAGGGCAAACCAATAGCTTTTCCCTCAACAAAGGGCAACAGTAGCGTAACTTGGCTAATTTCTAGAGGGAAGGAAAGATTATATCAATGTGCCTGGCTGTGGTCAGAGGGAAAATGACAGCTATCTTGAGGTAAATCTCAAAACAAGAAATTCCTTGACAGATCAACTACAGATGCAAAACACACTGTGCACATTACAGGCTCAAGTCTGCCTTTTAGAAATACATCTACCAGGAGTTTAAAAACAAATTTCAAGTAAAGTCCAAGTGAGAGTATCTAATATAATTCAAGAGTTTCACTGTACATAGCCCAAAAATCATATATGAGTATTTTCTCCAGATTATGGGAAGGGCTGTTTGTAAAAAACAAGACAAAAGAATTTCACAGCATGATAAAAATGTGTTCGATAGGCTACTCAAGGATAGCAAATTTCAGCAAATTAAGCCCTCTGCGACCAAAAGTCTGTGCTTGTGTCCACACTGGCTGATGTTTAAATTGAAAGGAAAAATCAAATGGATGTTCAGGCTTCTGTAGTTCCAATAATATAAGCCACCCAGAAAGTTTGTTGAAGTGTGGCATATAAAATGGGCAACATTAAAACACGACAAAACTGCTCATTTATTGGAAATTGCCTGCAAGGAACGGATGATGTGGATTTTCTCATGCATCCCACGCGAAGCATATTTATTTTTTTATTTATTACAAATAAATATGCTTAGCATGGAATTTTAAGTTTATAGTTAGCTGGTGCATTGGACTGATATACTGTCTGCTTGTGTGATCTGTGTGGAAAAGGAATGGCAGTTTGGAATGGATTGAAGGAAGCCTTCAAAAGCAGCGATGCAAATTTGCCCTAACTCAGGATGCTTGAAGAGTCTGTGGATGCTGATAGGAACTGACCTCATTAGCCTGTAGATTTCAGCTACCCGCTGGCTTTTGCACTTCCCAAATGTTCTGACGCAATTCGCAGCTCAAAACGATGTCTCAAAATGCAATTAGAATGCAAGTTTTCATGCAAAGTTCCAAGTTTCATTTAATGGGGAAATGGGACAGAACTGACATATGATTGAACACATGCAAACGAGATGAGTACTGAAAATAGATTGGTTCATTAATGTTCCATAAGTTTTGTTTTATTCTTTCAAGGAAAAGAAAGTTCCAGAATATGCACAACATTTACTGTTTCCAGCACCTAAGCCACAGAAAATACATTTTTCTTCCACTGGAAGAGTCAACACTTCAAAATAAAGAACTGCTTAAATCAGATTTAAACAGAAGTTAACAAAAATTGGCATTGATGCATTATAGTGCTTTTTCATTAACAAACACTAGTTTAATACTGGGGCTAATCTTTGAAGCAGTCGTTAGCCACTGTAGGGCTTGCACTTCACAAGGGATAACTTTATGACTAGCTATTCCAGCATCTCACTGGTTCTTCTGAGATGCTCAGAACAGGACTTTTGAGACCAATTTTAGGGCCTAGTGCAACAACCAGTCCCAATCCTTCTGAGTCAAAGCAGCATGTCCTTTTTAGATTTAGCAATCTGACCGACATCAGAATGGGAAACCTACGGCCTTCCCAGATATGGTTGAGCTCCAACAGCATCTGGAAAGCTGCAGGTTCCTGATCCCTGGAAACAAAAATGTTAAGTTTCAGCCCCTCTTTACTTCTTGAGCAATTTTCTGTGGACATTGCAGAAGTGAGGTTTGTTGAGTTTACTGTGAAAGTTGAACTGGGAGTTTAAAACAACAACTGGCACTATAAATTTTATATATAGCACTGTCCTTTGTTTTAGCGTTTAGTCTTCCTTCTTTTGAAGGGCAAGCATCATCATAAGGCAAATCATGGTTATGAATACCAGTCTTAAAAGAGTTTTCACAACAGGTAGAGCAGTCCACAGAGTGCAAAGAACCAGCCTAGGAAGAAGCACCCCATTGTTTTCTTTAATCTTTGGCCATTTGAAAGTAAATGGATCCATTCCTCTTCCTCGCTTACAGCTGAGAAACAAAACAGAAATGGTTAGTTTGTTAACAGGGGGACCTCTCTGCAAAGAATTTCAACAGATTGTGCAATTTCCTCTGCTTCTTTGCAAGTACTTAAGCTAAAGCTAACATCTGTTGGAAGCCAATCACAGATCCCATTCTCAGCTGAGAGGTGCAAATGCGGACCTCTTTGTGAGCCAACTTATCAGCTCTTGCAGGCATTAATCACAGCATAATCAAATGTCAATATAAACCACAAGGAAGTTAATAGAATGCCTTTTATTTTTAACCCTTTTCTCACAAGTAAAGGAAATAAACAGATTAATACCCCAAACCTACAAGGATCACATATATTACACTGGAACTTCTAAGTTTAAAGCCATACTCTTTCCTAAACCATTTATAGGGAGGAAAAAATACTGAACACTCCGATTAGTGGGGCTACCTTTCAAAATAAAGGCATTAAGAATGGAGGTTCCCAAGCTAGTTAATGCTGGAGACAGTCCTTCTGTACTTTTAACAGCCTCAGGACAGACAGAAATTCAACTAGGGAAGTTCTTCCCCGAAATAACATCTTCTATTGAACTCCTGCTCCTTACAATGAACTTAATTGAACTGGGAGAATCATTATTTAGTGGGGGGTGTATTAAGGATCACACTTTTAGCATATATTTTACATATAACTAGCAGTCAAGCAAGTGTGGAGTTAGTTCCTGATGTAGCCTAATTGCTCAATGAACTTTGTTAAGATAAGACATTTAAATAACAGATACACATAACTGACTGGCTTTCATAGATTTCTGAGGCCAGAAGGGATCATTATGCTAAAATTTAATCTGAACTACTCCAACACGGTTAAAGCCATGGTTTTCCCAGTAGTCATGTATGGAAGTGAGAACTGGACCATAAAGAAGAATTGATGCTTTTGAATTATGGTGCTGGAGGAGACTCTTGAGAGTCCCATGGACTGCAAGAAGATCAAACCTATCCATTCTGAAGGAAATCAGCCCTGAGTGCTCACTGGAAGGACAGATCGTGAAGCTGAGGCTCCAATACTTTGGCCACCTCAGGAGAAGAGAAGACTCCCTGGAAAAGACCCTGATGTTGGGAAAGATGGAGGGCACAAGGAGAAGGGGACGACAGAGGATGAGATGGTTGGACAGTGTTCTTGAAGCTACCAGCATGAGTTTGACCAAACTGCGGGAGGCAGTGGAAGACAGGAGTGCCTGGCGTGCTCTGGTCCAGGGGGTCACGAAGAGTCGGACACGACTAAACGACTAAACAACAACAACACTCCAACACGACCCATTCCTTAAATTGCTCTACATGCCTATATTTTGTTGGCAAGAAACCTTTTGAGCCTTATTTTCTGCTTCCATCAAATATTCAGCTGGAGGGATAGGAAAATTTAAAACTAGGAATAGGGGAAAGTTCCCCAGTGTTATGGTATGTTGTGACATTTTATTTGGAAGTGTTTCAAATAGCTTGGAAAAAGCAAGTTACATTGAAATAACCTTTGTTGCTAAGCTCTCAGAAACGAGGATCCTTCTGGAAAGGTAAATAAAATGGAAGCTCACTGGTGACAAGTCAGAATGATGAAGGACCATCAATATATAGCAAATTAGCAAAACAATAGATTGAAGTTTCATCTTACCACAGTTTCGCGGAGATAGACAGTGCAGTTCACCAAAAGCACACCGACAAAGATGGCAACTCTTTCGTATCCACTGTCCGTGTTTGAACACACCACAGTTGCTGCCAAGGACAGATCAGAAGGTTCAGAATTAATTCATATTGACATGCTATCATCATCATCAACATCATCATCATCGTTAAAACAGCAGCATAGGAAAAACTTAAACCCAGGCCAGCAGTCCACAGAAAACATAACATAAAATAATAAGCAATTATAGTTTAGAAATCCTGCTCTGTCTTCCATCCTAATCATGCCAAAGAGCACCAGCCTCAAGTGAGCAGTACGAAGGTAAGGTAAAGGTAAAGGGACCCCTGACCATTAGGTCCAGTCGTGACCGACTCTGGGGTTGCGGCACTCATCTCGCTTTATTGGCCGAGGGAGCCGGCGTACAGCTTCCGGGTCATGTGGCCAGCATGACTAAGCTGTCTTGGCGAACCAGAGCAGCGCATCGTTTACCTTCCCGCTGGAGCGGTACCTATTTATCTATATGCACGTGTTTTCGAACTGCTAGGTTGGCAGGAGCAGGGACCGAGCAATGGGAGCTCACCCCGTCACGGGGATTCGAACCGCCAATCTTCTGATCGGCAAGTCCTAGGCTCTGTGGTTTAACCCACAGCGCCACCCGTGTCCCGTAGTACAAAGGTAAATAGGCAAAAATTGCCTCCTCTCCTCTGTGTCTGCTGCATCAAAAGCTTTTCCATTGAATTCACTGTTCTTTTCCCCAGCAATTGACCTTAATTATAAACAAACCACATCTCTCCATGTCTCCCAGTCAGTTTCCTTACCTCTTTCTTTGATCATATTCACAGTATCTGCCAGTGAAATGTTGGGGGCATGCACAGAAGCTGCCCAGGATGCACGTTCCTCCATTTTGACAGCAATCCCGCTTCAGCGTTTTACCTGGAAGTGAATAATTCCACGGTTTACTAAGAAGCAGACCCTCTTTGAACCTACATTCTCACTTGTTCCACCTAGTCTCCCTGGCTGCCAAAGGTCTGATTTTTATTGGCCTTGAGGGGACAATAAAATTAGCTGCCTGTTAAGAGTGTTTGCTCAGTTAAGCCCAGTTTGTTTAGATAAGGATTAAAAGCACACTACTAGGGATTACTCAGTGGCCAGGCAGCAACCCCCTGGCATGTCTCTGCTGAAGAAGCTTGTGGACTTCATATAAGTCCACTTTCCCAGAAGCAGACCTCACTCATCACTTAAATAAATGGGTTTTCTTTGAAAGTAGCATGACAGACATTTGCCAAAAAGTATGAAAGTCAGATTTTTCTTATGACCCTCTAACAAAGACTGGTCCTGGATTTGCAGATTTCTGAAGGGTTATAGTTTAGCTCAGGGGTCAGCAAACTTTTTCAGCAGGGGGCCGGTCCACTGTCCCTCAGACTTTGTGGGGGGCCGGACTATATTTTTTTGGGGGAAATGAACGAATTCCTATACCCCAAAAACAATGCATTTTAAATAAAAGCACACATTCTACTCATGTAAAAGCACCAGGCAGCCCCCACAAATAACCCAGAGATGCATTTTAAATAAAAGGACGCATTCCACTCATGTAAAAACATGCTGTTTCCCAGACCATCCACGGGCCAGATTGAGAAGGCAATTGGGCCGCATCCGGCCCCTGGGCCTTAGTTTGCAAAAACATGCTAATTTCTGGACCGTCCAAGGGCCAGATTTAGAAGGCGATTGGGCAAGATCTGGCCCCGGGGCCTTTGTTTGCCTACCCATGGTTTAGCTGAACACAATGAACTGAAATAAAATTAACAAGCACATGGCCTTGTTTTTATGTGACATTAATAGCAGAATAACATATCATGCTCTTCTATTATCCCTGGGTAGAAAGAGTATTTCTGATATAGCTCAATATAGCTCAGTGATTGACCTAAGCCATAGACATATTACATGGGAACTGCAGCATTTCCCCATAGGAACACTGCGGTCCAGCGCCAAGGGCCTTCTGGCAGTTCCCTCACTGTGAGAAGCAAAGTTACAGGGAACCAGGCAGAGGGCCTTCTCGGTAGTGGCACCTGCCATGTGGAACGCCCTCCCATCAGATGTCAAGGAGATAAAGAACTATACAACTTTTACAAGACATCTGAAGGCAGCCCTGTTTAGGGAAGGTTTTTATGTTTGATGTTTTATTGTATTTTTAATATTTTGTTGGAAGCTGCCCAGAGTGGCTGGGGAAACCCAGCCAGATGGACGGGTATTATTATTATTATTATTATTATTATTACTAATAATTTATTATTATTAAGATCCTGTTCAGATATACAACAGCATAAAAACTGCTTGAACCACCATAAAATATTTCCGCAGAATTGGCACCCATGAACATTTGAGTATTAAATTAGAAATGGCACAAGGGTTAGGGTTAATTGACAGCAGATTCCCAATGGACACATGTGCATTTATTACATTTTTATCCCACCCTTCCTGCAAGGAGCTTTAGAGGTGTCCCTCAGTTTAGTCTCACAACAACCCTGCGAGCTAGAATAGCTTAAAATTTAGGCTGGAATCCTGAAAACACTTAGGTAGAAAGAAGCCCCTTTGAACACAATGGGTTTTACCTCCAGGTAAACATATCTGGGATTGCATTCCCAGGAGGTTTGGTGGCAGAGCAAAGATTTGAGCTGGGGCCTCCTTTGCTCAAGACGATATACATTTCAAAACTCTATACCAGACTTTTTGTCTCTGCTATTTCTGCAAATACAGATGGCTAGGACCAGTTGGAATCCAATGACATCGCAAGGGCCACAGGCCATCTCTGCAGTATATAATGATTGTTTTGGCAGCATAAATATGGCAAATGACATTGTTACCTACTTTCAGTAAGACCAATGAAAGGCACTATTGGCTTATTGAGCTGTTTCCTGCCCTCATAACTCTGGTTCATCTCATTGAAGATATTTAATGTTGTGAGTTGGTCTTTGACGTTATCCTTTGGGACTGTGGCATCAGCAATTTCTCCAGCATCCTGTATTTGCTCTTGCCTGGACCCTTATAGAAGACAAGGTGATAAAAAAATAAGATGATATAGGTTTGTGGTTTTTTAATAGTGTACACTTTTAACAGTGTTGAGACAAAAAAAAAAATAGACAGAAGAAGAAGGAGCTTCTCACCTTTTCCAAAGTGAATGCTTTGCAAGGCCAGAGTCACTGCTAAAATAAACCTAGAAATGCAAAATCAGATGAAATAGTTGATATAGAAAAGGGCTTGAGAGAAAGGTACATGCCAAGGCATGTCTACTCAGAAGTAAATCCTACTTAATTCAATGGGACATGACTCCCAGGTACTTTATTTAGTAAAAAGGTTTTCATGCTCTTTTTTCATTTACAAACAAGAAACACCAAAGTAGTTCATAATAAACTCAAACGATATCCCATAAAATGTCTCATGGTGTAAGTTAGTACATAGGAATGTCACCTTAATCGTAAGGTAAAGAATGCAATACTAAACACACTGTGTGACAATCGGCATAAGTCATACTCAAGAGTAGACCCACTAAAAACACTTTACATTGATTGCAATGGCTCTCCTCTAAAAATGGCTTAGTTGGCTATCACCCACTAAGGAGTGAGGCTGCCATCCTCTTGCTGCTTACCTGGGAGTAAGCCCCATTGAACTCAGCGGGACTTACTTCTGAGTAGACATGCTTTTGTACTGTGCTGCAAGTCAAAACTAAATTCAATGAGACTTGAAGCTGAGAATCTTACTCTTCAAAACTAGAGTAAAGCAGCTGAATGGCTCAGCCACCACAGTTGCCAAATGAAGGATGCTATCCTGCACATCCATGGAATCCTAGTTTAACAGCTGCATTCTGTTTCATAATATCACCAGGGCAGCTGCTTCCTAAATACATTTGTAGTCTAATTAGTAAAGCCTTCTACAGCTCTGTCAATTACCATTTACTCTCGCTGGAGCCAAATAGCAAGCTTTTGCATGTCTAAAATTTGCTTAGAATTTGCCTCTGTGCATGCAAAGATTGAGAAGGCGTCTCCTTGAAGTCAAGGCAGTTATAGGAGAAAAAAAAGCAGACTTACCTGGTGTTTTGTTTCCAATACATTTTCCTGCCGTTTTTTTTAAAGGACCTTTAGTTCCAATGCAGTTTCCAAGGGAGGGCTCTTTAGGCTGTTCTGTGTAGTTGTCTGTACTCCAAACATACAAAGAGTAACTATAGCAACAGAAAAAGGGCATATGTATGTATCTCTAGCCTAGAGCATCACAGGACAAATATACGGCTCCTAGTAGCTCCTCTGCTGGGAAATGCTTTGCAGAGTTACAACCCATCAGTTCTAATCTCTCTGAGCTGACTGGTTCCTACCCCTCCCCGAAGATACATAAACACTTCTGGCTGGAGGGGGAGAAGTCACTCACAAGCACAGCAGGCAGTAAAGTTGATTCTTCACTAGGAATCTGCTTTAGCATTGGTCTTCACCTAGTGGGTGCAATGCTTGCAACATCATCAACGTGAACATGGTATCTCATCACTTGGGAATTAGATTGAGTCTAGCATACGGATTGCACACTATCTAAAAGAAGACTTTAATGTATTTTTAATCTTTGTTGGAAGCTGCCCAGAGTGGCTGGGGAAACCCAGCCAGATGGGCAGGGTACAAATAATAAATTACTATTACTACTTTATGGCTATAACATCCAGCTTCAATCTTTCTTCTTCTTCTTCTTCTTCTTCTTCTTCTTCTTCTTCTTCTTCTTCTTCTTCTTCTTCTTCTTCTCCTGCAACCACTCCTTAACTTGTGTAGCATCTCGCCTGATGTAGAGTTCTGGAGAACTTTAAAGCACACCACATTTCCATGCCTTTTAGGTTGGTCCTGCTTGAAGACATTGCCCAACTCTGTGTTTTTCTTTCTGTTTGCTTAAATATTATTTTTAGGGGACAGGTCAAAAGGCTGGAATACAGTGACCGGACACAAAACTGGAAAGGGGAACTCCAAATCTTTAATAGTGGTATTGAAGGCAGGATTTTGGCAAGCTATAACTTGCCCCTCTTCTACACAAGTGCTAAAGGTACAGAGGTCATATTTTGTCCTTTGCATCTTACCAACATAGAGATGGAGAAAGATGGCCACATATAGGATAGCTTGGCAAGAGGACAGGTCGCTTGTAAGTTGTTACTTAAAGGTAAAGGGACCCCTGACCATTAGGTCCAGTCGTGGACGACTCTGAGGTTGCGGTGCTCATCTCGCTTTACTGGCCGAGGGAGCCGGCGTACATCTTCTGGGTCATGTGGCCAGCATGACTAAGCCACTTCTGGCAAACCAGAGCAGTGCACGGAAATGCTGTTTACCTTCCCACTGGAGCGGTACCTATTTATCTACTTGCACTTTGAGGTGCTTTTGAACTGCTAGGTGGGCAGGAGCAGGGACCGAGCAACGGGAGCTCACCCCGTCACGGGGATTCGAACCGCCGACCTTCTGATCAGCAAGTCCTAGGCTCTGTGGTTTAACCCACAGCGCCAACCGCATCCCAAGTTGTTACTTAGCTTTTCGCTTTTACCTGCATTTTAAAAATTGACTTATTTACTTCACTTTTCCTTTAGATTCTGCTTTTCCTCCCTTCCATTTCCCCCTCACAACAGCCACCTGACATGGTTAGGCTGAAAAACAAACAACTGGCTCAAAGTTCCTCAGGGAGCTTCATGGCTGAGTGGAGATTTGGGACTCCCACATCCCAGCCTGACATCCTAACCACTATACAGCACTGCCTGTCATAAAAAGGAGAGCGATTAAGAAGACTCTAGACAGGGAGCTGTTTCTGAAACCCACCCAGTCATGAATCAGCTTGTCAAGGAAACTCCACGAAATGAATGGAACCATTATGCAGGCATTGCTGGATTTATATATAAGCTAAACAAGCTATATCTCCCCAAAAAATTAAAGGAAAAAAACTGGATGCACATTTCCAAAATATAAGATAAAAAACAAACAAAACAAAACCTACCTAGAGCAACAGTGTTTTGTGTTGTGTAGGCTCCTATGATGTAAGTAATGGGCCCCGCCTGCTAGCCTGCTCCCTAAAATATCACTGGTTTGCTCATTTCGTTATACAGTCTTACTTCATGTTACGTTTGCTTTATGATATGTTTTTTCAGGTTGCGTCCCGTGGTGACCCGGAAGTACCGGAAAGGGTTACTTCCGGGTTTTGCCACTCACACATGCACAGATGCGCAAAATGACGTCACGGGCATGCGCAGAAGCGGCGAATCATGATCTATGTGTGCGCAGACACGGGTTGTGTTCCTTTCAGGTTGCGAATGGGGCTCCGGAATGGATCCATAAATTATCATATAGCATATAGGTAAAGGTAAAGGGACCCCTGACCATTAGGTCCAGTCGTGACCGACTCTGGGGTTGCGGCGCTCATCTCATTTTATTGGCTGAGGGAGCCGGCGTACAGTTTCCGGGTCATGTGGCCAGCAAGACTAAGCCACTTCTGGTGAACCAGAGCAGCGCATGGAAACGCCGTTTACCTTCCTGCTGGAGTGGTACCTATTTATCTACTTGCACTTTGACGTGCTTTCGAACTGCTAGGTTGGCAGGAGCTGGGACCGAGCAACGGGAGCGCACCCCGTCATGGGGATTCGAACCGCCGACCTTCTGATTGGCAAGTCCTAGGCTTTGTGGTTTAACCCACAGTGCCATATTCAACACAAAAAACAGTGACAATTTGTTGTTGACAAAGGACAGCTGGACATATAAAGGGCCCCATTACCTTCAGTAGCTTAGAGCCTCATCAAACCTAAATCTGGCCCTGGGGTGAGGCGCTGCCTGCTTGCCTTGATGTTGGCATGACGGCTGCTGTTGGCATGGCTCCAGTGTTGGAGAAATGGCATTCAAAGCCCGCCCCCCCACCATGTTGAAGTAATGTGGGTGGGTAGGATCCCTGCTTGATTCAGGAGATAAAATTAGTACAGAGTGCTGCAGTATAGTTTCTGACAGGATTAAGACCCTGTCAGCAAAATAGCACCTCTGCTCAAGAGATCTGCACTCCTTGCTGATTTGCTCCTGAGCCAAGTTCATGGTGTTAGGATTAGCAACAACTTGGGACCAGTTTAATTGTGTGATTGTCTTATTATGGGCACTTCGATCTGCAGAACTGTGACTGTTACAGGGATTACATTATACTCATTTCACGATTACTGGAAATGATAACTGTAAAACTCTCTGCCTATTGGCAATACTCTTTCCTGCTTAAAACATTGTTGAAACAATCCTATCCAGGCAAGCAGGATGCTGGCACGTGATTTAATATGTCAGGGACTCAGGAGCAGGAGCACAGGGGAGAGAGGAGATGGAGAGCGAAGGGGAAGAATCCGAGGGCAGCGTAGGGGAGTATGACAGTGGCCCGAGAGATTCCATGAGCTTCTCCAGCGAATCAGAAGATTCCCAGAAGGGGGCGCCGATGGTCAGGGCAAGGGGGGTCCCAGGGGGGACGCACCAGAAACAAGGAGACAGAGGGGAACCCCAAAGCAGCAGTGGGAGATCGGGACCAGTTTCCCCACCAGAGTGTAGTGGGGGGGAAGAGTCACATGTGTCAGGGCCAGCGTCTCCTCCAGCAGGGAGAGAGAGTGAGTCAGGGCTGACCACGCCTCCAACGGAGGGGAGGTCAGTTGCAGCTAGCCCCCCCAGAGGGGGAAGCAGTGACAGCAGCAGCAGTGAAACGGTCAGGAGAAAAGTTACCGGCTGGGCGCACGCGCCAAGTTCAAATGTACAGGCGCGGGGAACAGCAGGAGACCCGGATGGGGAACCAGCTCCTAAAGCCCGCCGGAGGGAGGGGGAAGGCTCAGGGGACTCAGCGTCAGAAGAGGCTAGAAAGGGCGAGATCCCAACGGCCAGGCGGAACCAGAGGCGGAAGGAACAGAGGAAGAGGTGGAGTAAGGCTAGAATCTTAAATTGGTGTCAGGGGGGAGGAGACTCAGACGGAGCATCAGCGGTCTAACAGTTGAGACGTAGAGCTGCGCGCTGCGGCTCTGGAAGTGAAACTGAACTTCAATAAAGACTTTGTACCTAACAACGAAGCAGCGTTGGTCCTTTGTGAGCTGGGACCTTGGGCAGCTCTGACATAATATTTTTGCTTCCTCTTGATAACCATTATTTTTTGAATGTTTTGAAACACCTGCTTTAAACTTACTTCTTGATAATTTTACTATTTTATTTTTTGGGTAAACCACTTTGAGGTGTTATTGCAATAAAGTGGCATATACATTTTGAGTTTTTGACACGTGACTAAACACAGTCATACCTCGGAAGTTGAACGCCTTGAGAGTCAAACGTTTGGCTCCCAAACGCCGCAAACCCAGAAGTGAGTGTTCCAGTTTGCGAATGTTCTTTGGAACCCAAACGTCCGATGCGGCTTCCACGGCTTCTGATTGGCTGCAGGAGCTTTCTGCGGCCGATCGGAAGCCACGCCTTGGTTTCCGAACATTTTGAAAGTTGAATGGACTTCCGGAACGGATTCTGTTTGACTTCTGAGGTATGACTGTAGTGGCAATGCTGCCTCTTGCCTCTGTGTGGCTTCCTCTAGTCCTGAGCCTGGTGATGGATTGGCGCTGGGCACTACACTGGGCACCTTCTCTCAGCCCCCAGGGCCTGGCTGGCCCAAGATAAATCATGACATGCTGCTGCCACTTCTGCTCTTCATTTGTTTAGATTCTTCAGTGGGCAAGGAAAATAAGTTTCATATATATACAGTATATATTTTGGGCTCCATGATCACTGCAGATGGTGACAGCAGTCACGAAATTAAAAGACGCCTGCTTCTTGGGAGAAAGGCGATGACAAACCTAGACAGCATCTTAAAAAGCAGAGACATTACCTTGCCGACAAAGGTCCGTATAGTTAAAGCTATGGTTTTCCCAGTAGTGATGTATGGAAGTGAGAGCTGGATCATAAAGAAGGCTGATCGCTGAAGAATTGATGCTTTTGAATTATGGTGCTGGAGGAGATTCTTGAGAGTCCCATGGACTGCAAGAAGATCAAACCTATCCATTCTGAAGGAAATCAGCCCTGAGTGCTCACTGGAAGGACAGATCCTGAAGCTGAGGCTCCAAGACTTTGGCCACCTCATGAGAAGAGAAGACTCCCTGGAAAAGACCCTGATGTTGGGAAAGATGGAGGGCACAAGGAGAAGGGGACGACAGAGGACGAGATGGTTGGACTGTGTTTTTGAAGCTACTAACATGAGTCTGACCAAACTGCGGGAGGCAGTGGAAGACAGGAGTGCCTGGGGTGCTCTGGTCCATGGGATCACAAAGAGTCGGACACAACTAAATGACTAAACATATATATAATCTCCAGACACAATTGTTGAGTCCTAGCTTTCTTATCTGAGGGACTCGGATGGCGCTGTGGGTTAAACCACAGAGCCTAGGACTTGCCAATCAGAAGGTCGGCGGTTCAAATCCCCGTGACGGGGTGAGCTCCCGTTGCTCAGTCCCTGCTCCTGCCAACCTAGCAGTTCGAAAGCAAGTCAAACTGCAAGTAGATAAATAGGTACTGCTCCAGCGGGAAGGTAAACGGCATTTCCGTGCGCTGCTCTGGTTCACCAGAAGCAGCTTAGTCATGCTGGCCACATGACCCAGAAGCTGTACGCCCGCTCCCTCGGCCAATAAAGCGAGATGAGCGCCACAACCCCAGAGTCGGTCACGACTGGACCTAATGGTCAGGGGTCCCTTTACCTTTACCTAGCTTTCTTATCTACATTTTTTGGGGGTATATACTACAGTATTACTGTACTAATGATGAATGCATTTATTCTCTCTCTCTCTCTCTCTCTTTAAAATAATTTTTATTAACTGGCCAATCACATCAAATTAAATCACATCACATAATTCCAAATTACAAAGCCAAATTTTTAAATTTTGTTGGGGGAACCCATACTTCAAGATCCAAAGGGGGATTCAAGTCATCTTCTTATTACTGCGTTAATGTCCAAATCAGTCCCATTCCACATCATATCTTGTTCATATAATTTCTATTTTTCCTTTACGGTCTCTTCTGTTAGTCTCCTTAAGCCGATAAGCAAAATAATAATCCTGTGTGGATTTCCCGTTCCTCCACTAAGTCCAGATGGTTTCCATATATCTCCTTCGTAGATAGCATCGCTCTTTCCATCATGAATTTGGCATTTGTCGCTCTTAAGTCCCACCGAGGAGTTGATCCACGATATGTAAACAACTCTATTTCTCTCTTTCTCCTCCCAGACCCAAGAGCTCCAACAATGCCTCCCAAAATGGCGACGGCATTTTTAACTGCGTCATTCCAAAACTCTTAGCTTTCCAGCTTCATCGAAAGTTTATCTCCACACAGCCTTAAATCCACAGCTTAAGTCCTTAGTTTCTGACTCATTAGGGGAGGGGATTCTTGTTAAATCACATAAGAAAAAGGAAGGCAGGTTTTTCCCCCTCCCCCCTCAGTCATTTGTCATACCGTATCTTGACGTATCTTCTCATATTTTATTCTTGTCTTGTTATCAGAGATCTCTTCTGTCAGCAGTCTTTACTATTCTCTTGCCTCCTCCACTCTTCCCTGTGTTTTCAAAGCACTGGCAACTCTCTAAGGACAAGCATTACAGACCTATTTGGTCTGGTAACTTTTGCTTTTGTACCCAGAGGACAGTTTGCCTATTCCTTCAAACACATCTTGGTCTTGTTTTTCAACAGATGTTTTGCCTGATTTTCTCGTAGCCCAGAAATGGTTATCGACTCAGCTTGCTTCTTCAGTTTCACTTCCAGCTCACGTTCACCTCCACTGGGAACTATATTTGTAGCGTTCCACATTTTAAAACCTCCAATACATTGTGCTTATCATTTCAGCCTGTTCAAGTAAGTGAACATGAGAAATAGCATTTACCCGTACTGCTATGCCCGTTTCATAACGGAGGGGCTCTGTCGATATTTATTTATTTATCATATTTTATGCTGGCATTTGATATACACTTTGAAAGTGTTGTACAATATAAAACTGCTAAAACCAATTGCCTTTTACTACGCAAGGGGGGAAATGCAGGTATGCAGATATTTTCCCTTGGTGGAACAAAAATCAGCCACTTTAGTATTTTACTCTACAGCAAGGATAGGGAACTTGTGGCTCTCCAGATGTTGATGAACATCATCCCAGAGAATTGGTCATATGAGCTGAAGAGTATGGCTGAAAGCCAAAATCATCTGGAAGCAGCCATCTACAGCTCTGTACAGCACTGTAAATTTTAAAAAAATATGTGACTGAAGACCAAAATATGCACCTTGCACTACAAGATGCCTCTGTAGCAGTTTTCTCCATTAGAATTATTTCCACCTAAATTTGATTTTTAAAAATAAAAATAAAAATGACTGGCTCTTCTTTTTCATTTTTGTCCAATGTATATCACACAGCTGTGTGTGACTGTCACATTTTCTGCCCTCCCTTCCCTTCAGGTGGGCGGGGTTTGTGGCACTGAGCGGGGACTTACCGGGACGGGTGCCTCCCACCTGCTTGGGTTGGCCTTTGACCAGCCCTCAGCCAGGGAGGACAATGGACGGCCGGCCAGGGGTGGGGCTAAGGCCAAAGAAAAGAGGCTGACCCCTTCAACCAAGCCTCACTTGGTTTTCTTCCCTCCAGAATCACCCACCCAACCCTCCCTCAAAAATTAATAATTCTTGCTTCCAAATACAGTGGTACCTCAGGTTAAGTATTTAATTCGTTCCGGAGGTCCGTACTTAACCTGAAACTGTTCTTAACCTGAAGCACCACTTTAGCTAATGGGGCCTCCTGCTGCCGCTGCGCCACCGCTGCACAATTTCTGTTCTCATCCTGAAGCAAAGTTCTTAACCTGAAGCACTATTTCTGAGTTAGCGGAGTCTGTAACCTGAAGCGTATGTAACCTGAAGTGTATGTAACCCGAGGTACCACTGTAATTTCATCCTAGGTCAGCGGCCATCAAGTTAACAATTATTTTTTTTAACAGACTAATATTTTGCGTTCCAGGTCAGCGGACGCTGCTGCAGTCATAAATGGTTGCTGTATTCAGAACTAGGAAAGAAATTCTCAGTCAGTATCTTCACTTATATAAATACAAAGCTGCTAATTATAACTAAGGGGTCTAGGTAACATTGCTTCAGATGTTCTGCAAAAGCACTGCAGAACTGCTGCTTTTCAAAACTTGGTAACACTTTTTTTTTGAAATCCCAATTCAAGATGAATATCCACTTTCACTCACATTTTGCATTTGTATATGTAAACCTTCGACGTTCTTAGGTTTTGACTATCACTTATATATACCAGAGAAATTACTTTCTGTTGCCTGGATAAACTTAAGAAAGGATATGTTTAAGACTCATTTTAGTTCCTTTGTAAAATTTTAATAACACAATCAACCTTGTAAAGGAATTTGTGGATGGCATAGCTGTTTAGAAGTAAATCTTATTAGAATCAGGAGACATGCTTTGGAGCAAGCATGCTTGGGATTTTCCAGGCTTCATTATGCTTGTGTTCATATCAGAGTTTTCAAAAACCTAATTTTGTTTTGACGACCACCAGAAATCCTTTGGGACAGGTAGTTGGTTCCATAGTCAATATGGTTGTGTAATGTAAGATGACTGTGAACATTAAGACACTGTACTCCATACAATATTCAGATTAATTTCTAATTTTTACAAAACTTTCTGTGGTTGCTTACAGTTTTTTATAGAAAAATTGAGTTTGTTTCTCTAATATTGAACCAATAGAGTGCAATACTCTGTGGTTAGTATTCAGCTAAGCTTTACTCAAGAGTAAAACATGAACATGACTAAGTTAGGTTCATTAATTTCAACAGATCTACTCTAACTAAAACTTAGTTGAATACCACCCAATATATCCATCTATTTTGTTGGGGGAAGTGTAAGATCCAAGAGCACAGATGAAATAAATGAGTTAGGGAATGATTAATCTCAGGTTATTTTCCTCTCAGGACTGTAGTATTATTTAGCCCTAGTTAATGACTGATGATGTGATTATGTATTAGACATCAACATTGCACTTATAACTAATATATTTATAAGTTGTATTATATTGTATGAAATATGTTTATATTTCTATGTTACATTTGTGATGAACTTTCTTAAAAACACACTCTTTAATAAAGGAAGAAACCCTGAAGAAAAACATATAAAAGAACCAGAACTCTCTCTCAGCATCCAAGGCTTATATTTGCCCTGACAATACTGTAATGGAAGGCAGAACAAACAGGGAAACAGCACAGTTATTAGATTTCAGGAGAGATAATCTTTATTTAAATGCTATTTCTGACCTGGGTATATTCCTAATACAAAGACTCCTAGTCCTACAGGTATATTAAAAAATTTTTTTGTGTGTGTGTAATAGATGAAATTTCACACTTGATGCCATTTGCTAAGATCAGAAGGCTGACTTAACTGAAAGGCAACAGTAAAACAACTGGGAAATGTTTCTCACCATGTAGCCCCATTCTGTTCCTTTCTTTTCATGGCATGCACCCAAAAATGGTATAGGCATTAAACCAACAGATGTAGAATGCATTCCCTTGACTGGCCTGCAAAAAGTTTGGCACTAAGCTGCTGAATGGCTTCCAATATTTGGTGTCGAGAAAGTCCATTGGAAAGCGATTGCTCGGGCTCTCTCCTCCACCTTTATCAGAAGCAAGATAAGACTGGAGACATTAAGGAACTGGCCCTGGAAATTTCAATCAAGCTTTATTTACAGTGCTGCAAGATTAAACACTGCAAACTGGAAACGACCCTTCCTCTTTGTTTTTGCAGTGCTTTAGCATAATAGGATTGTCAGAGCAAATGGAGCAAAGCTGGACCTGGCATGCCTGGCCGATTAACCCCGGAACCCTCTGGTGTTGCAATGGTCAGCTTATCACAACTGCCTGCAGTTATTACTCAAATGAAACTTACGGTACCTTAAGGAATGGCATCCATCTCCCATGTGCCCTTTCTGTAATTGCCACCCTGGCAAGATGTGAAGCGGGTGGCAACAAGAAGAAGAGCCTTTGTGGGTGTGTTGCTCTGAATATGGACAGCCTATCCAAGGAGGCTTGCCTGACACCCACATCTTAGACACTAAGCAAAACCTGTATAGTTCAACCCAGATCTTTTTCTTAACTTGCTGGTCTGTCTTCCTTAGGGTAAAGGTAAAGGGACCCCTGACCATTAGGTCCAGTTGTGGCCAACTCTGGGTTTGCGGCGCTCATCTCGCTTTGCTGGCCGAGGGAGCCGGCGTACAGCTTCCAGGTCATGTGGCCAGCATGACTAAGCCGATTCTGGCAAACCAGAGCAGCACATGGAAACGCCGTTTACCTTCCCACCGGAGCAGTACCTATTTATCTACTTGCACTTTGATGTGCTTTCGCACTGCTAGGTTGGCAGGAGCAGGGACCGAGCAACGGAAGCTCACCCCGTCACGGGGATTCGAGCCACCGACCTTCTGATCAGCAAGTCCTAGACCCGTTGTCTTCTTTGCCAGTATTTAAATGTGAGATCTCTCTTTTTGGATGGAGGGTGGTACAAACTTGTTTTAAAAACACAAAAAGGAAGGAAGGAATCATTATTCACAACTATGAGAACTGTTCAGACATTTCTGCTGCAGCTGCCCCTACCTCTATGTGAGTAGACAGCCAGTGCAGTATAGTGGTTAGAGCAGGGGTCGGCAAAGTGCGGCCCATGGGCTGGATGCGGCCCACGAAGACCATTTTACCAGCCCACGAACCGCCCCCCAACCGAGCCACATGCTCAGCAAGTCCCCCGTGCACTGTGCTAAACCAGTGCAGTGCAGGGACTCATGCGCAGATACCGGAAATTGCGTCTACGTATGTCCAGATGCCGAAAATCGCTTCTACGCAGGCGTGATTTTCAGCAACTGGACATGCACAGAAGCGATTTCCAGCGCCGCGGACATGTGCAGATGCGATTTCTGGCATCACGCTGTGCCAGTCTGGCCCACAGACAATTTCTGTGGGAGTGATCCAGCCGATGGCCGGTAAACCTTGCTGACCCCTGGGTTAGAGTGTTGGACTAGGACCTGGGACGTGAGGGTTCACTTGGCCGTGCAGCTCACTGTGTGACCTTGGGCCTGTCACTTCCTCTCAGCCAAACCTACCTCACGAGGTTGTGGTGGGGATTAAAGGAGGAGGGGAACAGCCATGTATGTCACCCTGAACTCCTTGGAGAGAAAAATGCAAACAGCAAATAAAGAAATCAAAGTCTGAAAGCCCTCCTCCTCCTCCTCCTCCTCCTCCTTCTTCTTCTTCTTCTTTTATTATTAAATGTATATACCACCCTATGCCCAGAGGTCTCAGGGCGGTTCACAGAATAAAATCAAAAGATAAAGCCCCAAAATACATAATCAAAATAAAAACGACCCAATACCCCACCCCCAAACCCCACATTTTAAAAGGGCAGAGGATGTAAATCAGATCAACCAAAGGCCTGGTTAAAAAGGAACATTTTTGCCTGGAGCCTAAAGGCGCATAATGAAGGGTCCAGGCGAACTTCCCACAGATGGGGAGCCACTGCAGAGAAGGCCCTGTTCTCTTGTTGCCGCCCTCTGGATCTCTTGATGAGGAGGCACACAAAGGAAGGCCTCAGAAGATGATCTCAGGGTCCAGGTAGGTTCATAAAAAAGAGGCGGTCCTTGAAGTATCGTGGTCCAGAGCCATTTAAGGCTTCATAGGTCAAAACCAGCACAGCTGTATGCATGTAGGGACTCTCAGTTAGGAAGAGTTTCTACTGCTGTCACCGCCACTACTGCTGCTACTCTGTCATCATCGATTATGCCCTACTTTTCTACAAAAGTACAGAGAATGGCCTTATGTGTGCTACTTTACAGAGGACAGTCCTCCACTTGAAGGGCCCTCTGAAAAGTTGAAGGGCTATCTGGTTCAACAGCTGATATACAGGTGAAACTCGGAAAATTAGAATATTGTGGAAAAGTTCATTTATTTCAGTAATTCAACTTAAAAGGTGAAACTAATATATGAGATAGATTCATGACATGCAAAGCGAGATATGTCAAGCCTTTATTTGTTATAATTGTGATGTTTATGGCGTACAGCGTTGACTTTGGACTCAATGAAGCACAGTGGACCAACACCAGCTGATGACATGGCTCCCCAAATCAACACAGACTGTGGAAACTTCACACTGGACTTCAAGCATCTGGCATTGTGTCCCTCCCCATTCTTCCTCCAGACTCTGGGTCCTTGGTTTCCAAATGAGATGCAAAAGCTGCTCTCATCAGAAAAGAGATTTGAGGAGGCATGTCATCAGCTGGTGTTGGTCCACTGTGCTTCATTAAGTCCAGGGTCAACCCAGCCATCTACCAGGAGATTTTGGAGCACTTCATGCTTCCTTCCGCAGACGAGCTTTATGGGGATGCTGATTTCATTTTCCAGCAGGACTTTGTCACCTGCCCACACTGCCAAAAGTACCAAAACCTGGTTCAATGCCCATAGGAGTACTGTGCTTGATTGGCCAGCAAACTCGCCTGACCTGAACCCCATAGAAAATCTATGGGGCATTGCCAAGAGAAAGATGAGAGACATGAGACCGAGCAATGCAGAAGAGCTGAAGGCTGCTATTGAAGCATCCTGGTCTTCCATAAGACCTCAGCAGTGCCACAGGCTGATAGCATACATGCCACGCCGCATTGAGGCAGTAAATGATGCAAAAGGGGCCCAAACCAAGTACTGAGTACATGCGCATGCTTCTACTTCTCAGAGGTCCAATACTGATCTATTTGCAGTCCTTGTTTTGCTGGTTTCATTTAATATTCTAATTTTCTGAGATTGTTAATTTGGGGTTTTCATCAGTTGTATGCCATAAAAATCACAATTATAACAAATAAAGGCTTGACATATCTCGCTTTGCATGTCATGAATCTATCTCATATATTAATTTCACCTTTTAAGTTGAATTACTGAAATAAATGAACTTTCCCACAATATTCTTATTTTCCGAGTTTCACCTGTATAAAAAGCCATGAGAAGGAAAAGGAGGAGCACTGAAGTTGCCCAAGAACAACTCCATAGCAGATAGCAGATTGATCAGGTAAACAGGTCACCTGATCACGGGCTTCCCCCCTACAGTAAAATGTTTTTGATGTCTATTTACATTATAGCCATTCTTTCTAAATTTGCATCTAACAGGATGTGCAGATTTTCATGCGAAGTTGTGTCAGCTTTTGTCCTCTTTTGTGGTGAGGTATTTGCTGAAGAATTTCCTGTCTCCCTTGTTGAAGGCATCAGATCCAAGTGAAGGAAAAAAACAAACCTTAAGTCCTTAAGTGAGATTTCTAGTTAATTTGGTGCCAAAATATTTGTGATTATGCTGGCTGCTTTTGTTCGCCCACAGGAATTTATTTATTGTAATATCAGAATGAGGCAATATTCCTGGAAGCATTTTGTTTCCATAGCTTTGGCTTGCATACTCGAAAGGTGTGAAACACTGAGGTAAACTTGCTCCACTTCAGCTATTGTCACCAATTTTATTTTATTTTAGGACAAGTGTCCTCGTTCTTCTAACTCCTTAAATTTTATGCTTTCTGAATAGCTTCGTGCTGCTTTTCTTCCCTCGTATTTAACTGAAAAATAAAAGTATTGATAAAAACAGTTAAATAGGTCAATTTAAAATATTTAAAAAATAGACATGTTGATTACAACACATGCCAACTTTCTGCATAACTGGGTAGGCTTGTCTAAACCAAAATGTTTTGTGGTGTGAAGGACATTCTGCTATAACTGTGTTGACTTTGTGTAGACAATTTTTGAATGCCTTTTCCTTGCAACATTCATCATCAGAACCACACAAATACCTTGTCTTCTTCTTCCCACCCCGCTGTGTCACTGTAATGTCCTTCAGCACCATGATCACTTATTTTGTTTAAAGAAGGTGTCTCTGAATGAATGCCCAGCAATTTATCTCCGTTTCCATACTCTCCCACATTTCTCTGATGCAAATAGGGATGTCCCATTCCATAATAATAATTTTATTATTTATACCCCACCCATCTGACTGGGTTGCCCCAGCCACTCTGGGAGGCTTCCGACTATATAAAAATGTAACAAAACATTAAAAAAGGACTTCAGATGGCTCAGGGGTTGGACAACTCCATATCCTCCAACATTTCTCCAGTGAAAATAGGGACGTCCTAAGGAAAAGTGGGATATTCTGGTATCAAATCAGAAACTGGGACAACTTCTTAAGGGGTGATATGATAGCCATGTTCAAATATATAAAAGGATGTCACATAGAGGAGGGAGAAAGGTTGTTTTCTGCTGCTCCAGAGAAGCGGACACGGAGCAATGCATCCAAACTACAAGAAAGAAGATTCCACCTAAACATTAGGAAGAACTTCCTGACAGTAAGAGCTGTTCGACAGTGGAATTTGCTGCCAAGGAGTGTGGTGGAGTCTCCTTCTTTGGAGGTCTTTAAGCAGAGGCTTGACAACCATATGTCAGGAGTGCTCTGATGGTGTTTCCTGCTTGGCAGGGGGTTGGACTCGATGGCCCTTGTGGTCTCTTCCAACTCTATGATTCTATGATTCTATGATTCTCTAAAACAGGGACTGTCCTTGGAAAATAGGGACATTTGGAGGGTCTGTGTTCTTCCCTGAACAATCTCAGCATCTCTTCTAACTCCTTTTTGCAGCATTTACCCTGGACTGGTTTCCATGGTTCCCCACTGCCTTTACTGACTAAGCCCCCGCCTTGTATCTCCTGCACCTTCCTATTCAGGCTTGATTTTGGAACATCAGCTGCTTTTTGTGGTGTGCTTCTCCAGGCCACAGTCCGGTCCCGGGTGCGGGTGGTGCTGTGGTCTAAACCACTGAGCCTCTTGGGCTTGCCGATCAGAAGCTGGCGGTTTGAATCCGCTTGACAGAGTGAGCTCCCGTTGCTCTGTCTCAGCTCCTGTCAACCTAGCAGTTTGAAAGCACACCAGCACAAGTAGATAAATAGGTACCGCTGCGGTGGGAAGGTAAATGGTGTTTCTGTGCGCTCTGGTTTCCATCATGGTGTTCCGTTGCACCAGAAGCGGTTTAGTCCTGCTGGCCACATGACCCGGAAAGCTGTCTGTGGACAAACGCTGGCTTCCTCGGCCTGAAAGCGAGATGAGCTCCGCAACCCTGTAGTTGCCTTTGACTGGACTTAACCGTCCAGGGGTCCTTAACCTTTTTATACCTTTACCATAGCTACTGTTTTTAGAAGACCACAAAGGGTTCATGCTTTGGTCTCATTTGAGGCATTTTCCTAAAATGTTTCAAGTTGAGATCTTCAAAATCTGCTTCCTTAGTGTTTCGGATTTGATCTTGTGCAAATGAAAGCAGCCAACTTTGTATATCAATTGAATGAAGGGTTTCACAAGTGTTTCAGTTGCTGAAATTGAGCCAGAGAATGCCAAGTTTCCCTAGTTGTGTCTTGGGGGCAAGCAAGGTAACACAAAGCCAGGATGGCAGAATTTAGCTCTTGTTTATATAGCACTGCAGTTAAATCAGGCCCAAGGCTGCAGAGGAAGAGAGTTGTCTCTCTGTCAGCTATAAGTCTCTTCAGTATGGCTGAATGTTGTAAACTTGAAAACAAGATTAGCACTGATGTACACAAGAGCAACAAAAGGACTTTACAAGGATCTATACAGATAGAATCAAGTTCTTAGGGAAAGCTGTTGAATAACATGTTAAGCTTAACTTGGGAATTATCTCTTGAAATTGCTTTTCCTTTTTCAGGTTGTAGGCGCTGGGAGAAGCTAACACACATTTAAGAGAAAGTGATCAGTATTGTCTTAGGTATTTGTTTGGGGGTATTTGGCTAAAGTAGCAAGCTTTTAATTGTGTTTACACTTAAATGATGGCAGGGAATGTTTCAAACCCATCAGAGTTAAGATGATATCCCATCAAGCTTTGAAGAATTTAGCGTGCTGGAACACAAAGGGCTTTTGTAGCTCGCAAATTAAGAAACACGTTTTCAAACATTTGATTAAGCATCCAGGTTTGCATTTTCAATTTCATGGAAATATATCGTCTTTTCTAAAATGATACCAGCACCACTACCATCAATGAGTTATTACGCCTCAAGTCCATAATAGCAAAGCTAGCCTAAACAGACAGGTTTTGTTTAATTCCTTGGTAGGTTCTTATATATTTTAACAGAACATATGTGTGTTATTCTGTGTGTTATTCTAAAACCCAAAAACTAGGTGTTAAAGAGTCCCAGAGTTTGACTTAGTGCTGCACGCACCGTTCAGGATTTGTCCTTCATACTCAGCCCCTGAGCTGATTTGTTGCTATATTTACATCCCATTCTTTCTCAGAGTTTTAAGCCTAACAACAAAGCTTTGAGGTAGTGTTGGTCCCTGTAAGATCATTTAGAACATCTAGGGAAATTCTCTTCCAAGGTCTGTACCCTACAGAATGTCCGATGGCAGTGCTCCCAAAAGGGGTATATTCTGCTGTTGCTTTTGTGCAACATTTGCCATACATTTGCTTCAGGTGTCTTTTAAATAAATCTCTGTTTGCCCAGTCTTTTCTTGACCAATAAGATCAGGCCCTGTCTTTATCTGTATTAATTCCCTTAAAAAATTCCTTTTAAAATGCTTTTATATTTCTGTTTTGGTGGCTTTATGTTATATTTTTGTTTTAAGGATGTTGTTTGCTGTTTTATGTTGTCTACTGCCTAGAGTTTTGTTTTTATTTTTTTAAAAAATAAGATGTATTATTCTTATTCTTATTTTTTCTTTCATAAAATCACACACAGACTTTCCTAAAAGAAAACTCTACAAGAGAGAAAAACTCCAATACTTACACAGATTAAAATGGCTCAGAAGGTAAGAAAACACTCACCTTTCCCCCCTCCACCTCTTTCCCCCCTTTTCTTCCCAATGTCTCAACAAATGAAACAGATTTGTAAAAAATGTAACTTGAAGAAAAGAGAGAGAGACATTGCACATACATTTGTAAACCAAGAAAATCTTTAATAATACATTTTTTTAAAAAAAGAAGGTAAGAAAACAACAAACACAAACTTATCCAGCTAATTAACATAAACACTTACACTTAAATCTCAGTAGGCTGAGTAACGAAACAAAATGCTGTCAAAAGCCCAAATAGACGCTGACCTCTTATTCTTATTAATTAATTAAATTTATATACCACCCTTCATCAAAAGAGCACAAGGCCGTTCACAGAATAAAATACAAAATAAAACACAAGTAAATAATTAAACCAGAACAACAAAACAATAACCCCCCCCCCTCCCCACATACACATTTAAAAGGCTGTAATCAGCCAAAGGCCTGGTTGGAGAGGAATGTTTTTGCCTGGTGCCTAAAAATATAAAATGGGGGAGAATGCTTGTGAGATGCAGCCAAGGGTAACTGTTGGTTTCTTGGTCCTCACCGCTAGGATCAGATCAAATCAATGTGTTCTACATGTACACGTCGGCTCTTTCAGCATGTACCGGTACATATGTGCTCTGAACTGAGACCACATAAGTTTGATCAGTCCTTTTTTCCTTAAAAAATGTTTAGGGGTACAGTGGTACCTCGGGTTAAGTACTTAATTCGGTCTGGAGGTCCGTTCTTAACCTGAAACTGTTCTTAACCTGAAGCACCACTTTAGCTAATGGGGCCTCCTGCTGCCGCCGCGCGATTTCTGTTCTCATCCTGAAGCAAAGTTCTTAACCCGAGGTACTATTTCTGGGTTAGCGGAGTCTGTAACCTGAAGCGTCTGTAACCCGAGGTTACAGACCAATGAGGCCAAACTTAGATTCACAAAATGTTTAGGGGTATGCGTACCCCTGCACCGTCCCCCCCAAACCCCCACTGTATTTGATCTGCCATCAGGTTGTCGATGTAGCTGTTCCAGCCGCTCGTGGCTGTGGAGGGCGATGTGGGGGATGCAGGCGCACGGATGATGATGAGGAGGAGGCGAGGCCGCTCGCTCGCTGCTGCTGCTGCTGCTGGGCCCGGATGCAAAAGCCTGGCGGGGGCAGGCAGCAGCTGCTTCTGTTTGCAGGGGACCCCAGGGGAGAAGGGATGCGCGATCCAGATGTGGTGCGGGTGGCGGCGCAGCTGGATCTCGCCAGACTATATTTTGAACGAATTCCTATGCCCTACAAATAACCCAGAGATGCATTTTAAATAAAAGCACACATTCTACTCATGTAATACATAGCTGTCAACTTTCAGATTTGAAAATAAGGGATCAGCAGCCTCAAAAATAAGGGATCAGCAGCCTCACCTGTCTACGGGATATCTAACAGCGGGAAGCAGCACTGGAATAAGGGAATTTCCCGCAAAAAAAGGGAAGGTTGACAGCTATGATGTAAAAACACCAGGCAGGCCCCACAAATAACCCAGAGATGCATTTTAAATAAAAGGACACATTCTACTCATGTAAAAACACACTGATTCCCGGACTGTCCGCGGGCCGGATTTAGAAGGTGATGGGGCCGTATCCAGCCCACGGGGCTTAGTTTGCCTACCCATGAACTCGAACATTAAACTCTACATCTGTTAAACTTAGTCTGTGTATAGATTCTTATTCTTAATGGCCCAGGTTCCTCTGAGCTACTAATCCAGATTATATTTCTATATATTTACAGACCACTTAATGCCAAAATAGATGTTGGCAGTGGTGCCAAAACAAAAAGGGATTTGTGAGCTTTATCAAATGCTTGTCTTAATCAAAGTAGACCCATTGAAATTAATGGACATGAGTAACTTAGGTTCATTAATTCCAACAGGTCTACTTTAGGTAGGACTAGCCCAGGATACAACCCAAAATTTCAAACCTGTGGAGAGGATTCTCTTTCTCCCTTCCTTTCACAAGTCCATATGTATATATGTCCAATAAATATACTGAACGTAGGAAATTGCTTTCACCAAGAAGGTGCAACTGTTTAAATTTGGTGTCCGTAATAATTTTGCCCATGCTCTGCTGAGAAAATGATGTTGCACTAAAAAGCGTTTGGGATCTTGCACCTGTCTGCTTCTCCTGCCGAGGTCATAACACACATGTCTTTTCCTCTTTCTCTCAGTTTTTATAAATGCTATTAACTTTTAACAAGCCCAATACTCTACTGGTGCATATAGAGAGACTACTTAACCCTATATAGCTGTGTGTAAACCTTTTCCCTCTCCCCCTCCACGATACCAGCTTGAAGCACCTGATGATGACCCATAAGCTTTTAGAACAAGGCCACATTTCTCCACACCGTCCAATTACCTCCATAAAGTGAGGAGTTATGTTTCCAGTGTAAATGCTGCGATGGAAGAGGAGCAGAAACAGAAAACAAATAATGCGACTTGGTGAACTGTTTGGGTTCCTTGGGATCTCTTGGCTGAAATGCCATTCTGAAAAATAAAACTGCTTTGAACATGCTTCTGAAGTTAAAAGAAAGACGTGGAAAGTTGTCATGGGAGACAAGGAAGGGGACGATAATTTTTTTGGACCTTAAGCTATGAAATAGGAATCTAATCTGTTTCTCAGCAGGCTTCTGGGTCTGAAATGTAATTTCTGTTGTTACAGTAAAATTGCTTTTCTTATATGGTTGGTTTTTTTTAAAAAAAACCTTCATTACCTATAATTAATTTTTCCAGTCACTTTTCCCCCCCTCACATAAAAATTAAAATGCCCTTCTTTTTTTCTGTGCAGGGTAGGAGACAGAGCGACCAATATAAGAGAATCCAGTATGAGTGGTTTCTATGAATTTATGACCGTTGCTATGAACTTACGACACCCTACTCTACAAAATCCCTCTCGATTTCTATTCTCACAGGCCACTTCACAATAAATTGCCTTCCCTGGAGCTCAAGACCACCCCTCCATCCATCATACATACATCACAGAAAAGGCGGTCTACAACAGAAATCTGACTGTGTTGTTTATCTCCTGTCTGGCAGGTTACCTGTTAATGATCACTTGGATACCCTGGGGAGCCTGGCCAGTCTTTTGTAATGACAAATACTTAGTTCCTGAGCCAGCTCACAGGCTCACCCTATTCATATACAGACATACCCTTAAGACTGGATTTGTGAACGAAGAAACAACGGGGAGGCTTTTCCATTTTTCTTCGACCTTGCAGAGAAATATTTGAGGTCAATTTGGGAGGGACAAAATGGTATCAGGACTTTTTCTGTGGGGTTTCAGACATGTGGTTTATATATGCAGTTATGAACATTATATATATATATAATAAATAAAAACCTTAATTTTTTTTATTTCACTTGCTTTGGAGACTGCTAATGGGCCACATGATAGGCAAAGTAAGACCTCTTCCATTCCTCTTCTCTACAGCAGTGTGAAGAAGAAGAAGAAGAGTTTGGATTTGATATCCCGCCTTTCACTCCCTTTAAGGAGTCTCTCTTTTTTTAAAAAAAAAGATATTTATTGGAGTTTTACAAAGACATGAATTTAAAAGATCATATAAAAAGAGAGAAATACAATAAAAGAAACATAGAAAAATACATAAAATAAGAAAAGGAAAATAAAAACAAATCCATTTTTGTAACCCTGACTCGTTATCTTATTTCCTTGGCCTCCTCACACCTCCCCTTTTTGTATTCCCATTTAAATAATCAAGTCAGCAAATCCTTACCCTCTTTCATTTATCTTAACTCTATATCTTAACATGTTGTAACTCTATATTTTCATCCATTTATCAATTCATTTTTGCATTTTCTTATTAACTTTGTTGCTAATGCCACTTATTTTCAGTCCAACATCATTTTAAGATTCATTAATTTTACAGTGTTTCTGACCCTTTAAGGAGTCTCAAAGCAGCTAAGATTCTCCTTTTCCCTTCTTCCCCCACAACAAACACTGTGAGGTGAGTGAGGCGGAGAGACTTCAGAGAAGTGTGACTAGCCCAGGGTCACCAAGCAGTTGCATGTGGAGGAGCGGGGAATTGAACCCGGTTCACCAGATTACGAGTCCACTGCTCTTAACCACTACACCACACTGGCTCTCAGTGTGTAGAACCATTTCATTTTCCTGGCTGTTCCATCACTGACCTTAAACCAGGGACGGGGAACTGTGGCCCTCCAGATGGTGTTGGACTACATCTCTCTTTGTCCCTGAACCATTGACAATGCTGGCTGGAACTGATGGGAGTTTATTTTATTTATTTATTGAATTTATATACCGCCTTATACCCGGAGGTCTCAGGGCGGTTCACAGAAAAGATCACAATATAGAAAATCAAAATAAGAACAATAACCCAGTAACATGCCCCCCCCAAAAAAAGAGCGTCACATTTTTAAAAGGGTAAAGGATGTCAATCAGGTCAACCAAAGGCCTGGTTGAAAAGGAACATTTCTGCCTGGCGCCTAAAGGTATATAATGAAGATGCCAGGTGAACTTCCTTGGGGAGAGCATTTCACAAATGGGGAGCCACTGCAGAGAAGGCCCCGTACTCGTGTTGCCACCCTCCGGACCTCTCAAGGGGGAGGCACACAAAGGAGAGCCTCAGAAGATGATCTCAGGGTCTGGGTAGGTTCGAGTTGAGTCTAATAACATCTGGATGTCCACAGGTTCCACATCACGGCAAGAGGACCTGATGGTAACACCTCTCTGCCCACCTGGGATTCCCAGCAACTGACATTCAGAGACATTTTGCCTCTGAAAGTAACAACATAGCCATAATGACTAATAGCTATTGACAGGCTTATGCCCCATGAATTTGCCTAATCCTTTTGTAGTCTCCTCCAAGTTGGTGGTCATTGCTACTGAACTCTCTGAAGTACAGCAGTACCTCGGTTTGTGTGTTCAGACCCAGAAACCTCCCCCCTAAATAAATTCACACTTAAGGCTGTGTGGAGATAAACTTTCGAACCAAAGCAATGTTTCAAGATGAAGCTGGAAAGCTAAGAGTTTTGGAATGACGCAGTTAAAAATGCCGTCGCCATTTTGGGAGGCATTGTTGGAGCTCTTGGGTCTGGGAGGAGAAAGAGAGAAATAGAGTTGTTTACATATCGTGGATCAACTTCTTGGTGGGACTTAAGAGCGACAAATGCCAAATTTATGATGGAAAGAGCGATGTTATCTACGAAGGAGATATATGGAAACCATCTGACTTAGTGGAGGAACGGGAAATCCACACAGGATTATTATTTTTTGCCTTAAGCTTATCGGCTTAAGGAGACTAACAGAAGAGATCGTAAAGGAAAAATAGAAATTATATGAACAAGATATGATGTGGAAACACCAAGATAAGACTGGATAGAATTATGACCTTTGTCTGGACTGATTGGGACTGATTTGGACATTAACGCAATAATAAGAAGATGATCTGAATCCCCCTTTGGATCTTGAAGTATGGGTTCCCCCAACAAAATTTAAAAATTTGGCTTTGTAATTTGGAATTTATGTGATGTGATTTAATTTGAGGTGATTGGCCAGTTAATAAAAATTATTTAAATAAATAAATAAATAAATAAATTCACACTTGACTCAAATTTTGATTTTGGTTTTTGGCAGAATGTAGGCCATTTAGGGTTCCAGCATAGGTCAGCCAAGGGTAAACACCTGGATAGCGGAAAGCCGGGAACAAGCTATCTCCACCACCCAAATGTCCCCCTGGACTCAGGCATGGGCACAACCCCCTCTCAGGGGTTGACCAAACCGTCAAGACCCTGGATTCCTTTAACAGAAGACCCTTCACATAGGGATGGCGAGAGCGTTCTCCCATCCCTATCACCTGAATCAGAGCCTATCCGCAACCTTACAAGTTGTGACGATTTGCTATGCAGCAGGCAAAACCCAAATGGCAACAGCCAATCAGCCAAGTGGGGAAAATTCCTGCCCTGCCCGTCCCAATGACAGGCGGCACGATGGCATAGCAAGGTCAAGCGCAAAGCCCTAAAAGTAGGGAGAGGTGGGCGGGTGTTCCAAATGCACGTGCCAAAAGAGGAAGCTCTGGGTCACGTGCATGGGCATAAATAGGTCCCTCAAACTGTTTGGACTGCGTCCCATTGTCCAGATTGCACCCAGCTTCAAGGGACCTGCCAATTGGGTATTGTGGTTGACCAATTGTACCCACCCACAATATAGGGTGTCGGTTTTCCAGGTCTCACCACAATATGTGCCCTCTTTAAGGGAGGACCCAATTTTTGAATGTCTCCGTTGACGAACTCCGCCATAAACCCAGTAGTAAATGATTTGGTTTTCGAACAAGCCTTGGAAGTCGAACATGCCATGTGGCTTCTGCTGAGTGCAGGATCCTGAAGCCCAGCTGTCGGCTATTGAGTTTTCGGTTTTCAAACGTTTCAGAACTCAAACAGTGTTCCGGAACGGATTACGTTCAAAAACCGAGGTACCACTGTACTTTATTTTGCCCTGAATCTTCCAACATTCAGTTTCCTTGGATTTCCATGAGTTCCAGCATTATAAAAGGGAGAAAAGCCCAGTGCATAATTTTATACAACTCTGTCACGTCCCCTCTTATTCACCTTTTCTCTAATTTAAGAAGCCCCAAATGTCTTTTTGTTGTTGTTGTGGCTTCTTAACAAAAAGAGAATGGTTGGGGAAATTTTGCGAGTACCTGGAATTAGCAAAATTGACGGATATAATAAGGAGGAAATCCAAAACTATGGTTATGAAGCAATGGGAGTTTTTACATGATTATTTACAAAACCAGGGCTTGGCTACAAAAATCTGGTTGTGTTTAGAATAATCTTGTGCGTAATATAAAAAATACAAAGTGAGACATTAAGGAAATCCAAAGGGAAAATATGAAGAACAGAGGTTCTGACAAACAGATTATTAAAAACGTGTGAGGTAAACGGTGGAAGTCTTTCCCCCCGCAAAACCCCCAATTTATTTAAGGTAGATAAGGACAAGATGAAATTATACAATTGAATATAAATATAGATGGGAAACGGCTATGTACTGTGAGTACTTAACTACTTTTAAAAATTTTCACATATGATCTTTTTCTTTTACTTCTTTATTCTTTCTTTGTTCTTTTCTTCTTTTTTCTGATATCTTATCTTTCATTTCACTGCTTTATTGTGAATAGCATTTTTTTTTTAAAAAAAGCAGCCCCAAATGTCACAACCTTTCCTCACGAGATTGCTGCCCCATCCCCTTGATCATTCTGCATGGGGTGCCCAGCAGTCCCCCTCCGCCTCAGAAACTTCATGATCTGATGTACGCGTCTTGAGTTTCAGACTTGTGATTTGCCCTCTATCTGGACGGAGCCACGAGCCCCACTCCCTGATGTTCCCAGTTAGTAATAGAAATGTTTCATGCAAAAGCTCCCGTTGAGAAGATCCTGGCCCTGACAGATAATCAATGGCTTCCAAGAGTAGGTCAAATCATTTCACGCCGGCACACAAAAGGCAGTTTAAGGCAGTGAGCGTGGGAGTTCTAAGGAGACAATTTTAACATGCTATTTTCTCAAGGCAGAGCAGGGTATAGAGACAGAGAGGATGATGAGGGGATGGATGTCTGCTCGGCAGTCGAATTCAAAGGATCACATGCAGCCATCTAGAAAAGAAATTCTCTCAGTTTGCAGGCTTTGACAGCTGTCTCCACCTACCCCAATATTGGCACTTTGTCTGTTTAGCACGATGGACTATGTGCTGGACTAGGTGCCCAGGGTTCAAATCAGCCACAAAACTCACTTGGGTGACCTTGGGCCAGTTGCAGCCTCTCAGCCTAACCTACCTCAAAGGGTTGTTGTCAGGATAAACTTGAGCTCCTTGGAGGAGATATACATGCAATAAAAACAATAAAAATAACTTAGAATTTTAGTTTTTCTCGCCGTTGGCTATACCAGCCTTCCAACACTGAACCGCTCTGAGATCTACAGGTGAATGGCAGTATATAAATTAAATCAAGCACAGGCAAACTTGGCCCTCCAGATGTTTTGGGACTACAACTCCCATCATTCCTGACCACTGGTCCTGTTAGCTAGGGATGATGGGAGATGTAGTCCCAAAACATCTGGAGGGCCGAGTTTGCCTATGCCTGAATTAAATAGATAAATAACTGGTTCTCTGTAGAAGTTTTGGACTATAACAACATCAATCCCACAAGCCAAATGCTGGCCCTCTGGGTCACTTGACACTTCTTCCAGGGCATGCCCCTGAGCAGCCTCCTTGGGTGTTTTTGCCTTGCTGGAATGTGTCACTGAACTGCGATAATGGTCCCATCTGCACAATAGATTTAAAACAGTCTCATACCACTTTAAACAGTCACAGTTTCTTCCTCAAAGAATGCTGGGAAATGTAGTTTGTTAAGGGTTCTCCTTATGCAGATCTGAAATCTATTTTTTACATCAGGCATAGGCAAACTTGGCCCTACAGATGTTTTGGGACTACAACTCCCATCATCCCTAGCTAACAGGACCAGTGGTCAAGGATGATGGGAATTGTAGTCCCAAAACATCTGGAGGGCCGAGTTTGCCTATGCCTGCTTTATATCTTCACACTGAGGGGGAAATACTCTTAAAAGAGGAGTGGGCTTCTTATATTACAGTGGATAAATCAGAGACGTCTCACAATAAATATCAATAAAAGGAAATTTTATTAGTAAAATGATATTGATTTTGAATTTGTTTTAAATTTGTTTTTAATGTATTTTAAGTTGTTGCAGCCTACCCTGGGACCTTAGGATGGAGGACCAGTAATATTGAGAGAGAAAAGTTGTTGTTAGGTATTTATCAATTAAAAATTGAGTTGCCAATTAAACCTTTGAGCCTATGGCTGAAGAAGATCTCCCCAGGATGTCATTCGCTTACAACAGAAACATGGCGTCCCCCAGGGCAAGGGATTTTGTAAAAAACACACACACACCACAAAGCCTAACTTAAACATAGGGAAGAAACTTCCGCAGCTTGTCCAACACACTTTTCTTCTTGTAGAGCCTGTAAGTTTGGCACCAGTTCCAGCTGTGCACAACAGGCTCTTCCACTTAGGACTATAGCTGAGGACACAAGAGGATCAGCCCATCTTCTGAGCCATCGAGGGAAAAGTTCAATGACTATTGGAGCAGCTTTGTCAGGAGGCTCTGCTATGATCCGAAAATCACAACATGGGATTTTAGAAATAATGAAACACAACCCCTTAGAATGGGAGCAAGTGTTTCACTTGGGGGGGGTTGACAATTTGCTGACTCACTAAGGAAACAGAAGGATGGAGAAGTAAGATTAGAGGAGTAATCTTCCAAAGCTCTGGGCCAATTGTATCTTTTCCTCCCTTTCAAAACCACACACTGTTCTTTTATTCCATTGGCTGCCTGTATTCCTCAACTGTGCATCATAGTTTAAGGGCTTAACAATCTTTGGGGCCTCCTGCTGCTGTCCCCGATCAGCCTGATGAGTGGTCCTCACTTTGATGAACCAAAGCGGATGATCTCTTCTTTTCGTTCTCTGTAACTGCTTTCCTTTTTTCCTGACTGCAATAAAAAAAAGTCACTGATGTATCTCCAACAACAGCCTGCCTCTGGTGGGAAGGATAGCAGTATGTGGGATTTCTGATGATGAGAAATATATTTATTGTGGGCTGTGTCCAATGCTGAGAAGGAACACAAAACTTAATGGACTTTAGGTTTGTTAATGTCAGTGAGTCTACTCTGAGTATAACTAAAACTGGCTACAATCCTATTTATTAGGAATGCTTATATACACCTTATCCCCAGGCTTGCCGGAAAATTGACAATATAAATAAGGTCGCATTTGATCCACTGTAAACAATTACACAGGGATGCGGGTGGTGCTGTGGGTTAAACCACAGAGCCTAGGACTTGCCGATCAGAAGGTCGGCGGTTCGAATCCCTTTGACGGGGCGAGCTCCCGTTGCTTGGTCCCTGCTCCTGCCCACCTAGCAGTTCGAAAGCATGTCAAAGTGCAAGTAAATAAATAGGTACCGCTCCGGCGGGAAGGTAAACGGTGTTTCCGTGCACTGCTCTGGTTCGCCAGAAGTGGCTTAGTCATGCTGGCCACATGACCCGGAAGCTGTATGCCGGCTCCCTCGGCTAATAAAGCGAGATGAGCGCCACAACCCCAGAGTTGGCCACGACTGGACCTAACGGTCAGGGGTCCCTTTACTTTACCTTAAACAATTACACAGACACTCGAGAATCATATCCAGACAGCTGCTTCTGCATTTCTCCCATCAAAACATTGCAAGGAGTCCTATTCTTGATGGAGCACAACTGCTTCTGCCATTTCATGTCCATTGTACAGGATCCTCTAGGGGACACGGGTGGTGCTGTGGTCTAAACCACTGAGCCTCTTAGGCTTGCTGATCAGAAGGTCAGCAGTTCAAATCCCTGCAACAGACTAATAATAATAAAAAATATTATTTATACCCCCGCCCATCTGGCTGGGTTTCCCCAGCCACTCTGGGTGGCTTTCAACAAAAGATTAAAATACAATAGTCTATTAAACATTAAAAATTTCCCTAAACAGGGCTGCCTTCAGATCTCTTCTAAAAGTCAGATAGTTGTTTATTTCTTTGACATCTGATGTTCCACAGAGCGGGTGCCACTACCAAGAAGGCCCTCTGCCTGGTTTCCTGTAACTTCGCTTCTTGCAATGAGGGAACCTCCAGAAGGCCCTCAGTGCTGGACCTCAGTGTTTGTGCAGAACGATGGGGGTGGAAGTGCTCCTTCAGGTATACAAGACCAAGGCCACTGAGGACTTTAAAGGTCAGCACCAACACTTTGAATTGTGCTCAGAAACGTACTGGGAGCCAGTGTAGGTCTTTCAGGACCGGTGTTATGTGGTCTTGGCCCATTGCTCTGTCCCTGCTCCTGCCAACCTAGCAGTTTGAAAGCACTCCAGTGGAAGTGGATAAATAGGTACCGCTGTGGCGGGAAGGTAAATGGCATTTCTGTGCACTCTGCCTTCTGTCACAGTGTTCCGTTGCACCAGAACCGGTTTAGTCATGCTGGCCACATGACCCAGAAAGCTGTCTGTGGGCAAACGCCGGCTCCCTCGGCCTGAAAACGAGATGAGCGCCACAACCCCATAGTCACCTTTGACTGGACTTAACCGACCAGGGGTCCTTTACCTTTTTTTAAAACCACAGTATCCTCTAACCTTTCAGAAGGAGAATAATTGACTTTTGAACTAATTTCCCAGCAGTGACAAAGATCTGAAGTCATTAATGTGACTGTCTGGGGATGGGAATCTTCCCAGTACAGTACCATTTTGTTTTCTGCTCGGATGTGAGCATTATGCAAAAATTGCTTGCAAGCTAACTCAGTAGAGAGTTCAGAGAGATACAAACAGTTGCTTGTGCAAACTTTGCTTTGGGCAGGAACATGGATTCTGGGGTGCCTTTTTGTTTCCTTGCCTCGTTTATTTTTTTGGCCTTATTTCTTTCAGAAAGCAACAAAATCCTCTCCACCCCCCCACCCCAAGCTTCTGTGTGCTGGTTTTCCTTACATCTGCCTCTCTTCTTGGTGTTAACTTGAGCTGGCAGCATAACAGACCATTTGAAAGCAATGCTAAGTGTGAAGCTGTCAGTGAGAAGTCACTGAGGAAGTGGCAATAGCTGTTATTGAGCTCCTTTGCAGAAATATCCTGAGTACTGGAGCTTTGTTAACCCTTCCAAAGTCAATTACAAAGGGATGAAACCCAACTGTGGCTCGGCCAAACCTTAAGGTTCAAAGAGATTTTGCATCTGAAAAGCTTCAGTTTCCCCAGGGCCGAAACTTTCATACAAATCCTTCTGTCTTCTACATTCTTTCAAGCCCAAGATATTTGGCAGGAATAACCCAGGGATATATTTGCAGGGATATCACCATTTCCTGAGTTCCTTGCAGCCTTAGCTGTGACATGACTGGCATGAATTCAAAAAATGTCATTTTCACAGCACCTGCATTCTCTTGTTAATATTTTTTTTTGCCTGCCATTCAAGTGTTAAAGGCACTAGACCTCTGGAACCGATAGCTAAAAAATTGAAAACGTAGCCCTGCTTAGTCCCGTGTTAAGTTTTCTCTTACCCCCACTTTGTATTTCTCTCTTCTACAGTCTTACTATGCTGTGTTTGAGCTGAGTTGACCTGAAATCAGGATTTGACCTGATAAGTGAACAGTCATATTCATGGCACGCTCTGTAGAAACCACTCCAGCAAAGTAAAATTGAAGAGACTCTCCTCCATGTGATTACTTTTTTCCATTGCATATAATATAACGAACATGGCAAAAAAATACATTTTTAAAAAGGAAAATAATGTACCAATAGTGAACTCCGTTCTCGGAGTGCCATTCTTATGTTGCCAAAATGCCACCAGCCAATGCGAGAGAGCAGGGTCTCCATATGCTCAGGGGAACCTTGAAGTCTGCAGAAATACAAAATATTAAAAAAAAAAATAATTCCAAGGTTTGTGTCTGATGTACTGCTACATGAATGTTCCATTAGTGCAAGGATTTCTGTTAAAAAGCAATGGAACATTCCTCTCTTTTCTTTCCTTGCCCTGTGTAACCCCTAAGTCTGTTTTAGGGGTCCCCCCAACTGCCTGCATATTGAGAACCTCTCTTCCTCAACTGAGCTAGAGGGGAAAATGAAATGGAGTCCTCTGTAAGAGGTTTGGACTGAGGCAAGAAAAAAGAGACAAATACATTTTAGATTATCCTTTTGACGAAGGTGCACTCTTGGGTTGAGGAGAGCTGTTATGATAATATGTTAACACTCTGAATGCACAAGCCCAGGTAAGAATGATCGGCTTCTGAAGTTCCCCGGGAGCGTATTAATTTTGCAGGGCACCTGTGAATGCCTCAAACTTTTTCCAGTGGTGGTTGGAAGTATTAAAACCTCATTTACAGATCACAGTGATTGATGCCGGCCCTAATGGGACAACTCACTGCAACAAATTAGGCACTTAGTGCCATGTAAACTGGCCTCTTTTTTGCCATCATTACCTTCTCTCTTGTTAATTATTTTAAAGTTATTGTTTCATCTCTGTGTAAGCCACGGACAGAAGTCATTAGTTCTTTGTGGAGGGTTTCTCTGTTCTTTCCTGTAATTTGTCATCGTGTATGATGGAGTGCAATGCCCCCACCTGTAATTACCTTTTGTAATTACCATGCACATCTCCCTCCCTCCCTCCCTTTCTTTATTGTAATATTTGTGTGACAGACCAAAAAGCAATATATTTAATGGAGGGCTCTCATTTAGATCTTGTTATTGATATGGCAAGCTCTCTAGTGACATGACAACACATACAGCCTTTAGCAAATTGATTCACTTCCTTATTATTATTATTATTATTATTATTATTATTATTATTATTATTCCGCCCTATACTCGGAGGTCTCAGGGCAGTTTACAGAATAAAATCAAAATATAAAACCACAAAATACAAAATAAAAATAACAACAGCCCAATAACCCCCCCCAAAACCCACATTTTAAAACTTCTCTTTCACCCCCTATTGACCCACCTCTGTTAAAAAGGCATTTTATTGGAGGTTATGCTGGGTGATACAAACACCGTCCCTCCATGGTGTCTGATTTGTGGTAGCTGTTTAACACATGCGAGGAAGCATGTGATTTTGAAATGAGGTGGTGAATATGCTTGTGTGAACTCATCCATAGTTGTACTGCAGGGATTGGCTTGCTTATTGTGAAAGCAGGCTTGGTTTCAGTGAGTATAAACCCATAGTCTAAATACCTTCTTCAGATATATTACCTAAGAACAAGGGTCGGCAAGGCTTGCCGGGCCTGGGCCAGATCACTCCCACAGAGATCCTCCGTGGGCCAGACCAGCACAGTGCAATGCCAGAAATCGCGTCTGCGCATGTCCGTGGCACCGAAAATGGCTTCTGTGCATGCCCAGATGCCAAAAATCACACCTGCACAGAAGCAATTTCCAGCGTCTGGGCATGCGCAGAAACGATTTCCAGAGCCGCGTAAGAGAGTCCCCATGTGCGCTAGTTTAGCGCAGCATGTGGGGACTCGCCGAGCGGGCAGCTTAGTTCAGAGGTGGCTCATTGGCCGGTTAAATGGCCTCCGTGGGCCACAGGTTGGGGACCCCTGCCTAAGAAGAACCTGCTAGATCAGGCTAAGGACTCATCCAGTCCTGTTCTCACAGGGGCAACCAGATGTACCATGGGAAACTCTCAAGCAGAACCCAAGCACATGAACACTCATGTGACTTCCAGAAAGTGGTATTCAGCAGCATAAAAGGTAAAGGTAAAGGGACCCCTGACCATTAGGTCCAGTCGTGGCCGACTCTGAGGTTGCAGCACTCATCTCGCTTTATTGGCCTAGGGAGCCGGTGTACAGCTTCCGGGTCAAGTGGCCAGCATGACCAAGCCGCTTCTGGTGAACCAGAGCAGTGCACGGAAATGGCGTTTACCTTCCCGTCGGAGCAGTACCTATTTATCTACTTGCACTTTGACATGCTTTCGAACTGCTAGGTGGGCAGGAGCAGGGACCAAACAACGGGAGCTCACCCCATCGCGGGGATTTGAACCGCTGACCTTCTGATCGGCAAGTCCTAGACTCTGTAGTTTAACCCACAGCGCCACCCGCGTATAATAACCTTTATTGCAGTCCAACGACCCATAACACAGATACAGAATAAAATACAGACTCTTATAGGCAACCCCCCAGGGAAGGGAGACTGAAGCGTTATTTGTTTAGTCATGGGTATGTTGATCTTTGATTCGTATGACTACTGAAAGAAACTTTGCCACGGCCACTGTGATATCGTTGGACTTGTCGTCCAGAAGATATTTGATATATTAGGCTTCAGATTGACCCGGCCCATTTATTTGCCAATAGTGGTTTAATCAATAGTTCCCTCACTTGATCATATTGTCCGCAATGCAATAAAATATGCCTCATGCAGTCGACATCCTGAGAGCACACACAGATCCTACTCTGATAAAGGATACCTCTCAGTCTGCCATTTAACACTTCTGATGGAAATACATTTAATCTGGCTTTGGTGAAAAGATGCCGCTGGTATGTTGGTACAGACAAATTTCTAAGATATGCAGGTGTCTGAAACTCAAACCCATAGTGGATTCCTACTGCTAATGGGCCACAGATAACATGAGATTGAGATCGGAGATCACTATGCGATATGTCTCAGAGCCTTTGCCTCAGAGATTCAAGGGCGGTATCATAGCCCAGATGGTACAGGAGGGAAGGTGGCAACCAATCGAAGTGGTTTTTCTAACCATAATTTTCATCCATGAGCTGGTAAACTCCTCATTGTTTAGGTATGGAAGTAACCCCTTCCCTAGGCCAAAGACTGAGATCTTGAGCCAGTATCTCAGGGCAGCCCACCATGCTTTAGTTGATAAAGGACATTCACCTGTTTCTAAAAATAGTATTGCATTTTGAACACAATTTGGAACTGGTAGGAGGGACCGGAGAAACTGCCTGGAAGCCATCGAACCTGGGGAATGAGCCATTGAACCAGACGTTTGAGGTGTAGAAGAGTTGAGGAGTTAATGGCTGATGGAACATAATGGCCTCCCCATGTATAAAAGAATCGAAGTATATCCAGATGTGTATACCTGTGAAGAGATCCAAGATTTAGAACCTCAAAGCCAAAGTGAGAGCATTTGGGTCAAAATTAAGGGAGAGAAGAATAACAGTGACCTCATTGTGGGAGTTTACTATAGATCCCCAAGCCAAACGGAGGACATAGATGATGCCTTCCTGGAACAGATGGCCAAGCATGCAAAAGGAAGGGAGATAGTAGTAATGGGGGACTTCAATTACCCGGATATTTGTTGGATGTCAAACTCAGCCAAGAGCATAAGGTCAAACAGATTCCTCACTGGCCTTGCAGACAACTTCATTGTCCAGAAAGTGGGAGAAGCAACAAGAGGAACAGCCATTTTAGATCTGGTCCTAACCAATGTTGATGACCTGGTTAGTGGGGTAGAAGTGGAAGGATCATTAGGCGCGAGTGATCATGCTCTTCTGAAGTTTACTATACAGCGGAAAGGAGCAGCCAAGCATACTAGGACTCAATTTCTCAACTTTAAGAAAGCCGACTTCATAAAACTTAGGGAAGTGCTGGGTGAGATCCCATGGACGGTAATACTAAAAGGAAAGGGAGTTCATGATGGCTGGGAGTTTGTTAAGAGGGAGATAGTAAAAGCACAACTTCAGGCAATACCAATGAGACGGAAACATGGAAGGTGCCTAAAGAAGCCAGGGTGGCTATCTAAAGAACTTTTAACTGAGTTAAGATTTAAAAAGGATGTGTACAAAAAATGGAAAAGGGGGGAAACCATCAAAGAGGAATTCAAACAAATAGCCAGCACGTGTAGACACAAAGTCAGAAAAGCTAAAGCACAGAATGAACTCAGGCTTGCTAGAGAGGTTAAAAGCAACAAAAAAGGCTTTTATGGGTATGTTCGTAGCAAAAGGAAGAACAAAGAAACAGTGGGGTCACTCAGAGGAGAAGATGGTGAAATGCAAACAGGGGACACAGAAAAGGCTGAACTCCTCAATGCCTTCTTTGCCTCAGTCTTCTCCGATAAAGAAAACAATGCCCGACCTGAAGAATTTGGAGCAAATGATTCAGCAGAGGAAACACAGCCCAGAATAACTAAGGAGATAGTACAAGAATACTTGGCTAGTCTAGATGTATTCAAGTCTCCAGGGCCAGATGAACTGCATCCAAGAGTATTAAAAGAACTGGCAGATGTGATCTCAGAACCACTGGCAGTCATCTTTGAGAATTCCTGGAGAACAGGCGAAGTCCCGGCAGACTGGAGGAGGGCAAATGTTGTCCCTATTTTCAAAAAGGGGAAAAGAGAGGACCCAAATAATTACCGCCCAGTCAGTCTGACATCAATACCAGGGAAGATTCTGGAGCAGATCATTAAGCAAACAGTCTGTGAGCACCTAGAAAGGAATGTTGTGATCACCAATAGTCAGCATGGATTTCTGAAAAATAAGTCATGTCAGACTAACCTGATCTCGTTTTTTGACAGAATTACAAGCCTGGTAGATGAAGGGAACGCAGTAGATGTAGCCTACCTTGATTTCAGCAAGGCATTTGACAAGGTGCCCCATGATATTCTTGTAAAGAAGCTGGTAAAATGCGGTCTTGACTATGCTACCACTCAGTGGATTTGTAACTGGCTGACTGACCGAACCCAAAGGGTGCTCATCAATGGTTCCTCTTCATCCTGGAGAAGAGTGACTAGTGGGGTGCCACAGGGTTCTGTCTTGGGCCCGGTCTTATTCAACATCTTTATCAACGACTTGGATGATGGACTCAAGGGCATCCTGATCAAATTTGCAGATGACACCAAACTGGGAGGGGTGGCTAACACCCCAGAGGACAGGATCACACTTCAAAACGACCTTGACAGATTAGAGAACTGGGCCAAAACAAACAAGATGAATTTTAACAGGGAGAAATGTAAAGTATTGCACTTGGGCAAAAGAAATGAGAGGCACAAATACAAGATGGGTGACACCTGGCTTGAGAGCAGTACATGTGAAAAGGATCTAGGAGTCTTGGTTGACCACAAACTTTACATGAGCCAACAGTGTGACGCGGCAGCTAAAAAAGCCAATGCAATTCTGGGCTGCATCAATAAGAGTATAGCATCTAGATCAAGGGAAGTAATAGTGCCACTGTATTCTGCTCTGGTCAGACCTCACCTGGAGTACTGTGTCCAGTTCTGGGCACCACAGTTCAAGAAGGACACTGACAAACTGGAACGTGTCCAGAGGAGGGCAACCAAAATGGTCAAAGGCCTGGAAACGATGCCTTATGAGGAACGGCTAAGGGAGCTGGGCATGTTTAGCCTGGAGAAGAGGAGGTTAAGGGGTGATATGATAGCCATGTTCAAATGTATAAAAGGATGTCACATAGAGGAGGGAGAAAGGTTGTTTTCTGCTGCTCCAGAGAAGCGGACACGGAGCAATGGTTCCAAACTACAAGAAAGAAGATTCCACCTAAACATTAGGAAGAACTTCCTGACAGTAAGAGCTGTTCGACAGTGGAATTTGCTGCCAAGGAGTGTGGTGGAGTCTCCTTCTTTGGAGGTCTTTAAGCAGAGGCTTGACAACCATATGTCAGGAGTGCTCTGATGGTGTTTCCTGCTTGGCAGGGAGTTGGACTCGATGGCCCTTGTGGTCTCTTCCAACTCTATGATTCTATGATTCTATGATTCAGTTTGCTTACCTCCGCCTTTTGATAGCTGGTCTATCAATGATGCTTCCAGGACTTGGAATGATGGAATAGAAGCCCTAGGTACCGGAAGAATATGGTCCAACAGCATTACTGTCTCCAGCCATGGAGATAGATCACAGCCGTCATGGTTAGTAGCCATTGATAGACTTCTCCTCTATGAATTTATCCAGTATTGTGGTACCTTGGTTGTCAAACTTAATCCGTTCTGGAAGTCCGTTCCAAAACCAAAGCGTTCCAAAACCAAGGCGCGCGTCCCCATAGAAAGTAATGCAAAACGGATCAGTCCATTCCAGACTTTTAAAAAACAATCCCGAAAACATCAATTTAACATGAATTTTACTATCTAACAAGACCATTGATCCATAAAATGAAAGCAATAATCAATGTATTGTACTATAAAATAAACAAGACAGTATTGTAGATGATAAAAATCAACATTATTATTTTTTGCTTACCTGCACTGATGATAGTCATTGTTTGGATGGGGGGGCTTTTATCCATTTCCGCAGTCACACCATCAATCAATCAGTAGCTGAACTGGGTTCCACACAGTCACAAAAACAAATTAACCGAAAAAGCCTCAAAAACGCAAACGCAAAATAAATAGCAAAAACAAAAGCACAAAATACGGTGGTACCTTGGTTCTCAAACTTAATCCATTCCAGAAGTCCGTTTGACTTCTGAAATGTTTGAAAAACAAGGCGCGGCTTCTGATTGGTGCAGCTGCCCCGGAAACAACAGCCAACAGCTGCCTCAGATGTTTGGGTTCCGAAAAACGTTTGAAAACTGGAACACTCACTTCCAAGTTTTTGGAGTTTGAGAACCAAAGCGTCTGAGAACCAAGGCATTTGAGAACCAAGGTAGCACTGTGCTCTTTGAAAGCCACCCAACTTGGTGGCCATCACTGCTTCCTTTGGAGCCAGTTCCATAGTTCCTGTGTGAAGAAGCATGTTCTTTTATCCATCATGAAGCTTCACCAGATGTTCATGAATTCTTGTGTTTTGAGTGAGGGAGAAAAACTTTGATACTTCCAATTTCTCCATGCCACGGATAATTTTAAAAACTTTTATGATATCACTTCTACTTTGAAAGGCACTTGAAAGCCTGTCAGAATGTGTGAAGGCACTCAAGCTAGCAGAATTTATTTATTTATTATAAATTTATTCATTTGTTTTTTCAAATTAGTATTTTACAATCACATATCCAACATACAAAATGCAACATAAAAACAAGATTCCAGAGAATCTCTTGGACGTTTCTCCTCCCCTTTGTGGGTCCTATTATTAACCATTTCCTCCTGCATCTTTTATAATAATCCAAATCTTTTACATCTCCATTATATCCAAAATTCACCATTAGACTACAGGTGTTATTCCAATCCTACTAACAATTTTAACTGTTTTTAACAATGGTTTTTCAGGTAAATTATAAATTTCCCCCATTCCTTATTAAAGCTTTGATCTTCCTGATTTCTGATTCTGCTGATCATTTTTGCCAAACTAGCAAAACTTAGTTCCCAGAGTGTTCCATTACTTATTTGGAAGACATACGTCCTGTCGTTTCTGTAAGACTATGATCTATAGCAGGTGTGGTGCTGAACTACACCTACCATTATAACCTGCCCATTGGCTATAGTGTTCCAGTGTCATATTTTATGTACTGTATGTGACCCATCAAAGCATTAACCATCTTCAGTCAGCAGATGGCACTGTGAGTTTCATTGCTAATCCATCACCTCCTTTTGCAATACATGCTTCCCCCCCACCCCATGGAAAATACCCACAACATGGGTGTAATTATGAATTTTTACCTTTACTTTTAATTATAACAGTCTTGTAACAACAATAACAAAGGGATCTGTGTTGGTACATAAGTGGAAAAAAAACCCCACCAAGTCTGCAGTTGGCTAATGTCTATATTAAAGGTAAAGGTAAAGGACTCCTGACAGTTAAGTCCAGTCTTTACCTTTACCTCAAACATTAGAGATGGAGGTCCAAAAGGTGCCAGAAGCTACTGTTAGGTCCATCATGAGACGTCCGCTAGCTTCTAATCACAGATACCAGCAGCCTTCAAGCAAGCAAACTTGCCTTATTATCGCTCCCTAGCATCCCACTGCCAGAGGATTGCCTCCTTCCATTCACCAGTTGGCCTCCTCCAAGTGGAAGAAACCTGGGCAGAGCTGAATGTCACATCCATTGCCAGGTGTGTCCTGTTGGAAACAGAAAAGGGCTTCCCCCTTGGCCTGCCTTTATATCCACTCAGTTGCCAAGGGCTTTTGTGACATTACAAGAAACCCACAGCCAATGGCAACAGCTGGGGAGGCATCATCTTCATTGCTTTGCGCCTCACAATGGCAGGGGAACCTATCAGTGATTGTGTGTTTGTTTATTTGGGATGTGGGTGGAGCTGTGGTCTAAACCACTAAGCCTCTTGGGCTTCTCAATCAAAAGATTGGCTGTTCGAATCTCCTCGATGGAATGAGCTCCTGTTGCTTTGTCCCAGCTCCTGCCAACCTAGCAGTTCAAAAGCACACCAGTGCAACTAGATAAAGAGGTACCGCTGTGGCAGGAAGGTAAACGGCTTTTCCGTGCGCTCTGGTTTCCGTCACGGTGTCTCATTGCACTAGAAGCGGTTTAGTCCTGCTGGCCACATGACCTGGAAAAAGCTGTCTGTGGACAAATGCTGGCTCCCTTGGCCTGAAAGGAGGATGAGCGCTGTACCCCATAGTCACCTTTGACTGGACTTAACCGTCCAGGGGTCCTTTACCTTTACCTTTATTTTCACAGCAATTAGTGAGGTAATCATAATGATCAGGGACATTCTTTGGAAGGTTGGTCTGTGGATTGCTGACTTGTCAATCAGCTGCAACAGTGCTTTTCAATGTAGCTTGACAGTCAGATGACGACATTTCTCTTTCTGCTGAGAAAGGCTTTCCCTGAGAACTCCTACGTACAGAGCCATTGTGAAAGGCACAGCTAAAAAAGCTGAGTGAAACATTGACCATCCTATTATCTGTGATCTCCCTCCCCTGCCTTTTGACTCAAATTCAAAATTCATTGCTTAAAATGCTGGACTTGGATTTATAGTTAATCACGGTGAAAGCAGAACATAAAACTAGTTTGCCTTGTTATGTTGACAAAAATCAATCTATCAATCCTGTAATTATGGAATTTTATCAGTAGCATAATATAGTTGACAGTGCGATGCTCTCTGTGCAATTTCTGAAGTGGTGCATTATCATTAGTCTCAGTTTACATACAGTCGCCAGAGGAAAGTGCTCACTCTCAAATATACATGAGAAAAGCTCATTTGAGGCAATATGACCTTTGTACATTTCGAGTAATTTGAAAGCTCAGCTTTGAAACCATAATCATAGTTCCTTGGCTGACCCAGACTGTCTGAATGTTCAAAATAATAAATCAACCCTTAGAAATCAAGAAATAAACAAAAATAACGAGATCTGCAAATGAGCTTCTATCCCCCCCCCCTCGCCACCCTTTGCCTCCTGGGTTACTGAATCCTTCAGACGCACAACCATCAAACTTACTTCTGCAAACATGAAGGCTAGAAACTTGCATCTGAGCCTTCTAAAAAATAAAAACCAGAATGACCTTTTAGCCTTGTGTTGTAAGTGGCTCATATTGATTCATGTTGCTGTGGAAGAGGGGAATGCACAGAAGCCATGATCCAGTGGAAGACATTTCGGCTGATTTACTGAGTTGATTGGGATGAAAGGCTAGAATTTGATGTGACACCAATGGCCTCCTCGTATGTTCGGCTCCTTGTCTAATGAAAGAGGCCAAAGGTTAGCTGGTGGTTGGTGACATTCTCATTACTCTGCTCAGAGTAACTGATTCTATTGCCAATAGCAGACATGGGAGATGGGGAACACAGTGGGGATCGGAGGGTTAAAGCTCCCTGTACCCTTCAGGCTGGGTTCCCAATCCATATTGTGGGGCCTCAAGTTTCCTAATGACTATAAAAACAGGAATTCATACAAGTGCTAATTGCATGCATGGCACTGTGCCTATTTTTGGCTCTTTTACAGCTGAATAAGAAGCTGAAAGGGACGCGGGTGGCACTGTGGGTTAAACCACAGAGCCTAGGGCTTGCCAATCAGAAGGTTGGCAGTTCAAATCCCCACGACAGGGTGAGCTCCCGTTGCTCGGTCCCACCTCCTGCCAACCTAGCAGTTCGAAAGCACGCCAAAGTGCTAGTAGATAAATAGGTACCACTCCGGCGGGAAGGTAAGCGGCGTTTCTGTGCGCTGCTCTGGTTTGCCAGAAGCGGCTTAGTCATGCTGGCCACATGACTCCCTCGGCCAATAAAGTGAGATGAGCGCCACAACCCCAGAGTCGTCTGCGACCCTTTACCTTTAAGAAGCTGAAATCAGCAGCTGCAACTTTCCTCTGCAAAGAAATGCAGTGACGGAGGAGGCAAAACCCCTTTCTTTTTTGCCTGTTGTGCAGTGGGCAAAAGCACGGCACTTCAGCACACAGCCAACGGTGGCAGCCTTCTGCAACAGCCTTCTGTTACAGCCCCGGCAACCTGTTTACTGAGAGTCCTCGTGTGCTTCCTGGCACAGCTACTTCACATACATTTCAAAGTGGCTGTCTCACAGATGAAGGCCTGCCAGGAAATAAAAGTTGGACCCGTTCCTGAGAGCCCTCTTTGCGACTATATCAGGAAGCAGAGAACCTGCCAAGTTCAGAAGGGCAGTGGCACCTTTTCCTCTAAACAGGGAGCGTGTCTGGCCAGACTGTTTTGTGACTAGGTCCCTCTCCCCAACTCCTGCTCTGCAGCACCACTCAGGTCACCCTGTAGCCATGACAGCTGCAGGTACTTTCAGTTCTCCTTCTCATTTCCGTATTTTATTAAGAGGTCTCCAGACTGAAGGAAATTAGTCTAATTCTAACCGCGTATCGAAAAAACAAAACAAAAAAGAACTTGGCTTCTTTCTTCCTGGAATAACACTCTGGCACCTCTGTGTGATTTTAAATAACGCTGGGACTACAGGTCAAAGGAATGTTGTTTTTATCACCCTCGCCGAAGTGCTGTTAAGATGCTTAGCCTATTAAAAGTTCATTTCTTTTATCTGAACGGAGCTTTGCAGAGCTGATATTCTATCATGTCCATGGCTGCTTTCGAACCACAGATCATGTTAGCACATTACAAATATAGAACATTAGCAAATCTGGAAGGCCAGTCACGTTGGCAAGTTTAAACAAATAGAGATACTGGGCTGACCAAGGGCTATGTTGTCGCTGTAAACAACCTCAGAGTTTCCAGTTTTCTTGCCACACAGGTACACCGAGGAGCTCAGCACAATAGTGCTCTTAGGTGTAGGTAAGTGGCGGACTGTTTTGCTGGCTCTTGAGATTACAGTGCTTCTGATCTGCTGGGGATCAAACATGCAAAGTCATCAGTGATGATTGATGGTGCTAGTAGTGTTTTAGTGCCTGTCAAAATGTGTGTGTTTGCGTGAGAGAGAGAGACAGAAAAAGAAATTCAGAAGGAAAGAAGTATATACCGTAGATTATATATATAAAGTTTAAGCCTGAAACATTATGGTTTTTGGGTCCACTTGGTTTTTCATATACAATGATGAGCTAACTGAACACATTCATCACACCGACCTGAGCTTGCAATGTATCTAATGAGAGGTTGTTGGTTTTTTAAAAAATTAAAGCATACCGGACCGCAGTTACTAGTATTCTCTATGTCTCCACTATGGAAAACAAAACAACCCCTGCCTCCTAAAAACTGTACTATTCTATCTCAAGGGCATAGGTTGGAGTGAAAATGATTTACTATATTAAAAAAAAGAGTTTTGGGAGATTGGCTATTTATCTTTGTTGCGTGTCAGGATCTTGAGTGACGTTTAAAAGAGTTATAGAACGTCTGCTTCTGAAGGCCACGTGCCAGGTATCTAATGGATGTAGAGCAGATCTGGTAAGCTGAGAGACATTTGTGTGTGAGAGAGAAAGTGTTGCTGTAGATCAAAAGGTTACGTTGCAGATGAACAAGTTATTACCTGGCGCCCATCGCTGTAAGAAGAGCATGCATGTTAGTTGAAAGGCGAAATACCTCCAGGGAGGAAATATTAAGGCTGGAGGCAGATGTGGAAGATAGGGTTATCAGGGGCTCCAGGTTCGGAGGCAACATGCCTCAGTTTCTGGAGAACAGCCGGAGGAGAGGACTATTGCTTTCATGTCCTGCTTATGTGGGTTTCCCATAGGCATCTCACTCAATATTGTCTACGCTGACTGGTCATGGCTGTCCAGGGTTTTCGACTGGGAATGTTCCCAGACCTACTTGGAGATGGCGGAGATGGAAGCTGGGACCATAGCTGTCAAGCGTCCCTTATTTGGAGGGACAGTCCCTTATCCCAGCGCCATGTCCCGCTGCTGTCCCTTATTGATGGATGTCCCTTAAATTGCCCTGATTTCAAAGGAAGCAGCTCCTCTCCCTCCCTCCCTGCCCCCCAGGGAGGAGGGAGGCTCCAACTGTGTTGCTTGGCTGCCCAGTCTGCCCCCCTTCGGCCTCCTCTCACTAGCCTCGGCCCCTGGGAGCCCCTCCCCGCCGGCACTGGTGGGAGCCTCGGGCCCTTCCGCCGCCATCCTCCTCGCGGCCGCCAAACTGAGCGTCTCCGCCTGGGGCCTTCCCTCTGCCTGTCACCGCTGCTCCCGCTAGGCCGTACTGTGGCTGTGCCGCCGAGAGACCCCGGATGAGATGGGCAGCCTGGCATGGCCTATGAATTGCTGAGGAGCCTTGAGAGGAGAGCGAGGGCAACCATAGAGAGAGCAGTTCAGAGAGAGGAGGAAGAGGAGGAGGCGGAGGCGCGGGCAGGTGTTCCAAGGGCTACAAGGGAAGGACTGCAAGTGCTTCTCCCATAGATTTGTAGTGGTAGACTAGCATAGATGGTCTGATCTGTGGGTTTATTTCGGGCGCTATTTCCCCCCTCCTCCCCCCCCCGCCTGATGGAATTGAGAGCTGCAGATGGAGCATGAGAGAAAAGATACAGAACTGCAGCAGCATCTTCGTAGCTTGGACTTCGTTTTGCGCAAAAAGTGGTTGCTGCTTGTAGTTATTTACCGTATTTTTCGCGCACCCGACCATAACACGCACGTAGTTTTTAGAGGAGGAAAATCCGTAGGCATGCCACCCGTAGGCATTTCCTCCATAACACGCCCAGACATTTCCCCTTACTTTCTAGGAGGAAAAAAAGTGAGTGTTATGGTGCAAAAAATACGGTAATTGCAGTGTTTCATCAGCTGGTGTCTTGAGCAGCAACCTCTGGAAACGAAGGGCTAAAAACCGGCGCTGCTCTCCAAAATTACCTGGTCCCTTTTAACTGGTTGACTAAAATCCCTTATTTTGGCTGCTGGTCCCTTATTTTCAAATCTGTAAGTTAACAGCTATGGCTGGGACCTTTTGCATGCAAAGCAGATGCTCTACCACTGAACTATGGTCCTTTCAGGGCTTGAATACAGCATGGGTTGTGAGAGATGAGGCATAGGATCCAGTTTTGGATCCAATTTTTTTTTTTGGGGGGGGAGTTTTCCTTTTTTTACAATTAAATTTTTATTCAGTTTTCCTTTTCATTCATTACATACATCTCATATCCATAACATTATCTATTCATTCCTCCTTCCCTCCCCTCCTCGGCTTCCCCCAACTTCCGCTTCTGGTTTGTTTCTCCTTTCACCCACCTTGCTACCCCCTAAAAGAAAATACTAATAGTATACTTATACAATAACATCTAACCTAAAAATGAAAAAATGAAAATAAGTGCACCATATTATTTCCCTATCTTCTACACACTTTCTAATACTAATGATGTGAATGTTTATTTAAATCCTGCCATCAAGTCTACAGACTTTCTTTGTTTCTGCAGATATAATATAAATGGTTCCCATTCTTTTTCAAAGTCACTGTTGTCTTTTTCTCGTAGTCTGCATAGTTCATCAACTTCTCTTGCCATTGTTCTTTAGTTGGTATTTCTCCAGTCTTCCAGTTTTGTGCAATCAGCATTCTCGCAGCTGTAGTGGCATACTTAAATAGAGTCCTCTTTTCTTTTGGTATATTTTGACCTAAAATGCCTAGTAGAAAGGCTTCTGGGTTTTTTTTGCAAAAGTTATTTTCAACATTTTCTTCAACTCATTATATATCACTTCCCAATAGACTTGTACCTTTTTTCAATCCCATCACATATGATAAAATGTACCTTCCACTTCACACCTCCAACACTCTTTCTTTTCATTTTTATACATTTTTGCCAATTTAACCAGAGATATATACCATCTATACATCATTTTCATATAATTCTCTCTCAATAATATGCAATCTGTAAATTTCAAATTGACTTTCCACAGTTTCAGATCCGAAAAAGTTGAATGGTATGGACTCTGGCCTGGCTCCTCACCCCTGTTATTTGAGTGAAGACCAGGCCTAGTGGGGAAGGACTGGAGCTCAGTGGCAGAGCATATATTTGCCTGCAGACACCCTCTGGTTCTGGTATGGCTGGGAGAGAACCTTGTCTGAAACCTTGGAGAGCTGTTGCCAGTCGTTGGAGACTCAGTGAATGAGAGAGGCCAATGGGCTGACTCAGCATATGACAGCCTTAGATGCTCCTAAGCTGCTATCAAACCATTCATTGTAATTATGATAATTTTTCATGAAACACTGATATCGTGGCAATAAAATAAAGATGAGTAAGATGAAGTAAAGTCAGCAAGGAAGGAAGGAGCTTCAGCCACATGACAGAAGGAGGAATCTGTCTGCAGAATGATTTCGGCATCTCAGTGAAGAGAAAGGGGAATACATCTGCAATAAGTCCCTCTCTGCCTGTAGCTACAGTAGCATCCATCAAGTTCGATGGGAAACACATTAGTGCTATGAGAGCAGGGGAAGTACAAAAAGTACTTTCAATTGACTACTAATTAATCCATAATTAAAGACGTAATTAATGAACATCCCAAGAGGAGCTTAGACTTTGTGGGCAAAGAATACAGCAATAAAAGAGAACCTTCTCGATAAGATAATTTCCTTTGATGAGTTATAGAATACAAACCCTACTGGATTTAGGGTGCTGCAGGCGATTCCCTTGCAGAGGGCGCCGAGATGGGGGGGGGCGCAAAATTGAAACTGTCCGTAATTGAGAAGATTCATTTGCGGGAACCAAATTTTAGTCTTGCATAAGGTGCCTTATTACAAAAGTCTAGCCCAGCCTACTGTGTGTATGAGGAAAATGACAACTTTCCACAGGTGATGTGTTGCTCATCTTTTGGGACCAGTGGGCACATCTGGAATTTTGTGAAAGTGCCCTGGGTGCAAATGAAAGTTTGGCTGCTTTGGCAGCCTGGCATAACACAAAATGGCTGCTATAGCTAAAAAAGCAGGAAAAGAGACAAGCTCACACAATGGTGTGGACCTCCCTCCATTAGAACCCTGTCAAGTTGCAACCATGACATACAGTGGTACCTCAGGTTAAGTACTTAATTCGTTCTGGAGGTCTGTTCTTAACCTGAAACTGTTCTTAACCTGAAGCACCACTTTAGCTAATGGGGCCTCCTGCTGCTGCTGCGCCGCCGCAGCACGATTTCTGTTCTCATCCTGAAGCAAAGTTCTTAACCTGAAGCACTATTTCTGGGTTAGCGGAGTCTGTAACCTGAAGCGTATGTAACCCAAGGTACCACTGTATATCCCAGAGGATGTCACTACCGTCCTTGCCAGAACCAGTGGTCCCAAATGTAGGGTTGACACCTGTCCTATATAATACAGGATTGTCCTGTATTTCAATGCAAAATGCTACGTCCTGTATTGATACAGTTTTGTCCAGTATTTCAGGTCTTCTCTCTCTGTCAAGTTAGGGATCCTGTCCAAATGCATGTGTTTTAAAGGGTGTGTGAAAGGTAATCCATTTAAGCACTGGGTAGCCAAGCAGAGATAGATTTACAAATTCATGTGTTTGTGCGCGCACATGTGTGTGTGTAACAAATTCCCGAGGGGCCATCCTGTTAGGCCGCAATAGATTGTAATGGATTGCTTTTAAGTCACTTCAGCACCAGATGAAGAAGAAATAAATTGCCCCCAACTGCCCCGCCCTGTATTTTGCCAGAACAAATGTGGCAATCCTACCCAATGGAGATTTGGTGCTGGTTTGTGCAGTGGTACCTTGGTTCTCAAATGCTTTGCTTCCCAAACACTGAAGACATTTCAATCGTTTTTCAGAAGTCAAATGTCTGATGCGGCTGTCGGCTATTGTTTCCAGGGAGCCTGCACCAATCAGAAGCCGAGCCTTGGTTTTTGAACATTTCGGAAGTCAAACGGACTTCTGGAACAGATTAAGTTTGAGAACCAAGGTACCACCGTATTTGGCGCTTTTGTTTTTGCTATTTATTTTGCATTTTTGTTTTTGAGGCTTTTTCGGTTAATTTGCTTTTGTGACTGTGTGGAACCCAGTTCGGCTACTGATTGATTGATTGTGTGATTGCGGAAACGGATAAAAGCCCCCCATCCAAACAATGACCACCATCAATTTCAGGTAAGAATTTTTTAATTTTTTTATTTTTATCATCTACAATACTGTCTCATTTATTTTATAGTACGTTACATTGATTATTGCTTTCATTTCATGGATCAGTGGTCTCGTTAGATAGTAACATTCATGTTAAATTGCTGTTTTTGAGTTATTTTTAAAAGTCTGGAACGTATTAATCCATTTTGCATTACTTTCTATGGGAAAGCGCACCTTGGTTTTGGAACGGACTTCCGGAACAGATTAAGTTTGAGAACCAAGGTACCACTGTAAAGTGTGTAAGTGACACAACCAATGTGCCTACTGCTTGCATACATTGCCAGTATGATAGGGAGCCATGATCACATCACAGCGGCAACCAACAAATCAGATATATTCACATGAGACACAGGTCTGTTACTCTTATGCACTTCATGTCAAACCATCTTGGTGGCATTTGATGCTGTGTTTCAGGCTGGCACTGAGAGCAGACTTAAACTTTTCTGGGAAGCCACATGCAGGTAGGGTTGCCATATTTCAAAAAGACCTTGATATTGCTAATTTTTTTTAAGGAAACCCCCCAAAATTTTACAAAAAGGCTATTTTTCAATTGACTTGCCTAAGCGCCACCTTTCGGAAATCCCCCCCAGACGTCAATTCCGCCTTTGAAATCTGAGTAATGTTCAGGAAAATCTGGATGTACGGCAGCTCTAGGTGCAGGAAGAAAGGAGCACTTCAGAGGAATGTTGTGGAAAAGGCTAAAGCATGATACTTAGAAACCTATCAAATCTATGTTTTCTAAGGCACAGAGCGAGTTTTCATGGGAAAAGTGCTGGGATAGGAGGGAAGAGCTCAGACACAGAGCTTTAAAGTGTGGACCTGTGCCCTGAAACACAACACAAAAGGAAGCCTAGATGAGCTTTTAGTTAATGAGTGCTGCGATGATGTACAGTTTGCGAAAACTACATTTCAACAGAAGATTCATCTTGAGAATGTGTTAACTGTGCACATTAGTTTCAGTCGAACCTCAGCACACCTAACATTTCTGGCAGAACTGGGTCTGCAGGCTTCCTTGTAAAAGTAAAATAAATGGAGGGGAAATATGTAAATTGTATTGGTTTCCGCAAAACAAATACATAAACCAAACCAGGAAACCAGGACCGATGAGACGTGCAAATAATAAAAATTCCATTTCTGAAGCCTGAAACTGTGAATAATGTTGGAAATATAAGTAACACTAATGTGGCACGCAGTGACTGTTGAATAATAAAAAAAGCAGCTTCAGATCTAGCCGTTGTGCAGATGGTAGCAGCTGCTTTGAAAATGCTCTGGAAAGCAGAAAGGGATTTTGCAGCAGCCCTGAGTTATGGCTGATGCATTGACTCATTCCTTTTGTAAATCTGAGGTAGCCATTGGAGAGGCACTGGCATGATTCTAGCTCAATCTGTTAAACACAAGCATATTGATTCAGGCCCAGTAAATTCTCCATGTGTAAATAGGTATTGCTAAAGCTAGGATATGGAACAACTGATTGGTTCAAAATTGGGAAAGGAGTACAACAAGGCTGTATTTTGTCTCCCTGCTTTAACTTATATGCAAAATTCATCATGCGAAAGGCTGGGCTGGATGAATCCCATGCCAGAATTAAGATTGCCGGAAGAAATATCAACAACCTCAGATATGCAGATGACACAACCTTGATGGCAGAAAGTGAGGAGGAATTAAAGAACCTTTTATTGAGGGTGAAAGAGGAGAGCGCAAAATATGGTCTGAAGCTCAACATCAAAAAAACGAAGATCATGGCCACTGGGCCTATCACCTCCTGTCAAATAGAAGGGGAAGAAATAGAGGCAGTGAGAGATTTTACTTTCTTGGGCTCCATGATCACTGCAGATGGTGACAGCAGCCACGAAATTAAAAGACGCCTGCTCCTTGGGAGAAAAGCAATGACAAACCTAGACAGCATCTGAAAAAGTAGAGACATCACCTTGCCAACAAAGTTCCATATAGTAAAAGCTATGGTTTTCCCAGTAGTGATGTATGGAAGTGAAAGCTGGACCACAAAGAAGGCTGATCGCCAAAGAATTGATGCTTTTGAATTATGGTGCTGGAGGAGACTCTTGAGAGTCCCATGGACTGCAAGAAGATCAAACCTATCCATTCTTAAGGAAATCAGTCCTGAGTGCTCACTGGAAGGACAGATCCTGAAGCTGAGGCTCCAGTACTTTGGCCACCTCATGAGAAGAGAAGACTCCCTGGAAAAGACCCTGATGTTGGGAAAGATGGAGGGCACAATGAGAAGGAGACGACAGAGGACGAGATGGTTGGACAGTGTTCTCGAAGCTACCAGCATGAGTTTGACCAAACTGCGGGAGGCAGTGGAAGACAGGAGTGCCTGGCGTGCTCTGGTCCAGGGGGTCACGAAGAGTTGGACACGACTAAACGACTAAACAACAACAACAACAAAGCTAGGATTACCTGCTACAGCTACTATAGACTCCAACATGCGGAGCTTGTCACAGGAGATACTATTGTAAATTACTCATCAGCTCTCCTTTCCCCAGTATTGGACTCTTTCTTCTCTGGCCGAGACCCTCTTCTTTTTATAGTGTATTGCCAAAGAGACCAACTTTCATGATCTCTCTGAGTAATAGATCATAAAGCTGAGTGAAACAACAACGATGTATCATCTACGAAAGGTGGCCTGTGACCTCAAAAATAATTCAAAAGAAGGCGGCCTTCAGGAAAGATGGGCTTCGCCAGCAACAGATATAGTATAGAGTCGTGCAGAAACTGCAGCTAAATGCCCTTCCACCCGAATCCTGTGAGCTGTGTGTGGCAAAAGCTCATCGAGAGAGGAGGCGTCATAAATCAGCAATGTGCTTTCTGACAGTTTCCCCCATAGCGTGAGCAGCTAGGCAGGAAGGATTTATCCAAATATGCCTTATTCACATCTACGTAATGCGAGCGCTTCCTTTGCCAGCACGGAGCTGGGTATTTATGGGAGATGATGCAGGTGATAAATCGTACATGAGTCAGAAGGTGGAAGCACGGGTGGTAGAAAACAAAATGAAAGGCTTGTAACTGGAGGAGGTCGGGGTACACATTCGTGATTTATACCTGCCCTTTCCCATACAGTGGGAGCGTATCATACAGAAGTGACACGAGAATTAGTCTTCATTATGGGAGTGTCCTTGACTTTCTCGCGAGGATGCCCACTAGCTTCCCCCAATCTTGTGCCCTCTATACTTTTGGACTACAGCTCCCATCATTCCTGACCACTGGCCATGCTGCTTGGTGCTGATGGGAGTTGTGATTCTAAACACCCCACCAGGTTGGGGAAAGCTGCTCTAAAATGTCCCTTGCAGGATAGAGTATGGTAGTCATAGCCCATCCTGTGCTAGCTTGCCTTCTATTTATACGTGGGCATGCATGTGGTTAGGGACACGGGTGGCGCTGTGGGTTAAACCACAGAGCCTAGGACTTGCCGATCAGAAGGTCGGCGGTTCGAATCCCCGCAACGGGGTGAGCTCCCGTTGCTCGGTCCCTGCTCCTGCCCACCTAGCAGTTCAAAATCACGTCATAGTGCAAGTAGATAAATAGATAAACCTTCCCGGCGGGAAGGTAAACGGCGTTTTCGTGTGCTGCTCTGGTTCGCCAGAAGCGGTTTAGTCATGCTGGCCACATGACCCGGAAGCTGTATGCCGGCTTCCTCGACCAATAAAGCGAGATGAGCACCGCAGCCCCAGAGTCGGTCACAACTGGACCTAATGGTCAGGGGTCCCTTTACCTTTATGCATGTGGTTTCCAGAAGGCCGCCTGTCTAGGCATTGACCATACCCATAAGAATATAGGAAGCTGCCTTATATTGAGGTAGATCATTCGTCTATCGAGCTCAGGACAGTCTACATGGAGTGGCATCAGCTCTTCAGAATTTCAGGCAGTGTTCTCTCCCGGCCCTACCTGAAGATGCTCAGAATCAAACCTGGAATCATCCGGATGCAAATCAGATGCTTTACCACTGAGCTACAGCCCCTCCTATTTTCATTATACAGTGGTACCTTGTTTCTCAAACTTAATCCGTTCCGGAAGTCCATTCAAAACCAAAGTGTTCCAAAACCAAAGTGTTCCAAAACCAAGGCGTGCTTTCCCATAGAAAGTAATGCAAAACAGATGAATCCGTTCCAGACTTTTAAAAACAACCCTGAAACAGCAGTTTAACATGAGTTTTACTATCCAACAAGACCACTGATCCATAAAATGAAAGCAATAAACAGTCACACAATCGATCAGTAGCTGAACTGGGTTCCACACAGTCACAAAAACAAAACAAAGAAGCCGCAAAAACATAAAAAAATAGCAAAAACAGACAGACCTCAGTGTAAGACTCAAAACGGAAGTGTGGCACTCAAATCGGAAGCGTAACACTCAAAATGGAACATGTTCAGCTTCCAAAAAAAAGTTCGCAAACCAGAACGCTTGCTTCCGGGTTTGCAGTGTTTGGGTTCCAAGTTGTTTGAGTCCCAAGGTGTTTGAGAAACAAGGTACCACTGTATACAGTATATATATATAGGGGGGCACTAATATTTTAAATTGTAGCCAGAAAAGTGCTTTACTGCTATCAGTTCCAAAAATTAACAGAGTTATAAAATGGTGCTCAGTGCAAAGAGTGTTAAGCTGTGTCAGGCCACTCTCCATGTCCCTTCAAAGAGATGCAAAAAAAGTTCTAAAGACATAGCTGGATGATGGATTTTAAGAAAGTCTGCTTCAAAAACCCCAGATGAAAGCTGAGTTCCATGGGGAGAGATTCTGGAGCACAAAAGAGTTCAAAAGGGATTTCCTTTACGTTGAAATGAATGCAGGTTATGTAACAAGTTTCATAAATTACGTAACCCATATTAAATAGTGGACAGAGAGATGAATAACATATTATTTGGTGGAAACCACACTGCGGCAGGATGGAAACAGTACTGAAGGCAGGGCCGTCTTTACCCAGGGGTGCAAGGGATGCGGTGCACCCAGGCGCCGTTTACGGGGGGTGCCAAATGTATTATGAGGGGTGGCAAATGTATACCTACTGTATACTGGTCCCTCTTGATCGGTGGCAGTGAAAAGCAATGGAGCCCCTCTCCTCTGTCGCTCTGTTACTCCATAGCATCAAATATTTCCGACAAGTCAGGAAATAAAAGCAGTTATTTCTGTTGCGTCATCGTTACAGGTGAGTGATTTTCCTCCCCACAGAAAGGTCAACAACCTTGAGTTCTCCCCCCCCCCAAATCTGGGGGCGGCTAAACTAAATTTGGGGGCACTGGGCGTATCTTTGCACCCCGGCAGCACATATGCTAAAGACAGCCCTGACTGAAGGTGATGAATACAGAGAGGAATATGGATTATTAAAACTATTGCAAATACTAACTCTAATAATTTTCTGTTTTGGTTTGATTGTCATGTCCTCATCTGAATGGAGGACTGAAAGGATTGTATCCCTATGCCTAACTATATTATCTTCTTTTCTTTAAGTCATCAGCTTCTTTTTCCTTATAATGATGCCATGTTAATAAAATTGTTATTGCAGGAGAATCTTAATGTCAGCAACATGGGGCATCAGGTGATCATATTAGACTTTGCGGCCATCAGAGGAATGTGGGAGATTCGGGTTAAGAAGCACAAAGAACGGGAAAAAAAGGAGAAGCAACGAATAGCCCAAAGCGCATTAGAAAAGTAAGGAAATGTATCATTCTTTTTAATATTAATCTGATAAATTGCCTGAAAACTGAATTATAAATCAAGCTGTCGATGAATCATTGTCAACAATAGCCTGTCTGCATTATTTTATTAGATAATTTCCCTTTTCCTAGGGGGATGCACGCTAACATCCTGCATTCTTAAACACATTGCAGAAGTTAAATATCTCTTTGCGTTTATGATACCGGAGCCAAGCTATTTCAGACTCTACCCTGAAATTACCTCCTGATTTCAGCACATCGCATTACATTTATTGGGATGGCTATAGCTGCATTAGGACATGAGCAAAACTGTGCAAACTTAGTATAGCACTGAAAATAAAACAAAACAAACTCCATGCCTGCAGTTATGGAAACTTGGAAAGAGACTTGATGAAACAGGCCAAGGATTCACCTGGTTGAGCATCTTGTTTCCAACAGCGGCGAGCCAGAGAGTTCCCCAAAGACCTTGACTTTTATTTGAACGGTTAACCACCTTGGACTTTTAAATGCAAAGCGGGGTGTATCTGAAACCAACCAACCTCACCAGCCCTTCCCAATTGTTTTCCCTCAACAGCTGCTCTTGAGAGGCATGAGTTCTGTGGGTGCATTTAGGGGAATTTTTGACTCTGGTCTCAATGGTCTTTGGGGGAAATCTGCCTCTTTATGTGAGTTATTTCATTCCCTTTAAAAAAGCTAGTGAGCAATCCGGATGCATTTGTGGGCCCAGCTGTTCATCTGACTGAGGTGCGGCCAGAGGCGGAGCAAGGTGGGTGTGGTGGGTGCGGTCTGCTCCGGGTGCAATCCCCTGGACGCTGCAGATGGTGTACCCCCTGGGACGTGCGCGGCAGCCCTCTGGGATGCTAGCCCCGCCCCCGGGTGCACGCCGCTCTGGGTGCCAGAGCACCTAGCTCCGCCTCTGGGTGGGGTAGAGGTGGAGCTTTGTCCTAAAGTTGAAGCTTGACAGCATTGGTAACAGCCATTTCTAGACATTTCCTCCATGGCATCACATGGCAAGCAACTGTGGCATTCCCAAGCTTGTGGCAAATATGTCAACTGTGTGAAAAAGTACTCTCTTCTGTCTATCCTAGCTACTGCCAACAAATTTCACCCAGTGTCCCCAGATTCTGGTATCAGGGGTGAATAGTATCACTTTCCCTGAAACATGCATAATTCTATAAACCTTGAGCATGCCCTCCCTTAGTTGTCCTTTAAAAGAAAAATTAAAAGGTACTTACCCTTTTCTCGCTGAGGTGTTCCAGACTCTTTATCATGTTAGTTGCCCTTGTATCTCTGCATTGTCATTCTTTTAAGATAGGAAGATAAACATATGAAAATGCCCTCTTAAAATGTGCTGGGAGGGGGGGATTATTGGGTTGTTTTTCTTTTTCTTTTTATTGTGTATTTTGTATTTTTATACTGTGATTTTACGTTGTGAACTGCCCTGAGACCTGCAGTTATAGGACGGTATACACATTTAATAAATAATAATAGTAATATATCAAGTTGGACTGATTCCCCATCTAGAATATTATTATTATTATTATTATTATTATTATTATTATTATTATTATTATTATTATACCAAATTGCCTAAGTTTTAATGTTTTACCTCAGAGTATGCTAAGTGGCCTTGGCTGTCATAACAAGCAAATATTTTCACATTTGACAGGAAATATCTTTAATACCAGAAGTCTACAGAAACACTTTGTTAGCAGCCACAAATCTTCAACAGAACATAGATGTATTTTGATGGCCACTCTTAAATTCTCTCCGAATTACCAGAGAGCTCGTTGCATTCACTTTCATATTACAGCTGCAGAGCTTCATGTTTACTCAAACTGAACAGACTCAAGTTTTCATCAGCTATGTATGAGGAGGACACATGCTTATATTAACATTTATTTCAATTTGCTGAAGAATTTATGAGCCACCCAGTGGTATCTAGCATGCAAGAAGTCAAAGAGTTCCTCTTATAATTCTCCTCTTTATGGGACTTGGATGACACTTGAGCACTTCACTCCTCTAAACCAGGGGTCAGCAAACCTTTTCAGCAGGGGGCCGGTCCACTGTCCCTCAGACCTTGTGGGGGGCCGGACTATATTTTGGAAAGAAAAAAAAAGAACAAATTCCTATGCCCCACAAATAACCCAGAGATGCATTTTAAATACAGTGGTACCTCGGGTTACATACGCTTCAGGTTACATACGCTTCAGGTTACACACTCCACTAACCCAGAAATAGTGCTTCAGGTTAAGCACTTTGCTTCAGGATGAGAACAGAAATCGTGCTCCGGCGGCACGGCAGCAGCAGGAGGCCCCATTAGCTAAAGTGGTGCTTCAGGTTAAGAACAGTTTCAGGTTAAATACAGACCTCCGGAACGAATTAAGTACATAACCTGAGGTACCACTGTAAAAGCACACATTCTACTCATGTAAAAGCACCAGGCAGGCCCCACAAAGAACCCAGAGATGCATGTTAAATAAAAGGACACATTCTACTCATGTAAAAACATGCTGATTCCCAGACCGTCCGCGGGCTGGATCCGGCCCCCGGGTCTTAGTTTGCCTACCCATGGTTCCCAAGCTTTCACACATTTCCACAAGCTCTTCTTCCTCACTTCGGCCTTCTAGCACCTTCTCATCCTGCCACAGCCATCTCTGCAAATTTCCCTCAAGCCTCATGCAACCCCCCCCCCCATCTAGCACAGTATCGTCTGCTCTGACTGGACTGGCAGCAGCTCTCCAGAGTCTTTCTCATTATTTGATCCTTTTTAAATTGGAGATGCTGGGACTCTTATCAAAGCAAAGCACATGCTCTTCCATTGATCTGTGGCCCGTTGCCTGAATTACGGTATGTCCAGAATGTCAGGAGCTCGTCCTACACTCGAGTAGGACCCTGTCAGAGACACATGCCTAACTGGCATGTTCTCTCCCTCCTGGTCTTTCATTCGGGAGCTTCAAAAGCTTTCTTCTGCCCGAACATCACAGCGATTGATGCCTACAGACATCGGCACACTTAGGGATCTGCAGAGTTTGCGCAGCTTGCGTAAACAGACCTTGGCAACTCAGCATTTTGGCTAATCTACTTTATTTACATATAAACAAACACGGAGCACTGCAACATGGCTCCCTCTCTCTCTAGCATCAGACAGCAAAGAGAGAAAGAACAAAGGACAATAGTCCCACTCATGGAACACAGTAACACAAACATCCTGTCTCCGTCACTTCCCACTCAGTGGAGTCAAAACATACACCGTCATGTGATAGACAAAAATCCCATGACTGTAATCATGGAGCAGGAATTCTAGCACAGAACTGTGCACAGTATTTCCCAGTCATATCATAGGCTATGCACACATTACCATTTACTCTGGCTCCAGTGTGCTCTTGCCAATAGCATTTGAAGCTGTGTACACATGGTGTTAGGGACACAGGAGGCGCTGTGGGTTAAACCATAGAGCCTAGGACTTACCGATCAGAAGGTCGGCGGTTCGAATCCCTGCGACGGGGTGAGCTCCCATTGCTCGGTCCCAGCTCCTGCCAAACTAGCAGTTCGAAAGCACGTCAAGTGCAAGTAGATAAATAGGTACCGCTCTGGCGGGAAGGTAAACGGCATTTCCGTGTGCTGCTCTGGTTTGCCAGAAGAGGCTTAGTCATGCTGGCCACATGACCCGGAAGCTGTATGCCGGCTCCCTTGGCCAATAAAGCGAGATGAGCGCCGCAACCCCAGAGTCGGTCACGACTGAACCTAATGGTCAGGGGTCCCTTTACCTTTACCTTTTACACATGGTGTTAGTCGCAATCTATATCTACTCCATCATTTGCGAAAAACACTGCTGATTGATGCGTTTCCCCTTAAACCAGCTTCCATCCAATTTGAAAAAAATAAGCCACATTCACTTTGCAGCGAAGCTGAGGTGTTGCACATGCCCAGATGGCAGCTTGAGGAATCTGCAGGCACGGGGAAACCAAACTGTTAATGTGCACTGGCGGAAGACAGCTCTGTTCCCTCTCTGATGTGTACAGCAACATGCAAATACAACGTGAGACACAAGGGAGATGAAACAACCTTGCTGCCTTTTGAACCAGTAATGTGTACGTATCCATTGACTGGGAAGCCTGCACTTAAGCAGTGTAGTATGGTAAAAATCATTTGACAACGCTTCAATGATGATATGCTTTTAGGCTTGACAAAGGCTGCAATTATGTTTAAAAATGCTCCATTTGAATTGCATGTGGCATATTTCACATCAACCCAAGAGAAAGAAAGAAAATCTTTGATAAATTGAGGGTTTGATGTGTCAGAGGTAACAGTGAGTTAAACGATTGCTTTTCATTTGATTATATTGGCTAAAAGTGGCATGCAAAATCTTGTTATTGTGAAATTTAAATAGAAGTTGTTGAAGTTACTTTGAGAGAGGCTGAAAGAGTCCAGCAGATATTGTCAACGGAGCAGGGATTTGTTATGTTACAAAGGCTTTCATCAGTGTGTTCTCCAATCACAAAACTGTTTTGAAGGCACGCTGAAGAGGACTCTTCTGTTGACAGTTGGAGTCTCTCTTCTCCAAAGCAGTGCTATTTGGTGTTCAGTTCCCCTCACTCCGTAAGATCTTATGAGATTTCAGCGAGATTTCATGAGATCTTGCTGGAAATCAGTGCCAATGCCTGCGCCGCTTCTCTGCTGGTGGCGGAGGTGCCTGGGTGGGCAGGGCTCCCATGGGGGCCTCCATCACCCCACCTCATGGCTGAGCCAGGCCTGGTGAGCATAACCATAACGCCTCCTTGCCTGACTTTGCTACCATCCATCACACCTCTGTGGCCAGACCCTCCATGCACTGGGGGATGAGCATTTGCAGGGGGAAAGCTGCTGTATTCATGGGAGCTCCCTGTGCAATTTAGAACTCTGGTTATGCTGAGTTCAGGCCTTTGTCTTCCAATGCATGGAAGAAGCGGGGCCAGTGTCAGTAATGTGCCCCCCCCCGCACACCGGGAGAGTCAGCCTCGAAAACTGAGCTGAGTGAGGAAGAGGCTGACTCTGGAGATGAGAGCGGTCTGTCTGATTTCAGAGAGAACAGCCCAGGGCCCCTCCTTTCCAGGGAAGAAGCGGTTAGTTCCCAAGGGGAGGAAGAGTTGGATGTTGGCCAAGGCATTGCCAGGCAACCAGCAGATAAGATGGTGTCAGAGGCTGAGTCTTCTGAGGAAGAGGTAGCTCAGTCCCACAGTCCTAAAACTAGGAGATTAGAGAGGCTCTGAGAGCAACGGAAGGGAAGGAGATGAAAGGTGTTCTTCCTGCTTGGGGAGGAATGATGAGTCAGACTGAGCAACTAGATTAATGAGAGCAGGCAGATTGTCATGCTCTGAATGTGTTTTTCTTTTAAATAAACTTGTATAAAACTGACGGAGGGTCTTTGCTGCTTTATCAGGCTGCTCGCCTGCCAGAGATCATAATAGCCAGCCACACAATTCCGCTCTCCATCATACAATGGGGGAATCGCCAGAATAAAGAGGGGAAGTGGGTGTACTGTAGAACTGATGGGCAGGATACACCTGCCATTGTTGTTAGCATCCATCAGTCTTGAAAGACAATGGAGTGCGCCTCTGGGGGTGAAGTCAAACCACTGGAGAATCACAGTGCCTATTGTGGATGCAGAGATCAGTAACTCGTAACTGCTGCCTCCCGCATTGTTTTTGCTGCATTAGCAGACCAAAGTGATCTCTCTGAAGGTCCTGGGTTGCCCAGATGACAAGACCTTTTGTTGCTTTCAGTCTGCAAGTAATATGTAACTGGCTACAGCCCCAGCAATTCCACTGTGTTTCCTTTACACTGAAATGAATAGGGTGGAATGACATAAAGGGAACACAATTTACAAATGACATTAACTTATGTAATTTTGCCATAGTGGTCAGTGAAGACCAGCTGCAGTGGAATGGAAACAGTGCAGGTGGAATAGAATTTTTTTTTTTTGCCTCTAATATCCTCAACTGTGATAGCAAATTTTGCATTTTGATTTTTTCAGAGAACAGATTTGTCTGTGAAGTGGTGGCTGTTAAGCTTTATTTGTCTGTCACAGTTTATTGCTGGTTAGGGGCTATTTTCTCGTGGTGGGCAGGTAATGTTGCTTCCCTCTGAGTCCTGCCATTTCAGTCGTGATCTGGATTGAACTGTGGTAGTAAAGCATTCAATGCACAAAATGCCAAACATTGGAGATGACATTTAAAGCTTTTATGGCCAATTACTATTAGAAACTCCTAATAATTTTCTGCGGAGAAAACAGAAATTATGAAAAGCAAGATTACTAAGATATCATTAGCACATGGCCATAAGGTGAAATGTACCACTTAGGTTTCTAAGAGGAAAATGGCAATTGACCCAAACTTGCACTTTTCCCTAGGCCCACCAAGTGTGTGTGTGATAAGCTTTATGTATGGCATCAGAAATGGGCAGGATACGAAGCGGTTGCTTTATGGATGTAGGCTGTTACAGAGATTGAGCCATAGAAGGACATGGGACTTGCACCATAGCCACTACTATCTGCAGTTGCCATGGTGCATACCCACCATCCCAAGTTCATAATAGTTGGTTACATAAAGGCAGCAGAGGAATGTTTTGCACATCAATCAAAGTTAGCAGTTGTGGTTACACATAAGGAGTCCCCTTATACTGGGAGCCAGTGTGGTGTAGTGGTTAAGAGCAGTAATCTCGTAATCTGGGGAACTGAGTTTGCGTCTCCGCTCCTCCACATGCAGCTGCTGGGTGACCTTGGGCTAGTCACACTTCTCTGAAGTCTCTCAGCCCCACTCACCTCACAGAGTGTTTGTTGTGGGGGAGGAAGGGAAAAGAGATTGTTAGCCACTTTGAGACTCCTTCGGGTAGTGATAAAGCGGGATATCAAATCCAAACTCCTCTTCTTCTTCTTCTAAAGAGCTATAATCCTACCAATCAGCTATTGTCAATACACCCACAGAGAAGACACACTGGGTAAAAAGTTATTAATATAACAAGGAGAGGAATTACAAGCTGATTTAACCAAATTCATAAAGTCTGAGCAGGTGATGATTTTAGTAACTGGCACTCCTGAATGTGTGAGGAAAAACGAGACCCATAACCCATGTGTGGGTAATTGGCGAAAGAATCAGCTGAACATTTGGATTCAAAAAATGGGGCTTAAGACACTCTCCAGTGGGAGACAGCCCCCAGCAGAGTTTACAACAGCCACAGTTAAGCTGTACAGCGTGGGAATATATGTTGTTAGACTCCTTTTCATATCCTGTTTAGTCCGCTTAAAGTGCTTGCCGCTCTCTCAACTCATCTGGCAATTAATAACAACAACAACAACAACAACAACAACAACAACAACAACAACAATTTTTATTTGCATCCCGCCCTCCCCGGCTGAGGCCAGGCTCAGAGTGGCTAACATCATAAAAACAACAGAATATGCATACAAACAGACATCAATGAATTAAAATGCATCTTAAAATTAATTCAGACAAGTTAAAATCTGGGCAGGTGACAATTATCAAGTTGGAGTTGAGGGTGGTTAATACTTGCCAGGACCAACTGTTTCCACTGATCAATGAACAGACCACACCGTTGAGTAAGTTTAAACAGACCACAAAAGAAGCTTTACTTACAAAATCCAAATGTCTGATTCATGTGTTATTCCATGCAGCATCTACTCAGGTAGAATACTCTTTGGTATAATATACAGAAAGACAGTTCCAAACATGCATCTGAGACATTTCCTTCCTTGTTAGTTACATGTTGTGAAGAGAGAGTGAGGAAAGGAAGAGAAGCAGCTTCACTATGACCGGAGTCTAGGAACACAACTCTGCGGCCTTAACCCCTTCATGCATTAACTAGCACTCATGCATAGTTAGATTTGACTGCAATTTCTCACAAATCTAATTCATCCAGCAATGTGGAGTAGGCAACAAAGGAGGGACTCTAAGGCCAATCAAAGAATTTCTGCCCCGAAAAAGTATCCTATTTAACCCCACCAGACCAGCAACTAGTAGAAAACCAAAGTGCATCAAAGGATGCCCAAACTTGGGTAAGGGCAGGCTTATAAAGCCTGGCTCAAAGGCAGGGCCATCTTAAGCATATCCGGCACTGTGGTGGAAAGCTCCCTCTGGCGTGCGCCCCAATTTCCCAGATATTTTTTAGGGAGAATGGCACTGTCGGCAGGGCTAGAGGAGGCGGGCAACGGCTGGAGGGCGGCTCCTCCAGCGGGGAAGAGGCGGAGGCTAGACGCGATGCCTCCCGGCCCAGCTGGCTGCTTCGTGCTGTGGTGGCCTTGGCAGACGGAGGCTCCGGATGCAGCGCTGCTTCAGCACGGCACGGTGGAGGCGGGCGAGGGAGGTGAACTGATGCTGGGAGGTGCCGCGTCCAGCCTCTGCCTCTTCCCTGGTGCCCTCCAGAACCTGGCGCCCTGGCGCCCTGCGCCTCTATGGGTAATACACCCCTGCTCAAAGGTCCTCTCTCTCTCTTTTTTTTATAAAATATTTATTGAGATTTTACAAAGACATAGGTTTACAAAATACAAAGAAAACATATGGAAAGAAAGAGATAAAAAAAAGAAAACATACAAAAATACATAAAAAAGAAAAAGGAAAATAAAAATACAAAATACAAAAAACGAGTAGATAAAAAAGAATTAAAAACAAATCCGTTTTTTATAACTTTAAACTCATTAGCTTGTTTCCTTGACCTCCTCACACCTCCCCTTTTTGTATTCCCATTTAAATAATCAAATCAGCAAATCCTTACCCTCTTTCGTTTATCTTAACTCTGTAACTTAACATATTATAACTCTATATTTTCATCCATTATCAATTCATTTTTGCATATTCTTATTAACTTTGTTGCTAATACCACTTATTTTCAATCCAACAACATTTTAACATTCATTAATTTTACAGTGTTTCTGCAGATAGTCTTTAAATTTCTTCCAATCTTCTTCCACCAACTCTTCTCCCAGGTCTCGGATTCTGCCAGTCATTTCCGCCAATTCCATATAGTCCATCACCTTCATCTGCCACTCTTCCAGGGTGGGTAACTCTTGTATCTTCCAATACTTTACAATAAGTATTCTTGCTGCTGTTGTTGCATACATGAAGAAAGTTCTATCCTTCTTTGGCACCAATTGGCCGACTATGCCCAGGAGAAAGGCCTCTGGTTTCTTCAGGAAGGTATATTTAAATACCTTTTTCATTTCATTATAGATCATCTCCCAGAAAGCCTTAATCTTTGGGCACGTCCACCAAAGATGAAAGAATGTACCTTCATTTTCTTTACATTTCCAACACTTGTTATCGGGCAAATGATATATTTTTGCAAGCTTGACTGGTATCATGTACCACCTGTATATCATTTTCATAATATTCTCTCTTAAGGCATTACATGCCGTAAATTTCATACCGGTGGTCCACAACTGTTCCCAGTCAGCAAACATAATGTTATGACCAATATCTTGTGCCCATTTGATCATAGCAGATTTAACCGTTTCATCCTGCGTATTCCATTTTAACAGCAAGTTATACATTCTTGAAAGTATCTTAGTTTTGGGATCTAACAGTTCTGTTTCCAATTTTGATTTTTCCACCTGGAAGCCAATTTTTTTATCCAAATTATAGGCCTCTCTTATTTGATAATAATGAAGCCAGTCTCGCACTTTATCTTTTAATTTCTCAAAACTCTGCAATTTCAATTTGTCTCCTTCTTGTTCCAATATTTCCCAATATTTCGGCCATTTGGCCTCCATATTGAGCTTTTTCTGAGCCTTCGCTTCCATTGGTGACAACCACCTTGGGGTTTTATTTTCCAGTAAATCTTTGTATCTTATCCAGACATTGAACAATGCTTTCCTTACAATATGGTTTTTAAATGCTTTATGTGCTTTAACCTTGTTGTACCACAAATATGCATGCCATCCAAAAACGTTGTTAAAACCTTCTAGGTCCAAAATGTCTGTGTTCTCAAGAAGCAGCCAGTCTTTCAACCAGCAGAATGCTGCTGATTCATAGTAAAGTTTAAGGTCTGGCAGGGCAAATCCGCCTCTTTCCTTTGCGTCAGTTAATATTTTAAATTTTATTCTGGGCTTCTTGCCCTGCCAGACAAATCTAGAAATGTCTCTCTGCCACTTCTTGAAACAGTCCATCTTGTCCAAAATTTGCAATGATTGAAACAGAAATAACATTTTTGGCAATACATTCATCTTTATAACAGCAATTCGACCCAACAAGGAAAGCTTCAAATTTGACCATATTTCTAAGTCTTTTTTCACTTCTGTCCAACATTTCTCATAGTTATCTTTAAATAAATTTAAGTTCTTAGCAGTCATATTAACCCCCAGATATTTTACTTTCTTAACTAATGTTAAACCTGTCTCCTTCTGAAACCTCTCTTTCTCAATCGGTGTTAAATTTTTCTCAAGAACTTTAGTTTTTGACTTGTTCAGCTTAAATCCTGCCACATGACCAAATTCTTGAATCAGTTCTAATACTCTTTTCGTACTAGATTCTGGCTCCTGTAACGTCAAAACTAGGTCATCTGCAAAAGCCTTCAATTTGTATTGTTTGGCTCCGACCTGGATACCTTTAATCAGACGGTCCCTTCTAATCATATTTAGCAAAACCTCCAGGACCGAAATAAATAGCAATGGGGAAATTGGGCAGCCTTGTCGTGTCCCTTTCTCTATCTTAAATTCCTCTGTCATCACATTATTGACTATTAACTTAGCCTTTTGTTCTGAGTAAATTGCACTTATACCATTTTCAAACCCTTGGCCCACCCCCATTCCCTGAAGATTTTTCTTCATAAAATTCCAAGAAATATTATCAAAGGCTTTTTCCGCATCTATAAAAATTAAAACTGCTTTGGTATTGATGTTCACTTGCAGCTTCTCCAAAATGTTAATTATATTCCTCGTATTGTCAGACAAATGTCTACCTGGGAGAAAGCCGGCTTGATCTTTATGTATCTCTTCAACTAATACCTTTTTTAATCTGTTAGCCAAGATATCAGCAAAAATTTTGTAATCCACATTAAGCAGGGATATGGGGCGGTAGTTCTTGAGTTGTGTCTTTTCAGACTCAGTTTTCGGTATAAGTGTAATGTAAGCTTCCTTCCACGACTCTGGCGCTTTTTCCCCCTCCAAAATTTCATTACAGACCTCCTTTAGTGGCTGAATTAACCAGTCTTTCAAAGATCTATAGTATTTGGAGGTTAGACCATCCGGCCCTGGAGATTTACCCAACTGCATGTTCTGAATGGCACCTTCTACCTCCTGTTCTGTAATTTTGTGGTTCAACATTATCTTATTTTCTTGAGAGATTTTTTGTAATCCATTTGTTCTTAAAAATTGGTCTAGATCAGTCTCTTTCTGTGGCCCTTGTGTATATAGTTGTTTAAAATATCTTTGGAAGCACTTTCTAATCTCCAATGGATTCTGTATGTTCTTTCCTTCCACATCCAGATTTGTGATAGTGTTTAATTTTTGTCTTTTTTTCATCTGCCAAGCTAGCAGTTTCCCGCATTTATTAGCCGATTCAAATGTCTTTTGTCTCATCTGCTTAATTTTCCATTCTACTTCCTGATTTATCATTTTCATATATTGTACTTGATATAGCTTTATTTCTCTCAGAATCTCTTGCGACTTTGGTTTTCGCTCTTAATTTCTTCTCTCCTTCTTTTATTTTTTCCAAGATTTTATCTTTTTTCTCATTTTGAATTCTCTTCTTTATTGCGTTCTGTTGAATCAGAAACCCTCTCATGACCGCTTTGCTTGCGTCCCAGATTACTCTTTTTTCAACCGTGGTATTCAAATTTATCTCAAAGTAATCTCTCAAGATTTTTTGGGCCTTCTTGGTAACCTCTTTTTCTCTAAATAAGGTGTCATTCGTCCTCCATCTGAAGGAACCGATTGGTGTTAGTTTCATCTCCATCTTCACCGCATTATGGTCGGAGCAAGTTTTTGGGCAAATTTCCACTTTTCGAGTCTTAGGTGCCAGTCCTCTAGTTATCCATATTTGGTCAATTCTTGTCCATGTCATTTTGGCTTCAGAGAAGAATGTTCCCTCTCTTCCAAGGGGGTTCTTAGTTCTCCAGATGTCAATCAAGTCCATATTGTCAGTCAATTCAAAAAAAGTTTTTGGTAGTCTGCCATCTTTTCCTTTTGACCCAGCTTGTGCAAAATCTTCCCCCTGTGTCACAGGAGGGCCGGGAACAGATGATCTACGTTGCTGGGAAACTGTGCTGGGCTGCTGCACTCTAGCCTTGCCCGATCTTGTTGTCCTTTCAGTCATCACACTTTTGTCTATGAATCAAGGTCGATCCCACGGTCAAGTCTTACCGTGGAAAATCCCCAGAGTCAAGAATGGAAAAATCCCCCAGCTGGGTGTGCAGTTTCAATGTTCCTCTAGGGGGACACTGTAGCAGTCATTAAAGTTACAATAAAGAATCTTTTCCAACTTTCCTAAGTCCCCCTCAAGAGAACAAGCAACAGTTTCAAGTCCAGAGAAGACCTTCAACAAGTATCTCCTTTGCAGAGTTAACCATTAAAAAGTTACATTGTCTATAAATAGTGCGACTCTCAGTGCAACAATTCTAGTGGACCTGGCAGTCCGTTCCCAGGAGTTAGATAATTGTCTCTATTTTTTCCAGAAGTAAAAAAGTCACTTTTACCTCTTCCCCCCCCTCTCCAATAGCCTGGGGGGGGGGAGTTCTTTTACTTTGATGTTCGGATTTGGAGCTTTTAAAACACCGCTCTCTAGGTCTTTAGCTTAAAGAGTCTTTGCTTTGAACTGTGTACAGAAAACGGAAAGGCGGACTTCCTGTTTACACCTTCCCGCTTCAGTGCCAAATTAATCCTTTTTTTTCTCCTTTAAATCCCAATTCTTAAGCTTCACCTACTCACAGGTAGTTGTTTAGCAGCCGAATTGTCACAGGAAAAAGGTCAGCGTTCTCCGGCAACAGCTGTGCAGCTTCACCCCACGGAAAAAGCGATCGACTCTCAGCACCGCGCCAAACTCCCGTTGCGCTCCGGAGCCCCTTACGGGGACCCTTCGCTAATCCGGGGGGCGCTGCAGGTGCCCACCGAGTCCCACGGTCACAGGCTTCTCCTGCCTGTGATTTTCACGAGGGTCTCCGCTTCGCCGTAGTGGACAGACCCGATTTCCGCGGAGCTTCTCCCTCCGAGCTAGAAGGAGACCGCCATTGCCGTTGGCGCCGCCTCCGGAAGGTCCTCTCTTGGCCAGTGGCCATTACATGGCCCCCCTTCCCTTCCCTCCCTTTGGGAGCAAATTCCTGAGTCATCTTTGCAGAGGAGGGGTGGGGAGAAACACCCCTCTACTGTGCCAGCAGGAGGATATTGACAGGGAAGAGACAGAGAAAAAAACCCTTTTCCATCAGCCAAGTAGATGCCACATGAGGTTTTTTGTTTTTAAAAATAGATTATTGTTTTTAAAATCCAAAACACTAGCTGTTGGATTAGGGAGGCAAACTGACTGTGCACACTCTTTCATTTCAAATAGTTAGGGTTAATATATGCAGCAGCCTGATTCCAGCATCCTCCTGGGATTAGAACAGCCGCATGATTTCTCTTACCTTCCCAGTAAACCCAGCACTTTATGTGTTAGCAAAGCATTCACGAAGAGACAGCAGCGCTTCCATTTTACATGCTGACTTAGAGTAGAGCAATGAACTCCGGCTTAGACATAATGAGCTTCTACACATTCGTTTGGTCATACCTATGGCATACAAATTTCTGATCCATCTCTAGAGTTAATCAAACAACATCAAAATTCGTATCACAGTTTTTGGCTTTCCCCTCTTGTCCAAGGTTTAGAAGTACATGTTGAACGAAACGGCTGGCAATTGATTTGGTTGCTACTTTTCCGGGCCAGGAAGGCTACATAGATTCACCGAATCAGCAATGATGCTCAAGTGATTAGAGTTATCTGAACTTGAAGTGCATAACATATTTATTCAGAACAAATTAGCTATCTGCCTTTTGGAACAATCAGAAGCCTCCATATTTTGTCTCTCCTGGCACTGCCTACAATTCCACTACCAGTAATGCAACAGCCTATTCCCCATATCATGCATAAGAAGACAGTCTTGTCCCAGAGGGACAACTATGCTACTGTTTGCACACACCCCTTTAAATACAGTGGTACCTCCGGTTACAGACGCTTCAGGTTACAGACTCCGCTAACCCAGAAACAGTACCTTGGGTTAAGAACTTTGCTTCAGGATGAGAGCAGAAATCACGTGGCGGCAGCAGGAGGCCCCATTAGCTAAAGTGCTACCTCAGGTTAAGAACGGTTTCAGGTTAAGAACGGACCTCCAGAATGAATTTAGTTCTTAACCTGAGGTACCACTGTGCAGCTAGATGAATGCTTAAGCCTCACTGCTCTTTGAATTTAGGAGCAAAACTAGATGGGCACCTCCCCTTTTTTTGGTGGCACAGCAAGTCAACACAAAGGCACAAATACCCCTTTTAGGATCAGGGCCATCTTAAGCATATCTGGCACTGTGGTGCAATGATCCCTCTGGCACCCCATCCCCCGTTTCCCAGAGCTGTCGACCTTTCCCCAAGCCTCTGCGGGGATCACTCTCCTCCAGCGGAGGCTTGGGAAGGAAGCTGCATGTCCGCCAGTCATATGGTTGACAGGACGCAGCTGGCGGGTGTGCAGGGAAAGGGGAGGTCGCCAGCACCGGAAAAGCCGTTCAGCTCACCCACTCGCTGGGGCGCCACGGGAGGCCGGCGCCCTGGTGCAACGCGCCAGGAAGCCCAATGGGAAAGACGGCTCTGTTTAGAATTCATAAAATGGTTTGTGTGAGGGAGAGAGAGTGAGTAGCTGTGTCTCTTACTGCTAGTGATGCCATTACCGTATTTTTCGCTCTATAGGACGCACCAGACCATAGGAGGGGGAGAACAGGGGAATTTTTTTTCTTGTTCTCCCCCTCTAAAACAAGGTGCACAGCCATCCCCAAGCTAGAACAGCAAGACGGAGCGCTCCATCTCACTGTTCTGGCTTGGGAACAGCCTTTCTAGCCTCTGCAGGACAGCGGAGTGAAGGCACCCTGCTGCCCTGGAGAGGCTGTGCGCGCAGCCATCCCCAAGCTAGAACAGCGAGACGGAGTGCTCCACAGCGCTCCGTCTCCCTGTTCTGGCTTTGGGTTTAGCCACGCAGGCTGCATTCGCTCTATAGGACACACACACATTTCCCCTTAATTTTTGGAGGGGGAAAAGTGCATCCTATAGAGCGAAAAATACGGTATATTATTTAACAGATGCACATGGCAGAAATGGGCAAAAAAGGGAATATGTTTTTCCCAGTGGCAAAATATTCTAGCCTGAATTCTGAGAAGTTGCTTGACCCGGGGCTTCTGTGTAAGAAATCAGTACAAGCTCTCCTTTTTTACTCATTTTCTTACATTTATTCTGATATTTCTTTTATTATAAATAAATAATCTGTAATTTTGCTTAGCTCACTTCTGTGAGTTATAGTAACTACCAGTGGTGGGCAGTGAACACAAGGTTCACCTGGTATATGTAGCTTTTGGAAGCAGTCTTATCTGTTCCAGGTGAGCTCTGTGTCTTTCCAGTTAGATTAGTTATTCAGAGGAAGTGGTTGTACATTTAACTTATGGAAAAACGGCGGCAATTCTTCCTGCTGCATGACTGTTTTTAAGTACAGATAGGGTGAACCTACACAGAATCAATGGCCAGCTGCAATCAGCCCTTGGGAACTTTCTTTTCTATTAGAGCAGCTAACATTAAAGGAAAGTGCTGGTGCTGTGATGTTTTTTATTGTAACCTTCTATATGTGATCTTTCATATGTAATTAAAAAAGAAAGAAAGGAGGCAACAGAGCTACTTGGAAAATTGCGGACTGCCTAATCCCTCCGAAATCCCTTTTTAACAAAACAATTCAATTTGGCAATGTGAAAGACTTCTCAGTCACCATGCTTATTCAGAGTAGAAGCAAAGCCAATGCTCAGCTGTACCGTTTGACGTCAGCGTAGCTATGCTTATTTAGAGACACTGAATATCATGTTTCGACAAAAAGCGTTGCTAAGACTGCAAAGAAGAATAGACTGTTTCCGACTCTCTCTCTTCTTTGAGCATGGAGACAGTTTTCACCTGTGTACATTCAAATAGTGGTGTGATAATGTGATGCTACATGGTGGTATAAGAGGACTGAGAACCATTAATTAAGAAGAAGAAGAAGAAGAGTTTGGATTTGATATCCCGCCTTTCACTCCCTTTAAGGAGTCTCAAAGCGGCTAACATTCTCCTTTCCCTTCCTCCCCCACAGCAAACACTCTGTGAGGTGAGTGGGGCTGAGAGACTTCAGAGAAGTGTGACTAGCCCAAGGTCACCCAGCAGCTGCATGTGGAGGAGCGGAGACGCGAACCCGGTTCACCAGATTACGAGACTACCGCTCTTAACCACTACACCACACTGGTTCTCTTAAGTTTGAAAGGATCCCAATGTTAGGTTACCAGACGTCCCCGTTTCCCGGGGACAGTCCCCAGATTTACAAATCAGTCCCCATACAAAATCCATTGAAGTTGAAAAGTGTCCCTGGATTCATTGAAAAAAAACCTGGTAACCTTATCCCAATGTCCATCTAGTTCCGTCACAGCTAAAGAAACCACAGCTAAAGAATCGTCGGACAGATGGCCACCCAACCTTTGTGCGGATGTTGAGGGTCACTGGGGCAGACCTGGGATCCTTCCACAATTTGTATGGATGCCCCATGTGGTTATATGTGATGGCTGCATTACAGAATTGCTGTGGGCCCTAAGGTGTTCTCAGGGTCTGAGCTGGCCTCACCGACCGAGGCTGCCAATTGGACCCTCCTAGGTAGGAAGAGCTATAAAAAGCTTCCTCTTTGAACACTGCTCTTCCAGACTTGGTTTGTTCCTAATCTCTAGCCATTTCCAAGTGCTGTAAAGGTGTAACCTCTGCAAAATCAGGGCCACATTGTGTGGAGCACCTATTGCATGACAAGGCCCCATGCCCTGTAGTTCCCTCTTATAATGAACACACAAGGACATGGATAGTTTAGGTCATGGGTAGGCAAACTAAGGCCCGGGGGCCGGATCTGGCCCAATCACCTTCTAAATCTGGCCCGTGGATGATCTGGGAATTGGCGTGATTTTACTTGAGTGGAATGTGTGCTTTTATTTAAAATGCATCTCTGGGTTATTTGTGGGGCATAGGAATTCGTTCATTATTTTTTCCCCAAAATATAGTCCGGCCCTTCACATGGTCTGAGGGACAGTGGACCATCCCCCTGCTGAAAAAGTTTTCTGACCCCTGGTTTAGGTTAATGGGCAAAAATAGGTCACAACTTTATTAGTTACAGATGTGAGCGGTTTGGCTTAGGTACTGAGTGAAACCAGACTATATCCTGACTCCTGCCCGTCTGCAGGGAGTCTCCTAAGGGTAAACCTCCGGTAGGGGGAGCCCTATGATATACATCAGGCTTCCTCAACATCAGCCCTCCCGATGTTTTGAGACTCCCATCATCTCTGGCCATTGGTCCTGCTAGCTAGGGATCATGGGAGTTGTAGGCCAAAAACATCTGGAGGGCGGAGGTTGAGGAAGCCTGATATACATCAAATCAGGGCACTCCCAGGGTCCCTAATGGGGTCGTGGCATGGCCCTAGCCCATGCCCAGGCTTCGGACAGAATATACACACACATAGATCCCTTTAATGGGATACCCTTATTGAGGAGGGGCAGGCAGAGGCAACAACCTCCTCTCCCATTGCAAAGGCTTACCCAATGCCTAACCTTACAAGTCCAGGTATTGTACCACTTGTGTGAGATTTGCAGTATTCTACATTCTCAGCCAGTTGTAGACAGTAAAGGCTTGCATTGAAGACTTCAGCCAACTTCTGAACTGGACGAATGGCCCTGTGCCAGAAAGCACTGCAGCATAAAATTTGCTTACTTTGGTCTTTTCCTTGGATGTTGAGGATGGCAGAGTGAAAATGGTCTGCGATTAAAGAAGGTGCTATTGATGAAGGCCATTTGCAACTTGCTGAATTCTTGCAATAAATGGAATACATAGCAGCACCCACCAAACAAGCTGCCAAAAACTAAAGTAAAGAGAACTGCAGAAAAACAGGCATGAGTAATAGGGAATATAGCTTAGGAAAAGCCAGCTGCGTTATGATAGTGTAGCAGCATTTGCGACTGACAATTGCGCGGACATTACTGGCTACAATTTAGCTCAATTAACACTGAAGGGGAATTTTCTCTGGCAAAAATAGTAGGTTATACCTGTTTTTAGCATTATTGACACTGGCTTTTCATATACCGTCTTTGAAAATTAGTGAATAAATGCCAGCAAAAATGGCATTCAGCAATAGTTATCTTGACCTACTTCCCTCCAACATGGGCGACTTGCAATTCCACTGATCTGGTAACACAAAGTTCTTCAAAACACTGCGGTCACATGCCTGTAAAAGGTAAACGTAAAGGGACCCCTGACCATTAGGTACAGTCGTGACTGACTCTGGGGTTGCGGCACTCATCTTGCTTTATTGGCCGAGGGAGCCGGCGTACAGCTTCCGGGTCATGTGGCCAGGATGACTAAGCTGCTTCTGGCAAACCAGAGCAACGCACGGAAACGCCATTTACCTTCCCGCCGGAGCGGTACCTATTTATCTACTTGCACTTTGACGTGCTTTCGAACTGCTAGGTTGGCAGGATCACATGCCTGTGTTGTTGTTGTTTAGTCGTTTAGTCGTGTCTGACTCTTCGTGACCCCATGGACCAGAGCACGCCAGGCACTCCTGTCTTCCACTGCCTCCCGCAGTTTGGTCAAACTCATGCTGGTAGCTTCGAGAACACTGTCCAACCATCTCATCCTCTGTCGTCCCCTTCTCCTTGTGCCCTCCATCCTTCCCAACATCAGGGTCTTTTCCAGGGAGTCTTCCTATCCACAATTCCAGTGAATAATGCTCTGTGCTGTTTCCCGCACCCCAAGGCTCCAGAACCAGTATGTATGTTGCTGTTGTAAGGCTTTCTAAGACAGTTATAAAGATGCAGTGCTTTTTTTCCCCCTAAAAAAAATGTTTAGGGGTACTTTCATTTTCCTACTCACATTGAAATACTGCCCCTCAATGAGGCCAAACTTAGATTCACAAAATGTTTAGGGGTATGCGTACCCCTGCGTCCCCACAGAAAAAAGCACTGTATAGATGGATAAAGAAGCTGCAGAGGAACAGGAAAAAAGCCTAGCCCAGTGTTTCCATTTCCCAATATAGTAAGATACAACAGGCACTGGGGGAGGAAGAGGGGGGCAGGGGGAGCGCATTGCCGCCGGCAGCGTGCCTCTGCTACTGACAACAGGATGTCTTCTGAGCTTTAGAAACAGGGTACAGTGGTACCTCAGGTTACAGATGCTTCAGGTTACAGACGCTTCAGGTTACAGACTCCACTAACCCAGAAATAGTACCTCGGGTTAAGAACTTTGCTTCAGGATGAGAACAGAAATTGTGCGGCGGCAGCGGGAGGCCCCATTAGCTAAAGTGGTACCTCAGGTTAAGAACAGTTTCAGGTTAAGAACGGACCTCGGGAACGAATTAAGTTCTTAACCCAAGGTACCACTGTATGCATATTGCATATGATTTAGTTCAGTGGTTTCCTATCTGGACAGAATTCTGAGTGCCCTCAGGGCCTATGGAAATTAATAGGAACAGTTAAGCATGCAGATAAAAACATATTCGTCTAGCGCAGGCTTCCGTTGAGCATGTATTGTTGCATGCCAAGGGCTTCACCCTCTCGTTTCTGCAGTCTGAGACAGAAATTTGACATCTTGGGAAGGTGTGCAAAAATGCAGTGCACTCCACATGGTAATTGCAAATTGTGTGGGCTTAGTCTAGATTGAATGGCCAACATCAGAAATAAACCAAAACATCTAACTTGCCCACATTGTGTAAACCCTTGACTGAATGATTTGCATGCCTTTGCCGACCTTGGGGGATAATCTGGTAACTATTACAAGAGTTGAGTGCTGCCCTTGGATTTCACATCCTTCAACATTTCACACATGGAAATAAGAGCATTTCTGAGTACTGGCAAGACCCTTATTCCATACCACGAGTTGTTCCCTGAGGCTCTCCCTCCCGCCGTACACATTGCTGAAAGCTTTTCTCTCCCTGCAGTACATTATATTCATTAGGGGTGAGTGCTGGCCGTACAATTCACCTTATATCTGTAGCATTGCGGCCCAATTTGTCTCGGATCCACTCTGTGTATTTCTGATTTGTCTTGTTATGTGAGTCTCAGTTTGACTTGTTAAATCTGAAGCTCTGTTTTGCCTCCGCTGCTTAACTATTACAGGGAATTTGGGGCAAATGCATGTGGCCCGCTGCTCTTAAAATGCTCTGCTCACGGCCAGAAACACAGGCAAGACTTAGCTATATACAGGATCCCACTGAACTCACTGACTCCAACATCCCCCCCCCAAAAAAATAATCATATTATATCTTGGGAAGATAAGGACCCCTGACCATTAGGTCCAGTCGTGACCGACTCTGGGGATGTGGCGCTCATCTTGCTTTATTGGCCAAGGGAGCCAGCGTACAGCTTCCAGGTCATGTGGCCAGCATGACTAAGCCGCTTCTGGCGAACCAGAGCAGCGCACAGAAACGCCATTTACCTTTCTGCTGGAGTGGTACCTATTTATCTACCTGCACTTCTGTGCTTTCGAACTGCTAGGTTGGCAGGAGCAGGGACTGAGCAATGGGAGCTCACCCCGTCGCGGGGATTCGAACCGCCGACCTTCTGATCAGCAAGTCCTAGGCTCTGTGGCTTAACCCACAGGGCCACCCGTGTCCCTATCTTGGGAAGATATTTCCCTGCAATTAAAACCTATATCTTTTCACCAAAATGCCCCACCTCTCCAGCCCTTTCCTCGCTTGTGCTTAGGATGTTTCTCGCAACAGCTTGGCTTCATTTCAAAGGAGGGTAAACACAGTAGTCTTGAATCTTTCTTTTGAGCACCCAAATCCACAGAACCTGTAGGAACCTGCTCATCAGTTGCAATAATTTTTGGAGGCCATTCTCTGTGTTCCACCACCACCAGAGATGTGATGGGCAGAAATGCAGGACAGGGCTTTATAGGAACAACACCTTGACTGTGTAATTTCTTCCCAAGGTTAGCACGACCCATTCTCAGATATCTTTTAGGTGGGCAGTTAAGACATTTTTATTCTGCCAGACTACTTGCGCTGCATTTTAACCTTGTGAGCTATAGATTTGTTTTGCTTGATTTTAATTGTACTGAAATTTTAGGCCCCTCTAAATGTCATTTTTATTGTACGTTCATGATGATTTGTGCTAATGATGTTATTGGGATGCTCATATACAATCCTGCTTTCAATTCTGTTTGAAAAGGTTTTGGGTGGCTGCGCTGCTTCATTTCCAGTCAGTGTATATCCTATAACTTCATGGCTGAAATCCCGTAACTTTTTATTGCACAAATGTTCTGGGTTGTTGTTTTTTCTTCTGCTTCTGTTGCACTATACCCCCTCCAGACAGCAACAATGTGGCAGCACTGGGTAAACTAAATAAGCTAAATATATAATAAACTAAAATAAACTAAAGCAGAATAAATCCACACCTAATGCACTTTATAATGTCAAGAACATATAGCAGAATACACATGCAATAACACACCATTCTGCAGGGGTCATGTGTTGGAAGCTGCCTTGGTAAAGGTAAAGGTGAAGGTAAAGGTACCCCTGACGTTAGGTCTAGTCATGGACGACTCTGGGGTTGCGGCACTAATCTCGTTTTACTGGCCGAGGGAGCCGATGTTTGTCCACAGACAGCTTCTGGGTCACGTGGCCAGCATGACTAAGCTGCTACTGGCGAACCAGAGCAGTGCACGGAAAACACTGTTTACCTTCCCGCTGGAGTGCTACCTATTTATCTACTTGCACTTCGACGTGCTTTTGAACTGCTAGATGGGCAGGAGCTGGGACCAAACAACGGGAGCTCACCCCGTCGCAGGGATTCGAACTGCCAACCTTCCGATCAGCAAGCCCTAGGATCTGTGGTTTAGACTACAGTACCACCCGCATCCTAAGCTGCCTTGGTAGCCTTTTTAAAAAAGAACTGAAAGTTGGTGGAAATATGTTTTAAATAAACAATCCATGCAGTAGATTTTCTGCATTGGCAGGAGGTTGGCTTAGATGACCTTTAAATGCCTTTCAATTCTTTGCTTTACTGTCTGGTGTATGGGAGAAGAGATTGAAGATAAACAGTAAACTGGAATTTGCATCCATGTTTATTCTGCATTCACAAGATGCATGAAAGCAAACTAATAGCTACACGTAAAGGCGCTGGAAGGTAACACAGTCAAATGCTCTCTTAAGTTCTGTGCCAACATACTTACAAACTTGAAACTTTTACGGGGCCCTTAGGTATTTCTCCATTTCATTACATTCTCAGATGGACCAATGCCTAGCAGAAGAAAAAACTATTTCTCAAACAGGAGAATGTTCTACTTTTACCACACAAATTCATTAACACTGGTAAAAATGCCTATACACAAAGTTAGACAAAAAGTCGATACAGTGCAATTGTTTTCTTCAAGACAAACAATGAGAACTCCAACCAACACCTCTCTAATTGTACCTTTGTGTAGATTTGTGTAAATTTTAATTGCAACCTATTTTGGGAGCCACTTTTGACCAAAAAGCACTGTATAAATATAGTGAACAAATCAGTAGATTCCAAACACACTCGGTCTAGCTTCCCTGGATTTGGGGAATGGGCTTAAACTTATTCCTCAGATGCTTTTTAAATCCCAAAGGCAAAATACGCAACAGAGAAGGTAATTTTCTAGGGATAGGTATTATAAAATAGGAATTTCTTGCAGGTAAATAGGGAGTATTGGAGTATGTGGAATGCCATGCAAATCTGGCAGAGGGGCCTCATTTAGAAAATCTACTGCATGGATTGTTTATTTAAAACATGTTTCTACCACCTTTCAGTTCTTTGTGACTCTTTCAGGGTGGTGTTTTAGTTTCAGCTTCTCTTTCAACTTTTTCTAGATTTCCTATAGAGTTCCTCCCTACTATATCTATATCTATATCTATATCTATATCTATATCTATATCATCTATATCTACTATATCTACTATATCTACTATATCTACTATATCTATATCTATATCTATATCTATATCTATATCTATCTAATCTATATCATTATCTATATCTATATCATCTATATCTATATCTATCCATGACCTTCACCTCCCACCCACCTTCTCTCCTCAGTCACATCTCACAAACCTTTGCAGCTCATTAGCAGCACTGACTTATTGAAGGCTTGCCAACAACATCCTTGCATGACCCTCCAGGGTCTATTTTTATTCTGTAGCTTTTCCCAGTAATGCCTGCATGACCTCTTCAAATAGCCATTGTCTTGCTTGTGTGAATTCCCAGTTGCACTGGCGATCTGTACTGTTTACATTAGTTAAATCCTTTGAAGACAGAGGTCCTCTGGCTGGGACGGGACGATATGGGATTGAGGGGGCAACTCCCATCTCTTGCGGGGGTGCAATTAGTGCCAGCACCGTCCGTTAAGAGTTTGGGTGTAATCTTCAATACCTCCCTCTCTATGGAGGCGCAGATTACAGCTATAACAAAGGCGGCATTTTTTCATCTCCGCCAAGCTAAGCAGTTGGCCCCTTATCTCTCTCGCCCTGACCTAGCCACTGTGATCCATGCGACGGTCACCTCCAGACTGGATTATTGTAACTTGCTCTATGTGGGGCTGCCCTTGAGACTGACCCAGAAACTCCAGCGGGTGCAGAATGCCGCGGCGAGACTCCTTATGGGGTCTTCGCTGCGAGACCACATTCATCCGGTACTATACCAGCTGCACTGGCTCCCAGTGGAGTACAGGATCAGGTTTAAGGTGCTGGTTTTAACCTTTAAAGCCCTATACGGCCTAGGACCCTCATACCTACGGGACCGCCTCTCCTGGTATGCCCCACAGAGAAACCTACGGTCTGCAAATAAAAACATCCTAAAGGTCCCAGGCCTCAGAGAGGTTAGGCTGGCCTCAACTAGAGCCAGGGCCTTCTCGGCTGCGGCTCCAATCTGGTGGAACGCTCTGTCACAAGAGACTAGGGCCCTGCGGGACCTGACATCTTTCCGCAGGGCCTGCAAGACAGAGTTGTTCCACCAGGCCTTTGGTCAGGGCACAGCCTGACTCCCTCCTCTGGCAACCTGCACAGAATTTTGCTTAATGGTTGCCATCAACTTGATTTTAATTAATTTTTATAATGAAATATTTTTAGAATGTTGGTTTATTTGATTGTTTGATTATTTGATTGTTGTTAGCCGCCCTGAGCCCGGCTTCGGCTGGGGAGGGCGGGATATAAATAAAATTTATTATTATTATTACATTAGTAACACCACTTGCAAAGTCACTCTTAGCAACCTATTGGATGGGTGACCTTTGGCTCTTGACTGTTTAAAACCTCTACCATTCTGTAGTATTTCTTTGGTGCCAAACACTGTGTTAGGAATGGAAAAGGTGTCTGGGTATTGTGGCACCAACTCAGCCTGATCTTTTACTCTTAACCGCTATGGTAGAAGAATGATTACATTTCACCTACTAGAGTGACATCCTACGCAAGGCAAATAGGAAATAAAACAATAAGTGCTGGCTATAAAATGCTCCCAGTCTACTTCTAGGTTGCTGGCCTCATCAAACACTGCAGACCTTCCAAGTGCCCCTATTTTCCAGGGACAATCCCAGATTTACAGAAGCCGTCGCAGTTTGGAATGTCTCACTTATCCTCAGGATCTCCCTATTTTCATCGGAGAAATGCTGGAGGGTAGGTGTTATGTACTGAAGTTCTCACCCTGGGCCAGCAGGGGGATACTGTAGATAGTTATGCAAATGAAGGATCGAAAGTGACGTTCAGTGATTGGATAGTTTTAGAAAATGGCAACAGTTACATTGTTCTGGAGCTCTATATAAGCAGGCTGACTGAGCTCCTCAGATCAGTTCTTTTCTGGCATCTGAATAAAGAAGAGCTGTTTGAAGAATCACTGTGTCGTCTGATATGTTTGCCCACAACTTAACAGTATGGAGTTAGCCGACCCCTGAGCCAAGGAGATAAGTAACTATGCCACCTTTAGAAGACATATGAAGTCAGCCCTATATAGGGAAGCTTTTAAATGTTAAATGTTTTATTACGTTTTTATATATGTTGGAAGCTGCCCAGAGCAGCTGAGGTAACCCAGTCAAATGGGCATTATTATTATTATTATTATTATTATTATTATTATTATTATTATTATTGTTTAAGGTAAAGGTAAAGGACACCTGACAGTTAAGTCCAGTCGCAGACTACTCTGGGGTTGCGGTGCTCATCTCACTTTACAGGCCAAGGGAGTTGGCGTTTGTCCGCAGACAGCTTTTCCGGGTCAGAGCAGTGCACAGAAACGCTGTTTACCTTCCCGCCGGAACGGTACCTATTTATCTACTTGCACTTTGACGTGCTTTCGAACTGCTAGGTTGGCAGGAGCTGGGACCGAGCAACGGTAGCTCACCCCATCGCGGGGATCCGAACCGCTGACCTTCCGATCGGCAAGCCCTAGGCTCGGTGGCTTAGACCACAGCGCCACCTGTGTCCCTATTATTATTAAATAGGATGTCCCTATTTTCATCAGATAAATGTTGGAGGGTACGACACTGTAGCTTCACATGATACACTGAAGCTCACTCACAGCCATTATTTATTTCTTCGTATGCTGCTCAATACACAGCAGTAGAAAAGTATTGTAGGAAGGGGAAGGACCAGAAGGAATAACTTGATGGTGCAGCCCAGGTTAATGGTGAGCAGAATTCCAGAGAGGGATGTGCCCCCACTGACCTCAGTGGTAAATAGGCAAAGAACTGCAGCACAAGGAGTCCAGGGAAGGGCTGTAGAGCAGTAGTAGAGTATTTGTTTTGCATACAGAAGGTCACAGGATCAGTCCCTGGCATCTCCAAGGTTGGTCTGTGATATTAGAATGACATTTTGCAGCTTTTCAGCATAATGCCTGTGTGAACTCTTCAGAGGGCCATTGCCCTGCTCATGTTAATTCCCAGTTGCCCTGGTGAAAGACACCTGGTGAAACTCTGGAGCAGGGTTCAGCAAACTTTTTCAGCAGGGGGCCGGTCCACTGTCCCTCAGACCTTGTGGGGGGCCGGACTATATTTTGAAAAAAAAAAATGAACGAATTCCTATGCCCCACAAACAACCCAGAGAAGCATTTTAAATAAAAGCACACATTCTACTCATGTAAAAACACGCTGATTCCCTGACTGTCTGTGGGCTGGATTTAGAAGGCGATTGGGCTGGATCCGGCCTACCCATGCTCTGGAGAGCTGCTTTCAGTCAGGGCTATGTGGTCTGACTTGGTATATGGCAGATTACAGACTCTCCAAGTGTTCCTATTTTCCTTTGCTTTGTTTAGTCATCTTAGTCGTGTTCGACTGTCCGTGACCCCATGAACCAGGCATGCCTTGGAAACTCTCACTTTCTTCTCAAAGCTTCTCCTTTTTTTATGTCCATGGAGTTTTCTTGGAAAAATACTGGAGTGGTTTGCCAGTTCTTTCTCCAGGTGGATCACATTTAGTCTAAACTCTCGGCTATGACCTGTCCGTCTTGGGTGGCCCTGCACGGCATAGCTCATAGCTTCCTGGAGTTATTCAAGCCCCTTTGCCATGACAAAGGGCCACCCAAGGCACTGATCCACAAAGGGGCCTATTTTCCTTAGGATGTCCCTATTTTCACTGGAGAAATGTTGGAGGGTATGGAGTTATCCCAAGCTGTCTGAAGGCAATCGTGTATAGGACAGGTTTTTTTTAATGTTTAATGTTTTATTATTTTTTTATATATGTTGGAAGCTGTCCAGAGTGGCTGGGACAATCCAGTAAGATGTGTGGGGTATTGAAATATACTCAGAGTCGCAAAGTGATTTCATGCTCTTTATTCAGCTCATAGTGGTGAGGAGGAATAAATGAATGTCCCTCAAGGTATCTGCTTTATATACATTATTTACACAATGGGCTGCACATGATTGGCTAATTCCGGAATTCTACTGTAAGCCAATCAGGTTGTGGATTCACTTCTATCTGGAGCATGATTGGGTGGTTCCTGCCAACCAATCATACTGCTGCATTGTTCTAGGACCAATCAGACTGCTGCATTCTGAATCCTATTGTTCTAGGACCAATCAGACTGCTGCAGTTTGGATCCTATTCAACTCAGTACATAACAGGTATAAACAGTAAAATTATCATTATGGAATGGGGAGTCCCTATTTTCAACAGAGAAATGATGGAGGGCATAAGCTTACTTGTTACAGAGCATCTCAGAAATGAATGGGAGTCCATCAAGAGTGAGTTTGGCTTCCTTGTGGTGCCTGTTAATGTACAACAGAAGACCCAATGGATATTCTTTTCCTTAGCCAAAGAACATTAGTTCCACAGGCAGTCACAAGGTTCGTATTTCTCCCTGTGTTGTGGGCACAATCACACCCACTTCGTGTGCTTTTAAGCTGTTGATGTTGTTTTTTTACAGTGGCAGAAATTATACAATCTCATTTGGATGCTGAATGATCTTGTCTTTTTTGAAACACGATGTTATTATATGGTTTTTTATGGGATGGAGAGGGAATAAGAGAGAAAAGAGAAATGCTTCCATTTGTCCTTTTTCAGGATAAGGCAAGAATGGGACATTATCCTAGAGTGCAGAAGAAATGGCATTCCACAAGCTGCATATCTGAATAATGGTGCCGTAGATACTAACAAAATTTTGGACAAGGTTGAAAACAACTCGCCGCTCATTATGAAGATTGCCTTGTTGAATGAAACACAGAAAGAAAGAAACAAATTCATTTTTCAACTTTCAGGAGAACACTGGACAGTAAGTGGATAGAATATTTGGGTGGTGCGACACTTTACCACAATTGATATTGATATTAGAGGATTAAATCATTTTTTCCCACCTTTTATATAATCACATTGGTCACAATCTATCAGAATTAGGCGTGCCAGCATCTGTTGACTTCATTAGCCTCAAGCATGCCTAAACTTTGTTGAATTAGAGCCTTTGCTTGTAGGCTTGCAACATTTTCTTCTCTAGCCTTAAAAAAATAATGAATTGCAGTGCCTTGTGTAAAGCAAAAGTTAGCATGATACTACAACAATATTCATACTTGAAAAATAAATAAGACAAGGGATCAAAAGAAAAGCAGAAAAAAATGAATGTGAAAATATGTTTAAAGGACACTTGAAAACCTATTATGACTGGCTTTTCAGAATTGTGCTTCCTGCCATGCATATGGCTGTAGACAGGCTTATATGGCATTTTAGCACTTGGTTTACAAACCAGCTTATGATAGGAAGTGAAATTTACACAGGCTTCCTTTTGGCTCTGCTCTTCAATTCCCTCATGTTCTTCAGTAATCTTCAGAAGCCAGCAAGAAGCTGATAAATTGTTCCACAAAGACAGCCACTAGAAAAGTCTAGTCTTCATCTTTAATGGGAAAAAATATGGAAGCCCCCTGCATTTCCAACATAATTTAAAGGCAAGGTAGGCTGGGAAAGATCTCCAGGGTAGCTTTCTACTACTGAAGGTTGCCCAGGAGAGAATGTGGCTCTCAGGCTGAAAAAGTCACAGGGGGAAACCATTTGTGGCACTACTCAAACTTAATTCATCTCCAAAAGATGGCCCTGTTTTACAGCCAGTTCCAGGGCTGAGAATGTCCAACTCGAGGTGGCCTCTGGTGAGGTTGGGCAGGTCTATCTGGCTGTGCTGGCAGCACTTACAAACAAGGAGGGTGTCAGGTGGCCTGGGGAGAACTGTGCAGTCTGAATTCTGAGGCCCGGTGGTCTGAATTTGGGCTGAGATCTGGAAGTTTCCCTTTCCTGTTCTAGAAGATTGTCACTTCATCCCTCTGAGCTTAATTTCTTCCTTAACTCTTGACTTGTTAAAGGGGGAAATGAAACTCAGAAGGATGACAGTCTTCTAAAACAGGTGAGAAACCACTGGAACATGGTTCAAATCTTTGCCAGTTTTGGTTTCTTATGGACAACCTTTTGCCCTGTGCTTTTTGCCTCATGTAAATCACACCCATCTCACCTGGCTGTTTGCCTCATCGAGGAAAACACACATGGCATTCTGCATTGAGGGGTGAGGGTCAGCCTGAATGATGCCCTGAGCACCTTCCAGTTCTTGGTCTCCTATATCCAGTGAGAGTTAGAATCTAGGAGAGGAGGTTGCTGAACCAGTCAGGCAAGCTTCTTTTTCATAAGACAATGACCTTAGCTGGCCACAAGTGTCCTCATCAGCATCCAAAAGATTGAGGCAGAGAGATATCCCTCCCCCCCGCTCTCTGCTAGACTGCGGGGCTCCCCTAGCAACCATATGTGGGAGCAAGATGTGCTAATGCTGTGAACACCTCCATCTTATGCTCAAGTTATTTATGTGTGTCAACAAAACCACCTATCCTGTAGACATCACAGTCTCTGCTGAACTTTGTTCCAAGGAAACCAAACCCTGGAAATGTTCTGAAACCCCTGGAGACTCTCACTGCCCGGAGGTTGGGGTGGCTTGTATGTTTTCTTTAACGGGAGAAACAGCTGCTGGGGAATGATTTATATTGGGAAAATGGTTGGAGGCAAAATGACTAAGACGCCCTCCCTCAGTCACCGCAGTACCTGGGACTGTTTTCAAAATAAATTTAAAGAGATGTGAGATCTGATCGCATAGTTCCAGCATCTCCTCTAGTTCAGCACTGTGTATTAAAAATACATGTATTATTGGCATTATGAATGGGGTCAATGTGTGTAAGCTGCTGCTCTTCCTTTTAAAATACATGAAAGGAGACCAGGAGAGAGCTGCCCCCTCCCCTTTGCATGCATCTTAAATTTAGTAGGGGGCACGTGGGATTGTGATTTGACAGAAGCATAGAGTAGGAAGTGCATAGTATAATGAAACATATGTTCATAGCACGTTTAGTAACATCAGCTTGCATCTGAAAATACTGACAAAATTCTGTTTGTGAATATTCCTCAATAAAGACCTTATGTGTATCTCCTTTTCTTAGGAATTTCCAGATTCTCTGAAAGAACAGACACATCTAAAAGAATGGCATATAAGCAATACTATGATCACAACCATTCCAGCCTATATTGCCTTATTTCAGGAGCTGCGAATACTAGAATTACCAAGCAACCTGATCACAGAGCTTCCGACTGAAATTGGTAGGTCTCCTGCTCCCCAGACATCACCTTTGTTGTTTATCATCACATTCAGTGCTGAACTGAAAGGGAGCATGCATTTCCTTCACATTTTTCACCTCCTGTCAAATGCACTCTCTCACTTTTAGGTGACTTTTTCCATTTCTTGTGTGTGTGTGGGGGGGAGATTCAGTTCATCACAGTCCTGTCCCCTGTTATTTGGGAAGGAGGCAGGTGGACTCTCAGACCCTGTCAGAGCCCTCTTGCCTCCTTCCCAAAGCCCAGCACTTACTAGGTTTTAGGAAGGAGGCGGGAAGGTACAGTACTACCTTGGCCCTGTGTGGAAGAACCGGTCATGATGCCCTAATCCCACCTCTGATGATTGACTGACTGCCTAAACAACACTCCTAAACAACACTCCACGTTGGTGGATGGGTGTCAGCTGTATCCAGATGCTCACCAGGTTTTGCAATGGCAGTACAGTCATACCATGGGATAAATACGCTTCAGGATAAGTATTTTCGGGTTGCGCTCCATGGCGACACGGAAGTAATGGAGCACGTTACTTCCAGGTTTCGCCGCTCGCACATGTGCAGACAGTAAAAATGACGTCATGCCCATGCGCGGAAGTGGCAAAATGTGACCCGTGCATGCGCAGACGGACAGTTGTGTCTTACGTTCTGTTCAGGATGTGAATGGGGCTCCGGAACGGATCCCGTTCGCATCCCGAGGTACCAATGTACTTTTTGGTGGTTTCAAATTTGGTGATTTGGGGCTTAATTTGCGAACGAGTCATTGAAATATTGCCACTTGGTTGTTGGCAACAAGTCACACTTCCCTTCCCCTCCCAGAAATGGCAATTCTGGATTGTTATTTTCTTGAGTTTGAACCAAGAGAGTTATGTTTTGCTGTTGCCAACTTTTTAAACCCAAGAATCTTGGTTCATTACAGAAGGGGGAAACAGTTCATTCACTTAAAATTGAATTAAATAAAATTAAAATGGTTTCTTCTTTTTTTCACTTTTTTGGGGGGTGGGGTTAAATATCAGATTATAGCGATATTAAATAGTTAACTAAATAGTATCTAATGCCAGGTTAGGTTTTCCCAACTGTTAAATGAACACTAATGGATATGATTTATTTATTTATGTACATTATACTTTATGAATATAATTTCCAGCTGATATTAGGATATATTTTATGGGCAATCTGAAAGCTAAGTGCATTAGAAAACCACCCACAAGGCACAAACATGAAATTCATGGGTATGAAACAAAAAGTCAAAGTCTGGCTGTTTTATTGGTGTTTTGATCTTCGGGATGAAACAAACCAGCAAGCTTAATTGCTTTAAGTATTCCACAAGGTGGCAGTGGAGAACAGAATAAAAATGGAATCCTCCTCCAAATTAGATTCTATCTCAAGGTCTCTTCTTCTTCTTTTAAAAAAGGATTGTTGTACTTTGAGCTGATAGACGCAACAGGTGTTCTTAGAAATATGATTTGCCATATAAAAATGAAGAGCGGGGGGTAGTTAGTTGCATAAAATGCTCTTTGCTCATATGTTCTTCCCTGTCCTGAAGAAAGTCCTCTTGAAAAATCGTTGGCCTACACACACTGGCTAACAGAAATTACTATGATGAAGTGATTGTTCCAAATCAAATGAGTGCATTTGCTGGAGATGTATGAGTTGCATACTTGCAAGTCACCAGCATGGTAGCAGAGGCGTCCTTTTCAAAATGTTCTCATGTCCTGTTAGAATAGTTGATGCTCATATTCCATGCTTTGAGTTGTAGCCGATTAAGTTCTACAGGGACGCTGGTGGTGTTGTGGTCTAAACCACTGAGCCTAGGGCTTGCCAATCGGAAGGTTGGTGGTTCAAATGCCCACAATGGGGTGAGCTCCCGTAGCTCAGTCCCAGCTCCTGCCAACCTAGCAGTTCGAAAGCACATCAAAGTGCAAGTAGATAAATAGGTACCACTCCGGCAGGAAGGTAAACAGCATTTCTGTGCACTGCTCTGGTTTCGCCAGAAGTGGCTTAGTCATGCTAGCCACATGACCTGGAAAAACTGTCTGCAGACAAACGTCGGCTCCCTCGACCAGTAAAGCAAGATAAGCGCCGCAACACCAGAATCGTTCGTGACTGGACTTAACTATCAGGGGTCCTTTACCTTTATATTTAAGTTCTACACAAAGTAGACCCATTGAAACAAATGGCCCGTGGTCATGCCCATTAATTTTAATGGGTCCGCTCTGAGTAGGATTTGTGTAGTATCAATAATTGCAGCATTACAGAATATGTGAAAACCTTAACAGGGACGTGCTTTGTATTCATGTTGGTGGCAGTCCTAGACTGTCATTGTGTAGGGAGAGGAGATGTATATGGACAGCCAAGGGCATTTGGAAAGTTTTTACTGAAGCCAATCATTGGCTGAATAGGCAAGTTGTTTTTTAATAGTAAAGTGCTTTTATCCCATTGTCTCAAGTGATCAGTTGCATACAGATTTTCAAGATACTCCTTGGGTGGCAGCAGGGAAGGAGAGCTCTAAAGTTAATGAAATTTGCAAAGGGAAGGGTTAAAGTAATTGAGTTGATTCCTTGTGAGGAAGGACAGACAATAAGGAAGGAATGAGCTAGTTCAATCTTCTTCTTCTTTGGCGATCACTCATAGCCAAGTTAGATTGTCTTCCATAAACAGGTTTTAACAGTGAGTCCTCAAGTGACTGTGGAGGCCAATTCTGGATCCACACATCCTTTCACAGTGGGGACATACGTTTCCAGGTGAGAGCTGAGCGTGATGAGGGTTTGCCAAACATGACTTCCTCTTAGCACGTTTCTCCCTTTCGTCCTGAGTTCGAGTGTCTTCAAAGCCTATGACACCTTTGGTAAAGGCTGTTCTGCAACTGTTGGTGTTTATACTACATTTTTTTAGATTTGCCTTGTGACAGTCTTTGAACCTCTTTTGTTAACCACCAGCATTATGCTTACCATTTTAAAGTTCAGAATAGAGTAGTTGCTTTGGAAGACGATCATCAGGCATCCGCACAACATGACCAGTCCAACGAAGTTGATGTTGAAGAATCATTGCTTCCACACCGGTGATCTTTGCTTCTTCTAGTACACTGGCATTAATTCGCCTGTCTACACAGGTCATAACCAGTCAAAAAAGGTTATTGAAAAGCTGAGCAACAGGTCCTCTACCCACCTCTAGGGAAATTGCTCAAGTATTCCATTGTGTGTGTGTGTTTTAAAAAGGAGGATATTCTTAACTTGGAAAAAAAAGAAAAAGAAAGTGAAGAAGGAAAACATGGAAGGAGGATGTTTTGCTCACAAGATCATGCAAAAGTTTTATAGAAAGTGATGAACAAAATGTGGCTATGTCTCACACCTGGTGTAAAAGCAGGTTAGGAGATCCACACTCTTTAGGATGTTCAGTTTAGCTTTGCGAATCCAGATAATGCTACACACATTCAGTTGCAGTCCTGTAGGCTTCTTTTCTGGAGATATCATGCTTAACGTGTACATGTTGGGAACCCAGGACAGCAGCCATGGCACTACTTTCCTGTACACTACAGTGTTCCTGTATCAACAGACTCTAATGGTCCTTTGTTCATCAACTCATATGCTGCTAGGAGCATAATTTTTTTTCCTGTCCCTAGAGCAGAATTTTTCCTGTCCCTAGAATTGATGCTTTTGAATTATGTTGCTGGAGGAGACTCTTGAGAGTCCCATGGACTGCAAGAAGAACAAACCTATCCATTGTTAAGGAAATCAGCCCTGAGTGCTCACTGGAAGGACAGATCGTGAAGCTGAGGCTCCAATACTTTGGCCACCTCATGAGAAGAGAAGACTCCCTGGAAAAGACCCTGATGTTGGGAAAGATGGAGGGCACAAGGAGAAGGGGACGGCAGAGGACGAGATGGTTGGACAGTGTTCTCAAAGCTACCAGCATGAATTTGACCAAACTGCGTGAGGCAGTGGAAGACAGGAGTGCCTGGCATGCTCTGGTCCATGGGGTCACGAAGAGTCAGAGTCAGACATGACTAAATGACTAAACAACAACAACAGAACAGGTGTAAACTTTCCCCCTTTGCGTATTCCAGCCAGCCTTTCTTCAAATCTCTTGACTAAACTTTATGCCCTCCCTGTTTCTCTTTCTCTCTTAGGCATCCACACACATCTTTCATCTTTACCCCAGCTGCATGAAAATTGAGACTTGTGTCTTTTGGCTGCGCTGCTCCATGAGTTAGTTGGTTCATGCAACAACGCAGCACAAAAAAAACCATGTCAGCTCATGAGCTCATGATATGTCCCCCCCCCTCAGCACTGGAGGGGGGAAACCGGGACATTCCAGGATCAAATCAGAAGCTGGATTGACTTCTGTAATTCAGGGAATGTCCTGGGCAAATTGGGACACTTGAAGGTCTATTGTATATTTCTTTCCGGAGCCAAAAACCACTCTCTGAGTTTCTTAGTGCTTATTCATCCAGTCTTCCCACCAGGCTCTCCCTGTGTCTAGGGCTAGGCCCAGGCCTCTTAGTCAAGCTGGCCTTTTTTCTTTCACAGAAAATGTACCACCACCACCACCATCAACATTTATACCTTTACATAAGATTCTTCTTATATAATGATTAAGTGGTGTTGAACCTTCCGTGACATCATAGCAGCTCAGTAAATGGATTGGATGGGTGAGCTGCTCATGGGCAGTAAGCAGCAAGAGTCAGTTATTAGCATTCATGGGGAAGATCCGTTACCTTTCGAAAGGGCTTTATGTACAAAAATGGCTTTATAATGGTCTCTACTTACAGTTTTCTTAACAGCCACTTAGGAACTCTAATGCAGCTTTGCATTTCCACAATAATAACACCCACTGCCTATTAAAAATTAAAAGTTTTACTTTAATTACTGGTTTTAACGTTTTTAATAATGATTTTTTAAAAAGGAAGAAATAAAAATAAGAATAAATCATGAATCAGGAGTGACTGGGATGGTGCTGCAGCTACTAATTAAAAGTAAAATATTCTCAGGCATGAAATTACCAGGGAAACTGGATTTCATTACTGCTTTAACTACTTCCACTCAGAAGGCACAAAAATACATTGGTTGTTTAATTATTTAATTTAGATCTTCTTCTTTTGTACACCGACACAAACCATTGGATCATATAACGGCAATCGTGGCCCAGCTGCACTGGCTGCCAATTAACTTCTGGGCCCAATTCAAAGTGCTGGTGCCCTGGTTACATATCTTTAGGCGCAAGGCAAAAATATTCCTATTTTCTCAGGCCTTTGGCCAGTTGAACAATCTATGGCCTTTAAGCTGTGTGTGTGTGTGTGTGTGTGTGTGTGAAGGCTATTGTTCTTGTTTGTTAAGGCATGTATTTTTGTGTCTTTATATTGTAAACTGCACTGAGATCCTCGGATAAAGAGCGGTATAGAAATTGAATAATGATAGTAATAATTTATGTCAGAATCTTCTATTGAAACCAATATAGTGCCATTGACTTTAATGCAGGCATAGGCAAACTCCGGCCCTCCAGATGTCTGGGACTACAATTCCCATCATCCCTGACCACTGGTCCTGTTAGCTAGGGATCATAGAAATTGTAGTCTATTTATGATGATTCCTTAACACTCATGAATGGCTCTGTGTGAGAGAGGTCTGCGGCTTTCCTCTTTCCTTCCGCCTTCAAAGATGTCAGGACCAGAGTGAGCAGAGGCCTTAGAGCTATTACAAAAGCAGTAATAGCAAGCAGGTGAAAGAGCTGTCCCCTAAGGGTCCAAGGGTATGAGAATGCCTGCCTCTTCACCTGTCGTTGCGGTTGCTTCCTTAGATCCCGGCTTTCCGTCGTCTTTTGTCAACATCTGAACTGTTGCTGCTTTGCAAAGAGAAGGCAACTACAAAGCCTTCATGTGTCCTAGAAGAAGTAGCTTGCAGTATAGTTTCAGGGAGATGCTCTGTTGAAGAATGTTTCCAGAGAAGGGTCACAGCTCAGTGACAGAGCATCTACTTTGTATGCAGAAAGCTCAAGGTTCAATTCCTGGCATCTTCAGGTAGCGCTGGGAATAACCCGTCTGTTTTTTTATTGGTTTTACAGAATAAATCACACAATTAAATTCTGAAATCAAACAAGATTCACCCAAATCTTAGGACTTCCCTTCTCCCCTCCGTGGGTCCTTTAAATATCTTAATCAACTGCATATTATAGTTCATCCGAATTATCGTTCTCCAAAATATCCAAAGTCTTTATAACATTGCAAGAGTTATTCAAAGATTAGGGAAGCTTTTAATGTTTGATGCAATACTGTATTTTAATATTTTGTTGGAAGCCGCCCAGAGCAGCTGGGGAAGCCCAGCCAGATGGGTGGGTTATAGATAAAATACTATTATTATTATTATTATTATTATTATTATTATTATTATTATTTTATTCAAAGCCTGCCAAAGAGTTCAAGTGTTTACAGTGTTCTTTTAAATACAATCTATATTTGTCCCATTCTCTGTTAAAGTTTTGATCCTCCTGATTTCTGATTTTCCCAATCAATCTAGCCATCTCTGCATAGTCAAGTAGTTTCATCTGCCAATCCGCCTTAATCAACATCTTATCCTCTTTCCGTCGCTGGGCAAGCAGCATCCTTGCAGCTGTAGTCGCATACATGAAGAGTCTTCTCAAATCCTTCAGTATATCTGCACCTAAAATCCCTAAAAGAAAGGCTTCTGGTCTTTTGACAAAAGTTATTTAATTTTTTTTTTAAAAAATCATTATATGTCATTACCCAGAATTCCTTTATCGTTTTACAATTCCACTACATATGATATAAAGGTAAAGGAACTCCTGACTGTTAGGTCCAGTTGTGGCCAACTCTGGAGTTGCGGCGCTCCTCTCGCTTTATTGGCCGAGGGAGCCGGTGTACAGCGTACAGCGTACAGTCATGTGGCCAGCATGACTAAGCCGTTTCTGGCGAACCAGAGCAGCGCACGGAAACGCCGTTTACCTTCCCGCCGGAGCGGTACCTATTTATCTACTTGCACTTTGACGTGTTTTCGAACTGCTAGGTTGGCAGGAGCAGGGACCGAGCAACGGGAGCTCAGCCCGTCGCAGGGATTCGAGCCACCAACCTTCTGATCGGCAAGTTCTAGGCTCTGCAGTTTAACCCACAGCGCCATCTGCGTCCCACATATGATATAAGGTGGCCTCTTTTTCCTTACATTTCCAACAGACATTTGAATTAGTCCTATACATTTTCGCTAACTTACTGGGGGGTGGAATACCCCCTGTCTGAAACTTGGAGAGATTCTGCCAGTGCAGACCATGCTGAACTAGAGAGACCAATGGTCTGACTCACTATAAGGCAGCTTCCTATGTTCCGATGGGGCCGGCTCTGTCATTAGGCAAAGCGGTCCACCTCAGGTGGCATATTTTGGGTGCCGTGAAAAGGCAGCAAATAGCTACCTGCTTAATTTGTTGTTATATTTTCTTTGTCAGTGAAAGAGAGATGTGCATGTGGGATTTCCTGCCTCGGGTGCCAAAATAACTTGGCTGGTCTTGAGCATAGCTGTCAACTTTTCCCTTTTCTTGCAAGAGAATTTCCCTTAAAAAAGAGGAAAGTTGACAACTATTGTCTTGGGTACTATGCACCTTGATTTTGGAGGAGGGGATGCCATTTTACTACTTTGCTTCAGGCAGCAAAATATCTTCAGAAGCCACCCCCTGTAATGGGGCAAGGGACTAAAGGGGGATTTTCCACTCTAGAATAGAGTCACTTGTTCAGCCTCATCTCTGCCTTTGGCCCTTTATAGAAGTGGATCTTCATGGAATAGTTCTTGGTCATAATTTAGTCCTTTACTTCATCATATTTCCTCCAGTCCTCTGTCAGAGCCAGAGAAGTTTAGCGCTTGCACAGCCTCGTGAAATATGCTTTCTTTTATAGCTGTAGTGACCCGAATTTGCTGCTGCTGCTCCTGCTTCGTCTTCTTCTTCTTCTTCTTCTTCTTCCTCCTCCTCCTCCTCCTCCTCCTCCTCCGATACAACTTTACAATTTCCCACAGCCCCGGAGTATGGTGTGCTTCATCACATGGCAGAAAAGAGAGAACACCAGGCTTTTATATTTTCTCTGTTGTGCTAGTCTCTTCTTCTGTAGTTTTGGTAGATGGCTACAGCAGGCTGCAGATGTGAGCTTGGTGGAGCATCAAATGTTGTCTTTGTGAATTAGTATATGCCAGGTAATATGGAGTATAACAGTCAAGAGATGTATGGCTTGTTGGACTACGGCTGGTGAGATCTGAGCAAACCGGATTCAAATCCCCACTCATACCTGAAACTCAGGAGGTGTCCTTGGGCCTGTCACTTTCCCTCTTCTGGCCTAATTTAGCTCACCCCTGGATACCGTATTTTTTGCTCTATAAGACTATAAGACGCACCAGACCACAAGACTGGTTTTTTGAGGAGGAAAACAAGAAAAAAATATTCTGAATCTCAGAAGCCAGAACAGCAAGAGGGATCGCTGCGCAGTGAAAGCAGCAATCCCTCTTGCTGTTCTGGCTTCTGGGATAGCTGCGCAGCCTGCATTCGCTCCATAAGACGCACACACATTTCCCCTTACTTTATAGGAGGGAAAAAGTGAGTCTTATAGAGCAAAAAATACAGTATTTGTTTGTATCATCTTGAGCTCCTCAGTGAAAAGGCATTGTGGATGGGCAGACAGACAGATCAATAGTTCAAAATTAACATATACTTTTCATATTCTCCAACACTAGAGAGAATTGTGCTATCATGCAGTTGTCTTTTATGAGAAATGATCTTTTTTAAACAAGCAAGCAAGCAAGAAAACAAACAAACAAAAACATTCTCAACCCACTAAGAAGGCGCTTCAGGTTAACTGGGCCAGCCAATTTAATTTGGTCAGTTATGGTGATGATGATTATATATATATATATATATATATATATATATATATGTCTGATGTCAAGCACCATTTTATAATTAACATATTCATTATCTTAAAAGAGGTATTCCCTTCCATTAGAGAATGGTGAATCCTACATTTAAGATAATGTTTGTGTTGTGTTAAATCTAAAAGTGTAATATAAACACGTGCGTCACCCTTTTCTTTAGAACTATTCCCTCACATGGAAATGTGTACATTTAAACTGTTAATTAATTAATGCAACTTATCAGCAATTGCATTAGGCTGCCCTAATTCCTCCTTCTCCTCCTCCATGAAATCATATCAGGTCTGTTTTCCCTGTCTGTATTAAACTGGCTCATCCAGATTTCTGGTTGCTCTGTTGCTTTTGTCTGGGAAAACTCGCTCTGTACCACTGAATTGGAAAACTGCTTGGCCCCGTGTTTTCCAGGGGCCTCTTGTTGTTACAGTAGTCTCTCTTGTTGTTACTGTAGTCATTGGAATTACTGCACAGCTGATCTTAGCTCACTTTATTTTGACAGGTTGCTTAAAAAACCTGCAAGAGCTCAATGTGAGTTTTAATCGCTTGAAGGCTGTCCCTCCAGAACTGGGAGACTGTGAGAACCTGCAAAGACTTGATTTGTCTGGAAATCTAGAACTAGCAGAGCTCCCATTTGAAGTAAGATTTTTGACTTCACTTTGGGTAATCAATTTGGGTGGTGAGATGATGTTGTTGATGATGATGATATTTTAAAAACTCATGTGACAAAATTGACTTTCGCAACTGTAGTTCACAGCACAAAAGTGTTTCAATGGCAGTTTTAGAATCCATAAAACTGAAAAGCCTTGTTGCTGGAAGAGTAGGCCAGAGCAGATGAGTGTCTGTTTTATATATGACTATGTTACGGCTCTCATTGCGCTAGTGAAAAGGAGAGCAAAATCATGCCAGGAGGTACTGGGCTAATAATAGTGTAATGGGTGTCTGCCAAGAAAAACAAAATTATGCAGACAGCTGGATGCATGCAATCTACTACTACTTAGGCGTGGCCTATTAAAAGCACATGGCCAGGTTCCAAGGCTGCCATCCACAGCAAAACCAAAAACATTTGGCAGAGGTTCAGTTACATACATTTATGTCTGTGGTCCAGCTAAGATCTTTCTACAAATTACGGAGACATCTCACCATGGAACATTCAGCTCTGTGACAAGATTAGGTGTGCACGCTTAATAGAAGGGGAAGGGATTCATTCTTCTCTGGTCATATCCATGGGGGAGTGTAGAATACTCAGGAATAGAAAGGATTTGCATGTAGTGAGGCCTTCAGTGCCAATCAGGAGAGGCAGGACTGAACCACATGGACCCAACAGTTTGATTTTCTGCAAGGAAGATACATGCATCGGAAAGAAGTTAAAGTCCTGACCAGAGAAGAATGGCAGATTAAGCTGATGAATTATGCCGAAATGGCAAAAATGACTGGAAGAATCAGAAATCAGGAAGACCAAAATTTTAATAAGGAATAGTGAAAATTTATAATCTATTTTAAAAATCATTGTAAACAGTTAAAAATGTTAGTAGGATTGGAACAACACTTGTAGTTTAATGGTGAATTTTGGGATATAATGGAGATGTAAAAGATTTGGATTATTATAAAAGATGCAGGAGGAAATGATTAATAATAGGACCCACAAAGAGGAGGAGGGAAGTCCAGGAGATTCTGTGGAATCTTGTTTTTATGACATATGTTGGATATGTGATTGGAAAATCTTAAAATTGAAAAACCAAATAAATAAATTTGTAGATAGATGCAGCCATCTATACATGTAGAGCAAAAGTAGATGCGAAATCAGAGATATCAGATTTGCAGATCTCCAACATCTCACTTGGTATATGCTTTATTTGTGTACAATATATGTAATACATTGGAAATTTGTTTAAAGACTGACACCTGAAATAGCCTTCTTAATACAGTATATTACCAAAATTTGCTGTGGAATAACTGGTATTTTAGACTTACGTTGACACGTAGCTATTTGCGGGTTGGGGAATCCATTTTGTCAAAAGCTCCTTGATTTAATGCGAACAGTTTTTAGTTGCCAAGCATGTGGCTGCAAGCAAGTAAGATTTTAAGGAATGCGTTTGCAGTCACTGCAATTACCCTTGGAACAGTGCCAAGTGAGTCTAACAAATGTAGAAGACAGCAGTAGCAGCAACAAAATTGCCATTCTGTTTCCTATTTCCACAGGGAATGCAACACACATTTTCCAAGGGTGCTGAAGCAATGGTCTGTCTAAAACAGAGCCAACATTGCAGAATGCTTTCTTATGAATCAAGATTGTGGGAGTCAGTGCATTAATTCATAGAAGAACAGCATTTGCCCTCTAAGGGCAGTTCAAAAATTCACCCTAGCATACAATTCTAAGCACACATCAACTAGGTATAACTAGAGGTGTATCTTGGCTCCGTTGAACCCTTGGTAAGGAGATGGAAGCCTTGGTAAGGCTCTGAGGCTGAGACCATAGACCAGAAACTTGAGAAGTTCATTTCCCACCTGCCTTATTCGCTCTACCAGTGACTTCTTCCACAGTCATTGGGGTCAGATCTGCCTTGCTCTGTCTTCCTTCCTTCTTCTTTGTCAGTCCATCTGTCTGCCTTCCTTCCTCCCTCCCAGCCACCCAGAGCTAGAGTGTTGTGCTGGTCCCAAGGGTTAACCATGCGGCGTGGTCCAAGTCCAGTCTGAGGTCGAGATGCGGTATGGAGGCTGTCCGTCAAAGCTGAAGCGGGATCCAAGGCAGGGAGTCGGATGAGGTCAGGAACTCTGGCAGAAGAGCAGGACAGGGTGCAGGCAGGAACAGCCTACCAACAATGTTGCTCCCACAACCTGGGACTGGGGCTGGCTGGCTTTTATCTGCCCTGAGGCATAGGGCGGCCCCGGTCCACAGGTGGCTCGCCTCTCCTGGCCTGGAGGCGAGCATTCCTCCTGAGGGAACTTAGTTCCCTCTGCCTCTCTGCCCAGAGCCTCTGCAGCTCAGGAGAGGCTGGAGGGTTACCGGACCCAGAGGCAACCTCAGCTTCCCCTGACGGGGCTGAGAGTGGAGCACCTGCAGGCAATGGGTCTTCCATCACCTCAGGAGCCAGAGCAGACTCAGCTGGTGCCTGCACCTGAGGATCCAGCACAGATGAGGACCCTTCAGGCTCAAGCCCCAGCCCCGGCTCAGCTGCTTCTGGAGGTGGGGACTCCTGTGCAGGCTGGGATTCCTCAGGTTCAGCCTCCGAGTCCAAATCCCAGGCCATCACAAGTGTAGAGGCACAATTTTTGTGCCTCCCCCCGGCCTGCACCCTTGCCAGGGGTAACCTCACCAACCCCTAGGTATGCCTCTGTGTGGAATACATTTCTAAGTAAACCTATTGTTCCATGATCAGTCCCTCTGTGTAATTTGTGGTATTTGTAACCTTTTAAATCTGGGATGCAATTCTCCTGAATGTTGTTAATAGGCCATTTTAAAGCACTCTAGTGAGTGTGGTTCTTCTGTACAGGGAATTCAAATGCTGATTTTAGAGTCACCTGTGAAAATGCACTTCAACCTTCCCAGAATATTATTACCGTATTTTTTGCTCCATAACACTCACTTTTTTCCTCCTAGAAAGTAAGGGGAAATGTCTGTGCGTGTTATGGAGCGAATGCCTACGGATGGCGGGGGGGGGGGGGGAATCTGCTGCAGTCGTGAGCAGAGGATTCATGGTTCCCCTTCCTTCCCTCCTCCGTGGCTCGCTTTGAAACAGCAAAATGGGAGAAGAGCCGCTGAGTGGTGAGGAGAGAGGGACAGAGAGCCTGCTTGCTTTAAAGGAGCAAAGCGGGAGAGGAGAGGAGCCTTCTCCCCTTATACCCCTCTTCTGCATTATTAGCAGCATCCTTCTCCACAAACCCCTCACGTGCTCCTTGTCCCTTGAGTGCTTTTCCTTCCTTCCCCACTTAAAACGTGGTTACAAAGCAGGGATCCACATGGATCCTCAGGATTTTTGCACTGGGTTACCCCAAATTCACCATCAGATCACATAGCATGTCCATGGCTACAGCTTGCACCAAAAAAATCACGCACCCACTGTTGCCTGGGGCCGCAGTGGTGCAAAAACGTGGTTACAAAGCATGGATCCACATGGATCCTCAGGATTTTTGCATTGGGCTACCCCAAACTCACCGTTAGATCACATGTCTGTGGCCACAGCATGAACCACAAAAATCATACATCCACTGTTTCGTTTAGAATATTTTTTTTTCTTGTTTTCCTCCTCTGAAAACTATGTGCGTGTTATGGTCGGGTGCGTGTTATAGAGCGAAAAATACGGTAATGTTACATAGAATCATAGAATAATAGAATTGTAGACTTGGAAGGCACTACCAAGGGCCATCTAGGGAAGCGGGTGGCGCTGGGGTCTAAACCACAGAGCCTAGGGCTTGCCGATCAGAAGGTCGGTGGTTCAAATCCCCACGACGGGGTGAGCTCCTGTTGCTCGGTCCCAGCTCCTGCCAACCTAGCAGTTCGAAAGCACACCAAAGTGCAAGTTGATAAATAGGTACCACTCCAGCGGGAAGGTAAATGGCGTTTCCGTGCGTTGCTCTGGTTTGCCAGAAGCGGCTTAGTCATGCTGGCCACATGACCTGGAAGCTGTACGCCAGCTCCCTCGGCCAGTAAAGTGAGATGAGTGCCACAACCTCAGAGTTGTCCGCAACTGGACCTAATGGTCAGGGGTCCCTTTACCTTTACCAAGGGCCATCTAGTCCAACCCCTTGCAATGCAGAAATCTCAGCTGAAGCATCCAAAACAGATGGCTATCCAACCTCTGCTTAAAACAGGGGTAGGCAACCTAAGGCCCACAGGGCGGATGTGGCCCAATCGCCTTCTCAATCTGGCCCACGGACAGTCCAGGAATCAGCGTGTTTTTACATGAGTAGAATGTCTCCTTTTATTTAAAATGGATCTCTGGGTTATTTGTGGGGCCTGCCTGGTGTTTTTACATGAGTAGAATGTGCCCTTTTACAGTGGTAACTCAGGTTAAGAACTTAATTCATTCTGGAGGTCCGTTCTTAACCTGCAACTGTTCTTAACCTGAAGCACCACTTTAGCTAACGGGGCCTCCTGCTGCTGCCGTGTCACCGGAGCATGATTTCTGTTCTCATCCTGAAGCAAAGTTCTTAACCCGAGGTACTATTTCTGGGTTAGTGGAGTCTGTAACCTGAAGCGTCTGTAGTCGAGGTACCACTGTATTTAAATTGCATCTCTGGGTTATTTGTGGGGCATAGGAATTTGTTCATTTCCCCCCCTCCAAAATATAGTCTGGCCCCCCACAAGGTCTGAGGGATGGTGGACCGGCCCACGGCTGAAAAAGGTTGCTGTCCCCTGCCTTAAAAACATCCAAGGAAGGAGAGTCTCTAACCTTCCAAAGGAGATCATTCCACTGTCAAACAGCTCTTACTTGTCAGAAAGTTTTTCCTGATGTTTGGTTGGAATCTCCTTTTTTGTTACTTGAAGCCATTGGTTTGGAGGTTGTGGACTCTCCTTCCTTGGAGGATTTTAAGCAGAGATTGGGTGGCCATCTGCCCTTGATGCTTTAGTTGAGATTCCTGCATTGCAGAGGGTTGGACTAGTTGAACCTTGGGTTCCCTGCCAACTCTACAATTCTATGATGCTAGGAGGTGTGAGAGAAAGTCAATCCTGTGGAAGAAGATTGGAAGAAATTTAAAGATTATTTACAGAGATATTGTAAAATTAATGAACTTTAGAATAATGTTGGATTAAAATTAAGAGGTTTCTAGCTGTAATGGGTTAAAAGAATATGAAAAAAATGGGTTTATAAAAGTAAAATTTTAAGATCACAATAATTTAAGAATAAAGATTTGGGTAGAATAAAGAGGGAAACAAATTGCTGAGCTAATAAATTGAACTGGAATACAAAAAAGAGAGGTATGAGGAGGTCCAAGAAACAAGTAAATGAAAAATAATGTGATGGAAAGACTTTTCTTTTTCTTTTTCTGTTTGTTTTTATTTTTTGTAATGTAAAAATCTTAATAAAAATCTTATATAAAAAAAGAGAAAGTCAATCCTGGCATTATGTGTATTTAATTTATCTGGGTTTGCATTTCTGTATTACGTTTCCTTTGGAGAGAATGTAGTTCCATCTTTGTTGAACCCATATTCCCATTGCTTCCACAAAGAGGGAAGGCAGGGTCACGTAAACCATCTGCCAAATATTTTCACTTGCCCCTGCAGTGTTTGCCAAACGCCTGTCAATCTAAGGAAAGCAGCAGCTGTGTTCTTTTTCTGGGGGAAGGGCGTGGTTTTGGGGTGGGGGAGGGGCTGATATTGGCATAGCATATAATTCCCAATATTAGCAGGAGGGTGTGAAAATGGAAAGGGCAGGTGGTGAGGTGTCAGTTGTCAGAGGAGATTTGTGGAAGTATTAGCACTGCGTGAGCTTCTATAAATGTTTGGGAGATGCTAGGGCAGGGGTAGGCAACCTAAGGCCTGAGGGCCGGATGTGGCCCAATTGCCTTTTCAATCCGGCCCATGGATGGTCCAGGAGTCAGCGTGTTTTGACATGAGTAGAATGTGTCCTTTTATTTAAAATGCATCTCTGGGTTATTTGTGGTGTTTTTACATGTATGGCTCTGCTTTCCCTTTGACCACATTAGTGAGGCTTAGAGAGGTGTCTTGGTTTCTGGGCAACCCAGGACCTCCGTACGCACTGCCCAGGCTTACGCCCCGGAGAGGTTACTTTGGTGCTGCTAACACAGCAGTTTGACTTCAGCCCCACAATAATAATAATAATAATACCTTTATTGTCAATGTACAACCTGTGTACAATGAAATTAATCAAGCCCCCCCACAAACACTCAATCTCATTGCAATCTGTGTGCTTGTCGCACAACACACCAACCCTGAAAGTCAGTTGCACTATATTATTTTCCGTTGAGCAGCCTAACAGCCCATGGATAGAAACTGTTCTTTAGCCTGTTGGTACGACTGATTATACTTCTATATCTCCTGCCCGAGGGTAATAATAATATTAATAATAAAAATAAATTTTTATTTATACCCCGTCCTTCCCAGCCAGAGCCAGGCCCAGGGCTGCTAACACCAGTAAAATTACAATAAAAAACATAATGATGGGGGGGGACCAATTTTAAATACAGGTTAAAAATACAATTTAAAATGCAACCTCATTTTAATAGTAGCCCATAGATCAAAACCATAAGGGGATGGAAACATAAGGGTCAGACTGAGTCCAAACCAAAGGCCAGGAGGAACAGCTCTGTCTTGCAAGTCCTGCGAAAATATGTCAAGTCCCGCAGGGCCCTAGTCTCTTGTGACAGAGCGTTCCACCAAGTGGGGAGCCAGTACTGAAAAGGCCCTGGCCCTAGTTGAAACCAATCTAACCACCTTGCGACTTGGGACCGCCAAAGTGTTGTCATTTGTGGACCTTAAGGTTCTCCGTGGGGCATACCAGGAGAGGCAGTCACATAGGTACGTGGGTCCTAGGCCGCATAGGGCTTTAGAAGATTAAAGAGGTGCTGACCGGGGTGTGAATCATCCCTGAGACTTTTTCTTGCTCTCCTAAGACATCGATCCCTTGCGATGTCATCTAGCAGACTATCTAGCAGGCATGTTAGAGTTGAAGTTCCTGACCTGGACCTTGTGCAGTGTAGAAGTGAATGCTCTCTACCACGAAAAAAGAGATCCAAAAGGTTTGATGGCAAAACGGTCTAAAACTAGTTACAGAATAAAACATTGCAAAAATACAAAGTAACACATTGCACTTAAACAAGCAGGCAATACAGTCCAGTCTTCTTTAAGTCCTAATACAGTCCATCAATTTTCTTCTCTCTGGTCCCAGAGAGAGATCCTATGCAAGCAACTTGCTTGCTCAGGACAGCTGAGCTGAGCCACAACTGCTGCTACCTCTAATGCCTGCTGAGATTATGGGTTTTTAGGTTTCCCAGGGATGAGTCATCACTTAGCACACACACTGAAATGGAAATACTGATGTAACACACCCTGGCCCCTTGTGGCGAAAGACAAGTAAGAAATGATGATGTTCCTGATGCACTTAAAATAGTTGATAGTGTCTATTAGGAGCAGAGGGAACCATCTTGAACCAGAAATCCAAATCTTAGGCATGAACAATCCGAGACTCACCAGACCAATACTATATATTACTGGCACAAAAATGGAAGCAAGAAGAATTACCGATGAAAGAAGAGTGGCAAATGAAATTAATGGACTATGCAGAATTAGATAAATTAACAGGAAGGATGCAAAACCTGCGGGGCCAGAGATTCTTAGAAGACTGGAGTAAATATTTTAATTATTTAAAAAGCAACTGTAATAAACAGATTATGCTAATAGGATTGCAAGAAGTTCTGTAAGGAGGATTATGTGAAATATTGCAAGGAAGATTATGAAGAGAACTATTAGTTAATGATAATGAAAAGTAATAGAGAAATTAAGAAATGCAGAATAAGTGATAAAGAATGGAAAATTTTCAGAGGCTGTTGATGGAAGTCTAAAATATTGTATAAGATAAGAAGTTATGTTAAATGATTGTTGGAAATGATATGTTAAAAAATTAATAAAAATGTAGAGAGAGAGATTGAGAGAGAGAGAGAGAGAGAGAGAGAGAGAGAGACTCACCAGACCAAACTCCACCTATCTCTGCCCTCTGGGCTTGTCCCCTCTAGCATTTAAAAACCAGTCATGAAGGGCTTTTTCTCACATCCTTCTAATGTCCAAGAGTTGGCCAAATTTCAAGGAGCAGGCAGGAGCACATCTCCAAGTGCTAATTTTCAATATCAACAAAGGCAAATGGAAACGAAAAAGATATTTAGAAAAAGTTTGCTCAGTGCTTGTGAATATTTATTGGATCGATTAACTCCCTTTCTTTCGGGGCTGTCAAGGAACAGCTCTAGTTACGCATATCTATGGGGAAAACTGTGCCACCCGCATAAAAGAATTCTATTCCAGTCAGGAATCGGCTTACTTAACAATGAGATTATTTCTTCTTCTTGCCAATAAATGTCAAACTTTGGCTAGCATCTTTCAGAGGGTTTCTTTCAGTCCCAACAACCATACAAGTATAAAAGTTGGATTGAAAGTTCATCATCACATGTTATATTTAAAAGGCACAATGCTTCTTTATGGCAAACCGGATCTGCTATTAGCTGAAGGATAAAAAAAAAAGTAGCTTTCCCAGTTGTGAATATATGATTCAGTAATGCTACATGTAAGCAATTGCCATTCTGCTACACCAGCATCCATCAAACAGGCAGATAACATCTCCAACGTATCAGTCATTGAAATGTTGCTGCTATAATAGCACATTGCCAAAGATCAGTGTCTTTTAGCTATGCCTTAACATTTACCTCCCATCGTTTCCCTTGACATTTATTTAGCATCTGCCATTGCTATCCTATTCCAGGGTTCCATTTTACTGATATTATCTTTGAAAATGTTCTCAATATTTTCCACCCTGAAGTGAACAATCACTGATTTTTCCCCCTCTGAGGGGAGAAAGCAGCTAACTAGTGTTTTATAGTTTGCAACATAACTGTATCTTTTGGGGGTAAGGTGTGTGTGTGTGGGGGGGGGTTATATTTCTCAAATATGAATGTTTGCAAATAAAATTACCTCTGTAAGAACTTCTTGCTTTATGTTTCAGAAAGGTTTTCTTTTTTTAATGGCAGTTTATGTCAAACGAACCAATAGCTTACATTGCAGTAGTTCCTACTTACATCAAAATATTGTTGTTCTTCTTGTTGTTTAGCAGTCTGGTTTACTGGGAAAACAATTCTGTATTAGCTGGTTCTGCAGCCTGCAGAAAGGACACTGAAAAAAGCAGCAAATTAAGGGCAGACAAACAAAATTATTGGCAGGCCCTGACATCTAATGCTTCATGGGTGGGCTAAAACCATTCTTGCTTACTTTGTCTGTTACATTTATTTGCATGTTTAGACCTTTAACCTCCCCCTTAAATAAATTCAGACAAGACTCAAATTTTGGTTTGGTTTTTGGCAGAATTTAGGCCACAACTTTATTGATTGCAGCAAGTGAGTGGTTGCATAGGCTCTGGTTCGAGTAGCTCCCTGCACCATTGCAGGTAGCGCTGACCCAGGGCACCAGCATAGGTCAGCCTAGGGTGAACACCTGGATAGGCGGAAAGCCGGGGTCAGGCTAGTCCATCACCCAGAAGTCCCCCTGGACTCAGGCACAGCCCCCTCTCAGGGTTGACCAAACCATTGAGTCCCTGGATTCCTTTAATGGAATACCCTTCACATAGGGATGGCGAGAGTGTTCCCCCATCCCTATCACCTGAACCAGAGCCTATCCACAACCTTACAAGTTGTGATGATTTGCTACGTGGCAGGTGAAACCCAAATGACAACAGCCAATCAGGCAAGTGGGGAAAATTCCTGCTGTGCCCCTGTTCCAACAACCGACAACACACGACGGCATAGCAAGGTCAAGTGCAAGCCCTAAATATAGGGAGAGGTGGGTGGGTGTTCCGATGCACTGGCCCAAAGAGGAAGCTCAGGGTCACGTGCATGGGCATATACAGGTCCCGCGATCCGTTTGGCTAGTGTCCCATTGGCCTGATTAAACCCAGCATCAAGGGACCTACCAATCGGGTGTTGTGGCTTACCAATTGTACCCACCTACAACACAGGGTTTGGTCGTCAGGTTGCACCGCAACACGTGCCCTCTTTGAGGGAGGACATGATTTATGTATTACTTGAGTATCCATGGTCGAACTGTGTCCTTTAAATTTGCAGAGTAAATATGCATACCCAGAAAGGACCACTTAATAGTTAAGGCACAACAAATCTATGTTAAGTGGTTCTTAGTACACACTTTTGCTTAAGAGCATAAGGAGTGCTTTGTTGCATTAGACCAGTGTCCCTTTAATCCAGCATTCTTTGCAGGAAACGGCATTTGCTACATGATCCACAGCTGCCTATCTCCTGCTAATCCCTGATTTAAACCTTGTGTCGGCTGTTTATCAGTGGCTTTCCTCACCGGCTCTGTCTAACAGTGTTGGACACAAGGATAATTCACTCATATAAAAATGTGTCTGTGCCCAACTTGGGGCCAGCTCAGTCATTACAGGCCCAGATGGAAATGGCCAAAAATTGTTACCCTGAGCCAGCACTCCACATAATGGCTTTAAACAGTTCAAAGCCACTTTCCACCTTTTTCTACCTAATTGGGAAGATTCACTTTCAACCAGCACTGCAAAGTCTTGCCAGCTTTTGGTACTGGCATGGAGAATCTCTGTGCAATCATGTCAAACAATGAGGAAAATGGCTTTCAAATATTTCAGCCTCTGTGTGGAGTGAAGCTTGTTGTTTGCTTGGATTCTAGCTATCATTTAGCCTGAATTGGCTCTTTTTGTTATTTCTGTTTGAATTCTGATTTTATCAAAATATCATTGCCAATCCATTGAAAACATTATTGTCAATCTATTGCATTTCAATATTTTCTGTGTTATCCTCCTGCTTCACACCCCACACCCCAGCACCAGTCTTTCTAGTTTTGACTGACAAAAGGCATTTGTGGGGAACTGAGATTTTACTTAGAAGCTTCCTCCATGCTACCTCTGTCCCTAAATGCTTCCTGCTCTGTGCAGCGTGGCATAAGCGATGAATTGCCCCCTAATTACCAGTAGTCAGTTCCTGCTCTGCACAATCAGAGCTTTTACTGCTGCTTTATTCAACTCCCCCCACATTTTTTTAAAAAAATATGAAATAGCAATATTTCTCCCCCCACAAAAAAAAATTTGAGAGAAAATTAGCAATTAACCTTCTCTATGTAGAAAACAGGAACCGAGCTGATTCATCATTAACACCATGCCATACCATGTTGATCAGGAAGCAATTAGAACCAGAAACTGCAAGGAAACTGCTTATACAGTAGACCCACAATGTACTCTGGGGCACAGGTGAATTTAGGGGAACATGACTGGTTTGGTTACACTAGGTGCAGAGCCTCAGGGACATCACAACTATTATTTAGAATGGAGCATAAGAGGCGGGGGGGGGGGGCAAATTCTGGCATCGCACAGGGCGCTGCTGAAATTTGAGACCTTTGTACCCGCCACTGGTGGGGGTTACATATGCCTAAAGACAAAATCACGTCTAGTTAAAACCCATTGGATTTAAGGGCAGGTGGGATTGCAGAAGTCATTTTCCCTGGAACCCCATCCCCTTTCTGCCCCTTAATTTTTATATTTTTGCCACATACGTAAATCTGAATGTGCACAAGCTAAATGCACCTAAGTTGTGGTCTTTCTGTAATTTATATTGCTGGGGGACTTTGTGGAGCTTTAGCATCAGTTGTGACAGGGTGAGCATGTCCAGGATCTGGGGAGCCATCTCATCCCACAAAACCTTGCTAAGAGGAAGGACCATATTGTTACATAGCTCCAATGAAAATCCTCCCCCAAGTTCTATGGTTTAAATACAACAGATAACAGGGTCACTTATTGTTATGTACTAAGCTTGGATCCTAGAACATTAGGAAAGTAGGATCCTAGAATGCAACAACAGGAGGAAGTTAATCAGCCTATTAGGCTGGTAGGATCGTAGAATGCAACAACTGATTGGCCTGCAGGAAAAGACCAATCAGGCTCTAGGAGGGAAGCAGAATCAGCCAATCAGACGGGACTCATTGTGTAAATAATGTATATAAAAGCCTGAGGTTTGGCGGGCAATTCAATCACTGTTTCACAAGCTGCAATAAAAAGCATGAAATCACTACAGGACTCCGAGTATATTTCACTTATATTTCAAAATTAACAATTCCAGTCCAACATTACGTTAACTCGACTGAACGGTTTCCGCTCAGCTTTTGTCAAGGGCAGATATTTAAACATCCCCAGAAACATTGCACATGAATGTGCCAGACACAGTAGAACATATTCTTTTTTACTGTGCATTGTACAACTAGCTACTCAGACGTACACTATCCCCTTTCTTGGGTAGTCCAACATCGTGGCACAATGAAAATATCAGATTCTATCTGTCTGACATTAACCTGGAAGTAACCTCAAGGGTGGCTGAGATTTTGTCAATAGTTTCTCTTAGAGGGGTGATTGGCACCATTTAGCGAAAAAAACTCCAATGAAAATCCACATTTTTACATATTTTAACACGGCTGTTTATTTGTATATATTTTAAAATTTTATATCTGGATGTTTTATGATGGCCTATACTCGCAATGCCTACTAAAGGTTTGGCGAAGTAAGTATTGTTACATAATGCCTTTCTTCAGATTGACATTACATTACATATATTACATACAAAACATACATCACATATCTCACCTTCACCACCCCTTCCACCTACCTACCAACAAAGACACCGACATACTGTGGTTATTGTCTTCCAACCAGTCTCATTGTGTAATTTTTGTCAATCTTTAATCTATGCACTTTTCATATTCCTTATTATGTTTGTCCTTTATGATAATTACTTCCTTTCTCTCGTCTAACTTTTCTTTTCCTCTCAACAACAAATTGTTGCTTTTTTTTTGTGTTGAACATATGCTATATGATAATTTATGGACCTAATACTGTAGATATCTAAAGCCATTTGCACATAACAAAATATGTATTTTATCAAAGTAATTGTTGAACTAAATACAATTAAGAAGAAGTATATTAATAGTGAAATACAATTAAGAAGAAGTATATTAATAGTGAAATAATTACTAAGTTCTAACTTAAAATGATTGGGGGCCCATTACTTACATTATAGGAGCCTATACAACACAAAACACTGTTGCTGTATGTAGGTTTTATTTCATTTGTTTTTTATTTTATATTTTGGAAATGTACATCCAGTTTTTTTCCCTTTAGATTTTTTGGGGCCCCCAAGAGACTGGGGCCCTAAGCTATAGCTTGTTTAGCTTATACGTAAATCCAGCACTAGGCTGAAGGAGGACTGGCCTGGTGATGGCAGCATGCAGCCTTGAGGATGGCGGATGGGTAGGCAGGTGATCTGCTGTCTCTCCGGATCTACTCCTTGAGCCATGATGCTGATCTTGGATCATGGTTTGGCTGGCCCTGTGCAGGTTTTAGCTTGTTGGAACATGGCGCGTGAGTTGAATTTAATTGAATATATAGCTTTGTTTCGGAGAGGTAGCCAAGAACTAAAACGATCACAGGCCTCTGCATTCTGACATGCCACGAAATGGGCAGTTCACACTAAAACTACAAGCAGGTGACCTTATCAGCGGATCCTTTTCAATGACAAAAAATAAATAAAGCAGAACTGAAAACACACCCATTAATCAAACAACTCTTTCCGTTCAGGGACGTGGCGTCCTTTTCTCTCAGCCAAAACTTTCACTGCCAGAGAGTTGGGAAGCAAAGCAACGGGGGTCTTCTGGAATGTTGCACAGGCTATATTTTAAAGCAGAATGATTAAGATAAGCAGAAATATAGGTCGTTTGTCAAATAAAGATGACAATTTTGATTAAAAATGAGGACAGCAGTAATGGTGGCTGGGTAGTTTGACTGTCAAATGTGGTATAAAATGAAGCTTGCACAAAGCTTGCATTATAACTGATTCAGAGTTGGATAACAAAGTGCTTAAAAAGGGGGAAATATAGAGGTGGCAAAATAAACTGCCGAGGTAAAACTGATAAGCTTGGTGCACTTGTTTAAAAATAAAATGTTACCGAAGGTGCAAAAACCCATCATTCTTCTAAAGGAAATAAAATGTACATGACTTCCTTTATTAAATATACTATTCAGCTGCCATAATTTCCTCTGTGTCCTATACCTCAGGGAATTGTTGTTAGCATTTCAGGGAGTGGGGTGGGGGGAATGAAATAAAAACTCGGCTTGGCTTCTATGCCGTATAGAAGCCAGACACAGTTTGTTAAATATAGCCCTACATGAAAGAGCCCAGAGGAGCTGTTCTTTACACAGTATAATCAGAACCCCATATAAATTCTGAGGCACAACTAACCCAAGTTTCTCCTCTCCTGCGTTAGTCCATTTCTTCATATTTCTTTGTCACATTCCATTTCCAAGGGATTATGAAGTAGAAGGGAGGCACTCTTTGTGATATAAAACTAAGAAAATTGGGGAAACCAAACAGCCCACAGTAGGTGTGTATATATGCATCCCCCCAAGTCAGACCATTGGTCCATCTAGTTCAGTATTATCAATGTTGTTGTTGTTGTTTAGTCGTGTCCGACTCTTTGTGACCCCATGGACCAGAGCATGCCAGGCACTTCTGTCTTCCACTGCCTCCCGCAGTTTGGTCAAACTCATGCTGGTAGCTTCGAAAACACTGTCCAACCATCTTGTCCTCTGCCGTCCCCTTGTCCTTGTGCCCTCCATCTTTCCCAACATCAGGGTCTTTTCCAGGGAGTCTTCTCTTCTCATGAGGTGGCCAAAGTATTGGAGTCTCAGCTTCAGGATCTGTCCTTCCAGTGAGCACTCAGGGCTGATTTCCTTAAGAATGGATAGGTTTGATCTTCTTGCAGTCCATGGGACTCTCATGAGTCTCCTCCAGCACCATAATTATCAATTATCATCAATAGTATTATCAATAGTATTATCAATACAGAGTGTCAAATACTCCAGGATTTCAGATGGGGGGCACATTACCTGCCTTCCCTGAAGATGCCAGGGTATTGAACCATGGGCCTTCTGTACATCACTCAAGAGCTATATAACTAAAAACGTAAGACTAAAGACGTATATTCAAGTTAGTCTTCTGTGTGTTCATTTGGGTACATTAACATATGGGAATTGGACAAAGATGGTACCAGAAAGAAGCAAATAGCTTTTCCCCCACAGTGCAGAGCTTATCTTACAAACTGGATGACCTGTGTTGGTCCCCAAAATCTCATCTGCAATGTTGTTTCCAGGTTTGGCAGTCCCTTGGGCAACGTGCCCTAAGAGCACCTCTCCCTTGGGGTCCAATCCACACAACTGTTGAGAATTCTGTTCCACCTTAAGGAACAGACGTGTGGAATTGTTGCATGTCACATGTCTGTTTACACTGTTTACACTCCAGCACAGTATGCTGGGAACTTCCGTTTGTGTATAGCTTTCGCTGTTCTTTCCGAGACGACATGAGAGAGAGACGACATGTTTCTTTGTTCTGATTTATGTTTAATAAATCTGTAGCTGTAGAATGACTTACACCTCACGCCTACTTCTGTGTGCGCAGTACACTCTGCTAATTGCGTGCCCTGGCTTTTGAAGTTCGGGTCGCTGATTTACGTCAGAGCACGGGCCGATGAATGGAGACATCTGAGCTGGGCTTGCCAGCTGGCCTTCCGGCCCCTCTGCAAGTCAACAATAACCACTTGGAGATCCCAAGGAAGGATTCTAGTTTGTCACTGCTGGTATGCTTGGAGGGGACAGGTGAACTTGCAACAGCAAAGATGTTGAGGAGCAGGGGAGGAGGCTCTGGAGACTGGATTGGACCCAGAGAGGGTGTACACAATGAATCCTGGCCTTGCTCATATGCCCTATGAGTAAAAAGTTAGGGGGTGACATCTGACTCCAAGTAAGTTAGCAAAAATATATAAGACAGGTACAAATATCTATTGGAGATGTAAAGAAAAGGAAGTCACCTTTTATCAGATGTGGTGGTCTTGTAAGGTAATAAAAGCATTCTGGGAAATGATATATCATAAGATGAAAAAAATGTTTAACTTAACTTTTGCAAAAAACAACAACAAAAACACCAGAGGCTTTTTTTTTATTAGGAATTATAGGTGCAGATATTCCAAGGGAGCAGAAAAGACTTTTTATGTATGTGATGACAGCCGCCTGGATGTTATTAGCCCAGAGATGGAAAGAAGATAATGTCCCTACCAGAGAAGAATGGCAAATTAAATTGTTGGACTATGTTGAAATGGCGAAACTGACTAGAAAGCTCAGGGACCAAGAAGACCAAAACTTTAACAAAGAATGGGGGGAAATGATAATTTACCTTAGAGGCCACTGTAAGCAGGATTGCAATAACACTTCTAACGTAGCAAGTACTATGGAGATAATGGAATTATATAAAGTATGGATAACTGAAAAAGATGCAGTATAAAAGGTTAATAATAGGACCCATGGAGGGGAAGGTGAGAAGTCCAGAGATTCAAAGGAATCTTTAAATGTGGATGTATATGGTTGTTTTGTTATAATTCTATACCTGTAAAATCAAATAAAATTTATTATTATTTTTTATAAAATAGGGTGTAGCAAAAGTCCAGCATCATCTAAAGCCATTGAACTGCTTTGGTGACAGAGGAAGCTCAGAGGGATAATATATGGACCTTAAGGCTATCCCTCCTTCAGAACTACAAAGGAAAAACATAATATAAGAATGCTACTGGTTTTGGAACAAAGTACAGTGGTACCTCGGGTTAAGTACTTAATTCGTTCCGGAGGTCCGTTCTTAACCTGAAACTGTTCTTAACCTGAAGCACCACTTTAGCTGATGGGGCCTCCCGCTGCTGCCGGAGCATGATTTCTGTTCTCATCCTGAAGCAAAGTTCTTAACTCGAGGTACTATTTCTGGGTTAGCGGAGTCTGTAACCTGAAGCGTATGTAACCCGAGGTACCACTGTATGCCCCACTTTGGGCAAAAGATTCCAGCAATGCAAGAGGTTGGACGAGAAGATCCTTGTGGTCCCTTCCAACTCTCCAATTCTATGCCACTCCAACAATCTTCCCCTTCTTCTCATACCTATTTGTATTTCATTTCCCAGCACTAACTGACAAGCTGTTGTAGTGCATTCCATGTTGCTAATCCAGAAAACCTGAGACTTGAGGTGAAGTTGCTTATAGAAATGCTGTCTTTGGCACCCAAATAACTGCATGCTCTGCAACAGAGATTACTTAAAAGCGGTAGAAGAGCATCATCAAAATAAATTGTGAAGCAAGAAAAGATTTTGAGTACCAGAGAGAAAGAAACAGGAACAAGCACCCATACAGTGGATGCTCGGGTTGTGAACGTGATCCGTGTGGGATGCACGTTTGCAACCCGCAGCATTCGCAACTTGCAGTGCGGTGTCTGCGCATGCACAGGTCACAATTTAGCGCTTATGCGCAAAGTGCAATTTAGCGCTTCTGCGCATGCACAAAGCACTGAAACCCGGAAGTAACCCGTTCCGGTACTTCCGGGTTTGGCGTGGTGCACAACCCAAAAATGCGCAACCTGAAGCGTCTGTAACCTGAGGTATGACTGCACTTACAGATCCCCTTTATTGCGGTGGCACTGTGTTCCAGTGATTCTGCTCCCACTTCTGGGACAATTCCAGAAAACAGCTATTGTGGGAGAGGGACACTAGCATCAGACTATCACCACCAGGGTTTCAATTTCAAATCCATAAATCACAGCCATAAAGCTTACAGGGTGACAAAGCTTATTACTCCCTTCCAGGCTAACCTACCTCATGGGGTTGTGATGACAAAAATGGGGGAGGAGACCCCTGAGTAATCATTCAAACCAATCAGTCAATTATCCATTATATTTCCCATGTACACCCTGTCTATTTAGTGAGTGCCTTATTAGTCGTGAAATATTATTCACGTCATTACACCTTCATATTCACATTACATAATTTTTTTGCAGTCTAGCAGTTGGCCTGGGATGCTGAAATACTTGGCAGCTTCTGAAGGACATCATGACTGACCAGGTCTTTTTGAGATAGGAAAACAGGGATCTGCTTACAGGGGAGGAGGTGACAACTGGTCCACTGACATCTGCTTGACCTTTATATACCTTTGCTGCTGATAAAGTCCTTTTCTGCCGTTTGGCATTCAACTTGAAATATCTCTGTGGCCATCTTGATACCAGAAGTCTCTTACTGCTTGCTTGTTTTTCCAGTTCAATATTCAGAGTTCATGACACAGCTTCACGGACCCAGCAATTATGGGTGATTTTATTTCGTTTTTTGTTAAAATCAGTGCCGTACCTATCATTGGTAATTTGAACCTATTGCTCACAAAGACAAGAGTTAATGCAGGATAATCAAGATGGCATAAGCAAGCTCTTCATTCTCAGTCTTACTCCAGTATTTTCAAGGGTTGATTTATATACCATCATTTGGTTATTTTCTTTCTGCGTAAGTACTGCTCCCAGTAATCTGAATGCATGGAGCGAGTAGCATGTGATCCACTGGCACACAGGGACACTTTGAAATATTGCTATGGTTCCAGAAATGGTTGCAAATGTTACTTGTGTGTTATTGAGCACTTTCTGTATGGAACCTGTGGTCTCCATTTCCCATCACCTTCAACCAATATGCCCAATGGCCAGAGATGATGGGAACTGCTAAACTCCAACAACACTTGAAAGAAGAGTTTGCATTTGATATCCCGCTTTATCACTACCCGAAGGAGTCTCAAAGTGGCTAACATTCTCCTTTCCCTTCCTCCCCCACAACAAATACTCTGTGAGGTGAGTGGGGCTGAGAGACTTCAGAGAAGTGTGACTAGCCCAAGGTCACCCAGCAGCTACATGTGGAGGCGCCGAGACGCGGACCTTGTTCACCAGATTACGAGACCACTGCTCTTAACCACTATACCACACTGCCCACAGGTTCCCATCCATTGTCTCACTGAAGTGAGACAACTCCGGCAGCAATTAACTCCGGTTTATTGCTCAAAATACAGAAATTACTCTGAAGCTCAGTCACTCAGCGTCTGCTTCTAAATTAGCTGTTGCCGAGTCTGAGTTCCGCCCCTTCCTCTTCCCACTTATACTTCTTTTCCTGTTTATGCCTCTCATTAATTCTTGCAAGCCTATGCATCTTGGGATAGGCTATTTCCGGTGGCCCTCCCTCTGAGTCCGAGCTTAAACTGTCAGTCTGTGTCTTCTCCCTGGAACTCCCCCTTCCTTCTCCTTGTTCTCGGAGCTCAGGCTTCTACTGCAACTTGGCTGCTCCTCCCTCATCCCGCATTCCTGCCTAATTACCTCCTCCTGTCTCTCCAAGCTCTGCCCCTCTGTCAGCAATGGGACGCAGCTGACATGTACCATGTGATAGAAGTTTGATGACCAGTTTTGAGGACAGGGGTCACCAATTAACTTGGTTCACAAGGTGGTAAAGTCCAGAAGTTCCTGAGGCCCCGAAACCAACAGCTCTGAGAAAGTTGAACAATCTTCAGATAGCAATAGCACATATCTTAGCCTTAAATTAGGTTTGTTGTTTTTTCTTAGTTAAGGAAACATATGTAAAAAAAAATTGCAATAGACATTGAGAATAACACTATGTTGGCATTCAGCTTGGTTTGCTTGCCTGAGGTGCCTGGGAAGATGGAAGAGGGCCTTCTTGGTAGTGGCACCCGCCCTGTGGAACGCCCTCCCACCAGATGTCAAAGAGAAAAACAACTACCAGACTTTTAGAAGACATCTGAAGGCAGCCCTGTTTAGAGAAGCTTTTAATGTTTGACCGACTATTGTATTTTAATATTTTGTTGGAAGCCACCCAGAGTGGCTGGGAAAACCCAGCCAGGTGGGCAGGGTATAAATAAATTATTATTATTATTATTATTATTATTATTATTATTATTATTACTACTACTACTACTACTACTACTACTACTCAGTTTGTACATCCCACACTTTCCATTCAGGTTAAAATGATACCTTGCTGGTCTCTCACCCACAGCCCTTCAAAATCATTTCAGTGCTCATGAGAGTTAGTGACTGAGAGAAAAAATTATACAGTCGTACCTTGGTTTTCAAATGGCTTCGTTCTCGAACGTTTTGGCTTCCAAACGCCACAAACCTGGAAGTGAGTGTTCTGGTTTGCAAACTATTTTTGGAAGCCGAACGTCTGACTTCTGTGGCTTCGGATTGGCTGCAGGAGCTTCCAGCAGCCAATCAGAAGCCACACTTTGGTTTCCTAACATTTTGGAAGTCAAATGGAGTTCTGGAATGGATTCCGTTCGACCTCCCTGCCCCTCCCTGGCTATGACCATGGTGGGAAGGATCACTCTAATGCCAATCACCTGATCTTGTGAACCACCCCAAGTTCTTTTGATGAAGGACGGTATATAAATCTAATAAATAAAATAATAATGACATGAAGTCACCCACATGGTTTGAAATCGAACTGGTGATCAACTGATGGGTGACTTGCAAAGCCCAGTGCCCTTTCAGGAGCTGCCAGGATTATCTGCGCTTGCAAGGGCACAGTGCAAATTTATATGCACACATTCAACTTTAGAAACAATTACTGTAATTTAAAAAGAAATGCAGTGCTTTCAAACTCCAGCAAATCGGCTTTTAAATAGTACCCTGATTCCTGTAGGTGAGCAAGGCTGACCTCTGCAGTCTAATTATTTAGCAGTATTATCTGGTGACCTGGGAGGGTAAGAAGACATCCCAGGGTGCACAACTTGGGCTGGAAGAAGCACATCACTGCATAAAGGAAGCTCTGATTTCAGCACCACCTATGCTTGGAAAGGATGCAGGGGGCACTGTGGTCTAAACCACAGAGGCTAGGGCTTGCTGATCAGAAGGTCGGTGGTTCAAATCCCCATGATGGGGTGAGCTTCCGTTGCTCAGTCCCAGCTCCTGCCAACCTAGCAGTTCAAAAGCACGTCAAAGTGCAAGTAGATAAATACCGTATTTTTCGTCCCATAGGGCGCACTGGCCCATAGGATGTACCTAGTTTTTTGGGGGGAAATAAAGGAAATTTCCCCCCCTTTATTTCCCCCCCAAAACCAGGTCGGGGAATCCAAACCAGGTCGGGGAACAGCGGGATGGCGGCGCTGCGCCTCCCCGCTGTCCCCCAAGCTTGTGGGCTGCAGGCTGCTGCCTGCAAGCCTTGCAAGCCCACGGCAACTCCCTCCAGAGGGCACCCCATGCTTCGGGCTGCAGGCTGCTGCCTGCAAGCCTTGCGAGTCCGCGGGAACTCCCGCCGGGCTTGCAAGGCTTGCGGATAGCTTCCTGAAGCCTGCATTCGCCCCATAGGACGCACACACATTTCCCCTTCATTTTTGGAGGGGAAAAAGTGCGTCCTATAGGGCGAAAAATACGGTAGGTACCGCTCCGGCGGGAAGGTAAACAATGTTTCCATGCGCTGCTCTGGTTCACCAGAAGCGGCTTAGTCATGCTGGCCACATGACCCGGAAGCTAGCTGTGGACAAACGTCAGCTCCCTTGGCCTATAGAGCGAGATGAGTGCGCAACCCCAGAGTTATCCACAACTGGACCCAATGGTCGGGGTACCTTTACCTTTATCTATGCTTGGAAAACAGGCTAAAATTTAGCAAGAATTGCTACTGGCAACTTCTGTTTATCTCAAAGGTCTTCTTTGGATTAAATATATTGGAGTCATACAGGTATTATGCAAGGTCGAATAAAGCAATGTCACACAACATTGCTATAATGTTTCTTCCACAAGAGCTCATGGATTGTACCCCATAAGCAAAAGAAGATGTTGTTTAATTTCTTTCCCATATTTCCCCTGCTTGTTTACTTTTATTGTGCCTTTTCTAGGAAACAGGATTAATTTGATTTCTTGGCTTTCAGGTGTCTTTTGCTCTCCAGGAAAACTGTTAGATTAAAGCAAAGCATTATCCTTTGCCAGTCTTCTAAAGAACTGGGGACATTAAAATTCTGATCCTTAATCCATTTCTTGAAAGCAAGCCTAACTGATTTTAATATAATGTGTATGATCTAGGCAAAGTTAGGCTCTTTTATGTCCCACTGATTTCCATGAAAGAGAAAGCGAAGCACATTTAATTAATATATGCAAGTGAGCAATTATCATTTTTTACCCTCTGGGGCATGTGAAGCTTAAATGTGCATGCCTGTATCTGAGTCTTCCTAATTGTACTTTCAAATATTTGCAGTGGAAGCCCAACCCAGATTACTGGTGGTGGCAGCCTTGTGTGAAGCCTCTCTCCTCTAGCTGCTGCCATTGATTGGAGAAAATTGGAGGATCCTAGAAAAAAGGAAGGAGGTTTCTCATCTTCTTCAATGTTCCCCGAATGGTCAACATCTAGTGAATGTGTGCAGAACTGTAGACCGAGGCTACAATCTTTCCCCATCTACTGGGGAGTAAATTCCATTGAAAATGGGTCTTACTAATGAGTAGTAATTATAGGATTGCAGCCTTAGAGCAGTAGCCTGAGCAATATTTTAAGTTTCTAGCATTGCTTGAAAGTCAGGAAGAATGCATAGGGTGGTATTACCCACAGCACACCTATTGGAATTAGTGGATCTAACTTTTTCATGTTCATTCATTTCAGTGGGTCTGAGTAAAGCTTAGTTTTATAAAACCAATACAATGTTAATTCTTAGATACCTCTTTGTGCTTATTGGGGGGGATGAAAACCCCAAGCTCCGTAATTAAATGCATTCTTTCCTCACTGAATTCTTCATAATTGTTGGTTTGTTTTACAGCTAAGTAACTTGAAAAAAGTGACCTTTGTCGATGTGTCAGCAAACAGTTTCCCCTCAATTCCAATATGTGTGCTGCGGATGTCGAGTTTGCAGTGGTTGGATATGAGCAGCAACAACCTCAAAGATCTCCCACAAGACATAGACAGGTAGTCCTTTATATTGCCTTTGAAATTAAGTTTGGTTGTAACAAACGAAGCATTGACTGACTATACTGTCTAAATTTGGCATGGATTGAGGAGGTTGTCTAATTCAGTATTGGCTGGTACCCATTAGCAAAAGGGAGGTATAACACCAGTAAGAAGAGAAGAAGAGGAGTTTGGACTTGATATTCCGCCTTTCACTCCCCTTAAGGAGTCTCAAAGCGGCTCACAATCTCCTCTCCCTTCCTCCCCCATAACAAACACAATGTGAGGTAAGTGAGGCTGAGAGACTTCAGAAAGGTGTGACTAGCCCAAGGTCACCCAGCAGCTGCATGTGGAGGAGCGGAGATGCGAACCCGGTTCACCAGATTACGAGTCCATCGCTCTTAACCACTACACCATGCTGGCTCTCTAAGTGGAGCCACAGCCAATGAGAGGCAGAGACAACAGATTCTAGTTCTTTCCCCATTCTCCCCACTGCTGAATTCTGCAAGTGGAACACTGAGACTAAGGACTTAGCCACACCTTCATTTGCTCCACTGCTTTCCACTGGAGAACCCTGATCTTTAGTGCTGAATTGGCTTTTCTGTGGATTGCCATTTGTTCTGATTTAGCACTAAAGAGCAAGTTTTCTGGGGGAAAGTGGCAGGGCAATGGGAAAACTGCTCAGACCCATGCCTGAAAAGTGTCAGACAAGAAAGAAGCCTCTCAGATCCATGTTTTCTATGCATGGGATCTAAGAAAGAGGAAGCTGCCTGGCAGTGCCACTCCATGAACTGGTAGCAAGTAAGAAGGCAGGTGCCTTGGGGCTGGCTGAGGGTGGATAGAGGTTGTGCTTCATTTGCCCTTGTAGACCAGCCCCTGCTGATCTAACTATCATTTGCAGTGGAAGCTTAGAAACCTTGGATGTGCACAAATATTCTGGTCTATGAGCTGGAAGGATGGTGGCAGCTAAGCCACATGTCTGCTGTCCTGCTTTGAAAGTAATTATGGTTAAGACTCTATAGCCATCTTCAGGTGGTAAAAAGAATGTGTTGGGTCAGGGGCATGGCTTCACCAGCCCTGCCCACAATTCGCCCTCCTCACCCAACATTTACATCTTCAGCATGAAGTTCAGCAGAGAGGTTCTAAGGGCGTTCAGAACCTTCCCAGTTTCAGTCCTTGTGTTCTTTTGCATGCCTGAAGGAGGTTTATATCAGGGATGAGGAACCTGTAACCCTCCAAAGGTGGTTTGACTCCAGCTTTCATCAGGCCCAGCTAGCATACATGATGGTTCGCGATGGTTGGAGTTGAGTCTACCAACATCCTTGGTTTATAGTGTATTTAGCTTGGGGCTGTGCCTGACATTTCTACACACTCTCACACAAACATTCTCCATCAGTTAATGAGAAAAGAAATTGCATTCCAAAATTATCAAATGGGAAAGAGGAGGAGTTTGGATTTGATACCCCGCTTTATCACTACCCACCCAAAGGAGTCTCAAAGCGGCTAACATTCTCCTTTCCCTTCCTCCCCCACAACAAACACTCTGTGAGGTGAGTGGGGCTGAGAGACTTCAGAGAAGTGTGACTAGCCCAAGGTCACCCAGCAGCTGCATGTGGAGGAGTGGGGAAGCGAACCCGGTTCACCAGATTACGAGTCCACCACTCTTAACCACTACACCACAATGGCTCTGAAAGAAAATTTCAGTGACATTCTCATGGATGGAGGGCGGGAATTTTGCTACAACTGCCTTGCTCTTTGGCAGGTGTTTTCTGAGTGCCTTTACTTTCATTCTGCAAATCATCTTCCCAGTGGTCTGCATTTTCAGCTCTCCTGAGTGCATGCATTTCCTGAAAACCTTCTCATTTCCTCATGGCCTGGCAAATACAGATTATCATATCACTAGGAAGTTTGCTAGTATATAAGCAAACATATCAGCTATGGTATTAATGCATTTAACTATGCAACTCTTATTGATCTCCCAAGGCTGGAAGAATTACAAACTCTTCTCCTGCAGAAAAACGAGCTTACTTATCTTCCACAAGCTTTGGTCAACATGTCGAAGCTCACTTTGCTGGCAGTGAGTGGCGATAAGTTGGTTAAGATGCCCACAGCTATATGTGAGTCAACCACAGGTTTAAAGTAAGTAATCAATAACAACTTCAAAAAATGTTCTTCTTTTTCTCTTTCCTGGATCTGTTCCCCTAGATTCTGCAATGGATGGAATCTAATCCTGCATTTTCTTCACATAATCTAACTCCCAACACACACACACACAATATTACGTTCAGGTTACAAGGTGTCACAAACAGGTAGCAGAAGAAGCATCTTGACAGATATGCTTGTAAAACAAGGGGTGAGGGGATAAGGAAAACTCTTTTAGGTACCCAAGAAACTATGTTCATGGCTTGCTGTTGGGGAAGAGGAGCAATGAAGGTCACATCCACACTAAGCAATTTCCCCAACAATCCTGGCAAGTGTAGTTTGCTAAAGGTGCTGGGAATTGTAGCATGGTAAGGATGGGGAATATGGTGAGTACCGGCACCTATTTTTCTAGGAAAAAAGTACTGATCATAACCATATTTACAGATAAGATAAAGCCTCCTTTAGCCCAATTAATTCCATAATAATCCTGCCATGTTAAACAAATTCAGGACAACCAACACAAACAGTGTGTGGGTGCAACCAGTATTGTGTGATCTCCACAATTAGAACATATCTAACTTCCTGTGGTAAGCATAAGATTGTCAGGGTTGGTCATGTGCTATGCCATGCTGCCTGTGGCAGCCGTTTTGCATTATGCCACCCCAGCAGCTATTTTGTGATGAGTACCCTCAGTACACTCTCAAAATTCAAAATCTGCTGTCTCCTTCTGAAAGGTTGCTGACCCCTGGTTGAAGGTCTTTGCTCTCAGAACCAGTAATTCTGATCATGGTCTCATGGGGGCTAGTAGGGATCTGAATATTGAGCCATGGAAGTGTGCCAGGAGGAGCAGAGCTCACATATTGTGGGAATGTTAAGGATAGTAAAGGTAAGGTCCAGTCGTGGCCGACTCTGGGGTTGCGGTGCTCATCTCGCTTTACTGGCCAAGGGAGCCGGCGTACAGCTTCCGGGTCATGTGGTCAGCATGGCGAACCAGAGCAGCACACGGAAACGCCGTTTACCTTCCCGCTGGAGGGGTACCTATTTATCTACTTGCACTTGGTGTGCTTTCGAACTGCTAGGTTGGCAGGAGCAGGGACCGAGCAACGGGAGCTCACCCCGTCATGGGGATTTGAACCGGTGACCTTCTGACTGGCAAGTCCTAGGCTCTGTGGTTTAACCCACAGTGCCACCCGCGTCCCATTAAGGATAGTAGGAAAGGATATATTGAATAAGTATCCTTCCTTCACTCTAGTGAGTGATGTAGCAGAGCAGATCCCCCTCAGTATACCAGGAAGCTAGTTTGCAGATTCATTTGAATCTCTTTAGTTAAGTGATCCAATTTGGCTTGCCCAGATGGATTATTCCTGGTGTCCCCTTTTATCCCTCTTAAAAGAATAAAGAGACAAGAGTCTTTCCTTAAAAGTAACAAGAAATTTACTCACATTCAGTTCACAATTAGATCCCCAAAAGGCTTTCCTTAGTAGTTACATAACAGTCTGTCAGTCTATCTCACATGGAGAGTGAGCTCACGTGCTGCTGACTGAGAGCCAGCAGACAGCAAAATTATATTAAGAGAACAAAATGGCTGCAGGCGAGCAGCATGGCAGCAAGAGAGCAGCAAGCAAGAGAGGAGAGCAAGAGAGAGAAAATGGTTGCGTGACTTGACTTTTATGGAGTCAGCCAGGGCCATGCCCATCTCCCAGGTCACATGCAGGGGAAGGATGCTCCAGACCAATGGAACAGGAAGTTACACTGACTGGATGTCCCCCTTGCCTGTGCCCACTCTAGGAAAATAAGGAATGTTGCATTTGACTGTTCCAATGGATTACATCCCACACATATGAATCTGGTGTTTCCCCCCTTCATAATTCTAGCTAACTCCCTTGAGTTAAAATATTTTTCATGGTTTCCCCTGCTTCAGATTGCTGTGCAAAATTGAACTGAGAGGGTGGAGTCATATTTTTATGCTCCTCAGGAGGTAGAAAATATGTCTTTCAATTCAATAATTAAGCATGTGCTCTCAGTCTTGCGCGTGTCTGCCTCCACAAGGCTACTTCTGAATTAACGTTTATTCTAGCTAATCAGCATGAAAAGTGTGTGGCTTCTATGCCCACGAAAAGAGTAGCAAACTTTTGCCCATAGATAAATTGACTTTGCTCAGTAACCAAGTAGGAAGAACGGAAAATTTATAGGGCAATAAATCATTTGGCATATAGCAAGTTACAGTCTGCTCATGATAAGGAACATTATATAACCCTCTTCATGCTAATATTTCATTTTTTTGCAGATTTATAAGCCTCAAGGATAACCCTCTTGAAACAACCTCATTTCAAGAGATTGACGAAATAACAGAAAGTGACCGTGATCGTGAGCTGTTTGAAAAAGAATTTATGAAAGCCTACATTACAGACCTCAGAGAAAGAGGTACGGACATATATCAGTGAGATTGCAGCCTAATTTCCTTTTCATTCCAGTGTATTGAGATGCTAATTTCAAACTGATTTCTTCATCACATTAGGGAGGAAAGTTAGTCAATTATACACTGCGATCCATGTGAGGTGTTTCATAGAGGATCTGGAATCTGGCACAGAGTCAAAATCCTTGAGAATAGCCATTTAAAACAGAAAGCGAGTTTCTCGATCATCTTATGGAGGTGTGCTTGAAATCTGCAAGGGGTGCATATAAAAAGGAGAAGGCTGGAATTAAAGCTTTTCTTTTTCACCCTGTAAGGCTGCTTTCCTCTCACTTTTCCTTTGTCACTGTCATGTCATCTGGTACATAGCTGCGTACATCACCTTGAGAGGTGTGTAGAAGAAGAGAAGTTAATGAATATAACAGTCCCTAAAGCAGCTCTGCTCCATTATTAAAAAAACTCTTAAGGTAAAGGTAAAGGGACCCCTGACCATTAGGTCCAGTCGTGGCCAACTCTGGGGTTGCGGTGCTCATCTCGCTTTATTGGCCGAGGGAGCCGGCATACAGCTTCCGGGTCATGTGGCCAGCGTGACTAAGCCGCTTCTGGCAAACCAGAGCAGTGCACAGAAACGCCGTTTACCTTCCCGCTGGAGTGGTACCTATTTATCTACTTGCACTTTGACGTGCTTTCGAACTGCTAGGTTGGCAGGAGCAGGGACCGAGCAACAGGGGCTTACCCTGTCGCGGGGATTCGAACCGCCGACCTTCTGATCGGCAAGTCCTAGGCTCTGTGGTTTACCCACAGCGCCACTCTTAGCCAACCATATAACCATTCTTATCTGAACTTAAGAAAATCCTGCTGGATAAGACCAATGGCCCACATCCTGTTCTTACCCAGATGCTTTCTGGGAAACCGGCAAGCAGTACCTGAGAACAGGACCTGAGTACGGTTTCCAGAAACTGGCATTTAGAAATCTGGTTACCAGATTTTTTTCAATGAATCCGGGGACACTTTTTATTCTTCTTTGAAGCTGAGCAGAAACAGGGAGTCAGTAGTGGGGATGGTGAGGCAAAAGACCTGGGCCCAAGCACACATGCATATTGTTTAAAGCTGCAAATCCCTTCTTTCACACCCTGTGAAACATAAATGCGCAGAGTTTTTAAAAAACTGGGCAATAGCGCGCCGAGTGCCTGTGACTCCCAAGCCTCCCCCAATCTTCTGCCCCCTTCCCCCTTTGTTTTGACAGATCAGGGGAGGCTCGGGAGTATTGAGCGGCTGGCCGTTGCCCAGTTTTTTAAAAACTCTGCCCATTTATGTTTCACAGGGTGCGAAAGAAGGGCTTTGCACCTTGCCTGGCAGAGAAACCGTGCGCCTTGCACCCCTCCTGGGCAATGGCCGCCTGCCCATAACTCCTGAGCCTCCCCAAATCTGTCAAAACAAAGGGGGAAGGGGGCAGGAAATCTGTACCGCTGGACGTCCCTGGTTCCTCCTCTGCAGTGGTGGTGGCAGCAAGCAGTGAGCAGCTCCTGAAGCCAGCCAGAGCCAACTGCGCTACCAGGCTGGCTCCGGGCTGCTGAGGCTGCCGCTGCCACGTTTCCTGGGGACAGATTTGCAAATCTGGGGGCATTCCAGGGATAGAATTTCTCTGGGGACAGATTTGCAAATCCAGGGACTGTCCCCGGGAACTGGGGATGTCTGGGAACCGAAATTGAGAAGCATCTCTGCCTCCAACCATAGAGGCAGAGAATAGTCATCATGGCTAGTACCCTCTGATATCCTTGCCTTCCACGAATTTGTCCAATCCTCTTTTAAAGCGATCCAAGTTTAAGAATGTGCCAACAACTACAAAATTATAGATCATTAAACTCATCTGCCCCTGGCTCCACAAGGCCCCAGTTATTTCCAAGAAAGCCAATTTCGTGCTAAACCACGTATAGAGCCTTGGCACAAGCATATTCGCCTTGCCAGTAGAATTATTTCTCATATTATGTCCTGGAGCCAAAGAGTTTCTACTCAAGCAGTGGTACTTCTGAAGCTGCTTTCCCTAGCCCAGCACATGAAAAATGATTTTATTGATACAGTGGTACCTTGGTAGTCGAACAGCTTGGCTCTCGAACAACTCGGCTCCTGAATGCCCCGGTTTGCGAACATTTTTCAGAAGCCCAACGTCCAACGTGGCTTCCATGACCTCCGATTGAGTGCAGGAAGCTCCTGCAGCCAATCAGAAGCTACTCCTTGGTTTTTGAATGTTTTCGGGAGTCAAACGGACTCCCGGAATGGATTAAGTTCGAGAACCAAGGTACCACTGTGCTGCCATAATGGGCCAGCCCTCAGGTTTACTTATATTCAGGAATGCTGCCTGTCAGAGTGACCTTGGGCCTGCTGGATCTGTCCCTCACTTTCTCAAGAGTCCTCTCGATTAGGCTACTTAACTATGCCAGCCTGGAACCTTATGGTTTCAACAGGAAGGAGGAATTTAAAAACTACCAATGAGAAAACAAATGGTGAAAAATGATCCCATCTCCTGCTTTGGCCAGTTGTCAGAGCTTTGGATGCGATGGAATGTGAACTCTCCCTCCCATTTAGGCTTCCTCCAACAAAGCCCACTGAATATTTGACCAAAACTAGCCCTCTTTTGCTTCCCATTCCATATAAACAAAATTCACAAGCCATGCATTTCAAACTAAGACTGTGAATAGATGGTAACTTTTCATCCCAAGTGCTGTTCTTAGTATCATTTGTGAAAACACCCCAAGCTGGATCAGTTTGCAAGAATCCAGTTGGGAGACATCCCTGTAATTCACAGAAGGTAGGTATTCAGTAATGATCATGTTGGAGGCATCACACTTAACGAACTTAGTGGATTTATAGACAGATAACTCTGTGCTTGCTTATCTGTTTTGGAAGTTCCGTGTGGACTCAAACTGCTGGATATTGGTTTTTATTGTCAAGTGGCCAAACACTGCCATAATCTTTGCCATTTTTTAGGGCAAGCAGCCCATTCATGCTTCTTGAAAGTAAATAATTACTCCAACTGGGAGCCATTGAGGGATTGGGTTAACAGCTGGATTGCAGGAAGACAGTCTGAGGCAGTCGCTTTAGGGGGGAAAGATTAGGAAGGTTGTGTGTATAATTGTGTTAGGTCAGGAGTAACTATACATGGCGCTCTAACAGACTTTATGACTTGTCCAAGCACATAAAAACAGAGGCCTACGAGAGTCTGACTTGAGACGAGTCATGAAGTTTGTTAGAGTGTCATGTACAGTTACTGCCTTAAACAGTACATTGTCGGTTAATAATGAAATATTAGGAGAACAAGCAAGACCTTGATTTTTTTTTGGAATTAGACTATGTGGAAACTGAAACCTCATATATGCAGGTGAGACTAGTTCCTGACCCAGAGACAACATCAGTTGCTTTAACACAGGAAATGGGCACCTGTGGCCTTCCAGATGTTGCTGGACAACAAAAAGCCATGTGGTGTAGTGGTTAGAGCAGGCTTCCTCAACCTCGGCCCTCCAGATGTTTTTGGCCTACAACTCCCATGATCCCTAGCTAGCAGGACCAGTGGTCAGGGATGATGTGAATTGTAGTCTCAAAATATCTAGAGGGCTGAGGTTGAGGAAGCCTGGGTGAGAGTGTTGGACTAGGACCTGGGACATGAGGGTTCAAATCCCCACTTGACCATCATGAAGCTCATTGGGTGACTTTTGGCCAGTCACTGCCTCTCAGCCTAACCTACCTCACAGGGTTGTTGTGGGGATTAAATGAGGAGGAGAGAACTATGGATGCCACCTTGATAAAAAGGTGGGATATAAATGAAGAAGAAGAGGAGTTTGGATTTGATATCCCACTTTATCACTACCTGAAGGAGTCTCAAAGTGGCTAACATTCTCCTTTCCCTTCCTCCCCCACAACAAACACTCTATGAGGTGAGTGGGGCTGAGAGACTTCAGAGAAGTGTGACTGGCCCAAGGTCACCCAGCAGCTGCATGTGGAAGAACGGAGACGTGAACCCGGTTCCCCAGATTACGAGTCTACCACACTTAACCACTACACCACACTGGCTCTCAGTGCAATGAATTAGAATAATAATATATGGTAACTCCCGTCGTCCCTGACCATTGGCCATGCTGACCGGGGCTGATGGAAGTAGAAGCCCAACAACATCTGGAGGACCACCATCTCTGTTCAGCTCCTGGATGGTGAGGCATTGTTCAAAAGAGTGTTTCCCCTGATGCTATCATGGTCCAGCCTCCTCCTCTGTCAACAGAACATGATTCTTGGTTGCTGCAGCTCAGGGGATGGGGAGGGTAAGAGAATGGCCTCTGCTTCACCATGGAAAGAGTCACTGTTCCTGAATTATGCCTTATTGCCTTGGAACTATTCAAGCGACAAGCTTTGTCTCTAGTTCAAGGACAAACAAGTCAAGGAGATCACAATAGTCATATGGCTGACATAGAGATGGGAAGCATTGATTAGGTCACCAGAATGTTACAAGGGGCCCAATGAGTTGGGAAAGCCACTTTCTTCGGGGGAATAGAGCTTTGGTGTAAAGCAAGGATGGGAAACCTGCAATCCAGAAGAAGCCACTGGCTCCTGGCTCTCACCAGCCCCTGTCAGCACGGCCAACATGAGGGGTCGGCAAGGTTTACCTCGCCTGGGCCGGTTCACTCCAGCGGATATCCCTCTGTGGGCTGCATTGCGCGCGTGGCCACGATTTCCGGCATCTGCGCAGGCGTGGTTTGACACGATTTCTAGCATCTGCATCTGCGCAGACACAATTTTCGGCATCGGAGCATGCACAGATGCGATTTCTGGCACTGCGGAAGCGAGTCTCCGCGCTGCGCAGGTTTAGTGCAGTGTGCAGGGACAAACCGAGTGGGCGGCTCGGTTTGGGGGCGGCTTGTGGGCCGGTTAAACGACCCCCGTGGGCCCCTTGTGGCCCATGGGCCTTAGGTTGCCTACCCCTGGCCAACATTATGGGCTGATTGGAGTCGGAATCCAACAAACTTTGGGGAGCTACAGGTTCCCCACTCCTGGTTTTAAGCTTTTTTCATTATCTTTCCTCCCCTAACTTCTTGTAACTTAAGATCATTTTTTCTTTTCCCTCTGAATAGCATGATCAGTTGTTTTCTTTCAGAATTTTTTAAAAATATGGATACTACATCTTTCCCACATCCTTAAACATATTATTTTCTCATATGGGATGTCTTCTCCTCCCCAATTTTATTATTATACTTACAATATATTTGAAATAGAGGTCCTCAGAACTGAACCTAGTGATCAGATAGATTGTAGAAAACTGTGCAGAGCACCCTTTGTGTGTCTGACATCTTGTGTGGAGCTTATCATGTGTATTTATTCATTTCATAAAATTTATATACCACTTGATTGTAGTGATTTACAACACCTCAAAGTGGAGACGGTATATCCATGTGTAGGGAACGCTCCTTGCAACAAAAGTTATTAATTTAAAACGTTTGGAGGATTTGGGTGGAGGGTGTAGCTTATTCCCGCAATTGTTTCAAGACCTGGCTAACCAAGTAAGCTACGAGCATTCAGAGATTGACAACTAACATAGTATACTTCTATTTTTCTCTTTGCAGAGACTGTTCCTTGCTACACTACAAAAGTATCACTTAGTGTCCAAATATGAGGTCTGGGATTCATACATCATCAGAGAACCCAAAGGTTTAATTTTGCCACAACAAATGGGAAAAACATCTTTAGTGTTAAGTGCCAATATAAGCTAAGAAGAAGAAGAAGAAGAAGAAGAAGAAGAAGAAGAAGAAGAAGAAGAAGAAGAAGAAGAAGAAGAAGAAGAAGAAGATCAGTGTATATGGGATTTTTGTTGCATTAGCTTCAAATGACCAGGCTATGATGTGATAGTTGTATTCACCATGTGACTCTGTCTACCATTACAAAATGTTTCTTATGTGAAAATAGTTGATTCTTTAAAATGCGTGAGACACTGTAATTTTTTTAGACCAAAAACAGGCATCTGAATTAAGATCTTCCCTTCTGTACTGACCATTTCTGTGTATGTGTCCGGTCTACTGCAGCACTGTAAGAATCAATGCCTAATTAAAGCTGTTTTCCAGGCAGAGGGTTTTCTCTGCAAATGCCAGGTGTCCAGGACTAGTGTATCTGACACTTACAGCTCACAAGAGGACTATACCAATCCCCCAGCTGGGTGGGATCAGCACACCATCACTATCAAATCAGTGACTGTGGTGCTCAGTTGATACCATTTCCTAGAAGTACCTTCTCCCACTTCCTATTTAGTGGGACAGTCACCAGGGAAAGCTTCTGTCTGAACAGAGCCTTGGCTAATGGCAATTTCCCTGTAATTGTATCCTCAGAGAAAAGGTGATTGCTTGCAGTTAACGTGTTTACTCTGCTGTTCAGAACTGTCTTTTCCCCATGTTGCTTTACAGCTGAAATTACTGTCAGAAATATAGAGACTGCAGTGCAGAATTCTGCACGGATATGCCAGATGTGTGCACAGTTCTGGGGTGTCGTCCCCCCCCAGTCTTCTCACAGCAGCTTCAAACCTTTCTGAATGCAGGGGGGTTTAAGAAAGCAATTTGCAGTTGAGCATGGCTCTGGCAAAAGTAAATTAGAACAGAGTAAACAAAGAAACAGGGCCTTTTTGCTGTGATTGTCGGAGCAAGAGTTTGCCTCATCGAGTGCTGCTTCCTAAACATCCCTGGGTGGCTTGGGATATAGAGCACAAACAGGAACTGCCATTTGGGAATGCGTTTGATTGTATTTTCAAAATCTTGATTAAGAGCAATAGCTAAGTATGCCAACTGAGTAGGAAAAACTAGCCTGGCCTTTTCTTGTGTATTTCACAGCAACTTGATATGCAGAATTCAGCTGGTAATGATTTTTTTCTTGCTGCAAACAGCTTCAGCACTTGCCAATAACAGGTGTATATTAAGCTACTGTTGAAGACATAGTTATAGCTGCCAGTTGAAAAGTTGGCAACCCAAATTATGACACAGCGGCAGTTCGTCTGACAAGTAGCTTATTACAGTTTGAGAGATTTGTTAGAACTATAAGAGAAAAAAGAGCTCAGGAAACACGTTCCAGCTTTTAAAAAGCTAGAGTAATGTTTTAAAACTAGGCACTTTTCATTAGTATTGTTAATTCTGAAATGGCAGTATTTTTCTGTTATAAAAATATTTTTATTTTGTTTCAGTGTCACAGCCGTAAGTTCACTTTCTCTTATGACGGTTTAGTTGTTTTGTAGTCTGTCGTAACTTTTTTTGTATGTGTACAGTAGACTTTCAAAATGATTTTGTTTTGCATAGTTATTTTTTTCATTCGTTCAATAAACCATACTGATAACCTGCGCAGCTGTGAAGTTGTTTCATTTGTATAACACTCAGCAGATGTAGGCAGGTAAAAGGTTGAACAGACAGCTTATACTACCACATAAACATAGCAAATACCCATGTCATGTACAATGAAGGCTGCAATGCTATACACACAGGCCTGGTCTTGCCCCATCATCCTCAAGCAGCAATATCCCCCTATGGGATTCTGATGCCTCCCCTCAGAACATCGCACTGAGCTATAAGTAAACATCATTTTAAATTCCTACAGTTTCCAGAGTCAAGCTATTCAGGACAACCCAGAGCACTGTGGGGAATTTTAAATGGTGGCTCATCATACCAACCAGCCATGGCCAATAGGAAAGTCCAGAACATGGAGGGTTTTTTTGGCAAGGACCCCTTCAACTCTGGAGCCAGCTGGTAAAGTTGGTGTTGTAGATTTGGGAGGTGGACCCCCCCAAAACCCTAGAACATGGGTAGGCAAACTAAGGCCCAGGGACTGGATCCGACCCAATCGCCTTCTAAATCTGGCCCGCGGACGGTCTGGGAATCAGCGTGTTTTTACATGAATAGAATGTGTCCTTTTATTTAAAATGCATCTCTGGGTTATTTTTGGGGCACAGGAATTCAATTTCCCCCCCCCCAAAAAAATATAGTCCGGCCCCCCACAAGGTCTGAGGGACAGTGGACCGGCCCCCTGCTGAAGAAGTTTGCTGACCCCTGCCATAGAACTTAATAAATGGTAGGATGTCGATTATTTGGGATGTGAAGGGAGAGAAATACAAGCTGCAGTTGAATTCCTGAGCTAGTCTATGCAAAAAGACCGACCTGGCCAAGCTAGGGCCATTAAGAAACAATAGAGGGCCATTGAGAGCCATTGGCAATGCAAGAGAATTGTCCTCCCCACTTGCCCTGAGGTGTGAACAGAGAGGGGATTTGGTAGGTTGCCAGGGCAACTGAGGGTGAGGTGACAGGAAAAGAGAATCTTGAGCAAGGTGTTCTGGGAAGGAGGAGAAGGAAGGAAAACTGGGATCCATCTTGGGCAGACTGGCTGGAGACTGGGGGGGAGAGATGCCTTGGACTCCATGGCTGCACTGCTGTGGGAGACAATTGAAATTGAAATACATTATCGTCACTTGTACAACTTGTATACAGTGAGATTACACAAGCACCCCCCCACTCAGCTCTTTTAGCCTTAATTCCCCTCGTTTACTGACACACACACACCAAACCCGAAAGTCAGTTGCCCTGTTGTTATCTTTCCATTCAGCAGCCTAACAGCCCACGGATAGAAGCTGTTCTTTACCCTGTTGGTGCGACTAATCATGCTTCTATATCTTATGCCTGATATAGAAAGTGCCAGCCAGGGTGTGAATCATCCCTGAGAATTTTCCTCACTCTCCTAAGGCAACATTCTTCCGCTTTTTCATCCAGCAGATTCACAGGACAGCCCATAATATCTTGTACTGTATTCACCACCCTCTGTAGGCACTTCCTATCAGATGATGTCAAACCAGCGTACCACACCATGATGCAGTATGAAAGGACACTTTCTATTGTGGACCAGTAAAAGGAGATCATCAAATGTTGATTGACATTGTTCTTCCACAATACTCTGAGGAGATAGAGTCTCTGTTGGGCTTTCTTAACCACCCGGGTTGTATTTATTTTCCAAGTAAGGTCTTCACTGAGATAAACTCCTAGGAATTTAAAGGAAGAGACTCTCTCCACACAGCCCTCCCAGATGTACAGTGGGGCTAGTTCTCCTCTCTTCCTCCGAAAGTCCAACACCATCTCCTTTGTCTTGAAATTTCAAGCCCCTCTTGAAATGGTGGTGACTAAAATTAGTGGTACTTAAAAGAGCTTAATTTTGCCTGGATTGTGTCTTCAGGGTTTGCAAGCAAGCAAGAATGTAGTCACCAATAAATCAGCCTTTTTGAGGGGTAAATAACAAAGTTAGTAAGTCTTGGTTAGTCACATACCAAGAATGCTGAAAAAGAAAATACAATTATCTTTCCTTTCCTCTTGACCAGTGACATTTAAACGCCATCTGGAACTTGAGAACTTTTCACTTCAGGAAAAAAGAAAAGCGTCCATTTATCATATGTGCTGACAGCATTTCATATAACGTGATTTGCTATGAACAGCCCTCTGGTACAGGTTGCATGCACCAAGAGGCCACGAAAAGATGAAATCAGTTTCAGTTGCAAGAATTTAATTGTTACTACAAAGCACCCAAGAGGAATTAGAGTACGGCGAGGGAATAATTTTACTTCCAGCACCTGAAACAGTAGAACTTTGACTGGCATATGTTCCATAAACTCCAGCTGTTTTTTTCTTCCACCTTCATTTATATATTTATACTTATTGAATTTACATCCCAACATTCAAGTTTCCTGGGGGCCACTGGGTTGTTCACACACACACACACACACACACACGAGCAATCACCCTTAATTAAAACCTTTCCACAACTTAATCATATTAAACAGAGGTAGGCAATGCAGTGCCTTCCAGATGTGGACCACAACTTGATCAGTCCCAGTGGAGCAAGGAGAAAGATTGTATTGGAGCTGAGAGGCAGAAGTGATTCATGCAGGACTTGGAGGAAATGGGTGGATTGGAAGAAGAGGTGCAGAGAGTTGTACTGCTGGGATGAGCAAAAGATCTAAGCCCCGTTCAGGCATTCTGCTTGCACCTAAATCCTCCACACAGTCACCATCCCATATCTGGTGAAGCAATATAGCCATGGAAATTGCTTTGGAAATTAAGGGCAGTTTTGTGTTATGGCAAAAGGGTAGTCACCAGGCATTCAAAGGGGAAAAAAGTTATTGGATTGGTAGTGACTATGGTGCCTTCCATATGATTTAGGACAGGGGTGCCCAAACTTTTTCCAAAGAGGGCCAGATTTGATGAAGTGAACATACGTGAGGGCCGACCAAAGTTGTTGAGCTTCTTTTAGGATTGAAGTTGCGAGCTTTTAAAAGGGTTTTGCCCCAGGACATATACTGCCATGGGGGCCGGATTAAATTGACTCCCCAAAATGGACTTTGGACATGCCTGATTTTGGACTACAACTCTCATCCCTGGTCAAGGGACATTCTGCCTGGGGCTGAAGGGAATTGTGGTCCACCAGCATCTTGTGCAGGGGTAGGCAACCTAAGGCCCGTGGGCCGGGTGCGGCCCAAACTCCTTCTTAATCCGGCCCATGGACGGTCCGGGAATCAGCATGTTTTTACATGAGTAGAATGTGTCCTTTTATTTAAAATGCATCTCTGGGTTATTTGTGGAGCCTGCCTGGTGTTTTTACATGAGGTGAATATGTGCTTTTATTTAAAATGCACCTCTGGGTTATTTGTGGGGTATAGGAAATTGTTCATTTCCCCCCTTCAAAATATAGTCCGGCCCACCACATGGTCTGAAAAAGGTCGCTGACCCCTGATCTTGTGTGTACTACCCTGGCTATCCCTGTCCAAGCTGTTAACTCCATTCATTATCCCTTTAGAAAACAGAGCTCATTACCTTAGTAAGTGAAGTTCATTATCTATTGCTCTCCTCTTGCCTTGGGTTTTACATTGAGCTTGTTTCGCTGGGTAAGATTAAGTGCTCATTGAAGCTTTTTTTTTTGGCTGACCTGGCCACTCAGAGGTCACATTACATCTACACTGTGCTGCGCCTGGATGTATAAAAGCCTTCCTATTATTTAGTGCTGGCTTTATTTCTTACATTTTATGGATTATCCTGAGACATTTAAAAATGGGTACATGGATCAGACAGATCATTTATAATTTAATTGCTGTAGTTACAGCTGACTACGCTTGGAGGAAGTAACAATCTTTATCATGCTTTGTTTAGAAAGAAAATCTGTATAATTGAGTTCTGGAACTACCTTTTGGCTTCCTTGTTTTTGGTGTCTGTAGTAATTAATTTCTCTCTTGAAGCACTAATTGCCTTGGGGCAATTATCATACATCTATGTTCCTTACACTCCTTGGCGTACTGTTATTGTCGAAGAATGTTAATACATTTCTGCTCCTATTCTGACAGGACCTTGTTGTGCGAGTTACAGATGATGCAGACCCATTATTCTTGCATTTTCTTACAGTTTCCAGTCAGATGAAAGTCATGTCAGGCTCTTTCCTTTGTGTTCCAATAAATAAATAAATAAGCCACTTGGCAATTCTAACCTGGGTCCCCCCTAGATGACCTATTTATCAAGCATTCCTTCTGATTTGCTGGCACAAAGCTTACATGTCGGTAAGATGATATCTGGCCTTTATTTAGGATTCATTCTGATTTGCGGGTGGCGCTGTTGTCTAAACCACTGAGCCTCTTGTGCTTGCCGATCAGAAGGTCGGCAGTTTGAATCCCCGTGACGGGGTGAGCTCCCGTTGCTCGGTCCCTGCTCCTGCCCACCTAGCAGTTCGAAAGCACGTCAAAGTGCAAGTAGATAAATAGGTACCACTCTGGCGGGAAGGTAAACGGTGTTTCCGTGCGCTGCTCTGGTTCGCCAGAAGCGGCTTAGTCATGCTGGCCACATGACCTGGAAGATGTCTGCGAATAAACGCTGTCTCCTCGGCCTATAAAGTGAGATGAGCGTCGCAACCCCAGAGTCGTCCACGACTGGACCTTTACTGATTTGCTTATGGGGTGGTTACATTGACAATGAGCATTCTCCCTGCATCAGTTCTGATTTGTTTGCTTGCCTGTCTTCCCATTAATAACTTGTGCCTCCCACACTTTTGAGAGCATTTTCACAACACTTTCCGAACTGCAAAAAGTCTCTTTGTTGAGCTAGGGCAACAGAACCCTTTATAGGTAAACAGAGCCCTTTAATCAACTTTCAATGCTCGAGCCTCAAGTTCTGGTATGTACAGTCTAACAATCTAAAGGTGCCCCTGGAAGCATTCTTTCAAAGTAGAGTAACACTGTAATCCAGGCACATCTACCCAAAGGTAAGTCCCAGTGAATTTCCACTAAGTATGCAAAGTTAGCCAACATGGTACCCTCAAGATGTTGTGGACTATGAACCCCATTCTTGTTGGCAGTTGCCTCACCCCCAGAGGAGTTGCTTGCTTGCAAGTGTGAACCAGAAACTGTGGCAGATCCTGCAACATTAAACAGTTCAGAACCCCCAAAGATCTTGGAAGTTCCTGTAGCTGAGACCATTACCGTAACTTCCTTGCTTACAATCTTGGCTGCTCCCATGCTGGAATGACTTCCAGAAGTGAAAACAACACCATTGATATTCTGCATGAATTCACTCCAGGGATGCAATCCATCAAACATTTCTATTGTACAGCTTCCTTTCATCTCTGTGGGTTATTCACAAGGGTCACATTCAAAAAGTTATGTCCTGCCACAGCAATGTTCCTGCACGATACTTTTCTTTTGATGTCTGAAGACTCAGCAAGGATCACTTGCAGAATTTTTAGCTTGAAAATCTAGATTAATAATTTTTTAGAAATAATTTTTAGCTTTCCCCCTTGAAATCTGTTCACTTTTGTTTTAGCCTTTTCATCTGAAATCCACTGACTTTTTAGAGAAGCATCTCTTAGGAAAAAAAGAAAACATTGTCGTTGGCAATGTCTTTTTAAATCATTTTGGCAGAGATAAGATCGGGAAGTACCGATAAAATTTCAAACAGGTCAGTTATTGAGTTTCAAGCTCATTTATTTAATAATAATAATAAAAATATTTTTTATTTATACCCCGTCCTTCCTGGTTTAAAAACAGGGCAGCTAACAGCAAATCTAAAACATAGATTAAAATGCAACTTAAAAGCAGCATAAACAGCATAAAATACAACATAAAATGCAGCATCAATATCAATAAAATTCAAAAATTCAGGGGTCATGGGGGGGAAAACCCCAGTCAGTAGACATCAAATGATCACCAGGGCTAACTGGCCAAGTTGGTCCTACTGGGGCCAGCAAGGAAACCAGGGAAGAATTTAAATGTGGGGTCCCAGAAAGGGTTTCTTCATAGAAGAGGAAAGGGAAAAGAGAATAGAGGATCAAGCTAATTCAAACTGAAGGCCAGGTGGAATAGTTCTGTCTTACAGGCCCTGCGGAAGGAGATCAAGTCCTGCAGGGCCCTAGTCTTGTGGAACAGAGCATTCCATCAGGTCAGAGCCGTCACTGAAAAAGCCCTGGCCCTGGTGGAGGACAGTCTGGCTTCCTTAGGGCCCGGGACCTTTTAGCTATTATTAATCATGGACCTTATGGTCCTCTGTGGGATATACCGGGAGAAGCGGTCCCTTAAGTACAAGGGTCCTAGGCCGCATAGGGCTTTAAAGGTCAAAACCAGCACCCTAAACCTGACCCGATACTTCACTGGGAGCCAGTGCAGCTGGAAAAGCACTGGGTGGATATGCTCCCATGGCAAGGACCCCATGAGGAGCCTCGCTGCAGCATTCTGCACCCGCTGGAGTTTCTGGGACAGTTTCAAGGGCAGCCCCGCGTAGAGCGAGTTACAGTAGTCAAGCCTGGAGGTGACCATCTCATGGATCACTGTGGCCAGGTCAGGGCGGGAAAGGTAAGGGACGAACTGCTTGATACGGAGAAGATGGGAAAATGTCTCCATACTCATAAATTGCCAGCCGGATGTTCCAGTTTTGGACCAGCCTGATGCAATTTTGACACCTATGGCTTGATTTGGATATAAAGAAAGGCTGTACAGTGGTACCTCGGGTTACATACGCTTCAGGTTACAGACTCCGCTAACCCAGAAATATTACCTCGGGTTAAGAACGTTGCTTCAGGATGAGAACAGAAATCGTGCTCCTGCAGCGCAGCGGCAGCAGGAGGCCCCATTAGCTAAAGTGGTGCTGCAGGTTAAGAACAGTTTCATGTTCAGAACAGACCTCCAGAACGAATTAAGTTCTTAACCCGAGATACCACTGTACGTTTCAAAGATAAAGACACTTGATTGGAAAGACCTTGCCCCTCTACAGTAGCTGCAGTTCCAAGCAAAGTGCTGAATGCCATAGCTTGTCATGTGTTGTGCAATCTCCTGGCATTCATGCAGTCTGATGATGTGGACAGGTGCTTTCTATTATGTGAGCTTAAGACTGTAACCATAGTAATTGCGGGGATGGGACCAAGTCTTTTGTTATTACTTTGTGAAAGGAACAGGAATATGTCTTTGCAAATATAAATTGGAAGCTGAAAAGGCTTTGGTCTCCTGTGAAATTAGCTTCTTTCTCCCTAAAAGTATTGTTTGCCTTTCTCTACAAAAAAATCTCTCTGTAACCTGAGACTTAGAAAATTATGATTTAAAAAAGCCATTTACAGAGGGCGGGAATAAGGATAAGGGAGAGCAAGGTGAGAAGATATGCCCGAAAGAGAGAAAGGGAGAAATCAATTGGGGTCAACCTGGCAGAAGAAATGTATTCTCAGTAATTTCAAGATGGAATACAAATTCTTCCTGCTTTGGGGATTAGAGGTTTCGAAGAAAGCTTTCTAAGCTTCCTTTGCCATTTGTAAAGCAAATCTGAAAATTTACCATAATTGAAACCTGTTTTATTGCTGACTTCGTTTTTATTGTAGCCAGACAGGAGTCTGTTGAAGGTGAAGCTGCGTGGATCAGAGAAGATGCTTTCAAAGAGGCTAATTGTATCAAAGGGAGGTAAGAATCGGAGTTATCTTTGATATGAAACCTCAAAGATTGCTTAGACATGCTTTGCTTTGACCAAGAGATGGAGAACAGCTATATTATGGATGGATTGTAGTTTGTGAAATGCTCTCCCCAGAGAGGCCTACCAGGTTTCTGTGGCAAGCAAAGACAGCTTTGTTCTCCTATGCAGTTTGGCAGCACCAAAGGTTTTAATCTGCTTTTGTATTTTTGTATTTTTCTATTTTTGACTTGATGTTAAATCACTTTGGGACCTTTTGCTGGGAAGTGGTGAACACATTTAATAAGCCTACTTCCTGGTTTCAGCTGCTTCTGGTTATGCTGTCCCTGGACTCAGCTATACAGCTGCAAATAAAAGCTTTAAAGTGTGTTGCAAAATGCAATATACAAATGCCACACTAGATGGCGATGGTAAGCTATGGAAAATTCAATATATTTTTCAAAATGTTTAAGGTTTAAGCGCTCCTCCCCGGGTTGCCTCACTGCATTTCCTGCAGGGCGCATGGCTGAGTCTGGCGTGCAGCAGGTACTACAACTTCTCTGCCCAGGCACACTTTGAAGCATGATGTGGCGCTCTCAGTGGCCCCACAGGGAGGTTCAGTGGGTCACTATGGCTGCCTGCTGGGGCAAGGCTGCCCTGGGCTAGTGAAGCAGTGGGCAAGAATGGCCCATCCACCCCAGCTCAGTGGGCTGTTATAAGTAAAAAAAAAACTGCTCCTTTTCCCTTATGGGGTACCCAAGAGCCCATATAGATTCCTTTTGTAGGTTCTCTATCAGTAGGAGAAAATAACAGAGACCAACCAGAGAATATTGAGAAGCAAAGCAGCAAGTAAACCTGATCTTTATTAAAGCTGTTGCAACAGGGTGCTCCCCTCACACGCAGGAGGATGGAGGAGGACCCAGAACAAAGGTGTGCCCGCCCTTACATAGACATTTTTAATTGCCCGCCCTGGAGTCCAAGACCACCCCCAGAAACATCATACATACATTATAGAAGGGGTGTAGCCCAAGACCACCCCCTAGATACATCATACCTACATCACAGAAAAGGCGGTCTACAACAGAAATCTGAGTGCGTTGTTTATCTCCTGTCTGACAAGCTACCTGATTGCATTATCTGGGTTTTGGCCACTCTTCTGTTATTATAACTACTTAATTCCTGAATCTAGGTCACAGGTCACAGGCTCACACCCTGTTCATATCTTGAATGTGCCCTTAAGACAGGATTTGTGAGGACAGGATTTGTAAGGGAAAGAGACAATGGGGAGGTTTCCCACTTTGACCTTGCAGAGAAATATTTGAGGTCAATTTGTTCAGGACCTAATCTGTGGGGTTTCAGACATGTGGTTTATATATACAGTTATGAATATGAATATATTCATGGGCCGGATAGGAGGTGTGGGTCCCCTCGATGAGTTGCTCCACCTGCCCCGATGGAAGTGGAGGGCGCCTGCCCAGCCAGGCTCTAGTTATTTAGTAGTAGTAGTAATAATAATAATAATAATAATAATAATAATAATAATTTATTTATTTATACCCCGCCCATCTGGCTGGGTTTCCCCAGCCACTCTGGGTGGCTCCGAACAGAATAATAATAATAATAATAATAAAGCGATAAAATATCAAACATTAAAACTTCACTAAACAGGGCTGCCTTCAGATGTCTTCTGAAAGTCAGATAGTTGTTTATTTCCTTGACATCTGAGGGGAGGGCATTCCACAGGGTGCGCACCACCACCGAGAAGGCCCTCTGCTTGGTTCCTTGTAACTTTGCTTCTTGCAGGGAGGGAACCCCCAGAAGGCCCTCGGCGCTGGACCTCAGGGTCCAGGCAGAATGATGGGGGTGGAGACGCTCCTTCAGGTATACTGGACCGAGCCCCCTCCGCAAAAAATCCTACTCGCAAAAGCATTTTCTTCCTTTTCTGCCTTCCTGTTGCTGCTGCATCTGTGACTGGAGCTATTGGGGAGGCTGCACTGGGTTGCCATACGTCTGGGTTTTCCTGGGCATTTTACCACTTACTGGAAATCCACCCCCCCCCCCGATGCAATTGCAGAGGGCCCAATCCTGGATATGTCCAGGAAAACCCAGACGTATGGTGACCCAAGGTAATCCCAAAGTAGGCATCCAAACACTATGTTTCTGTTGCAATATACAGTGGTACCTCGGGTTACATACGCTTCAGGTTACATACGCTTCAGGTTACAGACTCCGCTAACCCAGAAATAGTGCTTCAGGTTAAGAAATTTGCTTCAGGATGAGAACAGAAATTGTGCTCAGGCAGCGCGGCAGCAGTGGGAGTCCCCATTAGCTAAAGTGCTGCTTCAAGTTAAGAACAGTTTCAGGTTAAGTACGGACCTCCAGAACGAATTAAGTACTTAACCTGAGGTACCACTGTAGCGAACATGCAATTGTTTCCAGGCTTTAAACTTCACAGTGAGGGCCCCACAGACCTCACTACAAAATCACAAGTGAAAAGGTGCCTGTATCAGGCAGCTACAAGCTAAACTTGCTGGAACTGAAGAGGTATTTCAAAATAAAAGTGAGAGAGAGAGAGAGAGAGAGAGAGAGAGAGAGGGAGGGAGAGAGAGAACGCACTGTTGCAGTGAAAACAATTAAAAATTGGAGACTTTGGAGAGTCACTTTGGAAGTTACAAAATTATGAATGCAATGACCAAAACTTAGAATAATCATTCTTGCAATGCATTCAGGGTAAAAAAAATATGCAAAACAAAGCTAAGGAATTAATTAAGATCTTTAAGAGCTATTTCCACTGGGCTTGCCCATTTTGAATGAAGTCACACCACCATGCGCTAGATCCCCACTTCCTGTTTCAATCCGCATTTTGAAAAAGTTGAAGGTGTGTTAAGTTTCCATTTGAACTTTGGGGACTTGAACCATTCACAAAACTGGAGGCCGTTCTGAGGTTCTAATGAGGAGAAATATTGATGTGTAAAATATACCCATAAAAGCATACGGTTTAAACTTTAAAGTGAGCCTATTAGAAGAAGGAAGGTGAGTAATCAAGGCAGATGGGAGTGAGGGAAAAGACCAAACTTTATTCTTCCACTGTCAGAATGATTCATTTTTATCACTTTATGTTAGCCGAGCCAATAAAGGCATCTGATCTCTTTCATCTGGTTTTTCATCTCCTTCCTAAAATGCCATTAAGGAGTCCCTATAGTGGACTGCAATATGGCCTGCATAGTAATGAGATAAAATCTTCTTCAGCTATTCCAATTAGTTTAATTTTTAATTGACCTAAGAGAGTGTCTTGTTTGCAATTAGTAAGAGGAGTTTATTCATGGTAACATAAGCCGTTTCTTCTTCCAAGAGGTATTTCAACCCAAAGCACATAAGAAAAGTAAATGTTAGAAATCTACTGTTGTTGTTTGTCCTTGCTTGTGCTTTTTAAATGTTTGTGTAGCAGAATGTACTTTGAAATGAACTCATTAACACCATAGGTGGCCCTTTTAGAAAAAGAAAAATGGCATATTTTCTAATATTGTAAAGACAAGAACAATAGAAGACTTGCTGGGATAGAGTAAATCATGCTTGGTGCAATTTTGTGGTGTTAGTTTTCCCCTACTGCTTTATAAACTGCTGTGGGTAATTTTCTCTAACCTCCAGCCTGCTCTTTGTGTCTCCATTAACATTGGGGCTCTAATGGCATGTTTCCAGGGCTGTGCGGTGTCCCTCAGTTTCAACTTCTCTTCTAACAACTTGCACAAAAGACACAGTAGGCATTATTACTTACCGAGGCGAGTCCAAGTGGCTTTGAAATGGCAATTTGCCTCTTGCGTTCTGCTCTTCTATTAACAGAGAGATCAGCATAAAATGGTCATTAGCTACAACTGACTCGCGAATTCGTATGCTCCATGTGGCCTTCTGGATGTTTCTGGACCACAGTTCCTATCATCTCATGTGGTCCAGAAACAGGTTCCTCATCCCTGCTCTTAGTGACAGCCTAGCTTTTCTGCTTAGTGAGATGACTAACTGAGAGGAAATTATTTACAATTGGGTTATATTTGTAAAGGAGTCCAGGTAAGGGCCTTGGTTTGATGATATTACCTCTGTGGTGGCGTCATGGTCTCTTGGTCTCTCGGGCTTGCCAATCGTAAGGTGGGCAGTTCGAATCTGTGTGATGGGGTAAGCTCCCATTGCTTTGTCCCAGCTCCTGCCAACATAATACAGTGGTACCTGTCTCATGAGGCAGAGCATTCCACCAGGCTGCAGCCAGTGTTGAAAGGCCCTGGCCCTGGTTGATGCTAATCTGACTTCCTTAGGGTCCGGGACCTCTAGAGTGTTGCTATTTATGGACCCAGACATAGCAGTTCGAAAACATACCAGCGCAAGTAGATAAATAGACACCGCTGTGGCAGGAAGGTCAATGGCATTGCCATGTGCTCTGGCTTCCATCATGGTGTCCTGTTGCGCCAGAAGCAGTTTAGTCATGCTGGCCACATGACCTGGAAACAGAGCCGTCTTTCCCATACGGCTTAGTGGTTCGTTGCGCCAAGGCGCTGGCCTCTCAGGGGCGCCCTAGCGAGTGGGGAGCTGCATGGCTTTCTGGGAGCTTCCCCTTTCCCTGCATGCTCGCCAGCTGTGCCCCGCCAACTATATGACTGGTGGGTGTGCAGCTTCCCTCCCAAGCCTCTACATCTGCTAAAGACAGCCCTGTTCCCGGTCATTGTCCTCTTCCTGCTTCCTGGCGAAAGGCAGCACGCAGCCTTCCTGGGCTGCCTTCTCGGGTGCCCCGACGCCAGAGAGCATGTCCTCCAGCACGTTTTCCTGCTTGATCGCCGCCACCACACTGGGGATCGGGGTAGTGGGGAAGGCAGAGAAGATTTTCCACCACCCCCGCCCTTGTTTTGGAGTTGCCCGGGGGGGCGCCGGAGGGATCTTTACACCGCGGCGCCGGATATGCTTAAGACGGCCCTGCCTGGAAAGCTCTTCTGCAGACAAATGTTGGCTCCCTCGGCCTGAAAGCGGAGATGAGCGCCGCACCCCACAGTCAAATTGAACTGGACTTAACCGTCCAGGGGTCCTTTCCCTTTCCCACCTCTGCTTTGCATGCAGAAAGTCTCATGTTCAATCCTCAGCATCTCTAGGTAGAACCTCTGCCACTAAGTGTAGTGCGTCGTCATCATTTAGTCGTTTAGTCGTGTCTGACTCTTCGTGACCCCATGGACCAGAGCATGCCAGGCACTCCTGTCTTCCACTGCCTCCCGCAGTTTGGTCACACTCATGCTGGTAGCTTCAAGAACACTATCCAACCATCTTGTCCTCTGTTGTCCCCTTCTCCTTGTGCCCTCAATCTTTCCCAACATCAGGGCCTTTTCCAGGGAGTCTTCTCTTCTCATGAGGTGGCCTAAGTATTGGAGCCTCAGCTTCACGATCTGTCCTTGCAGTAAGCACTCAGGGCTGATTTCCTTAAGAGTGGCTAGGTTTGATCTTCTTGCAGTCCATGGGACTCTCAAAGAGTCTCCTCCAGCACCATAATTCAAAAGCATCAATTCTTTGGCGATCAGCCTTCTTTATGGTCCAGTTTTCACTTCCACACATCACTACTGGGAAAACCATAGCTTTAACTATACAGACCTTTGTTGGCAAGGTGATGTCTCTGCTTTTTAAGATGCTGTCTAGGTTTGTCATTGCTTTTCTCCCAAGAAGCAGGCATCTTTCAATTTCAAGTGCAGTACAATCCAATTTTCTATGTTCTTAACTGTATATATACATATGCATTTGTTTATTTTTAACTAGTCTAATGCCATTATTTAAAAAGGTGTAGAGTAGAAGAAAATGGCGATTTATTTTTTTTAAACGTAGCGACAATGTAACAAGAACATGGTTAGGAGAAAGAAAGAAAAGCAATCTCTGCAGAAGGAGAAACCGGAGCAAAAGTGAACCAGGATTTTCAACTCAAGAAGGCAGAGGCAAACCAAACTGTTCAGGTGAGATTTTTTCTAACTGTAAGTTCCTACCTTGGCAACCAATTTTGCCTGGCTTTCTTAATTTCTAAAATTTGGAGGCAGTTATCATGGGCGAATAATGAATCAATGCCTTACCTGTGTACGGATGGGCAAATCTATCAATTTCAATTTCTCTCATTTTTCCAATTTGAAATTCCATTCTCCACATTTCCACATCAGTCTTTTAAAAAGTCATTCTGAAAATTCATCAGCAAATTTATCCCAATGTGCACGTTTGCATGCAATTTTGCCAAACAGACACATTTATGCAATGCAATTCCCATTTTGTATTCTTGCTTGCTATGTTCAATAATAAATTTATTTGCATGCACACTTTACCCTAGTGTGCAAATTTGTGTGCACATTACCTGTCTGGAGAATTGCATTGCAAAATTTGGAGACATTTGGAGAAATCAGAAGGATGTTTTGTGGAAACTGGGAAGGTTTGCCTTTCAAAGCAAACCAGATCAAATTCTCTCTTATCCCTCTTCCTACCTCCATTTCCTTTTCTTGTCCTCTTTGTTTTTTCTTTTTGATTGCAACCCCTTTACAATCATTTTCTGTAAGCCCTCATTCTTTGTGAAGCACCATGTGCATAAAGGCTACTATGCAAGTAATAATTTGGTTCTTTTTTTCTTGCAGAGGACAAAGAGGCCCAAAATTCACATTTAGTTATTTGTTTTCAGAACGTCATTACTGTTCCTTGACTTTCCAGTTGCAAAAGCAGCTAGACTCCCCCTTGCAGAAGTTGGAAGAAGGCTAACAACTGCTGAAAACTAATGAGATTGGTGAGCAGAAGAGAGAAGACACCTTTCTCCGACTTGTGATGTGCGTGGCCTAATGAGGCAAGGTTTTCAACTGGAAAACACTTTGTGTTCCACAGGGGATTTTTTTTTTAGTTTTGCTGCTAGTTCACTGCATTAAGAAATTTAAATGAGTGTCATGGATCATAAAATGGGTATTGAATTTCAGCATGTGCAAGACTAGGAGACTCAAATCTACATTAGGTGACTGTAAAGATGAGCACTGAATGCAGTGGCCAATTAATAGGTATGTCCAGTAGACACAGAATTCGGCCGACCTCTCGTTAACTGAGGAGGATACCTTTGAAAAAATGACAACAAACAATGCATTGTCAAATTCTAGTATTTTAGTGTGTTGCATTGTTTTCAATAGTCATTTGGTCCTGGCGAGTATTAACCGCTTTCAATTTTAACCTGAGAATTATCATTTGTTCAGTTTTAACTTCAGTTTTAATTTATTTGAATAAATTTTGGGATGCATTTTAATCAATTGATTGCTTGGTTTTATGCATAATGTATTATTTATATGATGTTAGCTGCTGTGAGCCCAGCTCTGGCCGGGGTACAAATAAAATGTTGTTGTTGTTGTTTCTCCTACTCCCCAACTAAAGTCAGTGGAGGATGGTCCATTTGGCCTGTGAAGGCCTTCATTGACACCCATTAACAGGGCCAGTCTCTGAACTTACATTTTACAAGTGAGTCTCTAGACTTTCTAGAAAGAAAGCTATGAAACATAATGTGAAGGTACCCTCCTTAAGCAATTTCTGTTAAATGAGCCAGTCTGGCCACTCCCACTTGTAAGTTCTTATAGTCAATGAGTGAAGTCACAACTGTGATTGATAAGTGACTTGTTTGGACGCCAGGCTATAGGAACCCCCAAGGATTCTAGTAAGGAGGTATTTATGATGGTGCAATTGGCTGAAGAAGCTTCCACAATCATGGAAAGGAGAATCTGATGCTAAACCTCTCTCCATCCTAGGAGAGGGTGATCCAATGCTTCGTATGGACCCTGGAGATGCCCTCTGAGATACCACAGGATTTCAGGGTAAGCCTATAATCCCATCCTCACTTCTAAGTAGACATAGATAGCTCAGCTGGAAAAGCATGAGACTCTTAATCTCAGGGTTGTTCATTTCAGCCCCACGGTGGACAAAAGGTTCCTGCATTGCAGGCAGCTGGACTAGATAATTCATTGATTCTATGATTATAGAATTGCACTGTAAATCCCATAGTACAGAAAATAATGAATTAAATGTCATCTCCCTGTGCCTCTGCCCCAGGTGATACTTTGGGTTCGTTGCTGTTAATGGAAAGTTTTGAAAATGAATGATAGAAGGACAACTTTCCCCTCTCATAAGATACCAAATGTAGACATGTTAGCAGAATGCAGCACATCCACTTAATTACATTGTCTCATCTCGTTGTTTTACGGTGCGAGCATCACAAGTCAGCAGGAAAAGATGTGTTGTCTTTATCCAGTTGGCTCTGTCTTTACAACGCAAACAAGATAGGATTAAGAAATGTAAGTAAAACAGCGGAGGAAACCTTTTAATGAGCTTTCTGATTGTGTTGTGCTTTCCAAATTATGCACACGCAGTAGGGGATTTATATATATCTAAATTATCTTGCTGCAGATAATGGAGGTGGTGTTCAGGAGTCCTGAGGTTTGTAACAGATGGCACTAAACTGAAACTGTGGATGGCACTCAAAACAGGGGGGGGGGGAACCCTTAAGATGGTATTGACAGGTGGTGCAGAGGTGAAAATGCATCCCTGTGGCTCAGTAAGAAAGAGAGCGGTGCAGTAATAGGCAGCTGCAGTATGGAAAAAGAGACCGAGAGGACAAGTTTAAAAGGAGCTATAACTAGCTTCTGAAGTGGGTGTCTGCTAGCTGATGTAAAAAAGGGCAAATCAATATGCTTGTTATCTCCTAGACTTCAGTACTCCTTTCCAGTTTTCTGCATTCTCCTGTGAAATCATTAACGAGCAGCGTATTCTTGAAATTTTGTAGGGGCTGTATGTTTTGTTAACCTAACTGATCTTTCCTATGTAGCTTGAAATCGCTTAAGAACTAAGGTTTACATTCAGAACCTGGTTGTCACAGGAGCTCAGCTTAAACCGGAGCAGAGACATTTGAAATTCTGTTTTAAGTAAATATTAGCCCGTGTTACATAAAGTAGGTTGCAGAAAGAACCACAGGACCACTAACAGTTCCTCATCACCTTTCGATGCCATTCTGTAAACAGTGCCTTCACCTCTGGAAACGATGCCTTATGAGGAACGGCTAAGGGAGCTGGGCATGTTTAGCCTGGAGAAGAGGAGGTTAAGGGGTGATATGATAGCCATGTTCAAATATATAAAAGGATGTCACATAGAGGAGGGAGAAAGGTTGTTTTCTGCTGCTCCAGAGAAGCGGACACGGAGCAATGGATCCAAACTACAAGAAAGAAGATTCCACCTAAACATTAGGAAGAACTTCCTGACAGTAAGAGCTGTTCGACAGTGGAATTTGCTGCCAAGGAGTGTGGTGGAGTCTCCTTCTTTGGAGGTCTTTAAGCAGAGGCTTGACAACCATATGTCAGGAGTGCTCTGATGGTGTTTCCTGCTTGGCAGGGGGTTGGACTCGATGGCCCTTGTGGTCTCTTCCAACTCTATGATTCTATGATTCTATGATTCTGAGCTAACAACTAGTTAGTTTTCGGTTTTTTGCACTCACAGCTCAGTGTGAAATCTGGAACGTGACACACATTTGAGGTTTGTGAGCTTATGTCTTTGAGAGTGAAAGAGGGTCATTGTGGTGTAACACAAAGAGTTGTGTTTGGTTGGTGACATCCAGGGGCAGATCTACGCTCATGGTTTATAACGTTAAGGTAGCGTTAAGGAATGGTTTTCATAATGTAGATGGACACATTACGTTTCGCTTGTGATGTTAAAAATGCAGAGCCACCAGGAACCGGAAGCAGGGAAATTGCATCGTTACAGAAAAAACAAGGTAAGGAAGTTTTAAATTTACCCGTATGCCCTGCGACATTTTAGAATGATATCCAATATCATCCTAATAATGTTTAGAAGGTCAGTGTAGATCCAGCCTAGGTTCAAATCCCTACTTAGCCGAGAAGCTCACTGAGACAATCACAATGAAGTTATGCACAACATACATTTAAAGCACTCATATACCACTTTAACAGTCATGGCTTCCCCAAAGAATCATGGGGGCTGTAGTTTGTTAAGGGTGCTAGGAGCTGTAGCTCTGGGAGGGGGTCTCCTAACAGCTCTCAGCACCCTTAGCAAACTAGTTCCCAGGATTCTTGGAGGAAAGCTGTGCTATTAAGTGGTATAACAGCACTTTAAATGTTTGGTGCGGATGTCAACTATCATACAGCCTGACCAAGCTCCCCGTGCTGCTGTGGAATAATATGGAGGTGGGGCACCATGTTCATCTCTTATAATCATCTATTAAAAGGATCAAGATTATATTTACAGTGCATATGTGCTTCTGCAGAATTGGTGTGCGGTCATAGAATATGTACAAAAGGAAATGTTTCAGTACCAGGAGAACAAAAACAAAAAGCAAGTTAACAGTACAAGTGGTGAGCCAGGAAGTAGCTACATGCTTGAATTGAGTGTTCTGGATATCTAACTATAAGGTCTAATTCAGGGGTCAGCAAACATTTTCAGCAGGGGGCCAGTCCACTGTCCCTCAGACCTTGTGGGGGGGGGGGCGGACTATATATTTTGGGAGGGGGGATGAACGAATTCCTATGCCCCACAAATAACCCAGAGATGCATTTTAAATAAAAGCACACATTCTACTCACGTAAAAACACGCTGATTCCCGGACCATCCATGTGCCGGATTTAGAAGGCAATTGGGCCGGATCCAGCCCCGGGCCTTAGTTTGCCTACCCATGGTCTAGTTGTTTCCCCAAGTTTCAGTGGTTTCCAACTTTCAGCTTCATTTATTTCTGTGTATTATCAAAATATCTGGAAAGAATAACAGTAAAATTGCCTACTTAATAAGAAGGGGACTCAAGCAGTGGAAGCCTACACTATTTCCCTCATGCAGTGGGACCCTGCGTTATTTCCCTCATGCATTGCCTCTTTCCCCTGTGCTCATGTCACTGTAGGACAGTTGAGCTCAAGGCAACTGCTTGGAGATAAAAGAAATGAACAACACCCTTGAGGTCTTCCCCTCACTGACATAGCCTCTGAGCCCCACCCCATCACTGCCCATTGGGTTATGAGGTGCTGAGCAGGGTTTCTTCTTTGAAAAGTAGGTAGAGCTGAAGAAGGAAGTTGGAAGAATGCCTTCCCACTTCCTCTTTCAGCTCTGTGAGATTTTCAAAGCTCAGATGAATTCTACTGGATATGACTTTTACCCAGATCCCTTAGTGAAGCCTTTGCATATGCAGTTCCCCCCCTCTTTCTGGCAACGCTTGGCCTGCACTATAATAATAGTTTTGCTTTCTCTTCTGTGGCCTCTACTTGCTGATTGCTCTGTTTCTCTGAGGACAAATATGCCATCTGTACCTTCTATCATTGCTGAAGGCAGCTCCTTTTCCGCTCCTCTTTGCCTGAATGCAGAAGTAGAAAAAGGAGAATGCATCACCAAATTTTAAGCAAACAGTATATGGTGCTGCCCCTTAAAAAAACATGACTATTGGTATCTCCCAGGCTGACTGCGCTGTCCTGATTGTTGCTGCTGGTATTGCTGAATTTGAAGCAAATTTTTTTTCAGAACTTTTTTTATGTACGCTACAACAGCAGCAAGAATACTTATTGCAAAGTATTGGAAGACACAAGATTCACCCACTTTGGAAGAATGGCAGATGAAGATGATGGACTATATGGGACTGGCAGAAATGACTGGCAGAATCCGGGACCAGGGAGAAGAGGCGGTGGAAGAAGATTGGAAGAAATTTAAAGACTATTTACAGAAATATTGCAAAATTAATGAATGTTAGAATGATGTTGGATAGAAATTGAGTGGTTTCCAGCTGTAATGCTTTAAGAATATGGAAGAAGGGTTAATTAGGTAAAAGAGAAAATAACTAAAATGGTGTTGGATTGGAAATAAGTGGTATTGGTAACAAAGTTAATAAGAATATGCAAAAATGGATTGATAATGTATGAAAATACTGAGTTATAAAATGTTAAGTTATAGAGATAAGATAAATGAAAGAGGGTAAGGATTTGCTGATTTGATTATTTAAATGGGAATACAAGAAGGGGAGGTGTGAGGAAGTCAAAGAAACAAGCAAACGAGCTTTATGTTATGAAAAACAATTGTTCTTAATTTTTCTTGTTGTTTCTGTATGTTTTATTTATCTTTTTATCTTTTATTTTTTCCTCTTTTGTTATTATGTGTTTTTGTATGTTTGTTTTTGTGAAATCTTAATAAATATTTCTTTTTTTAAAAAAAGAAGGCAGCTCCTTTTCCGCTCCTCTTTGCCTGAATGCAGAAGTAGAAAAAGGAGAATGCATCACCAACAGTATATGGTGCTGCCCCTTAAAAAAACATGACTATTGGTATCTCCCAGGCTGACTGCGCTGTCCTGATTGTTGCTGCTGGTATTGCTGAATTTGAAGCAAGTACGTTGAAGAATGGACAGACCAGTGTGTGTTCCTTCCTGACAAACACAGACCCGTTCTCCCTTCTCCAGGTAGCACCATCTGGTTCTCATGATGTGTGGTAGAGAAGCACAGCCTCAGAATAATTGCACGAAATTGGCAGTAGTAAAATACCAAATGTGAAGATGAGTAAACAAGCGGTTTATAGAATTTATAGAATTTCTCGACTGCTGTTCATCCGAGGATCACAGGGCAGTTTAAAAACACAAAAATACATGAAATAGTAACAAACAAAAACAATGTCCCCCTCCCCACAGTTTAAAAGGCCGTAGATTGTTTAATTAGCCAAAGGTTTGAGAGAAGAGGAATTTTTTCCCCTGGCACTTAAAGATCTCAACCCCTCCAACATTTCTCCAATGAAAATAGGGACATAATGGTAATTTTACTGTTTATACCCCACATATCTTACTGGGTTGTCCCAGCCACTCTGGGCAGCTTCCAGCATATATAAAAACATAATAAAACATAAAACATTAAAAAAAACCCTTCCCTATTCAGGATTGCCTTTAGATGGTTCAGGGGTTGGATAACTTCATACCCTCCAACATTTCTCCAATGAAAATAGGGACATCCTGAGGAAAAGTGGGACATTCCAGGATCAAATCAGAAACAGGGATGGCTTCTCTAAATCAGGGACATCCCTGGAAAATAGGGAGACTTGGAGGGTCTGAGATATATAATGAATGCGCTAGGCAAGTCTCTCTGGGGAGAGCACAAGTGGGGGGCTACCACAGGAAAGGTCCTTTCTCTTGTTGCTACCCTTCAGACCACTCACGGAAGAGGCACTTGAGGAATCGTCTCAGAAGATGAGGGTCTGGGTTGGTTCATGTGATCCGAGGTGGTCCTATACGTGGAGTGTGGAAGAGCGAACACAGACCTAACAATTGAGCAAGAGCCATTGCTGAAAACTGGCAATATCCCATCCAGCACCCACAGCAAATTTAACAACAACAACATTTTTTTATTATTTATACCCCGCCCATCTGGCTGGGTTTCCTGAATGTTAGAATGATGTTGGATAGAAATTAAGTGGTTTCCAGCTGTAATGCTTTAAGAATATGGAAGAAGGGTATAAATAGGTAAAAAAAAATAACTAAAATGGTGTTGGATTGGAAATAAGTGGTATTGGCAACAAAGTTAATAAGAATATGCAAAAATGAATTGATAGTGGATGAAAATACTGAGTTATAAAATGTTAAGTTATAGAGATAAGATAAATGAAAGGGGGTAAGGATTTGCTGATTTGATTATTTAAATGGGAATACAAGAAGTGGAGGTGTGAGGAAGTCAAAGAAACAAGCAAATGAGTTTTAAGTTATGAAAAATAATTGTTTTTAATTTTTCTTGTTTTTTCTGTATGTTTTACTTATTTTTTTATTTTTATTTTTATTATTATATGTTTTTGTATATTTGTCTTTGTAAAATCTTAATAAATATTTCTTAAAAAAAAAAACATCTGGCTGGGTTTCCCCAGCCACTCTGGGCAGCTTCCAGCAAAGATTAAAAATACATTAAAACATCAGTCATTAAAAACTTCCCTAAGCAGGGCTGCCTTCAGACGTCTTCTAAACGTCAGATAGTTGCTTATTTCTTTGACATCTGATGAGAGGGCATTCCACAGGGCGGGTGCCACTACCGAGAAGGCCCGCTGCCTGGTGCCCTGGTTTTTGCTACTGGAGTTAAGAACAAAGTAATAGCCTTTGGGAAAACAGTGCATGCAGTTATTGAGAGGCGCTGCTGTCTGACTGCGATTTGTCAAATGTTTTATTTATGGCAGGACTGTGCTTTTTGTTAAATGATTTATGTTTTTGTTAAATGTGTCTGTTTTCTGGAACACCCTAGCTGTGAGGTAAACTTACATCCACTTTGAGGCACACACAGAGCTGCTTTTTTTATTTCATAAAATCCACTAGACACAATAAATGTCATTTTTCACCCAACCTTCGCTGAACTCTGCCCTGCTAATCTATCTCTGCTGGGATTACTTTTTACAACCCAGTTTCTAAAGGAAGACTGATGCTGAGCTGCACTTTTGCCCTTCACCTCCTCCTGTCCTCCAGGAATATTCTTGCTACTAGAATTTATATCTTTCCAACAGTAACACTGTAAAAAAAACCCCCCAAAGAACAAACAATTTATTTATTTTTGGTAACAGTTGTGGGTCCCATGCAACAAAAGCCACAACTTGCCGCTGACAGAGGCCTCTTTGAAACCTTGGATAAAAACTTGCCAGCTTCCTAGAAACAGTGACCGGGAATCTTGGGAATGTTCATGTTTCAGAAATAATCAGTATTGGCAAAAGAAGCATCCGGGTGATATTTCTCCTCTAGGGACTTGAACTCCCCCCTTCTGCCAAAATCTCTACAACTTACTTCATGATGAAGGTTATAAGGAGGGATATACCAGTTTGGGTTCTCTGTGTTTCTCATTTATCCAATCAGTTATCCAGGTTTCTGTGGAAATTTGTAGGGTTTTTTTAGTCTTTTTAAAAATCCTCATGAAAACTCTTCAGCAGAATCTCCGCACAGAGATTGTATTAGCAGCTGCTGCAGATTGCTTCTGATGCAAAGCCACTCTACAAATTTGGGGGGAAGGGAAGGAAATTTTCGTACGTAAGATCTCACCAGTTTGCCCAAGTAAAATGTATATTGTAAGTATTTAACCCACTAGACTGATCATACTTAGGCATGTCTCCTATGACCAACTTCCAGTGATCAAATTTCTTTGCAAATGTGGGCTAAGCTTACAATGGAGGCAGTCTATTAAAAAGCCCCACCTTTACCCTTCTGAGAATATTGTAAATATGAAATAGAAGCTCAAGCAGTCATTAGAAAGATTCTCTAAAGAATCACAAAGAACTATCTATTTCTCATAGACTGCTTTCACAATTGGGCTATACAGTGGTACCTCAGGTTACATATGCTTCAGGTTACATACGCTTCAGGTTACAGACTCCGCTAACCCAGAAATAATGCTTCAGGTTAAGAACTTTGCTTCAGGATGAGAACAGAAATCGTGCTCTGGCGGCGCAGTGGCAGCAGGAGGCCCCATTAGCTAAATTGGTGCTTCAGGTTAAGAACAGTTTCAGGTTAAGTACGGACCTCCGGAACGAATTAAGTACTTAACCTGAGGTACCACTGTATTTTCTTATGTCACTGCAAGATCAAGCTGTGTTTTTGCCTCAGCCTTAAGGAGAGGCTGGGAGGGAGTTTGCTGCAACTTAGATCAGGGGTCAGCAAACTTTTCCAGCAGGGGGTCGGTCCACTGTCCCTCAGACCTTGTGGGGACTATATTTTGAAGAAGAAAAAAAGAATGAATTCCTATGCCCCACAAATAACCCAGAGATGCATTTTAAATAAAAGCACACATTCTACTCATGTAAAAACACGCTGATTCCCAGACCGCCTGTGGGCCGGATTTAGAAGGCGATTGGGCCAGATCTGGCCCTCAGGCTTTAGTTTGCATACCCATGACTTAGAGGAATGTTTTTAAACTGTCTGTCACAAGCATCAGGAATAAAAAAGTGTTTATTTTTCATATTCATTATGAATGGGAGTTCATATTGCTAAATTAGTGTTATTTTTCAGGTGTTGGTTTACTTCCTTACTGTTGGGACAGGAGCCGACTTGGTTCAGATGTGAAATATCTGATGATAAATGGCAACAAAACCCTTAAAGGACTGAAATACTCACCTGAACAAAACCCAGGGCAAAATGTTTGGTTTGAGTTCCATGCTTGAAAGATGACATTGATCTATTTTCGCCAACTATTCATGTGTAGCTGGAAGGTTAACATAGTATAAATGCTGAATATATATATATATATATATAGAGAGAGAGAGAGAGAGAGAGAGTTGTACAGCTTTAAAAATTAATGTATCGAAACCACTTCTTAAATGTCACAAGATGTTTGTCATTGTTCAGTAGGCCTGGAAAAACCACACATGCTAAAAAAATGATAAAAAGAACTCCAACAAGAATGCTGGAGTTTGATAAATTATTTGTTGATCTCATGTTTGTTCTCAAATAATTGAAATTACTGTTTCAGGTCTTTGTTTGTTTTTTACAGTGATAAAGGAAGAGAATTGAACTGTGGTGTTCAGGTGACTTGTCTATAGTTCTTGGACATATTTACCTTCGTATGATTCATTTACTAAGAAGGGTTTTTCTTATCTAACTATAGGATAATTGGAGCATTTCCTGTTTGCTCTGAGAAAATGCTGTGGCAAGCGATGATTCACCACACCACCACAGATAACTAGCTTTTTCTGTTGTGGTATATTCACATTATCTAGCGATAATTAGGCTGCTCAAGTGAGTAACCCAACTTGTGAATTCATCCTAAATGTTTTCTATTGTCTGTAAATCTATGCAGCTAGAGAGATTAGCCACCTACTTAAAAGCATCTGCACATCAGATGAAAAAGGATGTTGAATTTGACACTAAGCTTATCTTTTGATTCCCATTTTGGCATTTATTTGAGCCAGGCTGCAATCCTGTGCATACTTACCTGGGAGTAAGCACCACTGAGTGCAATGGGATTTGTTTCTCAGTAAACATGAATAGGATGGCATTTGGTTATTTTCTTTTTGTATGTATTGGTAGGGAAAAGGGAGATCATCACACGGAGGATCAACAATAATATTTCATATGTTGTCTTGAATAAGGTATGAAAGGGAGTATGTCTATCTTTTAATTCCTTCTGCGTTTTCAAAGCCTGTGACACTCAGTCAAGGGAATCCTACTGTGATATTTCTCAGAGTAGCAGCAGCCTAGATGCCTTGCATCAGACCTCCAGATTTTGCAATGCATCATCCCCTTTTTCAGGCAGCTTTATGGAAAGGTAGCAATTATTCATGAGACTTAACAGAGATGCTGTTCTTGCACAAAGTATTCACACCTTTTGATGTTACGGTTTCCAAATTTCCCAAATACAATCTGAGGGAAGAACACACCACTGAAAATGAATTCTAAGTCAACCTGTAGTTTTGTAACCTCTTGATCAAGCAAGACTTTTGAATTGAAGCACAGGTCCAGGGCCTCACAGCCCCATGGGATCTCTAAATGACGACACCACAGTGGAAATCCCTGTTTAAAAGTTTTTGTTTTATATAAAAAAAATGTTCTTAGAGTGCATGTACTGCTGTAGTTGGAGGAAAGGTCCTGCGATTTCCCAGAGAGGCTTTGGATCCCGTGTATGCCCAAAGGCACTCTGGGAAATGAAGATAGCCATCAAGATTGTTCCAACTTCAGCAGCATACTGTAGAAACACTTTGTAAAAGCTTTTTGAAAAAAGAAAGGTTGTGGTGACTTGTATTTTATTTTATTGTTTTGTATTTTAATGTTTTGTTGGAAGCCGCCCAGAGTGGCTGGGGAAACCCAGCCAGATGGGCGGGGTATAATAAAATAAATTCAATTCAAAATCCTTTATTAGGCATAGCACACCACACATTATCAAACAAACATCATATACAGACTGTATAAAATACGGGCTCAGCGAACACAATTTATCCCAGTCCTATTCTTAACTCCAAAAAATAAATCGATGTACATAGATAATATAATACAACACAGCAACATCACCTACCATTAAGAACCACTAAGTCTCTCTATCATGGCCCATTCTTTCTTCATGGACAGCACTCAAAAATTCAGCCACTATAACAGTAATTTGATCATCGCTGTCCGCCAGCAGGTCCTGAACAGTTGGTTGTGTAAAAATCTGTCTATTAAATTTTAGGGCCTCAAACAATAAAATAAAATAAATAAAATAAAATAATAACAGCAACAATAATAATAATGACTGCTGCCAGCTGATTATGGTGTGTGCATTACTGATCTACAAGGCAGGCAGTGGAAAAGGCAACAAACAGTTCCTTCCTTCCTTCCTTCCTTCCTTCCTTCCTTCCTTCCTTCCCAACCCCCAAACCCACTTTGATAACCAACAGCTAATCCATTTTGTATTATTCTGGAATAAAGTTCAGTGTGCTTAGGAAGAGTGCTGGCGATACTATGAGTTGCTATGACTTGACTGAATTGTATTAATTGTTTTGATGAATTTGTTGTTTGCTTTATATGCCATAGTGTTTGATATTATAGTGATTGCAACATTTGTTGCTGCTTTTAATGCTGTCGTTGTTATTGTGAGCTGCTCTGAGCTGAACAATTGTTCTTGGAAAAGTGGAACACAAATATTAAATCAATGCAATGCAAACCCCTATTTGTTCTCTTCCCATTGCCTGTTAAGGGCAACATTTAGAGCATGGGTAGGCAAATTAAGGCCCAGGGGCTGTATCTGTCCCAGTCACCTTCTAAATCTGGCCTGCGGATGGTCCGGGAATCAGCGTGTTTTTACATGAGTAGAATGTGTGCTTTTATTTAAAATGCATCTCTGGGTTATTTGTGGGGCATAGGAATTCATTCTTTTTTTCTTTTCCCCCCAAAATATAGTCCAGCCCTCCACAAGGTCTGAGGGACAGTGGACCGGCCCCCTGCTTAAAAAGTTTGCTGACCCCTGATTTAGAGGAACAGAAAGGGGTACAGCAGCCATCCCATTCCCGAGGGCATCAGATTCAGGGCTTGGCAGCCCCACTGCTGAATCAATTGGTTCTTGTCCTACATGGATATTTTTCATTTGGAAATTGTTGTTGAAACTCTGTGTTTGGGGAATGACTCAACAATGTTATTATGCTACAAATAATTTTCCCGGGTGTAGTCTTAACAGCAGCGCAAATATTTCAGGGTGGCTTGGTTCTGATTGATGCTAAGTCATTGAATAGCATGATGTGCCTGAACTGCAATGAGCTTTGGGCTTGCATGTTCCCAATTTAGGATGGTTTAATGTTGCATCTGAACTGTTCCCTTGTGCATGAGTCTCACTGTATTGAGGCATCTTTTTTACATAGCATATTAAAGTATCTTTTATTATTCTATCTTCAAGCCAAACTATGCATCCAACTCAGACAAGTGCTTGCATTTCCATCTCTTTAATTTTACTTTGCAAATAGCATCTGTGCAGGAGGCCAGTAAAGACCAAGGAACAGGATTTATTTTTAACCCTTTCCCTTGTATCATTTCCCCAATTATAAAAATTGTTCTCTACATGGAAGCTGCCATTTACCCAAGTAGGAAAACCATACATGTCTACATTTAATAGTTTTAAAGTTTTCATCGTGAATTAAACATGTACCAACTCTCATTTTGTATTCTCCTTTCTACTTAAAAGGAAGTACAGCAAAACTATTTAACCAATGGTGGTAGCAGCCTGGCAGCACACATTTTTTTATGTGGTGTCTGTCTCTGGAGAGTAGAACTGGAAAGCCATGAGATGAACAGTAAATTAGGAGAGGATTTGACCTCCACAGTGTTTTATAATTGGTGACAATTTGGGAGAATCACAGCAAAGCAAGCATGGGGTGAGAGTTCCATAGACTCATTAAATGTGAAAGCTTTGTTGAACTTAAAGCTACACTCCAGTGATGTACTATGTGCATAAATGATCAGTTTTCGCCACAGAGAGATGTGTGGTGTCTGAGAACTTTCCTAGGGACCCATCATTTTTCATTAATGACTTTGACAAGGATGTGAAGGGGGGAAACATGCAGTTAACATCACATTTTATTCATTCAATTAAGATTGCTGTCCTATGTGCTCTAACTTGCGTGCAAAAGCTCCATTCAACTCAGCTTCCAGATTCTCGAGAACAATTATATGGACTTGAAATTACAGCATACGTCTATTAATGAATTGTTATGGATGACAATGAAAAAGGAGAGTCAGTGCATCCTATAGGTGTAAAATAATTTGTCACCAATCAATGAAAACTGTTGATATAGTTTTTCCTAAGATTTATAGCTACTGTTTGATGTTGGAAAAAGAGAAAGCAGGGAAAGGGTTGTAGCACAGTGGTGGAATTTTGTGTGCATGTTCCCAGGTTCTTATCCTCAATTCTGTATGTCCAGAATCTAAAAGTAGCAGACACCACTGCTATTGTGTTACCTTTTGTAGATGTTATATGTATGATTCCTTACAAAGTTACACAGTATACGTAGGCAAGATAATCTGTCACAGTTGTTAAGCAAGGTAATTGTGAGTAATTGTGAGTGGAAAAAAGATGCTCCAGTTTGGAGTCATGGTGGAGATATGAAGGAGGGAGAAAGAGAGAATGAGTACTTGAAAAATAGAAGAGTATCTGTGATTGTCAACTAACAGCACAATCCTAAACATGTCTTCTTAAAAATAAGTCCTATTGAGTTCAGTGGAGCTTATTCCCAAGTGAGTGAGGTTCTGATTGCAGCCTTACTCAGAGTAAGTCATTTTAGTACATTGATTTGAATAGCTCAACTCTAAGCTATGGTTTTCCCAGTAGTGATGTATGGAAGTGAGAGCTGGACCATAAAGAAGGCTGATCGCCGAAGAATTGATGCTTTTGAATTATGGTGCTGGAGGAGACTCTTGAGAGTCCCATGGACGGCAAGAAGATCAAACCTCTCCATTCTGAAGGAAATCAGCCCTGAGTGCTCACTGGAAGGACAGATTGTGAAGCTGAGGCTCCAATACTTTGGCCACCTCATGAGAAGAGAAGACTCCCTGGAAAAGACCCTGATGTTGTGAAAGATGGAGGGCACAAGGAGAAGGGGACGACAGAGGACGAGATGGTTGGATAGTGTCTTCGAAGCTACAAACATGAGTCTGAACAAACTGCGGGAGGCAGTGGAAGACAGGAGTGCCTGGCATGCTCTGGTCCATGGGGTCACGAAGAGTCGGACAAGACTAAACGACTAAACAACAACAAAGTTAAGGTTACCAGACGTCCCCGTTTCCCGGGGACAGTCCCCCGATTTACAAATCAGTCCCCATACAAAATCCATTGAAGTTGAAAAGTGTCCCCAGATTCATTGAAAAAAATCTGGTAACCTTACTCTAAGTATGACTAGCAATGAATACTGTCTTACACAATAAACCTGTATAAAACAGGCTTATTAAATGGTGTCATATATCGCATCATAGAAACCTTTCAAGGTTACTGCAATTAGGCTATTCATAATATGGCATTTAACAAGTACGTCATTTTCCTTGTTTGGATATTTAATAGATAACATTGCCCTTTAAAGTGTTTAAACTGTTGGCATTATAGTGTAACACTTTCAATTTTCTGCGCTCACACTTGGAGAGTGAAATCTAAGTTTAGTTAAAATAGATTGTCCTGGCTGATGCAAAGTTCATTGCCTGTGAATATCAGGGCACAAGTTTGTACGTTAATTTATTTTTAAAATAGAAATTCTTGACGAAAGCCAAGCTTGGCACCACACAATATTGGAAGATGAATGCCTCCTTATTTTTATTTATTGTCAGAGACTGGCAGGGCTCTGATGAGTGTGTGCAGAGACTGGCGCAGGAGAGGGGACGAGTGATTTATGGGGTTTGGTGCCACCTGTGAGGCAGGACTCCGGGGGAGAGGAAGGGTCGGAGCAATCAGAAATGTGCAGTGGTGGTTCAGGAGGTGTTGGTAGCAGAGAAAGAGGGCAAGCAGGTCAAATCCCAGCCATTTCCTGCCCCACAGTCACCTGGAACCAGGAGCGGCTTGAAGATGGAAGAGAAGTGATTACCGTACTTCCATTCAGGAGATGTCTCAGGTAGTGAGTGCACACTCCGTCAGTTGAAGGCACATAAGCCCGGGAGAGAGGTGTGGTCCCACTGTTGCTTCAAATGCTCCACAAGGCACAAACCTGGAAAAGTTCAGGCCAGCTAAATGGTGCTGCTGTAAGTGTGTGGGTTTGTCAACTGAGAATTAACCATCAGCTGGTTGGCTTCCTGGGCTGGGTAGCCACAGGGCATTTATTTTATGGACTTGTTTATTGTGCTGGGCCCGGGGGTAACCAGAGAACCATGGTCCAGGTCCGGTCCAGAATCCATAGGTTCTGCTAGGAGTCGGTCCGACAGGGTCAAGGCAGGACATGAGGCAGGAAACCTGGTACAGGATCTCAGGCAGGGTCTGGCATACAGCAATGTTGCTCCCACAACCTGGCGGGTGGGGTCCGACAGCCTTTTATCTTTGTTGGGGTAATGGCGGGTCCTGATCCCCTGGTGAATCACCTCCCTGTTTTGCCCACAAGGCGAGCACTCCTCCTGTGAGTACTCAGGTCTCTCCTTCTCTCAGACCTCAGTCTCTGCAGCTCGGCAGACGTCGGTGAGTTACTAGACCCAGGGGCCGCCTCAGCCTCCCCTGACCCAACCAGAAGTGGAGCAGCTGTAAGTGATGGCCCAGCTGAAGGCAACAAGGTAATCCCTGCATCTGGAGCCAGGGCAGGCTCAGGCCCCTGACTCGGCCCAGCTGGTGCTTGTTGCAGGGGAACCTGTGCAGACCGGGACTCTTCAGGATCAGGCCCCAGACTTGGTTCAGATAATGCCTGAGGCAAAGGATCCGGTGCAGACTGAGACTCCTCTGGTTCTGAGCCTGAGCCCAAGTCCCAGGCCATCACATTTATCATCCTTCAACAGATATTTCCAGAGCGCTTTTCAAGGAGACAATAAAATCATTGACGAACATTGAAAACCATCTCAGCAAATGTGTGGAAAGGTCATCATCTGGGGCTTCATCTAGGTGTCAGGTGAAGTTTTGATGGGAGTCCAACACCACAGACTCACAAAAAATCAGATGCTATATGATGCTATGGGGAAAGGCAGTTGGAAGAAAGCAATTGTAGAACCTAGCCTTAAGAAAAAAAGTCCAGCCAATGATCTGGTAATCTATAGACCTTACTGTCCATTATGGGGAAGTTATGTGCTAGGTTTGTAAGGAGTAAACTGAGCCCCCTTTTTTTAGAGTTGGAAGATTTACTTACTCTTGGGAAGCATTTAGAGAGAATCATTCCACTCTAGATCATGGTTTGGTGCTTCCCCATCTTGCTGGAAAATATACAGGGAAACCTTTTATGGCCTTCATGAATTTAAAGGCCGCCTTTGACTCTGCCCCAGGATTAAGTTACGGCAGAAATTGAACAACATTCTTGTTGACAAAAGACTTCTAAGTAAAATCTTATTAAGGCTCTTTGGGCATAATAGATGTGGTAATCAGGGAAAGCTCACTAAGGATATCCCTAAATCAAAGGGAGTCAGGCAAGGTTGTATTCTTGCACCTGCTTTGTTCTTAAATTATCTTGAAAATGTCTTAAATGGGCCTGTTGGGCATTTGTATTTTACTTCACATTGATGATACAGTCATTTCCTCCTGTCCTAGACCAGGAATTAGGTGCTCGCTATCTAAATTCTCTTCTTACTGTAAGCTTAACTGTGTCAAGATTAACTATAGGAAATCAAAGATCGTAGTACTTGAGAAGAAGTTAATTCAGTGTGTTTTCTAGATGCTCAAATTAGGAACAAGTTATACGTTTTCAATATATGGGAGTGATAATCCATTCTATCTGCCCAAACATAGATATTTTGTTTCTCAGAAGGCTTCAGCTAGCCACTCTGCTATGCTTCTTCTGGTGGAAGTATATTCCTATAGTTTTCAGTGCTAAAATAACTTCTCAGCTCTTTTATGGAGCTGCTGTTTGGATCAAGGGAGTGCCTTGGGGTCTAAATGGTGTTCAAGCTTTTCAGTCCCTTTCACATATGCTAAGACGTGTTTCTAATGCAGCTATGCTGCTGGAGACAGGGCAGTGTTCCTTTGAGGTAGGAGCCAGTTGCAACCCTGAAGCTTTGATTCAAGATTTATATTTTTAGGATGGTTATTATTGTATCTTCCTGGTGATCCTTGCAGGATCCTCCTGTTTATAGTTACTGCAGCGTTTGAACAAAATCTGTTACCCAAAAAGTTTGTTGCATTGAACTGTCACCCTTCTTCAGTTGAGATTAATTCCGTGTTTGTTTTGGTAAAGCAAATACATTTTGGTTTATTCATGCACAACTTGCTCAGTTATTCTTTACAGTTAGGTGCTTATTTTAGAAATGTGCACATATTTAAACACTGTATCACTTTTACTCTGGCCAGATTAAATGTATTGTCTTCCCAATCGCTTCAGGGTTAGATACGGTGGTTCTCTCACCTTAAGGAGCTGCTCATGTAATTTTTATTCTGCAGTTCACCATCAAATGATTTTCTGCTTACTGAACAAAATTCAGGGAAGGTAAACCCAATTTCCTGTTAAATGAGATAAAATCCCATGGGCATAATTGACCATGGCTTTTTTTAAATCATTAGCAGTGAAAATAAGTAGGCATTTATCCATCTGAGGAATCATTTTTGGGGACAACTTAGGTAATTTGGTATCATGTATACAAATATACATGTAGTAGTACAAATATACAGTAGTAATGTATGGAAGTGAGAGCTGGACCATAAAGAAGGCTGATTGCTGAAGAATTGATGCTTTTGAATTATGGTGCTGGAGGAGACTCTTGAGAGTCCCATGGACTGCAAGAAGATCAAACCTAGCCACTCTTAAGGAAATCAGCCCTGAGTGCTTACTGCAAGGACAGATCGTGAAGCTGAGACTCCAATACTTTGGCCACCTCATGAGCAGAGAAGACTCCCTGGAAAAGACCCTGATGTTGGGAAAGATGGAGGGCACAAGGAGAAGGGGACGACAGAGGACGAGATGGTTGGATGGTGTTCTTGAAGCTACCAGCATGAGTTTGATCAAACTGCGGGAGGCAGTGGAGGACAGAAGTGCCTGGCGTGCTCTGGTCCATGCGGTCACGAAGAGTCAGACACGACTAAACGACTAAACAACAACAACAACATACAAATATACATGAGCCAATGACAGTTACATTATTATTTATATTTCACTTGGTACTTAAGGTGCTGCATGGTTTATTTTTGCTCTTATTTTTATCTGTTGGCTATAATAAATTGATGATGAGAAATGAAGGTGGGGGAGTTGAGAGTTTAATGTCTGAAAAAATGGAGGTCACAGAGCAAATTGGAATCCAAACCACCCCAGTTGACCTTATTATTCAGGGTTAGCACAGAGCCAATGTGCACTCCATCTTATGATATGAAAAAGGTGTCAGGCTGTGGATGAGTTTAAGTGTGAAAGTCTTTAAAACAATAACAGCAAAAACTGCCAGGTGTGTACACATTTATTGTGGTGGTATAACTCAACTGCTAAATGAGTAGGGTGAAAAAGTTTAAAAAGCAACCTCATGGTAGATACAAAAGTTAACCATAAACCAGTAGTGGAAACAATAATCTTGGATTTTTGCAAGCGTCTGATGTATTATTCTGTGTTTGATGTTTCTATAGCAACCACCTGTAGGAAAAAAAAGAGGGAGAAGCGTTGACTCAAATGAGCATCCTTAGTAACTGTGCCTGGGTGAAGAAGGCAGTGGCTGTTTTATAAATCATGTAAACTAGTATGATAGAATGAGCCAGCTTGTTCAGAGTAGTGCTGTGCTGAAGATTTCTTCTCTGTTTTTCCCACAACCATTCCCCACAAGTTAATGAGGCAAAAATTGCAGCTGAAAATTAACAAAGGGAAGAAAAACCTTGATGAAATTCTCTTGTGTTTTTGTTGTTGCTGTGTATACTTTACTTCCAATGTGGCTTAAGGTTTTTGAGAGAGACATTTCTTCCATTCTACAGACTATCTGCATTCTGCAGCCTTCCTCACTGATCACACTACCAGAAAACCCCATTGCACTGTCATCTAAGCTTTCATGTAAATACAGGAAGCCAGAGGCTGCGTATGATGTTCCTGGGCAGATGATCCTTGTTTCTTTAAAGGGAAATCTTTTAACTTTCAAAGAAATCACTGCATACAGATTTTTTTTTTTTGTTAAGATAAAAGGAGGGACTTCCCATAAAAATACAATAAGCATAAATCTCAGCTGGACCATAAAGAAGGCTGATCGCCAAAGAATTGATGCTTTTGAATTATGGTGCTGGAGGAGACTCTTGAGAGTCCCATGGACTGCAAGAAGATCAAACCTATCCGTTCTTAAGGAAATCAGCCCTGAGTGCTCAATGGAAGCACAGATCGTGAAGCTGAGGCTCCAATACTTTGGCACCTCATGAGAAGAGAAGACTCCCTGGAAAAGACCCTGATGTTGGGAAAGATCGTGGGCACAATGAGAAGGGGACGACAGAGGACATGTTCTTGAAGCTACCAGCATGAGTTTGACCAAACTGTGGGAGGCAGTGGAAGACAGGAGTGCCTGGCGTGCTCTGGTCCATGGGGTCACGAAGAGTCGGACACGACTAAACAACAACAACAACAACAACAACAGCAACAATCTCAGGCCCTTCATGGCCAGCCTTCCTTGTTTCATGAGGTGACTCCTCCCATAAGTATTTTTTTCCAGGTCAGGAAGTGTGAGCAGCCGGGGAGGCTGCAGAGCAATGGTGAACTATTTAGGAGAAATGAGGAGCACACAGACCCCACCCTCAGCTGCCTCACAGTTGCAAAGTAAACTCAATTGGGAACTCACTGAAGTTACGAAGAAACATAGTGCCCTCTGGATGAGGGAGGAAAATAGAAGGTTCTTTCCAGGGGAAATAGAAAATTGAGGACTTTTTTTTGGCACAACACTGGTTTATAGTGCTAACATGTGGAAGGAAGATTGTTCTAAAGGAGATACAGGTCTGAAGTTTTCTTTTCTAACGTTTAAAGAATCAGGGCTTGCATTGTCCTAACTGGAGTGAGGGTTGGAGCATGGGTTTTAAAATGAGTTTGTTTTCATTAATGTCTCCTTACCCACTGAGCACCTGAGTTCACTGCTGTGAACAATTATGCATTTTAAAAACAGGGGAAAATGGACTATTGTGATTTGCATTGGCACATTTCACCTTTTGTACCCACTGCTTATGCAGAATATATAGCCTTTTCTGCTTGGAAAAATAATTGCTAAGACCTACAGTTATGAACAATTATGAACTCTGTGCCATAAGATGGAGAAATGGCAGGGGATGATTTTACCATTACATTACCTGAAGTAAAAGAAGAACTTGAGAACTGCCTTTGAAGGTGACTTGGAAACTGCAATTAATCCAGAATGCAGCTGCTAGACTGGTGACTGGGAGTGGCTGCCACGACCATATAAAACCAGTCCTGATAGACCTGCATTGACTCCCAGTATGTTTCTGAGCACAATTCAAGGTGTTGGTGCTGACCTTTAAAGCCCTAAACGGCCTCGGTCCTGTTAACCTGAAGGAGTGTCTCCACCCCCATCATTCAGTCTGGACACTGAGATCCAGCGCTGAGGGCCTTCTGGCGGTTACCTCACTGTGAGAAGTGAGGTTATAGAGAACCAGGCAGAGGGCCTTCTCGGTAGTGGCGCCCACCCTGTGGAATGCCCTCCCATCAGATGTCAAGGAAATAAGCAACTATCCTACTTTTAAAAGACATCTGAAGGGAGCCCTGCATAGGGAAGTTTTTAATGTTTAATGCTGTATTGTTTTTTAATATTCAGTTGGAAGAGTGGCTGGGGAAACCCAGCCAGATGGGTGGGGTATAAATAATAAATAATTAGTTCTTCTTCCTCTTCTTCTTCTTCTTCTTCTTCTTCTTCTTCTTCTTCTTCTTCTTCTATAGTAGGGTTTTGATTCAAGTCAGAATCAGGAGGCATAATTTGGGATGCTGATTGAGAAGATTGGCTATAAGTTTTCAGAGGAGACAGGTATTATCAGGGGTGTGGAACTGTTTTCCAATCATGTTGCTTTCTGGGTAACCTTATCTGGGAGGCATATGCCAGTGTTGGGTGAGACTAAAGGCAATAGTGCACAGAGCAACAAATTTACAAACTCACAAACCCCTCTATAGCCTCCATCCAGGTCTCAGAGCTCAATGACGCATTTCAGTCAGATAAAAACAGAAGGTGCAATGTAAGACTAGTGAGACTTGTGGCCTGAGGAGGAGCACCTGGGACATAGATGTCAACATTTCCCTTTTTTAAATTGAAATTCCCTTATTCTGAATAGGATTCCTTGCAAGAAAAGGGAAAAGTTGACAGCTATGACCTGGGAAGAGTCCTGAAAGTCAGAAAGGGAGGGGCAAATTTTGCTGTGAGGCCTGAAGTTCTCCACCACTGCATTATAGGGTACAGTCTAAGGATAGAAGGTGATGACTGGGCATCTTTGTATAAACACAGAACCAAGCCGAAAGGTAGCTGCTGAGGTGTGATGAAGTTTGTTGCATTAATGGAGTTGCATGACACCTGAGAAAGAAATGCAAGTACAATGTAATCCCATCTATATTGCAGGAAACCTTTGGGGATATTCAGACCTTGTTTGTATCTGGAAAATACTAGTCTGCTAGTTTTTTTTAATGACTGAAGTGAATACCACTAGATGGCACAAGAGTTGTTTTAAAAAATATTACTGAGCCAGAGCCATTTAAAGTCATGTGTTACAGAGCTTTGAGAAGGCAAAACAATACACAAGTCATTCAAAGCATTGGCATGTTTTGTTATTAAGAGTTCATGTCTTAAACTGCAGAAGCATAATACATTTATGTCTAATATATTTCTTCATTTAGTTTTTTTTTTAAAAGTGATGTTCAAAAACAGTGGAGTGGAAGGGATTGTGGGACAATGGTAAAAAAAGAATGGCCTAAAATTCCTTGCAGATGTGGTTTCATATCTAAAATAATTGGGACAACCTCATTAATAGTAAGCAGCAGAATGGGCTTGCTAGGATGTTTTTCATTTGTATTTTAATTCAATGTTTTATCAATTGCATGGAAATGAAGATTGGCCTTGAAACCTGAGACATACCTTGAGGATAGAGAAACGTTTCAGCATCAGTTGTAATAGGATTTGTTATTGTCTTGTTAACCTACTCAAAGGAGCAAACTCTTGAAAGTGTGTTTCTGCCAGTGCTCAGCAGAGACCAAGGTTGACGATATTTTTGCAAGGTGGAAGAGAGATTAATTTTCTGCATGTCTGGGAAGTCTGCAAAGCCTCTAGCTGACATATTTCACTAAAACTAGTTCGTGTGTGCGCGTGTGTGAGTATGATTATAATTTAAATATAGATAGATCCAACAATAAATAGAATAAACAATCAATCAATAAAAGTTCAGCATAGCACATAGACACTTACTGCCTGTTGATAATACTCAATTTCTTAATAACATTTAAAATAAGTAAAAAGGTAAATTGAAGAGGATGTCAATGTCTTTTATATTTCAGTATTTGAAATAATTACAAAAACAAATATAGAAGTCTTGACAAGTGAGACCTGTCACATAATGCCTGCCACTGCTTAAGGAGTGCTCTTTTTAAAGGATCCAGACAGCTTGGAACAACAGCCTTGAAATGCTTTTTCGCGAGTGACCTGCTGCTGCTCTGGCAAGCAAGTTCCTACAACTAAACAGCTCAGCTAGAGCTGATACTCTGGCTTTGTCCAGGACACCCTGGTCAGATTGTGATTATTTCATATTTGGAGTGTTGAGATATTGGAGTGGATGAGAGATCTCAGGCGGTGCAATGGGTCTGGCTCTTAACCAGAAGGCTGGTGGTTCAAGCCCACAAAGGGAAAGCTGTTTGCCGGATTCCTGCATTGTAGGATCAAATGAACTCTACAATTCTATGAGCTGGTGGAGAGAGAGATGCTTAAATTCAAAGCACTGATTTATTTATTTTTAGTACATCCCATTTGTTATTTCTACACTGTTCCTTATTATTCTTGCACTTCGCTCTGATTGCCATTTGCACAGCTGGCCTTATCATTAGGCAGTGACGCAACTGCCTCAGGCAGTCATTTTGGGTGCGAGGAAAGGGCAGCTAATTGTTATATAGTTTGGTATTGTTGTATTACTACTCCCAGGGAGAGATGCTTATGGGATATTCTGCCTCAGGGGTCAAAAGAACTCGGATAGCCTTGGGTACTATTCAGATTGGACTTTACTTAACGCTGCGTCCCAGTTTGGGGAACACTATTTGCTGCTCTGCCTTAGGCAGCAAAATGTACCGTATTTGGCCAACCCTATCATTGTGCACTCCTTTCATTCAGGATTTTATGCATCCTTGCCTACTGCTGTTGGTTGAGGAAAGAGGAGAACTATTGACTACTTTCTCCAGAACTAAACAATGGCAGCTTGTTGATAAAGGCAAGAGAACAGAGGATATCTTTTGCAGCAAAAAGAAGATGAACCTACAAATGATTTCATGAGGTAGTAGTGAACACATCTATTATTTTGATTTACTTGCTTGAACATTTAGATATTGTTGTTGTTGTTGTTTAGTCACTTAGTCGTGTCCGACTCTTCGTGACCCCATGGACCAGAGCACACCAGGCACTTCTGTCTTCTACTGCCTCTCGCAGTTTGGTCAAACTCATGCTGGTAGCTTCGAGAAAACTATCCAACCATCTCGTCCTCTGTCGTCCCCTTCTCCTTGTGCCCTCCATCTTTCTCAACATCAGGGTCTTTTCCAGGGAGTCTTCTCTTCTCATGAGGTGGCCAAAGTATTGGACCCTTTCCATAATTATAAATACCAGCGTATTAATGGAGGCTCTATGTGAAGACATAGACTTTTGCTCTTCTCACAATATAGTTAATACTTAATACACAATATAGTTAATACACAATATAGTTAATACTTAAGATTATTTAGATAAATAATCTAAATTATTTAGATTTCAAATAATCTAGCTGATTATTTGAAAAAAACACACTAGTTGATGCCTTTCTGCTTTGTACAGATAAAACTTGTACTTCTTTTCCATCTCTCTTGAAAGGTTTCCCCCCCCTACACAGCTAAGTGGAAGAAGGCACACTTTAATTTTTTTGCCAGCCAGCTGCAAAGACAGGCTGTTTAACTATCATCAACAAAATGGGGCGGCGGGAGAGACAGACAGAGGAGAGGCAGAACACAGCTAGTAGCAGTTCATACTCTTTGTGCTGCTCAATCAATATGTCTCAACCCTGACCTGGGAAAACTCTCCCTAGGGACAAAAATTAGTGTCGGTGATCATCTTTAAACCTTGGTCTTTCTGTTCATCATGCCAGCAAGGGCGCCAATTAGTGTCAGTGGTGGTGATTTTTTTTTATGATGCGAGCCATTAGAAAGATTCAGTACTGTCTCTCTGAGCAATGAGCATATGGGACCTTGCATCTAGCCAACCATTCTCTTTCAATAATATCGTTAGGCAGTTTCAATGGTGTCCAAGGCAGCCAGAGTGCAAGCTCAGTTGCAAGTTTAGTCAGACGTCCAAACAGGGTGTGTGTTCCTGCGTCTGAATATTGGTGCCGGCAATACTAAGCCGTGCCTTATCGGAGCAAAAACTGAGCGCTGGAGGCCAAACTCTGGTTAGCCTTTACAAACTTGTGAAATGGGCCTAGATCTTAAAAATAATAATTAAGCCAGGCAACTTTTTTAATTGGTTTGAGTCTTTATCACATATTACCCTCAGAATTCTGAGCTTATCTTTTAAATGGTTGCTAGCAGTTTCATTTTAGAAAATGAATACTGGCAATCTGATCGTTCTCATAGGAACCTGAAGGTTTTTAGAGGTCAGGAAGTCGGTGGTCTTGGCAACTGGAGGGAAATTCGAGAGAGATCAGATCTGGGAGACATACCCACACTGCTGCGCCATGGATGAGGAGGGCCGGATTAGCCATACTCTGGAGTCTAGTGAATACGAAAAAATATATTTATTAAAAGCAAGTTGTTAAGTTGTGGGTGAACATATCAGACGACACAGCGATTCTTCAAACAGCTCTTGTTTATTCACAGGCCAGAACAGAACTGAACTGAAGGGTTCAGCCAGCCTGCTTATATAGAGCTCCAGAACAACGTAATTGTAACAACTTTCTGTAACTATCCAATCACTGAATGTCACTTTCGATCCCTTATTTGCATATGTGGACCTGAGCTATCTACAGTATCCCCCTGCTGGCCCAAGGTGAGAACTTCAGTACATAACACAAGTAACACTTCCAATTAATTACAACAACAACAAAACGCAAACTATCCAACCACAAACTACTGCTAGTTATTTGGCACAGTGTGTTAACTGTTGGTACTTGGATATAGCAGTTTGTCACAGTTTTGAGTCTGTCAGCTCCTGTTGCTTAATTTCCCCTTCTACTCACAGGCGTTTGCTTGCTTCCATGAATGGAAGGCGGGTACCATGATATTTGCCATAGTCAAATGATGGAACTCACTCCTGCAAGTTGGTAGTGATGACTACCAACTTGAATAGATTTAAAAGAGGATTAGATAATGTCATGGAGTATTAGACAGATCTTCATGGAAATTTGTCAGACTTCTGAGTGATTTTCTCCTAAGAATATTTTCTGTCTGCAGTTTTGACTAGGGCACACATTTTTGCAAGCAATTTCTCCTAATATTTGCATTCATGATATAGTCATTTTTATGCACAATGACCACATTTTTGAAAGCCTTGTTTGCTGAGAGAAGCACAAATTTTGAAAGATGGCTCATTTCAGTTTTCTTTTATTTTGGAAAGTGAGAATTTGATAGATCTGCCTTTGAACGTGAACTGAATCACATTTCTCCCCATCCCTATGAAAAGTTTGTTTAGGCTGAAACTGCTTGGATGCTATTCTGTATACCACGAATGGGGAATGAAATCAGAGGTGCCTGGAAAGCGCTTGTAACTCTAGAATAATGTTTATACCCAAGAGCAGAGGTTATAGAGGGGGTCTCTATTTCTCTTCACAACAAGAAAGGAGTGATGAACTTGGCCCTGGAAGTTAAGTTTAGACTCCTGAATAACTGTACCAGGTAGAATAAGACATTGCAATGGAAGGAAGTGATAAATGGATAGGAAACCTCTTGGGGGAAAAAGCTGTTTCAAGCTGAATTACTCTGGGAACAATAGAAAACCACAGGGCCCAAGTTGCTAATAGTTCCATTATTTCTCTTCCTGAGGTTTCCACTAAAGGATAAATATACCCTCTGCAAAATACTACTTTGAAATCCCATATTTTGGCTTCTGCCAGATGCTGTGAAAGAAGACTAATATCCTCCTCTTTACACCACTGTTGTTTTATTGTTGTGTATTGTGGTAAGACACGGGCACTGTAGAATCGCCAAATGCTCATAGCACCATTTTGTCTTATGGAAAGGGAGTGTGTGTTTTGTTTGCTTGCTTTAGAAATACATATATATTCCTTACATATAATTGAATTATGACTTAAAAGTTTGCTGTAACATAGGTAATTCCTAGAGAATCCTGTTATGGCTTCAGAAGAGGCCTGGAGCCTCAGTAATTTTGGGCTTTCCTCATCATTATCCTCCATGCCATGTCTACTGTCCCATGTCCTCAGTGCCGGATTTACATATAAGCTAAACAAGCTATAGCTTAGGGTCCCACTCTCTTGCTCCCCCCCAAAAAATTTCACTATTAATATACTTCTTCTTAATTGTATTTCAGTTCAACATTTACTTTGATAAAATACATATTTTGTTATATAAAAATAGCTTTAGATACCTATTAGGTCCATAAATTACCATATAGCATATATTCAACACAAAAAACAGCGACAATTTGTTGTTGACCAAGGACAGCTGGACATATAAAGGGCCCCATTACCTTCAGTAGCTTAGGGCCTCATCAAACCTAAATCCAGCCCTGCATGTCTTGCCATCATGCATCATGCTTCAACGATTCTCCAATGAAAATAGGGAAGTCCTATTCCATAATAATACTAATTTCATTATTTATACCCCACCTATCTGACTGGATTGCCCCAGCCACTCTGGGTGGCTTCAAGTATAAATAAAAACACAATAAAACTATACAATACTGTCTTCAGGTGTCTTCTAAAGGTAGTATAGTTATTTCTTTGACTAGCAGGGTAACATAACTCCATACCCTCCACCATTTATCAGATGAAAATAGGGATGTCCTAAGGAAAAGCAGAACATTCTGGGATGGCTTCTGTAAATCCGGGACGATCCTGGAATCCTTTGATGTTTTATTGTGCTTTTATTATTCTGTTGGGAGCCGCCCAGGGTGGCTGGAGAAACCCAAGCAGATGGGCCAGGTGTAAATAATATATATATATTGAATGAACTTTATTACGGTCTCAGACCAGGATTAAAAAAGCATATAGATAAATAGATATATATTTATTTTTTATATATATATATATATATATATATATATATATATATATATATATATATTCCACACATTTACAATCTCACAGTAGTAATGAATAAAGAGGATCCTTGCCCTAAATAAAATTTTGATGCTCTGCCCACCTGGATTCATTTCTGCCCTGATATGTATATGCCTCTCCAGTTGACATTTCAGAAAGAAACCACAGGTTATATAGACATGCTTGGCCCCAGACTGAATCCCAATAAACACCACTTGCTTTTGTTTCTGTCTTCAACCCACCCTTGCTTTTACACCGGGTTAACTTGTCGGTTGCGATACTGCTTGCCTCAGACTTAACTGCTGATAATTTCCATTTAGCTGCTTGACTGCCTAACTCTGGCCTTGATTGGCTCATGATCTGCTAGATTCCACATGTTTTGACAAACTCACTCTAAAACGCTCTGAACTTCCAGCCTCTGGTGTCAATCAAGACTTTTATTGTCCCTGCTCCTGGGTCTGGACCAATTCCTGGCTAAATTGTTACTTTTGTATTTGCCACACTGCTTCGAGTAGCAATTGGACTCCTCTAGTGCTGTTACGGATTAATCAACTCAAGAAATTATAGCGAAAAGAAATGTGATTTTAAGAATTTTTTTTTTTTTATGGAACCTTGGAAAAGCAGAGTGCAGCACTTTAACTAGTCATCCTTGCCAACATTTCCAAATTATTAGGAGAGGCGATATTTCTAGCCGGCAGGGACGTTCTGATTTAAAACCAGCTATCTACTGATAAAAACACTGAAAGAGAGTCTGCAAGAATTTTAATAAATAATTATGGTAATCCATCTCAGAGTCCCACTGCAATTTTAGCATGGAGCTCCAGCTGTAATATAATATCAGTTTTCAAAATACAAGTTTTAATCAACAGCAAAAGGGGTAGCATCTTACAGAGTAGATTGATTCAATTTCAAATATTGTGAATTACAAATCTCATAGTGGCATGTCAGAGTCCATGTAAAGAGGAAAGAACTACAAGAAAGAATCGTGGAGCACATGAAGCATAATCAGTGTTTGCAATTCTAATGCATCTGGGGGAAAAAAAAACAAATTCTCAAATCCAGTTGCTACTCCAACCCCAGCATTGGACTAGGACCATTCATGGTTCCATTCAGCCATGAAGCTCATTGGGTGACTGGAATGAAAATCTCAATATAAAATGCTTGTTGAAAGAGGAAGGTGTTCAGTTGTCATCACAAAGACAATAGAAACAGTGTCTGTGTAATAGCTGATGTGAGGGAATGCCAGAGAGTAGGTGCCAACACATTAAAGAATCAATTCCTATCTTATATTGAATGGCTCTCTTGATAAGAAGAGATCTGCAGACCGCCCTCTCCTGCAGAGTGCAGCGACGAATTGGGTATATACAGTGGTACCTTGGTTCTCAAACGTAATCCGTTCTGGAAGACCATTCAACTGCTGAAACGTCCAAAAACCGAGGCGCAAAGGACTGGCTGCAAGTTCAATTGGAAAAATTGAAAAACACACAGCAGAAGCCATTGGACTTCCAAGGCGTGTTCGAAAACGGAAGCAATGACATCCGGGTTTTCGGCGTTCGACAACTGAAACATTCGGCTTCTGACATGGTAAAAAACTGAGGTACCACTGTAATTGGATACTTATATCTCACCTTTTTCTCCAAGGAGCTGAAGCTAGCATACATGGTTCTTCCCCTCTTCAATTATTCCCCACAACAATCCTGACTCTCTCTCTCTCTCTCTCTCTCTCTCTCTCTGTGTGTGTGTGTGTGTGAGAGAGAGAGAGAGAGGAATTTGGAACTTTATTGAAGAAAAAAGAATCTTAAAAATAAAAGAACAAGAGCAGATTTACCAGATTTCAATATAGTTGCATTACCCAGGGTGTTTTTGAGCAAGTGCTTTGTCCCCTGACACTATATGAATGGTTAGCAGAAGAAGAAGAAGAAGAGTTTGGATTTGATGTCCCGCCTTTCACTCCCTTTAAGGAGTCTCAAAGCGGCTAACATTCTCCTTTCCCTTCCTCCCCCACAACAAACACTCTGTGAGGTGAGTGGGGCTGAGAGACTTCAAAGAAGTGTGACTAGCCCAAGGTCACCCAGCAGCTGCATGTGGAGGAGCGGAGACGCGAACCCGGTTCCCCAGATTACGAGACTACTGCTCTTAAGCACTACACCACACTGGAACTGCAAACAAAAGCTCTTAGTAGTAATGCAAGTTTTTACACACCTGGATTTGGCAGATGAATAAGCAAACTAAGACCCTGCCTGTTCCCGATTACCAGGTTGCCACACTGCATTGAACACAGCTTTCCATTGTGTGTGGCTTCCAAAGTGAAGGTTGTGGTCCTTGAGTAGAGTTGGCTTGATTCTTGCAGCAGCAGCAGCAGCAACAACAACAACAAAGGTCTCATTGCATTCTCAAAGAGCAGCTCCAATTACAGCCTGATTTTAAAACCATACATTTTTAATCTGCCATCATTATTCCATGTGATTGATCAATTCTTCCACACACTTAAGCAAGAGAGTTTGTCCCTTGTTAGCTAGTTTCTGTAGCCACATCTCACCGTACTTTCAGATGTAACATTAAGGAGCTCATATGAGCCTCTCTTGTGCTTTTTTCTATCAAGGAATTAATTCAGGAAAGAAACAGGAAGAAAAATGGACTATACAGCACAGTCAGTGCAGGTTTTACATTTTGTGTTAGGAACCAATTTAAAAACCAGCCTATTGAAGTCTCTTGTGTGAAAATGACCTCATTCTTTCCCCTCTTTCTTCCCTTTTTTCCTTTATTAAAATTTTTCCTTGGTTTCAATATCAAAAAGTTAGTAGCTCCCTTACAGTCTCTTGTTACCACTGAGGTACAGGGGCTGACAGAGCCACGTTTAATTACAAAAACGTGTTACTGTCTTTTCAAGTTAATAATGATGAAGACAGGAGATCAAACTAAGAGCAGCCTATTGTTGTGTCTGACAAAACTGGCTTTCTGTCTCACATGGTTTTTGTCAGCACAAAAGTCTGACATCCCAGAAAGCCTGTTTTGACAAGTGCCAAAACTAATTTAGGGAAAGCAGCCTATTAGCTAGACAGTTAAAATCCTAGCATTGGAAGAAAGACTTCCTTGGTACATAAGGTCAATATGGTGTCAGCCCATTCAGTTCCACGCTGTTGTCAGCATCTAGGGCCCCTTGCCCTACTATTAGCATTTTATTAATTTCATCAATTTTTACATACATCTCAAAGTGACTTGCAAAATATGGAAATACAGAATAATTTATCAAACATTTAAAATGCAGAAGAAAACATAAGGGTCCAGCAATAAGAATTAAAATGGCAAATCTTACCCTACCTCTTTAAAAGATGACCAGGCCAGATGATCAAATGAAGACCCAAAAGTCTAAGTAAACAGGAATACTGTTGCCTGGTGCCTAAAGGCTCAGACAACTAATGTTATAGGAGGGCAGGGTGTTAGTCTGGATATTGCCTGTGGAGCCCAACCAAGCCTATGGCTTTCTATTGCTAAGATGGGATTCTATCAGAGGCAGATTTAGGGCAGCATGGCTAGTTCTGCTGCACTGGGCGCCGATCCAATAATGTTGCAACTAGGATGTAGTTAATGGAGTAGAATGGAAGGCAAGAGGCAGGTCTGGGCATCATATTTTGGCCTCGCTGCTGAAATTTGAAAGTCTGCCCCTGATTCTATAGTGGAAAGAACTGATGGGTTGGCCAAACTGGTCTCTTTGTTAAGTTAATGGTCCTACATGACTAAAGAGTTGGCTAAGTATAGGTGTGTTGCCATAGAAACAACTAGAAGCCCAAAATCGGGATGGAAGGAGGTCAGTAGGTGTGTAGAGGAAAGATCTAAATATCTAACGATATAAAGATTCAAGGAATAAGACAAAGAACTGTAATGGAAATTGATGTTATTTCTGTGTTATGTATGGATATTTTTTCTTCTTTTTTCCCCTTTTTTCTGAAACTTGTTTTGTTTTTTCTTTTGGTTTGAGAAATTTGAGAAATTTATTACGGCCATAGGCCCATACAGGTAAAAACAACACCTAAATAACAGCTTGTGCCGTAGGGAAATAAAAAAAGCAATCGCTAAAACACCACTATAACAATAAAATACTATAAAATGGAAAGGCATACTACGCCTTAATTTGCTTGTAGTGCTCCTTGGCGTCGCTTTTGGGAAAGGACAGCAACTAGGAACCTAGCCACCTTCAGGGTCGTGTGGGTATCCTTGTCCTGCAAGATTTGGGCAAGGTGGAATTTTGGTGGGGTACCCTCTAGTTTCTGTATAATTGATCCCAACAGATTTGCCCGTGGCACATTGAACAAGGGGCAAGTGAACATAATGTGCTGGAGCGACTCCGGCGTCACCTTATCACATTCGCACACGGCGGGGGCTTGGCCCTTTGAGAACCTATGTCTCAGGACATTGGAGGGAAAAACGTTAAACCTTGCTTTGGTGAAGGCCAGTCTATGGGCAACAGTCGAAAGGGAGGAAAGGTATGATGGAACGCAGTAAGTTAAAGTTGGTTATTTAAGTGAAATTCAATAAAAAGAAACAACAACAAAAAAAGAAACAGCTAGCTGGTGCTATTTCCAGAAGAAGGAGGTAGGCATTCACCCCTCACCTGGCAGGAGGCCACAATAGCTCATGGGCTAGTTCAGGCACAGGCAAACTCGGCCCTCCAGATGTTTTGGGACTACAACTCCCATCATTCCTAGCTATCAGGACCAGCATCAGGTCAGGGATGCTGGGAATTGTAGTCCCAAAACATCTGGAGAGCCTAGTTTGCCTGTGCCTGGTCTAGTTGGTCTAGTCCTCCTTTGAAGCTGGGAAGGCACAGAGACTTGACTTGATCTCTGTGCTGAAACCAAAGTTATTTTGTGTGCACCCCCTCCATTAGAAACCCAATAGGCGAGTGTTAATGCTGTGAGCCCTCCCATCTTAATCTGAACCTCTCTCTCTATGTGCCAATTAAACCATATATAACAAAGTCTCCACGGTGTCTGATAACCTTCATTCCAAGGAAATCAAGACTAGGGTAGATGTTGGGGAGTGGCACCCTGGAAATCTCTCACTACTTTGAGATTGGGGTGCACATTAACGCTATTATGTGGAGGTGTGACAGCAGCAGAGTTGGGGCGCTACCCTGGTAGTAAGCTATGTAGCTAGGAGCATTAGGGAGATACGAGCTGCCATGCTAAAGCTATTCTGCACAGAGTGGTTCCCAGATACTATAGAGGCAGAAAGAGAAGGCTGTGTCTTGCTGATTGCTCCATTCTCCAGGCACTATGCAACTACAGGCTGGAGACCAGTGCTCCCATGTCGCCTTGATTAATCATTCACGAGTGCAAATTCACACTCAGAATGCCACAAAGATTTCCCCAGGTTATGGTAATTTATCATTCAACAATAGATGAGGGAAAGTGCAGGTGATGAACCAGTTAGAGAACTGCAGAGTTAGCTTAAAAAAACAACAGCAGCAATGTTCTTTGGCGTCTTTAACCGCGTAGTGTTTTGCACATCTTTTGCATTTAATTGCCGTTGTTCGCCTCTGCTACATGCCACTATTATTGACTCCTTAAAAACACCGTTGCTAATGTATCATTCACTCCGTAAGCAAGCTGTGAAGCAGGCCTTTCTGAGCAAACTGAAACACAAAGAATATGACCCCGCGGAGTAGGGAGTGTACGTTTGCCCCCATGGATATGAGAATAATTGCAGTTTTCAATGAATATTTGAGTTGGGTAGAACTTTGAAACAGCACGACAGAGGTTGAGTTGTGGAGGATGAAACAAATGCCCTCGTTTCATGTCCTGCATTGCTAGAAGTGAATTATTATTTTTTGTTCTCAATTCATACTTAAGCATACTTCAGGATTTTTAATTCAGTGCTTGGCTGCTGTAATTCATTCTATGTGCAGCTGCGTTCGGAATGAAGCTACTGCTATTGCAGAAAGGAGCGTCAAACCCAGAAGCAGCTCCAGTGAAACTGCAGTGCTTGCTTCCCAGCAGGGATGTTCAGAACATCATGTTCCTGCCATGTACTGGGATGGGGAGGCATGATGCAGCAGGGAGGTTGACGCAGTATGTGCGCACCAGTGCAGTCAATCTATGGTTTAGCCATTGGGTAAACCTTAGTTTTATATTTTTTTGTATTTTGTATTTTAGTTTTCTTCTCATCAAGAAGAGGTGGCAAGAATACACAGAGGAATTATACCAGAAAGATATGGATGTCACGTACACCCCAGGTAGTGTGGTTGCTGACCTTGAGCCAGACATCCTGGAGAGTGAAGTCAAATGGGCCTTAGAAAGCACTGCTAATAACAAGGCCAGCGGAAGTGATGGTATTCCAGCTGAACTATTTAAAATTTTAAAAGATGATGCTGTTAAGGTGCTACACTCAATATGCCAACAAATTTGGAAAACTCAGCAGTGGCCAGAGGATTGGAGAAGATCAGTCTACATCCCAATCCCAAAGAAGGGCAGTGCCAAAGAACGCTCCAACTACCGCACAATTGCACTCATTTCACACGCTAGCAAGGTTATGCTTAAAATTCTACAAGGCAGGCTTAAGCAGTATGTGGACCGAGAACTCCCAGAAGTGCAAGCTGGATTTAGAAGAGGCAGAGGAACCAGAGACCAAACTGCAAACGTGCGCTGGATTATGGAGAAAGCTAGAAAGTTCCAGAAAGACTTCTGCTTCATTGACTATGCAAAAGCCTTTGACTGTGTTGACCACAGCAAGCTATGGCAAGTTCTTAAAGAAATGGGAGTGCCTGATCACCTCATCTGTCTCCTGAGAAATCTCTATGTGGGAGAAGAAGCTACAGTTAGAACTGGATATGGAACAACTGATTGGTTCAAAACTGGGAAAGGAGTACGACAAGGCTGTATATTGTCTCCCTGCTTATTTAACTTATATGCAGAACTCATGATGCGAAAGGCTGGGCTGGATGAATCCCAAGCTGGAATTAAGATCGCTGGAAGAAATATCAAAAACCTCAGATTTGCAGATGACACAACCTTGATGGCAGAAAGTGAGGAGGAATTAAAGAACCTTTTAATGAGGGTGAAAGAGGAGAGCGCAAAATATGGTCTGAAGCTCAACATCAAAAAAACGAAGATCATGGCCACTGGTCCCATCACCTCCTGGCAAATAGAAGGGGAAGAAATGGAGGCAGTGAGAGATTTTACTTTCTTGGGCTCCATGATCACTGCAGATGGTGACAGCAGTCACGAAATTAAAAGACGCCTGCCCCTTGGGAGAAAGGTGATGGCAAACCTAGACAGCATCTTAAAAAGCAGAGACATCACCTTGCCAACAAAGGTCTGTATAGTTAAAGCCATGGTTTTCCCAGTAGTAATGTATGGAAGTGAGAGCTGGACCATAAAGAAGGCTGATTGCCGAAGAATTGATGCTTTTGAATTATGGTGCTGGAGGAGACTCTTGAGAGTCCCATGGACTGCAAGAAGATCAAACGGATCCATTCTTAAGGAAATCAGCCCTGAGTGCTCACTGGAAGGACAGAGAGTGAAGCTGAGACTCCAATACTTTGGCCACCTCGTGAGAAGAGAAGACTCCCTGGAAAAGACCCTGATGTTGGGAAAGATTGCGGGCACAAGGAGAAGGGGACAACAGAGGACGAGATGGTTGGAAAGTGTTCTCGAAGCGACTAACATGAGTTTGGCCATACTGCGGGAGGCAGTGGAGGACAGGAGTGCCTGGCTTGCTCTGGTCCATGGGGTCATGAAGAGTCGGACATGACTAAATGACTAAACAACAACAACAGTTTTGTATGTGGGGGGAGGTTGTAATTTCTGCCTGCCCTGCCCATATGTAGGGTATTCGGTTAAAGGTAGTTGCCCCTGTCTGTATGACCAGGTGAGGGCATGGGCCATAGCACTCCTCAAGGTGGTGATCCCTGCAGGGGATATTTGATGTAAGTCTTAGGAATCCCCCACTACGTAGGTGACTTTTGGTGTCACTTCCGGTAGGCAGGCCCAAAGTAAATGGTTGCCAATGCCTTTGCCAAAATACCTTACATCTGTTGTCAATAAAGTTGTGGCCTGATACAAGATTGGATCCAAAAGCTGACAGAATATGCCAAATTGGACGGCCTATCAGAAAAAATAAGGAATAAATCAAGACAGGAATTTGTTTCAAAATGGGAGGTTTTCAAAGAATATTTGAAATATAAATATAGTAGTTTAAACTCTGTTGCAGCATTCGAGGAACTTCAGTAATAGTTGCAAGGCAGATATAAGAATTAAGATATATTAAGAAAAAGTTTAATTATGATAAAAGTGTGTATTGGCAATAAGTAATATGAAATCGAAATATGGATTAGACGGGAGGTTGGGTCTTTAGTTGTTAAGACCTATTTATGTTTTATTGTTTGTCAAGAAAATTCTGTGTATGGTTATTCCTGTGTGTAATTTGCTATTTGTGTATTCTCTTTTTCCTTTTTTTGCTGTATTAAAAAATAAAATAAAATAAAATAAAATAAAATAAAATAAAATAAAATAAAATAAAATAAAATAAAATAAAATAAAAAACTTGTGGCCTGATTTGATCCCATTCAAGTTGTGTTGTGTCCTTCATTACTGCTCTGCTGGAGAGGTGAGGGAGTACAGAGGCTGGGCATGAAAGTAAAAGTGACACTAATCCCAAGAAGCTAGCATTATGGATTCAAACCCCTGGACCAGCTGCTTTTACTTTTCACTTTTAACAACCCCTTTGCCACCATCATAATAAACTTTATTGCACTAGCCAAAGGCCATGGCATCATTCACAAGGGGAACAAAAAGAAAAACAACAATAACCATAAAAACCATAAAAACATCAGGCACTGCAAATACAATAAACCACGGTCGCGTCTCCTAGAAATTATTTGTTGCATACGATAGAATAGCAGGGGGTTGTCAGGTAGAATGTGCCAGCTTAAATGTCTGAATCTCCTTTGCAATTGACCGCTATTTTATCTAGTTCTTTTCTCCTGATTGTCTTAGCTGCCAACGCATACAGGGCTACTTTATAAGTTACAAAGTCATCAGTATCACTCAGCAGCCATTTCACCCTTTCCACCCTGTTCGAGTGTATTCCATTCATAAGCAGGGGTTTTATAAATCGATCTAACCCCTTTGCCAATACATTTAACTGGGATGACTTGTGCAAGGAAGAGAAAGATCCCAAATGAATGAATAAATACATTTATGCAATATTTTTCAGCCATGGTGTGGAAATTGTTAGATTAACAACAACAATAATAATATAATAATAATTTATTTATACCCCGCCCATCTGGCTGGGCTTCCCCAGCCACTCTGGGCGGCTTCCAAAAAAATTTATATTAAAATACTGTAATACATCAAACATTAAAAGTTTCCCTAAACAGGGCTGCCTTCAGATGTCTTCTAAAAGTCTGGTAGTTGTTGTTACCTTTGACATCTGGTGGGAGGGCGTTCCACAGGGCGGGTGCCACTACCGAGAAGGCCCTCTGCCTGGTTCCCTGTAACTTGGCTTCTCGCAGTGAGGGAACCGCCAGAAGGCCCTCAGTGCTGGACCTCAGTGTCTGGGTAGAATGAGGGGGGTGGAGACTCTCCTTCAGATATACTGGACCGAGGCCGTTTAGGGCTTTAAAGGTCAGCACCAGCACTTATTATGATAAACTGCTTAAAGCTTCTTGCTGCCAGTTCAGATTGGTGTCGATCCCCGTAATGGTGCCCCCTCTAGCAGGGCATGGCCACAGGAGAGAGGGCATCCCACTCTCCAACTATGGAGTGCCCTTTCTACGGAGGTCTTCCTGGTGCACAAAACATGATCTTTTGTCCAGCAGTAGAGAAAGACTTGCCTTTTCTCATAGGCTTTTGACTGGATGTCGGCATTTCAGTTTGCTTATTGTTTCAGAAAGTTTGAATTTGGAAGGTTTGCCTTTACATGAAAACCTGTCACTAAGTATAGCTAATTCTTTTTGCTGCTGGGTGTTATTTACTGTATGGTCATTTTACAATAAGGTAAAAAGGGAAAGGACCCCTGGATGGTTAAGTCCAGTCAAAGGTGACTATGGGGTGCGGTGCTCATCTCGCTTTCAGGCAGAGGAAGCTGGCATTTGTCCACAGACAGCTTTCCGGGTCATGTGGCCAACAGGACTAAACCACTTGTGGTGCAATCGAACACCAGAAACCAGAGCACACGGAAACGCCGTTTACTTTCCTGCCGCAGTGGTACCTATTTATCTACTTGCACTGGTATGCCTTCAAACTGCTAGGTTGGCAGAAACTGGGATAGAGCAATGGGACCTCATCCCATCATGTGGATTCAAACTGCCGACCTTACAATCTGCAAGCCCAAGAAGCTCAGTGGGTTTAGACCCCAGCGCCACCCACGTCCCCCAGTCATTTTATGATTATCTTACCAGTGTTGTGGGATTCCAGAACAAATTTATTGGGGAGCTAGTATGGTGTTGCGTCTAGCATTTTTTAAAAAAGTGTTTTAAAATGTAAATTTTTGTTTGCATTTTTGCTGCACTTTGCTGTAAGTCACCACGAGACCATTACAGGTACAAAGTGATGACTAGAGATGTTATCACCATCACCACCCTATTACTGCAGTGCTGCGCTGTTAAGAGAAACATTCATTGAGATAGCAATTGAATAAAGAGAGAAATTCTCCCAGGACGATTATCTTAAAGCTAAGAAAAGTGTTGTGTAGAAGCTATTGTAGGCTTTCTCTCCTTGCCAGTGCTTTGCTTTGCCTAGATAGCTGGAGACAGATCTCTGAGTCCCAGCAACAATTCCCATAATTAACTAACTAAGGCTTCCTGAGGTTCAATAACATGGCATGTGGTGTAGATTACAGACTTCCAAAGGACATAAGTATAGGGAACTAGATGGATCACTAGGGAAAGGGAAATATTTTGATGAACTGAGCCAACAAGTGACAATCTTCTCCTGAGCTCTGGGGTTAGTGAAATCTTTCCTTCATGGATTTTCTCTTTCTTTTAGGTGAACCTTCTCTTGCTCACATGTTTTTTAAGGGTATGAACAGAGACAGATAAGCTGTCAGGAGAGAAGGAGCGCAGCCTCTTCCAATGTCTTTTGCACAACAGTCAAAAGAAAATGTTTATCGGAGTTTCCAAACATGCAGAAAAGGGAACATAAAAAAATCAAACAGTCTCAGGCTTTGATGAATTATTTAGCCTATTTCCCCCCCCCTCCAGTAAACGCTGTAGGATTTTCTTTGTGTGTTAGATCGCTTATCTAGTAGTTTTTTAAATGCATATACAGCAGGCAGGGCTTTATTATCTGGTATGAATGATTATGTTCCATATATTTTTCTTTGTTATTTTGTGCTTGTATTCGCTGTTAGGATGCTAAATATGTGTTTGATTGAAATTCCTCATTAGAATCTGCTGGCAGCTCTTGCCTTCCTTGACACCCATTATTAGCCTGGCATCGGAAGATTTGGCACAATGGAGCTGTTTTCATCGGGTGTCAAATCAGTGGAAGACCAAATTGCTCCATGCCTGTGGCCTAGCTAGTGGAATTTCCCCTGTGACCCTCCTCATCAGGCAGACCATTATTATCTGCATAAAAATAGGCCGAATTTATTCATGTGATTGTTAGCAAAGAATCCATTCTCAGCACTGTATAATAGTTCCCCATCCCCTCATCCCTTCTTGAGCAAGTAAATGAATGACTAGCCATGGCAATTGTGGACGGCAGGAAAATAAACAAATTTCCAATTGCGATTGTCAGAGCACTTTATGTGTAACATGCTCTTACCTCTAGGAAAACGACTGGAAATATAACCTCACATGGTATCCAGTTGTTGCAAGGAAAGCAAAGACTTTGTCAAAGGAAAACTTTCATTCTCTTGGCTTCCTTTTGCAGGAGCTGTGCCGCTGCTGCAATCAGATCAAAAGGGGGGGGGGGGAATGTAAGAACAAGTGATGCCTTGAGTTGTGTGTGTTGCATTCAGCTCTTTTTAAGAACTGAGAAGTCGGGCAGACATTTCTCTCCATACCAGAAGAAGATATTTTGAACTCATGCTCAACTGTTCTTGAGCAGTTGGCCAATAGGGAGAGTGGATCTGAAGGGCAGATGAACTACCATCAGGAGTTGGGCATTCGCCTCAGATGACAAATGCTGGGAGTAGCGGTGTCGCTAACCGCTTGGGTGCCAGGTGCGGCGCGCACGTCCTGCAGCCGGGGGTGGGGCAAACCTCCCATGGGGGTGGGGCATGCTGTTGGAATTCCTGCTCCATGATTGTAGTCATGGGATTGTTGTCTATCACATGATGGTATATGTTTTGACTCCACAGAGTGGGAAGTGACAGAAACAGGATGTTTGTGTTACAGTGTCCGTGAAGTGGGACTATTGTCCTTTGTTCTTTTTCTCTTTGCTGTCTGATGCTAGAGAGAGAGTGGGAGCCATGTTGCAGTGCTCCGTGTGTGTTTATATGTAAATAAAGTAGATTAGCCAAAATGCTGAGTTGCTGAGGTCTGTTATGCGAACTGCGCAGACTCTGCGGATCCCTAAGTGTGCCGGTGTCAGTTGGCATCGGTCGCTGTGATGTTCGGGCAGAAGAAAGCTTTTGAAGCTCCCGAACGATCGACCAGGAGGGAAAGAACACTCTGGGTGGCTTCCAAAGCATAATAAAGCATTAAACATTAAAATCTCCCCATACAGGGCTGCCTGCAGATATAGTGGTTAAGAGCGGTGGACTCGTAATCTGGCGAACCGGGTTCGCTTCCCCGCTCCTTCACAGCTGCTGGGTGACCTTGGGCCAGTCACACTTCTCTGAAGTCTCTCAGCCTCACTCACCTCATAGAGTGTTTGTTCTGCTTTGAGACTACTTAAGGGGAATAAAAGGCGGGATATCAAGTCCAAACTCCTCCTCCTCCTCCTCCTTCCAAAGGTTGTATAGTTACTTATCTCCTTGGCTCGGGGGGGGGGGGGCTTAACTCCATACTCGCCAACATTTCTCCAATGAAAATAGGGACATCCTAAGGAAAAGTGGGACATTCCAGGATCAAATCAGAGACTGGGACGGCTTCTGTAAATCTGAACATGGAGTCAGTTCATGCAGTACAATTTCTTGATCTAGCATCCTGATTTCAATAGCGACCAACCAGATGCCTCAGAGAAGCCCACAAGAAGAGCACAAAGCTCTCTTCCCCATTGTTTGTCCCCAGGTAAAAGCTTGTGGCCATCACCACATCATAGTGAGACAGGTCAATAAGTGTTAGACTTATTGTCACAAATCGACACCATACATCTGAAGTGCAGAGCTCAATTTTCAAACTACACTCCTCCCAGAAGCAGTTAACATGGAAATGAGGACTAAAATTCCTCTAGAATTTCAGAAGTTATCAAATAAGGAAATATCAGGAGAACAGCCTGATTGTGACACACATGTACACACACACAGAAATGCTTTTTCAATGAAGTATTTATATTGCAGTTCAACTTGTTGAAAGTGCTTCAATTACATTATCGCAGCAGGGGTTTATTTTTTGCTTTTTAACAACAACATTGTTAGAGGAGTTACCACTATCGTCCTGATATTACTAAGAGCACTGAAAGAATAAATACATTCAATTAGTGTTTCTGTCTAGTGCTTTGTTCATGGTATTCTCTTCATTCTTGGTAGGATTCAGATTAGTTTGTACACTTTAAAAAATATCAGGAAATAGTGTGCTCCGGTACCTGTCCCTAAAAAAGTTGGTTGATTAATAATAATAAAAATTCATATATCCAGGCAAAGGAGGCACTTACTGTTAGATAGCTTTCAAATGAAATTACTGAAAATCTTTTTTGTTTGTTATGCTGTAACTAATTGAATGCCTCATGGTTTAGTGGGATTTCACATAGCTGCACAAGCTATTTAATTAACCAGCACAACTTTTTAAAAATACATGATGCTTGTCTATAGGATGGTGCAATTTGCTCTGAGCCTTTCTCCTGTATGAGCGAAGATCTGTGCTGAATACAAAATGGAAGAGAACCATTAAAAAAAAAAAAATCAAATGTGCACTCTGGCCAATGTCAGTTAACTAGAATGTGGATCCCATAGCTATATTTGAACAGTAGACGCAGGAAATTCAAAAATCAATTTGAGCCTCACTTGCAGAAAAACTGCTTTAGACACCAAGTTGACTACACTCCTAAGAATAAAATGCGGCTACGCTTTTCCATGTCTCTGTCGACAGTGACTAGAATAAAAAGGGACATTTTGGTGGATATGCTATGCATTGCTTATGAGTAATCCACTTGTAACTATACATTCTGCTTCAGCCATGTTCTGTAAAACTACTGAAAAATGAAGAGCTGTCATGTCAGCCCTTAGCTGTTTATTATTCAAGTCACTATAACCACTTACAGCACAATCTAATGCATGTTTACACGTATGTAAGTCCCACTGTCTTCAGTGGTGCCTACTATCAGGCAAGGGTAAATAGGATTGCAGCCTTGCTGGTATTAAATTGAAAATGAGAAGAAATGCTTTGGGTGGGAAGAAAAAATTGTGCACATGTTTCAAAATGTTGGCGTTTGTGTGCTGTTTAGACTATTGCTTGGATAAGGGTTCCCCACACATTAATTAAGGGATTCTGTGGTTTAGATGTGGGTGGCACTGTGGGTTAAACCACAGAGTCTAGGGCTTGCTGATCAGAAGGTCGGCGGTTCGAATCCCTGCAACGGGGTGAGCTCCCATTGCTCAGTCCCTGCTCCTACCAACCTAGCAGTTTGAAAGCAGATCAGAGTGCAAGTAGATAAATAGGTACCGCTCCGGTGGGAAGGTAAACGGCGTTTCTGTGTGCTGCTCTGGTTCGCCAGAAGCGGCTTTGTCATGCTGGCCACATGACCCGGAAAGCTGTCTGCAGACAAACGCGCCAGTAAAGCGAGATAAGCACTGCAACCCCAAAGTCATCCGCGGCTGGACCTAACGGTCAGGAGTCCCTTTACCTTTTTAGGCTTGGTGAATGTGAACTGTGGAATAGTCCTGTATTTTAATATTCTTTGGAAGAAATTGAGAAAGCCAATAGATGGAAATGAAGTAAAATCTAACACAGGCAGTTTTCAGATGAAGATTATGATGCACATACACAGGGCTGGCTTTAGGTTTGATGAGGCCCTAAGCTACTGAAGGTAATGGGGCCCTTTATATGTCCAGCTGTCCTTTGTCAACAATAAATTGTCGCTGTTTTTGTGTTGAATATATGCTATATGGTAATTTATGGACCTAATAGGTATCTAAAGCCATTTGCACATAACAAAATATGTATTTATCAAAGTAATTGTTGAACTGAAATACAATTAAGAAGAAGTATATTAATAGTGATTTTTTTTGGGGGGGGGGCCAAGAGAGTGGGGCCCTAAGCTATAGCAGTGTGGTGTAGTATTAAGAACAGTGGACTCGTAATCTGGTGAACCGGGTTCGCTTCTCCGCTCCTCCACATGCAGCTGCTGGGTGACCTTGGGCTAGTCACACTTCTCTGAAGTCTCTCAGCTCCACTCACCTCGCAGAGTGTTTGTTGTGGGGGAGGAAGGGAAAGGAGAATGTTAGCCGCTTTGAGACTCCTTAGGGTAGTGATAAAGTGGGATATCAAATCCAAACTCTTCTTCCTCTTTCTCTTCCTCTTCTTCTTCTACGTAAATCTGGCACTGCACATACACTGGAAGGTCCATAATGCATGCCGGGAAAGTCCTGTTTCTTCATTTTATTGAACAGGATTTAAATAAATATATACATAAATTCCTTTCTAACTTGAGGAAGCTGTTCTAGTGCTAAACCAGTGCTGGGAATGCTGTTTTAGTTTTCCTTATAATGGCTGCATTCACATGGCAGGCCATTCCTTTCCGCCCATGCTGTTATATTTGTGCTTTCACATGTAATAAAAGCTGCTTATGAAATTATAGTGGAATGTAGTGCAAGTTAAGTGCTCATTTCGTTATCTGGTGTTCCCCCTCCCCGTTTTGTGGTTGCCACCTGAAGCAGAATCTTCTCACCCTCCTTCATGGCAAGGTTGACAGTATTTTCCCCATTGACTACAACCTTGAGCAGATTGCGGGCCCTAGCTTAAAATAGTGCTATGCCTCTAAGGATGGCTCTATCTATCACTTTATCCGCTTTTTGTCATAGTTACTTATAGCCTGACATTGCAAAGATCACCACATCGGCAAGTTCACTATAGCTTTATTGATGTTCAGTTTGTTATATGTCGGACCGAGAATACTATTTTTAAAAAACAAACACCCTGTACACTTTCTGAATGCCTTGCTAAAATCTTGCAATTCCTGCTAGGCTGTGAGGTCTGACAGCACCTGCCACAGTTGGCCTTATGGAGCTGACATATTTTGTAGCAAAAGAAGTGCTTCTCTGCTGTCCACAACGTGGGCACTTAATCAACATGTATGATAGAGGTCACCTTGAGTTTTAGCATACTAAACACTGGTGCATCAACCCCTGCTTGTATGTCAAACTGCTGAGCTGACCGAACCTTTGACAAATGCCAGTGTTGTGATAAGTTAAAATAAAGGTTTGTGGGCAAACATGTCCCAGAACACTTTTGCTTAGTTCATGGCTTTGTGAAAATAAAAATTAAAAAAAGGGAATCTCCGGAAGTGTATTTCACAAATATCTTTCCCTCCTGAAGTTGTCTCTGTCCACTCTAGGAAGCAAAGCACGTTGTAATTAACTGTACTGATGTAACACATCCCACAGAAGTTGCCTGGCTGCAGGGATTGTGAAAAAAAAAATCTAGGGTTGCCATATTTCAAAAAGCAAAACCCAGGACCCTCCCAAATTCATGGAGCTTTTTCTTACAAAAACGCCAAAAACAAAAAACCCTGTGATTTTTTGATTGACTTGCCTAAGATCCAGGACAAAGCACCACCTTTTGAAAATTCCCCCAGATGTCAACTCTGCCTTTGAAATCCTGGTAATGTCCAGGAAAATCTGGACGTATGGCAGCCCTATGAATACAGGGCCCCAATCCTGCTTATTTCATAATAACTAATCCAGAATGCGGCAGCTAGACTGGTGACTGGGAGCAGCCACCAGGACCATGTAACACAGGTCATGAAAGACCTGCATTGGCTTCCAGTACATTTCCGTTGGTGACCTTTTTTTAGTTTTGCCCAAAGTTGTTGAACTTTTGCAAAGTTGTTGCAAAGAAATTGGAAGTTTTTGAGCTATTTCTTTGGAAAACCGGCAGAAACGACACTGCCGACATGGGCTGCCATACTTTCGGATTGTCCCAGACATTTCAATGATTTCCGCCCTGTATGCCTCAAGGAGCATCTCCACCCCCGTTGTTCAGCCCAGACAATGCGATCCAGCACCAAGGGCCTTCTGGTGGTTCCCTCGCCGTGAGAAGTGAAGTTACAGGGAACCAGGCAGAGGGCCTTCTAGGTAGTGGTGCCCACCCTGTGGAACACCGTCCCAACAGATGTCAAGGAGATGAGTAACTATATAACCTTTAGAAGACATCTGAAGGCAGCCCTGTATAGGGAACCTTTATAATGTTTAATGTTTTGTTATGTTTCTCTATATGTTGGAAGCTGCCCAGAGTGGTGGGGCAACCCAGTCAGATGGGCCGGGTACTACTACTACTACTAATTCCCCTTCTGAGCCAAATAGCAACTTGTTGCTGGGGTAATTTTTACCAGGGCTGTGACTTGGGAGGAAAGTGGTCAAGCCATCCACCCCTCCCCTCCATAGCTGTCAACATTCAGATTTGAAAATAAGGGATCAGCAGCCTCGAAAATAAGGGATCAGCAGCCTCACCTGTCCCGGGGACAATCTACGGGATATCTAACAATCTGGGATAGCAGCGGGAAGCAGCAGGAAAAGGCACTGGAATAAGGGAATTTCCTGCAAAAAAAAGGGAAGGTTAACAGCTATGCTCCCCTCCTCTGCTTCCATTTGTGCAGTGCCTGTGTAGGGTAGATGCAGCTTTCAGCGATACATTTAGTCTCTTGAAAAATTGGCCGTAAGAATAGTTTCAATTAGGCTCTCAGTGAAGCAAAAAGCTGCTGGATCCATGTGGTCTGGTCAGTCAAGGAGTTCATGCAATCAACAGTTTCCTTCCCACAGGCTTCAGTTGGCCAATTTGAGAACAGTATGCTGAGCCAGATGAGCCTTTGGTGTTTTCAACAGGGTTCATCTCATATTTGTTTTGCCACAACCTTGTGATTATTGGCTCTCCCTGTTGAAATGCAAGAGGGCTCATCCATAGACATTTTGCCAGCTCTTCATGCTACAGTGGTACCTCGGGTTACAGACGCTTCAGGTTACAGACGCTTCCGGTTACAAACTCCGCTAACTCAGAAATATTACCTTGGGTTAAGAACTTTGCTTCAGGATGAGAACAGAAATTGCGCGGCGGCAGCGGGAGGCCCCATTAGCTAAAGTGGTACCTCAGGTTAAGAACAGTTTCAGGTTAAGAACGGACCTCCAGAATGAATTAAGTTCTTAACCCGAGGTACCACTGTACCCCTGTTGAGAGAGGAAAACTCCTGATCTGACTTGAACCTCCTGTTTTAATTGCTGTTTTAAAACAGTTTTATATTGTTTTGATGGGCTTCTTTATTATAAAGTTTAATATTTTGATGGATTTTTTTCATTTCGCATATTAATTATGTGGGAAGCAAGTGGCTAACAACAAGAACAGCAACACCAGTAACAGCAGCAGCAACAACAACATCACCAACAACAGTATTCTTCTGCTCCAGAAATAAATAATCTTGTGAACCATCCTGAGATCTTCGGATGAGGAGCAGTATATACCTCTAATTAATTAATTAATTAATTAATAATGGCAGCTTGTAGTGAGAATCCAAAAGCAGCTCTTTTGCAACCACCTTGAGGAGTTGTGGAGCCAGCAGTGAGTAGGGAGGGGAAATTAATACTAAAAATAAAACGATTTGCCTGCAAAACATTTTGGTATTGTTGTACACCCCCTGTTTGTGTGTGCATGTGTCGAAAACAACAGACCCCTGATGTTTCAGTATTTTCCTAACTTTCAGCCTGTGGGCTATGTAGGTTCTAGTATCTTTTGAAGTCAGGATAGAATCATTTCTATTCCCTGCTCCCCATCCTCTTGCAGGGTGAAGATTTGCAACAGATCGCCAGGGACATCTTTGATGTTGCTAAACTAACAAAAGGTAAGCAGATTTTAATTGATTTGTGAACATTCAAAGAATCATTGCAGAGAATGCTAATTAAATAGTTAATCCAGACTCCTTAAAAACTGGAAGCCATTAATAATTAAGCCACATCTTTCGACAAACAGTATCTATTACCAGCTGTGAGCCTTCTTTGGTCCAGTGGCTCAGAAAACAAATAATGCAGAGACGCGAAACCTCCATCCCTACCTACATAGCAGCAGGGGGGCAAAAATAAATGATAATCGAAAAGGATCCAACAAATTAATGCAATTTTTTAAGGTTAATTTAATGAGACAATTCTGCTTCTCGTGATGAGTGGCTAATTACAGAAGAACAGATTTGCGCAGATAAAACATGCGAGGGCTGCAAGGACAATCGATAGAAAGGAAACAATTGCAGCGATGGCCCTGGATTCCAAGATATGCTTAAATAATAACAGCCATGGTGGGAGGACATAAATCATAGCCACTAAATTCAAATTTATATTCACTTAAGGCCATACACTGCTCTGCAAGCAAAACCCAATTTGATGTAGGCATCTCCAGATATGTGGGCTTACTGGTCAGCTTTTGACTTGCAATGTTTCTTCTGGATGTAATCAATATTTCAGCAATGACAGATCACTCTTCAGAAGGGCAAAAGTGGCACTGTTCTGCCGAGAGAGGAAGCCTAACTTGTGCATCAGGAAGGTGCGAGAGATAGGAGATAGCGTGCTACTGGTTTTACAAGACTGATACATATTGATAGCCCCTCTGGTATCGGAAGTGGGCAAACAAACACAAAATAAAGATACAATTTGATATGATGAATAGCATCTGCCGGGGGAACAATGTTACAATGGCATAGCGGGCAGGGTTGCAGTGCTTCTTTCTGTTCTCTGTGTATGGAGACATATTGTGCCTGCTAGGGGTCATTATTAGTGGACAAACACAAGGCCATTCATTTTCAGGAGTCAAGCAAATCCAGAGTATTGGTTTGCTCCATCTTTGCATTTTTCAAAACCAGGTTGTGAAAGCTGTCCTGGCAGCTTCCATTAAAAACAAACAAACCCAAGACTTTTCTTTTTGGAGTAGGAAAAACTCTGAGTGCGGCTTTCTCCCGATTGAAGTGCAGAGTGTTTGAGGACCGGGACATTCACAGGGAAACCAAAATGCTTGTTACAAAGCTATTGTACTACCAACCTTACTGTATGCTTGTGAAACATGGACCACTTATAAACGCCATATCCAACTTCTCGAAAGATTCCATCAACAGTGTCTCCGATAAATTTTACACATCACTTGGGAAGACAGGCGAACTAATATCAGTGTACTGGAAGAAGCAAAGATCACCAGTGTTGAAGCAATGCTTCTTCAACATCAACTTCGTTGGACTGGTTATGTTGTGCTGAAGCCTGGTGATCGTCTTCCAAAGCAACTACCGTATTTTTCGCTCTATAACACGCACCCGACCATAACACGCACATAGTTTTTAGAGGAGGAAAACAAGAAAAAAAAATATTCTAAACGAAACAGTGGATGTATGATTTTTGTGCTTCATGCTGTGGCCACAGACATGTGATCTAACGGTGAGTTTGGAGTAGCCCAATGCAAAAATTCTGAGGATCCATGTGGATCCATGCTTTGTAACCATGTTTTTGCACCACTGCGGCCCCAGGCAACAGTGGGTGCGTGATTTTTTTGGTGCAAGCTGTAGCCATGGACATGCTATGTGATCTGATGGTGAATTTGGGGTGACCCAGTGCAAAAATCCTGAGGATCCATGTGGATCCGTGCTTTGTAACCACGTTTTAAGTGGGGAAGAAAGGAAAAGCACTCAAGGGACAAGGAGCACGCGAGGGGTTTGTGGAGAAGGATGCTGCTAATAATGCAGGTGAGGGGTATAAGAGGAGAAGGCTCCTCTCCTCTCCCGCTTTGCTCCTTTAAAGCAAGCAGGCGCTCTGTCCCTCTCTCCTCCCCACTCAGCGGCTCTTCTCCCATGTTGCTGTTTCAAAGCGAGCCACGGAGGAGGGAAGGAAGGGGAACCATGAATCCTCTGCTCACGACTGCAGCAGATCCCCCCACCCGCCATCCGTAGGCATTCGCTCCATAACACGCACAGACATTTCCCCTTACTTTCTAGGAGGAAAAAAGTGAGTGTTATGGAGCAAAAAATACGGTACTCCTTTCCGGACTTAAAAATGGAAAGCGTAATGCAGTTTAAAGACTGTCTCAAGGCAAATCTAAAAAAAAAAAAGTAGTATAAACACTGACAACTGGGAAACACTGGCCTGCGAGTGCTCCAGTTGGAGAACACCTGTTACCAAAGGTGTCATGGGCTTTGAAGACACTCAAACTCAGGACACAAGGAAGAAACGAGCTAAGAGGAAGTCATGTTTGGCAAATCCACACCGTGATCAACTCCCGCCTGGAAACCAATGTCCCCACTGTGGAACGACATGTGGATCCAGAATTGGCCTCCAGAGTCACTTATGGACTCATTGTCAAAACCATGTTTATGGAAGACAATCTTACTCGGCTACGAGTGATCGACAAAGAAGAAGAAGAAGAAGAAGAAGAAGAAGAAGAAGAAGAAGAAGAAGAAGAATCTCCCAATGGTGTCTACTTAAGAGGCTCATCATCACTCTTTTCACACTTAGTAAAATAATGATGATGGTGATGATTCTCCTTCTTTAACATTACAGACAGTGAGCGCAGCAGGAGGTTGAAAGGAATTAAGGGGTAATGTCAAGCTGGTGTGGTCAATGTCTTAGCCTGGGGACCAAATTCTGCCCAGCCAAGATGCTAAAGAGTTTGTTTGAGGGAGACACCTTTTCAAGGCTGTTTCCCACCCCAAAGTTTCAGTAGCACATGCAAGTCGAAAGAGTTTGCAGTCAGAGCTGTAGTTAAAAACACTGCAACCTGGAAAGAGAAAGTTCAGAGAGGCAAAAATCAGCCCATTTAATTGCACAGTAACCCTCTGCTACTAATTTGCATTTATCACTAAGGAATTTGGGGGAGCTATTAGGCCTCCATGTAAGCTTTAAAAACGACCAAGAAACTAGAAGATGGGGGGTGAGTGGGATTTGACAGCACATAAAAAACTTCTGTATGGCTTCTATGCTTTTTGAGTTGAGTTGGACATCTTCCTGGCACTTGTTTAGACAAACTGTGATTTGCCAAAGGAGAGAGCTTTGCATCCCTGATGCTGTCCTGCTGTCCTCGGGTGCAGGAGATATTGTGGTCCTCTCATTAGTATTGAAGTAAGATTCAAGTGCCAGTTTAAAAATCTTCTTTTTAAAAGAAAATTTATTTATTTATTTTAAAATATGTATTTAAATCTAGATTTTCAAGATAGCTTACATAGAGTCATCCCTCACTCCACACCAGCAAAATCTCTTCGGCCAACCCAATTTCTCGGAGTGCTAACATCTTTTTGATTACACCTGCGATTAAGTGCCTAGCTCTTTGACAAAAAACAGGATATGAACATTTTGTTCGTAGCCAGATTCTTATTTTACACGTTGAGCTGGAGAATAACTTCCTAGGACAACAATACTTGATTCATAATACAATTGGAATATTATGAGCTGCACACATTCATATTCAGACCAGGCATTTGTGAGCTTTTTCGATGACACTCCTACTGGAAATTAATCTGTTCTCAGGGCAATGAATGCATTTCCAAATCACTTCTACCACACTTAAGTATTATGTCTTTTTTTTGCCAATAAATTCCCTTGTTGCTTCTTCGCCAAACCTTTAGTAGGCATTACAAATAAAGGCCATCATAAAACATCCATATAGAAAATCTTAAAATATATACAAATAAACAGCCATGTAAAAATATGTAATAATGAGGATTTTCAATGGAGTTTCTTCCTGCTAAATGGTGCCAATCACCACTCAAAGAGATACTATTGACAAAAACTCAGCCACCCTTGAGGTTACTTCCGGATTAATTTCAGACAGATAGCATCTGATATTTTCATTGTGCCACGATGTTGGGCTACCCAAAAAAGGGGATAGTGCACATTTGCGTAGCTGGTTGTACAATGCACAGTAGAAAAGAATATGTTCTACTGTGTCCGGCACATTCATGTGCAATGTTTCTGGGGATGTTTAAATATCTGCCCTTGAAAAAAGCTGAGGGAAAAACGTTCAGTCAGGCTAACATAGAGGCCCTGCGTTGGACTGGAATTGTTAATTTTGAAATATAAGTGGCCCTGTTATCTGTTTAAACCAGGGGTCAGCAAACTTTTTCAGCAGGGGGCCGGTCCACAGTCCCTCAGACCTTGTGTGGGGCTGGACTATATTTTGAAAAAAGAAGAACGAATTCCTATGCCCCACAAATAACCCAGAGATGCATTTTAAATAAAAGTACACATTCTACTCATGTCAAAACAGGCTGATTCCCAAACTGTCTGTGGGTCGGATTTAGAAGGCGATTGGGCCGGATCCAGTCCCCAGCCTTAGCTTGCCTACCCATGGTTTAAACCATAGAACTTGGGGAAGCAAATTTTCTTGCTCCCTTGTTGCACATCTCTTTGCCAAAGCTAGCTTGGGGATGACAATGCCAAAGCTAGCTTGGGGAAGATAAAAGACAATGACAAATTTTGAACTTGCAGTATAAAGACGAGAACACGGAGGATTCACGGATGAACTGATGGAAGTCAAAAATATGTAATTGTTTTTGTATTGAAAATGTATGACTAAAAATTCTTTTTTATTGGGAATTAATAAAAAATAATTCAAAAAAAAGAAGAAGAAAAAAAGAAAAAAATTTCAATGAATGCATTGGCACCAAAATGTCAGGTCTGCTCTTATCAAAACTTAGCCTACATCAGGATGGCCAACTCCTAAGAGACTTCAATCTACACAGGGCATAGCTGTCAACTTTTCCCTTTTCTTGCGAGGAATCCTATTTGGAATAAGGGAATTTCCCTTTAAAAAAGGGAAACGTTGACAGCTATGATGGAGGGTGAGGTGAGGGGGCAGGGCCCAATTCTATTTTTAGCTGAGGAAAGGGAACCATCGATCGACAACGATCTACCAGAACCTCCCGGGGATCTACCAGCAGATCGTGATCGATCTGATGGACACCCCTGGCCTACATCATTTTCCATTTAGGAACGTAGAGGGCTGCCTTATACAGAGTCAGACCATTGGACAATCCAGGTCAGTACTGTCTACACAGATTGGCAGCATCTCTTTAAGGTTTCAGATGGGACTTTTCTAAGCCCTACTTGGAGACTGAACCCAGGACCTTCTGCATGTTAAACACACTCTACCCTTTCCCATTTTGGGGGGGGTCCAGTCATGCAGTTAACTGGTGACTTACAGGTTCTATGACAATGTTGTTGTTGTTTAGTCGTTTAGTCGTGTTGTTGTTGCTTAGTCATTTAGTCGTGTCCGACTCTTCATGACCCCATGGACCAGAGCACGCCAGGCACTCCTGTCTTCCACTGCCTCCCGCAGTTTGGTCAAACTCATGCTGGTAGCTTCAAAGACACTATGCAACCATCTCGTCCTCTGTCGTCCCCTTCTCCTTGTGCCCTCCATCTTTCCCAACATCAGGGTCTTTTCCAGGGAGTCTGCTCTTCTCATGAGGTGGCCAAAGTATTGGAGTCTCAGCTTCAGGATCTGTCCTTCCAGTGAGCACTCAGGGCTGATTTCCCTCAGAATGGATAGGTTTGATCTTCTTGCAGTCCGTGGGACTCTCAAGAGTCTCCTCCAGCACCATAATTCAAAATTATTGTCTATGACAATAATTGTTGTTAAAGAAATTATATAAACCAATGGGTTCATCATTATTCTTTTTTCCAGTTCAAAGGGAGGAAAATCATGCAAACAGGAAAGAGAAAAATGCTGCAAAAGTATTTGATTCACCTGACAAAAGTGGTTGGATTAAATACTCTTGCAGAAATGAAGTGAATTTAAGTTACTATAATGCGTTGTATGATCACTTGTGCCTATCAAATGTTTATAACCCTGATGCTTGGCTCCAGAAGTGCTAATTAAGAGGCAGTGCACTAATTGGAGTTTAAATAAGGGCCATAACTTTATTGATCAGGATCAACAGCCAATTAACCAGTCATTCAAATCAATCAAATCAGGCATCCCTGCCAACAGTTCCGCCAGCCTGCTGGCTCACAGGGGGGCCAGGCAAGGTATCCAATTTAACTTGGAATCAAACAGAGGCTGTTAGTCAACTCCATATGTGACAAAGCCCAACTGCATTACAGCAAATATTGGTGTATTCCTAGTGTTATGTGTTTGTGAGTGCCAGACCCCACTGATCCCTGGGTCCGGCAAGTAATAAAATACAGATCAGGCTTGTTTCCTGATGAGGTGATTGCCTGAGTGATGAGGCATTAAGGCGGTTGGTGCAAGAAGGCAAATGGGTGGGGTATGGCCCCTCCTTCAAATTTCAGATAGTGAGAAGGACAAATGCCAGAGCTGAGAGTAGCCATTGTGTGATCTAGAAGCTGGAGGAAAAAGCTGCAGGCTGGAGAGAGAGAGAGAGAGAGAGAGAGAGAGAGAGAGAGAGACGGCTGATTTCTGCTGGAATCCAAGGCTGCAGCTATAGGAGAAACAAGACCCTCTTGGGGTGTTGATGCTGCGAACCCCTGCATTACAGACTCAGGTTGCATATATGTGTAAATAAACCATATATCATAGAGACACCACAGTCTTCAGTGCGAAACCCCTGGAATCTTGCATCGCTTGGAGATTGGGGTGGGGTGCAATATTATGAATGATTCGATAGACCAAAGTGTGTACAGGAATAATAATAATAATAATAACAATAATAATAATAATAATAATAATAATAATAATAATAATAATAATTTATTTATACCCCGCCCATCTGGCTGGGTTTCCCCAGCCACTTGGGCGGCTTCCAACTGAATATTAAAAACAATACAGCATCAGACATTAAAAACCTCCCTAAACAGGGCCGCCTTCAGTTGTCTTTTAAAAGTAAAACAGTTGTTTGTTGCCTTGGCATCTGCTGGGAGGGCATTCCACAGGGCAGGCGCCACTACCGAGAAGGCCCTCTGCCTGGTTCCTCGTAACCTCACTTCTCGCAGTGAGGGAACCACCAGAAGGCCCTCAGCACTGGACCTCAGTGTCTGGGCTGGATGATGGGGGTGAAGATGCTCCTTCAGGTATACAGGACTGAGGCTGTTTAGGGCTTTAAAGGTCAGCACCAACATTTTGAATTGTGTTCAGAAACGTACTGGGAGCCAATGTAGGTCTTTCAGGACCGGTGTTATATGGTCTCGGCGGCCACTCCTAGTCATCAGTCTAGCTGCCAAAAGCCAAAAGAACCTAAAAAGGACCTTGCTCAGGGAATGTTCAGGGATGTTCACGGAAGTTTTTAATGTATGACATATTAGTGTATTTTTGGTCTTTGTGGAAGCCTCCCAGAGTGGCTGGGGAAACCCAGCCAGATGGGTGGGGTACAAATAATAAATTATTATTATTATTACTACTTGCTGAGTCAGGCCAAAGTCTATTCAGACTTGCATTCTGTCTCCAACAGCAAACAGTCAGATACCTCTGAGCATTTTCCAAGCAAGATAGTTTATAGAGTTCTTTGGCTAGGAAGGTCATGTGTACTAGTCTTCAAGTTAGCATATTACCGGGTTGTATTAAACATCTCTGTCCCTAGCCCGGCGTGGTACACAAATCAAATGGAAAACCAAAGTACCTGCTCTGGTTCTTTGCCCATCAACATCAAGGACACATGTGACTAGTTCTTTTGGAATTCAAATCAGCTGCCTTATTGATTGGTTCTAGCTACTAATGGAAAAGAACATAATCACCTCTTACTATAAAGACCCCTTCTAATCAGATGTATGTGGAGGTCTATTTTTAGTGCTCCGCTCATTGTGTCTGATTTTAATACATCCTATTCTTTGTAGGGCTTGCATTTCACATGAATTCATTCTTTGCCAAACATGGAATGTTTTCAGTTACCTGCATGGATCCTCATGAACAGTGTTGCAGGAATGCACTCGATGCCCTACGACAAAAGAATGTGGGGAGATGTGGAACAGTTACAGCAGAATAATAATAATAATAATAATAATAATAATAATAATAATAATAATTTTATTTATATCCCGCTCTCCCCAGCCAGAGCCAGGCTCAGGGACGAATTAAGTACTTAACCTGAGGTACCACTGTACTGAAAAGGCCCTGGCCCTAGTTGAGACCAATCTAACCACCTTGTGGCTTGGGACCTTCAAAGTGTTGTTATTTGTGGACCTTTGCAACAAGTGTTTTACCTTCCTTTATCAATGTGCCCACATGTGTGTGATATCTTTATCATCTCTATCTCTATATAAGATGTAAGTGTATGTTTGCCGGTGGAATGCTGTAATTGGCAGCAGATTTCATCACTGAGTCTCAAGTTTTTCCTCCAGCCTGTCTGTCATGGCAGCAGTAGTGTATCTTGTATTCTGCTGATGGAACATGGCTTCTGCCATAACCTATGGTCAAGCATGTCTTGAGGACAAGATTGTTTGGTGAGAAGTCTTAAATGATAAATATAATTTGGTTATATAGAACCTCTTAGCCTAATTACTTTGTTAGTTTGCTCCCTGCAATGGCTAATTAAAATGTTTGGTTTATTAAGCAATTTTTAAAAAAATACAAAATGCTCCTTCACTTCATCAGTTCAAGGATAATTCATGCAAGGAAATTACAAAGACTTAAAAAGCTTTAAATTCCATAACAATCACATTTCCATCATGCACTGGTAGTAATCTATTTTGTAGTAAAAAAAAGTTTTCTGATCTTTCAGAATGTAGAGAACATAGACAATCTACAGTGTGGAATTATAATATTGTTTCTTTAAAGGGACCTTTCTCTAATAACTGCAGCTGCAATTCACAATTCTACATAATGGCACGGATATGATTTCTGTCCAGCACAGCAAGAGGTAAGTACTGGTAAGAAGGCAACAGGGTGGCCACACGCTTAAAGGAAAAGGTAACGGGACCCCTGACAGTTAGGTCCAGTCGCGGACGACTCTGGGGTTGTGGCGCTCATCTTGCTTTATTGGCCGAGGGAGCCGGCATACAGCTTCCGGGTCATGTGGCCAGCATGACTAAGCCACTTCTAGCAAACCAGAGTAGCGCACGGAAATGCCATTTACCTTCCCGCCAGAGTGGTACCTATTTATCTACTTGCACTTCGTGCTTTCAAGCTGCTAGGTTGGCAGGAGCTGGGACTGAGCAACAGGAGCCCATTGCGGGGATTCGAACCGCCGACCTTCTGATCGGCAAGCCCTAGACCCATTGCTAAAGAAGAGAAAGTACGTCACCAAAAAAGGAGGCAAAATACATTTGTTAATTCAAATGTAAATAGATGCAAGTTTAGAAATAATTACTGTAATTTAAATATTAATACCTAGATCTCACCATAGTATGAAAGACTGAGCAGGTGACCTGACAGCTGTGCAGCTGATAAGTGTTGATGGGCAACTTCAAGACCCCTGCTCTCCCCCTTTTTTAGTTATCTGTAAAATCAGATTGGATCAGACAGTCCTTCATATAGTGGGCACCTGGTATTAGAGAACTGCCCTCTGACCGCTTGGCACACTGGTCACCAGTTCCCCATAAGTGTTGTGGAGTTGTGAATCACCCCAGCTTTTAATATCTGTAACAGATTCCTCATAACAATAATTAAAAAAATTAAAGAAAACAAATACTCTCAAGCAGTGCTTTTGCCCCCTAAAAAAATGTCTAAGGGGTACTCTCATTTTCCTACTCCGATTGAAATACTGCCCCTCAATGAGGCCAAACTTAGATTCACAAAATGTTTAGGGGTATGTGTACCCCTGCGCCCTCCCCGCAGAAAGAAAAGAACTGCCCTCAAGAACTGAGGTTGCTTGCATTCAGTGGAAACAGCCATTTGCTTTCAGAGAACCAGACAGAACTTAGCCAGATCCATGTGGGGTTGCCATGTGTCCTCTATTTCCAGGACACGTCCTCTTTTTTAGGGGTAAAATTTCTGTCCGGGTGGATTTTTTAAAAATTTGCCAAAATGTCTCTGGCTATACTTTCTGGATGAGACATAACTGGTGGCTGAAGATTTACTTTCCTCTTCTCTTCTCATGCCCAGCTCAGCAATATATCACAGCTTCTACAGCCTACATATACAGTGGTACCTCGGGTTACAGACGCTTCAGGTTACAGACGTTTCAGGTTACAGACTCTGCTAACCCAGAAATAGTACCTCGGGTTAAGAACTTTGCTTCTGGATGAGAACAGAAATCGTGTGATGGCGGCGAGGCGGCACCAGGAGGCCCCATTAGCTAAAGTGGTACCTCAGGTTAAGAACAGTTTCAGGTTAAGAACGGACCTTCGGAATGAATTAAGTTCTTAACCCAAGGTACCACTATAGTAAAAGGCAAAGGGACCCCTGACCATTAGGTCCAGTCGTGACCAACTCTGGGGTTGCGGCACTCATCTCGCTTTATTGGCTGAGGGAGCTGGCGTACAGCTTGCAGGTCATGTGGCCAGCATGACGAAGCCGCTTCTGGCGAACCAGAGCAGCACATGGAAACGCCATTTACCTTTCCGCTGGAGCGGTACCTATTTATCTACCATATTTTTCACCCTATAGGATGCACCGTCCCATAAGGCGCACCTAGTTTTTTGGGGGGAAATAAAGGGGGGAAAAATTATTTCCCCCCCAGGCGCGGGGCTGGGGCGGGGGAGGCCCGAGATTCCCCTGACCCCAGCCCCCAAACAGGCAGCTCTCTGCAAGCCGTGGGAGCCCAGCGCTGGCTCCCGCTGCTTGTGGAGAGGTCCGCGAAGCCTGGGCGCGCTGAGCTCAGCGCGCGCAGGCTTCAGCATGCTGGCAACTCTCCGCAAGCAGCGGGAGCGCTCCCGCTGCTTGCGGAGAGGTCCGCGAAGCCTGGAGAGCGAGAGGGGTCGGTGCCTACCGACTCCTCTCGCTCTCCAGGCTTCAGCGAAAGCCTGCATTCGCCCCATAGGACGCACACACATTTCCCCTTCATTTTTGGAGGGGAAAAAGTGCATCCTATAGGGCGAAAAATACGGTACTTGCACTTTGACGTGCTTTCGAACTGCTAGGTTGGCAGAGTGGCTGGGGAAGCCCAGCCAGATGGGCTGGGTATAAATTAATAATGATGATGATGATGATGATGATGATGATAATTTGCATATGCCAAAGACGGCCCTGTGTTTGTGTGTGTTAACAAACCAGTTGCTTTCTCCACATGCTTGCAAAGTTTGTCTTTATTTCAATACAAGAGAATTTCCTTTATGATATACAAACTGATATACAAATGTGACTTGAACTTTCGGCGCAACAGCAACTGAAAACTGTTACGTGTCCATCTCTCCTGCGTGTGTTTCCCTCCCTCTTTATCCCCTTGAATTGCAAATCACTGATGCATGGTCTTCAGCCTTGAAGTTCAAATCAGATTATCTTCAAATATTTCAGCCCACAGAGGCAATGTGGCCTTTACATGCCTTGAGATCAAAGAAATGCTGTGCAACCTTTCAGATAATATAATGGTGTCTGTCGCAAAACAGGGACAATAAAACATAGAGAGAGAGCAGGTCACAAAGAAACAAAGAGGTCACAGAATCACATAGAACCCTTTTCAGTATTCTGAGATAGGAGCAGGCAGGTGAAACTAAACTAACATTCTTTAGAGGAGAAAAATAAAAATGTGTATGAATGCATACCCTCCATTATTCTCCAATGAAAATAGGGACGTCCTGTTCATCAATAATAATTTTACTATTTCTACAACACCCATCTGACTGGGTTGTCCCAGCCACTCTGGGTGGCTTAAACATTAAAAAACTTCCCTATACAGTGGTACTTCAGGTAAAGTACTTAATTCATTCCGGAGGTCCGTACTTAACCTGAAACTGTTCTTAACCTGAAGCACCACTTTAGCTAATGGGGCCTCCTGCTGCTGCCGCGCCGCCGGATGAAATCAGAAACTGGAACGGCTTCTGTAAATCCAGGACTGTCCCTGGAAAACAGGGATACTTGGAGGGTCTGTAAATAGTGCACTGTTAGTGTGCTTGTGCCCATATCCTACTTGGGGATACAAAGGATTGAATCTGATACTCATGGGATTTTAGTTTTTATTTATTCATATACCACTTGATTGTAGTCAAATCTCCAAGCAGTTTGCAAGAACGATTTTAAGTGCTTTGTAAGCAACATATACATTTTGTAAGGTCAGAGCAGGAATCCATTTTAAACATATTTATGCATGGAATTTGGTGGTTCCACACTGAGCTTTGCCCACACTGAAGCACTTATTGCATCAAATGTCCATTTATTTTTTACATAGTGTACATGCAATGTTTTTGTGTCTTCTATCCCCTCGCCCATTCTCTCTCCTCTCTTCTCCCCTAAATTTATACTGTGTACAATATCAGGTCTAACATCAAATATAACTGATCTGTAAAAAAGACTTTATGATCTTAAAATAGAGGTGATGTATGTGCAAGAAGATCAAACCTATCCATTCTTAAGGAAATCAGCCCTGAGTACTCACTGGAAGGACAGATCGTGAAGCTGAGGCGCCAATACTTTGGCCACCTCATGACAAGATAAGACTCCCTGGGAAAGACCCTGATGTTGGGAAAGATGAAGGGCACAAGGAGAAGGGGACGACAGAGGATGAGATGGTTGGATAATGTTCTCGAAGCTATGAACATGAGTTTGACCAAACTGCGGGAGCAGTGGAAGACAGGAGTGCCTGGCATGCTCTGGTCCATGGGGTCACGAAGAGTCGGACATGACTAAACGACTAAATAACAACAACATGTGCTTTTGTAACCCAAGAAAATCTTTCATAATTTTTAGGTCAATTTATGCCCAAGCTACATCACTGTAACAAAATATACATACCAGCAACTGATTCTATACATAGAATACACACACACGTGTATATGTATATGAGGCACAATATTTTTGAAGGATAATTATATAAGTATTAGCCAGGAGTGCCCAGCCCTGCCTGGAAATTTATAGAAACCAAAAAGTATTGTGTCTTTTAAGTGGATAGTGTAATTTGTGAGTTTGGACCCATCATGCAACCAACCAACCAACCAACCAACAAATTAAATTGGGCATTATAGTCTGCTATCTCCAATTCAAAGTGGCACTTTTAAATGAGAAGGCTTGCTTATTCTAGTACAGGGGTGGGCAATGTGGTCCCAAGTTGTGGACTACAAACACCATCAGCCCTAGACAGCATTAACAGTAGCAAGGGATGATGGGAGTTGTAGTGCACAACATCTGGAGGGTTCTTCATTGCATTCACTTGCTCTATAGCAGTGATGGCCAAACTTGGCTCTCCAGCTGTTTTGGGACTACAACTCCCATCATCCCTAGCTAACAGGACCAGTGGTCAGGGATGATGGGAATTGTAGTCCCAAAACAGCTGGAGGGTCAAGCTTGGCCATCACTGCTCTAGAACAATCCCTTAATTTGAAGATGACTTCTCAGGCTAAAATGGATGGTAGATCCATGTCCTACTGTCCAACGTCTGATACATTTGTTCACTAAGTTCTGTGGGATTCCTTTCTTCCTAAGAATGCTTAGGTCTGCACCCATAAGCATCAAGTTTTTAAATTCTGCTGAATTCATTTCAAGAGTTAGCAGCTCTCTGATTGAGATCCCTATAACAACTTTTTAATTAGAAGATATTTCCAAATATATTTCTGGTAATAATCATTATCAGAGAGACTTATTAGCCTCATTATCCTCTTCCATTGGTTTCTACATCTTCTCACAATAGTTTTGGGAATGTAAAATTAAAAATTCACTTGCTATGCTGATGCCTGTATAGCCCCTTCTAGATGAACCTTCCTTCCCATTGTACGAAGCTGCAGTAAAACAAATGGTAGCCTCTTCAAAGTTCAATGATCATTCCTCATCCTGAACTTCAGATTAAACCTTTATATATGTGGCATTCTATGGAATTATTTATATTGTTGATTCTGCACTTTGGTTAATCAGATGAACATATAAATCTTCTTCGCCACTGAATAAAGCAAAAGAGAGAGAAGAATCAGCAGTATGTTCTGCACTCCAGGAGGAAGTTGGAGTGTTATTTTTAATAAAAATATTTGCGCGAGTGCAGCCATGAGCTTGACTAATTGGAGTTTACATTCCCTAGTTCCAAATGTCGAGTTACATGGAAATGAAGTTGAGACCCGGTTCGGTTTCCTCTTTTGCTGGAAAACCTTCACAGATCATTTCATGTTTGTATGATCCCTTTGGAATGGGACCCACTGCTATTTGTCTGGGTTCTTGATTATGATTGTTTGTGTTCAGTTATTATGTTTTTATATATGTTGCAAGCCACCCAGAATGGCTGCGGTAACCTAGTTAGATGGGTGGGGTATAAATTGCTGTTGTGGTTACTGAATAAGACGTCCTTATTTTCATTGAAGAAATGTTGGAGGGTATGGACCAATGATGCCAAAGGTGTCATGGCTGCATAGCAAAGAAGGGCACATGAAAATAGGAAGGGCTCCAGGGCAGTAATACTTGTTGGGTACCCCAAAGGAGCATGTTGAAATGGATGTGCTGGGGCCTCTGCCAGAAATGAGAGCTGGCAACTGCTACTTCTTGTTTGCCATGAATTACAGTGGTACCTCAGGTTACATACACTTCAGGTTACATACGCTTCAGGTTACAGACTCCGCTAACCCAGAAATATTGCTTCAGGTTAAGAACTTTGCTTCATCATGAGAACAGAAACCGTGCTCCGGCGGCACGGCAGCAGCAGGAGGCCCCATTAGCTAAAGTGGTGCTTCAGGTTAAGAACAGTTTCAGGTTAAGAACAGACCTCCAGAACGAATTAAGTACTTAACCCGAAGTACCACTGTATTTCACACGGTGGCCAAGAGGCTTGCACTATAAAAAACCAGGAAGCCATGACAGTGGCATATGCCTTGGTCGACAACATTTTCCCCAAATTTGGGATATGGGGGAAAATAAACCCAGGAACTTTGAGTCAAGAGTGTTCCAGAAAGTGTGTGAAATTCTGGGCATCCACAAAACACGAGCTTTAAAATAAAAACATGGTAACTCATTTTCAGTTCTTTCAATGAATCGTGCACAGCAGACAAACTCTGGTGAAGCTTAATGTGTCAATATTCCAGAGAGAAATATTGAGAGAGAGAAAAAAGTGTTACTTTCAGAATCTGAAATGCACTGGCTCTATTATAGAAGAGTCAATTGACAATCCACCACTCAGTGATTTTAGTTCTTGCTGCCTATTTATTTCTATTTTATTTAGCAACACACAGCATTAGAGTGTAATGTGTCAAACTCCCCGCCTTTTGCTTGCTCGACTTCTGACAGCAGCAGCAAAAATAACCTTGATCTTATGCTCATGTCACTTTCGAACTTTCTGCAAAATGTTAAAGGAGCAATTTGGGCGGCTTGTGAAACACATGTAAATGTTAACCAAGGAAGGCAATGACATATTTCTAGGCAGTAAATTACCTATAATGGATGAGGCCCCAAATAATCACTTTCCCCGCTTTTATCAAGCACAAAAGAAACCTCTGTGTGCAATATATATGTCATGAAACATTCCCTGAAAACGTACCAACCCAAGAGATAAAAGTCTGCTCACTGGGCCTTTACTACACTGATTCCCAGTAATGAAAATTTTATTATTATACTTATGTCTCTATAAACTATGCACTGAAGGGAGAAGGGAAACGTCACAAGCTATTTCATGCCTTCTGATTAAGGGCCTGGTGAATTCTACTGAATTAGTACAAGAACATATCCAAAAAGTCAAACATTTTTTACAGATCAGAAAATCATTTTTTTTTAAAAAAAATAAATAAATAGAAAAAGCAGCTTTGATGGCCATATATTCTGGTTTAGAGATCTGTTCATTCCAGTAGTTTGATTCAGGTTCTCTGCCCGCACCTCCCTGCCCCACAGGATTCACATTCAGGGCCTGCCAATCCATGAATATAAAATCATAATAAAACAATAAACATTTTTAAAAACCTTCCCTATACAGGATGTCCTTCAGACAGCTCGGGGGTCGGATAATTCCATACCCTCCAACATTTCTCCAATGAAAATAGGGACAGCCTGAGGAAAAGCAGGACATTCCGGGATCAAATCAGAAACTGGGACAGCTTCTCTAAATCGGGGACATCCCTGGAAAATAGGGACACTTGGAGGGTTTGTTGGTGCCATAGAAGCAGGTAAGGCTTCAGTGGCAGCAGGGGAGCAGGGAAGGTGGGGTGGTGCTGGGGCAGCACATTCCCATTTCACCTCAAGAGGCAGAACAGGATGCATCACCCCTGCCGCCATTGCATGAGAGGTTTGAACCCATTGCCCCACCCCAACCTGTGCACCTCCGCTTCTGTATCTTCCATTACCTTTGGGGACTGTGGTTCTGCAGTGGAATGGTTTATTGATTCCCTGGCACCATATTTGTATAAATTAACTATCCCAAAATACAGACGTGCCTTCACATTGGCCAGATTGGATGTGATGCCCTCTGCCGTACTTGAGGGCAGATACCAAAAGATTCCAACTGAGAAACGACTCTGCCCCTGTGGAGATGGCAATCTGGAAACAGCGGCTCATGTTCTCCTGTCCTGTCCCCTTTATAAAGATCTGAGGAATGAGATCATCACCCCACTCTTACTTACCATCCCAGGCCGCCCATCTGAGGCCACATTGTTCTTTCTTTTATCCAATCAAAATGATCAGACAACAGCAAAGGTTGCTAGGTTAATCGAGGATGCAATGAGATTAAGGGCCACTATCTAAACAATAATCTTGGTCATTTGATTGCCCTTTTTACCCATTGTTGTCTTTTTATTTGTACATATTGCTTGTTTTATGTTGCTATGGCCGTTGGCTAACGCGAATAAAGTTTATCTATAATAATGCTCTGGTAAAAGTACAGTGGTACCTCGGGTTACAAACACCTCAGGTTACAAACACTTCAGGTTACAGACTTCGCTAACCCGGAAGTAGTACCTCGGGTTAAGAACTTTGCTTCAGGATGAGAACAAAAATTGTGCGGCGGCAGCGGGAGGCCCCATTAGCTAAAGTGGTACCTCAGGTTAAGAACGGTTTCAGGTTAATAACAGACCTCCGGAACGAATTAAGTTCTTAACCCGAGGCACCACTGTATAGAGTAAATGAACATCGGATTTAATCCTCAGCTTTCAGGTTGATGAATATTGCTGTGCAAAATCAATAGAACTCGTTTACAGGCAAATGAAGCGACTGCTTACACACGACGTTTAAACGCATCACTGCCAAGCACATCAGTTTTTGTTTCTTTTTTAGTAAAGAAAGGGACTTTTTTTTAATCTGGACCACAGTGTGTGCGAAGGTGAGGTTTTGCTCTTCTCTCCCCAGCTGATGTCTTTAAGAAAACTGTCGGTCTTCATGTGATGCTCTTCAATTGTTATTGAGATTTCTGTTGCATCTCTTGTTACCTGCTTGCATTTCTCTTGCCAAAGCTTTCCTGTTTTGCTCTTTTCTTGGACAAGACTCCTGTTTTCTGAAATAAGCCTTCTTTTCTCTGCTAGCTTTCTTGACTCTGCCTTTAAACCACACTGACACCCCCTTGGCCATATCCTGATTGCCATACACATTCTACCTTAGCTTCTGTTATTGGGGGTTTGAACAAACCCTGATAATTCTGGAGGGATTTGACTTTCAAATTCCTTTTTTTGTTGTTAATTCCCTAATTTGTGAGAAATTCCATCTTTTGAAGTCAAATGTTACTGTGCTGAGTTTCCATGGCAAATGTCCACTTACCTATATGCTCAGTTTGATAACTCTATAGTCACTGTTTCCAATTATTTCAACCACATTTATACCTCAAACAACTTGATCTTAAGTCCTCTGGTTGGTTCTATGGTCACCTGTACTAGGGCACAGTCATTTAGAGTATCTAGAAAATTTGCCCTTATTACTGAACTGAAAACTATGGAGAGACCTGGTCTGAATAGAGATACTGGATTCTTGTCTCATTACATTTTGTTGTTTAGTCATTTAGTCGTGTCCGACTCTTCGTGACCCCATGGACGCCAGGCACTTCTGTCTTCCACTGCCTCCCGCAGTTTGATCAAACTCATGCTGGTAGCTTCGAGAACACTGTCCAACCATCTCGTCCTCTGTCGTCCCCTTCTCCTTGTGCCCTCCATCTTTCCAATCAGGGTCTCTTCCAGGGAGTCTTCTCTTCTCATGAGGTGGCCAAAGTATTGGAGCCTCAGCTTCAGGATCTGTCCTTCCAGTGAGCACTCAGGGCTGATTTCCTTAAGAATGGATAGGTTTGATCTTCTTGCAGTCCATGGGACTCTCAAGAGTCTCCTCCAGCACCATAATTCAAAAGCATCAATTCTTCGGTGATCAGCCTTCTTTATGGTCCAGCTCCCACTTCCATACATCACTACTGGGAAAACCATAGCTTTTACTATACGGACCTTTGTTGGCAAGGTGGTGTCTCTACTTTTTAAGATGCTGTCTAGGTTTGTCTCATTACATATGCTAAAGCTATTTTTGGTCATCTGCATACAATCCCTTGCTTTTTCCTGTAGGACTAATTGCAGTCGTTAACAGTCATCAACAGGTTTACCATACCCATTGAGTCAATCATACACTCATACTCCTTCTGAGAAAAACTCCACCCCACCCTCCCACTATATATAAGGGTCTGGTGACTTCTGTTTCAGTGTATCTGAAGAAGTGTGCATGCACACAAAAGCTTATACCCAGAACAAACTTAGTTGGTCTCTAAGGTGCTACTGGACAATTTTTTAATTTATTTCAATATATTAGAGAATTTCCTGCTTTGGCATGGAGTTGTACTGTATGATTTTGTAGCTCTCTCACAGCTTTGTGGTTCAGTGGTTCTATACGGTCTGATTCAGTTTCCTTTGGACGAGAGAACACGAGACATACAGTGTCTTTGTAATATTTGCTTTATTTGCAAATATGCAAGCAGATACAGAAAGCAAATATTCACTCCTACAGCGACCAGCAAATCCATTGACTTCTGCCACTGTTACCACGCCTCTAAGGTTTTAGTCCAGTTTAGGCAACTCTAGCTAAGCTCTCATCTTTGCCTTCTTTCTCTCTCTAAATTCTAACTGCAAATTGACTTCTTTTGCAAAGACTGTGGCTATGCATCGGATAACACTCTAGGCAAATCATGGGACTAAACCATTCATGGCAATCAAGACAGCCAAACTGAACAGAGAACAGCCAATCCCAGCTTCAGTCAATAGGACTTGAGAAACCTTATCAACACTTGTAATGGGGCAAGGCACTGAAGCACCCAATTTTCAGCTCCGCCACTGAAAGTGAGACTGGTCAGGGACTTTCTCACTGTCTGCGGCTCTTGCAAGAGGTGAGAACAACAGCCAGAGGCACTGAGTTATAGCAACACTCTTGATTGCTTTCTGATGTCGCCTTGCTAATTCACCACTAGCTTTTGCGCAGAAGAAAACCCGTGAAGCAGTTTTCAGACCAAAGAGAGCTGTCAAGGAGAACTGAGTATAATGGGGGCAGATAAACTATTCCTTCTTCCCAACAACACTCAGAAGGAATAACTGCAGTTATATTGTATTTGGATAAGTGGCAGGAAAGAAAGTAATTGCAGTGTTATGGGCTGTGTGTGTGAGAGAGAGAGGTAAATGACCTCCTCAGGTATCTTCTAGTTGTAAGTTTGTGGTCTGAAGAAGAGAAGTGCAAAAATGGTCAAACCAGCGTCTTCTGTTGAACAGATAGCCCAAACCAGCCTGGTAAGTATCTCCTTTGTTATGTAAGCCAGAGCCAATATGCTGTCATTGAAACTGAATAGCTGGAGATACTTCTGGAAGGTAAAAGCTAGTATGGCAAAAGAGATTGTGTCATCCAGGTGTCTTTGGGTGAGGAACAGAAGAATGGGCAGGGAAGTTTGGAGTCACATGGAGAGTCTCAGTTTTAGGGCCCATGCAAATTTACCTTTTGCCCCACTCTTTCTAGGCAAAGGTCTGCACTTTCCTGGTCCTTGTCCAAGCACTTTTTTTTCTTTCTTGCTCTGCTGCTTTGCCCAGGAAAACCCAATCTTTACCACTGAATTGGAGGAAATAGCAATTCAGGTTTTCTGGGGGATTGTTTCTTGTGGTAAAGAGTGGGTTTTTGTGGGGAAAGCGCCTAGCCAAAAAAGAAAAGAAAGGGAGGGGACGGTTGGAAAGACCTCGAAAACCCAGACCTGTGCCTAGAAATGAGAAACAAAGTACAGTGGTACCTCGGATTACATATGCTTCAGGTTACATATGCTTCAGGTTACAGACTCTGCTAACCCAGAAATAATACTTCGGCTTAAGAACTTTGCTTCAGGATGAGAACAGAAATCGTGCTACGGTGGAACGGCAGCAGCAGGAGGCCCCATTAGCTAAAGTGGTGCTTCAGGTTAAGAACAGTTTCAGGTTAAGTACAGACCTCCAGAACGAATTAAGTAATTAACCCGAGGTACCACTGTAAGTGTAGGTGAGCCCTGTGACAGCATTTTGGGAGTGTGGGAATGTTGTGGATAGTAGGAAGGATATAGTGATTATATCTTATCCTTCTTCACTCACACTAGTGAGCTAGTAGCAGAGCACATTCTCTTGCACATTGCTGAGAGCAAGTTGATGGATTCATTAGAATCATACAAGTTGAGCAATCCAGTCTGGCTTGTCCATATTGGATTGTTCCTGGTAAATTCCCCTTTATTTCCCTCTTAAAAATAATAATAAAAACACAACAGTCTTCTTTTAAAAGTAATGGTAAAGTTTACTTACATTCAGTTCACAGTATTGTCATGAAGGCCGGCTTTATCTGGTAGTTACAGTTACATTTGTGGAGAAAATAAGTCTGAGCTAGGCCTCAGACTTTCTACCTTATGGCTTTCATCCTTTGCATGTTCTGACCCAGAAACCTCCCCCCTAAATAAATTCACACTTGACTCAAATTTTGGTTTGGTTTTGGGCAGAATTTAGGCCACAACTTTATTGATTACAGAAAGTGAGTGGTTGCATAGGCTCTGGTAGCGCTGAAAACTCTCCTCCCTGCAAGAGAGGGGAGTGGTTGTGGGCGGGAGCCAAGCACCGCCCCTAGCAGGGGGCATTAGCCCCCTGCCTCCCCCTCACCTGGCTGGCGCCCACGCCCCTCGGCAGGCATCCAACCAGGTGCCTGGAAGGGGCGTGTTCAGCAGCCTTTTGCTGCAGCGCCAGCCTCTCCCCGGCCTCTTTCTTCGTCGTCTCACCCAGGGTTCCAGCATAGGTCAGCCTAGGGTGAACACCTGGATAAGTGGAAAGCCGGGAACAGGCTATGTCCACCACCCAGATGTCCCCCTGGACTCAGGCACGGGCACAACCCCCTCACAGGGGTTGACCAAACCATCGAGTTCCTGGATTCCTTTAATGGAATACCCTTCACATAGGGATGGCGAGAGCGTTCTCCATCCCTATCACCTGAACCAGAGCCTATCTGCAACCTTACAAGTTGTGACGATTTGCTATGCGGCAGGCAAAACCCAAATGGCAACAGCCAATCAGGCAAGTGGGGAAAATTCCTGCCATGCCCCTGTCCCATTGACAGACGACACACGACGGCATAGCAAGGTCAAGCGCAACAAGCCCTAAAAGTAGGGAGAAGTGGGCAGGTGTTCTGAATGCATGCGCTGAAAGAGGTAGCTCTGGGTCACTTGCATGGGCATAAACAGGTCCCTCGAACCGTTTAGACTGCGTCCCATTGGCAAGATTGTACCCAGCTTTGAGGGACCTACCAATCGGGTGTTGTGGCTAACCAGTTGTACCCACCCACAGCCAAGGAAGTCGGTTGTCCAGGTCTCACCACAATACGTGCCCTCTTTAAGGGAGGACCCAATCTGTAAGGATGAACCATGGGTTGCTGGCTAAGAGCCAGCAGAGGAGTCCAAAAGGAAAAATGGAAAAAGGTGAAAAGAAGAAGATGGCTGTGTGACCAGCCCTTTTATAGGGTCTGCTAGGGTCATGCCCATCTTACCTGATCACACACAGGGGGAGGATGCTCCAGGGCAGGTATGACAGGAAGTCCTCTCTGTCTGGAACAACATTCCCCTGTGTGTCCACTCTGGGGAACAGGAAATGTTTTATTTGACTGCTTCAATGATGATACATCCCACAGTGAGCTGGACATATTCCCATAGAAATATGATCGGGAGGAAGTGAACATTGGGACACCAGCTGGAGTCAAGGCTATGTCTTCACCTATACCTAGCCAGTGTGTTTATATATGTTTCCAGTGACCTCGTTCCAAAGGAAGCATGACCTAGGTATAGTCTGCATGCCTTTTCTCGTTGCTCAAGAATTTGGGTGCACATATCAGTTTATAGAGTTCCTTTGTAGATACCATAAAAACGCTCCAACTCACATTCCTCTTTTTCCTGAGTAGGTCAAATCTTAAAGCGTGGGTAGGCAAACTAAGGCCTGGGGGCCAGATCTGGCCCAATTGCCTTCTAAACCCGGCCCATAGATGGTCCAGGAAACAGTGTGTTTTTACATGAGTAGAATGTGTGCTTTTATTTAAAATGCATCTCTGGGTTATTTGTGGGGCATAGGAATTCATTCTTCTTCTTTTTCCAAAATATAGTCCGGCCCTCCACAAGAGCTGAGGGACAGTAGACCGGCCCCCTGCTGAAAAAGTTTGCTGACCCCTGACTTAAAGCAACTGTAAGCCTCTATAACCTTTCAAGCAATGCTTGCCTTGAGGTTGTTCCTGTTCTGACATCCGTGCCAGAGAAACGTACAATTATAAACGTACAATTATAAACGTCTGGCAATGTTTCCTTTTGCCCTTCAGGTGACCTGCTTCTGTAGGACGCATGGGGTTGTTAATTTTCACACACAAGCAGTTAAAACAATCCAGCATGTTAAACTGGCACCACAACAAATGCATGAATGCTGGACGTTTTGTTCTGCCACTACAGCGGGCTAATTAAGATGTGTCACACAAAATGTACTTTGACAGTCAGAATCGCACCAGTAACAGAGCTTGGATCTACTCTCCTGCTGCCTTACATGACTTATTGCTTAGAGTGAAGTTCTCTGTTGAAAATCCAGTGCAGGCAGGAGAGATAAAATTAGACCTTCATGATTTGGACTTAATATATTTAGTGATTTCCACTTATCGGCTATTGTATCTTGATGGTTACAGGCAGGAAGCCTGTGCCTTCTTAAATTAGAAGTATAGCACGACAGAAATATACTGCGCTGCTTTGAGCCACCAAACAGCAACTCTAACAAAAATGTCTCCCTTTCTTTCCAACAAATGTTTGATCTGGGCATAAGCATTCCATAACAATGGAACAGTCAATGAGAGCAACCCTTTTTCAGTTGCCATATTTTGAAGAGCAAAAAAGAGGACACTTTTGCCAACTTCTACTTTTAACTATGGATCACTATGATGACTCTACCCATGAAAAAGTAGATATGTACTGAAAGAAGAGGACATATGGCAACTCTACTTCTGGAACTGATAATGGGTTGGAATCTCAAGGCTTCCTTCTATTGATGGAAGGAGCTTTCCTCTGGTGCATGAGATCCCATAAGCCAAGCATGTCCAACAAGTAGATCATGATCTACTGGTAGATCACGGGGTGTTCCTGGTAGATCTCTGGTCCCTCAGGGATCTCCTTCCCCCCAAAATAAAACAAATAAAAAAAGAATAAAAAAGGGTCAATCACTCCGGTTTCCTAAGAAAAGCTGAACAACTTTGCCTTTCCAAAAAAAGCTCAGCAACTTTTGCTTCCTAGCAAAAAAGTGGACCATCAGATTAAGGTCCACTATTTGACTGCGGATTCAGGACCCTAAACTGTGTGTTTTATATAATCGACTTTTTATTATGTTCTGTGTATATCGCAATGATGATTCAGTTTCATTCATTCATATATTCAGTGCCATTCATTCATTTGCTTCCTAACGAAACAAAAAATACTCAACAACTTTGATCCATCAAACAACATTGGGTAGATCAGTGCCAGTTTTTTATACTATGAGTAGATCGCAATCTATTGGGAGTTGGACGTCCCTGTAAGCAGACTGGTTTGATATTTGCCATTGAAAGCAAAGGCAATAATCACACATATGTTACATACTCGGGGCCCAAATTTGAACGTAAAACAGAGGTAAAACGATTTCTCACAATTGTTCAAGGCATGGCTGGTCCATTAGGCAGAGTGAAGCAGCTGCCTCAAGGAGCTAATTTTGGGTGAAATGAAAGGGCAGCAAATAGAATAATTTGGGGGCCCCAAGGAACATCTAGTCCAACCCCCTGCAAGGCAGGAATCTCAGCTAAAGTATCCATGACAGATGGCCATCCAACCTCTGCTTAAAAATCTCCAAGGAAGGAGAGTCTACAACCTCCCGAGGGAGACCATCCCACTGTTGAACAACGCTTACTGTTAGTTCTTCCATTTATTTTTCCTGGTTTTTTCGCTTCCAGGGAAAGTCATTTGTGGAATATCTTTTGCCTCCGGTGCCTTGATTTGGGGTAAGGTTTGTTCCTTTACCTCAGGCAGCAAAATACATTGAATCAAAAGAGAATTCTGCTCTAAAAGAGTGTTAAGATGAGCACCATTAAACTTGGTCACCTGTTACGCTGAACACAGCTACAATCTGTCTCCATGCATGTAAACGTGTTTGTGTGGAAGACTGTACACTTGTCAGGCTCAGCTACTGTGTAAACTGGTACACAAACTGTACACGTGCTGAACATTTCATGTGAATAACTGTGCAGGGCTACAGCTCCGCTGTCTGTGTACACAGGTAGACATATTATTCCTTCTATTGAATAGAACACGATTGATCTGAATGAGCACAAGTTGGTCATGCAGAAACCAACATAAGGCACAAATTAAGAAAAAGTTAAGCTTTCTTTTTAGGAATTCTGCAGCATGCAAAGTGGCCCTCTTGGACTAATACTTTATCTTTTCAAGAAGCAATTCCTAAGTAAGCCATTAAGCAAAATAAATAAATAAATCCTGACAATAACAACAGCCTGGCGGTGGCATAAATTAACTCGGGAGAGTACTGAATCTGTTGGAAGCTTTCAATAAAAGGTTTGGGAGACATATTGAGGATGCTCTCTGTCTGGGACTTGCTTTTCAAGTGAAAGAGTTGGACTGAATCATCTATTGTTTGTGCTCACCTCTATGCTTTCATGGTGTCTCTCCTAAGCCAAAAATTGCTTCACAGAATTAGAATAATAGTCAGATTTCCATTAGTGAGAATAGGTTCTTTGTGCGCTGGAAGACTCCCCAAGAGATGATGGGTGAATGTTCATGGGCTCCCATTTCTTCTGATCCTTGTACTGTTCTAAAAAGGAAATTGTGTCCTCCCTAACAGAGGGCACATGTTACGGTGAGATCTGGAGACTGACCTCTTGGTTGTGGGTGGGTCCATTGGATAGCCACAACACCTGATTGGTAGGTCCCTCGATGCTGGGTTTCAATCTGGCCAATGGGGTTGCAGCCTAAATGGATGGAGGGACCTATATAAACCCATGCACGTGTCCCAGAGCTTCTTCTTTCAGCTTGCGCATCGGAACACCTGTCCACCTCTCCCTAATTTTAGGGCCTTTTGCAATTGACCTTGCTATGCCATCGTGTGTCGTCTGTCTTTGGGACAGGGGCACGGCAGGAATTTTCCCCACTTGGCTGATTGGCTGTTGCCATTTGGGTTTCACCTGCTGCATAGCAAATCGTCACAACTTGTAAGGTTGCAGATAGGCACTGGTTCAGGTGATAGGGATGGGAGAATGGTCTCTTGGAAGACACAAGAGTTACCCACGCTGGAAGAATGGCAGACAAAGGTGATAGACTATATGGGACTGGCTGAGATGACTGGCAGAATCCGCGACCAAGGGAAAGAGACGGTGGAAGAAGATTGGAAGAAATTTAAAGTTTATCTTAAGAATTGTTGTAAAATTAATGAGTGTTAAAATGTCTTGGGTAATGCAAAATAGAATTGCAGTGATAAACAATTGGATAAGAGAAAAAGGATTAAAGAATGTGAGTTATAAGTAATTGAAATTAGGGGTTGCTGAAAAAGTTTAAAACAGGGATGCAGAAAAGGGAGGTATGGGGAAGTCGTTGAAAGAAGGCTTAAGAAAAAGAGGTTAAGAAATTATACGTGTTTATATGTTTGTTTGTTTATGTATTGTTTTGTATTGTCTTTTAATATGTGTTGAAAAATTAATAAAAATTTGTATATATAAAAAAAAGAGAATGGTCTCGCCATCCTTATGTGAGGGGAATTCCATTAAAGGAATCCAGGGACTCAACTTGGTTTGGCCAACCCCCAAAAAGGTCCCGTGCCTGAGTCCAGGGGAGCACCTGGGGAGTGAACAGAGTCTGCTCCCAGGCTTTCCACCAGCTCAGGTGTACACCCTTGGCTGACCTATGATAGAGCTCTGGGTCAGCGCTACCTCCGCGGGTGTAGGGAACTAGTCGAACCAGAGCCTATGCAACCACTCACTTTTCTGTAATCAATAAAGTTGTGGCCTAAATTCTGCCAAAAACCAAAACTAAAATTTGTGTCAAATGTGTCTTCATTTAGGAGGGAGGTCTCTGGGTCTGAACACGCAACTACTGCCTTTCTGCAGACAGAGACGTGTGAGATCCACCCTTATACAATGCAAGAGGCATCAGTGAGCAATGAAACAGGAACTTTGTGGCATGAATCCATGTCCTGGTCTAGTGAGGTAATGGAGGCTGTGTGTGGTTGGGTTTCAAAGCCCCTTAAGGGTATGGTGAATAAGGAAGGAACACAACACCAGCCCCTGAAACTGGCAGGCGATATGAAACATTTGAATTGGCCAGGCCTGTTAAATATAGTAGGAACCGAGCCTTTTGCCCTGGCTTGGCTGACAAAGCAGTAGCTTCTGCCAGTTCCTAGGGCCAGCAGTTTGCTTTGGGGGATTCTGGATTGCAGAATGCAAGCTGTGGATTCAAATACAGCCTGGATCTAATAGGTGACCAGCTGAAAAACAAGTCAATTTGAACATCCTTTTTTATACTAATACTCGATGATGCACTAGGGTGACCACCCCTGCATTGCCAAAAAGTAGGGAACCCCAGAAAGAGAGAGCAAGAGAGAGAGAGAGAGAATAAGAGAGGATACTGATTTACTGAAAATTTGCATACTGTAATTTTTTTTGTATAAATGAGAATTCAGAAACAATGACTATAATTTAAATAGCAGTGCAATGAAGACTAACAGGTTACCTCTAAGGCTGCTAGTCTCTGTCCAGGCTACAGCTGCTAATGGGCAACGTGAAGTCTCCTGCTTTGCTTCTTATGGCTTTTTCTCTTGAACCAGATAGCCCTTCAAATTGAGGACTATCTTCTGCAATTTAGATGGAAACACAATATATCTCCCACTAGCATGCATGACTATGACCAAGCGTCATATGGGCCTGCTCAGTCTGCTAACCAGGTACCAAGTGGTTGAGGGGCAATTTCAAGGCACCTGCTCCCCCTTCTTAAGACAAATCTACACCATACCTTTAAAGTACATAGTAAAGGTAAAGGGACCCCTGACCGTTAAGTCCAGTCACGAACGACTCTGGGGTTGCGCGCTCATCTCGCTCTATAGGCTGAGGAAGCTGGCGTTTGTCCACAGACAGTTTTTCTGGGTCATGTAGCCAGCATGAATACGCCGCTTCTGGCAAACCAGAGTAGCACACAGAAAAGCTGTTTACCTTCCCGCCAGAGTGGTACCTATTTATCTACTTGCACTTCGTGCTTTCGAACTGCTAGGTTGGCAGGAGCTGGGACCAAGCAATGGAAGCTCACCCCTTTGCGGGGATTCAAACCACCGACCTTCTGATCAGCAAGCCCTAGGCTCAGTGGTTTAGACCACAGTGCCACCATTTCCCCAAATAAAGTTGTCCTGGGGGCAGCACTGTTTACTTTTCACAGAGCTACAGTTCCCAGCACCCTTAGCAAAATGCAGCTCCCAGGATTCCTTTAGGGGAAGCCATGCAGTGTGTGGATGTGACCATTCTTTATCTTTTTACCACACTTGTATTAGAAAGCCTTCCAAATAAAGGTCTCCTTGAAACAGAGATAGTGCATTCTCTTCTTCCCTCTCCTACCAAACAACTGTGCAAGATCTCCAGATCACTTTGGGATCCCTATCTGGTTGGCGCTGGATTGTCCCAGGTCAAATCTGAAGCACTGGATCTGGCTCAGAATTAGATTGGTGGACCCATACAACGCTCTAGTAATAATAGCCTCAGATATGTGTAACTAAGAGGGTGGTAGAGTTCATGAGGGGGCAATATTTACTCTTGCAGCAACAGAAGGAAAAATGTCTCTCTCTTAGGAAGTGATGGATATGCTTAAGCAGTTCAAAGACATTAGCCAAAACAGTAAATGCCAATCCATTCAACTTTATTTGTTTCCCTCCTCCCTTTATTTTTTCCCTAGACAAGACAACCCATACTTGACTACAGGCCCACATTACTTCAGAATCATTTATGGAAACATGACTGTTTATGTTGGCAAATGCAATTGTTTGTAGCCGTGTCCAAATTTTCATAAATCAGAGGTGATGAAATTAAAACTGAAGGACACCCAAATTACTCCATGTTCAGCGAATGTTCAGCTTTACTTGGTTTGTATTGCAGGTGACATTTATGCTAATGGAAATGTTTGCTCAGCTATATTATAGCCACACAATTCAACCTGCTATAATCAAGGTTGTGTCAGTGGTTTGAGTCTGGACCATGTGTATGGAGTTATAATTTAGCAACGCCGGGGTGCGGGTGGGGAAGAGAGATTGCTCCATTTAAATATATTGGCAGACTGCCGAGGCATGTTTTTTTAAAAAACTAATTTCATTACAATATCGTGACTGCTAAAGTTATTGGAATAAAATAGTACTGGTGTCTGACGGAGTCTGGGCATACTTCCAAGTTTTGTGGTGCTGGGTTCAAGTGCTGGTATGGTGTCATTACTTAGGATACACAGAGAACTAATGCAAATATTTAAGTATATAAGTGAATCTGTGGGGTGGTGCATTGGAGCACCAATGCATACAGCTGTGCACATATAAGCACATCTTTCATACATTGCAGGGAGCATGGAAATGTCAAGGGGTGGGGCCAATAAGCATGATCCTGCTTACTGTTTCACACATCTAACATATATGATGGTGGGGAACATATGCAAGTTAATAGAGCTTGTGTTGGAAAGTGGGACACAGCACTCTTGTCATTTCTAAAACAGGGGATAAGCAACAATTGGCTGTGTCAGTGGGAGAGGGAGATACGGTACTTTGGGCTGGAGATACTTTGGCAATTAAATCCTGCCGTCCAGTCAGCGCTTCCCCTGCGCAGCTCTGCGTGGGGCTGACCTGGGCAGGAAAACAGAGTTGCAGCGGTCCTGCCGTCCATGTGAGATAGAGGGATAAATCAAGTCCAGAGACAGTTCGTTGCTATCTCTAAAAGTGTTTATTTACACAGCAATAAATCCATCAGAACTTTCCGGCATCTCTCCGTGCTAAAAGCACACGCAGTCTCTCTGCTGCTTCTTTCAGTCTAAAGTGAAACCAACTCTCACAGACAAAGACGGACAAAGCCTGTGACGTACGGCCCTGCGTCAGGCCCCTCCCCAGATACAGGACACCAAGGAGTTTTAACCCTGTAAACTCCAAACTCCACAGATACTGTATACTGTATTTTTCCATCTATAAGACATCCCCATGTATAAGACACCCCTGATTTTGGGGGACTCAGATTTAAGAAAATGGGGGGGAGGAGAGATGTATCTGTGTATAAGACGCCCCCTAATTTGTGTCATTATTTTAAAGGAAAAAAACCTAGTCTTATACATGGAAAAATACGGTAAGTTAAGCTATTGGAGCTACTCTGTGTTGCTAGGACGCTTCTAAAATTTCCTGTTCAGGAACCTGTGGAATCATCAGGAACACCATGTGATTTTTTGTGTGTGAAGCTTCATGCTTCTATAGGTTTTTAGATTCTCTGCTGGAAGCTCCATAAACTCCTGTTGGTTTCATTTGTCTGGATGAACTTCCATTTATTTTGCTTAAGCATGAAGACAGGGGTAGTCAGGAGACGCCCATTTCCATTCTGACCCTTGTTTGGAATATTCATTGCTGTTTCCATTCCACCGCAGTTCAGCTTCTGACAAAAAGATGCAGTATTCATCTTGTTATCTGTCTTCCACATTTAGCCGCCAATGTGAGCTATGTAATGGGGTGGAAAATATAGTAGACCATATGTCAACCATAAAAAGGGATAGTAGTGTTTTCAAGACTGGCAAGTTGTCATATGGTCTTCTGTAAGTATCTTTGTTTGATGCTACCGCACCGTATTTTTCACTCTATAAGACGCACCAGACCACAAGACGCACCTAGTTTTTGGAGGAAGAAAACAAGAAAAAAAATATTCTGAATCTCAGAAGCCAGAACAGCAAGAGGGATTGCTGCGCAGTGAAATCAGCAATCCCTCTTGCTGTTCTGGCTTCTGGGATAGCTGCGCAGCCTGCATTCGCTCCATAAGACGCACACACATTTCCCCTTACTTTTTAGGAGGGAAAAAGTGAGTCTTATAGAGCAAAAAATACGGCAAATTTTTTTTTTTAGCTTTCTGCCCTTCTTTAAAAACAATAGCCTGTAATTTGGGTGTGGGAGAGGGCAGGGAGAAAGAATGAAAGCCTTACCACATTGAAGACATTTTAGGAAAAAGAATATTTTTTATACAGAGACTTAGCATCCCCAATAAGAAAGAAGTTACATATGTCACGCTGACATAAAGTTAAAATATGCCTATAATCCAATTATGCTCACTAGATGAAAATGACTGTCTTTTTCTATTCCTGCTTATTATTTTTTATTATAAGAGAAAGGCAGCAGAGTGCTGAATTAAATGTGTCATGATGCATTGACCTGTATGAAAGTAATGTGCTTAGTTAGCAGATGTTGTTGTGCCTTCCCATTCCATCCCTTACCTGTTTAGAACATCACCCACTTGTCAGGTGGGAGCAAAATGGCCAGCCAATCAAAGTGCGGAGAATAGAAAAGGTCAGAATCATACAGTGTTCTATTATGCTTGACATGATATTCTTATGCATTTAATGCCTCCTGTACTGGACAAAGACACTGAATAGAACAGGAAATGACACTTGATTAATCTATTGTCCGGGCAAAACGTGTTAGAAGGATGGGATACAGCACAGCCAACCTTCTTACAATTTCAAGACTAATCTCCTGATCCTCTTTGCTTGTCACATCTGATTTACTCAGCGTTTGTGTAACGTAAAACCACATTTCTATTCCATAGTGGAATCCTGGAGTTGATAAGGTTCATAGCTAAATTCCCTCCTCTAATGAGTCTCTGGATTGCAGAGGTCAGATACTCTATGATTACCTTAGCAGAGGGAAGGGAATTAATTGATTGAGTTAGATAATTGATAGAAAGTCAGGCAGTCTCTTTGGTTACATTTTCAATTTCTAGTTTTTAGAAGGGCAATCGAACTATTGAATTAAAGATGGGTGTGAGTAAGAAGATGAGTCATGCAATGCCAATTAAAGTTTCTTCCATGTAACACCACCCCTGTGATGCCCATCCCAATAGTAGCAAAAATAGAAAACTCAAGTTTCAAATATATACCCTTTATTTAAAAAGGCCATGTATATGAAATGGTAATATTGCTTTTTTTCAGAGGATTCCTCTGAAGTGGGTTATAAATTGCAACTCCTTGCTTCCCTGGTAGTTCTTAAGGAATAAGAAAAGGGAGTGATGCAGGAATATCTTAAGCCTGTCTTGGGTAAGTTTTTTAGGCTGCAATCCTAGCCCCACTAACCAGGAGTAAGTCTCATTGAATTCAGTAGGATGTAGACCAGGCATCCCCAACCTTCAGCCCTCCAGATGTTTTGAACTACAATTCCCACCATTCCTGACCACTGGTCCTGTTAGCTAGGGATCATGGGAGTTGTAGGCCAAAACATCTGGAGGGCCACAGGTTGGGGGTACCTGACTTAGACACATAGTTAAGATTGTATTGACTGGAAAAGACTGGAAAAGACCCTGATGTTGGGAAAGATGGAGGGCACAAGGAGAAGGGGACGGCAGAGGACGAGATGGTTGGACAGTGTTCTCGAAGTAACAAACATGAGTCTGACCAAACTGCGGGAGGCAGTGGAAGGCAGGAGTGCCCGACGTGCTCGGGTCCATGGGGTCACAAAGAGTCCGACACGACTAAATTACTAAACAACAACAAAGATTGTATTCTCATTTATCATCTATGCTAATGACACTCAACTCAAAGGACTGCTAGGATCCACAAGGACATTCATTTTGAAATGCAAGCCTATACAGTGGTACCTCAGGTTAAGTACTTAATTCGTACCGGAGGTCCGTACTTAACCTGAAACTGTACTTAACCTGAAGCACCACTTTAGCTAATGGGGCCTCCCGCTGCTGCCGTGCTGCTGGAGCCCGCTTTCTGTTCTCATCCTGAAGCAAAGTACTTAACCTGAAGCATTATTTCTGGGTTAGCAGAGTCTGTAACCTGAAGCGTATGTAACCTGAAGCGTATGTAACCTGAGGTACCACTGTATGTGGAAACGATAATTGTGCCACATAGAACACGTTTGGAAGCTGAAATCTGTTTCTGCTTTCATGTACATGTACGGTATTGGGTTGCCCCCCAACATATGCACTTATCCACGTACTGATGTCTGGATTCCTTGGTTTCCATCAAACATCTTACACAGAGTAGCTAGTTTCAGAAGATACTTTGCTCAGGTTGATTGGGACAACAATGCCATTCCTGCACTCCAGCAGGAGAGAATTTGCTACACCCATGGAGAAGATCTGCGTTGGTCTTTCCCAAGGGGATAGGGTCTGGGGATCACAAGGGCTTTGCACAAGATGCAAAGAGCATCTGTCTGGCTATTTAACCCATTTATGTTTCCAACACCTCCTTCATGGCATCACCCTCTTCCTCCCCTGTGCGGGATGGGCTTTGCCAATTGCCTTGTTGGAGCTGAATACGATTTTTGAGATTTCCTGATGGGCCCTTAGCGTGGCGATCACACAGGGTCCCCGAACGTTTCACCATCTATTGATCCCTGTGCCACCACTTTATTTCTCTCTGCCACCCCCCAGGCTCTACCTGGGACAATACTGAGTCCAGTCAGGGTTAAATTGGAAAATAAACTTCGGTTTATTTATTGCAGTTTAACAAGCAAGTGGTTTCATAAACGGTATTGGTCAGTTACAATCATAGGGAGCCTATCCAGACCTATAGCTTCCGCTACCTGCTCTCACTCACTAAACCACCTCTCAGATATTTACTTGTCTTCCTAGCCCCTAACTGTTCCTGACTCAGTTTATTTCGCTACACTAACTCAACCTATCCCCAAACTCTATCCCAATTCACTCCCACTCCAACCAACCACCCAACTCCCAACAAATTCCCCCTTTCACCCCTCCCAGAGCTGGTTTTATAGTCCCTCTGACTCCACCCCCTGGGTCCTGATTGGGTAACCTGTTTAACTATTTCACCTCCAGCACTCTCATATGTTAACGTCACACTTAGGACTCATCTTTCCCACCTTTTCCACATTGTTGAGTTATTCTCTTTGGTCTTTTGATGTGTATCAGCTATTCTGTATGTTTGGCATGTAGTGTGGGGAGGATAAGGGAATTTCAGAACTTTGTGGACAGGTACCCTGAGGCATTACTGGGGCAAGGATATTTTGAGTTGCCTTCCATAGTTGTTGGCTTTGGTAGTGGAGTTATTGAGGGTTGCATTTAGAAATGGGGTGCACAGTTTGGTGAATGCCTGACAACAGGGCCTGGGTGTATATGTTGGGTTCATATACAAAAGGCTCCTTCTGCATAGGGGGAGAACACTCTCCCAATGCTTGGCTGAGGAGCAATGAACTGTGGCTGCTAGCATGCCCAGGGGACTGGAGTTTGCTTCCCTTCTAGACATTAACTGAAGCCCACCTGCCCGTACTATCATAATTTGGTTAACTGGTTTTCCAAACCTTCCATACTTAACCATTTTACCATCCTTTTGTCTTTTGAATCTTCCTCATGGGTCCGTGGGCAATCTGTTTGAGACGTGCACAGAAACACGCTTTGTCCAAAATGTGCGAAGCGATAGATTGTGCTTTGGGACACAACATCCCTAATCTTTCTCCCCCACCTCACTCCTCACCCCATGTCACCCTGGTAATTTACATCTCACTTTATCTCTCCTCTGCTCTGATTTCTAGTGCAGTGATCTGTTTGCATTAGAACTGAGCACACAGCTGCATAGGGCAGATACCTGATGTTCAGCCGAGGTGCGCATGATTAGCATTTCATACAAAGAACTGCTTCTGATGCTGCTCCTAAGCTAGCTTTTAACACATTTTGCACACACTGCCTCAGTTGGAGACACTTCTACACTCCAACCCAAACAAATCTCCTTTTCTTTGCATAAGGCCCTAAATGAAAAATCTGTAACTGAAGTATGAATCTGCAAACCTGTGATCCCCCTTTCCAGAGCAAAATGACAAAGGAAGCACTTTATCTGCAGTGCTAATGGAAGCGGAGGCATTTGTCATGCACAGGGTTCAATTTGGGCAGAAATCTTTGTCCTTTGTATAGTCAAAGTTTTGAGCCATTGTTCCATCAAACTGATTTTTGGAGTACATCCATAACGGAGAAAGTCAGTATTGGATGCTAACTATGGATTCTGGTAACCATTCTTGCCCAGTGCAGTTACGGTATATTTGCTGCCAGCGAAGTATGAGAATCCAGTTAAACCCAACACAATTAACTGATGTTTTGTACACACACACCCCAGTCTATAATGTTCAAATGTTAGTCTCAAGGGGACAGAGATGGAGTCAGCCTACTGTGTGTTTGTGTGTATATCATAATGTTAAATGGTCGTCGGGACAATATAACAGCAGTCCTAAAATATCTACATTGGCTCCCAGTGCATTTCTGAGCACAAAGTGTTGGTGCTGACCTTTAAAGCCCTAAAGGAGTGTCTCCACTCCACATCATTCAGCCTGGACACTAAGGTCCAGCTCCAAGGGCCTCCTGGTTGTTCTGGAGGTTACAGGGAACCAGCCAATCTAACCACCTTGAGGCTTGGGACCTCCAAAGTGTTGTTATTTGTGGACCTTAAGGTCCTCTGCAGGGCATACCAGGAGAGGCGGTCCTGTAGGTACGGGGGTCCTAGGCCTGACTTGGCTAGGATGCAGGAATTCTTGTTCATGAAACAGAGCTGTGGGTGAACAGGAAGCACGAGGCACCTGCAATTCCCTTCCATTCCACATCAGTGTTGCCTCAGAAGCTGCAAGAAACCAGCTAGGTCTGCATGAGAACATCAGGATGTCAGGATCAGATGGTGCCTGGACTTGGACCAGTTGAACTAATCTGCAGCTTTGAATGGCCCACAGTATTGGACTCTCAGCATCCAGTATGGCTCCCTCAACACTCCCAGAGCCCCAATGGATTTGTTTATTTATTGTTGTTGCAAAAATGGCTGCTCCCCCCGCTCCCTGCTTATATAAGCAGATATGCCCTGCTACATGGTTATGGACAATATTTTTCTCGTTTAAATGGATTGCATTGCCCTTTTTTCCCTAAAGCAAACAGAAGCATTGCAACAGCAAGTCAAGGCAGACAAATGGGATATGTATCGGCAGGTGAAAAAAAAGGAGCTAAACCGTAACATTGCAAACAAGCAAAGGGGGAAAGGGCCAGTTGCAGAGAAGTAGGAAATGAGAAAAGATTAGTTTTGAGGAGAAACTTTAATAGCAAAGGTTATTATATGCAAGGCATTTAAATGGCTCTATAAAACCATTAATAGCTTTAATGCTTAAGTGTGCAGGAACTTTTAAAATAAATTAGAGAGATAACAATTGCCTATTTTGTGAAACGCAGGTCTGCATTAAATGCCTAGCTGATTTCTTGCTTCCTTTTAGTTTTCTGGGGCTAATACAGTGGTACATCTGGTTAAGAACTTAATTTGTTCTGGAGGTCCGTTCTTAACCTGAAGCTGTTCTTAACCTGAGGTACCACTTTAGCTAATGGGGCCTCCTGCTGCCACCGCGCCGCCGTCACACGATTTCTGTTCTCATCCAAAAACAAAGTTCTTAACCCGAGGTACTATTTCTGGGTTAGCGGAGTCTGTAACCTGAAGCGTCTGTAACCTGAAGCATCTGTAACCCAAGGTACCACTGTACTATGGATCTCTTTGTCATCAGAGGGCCTTAAAAACTAGGGCTGTGCAAGGGGTTCAGCTGAGCCTGAACAGAATTGGGCTGATTTGAGTGGATCCAAGCTTTGGGCAAATTGGATTGAGACAGATCTGGATCCACACAGGTCAGGTCAGGCAACCTAAAGTGAGATGATGGGAGTTTTAATCCCACCATGTCTGGAGGACCACAGATTTCCCATCCTTGTTCTGCAACCTCAAAATTTCTCCTTGCAAACCTCCAAGGAAAGGACGACCTGTCTTACAGCAGGAGGGTGGACTAAGGTACTTAATGGTAAGGACATACAAAATTGTAAGGTACAAGAGAAAGAAGGATCTTTTTATCATATGTGGTGGTCTTGTAGTAAGGTTAAGGCTTACTGGGAAATGATATACAATGAAATGAAAAGGGTGTTTTAAATAATCGTAAAAACCCCAGAAGCGGGGAACAGATCTTGGGAACAGAACTACCTAAACTGTTTAGAAACTTATTCATGTCTGCGACTACAGTGCAAGAATGTTACTTGCCCAAAAATGGAAAGAAGAAGTAGTCCCAGCAAAGGAAGAATGAATAAAAAAAAACCCCAATGCAATATGTAGAAATGGTAAAAAAAAAGGTAAAACTTACTGGAGAATAAGAAATCATGATAACAAACTTTTTATAAAAGAATGGAAATGGTTTACTGAATATTTACAGATAAATTGTAAACAGATAAAAACATTGGCAGGATTATTGTAATAATCTGCAGTTTCATAAGAGTACATATTTAAAGAAGATGAATAAATGAACAAATTAAGTTAATTAGGATATGCAGAAGATATTAAAAATAAATTTAAGGAGCCACAAAAATAGGGGGAAGGAAGTCAAGTTTTGAAATGTCAAAATGATTGTAAAATCAATGAAATATATAAATCTGAAATGTGTGTGTGTGTGTGTGTGTGTGTGTGTGTGTGTGTATATATAAGTTGGGGCTTCCTACTGAAAAACAAAACAAAAAACAAAATTGCAATGTACAAAATGGTAAGGAGAAAAACTCAGGAGTAGTCTGGAAAGCATGAAGGGAAAGCGGGAGGGTTTGATCTTTAGGAGGTTTTTTGGCAGTGAGTTGCTGAAGGATTACCGTGTTTACTCAAATCTAACGCCTACCTTTTTTGGCCAAATTACGTTGTGAAAATTAAGGTGCGCATTAGACGCATTAGATTCGATGGCGTATTTACATTTGCCAGCAAAGACTTTTCTTGGTTTCAAGGTTCTGAAAACTGAGTTAGATTTGATGGCGCATTAAGGTAAAGTAAAGGGGTAAAGGGACCCCTGACCATTAGGTCCAGTCGTGGCCGACTCTGGGGTTGCGGCGCTCATCTTGCTTTATTGGCCGAGGGAGCCGGCGTACAGCTTCCGGGTCATGTGGCCAGCATGACTAAGCCGCTTCTGGCAAACCAGAGCAGCACACGGAAACACCGTTTACCTTCCCGCCGGAGCGGTGCCTATTTATCTACTTGCACTTTGATGTGCTTTCGAACTGCTAGGTTGGCAGGAGCAGGGACCGAGTGACGGGTGCTCACCCTGTAGCGGGGATTCGAACCATCGACCTTCTGATCGGCAAGTCCTAGGCTCTGTGGTTTAACCCACGCCACCCTTATCCCCCTGATGGCGCATTAGACTCGAGTAAATATGGTATTTCATCCAATGACAGATCCTTTCATATCAGAACACCTCCCAAGCATGGCTCGATATTTACCCTTCACTCTGAAGTGATTGTGGTTTGCATGTAAGGACTGTGACTGAAACAAAGCCTTGTCAGAAAGAGAAAAATACACCACCTCTCTGTTTTGGTGACATTCACACTATACATTTAAAGCACCATGATACCACTTTAATCAGTCAAGGCTTCTTCCCCTAAAGAATTCTGGGAGTTGTAGTTTGTCAAGGGTGCTGAGAACGGTTAAGAAACATCTATTTCCCTCTGAGAGGCACAGTCCCAAGAGTGGTTTAAAAATCAACCCCTCTTCACTGGGGACTCTGGGAATTGTAGCTCAGGAATACGGGGTCTCCTAACAACTCTTAGCTCCCAGAATTCTTTGGGGGAAGGCATGATTGTTTAAAATGGTATCATACTGCTTTAAATGTATCATGTGAATGTGGCCCTTTGAAGAACTCTACATAGAATTAAATGGAAACTTTGAAAGAGCAAAGTTTTCAGCTGGTTCATTCTTCCAGGGGCAACGATGGTTGTTTGACACTGTCTTGTATCCACAGCAAGCTGGAAAAAGACAGGAGATGCAAAGCAAAACAATTGATTAGATTCTGTAGTCCAGTAACTGTCTTGGTTGTTTGTTTGTGTGTGTGTGTGTGTGTACACGCTTTAAGGCTACACACATAACATGAATATGAATGAAGTGCTGGCTTCTTTTCCGAGTTCATCCAGGTGGCTGTTGAAAATAAAATAAGGGAAATGTACATGCCTACACCAGTCACTTCTTAATAAAGACTGATTGAAATTGCTGTCACAAGAGGAAGCCACATTAACAGTTATTACTGTGTTGTCTCATTTCTCTTTTCACCGCTCAAAAGGAAGATTTCTTACTTGAATGGGCCCTGCTGCTTTGATAAGGCATCAAAATCTGTCAGATGGTGAGATGAGAATCCTAACAAGTTGCAGATGACATTCAACCATAGCAAGCCCTCCTCTTTGTTGACAGCTTTTCTGGTAATTGTCTACAAGGCTGACATTTAGACAAAAAAGACACCCGCAAAACGTGCGCACTTAAGAGAATGTAGCCGAAGCTAATCCTGCATTTATCTGAGGCTTTGTGTTTAAAGTTGAAGATCATCTGCAAACTTTTGAGGGAGGAAGACATATTCAACCCTCAAGGCAAATATCCTGGAAGAAGGCAGATTGAATTTCTGTTCGTTTGTTTTTTGGATGGTAAAGTGCCATGAACAATCAATAACAAACTACAATGCCATTTCTTTTCCTGCTTGGGGACCATGGAAAAAGGCAATTATAGTTTGCCATGTTTTCATTATGCAGTGGTTGTTGTTGCTGGCTTTTTTCTTTCTTTTTTTTTTGACAATAACTGCAAATATTGTGAATAATGCAGTGACATGGGATGGAGCAAAGCTCTGTTCATTATTATTTATTAAATTCATATACAGTCGCACCTCCGCTCCCGAACGCCTTGGGAGTCGAACGTTCTAGCTCCCGAACGATCAAAAACCAGAAGTGAGGGTTCTGGTTTCTGAACTTCTTTTGGAAGCCAATCATCCGGCACGGCTTCTGCTATTGTTTCCGGGATGCCTGCACAATCTGGAACCAATCGGAAGCCACGCCTTGGTTTCTGAACTTTCTGGAAGTTGATTGGACTTCTGGGATGGATTCCATTCGACTTCCGAGGTGTAATGATCTCTGGCAGGCAAGCAAGCCCCAATAAGAAGTAATGACTCTCCAGCAGTTTTATGTACGTTTATTTACAAAAAGACACACCCAGAGCACTACTTCTCACCTGCTCATATTTATGATAGTTGGTCAGTCCGAATCTTCACCCCTCCCACAGCAGGAAGGATGCCAAACTCCTGCCTTTCCCCTCTTGCCCCTCCGTTGCCCTCTGATCTTATCCAGTAACCTAGAACGGGGACTGAGAGGCTGGCCTGCCCCCTCTCCACTTCCACTCGACACAGACTCAGAGCTCTGCTTATCTGCTGATTGCCTAGCAACACTCTGGCTGCCTTCCAACTCTTCCTCTCCCTGAGAGCTAACAGAGTCTTCCCCAGAAAGGGGTGTGTGTGTGTGTCAAACTGCCCTTTCTTGACTCTGTCAGCCAGCTCTCATCTGCAGAGTCAGTCCCTTGTTCACTTAGTTCAATTTCCAAGTCTAACTCTTCTCCTGCGCTCTGGGGGGCCACATTCCTGACACGAGGTACGTCTGTACCACCCTATACCTGCAGGTCTCAGGGTGGTCGCAGACTCGCAGTGTATCATTGACGCTTCTGGACTGTTGTTATTTTCAGATGGGATTCAATCCCATATCACCAAATTAAGGTTGTGCAATTGGAGATGATTGAGGAGTCTTGCTCAACAAACCCACTCCCGCGAAATATCCAACCTCCTCACAAACAAATCAGGATGAATGCTCAGTAAACAGGACACCTGGAAGCAGCCCAAGATCTTATGTTTCTGTATCTTTGAATGGCTGATACACTTGTGCTTTGAGCCTTCTTCCAGCATTCAACCAGAGCACACAAAGGCAAAAAGGGTAGAGGGACAGGGACCTGAATGCCAACACTGTCCCCAATATGTGTGCTGTCCCAGCTCCTTCACTCCCAAATTTTAGGCAAAGATCAGGAGTGGAGGGATCAGGGCAGTACACTTGGGGAGCATTGGGGTGAGGTAGGTTTTTACCTCCCAGTCTGCTACACATTTCCCACCCCATATGTCATTGGGCTAAATGCCTGAAGAGGGATTTAAGTGTCTGAGGGATTACCATGCCCCTGCAATGATTCAAGGGCAAGGTTAGTGTCCCATGTCGACATCAACCATATATTCCCATGGTATAGATAATAATAATAATAATAATAATAATAATAATAATAATAATAATTTATTTATACCCCGCCCATCTGGCTGGGTTTCCTCAGCCATTCTGGGCAGCTGCCAACAAAGTATTAAAATACAGTACTCTGTTAAACATTAAAAGCTTCCTTAAAGAGGGCTGCCTTCAGATGTATTCTAAAAGTCTGGTAGTTGTTCTAGGAAGAATCAGAAGAATAGGGACCCACTGACTTGTAGGGTTAGAAACCTCCCTTTTAAGGGTGAACAGTATACAAGTGAGCTTTCCTAAGTCAAGAAAATTAGGCTCGATTTGCCTAATAGAAAACAGAAGCAGAGAATGGAGACTATTCAAAGAATGTATTAGATTACCGTATTTTTCGCCCTATAGGACGCACTTTTTCCCCTCCAAAAATGAAGGGGAAATCTGGGTGTGTCCTATGGGGCGAATGGAGGCTTTCAGGAAGACATCCGCAGCCTAGGCAGCCCTGCGGGAGTTCCCGCAGGGATGTCTAGGCTGCAGATAGCAGCCTGCTTCCCGGAGCGTCGGGTGCCCTGAAAGCAGAGCGCCCGGCGCTTCGGGAACACATCCGCAGCCTAGGCAGCCCTACAGGAGTTCCCCGCAGGGCTCCCCATGCTGCGGATAGTAGCCTGCCGCCGGTGGGCGGGGCGCCCTGAAACAGAGTGCCCCGCGCGCTGGACAGACATCCGCAGCGTGGGGAGCCCTGTAGGAGTTGCCCGCAGGGCTCCCCACGCTGTGGATAGCAGCCTGCCGCCGGGCGGGCGGGGCGCCCTGAAGCGGAGCGCCCCGCGCGCCGGACAAACATCCACAGCATGGGGAGCCCTGCAGGAGTTCCCCGCAGGGCTCCCCACGCTGCGGATAGCAGCCTGCTGCCTGGCGGGTGGGGCGCCCTGAAGCAGAGCGCCCCTCGCGCCGGGCAGACATCGGCCAGCCCCACAAGCTCGGGGGACAGCAGGGAGGCGCAACGCCGCCATCCCGCTGTTCCCTGACCTGCTTTTGGGGGGGAAATAAAGGGGGGAAAATTCCTTTATTTCCCCCCCAAAAAACTAGGTGCGTCCTATGGGATGGAGCGTCCTATGGGATGAAAAATACGGTATATTGTAATAATGACGTTATCCTAGCAGAACTGAATGATACTTGTATATAATAAACAAATGGAATAAATATACTAGATGAATATACAGGAAAAGTTATAAAACAAACTGTGTGATAAAATTAAGACAATAGAAAAAGTTCAACGAGAACGATTGGAAATTTCTTTCAGAAGACTTTAATAGAAAAGACAGGATGTTACAACCGATATTCATTTCTTATTGTTAACTCTTTTTTGCTTTTTATTTTTTTCTTTATCTTTTTTCTATTATATTTTTGTGTTTAATTTTGATGTAACTATCTGTAATATATATGTAAGATGATATTTCAAATCAATAAAGACGAATTAAAAAAAGAAAACAAGCAGCTTAGCTATTAGTTGGTGCTCACACTTGTTTTGAACCTTCTCTCTCCCCCTCTATCTGTGTATGCAGCTGGACAAAATGTCACAAAATGGGAAGGAGGACCACGTGGGTCCCCTAGAGAGTCCAAAGAGTGGCAGGGGGACCCCCCAATTATCCCTTGTTACCCCCCCCAAGCACTGACAGTAAATGAAGGGTTGCAGAAGAATTAGTAACTTGGAGTGAAATTAGTACATAGTTCAGCTGGTAGAGGATGAGACTCTTAATCTTAGAAATGTGAGTTTAAGGTGAGTTTAAGATTCCTGCACTGGACTAGATGACCCCTGTGGTCCCTTCTATGACTTCTGTTATTAGGCTTGCACACTGTTTCCTAGCTAATGTTCGATCTCCAATGGGCTTAGTTCAAAGAGAAGTGTGGACTTCTCCCGGCAACTTTCAGGTCAGGACTTGTTTCTCATGCGCTAATGCACATTTGCACTGAAATTCAAAATTGAACGGAATGTACAAAAGGAGAAATGTTATGCTATTGATCTTATTAAATAGCTCATGGCCAATTTAACCAATCTCTCCTTCTCTCTCATTTGGGATCTGTATGTATGTGTGTACTTAAAGGCTTGAAACCCAGTAGTTGAATCAAAATACAGTGGTACCTCAGGTTACAAATGCTTCAGGTTACATATGCTTCAGGTTACAGACTCCGCTAACCCTGAAATAGTGCTTCAGTTTAAGAACTTTGCTTCAGGTTGAGAACAGAAATCGGGCTCCGGCGGCGTGGCAGCAGCAGGAAGCACCATTAGCTAAAATGGTGTTTCAGGTTAAGAACAGTTTCAGGTTAAGTATGGACCTCTGGAACTTAATCTGAGTTACCACTGTAGTAGTTGTATGGTTCATTTAGAATGGTTCAGGTCACAGGTCATTCCTTCCTCTCTCTCTCTCTCTCTCTCTCTCTCTCTCTCTCTCTCTCTCTCTCTCTTTCATTCTGTGTATGTGTGTTTGTAGAGAAAGAGAAAGAGCTGTATGTATTGAAGATGCATGGATGGTCATTAAAGGTTCCCTTTGTGCTCCATCCTGTTCAATGTTCCTGAATGGCTTGTACAGAGATTAAATACGAGTTCTCAGGGTGCTACGACTGCTTTCTAACCTACTTCTCTTTTTAATCTGACCTTTCACTTGTTGCCTCTGTATTTAGACAACGTGTGTCTTTTGTGGGGACTGATTGGGTATTTTATCTCAGAAAAGAACGAGGTACTGAAGCTTGGCAGGTTGTCTGACCAAGATGGAGTCGTGGTGACATCTTTTGTCAAGGGGGTCATGGATATCCTGGTCTGCAGTTTTGAGTTACTCTTTGATCCAGCATTGCGGCCTTCCTTCATGTCAGAAGTACTGGCTTAAAAGACCTTTTATTAAACCTGACTGGTGAGAAAGCTTTGGCAGGGAGCCGTCATTAGGAGTTTTTGGAACTAGGTGTCACCAGTATGCTGAAATATGCACAGCTCTACTTCTCCATAACATCTGAATCCCGAAAGGCTGCGAAAACTCTAGATCGGTGTCTGAATGCAGTGGTGGACTAGATGAGGACCAAGAAACAGTGCCGGAATCCTGATAATGACTTGTTAAGTGGGATGATTCTGTTTTAAATACATAGTGCAGATGGATCTCCAGAGCCACAGGAGGTCCCAAAGAAAGACACAGCCTTGTGGATCCACATTCCACAGTCAGGCTCTAGCCCTGAAGATTTGGAACTTTCAGCTCACCACTCTGCAAGAATGAGACAATTAAATCTCAGGTTTTGCCTAAGCTGTATAAAAATACAAGTTTGCTTTGGCAAGAATATTGTCCTGTAGACAGGTAAGTCCTGGCTGAGCAGGACTGCTGAAAACCATATTTTGGAAACTTTGGAAACATTCGAGTAACACTTTATTGTTGAAGTCCCAGTGTGACAAGAAGAAATTACATTCAGAAGATTAATTGGACTACAAGCAAGTGAAAAATATAATGAGTATTTGGCAGGGTATTTTTGAAAGCAGAAGGTCATTGTTTCATGCTACAGGAGCATATTAGCACAGCTCTACTCCCCCCCCCCAACAAGGTACCATTTAGATCAATATGGAATTGGGCCTAAAGTATTTAAATGGATTACAACATTTAGCACATCTGTAGCCCTTGATGTTGTCACTGCATAGAAACTGGAAAGGGCCTTGGAAAAAACTTCCTTCTTGGACTAAAGTAATTTATAAAGTGGGAAACTATCTATTAAACTACTGAGAACTACAATGTACAGGAACCTGGGACTCACGATATTTGGTCAAAAGGGTTCAAATGACTTTCACCAGAAATGTCATAATTTGACGTCCTGTTGCGACAATAAGGAGAAGTGCTTCTTTATTTGCTTAGTTTTAAATTGCAAGTCTGTCTGTGCAGGGAAGTCCTAAAATCAATTTTCAATTTATAGTACACAAATTGCAAGATACTTCACATTTGCTTTGACACCATCTGTTCTTTTCAAGGATAATTTTAAGTGATCTCAGTTGCATCTGCTTTTGTTTTATAAAAGGACTATAAACACTATTCCCACTAGGTATGTGTTGGAATAAAAGAGAGTAAATAGACATTTACAATGTAATTGCACCATATTCATTGTGAAATATTTCGTTTATTGACTTACCAATCTAATGCCTGTGCTACATACTATGTTGCAAGGCAGGACATATATACTCTGAGTCCCAGATAATTAGAATAGAAACGATCTTCATGGGATAATGAACATCTTTCTAGAGTCCTGATTTTGAATTATCTGCTTTATAATTGACATACAGATCATGTTTACTGTTCCATCATATGTTGAACCCCCCAAAAGAAATGGGTTTGGGTTTATTAATTTATTATTGGCTCTATTAATATCCAACTTTAATCTTAGAGTCCTAGATTTCAGATCCGCTCTGTTATAAGGTACTTACACTACAAAGGAGCTCTACTGCCTACAAGAGGCCCAATGAATGAGAGGAAAGGGAATTGTCCTGGAGAAATGGGAGGCAAACTGTAAAAATGTTAGATATCCTGTAAGGCTGAAATTTGACCTTTATTTACCCTGGCACAGCAACCTCCTACCTCCCTTCCTTTCAATGTAAATGTTGGCTGAACTTTCTTTCACCCTTCCCCAATATCCTGAAGCAGCTCGTGCCATTGCATCTACAGTGGTACCTCGGTTTATGAACTTAATCCGTTCCGGAAGTGCGTTCTTAAACCAAAACCGTTCTTAAACTGAGGCGTGCTTTCTCTAATGAGGCCTCCCACTGTTGGTGCCCTTCCACTGTTTGGATTCCATTCATAGACCAAGGTAAAGTCTGCAAACCTGGACACTATTTCCGGTTTTGCGGAGTTCATAAACTGAATGGTTCTTAAACAGAACTGTTCTTAAACCGAGGTACCACTCCATTTCATTGGCAGAGTCCTTTAAAAACACAAATGAAGCCCATTCAGACATTCAGGCTCCTTACATGTCAACACCCACAAGGGACAATGGGGACTTCCCCTTCTGGTGTAACTTGAGCTATGTACACATCATACATTTAGAGCACATTTAAAGCACATTTTTCTCTCCCAAAGATTCCTTGTAAAAGTTGTAAAGGTGTTGTAAAAGTGTTTCAAAAGTTGTTGTGTGTGCACGCTCAGAGGATGACCTTCAAACCATCTTAAATATCTTTGCAGAAGCTTACAAAAAGTTTGGCCTATCGCTCAACATCCAAAAAACCAAAGTGCTGCACCAACAAGCACAAAACAACCCCTCTGCAGCACCACAAATCCAACTCAATGGTGTAATGTTGGAAAGTGTTGATCACTTTTCCTACGTGGGCAGTTATCTTTCCACAAGGGTTGAAATTGATGCCGAAATCCAGCATCGCCTGAGCTCTGCGAACACAGCTTTCTCCTGATTGAAGTGTAGAGTGTTTGAGGACATTTGCAGGGAAACCAAAATGCTTTTTTACAAAGCCATTGTACTACCAACCTTACTGTATGCTTGTGAAACATGGACCACTTATAAACGCCATCTCCAACTCCCTGAAAGATTCCATCAATGGTGTCTCAAAATTTTTTTACATATCACTTGGTAAGACAGGCAAACTAATATTAGTGTACTGGAAGAAGCAAAGATCACCAGAATCGAAGCAATGATTCTTCAACATCAACTTTGCTGGACTGGTCATGTTGTGTGGATGCCTGATTATTGTCTTCCAAAGTGACTACTCTATTCCCAAATTAAAAATGGAAAGTGTAATGCTGGAGGTCAACAAAAGAGGTTTAAAGACTCTCTCAAGGCAAATCTAAAAAAATGTAGCATAAACACTGACAGTTGGGAAACATTGGCCTGCGAGCGCTCCAATTGGAGAACAGCCTTTACTGAAGGTGTCATGGACTTTGAAAATGCTCAAACTCAGGATGAAAGGGAGAAACGAGCTAAGAGGAAGATCTTTGATTCCTGCCTCAACTATTGCCTTTCATTTTGTGACCTGTAAGATATGACCACTTTCATATTTTACCAGTTAGGATAACATCATGTGCTAGATCCATCATTTTTGTTTGTTTGTTGAATTGAGTGCATTTCTACATTCTGGGTGAGTTTCTAATAAATCAAATGGTTCCGTTCAGGACAGCTAGTGTGTTTTTATCTCACTTCATGTTATTGCTTTGGGCCTTTAGCCAAGGTACTATCGAAACGTGCGCTGATTCTTTTGGTGAATTGGATGGGCAAAGACAGATCTGGCAGAGGGGCGATTCAGTAGCACAGTTAGGTTTCTCTGTCACAAATGCCTTGTTCATTGCATTTTATTTTTAAAATTTCTAAACCGTCCACCATTTGAAAATATTGTTGTAGTGGATAAATAAATAAATAAAAGCAAAGCACGGAGTTGAAACAATAAGAATAAGAATTAAATCCAGTGCTTTTTTCCCTGGGGGGGGGGGGATGCAGGTGTATGCATACCCCTAAACATTTTGTGAATCTTTGTACTTTTGTCCATTTATTGTATTTATTTTTCCCAAGGTGAACTATATAATGGTGATTTTGCTTAGTCAAAATGAGAGTACCCCTAAACTATATATATATAGCACTTATTAAATCCATCTGTAAAAACAACACGACAACAATGCTTCCTTGATAAAGCCTGGTGAATTAAAAAATAAATAAATCTTAATGTGGGATCTAAAAGGACAAATAGTTGGTTTCATCCTAATCTCTAGGGTGGGGGTGGTAATCCCTTGGAGTGTGGGTGCTAACACAGCAAAAGCTCTCCCTAAGGTATCCGTTGAATGAACTTTTGATGTTTGGGGCACCTACTTGAACATACACCTGCTTCCAAATGTAACCAGAGAAATACGCAAATCAGGTTTTTATCTTTCTTTAACTTATTATTTTAGTTGTGGCTCCACAAATACAGCAGCAGCAGAAAAATCTTGAGTATGAATTTCACCTGGCCTAGGCAATGCTTACATAGCAGGGAAATGTAGAACATTGCCTATAAATATCATTCTTAAAACCTATCCTTGTGAACATCAACTTCCACATATTTTCACATTGCATGACACACACACATACTTTTCAGGCATTCTAAATGTGATTTAAGTAAACATGTGAGGAGCATCAGTGCAGGTATAAGTATGCTAGCTGTACTACCACTGATTGTCCTCCATAATCTGGAAACTGAAAGTATGAATCTTATGCTGGTGGAAGAATCCTGTGCATCTTAAAGGTAAAGGTAAAGGTACCCCTGCCCATACGGGCCAGTCGTGTCCGACTCTAGGGTTGTGCGCCCATCTCACTTAAGAGGCCGGGAGCCAGCGCTGTCTGGAGACACTTCCGGGTCACGTGGTCAGCATGACGAAGCTGCTCTGGCGAGCCAGCACCAGCACAGCACACGGAAACGCCGTTTACCTTCCTGCTATAAAGCGGTACCTATTTATCTACTTGCACTTAAGAGTGCTTTCGAACTGCTAGGTGGGCAGGAGCTGGGACCGAACGACGGGAGCTCAAACTGCCGCGGGGATTCGAATCGCCGACCATACGATCGGCAAGTCCTAGGCGCTGAGGATTTACCCACAGCGCCACCCACGTCCCCCTGTGCATCTTAGAAATGCACATCTTAGGCTTCCTGTGCATCTTAGAACCCTGGAAACTCAGGTTTCTAAAACGTGTGGGGTCTGTCCCCAGTACAGGAGGCTCCCTGAGTCATATGTTCATCCTCCAACTCATGGAGGTCAACTGGAACAGAGACTTGATTCATGTGCACCTCCATATTTTTTCTTAAATCTCATTGAGAATGTCTGAAGAGGGTGCACTATTCTGGAGAGATCATGTTAGCTTAGAAGCCTTGGGCTCTGCAACCTAAATTTATCAATTACTAGCATGTGTATTTGGAAACAAATCTAAGTTCTCTCTCTCCCCCCCTTCTACTTGTAAAATCTATCCATAATTTACAGCAAAACCACAATTTGCTATCTCCATCTTAGGCAAATATGGTCAATTCCTTTACTATATATCTCATAAGCCTTCCAGGCAGTAGAGAAGCATATATTTGAGCCGGCATGTCCAAGATGTAAAATGGCACTCAAGAGCCCCATTAGTAATGATCTGAAGACACATTCAGCTTAGGAGCACTTGTCCAAAATGTACCTTTTATACCTATTGCTTTACCCATATAGAGGGGGGTTCCTCTCTTAGGAGGGCATTATTATTTCTACATCCGAAGCAATCTGCATGCCTTTTAAAAGTAGCCACTGTTCTTCAGCCGAAACCTCTGGATTTCTTAAAGATCAATTCTCACATAGTTCTTTCACATTGGATGCTGATTTTAGTTATTCATTGTTAAGAAAATGAGGTGCCATATAATAGCCGAACAATCAGATAGAACTCCTTGAAACAGACAGGGCTGCATAATAATGCAGGATAAATCTCTAATAATGGATCTAAATGCTTCAATCAGTCCCTGTTCCTGACTTGTGATATATTCAATGCTCGACCTGGAAACTGTATTTTTAAAAGAACTTGGCGGTTATCATCTTCGTAAAATAAAATAAAAAAGCTCTTCCCTGCTGTTGACGTAAAATACACACACACACACACAATCAGTGGCAGGGATGTACCAATAGAGATGTTTTTACAGTCTATTGTACTTACCCAAATTCATGAACCCATTATCACAGAAATATGCAGACTGGTTTTGCAAGGCCTCCTAAATCAGCACTCAAATACTATTGTTATGACACTAGATTTTAAATGTGTCCCCATTCCAGTTTCAGATGTGCTTGTAATGCTGATAGAAAGGGACTATTCTCATATTCTCTGATCCATTTACATGAGGAAAGCAGATTGCAAAAATACTCCTCTCATTTCTTTCAACAACAGCCATTATGTAACATATACAGTCCAATCCACAATCCTCCACAAAGAACCTGGTAAATGCTGCCTAACAGGCATTAATGAGGAGGAGTCAAGATGGTGTATCTTTTGGGGCTTCTATACCATACATAGTATACAAGAACCAGGGCCTTCTTTAGCACATCACCCGCCGGGCTGCAAAGATCAGCCCAGCGCCCCCAAATTAACTTTTATTATGCTAAGGTCAGACACCACGCTTACGCCTTATCTCTTGTTTACAAAAGAAGGGAGGGGAAAGAAACAAACTTTTTAATTTGCTCATTTATTTACAACACACTTATACTTAAGTATACAACACCACCACACTTAAACTTACAAGTATTGTTTAGGCACCTGCTTAGGAGAAACATCAGTCAGTGCCGCTGACCCCGCAGCCGCATAGCAGCTCAATGCAATAAGTAACATAATATTTTGATGTAAGCGTTAATTTCGTGTGCACTGTGCTGTTGTGAATGACACGCACCGTCGTTGAGTCTGACACGCACCACCATTGTGAATGACATCACAAGCACCAGGGCCAGCACAGCACGTCTTTGGTAAATGAGCGCACAGTGTCGAAAGTCCTTTAGTGAAACAGTAGGTATACATTTCGGTAATACCTAGGTATATATGTATTTTGTTTTTCTAGTGTGATCAAAATTATTTATTATTTCATAACAGGTAGATAGTAGTTAAGAGCCTAGGCGGCTTCAGCGGTGGGTGCCTAGTGCCCCCCAGAATTCAGCGCCCGGGTGCGCCACTCTGGGCGACTTCCAATAGAGTGTTAAAAACAATACAGCATTAAATATTAAAAACTTCCCTAAACAGGGCTGCCTTCAGATGTCTTTTAAAGATAAGATAGCTACTTATTTCCTTCACATCTGAAGGGCGCGCGCCACTACCGAGAAGGTCCTCTGTCTGGTTCCCTGTAACCTCACTTCTTTTAATGGATTATTATAATCCAGTGGGTTGTAGTCAACTAATTTTTGGTCAGGGCATGTTTCCACTTGTCCCATGCCTAGAAGGTATGGGTCTGAGCAGCTTTCCCCTGGAAAACTCACTCTTTACCACTCAATTGGAACAAATGGCAATCCGCGGCAAACCTGGTTGCCGATTCAGTGGTAAACCATGGGATTCCCCGGGGGAAAGTGGCAGGGCAAACAGAGGCATGGCTAAGCCCTGAGTCAATTCATTGAAATTGATGGGCCTAGGGTAGTCACAGCAGTTGATTTCAATGGGTAAAATTAGTTGAATGCAACCCCAGGACACATTCCGCCCTGGCAAAAGCACACACAAAAATATAGTTTATGTTGCGATATAGAGACCTGTGCAGACTGTGAATTAAAAATAGCCACAGTGTGAGCTTGTTCTTCTTGAATAGTATAGCCCAAGAAGACTCAGCATCCTATTCTTATAGATACAGGCAGTGCTTTTTCTTCTAAAAAACATTTTTAGGGGTACTCTCATTTTGACTCAAGAAAATCACCATTTTACAGTTCAAATCGGGAAAATTAAATACAGTAAATGGACAAAAGTACAAAGATTTACAAAATGTTTAGGGGTATGGGCCGCCCTGTGTCCCCCCTGAAACAGCACTGTTTGAGGGTATCTACGCTTCTCTTTAGGGACGCGGGTGGTGCTGTGGGTTAAACCACAGAGCCTAGGACTTGCCAATCAGAAGGTCGGCGGTTCGAATTCCCGCGACAGGGTGAGCTCCCGTTGCTCGGTCCCTGCTCCTGCCAACCTAGCAGTTCGAAAGCACGTCAAAGTGCAAGTAGATAAATAGATACCACTCCAGCGGGAAGGTAAACGGCATTTCCGTGCGCTGCTCTGGTTCGCCAGAAGTGGCTTAGTCATGCTGGCCACATGACCCGGAAGCTGTACGCCGGCTCCCTCGGCCAGTAAAGCGAGATGAGCACCGCAACCCCAGAGTCGGTTACGACTGGACCTAATGGTCAGGGGTCCCTTTACCTTTACACTTCTCTTTGCTTCAGAAACCACAGGTAGCGAAGCAGAGTGGAATGGGGCATGCAGGGCAATGCTGTTCATCCTTTTTCTGAAGTAGGTCCCATGTGTTACACATTGGACTTACTCCTTAGTAAGTAGCTTTGAAATTGCAGCCATCAAAGCCAGTTCATCTGTTGCCTGAATGGGATGGGAGCTGATAGGATGGCCATTTAATGCATCTCCCCAAAAGTGGGCACAGTTTTGCACAAAGTTAGCAAATAGATAAACATGTAGAAATAACTGCTATAATTAACCCTCCACTATGCCTGGATATACCGGGACGCGGGTGGCGCTGTGGGTAAAACCTCAGTGCCTAGGACTTGCTGATTGCAAGGTTGGCGGTTCGAATCCCCACGGCGGGGTGAGCTCCCGTCGTTCAGTCCCAGCTCCTGCCCACCTAGCAGTTCGAAAGCACCCCTAAGTGCAAGTAGATAAATAGGGACCACTTACCAGCGGGAAGGTAAATGGCGTTCCGTGTGCTGCGCTGGTTCGCCAGCTGCAGCTCGTCACGCTGGCCACATGACCCGGAAGTGTCTCCGGACAGCGCTGGCTCCCGGCCTCTTGAGCGAGATGAGCGCGCAACCCTAGAGTCGGACACGACTGGCCCGTACGGGCAGGGGTACCTTTACCTTTATGCCTGGATCTAGCACTAGGCAGTGCTTTTTTCCCTTAAAAAAATGTTTTGGGGGTACTCTCATTTCTGACTCATATTGAAACACTGTCCCTCAATGAGGCCAAACTTAGATTCACAAAATGTTTAGGTCTCAGAGCTGTGTACAATGTTTGGCAGTGGTTCTTGAGATTTCCAGGCAGGCAGATTTTTCAGTCCTATCTATAGTTGCCAAGGATCAAAGGCGGGATCTTCTGCATGCAAATCGGGTGCTCTAACCCTGAGAATTATGGCTCTTCCTCTGCACCTGAGGATGGTATTATTTTGCCATTGCACTGCAAGTGTATTATTACAATTATTCCAATTCTAAAACAAAACCAAAAACATTCGGGGGCTGCCTGCCAACTAAACAAGCACCACTCCATGCTCTGCGGATTTATACCCGATGAACAGCTACCTGTATAAGCTTTTCATTCTGGAAGCTGCAATGTGCTTAGTAAAGCCTGACTGAACTCTTTGAGAATTTAAAAGCCTCAGCCCTTTTGGTATTCATAGAAGTCAGATCAGATGCCAAGACAAACTCTCTGCCGCTGTTAATGGGGAGGCTGGAAAGCAAGGAATGGCGTTTGATGACATGCAGTGGTATGTACAGAATTCGGATGCGGTTTTATGAGGATTTGGAGTTTGAAAGGGAAATATTTGACTCTTACTGTACTCAACACTTAAAACAGGCAGGTCTTTTTTTAATACGTCCAAATGCCAGCTGCTGGGAAAACAAAGTGGAAGAGGGCTATTGCCCTCTGTTCCTGCTTGTGGCATATCATTGGAGAAGCAGACCTTTGGTTTTTTAAAAATATATATATAACATTTTATTAATTTTCCAAAAATAACAAAAATAAAACAATAACAATATCAAATCAAAACATAACATAACATAACAAATTGACTTCCCCCTAGTCCATGGGTAGGCAAACTAAGGCCCGGGGGCCGGATCTGGCCCAATCGCCTTCTAAATCCGACCCGCGGATGGTCTGGGAATCAGCGTGTTTTTACAGGAGTAGAATGTGTCCTTTTATTTAAAATGCATCTCTGGGTTATTTGCGGGGCCTGCTTGGTGTTTTTACATGAGTAGAATGTGTGCTTTTATTTAAAATACTGAGGAGCTTGCCAGAGATCAGGTATTGATTTAAGTTCTGTCTGTTGCTGCAACACTTCATAACAAATTTCCAATTGCTCTGAATGGCTCAGCCAGCATTGGCTGTGCATGGCCAGGTTTGCTAGTTTCTCATATGCTCGCTGAGCAATCTTCAGTCAAAGATTAACTCTGCTTATGAAAAGCACTGCACACTCTCTGTCTCTTTCTCTTTTGCTAGTGATATAGATTTCCAGTCAAATGCTTTTAGTCCATGTCGCATGCCCAGATGACATTCTGGTCCAGTTTTGTCAATTTTTATGCTCTCAGACAACATTTACAATGCCAAAACCATTCAGCGGCAAAAGCCAAGCAGTGATACACTGACATCCTGTGACTGCATTTGCATGCTTATAGCTATTTTCCAGCTTCATGAATAAGAACAGCCTTTTGTTCTGAGCTCACTTTGGAACATAGAGGTTCATCTGTGGTGTTCAAATGAGATCTAAGAGATGAATTTGAAGTAACAGCATTTGTTTAGCATTAGGAATAATAATTGGACACATGCCGTGATGGCAGCCATTACCCTGGAGAACACTTACTCATCTTCACAAGTTGTACAAATTCTGGATTCAGTCTCTGCAATTCACTGCATTGCGTGCTGAGGTCCCCCAAAACACCCCTACCCCAATAACTCACACATCACTCATAAATTTTTGTTTAAGGTTTTTGGCATAGTTTTGGCCACAACTTTATTAAACATACAAATTGTGAGTGGTTGCTTAGGCATTGGTTATGACTAGCTGTCCCCCCCGCCTTGGGGGACAGCACTGACTCCCGGATTCCAGCGAGAGCCAGTGTGGAGGAACAAGATCAGGGATAACTGGAGCTGCGACACAGACCCTCAGCTTCTCCCCGCATGCTCCCAGGAGCTTACGCGGCCCGCACCCGATTCCAGGGGTTTGGACGAGAGGATGGTAAGCCCCTGAATTCCTTTAACAGAATTCCCATGCAGCAGCAGCATTGGAGGGGCAGGCACAGCCAATCCATACCCCTCCACCAACCAATTTAAACCAATGCCTAACCGCCAACCTTACAAGTTGTGACGATTTGCTACGCAGTAGGCAAAAACCAAATGGCACACACTAATCAGCCAAATGGAAAAATTCCTACCAGGCCCCCGCACCAAGGCGGACGACCCCATGATAGGCATAGCAAGGTCAAAGCACAAGCCCAAAAGGGAGGGCGGGCGGGTGATCCGGTTCCCACATTGAAAGAGAAAGCAGCTTGCTGTGAACCTTGTTTAAATAACCTGTTCCCACCCCCAAATTGGCAACATCCATTTTATCCCAGCAACTCAAACAGCCAATCCTTGCCAGGCCCCTCTATCTTATACTGCCTGGCAACTATGGGGTGTCTTGCTAGGCCCCATCCGCAACACGTGCTCTCCTTTAGTGAGAACACGCTTTGCGTGCTGAGGTCCCCCAAAACACCCCTACCCCAATAACTCACACATCACTCATAAATTTTTGTTTAAGGTTTTTGGCATAGTTTTGGCCACAACTTTATTAAACATACAAATTGTGAGTGGTTGCTTAGGCATTGGTTATGACTAGCTGTCCCCCCCGCCTTGGGGGACAGCACTGACTCCCGGATTCCAGCGAGAGCCAGTGTGGAGGAACAAGATCAGGGATAACTGGAGCTGCGACACAGACCCTCAGCTTCTCCCCGCATGCTCCCAGGAGCTTACGCGGCCCACACCCGATTCCAGGGGTTTGGACGAGAGGATGGTAAGCCCCTGAATTCCTTTAACAGAATTCCCATGCAGCAGCAGCATTGGAGGGGCAGGCACAGCCAATCCATACCCCTCCACCAACCAATTTAAACCAATGCCTAACCGCCTTGCTTAGGCATTGGTTATGACTAGCTGTCCCCCCCGCCTTGGGGGACAGCACTGACTCCCGGATTCCAGCGAGAGCCAGTGTGGAGGAACAAGATCAGGGATAACTGGAGCTGCGACACAGACCCTCAGCTTCTCCCCGCATGCTCCCAGGAGCTTACGCGGCCCGCACCCGATTCCAGGGGTTTGGACGAGAGGATGGTAAGCCCCTGAATTCCTTTAACAGAATTCCCATGCAGCAGCAGCATTGGAGGGGCAGGCACAGCCAATCCATACCCCTCCACCAACCAATTTAAACCAATGCCTAACCGCCACAGAGCCTTAGCTCACCGCCAAACCACTCACAAATGCAACCCTTCCTTCAATCCCAAAGCAACCGTAGCCAACCAGGTGTCGTTCCCCATAGGGGAAAGATGTACCCTAAAGGGGGCAGCAGCCTTGAAGGCAATCACAGGGTGCAAAATCACGGAACCACCTGAAGCAAGGACCTATTTTATTTTACTTTATTATTTATTTTATTTTATTTTATTTTCCACTGCCTTATTAACATGCTTTCCGGCCTCTTCGGTGGTAGTTTGTCTAGGCATTGGTTCCCGACTAGCTGCACCTGACCTCAGCAGGGCAGCACTGACGACTGGGCCCCACCATATCGTCAGTACAAGCAAACATTGTGGGGGAGCAATGAATCCCAAAGCAACCGCATCCAGCCAGGTGTTGTACCCCATAGGGGAAAGATGCACCCCATCTGCCCTAAAGAGGGCAACAGCCTTGAAGAAAAACAGCAGGGTGCAATATCACAGAGCCACCTAAAGCAAGGACCTATTTTATTTTATTTGTTATTTTATTTTATTTACTTTATTTATTTTATTTTATTTTCCACCGCCATATTAACATGCTTTCTGGCCTGCTCGGTGGTAGTTTGTTTAGGCATTGGTTCCCGACTAGCTGCACCTGACCTCAGCAGGGCAGCACTGACGACTGGGCCCCACCATATCGTCAGTACAAGCAAACATCGTTGGGGAGCAATGAACCAGGATCAGACTCAAGCTCACCCCAAATGCTCCCAGGGACTCTTGCGTGGCCCTACCCCTCGAAAGGGGTTGACAAAAGCATGGCAAATCCTTGGATTCCTTTAATGGAATATCTTTGCACATTGGAGGGGACAGGTGCTCAAACCCCCCCTCCAGATCACCTTGAACCAATGCCTTAAATTATTTTGAGTCCAGGGAGAGCTGCCATCAACTCGAACCAAGCCCTCTTGCATGCAGGAATGCAAACTTATGCTGGAGGAAGACGGCAAATCATTCTCGCCTAGCTGTACCACCAGCACTGCGGGAGGACCTGCACAGGTCACACTTGACCGCACCAAAGGAAGGATCTCCTCCCAAAGCATTCCCCATCTGGACATCCAGTATATGTTCACATGGGCAGGAAGACTGAGATGGCGCCCCAGTCCAGACTCGTCAGCGTGCTTGCCAGCCGAGTGTATGCTATGGCCCAAATGCGCACAGCTGCTCCTATGAAAAAAGGAAGTAACAGACAAGCATCAGCACAGACATCATTGTGACACTTCCTGATATAACCCTTGTCAGCGTCAGACTTCCAATGACCCGTATTCACAATCCTGTCTACTGACAGGCCCCCAGTGTGCAGCCTTTGCAGCAGCCCTATTCAGAAGGAATGAGGCGTGTTCAGCGGTAGGCAAGCCGCAGGCCGTAATAACTGGTGCACGACGTAAGCACATTGATGCCTGGCTAACAGGAACCCATTTTCATGCACTAGGAGCGGGCCAGCCCCCAGGGGAATGAAAAGCCAAATATTTCTGGTATCCATAACTGGGCAAGGGCCCTCCTCACCTGTAACGGGAAGCCTGATTGTGGCACTCCTGCCCACTAAGTCTGTTTTAGAGTTCCCAACTCTAATGACAAGCTCCAAAGCAGATAAGGAAAAGTCCTGAAGCAATAAGCCTCCAGACTCTCAGCCCCGTGCTGGCTCCAACAACCATTTCCCCAACCCTCAGTGCACCAAAATGCAATGGAATACTGAAAGGAATCTCACCTTGATCTTTTACCAGCAGATAAGCTTTAGCTTGTTGCAGATACTGCATAGGTAAAATTGACCGACTTCCTGCCCACTGTCCTATGAGGTTGGAGCCTATTCCAACCTTCCAAGGCCCTGCGCACTACAAACTTTATACAAGGGTCTCTGAAAATTAAAGCTTCAGTATAACAGACATTGCAGCGGACTGAATTCTTATAGTTATAACAGCATGCCCAATCTGCAGCAGGTGGACCAAATACTGCAGGATCTGCTCAGAGGATGGGGGCCAGTTCATCTGAATGGCCAAGGACTGCCAGTTTAGGGCTAAGAAATCCATCCAGGCCTTCCCATAAGAGCTAAAAGCAGAAAGGGAAATGGAAGCTGCTGCTCTCTGTAATTACTAATTGTTGTCAAAATGCCACAGGTGGTCTGGAAAAGTCTGGCAGTAGCTGAGTGTCTGGAGCCCAGGATCCGAAGCACTCCATCTGAAAATGGGATAGAGTGTCAGTGACTCATTAGAGGATCCCGTAATCAGGAGAGCAGAAAGCACAATATTAAACCTTAAGCGGCGCAGCTCAAAAGCGTGAGCGGAGGGGCGGAGACTCTGCTGGAGCGTGAGGACTGTTTTGCCAAGACGCTCACCACTACCTGGTTATCAGACCAAAAGCAGATCTGATGTTCACTGAACTCCTCGGGCCACATGTGAACTGCTACTACAATGGGGAAAACTCAAGAAAAGTTAGGTCACATGATTGCCTCACCATACCGGGCTTGAGGCCATGGCTTTGCACACCAGCAGCCCCTGAAATAAAAAACCAAAGGGCAAAGATCCAGCAGCATCAGCATGAACCTGAAAATCCCTGTGCAAGTTCCAGGTATCCTGCCATGGCCAACTACTATTGCATACATTTAGGAATTGCAACCATTGCATGAGATCCCATTGCATGTATGAGAAAGGTAAGGGGACCTCAGGCCGCAGGCAGCCTGGCCTAGTGGAAAGGGAAGGGGCGGCCTGGGGCAACCACTCTGCATGCAAGATTAATTAAGTGACCCAGCAAGATCGGATCTGATGAAGCATCACTTGCTACAGAGGAAGTATTACAAAATAACTTCCTTCAAGGCAGACAGCTTCTCCATAGGCAAGTGGTATGTTTTAGCAAACGATATCCATCTGGCAAAAGGTATTGAGGTATTGCTTGCCAGCTTCCAGCCCCTGCTTGGGCAGGGGGCATCTTGTGCTGCCATCATAATACGTAAATTTACAGGGCTGACGCTGGCCAGAACCCCTAAAGAAGTCCCGACAAAGCTGCTGCCGAGCCAGCTTCCTTTTCAGACACACACTCTGTGCAATGCAACTACACACTCCATGCAACACAACTACACACTCCGTTCAATGCAACTACACACTCCATGCAATGCAACTACACACTCCGTTCAATGCAACTACACACTCCGTGCAATGCAAAAACGCACTCTGTGCAATGCAACTACCCTCCATGCAATGCAACTATACTCCCTGCAATGCAACTACACGCTCCGTGCAATGGAACTACATACTCCGTTCAATGCAACTACACACTCCGTGCAATGCAACTACACACTCCGTTCAATGCAACTACACACTCTGTGCAATGCAACTACACACTCCGTGCAATGCACACACACTCTGTGCAATGCAAAAAACACACTCTGTGCAATGCAACTACACCCTCCGTGCAATGCACACACACTCTGTGCAATGCACACACACTCTGTGCAATGCAACTACACACTCCTTGCAATGCGCCCACACCCACACTCCGTGCAATGCAACAACACACTCCGTGCAATGCAACTACACTCCGTGCAATGCACACACACCCTCCATACAATGCGCACAACCTCCGTGCAATGCAAATGCAAATCTCTCATGCAATGCAATGCAAATGCAGCCCGTGCAGCGCTGTGCCCTGCAACGCACAGAGCAAACTGCAATGCGGGCACGCAAAGGTGCTTTCTCCCGCTTGCATATTGCAAACGTGGCGCCTGTTACATCCCTCGCAGTGAGGGAACCACCAAAAGACCCTCGACACTGGACCTAAGTGTCCAGGTAGAGCAATGGGGGAGCATGCAGCTGTCCCATATAGGGACCAATCCTGCAACCTAGGCATTACCGGCAAAAGCCCTGTCATAGTCCGCAAAAACTAAACAATGTAACGAACCGGTGAAACCAATGCTTCATGGACCACATGGGGACACTATTCAGGCCGGAAACGCTTCCAGGCCATCGAATTCTAGGGCAAAGCCCTAGGATCACGTGCTAGGCCAGGCATGAATGTTTCCATCAGAGACTTAAAAATTAACTGTTACCTGTAGCAGACTTAGGCTTGGAAGTTATGTGCAGGCCAAATAGGCCTCCCTGTCTCTGCTCTTGAGAATCTTAGTCTCATAGCAATATTAAAGGAACTCAATATAGTGCTCCCGCCCAAGGCTAGATTAAAATTTGGCCAACAGCGCTGCACACACTCAAATAAAGCCAACCTTCGGGGGTGCTATAAACGAAAGCGATTCCAGCTAAGCTGGGAACAGCCCTGACTAGCCCCACAATTTACAACAGGAGAAATGGGGGAAACCTTTTTTGCGAAAGAAAGCCCCTAACGGGGACTCTCTCCCTATTGGGAAAGGCAAGCCACAGATACAGGGAGAATCTTCCCACAGGGCAGGGTAAGGGATGGGGTGGGAAATCGAATAGGAAAGGGGAATTAAATTATTTAAGGGACTAAAGAGGATTAAAAGAAGGGGGAAATAAAGAAATGTAACCAGACAATGAGAAGATTGCATCACTGTCCTCCAGACAGTCCAAGTGCTCCACGTGATCCGGTTCCCACATTGAAAGAGAAAGCAGCTTGCTGTGAACCTTGTTTAAATAACCTGTTCCCACCCCCAAATTGGCAACATCCATTTTATCCCAGCAACTCAAACAGCCAATCCTTGCCAGGCCCCTCTATCTTATACTGCCTGGCAACTATGGGGTGTCTTGCTAGGCCCCATCCGCAACACGTGCTCTCCTTTAGTGAGAACACGCTTTTTCACAATAGTGAAACAGACACTCTGATACCCTTTCACCTTGAAGCCTGCAGGAGAAACAGCTGAAGCCCATTCAACAATATGCTTTTATTGACAACCATCAAATCACCAGCTGAACACGCAACTTCACGACGGCTCAACAGCTAGTCTTCCATGCAGTCACACAGCAAAAGTCAAGTTCCAACATGGCAAGTTCCACTCATGACAGTGTCTCTTGGATTCAACAACCCTCGGTCCAAACTGCAGAAAAGCCCGTCCCAGGAAACTTTGGGGAGCAATGAAGTTGTCTTGTGTATTATTTGAGTATGGTTAATGTTGTCAGTTATTATTTATATGGTGGGTGTGTTGTTTATGTGCTTTGCACATATATTGTTATGTTAGATTATATATTAATGTATTATATGATCCCCACTTTTCCCCCTTCCCTTAAGGTATTTTTTTATACATACAGTGGTACCTCGGGTTAAGTACTTTATTCGTTCCGGAGGTCCGTTCTTAACCTGAAACTGTTCTTAACCTGAAGCACCACTTTAGCTAATGGGGCCTCCTGCTGCCGCTGTGCCGCCAAAGCATGATTTCTGTTCTCATCCTGAAGCAAAGTTCTTAACCCGAGGTACTATTTCTGGGTTAGCAGAGTCTTTAACCTGAAGTGTATGTAACCTGAAGCGTGTGTAACCCGAGGTACCACTGTATATACATATACTTAAAGTCACTTGGAGACCTGTCAGTCAGATGGTATTGGGGGGCAGTAATCTGTAGCAGACAAGGAGAAGGGGACGACAGAGGACGAGATGGTTGGATAGTGTTCTTGAAGCTACCAGCCTGAGTTTGACCAAACTGTGGGAGGCAGCGGAAGACAGGAGTGCCTGGCGTGCTCTGGTCCATGGGGTCACGAAGAGTCGGACACGACTAAACAAACAAACAAAACAATCTGTAGCAGGGTGGATGGTCTTTCAGGTCCTCTTTACTACAACTATTTTGCACCATGCAGGAGCCAACATAATTAAATTGTTGTTGTTGTTACGGTTATTATTATTATTAATATTACAGTTGTACCTTGGAAGTCAAACGGAATCTGTTCTGGAAGTCCGTTCAACTTCCAAAACGTTCAATAACCAAAGTGTGGCTCCTGCAGCCAATCGGAAGCTGCAGAAGCCCCGTTGGACGTTCGGCTTCCAAAAACAGTTTGCAAACCGGAAGTCACTTCCGGGTTTGTGGAATTCGGGAGCCAAAACATTCGAGAACTAAGCTGTTCGAAAACCAAGGTACGGCTGTATTATTATTATTATTATTATTATTATTATTATTATTATTATTTAGATTCATATACTGCCATTCATCAAAATATCTCAGAGTGGTTCACAATAAAAAAAATACAAATAAGTAGTTGAAACAGAAACAGCAAAACCATAGCCCCCTCCCACATTTAAAAGGCTGTAGGATATTAATCAGCCAAAGGCCTTGTTGAAGAGGAATGTTTTCACCCGGCACCCAAAGATATATAATGAAGGTGCCAGATAAACTCCCTGGGGAGACAATTCCACAAACAGGGAGCCACTGCAGAAAAGGCCTGTTGTCATGTTGCTACCCTCTGGACCTCACATCAACTTCAGATGATGAAGTTACATAAAGTTACAAATGTCAGATTTGGGGGTGTTCCCATCATGCTCCGAAATGGCTTTTCGTCTCCTTCCCTCCTCTTGTAGCTGTGCTAAACATATAGCGTGAAGAAGAAAAATTCTGAAGCACTGAAAAGCTTGCTCACTGCTTTGTGATTCCTTAGCAGCTCAGGGGTTAGCAAACTTTTTCAGCAGGGGGCCAGTCCACTGTATCTCAGACCTTGTTGGGGGCCAGACTATATTTTGATTTTTTAAAAAAATGAACGAATTCCTATGCCCCACAAATAACCCAGAGATCCATTTTAAAGAAAAGCACACATTCTACTCATGTAAAAACACCAGGCAGGCCCCACAAATAACCCAGAGATGCATTTTAAATAAAAGCACACATTCTACTCAAGTAAAAACAGGCTGATTCCCGGACCGTCCGCAGGCCGGATTTAGAAGGCAATTGGGCCGGATCTGGTCCCCGGGCCTTAGTTTGCCTACCCACATCTTAGCTGATCCTCCCAAAAGCTGTTGTGCTGCTGTTGCTTTCTGATCTGGCCCCTTTGGACTAAACGGTTCTGCAACCATGATAACCTGCAGGTTTCCCATCTAAAGGCAGCGTTAGTCAATCTGTTCTCTGCTCTGCCGACAGCTGTCATTGTTTTCGCAGTCTTTGAGGATGGCTGGGTCACCCATCAGCCGGTGTCCTTTTAGCTGCCAGCTCATCACAGTGAATTTGAATGTTTGGACTCCTGTCTAAATATTAGTATTGTAAGAGGCAAGGAAGTCTGGGGGCGGGCGGGAAACAGTTTGCAAGCCATCCTAATTCTTAAACTAAAATTAAAGGGGAATAAAAGGAAATAATCGACTGAATTCCCAGGGAAGGCAGCGATCAAATTAGAGGGAGCAATAAAAGAACCATTTTCTTTTTCTCTGCCACCTGTTCCCAGACCCATCTCCCCCTTTCCTCTCTCTGTTTTAGTTAACTTAAAGGCATTGCCGTCATTTCCCAACTGCTGTGCATTTTGTTTAAAATGAGATATCTGAATACCCACCATGCTGCTCCCTCTGAATGAGCTGCTGAATCTGTATTGCTTCCACAGCTACCACTTAACAGAGTAAATGTTTGGAGTTGCAGTCAAGGTCTTTCAACTTGGGAGGAAGAAACTTGAACAACATAAGCCACTCATTCTACTTAGTCCCCAAAGCTGCTATCCTAAGCATTTGGCCTGTGGAAGAGAAGGGCTCACAGCCACCTGGTATATACTGCACTGTCAGAAGTATTTTCTACCTCAATGAGAGAGAGATAAGACTATCAGGAGGATATGAGGATCTCAGGCAGACATTTTTCACAGTCCTGTACATACACAGTCCTGCATATGCAAAGTATTTCCTCTAGGACTGAAATTTACTCGGAGTCGAGAGTGGATTTCATGCTCTTTTTTCAGCTTATAGTGGTGAGGAGGAATGGAAGTTCCCCCAGAATGTCTGCTTTAAATGCATTATTTACACAATGGGCCCCACATGATTGGCTAATTCCGGGATTCACCTGTAGGCCAATCAGGTTGTGGATTCACTTCCACCTGGAGCTGGATTGGGTGGCTCCTGTGGACCAATCAGACTGCTGCATTCTGAATCCTATTGTTCTAGGACTAATCAGACTGCTGCATTTTGGATCCTATTCAACTCAGTACATAACAAGGACCAAACTAGATGGAATGCTGGCAAGCCGATCTCTTTTTAAACAGGGACTATAGGTTCATCTTTAAAAGCAGAAAAGAGACTTTATAGGCAGGAGATACTTAACAAGTCATGGTCTTCCAGGAGTTGTGTTCAACTCTGTGAGCAGAAGGCAGTTTGTACAACTGATCTTTCCAGTGCTTTTTTTCTGAGGGGATTCAGGGGTACGTACACCCCTAAACAATTTGTGAATCTAACGGGAGAAGAAACAATATATATATATATATATATATATATATATATATATATATATATATAAAAGTTTCTTCTCTAGCACAGTGAATCGCCAGTTCCTTTGCTACCCCCCAATGGCGGCCTCATTTCCTGTCACGGTGTTTCCTGAGTCTCAGACGGAAGTGAGCGTTTAATGTGTGAAGTAGGAGTTGGACTCTAGCATGGTGATTGGTCAGTTTCGTTGTTACCACCTCCAATGGCAGCTTCCTTTCCTTTCCTGGTGTTTCCTGAGTCTCAGACAGAAGTGAGCGTTTAATATGTGAAGCAGTGTGGAATGTGGATGTGTAGTGTTTTATGAGGTAATGCATGTTCTTTGTACTTTTGTCCATTTACTGTATTTATTTCCCCCAATTTGAACTATAAAATGGTGGTTTTCTTGAGTCAAAGTGAGAGTACCCCTAAACATCTTTTTTTTAAGGAAAAAAAGCTCTGGTTCTTTCCCTTACCTTGCCTTCTTTTACTCCTCCTTCCTTCCTTTCATGCATATTGCCATTGTACAGATTCTGAAAAAGTCTGCTTTGATGTCTTCCAGGAAACTGACAACTGCCGTAAAAGTGCTGTGTTCTGTCCACCTGCCATTAAGTTACCAATTCATAATTTTATTGCCCTATTAGCATTGTTATGACAATAATTGTATGAGACACGGATCCTAATAGGAGGTCAAATTAGACACTGGCCTGAAATCATTTTCATTACTTCCACTGCAAGGAAGAATTCCAAGCATTATGAAGCACCATTTATTTCTGGACTGAGCTGAAGTGCCATTTGTGTTCCTAATGCAAAGTCAGAAGTACAACTGTGCATAAATTACTCTGCTGTAACTTGGACTATTAAATCAGCATGAAATAATGGCTTCCTGTTCTGTTCCTTCCCAGAACTGGTTCACCTGCTGCAGAGAAGCAAGGAAGCAGGCTACAAGCACCCTTCACTTGGACTTCTTATTTCCCTGCTTCGATGTAAAATATATCTCAGGTCCAAGAGCATCCTTCTTGACAAAGGGTAAAGCTTTATCTGCAGGTTGCTGGGCGATCATTTTTATTGCACTTCTTACAATTTTCCTGTGACTGAAAAACTTAATCTTCTCATACATATTTATCATTTGAAAGAGCAACTGATGAAAATTGCCTCTCACCTTGATTAAACAGACCTTTCTGGATCTAAATTTGTGTTAATAAATATTAATTTGCATTTCAACAGGAAATCAAATTTCACCTCGTGTTTAATTATGCATCTTTACTCTGTTTAATTGTTATTTTGTAGACATTATTTTTTTTTTGCTTTGTTTTTGTTACTGCACAGACAACGTAGCCTTCAAGCAGATAACAGGAGTTCTATTCTGGCACCTTGCTGCTTCTTCATTTAGTAAACAACTCCATCTCAGTAGTAACTGTTTAATTGGTATCATTTGTGGACTGTAAATGTCTGCAAGCAAGTTCAAGTAGAAATTGAATTTCTGATTTGCAGCTTTGGACTTCAGAACCTTTTGAGCCCTTTGACACTATTTCATTTATTTCTTTACATCTAAGCACCCATCCTATACACACTTACCTATATGTCTTGTACTTTAGAATGAGTGAAGACATCCCTTTGCTTAACTCTCTCATCTCCTGCCAAGCATGTGGGTGGGAGGCCTGCTGGTGATATTGCCACCGATGGAGCCCAGTGAAGATGGAAAATTCCGAGGGTGGGGACAGGATGAAACTTAGCTGGATCTCATTCCAGTCTCACAGACATCTCACAGACATCACTTGCTAACACTGGGCCAGGTCCAGGCCTGATCCCCAGGCCTCAATCCTGCCACCCCTTTCACTGTGGCCATTGTGGAGTGCTACAACCTCATTGAACTCAAAGAAGCTTGCTTATGATTAAACACACACAGGATTGCAGCAAACGATCTTGCGTCAGTCCTAATGTTCCTGTTCTAACAGCTCAACAAATGGCTGAGGGCGTTGGCACAGTTTTAAGACATAGCAGAAGTAACATAGGTACAGGGTTTCCGGTGTGGCACGTTCACTCGAGCAAAAGAAGGATGAGTTGTCTCCTGCTGTGGTTCCACTGCTGGCAATAGAAACTTGAGGAATCTTCATAGAATCATAGAATCATAGAGTTGGAAGAGACCACAAGGGCCATCGAGTCCAACCCCCTGCCAAGCAGGAAACACCATCAGAGCACTCCTGACATATGGCTGTCAAGCCTCTGCTTAAAGACCTCCAAAGAAGGAGACTCCACCACACTCCTTGGCAGCAAATTCCACTGTCGAACAGCTCTTACTGTCAGGAAGTTCTTCCTAATGTTTAGGTGGAATCTTCTTTCTTGTAGTTTGGATCCATTGCTCTGTGTCCGCTTCTCTGGAGCAGCAGAAAACAACCTTTCTCCCTCCTCTATGTGACATCCTTTTATATATTTGAACATGGCTATCATATCACCCCTTAACCTCCTCTTCTCCAGGCTAAACATGCCCAGCTCCCTTAGCCGTTCCTCATAAGGCATCGTTTCCAGGCCTTTGACCATTTTGGTTGCCCTCCTCTGGACACGTTCCAGTTTGTCAGTGTCCTTCTTGAACTGTGGTGCCCAGAACTGGACACAGTACTCCAGGTGAGGTCTGACCAGAGCAGAATACAGTGGCACTATTACTTCCCTTGATCTAGATGCTATACTCCTATTGATGCAGCCCAGAATTGCATTGGCTTTTTAAGCTGCCGCATCACACTGTTGGCTCATGTCAAGTTTGTGGTCAACCAAGACTCCTAGATCCTTTTCACATGTACTGCTCTCAAGCCAGGTGTCACCCATCTTGTATTTGTGCCTCTCATTTTTTTTGCCCAAGTGCAATACTTTCCATTTCTCCCTGTTAAAATTCATCTTGTTTGTTTTGGCCCAGTTCTCTAATCTGTCAAGGTCGTTTTGAAGTGTGATCCTGTCCTCTGGGGTGTTAGCCACCCCTCCCAGTTTGGTGTCATCTGCAAATTTGATCAGGATGCCCTTGAGTCCATCATCCAAGTCGTTGATAAAGATGTTGAATAAGACCGGGCCCAAGACAGAACCCTGTGGCACCCCACTAGTCACTCTTCTCCAGGATCTTGGATATAGATGTGAAGCATCTAGGTGTTGCTCAGTTGGAGCAACTGGAGACTTTGGTTGGAGACTTTGTAATGGAACTGTTTCCCTTTCAGAGGACATTTTCCCTGTTATCAAATGAGATTTTTGCTCTCTCCATCTAGTTGGCCACTGCAATTAGCTTTCTGTGGAGGCAGCTCCAAGATAATGTCCATGACTAGATGCAGACTGCCTTGTTGTGGCCTTCCTTGGTTGCATGTTGGAGAATTACAAGTGGCAGAGGGTGCTGTTGTACTCAGTTCATGCTTGTAGGTATCAGGTAGGCCACTGTGAGAGCAGAACACTAGACTAAATGGCCCTTGGATCAGATCCAGCAGGGCTCTTTTATGTTCTTATGGGCATGGAACAATAGTACCTACTTTTTCCGATTTCATAGAAGCTGCATAACTTTGTCCTGAGGAATTATTATTAGTTGTTGTTGTTTAGTTGTTTAGTCGTGTCCGACTCTATATAATGCCATGGACGCCAGGCACTTCTGTCTTCTACTGCCTCCAACAGTTTGGTCAAACTTATGCTGGTAGCTTCGAGAACACTGTCCAACCATCTCGTCCTTTGTCGTCCCCTTCTCCTTGTGCCCTCCATCTTTCCCAACATCGGGGTATTATTATTATTACTATTATTATTATTTGCAGTATGGTTGTCTGCATTTGCAACTATGATTTACTTATTTCTTTTGTTTGTTTGTTTCCATTCTCCACACAGAAAAGTTAGAGAATCCTGTTTTATTAGAGAATCCTATTTTGTGTCTTGCTACAATGCTCTCATACAGCTGAGCTTCGCTGCAGCTGTGCCTTAATTCTGCATTTGTTGCTGATGAAATGGGTTTGCAACATGTTTATGCTTTTGTTTTGATGACCTTCTAACATAAATCTTTTAAACACATTGTCTGCTACATCGCAACATCTGACATATTCACATCTTTGTATGATGCTCATGCAATCAAGTAAACACCCTGAACCTTCTGGAATAATTTTAGCAGATTGCACTAGTTTCTCAAGCTCAACGACTAAAGGTAGATTTCATTGTTTCTCGGAGTGAACCGACACACATTGTTAATGGCCAAGGAATTGGTCCAAGCGGATGAGTCAGACATCTGTCATTGACAAATTATGACTCTGTGTAGTCAAAACCATCTGTCCCAAAAGAGCTCTGTCAGCTTTCACATAAGTTCCCTTCCCTTAGCTACAACTTGTACAGTACTATTGAGGGTTGATAATGCTTTTAGTTGTAACTCTGTTTATGTACCAGGTTTTTTTCTACCTGAAAGTTGCGGTAAGCTTCTTCTTTGCTATTGGTGCCATTTAAAAGGTCACTCACAACATCTGGTGGAGCAAGCCAACCAGCAGACAAACTACTCAGTTTTTGCTTCTTGGAACAGAATGGATTTTGCCAAACGATTTGGAACATGTCTATCATACACATCATGTTCAGTTCTGGACCTTATGAGGCCTGGATGGACAAACCAGTTATCTATAACATCCATCATATTCTGAAAGTGATGAATGTATGCACTTCTGCAGCCTGCTCTAATGTAATACCTGGCAACTGCTCCTTTACAAGCACTGAAGTGTTTTATACCACCTGTGTCTGTTTGTAATTAACTTTTTCTTCAATAGCGTGGTCCATTGCTATGCTTCCAAAGATATTCTGTTGTTCAACCTTGGCAGAGAAACTACCATTTCAGTTTACTGGCAGTACTAATATATTTTAAGGTGACTTGATGATAATAATAAGTTCAGCATGTTTTTCAACTGGTGTGGAAGGTGGTGAGAGTAGTTGGTTCTGTCATGTGCAAAACAACTGTAATGTCTTGTGTCTTCAAGGTGAGGTTTTCCACTGGAGTTTGCTCACAGGAATTCCAAAGCTGCAGGGCTCGGTCCTTCTCCTGTAAATTCTGCTCATTTTAATATGTTTCTCAGTTCATACACAGATGCCATATGTATAACTTCACAGATACGTAAAAAAAGAATTATTCTATTGTAGACCATCATCACTTCCTTTGTGTGGAAGTGGCAAACATGTTGGGTGAGGGACCCACTTAAGATTTGCATTGCCTCATGCACCACTGCTAGGTTGCATCTGCCAAGTTATTTTGTCACCATGAGCTCACATTTGAGTTTTCAAACAATTGAGGTGCTTCTCCCCCTTTTTTAAAATGAAAGATGCTCATTCCTGATGGCTGTCATCGCCAATAATTTCACTGGATTCATAAGCTACCACAACAAAGTATCTTATGGTTTTTTAGATGATTATTTCCTGCTTTGGTTATTTATTATTCACCTTTTCCATTCTACTATGGTTAAATCTTCTTCACTACTTTTCTATTTCTGTTGCTGTGCCTTATTTCACTAGTTTGCCTTTTAATTTTTATTCTTTAATGCATTTGGTGTGAGCTACTTTGAATCATAAGGGACACAGGTGGCACTGTGGGTTAAACCACAGAGCCTAGGACTTGCTGATCAGAAGGTCAGCGATTCGAATCCCTGCGACGGGGTGAGCTCCCGTTGCTCGGTCCCTGCTCCTGCCAATCTAGCAGTTCAAAAGCACATCAAAGTGCAAGTAGATAAATAGGTACCGCTCCGGCGGGAAGGTAAACGGCATTTCCGTGTACTGCTCTGGTTCACCAGAAGGGGCTTAGTCATGCTGGCCACATGACCCGGAAGCTATACGCCGGCTCCCTCGGCCAATAAAGTGAGATGAGCGCCGCAACCCCAGAGTCGGCCACCACTGGACCTAATGGTCAAGGGTCCCTTTACTTTACCTTTACTTTGAATTATATAAAATAAATGAGGATATCTCTCTTCAAAATAAATATTGAGGGGTGAGAGTACACACACACACGCGCACACACACACACACACACGTAGAATCATAGAATCATAGACTCATAGAGTTGGAAGAGACCACAAGGGCCATCGAGTCCAACCCCCTGCCAAGCAGGAAACACCATCAGAGCACTCCTGACATATGGCTGTCAATGTCAGTGTTTGTAAAAAGCAAAAAAGGAGGAAAAGGTTCTGACCTCCCTTTGTCTCCTCAGTCTGGTCCTCGGACCCTTGTCGGCACAAAAAGAGTCCACGAGAATATCCTTGCAGAGTTTTATTCTTAAAAGTCTTTGTGCAAAACACGACTGAACAACTATACACACCAGCACCAATCAACCAACCAACCCAAACACCAGCCTCAGCAACAAACTAACATTTCTCACTTATATATACAACTTGGTGCAGACCGCTGAGTCATGCTGACCCAGCTTTATTCACATTAAAGAAACAGCGGCCATTTTAGCCGTGACAGTCAAGCCTCTGCTTAGAGACCTCCAAAGAAGGAGACTCCACCACACTCCTTGGCAGCAAATTCCACTGTCGAACAGCTCTTACTGTCAGGAAGTTCTTCCTAATGTTTAGGTGGAATCTTCTTTCTTGTAGTTTGGATCCATTGCTCCGTGTCCACTTCTCTGGAGCAGCAGAAAACAACCTTTCTCCCTCCTCTATGTGACATCCTTTTATATATTTGAACGTACTGAAGACATAAGTGAGGTTCAAACATTTCTTATTTCTTTAATGTCATGAAAAGTTTAGTTCAGGGGAAGTAGAGCTTCCCGTAGACCTCCACATCCATCAGATATATTCTATAAGTAGGTGATGCAATAACTGAATCACATTTCAAGATAATGGATAGTAACTCTGTGTTGTACCTAATGATTTCATTTGTTAAGTAAGAATTTCATTGAGTAAAAGGAGAGAAAAGGTCTGTAGTTTATTCTAAATGCGAGAAATCAATGTACCCCCTTTAGCCAATCAATTCTAATTTGTATCATTGAACACTCAGCATGCTTTTCTTGTTTACAAGCTGCTCATTATGTGAAGCTTTCTTGTCAAATGGGTGGAGCTGAAGCAACAAATTCATGGTGTATTGAAAGTCTGAGATAGACTTCTCAACTTTAAAAAACCAAGTCACTTTAAATTCTGGCACTTGTCCTATAAATGAATGAACTACCAAAATTCAGTTTCTTTAGTGAAGTATCTCTCTGTTTCAACTGGTAACATTTTGCATTTCCTTTCCTGCATAGAAATTCCATGTATTGGCATATATCTGCATTTATACCAATCAACAATGATTGGCTGAGTTGGTTCAATGACTCAGAGCAGTCAGTTGCTCAGGGAATAATACAGCTGTCAGTTACTCACGCACTCAGGTTCTGTGAGGGAAGGGAAAGTTGTTAGTTTGGCTGGGATTAAAACCTTTCAAAAAAGCATACCAAAAGCTGGGAAGAACTTCAATGGTTGTAAATTTACTACCGGGCCTATCAGCATATAAAGCCCTTAATAACTTGGGTCCAGGTTACCTATGAGATGCTATGGAACAGGAAGTGGTGATGAGGTGCTACTCTCAGGTAGGGTGGAGAACACTATCTTTTCACCAAGGTATGAAGTTGCACTCAGATCCTGCTTGCAGGTTTCCTCACAGGTTGGCCACTGTTGAGAACAGGATCCTGAGCTAGATAGGCCATTATGTTCTTATCTTATGAGGATTTTCATCACAGAAATGGGGTACAGCATCAATTCCTGTGAGTACTTTAGGTTTGCAAGTGAAGCAAGCCATGCCCAGTCACAAATCTCAGTTAAGTAGAGTATACAGGACCTTGGACAGCTCCAAAAGGCCCCACTAAAGCACTAAGGCTCCATGATCACTGCAGATGGTCACAGCAGCCACGAAATTAAAAGACGCCTGCTTCTTGGGAGAAAAGCAATGACAAACCTAGACAGCATCTTAAAAAGCAGAGACATCACCTTACCAACAAAGGTCCATATAGTTAAAGCTATGGTTTTCCCAGTAGTGATGTATGGAAGTGAGAGCTGGACCATAAAGAAGGCTGATCGCTGAAGAATTGATGCTTTTGAATTATGGTGTTGGAGGAGACTCTTGAGAGTTCCATGGACTGCAAGAAGATCAAACCTATCCATTCTTAAGGAAATCAACCCTGAGTGCTCACTGGAAGGACAGATCCTGAAGCTGAGGCTCCAATACTTTGGGCACCTCATGAGAAGAGAAGACTCCCTGGAAAAGACCCTGATGTTGGGAAAGATGGAGGGCACAAGGAGAAGGGGACGACAGAGGACGAGATGGTTGGATGGTGTTCTCGAAGCTACCAGAATGAGTTTGACCAAACTGCGGGAGGCAGTGGAAGACAGAAGTGCCTGGCATGCTCTGGTCCATGGGGTCACGAAGAGTCAGACACGACTAAACGACTAAACAACAACAAAGTGTGATAGAGCCGGATGGAAGCTCTAACAGATTCTTAAAACGAGCTTTTGTTGTTATAAAATTGGATACCAAGGAACCATCAATTAAAAGGCCATGAGAAGATCAATATGCAGTCATTTATAGCCCTTTTTAAAGATTTTGTTGGCTACCAGAAGCTAAACGACTAAACAACTAAACAACAACAAAAGCACTAAGGCACTGGGTGGTATTCAAAATTTAAAGGTAGGTCCAGTTGCGGACGACTCTGGGGTTGCAGCACTCATCTTGCTCTATAGGCCGAGGGAGCCAGTGTTTGTCTGCAGACAGCTTCCGGGTCATGTGGCCAGCATGACTAAGCTGCTTCTGGTGAACCAGAGTAGCACACGGAAACTTACTCAGAGAAATTAATGGGCCTAACTTAAAATTTCAGTGGGCCTACTCTGGGTAAAATTTAGTTGAACAGCCCCCATTATGTCTGTAAGTAAAACCTTATGTGCGTTGGCCAGGCCTAAAGTGTGGTAGGCTCCATCTCCCTGGAGAAGCTGGCTAGCTTGTTAAGGAGCTCTTGGCTTCTTTCTTTGCAGCCTTTGGATTCGTCATGAGTTGGAAAATAGAGGACTTATTCTCTGAGTCAGATGATGCTAGCTGGGCTCTGCTATCTAGCTTGGATGGCTCTCAATAAGGTAAATGAAATAGTCCTCCTGAGGAAGTAGCCTGAATTCTGTCCTCATCGGAGTACGCTGCCATACACTGCAAGGTTGCTGGAAATGTTAAAGGCTACTTTCACTTACTTTAGCTCTGATCTGTATCCCTATTCCCCCCACGACTGCTATTTGCAAAAGTTCTAACTGGCCAGACAACTACAGTATTTGTAGATCTCCACTGTCTGTCTTGACCTTTAGATTTTGGAATACAACCACCTTCCATCTGTCAGTATGTTTAATTTCAAACTCATTTCGAGAGAGACAGAGACAGACAGATACACACACACACACACACACACACACACACACACAGAATCAAGCCTTCCACAGTGCTTTTTGTCCTTTAAATTATCCATCATGCTCAGGTTTTTGCCTCTTATTGTTGGCACTTGACTCAGCTTTCGTTATAGATGCCATTTTAGAAATGGCCTTGAGAATAAAATCTTAAGAGAAGAGCAATGTAATTTGATGCTGCCCAGGGAGAAGAGACAACACAGCCATAAATTTGATATAAAAATCATTCTCTCAAAAAACAAATTTCTACTTAAAGCTTGCCACACAGCTGCTAGCTTCTTACTTACAATTATGTGTGTATATTATGCATAATATGTTTGAGTTGTTGACAGGGCTTTTTAAACAGTTTGCTTTTTTGCTTTTGCTTTTTTCTTTTCGAAAACAGCAGCTAACCCCAGACAAAGAAAACAATATGTTAAAAGCATATATTTTGTTCATTCGACTTTGGTGAGATTTGCAAGCTGGCTTAATGGATTTTTGTGCTTATACAATAATTGTAAATCATAATCAGGATATTATGCAAGACTGTGCAAATAATGGTTCCATTTGAAGAATTATAGAATTATCCCATCTTGTCAGCATTAAGTGAAAATTAAATTCAGAATGCTACAGTGAATGGTCTCCCAGATGTGCAGGATTAATGTTGTCAATCAAATATCATCTGGGACTATTTATCATAGCAAAACTGTATCATTGAATGTAATTCTGATCTGTTCTTAATTCTTTCCATTCTTTTGATTTTCTGCCTTAGTTAATTACCAGCCATGAAAAGGAAGTCAGGAAAACAAAACTGATGACCAGACGTACAATGCCAGACAGAAAGAGAGAAAAGTGCATGTATTCAGATGCAGCAATTTTTCCAAATGGCAAAATATACACATAACATATTTACCAGCTACTTTTGAAGAAGACTTTGCATACAATTTAATAACAAGCATTTTGAATTATTATATTTTAAATTCAGAAGTACGAGGCTGAGTTCATAATGCCGTCTGGATTAAAATATTTCTAGAGTGTCTCCTGTATCTTCTTGCATTTGAAAGTGCCCTTAAGAAGCTTAGTATTGTGCTGTGATGTATCAGAAGGTGTATTCCACATTCATAAGATTCTTTTCTATTTATTCATAAAAGAAATAAGAGTTTGTTGTCCCTTGTTGCAGCAGAATATCCCCCTGGAAATTATAAAAGGTATTTGTTGCTTTTCTTGCAATAAAAGTCCTGTAAGGAACATATAATAGAGGAATAAACCGTCACAACTTAATACGAAGCTTTAAAAAAACACAGTTCAGTTGCCTGATCCACAGCTGCATAAAACAACCAATAAAATAAAATATAGGAAGGTCAGCAGTCTTTAGCAATTATCTTAAAGTTTTCAGCAAGAACTGCACACAGAAGAAACCCGTTTCTTCTACCAAGGGAGGAGCTTCCAGTGGGTGCTACTATGGGTGCCAAACAGTCTCAATTTTAAGAACAGTATTTTGGAACCCTTTCCCCACTTGTGTGAACACTCAAAGCAGTGCACAAATGAAGGCTATACGATAAAGCTATCAGTTTCAGTTTCAGCTGTAGTTTGTCATTTTGAGGCACGCTACTTTCATAAGACTGGGATGCAGGTGGCGCTGTGGTCTAAACCACAGAGCCTAGGGCTTGCTGATCAGAAAGTCGCCGGTTTGAATCCCTGCGACGGGGTGAGCTCCCGTTGCTCAGTCCCTGCTCCTGCCAACCTTGCAGTTCAAAAGCACGTCAAAGTGCAAGTAGATAAATAGGTACCACTCCGGCGGGAAGGTAAACGGTGTTTCCATGCGCTGCTCTGGTTCACCAGAAGCTGGCCACATGACCCGGAAGCTGTACGCCAGCTCCCTCAGCCAGTAAAGCGAGATGAGCGCCGCAACCCCAGAGTCCTTTTACTTTCATAAGAATGTAAGAGAAGTCCTTCTGTATCAGGGCAAAGGCCCATCTATTCCAACATCCTATTGTCACAGTGGGCAACCAGATACCTCTAGGAAGCCCACAAGCCTGGGCAGAACTCTTCTTGCTGCCTCTGACTATGGGAGTGGGACATAGATGTCATATATAGTAGTCATTGACAGCCTTATCCATGGGTAGGCAAACTAAGGCCCGGGGACCAGATCCGGCCCAATTGCCTTCTCAATCTGGCCCATGGATGGTCTGGGAAACAGCATGTTTTTACATGAGTAGAATGTGTCCTTTTATTGAAAATGCATCTCTGGGTTATTTGTGGGGCCTGCCTGGTGTTTTTACATGAGTAGAACGTGTGCTTTTATTTAAAATGCATCTCTGGGTTATTTGTGGGGCATAGGAATTCGTTCTTCTTCTTTTTCTTCAAAATATAGTCCGGACCCCCACAAGGTCTGAGGGACAGTGGACCGGCCCCCTGCTGGAAAAGTTTGCTCACCCCTGGCCTTATCCTTTCCAACGACCTTCATCTCTAACTCAACCTTCCTGCGAAATCATGGCAAAATTCACATGACAGATGCGTCTGGCACCTGCCAATCTAGACAGGCTTGCAAAACTTCCTTCTCAGCTCCAGTAAAGTGGCCAGATATGCTCGGAGCAAAAAGATACAACAAACAAAAGCAGGATGGGTGTGCTAATTGAAAAGAAAAACCCAACCAACAGTCCCCCAAGGTGCAGACACTTTGAACTGCCTGGTTTCCAGTCAATTTCCTACCAATCGAATGAGGGCATGTTGGTCTAGCAGCATGGCTGCTGCCCAGGCGATGCCTGCAGCTCTACTACTGCAAATTGCCTCCTCTCAGCAGGGCTGCACAGCTCCCGTGTGGGCCCTTGGTGCCCAAGCAGACCAATTAATGGCAACTTGCGGCTAACAGTTTATTATTTGCAGCTTCCTTTATACCTCCACCGCAAGAAATTCAGTACCTTTTGTGGAAAGTTGAAATATAATTTTGAATACGAAGGTAAAGACATCAGCCACTTGCGGACAGATTTGTTAATCTTTTCCTGTTGTTGTTTTAGAAAGTTCAAATGAGAAAATTAAGATCCTCTGCCACACAGCCCTCTCCAAGTTTAGTAAATCATTGCAGACTCACGTATCAGTCTAATCATTTTCTCATTGGAAAAGCACTGTTCATCAGCTGAACATATACCGCAGTAATGATCCAATAAGACAACAATGTAGGCTTTTACCAAGAGGGTCTTTTCTTTTCTTCTTTTCTGTCTTCTGTTTTTCTTTTTTGTTCATTATAATGAGGCATTGGAAAGCTCCTTCTCACTTCTTGTAATGATTTCCCTCGCAATCATAAGCCAAGTAATTAAAAAAATAACAAAGGCGGACATTTCCAGAAAGTTTCTGCATACCAAACGTAAATCTCCGACGCCAGCCTTCAAATCAAAACACAAGACTTTGGAAATTGTGCACCAAAAATAGAAGCTCAATGTTCATCTAAAAAATTGATTTGGATAACTCACAAGCTTGGGAAGGTGTCATCTGACTGAGGCACACAGTCCCCTTTAGCTTATTGAGTTTGGCATTGTTACTATTTACTACTCCTTGTTAAGTTTTTTTTTCCTTTGCAAACCATGCAAAAATTGGTGCAAAGCGTCAGCAAAAAATGCAGCCGACTATGCTTTAAAAGGTAGGTGCACAAATGGAACAGAGGGAAGCTTATGTAAGCAACCTTTACTTTGCCCTTGTTCCACTGGCCATGCTGCCTTCCCAATTGTCCCTCTCTGTGCTACAGCAAACATAAAACCAGTAGAGGCTGATGTACCGGTAGGGGGGGAATGTCCCTCACAACACTGGTATCGGTGCCAGATTTACGTATAAGCTAAACAAGCTGTAGCTTAGGACCCCACTCTCTTGGGGGGCCCAAAAAAAATTAAAGGGAAAAAACCCTGGATGTACATTTCCAAAATATAAGGTAAAAAACAAAAGAATAAAACCTACATACAGCAAAAGTGTTTTGTGTTGTGTAGGCGCCTATGATGTAAGTAATGGGCCCCGCCTGCTAGCCTGCTCCCTAAAATATCACTGGTTTGCTCATTTCTATATATAGGGTGCCTACGTTCTGCATGTGGACGTGGGTGGCGTTGTGGGTTAAACCACAGAGCTTAGGGCTTGCCGATCAGAAGGTCGGCGGTTCGAATCCCCGCAATGAGGTGAGCTCCCATTGTTCGGTCCCTGCTCCTGCCAACCTAGCAGTTCGAAAGCACGTCAAAGTGCAAAGTGTTAAGCCATTAGTCTCCCATCAAGTCACAGATGATGGAAACTGTAGTCCAAAATATCAGGGTGGCGGCACAAAGTTGGGGAGGGCTAGGTTAGTGCCTGCAACTAGCTGCATGGTTCTTTGTCCTACAGATTGTTCTCTGTCCATTTTGCATTTTGTGTTACTTCGAACACATTTTAGGTCAAGAGGGACATGAAACATAACGTACATTTCTGAGCACAATTCAAAGTGTTGGTGCTGACCTTTAAAGCCCTAAACAGCCTTGGCTCAATATACCTGAAGGAGCATCTCCACCCCCATTGTTCTGCCTGGATACTGAGGTCCAGCGCCGAGGGCCTTCTGGTGGTTCCCTCCCTGTAAGGAGTGAGGTTACAGGGAACCAGGCAGAGGGCCTTCGAGGTAGTGGCACCTGTCCTGTGGAACGCCCTCCCATCAGATGTCAAGGAAATAAACGACTATCTGACTTTTAGAGGACATCTGAAGGCAGCTCTGTACATAGAAGTTTTTAACGTTTGATGTTTTATTGTGCTTTTAATTCTGTTGGGAGCTGCTCAGAGTGGTTGGGGAAACCCAGCCAAATGGGTAGGGTATTATTATTATTATTATTATTATTATTATTATTATTATTATTATTGTTATTATTATTAACGTGGGTGGAAAGCAAGAGTTGGTTTGTGAAACTTAACACACTCCTTTTCAACTTGTACATGAAGCATATTGTTCTCCCCAAAAGTGTTTCCTGAATAAACATCCTCTCATCTTGGATGTCTACAAGCAACTTTTTTATATAAAATAAAGTTCAACATCTGCTTTAATAGCTTCTAATGAAATTAAAGCCTTCTTCTAATACCCCAAGGCTATACTTTGTTTCCAATTAATGTTTGAACTCTTGGAATTCTGTATAGTTTTTATGTTGTTCATGCAATGCAAATGTGCCCTAATGATTTTTAGCCATGTTCGAGTCTAGATAAATAGCGCTTAATTGTTATAACATCATTAACTTTACAAGGCGTCTATCATTTGTGACTCGCTGCAATATTTTTCTTAAGTCTGGCTTTTATACAAAGGGGAGAGGGAGAGTTAAGTACTTCAGCTGTAGCCCATACTCTTACTTTCAACCTGTTGATTAGATTTTTAAAAGAGTTCATCTTGAGGCCTATTTGGACCACAATGAAGCAATCAGCTACCTTGCCATGTAAGCTTGAACTGCCATTTATTTTCACTACTACTACTACTACACCATATTGAAAATCCAATTTTGATTATTGGAAGCTGGAGCATTGCTCTTTCTCTCAACATAATGACTTACTAGCAGTTCCTCTTCTTTCCTAAGCGCCCTCTATGTTCACTAGTTCAGTCACCTCATGAGAAAAGAGGCTTTGAATGGCTTGACCAGCCTTTTAGCATTGCTGTGACCTCTGAATTATTCATGGAAAGACTGTTGATAAAGTCAGAAATGTAAAGAGAGAACTAACTTTTCCCTTCACTTGTTTATTATTACACTAGCAAACATCTTTGGTATACTTGCACATTTCTGAAAACAGCATTTCCCACCCTTACCCCAGTACTTTGGAATTATTTTTCCTCTGCCATACATGAAAAATGATCATTTCTTCACTCTCTGTGTCTTGTAAATAGATCGCATTTTGCACAGGCTCTCCCTAATAATCTATAAGAATGGACCCTGTAACCATTGGTGTTTTGACATGGTATTCTTATCTCTGGTTTTGTTATATTGTTCTACAGTTTTTATGTTTTGTGCTTGTTGCATACTGCTTAGAATGGGAAAGCCCTCTCCGGCAGAGGGTGGTGCAAAATAGGAGGTCAGGCAAATATTTTTCCAGGTTTTCTAGCATGTCTCTGAACCTGGGTTTAAACTGATGTTTTTATTGCTTTCTTGTACTTGATACAGTGGTACCTCGGGTTAAGAACTTAATTCATTCTGGAGGTCTGTTCTTAACCTGAAAATATTCTTAACCTGAAGCACCACTTTAGCTAATGGGGCCTCCTGCTGCCATGGCGCCGCTGCTGCACAATTTCTGTTCTCATCCTGAAGCAAAGTTCTTAACCTTAGGTAATATTTCTGGGTTAGTGGAGTCTGTAACCTGAAGCGTATGTAACCCGAGGTACCAATGTATTAAGGTTGCATTTCATTGAACCTTTTTAAAAAATGATCTTATGAGCTGCCCCAGGAGTTCTGTGCAACAGAGAGCAGCAGACAAGCATTTTAAATAACTACTTCGATTTGGAGGAAGATGCATAGCGCTGAATATTCCTGCATCTGCACAACCTACTAGAAATGTGCCTTGCAGCATTCAGCCTTATAAAACGTGGTCATTGCATATGAACTGGAGAATGTAGCCCTTTTTCATGCGTTATATTTGTGTAGAACACTCACCTTTTGAAATAGAAGGTTCACCTCCAGCTTTGCATACTTAGGCTAGCCTTAGCCCCAATCTCAATGACTTGAGCCAAGGCCTGTACAGAGGAACTGCTATTCATGAGCAGTGGCTGATTCATAAAGGCACTATTTCAGATGCTCATGTTCATCACATGGAAATTGTGGCAGGGCTTGGCCAGATATACAATGTCAGGGTTGCAACTGTGCTCCTCCATCAGATCAGTGTGTGAGTGCCCAACATGCCTGTAACAGGTGAGTAGGAAATATATATGATGTTGACTAGTATCAAGTACTGGTCTTGGGGGGAAGAAGGATATTAACAGCAACAGCAACAGCTGATGTGTGTCATAGGGTGATCTTTAACCCAGAATTGACCCTGAAGGAATAATAGCCCAGTACCTGGGCTTGCGGGTGGTGCTGTGGTCTAAACCACTGAGCCTCTTGGGCTTGCCGATTGGAAGGTCAGTGGTTCGAATCCCTGCAATGGGGTGAGCTTCCATCGCTCGGTCCCTGCTCCTGCCAACCTAGCATTTCAAAAGCATGTCCAAGTGCAAGTAGATAAATAGGTACCGCTCTGGCGGGAAGGTAAACGGTGTTTCCGTGTGCTGCTCTAGTTCGCCAGAAGCAACTTAGTCATGCTGGCCACATGACCCGGAAGCTCTATGCCGGCTCCCTTGGCTAATAAAGTGAGATGAGCACTGCAACCCCAGAGTCGTTTGCGACTGGACTTAACTGTCAGGGGTCCTTTACCTTTACCTTTTTACCTGGGCTCACTGATTCAGGATACATACCCAGTGTCCATGCCAAAGCCTACTTGCATCTGTAATAAATAAAATTATAACCAACTCATATTCTGCACAAGTGTTCTTTATTTATTGTATTAAACTGCTGTGTGTGGGTTATGTCTCCATTATATGACAACTATCACCATTATCACAGGATAAAAGGAGCATCTGAGTCAGCTGTCAACTTCATGTTGAGCAGTCAAATAGAAAATATACTGTGACTCCTGCTTGATTGTTGGTTCCTGCTTGATTGTAGCATGCCAACCTTCTGTTCTTATTTCCTACTTTAAGAATTAAGTAGGTCATAAATATACTCATTGTGGATTTCAAAGAAAGAAACCCAAACAGATGCTAGGGTCTGTTTGTACAATGAGTACATCTATGACCTACTGGATTTAGTGCCTGCATCGAAAAATCAGAAGCTCAAAGTTTTAAGGATATGCGAAGACCAGGGAGGAAACTCTTATATAAAAGACTTAAAGTGGATCAGTATAAAGAGTACAGATGAGGCCTGCAAAATTCTTAAAGTAGGAACAGAAGTTTGGCATGCACAACAATCAAGCAGAAATTACAGTATATTTTCTATTCGACTGCTCAGCTTGAGTGTGCCACGAGTTCTTGGAGTCAACTTCATGTTGGGCAAAGAATGATGGCAACTCTTTACATTTAGGCTGAGAATATGCGGTTGATGTGTGAAACCTACAGATAAGGCTGAATATGTTTAATTTGCCTTGCTAGCTGGTGGTACGTGCTCTTCCTTTTCTAAATATTGTAACAGGCAGCCTACAAGATGTCTGGGAACTTGCTTAAGAAAGCACGGTTGTTCATAGATATTTACTTGTGTAAGCATTCTCATTGATTTTGATGTGTGGTCTTTACTCTCCTAAGGGTAGAAATAACAATGCAAGAAGCACAATAAAATACCTCTAGTAAAATTAACTGAGAAGTCTTCCACATATGCCAACCTGGTCATTAAAATCCAGCCCAAACAATATGTATATTGTATGGGTAAGGGGAGAATTTCAGCACTGATATAAGCAGATTTAAGAGATTAGTTTGAAGTTCATGGAACTTAATTTCCATGCAGCTGTCAGCATGCAAAATTTACTCTTCCCCAAAGAGGAACTGATTTATGCAAAGTTGTGTTTGGGAGATTTATGAATGCCTAGTTCTTCTTGTTGGCTTGGTTCTTCTTTCAGAGTTAACATTAGCTTTTTGATGGACAGTTTTGAATTTATTTTTTGAAATGAAACGTTGTCAAGACAGATCTGCTTGTTTCATTTTTCAGTTCAATGTGCATTTTTACTGCAGAGGCATAAAGCTCTGAATATAGGATGTTAATGGGAAGTCTCGCTGCCCCTTGACGGCAATAATATGAATGGCAGAACCATAACTTAATACAGAAGATTTTCATGCATTTTGCAATAGTTTGTTTAAAAGTGTTCTAAAGTATTTAAAATTCATTTCCTTTCAAACTGGATTTAAACAGGGCAATATCTGATTTCTCCCAGGTGAGTGCCACAAAATATTTATTTTATGTATTGTGCCGATAATCATAAACCAGAGATATGCATGCAAGTACAGTATTCGATTTGATTTGTATTCAACCTTTGCAGACTTGCTCTACCCTCTAGGCTAATGCCATATCATGATTTCAGAAGTTAGTCATGAAGAAAATAGAGGAAAAGGAAGGGGGGGCAGAGAGAGAGGACAAAGTCATTCTGCAGAAGATTGTGCAAGCACCAGAGCCAAAGAGTTACATTATTTTAGGGTACAAATCCCTGAGATCTTGCATGAAACATCTTGGCACTACCATTATTATTATTTACCATTCCATTATTCAGCATGTGCCCCGAATCATGATGCATCATTCAGAATTAAGTGTCGGCAGAAAAGACAATTTGCTTTTGATAGGCCTGACTTAGTAGAGGGTGGATAAATGTAGCAATTCTGCCTGGGTGGGAAAAGATTTTTTCCAGCACAAAAACTTTTTCCCCCTGAAAAGCAAGGTCATTCATAAATGTTGGCCATCCAAATTTTTGCGCATTTTGGTAAGTCTTTAATAGTTTTTATTTTAGATAAAGTTGATGGTGACAAGATATAATATGCTCCGCTTTTATCACACCGAGGCTGACAGCAGGCCGCCTGGGTCCTTTGCGTGTGAAGACCCCCAAACCCCTTTCCAAAATAAATCACACAGGCCCCAGAATATTTTTCTAAGACTTTTGGCCTTAATTTTGGCCACAACTTCAATAAAGCATGTGAGTGGTTGCTTAGGCATTGGTTCAGACTACCTGAACCTGCACCTGCAGGAACAGGACTGACAACTGGAACCTCCAGAGGTCAGTAAGGGAAAACATACTGGGGGAACACAGAGGCAGATTTCCGCCTCTTAGTTCACCCCATATGCTCCCAGGGACTCTGGCATGGCCCTAACTCCTGAGAGGGGATCGGACAGAGCAAATCGAGCCCCTGGATTCCTTCAACAGAATTCCCTAGCGGCAGCAACAAAAATGAGGGGCAGGCACAGTCAATCCATAATCCCCTCCACCAAAGAATGAACCAATGCCTAACCGCCAGCCTTGCAAAGTTGTGACGATTTACTACACGGTAGGCAAAAACCAAATGGCACCAGCCAATCTGCCAAATGGGAAAATTCCTACCAGGCCCCTGCTCCAAAAACAGACGACCCCTAGATAGGCATAGCAAGGTCAAAAACACAACCTTAAATTATAGGGAGGGAGGGAGATCTGCTGCACGATACGAAAGAGAAAGTAATTCGCCTCGTGCAGCCCCTTAAATGGCCCCTTAGTGGCCAATCAAACCCCAACCAACAGAAAATTTCCCCCAGCAACAAAAGGGCAACCAATGAGGTGTGAAGGTCATTCAAATGGGCCAGCCCCAGCAACAAGAAGGCAGTTGGGTGATCTCACCGCAACACATAACTCTCCATGATTTGGAGGACATGATTTATGTGTGTTTGTAAATTGTCCTCTGCGCACATCATGAAAGTCTCGTGCTCAACCAACTTGGGCAAACTCTGGCCAATCTGCAGTTGCATCCCATTTCATCAATCGTTCATGAGCCGCAAAATGGGAGGATTTAAGCAAATGAAGGGATTCCACTGCACATTCTCCCAGTGGCTGCCAATCTCCCTTGTGGTATATGGCATGCAAAGGGTTAAAAGGAACTGCAACCATTGCTCCTGCTATTCAGGGGGATTTATGTTGGGTGCGTTCCAGCCCTGTACCAGTTCAGCAAGCTGGTTTCAGAGCTAGGACTGCTCATCCCCTGTTAATAAGGCAACTGTTGTGCTCTTCTCATAGGAGTCTGCAGCAATGCATGGCTAACAGGAAGGTTTTGCAACTATGTGGGTAGATGCCCACTTAATAATATTTACATCTCTCACTCAAAGCCCCTGGGATTGATGCCATGTGGCGATACTGTGTCACTCTATCTGTGGTTTGTGGGACAATAAAATGGCATCCTATAAAGACGTTACGATGCAATGTCGTCACATAATGTTGCTCCCGGGAACATTTAAAAGAAGGAAAAAAATGTGGCAGTTTTGTCGGTAAGCTGCTCTTAATAAATACCCCTGCACCAAAATTTGCTGCCCATCTTTTGCTCCTCCAATACTAAACTGCAATCTATCTAAGGAATTTCAGTTAAACAGCACCTCACATTTGTCAGATAGGAAGATACAACTCTTTCCCTTCCTTGCCAATGAATTCTCCTTCCCTCTCAACTACTTAAAAAAAAATCCAGGCCTAGAGTTTCACTAGTGCATATACTTTCTATGAAACCAGCAGCGTTCAGCATAGCCTTTAGATGCAATGGCTCACAGCTGTCCCAGGATCTGCTCAGATATCTGTGGATAGCTGTACCATGTGGTGAGTCACTGAGATACAGGTGACAGCTCCTCAAGTACCCTCACCTTGGATTGGTCCAACCCAAACAAGCTTCCTGTGTTGAGCCTTTTTTGAGAAGCCAGATACTGAGCTCTGCCTCTTCACGGATCTGAAATGGGTCCTGATTTCTGGCATGCTCAATGATTTCGTCCTCTAGCTCCTACTTTGTCCTTTGGCTGTGACTTACACCTACTGATTTGCCTCATGACTTCAGGTTCCTGCTTGCCCTCAGACCATAGGCCCATACTAACAAATTGTCAGTGCAAACTCCTTCCCCATCACTTTTCCTGAAAGTCAAATAAAAGACACATACATGACTAATGCAGAACTAGTGTGATAGTAAAAGCTATGGTTTCCCCAGTAGTGATGTATGGAAGTGAGAGCTGGACCATAAAGAAGGCTGATCACCGAAGAATTGATGCTTTTGAATCATGGTGCTGGAGGAGACTCTTGAGAGTCCCATGGACTGCAAGAAGATCAAACCTATCCATTCTGAAGGAAATCAGCCCTAGCCCTGAGTGCTCACTGGAAGGACAGATCCTGAAGCTGAGGCTCCAATACTTTGGGCACCTCATGAGAAGAGAAGACTCCCTGGAAAAGACCCTGATGTTGGGAAAGATGGAGGGCACAAGGAGAAGGGGAGGACAGAGGATGAGATGGTTGGATGGTGTTCTTGAAGCTACCAGCATGAGTTTGACCAAACTGCGGGAGGCAGTGGAAGACAGAAGTGCCTGGCATGCTCTGGTCCATGGGGTCACGAAGAGTCGGACACGACTAAACGACTAAACAACAACAAAGTGTGATAGAGCCGGATGGAAGCTCTAACAGATTCTTAAAACGAGCTTTTGTTGTTATAAAATTGGATACCAAGGAACCATCAATAAAAAGGCCATGAGAAGATCAATATGCAGTCATTTATAGCCCTTTTTAAAGATTTTGTTGGCTACCAGAAGCTTCTACTTCTACTGTAGAAGTTTCATAACTGTACTGTTTTCCTTGATGCAACAGTTTAGCTTGTTGAACACTTCCCGCTACGAAGAACATTTTTAAAAAGTATTTTCAATGTAGATAAGCAATATAGCAGATTAGTGAGATAGCTACTTTACTTTATCAAAGATAAGGCAAGTAATTAGAGTTTAAAGGCCCATGCGTTGCCTAATTAATAAAGACATTTAATAACTGAAGGCAATCTGATTGTAACTCTACTTTTTCTCTTCCCAAAGTTGTGCTCTTAATTTATTAATAGAAAGATGCTCTTGCAACGGACCTTGCAGTTTGCTCAAGTTCAACAGTAATTAATTTAGTGCAGTCACAATAGGTGATGCCTGGCTTTCATCTCCGGTGTGCTTCACAGAAATATGTACTTCTTCAGTTAACTAAATCCACCTGACAAACTGGTAATATGAGCTGCTTGAACCAAGAGAGGAACTGATAGTGCCACCTGGAAACAGAAGACTGCGCAGGACTTCTTAACACCTTCAAGTATTCATAAGGCTTTCTGAGAGACTCTTATGAACCTTAGAAAGTGTGGTGCGAACTTCAGAAGAAATCAGGCCTCTCTAGATTCAGAAACTATGATGACTTATTAAACACTAATTATGCATCTGCTCACCTACTGCTTTGAAATCTGTGGCAACCTTGATTCATTCACAGACAAAAAGGGGGAATGGAAGGATCTGCACAAAGCTTTGATCCACAGAAACATTTCATGACTAGTTATCAGAAACAGTGGAAATGGGACATTCTGAACCTGTGGCTCTCAGTTCAGTCATAATGGCTTTAGCATCACAAGGGAATTGCCTGTGTATATAATAATAATAATAATAATAATAATAATAATAATAATAATAATATATTATTTGTACCCCGCCCATCTGGGCAGCTTCCAACGAAAACCAAAAATAGACTAAGATGTCACACATTAAAAACTTCCCTTCAGATGTCTTCTGAATGTCAGGTAGTTGTTTATCTCTTTGACATCTGATGGGAGGGCATTCCACAGAGCGGGTGCCACTACCAAGAAGGCCCTCTGCCTGGTTCCCTGTAGCTTTGCTTGTGGTTCGAGGATCCGACCCCCGTGGTGTGAAATGAATACACAAGGACACGTGTTATAAGGTTAATGGGCAAGAAAAGGCCACAACTTTATTGATTACAGCAGTGAAAAGGTATTGGCTTAGGCATTGGATATCTCAAACAAGTGGGTGTATTCACCAGTAGGTGGAGCCTGTTGATGCCAATCCAACTATAGGCTCACCCCTGACGTCACCGGGATCGTGCCATGGCCTCCCGCCAAGCAGGCGGAATACCCAAAATTGAAGGCATAGGCGATGGCCACACCTAGCCCTTCGACACCACAACACATTATTCCAATGCCTAACCTACCCACCAATACCACAAAAGTTGTGACGATTGCTACGAGGTAGGCGAAAAAACCAAAAAGCCTAATGCCAAATGGAAAAACTCCTACCAGGCCCCCTAGCCAACCAGGGCGACCAACCTAAGGTCCATAGCAAGGCCAATGACCTAAGCCCTAACTAAAAGGGAGTGGAGGGTGGGTGACTCGCGGCGAGACGACGACGCAGAATGAGGCCGGGCGAGGCTGGCGCCGCAGCAAAAGGCTGCTGGAACACGCCCCTCTGAGGCACCTGGTTGGTTGCCTGTCGGGGGGCGTGGGCGCCAGCCAGGTGAGGCGGAGGAGGCAGGGGGCTCCGCCCCCTGCTAGGTGCGGGGCTCAGGCTCCATCCACAACCACTCCCCTCTCTTGCAGGGAGGAGAGTCTTTCTCGCAATGAGAGAACCGCCAGAAGGCCCTCGGTGCTGGACCTCAGCGTCCGGGCAGAACGATGGGGGTGGAGATGCTCCTTCAGGTATAATAATAATAATATTTTTTTATTTATATCCCGCCCTCCCCAGCTGAAGCCGGGCTCAGAGCGGCTAACAAGAGTAAAATAATACAACATTCTAAAATCATTTCATTATATGGGCCGAGGCTGTTTAGGGCTTTAAAGGTTAACACCAGCACTTTGAATTGTGCTTGGAAACGTACTGGGAGCCCATGTAGGTCTTTCAAGACCGGTGTTATGTGGTGTCAGTGGCCGCCCCCAGTTACCGGTCTAGCTGCCGCATTCTGGAGTAGTTGTTTCCGGGTATATGGGTCATTAAGGATCTAACCATTACAGATAAAGCTTTCATATATCTCCAGACGGTGCTTTTTAGTGAAACTTTTGGGACTAGTTCAAATACCTGTGCAATCAGTTGCCTTCTTTCAACTTGGGGCTTTTCCAGATGGCTTGTTTAGTCAGCATTCATATTGATTTGTTTTCACTAAGGTTGTGCAGAGCATAGGCACCGACTCTAACTCAGTTGGGATAGGACTAAGCCTCCCCAATCTTGAGAGGCTAGGTCTCACTGGGCAGCAGTGGTGGGCCTCCCTAGACTTCCCCACGATGGCGGCAAGCCTTGTACAACCTTGCTGCTGTGGCTTTTATTCAGTTCTCATATTGTTTTTGTAGCCTTATTAGACTTTACCGATTGGTGGGGTCTGCGTTGCTCCCAGACAGGAGGAAGGAAGTCAAATGACACCGAGGTTTGGTTCAGAGAAAGAGTTCTTTATTTCTGCTCTCCGGAGCAGCAGAAAGGCACTTGCGTGGTCAGTCCACAGCAAGTCCAAAGAAATGAGAAATTTCATGCAGTGTATATATATCCTCCAGGCACCCTCTTCCCCCTTCCTCAGGAATCCAGCCATGTCAGCTTATACACGCAGGTTGACATCACAGATGTTCCTGCTCCGGTACTCTTAACCATAAAAGGGTGTTCCTCTTCCTGTACTCCTGACCATATAAGGGTATTCCTGTTCCGGCACTCTTATCTTAGGAAAAGAAGGTCTCCTGGCGCTGTTCCCGGACTAGGTCTGTGCGTCAGAGTGTGGTCAGGATGTAAGATAAGACCCAGAGGAGCCATCCCTGCTCCACTGGAACAGCCAAGGTCATCCCTTGCCATCACGGACTGATAAAGGAGAGAGCTTTGAGCACTTGTTTATACAGCTGGGTTTTGGCTCAAGAGCTCAAGTTAAAGCATTTTAGAAATGCTCTCTTGGAGAAGGAAAAATGCGGATTTTGGGTCCCGTTTCAAACTGACTGCACAGAAACCCATTCCTTCATTTTGGCTATGATTCAGTTCCCACATTGTTTTGGAAACAATATGGTGGGTTCGCCTTTAATGGTGAACTGAATCATGTATAATTTTTTGCCATTCTACAGCCCATGCCGTCTTTCCCTCTCACACACCCACACCCTAGGCTGAGATCAGCTAGACCAGGCAACATTCTTCTATAAACAACTAGCATTTGCAAGAAATGCATGCCAGTGCATTTTCTAGCAAGAAATGCAAAGCTGAAACAGAAGAGCTATGAGGACATTTTGTCTTGTGGCTACATTAAAATTATTGCTGTATTTTAATTATTCAGAAAACATGTTTATAGTTGCACTGCATTTTCCTGCTTGGGAGAGGCATGAATAGATGGTGACAAATGGATAGATGGGCTGTGAGAGCTGTTAGGCTTCCGAATGGCCTTTAAACTTCATGGAATCTATTATTCATGTAAGTAAGCAAATATGCCAAGGTTCAAAGTTCTTTTCATCTTCCTTGGCAGTGAATGTGAGTGCTAAAACTTCATTACTCATTTTGGGTCTGTGTTAGACCAAGGATTTTAAGGTTCCGTTGTTTACTTTTGAGATAGATCAGGATTTCCCACAATAAACTTTGAAATGTGCTAGATGAAAAGCTGCTGTAATTGTTAGAAATGAACCAGTAAGTTATTTCAAAAATCTATTTAAACTGAGCAATGCCCATCTGCTTGATGTGATTTTTGAATCAGATGTTCTCATGACAAAGGTAATTACAAGTAAAGAAGATAATTCCCTTGATAGCAATGGCTACCAACCTGTTAGCCTCCAGATGTTCTGGACTACAGTTCCCTTCACCTCAGCCACCATGGTCAGTACACCTTGCTGGCTACCCCTGGAGTACAGGATGGGCCACTTCCCTCCGCCATTTCAAATAAAGCATGGCAGCAGAAGATAATGACATGGTTCTTTTGACTAAAACTCAGTTGCTACTGCATGCCACCTTTTGCTTCTGGGTCCTCAAATCTGGAGTTGGAAACCGAGGAAGAGGCGAGGGAACAAGATTTTGCTTTAAATGAATCCCAGCCAGTGAAGAACTATCTAGAATTCCTTCCCTTTAATTGACCCTCAGGCCATTCTGTGTCCATGGCCAAACACTGCTGCAATTTATCTATCACTAATTCTGTTAATTATAGGACATGGGTGGCACTGTGGATTAAACCACTGAGCCTAGGGCTTGCCGATCAGAAGGTTGGTGGTTTGAACCCCTGTGACGGGGTGAGCTCCCGTTGTTCGGTCCCAGCTCATGCCCACCTAGCAGTTCGAAAGCACATCAAAGTGCAACTAGATAAATAGGTACCACTCCGGTGGGAAGGTAAACGGCGTTTCCGTGTACTGCTCTGGTTCACCAGAAGGGGCTTAGTCATGCTGGCCACATGACCTAGAAGCTGTACACCGGCTCCCTCGGCCAATAAAGTGAGATGAGTGCCGCAATCCCAAAGTCGTCTGCGACTGGACCTAATGGTCAGGGGTCCCGTTACTTTAATTCTGTTAATATGATGGAAAACCACTTTCCCAACCACTGTTGTTGTTTTCTTTGGGAGATAGGTTCCTTGTACATGAATAACACGACAGGTCTTTGGTCCGAGACACTCTGAGCAGAGACACGCTCTGGCAGTGGCTACCATGAAGCACCTGGCTGTTGTACTCAAGTCCTACTTGAAGGGTTCCCATGGGCAAGTAGTTGACCACTGAGTAAAAAGGATGCTGGACTAGATGGGCCAGATCTAGTAGGGATATTCTTATGTTTTTCTGTTCCAAAATTCAATTACCCAATATGATTTTATATTCTTTCATTCTCAGCAGTCAGTTTCATTGTTGCGTGAAATAATTCCCCCCATTAATTTGAGTGGTGTGACCCATGCTCAAAAACCAATTTGCATTTGCATCTTGTTATTTCACGTTTGAGGATGCCCAGTTGTTTGTCTGCTTTCAAACTTGGAGTTGAAGATTACTCATGAAATTCATAGCACGTTGTAGTGAGAAGGACCCGAATTGCTGATTTTTGGAGGGTTTCATCTGGTCTAAACTATTGGCAGCACTTTACTGGTATTTATTTTCAAACTAACAGCTCTGCACTAAAACACTTTCATAATCTAAAACTTGTCAATCCCTTTGTGAAGAAAAAAGGGGAAGAGTTAGACTCTGAACATTTACGGGGCTTGAACAGCAACCAATTGGGAGTATTCACTGCCTAGTGAGGGAAAAGATATACTACTCAAAGTCAGAATTGTTTGAGGCAGAACAGTAATTTTGTAAGTAAACAGAGAACAGAAGTATACTTCAGAGTAAGGCATCTCAGGCTGATTTGCCCTAAAGCAATAGACTTTTTAACAATGTAAGAACATTATCACTTTATGATAGAGCTTTGTATTTTCCCAGCTTCTTTGTTCCATAAATCTTTTGAATGATGATTCTTTTGAACTGGGACAAATCTGCTTCAAACATATATGATTCTGTACATCAGTAGATGCATAATTTATTTTAAGTAGTTCAGAAAAAAAAGATTTCTTTAACGTTTTGATTGACTTGAATCTGCACAGAAAGAATGCACTCCAGTCATCATGTCTGATTCAACTTTGGTTCATCAAGGTTTTCACACAAACAGAAAAGTAAAAAGTTTATGCAAGAACCTTAAAAAAAAAAAAAACCAACGTGGTAATTCTGCTCATGTAAGTGGAAAACAGATTTTGATTCTTGCCTCTCTTAAAAATAAAATTAAAAAATTGCAAATCCTGAGTTGCCTTTGCACTGATGGGTGATTAATCCTTGTTGCAGACATGTGTAATGCTGGTAAAATAGAGTCGCCTGTCCTTGGCTATTCACTTGATTTTGAATGGTAGTTGTCTCAAGTGACCATAAGTACCAGAAAGGAAAGCAACATCATTGTCCATTGTGTGAGATGTTTCTTCATTTGAAACTCACATGGTGTACTGCTGAATCAGGGGTGGGGACTTATTTTAGTCCATGAGTCACCTTTTGTCTTTGTACAGAGAGTTACATTCCAGCCATGCTCAGAGGTTTCTCCCCACACTTCACATCTCTCTCGCCATCTTCCTTCCAGGCATGCAAGAGGCCTTATCAAGGACACATCCCAGCCAGACAAAAGTATGGGTATGACTTTCTGGCATGGAGAGAGTCCCAAGGGCTGAACAGAACATAGGAGAAGTGCTGGATTTATGTATAAGCTAAACAAACTATAGCTTAGGGCCCCCCAAAAAATTTAAAGGAAAAAAACCTGGATGTAGATTTCCAAAATATAAGATAAAAAACAAATAAAAGAAAACCAATGTGATAAAATACATATTTTGTTATGTGCAAATGGCTTTAGATACCTATTAGGTCCATAAATTATCATATATTCAACACAAAAAACAGCGGCAATTTGTTGTTGACAAAGGACAGCTGGACATATAAAGGGCACCATTACCTTCAGTAGCTTAGGGCGTCATCAAACCTAAATCCGGCCCTGCACAGGAGCATAGGAAGGTGCCTTAATCCAGCATGCTTTGATGCAGACTGGATTTCCCTGAGATTTCCCCCTTTTCTGCCCCTTAAAACAACAACCACACAGTCTTATAAAAGGTAAAAATAACATTTACTCACTCAGAGTTTCTGTTGCAGAATAACAGATACAGCAGCTTTGTTCAGGTAGGCTTAAAATGGTAATTCAGTTATAAATATATGCTTAAATCTACCTTTAGATGGAATTGTTCTCGCATTTCTGGCTTGGTGATGAGATGAAGATCCACACATATGGTGCAGCTCTTTGTGAGAGTGTTGCAATTGCACTCTCACTTGTGGACACGGGTGGTGCTGTGGTCTAAACCACTGAGCCTCTTGGGCTTGCCGATCGGAAGGTCAGCGGTTCGAATCCCTGCGACGGAGTGAGCTCCCATTGCTCTGTCTCAGCTCCTGCCAACCTAGCAGTTCGAAAGCACGCCAGTGTGAGTTGATAAATAAGTACCGCTGCGGCGGGACGGTAAACAGCATTTCTGTGCACTCTGGTTTCCGTCACGGTGTCCCATTGTGCCAGAAGTGGTTCAGTCATGCTGGCCACATGACCTGGAAAGCTGTCAGTGGACAAACGCCGGCTCCCTCAGCCTGAAAGCGAGATGAGCGCTGCAACCCCATAGTCACCTTTGACTGGACCTAACTGTACAGGGGTCGTTTACCTTTTACCTTTACCTGTTCATTAGTCTTCCTATATGATCTTCAATGTGCAGTTGTTGCTTTTAAAAATGAACCAATATTGGAACAATTATAAAAGCAAGGCCTCAGTCTGCTCTATATTCGAGTATCCCCTGCAGTGGCGTAGCGTGGGGGGTGCAGGGGGGGCGGGCCGCACCGGGCGCAACATCTGGGGTTAGGGCAAATCCATGGGTTAGGGGGCGCAAATCCACGGGTTAGGGGGCGCAAATTACTTGCCTTGCCCCGGGTGCTGACAACCCACGCTACGCCACTGATCCCCTGCATGTGTGTAATACATGCATAGAGCCAGTGTTGTTGCTCTGCCCCCCCACGCCCCCCTCTCTCTATATAAAGATTTTCTTGGTGTACAAAAGTACAGTCATACCTCATGTTACGTTTGCTTCAAGTTGTGTGCTTTCAGGTTGCATCCTGCGGCGACCCGGAAGTACTGGAAAGGTTTACTCCCGGGTTTCACTGCTTGCACATGCGCAAAATGACATCATACACATGTGCAGAAGCGGTGAATCATGACCCGCACGTGTGCAGACGCACAGACACGGGTTGCGTTCTTCTCAGGTTGCGAACGGGCCTCCGGAACGGATTCCGTTCGCAACCAGAGGTACCACTGTACATGCCTTGTCTCTTTTTTCAGGTTGTACTGTCTTTCTTACAAATCAGTTACATTTGTTGTGAGACAGCCCCTCTTTTTGTTGTTAAAAAGTGTGACACTTAACTGTAACAACTTCATGGCGAGCACTGGCACCTATTTTTTCTAGAAAAAGAGCACTGTGTAGAGCTTTTCTGTTGGTTGCCTGAAACAACTTCCCAAATGAGGCAATGAATAAATACCAGGCAGGGGCCCTGTTAAATGGACTGATGATAAATTGCAAAGCCTAGGTATTTTGGTAAATCTGAGACTAAACTAAAATCTTACAGCGTTTATTGCTTACAAGAAGAAAAGCAAACACTGAGAATACTCAAAATTCACTGGCTCTGATCTACCTTGGTGTAACCCACCAGCTTTCTCTAGCATGCAAAGTCAAGTGCAATTGAACTAATGTCATTCTAAGTTGCTTTTCATGTTTAAGTTTCTCTTTGAGAGATGGCGATGGTCGTGGCTGAAAACCCACTTGACTCCTTTATGACTGCTTTGGTGACAGTTTGATTGCGAGATAATAGCTTTGATGATTCGGGTAGATTCTGCTGGGCTTTCCTGACATGCTTTTTATCATGGGAAGAAGCTGACAAATTTTTGGAACTTATCACAAGTCTTGACAATCTGAAGCAGAAAAGTAATTGATGAAACACATTTGGGCCAAGCGCTTTTCTGACTGTTGTGCAACTGGCAAGGAACAAAAAAGCCTGCACGGGGGCAAGACTTCAAGGTCCCTTTAATATTTATATACTTTTCCTAAAAAAGGACATTTTTCTATTTATGGTAGTTATTCTCAAATCCTCATGCACTTGGTGTGAGAAGAAACTTGCAACAAACAGCACTTGGACAGAGGCCAAAATGGAGCTCCTAGTTTGCATGTCAGCCGGCTTACATTTTTAATGAAAGACTCTTTGATGATGCAAAGCTTGTACACAAATGTTCAGTGGGAGATGGGTTTCTCAGTTAGTAAATATGTGGTAGAACAGAAATTCTTGCCATGAGAACAGAAATGAAGAGGAGCCCATTAATACCAGTGTATTTACACATAGGAGTCTTTCCAATGGTGCTGTTGGGATTGTAGATATAGATCTGCGTGGAAACTTCACAAAGATACCCGTAGATGTTCCATCGTTGGCATTGTAGATATAGATCTGCGTGGAAACTTCACAAAGATACCCGTAGATGTTCCATCTTAATGGTTCATGATTATGGATGGGCAAATGTGTTCATTTCAAAAAAATAATAATTCTGTGTTTCTAATTTTTCTAATCTTAAAGTCAGTTGACCACCTTTCCACTTTATTTATTTATATACTGCCTAATTGTCAAAACCTCTAAGCAGTTTTCAAAACCTCCAAGGTGTTTGTGAATAACGTTTTTAGACCTTCAAAATTTTGTCAGAGTTTTAGTCCACACTTCTCCTAATAAACACACTTTGCACATAGTTTTCATTAATATAACACACTTCGCTATGTTATTTTGATGAATATAAACATTTTATGCACACTTTCCCCTAATATGTTATTTTTAATTTTTTACATTACGTCACAACATTATAATATCGTGCACACATAAAACAGCACATCCCACCCTAAGCCTGAAGATGAACTTTAAACAACACATCCAAAATACTATCCAAATAACATAATGAGTTCCTATTCCAGACAACCCTTTTTATAGAAGGCAATATATAGTTTATGTTAACCAATAAGTTTTATATAGTGGAGTCCCCCGTTTTCATTTTTAGCCATGTACCAATAAAGCTATACCACTCAGTTTGCAAAAGAGTCTTTATGCTTCAATTCTGGGACCAATTTTATTTGTTAGTCAGTTAGTGCCAGTTGCTATACTTGATTGTACCAATTTGTCAAAGAAGCACCCTCCAGATTCTGCCAGTATCTCATTATTACGAGCTTGGCCACTAATAAAAGATAACTGTTTGAACTGTAAGTTAGTATTTTCTCTCTTGAAAAGATTGAACAGTGCCAACTCGGGGCATTTAAAAGTGTTTTCCCCTCCAGTAATTGCTTTTATTTCAACAAATGCTAGCTCCTAATATATGACTTTGTGCACACATTTTTTGGTTGGGGAACCAAAATTCGGAGAGGTGCAAGTTTTAAAGATAGCTGTATGATTTAGGTATGCTCACATAAAGATGCAAACCAAGCTAAATTTCTTCCTCATCCCTAAACAGGACACTTTTAAAAAAAACCAGGAACTGATGTAAAATGTACAAGTATTGTGATCTGGAACTAATAAAATACAGTATGTTCCATTATCTGGCCATTTTAATTTCTGATCTCATACAACCATGGCTCATATCTTTCTACAGATATTTGTTTCCTTGCTTCTTACATATCCTGAGCTGGTAACCAGAAAACCATGTAGACTTATTCATTGGCTACTGAAGCAAAGCTCATTCTTGGAAAGGCATGTTCATTTGACTTTCCAGTATGCACCAGTGTGTTGGAATGGCTGATATCAGAGCTAATTAAAATACTATACTTTGATTTTCATCGGTGAGCACATACTTGCAATCTGACTGTTTAATTCAATTTGTCACCTTCATTGAGTATATAAATATTGGATATGTTTGTTTGGGAGGAAAGGTAGCAGCTTCTGATCATGCTGCTTAAAAAAAAACAAGTTTTCTTGTTTCATTAGTTAGTAAATGCTTATTTTGTTTTAAGCCTTTAGTATAATTTTAAGGATGTGGGTGGGACGCAGGTGGCGCTGTGGGTTAAACCACAGAGCCTAGGACTTGCCGATCAGAAGGTCGGCGGTTCCAATCCCTGTGATGGGGTGAGCTCCCGTTGCTCAGTCCCTGCTCCTGCCAACCTAGCAGTTCGAAAGCACGTCAATGTGCAAGTAGATTAATAGGTACCGCTCTGGCAGGAAGGTAAACGGCGTTTCCATGCGCTGCTCTGGTTTGCCAGAAGCGGCTTAGTCATGCTGGCCACATGACCCGGAAGCTGTACTCCGGCTCCCTTGGCAAATAAAGTGAGATGAGCACCGCAACCCCAGAGTCGGTCACGACTGGACCTAATGGTCAGGGGTCCCTTTTACCCCTTTTTTATAATTTTAAGGACATTTTGAAAAGGAAAAAGAAATAAAAACTGTGGCATCCTGTTGCAAAGAAAGCAGAATGAAAGGGCAGGAGAGCAAGGGGAGAGAAAGTGACAAGTAAGCAAGTCAGTGAAGCTATATGATGTGTGATTGACAAGCAGGATAGCCAGTAAAGTGAAGTGAGAGCAGGGTTGGAAAAATCTGTCAACTTCATTTTTAACTCAGTTTCTCATTTTCCAATCTTATATTCACCACATTTCTACACCAGTTTGCGATTTTTTAAAAAAGTCTTGGTGAAAATTCATCAACATTCAGTGCAAATTCCTTCTAGCATACACAAGTTCATAATACACACTTTCACAATTTCCCCTCAGGTCATGAACTTTAGTACGTTAGATTCACTAATATATGCATTTTTGTGCACACTTTAACTTAATACATGCATTTTTGTACATACTACCTTGACTGTAAAATTCAGGGATGCTTGCATTTTGTTTGTGTTTCTCATCTCATATTCTTTTGGAATTTATGAATAAGGTAGGGTTGCCTTTAAATGCGAACTGAGCCAAATTCCTCCTCCATCTCTAGGTGGGAGTGACAGGTGAGAGGGGCAGGAATATAAGGTCCAGGAATATAAGGTCCAGCTTACATTCCTCTTGCTATCCGTCTCTTCTGAGAAAGCAGAGAAATTCTCCACTACACTGATGTACCATTACATTTCACCATGGTGAAAACAAATAACCCTTGGCAAATGCTTATATCCACTGAGGGTTAAACTGCATTGTGGTACAATCCACTAAATTTACTTGATTTGCCAGATAAATTCACCACACAGTTGGCACAAATTCATGTTGGAGGATCCATCTCTTCTGCTTTGGGCTAAGATATGACCAAGAGTTCCATGGTGGCATTCTCCATCACCCGACAATGTTTTCTAGGTGGCTACATTCATGCCTGCTACAGGTCTTCTCTGCTGCTGCCACAGGTCGAGAAATTGATGAAAACAGGCTGTTGGAAAATAGCAGTTAGTTGTTATTTAGTCTGAAAACAATTCAGGGTAGGAGTTTTGACTGCCAAGGCTTTGGATTTGGCTTATGGGGCACAATGTTCTGAGCTTTTGCGGACAAGTTTATTTTAAATGGTTCATTCTGTCTGTCTGAACCAACTTAAAATCGTCATTGTAACAGCAGCTTCACAACTGCAGGATTATAGCAAATGAGTCAGGGCAACTTTGATCTTAAAATGGAAGCCGGGTGCTCTGGTCCTGGGGGGTTACCGTCAAGGCTGAAGCGGGGTCCAAGGCAAGGAGTCGGGTGTGGTCAGGAACTCTGGCAGAAGAGCAGGACAGGGTGCCAGCAGGAACAGGTTACCAACAATGTTGCTCCCGCAATCTGGGACTGGGCTGGCTGGCTTTTATCTTCTCTGAGGCATAGGGCGGCCCCGGTCCACAGGTGACTTGCCTCTCCTGGGCTGAAGGTGAGCACTCCTCCTGCGAGAACCTAGTTCCCTCCGCCTCTCTGCCCTGAGCCTCTAGAGCTCTGGAGAGGCTGGAGGGTTACTGGACCCAGAGGCAACCTCACCTTCACCTGACATGGCTTGCTAGGCCAGGCCCATCTTACCCATAGTCTAGTGACACGGTGCACCAGGGTGCCAAGTTCCGGAGGGCGCCAGGTGAGAGTCCGGGGAACACCGAATGAGCGCACTGAGTGAGCGAGGGTGCGTTTGCCGCTCCCGCTGAGCGTCGGCTCGTTTTTTCCCCTTTTAGCCTGCAGGCGCCGAATTCTGCAGGTTACCAGAAGGCTAAAAGTGAAAAAACTGAGCTGACGCTCAGCTGGAGCAGTGCACGCGCCCTTGCTCACTCGACGCAGGCTCGCTCGCTTGGTGTGCTGCCTGCCGTGGTCACCTTGGCACAAAGCGTCCAGCTGAGCTGGGAGGCACCGTGTCCAGCCTCTGCCTGGGCACCGGAGGATGCCTCTTCCAGCCCTAAAAAAAGAGGTCGACAACTCTGGGAAAGGGGGGAGCACCAGAGGGATGGTGCCGGATATGCTTAAGATGGCCCTGTGCTAGGTGTGTCATTTGCCCTCCTAGGTGGGTCATAAGGAAAGGGTTAAATGAGTGTGAAGTGATTGGCCAGTGGGAACCCAAGGGGAGGAGTTAGAGTTAGAGTTGGTGTTGTGTGGAAGTCAGTTGAGCGTTGGAGAAGGAAGAGGGAGGCTAAGTCTGTGGGTTGGTCTAGTTTTGATGTGAGAGAGTGAGAGAAACTGTTAGGAGGAGTCAGATAGACAGTTGGGATAATCAGATAGAAGTTATTAGGAAGGTATAGGCCGGTAAAGAAACTAAGATTAAGAAACTGACAAGAAAAATTAGCTGAAACCATAAACTTGTTAATGCTTATAAAATAAACTTGCTTATTTTATTTAATGTTAACAACTGTCTGGACTCTGTGTGTACCCGAGAGAAATGGGTTGGTGGCAGTGGGGAAGCAATCACAGTGGTGGCACAGGGATCAATAGACCGTCAAACGTCTGGGGACCCTGTGTGATCGCCACACTAGGCTATACAGCCCCCTAGGATCTGGGGCAACAGCTACATGGGGTTGGATCCAAGTGCCCTTTTGCTCACAGAATGAAGTCTTCCACTCACCTTATGGTACAGAGCCATGTAAGTGAAACTTAATTCAAAAATGTTTTTTTCCTGCTCGAGAGCTTGTGTAACCTCTTGCATTAATGCAAATTTAGGAATTGTTCCACAGTTGTAACATTTCATGGACAGTTGCTTTTCTTCTGCTCATAGGTTTCTTTTCTATGCAATCCATCTCTCTACCCATTCTTTCCTCATCCTTTCTTAGATAAGAACCTGAAACAGTAGCATCAGTTGTAACTTCTTGGAATTGGAGACAGACAGACTCTAATACCAGTGCAATGGGTTGGTTCATCCTTCTATTTTGCTAGCATTAGACTCTATGACATGGGTAGGCAAACTAAGGCCTGGGGGCCGGATCCAGCCCAACTGCCTTCTAAATCCAGCCCACAGACGGTCCAGGAATCAGCATGTTTTAACATGAGTAGAATGTGTCCTTTTATTTAAAATGCATCTCTGGGTTATTTGTGGGGCCTGCCTGGTGTTTTTACATGAGTAGAATGTGTGTTTTTATTTAAAATGCATCTCTGGGTTATTTGTGGGCCATAGGAATTCGTTCATTTTTTTTTTCTTTTCAAAATATAGTCACAGTGTACCGGCCCCCGGCTGAAAAAGTTTGCTGACCCCTGCTCTATGCCACTACTGACATTTAACTGTATGGTAGCTTATAGTGGCTAAATAAAGCAGACCAGACTTCAATATTTCTTTCAGCATTTCACCCAAACCTGCCCTCAAATGTTATGCCCACATTTTTCTAATTGAGAAATATGTAAACAATTGATCATTTTCAGTAAATGCCACAATAACTGCAAAATAAATCTGAGACAACCTTGTATTGCAAAACGGTTGTGTATTGGTAAGCTAAGCATGTTCTTGATTGATTCAAAATATGTAATGTCTAATTAGTTATTCAGGGAAAGCGCAAAGCATGTAGAAATCACATCAATTCCAAGTGCTAATGAAATGCACAGAGGAGTAGCTGACATAACAAGCCTTCTTGGTCTAGGAAAGAAGTGAAAAATAATTTGAATAATTTATTAGAAAATATATATTTTTTAAAAATCTGGAATAAATTATCGTTTGGTCATTTTTCAAGTCGGGTTCCAGCACTGAAACGAGATCATCATAATCTGACTGAGAAAATGACTGTCTCAATGAAAATACATCTTTATTTACATGTCAGCTTGGAAGAGCTTTTTGCTTTGTAAGGAAGTCACAAGTCAGGATAATGCATAGGAAAAAAGGCAGAGATCAAAGATCAGCTGGTAGCAAAAATTGCCTGGGCACAGCCTGTTCAGTATGGCTGAAACAGCATGGTAAGGAATGAAATAACAATCATCATTACTACTATTAATTGGCTACTAAATGGAAATATATAAAGAAGCTGTGACCCATTTATTTCTAATATGGTGTCCTCGCTTTCTTGGTGTCCCCAATTTGCAGCATGAACCCTATGCATGCTTACTCTGAAGCAAGCCTCACTGTTATTAAATGGAGCTTTCTCCATTTAATAGGATTGCAACCTTAAAGTATAGGGAGAGAGAGAGCAGCTATCCGGGCATGATTTATGTAATCTGATTAATTTGTTTTCTATGTGTGATTTGTGTCACTTTAAAATATATTGGTTAAGGTTTCTCTTCTGTTGTGTAATCTCTGGCTTCTAGAGAGATTTCCAACAAAGTGAAACCTTAATGCTAAATCTCTTAGTTCTGTGTGATTCTAGATTGAAGTGACACATTAATCTCACAAGCGTCATCCGAAAGTAACTCACATTTCATTACTGCATTATTGTAGATAGATCTCAGAGACATCAGAGAGTCTTCCTTTGAATCAACAGACATATCGAGACAAGGGAGCCTCAGTTTTAATATTCTGAATGTGTTTGCTAGCTGATGTGGTGACTATGAAGGAATTAACATCTGAAAACCTGTCAGGAAAGTACATTTTCTTTATATAGAGAGAATGTTGACTGTGATTCATTCCTTGAAACATTGGAGACAATGGAGAATATTAAACTTAAAATGGGGAGGAAGTGACAAAACAAGAATTGTGCCTGGTTCTGCTGAATTTCTAGCTGGTGTTAGTTAATGCGATGGGAGTAAGAAAAGTAGGGAATGAATGTACACAAAGCTCCAACTTGAAGCTCCCATTCTTGATCCACTAAGTCCTATAACTATTCCAGTACACATGATTAGATGACTGAAGAATTACAGAGCTGTAGCTGTGATAGAGAATTTGTAGAGCCCTAAAGCTTTTGAGTTTTGAAAACCCTTCGCTTTACGGAAAATATCACCATAATTTAAGGACCTAGCTCCTCAAATCATTGAAGAAACCCATCTGCAGACTCCGAAGATTTCAAACGTAGTTCAAGATTCTGGGATCACGCGATGAAACATGGTACATCCTGATGAGTAGCATGTTTGATTTCCCCTATAATTAGCAGAAAGTCATGCTTTTGAGTTTATAAAGTGCTTCAGTGGATTGGTGATTACATCATTAAATGGAACAGATTGCTCCTTGTTAGAAACATTTAACATACAGGCAGCTCCCCAACTGTGCACAATCAGCATGTGCACGACCGCTGACGCACGCCATTTTGGGTGCTGAAAGGGGGTGGGGACAGAATGGGGCGGAATGGGGCAGGGACAGAACAGGATAGAACAGACTGTGTGCTGTTTGCTGATTTTAGGATGTATTTTAATTGATTGCCTGGTTTTATGTTAATGTGTTATACATTTGATTTTAGCCACTCTGAGCTCGGTTTTGGCCAGGGAGGACGGGGTATAGATAAATGTTGTTGTTGTTGTTAAAGTGGCAGAGAACAGAACCCCCACATAAGTGGGAATTCCCCTGTATTTTGCTCAACAGCATTGTCAACAGCATCCTTCTTTTCCATATGAGTGTAGCAAGATTTGGTATAGTTTTCAGTGTCTGAATGGGGAAAGAAATAGCATGGGATGTAGGGATACTTTACCTTAAGCATTGCTTTGAAACAACAAGACTGTACATGACCATCAATATTCCAAATGAATATGCAACTGCAAGCTGATCCTTGTTATTGACCAATTTATCATCTATTCCCAATTAATAATGCAATTAGAGCAACAATCCCTGAAAATGATGAGATGGTTAAACAATGTAGAGTTTGTCTTTTCTGCTATCTAAAATTAGCATGTAAGCAATTATGCTTGGGGAGCAATTACTGAAGTTGAAGTGTGAAGTACCGAGGCAGACAGCAGGAGTTTACTTTTGAATTAACTTAACTGTGGCCAACAACTCGACGTGTCAGGAAAATATATTCCTTTATGAGGTATAAAATGGAGTTAACCTGGGTTTATAGATCTTGAGATAAAATTAATTAAAGCTTGTTATTATAGGTGGGAAACCCAAAGAAATCTTCAGAGTATGCCAGGGCATCCTTTAAAGTAAGATTTCAACATGCACATGTGTAGTTGTTATGACATTGAGCAAAAAGCATAGAGTTCCTCTGTCCAAAATGTCTAAAATGTTTTCTTTTTCAAAATGGCCCAATGGAAAATCTGTATGGGGATTTCATTGTTGATACCCGTGATCCTAGTAAGCCACACATCTGTTGTAATAATCCTTGCTCGTGAAACACAATCTCATGCTTCCACTGGGGATACCATTAGTCACGTTTCTAGTTTAGCATTTAAATTTGAGGAGGGATGGGAGAGAAATTCTATTCAGTTTGCATTTAAAGGCAAATCGATCATGTTACACTTTCTGATTCGCATTGTGAATCGAAACACAGCCACCCTTTACACTTGCGTGTTCAGACCCAAAAACCTCCCCTCTAAATAAATTCACACATGACTCAAATTTTGGTTTTGGTTTTGGCAGAATTTAGGCCACAACTTTATTGCTTACAGAAAGTGACTGGTTGCATAGGCTCTGGTTCGACTAGCTCCCTGCCATGCAGGTAGCGCTGACCCAGGGTTCCAGCATAGGTCAGCCAAGGGTGAACACCTGGATAAGCGGAAAGCCAGGAACGGGCTAACTCCGCCACCCAAATGTCCCCCTGGACTCAGGCACGGGCACAACCCCCTCTCAAGCTTGACCAAGCCATTGAGTCCCTGGATTCCTTTAACGGAATACCCTTCACATAGGAATGGCGAGAGCGTTCTCCCATCCCTATCACCTGAACCAGAGCCTATCCACAACCTTACAAGTTGTGAAGATTTGCTACGCGGCAGGCAAAACCCAAATGGCAGCAGCCAATTAGCTAAGTGGGGAAAATTCCTGCCGTGCCCCTGTCCCAACGACAGATGACACATGACGGCATAGCAAGGTCAAGCGCAAAATACCCTAAAAGTAGGGAGAGGTGGGTGGGTGTTCTGAATGCATGCACTGAAAGAGGAAGCTCTGGGTCACGTGCATGGGCATATATAGGTCCCTCAAACCATTTGGACTACGTCCCATTGGCCAGATTGCACCCAGCTTCAAGGGACCTACCAATCGGGTGTTGTGGCTGACCAATCATACCCACCTACAACACAGGGGGTCGGTTTTCCAGGTCTCACCACAATACGTGCCCTCTTTAAGGGAGGACCCGATTTATCCAAATTTTGTGATGCAGCTCTTCAACCAACCAATGCTTACAACAGCAAAAAATAAAGGGAAATTGTGCATAAAGATTAAGTTCTTAGTGAAAATAACATATAAAATGCATTATATTGATGGACCAATGATCTGACTTGGTATAAGGCAACTTCCTATGTTCCTAAAACCTTCTCCAAAGGTATTTGGCACTTGTAAAGTTAACATCATTTTATTTGTCTAAGGTTTTAATGAAGAGTGAAGTTATTGTTTTCATAGTAATTTTTTTTACTCAGCTGTTACTGAATAAATATTTAGTTCCTTTATTGCATTTTAATAATGCTTTTGTCTCTGCCTTGATTTTTTAAAAGATATTAAATGGTGGAATACACACACACACATAAAATATGAATCTGGGTATATGAGAAGAATATAATCAGAAAATGATGCTCAGTGCAGGTGATTTAAATTGAACTTACTTCCAAATAAATGTGAAGTGTCTCAGTCTCTCTCTCACACATAAATCTATGATGAATTTGAAAAAAAATAATGTATATTATAAATGGAAGTATTGACTTCCCCCACTTTAAAAGGAAACTAAACCGACAAGTTATCTTTGCAGGTTCAGAAAAACGTTTTTCTCTTTCATCCTTTCTCTATCATGTTTTGGCCTTTAATGTTATCTTTAATACCTTCAGGCCAAGTGGTATCGTTTCATGTGTGTCTAGATTGCTGAATGTCACTGAGGAAGCAGTGCCTGAGGATGTTGACCTGGGAATACTTGTGACAGTGGGAAAGAAGCAAGATAATAAAGACAAGAGCAGAACACATAAGGGGGAACGACAAGGTATGGAAATGTGTTCACTGCTGAACCTTCTAAACTTTCCTATTTTGATCACAAAGAAAAGGTAGTTTATATGTCTCAATATATTTTGAGGGAGGGAAACAGAGAGAAGGCGAGTGCACATCAAATGGTGTTTGAGCTGGCCATTACTTTTATTGAAAAGGATTTCAGAACAGTGGGGTCAACCAATTCAATGTGCCATAATAATGGGTCATGTAAATGGTTGCATAATATGAGCAGGAATATAAGGCATCTATAGCCCAGGCTAAAATTTAGGTGCTCCCAAAACTGAAAGCCTGTGGAATTTTGCCCAATTTAAAATTTAAACTCAGTTCGGTATACAGTACCGCGAGGAAAATGTGTGCCATAAAAACTTTGCCTGAGCATTTGTCACTTTTCCCCCCCAGGATAATGAGGAACTGCTAGTGAGCACTCTTTGGGTTGGGTCAGTCAACCAGCTACAAATTAGCCTTGTCCAGCTCACATTTTACCAGCTTCTCTGCAAGACTATCATGGGGGACTTTGTCACAAGCCTCAATGAAATAAAGATAAGCTACATCCACAGCAGTCCCCTGATCCACCAAGTTTGTCACTTTATGAAAAAGAAAAGAAATGAGATTCATCTGGCATAACTTGTTTTTTGAGAAACCCATCCTGGGTCGAAGTATTCACAGCTTCCTTTTCTAAGTGCTCATCCTGGTATCATTGTCAAGCTCACTGATCAGTAGTTACCTGGGTCTTCCCTTTTGACCTTTTTGAAGATGGATACAGCATACTTGCAAATATACTCTTGCTCTACCCATACTCCCAGAATATGGAAATTGCAGTCACCTGATATTAGCTTCTGTGTCACATAAGCAGTAAACATTGTGGAACTTGCTTACATCCTAGCCAATTTCCCTTGGCCTTCAGTTGAGGACCTCTAGGGGTATCACTGATGGAAATGCTCTTCATCCGTTTCCTTCAGATTTCCTCTTCCCACTGGAGCTACCCACTGTCATGTCTAAGCCTTTCCCAAGAGTCCCTTGACCTCCAGGAGAGGCGTTATGGGAGGGGGGGCAGGGGCTGTCATGGGGAAGAGGCAGTGGGAAAGTCCCATTGTGCAAGCAATCTTCTGCTTGTGCGACTGTTGAATACCACCTAATGAACTGGCTGTTCTCATTTCCACATTGATCTTTAGTTTTGCTGCCTATCTGGTCTGGATAAGTGAGTCCTAAGGGAAGAATAACACAGGGATCATATATTATTTGGAGATAGGGGAGAGCGAGACCTTGAGAAATTCTTGTTAGTATCTGAAAAACAAATCTCTGGTTTTCAGGCTGCATTTGTTTTTGCATACCTCTGTGCTACTATCATTTATGATCATGCTTTGAGCCATATTAAGTAATTATTCCCTCTTCTTGTTTACACATTTTAAATGCATGTAGCCTGTTATAGTTATGCACCCTCTAGCTATTGCTTAGCAAAGCTCTGCATGCTCTGTAATTTTTAAAATCCTCCCTAGAAATGAATAATTTTCGTTTTTTAAGCCCTTTTGTTTCTTCTGCTCTATGTTCTTCCAGGATTTGACAGATCCAGATGCTTCAGGAAATGTCCAACAGTCAAGGGCACCCCTGCAATATCCATCCATCCATCCATCCATTTTCTTTGCATGCCACTTCCCCATAAAATAATAATCCCCAAAGCAGCTTACAATAAAGAAACAGGGATGCATTTCCAATGCTACAAAAGCAATTTCATAATAACGTAGCAAAACAAAAATATAGTAACATGCAAAAAAACCCCCACATTTCAATGCTATAAATATAACAAGATTACTTAAATGTCATGCAGCATCCAATAGCAAAAATAACAAGGAGCTTCATAGTTTCACCTTAATCCTAGAAACACCCCTCCCATGATGTTCCTCACAGCCCCTCTTCTGCAACAGCTTCCTATAAGGCAGGCATGGCCAAACTTGGCCCTCCAACTGTTTTGGGACTACAACTCCCATCACCCCTAGCTAACAGGACCAGTGGGCAGGGATGATGGGAATTATATTCCCAATTGGCTGGAGGCCCAAGTTTGGCCATGCCTGCGATAAGGCTTCCAAGGGCAAAGGGTTACTCAATGCATTACCATCTATTTCCAGTTTCTCTCATGTTAACCTATAACAAGGGATGAAAATGTCCTGAACATCCTTCCCAAAAGCATTGAACAGGCCTCTTTTCCTTCCCTTGAGCCCAGAAACATCTGGCACAAGGGAGCTGCCTTCCCAAAGCTATTATTGCTGCTTTCTGGGCTGGTGCTATTGAACTGGGGCTGCATGGGCACACTGGCAGGAACACAGTCTTGGCTCTGCAAATGCACAAACAGAGCCCTGAATTCGCTGCCATCTTGCTGTCCTCTAGCTGTAGTGTCAGCAGGGCAGCTGTTGATATTTAAACAGTATCACAACAGGTGGCGCTGTGGTCTAAACCACTGAGCCTCTTGGGCTTGCCGATCAGAAAGTCAATGGTTCAAATCCCCACGACAGAGTGAGCTCCCGTTGCTCTGTCCCAGCTCCTGCCAACCTAGCAGTTCGAAAGCACGCCAGTGCAAGTAGATAAATAGGTACCACTGCAGTGGGAAAGTAAATGGTGTTTCAGTGCACTCTGGCTTCCGTCACAGTGTCCTGTTGTGCCAGAAGCGGTTTAGTCCTGCTGGCTACCTGACCCGGAAAGCTGTCTGTGGACAAACGCCGGCTCCCTTGACCCAAAAGTGAGATGAGTGCCGCAACCCCATAGTTGCCTTTGACTGGACTTAAGCATCCAGGGTTCCTTTACCTTTTTACCTTTACTTAAACAGTTGATCTTATAAGTAATTCTGTTGCAGGTCAACTGAGCATTATGTGAAACAAAATGGTTCTTTTTGAATAGGTTTTTAGCGGGTTCGTTTTAAGAAATGATTTCCCATTGGCGTCTTCTTCACTCTCATTTTTTAGACTTTCTGCACTAGTCACAAGTGCTGTAGATATACCACCATAAGAGCTATATCAGAGCCGCTGAGGAATTTATTATGATTTCCACACCTTTCCTGGTTCTGCAGAACAGGACCAAGTGGAACAGAGTGAGGGTGATGTCTTGCCAAAATATGCAATGAACATTTAATTAATTAATTAATTAATGCACCATTGTGCCCACATGTCCCAATCTAATTACCAAAGCATCTGCCCTCTATTTGCCATGCAGAATGTGGAACATTGGGCTCCTACACATGCCTACTAAGTATCACAGAGTTCCTTGGGTCTTGCTTCCAAATATTAGATTGCAGCCTAAACCACATAGTGGTGGGGCTGCAAACCTATGGACACTTAACTGGGAATTGGGCCCATTGACCTACTTGTCAGTAAACATGCATAGGCTTGCGGTGTGGATCTTATGCAAAATGAAATCAAGTTAAGGTGCAAAGTAGTGAACTTTGGGGGCACTTTGTGTATAGAAAAAGGGGGCAATTTTGAGCAAAGAAGCTTCAGAGGAGGAGAAAGGGTGCTTAACTTTTGACTCTGCTGGCCATTTTCCTGCTCCAAATTGCCACTTCCTGACTGCTTTTCCCTTGGAGTTGAGTGTTGATTTCATGCTCTTTATTTCAGCTCATGATAAACAGTGAGTGAGTGCTTTCCCCAAAAACCTCTAACTATACAGTGGCACCTCGGGTTAAGTACTTAATTCGTTCCGGAGGTCCGTTCTTAACCTGAAACTGTTCTTAACCTGAAGCACCACTTTCGCTAATGGGGCCTCCTGCTGCTGCCACGCCGCCACTGCAAGATTTCTGTTCTCATCCTGAAGCAAAGTTCTTAACCCGAGGTACTAATTCTGGGTTAGCGGAGTCTGTAACCTGAAGCGTATGTAACCTGAAGTGTATGTAACCCAAGGTACCACTGTATATACATTATTTACACAATGGGTCCTGTGTGACTGACTGATTCAGCTCCCCTCCTGGACTGTTCCTGCAGGCCAATCAGGTTGCTGAGTCACTTCCTCCTGGAGCCTGATTGGGCGGCTCCTGCAGACCAATCAGGTTGCTGCCTTCTAGGATCCTACATGCCTATTGTTCTAGGATCCAAGCTCAGTACATAGCATTTGTGAGAGTAAGTATGTACTTAGAAACTCGTGTGTGTGTGTGTGTGTGTGTGGACAGCCAGGGCAATTTGGATCAGAAATGTATGTTTCATGGATAGGGTGCATATGTTTTGGTCCTGCTCCTTCTTTGCTCATAGTTGGCCTTTCCACTCAAAGGGAAAACTGACCCATTGGGGGGCTTGGCTAGCATGCATTCATGTGTAACATGTAGTTAGGTCCTGTGTAAAAACCATTGCTCACTGCTTTGCATGCATCAAAATATTTTCTTTAGGGGAAGAGAAAATGATTTCCAGTAGAAGCCTATACTTACTTACTTATCAGTAAATAAGAAGCAAGTCCCATTGAATTCAGTGGTATTTATTCCCAGGTAAGTGGGTATAGCATTTCAGCTTAGAGTTGTAAGATTCTTAGTTCTGGACAGTTGTTACTAAGTTCATCATGGAAAAATGAGGGAGTGTATAGATGACTTCTTATTCCTCTCCTTAACTTTTTTTTTTACCGCTATGGTTTCATAACGTACAAATTGAATTCATCATTAGTGTGTTAAGAAATGTCCATTATACCTGTACTTTCCCCAGAAAGCACATTCATGACTGGTTTCCCCAGTCTTACAATCTTTTTAAAAACCCACATCTTCAAGAAGGAAATCCGAAGTGGGTGTCAAGAGGAAAAGTCTTGGCAGCTGAAATTTGCATGTGTGCAAATTGTTGAAATCTCCCAAGTGAGAGAAAATGATTAGTCTCTTGCTTGCTTGATGTGCTCCACATGGCTGGAGCAATATGGGAACAAACTGTGTTTCTCTTTTCCTTCTGTGATCCATGCACTCATCCAGATCCAGTTTGACCATTCCCAATTTCAAAGCAGCATTGCTTTCAGAACCTTTATTCTGCCTACTAACCCACTTTTGGGATGCAGTCTTCACCATTCTCAAAGGCTGGTCTGATCAATTGTCCAACAAATGGCAGATTGACATTGATTAGGCTCCTTTGTAAGTACGTTTAAATGCTAAATTATAGCATGTGAATACAGACCTTAATGTATGCCTGCTTCCTCTCTCTCTCTCTCTCTGTGTGTGTGTGTTTTGAAATCTCTCCTCCTATGTGCATTATTCCGTAGAAAGGTCATTGTATCTACAGCTGGAAAAAAAGCAAACAAATCGTAAAATCCTAGGAAGGGGTTCAAAAACTGATTACTATTTCATTTGCACAATTCTTCTCTGCAGGGAAAAAAAAGGGTCACTCCTACTGTATTAATTTGTACTGAACAAATGTTTCAAATACAGGAAGTAGGAGATGAGGAAAGCATAAACCAGAAAGGGGGGGAGTTGTATATTGTCGATAAAGAAGCTAGTGAATCAATCAAGTCTGCCTTATTTTATATCAGATCCATTTATCAGTGGGATGCTTTGGAAATAATGTGGGCATTTCTCTATCCTGTTTTCCCCTCCTTAATTCACTTTTAATGTTACAGTATTACCTAGGAGTAATGGACTCACTCCTCATCCATGACTGGGTCTCCATCAGCACTGACCTTTCTTGTGGTAGCTTAGCTGAGATATCGGATATTAGTGTGAGCAAGTGATGGCACATTTTCCTTGAATTCATTCTAATCAAGCTAGAAATAATTTACATTGATAGTGTAGGCTATCTCTGTTCGCAAATGACAAACACATTAGTCAAGCTATTGATCCTTCTCGGCTCTTTTTATGTTGCTTATACAGTCTGGATCTTCCCTGCCTCTGGGTAGCAGGATAAATTTGCAGGATTTTAGGATTTCCTCCGGTTCAGGCAACAGGCTGCAAATCAATAACATAACTTTGATATGACTTTTCTTACTTCTCATCCTAGAAGACAGAATGCAGCTATTAAAGGCCTTTCACATATCTGGCCTGGAGCAGAATTTGGTGAAAATCCATATGGATAAGACTGTTAGGACATGTGTAATAATAAAGCCAGTAATAAAAGACAAACCCCTCCCCTCCTTATTGTCAACTTCTCGAAAGATTCCATCAACGGCGTCTCCGAGAAATCTTACACATCACTTGGGAAGACAGGTGAACTAATATCAGTGTACTGGAAGAAGCAAAGATCACCAGTGTTGAAGCAATGATTCTTCAACATCATCTTCGTTGGACTGGTCATGTTGTGCGGATGCCTGATGATCGTCTTCCAAAGCAACTACTCTAATCCGAACTTGAAAGTAGAAAGCTTAATGCTGGTGGTCAACAAAAGAGGTTTAAAGACTGTCTCAAGGCAAATCTAAAAAAATGTAGTATAAACACCGACAACTGGGAAACACTGGCCTGCGAGTGCTCCAGTTGGAGAACAGCCTTTACCAAAGGTGTCATGGACTTTGAAGACACTCAAACTCAGGACACAAAGGAGAAATGTACTAAGAGGAAGGCAGGCTTGGCAAATCCACACCGTGATCGACTCCCATCCGGGAACCAATGTCTTCACTGTGGAAGGATGTGTGGGTCCAGAATTGGCCTCCACAATCACTTACAGACTCATTGTTAAAACCGTGTTTATGGAAGACAATCTTACTTGGCTACGAGTGATCACCGAAGAAGAAGAAGAGGTTTTTCTTTACTACAATCAAGCACTGTATACATTGTATGAAATAAATAAATAAAAATTATTGGTAAAAACAAGGCATTAAAAACATTTAAAAGGTGATTGAAATCAACAGTGACTAAAAAGACTTAAAGCACACGTTACTTCTACATCTCTGAATAGCCTTGGTTAAACAAACATGTTTGAAGCAGGCACCAAAACGAATACAGTGACATCAATAGGCTGTGGTGGAACAGATGGTTGATGGACCCAGAGGAAAGATGGTGTGAATTTAAAGGAGCATGCTGAAAAGTTTTAAGAAACACTGACCTGTTTCCTTTATATATCTTGTTTGTGTTCTGGGTTATTTTTAAAGTGGCCTGGCTTGAAGTTTATAGTTCTATATCTATGCAGATATTAATGTTCATATAATAAAATGGTCTACCTCTGGATGATATTTTAGAGGCAATGCAAGTTCAGCTAAGATTCAAGCGTGTACCATGTGATAAAAACTTTGTGGGCACTCTTTGAAATTTAAGCTGTTTAGAAGTATTTTATCAGCTTGCAAACTATTTTGTGCTATTGTAGTTACCCCATTGAACGCTGTGCCCCTGTTGTTATTCAAAAATCAAGCTGTATTGTGTTATTATGAAGGAATGTGTTATCATTTACAATTTTCACACCCCTGTTAAATCAAAGTTATAGCTTTTCAGGGTTCACAGTAGCAGAACAAAGGAGAAATTGTTCTCTTTATCTTCATCATGGCTTTTAACTATAAATTGAAACATCTTCATTTCTTGCTACACTTCCTCAGGAGAATTTGTCAACTGTGTTGTGCACTGGGGGAAAAATGTTTTGGGGGTTGATGGTAGAGGACAATTGTAGTAGGTGATGGGAAAGGGAAGTTAATTCTGTTCAAGCGTCTGGGAGAAAGTGAACATACACAATTAGAATGTATTAGCATATAACAAAATATGTTCATTACATAAAGGGTGCCAGCATTGCTCATGGTGGGGTGTTTTGAAATACATTATCGACTTTTTAAATATATCAACAGCGAGGGCTAAACTGGTGTTCAATCAATTTCCTCCCTCTTTATATAATTAAGCAGAGGTGGTTTTAGAAAGAATCCAAATGGCCTATGAAATATTGATTTAAGTCCCACATGCCATAATTAAACTTTAGTCAGACATTGTGTGGTTTGTATCTGAATGAAGCATGGGGGGGTGGGGGGCATGGAAGGATAAGCAACCATTAACATCAAGCACCTCTCCTTCCAGTTAACTCACAGGCAAGGATAACATGAAATAATTGTCCTAGAAAATTGGGAAATGTTGCAATGGCAATGCTTTTAGGCTGCCCTCATTTGTTATGGTTATCGATTATTACAAGCAATGCTACATGAAGCAGAACTGCATTAACTGGGCCAAGTCTCAGGTAAGCGAAATTGACTAGTCTTGTACCCAGTCAAGGACCAGGCACATTTTTTTGTTTATTTGCATAATTTGTTTTTCCGTTTAATTCATACTACTTTGACTGAACACTTCACTTACTTAGCATCATGTTGAAGCTGGAATTATTTCTCTGCTTCGTGTTGCACAATATAAATGGGAAACTCTCCTACATGCAAGATCAAATATATTATTAAATTACAAAAAAATGGCAGCATACATTACAAAAAGAAATATTCCGTGCATTGCAACTTTTCTACAATGGTGCAGTGACCTGAAGGATCACTTACTCAGATGTGAGTCTGCCAGTACATTCCGACTATCTTGAGGGGGTCCTCGTCTGGGTCCTGCTGCTTTTTGAGGTGAGGCAGGGAGTGTAATACTCCATTTTTGAAATATTCTCACTGGGGAGAGTCATATGGCATTGGACAGTACCCAACTAAACAAATATATTTGGGTAAGGTAAGGTAAAGGACCCTAGGATGGTTAAGTCCAGTCAAAGGCGACTCTGGGGTGCGGCGCTCATCTCGCTTTCAGGCCGAGGGAGCCGGCATTTATCCACAGACAGCTTTCCGGGTCATGTGACGGAAACCAGAGCGCAGGGAAACACCGTTTACCTTCCTGCCACAGTGGTACCTATTTGTCTACTTGCACCGGTGTGCTTTCAAACTGCTAGCTTGGCAGGAGCTGGGACAGAGCAACGGGAGCTCACCCTGTCGCAGGGATTTGAACCATCGCCCTTCTGATTGGCAAGCCCAAGAGGCTCAGTGGTTTACAGCACCACCCACATCCCTTGTGTAACATCTTTTAGCTGTACAATGGAACATTCCCACTCTCCCCTCTGCCCGTGTGCTCCTGTACACCCCCTAAATCTGCTCTGGGTTCTGCCACAACCCTCTGGATCAGATTGTGTTTTTTTTTGGATGGGGGGAGCACACAAAGTCCACAGGGAGAGGGTGGGGAAGTTGCACTAGCTTAGTTGATCCCACCCACTGATTCTAATGTCCTTTTCATGCTAGGGAAAGAAAAGCTTTTCCATTTTCAATGGCAATTGCTATTAACATTTTAACCTATTTTCAAAGGCACAGGAGACCTGCTTGAACAGTCTAGCAGTGCAATCTTCTGTATGTCTGCTCATAAGTAACTATGTCCTATTGAGTTCAGTGGGACACAATTCCAGTGGGATTGTGTATTGGATTGGACACTGGGTCTCCATCTGAATGTTTTTCAGAGGACAAAAGCAAGAAATTAAAGAAAATGTCATTACATTTTCTACACACACACACACACACACACACACACACGCACACACACATATTCCAAAAATATGTTTCCAGCCACATGTATACCTAGAAGAGTCAGTTAAGTGAGAGAGAGTATATTAGGTCAGTTTTATGTAACATTAGATCTATCAATTCTCTCTCCCCCCCCCCCAGAGTCAATTTTTCTTTTATTGATTGCATTTCTGTGTTTAAATATTTTTATTTGATTTTCAAAAAGGAAAAAGAAAAAGAGACAAAAAACATACAAAAAACCAAAACAAAAACCACAAACCAGTGTACAGAATCCAAATAGCGAGATTACTCTGAATCTCTTGACTCCCCCCCATCCCATCCATAGGTTCTTTTGATTCTATTTTCAACTGCATATTAATACTTCTCCAAATTTTCATCTTTCTAAGTTATCCATACATTCTGTTACATTACAAGTGTATTTAAAGGCAAAGGGACCCCTGACCATTAGGTCCAGTCGTGACCGACTCTGGGGTTGCAGCGCTCATCTCGCCTTATTGGCCGAGGGAGCCGGTGTACAGCTTCTGGGTCATGTGGCCACCATGACTAAGCCGCTTCTGGTGAACCAGAGCAGTGCACGGAAATGCCGTTTACCTTCCTGCTGGAGCGGTACCTATTTATCTACTTGCACTTTGATGTGCTTTCGAACTGCTAGGTTGGCAGGAGCAGGGACCGAGCAACGGGAGCTCACCCCGTCATAGGGATTCAAACCGCCGACATTCTGATCGGCAAGTCCTAGGCTTTGTGGTTTATCCCACAGCGCCACCCCATCCCTCCAAGTGTATTTAAAATCCTACTAATGTTTTAACTTGTTTACAATGAATTTGTATATACATTATAAATATTTCCCATTCTTTTTTAAAAATTCTTGTCCTCTTGATTCCTGAGCTTTCCAGTTAATCTCGCCATTTGGGCATAGTCCATCAGCTTGTTTTGCCATTCTTCTCTGGTCGGGGATGTCTCTTCCTTCCATCTCTGGGCTAATAACACCCAAGCGGCCATTGTAGCATACATAAACAGTTTCCTCTGGTCTTTTGGAATCTTGGTACCTATAATTCTAGCTCTATCAATCCTAAGGCAGTTCTGCACTCTTTGTAATGCCAGTTTCCTTGAGCACCTTGTAGGAAGGTATCAGAAACATTGCCCCCTGTGCTGGTATTTGTTGCATATATTCAAAAAAAAAAAAATTCCTGTACAGTTGTAGCTTAACTAATCCAGTTAATTCTGACTCTTCCTTCCTTCTATGGTAAACAGATTTCCTGACTCCCTTTCTAGCCACTGTATATGGCTTGGGGACTGTTTGTTACCTGACTGGCAGAGGTTGTGCAGGTCTGCTATAGTTTCTTGGAATCCCAAACTATGGAGATTTATAAAGACATAGCACTTTCCATGAATAAATAACAAAATAAATGGAAGTAGCGGTGTAGAAGAGACCATTCACCAAAACACCACACATGTGACCAACTGCTTCTTCACTCAAATGCTCTAATGAGTTTCCATGTCAGCACTAATTGCAATTGTATAAGAGGTTATTACTAGTTACTGGATTTTCTGCAGTAAAGGGAAATCTGGATTAAATGTAAGGAAAGGAAAGGCTGGCAATCTGATGACAACGACATCGTGTCGACACTGCAAAAAACTACATGCATGAGCAGTGCTGATTCCACAATAAACTCCCATCTGGAAGTGCCCTCAAGCTATGCAATTTGTCTGTGATGGAGTTGGGAATTGAAGCCAGATCTCCCAGGTCCAATATGCTGTCCATTGAATAATGCAAGATTTTAATGAGACTGACAGATGAATAACATAGAGACAGTATGAAGGGGTTGCAAACAAGAAGGACAATGCTAGGGTTTTGAAAACTGAGCAGACCATGAAAATGGAAGGACGGAATTATGAATGTACATTAGAGGGGGAAATGCACATATGACAAAACTCCAGAAATGGCTGTGGGGTTCACAAGTTTCCTCTGCCAAAGAGATGCATACATTATACTTTGACAACCACTAACACCAACAAGCGCCTATACCAGATGGAAGTTCTTAAGCCATTGTGACTACCATCTGGTAGGCCATATTATTAAACTTGCAGGTATGCAGATGGAGAAGGAAAAGAAAACATAGCAGATCAACAAAACATGGGGGGGAATACAGTAGATCATGTGTCCTGGGAGGCACAAGAAAGCTGTCCATAAAGTTGCATAAATGTTGCTGGCTCAGAGTTCTAGAAGGATTAGAGACGATGACAAGGTCATTGCTAGAAGGCTATCCCTGAGCAATGTCCTTATAGTCTTCTCATTCTGCGCTCTTATCAATTCAGGAGCAAGGCGCATGCCTGATCATCTGTAGTAGCTTATCCTCTAGAAGGTTGGCCATATGTTTTGAACAGGATGCATGGCTTCACTTTGAGCTCCTGTGTGATTTGGAAATAAATATTTGTGTGAAAAAGGATAAATTAACTTACAACATAGAAGACCAAAATTAGCACAAATCTCAAGAGTGTGCGCAGAAAGCTTTGTACTCAAATTAAACACATGGCGAGGGCAGGGGGTGGGGGCAGGTGGGGAGAGATACACACTGCTGTAAAGTCTTGTTTTAAATATATTTCTAATTTTTAAATGCTTTTAATTATCTTATGTGGAAGTCACCTTGCACCAGAGGTTTAGAGGGTGATCCATAAATTAATTGTAATAATAACCACTGCAATAAATGTGCATCACTGGACATATACAAACATAATGGGAAAATGGCAGGCATTCCCACACTGTATTTAGAGAAACATGACCTGCCCCACAATCAGGACAGAGCCAGCAGCAATGATCACATACCATGCAGACGCAGAGGGAACCAATCGGTGCAGGCCAAGCCAGAGGTGTGTTCATGACATCACCATGCCCCCAAACAAAAGGAGTATATACAATCAGGCACTGGCCGGAAGCTCAGCCAAGGAAGCCCTGTGTCAAGGGACTCAGCTACACTTGTCAACTATATCATTATACCTGTGTTATAAACGTGTGACACCAGATAGCGCTGTAGAGCAGCGAACCATCACCAACAGGATTTTTGCATTGAGAGCTTTTATAGCATTTTTTTCTATAGCATTTTTTAAAAATCAGTGTAGATCCAGCCAAAGTCTGCTCCAGTGCCTACACACTCATCAGAATACTGATTCAAATTCATGCAGGAAAAAGTTTTCACGGCCAACAGATATTGTTCACAGAAATGCCTATGTAAGGTTTCTATAGTTCTGTTTTCATTTTGTTTTTATCTTAAACAGGAGACTTGTGGTTGTCTCCCTGTCTTTGGCCACAGTCACACCATACATTTAAATCACTATATCACTTTTAAAAATCATGGCTTTCCCCAAAGACTTCTGGGAGCTATAGAATGGTAAGGATGCTGAAAGTTATGTTGTTGTTGTTGTTTAGTCGTTTAGTCGTGTCCAACTCTTCGTGAACCCATGGACCAGAGTACGCCAGGCACGCCTGTCTTCCACTGCCTCTCGCAGTTTGGTCAAACTCATGTTGGTAGCTTCGAGAACACTATCCAACCATCTCGTCCTCTGTCGTCCCCTTCTTCTTGTGCCCTCCATCTTTCCCAACATCAGGGTCTTTTCCAGGGAGTCTTCTCTTCTCATGAGGTGGCCAAAGTATTGGAGCCTCAGCTTCACGATCTGTCCTTCCAGTGAGCACTCAGGGCTGATTTCCTTCAGAATGGAGAGGTTTGATCTTCTTGCAGTCCATGGGACTCTCAAGAGTCTCCTCCAGCACCATAATTCAAAAGCATCAATTCTGAAAGTTATAAGAGACCCCTATTCTTCCCCACAGAGCTACAATTCCCAGAGTTCCCTGGACTGATTGTTAAACCACTCTTAGAATTTTGGTTCAGCAGGAAAGACCCCTGTCTGATCACAACTGTAAGGAAGTTCCATAAAACTGGGGCCACAGCACTGAACGCATGGCTCCAGGTGGATACAAGTCATGCATCTGAGCTCTGGAGGACCACTAACAGTGACTCCCCCAAATTCCTTAGTGACTGAGCAGGAATATAAGGGATCACATGGTCCCTGAGTCATCCTGGACCCTGAGTTGTTAAAGATCTTATCCCCTGCAAACTTTTGAGCACTGGAGCTATGTGCTGGCAATAGTCTGTACCCATCAACAGTCTAGCAGCAGTGTTTTGCAAGTCTCTGGACCAGAACCAGAGGTAGCCCACATACAGCATGTTGCAATAATTGAGTCTTGAGGTCACTAATGCATGAATCACCATGGCCAGACTATTCCTGTCCAAGAATGGCAGAAGCTGGCATAACAGCCACAGCGTCTATCTTTTTACTATAACTCTTACCATCCAATGGCTGATGGGAGTTGTGTCGGAAGGCACCATGTTGTCAAAGGTTAATCCAAAGGATCTCTGGGTCAATCTCCCTTGGAAGACAGAAGAAGTCCACCTTTAGTGGACTCTTCTGGTCATCAGTGAGTCTTCCTGCTAGTTGTGGTTCTTGCCATTTCAATAGCTGACACCAGACCTGAATTCTCACATGTTGAGAAGTTTTCGTTCTATAGCTTAGAACTATTAACGTTTTGAAAGAAGTTTCAATATAATTTTGGTAAATGATGCCATCTGGAGTGCTTGTAATTAGCTTGCCAATGAAATTCATTACATATACTTTTTAAAAAGCCTATTGCCCTGGTGATATAAATAAGAGACCTTTGAATAAGAAGGGATGTGATGTGCAGAAATATGCACTTTTCCCATCTGAAGTTCATATAATTAGGAGGTGAAATTTTATTTTTTATGTCAATCACAGAGCCACAGTCTTTTTAAATCTGTTAAGATTGTGCCAGTCTTCACAGCTGCAGGCCAGGAAACTAATTTTGGAGATATGCCTAGGCAACCATGTCCAATGTGTATTGCTGGACATATTTTAATACTATTTATGACAGAAGGTAATTTATATGTTACAAAATGATGCAGTGTATTTGCACTAAACTTTTCTGTGTCATTATGGTCCAATGCCTAGGAAAAGCAAATGATCAGAGTATTTTTTAAAAATAAAACTTGAAGCTCATAGCCCATAGATGCTTTCTCATCAATTTTATCAGTACAAACCTGAGAAAATGTAATGACAGAGCACCTAGTACCTGTCTTTTCACAAAACCCAGTTTTAATCCGTTTAAGGTTGCATTCTTTTTTTTTTTTTTTAAATATTTTTATTTTTCCATATAAACACAATACAACAAACATAAACATACAAAAACAAAAACAAAACAAAAAACATGTATCATTTCATATCCTAATTTCATATCCTATCTTCCCCGACTTCCTCATGCCTCCCCTTTCTGTATTCCAAATTCTTATCGATTGTTCAGCAAATCTTCCCTTATTTTAATTTAAATTTAGACTATTCTTCCTTATTTTCCTTGTCTTAACCATTGCTAATAGTAACCGTTTACTTTCCAGTCCAACATCATTCTAACTTTCATTAACTTTGTGATATTTCTTTAAATAGTCCTTGAATTTTTTCCATTCTTCTTGCGCTGCTTCTCTTCCCTGGTTTCGGATTCTGCTCGTCATTTCTGCCAAGCCCATATAGTCTATCACCTTCATCTGCCATTCTTCCAGTGTGGGTAGTTCTTGCGTCTTCCAGTACTTCGCAATGAGTATTCTAGCTGCTGTTGTAGCATACATAAAGAAAGTTATATCCGTCTTTAACACCCCTTGGCCGACAATACCCAAGAGAAAGGCCTCTGGTTTCTTGGGGAAAGTATATTTAAATACCTTTTTAAGTTCATTATAGATCATTTCCCAGAATGCCTTAATCTTCGGGCAGGTCCACCAAAGATGAAAAAATGTACCTTCAGTTTCTTTACATTTCCAACATTTGTTGTCAGGCACATGGTAAATCTTTGCAAGCTTGACTGGGGTTATGTACCACCTATATATCATTTTCATAATGTTTTCTCTTAAGGCATTACATGCCGTAAATTTTATCCCGGTGGTCCACAACTTTTCCCAATCAGCAAACAAAATATTATGACCAATGTCCTGAGCCCATTTAATCATGACCGATTTAACCGTTTCATCTTGTGTATTCCATTTCAGCAGCAAATTGTACCTTTTGGACAAATTCTTAGTACTGGGTTCTAACAGTTCTGTCTCCAATTTTGATTTTTCCACCTGGAAGCCAATTTTACTGTCCAGTTTAAACGCTTCATTTATTTGATGGTAGTGGAACCAGTCTCTCACCTTCCCTTTTAATTTCTCAAAACTCTGCAATCTCAATTTGTCCCCTTCCTTTTCCAAAATTTCCCAGTATCTTGGCCACTTGGACTCCATATTTAACTTTTTAACTGCCTTAGCTTCCATTGGCGACAGCCACCTTGGAGTTTTATTTTCCAGCAAGTCTTTATATCTGTCCCAGACATTTAGTAGTGCTTTTCTGACAATATGATTTTTAAAACTTTTATGTGCTTTAACCTTGTCATACCACAAATATGCATGCCACCCAAAAATGTTATTAAAACCTTCCAAATCCAAAATGTCTGTGTTTTCAAGAAGTAGCCATTCTTTCAGCCAGCAGAAAGCTGCCGCTTCGTAGTAAAGTTTAAAGTCTGGCAGGGCAAACCCCCCTCTTTCCTTTGAATCCGTTAGTATCTTAAATTTAATTCTGGGCTTTTTGCCCTGCCAGACAAATTTAGATATGTCTTTTTGCCACCTCTTGAAACAATCCATTTTATCAATTATTTGCAATGCTTGGAACAAAAACAACATTCTTGGCAATACATTCATCTTTATAGCTGCAATACGGCCTAACAAGGAAAGCTTCAAGTTGGACCTAAGGTTGCATTCTTTGTGTGGCAGCACACTAGGTATCAAAAATTGGCTGAAGCAGCAGTTTGCAGAGTCTGGCCCTGAAATGATTAGGGCTTTAAAAGTCCCATGTCGTGGACCAGGCTACTTGAAATAAGTCATTCTTTCTATTCCTGTTCAGGCTTTTATATCTTCATTGGAGGCCATTCTCCAGACTCCCTAGCATGGTACAAAATTTTGGTTGTGATGCCTTATAGGTGCAAGTTGCATACCTTTTAATAGCCATTTAATAGTACAGTGGTACCTCGGGTTACAGACGCTTCAGGTTACAGACTCCGTTAACCCAGAAATAGTACCTTGGGTTAAGAACTTTGCTTCAGGATGAGAACAGAAATCGCGTGGCGGTGGCGGGAGGCCCCATTAGCTAAAGTGGTACCTCAGGTAAAGAACAGTTTCAGGTTAAGAGCGGACCTCCAGAACGAATTAAGTTCTCGAGGTACCACTGTATCTTGGGATCTTGTACTAAAGTTGCTCCTGTGGGGTTGTGTTTCTGCATAATTTTTTGGCTGGTTGTCAGGGAACTGCCATCGGGAGAACTGGAGAGGAAGGGGCTCACAGAGGCTGGCAGAGACTTGTCAGCTGAGGAGGGAACCAGCAGGGGGAGAGAGGCAGTTCCAAGGATAGTGAGTCGGAGATATGGCGCAGAGACACCTCCAGCAGCAACAGCGGGGAGGTTTCAGGACCTCCCATAGGGACGCCCACTCCCCGCCGGAAACTATCGCGTCGAGAGTCCAGAAGGCGCGTTTCCGTTACGGAGCTTTTATGCTGGAAGAAGTTCCGCAAACGCCCACTGTCAGAGTCTGCCAGCGACTGACGGAGCCATGCTTATGGAGCTCTGTTACAGACAGAGGTTTGTGCACTCAGCCAAACTCTGAGGGACTAGGAATTTCACGCACAAGCAGCTAATCATCCCATCACAGCAATCTGACAGTCCCTGAAAGCAGCTTGTGCACAGCGGCATCATGAGCAACCCAGCCGGAACCGGAGAAGCAGGAGGAGCTGGAGCAGGTCCAAGCCTCGAAGAAAGGTACCGGGTGTTGGAGGTCCAGCTAGCGCTGCAAATGGCGAGGCTCGATGAGAGGAGGGCGCAGGATGCGGAAAAGGCAAAGGCCCCCCCACAAGCAAGAAAGATGCCCGGATTGGTGCAGAAGTTTGGGGGGGATCCCAGGAACTATCAAGCCTTCAGGACAGAGATGCAGTATGCTCTCAATCTGCAGTTTGATGACTTTCCCGACGAGGAATCGCGAGTGGCGTTTGTGGTTAGCCATCTCGAAGGGGGGGCAAGAGACTGGGTTAGACCCCTGATGGCAGGGAATAATGAGGTCTTGAAGGACGCAAGGAAGTTTTTTCGCGCCATGGACCTGATGTTTTCCAGCGACATTGAGCAGGGAGTGGTGCGCAGGCAGTTGATGGCTTGTAAACAGGGGAGCCGATCTGTCCGTGAGTACTGGACTGAGTTTACCATGTTGATACATAAATTGGGGTGGGATCTATCAGCGGAACCCATTCAAATGCTTTTCGAAGAGGGACTTTCTTCGGCTGTGAAAGACGAACTTTCCAGGGCGCCCAGGGCGGAGTCGATGGACCAGCTGACCAAATCGGCGCTGGCCATTGGAGCGCGCCAGGAGGCGAGAGCCTTGGAGAAGCGGGAAGGGAAAGGGGAGCGTTGGAGGGATTTCCGCATTCCAGAGATTCCAGAGCCAGCTTTCCCGCCCGGAGAGCCGATGGAAATTGGTACAGCGCGCGTGCGCGTGCGCAGTTTCAAATCCCAGTGAAGGGAGGAAGAAGGAAGGGAAGAGCGCCAAGAAATGTTATCTCTGCCAACAGCCAGGTCATTTTGCCAGAGTCTGTCCACAAAGAAAGGAATGGCAAGGGATGGCGGGAGCTGTTGGGGGAAAGGAGGAGGAAGGGCAGGAGCAAGTAAAAGCCAGCGCCTGGCTGCCACCTTCAGGGCACAGCAGCCAGGCCAAGGAGCAGTAAAAGTGCCCACGCCAGAACCTCCAAGACCAGCCCTAGTGATAGAGGTGTTGCTAGAGCTGCCAAACGGACATCCATTAAAGATAAAGGCGCTATTGGACTCAGGCAGCTCCTGCAATTTTATGAGCAAGGAGTTTGCAGCTGAACACCAGATACAGACAATCCCTTTAAGTAACCCCTTGCAGGTGACCACGATTGATGGGAGGGAGCTGTTAGGAGGAGATGTCAGCTTACAGACTGTCCCAATGATAATGAGGGTGGCCAGGCACACCAAAAGAATAGCGTTCAATGTGGCCACCTTGGGAGGGGCTCCCATTATTTTGGGAATGAGCTGGCTAGCGTTGCATGATCCGCTAGTGGGCTGGCATCAGAGAGTGGTCTCCTTTGGGTCAGCACATTGCCTAGAACACTGCAAAGAGGGGAAGGCTCTGGAAGGGGCAAAGGCCTTTCTAGCAGGGATGGAAGTAACGGACAAAGGGAAGGTGCCCGAACAATACGCTGACCTAAGCAATGTCTTCAGCGAAAGGGAAGCAGACAAACTACCGCCACATAGGCCCTTTGACTGCCAGATCAATCTAGTCCCTGGGGCCCAGCTGCCAGTGGGCAAGCTGTATGCCATGTCAGACAGGGAAATGCAGGAGTTAAGGGAGTTTATTGATAAAAACCTAAAGCGAGGTTTCATCAGAGAGTCCAGAGCGGTGGGGGGCAGCCCAGTGTTTTTTGTGGACAAAAAAAACACGGATAAACCGAGACTTGTAGTGGACTTTCGGGCCTTGAATGCGATGTCAGAACCAGTGGCTTTCCCCATGCCCAGAATCGATGACATTTTGACCAGGGTGAGGAAGGGAAAATTTTTTACCAAACTGGACCTAGGGGGAGCGTACAGCCTGATACGGATAAGGAAGGGGGATGAATGGAAGACAACTATGTTCACCCATCTAGGGGCTTTTGAATATCTCGTTATGCCCTTCGGATTACAAGCAGGCTCAGCATGTTTTCAATCGTTCATGAACCACGTCCTGGGACCTCTGCTTTACAAGAATTGCGTGGCCTTCCTAGATGACGTGTTAGTATATTCAGAGAATGAAGAGCAGCATGTAAAGGACGTCAGGGAGGTGTTAAGCCGACTACAAGCAAACCAGCTGTGGGTGAAATTGGAGAAGTGTCAGTTTCACACCAAGGAGGTGGAATTCCTGGGGTACCGCTTGTCAGACAAGGGATTAGCCATGGATTCAGGCAAGGTCCAGGCGGTGCTGGAATGGAAAACACCGAAAACGAAAAAAGATGTGCAGAGATTCTTAGGATTTGGGAACTTTTATCGTAAGTTCATCAAGAATTTTGCCCACTTAACAGCTCCCATTACGGACTGTCTCAGCAGCAAGAAGAAATTTGTTTGGACGGAGGAGGCGCAGCAAGCATTCGAAGATTTGAAAAAGGCATTCGCTTCGGAAGAACAACTCCTGCATGTGGATTTACAAAAACCAATGAGAGTGGAAACTGATGCCTCAGACCGGGCGGTGGGGGCGGTGCTTCTTCAGCCGGGAAAGAGTACGTCGGAGTGGAGACCGTGTGCCTTCTTCTCGCGTAAGCTAAACAAATCCGAGAGGAACTACACGGTATATGACCGCGAACTACTCGCCATTCACGAGGCGTTCCGGAGATGGAGACACTTTCTAATTGGTGCACAACATAAGGTGCAAGTATGCACGGACCACAAGAATTTAGAGTATTGGAGAACAGCACGAGTGCTCAACCAACGGCAAGTGAGATGGGCACAGGAGTTTTCCAAATTTAATTTTGAAATTTGCTATGTGCCAGGTCCAGAAAACGTCAGGGCGGATGCTCTCTCACGTAAACCTGAATATTTGGAGGGGGAGGGAGCACCCGAAGAGAGACATATCATCCCAGAGGACCACTGGGTGTGTGGGGCGGCGTTGATGGGGCAGAGGGAACTGGTAGAGGAGACGGAGAATGATGTATACGCCCAGAATAAGCTCAGAGGTCTCAGGAGGGAGGGAGAAAACCCCGGAGGTTTTGAAGAAAGAAACGGAGCATTGTATTACAAAGGGGCACTGTATATACCCGAAGGGGAATTGAGAGGGAGAGTTCTCAAACAGCTGCACGACAGCCCCACAGCGGGGCATTTTGGGCAACACAAAACCATGTGGTTGGTTACCAGGGAATTTTGGTGGCCCAAGGTGAGGGAAGATGTAAGGGAGTATGTAAGAGGGTGTGACCAATGCCAGCGAGCCAAGGGAGAAAGGAGGGCGCCGGCGGGGTTATTAGAACCGTTACCCACACCAGAACGACCATGGGAGGCAGTATCGATAGATTTTATGACTGACCTACCTAAATCCAAGGGGAAAACCGCCATCCTGGTCATAGTAGACCTGTTAACTAAGATGGGCCACTTTGTAGCTTGCTCACATGCAGTCACAGCTGAAGAGACAGCCAAATTGTTTGTAGAACATATTTTCAGGCTGCATGGCGCCCCCTTGAGGGTGGTATCAGACCGAGGCAAACAATTTACGTCCAGGTTCTGGAGGAAGCTCATGAGCTTGCTGCACGTAGAGGTTAATTTTTCAACTGCCCGGCACCCTGAAACCAATGGGCAGGCGGAAAGAGCAAACGGTATCCTCCAACAATACCGAGGTGTTATGTCAATGACAGAGAGAACGATTGGGTCGAAAAGTTGGCGCTGGCGGAGTTTGCCTACAATAATGCGGAGAATGTGTCCACTGGGATGAGCCCCTTTTTGGCTAATTATGGGTGCCACCCCAGGGCATTTCCAGGGGGAGGAGGGGAGAGATGGAGCGTCCCAGCAGCCGAACATTTTGTAGAAGAAATGGAAGCGGTCCATCGTCAACTCCAACTCAACTTAGAAAGGGCCAAGGAAGAATATAAGAGGCAGGCCGACAAGAACAGAAGGGAAGGTGAAACCATAAGGGTGGGGGATCAGGTATGGCTATCAACCAAAGGGTTGCCGTTCAAGGGGGGTTGCAAGAAATTGAGACCCAAAAGATTGGGACCTTTTGAGGTCATTCAACAGGTCAACCCAGTAGCTTTCAGGCTCCGGTTACCGAACCACATGAAACTGCATCCAGTATTCCACAGGTCATTACTGTCACCGTATGGGGGGGAAGTGAAGGGTTTTCCACACGGGGACCAGTCTTAGAAGAAAGGGAAAACAGCAACCATGTGGCGGAAATCCTCGACTCCAGGTGGAAGGGTAATCAGGTGGAGTATTTGGTAGCATGGGAAGGGGAACCGGAGTCAGAAACCACCTGGGTGGCGGCAGAGGAGGTCAATGACGAGATCTTGATCGAAACATTCCATCGAAGGTTCCCCAGGAAACCCCAGCCAGTAGCGAGGTTCCGGAGGGAGTACTTTGGCACCACTGACGAGGAGGAGGAACTGGAAGGGTTCGCAGAATCGGGGTTGGAAGAAGGAATAGACTCCGAGGAGGAGGACTACTTAGAAACCAGAAACAGCAACCGGTGGAGGGATATGTTTGAGACTTCGGAAGATGAGGGAGGTTCTTTCAGGGGTTTTGCTACCTCGCCTCCCGCAGAGGAGGGGAAAGGAGGGGGTGAAGGGGGCCCTGGAGGGGAGGTGGATGTCAGGGAACTGCCATCGGGAGAACTGGAGAGGAAGGGGCTCACAGAGGCTGGCAGAGACTTGTCAGCTGAGGAGGGAACCAGCAGGGGGAGAGAGGCAGTTACAAGGGATAGTGAGTCGGAGATATGGCGCAGAGACACCTCCAGCAGCAACAGCGGGGAGGTTTCAGGACCTCCCATAGGGACGCCCACTCCCCGCCGGAAACTATCGCGTCGAGAGTCCAGAAGGCGCGTTTCCGTTAAGGAGCTTTTATGCTGGAAGAAGTTCCGCAAACTCCCACTGTCAGAGTCTGCCAGCGACTGACGGAGCCATGCTTATGGAGCTCCGTTACAGACAGAGGTTTCTGCACTCAGCCAAACTCTGAGGGACTAGGAATTTCACGCACAAGCAGCTAATCATCCCATCACACTGGTGTTCCATATTACTGGACTGCCTGAGTTGAACACAAGCCAAAAAAAATATGCAGCAGCACAAACACCACAGGAGCAACTTAAGTACAAGATGCCAAAATACCGTTAAATCTTGAGTTGTATCTGGAACTCCCTAAACTCACTTGGTGGACTTGGGTGCCTCCTACCCCCAAGTAAACATTAAATGTCCCTTGCATGATAATTCCTAGATGTACTTGCCACTTGACAGTCTTAATTCACTGTGTAGGGACTTCTTTGCCTGCAAATTTCATCAACTTCTGTGAAAAAGGAAAAAGAGTTACAACTATTTTTCATTTCCCCATTATAACCAGTTGAGTGGGTGAGGGACAGAGCTCTGCATTCAACTCATCTGATTCAGATCCAAATAACAAGTTGAAACAGAATGATACAGAACAGAACCAAAATTGCTTCCTAATACTGCAAATAAAGATATAACTACAAGGCAAATCTTGCCACTGATGAACACCCTGATTAAATGCCATGAATTGTCTTGCAAAATTGTATTCAGCTGGTGGTTGAAACTGCATGCCTAAGAGCTTGGATGGTTCGCTACAAGATCTCAGTGGAGGGCAGCATAATGCATAAGTGAATACTGTAATCAAAATAGAGTGCAACGTTTTCAAAGTGAGCTCAGACCACACAGATGAATGAGAACGGTTCATATACACCAGTACTAAAATCTGGACCATGATGTTAATGCTTCAAATGGAACTCTTTAAACATAATACAGTAGACCTTCTTGCTAATATTTTATCAGCAGATTTAAGAGGAACATGCCCGAGCACCTGCTCCTTAGATCAATCAAACAAGAAAATTAACAGAATGTGGTAGAAGGCCAGTTATACTGTCTATGTGGCATATGGGTCATTTCCTGGGTGATATATATTGGAAAGATCAGATTGGTGCAGGTGATGCTTGTTAATGAGAGGGATACTTCTTTTTAAAAATATTTTTATTAACCAATTTCAACATAACAATTTGTCAATCCTCGTAATCAATTACATTATTTCCCCCCTTTATCCCACCCACCAAGGACTTCCCTCAGCTCCCCTCCCTGATTTTTTTCCATATCTTGTTATAAAATTGTACATATCCTTGCTTAGTCTATCATATGTTCAGCTAATGAATTTGTGAATGTTTATTCAAAACCTGCCAAAGAGTCCACTTCATTTTGTTGTCTTTTTAGATAGTTTGTAAAAAGTTCCCATTCTTCCTTGAAGTCACAGTTGTCCTTTTCACGCAGTTTATATGTCAATTTGGCCAGTTCTGCATAACTCATCAATTTTTCTTGCCACTGTTCTTTCGTTGGGATTTCCTCATTCTTCCATCCTTGTGCTATCAAGACTCTTGCCGCAGTTGTAGCATACCTGAATAAGTTCTTTGTTTTTCTTGGCAGATCTTGTCCTACAATCCCTAACAAAAATGCTTCTGGTTTTTTTAATGAGTGGGATACTTCTAAATACACAAAATTTTAAAATATACCCATTGTAAACTGCACTTTTCTTTTTATCAAGTGGAAAGCTCAGTCAGTTGAGCACGAGACTCTTAATGTCAAGGCTGTGGCTTCAAGCCCCACATTGGGCAAAAGATCCCTGTGTTGCAGGAGGTTGGACTAGATGATCCTTGTGGCCCCCTTCCAACTCTGCAACTCTATGTGACATGTCATTACGGAGTTACAAGAATGAGGTATGACATTCCTTTTCACCCTGGATGACTGGATGGAAGTTTCTTTTCTCCTTCCCCTCCCTTTTTAAATGTTACAGTTAAAACAAAAAAATTAAAAAAACTTATGCACTTAGGGCTTATATTACCATCTGTTTGTAGAATTATTGCTATTTTTAAAACAGAGCCATCTTTGGTGTGAAACCATCTATTGCAGGATATATCTTTGTAAGAACTACAGTAGATATTTAGCATTTGCTCGTGCTTAAGGGCACATTTAACATCTCAAGAGTTTCTGACAAACAAAAAAGTAGGTCATTAATATCAAAGCGTTAGTGGAATACTTAAGAACATCAGAATTAGGCTAATGGCCCATCTAAGTCCAGTAATCTGTTCTCACAGTGGCCAACCAAATGCGTTTGGGAAACTCACAAGCACAAGAGCAAATCTCCTCTCCTACAGCTTCCAACAACTGGTGTTTATTGTTGCAGAATATAAGGCTCAGTGAAACGGTTCTGGACATAGATATATATATAGCTTGTAGGCTTGGGCAGATACAGATACATACAAGAACAAAGTATCACCTTTGCTCTAAATAAGTTCAGCAGTTCAAGATGCAATGCTGGACAAGTAACACCAACAGATTGACGACTCACAGACTAACTAACTGAGCTGATGTACATAAACCACAGATATAGTCAGGGCAGTGGGCCGCTACTATAGCAACGGGCTTGCCTAACCTTGCACCTGCAAGTAGCTCATCCATGGGGTGATTTACGCTCAAAAAGGAAATTAACCCATTCTCATGTCCAGTTAAAAAAGGTAAAGGACCCCTGACAGTTAAGTCCAGTCGCAGATGACTCTGGGGTTGAGGCGCTCATCTCGCTTTACAGGCCGAGGGAGCCGGCGCTTGTCCGCAGACAGTTTTTCCGGGTCATGTGGCCAGCATGACTGAGCCGCTTCTGGTGCAATGGAACACCGAAACCAGAGCAGCGCACAGAAACACTGTTTACCTTCCCGTCGGAGCGGTTCCTATTTATCTACTTGCACTTTTTGGCGTGCTTTCGAACTGCTAGGTTGGCAGGAGCTGGGACCGAGCAACGGGAGCTCACCCCGTCACGGGGATTCGAATCGCCAACCTTCTGATCGGCAAGCCCAAGAGGCTCAGTGGTTTAGACCACAGTGCCACCCGCATCCCAACATATTATTACATGTTCTGCCACATACCTCATTTACTGATCAGCCAAATAGCAAGAAGAAGGGAGAAGGGCTAAGCAGCACAAGGGATTGTAGAGAGATGGGAGTTTAGAAATTTCCCTCCCACTCCCATGTTTCTGATTGAACCACCTACCCAGTTATTAAGCTTAGGAAAAAGCTCGACAGCAGCATGGGGCTAATCATCATGGGGAAAGAGGACTGGGAGAGGAAAACTGTGAAGTACCCAGTACAATTTTTTTAGAACAAGAGGTATGGGAACTCACCAAGAATGCCTTGTTCTCTTATAATGGCAATGGCACCCAGCTGAGAGGTGCCAGGTCTGAGTTCCTGTGAGTTCCAGCTGAAAAAACCCTAGAAGTATCTCTGATACAGGTCAGAAACACAGCATATATCCATAGTCCAAAGCATGGTTGGGGAACATGGATTAACAGAGCAGCAGGGCTACAACGTCATCTCCAGCCAATGGTCTAACTTGGTTTAAGTTAGCTTCTTGTGTATCTTAATATAACTCCTCTTTATTTTCTAAAACAATAAGCAGCAGTCCGGTTCAAACTATTCATTCTTCTGGAGTTTAATCAGAATATATAGGAATGAAATAACCCTTGATCTTTTCCCCCGCGAGGATAATTTACATACACTTTCATTTCAGAACAATACATGATTAGACAATTCTGCTTCATAGCATTAAATTGACTGTCTTCCTGTCTTTTCTCATGTGTGAAAGGTCTTTTGGCTCTTTCTATAGCTAAATCCTGGGTTTACTCAGGAAGTAATCTAAGATCTTGAAATTTGGGAAGGCATGGTAGCCTGGATTTAGAAATTAGCATGTGAATGTGGTGTTTGTGTGTGCATGTATTACATTATTTCATAATTTCTTATGCACTATGAACCTCTAGCAGCGTTCAGGATGAAAACTCTAACAGATGCTTCCTAAAAGGCAAATGTATAAATAGGGATGACATACCGTACTTTATAAGAAAAAAAATCCAAGTCCTCATCTGTTTCAGACATGTCCAATGCAGGGGGGGGGGGCAGGGATGTATTCAGGGTAAAACTTTTTCTGATGTGGTTTTACAATTATCCCACAGTCAAAAATTGAAAGTAGGGTTGTAATGTAACAAAACAAATTAGTTGTTGGATTTTTACCTTCTCTGTTCCTTTTCTTTCCCTTTTACTTGTATCTGCAGCAATAGCAGCAGCTGATCTGATTTTGACAACTATCTTCAGACAGTAATGATAATAATAATTAATAATTAATTTATACCATGACCATCTGGCTGGGTTTCCACAGCCACTCTGGGCGGCTCCCAACAGAATAGTAAAAATACGATAAAACATCAAACATTAAAAACTTCCCTAAACAGAGTTGCCTTCAGATGTCTTCTAAAAGTCAGATCGTTGTTTATTTCCTTGACATCTGATGGTAGGGCATACCACAGGGCAGGTGCCACCACCGAGAAGGCCCTCTGCCTGGTTCCCTGTAACCTCACTTCTTGCAGTGAGAAAACTACCAGAAGGCCCTTGGAGCTGGACCTCAGTGTCCTGGCTGGATGATGGGGATGAAGATGCTCCTTCAGGTATACTGGGCTGAAGCCATTTAGTGTGAGAAACTACTGACTACTGTGCCATGTGGTGAGTTCCATAACTGCAGCCTTTCAGAGAAGAACTTTCCAAATCTAGCTTGGCTTCATGCACCCAGACTGGTCATTGGTTCCTCCAGGGCAAGAAGGAGTATAAAAGATTTCTTTTTTCCAGCTGAGACTTGCTTCAAGAACAAAATCTATCTGAATTCCAGTGTGCCTTGCATTTCTTAACAAAATTACCAAAATGATACAACTTCCTATACTAATGTGTACCACTTGCACAATCGTAATTTTACAATGATGACTTCTATGACTGGCTAGCTCACCACATTATTTGAACAGACCAACACAGTGGATAAATTCTCTGTTGTTGACAATGTACTCCAAAACTCCGGATGACCCTACTCAGCGATTTCATGGAGCTGTTAAATAGCATTGGATATAAAACTGAATCCTGAGGAACCCAACACTCAAAGCTCCGTGGAGCCAAAGAGCACTCCCCAGGCATCACCCTCTGGATATGACTATCCAAATAGGACTGGATCCACCTCAGAGCCTTAACTCCCACTCCCAACTCATACAGCTGCTCCAGAAGAATACCATGGGTAATGTTATCAAAAGCCACTGAAAGGTCAAGAAGAATCAACAGGGACACAATTCCCATCTCAGTCTTCTGACAGAGGTCATCATACAAGGTGACCAAGGCAGTTTCTCTGCTAAAACAGGCCTAAACCCTGATTGAAATGGATCTAGAAAATCTGTTTCCTCCAAGAGAACCTGACTCTGGTCCATGACCACCTGCTCAACATTGCCCAAGAAGAGAGGATTGGCATCTGGCCAGTAATTACTTGGATTTTCCAAATCCAGGGTGGGTTTCTTGAGAAGGGATTTTACCACTGCCTTATTCAAGCAGGCTGGGATCACTCACTCTCACAAGGAAGCATTAATCACATCCCTGATCCAGCCAGCTGTTCCAACTCTACTACTTTTTATCAGCCAAGAGGGGCAAGGCTCCAGAGTGCAGGTGGTTGCCCCGACCAATCCAAGTACCTGGTCCACATCCTCAAGCCTTCTAACTGAAACTCATCCAACACAACAGGACTAGACAGTGCTCCGGGCACCCCCTGAGATACATACTTCCTGAACATAAGATACTACTTGAGTTGTCACAGCAGCTAAAGTGGACTTATTTCTGTCCTCATCACTGGTATCAACTGGTCTGGAGGTGATCTCTTAACTGGCCAGATATTTGCCTTTGGGAACCAATGATCTCATTGGGAAAGCACCAAGACAAAGAAAGATATCAACATCAGAGAAAGGTCAAATAACAACATTGTAGCTTCATGGGTATTTGCCTGTTAATCAGCCCATTTTTTCCGGGGGGTGGGTGGGAATCAAGTGGCCCAGGTTCTCTGCACTCCCCCACTATGGGCTTAGAATTGAACACGATCACAGTCAAATGTGGTTGTATCAATAAGCTCTTGACTTTTTTTTTAAAATAGAGCAATCAACTTTGCCTTTTTCATCTGAAAGCTCTTCTTTTCTGATTAGCGTATTCATTTCCAGCTTTTCCATTAAAATTAATTAATTTTGCACTAATTAGTTTGAATTTTAAGAAGGTGCATATTTGTTCTTCTGTGGTTTCCCTTCTACATTCTTTTTAGAAAAGCCTTTATCACACCTGTTAGTCTTGATAAGTAATCCTTAAAGCTCCATGAACTATTATGCAGGCTACCACCATTCTAGTACTTAAATATCTACATGGCAGCTTCAAGTAATTCATCATGTTTTCTTAGCAATCACATTGATCTCACACGTCATTTAGGGCTTAATGATGATTAAGAATATTTAATGAAGTCTAACTCACTTTGATAAATTGACCTTACATTTGCTGTAACTAGCATTTTAAACTACCAAAAGTTCAACAAAGACATTACAGGGTTCTTGAAGTATTTGGCATATTTGTTTTATTTTTTTTAACTAAGGGAAATCTGAACAAACATTGTAGTAGAAACGAGTCACATGTCACAGGGCATAGTCTTATAAAGGTTGGTTTTGGGGATGGGATAAAATTAGGTCCCTTGCATTTTGATGCAAAACTACCAATTCCACACTTCCTGAACCAATATGCCAGGCTGAGAAACCTCCTCAGGTGCCAAATGTTGCCCACTAGGTCTCCCTGTTTGGCCCATGAAGCCTTTCCCCCCAAACCATGTCCACTCACCCTACACTTGCTATCATATGTAGTGTCAACTTGGGGCAGGTAGAGGCAAGGTAGAAAGTATTACAGTAGTCTACTCAGGATGTGGGATGTGGATGGCGCTGTCGTCTAAACCACTGAGCCTTGGGCTTGCTGATTGGAAGGTCGGCAGTTCAAATCCCCATGATGGGGTGAGCTCCCGTTGCTCGGTCCCAGCTCCTGCTAACCTAGCAGTTCTAAAGCACATCCAAGTGCAAGTAGATAAATAGGTACCGCTCTGGCGGGAAGGTAAACGGCATTTCCGTGCACTGCTCTGGTTCGCCAGAAGTGGCTTAGTCATGCTGGCCACATGACCCGGAAAGCTGTCTGTGGACAAATGCCAGGTCCCTAGGCCAGTAAAGCGAGATGAGCGCCGCAACCCTAGAGTCATTCACGACTGGACCTTACAGTCAGAGGTCCCTTTACATGAGCTGTGATAAACTAGGGCACCTTTGTTTTTACAAAACAGATCTGTCGAGTGAAAAATGGTGTTGGAATCTTTTCCATGCGTTAACAGGCTACTAATGTTACAGATTCTTGGGTGAGTCTACCTTGCCTGTTGGATAAGTGATGAAGACGCCACATATTCCCACATTCTTCAGGTAAGATGGAAGGCCTTCTCAATCCCATTGGTGCCATGCAACTTCATTCCCTTTCCTGCACATCTCAGCCAAAGTGACCAAAGTCAATGACTAGCAATCCCTTTAATTCTCCCCCCCCCCAACCAACTACTTGGACCTGTCAACAAGCCCTAAGTCAAATAAGAAAAACCACTTTCTTGATATCATAAAGCTGGACATTCTTATGGGGTGGAAGAGTTAGCATGTGTGTCATGCTTTGTTTTTTTCTTTCCCCAGTGCAGGTTGTAACCGTAGTAACCAAGTATCCATAGTAACACTGATATTCTTGAACAATATTTTAATCAAAATCATTTGATTGCATTCTGATTTCAGAGTCAAAGGGGAGTTTCATATTGTAATATTTCTGCACACTGTTATTCACACCTCCACATTTCTTTGTATTGTAACCTCTGGCTTGGAAGGCTTTTTAATCTTGTTTTGAATAAATATTAATGTCTCTCTATTTAATATATGGCTTTAGGAAAAAAAATTCTGAACATTCAAATTGATGGAATGATTGCTAAAACTGCTGTAACCATACTGCGTGTACTTTTGGTGTGTGTTTAATATGTGAATTTCATCTAAAGCCTATAGTTCTCAATCCAGCAGAGCTGCTAGAAGAAAAATACTTTGGGTTATTTTGTAAAACAGAAAATAGATTTTCTTGATCCTTCTCCAAAATCTCCCCCCACCATGTGCTCTGAAGGGTTGGGGGCTTCATCAGAATAATGTGGGAAGTGGAACAAAGGGTTTCATGGAGAAAGAGCAATGGTCAAGAACAATACCTTTTTCACCTATTTGTAGAAGCCTCTGTTGCCTGGAGATGCTCTCCATGAACCTATTCTATTTATGGAAGAACACCTATGGATCTAATCCAGCGTAAACTTAATCTGATTGTAATGCACAGCAATTAAATGTAATGAAAGTAATGAAATATGTTTCTTAACCTCCCACATGAATGTTTAATTTTAAGTTTGCATACAAAAATAAGTTTTGCAATCTGCTTTTAGTCAAGCATTAGCAACAAGTGCAATTAATGTTGAAAAAAGAAGCAACAAAACACATGACACAATATTAGGATGTGGAATACAGCCAGTTCTGTATTATTCCAAACTTCCAGGCTCAGAAGCTTCTCCCATTGGGCAAGCCGTTTGGAAGCTTCCGACCGCAAGGAGGTTGAGAAAGGGCGAAATTGTTTGCAACTGCTTTTGTCATTGAAAATAAAACTCCACCAACTTCAAATTCACCCAGCAAATGCAAATCAAAATGGATATTTATGACAAACCAAGATGTGATGGGGTGGTGTGATATTGGCAATGCATGTGCTTGTGTTGAAATATGATAAATATTGGCAAGTGAGACATGCATGTTTTATGAATAACTTTAATAAACATGTATCTAATGCAATACAAAAATGTGATAATAAAACAGCTTTAAAATAAGCAATCTACATCAAATAAAGTAATTCAACAATCATTAGAATAGTATAGAATAATAATACCACCATACAAATATTAATCAGAAACCCACTCTTAACAATTACAATAAATAATTTCAAAACGACAATCAATAAAACAAAGCCACTTCCAACCTCGGGAGGAGGTGGTGTTGTGGGCTTCATGCCCCCAACACGCACACGGAGGCTGGCTTCCAGCCCCTGCGCGATCTGGGGAATCCTTGGGCCGCGTCATCTCCTGGCCAGCCAATCGGTTGGCTCAGGGGGTGTGGCTTGCCTCATTTAAGGCAAGCGCGGCTAGGGATCTCCCTCTTTGGCTGCTCAGCTGCTGTGGTTTCCCACCCGCCCACTCTTCAAGGTTCCCCTTTTGACCTTGCTATGGACCTCGGTTGGTCGCCGTTAAGGGGCCTGGTAGGAATTTTTTCCACTTGGCAAATTGGCACCGGCCATTTGGTTTTTCGCCTACCTCGTAGCAAATCGTCACAACTTGGTTTTGGCAGTTAGGCATTGGTATGGGTATTGTAATGTAGATGTGTGTGGGGGAGGAACGCCATCACCTCCCCCGGATATTGAAGGGTAGTCCGAAAGCCTATGGGGGGTCAGGGCCTAAAGCACGCCCCTGAGTGGTGACCCGGGGGAGTTCCTAGTTGATGTGCATCAGCAGGGCGCTCCCTGCTGGTGTTAACCCTTCCCAGTCTTCAAGCAAACAGGCTGAAGCCGGATAGTCGGAAACGACCAATGCCTAAGCCAATACCGCTCTTACCTGTAACCAATAAAGTTGTGGCCAATTTTAGCCCATTAAGCTAAAATAACGGTGTCATGTGTCTTTATTCCTACTGGTGGGAGGCGGGAACTCGCCACGCAATGGCAAGCCACAGTGCATAAAATAATACAATACAAATTAAGAAGCAGAGACTGGAGGGTGGGGCAAGGCAGGTGGAAGAAGGCCTTGCCTGATGGAATCTTTCCCCTCACAGTTCTTCCTCCAGGACCAGCTTCCTTATGAGGACTCCCAGGACCAGGGCCCAACCCTCCCTTTGTTTAATCGTGTCCTCCAAATCTTGGAGAGCCACGTGTTGTGGTGAGATCAACAAACTGCCTTCTTGTTGCTTGGGCAGGCCCATTTGGATGACCTCCTCACCTCATTGGTTGCCCCTTTGTTGCTGGGGCAAATTTTCTGTCGGTTGGGGTTTGATCAGCAACTAAGGGGCTATTTAAGGGGCTTCACTAGGCAAATTACTTTCTCTTTCGCATTGTGCAGTGAATCTCTCTCCCTCCCTCCCTTCCTATAATTTAAGGTTGTGTTTTTGACCTTGCTATGCCTGTCTAGGGGTTGTCTGTTTTTGGAGCAGGGGCCCAGTAGGAATTTTGCCACTTGGCTGGTGCCATTTGGTTTTTGCCTACCGTGTAGCAAATTGTCACAACTTTGTAAGGTTGGCAGTTAGGCATTGGTTCATTCTTTGTTGGAGGGGATTATGGACTGGCTGTGCCTGCCCCTCATTTTTGTTGCTGCCGTTAAAGGAATCCAGGGGCTCGATTTGCTCTGTCCGATTCCCTCTCAGGGGTAGGGCCATGCCTGAGTTCCTGGGAGCATCTGGGGTGCACTAAGAGGCAGAAATCCGCCTCTGTGTTCCCCCAGTATCTTTTCCCTTACTGACCTCTGGAGGTTCCAGTTGTCAGTCCTGTTCCTGCTGGTGCAGGTTCAGGTAGTCCGAACCAATGCCTAAGCAACCACGCACATGCTGTAATCAATAAAGTTGTGGCCAAATTAATGCCAAAAATCTTAAACAAATATGTGTGATTTATTTTGGAGGGGGGTTGGGGGTCTTCACACGCAAATGTTTCTTGTTTGCAGGTTAACCTTTCTTCTTCCTGTTTAGCGGGCACTGCTACGGTCCTTTGACTGGTTGCTGTTGAAGAACCGGGAAGAAATTTTACTGCATTGGCAGGTTTTGTCTTCCCCATAGCAATTCATCACAACTTTGGTGGTTTAAGGCCTTGGGAGGAATCCTTTAGTCTTTTCTTCCCTAAATGGTGTGTGTGTGTGTGTGTGTGTGTGTGTGTGTGTGTGGCAAAGTTGCCCCTACTGAAGAGAGGGAGAAGCACTGCTGGTCACACCACACACATAATACAAGTTACACTTCTTTACTAGGGTGAAGGCAATTGGCTTACAAACTTGTTTTTATAGTAACACAGTTTACAGCTTTCAAAACTTCCAACATTCATTTCAATTTCACTCAGTGAGAACATAAAATGTTTGCTATAATAATGCAGAACACCGTCTGCCAGCTCTGTCTTCTGCCTACCGCCACCAAAGCACACATCAATTGTTGAAAGAATCTGGAGCCAAGATTGACATCAAAATAATTTTCTGGGAAGCACTGCTGGTGTCCTTTCATAGGAGATTTTTCTGAACAGAATAAGAAATGTGAATTAAAGAAAGATAATGTCAGGATCGAAATCGAGAAAGACTTGTTCACAGTCTCTAATTCACCCGGGCACATACACACACACAAAATAGAGGTAGCATACACCACTGAATACTGCAAATGGTATTATATATTTACATGATATCACTGTGGAAGAAAGGTCCCTTCAGATAGAAAATAAACTTGTTGCTTCGGGCAGGGGATTTGTTTGTTTGCTTGCCTGCAGGAGCACAGAACCATGTGACACTACTGGCAATGGTATCCTTGAGACACAGGTTTACAATGACAACCTCATCTGGTGTTTGGGAAAATTGGGCACTACCTTTGAAGAGTTCTGTCTAACTCAAGGATGGGGAACTTACTGGATTCCAACTCCTATCAGCCCTGAGCAGCTAGGTGGTGATGAAGTTGCAGTTCAGCAACATCTGAAGGGTCACAGATTGCCCATCCCTTGTCTAACCTACAGAGATGCTTTGAGATGGAACCTACAACACAAGCTCAAGAGTAGTCGCTGTTAGGAATGTTTATTCCACATCCCTCATAAGCAGGGTAGTTCACTAACGACCTTTCAGTGTATTGCCAGTGACTCCCATATATATAACCCCTTTAAGAGGGGGACCCTGGAATCGCCTCCACAGGGGGGTGGGTTACCACTTCATGCCCGCCCCAATATAGGGAAGAAAAGACTAAAGGATTCCACCAAAGTTCATAACCGCCAAAGTTGTGATGAATTGCTACAGGGAAGACAAAACCTGCCAATCCAGGAACATTTCTTTCCAGTCCTTCAGCAGCAACCAGTCAGAGATTGTAGCAGCGCCCGCTAAACAGGAAGGAAAAATTAACCTGCAAACAAGAAACATTAAACAAAGGGAGGGTGAATCTCCAGAGCTGACTGCCTGGCTATTGTTGGCTCCACCCCCTATTTATAAATGGGGCTGGCCCCACCTCCCAGCAAGAAACTTGATTACTGAGGCTGGGCGTGAACCTCCAAAAATTAACACTGAGAAGCAAGCCAGCCCCTGTTTGCCAGTAAGCTCCCTGGGAACTGTAGCACCACGCGCGATCCCGCAAAGGGGACCCACAATGTAAAGACTGAGTGCTCATTAACTCTCTTGAATTCTATTTCTCACAAAGGTTAAATTTGTTAGTTCAAAACTAAGACCCATATTAATGCTTCAGTATTCCTTATCAATGATGCTGTAATGCAAAGATTAGAAAACTGTGGCCCTTCAGATGTTGCCAACCCGACTTCCAGTAACTCCAGCCAGCAGGACCAATGGTCAGAGACAATATCTGGAAGGCCATAGGCTGCCCATCTCTATTACATTTTATCAGTGCATCCCAATGCCCCAAATATCCCCTTCTAATACCACAGGTACTTATGCAAAACTTCAGTGAAGTTGGTTTAGTACTCACCGTTCATTCTCAATGTAATCCTTCATTCTAGTTATATTCATAACATTGCCTTCATTCTCTGCAGCAACCAATGGATGTGGTTCACAGAAGGTACAAAAAGTTGTGTGTGTGTTTTTAAGCACAAGTAATAGCAGGAAAGGATAAACATTAAAGATAGAATTTCTGCAATGATCGGAGCCTCTGATGTATTTTGGTGACATTTCATATGGCCTTTACCTGCTGTATATTTTCTACCCCAAATATAATATTCTTGGACTGGTTTTATCTGGCAGGTAATACAGAATATATGAAAGCGTGGCCCCTCTATCGGCTAATCTTCCACTTGTAATTTAACTGCTATTACTTTCTTACAGCTAATACTTTGCATTGCCAATTTGCCATGGGTAACCTATGACCTCCTCATGATTGCAAAGCTTCGTCGCTCCACACATTATGTCACCATATCTGAACTGCCTGAAGCTACTCTTCATGGGCCGATTATAGGCAATAATATTAGGTGCAGAGGAGTGCTTGAAGTTCTAACTATATGAATGAAAAAGGAAAAGGTCCAGATGCATAAATTGACTGGGCTTGGGTGCAGTCTAATGGTGCATCTACAACATTATTTAAAATTATTATTTAAAAATAGAATGTACCGGTAAAGCATTATGCAGTTCACCTTACAAGCATGGCACAAATGGTCAAAAATATAGAAGCCTTAAAGTTGCCCACAGAATACAATGGAACAGAACAGAGCAAAACAGAATGCAAGCACTAAAATGCATTAATTGGAAACGAAACCAGAAAAAGAATCCTGGCTTAATTTCGACCTCCAAAAACCACCACAAGTAGACAGGACTTTGAACTTGGGCTTCCCTACACATGCAGAGGTTTGCATATGTAGGGTTCTAGAAATCTTTTTCAAAAAAGAGAGCTTTGACCAGATTTTGAGGTTTGGCCTTTGGGGAAGCAGGAGACATGGTTTTGAAAGGTGCCTTGCCTAATTGCCTGTAATTGGGCAGGATTAATCACTCCAGAGGGGCAAATATGTTGGCAGATTTCATCCACTACTGACAAAAGGGAGGAAAAAAGCTATGGCTGTTTTTGATCTCCCAGTTGTACAGGGGGAGAACTAAAATGAAGGTTAATCCCCCAGCCTGAAAGGTAGACTCAACCTTGGATCCTGAGCCGAACTAGACACTTTGGATCAAAATATGCAGTGTTCTGAAGCAACAAAGCAATGCCCAAACTGAATCTTCAGGTTGCCATATTCACACCTACAGTGACAGCTGTGCTCTCTGGCTCCTATCCCCCTTCCAGTTTAGCATTACTTGATTATACCAGCAGCACTGATATCAATGGGGAACATTTCCCCCCCCCATTTTCTGTTGCATGAGATTTTTCAACTGTTCTTGTATGTTCTTTCAATGCTGATTTCAAATCTGAAATCGATTTTCGTGTACATGCTATAGTTATCTTGCAATTTCCTTTTTTTATTAGTTTAACATAATTATTACAAAATACAAGCAAAATATTGCAAATACATACATACATACATACATATTTCAGATAAGCACACATATATACTGTATAGTAAAGTTATCTTGCAATTTCCAACTTTTGCCGATATGTCATATTTACACTGGGAATAAGTGGACACTGACATGTTGATCTACCCTAACCACATAGTAATGTTTTGCCAACTTAATTTTTCTTTATTTTTATAGTTTTGTAACCTATTTGTATTTTTCAGATTGGACCATGGTCATCAGGCTCCTCCTCCTTTCTGTTTCTCATATAAAAGTGTTTTCTTCTTCTTCTTCTTCTTCTTCTTCTTCTTCTTCTTCTTCTTCTTCTTCTTCTATTGCATGAATGAAAAGGTTGCATGGGGGCAGGGGGAGACGGTTATCTTTTTTCTCCTCTATAAAGTGTTGTGTTTGGTTTGGATTTTTTGTTGTTGTTGTTCTAGCACTCCAGATAGCCTCCTTAGTGAAAGCAAAGAACAAGCCAGCAGGGAGATGGAGGGCCTGCTGTTGCTCACAGCTGTTGTAAGGCTGCCTCATGAAATTTTCATCTGCCTCCTTCCACACAGAAACTTTGCAACTACACTTCAGTTCTCAATCCCAGATCTTAATGGCTATATAAAATAATCACCCCAAAAGGATGCCCAGAAATTAAAGCATTGATCATCCCAACTTCTCAGCCTTACCAGACAATTTGACTTCATCAATAGGAAATGGCAGTTTGTGTGAGAAGCAAGGGCATTTAATAGGTAAGCAACTTCAAATGCTTGTTACGTATCAGTTACAATGGGGACCCGAAATGCAGCAAATGTCTGAAAACATAAGAGAGAAACTTGTGAATCTGATTGTCAGCATCCACCGGCATAGGCCTGATGATTTACAAAATTCAGCTGGGATCGGTTGGTGTCCACATATGTATGGTGACATATGCTTCGGACATATTTCAGTAGCACCCTACAGTATACTGAATGCTTAAAATTCTCATCTGTCCTCACAACAATTCTGTGTGACAGATAAGGGGGCATGAGGCAAAGAGTTATTCACCCAAGAAGACATCTAACTGAGAAGGGATCTTCCTTCCAGCATTCTGCCTACAGCATCAAACTGACCTCAAGTGAGTTTCATTACAATAGGCGCCATTAATTTGCACGTCGAAATAAGGTTAGCCATTTCAGCACCAAAGATTAGAAACGAAGCTATTTCTTTTTTACTTCCTTCATGAGTCTGCCCATTTGCTAAGATCTCCCTCAGAGGCAATTCTATTCCTGCCTTCCAAGGGCCTCCTCAGAGGCGGCACCCTCAACCCACATTGTGGGACTTGATCCTGAAACAGATTTTACTTGGCGTCTTCCTTGAAAACTTTCATGCTTTTGTTTTGCTGCTCTTCTGCTTGTATTTAATTGCTTTGAGGCCTTGTGTTGTCTTCATTTAAAACAGGAAGTGGTGTGGGGTTTTTTTTTTTGAGGGTTCAGTGGAGATAGTGATGTTGTTGTTTTCTGGGCATAAAAGTGCATGTAGCAACATACAGGGATGTTCTGCAGCTCAGTGGTAGAACATGTGCCTTGCATGCAGAAATACCAGGTTCAACCCCTGGTGTCTAAAGGTAGGGCTAGATAAAGAATCCTCCTGAAACTCTGGAGACTGACTGTCAGTCAGAGTAGGCAATACCAGAGTAGGCAAGGCATGTCCTGTTAGAATTCCTGCTCCGTGATTGCAGTCATGGGATTGTTGTCTTTCACATGACGGTATACGTTTTGACTCCACAGAGTGGAAAGTGACAGAGACAGGATGTTTGTGTTACTGTGTTCCGTGAAGTGGGACTATTGTCCTTTGTTTTTTATCTTTGCTGTCTGATGCTAGAGAGAGAGGGAGCCATGTTGCAGTGCTCCGTGTGTGTTTATATGTAAATAAAAGTAGATTAGCCAAAATGATGAGTTGCTGAGGTCTGTTATGCAACTGTGCAAACTCTGTGGATCCCTTAGTGTGCCGGTGTCTTTTGGCATCAGTCACTGTGATGTCTGGGCAGAAGAAAGCTTTTGAAGCTCCCGAACGATCGACCAGGAGGGAGGGAACATGCCAGTCGGGCATGTGTCTCTGCCAGGGTCCTACTCGAGTGTAGGCTGAACTCCTGACATGTCCAACAGGTCGATCGCGATCTACAGGTTCATCACCAGGGTTCTCCAGGTTGATTGCAGGAGTTTAAAAAGAGATCACCTGGCTCTTTCCCCAAAAACTCAACAACTGAGTTATTCCCCGCCTCCCAATAAAAGCTCAACAACTCGGGTCTCTCCCCCTAAAAAAAGCTCAGCAACTATTGGCAATCACAATGAGTAGACCACTGCCAGTTTTATTATATTGGGAGTAGATCACAGTCTCTATAGAGTTGGACGCACCTGATCTAGAAGGACCAATGATGTGATTCAGTATAAGGCAACTTCCTATATTCTTATACGTGCTACAGGTTTCACTGGGGAAGGCACAGTGTACTCTTTCTGAATATTTGAATCAGTTCTTATTGCCTTCAAACATTCACACACAGTTCTCTGTCCTCCATCCAGGACAGCATGAGGAATTATCAGGGTTCAAGGACATATTCCAGACAAGAAAATGTTTCCATAGTGGCAAGCAGGGTCATGGAGGGATGAGGCTTAGGAAGACGGAGTGTGGTCTGGGGATAGTTCTGAGGAACAGACATAGAATTCTGGAAAGCCATATTTGACACCTGGACCTGAAGTTCCCCAGATCTGATACAGTTTGCTATGTGTGGCTGTAATAGTGATCACGATTCACAGGAAATGGATGTCCGTTTTGCTTGATAGGGTTGCAGAAAGCAATAGGGTTCCACAGCAAACTCCCAACTTGCTGATTATCTCAAAATTGTGAATAGTAATACACAAGTTAATATTACCTTTGGGACTAGGTTCTTGGATTCTGTTTAAGTTCATGACTGGTGCATAAAACTACAGATGTAGTGCAATGTATACATTATTCTTTAAGAATATGAGCACCTACAGTGGTTCATGTCTCTTAACTGCTTTGAGTTCTTGTCCGTGAATTCAAATAAAGCTAATGAGTGAATGGTTTCAGAATTTCAGAATAAAGCTTTGGCAAATTAATTTTTTATTACAAATCAGAGTGAAATTATTGCTGAAATTGCTTTTGATCTCTTGCAAGGAAGAATGTGCTAATTAATTTGTTTTCATTGCAAATAGAAATGAAACCAGTAAATGTGTTGCTTTTAAGGGTTTTTTTTTAAAATAAAAAACCCGATAGCATCAACATTGATTGATTTGTTTTTAGATCCTTAAACATTGCTGAGAGGAATTAAATAGTTGAATAAATTGCTTTTGCTTTCTAATTGCACCTAAATAATGAAATACACTTTGTAGTTTTTAAGAGATTAAGGAGAGAGATTAAAGTATTGTAAGTAAAATTAATGTTGATGGTTGTTGAGTGGAGGAATATAGTTCTCTAGTGCATTTTGTATCAGAGCAGAATTCTTTTATGCAAAAGGAGTGAAATACAATTATATTTAGATTACAGACACAATTACTTTATAGACTGAAAATGGCAGGGTAATAAAATAGCTATGCATTGGATAACAGTGCTGTTTGCTATTGTGTTCCATGGTGTGTTAAACAATTTACTTCTAAAGTTTTTTATACATTTGGGCTGTGTTGACTGTTCAGCTCGAAAAAGTACACCAAACCTCCTACAACATTCTGAAATCTGGAGTGTCTTTTCCCCTGCACTTTACTTTAGCAGCTGTTCCAGTGTTTTGGGGTTTTTCTGGTCTTCCAGTGCCGCTTTGTTTCCCTTCCAACGTGATTCCCAGGTAATTTGCGATCAAGTTGTAATGTCTCAGTTCTAAATAACCAATCTGGCACTGAGACAATTCACCCAAGTTCATTGTACGCAATAATATTAATATAATAATTTATTATTTGTACCCCGCCCATCTAGCTAGGCTTCCCCAGCCACTCTGGGCGGCTTCCAACAAAGATGAAAAATACATTAAAATGTCACACATTAAAAACTTCCCTGAACAGGGCTGCCTTCAGATGTCTTCTAAATGTCAGGTAGTTGTTTATCTCTTTGACATCTGATGGGAGGGCGTTCCACAGGGCGGGTGCCACTACCGAAAAGGCCCTCTGCCTGGTTCCCTGTAGTAAGGAATGTAAGGAATGGCCATGCTTTTTGTATTGCATTCCCATCACATGGGATGGGGAGGAGGGGAGGAGAATGCATGTTGAGTCAATAAGGAAGTAGCCTCTACTGTGACCACTACTTTTATCTTAGTTTTGAAGGGTGGCTTGTTCCCTATGCAAGTGAAAGAAGACGTTTTCAACCTTGAAAGAAACATCAGCAATGTTTCAGCTTTGCAAAAGATGTGAGATCCACAGCTCTCCACCTCAAGCTTCACATTTCAGTAGAATTTGGAAATCGGACCTGGAAAATAGAAGCCTGCATTTGACAAACATCTATGAAGTCTTCACACCTATAATTGCTCTAACAGAATGGCCCCCTCAGCGCCATTTTTCAACTCCACTTTTCGTCATTTCAGTAGTGGAACAATGTCAGATTCCTAATAAGTAGAAAGAGGTAGTCAGCAAAGGAGGAACAAAATCTCATCAGGAGTTCAGTGTCAAGAGGCACTTCATTGTGTCAGTGCATAATAAGGAGTGAATATAAGTGGAAATTTAAACCTCACCACAATTTTTACATAATAATATAAGTAGCTGAAGACTTAATTTGGGAAATTAAGAGTTTAGCAGATCTGAATCCTTTTACCAGGATGTTTCCATACCAAATTAAATGTACTCACATTTGCATGTGATTGCTCAGTGTTATCTCTTACTGACATTTTGTTTTATTCTAAGCCATGTAGCACCTTGATCATAGAAAAAACAAGGGGAACATAGAAGCTGGTTTTTGGAAACCTAGAATGGTCAACAACTGTAACAGTCAAGGGCACTGAGGTCCCAGGGGCAGTGGAAGCTGGTGCTGTAGATAGGATTTGCATGCCCCTGAACCAGTGGTGGGCTTTGGCATCTCAATTTTCAGTGGTACCCTGTGCCATGCCAAAATCTGGTGCCATCTGCCTCTTGCCTTCCGTTGGACTTCTTACAGTGGTACGTCGGGTTACAGACACTTCAGGATACAGACGGTTCAGGTTACAGACTCCGCTAATCCAGAAATAGTACCTCGGGTTAAGAACTTTGATTCAGGATGAGAACAGAAATCGCGTGATGGTGGCACAGCGGCAGTGGGAGGCCCCATTAGCTAAAGTGGTACCCCAGGTTAAGAAAAGTTTCAGGTTAAGAACGGACCTCCGGAACGAATTAAGTTCTTAATCCGAGGTACCACTGTATGTATGTATGTATGTATGTATGTATGTATGTATGTATTTATTTATTTATATATTGGGTTTTATAAACAAGAATCATGTTATACAAACAAGTAGACCAAGTTTTCTCATGTCATTTGTATATCACAAAAAAGCATAATAAATGTGGGAAAATATCAACAACATGTTTCATAATTAGTGGTCAATGTATAAGTTCTTGGTTTATGAATTGATTTAAACAATTAGGAAGAATAAGAAAATAAAAAAGAACAAAAAGGGGGGGAGAGGGAAGTGGGATGGGGTCGGGTGGTTATGCTCAGTCCTTTTTTATTAAAAAATGTTTAGGGGTACTGTCATTTACCTACTCATATTGAAATACTGCCCCTCAATGAGGCCAAACTTAGATTCACAAAATGTTTAGGGTATATGTCCCCCTGCGTCCCCACAGAAAGAAAGAGCAGTGGTTATGCTTCTATTATTCTCCTTAGTGTGTGTGAGGGTTTGTGTCAGTGCTACTTGTATAGGTTCTCTTACTATTCATTTGTTGCATTTCCTTGGTGGTGAGAGAGGTTGGGTGTGGCTTAGGGTGTGCGTTGGACTTCATAGTTGTGGTGCCTGGTGCAGCACCGCAGAAGTCTCCAGTGTGACCAAACCAGTCATGCTCCCCTAGATTTGCCTTTGCCTGTAGCAGCTGGTTAAGGAACAACATTGGGCAGACACCATGATTTGATTTGATTTGGATTTATATGGCAGCTACCTGCAGTGGAAGGCTCCTGGACTGATTCCGCAGAAACACCAGTTTGTGAAGAGAGGATGTGAATTTACAAAGGGGAATCTAGGACTACAGATTTGAACTATAAGGAAGAAGAGGAAAGACATAAAATCCACACAGAAATATTTTATTTGGACTTAAACTCACTTGCAGAATGAACACAGAGGCTGTTGAAAATAATGAAGGATTAACATCAGAATGTATTAAGGGAATGATTGTAATATTTTGAAATGCAGTAGAACTATGAGATTATTAGGATTCCCTCTGATCTGGAAGCAGGGGAAGTCAGCTAAAAATAATAATAATTTATAATTAGGCATAACATTGGGATTTGTTTGATTATTGGATAATTTGTATAATTTGGAATATACAATTTGGTTTGATTGGAAAACTTCAATAAATATTATTTATTTTTTAAAAAAGATTTGCCTTTGCCTGAACACATGATGGTTAAATGAGTTTAATGCTTGCTTGATCCAGGGATCAGAGGCTTCTGACACCCTCAAACTCATAACAATATTCTTATTTAATCCATGATTCCAATGCTCTGTTTCCAAACACAGTGGAACACACATTATAGAATGTGCTGTTTTTATTTAGAACTTGCTTTTCACCATTCTTGGGTGCACTTTTGAAATACCTTTGCATAACTTTGTTGATATCCTTCTGGGGACGTTAATGAGATCCAAGGTTAATGGCCTTCTACTTTCATCTCAGACCATTAGCTAACTTTTTCCTCAGGCGGATGTTCAGCAATTGAACTTCACCTTTACATTCATGCACAATTACAAAAACTGGGGCAATAACCTTTCACATGATATACGGAAAACAACATTGACATTGGCAAAGTGGTGAGACCACAGTGAGTTACACAGCATTAAGACCTTTCTTGTGGTTTCTTGGCTTTCAGCCATTTTCTACAGGTAACTGTCATGAAACAATTCCGGGAATATAGTTACGAATGCCTGGCCTAAATCTGACACAGACTTAGGCATGCTTAAGCCGATTGACATCAATGGTGTCAAACATGCCTAGGTCTGTGCTGAATTTGGACATCTGAATTTATTCTTCCGCTCTAATTGCATTCTTTGTTTGGGTAGGAAATGGGGTTTGAGCTTTTATCGTGTTTGAGTTCCTCTCCCTTCTTGATGGATAAGATTATTGTTTGAATTTCAGCAATCCGGGCTTGGCTTTCTCTGACTTTGTCAATATTTAAATGTAAACATTTGATTACTAATTTAGAATTCATGATGTTAATCTGCATTCCAATGTGGAATCAATCAATATGTCCCCTCATCCCTTTCATCTTCATATTTTATGCTTGGATTGAGTTATCAGTGGTAATATATACCTTCTCCGCAATTAGAACACTTGTTAAATTCCGTTTTAAATTCAAAGCTTCCCCCCCTTTTCACTGCAGTTTGATGTGTACAGAATAGAATGAGACCCAGCTTGTTTGTGTGTCTGAAAGCTAAGCAGCCCCCAGCCTTCCAAACACTTTTACTTTACTTTACTTTACTTTACTTTACTTTACTTTACTTTACTTTACTTTACTTTACTTTACTTTACTTTACTTTACTTTACTTCAAAGGTGGGGCTACCATTGAAGGTGACCCGGAAACTACAACTAATCCAGAACGCGGCAGCTAGACTGGTGACTGGGAGTGGCCGCCAAGACCATATAACACCGGTCTTGAAAGACCTACATTGGCTCCCAGTACGTTTCCGAGCACAATTCAAAGTGTTGGTGCTGACTTTTAAAGCCCTAAACGGCCTCGGTCCAGTATATCTGAAGGAGCGTCTCCACCCCCATCGTTCTACCCGGACGCTGAGGTCCAGCACTGAGGGCCTTCTGGCAGTTCCCTCGCTGCGAGAAGCCAAGTTACAGGGAACCAGGCAGAGGGCCTTCTCGGTAGTGGCACCCGCCCTGTGGAACGCCCTCCCACCAGATGTCAAAGAGAACAACAACTACCAGACTTTTAGAAGACATCTGAAGGCAGCCCTGTTTAGGGAAGCTTTTAATGCTTGATGTATTTCATTATTTTAATATTTTTGGAAGCCGCCCAGAGTGGCAAGGGAAGCCCAGCCAGATGGGCGGGGTATAAATATAATAATAATAATAATAATAATAATAATAATAATAATAATGATAATAATAATAATAATAATTACACAGCTAAATGCATTCTCTTTCTCTCTTCCTTTTTCAAAACATTTCCGAAGTAGATAAATTGATCCCTTGATTTTGATTTGCAACTGAAATCAAACCTCTGTAGTCTCAGTAATCTGGTAGAAGAGGAGAAAATGAAAGAATTGTGTGGGGAAGGAGAGAGGGTAAAGATCAATGCATATAAGGGTTTTATCTGATAAATATTCCTGTGAGAGAATTTGGCATACTGTGGTACCTCGGGTTAAGTACTTAATTGGTTCCGGAGGTCCGTTCTTAACCTGAAACTGTTCTTAACCTGAAGCACCACTTTAGCTAATGGGGCCTCTTGCTGCCGCCGCACCGCCGGAGCACAATTTCTGTTTTCATCCTGAAGCAAAGTTCTTAATCTGAAGCACTATTTCTGGGTTAGCAGAGTCTGTAACCTGAAACGTATGTAACCTGAAGCTTATGTAACCCGAGGTACCACTATACTGTATTGATCATATGAATCTCCACATTATTAAGGCAGATGTATTTCTTAAGGAAAATATGCAGCAACCTTTCTTGTAGTAAAATTTAGCTAAGTGATGGGCAACAATGGTGCACATTTGCCAAATAAACCGTGGATGCATATACCCTATACATTTTAACCCCCCTCCCAAATTCTGGGAACCATAATTTACCTCTCACAGACCTACAATTCACAGCATCCTAAACAAAGTACAGTCCCCAGGATTTGCGGCGGTGGGTAGAATGTGTTTTAAAAGTATAGTAGCCTTGAGTTGCATAGCTGAGTTGCCTGCTTCCAAAAACCATTCCCATCTTTAGGGTTGGGGAATAGAAAATAATTTAGGTATGAAGAGAGAAACACTGGTGTGTGGCTGGGCTGGATGAATCCCTAGCCAGAATTAAGATTGCTGGAAGAAATATCAACAACCTCAGATATGCAGATGACACAACCTTGATTGCAGAAAGTGAGGAGGAATTAAAGAACCTTTTATTGAGGGTGAAAGAGGAGAATGCAAAATATGGTCTGAAGCTCAACATCAAAAAAACTAAGATCATGGCCACTGGTCCCATCACCTCCTGGCAAATAGAAGGGGAAGAAATGGAGGCAGTAAGAGATTTTACTTTCTTGGGCTCCATGATCACTGCAGATGGTGACAGCAGCCACGAAATTAAAAGACGCCTGCTCCTTGGGAGAAAAGCAATGACAAACCTAGACAGCATCTTAAAAAGCAGAGACATCACCTTGCCAACAAAGGTCCGTATAGTTAAAGCCATGGTTTTCCCAGTAGTGATGTATGGAAGTGAGAGCTGGACCATCAAGAAGGCTGATTGCCGAAGAATTGATGCTTTTGAATTATGGTGCTGGAGGAGACTCTTGAAAGTCCCATGGACTGCTAGAAGATCAAACCTATCCATTCTGAAGGAAATCAGCCCTGAGTGCTCACTGGAAGGACAGATCCTGAAGCTGAGGCTTCAATACTTTGGCCACCTCATGAGAAGAGAAGACTCCCTGGAAAAGACCCTGATGCTGGGAAAGATGGAGGGCGCAAGGAGAAGGGGACGACAGAGGACGAGATGGTTGGATAGTGTTCTCGAAGCTACCAGCATGAGTTTGACCAAACTGCAGGAGGCAGTGGAAGACAGAAGTGCCTGGCATGCTCTGGTCCATGGGGTCAAGAAGAGTCGGACACGACTAAACAGCTAAACAACAACAACAGCCTTGAGTTGCCTAGCTGAGTTGCCTGCTTCCAAAAACCATTCCCATCTTTAGGGTTGGGGAATAGAAAATAATTTAGGTAAGAAGAGAGAAAGACTGGTGTGTGGCTGCTTATATTGTGTTATCCACGTTGCCGGATGGTATGATGAAATTTGTAGAGGATAATACCTATAAAAATATATTATTTAGATTCCCCACTTTCTATTTGGGTGGGCCCAAAAGGTGGCTTACAATAATAAAAACATGATGAATTCTGAACACCTGATTTCCATTGATAACGTATGCAAATAAAGAGCACTCTGATCTTAGAACTATAATATCACAAAGGTCCTTTTTTAATTCACTGATGACCATATGACCCACAGCATAATTTTGGAAGTTATAGACTTGGGGTCCCCCCCCCCCTGTACAGTATAAAATTGATAAAGCTTATCTGATGCTGCTGGTACTCATTTTAATGATGTCTAAAGTAATTCTTTTGTGGTCTCTGTTATAAATGTTCACTACCCCAGGATCGTGCAGGATGAAAAGCAGTTTATAAATGTGAATAACAAGTAAATATATGTAATCTGTGGAAGAGCATTTTTCTTATTTTATTTCTTCCCTCATGGTGTCTTATGAAATCAAGTACACTTGATTTCCTCCCATATGCAGATTTAATTGTATGCTACTTAATATGATTTGCATATATATTTTTTTAAAAAACTAACTCGTATTGTGAAATGTTTTCAGATAGCACAATAGGCCATTGTGTTTGTTTGTGTGTGTGTCTGTATGTATGTCTGCTTGTTCTCTCTCTCTCTCTCTTTCCCTCTCTTTCTGTGTAGTAATTGTAAATAACTGTCAGCCACTGACAATCCTTGTATCTCATATAGCTTGGCACAGTTTATCATGACTGGCAGATGGTGTTCAAGAGGAGCTCATTTCAAAAACGAGGTTTGGCGGCAGGAAAAGAGAAATGTGATAGGTTGAAATGGAAATGCTTGTCATATGTTGTTAAGTGGTTCTTGCTTCTCCAAATGAAAATATATTTATTTATTTAGACTGATTGATTTTAGCAATAATGCCACTAGAACATTTGGGTTTGGGTGCCTTTGTAACGCTTTATTTATAAGTATACAAATGGCGCGAACTGGAAGAAAATAGGTAATCTTTTGGCAGACAGCAAACCTGTGGGAAATTGCAGTCAAATATAACTATCAAGCTTAGGGCTGGTTAATGCGTGAAGGGGTTAAGATCACAGAACTGTATTCCAAGACTCAGGTCATGCTCCTTACCTCCGGTGAAGAAGCAAATGAAATTCCCTTTCTTCACTCTCTTCTACCACATGACCAGGCAACACATCTGGCTTTGATCACTTCAAGCCCAGACTGTGTGTTCAGAAATATTTTTCTGTATTTTGTAAAATCAATACTTTCTGCCTGTTTCCTTCCTGCTGCTGCATGGGATAACATATGAATCTGACCTTTGGAGTTTGTAAGTAAAGCCATTTAAACTTACTAAATAGTGTGGAATGTTCATTGCAGAAGCGGGCATAGAGGAGAAGTGCTGTAAAGTGTGTTCTCCTTTATGGAGAGCACGTGTTGCGGTGGGTTCTTACAAGACATTCCACTGTTGCTAGGCGGGTAAAGGTAGTTGGCCACAGTTGCGATTGGGCTCCTCTTGTCGTTGGGGAGGATTGGATGTTGCCATTTTTTGATTGACAGCCAAGACGTTTTATATTCCCTGTGCACAGCGTTGAGCTTCCTCTTTTTGCTGCGTGCATCGGATTATCCGCCCACCCTCCCTATATTTAGGGTTGTTTGCTTTGACCTTGCTATGCCTGTCATGGGGTCGTCTGCTTTTGGGGTAGGGGCCTGGTAGGAATTTTGTCCATTTGGCTGATTGGCTGGTGCCTTTTGGTTTTTTGCCTGCTGCGTAGCAAATCATCACAACTTGTAAGGTTGCGGTTAGGCATTCGTTTTATGAATTGGTTGGGGGAAGGGCATGGGTTGGCTGTGCCTGCCTCTCCAATGCTGCTGCTGCTGAAAGGGATTCCATTAAAGGAATCTAGGGGCTCACCATGCTTTTGTCTGAACCCCTGTCAAGGGGCTAGGGCCACGCAAGAGCCCCTGGGAGCATTTGGGAAGAGGTGAGGGCATGGTTCCCAGCTCCATCTTTCTCCCCAAAATGTTTTCCCTTTCTGACTTTCATGGCATGTGAATGTTAGTCTGTCCCAGTGTGGGATCAGATAGTCACAACCAATGCCTAAGCAACCACTCACATTTTTTGGATTTTAATAAAGTTGTGACCACAATTATGCCAAAAACCTTAAACAAAAATTCTGTTTGAATTGTGTTTTATTGGGGTGGCTTGGGGACCTCATCACGCAAGTGGCTGGAACAGGATATTTAAAAGGTCTGACAGCCTATTATTCCCATGCTCTACTATGCTGCATGATTCTCTGTTTTTAAACTCTGCTGGGGGCTTTCTCTTGCTGGAGAGTGTGCTTAGCCCAGAACTTTGGATCTAGAGATTCAGCCAATTCTTTTATTAATTACCCCACATGGGTGATTTATGTATTTATATTTTCCCTCACCTCCAACCCGCCCCAAACCTGTGATCCCAAAGTTCCCAGTTTTAGCCAACTCCAGCTAGAAACTTTTTTTGTAGAAACTTTTTCTCTCTCATTCTCTCTACATTTCCAAATTTAACTGTTTTGATTTATTCCACCCCTCCAGCTTACTTTTCACTAAACTCCTGATGTGCATTATATGGGAAAGGAGTTCCTAGCTACCAGGAGAACAATTACTATCCTTATCTTCAACTGGTGATACCTCTTTCTTTTTCCTTTTTCCTTTCTCCTCCTGTGATGAGGCTGCATTTTAATATTTTAATGTTTCAATATTTTAATGTTGTATTTTAATCTTGTTTCTAAGTTGTATTCATTCAACTTGTTTTTATTATTGCTTGTTAGCTGCCCTGAGCCCGGCCTTGGCTGGGGAGGGTGGGGTATAAATAAATATTATTATTATTATTATTATTATTATTATTATTATTATTATTATTACCTTGCACTATTAGCAATACATCAGTCTAAAAGAGTCTCCCAGTATCCACAACAATATAGGCATAAAGAAATGTTTCAGCTGCATGATGTGGCTATTCCATTTTCATAGAGACAATAGACATAAAATGTAAAAAGTAAACAAAATCTGTTTGTCTCATTATTCACACAAACAGGAATAGCGCCAGTAGCTAAAAAACATGTAATCTTGTAATAATCACCTCTGCTGCTGCCTGTTGAAGTAACAGCTGTGTACAGATGCTCACTGTAAATGAACGGGGTAAATCAATATATTACAAACCGAAAAAAATTATAACGCAATGACTAAAAGGATAGTTGGCAAAGATGATGATAGAATAATGCATAGGGCCCATCTGAAAAAAATACACTGAAATATACGTAATGTGTACAATACAGAGAAAGTGAGTGCAAAGCGTGGAAATTAAGCAGTTTTGTTAATGATTTGTCTTTTGCTGGTAAAGTACGTGTTCAGTGCTGGATTTACGTATAAACTAAACAAGCTATAGTTTAGGGCCCCACTCTCTTGGGGGGTATTTAAAGGGGGGGAAGTGGATGTACATTTCCAAAATATAAGATAAAAAACAAATAAAATAAAACCTACATACAGGAACAGTGTCTTATGTTGTGTAGGTCCATAAATTGCCATATAGCATATGTTCAACACAAAAAAACAGTGACAATTTGTTGTTGACAAAGGACAGCTGGACATATAAAGGGCCCTTTTACCTTCAGTAGCTTAAAGGTAAAGGTAAAGGGACCCCTGGCCATTAGGTCCAGTTGTGGCCGACACTGGGGTTGCGGCGCTCATCTTGCTTTATTGGCCAAGGGAGACAGCATACAGCTTCCGGGTCATGTGGCCAGCATGACTAAGCCACTTCTGGTGAACCAGTGCAGCGCACGGAAACGCCGTTTACCTTCCCGCCGGAGCGGTACCTATTTATCTACTTGCACTTTGACGTGCTTTCGAACTGCTAGGTTGGCAGGAGCAGGGACTGAGCAACGGGAGCTCACCCCATCGCGGGGATTCAAACTGCCGACTTTCTGATTGGCAAGCCCTAGGCTCTGTGGTTTAACCCACAGCGGCACCCGCGTCCCTCTTCAGTAGCTTAGGGCCTCATCAAACCTAAATCCAGCCCTGTACGTGTTGTATTATTTTCATAAAACAAAACACATAAAAAGTAAGAATGTCAACAAAACCCCCACAAACTATTGGCATCCAATTAGCTAGGAGCCAGTAGTTTTAAAAATACGACCCAGTGCTCATTCACCTTTTGAGGTTTAAATCCATCATACTCCCATTTTACGGATTCAGGAATGTAGGATGATAAGACTGAAAAATGTCCTGTCACCTAACAGGTTCATAAAGTGATACAGTTGGATTACATGGTTTGCTGATACACTGTTCCTGACCATGTTTAGCCATGCATCTGACACCAGTGTGAAACAGCTCAATGCATCCTACTTGCGTACACCTGTATGTGTGCGCAGCCTCCGTCACACTGATGGTGGGTGAGTATGGCTGTCATGCATGTCAATGTGCCAAAGGTGCTCAGCACACAATAGTGCTTCCCCTTCATACCCCTGTGTGAGAGGGTATTTATTAGTACTGGTATATTTATTTATATCCTGCCTTTCCTGCAGACTGGGAGGTTGTGAGGAACCCCCTTCCCCCCTTCTGCCTTCATCTTAAAATTACTTTTCTCAGTGAAGGACATCTCTTTTTTTACAAGATAAATAAATCAGCCTCTCCAATTGCCCGAGATAGCTCACACTGCTTTGAATGAAGATGACATATCTGAAACAGCTACTGTACTAAATAATTGAACAAGTAAAATAAATGGATAACAGCTTATTCTGTAAGAAAGAAGAAGAGCGAGAACAGATGGGGCTATGGCGCCACATCTGCCGGGGCTTCCTCTCGCTTACAGGACTGGACTCTCTTGCAAGCTACCTGTACATAAATATCCTTAGCTAGCTCTCCCTCTCCTCCCCTTCTGCGGCAGCCTACTAGATCCAGGCTGTGTATACCTGTGACGTTAACATATGAGAGTGCTGGAGGTGAAACAGTTAAACAGGTTACCCAATCAGGACCCAGGGGGTGGAGTCAGAGGGACTATAAAACCAGCTCTGGGAGGCGCAAAGGGAGGAGTTCGTTAGGAGTTCGTTGGGAGTTGGGTGGTTGGTTGGAGTGGGAGTGAATTGAGACAGAGTCTGTGGGTAGGTTGAGTTAGTGTAGCAAAATAAGCTGAGTCAGGAACAGTTAGGGGCTAGGAAGACAAGTAAATATCTGAGAGGTGGTTTAGTGAGTGAGAGCAGGTAGCGGAAGTTATAGGTCTGGATAGGCTCCCCATGAATGTAATTGACCGATACCGTTTATGAAACCACACGCTTGTTAAATTGCAATAAATAAACCAAAGTTTATGTTCCAATTTAACCCTGACTGGACTCAGTATTGTACCAGGTAGGGCCTGGGTGGTGGAAGCGAGAAATAAAGTGGTGGCACAGGGATCAATAGACGGTGAAACGTCCGGGGACTCTGTGTGATCACCACAATACCTTCTACCTTTAAAACAGATTTGAAACACATTTTCCCTTTTAATGAATTCTGGGGACTCTGTTGAAAGGGTGGGAGAGCAGTGATGTTGTCCAGTGTCAAACCGCTCCCACTGGTACGAATGAAATTTAGGGTGATGTGTTGATATATCGGCCATGTTATGTATTGGGTTTAACACAATTTATGTTACAAGGCACGTTCTAACCAATCGTAGAAGCATTGGTAGACGAACGTTCTAATAGCAAGTAAGCGCATGCTCTGTCAACTGTCAACGGTCAGTTCATGCTCGACATTATTATTGTGCTGTCCAGTCAGTTCGGTTCTTGCTTTCCTATGAGTGAGCTGTTGTCACTGACAAATGTTAAATAAACGTAGTTGAGGAACTTATACTGCCTTGGGCTTCTGACTTTTTCCCGAACTTATGAAAGCCATAGTTCCATACAGGGTTTTTTTCATCCGGAACTTGCCGGAACTCAGTTCTGGCACCTCTCAGGTGGGCGCCACTGCCATTGTAAGAGAACAAGGGAATTCTGTTCATGGTGAGTTCCAGCACCTGTTTTTCTAGAAAAAGAGCACTGGTTCCATAACATAACATAACATAACATAACATAACATAACATAACATAACATAACATAACATAACATAACATAACAACATAACAGTATGAAAAGATCGTTAGGACATGGAATAGAAGCACTAGTATTAGTCTATAATTAGGAAAACTAATGCAATATTCCCCATGTCCAAATGCATTATTATTCTCTTCTGCTCTACCTCTCCTTCTGCCTCCTCTTCTATTTCCCTTTATTCTACAATCTTCTTCTTCTTGTAACCCCCTCTCTGTGTCTGTCCTGACCTTATGGATTATTTTCTTCTGTACAGCTAGCTGCTACACACACTCACACAGGCAATAAGCCATTTACAGAGTTCAGGGGCCCGTTCCAGTCAGGCAAAAACACTCAAGGAAGGTATGAAAGCAGGAGCAGAAAATGAATGTGACTTGAGGAGACAGGTGTGCGTCTGGGGAGGGTGTGTGGAATGGGGAGAGTCGTGGGGGACAGAGAGAGAGAGGCTTGGAATGTCCTATTTGGTCACTTGGCCTAAGATTCTCCAACCCTTCTTTAGTCCCTTCTAATGAACCAGATCCGTTTAAGTCCAGTGATGTTCAGTACTGCTAACTGCCAAAGTTTCTGCCCTTCTTAGTAACTGTAACCAAGACTTCTGTTAGCAGTCAAACTGTCATACTTTGGAATTTTCACAGAAATCTCATCCGACACAGTTTCAACTTATGTTTAGTTTTGAGGCAACACAGTACAAAACATATAATCATCCACTGCTTTTGCATTAAAATTATATTAAATAATAAATGAACCTTCTATTACCATTTCGGTTTATGGATTTCACGTAATAACTTCTGTGGTAATTATAATTATCGTCACTGCCATCATGCACTGATTTCAGCCAGCCCTTTCCATTCCCTTTGTGTTAAGGACTGGATTCTGTAAAACTTGGAAGGCAATTTGGGACAGATGATGTACAACTTTCAGCCAAGAATCCATCTGAGAGAGTAGTGTTAACCAATGGAATTACTGTTATCTCATTTATTGTGTCTCATATAGTTATGTTCCTATTAACAGCTTAACATTATTCCAAACGTAATGTAGGACATCTAAACATTTTCCTGTTGCTTATTATTTGAATACTGACAGCCATACAATGAGATGTAATAGGAAACAAATATTTGCTTAATCTCCTTATTAGTCTCAACCAGAATGCCATTATGTCTTTTTACAACAAGAATTATGACTTTTTGTTATTGTTTTTATTACTCGAGGCTAACATCTCAGCCACTGTGATTATTTTTTTCCAGAGCAAAGCTGTCTAATACATCTCTTTTTAATTGCCCTATTTATTTATAGTGCATTGATTTCATGGTATTCTTTCATGCTCTCTTTTTGCAATAGTTTCCTTTGATCCCATTTTAGGAGATTTTCTTTCCCCATCAAAATTGGAGAGCATTTAATGCTTTATGCAGTGAGATGAGAGAAGAAGGAGTCTGTACCTAAATATATTACCAGCTAAAAATATTGGCTTGTTATGATCATGAAGAAGATTATATCAAGGATAAGTATCCCAAATGGCTATATTTCTTAAGTATTGGCAGTCAAAATTCCAGCATGAAAATGTTAGATGGCAAAAACTGGAAATGCTACACTGCTGGGTAATTAATGTATTGTTACGGACACCGATATCCTGGGGGTCTCAGTGCATGCCTTGGGTTTGGTTTTCTTGGAATGAGGGTCACTAAAAGCTTGTTGTGTCTTTATGATATATGATTTTATTTATGCAAGACTAAGCAGAAGCTAGAAAGTTTACAGCATTAAAACTCCAACAGATCTTGCCAACAAAGGTCCGTATAGTTAAAGCTATGGTTTTCCCAGTAGTGATGTATGGAAATGAGAGCTGGACCATAAAGAAGGCTGATCGCCGAAGAATTGATGCTCTTGAATTATGGTGCTGGAGGAGACTCTTGAGAGTCCCATGGACTGCAAGAAGATCAAACCTATCCATTCTGAAGGAAATCAGCCCAGAGGGCTTAGCTGGGATCATTAACTTAATAAGCCACCACTTTAGCAGTCCCCTTTTCTGTGGGAAAGGGGCTAGGTGGAGAAAACACACTATAACAGCCCACAAGGGTCCATTTGCGGGTACCTCTGAACCCACTACTGTAATGGAAACACAAGTGACCTCGGTGGCATGGAGTGCCTTCTAACAGCTTCTGTTGGTGACCTGGATGCTATCCTATCTGGACAGAGATAGACTAGCTTCTGTTGTCTCTGTTTGGTAACATCTTGCTTAGATTACTGCAAACTTTCTTCTCCCTCTTAAGTGGAGCTAGATTAATTCCAGTAGCAAATGTGATATCTTAAAAGAGTTCAAGTTCTGCTTTCCTCTTTTCCTGCTGTAAAAGCGAGCCCTGAGATTTCAGGCGTATTTTAAACTCCATGTAAAGCCTAGATCCCCCTCTTTTCTTAATTATCTTTCTTTTGTCCACTTTCCAGGATAACCCTACTTTTTTGTGAATCTTTGGACTCAGAGGCTCCAATTGCCATAGAACCCAGGGGCTCAATTTGTCTTAGTTTGTCTTTCCTGATTTATTTCCCAGATTTATTTCCAAACCCAATCAGCTTTTAAAAGCTCCTAGCTGGGTGACCATCCTAGCATTTCTGAATCCCCAAACTCCATGTAATTCCAGTCAGCCTGGTTGACTTGCAGCTTTTTTATGAACTCATACTTCCAGTGACTCTGCTTGGTGAAGGCTTGTCGTGACCAAGAAAACTCACCCATTTTTGCCTCCTTTTTAGATTCACTCTGATGCCTGCTTCTCGCTTTCTCTCTCCTCTGGTTTCCAGTTTCTCTAATTCTGCCCCACCATTCCACCCCAAAGCCAAACCCCACACACTCTCTATGGTTGGCAGGTGCCCTAATACAGCTCTACTTCTCTCATATGGGACAGTCTTCACAGTTAATTCTTAATGCCATTCTATTACTTTCTCAATAAAACTATACTTGAGAATCTTCTTTCTGTTGGTCTCTCAAATACCTTGTGAGAGCACTCCATTATCCAAGGATTGACTCAAAGTTACTCATTCTACCGAACAGAAAACAATCTATCCTCTGGTGAAGTACAGTCATAGTCACATTGGAAAATAGTTTCCTTAAGACACTTGAGCTAAATTCCTCCCCATTTTTCATGTTCAAAAGGTTTTTTTCTCCTGGACACAGAAAAGTTATGTTCAGATTGGTATAAAAATAATGTCCTGAATAATGATGATGATGATGATGATGATGATGATGATGATAATGATTTATTTGTACCCCGCCCATCTGGCTGGGTTTCCCTAGCAACTCTGGTCAGCTCTCAACAGAATATTAAAAGCACAATAAAATATCAAACAATAAAAACTTCCCTAAACAGGGTTGCCTTCAGATGTCTTCTAAAAGTCTGGTAGTTGTTGTTCTCTTTGACATCTGATGGGAGGGCGTTCCACAGGGCGGGCGCCACTACTGAGAAGCCCTCTGCCTGGTTCCCTGTAACTTGGCTTCTCGCAGTGAGGGAACTGCCAGAAGGCCCTTGGCATTGGACCTCAGTATCCGGGCAGAATGATGGGGGTGGAGACGCTCCTTCAGGTATACTGGGCCAAGGCCGTTTAGGGCTTTAAAGGTCAGCACCTTTTGTGCTTGGAAACGTACTGGGAGCCAATGTAGGTCTTTCAGGACTGGTGTCAGTAATTGTGGTAACACTTGTGTGTGATTGCTAGCTAGAATTGGTGGGCACATTTCAGTGAGCAAGGTGGGCATGCGGTTCTGTCATCATGTTGAGTCTGTATTCATGCTGTACATGAACTAGCAAGCTGGGCTCGCAGACAAAGAATGGTTTCAGTTTTTCAGGTGCATTTTTGTACACAAGTACAGTGGTACCTTGGTTAAAAACTTAATTCGTTTCTGGAGGTCCGTTCTTAACCTGAAACTGTTCTTAACCTGAGGTACCACTTTAGCTCATGGGGCCTCCTGCTTCCGCCGTGCGATTTCTGTTCTCATCCTGAAGCAAACTTCTTAACCCGAGGTACTATTTCTGGGTTAGCGGAGTCTGTAACCTGAAGCATCTGTAACCCGAGGTACCGCTGTATGACATGAACTGGGGCCTTTCCTGCTTCTCTGTGGCAACCTGGCATTCAGGCCAGCACCTGCAGTCCCCTTTGCATGACACTCTCAACCTGTGGGTCCCCAGATGTTGTTGGACTACAACTCCCATAATCCCTGAGCTCTTGCCTTGCTAGCTAGGGGTGATGGGAGTTGTAGTTCAGCAACATCTGGGGACCCACAGGTTGAGAAAGGCTGGTTAGAACAAGAAGTGCTCCCCAAAATTGGTAGTCTACCCTATATCTTCTTAAACAAACAAGGCATTTACTCTGGCTAAGATTCTCAGAGCTATCTAGATATATATAAATCCTATAGCACAAGCTGTTCTTTTATTAATTGGTAGTGGTCATTGCATTTTCTTTCATTACATTGCTGGACTGATGCATGTTTTTTGGCTGGGTTATGTTCAGATTCTGAGGAGACTAGCATGGCAAAACTTATATTTGGATGCTAATAGAGCACCGAGGAAAATAAATTGGCAATGACTTTGAGAAATACTACCGAAATAACAGCTTCTCTGAGAATACAGCACTCCCATGTGATGAACTACAATTTTTCCAGCATTCCAACATCTGCTCTGAAAAGGAAATGTTCTCTAATCTGGGGAGAAATTCTCTCTCTCTCCATTACGCCGGCTCCTATCATCTAATTGCAAAGCAAAATCAAAGTTTCTCGGTGCTGCCAACAGGTAATGGAACATGGTCTCAGTTGGGAGGTGCATCTGTGCTTGAAACTAGAATGAGAAAAGTGGTCCACCTCACATATCTCTGAGACTTCTCTCACTAGGCATCTTCATTGGCAACCTGGACCTCCATGGGGGGACTAATGTGCCATTTTTGCATAAAAGCTTATGTATTTAGACACTAAGTACTGCCAAGTATTGTTGTGACAGTGAGAGTGGGAGTATTAGAGACTCTAACAAATAAACTAAGTGAATTATGTGGGGATTAAATACACACATATACAGATAATAGCTATGTTTGTGCCAAATGCTTACGGTCTGCAAACAGAAATGGCAGGTAGGCTCATTTCTTTGCTTGAATAGGCCTTTTCTAATTAAACTGCCATAATTTTTCTCCTATATATTCCACTTATTGATTATGTTTGTTTAAGCAAGCTTACCCAGGCATGCAACTTTTCCCATGTATTTAAAAATGTAATTTCATTTCATGATGTTTTAAAACTGCTGATTTCATTCTGGAAAAGAAAGCTTGGGTTAGCTTGTTTTTAGCATTTCATTTTACTGGTAATTTTAATGTATATTTCATGGAAACCACTTAGGAGTTCTGATGGTCAAGTGGCATGTACAGTGGTGCCTCGCAAGACGAAAAGAATTCGTTCTGCGAGTCTCTTCATCTTGCGGTTTTTTCGTCTTGCGAAGCAAGCCCATTAGCGGATTAGCGCTATTAGCGGCTTAGCGGGCTTAGTGGATCAGCTGATAAGCGGCTTAGCGGCTTGGGAAAAAGGGGGGGAAAGGAAAAAAAGCCCGCAGGAACTCGCAAGACATTTTCGTCTTGCGAAGCAAGCCCATAGGAAATTCGTTTTGCGAAGCACCTCCAAAACGGAAAACCCTTTCGTCTAGCGGGTTTTCCATCTTGTGAGGCATTCGTCTTGCGGGGCACCACTGTACATTTTGTTATATAAAAGAAATAAATGAAATTAATTTCCCATAGTCTGTTTCCTAAGACTGGTTGTCCAAGCCCAGGGTTCCAGCATAGGTCAGCCAAGGGTGAACACCCAGATAAGCGGAAAATCGGGCACGGGCTAACTCCGCCACCCAAATGTCCCCCTGGACTCAGGCACGGGCACAACCCCCTCACAGGGGTTGACCAAACCATTGAGTCCCTGGATTCCTTTAACGGAATACCCTTCACATAGGGATGGCGAGAGCGTTCTCCCATCCCTATCACCTGAACCAGAGCCTATCCGCAACCTTACAAGTTGTGACGATTTGCTACACGGCAGGCGAAACCCAAATGGCAACAGCCAACCAGCCAAGTGGGGAAAATTCCTTCCGTGCCCCTGTCCCAATGACAGACGACACACAACGGCATAGCAAGGTCAAGAGCAAAGCCCTAAAAATAGAGAGAGGTGGGCGGGTGTTCTGAATGCACGCACCGAAAGAGGAAGCTCTGGGTCTCGTGCATGGGCATAAATAAGTCCCTCAAACCGTTTGGACTGCATCCCATTGGCCAGATTGCACCCAGCTTCAAGGGACCTACCAATCGGGTATTGTGGCTGACCAATAGTACCCTCCCACAACACAGGGTGTCGGTTTTCCTGGTCTCACCGCAATACGTGCCTTCTTTAAGGGAGGACCCGATTTAAAATACTGATGTCTGACCATGATTAAGAAGTAGATGCAAAGAATCCAACTTTAAATCTAAGCAAAACTGGAGTAATAATTGCTTGCAGACCTTGAGGATGGTAACCATCTCATCTTTTCATTGCTCTTCCATAGAGATGCAAGACTATTTCTCTCTCTCAGATTTAGATATGGGATCTCTAATGCATGCCTAGATTATTAATTGCTCTCTATATAGGGTTGCACTTAATTAGAGTTTGGAACCTTCATATGATGTCAAGCATGGTGGCTCTCTTCATGCTATAGGAAGGTTCCCAGGAGCTCAACAGCACTACTGTGGCAATTGAACTGGCTGTTTGACAACAAGGCCCAGTTTTCACACTTCTAGCTTGTGACCTCAAACCCTCCCTGATATTTTTATTCTGAAAAGCAGAATCTAGAAAAAGTTACTTACAGGGGGAAATGGCTATCAGCTGATGTACGTTGCAATGTTACGTTGCAATGGCTGAGCTCCTATGCAACCTTACCTGGGAGTAAACTCCATTAAACACAATAGGAAATACTTCTAAAGGAACATGCATAGGATTCAATTATGGTAATAATAATAATAATAATAATAATAATAATAATAATAAGAAGAAGAAGAAGAAGAAGAAGAAGAAGAAGAAGTAGTATTTATACCCCACTCATCTGGCTAGATTCCCCCAGCCACTCTGGGTGGCTCCCAACAGAATATTAAAAACATGATAAAACATCAGACGTTAAAAACTTTCCTAAACAGGGCTGCCTTCACATGTCTTCTAAAAGTCAGATACAGTGGTACCTCTAGATATGATCACCTCTGGTTGCTTACCTTTCAGGATGTGAACATGGCAAACCTGGAAGTATTTTTCCAGGTTTCATTGTGCACACATACGCAGAAGCATTAAACTGCACTGTGCGCATGCGCAGAAGCTGCACCTCCAGTTGCGAATTCCTTGGAATGTGGCCAGACCTCTGGAAAGAATCCGGTTTGCAACCGGAGGTACCACCATTGTTTATTTCCTTGACATCTGATGGGAGGGCATTCCCCAGGGTAGGCGCCACTACCGAAAAGGCCCTCTGCTAGGTCAAGGATGGGTAACTTCTAGCTCACAGGTCATATTAGCCTTACTGCATATGTGGGGCAGAGTGGGGGGTAGTGGATTGCCTTTTCCAGCTGTCAGAAAATATGGTTGCTACCACCACCATCCCACCCCATCCTAACAAGTGCAATGCCACCAGCACAAAGAGTGCCACCAGCACTACCACTCTGCCTCCACCCACCCAGGAGCCACCCCTGAGCACATGGTATAAATAAGCATGCTCTAGCCCATGGGTGATATCCAACCAAGTCATATTTGAATTCAGTGTTTTGAATGGGCCTACCCTGAGGATGACGGGACGCGGATGGCGCTGTGGTCTAAACCACAGAGTCTAGGGCTTGCCGATCAGAAGGTCGGCGGTTTGAATCCCTGCGACAGGGTGAGATCCCGTTGCTCGGTCCCAGCTCCTGCCAACCTAGCTATCAATTCCACACTTCCTAAACCAATATGCCAGGCTGGGAAACCTCCTCAGGTGCCAAATGTTGCCCACTAGGTCTCCCTGTTTGGCCCATGAAGCCTTTTCCCCAAACCATGTCCACTCACCCTACACTTGCTATCATAAGTAGTGTCAACTTGGGGCAGGTAGAGGCAAGGTGGAAAGTATTACAGTAGTCTACTCAGGATGTGGGATGCGGGTGGCGCTGTCATCTAAACCACTGAGCCTAGGGCTTACCGATCAGAAGGTCAGCGGTTTGAATCCCTGCGACAGGATGAGATCCCTTTGCTCGGTCCCAGCTCCTGCCAACCTAGCAGTTTGAAAACACATCAAAGTTCAAGTAGATAAATAGGTACCGCTCCGGCGGGAAGGTAAATGGCATTTCTGTGCACTGCTCTGGTTCACCAGAAATGGCTTAGACATGCTGGCCACATGACCCGGACGCCGGCTCCCTCGGCCTATAGAGCGAGATGAGCGTGCAACCCCAGAGTCGTCCACGACTGGACCTAACGGTCAGGGCTACCTTTACCTTTACCTTTACCCTGAGAATGACTAAAGTTGGACAATACCCTGTAATATTGGTAATCTTCCCACTTTATGAGGGAAAAAAGTTTTCAGTGTTTATTTATTTGTTCCTTAAGAAGAACAAGAAGAACATACGTTTAAAGACGATAGGAAGACGTTCATTGAATACATGGAAAATAACTGTGTACAGCTGAAAATGCTGGTAGCATTAAGATAAATTCAACAGCATAAAAAAGTTTTGATGGATGCAGTAACAGAAAACCGATTGGTATAGCTTTTGTAAAAATGCAGGGATATAAGATATGTAAAATGAGCCATGGAAAGAGAAGAAGGGAAGTCACTGATATCTTAAGTATGTAAAATGTTTATCTGAAATTGTAAAACAGAAAATGTAAGAAAAATCATATTAAAAAGAAAGAAAAACTGTGTTATATTTAAGGTTGATAAATATGTGTGGGGCAGGAGGGAATTGGAGACTAACAACACATTCCTAGACATACCGTATTTTTTGCTGTATAAGACTCTTTCCCTCCTAAAAAGTAAGGGGAAATGTGTGTGCATCTTATGGAGCGAATGCAGGCTGCGCAGCTATCCCAGAAGCCAGAACAGCAAGAGGGATTGCTGCTTTCACTGCGCAGCGATCCCTCTTGTTGTTCTGGCTTCTGAGATTCAGAATAATTTTTGTCTTGTTTTCCTCCTCCAAAAACTAGGTGCGTCTTGTGGTCTGGTGCGTCTTATAGAGCGAAAAATATGGTATCTACTCAGTCCCACTGATTTCAAGGGAGCTGACTACTAGGTAAGTGGATGTAAAATTGTAATATAGCTATTTCTTTATTAGAAACATATCTGCTCTCTTCTGATATAAAACAGCTATTAGTAATAATTTATTTGGTTTTGGTTTTGCTTGTTTGTTTACAGGTAGGTTTGACTTGTTTTAAAAAGAACTGACAATACAGGCGTAGACATGTCTATGCAGAAGTAACTTCCATTGAGTTCAATGGGCCTTAAAGGTGGCTATAGGATTGCAGTTTGAGTGGGGTTACTACTCATAGACAAACTCATATTATGGAAAGCTTTATCATTCTTGCCTGTTGGTTTGGGAGATGACTGGCATTAGTGATGTTATACTTTTTTTCTCCCTGTAAGAATAATTTCTTTTCATGACAAGTTTTTAAAAGTTCTGTAAAATTAAACTGGACAAAACCGGTAATGCTAAATGTTCCACTGTTTTGTATGTGGGACTGAAAATATCCGCATTGCTCCTGAAAGCTCTATTCTTTTTGTTGCATTAATATATCTAGACATATGTTATTGCCTTACATGCTTCAAAATATGACACATCATTAAAATGTAATGAACACTGGGAAAAGTTTGACCAACTTACAAGGTGGGAAAAGAAGCTTGATTCAGGTTGCATTTGTTCACCATCTGTAAATGAATTGAAATGTAAGGATTTGAACCCATTGAATCTTTTTTCCCTTCTTTTCCTGTTTGTTTTTTGAGCAAGAAGGTAAGCTGCATATCTGTGGCATTTTGTCTGACAGACTGGACTGTTCCAGAATTATTTGGACAGTCTGCCAATATGCAGATAGGGGAAATCATTTAACATTCACAAAGTATCTATTCAGGAGCAGTAATTTCACATGAAATCGTTTGAATCTAGTTAACATATCCCTGCTGATAGGGACAAAGAGATAGAAGTCAACAACATGCCAGCTTCACATTTGCCACACTCAAAGTTCTTCAAACTTGTAGAGGAAGTAAGAAGTAGATTGAAATCAGTCTGTGAAGGTTCACGTGGCATTTTCATATGGCAATCTATGGGTTAATAGTCGCCACATGATCATACTGTCACTCAAGCCTAGTGCTGGATGATCTTCAGTGACACAATGAGCTGTGATACAAGCTGATTCCCTCTCCTTTGATTCATCGTGCTCATTGCCATGCCATACTAAGATGAAAATGTTCAAATGCCAAATGATTATCAGGGAATAAGCGGTGCAGAAGTGCCATAGCTATTAGCCTGGCACTGGCGAGTATGCCCTTTAGTGAAGGCAGAAGGACCCTTAAGCCCGTGATTGCCCTGGAGACAGAGTGCCGAATTGTAGCCATGGACTGCGAAGGTGTTTTTGGCATTTTAAGCAAGTTCTAAATTCATCCACAGAATCTGAATCATCTAGGAACTGCCCTAGCATCCTGGAGTAAAAACGTTACATATCTTTAGCACCAGGTAGAAACATTCCTCTTTTCCCAGGACTTCGGCTACTTCAACAATCTAGGGTCATTTAAACTGTGGGCAGGGGGGTTATTGTTTTTGTTTGTTGTTATGGCATGTATTTTTGTGTTTTCATATTGCAAACCACCTTGTGATCTTCAGATGGGCAGTATATGTATGAGGATGAGGTTCTGCGATGAGCAGAAACTTTCTACCATTTATTAACCCAAGTAGATACCCTATAAGGGACGTGGGTGGCGCTGTGGGTAAAGCCTCAGCGCCTAGGGCTTGCTGATCGCATGGTTGGTGGTTCGAATCCCCGCGGCGGGGTGAGCTCCCGTCTTTCGGTCCCAGCTCCTGCCCACCTAGCAGTTCGAAAGCACTCCTAAGTGCAAGTAGATAAATAGGTACCGCTTTATAGCGGGAAGGTAAACGGCGTTTCCGTGTGCTGCGCTGGTGCCGGCTTGCCAGAGCAGCTTCGTCACGCTGGCCACGTGACCCGGAAGTGTCTCCGGACAGCTTTGGCCCCCAGCCTCTTAAGTGAGATGGGCGCACAACCCTAGAGACGGACACGACTGGCCCGTATGGGCAGGGGTACCTTTACCTTTAGATGCCCTATAAAGGAGAGAGCTGAAAGGACCACCTTCTGTCCAGCTTAGGCAGGAATCTTCATCCTTGCTCCAGGCACCAGATCAGTCAATGACTTGATCTGTGTGTTTCTTCACCTGGTCAGCTTAAGATAAGCCTTCCTTTTTAAATCTTGTCCTAGTTTAACACTTAGATGGGATGAAGCTACCAGAGTTCAGGGACTGTTGTTTTCCCATATCGCCTTGAGCCATTCAGCATGGAGAGATAGGTTGGGTAGACAACCTTTCAGCATCAAGATGCTTCAGAGTACTCACTAGGGCATCTATCTTAATATCCCTCCTTGTTACTTCTGACCAAGATGGGAAATCTCAAATCTTATTGCTTAACCAAGAGCTGTCACCGAATCATATGACAATAATACATAAAATGGTACATCAGTCAAAACCTAAGTAAAACAAACGAATGATACAAGAAAAGCATCAACAGCAACAAGTAGAACTATAATAATAAATACCAAAAAAATTGTAATAATTTACAATTCAGCTAAGAACTTTAACAACAGAGTCAACAGTCTCTTACTAAGTGACATTCTTAGTCCACCTTCATTATTGTAAATCATGCTAGCAATCAATCATTTGGGATTTCGTACATTTATTTTTAATAGAAAAAAGTGCAACTAGAAAGCTAGCTAAGTGAAATATGATCCTATGGGTCAGGGTCAGCAAAAAGACTAGTATGTCCTGTGGTACCTAATCTAGGGCTGCCATACATCCGGGATTTCCCAGACATATCCAGGATTCGTCTGTCAGAAATAGCGGCCAGGCAGAATTTCCGGAAACCCAGACATATGGCAACTCATGTTGGGTTTTCCTTAAAAATACCTCAAAAAGCTCAAAAGCTCAACAACTTTGTACCCCTCCCCCCAAAAAAGCTCAATAACTTTTGTGTCCGAATTTTCACTTTTTGAACTATGGCAACCCTGACCTAATCCCTTTTGTCCCTCAACCACCTTATTCAGGATGCAAAATCACCAATCAATTACACAAAATTGTTACCCTATATCAGTGGTGGCGAACCTATGGCACGCGTTCCAGAGTGGGCACTCAGAGCCCTCTCTGTTGGCACACACACCATTGGTCAAACGCTCCCTAGAGCAGGCGAGGCTGTTGTGAGCGGAAACTGCCCCCTAGAGTCTCCGACGCAGCTTTGAGTTGGTAACGCTTCTTTGATTGTGCTCCGCCCACAGTGGCGTTTGGTTGAGATGCGAGCCCGCCAATCAGCTTTTTCGTTGGTGCGTTGCTGTTGCTCCCCCCCTGCACACTGTGAGTGGGGAACAACCTGGGTCCTTCCCCCCCAAAAAGCTCAACAACTTTGGTATGTAATCCCCCCAAAAAAGTCAACAACTTTGGTCAATCCTCCCCCAAAATGCTCAACAACTCTGTGGTAAATAAGTGGGTTTTGGGTTGCAGTTTGGGCACTCGCTCTCAAAAAGGTTCACCACCACTGCCCTATATCTATTTTTGAAATGTACAGTAAGGGAAAAAAGAAGAGTTCCCAGATGCCAATGGTGGAAATCACCCTTCCAAACCCTCTGCCCAAGTTACTGTGGAATCTTGGTCCTGAAAGATCTTCATTGGCTCCCAGTACGTTTCTGAGCACCATTCAAAGTGTTGATGCTGACCTTTAAAGCCCTAAACGGCCTCGGTCCAGTATACCTGAAGGAGTGTCTCCACCCCTATAGTTCTGCCCGGACACTGAGGTCCAGTGCCGAGGGCCTTCTGGTGGTTCCCTGGCTGGGAGAAGTGAGGTTACAGGGAACCAGGCAGAGGGCCTTCTCAGTAGTGGCACCTCTCCTGTGGAACGCCCTCCCATCAGATGTCAAAGAGATAAACAACTATTTTACTTTTAAAAGACAACTGAATGCTGTATTGTTTTTAATATTCAGTTGGAAGCCCCCCAGAGTGGCTGGGGAACCCAGCCAGATGGGCGGGGTATAAATAATAAATTATTATATTATTATTATTATTATCCCACACTGCTGTGTTTTTTGGATGAGTAGGTGCTCTCTCAGAATAACAGAGGACAAGGGAAAGGGGATGCTGCCTTATAAAGGCAAACTACCCCTCACTCCTGATTTGCCACCCATTCTATGACTCAACACTGACCACCTCCCACACCCAGTGCTCCAAATTTCCCCCCCAGTACTAGCCAAGTAAGCATCATTTCTAGAAGACTCGTGAGTATCCAGCTCAAAGACAAAATATCTTCACCCCCCCTCCCAAGGTTAAAGGGATCCACTGGTTCATTAAAGGTGTTGAAGCTAAGACAAAGCCAGTTCACAAAGAAATATTCTATTTATACTCTAGGGATTCTCAGGAAGAAAATATTTATGGAGTACAGCCTTAATAGGCAAGGTATAAACCTAGTGGCAGTGGATGATTAAGGAGTTTCATTTATAATGTTTCTGAAACTATTAAATAGTGCAGCACATTTTCCTTCTAGGGATATGTGGCCCTGTGTGTTATTCATAAAAGTTTAACCCAGACATGCTAGGGCTGTGCAGCAGCCACAAGCTTCTGCTTCTATCTGTAGCTTTGAGAAACAGCTCAATCTGTTTTCAGGGCTTCCCTGTGTCTTTTCGTTTTGGCTCATTATCAGAGATTGAATTATACCCATTGACAAGAAGTGATACCCCACATTCACTATCACGTGGAATGATTAAAAAGTTATAGTTTGTTTTTTTTTAATTTCTCCTTTTCATAGAAGTAGATGAAATTTTCAGGCACAGGAATCCCTCAAGCGTCCATTAAACCTGTCAAATTTCAAGCAGATATATGAAAGCAGGGCTTTCATGCAGGGCATGATTTTGATTTTTTTAAAGGGGGGGAGTCCATTTTATTTGTTGCCAGACTTAGATGCAATTTGCCGGAAGGGGCACCCTTTCTAAGGCGAAAAAGCCCCACAAAATTCAAAATGAGGACTGTAGTAGTTCTCCTGCAAGAGGGAACTGGTGATGTAAGAAATGCCATGACTCCCTAGCAAATACTGGTGTGGAGACAATGTCATCCACCTAAATCACCTGCCTGAGTCACCTGGAAACCTCACCTGAATCACCATATTCACCTCATAATACAGAAAGTGAACAGGGCCAAGACACACTCCTTGTACACACTTCAGATCTACTATCTCTACCATTTGCATTTGTGCTTTTAAAAAATATATTGATCATGCCCCCTTGCGCAGTATATATATATGTAGCCAGGTTCTTGATCAGTTTTTCCACATCTGGAGGTCTTCCTCTAGAAGCTCACCAAAGTCTAAGTCTGAACAGTTTTGAAAAGCAATGCAAAATCTTCATTATTTAGAGAGGCAATGGATCATAATATACATGCAGGAGGTATTTTCGCTGTAAACAATATTGTTCAAAGCTTTGGTGTATCAGTTGTTTGGCAAGCATCAACGCATTTCTGGGTGCTGTTAGTAGGGATTGATGGAACTGTCAATTGCAGTTTCTTATTTGTCCAATCTCAATTTGAGATTTCCCCCCCTTAAAATATTATCATGAAAATTCACAGACATTTAGTGCAAATTTCTCCTAATATTGCTAAGCAACATTCCCTATTGTAATCTATTTGTGTAGGCTGTTTTCATTAATATGTGCATTTTATGCTCTCTTTGCTTTAAATATGCATTTTTAAACACACTACTTGGCTGGAGAACTGCATTGCAAAATTCAGAGAATTGCAAACTTTGGAAGAGAGCTGTGTTTAAGTTTGCATGCTGTTTAGGAAAGCATTAGTTACTTGGGCCACTTCTAATAGTCCTTGGAAAAAAATTCTATTGTTTGTAATCATGTGCATTTTGTTTTATTCAATAAAAATTATTCCATTTTTTTAGGGAAAGTGTGTGTGCATAAAGTACTTTAGGTTCATGTTTGAATGTGAACTGAATTGAGTTTCTTCTGCTCCCTAGCTGTTAGTAATCTTCCTCCGCTCCAGTTTCAGAAATGTTAAAGTTTGAAAGAAGCACTCCACAATCCTCCATTCTGTCACATATATGGCTTGTCTTGCCCTCCTCCAATCTGTGGTAGACTCAATCGCACAGATGGTGAAGTTTCAAAACTCAGCAGTGCCCTGATGGTACACTATAGTGCTTAGTGCCATTATGTTTTCTGTTGCTGTATTGGATGAGAAACATGCAAAGTTTTGCTATTTCCCTTTCCTGGAACTCAAGATGTTGACATTTCAGCTTTCTCTGTTGTGCAGCATTATGTGGTGCTTATGTCTGTATAGCAGGCCCATACAGATAACTGAGGCCTGCGGGTGGGAGTCCTCAGTTGGCTGGGAGGCACAGGGTGGTTTGGGCATCATAGCCAAAGTCTGGCAGGGCCCTACTGGGACCTCCTGGCTCGCTTAGCCCTCCGATGCCCGGGGCAAGTACACTCGGCTATCCCCCACATGGGCTTGCTGTATAGGATTGTGCTGTTATAGTGTGTATGTATAGATAATGTATAAATCTATATAGTATAGATGGATAGATGGATAGATAGATGATAGATAGATGGATAGATAGATAGGTAGGTAGACAGATGTCATACCTCGGGTTACAGACGCTTCAGGTTGTGTGTTTTCGGGTTGCACACTGTGCCAAACCTGGAAGTACCAGAACGGGTTACTTCCGGGTTTTGGCACTCGCGCATGTGCAGAAACACTAAATCGTGCTTTGAGCATGCGCAGAAGCGTGACCTGCGCATGTGCAGACATGGCGCTGTGGATTGCAAACACTGCAGGTTGCGAACGTGCCTCCCGCATGGATCACGTTCGCAACCTGAGCGTCCACTGTAGATGATAGATAGATATAGATGCTATAGAGACACAGATATGTGAATTGCATGTTTATATCATAAAAATGCCCCTTCATGGATCACTGCCTTGCCGTGGCGAAGGGGCTTGAAGAACTCAGAGAAGCTATGAACTATGCCGAGCAGGGCACCCAAGATGAACAGGTCATAGTGGAGAGTTTTGACCAAACGTGATCCACCTGGAGGAGGAACCGGCAAGCCACTCCAGTATCCCTGCCAAGAAAACTCCATGGACAAAGACAACAGGCATATAAAAGTTATGACGCTGGAAGATGAGCCCCTCAGGTCGGAAGGCGTCCAACATGCTACTGGGGAAGAGCGGAGGACAAGTACAAGTAGATCCAGAGCTGATGAAGCGGCTGGGCTAAAGCCGAAAGGACGTTCAGTTGCGGATATGCCTGGAAGCGAAAGGAAAGTCCAATGCTGTAAAGAAAAATATTGCATAGGAACCTGGAATGTAAGAACCATGAACCTGGGTAAGTTGGATGTGGTCAAAAATGAGATGGCAAGAATAAATATTGACATCCTGGGCATCAGTGAACTAAAATGGACAGGAATGGGCGAATTCAGTTCGGATGACCATCATATCTACTACTGTGGGCAAGAAACCCGGAAAAGAAATGGAGTGGCCCTCATAGTCAACAAAAGAGTGGCGAAAGCTGTACTGGGATGCAATCTCAAAAATGATAGAATGATCTCGATACGAATCCAAGGCAGACCTTTTAACATAACAGTAATCCAAGTTTATGCACCAACTACTGGTGCTGAAGAAACTGAAATTGACCAATTCTATGAAGACTTACAACACCTTATAGAAGCGACACCAAAGAAGGATGTTCTTCTCATTATAGGGGATTGGAATGCTAAAGTAGGGAATCAAGAGATAAAAGGAACAACGGGCAAGTTTGGCCTTGGAGAGCAAAATGAAGCAGGGCAAAGGCTAATAGAGTTCTGTCAAGAGAACAAGCTGGTCATCACAAACACGCTTTTCCAACAACACAAGAGACGACTCTACACGTGGACATCACCAGATGGGCAGCATCGAAATCAGATTGATTATATTCTCTGCAGCCAAAGATGGAGAAGCTCAATACAGTCAGCAAAAACAAGACCTGGAGCTGACTGTGGCTCGGATCATCAGCTTCTTATAGCAAAATTCAAGCTTAAACTGAAGAAAGTAGGAAAAACCACTGGGCCGGTAAGATACAATCTAAATCAAATCCCTTATGAATACACAGTGGAAGTGAGGAACAGGTTTAAGGATTTAGATTTGCTAGACAGAGTGCCTGAAGAACTATGGATGGAGGCTCGCAACATTATACAGGAGGCAGCAACGAAAACCATCCCAATGAAAAGGAAATGCAAGAAAGCAAAGTGGCTGTCCAATGAGGCCTTACAAATAGCGGGGGAGAGAAGGCAAGCAAAATGCGAGGGAGATAGAGAAAGATACAGGAAATTGAATGCAGATTTCCAAAAAATAGCAAGGAGAGACAAGAAGGCCTTCTTAAACGAGCAATGCAAAGAAATAGAGGAAAACAACAGAATGGGAAGAACCAGAGATCTGTTCAAGAAAATTGGAGATATGAAAGGAACATTTCATTCAAAGATTGCCATAATAAAGGACAAAAGTGGTAAGGACCTAACAGAAGCAGAAGACATCAAGAAGAGGTGGCAAGAATACACAGAGGAATTATACCAGAAAGAAATGGATGCCTCGTACACCCCAGGTAGTGGGGTTGCTGACCTTGAGCCAGACATCCTGGAGAGTGAAGTCAAATGGGCCTTAGAAAGCACTGCAAATAACAAGGCCAGTGGAAGTGATGGTATTCCAGCTGAACTATTTAAAATTTTAAAAGATGATGCTGTTAAGGTGCTACACTCAATATGCCAGCAAGTTTGGAAAACTCAGCAGTGGCCAGAGGATTGGAGAAGATCAGTCTACATCCCAATCCCAAAGAAGGGCAGTGCTAAAGAATGCTCCAACTACCGCACAATTGCACTCATTTCACACGCTAGCAAGGTTATGCTTAAAATTCTACAAGGAAGGCTCAAGCAGTATGTGGACCGAGAACTCCCAGAAGTGCAAGCTGGATTTAGAAGAGGCAGAGGAACCAGAGACCAAATTGCAAACATGCGCTGGATTATGGAGAAAGCCAGAGAGTTCCAGAAAGACATCTACTTCTGCTTCATTGACTATGCAAAAGCCTTTGACTGTGTTGACCACAGCAAACTATGGCAAGTTCTTAAAGAAATGGGAGTGCCTGATCACCTCATCTGTCTCCTGAGAAATCTCTATGTGGGACAAGAAGCTACAGTTAGAACTGGATATGGAACAACTGATTGGTTCAAAATTGGGAAAGGAGTACGACAAGGCTGTATAGTGTCTCCCTGGTTATTTAACTTATATGCAGAATTCATCATGCGAAAGGCTGGGCTGGATGAATCCCTAGCCGGAATTAAGATTGCTGGAAGAAATATCAACAACCTCAGATATGCAGATGACACAACCTTGATGGCAGAAAGTGAGGAGGAATTAAAGAACCTTTTATTGAGGGTAAAAGAGGAGAGCGCAAAATATGGTCTGAAGCTCAACATCAAAAAAACGAAGATCATGGCCACTGGTCCCATCACCTCCTGGCAAATAGAAGGCGAAGAAATGGAGGCAGTGAGAGATTTTACTTTCTTGGGTTCCATGATCACTCCAGATGGTGACAGCAGCCACGAAATTAAGAGACGCCTGCTTCTTGGGAGGAAAGCAATGACCAACCTAGACAGCATCTTAAAAAGTAGAGACATCACCTTGCCAACAAAGGTCCGTATAGTAAAAGCTATGGTTTTCCCAGTAGTGATGTATGGAAGTGAGAGCTGGACCATAAAGAAGGCTGATCGTCGAAGAATTGATGCTTTTGAATTATGGTGCTGGAGGAGACTCTTGAGAGTCCCATGGACTGCAAGAAGATCAAACCTATCCATTCTTAAGGAAATCAGCCCTGAGTGCTCACTGGAAGGACAGATCGTGAAGCTGAGGCTCCAATACTTTGGCCACCTCATGAGAAGAGAAGACTCCCTGGAAAAGACCCTGATGTTGGGAAAGATGGAGGGCACAAGGAGAAGGGGACGACAGAGGACGAGATGGTTGGATAGTGTCTTCGAAGCTACAAACATGAGTCTGACTAAACTGCGGGAGGCAGTGGAAGACAGAAGTGCCTGGCGTGCTCTGGTCCAAGGGGTCACGAAGAGTCGGACACGACTAAACGACTAAACAACAACAATCATAAAAATGTTTACCAGCCTTGGCATTTGGGTGTAGACCAATGAGAAAACTTAGGTTGTAAATTTTCTGCAGCTTCTTCTTGGTGAAGTATGAACAAGAGAGAGAAAAGCAAAAATATTTGCTGCTCAACTAATTGTGAAAGTTCTTCACAGTTTATTCTTTCAACTGGGTTTTCTAATTGAGTTCATTGTCTGGATTTAATAAAATTATTGCTACTATGACATTCTAATTTCATTTCTTAGCTGAAAGATGTTTATGATTTCATTTTTATAGAACCACAGAGACCCTTCTGCCAGTCCACAACGCATCTGTGCTTGTAAATCTTCTCAATACTGAGCAAAGAATTGCCCCTTTTATTGTTCAGTTATCTAATTTGGAGAGCTCCTGGAATCAGTCAGAAGTGGAGCTGAGGGTGAAATTGGTTTGATTGGCATCTGTTCACTTCCTCCAAAATAACTATTCTAGAAGTTTGGATTTGAGATTGAAGATACTCAGCAAATGTTTGGGTGCAACGTTGTGGAAATTGTTGTCAATGGCCTGTTTTTAAGAAGAAGCTCTTGGCCTTGCAGCACTAACAACTGAATATATGTTTAAGATGCACTCTCTACATTAAAATCAACCAATTTGAAAAGGATATCAATCAATAAAGGTTCAGGTAAGTAGCCATGTTGGTCTGACGTAGTTGAAATAAAAATAATAAAAAATTTGTCCAGTAGCACCTTATAGACCAACTAAATTTGTTCTGGTATAAGCCTTTGTTTGCATACACGAAAAAGCATCTGAAGAAGTGTACATGCACACGAAAGCTTATACCAGAGCAAACTTAATTGGTCTATAAGGTGCTACTGAACAACCAATAAAGGGTTAAAGAAAACCAAGTGAAGATTTACAGATGCTGTTATAGAAAATATTGTTTCTGCCTGTGACATTTCCCTCTATAATCTCTATTGGGAAGGGGGAAGCAAGGGTTTTTCCTCTTAAAATAATTGAGAGGTATAGAAAGACAAAAACCTATATGCTCATAATATTACAGAGAAGATAGAGCAACAGAAAACTTTGCAGGGGTCCTGAACCAACTCATGGGACTTTATTATTTACTTACTTATTGCATTTATACCCCCACATTTTTCTCCAAGGAGCTCAAGGTAACTTAATGGTTCTCCTCCTCTTCAGCTAATCCTGTGAATTAGGTTAGGCTGAGAGTGAGCGATTGACCGAAGGTCACCTGGTGAACCTCACTCACCTCACACTTCGAAGTATTCCAATTTGCCTTAGAATTCATTCCCCTACATAGTGCCAATGCACGCAACTGATTTATTGTGGCTCTAAGATGTGTAAGAGCATTTCAATCAATTTACTTTGCTTTTAACATGTTATAAAATATTAACTGAAACATAAAATTAGAAGGTAGAATCATGTTGACCTTTTCACTCCTTTTCTCAATGTACCTGACATATTAGTGCAAAGGAGGTTAGGCAAAGGAATTAACCGGAAGAAAGTCAATATTATGTTTAAGAGAGTTTCAAAGGTTAAATGAATTTTTAAATCGATTTAAATGTTCCAGTTTCTTCCTTGAAATGACATCATTAGTAGCTACTCTTTCCTTCTAGTCACCTGAAATAGCAAGAGTTAGTGGGATACAATGGATAAAGGGATGGTCTGTAACTGGGAAGATCTGGGTTGAAACTCAGATGGTTTCTACACTAGCCTTTATTTCCTTGAATTGTTGTGTATTCACCCACATCTTATGGAAAATACAGATGATATTATCATGAAGGTAGTGGCGGATGAACTCTGCAACAGTGAATCTAGTACACTGAAGAAATATAGGAAACAAGCAAATCAAAAACGTTTGAGGGGAAGTGAAGCTTTAGAGAAGAAACATAAACACAGAGACAGGAGTTTGGGTATCAGGGCTTTCTTATAAACACAGCCAAAATCCTTCTGCCTCTGGGACAGCCATCATGGACAACATTTAAATTGCCATTCACTATGATCTCTCAATAAAACTCAGTGGGTGAGTATTATTTCCCCCACCTGATTAGAAATTGGTCTGTTGTAAAGGGGAAGTAAGGGACACGGGTGGCCCTGTGGGTTAAACCACAGAACCTAGGACTTGCCGATCAGAAGGTCAGCAGTTCGAATCCCCGCGACGGGGTGAGCTCCCGTTGCTCGGTCCCAGCTCCTGCCAACCTACTTGCACGTCAAAGTGCAAGTAGATAAATAGGTACCGCTCCGGCGGGAAGATAAACGGTGTTTCCGTGTGCTGCTCTGGCTCACCAGAAGCAGCTTAGTCATGCTGGCCACATGACCCGGAAGCTGTACACCGGCTCCCTCGGCCTATAGAGTGAGATGAGTGCCACAACCCCAGGGTCGGTCACGGCTGGACATAATGGTCAGGGGTCCCTTTACCTTTACCTAAAGGGGAAGTACAGATTTAGTCTGCAGCTGTCATGATGCTGTTAGTGGCTCCCAGCTGGTTGCCCAGGAAAGTATAAAGACAAGGAAAGGTTTCTTACAGTCCTTTTTTATTTCAAACTTTATAGAGAGAGGCTGTAGAACCCAGCCCCTTGGATAATTGCGTTGTCCCAGGTGAATCCTCACTCCCTGTCTCTCCCACTTCCTCATTCGTCATCATCATCACCTCCTCTACAGGTCCTGCTACATGCCCTCTGTCTTTGAGCTCTTTGCTCTCCTACTTTTAAGGCTCACCAGGTTCTGGCAGATGGTGGGTCAGGATGCAGAGGCGGTCTCCACCTTTTCTCCTCCTGTGTCCAGCCCCTCAGGGCAACAATAGACAGTACCTTTACTGTGTGGTTATCAACTACATCTGGATATTAAAATAACATCTGCTATGTTCAACCCTCCAATAATTTTCGTCAGGATCACAGTGAATGTGGAGCGGAGTCAAGATTCTGAAGATCCCCCTGTCCCGAGGCAACAATTAGCCTTAGGACAGGAAAAAACTCCAATTTGCTCTAATTGGGAGATTTTATTCTAAAGCTAATTGCAATGTGTGCTGGGGTACATGGAATTCAATCAGGCTCTTGGTTGGGGAAAGAAGGGTTAAATCTCCCTTCCCCACATGCAGTGGACTCAATGAAAAGCATGCATTCCATTAAACAGACATGGTGGCTGTCCACTGGCAGCAAATTCCTGGTGAATCCACAGATCTGAGAATTAGCTCGCCTGCACAATAAAGTTAGCAATAAACTTCCTTCTATTAAAATCTTAAATTCATTCTTCATTAGTAGAATCTCTGTTACCAATATATAATATGTTGTCCCAATGGTACCTGATGGCTCTGTTTTCATATGCAAATTGCAGGCTGCTGAATGTTTGTGATGTCTCCCATTTGAATAAATGAATTTGTCGTAACACTAGATAAAAATGAACTTTGAGCTGAGCACCCATCAATCCCTATTAATTAGGCCATGAAGAATAATCAGCATAATATACTACTAATGACCTTACTGGCCTATTTTAAGATCTGACTTGAGATGTAAATTATATGCAGCAAAGGTTGTGAATAGGTGCTTGCCAATCTGAACTTTTTCTGTGGTTTATTACTGTAGATCACAGTATGCATAAAAAGGTTGGCATAATTTAATATGACAGGAGAGCCCCATTAAGAACTTTCTTGACCCTGGTACCAGTCTTATCGCAAATGTGTCCTGAAAGGCATTGTGGAGACAATACCTTGTGTAAAAATCAGCACCTGTAATCTAGTTACTAGGACACGGGTGGCGCTGTGGTCTAAACCACAGAGGAAAATCTCTCATATTTGCAACACTTTCCTGTCAGTGCATGTGAACTGATATTTCAAAGGGTGGGTTCAGATCACCAGTATTTTCTGTCCATGCTCATGTGAGTCTGTAGCTTCTTTTATTTTGCATTGACACCATGAGGGAATCCAAACATGGAACTACATACTGTACATTGTTGAAGCAGGTCCAGCAGGCAGTCATTCCACTTCGATACGATACGATAATCTTTATTGTCATTGTCCCATACAGAACAACGAAATTGAAAAGATCTACATCAGACATTGAAAAACCAACAAGCCTGCTATCCCAGCTATCCCAGCCTGGTTAACCCCCTAAAAACTCTGATACCCTATAATTAAATACAATATATTCCCACAGAGACTACCTTACACTGCGTTTAAAACCAAAATCGCATTTGGATAAAAAATGTTTTTCAGGAGGCTAGTCCTAGTCTTTATAACCCTGTACCTTCTTCCAGAAGGCAGAAGCTGAAAGAGATCATTTCTGGGGTGCGTAGTATCCTGCACTATCTCTGCAGCTTTCTTATGGAAGCATAGATTTGATCCAAGGTGGGAAGAGTGCACCCAATTATTCTCTCCGCAGTCTTTACAACCCTGGACAGCACTGTTTTTTCCCTGACCGTGCAGCTCCCAAACCACATATACAGACATAAGTTAACACACTCTCAACAGTACAATGGTAAAATGCCATAAACAGGTCCTTTGAGAGATTATTTTTCTGGAGGATTCTCAGATAATATAACCCTGCTGTGCTCTCTTTATCAGGTCTTTACTGTTTTCTCCCCAGGCTGGGTCATCTCTCAACTCCATTCCCAGAAATCGAAACACCAAGACCTGTTCCACACACTTGGCCAACTGTAAGTAGCTAAGCTACCAATTTTGTGAATGAAGATCCTACATTTTAAGGGCAGCTTTGCATGTAGCATGTATATACTGGGAGCAGAGGGAAACTGCAAACCTCAGCAATCCCATTAAGGCACCTATAGTCCGTGCGATGCTGCATAATAATAGCTCTGCAGTTCCCTGGACTCTTTGCCATCCGTATAACTGCTTTACGAATAAGCATCCTGCCTCACTATGGCACATTCTTTATTCCAGCACAACCTTTCTGTTTCTGTAAATACCGGCTCTCTTGATGGAATTATATAAATCCAGCTCACTTTCTTTAGAAAAGAAGAGCTCATAGGATCTCGCAATTGGCTCAGCGTTTTATTCTCCTCTATTTAAAATCTAATCCATCGACAGATTCACAGCAATCTGCCAGTGTGTTTTGATTGCATTTATTATTGTGTACCATGGAGGGAAAGGGGAATGATTCCGATGCTGTGCTTATTAATGCTAATTGCAAAATTAATTCTAAAGTAAGAAGCTCATTAGTTTCCACTGTATAATTCCTGTAGCATAATGATTCCCAGAGAATGAGCTGGATCCTCTTGTCCGCCTATATTTCTCTGTCCTCTGCACACCCCTGAGCAGTGCTTTTTTTGTAGAACAGGCACGTCCAACCTAAAGTTGGCTGCGATCTACCAACAAGAATCAAAAACTGGCAGTGATCTACCACCCTCCAAAGCCATTTAAGATGATAGATAGATAGATAGATAGATAGATAGATAGATAGATGATAGATAGATAGATAGATGATAGATAAATAAATAAATGGATCTTTATTTCACAGATACAGTAGTTATGTTTGGATATCATTATGACAGATCCAAATAGTTACTAGATGGACAAGTAACTAAATAAGTGAGAAAAGTCAAACTATATTTTTATATTAGTTTGCACAGATCTGAGGAGCCAGTTTCCCTGCCCCCTCTCTCTTAACTCTTTTTCCAAGTTGCTTCCTTCCTTGCTCCGTGATTCACCTTCCCTGCTTCTCTCTCTCTCTCTCTCTCTCTCTCTCTCTCTCTCTCTCTCTCTCTCTCTCTCTCTCCCTCTCCCTCTCCCCCTCCCTCTCCCCTCCCCCCTGTCTCCCCTATCAAAGGGAGCCTTCCCACACAGCTCCTCCTTCTGCCTTCCTCCGTCTCCAGCAGCCACCCTCTTCCCCATCAGGGAAAGCCATGCTAAGGCAGCCTCCCCTCTTCCAGCACCATCGCACAGACCTCTCCCCAGCTCCCTCGCTCGCTGCTCAGAAAAAGTCCCTGCGATCAACCAGAAACAACCCCGAGGTCCACCAGGGGCTTGTGAACGATGGGTTGTACATGACTGCCCCTTAAATTCTTGAGATGCATCAGTCATGTTGATTGAAAATATAGTATTATTTTCAGTCTGTATTCTTGAAGTAAATGAATTCAAAGTAAAAAAAAGGGGGGGTATAGACATGAGACTGATAGGTAAAGAAGCCGAAATGTTTCCTTATGAAGTTTCTTGGCCCTAATGGGCACCTGGTGGCTTTGTGTGGCCGCATCTGTTCAAAGGAGGCAATGTCCCTCAACTCTTATCAATGTCAAATCCCTTGCATCCTTGGATATCAGGTTACAGTGAAACAAAAGAGCACAACTAGCAAGGCTTGACACTAGTTGTCTCTGCAGGGGTCTGTGTACGTTTAAGTCTTATACAGAAGGCAGGATTTCAAGAAATGTGGTGTTTCCCATGGCAGTAATGGGAGACGTCATATTGGGTGTGACTCTACCTTCTTCGTTTCACAGGGAAGGGTTGTAGCTCAGTGGTAATAATAATAATAATAATAATAATAATAATAATAATAATAATAATAATTTTATTTATATCCTGCCCCCCCCCGGCCAAAGCCGGGCTCAGAGCAGCTAACAACAAGTAAAAATAGCACAGTGTACATAAAACCACACAGTCAATTAATTAAAATACATTCTAAAATCAATTCAGATTCAAATTAATGGCAACCATTGGTCTAGAGTTCTATGAGCATTACAGAAGGAGAGAGTGGGTCAGACTGTGCCTTGGCCAAAGGCCTGGTGGAACAGGCCTCTAGTCTCTTGTGACAGAGCATTCCACCAGATTGGGGCCATGGCCGAAAAAGCCCTGGCTCTGGTCGAGGCCAGCCTAACCTCTCTGTGGCCCGGGATCTCCAATATGTTTTTGTTTGAAGACTGTAAGGTCCTCCGTAGGACATACCAGGAGAGATGATCCCGTAGGTACAAGGATCCTAGGCCGTATAGGGCTTTAAAGGTTAAAACCAGCACCTTAAAGCTGATCCTGTACTCCACCAGGAGCCAGTGCAGCTGGAATAGCACTGGGTGAATGTGATCCCGCGGCGAGGACCCCGCAAGAAGTCTCACCGCGGCATTCTGCACCCACTGGAGTTTCTGGGTCAGTCTCAAGGGCAGCCCCACATAGAGTGAGTTACAATAATCAAGCCTGGAAGTGTCCGTCGCATGGATCACAGTGGCTAGGTCAGGGCGAGAGAGGTAAGGAGCCAACTGCTTAGCTTGGCGGAGATGAATAAATGCCGCCTTTGTTATAGCTGCAATCTGTGCCTCCATGGAAAGGGAGGTGTCAAAGATTACACCCAAACTCTAAACGGATGGTGCTGGCACTAATTGTGCCCCCGCAAGAGATGGGAGTTGGCCCCCCCATCCCATAGCGTCCCGACCCAGCCAAAGGACCTCTGTCTGGTATAGCATCTTCTTTGCCTGCAAAACGTCCCAGGGTCAACCCGCAACCTTTACAGGCAGGGCTGGTAATGCCCACTGTTTTAAACCCTGGGAAGCAGCCTGGGAAGCAGAGTCAGTAAAGATAATACAGAACTAAATTGCTCCCATATTGCTCCTCCCCAGGCTCTTCAGCTCAGTGCAGAGCAGCAACCCAATCTTAGCATGTTGCCTGAACCTGGGATCGTGAGTGAGTGAGAACCTTCTTAAGCATGATCTGGAGCCAAGGTTTCCCCTATGGTTACCTTTGTGCATTCATGCTGAGCCATGGTTTGTGAATGAGGCCGATATAAAGTAGCTTTCTGTGTTGCTAAAGCATCCCTCTAAAAGTCTGGAGCTAGCAAGGGTGATGGTGATGCTGTTATCAAACACTACTTTCCATATTGAAAAGTTATATCCATCCAACTAAGAAGGTTGGGGACGCGGGTGGCGCTGTGGGTAAAAGCCTCAGCGCCTAGGATTTGCCGATCGAAAGGTCGGTGGTTCGAATCCCCACGGCGGGGTGCGCTCCCGTCGCTCAGTCCCAGCGCCTGCCAACCTAGCAGTTCGAAAGCACCCCCGGGTGCAAGTAGATAAATAGGGACCGCTTACTAGCGGGAAGATAAACGGCGTTCCGTGTGCTGCGCTGGCTCGCCAGATGCAGCTTGTCATGCTGGCCACGTGACCCGGAAGTGTCTGCGGAGAGTGCTGGCTCCCGGCCTCTAGAGTGAGATGAGAGCACAATCCTAGAGTCTGTCAAGACTGGCCCGTACGGGCAGGGGTACCTTTACCTTTACCTTTAAGAAGGTTGAGGAGACGATGGAGGCATGACGTCAAGGCTTGCTGCATAAGTCATCAGAAAGATGCTTTTATAGGAATAAACTTCCAGCATATAATATGTTTTGTTTACTCTCTACAATTGGAGCACTTGAAAAATTAAATCCAAACACAATATTATTTGACTCCCGACAGCAGCATTCAATGCAGTAAGCTTGATTGTCTCTGTGGATATTTCATTATAATTATGCACATGCTGTTTTCTAATGTTTACAGGTGGTCAAGCTCAGTCTGAGCCTATATTAAAAATATTCTCTGTCTCAGTTTGAGGTCAGCAGGACCCCCCTTCTTTGTTTACACTCCCCCGCCCTTAGACTCCTCTCCTAAATCAATCTCCCATTCATGCTAATATAATTTGCAGGAATTCTTTTACGTTCCACTGCAAGCCTTTATTTCCTCCATGCTGTTTATATGCATCCACAGTTTTAAAATCTGCAGGGATTTATTCTGCCCTCAGTACATGCACAGAACTTCAATTAATGCTAATAGAGGTTTCATGCGCTCATTAAATTGTTGAATCAGCTGGAACAGAAACCAACTCTAATTGGGACATCATTCTATAGCATGGCAAGATTTATCTTACTATTTCTAAACCAGATTTATTTTCCTTTTTTGGGGAGGGAGGGGCAACACTCCTCAAATATTTATTTTGCAAGGGGAAAGTTGTCAGTGGAAAAATAACCTTTATTCTGTAGGTGATCGATGATACACTCCATTTTCAGCTAATCAAAAATGGTCAAGCTCCACTCAGTCTTCCCCAGGACTGAACAAAAATGAACCAATTTCTCTATGCTCTCCTGAATCCCATGGCCAATATTGAAAGGACTCTTCCCATTCTCCCTTTTGCTACCTTTAATTATGAAGGTGTGGTTTAAGCATGCACAAAGAAGAAAGTGGAAAGGAAAGTTTTTTCTCTTCACTCACATTCTCCACTACCCTGATGAGCTGATGACCATGTCAGGCATTCCAAAATGGCTGTCCTATAAAGTTGCATTTATTTCTAGGGAAACTGCCATTGCCCTGCTGGTGGAATCAAGACATCAAAAATTCACTTTATGTGAATACCTTTGTGCTGGTGCTACATTGGTTGTAACCCAAAATGAATATTTATCATTTTAATAAAATGTTTTTCAAACTAACTTGTAGTTCATCTGTGAAACCAAAACGAGAATATTCCAGAATTGTGAATTTGTAATGTGTTTTTTGTTCAAAAATTGAATTGTGTGTGTGCATGCATGTGTGTAGAAGTTTATCCAGTTTACAGAAATGTCAATTTACAATTTGTTCTAATTCAGGAGAAATCCTGAAGGTTAGGCCTCAGCTTTTTGGCTCAATTTGGTTGCAGTGAGCTTCTAGCTCTGTGGCAGGACCTCAGTCAGGATAGATGTAGGCAGCCAGCAGATTGGAGTGATGGAGTTGTGTTTTTTTGCCTAGAGTTTTAGCTGTTGTGGCTGCATGCAGGTGACTGACTATAGGCCTCTGTGATTCCTCTCACACTCCTCTCTCCTCTTCTCATAGCTCCTAACTTGACTAGGTTCCCCACACTCCAACCCATACCTCTTCCTCATATCCACATTATATTTGAGCTTTCTCATGTCATAACAGCCACTTCTGGCAAACTGATGGAATACAATTCCTGCAAATGTCCTGGAAAAAAACCATGATATTCCATTTTTGTCCTATGCCAGCATGGCGGCCATTTTGGGCAACATGATATCGCATGATTTCGCATCAATCTTGCCCTGAAAAAGACACATCTTTTAGGCTCGGTGATCTTGTGTGGGTCACGTGACTGACATGGGAGCATGGACAGGGAGACGCATGTCCCTGTTTTAGGACTCAGCATGTTGGAGGGTATGGGAATATACGGCATGTTTAGCGTTCATTTCCATGTTATTTGATGCAATGTTGTCCAATGACATAGGATGTTGTATGACACCATGCCCACTGCTGTGAGTGAAATCTATTGTGTCAAAAATCAGTAAAAAAATCCACCATTCTACAATGCAGTAGGTACTGAAAAGGGACATTAGAAAATGGGACAGAAGCACTAGCATTATATGAAGCAAAACTAACACAATATTCCCCACATCTGAATGCACTCTCAGCTGCTGCCTGCTATGCTTTCCTTTCATGATACGTCCTGTCGATTTCACAGTTAATGCTTAATGTGCTAACCTCAAATATTCACTCAGATTCTGAGTCGTACTATAATTAACATATGATTAAATGAACACTGTGCTGTAAATTAGTGAGAAATGCTCCATGTTTAGCTCAAAACATAACGAAAAGTTAATTATACAACACTTTGTAATCTATTCATGTACAAGAGCTCTAAGTGTGTGTGCATTTTGTTAATAAAAAGACCTGCCAATTCTGCAATGGGACCTGTGAAAGGGCTTGCTAAAATCTGGATATTATTGCAGATGAAGTTTTAAAGTCTCCTCACAAAATATTAAATAATTTAAACATTTGTTCCTTGTAGCTTGGTTGGTGCTTCTTCTCATCTGGTGTTTATCTGGAAGCTAGTCAGAAATTGTATGTACTTGGGCACAAAGTGGTAGAACATCTTTTTTATTTTTTTTATTAAGTCTTCCATTTTAATAATCCAATAAAAACCATATTAAAACATTCCAAATTACAATACAATCAAAAATAAAAAGGTAAAGGACCCCTGACAGTTAGGTCCAGCCACAGACGACTCTGGGGTTGCGACACTCATCTCGCTTTACAGGCTGAGGGAGCTGGTGTTTGTCCACAGACAGTTTTTCCGGATCATGTGGCCAGCATGACTAAGCCGCTTCTGGTGCAACAGAACACTGAAACCAGAGCAGCACACGGAAACGCTGTTTACCTTCCTGCCGGAGCAGCACCTATTTATCTACTTGCAGTTTTTGGGGGGCATGCTTTCGAACTGCTAGGTTGGCAGGAGCTGGGACCAAGCAATGGGAGCTCACCCCGTCACGGGGATTCAAAAATCAAAAACAGCCAGATTCAACTGCCAAATTATATATCTTTGGGTGACTTCCCATGCTCTGAATTTTGTGGAGTGCTGATCATCTAATATCACATTGCATTTCTTCATTCGTCAATAAACCATTCCAATGTTGATCCTTCACTTAATTTGCAACCACTGGTCTGTTCAACTTTCGCCTTTATAATTCAGTCTGAAATATTTTTCCCAGTTGTTATCCACATTCCAGCAATTCCATTTTCGATTTCTGCTCACAGGAGCCATAATACACCACATCTCAAACAAAAAGACGCCATTAGCTCCAGGCAGCCATCCAGAATTCCCCTCACTCCATCTCCCAACATGCTGGTACCTCTGCAAGAACAAAATAACTCCAGTCCAGAATTCTTTACAACCTTTCCCTGAGGGTAGCTGCCAGAATCCTCACCCAATCAGTATAGAACATCTTGGTTTGTATGCAGAATGTCCTAAGTTCAGTCACCAGCATCTCCAGGTAGGGCTGGGGGAAAACACACTGTGAAATCCTGCCAGTCCTTGTAGACAATCCTGAGCTAGATGGACCAAGGATGGACCAGTTTCTTATGTTCCAATATGCCAAGACACAGAGGCACAATAAAATCTTGAAGGTGGTTCCTGTTTGGCTGTTAGTTTTTAAGGGAGAACCAACTGAACAGGGGTAAAAAAGGAGGATCCAATATCCACCCCACGTCTGGATAGCTCCGTTGGTTAGAACATGGTTCTGATAATGCCAGGGTTGAAGGTTTGATCCTCGTATGGGACAGCTGCATATTCCTGCATTACAGGTGGTTGGACTAAATGATCTTCAGGGTATCATTATTCTATGATGAAGATGCTGGACTAGGTGGGCCTGATCCATAAGCTTTGGGACCTTATGGTGAAGGGGAAGTAAGAAATAATACAATAATAATAATAATCTCACTGATCATTAAAGAAGGCAATTTTGGATTACGTCTTACTTCTAATCTATTTGAAAGGAAGACATTCATTCACTGTAGAAGGTAGCATATTAGCATAAATGGAAATCAATATAATGGACACTTTGAGGAATTGTGTTGCTACCATTTCAATACCCAGTTTTACTGATAAATTCATTAAGTGACTTGAGGTGCTTAGTTCTAGTTAATGCACACAAGTCATTGTTTTTGATTATCATTTTTTAAAAGAAGCATTCAGATAATTCCAATCTATGCTAGTTACTGTTAACCATTTAGATAAACTTTCTGCGTCAAGGAAAATGTATGCATGCTGAAACTCCACAACATGGAGGAATAAATAAGAATATATCATAGTATTTTTATGTTACCCCAGTGCAATTATATATACGCTTTTGTAATGCAACATGAAAATTCACTGTTTATACAATTCTGTATTCTCTGTTTACTTTCACATAAACAACTTACACTGCTCTCATTGTATTTACTTAGCAATCATCCCTGGGTTGCTTTCCATTAGTTTTTTCCCAACTTTTTGCCTATTCTGTCCTTTTATACAATGTGTTTTATGCAATTTTGTTTTTAGAATTCTCTTGCTGTTCATCGTAACAGCTAGCATTTTGAAATCTCTTTATGCACTATTGATGGTACTTTCCTAATGTTTTCTTTATTTATGCTGAATTCTATGATGCTTAGCTTGTTTTCATTCACCAATGATTCTGCAAGAGATCCATGTGGTAAATGACCTTTATCTAACAATACTTATTCAGGCCAGCCAAGTCTATGTTCTCTGCTCATCAAGTTTAACATCTGTATCCAGACTCTTAGGTATTATGGTATTGGAAGAATGTTGCATTTATTTTACCAGACTCACAACTATAATTGCATAAAGATTGTGCATCATCTAATTATAGTGCAAATCTGCTCCACTTCTGAGTGGGGAGGAGTTGCAGATGGATTACGTGACCACCTGCTCGGCACAGGGGCAGGACAACATCCTGCGTCATCGTGAGGGTCCCAGCCATGTTGGTGGTTAGGCATTGGTTGAACTTATGTTGGGGAGGGGAGGTGTGGTCATCACCTGCCCCTCCAATATTAAGGGTATTCCATTAAAGGAATCCGGGGGTGTGGATGTTGTCCGAAGCCCGGGGAGGGGTTAGGGCCATGCCACGACCCCTTTGGGAACCCTGGGGGAGCTCGAGTTGATTTACATTGATGGGGCTCCCCCTATTGGTGGTTGACCCTTCAGGACTCCCTGCATGGCGGGCATTCAGTTCCAGTGCCTAAGCCAATACCACTCACATTCTGTAACCAATGAAGTTATGGCCTAAATTTTGCCCACTAACCTTTTAACCTAATATGCTGTGTCCATGTCTCTTTATTCATCACGAGGGGTGGCCTCAGGGTCTTGACACGCAATCCTATGTGTGTCTCCTCAGATGTAAAACGGGATATAGCAAAGTCAAATGGGCCTTAAGATGACCTCAGCAGCCTGTGAAGCACCTCATGACCTGAGGTAAGCTGCTTTTCCAAAACACCAAATTGGGGTCAAAACCATATATTGTGATCCCTCTAGTACATACTTATTAGAGCTCTAAAACAGGATTGCTAATGGGAGTTTGCACAACCCGCATCATATAGTGGGGGTTGAATTCACAGAGGGTTGAAGGTCCATTACTATTTCTGCAGCAAAGTTCCTCTCTCCAGCATCCCAGAACCCCCCAATCAGCATGAAAGGGGAGCTTTTCAGCCACTGTATGCTTCAAGCTGCTTCAGTTTCAAGAGAAGGGTGTGTAAGTTCTGTTACGTATAATGGAACATCATGGAAAACACCATCGAAGTCACCCCCAAAATCATTTCCCTAGTATGTGCACAGAAAATAGTAGGGCTAGCTCCCATAGCGGGATAGCTCAGTTGGTTAGAGCGTGGTGCTGACAGAGTCAAGGTTGAAGGTAAACCTTGCTGATCACTGTGTTAGCTGAATCCCACCCAAAGCAAGGCAATTCTGTGCTGAATGCCTAGTGTTGGAGGAGCTTTATGTTATTTTGAGAATTAAACCTTAAAGCCTTTTCTAGCTTTTCTATTAGAAAGTCAGAACATTGAGTGTAGTTGCTGGCTGGGGTCCAAACAACTACTTTGGCACGGTCAATGGAATTACTTATTTACTTAGGAATGCTCATTAGCACAACACGGTTTATAAATAGAGTGGATGGTTTTCCGAGCGGATGATTACTTCAATACTGAGTGCAATGGCTGTACTTTTGAGCAGACATTTTTAAGATTTCACTATATATATATGCATAAATTGTCAAATCATATAAATTTCAAATGTTAACGTTAACATTTTTTATTACTTTATATCAAATAAAGGTTTGATGTCACGGTGAAAAGTTCCAAATGCACATCCTGTCTTGGGAAAGTATAATTAAACAAGAACCTCTTCTGCAGGCTGTAAGATGATCAGCTTTGCAATCATGAAAATGAAAAGAGATAGCTTGGAGCACAAAATCTCTCTGAGTGTTGCAGAAATATTCACATTTTAAATCCAACCAGAACAGCTGCCCATTTCTGCTAGTTACTACTACAGCCAATTAATGCTTGTCAAGATTTATAATTAAATGAAACTAATGAAAATCAGTTGGCTGATAATGGAATTTTTCTCCCACATCTGCATACTATTATCCCATGCAAATATTAAAGTTGGGGGAATAATGTTTGCTTTAATTGGTTATTTGATCCATCGTATGACTCTTGATAGGTTGCTCATTCTTTATAAACACACACACAGTCATCAGTAATGAACAGATTCACTGGGTCATAAACATTCAATATATTTAAGATAATTCTATTTCCCTGCTTTGCACTTGACTGTGATCCAGGACAGAACCGGATCACAATGAAATGATTATTCTTGTCACTGTAAGTGCCAGCAAACCAATTTCACATATTAAAATGTGCTACTAATTAATGAACAGATATGACTGCATGAAGATATGGAAGAAACCACTTCAGAGAAAACGAAATGAGCATTCCACTGTCATTGGTATATGTCTTATTCAAGAATTCTTTATCTGAGTCATTCTTAGTAATTCAATGACTAATAAGGTGATAGGACTTTTTCTCTTTTACTGGGTCATGAGTTGCCTCGGAACAGAACTCATTGAAAACTTTGCAGGAAATCTGGGTTATTTTGTCAAAGAAAATGAGGTAACTGTCTCATTAATGCTGTTGAATTGATAGCAATGTCTTCTTTTCCCAAAATGGAGCAAAATATACTTTAACCAAGGACTTGGCACTTCAATGTCTAAAGCAGATCTGAATGTTTTTAGATGTGCATATCCTTCGCTGAGATTATACAGCTGAATTTTGCCATGATTTATAAAACATACATGGGTAGTTAGTCCCATTGGCTTCAGTAGGGCTATATGTCTACATCCAGTAAACGCCTGTGAATGTTTGTTCATTTGACTTCAGCGGATCTGTATTTGATGCGAGTGGAGCTGTGGTCTAAACCACTGAGCCTCTTGGGCTTGCCAATCAGAAGGTCAGCGGTTTGAATCCCTGCAACGGAGTGAGCTCCCGTTGCTCTGTCCCAGCTTCTGCCAACCTACCAGTTTGAAAGCATGCCAGTGTGAGTAGATAAATAGGTACCTCTGTGGCAGGAAGCTAAATGGTGTTTCTGTGTGCTCTGGGTTCTGCCACGGTGTTCCGTTGCACTAGAAGCGGTTTAGTCCTGTTGGCCGCCTGACCCAGAAAGCTGTCTGTGGACAAATGTTGGCCTGAAAGCGAGATGAGTGCCACAATCCCATAGTTGCCTTTGACTGGATTTAACCGTCCAGGGGTCCTTTACCTTTACCTTTTACCTTTTATGTCCCTGAGATCTGTTCAGGAAATGTGGCACTGCCATGCCACTGTCACAATTTATACAAAGTGGAACTTAGACAGATGTGGTGGTGAGACAGTTTAGTAGATGAAACCATTGGCAGAAGCTGTGTGGCAGCAGAAAAGGGAGGTGGATTTTCTGTTGCCTTTAAGGTGCTGGGAGGTGGAGGTAAGGGGTACCACAGACAGCACCATATAGGTGTGCAGTTGCTGAGTGAACAGTCCTCTCCTGCCCCAAGCCTGCTTCTGAATTACACTGCTTCTGATTCATCTATAGCACTGCTAGTGAAGTGACTTCTAATCCCACCCCCTGTGGAAATGACTGTGGAACTGCAGTTTCTTGGAATTACTCTACATCTTATGCTTTGCTTTCAAACAAAGGTCAAGTCAATGCATGCATACCCTCCAACGTTTCTCCAATGAAAATAGGGACGTCCCATTCCATAATGATAATTTTACTGCTTATACCCCACACATCTCACTGGCTTGCCTCAGTCACTCTGGGCAGCTTCTGACATACATAAAAACATTACAAAACATTAAACATTAATAAGCCACTTCCCTATACAGGATTGCCTTCAGACGGCTCAGGGGTTGGATAACTCCATACCCTTCAACATTTCTCCAATGAAAAGAGGGATGTCCTAAGGAAAAGCGGGACATTTTGGGATCAAATCAGAAACCGGGACGGCATCTCTAAATTAGGGACGTCCCTGGGAAACAGGGACACTTGGATGGTCTGGTGCATGGGATTTTAGAACATTTGCCACACATAAATCAAATGCATCATCACAAGCTTCATTTGGTTCAAACACCTCAGGTTTTGTAGTTGGGGCCATGCCAGCTGTAGGCAGTACTGTGGAGGCCTGCTAAGTCACTGTCATCTCTAAAATGGCAGATAGCTCAGACCAACACAGAGAAGGGAACAAACAGTGGCTAAAGTGTATAGCTATAAGGCTATATTATAAGGCAGTTTCCTATGTGACCTGACCTGAAGGACAAAATACTGCCTCCCTCTGTTTTGAGCAGACTAGCAGTTGAATCATACATTGAATTTGACAACAGGACAGAGCTGTGGTCTAAACCACTGAGCCTCTTGGGCTTGCCAATCAGAAGGTCGGCAGTTCGAATCCCCACGACAGGGTGAGCTCCCATTGCTCGGCCCCAGCTCCTGTCAACCTAGCAGTTCGAAAGCACACCAAAAAGTGCAAGTAGATAAATAGGTACCGCTCCGGTGGGAAGGTAAACGGCGTTTCCGTGTGGTGCTCTGGTTTCGGTGTTCTTTGCTCCAGAAGTGGCTTAGTCATGCTGGCCACATGTCCCAGGAAAACTGTCTGTGGACAAACGCTGGCTCCCTTGGCCTGTAGAGCAAGATGAGTGCAGCAACCCCCGAGTCGTCTGTGACTGGACTTAACTGTCAGGGGTCCTTTACCTTTACCGTTTTATGCTTAAGGGGTACAATACACCTCTGTCTGGGGCCAAGTCTGCCTAGGGGTAAACACCACTGAACACAGTAAACACTTTGAGTAAGCATTCATAGAATAGGGTTGTAAGATCACCGGTTCTCTATTGAACCTGGTGTTTATAATTGATGGATTGTTTTGTACATATTTCTTGGCCATAGTACTTTGAACCTAAGTGCAATACAGAAATACTGAAAAGAAAACTTCACTAAACTTTGAAACTTTGTACTGCACATATGAATTCAAAATAAATTGGATGGCCCTTTGTATTTTACTTCTTTGCTGCAGTATTGTAAAGAAATGGAACACAATTTCTGTTGCAGCTTAACTTCAGATGTAAGTGCTATTAGTTGATAAAATGTGATTTATATCTTATTTCTAAACCAGAAAGTGGCATTAATAATAATAAAAAAGGATCAGAATATGAATGCCGTGAAAGTCTTACTCCCAAGTGCATGGAGGATAAGGAAGATTGAAAATAATGTCTTTAATTTCTAAAGCGAGATGAAAAGTTTCAGCAATGAATAGGAAGTGACAAATTTTGACATTTCCCCCAATTTTGCAAAGGAGGCAAAAGGAAATATGAATGCCAGTGCTGCTCTGTAAGAGATTGCCATAAGCATAAAATTGATTTTATTTCCCTTGTATATTAGCAGAGTTTTCTCAGGACTTAAAGTTTGGAAATGGAAGCTATAAATTATGGGCTACCAGTATTGTAAAAAGTGGTTCAAAATGCAAAACCAACACAGAATCTAAAAGAACGGAGACAGAGAGAGAGGCAAAATAAGGTACAGTTTCAGTCCTGATCCACCTTCCCTCAAACGTTGGAAAGTTCTGGAGCGGGCTGTGTCTTTTTTACAAGATCAGTCTCTTTTGAGGGAGTAAACTGGAGACATTTTTTCATGGTTTTGTGATGATCCTTACTATTACAGGTACACAATTCAGCACGCCCTCTGTGAAGAGCTGCCTTTGAAAACGACTCAAAACTTCAACTGGTGCAAAATTCAGCCACCAGATTACCGCCTGGAGTTGCCTTTAGATCTCATATAACCCTGTTCTAAAACAGCTGCACTGATTGTCAGCTTGTTTCTGGGCCCAATTCAATGTGCTGAGGCTAAATGACTCAGGTCCCAAACATCTGAACAACTGCTTGCTTCCCTAAAGACCCTCCTGGGTGCAAGATCAGCAGAGGAGACCTTATTGATAGTTCCACCTCCCTCAGAAGTTCAGTGGTGGTGGCTCAGGAGAGGGCATTCTCTGTGACAGCCCCATAGTTGTTGTTGCATTATCTTCTCACTGAGTGCAACCGACATCTTCAAGTGAATGCTGAAGAGGAATCTCTTTACCCTGGTCTTCAACACCTCAGATTTATATCTTCAGGGCCCATCCTATTTCTTAAGGAGTTGTTAAGAGACCCCGTTCCCTTCACAGAGCTACAATTCTCAGAGTTCATTGGGAAGAGAGATTGCTTTTGAAACCACTCTGCGAACTGTAGCTCTGTGAAGGGAACTGGGGTCTTCTAACACTTCTCAGCAGGCTTAACAAGATACGATTCCCAGGATTCTCAGCCCTCCAGATGTTTTGGGACTACAACTCCCATCATCCCTAGCTAACAGGACCAGTGGTCAGGGATGATGGGAATTGTAGTCCCCAAACATCTGGAGGGCCAAGTTTGGGGATGCCTGCTTTAAATGTACAGTGCAGTTGAGGCCTCTAACGCATCATTCTAGCCTAAAGGTAGAGGTAAAGGTACACCTGACCGTTAGGTCCAGTCACAGACGACTTTGGGGTTGCAGCGCTCATCTCGCTCTATAGGCTGAGGGAGCCGGCGTTTGTCCGCAGACAACTTCCGGGTCATGTGGCCAGCATGCCTAAGCCACTTCTGGCAAACCAGAGCAGCTCACTTCCCGCTGGAGCGGTACCTATTTATCTACTTGCACTTTGCTGTGCTTTCGAACTGCTAAGTTGGCAGGAGCTGGGACCAAGCAACAGGAGCTCACCCTGTCACGGGGATTCGAACCGCCAGCCTTCTGATCGGCAAGCCCTAGGCTCTGTGGTTTAGACCACAGCGCCACCCGCGTCCCCCTCATTCTAGCCTAGCTCTTCGTTAATATAGACAACTGGTTAAAATAGTCTTCGGCATCTACCATTACATCGAATGTATGCTTTTTCTCATCTCCTACTTAGATATATGTTTATTTTTCGAAAATCGGTGGCATCCTTATATTTACTGGGCGCATTACCATTTTAATTATTGTACTTCTCAAGCTCCTATGAGGTCGATGCTGACAATACCCTTGAGATAAGAATAATTTCCTGCCTGGTACTCAGGCAAAGATGGATATTATAATGTAACTTTATGGTTGCGCACTATTTTAACAAAGCAATTTAATTAAAAGAATGAATAATTTGACAGCAAGGGAAGAATGTAAAATTATGTGAAGAGGACAAAAAGCTGTCTTAATTACTAGCTTGAGCTGGCAAGATGCAATGCTTTCCACTAAATAGTAATTATTTATTGAAATAATATGCTTGTGTAGATAACAACTCAGTCGCAGTCAGTACTAAGGGCAGAGCAGCTTCTGCCACCTGTCCTTAGATTCTAACTCTCTGCAACCTGCAAAAACAGAACTCCATGCACGTATTCTCATAAAATAATGATCCTGTTTTCTGCTATATTTAGAAGCATAGTGTCTTGCTTTTTCCTCCACCACTCTTTTGTAGGGCTGTTGAATGAGTACCCACTACCAGTGCTGGAATTATGCATAAGCTAAACATGCTATAGCTTAGGGCCCCACTCTCTTGGGGGCCTCCAAAAAAATTAAAAGAAAAAAACTGCATGTACATTTCCAAAATATAAGAGAAAAAATAAATAGAATAAAACCTACATACAGCAACAGTGTTTTGTGTTGTGTGGACTCCTATGATGTAGGTAATGGGTCTCGCCTGCTAGCCTGCTCCCTAAAATATCGCTGGTTTGCTCATTTCTGTATATAGGGTGCCTACATTCTGCTATTAGTAGTTTGCATCATATATTTACACCTATTATTATTTCTTGTCATAGTAAGTTTCTAGAGACTAGATTATGAGTCTTTGTAAATTGCGTTTCTAAAGGAACTTTTGTTATTGCCAAATGCCAATGTGTTTGCATTATTAAGTTTGTTATGAATAAAAAATCATTTTAAGTTAGAGCTTAATAATTATTTCACTATTAATATACTTCTTCTTAATTGTATTTCAGTTCAACAATTGCTTTGATAAAATACATATTTTGTTATGTGCATATGGCTTTAGATACCTATTAGGTCCATAAATTACCATCTAGCATATATTCAACACAAAAAGAACAGTGACAATTTGTTCTTGGTAAAGGACAGCTGGACATAGAAAGGGCCCCATTACCTTCAGTAGCTTAGGGCCTCATCAGACCTAAATCCGGCCCTGCCCACTACCAAGTCAGGATGAACCTGGGTGAAAAGATTAGCAGGGGAGACACTGTTGATAGTGACACCCAAACCCCTCTGTGGTTTGACGGTGAAGGTGTTGGCTATAAGCAGCTGGCATCCATTTGTCTTGGGAGACAATGGAGGAGTGTGCTTTGGGGATGAAGTCAATGTCAGGAGCTTCCCCTACACTTGAATAGGACCCTGGCAGAGACACATGCCCAACTGGCATGTTCCCTCCCTCCTGGTCGATCGCTTGGGAGCTTCAAAAGCTTTCTTCAGCCCGAACATCACAGTGACCAATGCCAACAGACATCGGCACACTTAGGGATCCGCAGAGTCTTTGCATCTTGCGTGACAGACCTCAGCAACTCAGCATTTTGGCTAATCTACTTTATTTACATATAAACACACACAGAGTACTGCAACATGGCTCCCTCTCTTTCTAGCATCAGACAGCAAAAAGAAAAAGAACAAAGGACAATAGTCCCACTTCACAGAACACAGTAACACAAACATCCTGTCTCCGTCACTTCCCACACTTTGTCGAGTCAAAATATACACCGTCATGGGATAGACAAAAATCCCATGACTGCAATCATGGAGCAGGAATTCTAACAGTCAAATTGCTGGGAGATTGCAGTGCCTGCTGTGGTTGTAGAGATTGATATGGGAGAGACATGTTTTGCTGCAGCTGGGGCAGATGAAGGCGTTTGGTTGGGCTGCTGCAGATGCACCATGGCGTTTCTTCTCCCAGCTGTCATTCCTCCTCTGGGCAGTGCTATGGATGCACCACCTGACAGCCTGTTTCCCGGCACTGCGGTCATCTGCAAAGGATTCCCACCCGGTGGGGCTGATGTTGCCAACCTTCATGTCAACGTATGCAGACATTTTTGCGCCTGCCCATTAGGGGAAATAGGAAGCCCTGAACACTTATTTTTTAGATGTCCTTTTTACGATGAGGCATGTAGAGATACCATCCACCCCCATCTGGTGAGGCTTGCTGACCTTCCGGACAAGCCTAAACTCAATTTTCTCCTCTTAGGCAAAAATCACAAGATGACCCAGGTGGTCGCCAGATTCTGCATTCAGATTTGTAGGCATAGAACACCCCCTGGAACAAATAGCCGGCCTCCTGGGTGTCCCAGGGGCAATCCGTATGTTAGTTTAACCTTAGGTCTTTTTGTGTTCATGCGATTATTTTAATTTTAATCTATAAGCTGTTATTGTATATAGTTTTAAATGTCTATTTCACTCTTGTGAAAGCAGTCTCAGTTGTGCTTCTTGAACTGGTATTCGACCGTAATAATAAATTATTACTAATACTATATGCAGACATCTTTGTAACACAGAGCTGGGACTCAACTTCATTAGTAAAGAAAAAACATTTTATATGTGTTACAACGCTGGGACACCAGGTGGCACTGTGGAGTCCCATCTTTTGCCCACGTGATTTCCCATAATAAAGTTTACAACACGTTTTCCTGAAACACCTTTTTGATGTGTCTAGATCCAGCCTAGGTTTTCCAATGAGCCTGGTTCCTGAAGCCAGCTCCCTGTAGAGCACATCCTTGGGGATGTAAATTCTGTCTCCATCTTTGTTTCCCCATTTGAAAGCCAGGTGGGGGGCAGGGACTTCACTAGGGGAGCCAGTGTGGTGTAGTGGTTAAGAGCAGTAGTCTCGTAATCTGGGGAACTGTGTTCGCGTCTCCACTCCTCCACATGCAGCTGCTGGGTGACCTTGGGCTAGTCACACTTGTCTCTCAGCCCCACTCACCTCACAGAGTGTTTGTTGTGGGGGAGGAAGGGAAAGGAGAATGTTAGCCGCTTTGAGACTCCTTAAAGGGAGTGAAAGGCGGGATATCAAATCCAACCTCCTCCTCCTCCTCTTCTTCTTCTTCTTCTTCTTCTTCTTCTTCTTCTTCTTCATCGGATGGAAGGACCTGTCAATTTCAATTCTTTCAGTTTATCATTTTTTCCACTCTTAAATGCAGTTCTCCACATTTTCCGGCAAGCTGCATTTTTTAAAAAATCCACATGGAAATTGACTAGACTTTTAGTGTGAATTTCTCCTTAAATACACATGGTTGTATGAAGTTATGACTAATGCGCACATTTTTGCAAGCAATTTTCATCAATGGAATGAATTTTTGCATGTTATTTCACCAATATTTTTACACACACTTTCCCCTAATATGTGCATTTTTGTAAGCATTGCTTGGAGAAGTACATTGCAAAATTTAGATAAGTGTGATTTTTTTAAGGCTAGCTGTGTTTCAGTTCACATAAATCCAGGGAGGAAATTGGCAGAAGAGAATTCCATTTTTTTAAAAATCCTCATTTTAACTACAATGAAAGATAAGATTGGTTCTACCGGACATAGATTCTTAAGTTAGTAAGCCGGATATAAATTTTATATATGTATTAAGTTACACGCTTCTTCATTCCAATTAGATGGGTATCTGAAAAATTTGATATAGCAGAATAAGAAAATATCAAGCTGGGCTTAGTTTGGACTCAGATTCAGTATTATTTACCTAATCTGGCATGTTAGTCAGAAGCTGGTTCTCCAATTCGAATTATGCATAGATTGCTGACTGAAGAGGCAAACACTTCTGACATTATACATCTAATGTCAGTTGTATTTGCCTGTGTTGTCACCACAGTAATGATATTTAACTCTTAGAAAATGATATTGACTTTATGGGAAATAAGCCCCTTGCCTTCTGCGTGTTCCACTTACCCCATTCTCAGTGACTCATAAAGCCAATTGCCTGTGAGTTCCTCACATTGGCATTTTTAAAAATAAAATAAAATAATCAAACTTTTGGAAGACTTCTTGTGAATATCACAAAAGGTTTGACTGGCTGTTTCAACATACAAGATCTAAAAACGTCCAACCTCAGGGTTGCCAAGCCTGGCAGTCTCCCAAGCCTCGATTCAAAGGTGGTGCTTTTTCTCTCTGGATAGTTGGAAATGCCAAAGATGAAATGAAAAGACCTCAAGAGGATTGGGGGGGGGGTGGCTTCTACTGCAGATGCTGTTACTACTTCAAGACAGCATAGGGTAAATGCAGATGAATCTATATGAAGTCTAACAATTATGAATCTCCCCCAAATACAATGATAATTTTGATGAAAAAAGGTATACACTACAGGTGACGACAGTTTTTACAGATCCCCAAAGGTTCGAACTGAAATCAATATTAAATTTGAAAGGGGAGAGGAGCAAAGAGGAACATTTCATAAAGTCCTTTCTAGCACTCAGCTGCATCAAGCTGTGATGAACCATGCTCCCTGCTTTCTTTGTATTCTCTCTCTCTCTCTCTCTCTCTCTCTCTCTCTCTCTCTCTCTCCTAGACAAATGATTGATAGCAGAGTCTCAGGCTATTTAAAATAGCATGGCTTAGTTCTTTTAAACCACTAGTTCTTCCATTCCCATCACACATAGTAACAGGGTCCTGACGCACAAGTTTAAATGGACTTGTAATCACCCCCCACTTTCCTATGCTCTAGAGTTGTTAGTAGTGTGCAAAATTATGAGACAAGACTGTACATGGGGGCTTCCCGGACGATTGTATTCCTCACTGTTGGTGGAAAGATTCTTAGCAAAATAGATGTTTGTTTGCAGATTAAAGCACACAGCCCCAGAGTACCTTCTTCCTCTCCTCTGTTTTAACATTACAGTACTTTGTGAGGTCTAAGCCTACCAAATTTTGTAAGACTAGAGAGGGAAGTATTCTGGCCAGTAGTTTACCTAGGGGAAAGTACAGGTATATGTGGTGCACGTATCACTCTGTAGGCGGTCTTAGTGAACAAATTCTAGAAGATTTTAGTCCTCAAGATGCCATAGGAATGTGTAGATTTTGCTTAGTGAAAGAGAGCCTTTCTTTTCTTTTTTAAGATGCATAACATTCTGAAACAAAATGTACCTTTTCATTTTACAATTGCATATACTTTAGAAGCAATGTTTGGCAATTGAGAGTTATTTTTCTACAATGAGGCTTACATGTTTTGCGGCTTCTCCATACGCAAAAGAAGAATCTGACATTTGCTCCTGTTGCTCCGCATTTGCAGGTTTCTCAAACAACCACAAAAAGATTTGTGACCCACATGAGGGGGAAATGATCGTTTAATGCTCATTTGGTGTATTGAACATTTAGAAAGAGTGCAGTGATCACTCTGTTTTCTACAACATTGTAACTAAGTAGACCCTGAGTGACCCATTAGTGGGGAAACATTATTAGGTGCACCAGCAGTGGATGAAATGGAATTCGCAGGAACAATGATTTTTTGGGAGTGGGGGTGGGGAACACACTAGCAATGAAAGCAGAAGTTGAAATAAGGAAAGAACTGCCTCTGGCGCTGTCAGTAGTGCAGCCGAGCCATGCCTGAGAAAAGAGAAGTCAACCACCTGTTTCTTATTAAAATCAAGCAGAGCAAATGTCAAGAACAGATTGCATTGTCTACGAAGAAAAATGAAACTAGTCTTAATATGAGGGTAAGAGGCCACAAAATGTCACCTTACAAAGTATTGCACAAGCAATGTATCTGAATCATATGCAATGGAAGCTGCTCCGTTAGAGTGAATGGGGCACTGCCCCACCATCTTCAGTCTGCCCTCAGCCAGTCCCCATTTGCTCATCTTCTTATTTACATCCAAGGCAGCGGGTGACACCCTGGCTTCCTTCTCAGCCTTGTCCTTGTTGTTGTTGTTGTTGTTTAGTCGTTTAGTCGTGTCCGACTCTTCGTGACCCCATGGACCAGAGCACGCCAGGCACTCCTGTCTTCCACTGCCTCCCGCAGTTTAGTCAAACTCATGCTGGTAGCTTCGAGAATACTGTCCAACCATCTCATCCTCTGTCGTCCCCTTCTCCTTGTGCCCTCTATCTTTCCCAACATCAGGGTCTTTTCCAGGGAGTCTTCTTTTCTCATGAGGTGGCCAAAGTATTGGAGTCTCAGCTTCAGGATCTGTCCTTCCAGTGAGCACTCAGGGTTGATTTCCTTCAGAATGGATAGGTTTGATCTTCTTGCAGTCCATGGGACTCTCAAGAGTCTCCTCCAGAACCATTATTCAAAAGCATCAATCCTTCGGCGATCAGCCTTCTTTATGGTCCAGCTCTCACTTCCATACATCACTACTGGGAAAACTACTTGTCCTTGTAGAACTCAGCAAAAAAGAGGATCAGGAGAAATCAAGAATCACATGGCTCAACCTTGTGGGATGTAATTCATTGGTACAGTCAAATGCAACATTCTTTATTTCCCTGGAGACACAGGCAGGGGGACATCCAGTCAGTGTAACTTCCTGTTCCACTGGTCTGGAGGATCCTTCCCCTACATGTGACCTGGGAGATGGGTGCGGCCCTGGCTCACTACACAAAAGAGCCGAGTCACGCAGCCATTTTCTCAGCCTTGATTTCTCAGTCGTTGTCTTGATTTCTGTCTTGATCTCTCTCTTGTTTGCTGTTCTCCTGCAACCATTTTGTTCTCTTAATGTAATTTTGCTTTCTGCTGGCTCTCAGCCAGCAGCACGTGAGTTCAATCTCCATATGTGATGAACTCACACGGTTTGTTTGTGTAACTACTAAGTAAAGCCTGCCTTTCAGGGATCAAACCATGAACTGAAATGTGAGCAAACTTTTTGTTACATTACTCAGAAAGACTCGTGTCTTTATTCTTTTAAGTGGGATCAAAAGAGGACACCAGGAACAAACTTTTTTAAAAATTATTTTTTATTGAATTCATCTACAAAATAACAGAAAGAAAGAAAGGTTTACACATATGTACATGTTAGTAACACAAAGCATCCCTCCACCTCACCCCCACCACAACCATTGGTTCGACATTACACCAGGAATAAACTTAACTAAGAGATTCAAACGAATCTGCAAACTAGCTTCCAGCTATATTAAGGGGAAGTTGTGCTGCCAAATCACACATTAGCCTGAGTGAAGGAAGGATAATATTTATTCAATATATCCTTTCTTACTATCATTAACATTCCCACATACCTGTCATTGGCTCTAGCCCCAACTACAGCTGGTCTCACTTGCTACCTTCTGAGAGCCAGTGTGGTGTAGTGGTTAAGAGCGGTAGTCTCATAATCTGGGGAACCGGGTTCACTTCCCCGCTTCTCCACCTGCAGCTGCTGGGTGACCTTGGGCTAGTCACACTTCTCTGAAGTTTCTCAGCCCCACTCACCTCACAGAGTGTTTGTTGTGGGGGAGGAAGGGAAAGGAGATTGTTAGCCGCTTTGAGACTCCTTAGGGTACTGATAAAGTGGGATATCAAATCCAAACTCTTCTTCTTCTTCTGCCCAGCCAGTTCCAGTGGGCACCAGCCCCACTGAGCACATGTGGCATTCTCGTCTCTTGAATATTTCCAGCCAAGCACAGAGGGAATGTACTTATATTTCAAATTGTTTATTAAAACTTTAGGCACAAAACTATTCTGTAAACACAGAACCGGGCTCTCTGGTGCAGGAGTTGCAATGTGCTCCCCACGGATTTGTAAGAGTGTGCTTGGCTGTCACACGCTGAAAAGGTTAAACTACTCAAGCTGCAAAAGAACTTAGTGCACTAGTGTTGTATTATTTATTTACCCTTCCTAATGTGACAGCATAGGTTGATGCCTGAAATCCAGGCCTTTAAAAATAATACAAAGGTAAAAATGAAAAATGTTGTTGAAGGCTGGAGAAAGTGATACATGCGTAATTGCTTGAGGACGTGCACTGTTTATTGCAATGCAATCAACCTATAAAATATATGTCAGAGAACACAGATACCACAAGTGTTTGTATAGCCAATCGTGAGTCACACCAGTGGCCAAAATTGTGGAAACCTTTTGGGGAAAGTGTATTTCTGAGGTTTGATTGGCTCTCTAAACATGCATGCTCATTGGCTACATTGAAATGAAGGACAGCTACTGCAGATCAGGCTAATCAAGTTGTGCTTCCTTTTTCTGGTTATTTGGCTATAACTTTTGATAAAATACAGATAATTAAACAAATTTTGTTGCATTACGTTCTTCATTAAATTATCTTTCCAATATAATTTTATGGTGTTATGAGCCATCAAACCTCAGAAATATACTTTTTCCTAAAGGTTTCCGCAATTTTGGCCACTAGCGTATTTTAGGCATACGGCAAAAAGTTGTGAGCGCATTCTTTGTCACCTAGATTTACCAAGGCCAGGTGTGACCTGCACACCAAGAGGCACCTGCTTGAGATGGTTTCACCTCCAAAGAGCATACTATGATACCTGGCCCCTGGACACCACAATCATTCAGATGCCTGAGAATGACTTGGGGGGAAACAGAAAGACTTCAGCATCATAGGTATGCAGAATGGACCCTATGGGAGTTTCCATGTCTGGTGATCACATGGAAGGATTTACTGTGAAATGGTGGTGGTAGACCACTGATCTCACGAAGGGTTATGGAACCCAGAAGGACTATGAATTCCATGTCTCATTTTGTAGTTTCTCAAGTGAGTTATGTGATGTGCTACACAAGAATCTCCTTTAAACAGGGGTGTAGGAAGTGGTGTGGGGGTGTGTGGTCTGACCCGGGTGAGGGGTGGCACTTACTGTGCAGTCTGGCCTGCAGTGCACGTGAGCCACGTGTCTCTCCTGGGAGTGACGCTGTAGCTCGGGACCCCATGCTGCCCGAAACGGCAGTGTGGGGCTTGCTTCTGCCCGGCAGACTCCGTGCGTGGATCACCGCAGCGCCCCCTGGGTGGATTGCCGCGGCGCCCTGCCCACTAGCTATGCCCCGCCAATACAGTGCTACCTCGGGTTACAGACGCTTCAGGTTACAGACGCTTCAGGTTACAGACTCCGCTAACCCAGAAATAGTACCTCGGGTTAAGAACTTTGCTTCAGGATGAGAACAGAAATTGTGTGGCGGTGGTGCGGCAGCAGCCAGAGGCCCCATTATCTAAAGTGGTGCTTCAGGTTAAGAATAGTTTCAGGTTAAGAACAGGCCTTCAGAACAAATTAAGTTCTTAACCCGAGGTATCACTGTATACATATTTTTTCAGGGCCAGCACTTTCCACCTTTCCGAGACTGGTAATAGTATCTGCAGTGTCCTGCAGAACTGATTACATTAAGTTTGGCAGTAAGTCAGGCATGCTCCACTGTCTAGCTCAGGCTTCCTCAACCTCGGCCCTCCAGATGTTTTGAGACTACAATTCCCATCATCCCTGACCACTGGTCCTGCTAGCTAGGGATCATGGGAGTTGTAGGCCAAAGACATCTGGAGGGCCGAGGTTGAGAAAGCCTGGTCTGGCTCTTATGACACTAATGACTGGAATATATCCATAGCAGGGGAAGGGGTGTCACTGTACCCCACTGAGGGATATCCCTAAGGGACTTCAAGGCCCCAGTCCATTGGGGGGGTTAGTGCACCTGCCACAGTCCTAGGCCTCAGTATGGCCCCAAAGTATTGAATTTCACAATGGGGGGTTCCTGTCACTCCCATCCGCAGTTGGGCTGCTCACTGAGTGAAGCCTTGCCCTATTCCAAGCTAAACTCTAAACTGTAATCTATAAAATTGTGACCATTATTAACACACAGCAGCCTGTGCATATTTATTGCTTCCCACACCATGGTTCACTCCCCACTGCCAGAAAAAGCTGACTATTTCCGGAGCTGACGGTTGCAAAAAAAATTAATAATTATGGAAGATGCCTGAAAGGATAGGTTATTGACTGCTAGCATGGTAAGAACTCAATTGGTAATATTCATCTTTTAATATAAGCATGGCCATGACTTTTATTTCCAGGAGCTTGATTGCTATGAGCAGTGAGTGGTAGTTTGACAACATCGTTTAGTTATATTGGCTTTGAGGCCTGATTCATGTGACAAATTGTGAGATACTTTTTTGAACTGCTGTGAAATAGCTATATGGTTCACAGAATCATCAAGTTTGGCACTCCAGGGGTCATATATTCCAACCCCCTGCAATTCAGGAATGTTGGAACACATTGATGTTTGGCGTGTATACACACACACACACACACACACACACAAGTTTGTCGACCAATTACTTATATGGACAGAATATTTTGATCCTTTTCTACATTAAAGCGTTTGGAAAGTAATCTTAAGAGGAATTACAGTGGTACCTCGGGTTACATACGCTTCAGGTTACAGACTCCGCTAACGCAGAAATAGTGCTTCAGGTTAAGAACTTTGCTTCAGGATAAGAACAGAAATTGTGCTCCGGCAGCGCGGCGGCAGCAGAAGGCCCCATTATCTAAAGTGGTGCTTCAGGTTAAGAACAGTTTCAGGTTAAGAACGGACCTCCGGAACGAATTAAGTACTTAACCCGAGGTACCACTGTATTTCCTTTTAAGATTACTTGCCTAACTTTTTTGTGGGGGGTTCTTTCTTGCTTTCAAAGCCTTCAGCAAGGGATTTGAAGAAATAAGAATAAGAGGAGAATGTGGGTTTGGGGTAAAAAGCTGCACTTCAGGTCAAGGGAGTTAGTGATACACACAAGTGAGGATGCTTTGAGGTTAAGGGGACAGCAAGTCTCGGAGATTACATTTGCAAGCTCCTTTAGTACCCTTGGGTGGAGCTCATCTGCTCCTGGAGATTTGAATTCATTTCAGTAGCCATCTATTTTCCTATCTTGGGTTTCAGCTCCCTCCTGGCACTGTTTATTCTGTTATCACTGCTGTCCTTTTGGGTGAAGACAGAGGCAAAATTGGAGTTCTGGCCTAGTTCTTCTTTTGTTGTGAAATGAGGCAAAAGGAGAGAAATGAGGCAAAAAGAGACTCCGAGGCAAAAAATATTGACTATGCAACCAAACTGGAGGCAAAATGGAAAAGGATGCTCTATTGGAATAACAATGGCAGGATGAAGAGAACATAATCAATAAAACAACAACAACAACAGAAACAGAAACATGATAAAAGAAAGACATGATCTTTTGTAGTAGCCCTGGATATAGCTTGAGAGATTTATAGCAGTAGTGAAGATGGTAATCCTTACGTAAAATGCATTCACAAAATTTTTCCTGTAGAGAAAGTCTCCACCTCATTACATCAATGGGTGACTTATGCGTCAATTACATGTGAGCCCCAAAATCCATATTCTTTTCTCTATCAATACCTAAGATAATAATGCACTGATGGTGGTATTGACTGGGGAAATTGTAAATGTTCTTATTCGATAGCATGTAAAATGTGATCAATGAAGCTCAGCTGATTGTAAAGCTTTTTCGCCACGTTGATCAGCTGTTTCCCTTCCACGCATGGTGTGCTTTTGATTACTGGTCTGTTTCTTCATGTACCTGGTTGAAAGAAATCCTAAAGTTGAAAACTTTGCAACAATGTTAATTCTACATTATTTCTGAAGAGTTAGAGTAGGATGCAACTCGCTGAACAGATTGCATCATAGTTTCATTCAAAGGTGAATTTAAGTCAATTCCTTAAAACCATGAGGCAAAAGTTAGCCAAAGTCAAGCACTTTTCAGCTGCATTTTGTTAGACAAAAGCTAATTATTTTTTATTATGTTGGGAATGGGTGCCTCTTCATACTTGGAGGAAAAGCTGATGATATATGAATGCAATAAATAATTAATAAATAATACAATGCATCCTAATGTTTATTTTAAAAATAATTCCAGGAGGGCGAGAGGTTTGATTATTAACTCTTTTTAAAAGCTGATTAAACATAAATTGCTTTGAGGTTTGTTTGTTTCTTACAGTCAAACATTATATAATGTTTTTACGAAATAAATAAATGAGCAAAATGTATTATACATATTCTTGCTGATTCCAAATAGCTCATTCTTCTCTCCTTTAGCTCTGTGATTTTACTTTGCTTATGATCACACTATCCATAGATATTTTTACATGTAACTACAGAGAGGCTTTCGTCTGTTAAGCAGTAAGTAAATATTGTCAAATAAAAGAAACCCTCATTATTACATATTTTACATGGCTGCTTTTGTATATATTTCAAAATTTTACATATGGAGTTTTATGCTGGCCTATATTTGTAATGCCTAAGAAAGATTTGGCAAAGTAGAAGTAAATGAACCCTGTGCACACAAACAAGATTCCCTACTGATGATAGCTGTGGAAGGGGAAGGATTTTGTATGCTCAAAAGAACTGCATACTTCAACCAAGGGCAACATGACTCTGCGTATACAAGAACATCCTGGGTCAGGAGTCAGCTTCGCCTGCTGAACAGCAGCCTGAAGGGGAAGATGGCAGAGTGACTACAGCAGCAGATGCTTCAGCCTTCAAGGACACAGAAGAGAAGGTCCTGATGAGAACCAGTTGGCTTCAGCCTGCTTAATCAGGGTTTCCCGCCTTGGTCAGATGCTGGAAACAATGTTAGTTGTTCTTAGCTTGACTGTTCCGCTTCTATATATATATAATTTTTATTAAATTTTCTGTTTTACAATTTAAAATACTCATTTTACATCCTTAAGATATCAATGACTTCCCTTCTTCTCTCTCCATGGTTCATATTACAAATCATAAATCCCTGTATATTTTACAAAAACTATGCCATTCAGTATTCCATTATTGCATCCATCCAAACTTGTTGACATTCTTGAATTTATCTTAATGCTGTCAGCGTTTTCAGTTGTACACAATCATTTCCCATACATTCAGTAAACGTTTTCCAACCTTCTTTAAAAGTATGGTCTTCTTGCTCTCTCATTCTACATGTTAAGTCCATAGCTGTCAACTTTTCCCTTTTCTTACGAGGAATCCTATTCGGAATAAGGGAATTTCCCTTTAAAAAAGGGAAACGTTGACAGCTATGGTTAAGTCTGTAAGTTGTGCATATTCTGCCAACTTAAGCTGCCATTCTTCTTTAGTTGGGACCTCACTCGTTTTCCATTTTGGGGTTAACAAAACACGGGTTGCAGTAGTAGCATACATGTTTAGTCGTGTCCGACTCTTCGTGACCCAATGGACCAGAGCACGCCAGGCACTCCTGTCTTCCACTGCCTCCCGCAGTTTGGTCAGACTCATGTTTGTAGCTTCGAGAACACTGTCCAACCATCTCATCCTCTGTTGTCCCCTTCTTCTTGTGCCCTCCATCTTTCCCAGCATCAGGGTCTTTTCCAGGGAGTCTTCTCTTCTCATGAGGTGGCCAAAGTATTGGAGCCTCAGCTTTCAGTGAGCACTCAGGGCTGATTTCCTTAAGAATGGATAGGTTTGATCTTCTAGCAGTCCATGGGACTTTCAAGAGTCTCCTCCAACACCATAATTCAAAAGCATCAATTCTTTGGCGATGAGCCTTCTTTATGGTCCACCTCTCACTTCCATACATCACTGGGAAAACCACAGCTTTAACTATACAGACCTTTGTCAGCAAGGTGGCGTCTCTGCTTTTTAAGATGCTGTCTAGGTTTGTCATCGCTTTTCTCCCAAGAAGCAGACATCTTTTAATTTCGTGACTGCTGTCACCATCTGCAGTGATCATGGAGCCCAAGAAAGTAAAATCTCTCACTGCTTCAAGTCACTTTTCCAGAGTTTTCCCCATTTACTGTTCTACTTCTTGCTCCTCTTGACCTTTGATCATCGGATTCCCTGACCCCTGGACCTTCTGACCATGTGAATCACTGTTGCCTGACCCTAGGACCAGACTGGACTTTGGATATGGACTCCAGGCAAGTGCACCCCTGAGACTCTGTTGGTTGGCTGGCCTCCCACTCTCCTGGGCTCGCTTGTTGTTGCTCAGCATGAGACTGCGACAAAGAACAAGATGCGGACAACTTCTGGTGGAATCTCATCTTTTTCTTGTATATGCAAAATCCTGTTGCCCTTGGTTGAAGCAGGCAGGTTTTTTTGGCAAGTTAAACACTTGTATCTCCTAAGGCAGGATAGTAGTATTTTAACAATCAATGTGGATATAAAGCTGCAGTCCTCACAGTGGTACTGAGTTAATATTAAGTGGGACAACAGGAGGTTAAAGGAAACATGGCAGTTTTAAAGCCTTTTTTATTGTTTAGTCAGTGAAATAATATTGAAAAACATATCATTGGGACTTCCATTCACAGCTGGGATAAATAGAAATCTACAAAGAATGTGTATAAATTATAGAGCACGGCGAGGGGCCTGGAGAGTGTTGTTTCTCGTTTAAAACAAATAGTCCCCCCTACTAACCTCTTCCTAATCGTGTGAACAGCTGAGGAACTAAGTAGGCTATTTCCATACATATGACTCTTTGCTTTTATGAAATGAAGCTCACTAGAAATACAAAGCTAATTGATCTAGTAAGGGGGGGGGAATCTCATCTGTGCATTTTTCCATATTGACAAAAGACAGAGGGGTTTTATTCTTCCTCGTTCTAAATCTCTTATTGTCGCCTTTAAAAATGACAAGACAGAATGCTCCGTTAGTGTGTTTTGCTTTCATTAAAAAACAGCGGGAGTCTGCTATAAAAGGAGGCAAAGTATTTTGTAAACTCCTGGGATAGTTACACATGCGACTTCAACAGAAAGGTTAATTCTAAATTTTTGATGAAGGGGGAAACGCCTATTTTTTTCAGTTACTTGGGGTTCTCTTAAAAAGCAACAACCCCAAATCCCAACAAATCTTTGGATGAATAGCTTTCAAGAGCTGGGGGTATTTTAGAAACATTCTCTGTCTTCTGTAAGTAGAAGACCATGGAAGAAAATTGGCTCTATATTAGTTTTCCAGGTGAGAAATCCTTGATACGCCAACAGTATTCTGTACCCTGAAGTGACTCTTCCCATTTTCCCTCATGGCCTCTTATACCTGTAATGGCTTCCCAGAATGCCTCTATGTGACCACCTGCCTTAATTCCTGCCATGGGTACCTTTCTTTAGGAGGTTGGCAGAGGATTGTAGCAGCTTACTTCAGGTTCCCCCAGAGCCCAATGTCTGACGACACCAGTGCAAGTTTCCAGGGGTTCCAGTGTCAGGAATGAGACAGCTACAAGTGAAGGTTTGCAGCCAAATGCAGAAAGCAGCCAAGAACAGCAAGACTTTGATGTTAGTCAGACAGGGGAGGGCCGGCAGCTGCAGACTTAGGCTCTGCCTGACCTTGATGGGCCAGCTGAGGAGGCAGGGACTGAGAGCAGGCTGGACCAAAACCAAAGCTCTCTGGAGAAGCAAACAGACATGAACAGGCACAGAGGGAGTTTATCGGAAATGGAAGGGGTTGGAGATGATCCAGTCAGTCCAAGGAGCCGGCAAATGGGAGGGCTTCTAGACAGGAAGCAAAACAAAAGACGTAAGGTGCAAAAGTTCAATATATTCTGTAGGCACAGGAAGCAGTCTTCAGAAGGGTCATCTTGAGTAATGGTGCTGGAGGCTTCGTTAGAGCTGTCCGGAGCTATCTGTTTGTTGTTGCAATAAATCCTTCCTTTTATAATTAGCTACACTTACTGTGTTATCAACCTGGGAACCTGACATCCAGATGTGCTAATTCAGGGTCTGTGTTTCCTTTGGAAAATGAGGCAGAATGGAAACTGTGTTGTTTTTATGATATATGCTTTATTTCTACAGCCTGAGCCTCAGGTGAAGAGGTCCACAGCATTCATACCCCAAGAGGCTACCTCTTCCTTCATAATCACAGAGGGGTGGAAACAGACACTAGCCATTCTCTCTGCCTTCTTCTCTCTACTTTTCACATCGCTTCCAATCCTGACTCCCAATCCATCTTGTCTTTCTCCCAATCCATCTGTCTTTATCTGTGAAGTGAAAGGGCCCCCATCTGTTGTCACCTCCCAGAGTTGGCTGCATTGTTGTGCTAACAGATCATTACCCCAGGCTAACACCTCACTCAGGAGACCTCTCCTGACTTAATTGGCTTTTAACACTTGGCTTAATTAAAAGATAAGCTAGGTCTAACATGGCTCAAATACACACTGGGGTCTATCCTAGATGTGCACAAGTCTGGCTATTTCCTGGTTTTAATTACCCAAAACTTAATTAAATTCTAACAGTAGCCTAATCCAGAATTTAGAGTGTCTTGCACCCTCAGATTCATAACAATATGCTGTCAGGAACACTTCCCCACATTGTGCTTTCATCACATTTATATCTGGCTGGGTCCAGTGCGAGGTTCAGAGATGCAAATATCCCATTGTCAACGCTCAGCATTCCTCAAAACATATTTTCCAGATTTTTGAATTTTTTTTATCTTCTCTTTAGTCCCTGTTGAAACGAATCCAAAGTATGTAGCTCAAATAATCACATATTCTTGCCTTGCCTTTGTTTCCATCCTTCCTCTGTTGTGAAATAGCAACAACAACAGCAACAACAACATATTCCTTTCTATAGAATTCTAAGTTTAGCTTTGTCACTGGTAATAATAATAATGAAAAACTTTAAGATAAAATAAGCAGCTCAATCTCAGTACCAGAACATTAGTAACCTTGGCCCTTCGGAAAGCCATCTTGAAAAGTATTTTATATACTTAAAAAATGAGGTGTCCCCCCCCTTTAAGAGTTGCAGATTTGTGCCCCTTCATTTTAGAGGACTAGCAATTCACTTTTGTATGTGTGTGCATTAGGCTATTCTCCCTGCCACCCCCCCCCCCAATTATTCAGTACATCAACTGTAATGATAATAATATTTATACCCCGCCCATCTGGCTTGATTTCCCCAGCCACTCTGGGCAGCTTACAACATATCTAAAAACATAAGGTAAAGGTAAAGGGACCCCTGACCATTAGGTCCAGTAGTGACCGACTCAGGGGTTGCACGCTCATCTCGCTCTATAGGCCGAGGGAGCTAGTGTTTGTCCGCAGACAGCTTCTGGGTCATGTGGCCAGCATGACTAAGCTGCTTCTGGCAAACCAGAGCAGCACACGGAAACACCATTTACCTTCCTGCCGGAGCGGTCCCTATTTATCTACTTGCACTTTGATGTGCTTTCGAACTGCTAGGTTGGCATGAGCAGGGACTGAGCAACAGGAGCTCACCCCGTCATGGGGATTTGAACCGCCGACCTTCTGTTCGGCAAGTCCTAGGCTCTGTGGTTTAACCCACAGCGCCACCCACGTCCCATCTAAAAACATAATAGTCACTAAATGACACAGGAATAGTGCACCCATCTAAATTCTATTGAAAACCTGGTTAGTTATTTTTTGCGTTGAAGCTCTTGTGGAAAATCCAGCATGCAGATGATTACACGCTACTTCTGAGGCCATTTTCGTAGAGGGTCGTTATTCAGATTGTTGTTGTTCTTTACATCCATTTGTCTTCTTGCTTAGCAATGCCCCCCATATATGTGAGGCATATAACATACAGAACTATTTAAAAAAAAAACGAACAAAAAAATATGATTTGGAGAGCAAACATTCATTCTGGGTTCAGGTGGGTAGCCGTGTTGGTCTGATGCAGTTGAAATCAATTAAAAAATTAAAAAACTGAGTTTGTTCTGGGTATAAGCTTTTGTGTGCATGCAAAAAATACGCCTTGGAGAGCAAAATTCATTCTGGGTGTTCTCTGTACTGTTCTACTGTTTCAGCCTCCCCCAACTTGATGTTCTCTAGAAGTTGCAGTACTCAGCCTCCAGCATGATCATGTTAGAATTCCTGATTTATGATTGCAGTCATGGGATTTTTGTCTATCACATGACGGTATATGTATTGACTCCACAGAGTGGGAAGTGACGGAAACAGGTTGTTTGTGTTACTGTGTTCCGTGAAGTGGAACTATTGTCCTTTGTTATTTTTCTCTTTGCTGTCTGATGCTAGAGAGAGAGGGAGCCATGTTGCAGTGCTCCGTGTGTGTTGATATGTAAATAAAGTAGATTAGCCAAAATGCTGAGTTGCTGAGGTCTGTTATGCATGATGTGAAGACTCTGCGGATCCCTAAGTGTGCCGTTGTCGGTTGGCATCGATCACTGTGATGTTTGGGCTGAAGAAAGCTTTTGAAGCTCCCAAATGATCGACCAGGAGGAAGGGAACATGCCAGTCGGGCATGTGTCTCTGCCAGGGTCCTACTCAAGTGTAGGCTGAACTCCTGACAGATCAATGGTCAGTAATGGTGGAAATTGTTGTCCAGCAACATCTAGATGACATCAGGTTGGAAAAGGCTTCTCAGTTGTGGTTCGAGGACCCAACCCCCGCGATGTGAAATGAATACACAAGGACACGAGATATAAGGTTAATGGGCAAGAAAAGGCCACAACTTTATTGATTACAGCAGTGAAAAAGGTATTGGCTTAGGCATTGGATGTCTAAAACGGATGGGTTTATTCACCAGTAGGTGGAGCCTGTTGATGCTCATCCAACTATAGGCTCTCCCCTGATGTCACCGAGGGTCGTGCCATGGCCTCCCGCCAAGCAGGCATCGGACAGAACACACGACCGCCGGATTCCTTTAATGGAATACCCAACATATTGAAGGCATAGGCGATGGCCACACCTAGCTCTTCTACACCACAACACATATTTCCAATGCCTAACCTACCCACCAATACCACGAAAGTTGTGACGATTGCTACGAGGTAGGCGAAAAAACCAAAAAGTCTAATGCCAAATGGAAAAATTCCTACCAGGCCCCCCGGGCAACCAGGGCGACCAACCTAAGGTCCTTAGCAAGGCCAAGGAGAGTTTGAGACCCTAAGCTAAAGGGAGTGGAGGGTGGGTGACTCGCGACGGGACAAAGGTGAATGAGGCCGAGGAGGGGGCTGGCGCCGCAGCATATAGGATGCTGAAGAAATGCCCCCCCCCCCGGTGTCACCTGGTTGGTTGCCCACCGGCGGGGGGGCGGGCGCCAGCCAGGTGAGGGAGGTACGCGGGGCTCGGGCTCCCGCCCACAACCACTCCCCTCCCTTCCAGGGAGGAGAGTCTTTTGTTAGGATATTTCCGTTCCACCTTAAAAGGGAGCAGGATGTTTGTGTCACAGCCTGCGTAAGTTCCTGTCTCACAGGATGTTTATGCTATATGTGCCTTTCGTTTTCTCCTGTCTTGCCTGAGCAGTCGGAGCAGACGGTCATGTTTTCTTTGTTCTGACCAACGCCAAATAAACTGTAAATATGCTCTCATGCTTGTGCAACTTTTGCTGTGTGAATTCTGCTGTTTAGAGTGTGCACTAAGCCAGAGGCTTAGTGTCGCTAAATTGCTGATATTGCCTGACTACGGGAGGTCGATGGATCGTCCGGCAACGAGCTTGGGGGCTCAGATGGACCCTATCTCCCTGGCAGTATCCCAACAACAGGTTATGGTTATTTTGATGTCCGGCTGGCCTAATTGGCCTGGGAGCCGAGCCAAGCAGGCTTCGTGATTTATGAGAGCCAAGATAAGGAGTCTTTGAAGGCATAAAGGCTCCCGGCTGAAGCAAATAGCTGGAATGGAGTTTTTCCAAGCCTCTGAAGCTGCTGAGTACCCAAAATTAAATCGGGACAATTATGAGACCTGGGCAAAATGGTGTGAGAGTTTGCTGCGTCAGTTTGGAGTCTGGCAAACTGTCAGTGAAGCCCCTCCAGTTCCTCTGACAGGGAGATGGGAGGCTCAGAATTCGAGAGCCATAGACGTAATAGTCTTGTCCGTCTCACTGGAGGAAATTGCTACGCTAGCTGGCAACACGACTGCAAGTCAGATGTGGAATGCTTTGAAGATAGCCCATCTGCCAGTCAACCCAGCCCAGAGTTTGACTGCATCGGAGGTCCTGGCTGTTTCCCAGAATGCGAGTGAATGCACGGAAGCCGAGGGCACCACTTGCAAGCTGCAGGGGGAGCTGACTGTGATGTCATCCCAGGCAGCATTCCAGCCTCCAGGGGGAGCCAAGGAGTCGGCAGCTGAGAGCTCTGTTTCCCATGGGAGCCAAGGTCAACTTTGCAGAGGCCGGAAGGCCAGAAATAAACAAAGGAAAAAGCCTGCAGATGGCCCGAAGCAGAAGGGGGGTGAAAGGCCCACGCCAGTGGAAAACAAGGCTTTGTTTGCTGGCACAGCTTCACCAAAGGCTAAAGGCAAGTCTGATGGCTAGGAGCAGGGGGGCAAGCTGCAAAAGCCCACGCCAGTGGAAAACAAGGTTTTGTTTGCTGGCACTGCTTCACCGAAGGCCAAGGCGAGGTTTATTGTGGATTCAGGATGCACGCGACATATCACCAAAGACCGCCATCTGTTCATCTCCTTCACACCTCAAGATGGAGAGATCCACCTGGCTGATGGAAGGACTTTGCAAGCTGCAGGAGTTGGGACTGTGAAACTTGCAAGTCTGCATACTACCATCAGAGATGTACTTTTTGTTCCAGGAGCTGCGGACAATTTGCTTAGTGTCCCACAGCTAAATCGGCGTGGTTTTGAAATTACATTCAAGAGGACTGTCTGTGTCATCAGAAAAGGCAAAGAGGACTTTTTGCATGCAAAGTTGTTGGATGGTTTGTTCTGTCTAACTTATGATGACAATGCTGTAGTATCTAATGCTGATTCTTGTTGTGTTGCACAAACTAACAAGGTTCTTCATGCAGGATGCATTCACGATGCACATAGAAGATTTTGTCACCTCTCTTGGCAAGCGCTAGCCAAGATGCCTGATTTGGTTGAAGGTTTGGACATCAAACCTTGTAAATTTCACATGAAATGTGTATCTTGTGCAGAGAACAAGGTGAAGGTTGCTCCAAAAGGCAAGGAGTCTAGCAGGCAGGCTTCCAAACCCTACCAGCTAGTTCACGCAGACCTGGTTGGGCCTCTAGCGCCCTCTTTGGGGGGAGCAAGGTACTTCATGGTTCTAATTGATTCTTTTTCCAGGTACATTCATGTGTTTATGCTTGAGCAGAAATCGCAAGCATTTCCTAGGTTCAAGGCATTCTGTGCTTGGTTGGAGAATGCTCATGGTAAACGTATTGGCTGTCTGTTTACTGATCGGGGCGGGGAGTTCACTTCTCAGCAGTTTGAAGCTTTCCTGACTGAGAAGGGAATCCAGCATGACTTGTCAACGCCTAGATCGCCATGGATGAATGGGCTTGCGGAGAGAGCAAATCAAACGTTGCTGCAAGGAATAAAAACCTTGTTGCATGATGCCAACCTCCCTGAGAAGTTTTGGGGGGAAGCTCTCTCGAATTTTGTTTACAGTTTTAATCGCAGACTGTCATCACCTATTGGCTGCACTCCCTATGAGAAAATGTTTGGTAAGAAACCTAACACCAAACACTTGAGAATCTTTGGTTCTGACATGTGGGTACACACCCCACAAAGCAACAAGCTTGGGAAGCGTGGGGCACATGGTTTGTTCATGGGGTACGATAAAGGTGCATACAGAGTATGGATGACTAACTCAAAATCCATAAAGTTCACAAGGAGTGTTGAGTACAATCCTAAGTGGGGGGAAAATGTGGGAATTTTCCAGAGTTACCCAGAGGAGGATGAAGGTGATGTGAAGAAAGCAGATCATGCTGAGAAAGCTGAGGAAGATGATGATGATGATGATGATGATGATGATGATGATGATGATCAGAGTTCGGATTCCAGTTCAGTGGGCGGCGCTGCTGCTGCTGTCAGTGACAGTGATGACACAGCAGACTACAAGAGTGCAAAGGCCTCAGTCAGACCATCTGATGCGTCTGACAATGAACTGGAAGAACCACTGTTCACCATTGGTCACTTTTCTCCTAAGAAGGAGGAGATGAGTCCAGAAGACTTGCGTCTAGTTCGCAGGTCTGAAAGGGCGACCAAAGGCAAACCTCCAAAGAGATTTGCTGATGAGTTTGCTAAGACGGCAACTGCTGTTCTTAGTAGCTCAGAGAAGGTGTGGGAACCTTCAAGCTTCAAAGAGGTCCAGGAGTTAACCTCTAAAGATGCTGAGCCTTGGCTTAATGCCATGAAGGCTGAAGTTGATTCCTTGAACAGGAACCAAACTTGGGAGCTGGTACCGGTAGTCCCAGGGATGAGACTGGTTGGCAGCAAATGGGTCTTCAAGGCCAAGAAAGACCAGAATGGCAAGGTTGTCAGACACAAAGCCAGATTGGTTGCCAGAGGTTTTTCACAGGTACCAGGGCAGGATTACCACGAGACCTACTCACCCACGGTCAAATATGAGAGCATTCGGCTGATGCTCAAGATCGCTGCGGAGGAGAAACTGCATGTTTCCCATCATGACATAAATACAGCTTTTTTGTACGGGATTTTGGCGGAGGAGCTGTACATGCTTCCACCTGACGGGATGCAGATACAGAAGGGAATGGTCTGTAAACTGCGGAAATCCTTATATGGTCTCAAGCAGAGTGCCAGGTGTTGGAACACAAAACTCACTGAAACGATGCTTTCTCTAGGTTTTCACCAGGGCAAAGCTGATCCGTGTGTGTTTGTCAAGGAGGAGGGGCAAAACAAACTGTATTGTTTATGTTTTGTTGATGATCTTCTGATGTTTTGGAAGAATCAGGCTTTCTACCAAAGCACCCTAGCTCAGCTGAAGGAGCACTTTGACATGAAGGATCTTGGTGAGGTATCCAACTATCTTTCTCTACAGGTGGAGAGGGACCAAGCAGGTAATTTTCTGGTACACCAAACACAGAAAATTGCTGATGTATTAACCAGGTTGAATTTGGTTGATGCAAACCCAGCAGACACACCGATGGTGACAGGTTACCAGGTAGACAGTACTGCTGAAGCGTTTTCTGACACAACGCTGTACAGATGCATTCTAGGCAAGTTGAATTTCATTGCTAGATGTTCGAGACCTGACATTGCTGTAAGCACCTGCTTAGCAGACATGCTAACAATCCTACTGTTCAGGATTGGAAAGCTCTGAAGCGCATAGCCCGGTATTTGAAAGGGACTATGCACTACAGGCTGAGGTTCACCAGTCAGAAGACTGGAGGTCTTGAAATCTTTGCAGATGCAAGTTTTGGAAGTGACACCACGGATGGTACAAGCACTTCTGGAGTATGCTACATGTACAACCACTGCCTGTTTGACTGGTTGTGCAAAAAGCAGACGACAGTTAGCCTAAGTTCCTGTGAAGCAGAACTCAATGCTCTGTCATTTTCACTCATGGATTGTGAATGGTTGATGCAACTGTTTAAGGACATTGGGGTTTCTGTGAAATGTCCTATACAAGTGTATCAAGACAATAGATCTTGTTTGGCTTTGCTGAACTCGGAGAGTTGCAAGCAAAGGACCACGTACTTGCAGATTAAGCTACATCGTGCAAGAGAGTGTATTCAGAAAGGACTCATTCAGGTGTCCTACATGCCAGGAAATGAAATTCCTGCTGATCTGTTGTCTAAGGTTGTTAACAGAGAACAACTTAAGGTTTACGTACAAAGGTTGCAATTGGGTTGAACCACAGGTACTACAGGTTACACGGAAAGGGGGAGGATGTTAGGATATTTCCGTTCCACCTTAAAAGGGAGCAGGATGTTTGTGTCACAGCCTGCGTAAGTTCCTGTCTCACAGGATGTTTATGCTATATGTGCCTTTCGTTTTCTCCTGTCTTGCCTGAGCAGTCGGAGCAGACGGTCATGTTTTCTTTGTTCTGACCAACGCCAAATAAACTGTAAATATGCTCTCATGCTTGTGCAACTTTTGCTGTGTGAATTCTGCTGTTTAGAGTGTGCACTAAGCCAGAGGCTTAGTGTCGCTAAATTGCTGATATTGCCTGACTACGGGAGGTCGATGGATCGTCCGGCAACGAGCTTGGGGGCTCAGATGGACCCTATCTCCCTGGCAGTATCCCAACATCTTTGTGGTTCGAGGACCCAACCCCCGCGATGTGAAATGAATACACAAGGACACGAGATATAAGGTTAATGGGCAAGAAAAGGCCACAACTTTATTGATTACAGCAGTGAAAAAGGTATTGGCTTAGGCATTGGATGTCTAAAACGGATGGGTTTATTCACCAGTAGGTGGAGCCTGTTGATGCTCATCCAACTATAGGCTCTCCCCTGATGTCACCAAGGGTCGTGCCATGGCCTCCCGCCAAGCAGGCATCGGACAGAACACACGACCGCCGGATTCCTTTAACGGAATACCCAACATATTGAAGGCATAGGCGATGGCCACACCTAGCTCTTCTACACCACAACACATATTTCCAATGCCTAACCGCCACCCGAGCCCAAGAGGCTCGCCGCCAATACCCTCACGGCTGCAACCAATCCCAAATACTCCTGATGACGCTATCTAACCAAATGTCATTCCCCAGGTCTGATAAATGCACACCATCATTCCGGTATAAGGCTTGGTCGCCAATCCGGATACGGTCATGATAAATGACTCGGCCATACATGAAGCGTACCCAACGGGCCACCGCCCGATTTACGAGTTTCCTGGTTTTTTCCATGGCCATACAGCTATGCGCACCGTGCCAAACAAGCCTCTTCAAGAAGGAAGACCAGAACACCGTTGTCCTGGGGCACAAGGCGGCAATCGCATCCAAGTCTCTCTTTATGTGCCACGACAAGCCCGCACTTCCTTTGTCAACCAGGTCATTCTCCCCCAGCTGAATGATAAGGGCATCGGGGGAACCGAACGTGGCTACTTTCTGCACAAGCAATGGCATGAGTTCCTCCCAACGCATGCCTCGTCTCGAAAACCAGGAAACTCGAACTCCCGGTGGCAAATCAAGATTAGCCGTGAGGCCGGAGCTGACCGCCCGGACGCGGGCCCAATGGACTATGCTATGGCCGCAGATCCACACACTTCTCCCGAAGACAGCTGGGAATGAAAGGAAAGAGAAAACCGGTAAGTAGGGTAGCATGGAAGAGCGCATACTAGCGAATATAACCCTTATAAGCGTTGGATCTCCACCGGCCCATTTCCTTGATCCTATCAGCCGGCAGACCCAACCGCGCCGTCGTTGTAGCAGCACCAATCCTGAATGAGTGTGCAGCATAATCCTGTGAAGGTAGACCACAGCTGTCGATGGCTTTGCGGAGTACCCTCGTGAACTGATGTCTCAGTAAAGGAGACCCGTCCGCATGAACCAGGAGCGGACCCAGGCCGGGCGGCCTGAGGCAGAGGTATCGTCTAGTGTCCTTGACCGGGCATGGGCCCTGTTGCGAAGACGCTGTAAGTTTAACCAAGACACCCCTACCGGCCTGATCAGTTTTGGATTGACGTTAGAATTCCTGATTTATGATTGCAGTCATGGGATTTTTGTCTATCACATGACGGTATATGTATTGACTCCACAGAGTGGGAAGTGACGGAAACAGGTTGTTTGTGTTACTGTGTTCCGTGAAGTGGGACTATTGTCCTTTGTCCTTTTTCTCTTTGCTGTCTGATGCTAGAGAGAGAGGGAGCCATGTTGCAGTGCTCCGTGTGTGTTGATATGTAAATAAAGTAGATTAGCCAAAATGCTGAGTTGCTGAGGTCTGTTATGCATGATGTGAAGACTCTGCGGATCCCTAAGTGTGCCGTTGTCGGTTGGCATCGGTCGCTGTGATGTTTGGGCTGAAGAAAGCTTTTGAAGCTCCCAAATGATCGACCAGGAGGAAGGGAACATGCCAGTCGGGCATGTGTCTCTGCCAGGGTCCTACTCAAGTGTAGGCTGAACTCCTGACAGATCAATGGTCAGTAATGGTGGAAATTGTTGTCCAGCAACATCTAGATGACATCAGGTTGGAAAAGGCTTCTCAGTAAGTTAAATGGATGCAGTCCTCAAAACTAGTCCAGAATATTAAAAAGCAAACTCACGGACCGCTGAAAGTCAGCCTACTGTATATCGCTCTTTCAGTACTACTTCTGTGTTGCCTAGGATATTGACATGTTTTGAAGTCTGACAAAATATGCATGAGAGAGTATCATATCCCATTTGTCTAATGTTGTGTACTGATGGCAGGTTGTTTCAGAGTGATATCTAGTCGCACCAAGCTGTGCTGTCCAGCACTGTTATGAGCTACAAAATGCACCATGCAATGCTATATTTCATCAGAATGCACTTTACTAGGGAAAAAGAAAAAGCAATGCTATAATTATCTGCTATTAGGAGACATCAGCTCAGCTCAAGTGGTTATTTCTAATAATCAGTGTGCCAAATGCTACACAACATAACTGTGTAATTTAGGTCAAGAAAGAATTAATATTTCCAAAACATTTACAATGTTTGCTGAAGACAGTACTAGTCAAAATACAGGCTGCGTTGAATTTCTTTCATTTTATCTGAATGAGTGCCAAATTTTAAAGAGCCAGTCTCGAAAATCCTTACCTAATTTAAATGCCTCTCTTTGCTTTGCTAGGGATTATAGATGAGGGAAATGAACAATTGTGTTATAAAGAACTGTTAATGTTTATCACGGTGGCAGCCTAGAAATTGCAAAACATGGGCATTCCACTATGGGATTATTACTGGACTTGGTATACTCTGCTCTGGTCTGTTGCCCTGGCTGAAAAGTTAACTTGTCAGCTAAAAATAGCCAGAGATATATCAAACCCATTATCTTTCTAGATGGCATAACAACCATTTCCTATGAGAGATCTTTTCTCGTGGTTTCCTCTGTTGGTCTGTTCTTGGTACAAAAACTGTTACTGATCCATTACACCCTGGAGTTCTCTTAAGCCAGGGTGATTACCTCCAGCTGTTTCGGACTACAACTCCCATCAACCGTAGCCAGCATGGGAGCTGTCACTCAAAACCATCACCTTTCCCATTCTTGCACGCTTTAGTTAGCTACTTGGTGGGAGAGAGGCAGAGATATGTGTGAATCTGTAGGATGACCCCTGAAATCAAACGGAAATGAATGGAATAAAATGGATGCAATTTTAATAAACAAATCACAGTGAAACGAATGTGATAGTAACGAATGAATGCACAGTGTCATTTAATAACAAAAAAGGAATCACAAAATGAAGGGAAATATTAATTCCCCAGTTCTCCTTACTTTCCCACTGTAATAGGGATGGCTCGACAAGAACTTCAATCCTATGCATGTCTGCTTAGAAGTAGCACTGAATTGAGTGAGAATTACTGTCAGGTGAACATATACAAGATTTCAGCGTTACAAATCACAATGGCATAACAACCACACTATGATGTTACAACTTAACTGTGCAGCTGTAGCTCAATGCTGGGGACAGCAATTTTAGTTGCAATCTTATCCTTCCTCAAGTTGCACTATCAGTATAGAAAGTTTATAAATGTCACCCAAAATAGCTGTTCTCTTGATCCATAATTTTCTTTCTTTCTTTCTTTTAAAAAACCCAAAGTATATACACTCCTCTTCATTATTTGCTGGGATAAGGATTTTATTTTATTTTTTGCTGTACAATAAACAGCACAGCCATTTATTTATAAAATGTCACTGAAAAGGTGAGGCTTGTTTAGCTGGTTTTTAAAATAAGCTTCTACCTCTTTACTTTGCCTTCTATAAATCTGTCCATTCCTGAGTCTCCACTTGTGCAATCAATTTTGCAAAATCCGATTTGCTGCATGCTGTCCTAGAAAAATAAAAGCCATTTGTTGTTTATATAATACCATGGCACTTAAGATGGCATATTCTCTGGTGATACGTATAAAATAATCATCAATAATCTCTTGAGCTTCTTAATGATTCTCTTTTCTCCTGGTCTGACATTTCAAGATGACTTCTGCTTCGAAGTCTTTGCAAAGTCTTCATATATGAGCTTTTGTAAAAAGTTGGTGATCATTTATATTCACACACAGCAAATATTTACCCTGTGCACATTGTGCTTATCTCCAGAGAGGAATTTTCTTGTCAATGATATTGAAGTAGAGGTTTGCAGAGTAAGGCTGAATGGCATTCTGCAGCTCTTTGGTGGTTAATATGATTTCCAGCTCCCAGCCAGCATGGGCAATGCTCAGAGATGATGGGAGCAACATCAGGAGAGCTCTACTTCCCCACACTGGTCTACAGATATACCTGTACATAGTGCTGACATGATGAGTAACTCTGCTTTGGCAGGTTTCTGAGAGTATGGCGAGAGCCTTTTCCCCATGCAGTTGTATGCTTGGGGCTATCTACAAATACTATGATGTATGCGTTTAAGGTGTGAGTTGGACCTTCAACCTAAATCTACTTCTGCCTGTGCTCATTATATGGGTGAAATCTTTCAGTGGTTATTGGGGAGATGGTTTGGATGTGTGTGTGGAATTTGGGTTGTGTTGGATTGAATCTGGGTTGAGGCAGCCCCAGATCACTGTGGGTCAGGTGTGATGGTTCAGAATGATACCAAGCAGGAGGGAGAGGGAAGCATCAGGTGGGAAACAGAAGGGGGAAATGGAGACCTACCCAACTGGCTGTATCTGGGAGGGAAGAGTTCCTTTCCAGTCTCCTTCCCACCTGGCCTCTCCTACCTGCCCAACAGTTCATGCCCTGAAGCAGCACTGCACAGGATGGAATCCACTGCTAACCAACCACTAGGTGAGGCTGCAATGGCTCCTGGATTGTGGCCCTAGACTGAATCGGGGGGGGGGGGGTCTGCGCACAACCCTAGTATCCATACTTAGTTTCCAATATAAGAATTGGTAGACTCAGGCCTGTCTTGATTTCATGCTCTTTCTGCTCTGCAAGACCTTGGCCCCAGCCCAAGATTTATGCAGTTTCATTATGCCTGTTAGGATAGGTAAGGAAAGCCATTTTACTCTGCAAGCTCCTGTGGTTTATTTTCCAGAACCCTGGCACAAATGAATACCTGCTTTTGTAAAAGGGAGAAAGAGAATCTCCCATGGTTTCTGATATAGATTCTGATCTGGAAGAGAATAACAACTTAAATGCATATAAAGACTGGGAGCTGTATTAATTAGTATGTTTTTGTTCTTTCTCCTGCCCTCTTGCTGTAGTCATTTGACATTGTGTTCTGAGGTCCTTTAGTCCAACGTCCTGCAAAGCCAGAATCTCAACTAAAGCATACATGACTAAAACATTGCTCTTATTGACATGTATGATAATAAAATCAAATGGAATAGCTTTTTCATTGCTGTTGCAACTGGATCTGGATATATATATATATATATATATATATATATATATATATATATATGACGAGCAAAGGGAATTCTCTTTCATATTTGAGCTGCCTTTGTCCAACACATTGTAAGTAGTTACTTGAGATACCCCATTGAGTTTTGCAGTTAATTGGCAAAAAATGAAGTTCCGAAGCTGCCAGTGCTGTGTGTGTGTAGACTGCAATATTTTAGAAATATTCCGCTGGGGGATGTGTTAATATTCATTAGGTATTTTTCTGTGTAGCCTTACATGGTCTGTTGTGGGCTATAATGTAGCCAGGAATGATCTATTTTCACTTGCAGGTTGTAATACAATTTGTAATGCTTTAAAGCAATGGTACTTCAATGTGCTACTTAGGATAGTGGTTCCAATATAATAACCACAGCACAGCATCAAGGGAAGTGTTTGCAGAGCGTTCTATTGGCATTAAATTAACCATGAATGGTGAGGGCTATTTGGTTCAGTCTTATTATTCATTCATATTTCTTTGCTACATTGTCTTTTTAGCACTTTGAAGTCATGCATATTAGTATTAATTTAATCAGCATGACAAAAATCCTGCAGTGTTACAAAAGAAGCTTTACTCTCTCTCTTTTCTCATGCTAGAGGAACATTCCTCTCCAGTCATATCTTCATTGCCTTTTCATCCCTAACTTCAAAGCAACAATCTTTTAGAGCCCACTCACGTATTAGATTTCCCATTACCGAAATTGTCAGTAATACGTTGTTTCCTTTCCTTTATGATGATGTGTCCCTTTCCTGGAAGAGGGCTCAAAATGGAAAACCGTACAATCTAAATATTTTAGATCCCGGTTGTAAGATAATATTGGTGGAAGGAACTTCCATGGTGTTCCAGTGCATGCTCTTAGCAGCCTCTAAAATAAAATCACAGATCATTGATCAATGGCAAAGGAGAATAGGAACTACGGTGGTACCTCAGTTTAAGAACAGTCCGGTTTAAGAACGATTTGGTTTACGAACTCCGCAAAACCAGAAGTAGTGTCCCGGTTTGCGAACTTTACCTCGGTCTAAGAACGGAAGCCGAACGCTGGAAGGGCACCAGTGGTGGGAAGTCTCCTTAGGGAAAGCGTGCCTCAGTTTAAGAATGGTTTCAGTTTAAGAACGGACTTCCGGAATATTTTAAGTTCGTAAACTGAGGTACCACTGTATCAATATTTGTTGCAGGATATGATCTGAAGGCACTCAATAGGAAATCATGTGCTATTATAGCCATTCAAACTTGTGAACTACCCTGAGACCTGCGGGTATAGGGCGGTATACTACTACTACTAATATGCATGAAGAAGGGGCCTATTCAGGCTTTGGGTCTTATGATGGGAACCACATATGTACTGCCTTGAGTTATGTGAAAGAAGAAAGATGAGGTGTGCATAGAATTCAAACAAATGAAATGTTTGCCCCAAGCAGTGCACGCTTTCTGAGTTTCCTGGTTCAAACTCTATCCCATCCCTAGAATTACATGAAGCTAAAAACTCTGAGGCCTTTAAAACCTCCCCAGATCAGGGTCCTATGTGCTGTGGAAAAGATGTTATATCCTCTGTCTGTATCCACCTTCAGTCTGTCTGGTAGTCACATGAGAGCGAATTCTTTCTTTGTTTTATTCCAGGGGTTGGGAACCTCCAATCCATGGACCCACCTTGGCCCATCAGAGAGTCCAATTTGGCTGGCAAGGCCATTTCCTCCAAACCACACCCACCTCCCCATCAGCAGGTATCACCCTTATTTCATTTCATAAGCATCCCAGTGCTTCTGAAATCCGCACGATGTAGTGGTTTGTCTGATGGGAACTTCCTAAACCCTGTAGAATTGCACTGTAAAAATAAAAATCAGTCAATCAATTGTTCTGCATGAATGGTCTTGCTTGTCGCATTTTGCAGCAAAAAATTACTCACTGGCTATTATGATGCGGCTCGCTAGCATCCCAGGTTGCCTTTCCAGTAGTCACAGCTTTTTCTGGCATCCTCTTGAAAGAACTTTTTGCTTGGCTGCTTGCCAGTGACCTTTGTTCTTGAAACGGCAGCAGAGGGGTGAGAGGAATCGGCAGCAATCTTTCTTCTCCTCCGCTCTTCCCTGTGAGCTCTTTGGCTGATGTTCCAGAACATGCAGCGAGAGAGGATTAAGACCCATAATAGTGGATAGAACCAAATCACACTTTGATGATTTCCCCTTTCTTCGCTGTGTTTCATAGAGAGCTTTGTTCCACTCTAGTAGCTGATGGCAATGAGCTGGAGAGTGTGACTGCTGAAGCTTTTCAGAGCAAAAAGGATGTGTGAAAAATTGTAATGGCAAACCCATCCCGTAGTTAATATGAATTCTCTAATAGAATGCTAATAGAAGACCAGGCTGCAGTGAAGTAACGCAGCCTCTAAATGCACAAGAAGTGTTTCTTGAATTAGGGAGAAGTCTTAAGAACAATGACCTTCTGATTTATAGATGTAGTCAGCTCATATAAACCTGAGGGAATTAATGTTTTACAAGGTACTGAGAAACAGACACAAGCTTTGCTTGTAGTGAGGATATGTCTGTCATTAAATATAACTGGTACTCCAGAAAACAGGTTAGTAAACAAAACAACTAGTTAAGAAAATGTAGGCAGATAGAGAGAAAGGCCTTGACTCACGCTCCTAGAACTAATTCTAGAGTGGAGATGGGCAAATATGTCCATTTTGCTTTCTCTCAGTGACTTATTCTTCCATTCTTACAGTTCAGCTTGCCCAACATCTGCATCAGTTTGAACTTTTTTTGAAAAAAGTTATCACTTTGTACACATTAGCACGCATAGGAAAACCCTGAGGTTGCAAAAGTACAAAGCATTAACTGCTTTGCACCCTGCCCCTTAAAAAACTAGGGATAGGCAAAACTGTTTCAGTTTCTCATTTTTCTAGTGTTAGGTTCAGTTCTTTACATCAGTTTGTGATTTTTTTTAAAAAAAAATCTCTTGAAAATTCACCAGCTTTTCAGTGCAAATTTATCCTGATATGCATGTTTTTTTATGCAATTTCCCCTAATGCACATTATTTTGTAAAACATTTCTCTTTAATATGTTGAATTTTGTGTCGGGATACTGCCAGGGAGACAAAGGCCATCATGATTCCACAAGTCGATTCTGGACGGCCATCGATCTCCCGTAGATACAGTATCAGTCAATTAGCGACACGAAGCCTTGGAAATAGCTTACCACATTCCAGAGCTCGTGCACGCTTTATCAGCAGAGTTCGCACAGCGAAAGATGCACGCAGGAGAGCATTATTTGCAACTTTATTCAGCATTCGTCAGAACAAAGAAAACATGACTGCCTGCTTCAGTGTCTCAGACACAGAGAGAAAACGAAAGCATAGACACAACAGAAACATCCCGTGAACAGGAAATACGCAGGCTGTGACACAAACATCCTGTTCCCTTTTTAAGGTGGAACGGAAATATCCTAACATTTTGGTGTGTTTTCTTCACTAATATATGAACAATTTTATGAACACTGTATGCTAGTATGTGCATATTTGAATGCATAACTTGGCTGAAGAACTTCATTGCAAAATTCAGAGAAGTGCAAATTGTGAAGGAAGGCTGTGTTTCGGTTTGTGTATTGTGTTGGAATGCAAATTAGGAAGGTGTTGAGCATTGAGGCAGTTGTGTGGTACAGCTCCATATTTTTCCATCTGCATATCCAGGTGCATTAATTAGGTCTAAATATGACTAGGAACTTCACTATGGCAGGCAAGGCAACAATTTGATTGCAAAGGCAAAAGCAAACATCTCAGTGGACTTCTGCTAGGATTACCGGCAAAGTTTTTGCAGATAGTGCAAGTAATTAAGCCTTGTTTTGCCTTCCTTGTTGGGTCAATCCTAGATCCATTTGTGTTATAGAAGTATCCCCATTGCATATCTATAATGATTTGCTGCCTAGGTGTGTAAAAAAAAATGACAACATTGATGGTGACAAAAACACACCTTTGACACACATCACATTCATACAAGAATCAAGAACACACCCAAGTTCAGTTTTTGTCCTATGAACAAAATTGCAGTGTATAAACCAGCATTTCTAACCTTTTAAATTATGCTATGCAACCGGTCGGCTTTTCCTGGCAAAAAATAATATGTGGAAATTTTAATGGAAAGTTCTACATGCACACATTTTAGCTTTCAGCCACCAATTGGGTTTTATTTTAATTGCTTCATTAAAATATTTCAAAGTCCATCTGAAAACCTCATCTGTTCATCCTTAAAACTTATTTAATCAAAAACAGCTTCATTTCCCTTCTGATGCCCTGCCTTGAGAGTGAGTTATGTAAATTAAAAGAGGGGGAGAGATAATTGGTTGCCATACCAAAAACTGGTGGAGATCTGCAGAGAATGCTGTATGTGAATAATAACTGAAGGGCATTAAATAATAGTGACTGGGAGGCTAAATAGTGCTCTGTAACAAGGGGATATAGTGTCCCCTTTCCATTAATGGGTTACAGCTCAATCATATCTATGTGTACTCAGATATACATTTGACTATGTTGAATGGGTCAGTGGGTAAAGGATTGTAGCCTGAATCTTCATTAATGAATTCTTTGCATCTGTCTTCACAGCAGAACACCATAGAATTGTAGAACTGGAAAGGATCTAGTCCAGCCTTTCTCAACCTGTGGGTCCCCAGATGTTGTTGAACTACAACTCCCATCACCCCTAGCTAGCAAGGCCAGAGCTCAAGGATGATGGGAGTTGTAGTTCAACAACATCTGGGGACCCACAGGTTGAAAACCGCTGATCTAGTCCAAACTCTTACAATGCAAGAATATCAACTAAAGCAGGCATGTCCAACAAGTAGATCATGATCTACTGGTAGATCACTGGACATCGGCAGTAGATCACTGGTAGATCATTGGCTCCCCCCAAAGAAGCTGAACAACTGGCTCCCCTAAAAAAAGCTCAACATTTTACCTTCTCCCTGAAAAAAAACTCAATAACTTTGACCTGAAACCCCAAAAAGAGGCTAGATCACTGCTAGTTTTTAACTCTGTGATTAGATCGCAGTCTCTTGGGAGTTGCCCAACCCTGAACTAAAGCATCCATGACAGATTCCCTTCCAAATTCTGCTTAGAAACCTCTACTGCCTTAAAAAACAACAACCGCCAAAAACCACCACTGGGGATGAGCAGTGAGTGAGTCAAGTTTGCTGATGATAACAAGTTGTTCAGGATTGTTAAAACAAACAAAAACATAAGTGTGAAGAGCTCTAAAAGGACCACTCCTTTTGGACAGCTGAATGAAGATGTCAACCCAATATGTGGCAGCTGTGAAAAAGGTGAATTGCTTGCTAGGGATCATTAGAAAATGAACTGAAAATAAAACTACTGGTATCACAATGTTGTTATACAGATATAAAATGCAACCACATTTGGAATACTGTGTACGTCTGTCATGGCCATTTGTCATGGATGTTTTAGTTGAAATTCCTGCATTGCAAGGGGTTGGACCAGATGACCAATTCTACAGTTGGTCACCTCGCCTCAAAAAGGATATCGTGGGGTTGCAAAAGATTCTGAATAGGGCAATCAAAACAATCAAGAGGGTGGAGCAATTTTCCTAAGAGGAAAGGAAAGAGGAAAGCCTATAGGACTTTTTAGTTTAGAGAAAAAGGAAGTAAGAGATGACACAATAGAAGATTATACAGTGGTACCTCGGTTTTCGAACACCTTCGTAGTCAAATGTTTCGGAACTTGAACACTGAAAACCCGGAAGTAAAGGCTTCGGTTTTCGAAAGCACCTTGGAAGTTGAACAGGAAACGTGGTTTCCATTTTGAGTTTTCCATTTTGAGGCTTCTGCTTTCGGTTTTCAGTTTTCTTTTTTTAAAAATATTTTTTTTAAAAAAATTACATTTTCCATTAAACCCCCCCCCCCAAATTACATTATAACATATACCATAATTCACCGATCCCAAATTGTGTTAGGATTTTTATCTCACCAGCTACTCAGTGAGCAGCGGATGGTTGTTTATATCATGTGAGTGTCTGAGAGCGTGAGACAGGAAGTCTCAGCACAGTGTCAGTACTGTGAAAAGTTACTTTCGCTTCTGTGTGAAGCGTGCTTCTTCTGTACTGCTGCTCAGAGGGAGCAGACACACTGATGGAGGCTCTGTGTATAGACGGTGAATAAAGTAGTTTAGAGCTACTGATTGTCTCTTTCTTCTGCAATGAGATACCAGAAAACAAGTATGCTCCTCTCAGGAGGGAGGGGTCGCTTATTACCGGTCTCTCTGAGGAAGATTCACAGCCAGAGGGTGACCTCCGGAGAGACGCCTCGGTGTCTTGGGAAGGTGACGGCTTTCCCGGGCGTTTTTCCAACAAATTGTCCCTTCCCTCCCCGCCCCTCCGACTTCCCTCAACCTCCTTCTCTACTTCATTTTAACACAATATCAATTCCTGCCTATTTCCTTTCCATTCATTTTTTAAAATATTTAATCTTATAATTTATATAAATTTTGTTATTTGTAAATGTTTACTCAAAACCTGCTAATGAGTCCAATTCTTTGCATTGTTCCTGCAGATAAACCGAAAATGGTTCCCAATCTTCTTTAAAGGATTTTTTTTTGTCCTTATTTTGTAGTCTATCAGTTAGTTTTGCCATTTTGGCATATTCTGTAAGTTTTTCTTGCCATTCTTCTTTAGTTGGTATTTTATCGCTTTTCCATCTTTGTGCCAATAACATCCTTGCTGCAGTTGTAGCATACCAGTTTTCAGTTTTTGAACGTTTCAGAACTCGAACGGACTTCCGGATTACGTTCGAGAACCAAGTTACTACTGTAATATTATGCGTGGTGTGGTGAAAGTGTGCAGAGAAAAGTTTTTCTCCCCCTTTCCTACTATTAGTAATAGTAATAATAATAATAATAATAATAATAATAATAATAATTTATTTATACCCCGCCCAGCTGGCTGAGTTTCCCCAGCTCCCAATCAAGTGTTAAAAACAATACAGCATTAAATATTAAAAACTTCCCTAAACAGGGCTGCCTTCAGATGTCTTTTAAAGATAAGATAGCTGCTTATTTCCTTCAAATCTGAAGGGAGGGTGTTCCACAGGGTGGGTGCCACTACTGAAAAGGCCCTGTGCCTGGTTCCCTGTAACTTGGCTTCTCGCAGTGAGGGAACTGCCAGAAGGCCCTTGGTGCTGGACCTCCGTGTCCGGGTAGAACGATGGGGGTGGAGAAGCTCCTTCAGATATACTGGACCGAGGCTGTTTAGGGCTTTAAAGGTCAGCACCAACACTTTAAATTATGCTCAGAAACTACAATGGGAGCCATTGTAGGTCTTTCAAGACCGGTGTTATGTGGTCTCAGCAGCCGCTCCCAGTCACCAGTCTAGCTGCCACATCATGGATTAGTTGTAGTTTCCGCGTCACCTTCAAAGGTAGCCCCACATAGAGTGAATTGCAGTAGTCCAAGCAAGAGATAACCAGAGCATGCACCACTCTGATGAGACAGTCCGTGGGCTGATAGAATCTCAGCCTGCGTACCAGCCGGCATAACAGCTGCCCTGGACACAGAGTTGACCTGCACCTCCATGGACAGCTGTGAATCCAAAATGACTCCCAGGCTGCGCACCTGGTCCTTCAGAGGCACAGTTACCCCATTTAGGACCAGGGAGTCCTCCACATCCGCCCACCTCCTATCCCCCCAAAACAGTACTTCTGTCTTGTCAGGATGCAACCTCAATCTATTAGAACTTGGGGACATCCAGCGGAGGTGAATGTTGGAAGAATCAGGACAAACAAAAGAAAGGACACATAGTTACACAATGAAATTGGCTCCCACAAGAGACAGTGACTTCCACCAACCTGGAAGGCTTTAAAAGACGATGAGCCAAATTTATGGAGAATAAGGCTACCAATTGCCACTAGCCATTAGGGTTATGCTCTACTGTTGGAAGCAGTGTGCTTCTGAATATCAGTTGGTGGAAACTGCAGGAGGGGCTAGTACTGTTGTGCCTGTTTGTGGGTTTCCCATGGATATCTACAGTAGCTGATCACCGTAAGAGCAGTGTGGTAGATGGGAATGGCTTTTGGCTTGGTTGAGCAGGGCTCTTATGTTCTCCAGCTTTGAGGCACTGATTAAGTGTGTACAGAGAAATCATTTGGTCTTTAATTTTAAAAACTTCTAAATGTAACATGCAATGATGCTAATTGATTTTTCACACCAAGGGAAAAAGTAATCATTGAAAGCAAATAGTCTACTTAAATTACAATAAAGCAAATGCATGGTATTCAAAAGCATGTTGGCAAATAATCTTCTGAAAGTTGTCTAATTGTATAATGCTTAAGCATTAAAAGTTGGCTATTGTCAGACTGGGAAGTTCTAATCTAATTTACAAGAATCGTTGTTAGCTTGCATTAGAGGAAAACTGGGAAATTCTAATGTATCAGCTAAAACTTCATTTTGATTGGAAAATCAATTTACACAATGGAAGCCTGAGACCTTAACAATGTTACCAAAGAGTTATTATTTAAAAACAGCATATTTTTTCTGCTGTAGTTGCAAAGATAATAATTCTGCTATGCAAACACAATTCTGTGCATCACAGTGTTTGGCTTTTGGTGGTCAGGTATTCCTCAAGAAAATGTTTGGAAGGCATCAAATGTCAGGCGAAATTTGATTCTGCAAACATGCACACTTTTGAAACAATCCCCAGATTCTACTGAGGGAGACTCCTTAGTCCCCTGAGTGCTGCTGCATTGAGGAGGGATAAAAAAAGAGAGGTGGGCAGCAGTGTGGAATTACAACTTTATGAAAGCAGAATAATGTAAGCTGGGGAGATTCTAAAATTTAGGGAACTTCCAGACAGGCTGCTGCAGTCACTTGGTCTGTGGGAGAATAATAATAATAATAATAATAATAATAATAATAATAATAATAATAATAATAATTTATTCTTTATACCCTGCCCATCTGGCTGGGCTTCCCCAGCCACTCTGGGCGGCTTCCAAAAAAATATTAAAATACTGCAATACATCAAACATTAAAAGCTTCCCTAAACAGGGCTGCCTTCAGATATCTTCTAAAAGTCTGGTAGTTGTTGTTCTCTTTGACATCTGGTGGGAGGGCCTTCCACAGGGAGGGCGCCACTACTGAGAAGGACCTCTGCCTGGTTCCCTGTAACTTAGCTTCTCGCAGTGAGGGAACCACCAGAAGGCCCTCGGTGCTGGACCTCAGTGTCCGGGTAGAACGATGGGGTGGAGACACTCCTTCAGATATACTGGACTGAGGCCGAGAATGCCATCAGGGAAGACATGTGGGCAGAAATCCCCAGATTTTTGGCCTCTGCTCTGGTTGGGCACTGTGAGAACAGGATGCTAGACTAGTTCATGGAACTTAGTTCATGGAACTGACGTACCTCACTTCATTTTTTTATTGTTTTTGTCTTGTTTGGATTTCACCTAGTAGAAATAAAAACTCTATGTCACAAGGATGTAAGAGTGAGGAAATCCCAATGAAAGAACAGTGGCAAGAAAAATTGATGAGCTATGCAGAGTTGGCTAAATTGACATACAAATTGCGGGACAAGGACAACGGTGACATTAAGGAAGAATGGGAACTTTTTTACAAATTATCTAAAAGGACAACAAAATGAACTGGACTCCTTCGCAGGTTTTGAATAAACATACACAAATTTATTGGTTGATAACGTGATAGATGCATAAGGCAAGGATGTGTATAATTTTACAACATGCAGAGAAATCAGAGAGAGGAGCTGAGGGAAGTCCCTGGTTTTGGGGGGGGGGGTGGAAGGGAGGACAGGGAGGGAAATAACGTATGGTTTGATAATTTGTTATGTTGAAATTGCTTAATAAGAATATTTTTAAAAAGAAAAGAAATGAAAAACCCTATGTTAATCAGAGTAGACCCACTGAAATCAATGGGCTTACTCCTCCCCCCACCGCCCAATTTTTGGACATTTTATGGTTCTTGGAAAAGCCATCTTGGACTGAAAGCAAGCAAGCAAGCAGCACATTGGAAAGTTATTTTAACTGGGTTATATTACTGCAGGCATGTTTTGATACAGACATTTCTCACCTTCTACCTATGGAGCTAGTCAAATAATTACACTTGGAACAGGTACTTAAGGGTTGCTTTCTGCCTACAATAGAAAAGCTGTGTCTGGGGCTATTGGAATCTGAGCATCAGTATTAGAAAGGCAAAAGCAATTTGCGTTCTACGCTTTGTTTTGAGTGGCATGTGTAATAACAATGTAAAACAGAGTACAAGCTATATTTATGTATATCCTTCCATTGTGGTTGAAGCCTTGCTATTTTCCTCACTCAGAGAAAAGCAGGACCTAACCGTTCAAAATGGCAGCCTGGGATTGACAGACATCTTAAGCAGGGAGTAGTAATTGAATTTATCACACTGAGAGTCAACGGTGCATGTTGAATACATACAGTCACATAGATATTGATGCGAGTAATGTAAGAATCATATGAAAAGCCCAGGGATGAGACTTCGAGAAGTGCTTCACAGCAGATCATCATTATCGACGGTTGGTGAAAAGAATACCATTATATGTGCAGTCATGTTGGAGAAGAGTAAATGAGGGGAATCCTACCAGTATCCAGTGGTACCTCTGGTTACGAACTTAATTCGTTCCAGAGGTCCGTTCTTAACCTGAAACCGTTCTTAACCTGAGGTACCACTTTAGCTAATGGGGCCTCCCTCTGCTGCTGCGCCACCTGCGCACAATTTCTGTTCTCATCCTGGGGCAAAGTTCTTATCCCGAGGTACTACTTCTGGGTTAGCGGAGTCTGTAACCCGAAGTGTTTGTAACCCGAGGTACCACTGTACGACCATGTTTTCTTAAAAACTCACAGGACTAAAACCCATTGGGACAAGTCCACTCACCTTTTCCGGTGAGTGGCATTGTGGCCGGGCAGCCAGGACCCGACAGATTGGCACCAGCCACTTGGTTTTTGCCTACCTCGTAGCAAATCATCAGAACTTTGTAAGGTTTGGCGGTTAGGCATTGGAAAAGCTTGGTTGATGGGAGGGGAGGATGTGGCCATCACTTGCCCCTCCCCTTTCAGGGTATTCCGCTAAAGGAATCCGGGGGTTGTGGTTCCTGTCCGAAGCCCAGGTAGAGGCTAGGGCCATGGCACGACCTCTCCAGTGACCCTGAGGGGAGCTCCGAGTTGATGTACATCAACAGGGATCCCCCTATAGGTGATTAACCTTAACCCTTGTGAGACTACCTGCATGGCAGGCAGGAGTCAGATATAGTCGGTTCGGTCCAATGCCTAAGCCAATATTACTCACATTCTGTAACCCATAAGGTTGTGGCCTTGATTAGCCCATACTGGTATCCACATGTTTTATTCATCAAATGGGGGGATGCAGGGCCTTGACACGCAACTAGAAATATATATCATATTTTGCTTCCAAAGGTCAGGATTGATAGGTGTTTCTTAAATAGCAGACAAAAGATACAAAGTGTTGATGTGAGGGGAGGAGTTCCACAGTTTTGGAGCCAACAGAGAAAAATCTCTCTCATGAGCCACTGCCCTGGGACTTCTGAGGGAAAGCAGCACTGCCAATAAGGCTTTTTTTGCTGATCTCGGAAACCAAACTGGTGCATATAAGAGAATCTGCTTCCTCCCATATTTGGGGCCCAAGTCACTTATTTACAGCTTTATCCATTAACATAAGCACCTTGAATTGGGATCAGAAAGATCTGATCTTATTAAAATCTATATGGGAAATGGATTTGCACTGTGAAATTGATAATGCAAACTGGGGGAAAAAATGTTTGGAGGAAAAACCATTTTAAGTCAGCGTCAGCATAAAAGTAAAGAAATAGTTTTAAAACAATTCACAGATGGTATTATATATTTTCAGAATGTCGTAGGGTTAAGCTTTCATTCACATCTGTTCTATTGAAGAGGTTGTCAACAGAAATTGCCATAGCTGGTTCAAATGCAGTTTTGTACAATTATATAGGAAAATGGTCCTTGAAGAAGTTTCATCTATAATGGGGCATGTGATACAACCTGATCTGGGGCTAACTTTACTAAATCTATAGATTACCATTAGAACTTTCTAATCAAGGACTTACTATTTTTTCATGTCTGAAGCTAGATATTTATTAACACAATATTGTAAAACAACTGCTAACTTTAAAGGCAATCTACCATTTGCCCGATAATAAATGTTGGAAATGTAAAGAGACTGAAGGTACATTCTTTCACCTTTGGTGGACATGCCCAAGGATTAAGACTTTCTGGGAGATGATCTATAATGAAATGAAAAAGGTATTTAAATATACCTTTCTGAAGAAACCAGAGGCCTTTCTCCTGGGCATGGTCGGCCAATTGGTGTCAAAGAAGGATAGAACTTTCTTTATATATGCCACAACAGCAGCAAGAATACTTATTGCAAAGTACTGGAAGACACAAGATCTACCCACCCGGGAAGAATGGCAGATGAAGGTGATGGACTACATGGAACTGGCGGAAATGACTGGCAGAATCCGAGACCAGGGAGAAGAGTTGGTGGAGGAAGATTGGAAGAAATTTAAAGACTATTTACAGAAACATTGCAAAATTAATGAATGTTAGAAGGATGTTGGAATGATGTTATGTGGCTTTAGCAGAAATGTTATAAAGGATTTGGGAAAAACTGACTGTTAATTGGTGAAAGGAGGGAAAGTAAAGATACATTATATTAAGATAAATTACAGGACAAAATATTTGAAAAGATGGAAAGGATTTGCTGAAACAGATAATCGAACTAGAATACAAAAAAGGGAGGTGTGAGGAGGTCAAGGAAATAAGCTAATGAAAGATAAGTTATGGGAAGATGCGCTGTATTCCCTTTTTTTGCTTTTTAAATGGATTTTAATTTTTTGTGTTTTTTCTTTCTTTTTCTCATTCTTGTTTTTTCTTTATTGTGATGTGTTGTATTGTTTCTGTTTAAAATGGTGTTTTTTGTTTTTTCTTCTGTAACCTTTAAAACTTTAATAAATATTAATTAAAATAAAATAAAAAAGGCATGGTAGGGTAGGCTTTGCAACATAGGCTTTACAAAGAAAATACAATGGTACCTTGGTTCTCAAACTTAATCAGTTCCGGAAGTCTCTTCCAGAACCAAAGCATTCCAAAACCTAGTCACTCTTTCCTATAGAAAGTAATCCAAAACAGATTAATCCATTCCAGACTTTTAAAAACAACCCCAAAACAGCCATTTAACATGAATTTTACTATCTAACAAAACCATTGATCCATAAAATGAAAGCAATAATCAGTGTTCTGTACTATAAAATAAATAAGACAGTATTGTAGATGATAAAATTTAAAATTATTTCCCCCCCTTACCTGCACTGATGATAGTCATTTTTGGATGGGGGGCTTTTATCCATTTCTGCAGTCACACAATCAATCAATCAATCAATCAATCATAAAACGAAAAACAAGCCCCAGTCACAAAAATGAAAAAGCTCTATAAACAAAAATGCAAAAAATAGCAAAAACAAAAGCACCAAATATCACCTCAGAACACTGCAATCAGAAACGGAAGGCTTTAATTCCGATGGGGTGGGGGGACTTAAATTAGCTGCTCAAGGATACAAGATAAAAAAACCTTTATTATGATGGAGGGGGGGGACTTAAATTTGCCACGCAAGGGTAAAACGGGATGAAAAAAACCTATATTACGATGTGGGGGGGCGCAACAGTGAAATGGAAGCTCAAGAGCACGTTCGACTTCCGAGGCAAAGTTTGAAAACTGGAACACCTACTTTGGGTTTGCAGCGTTCAGGTTCCGAGTTGTTCGGGAACTAAACAGTTCGAAAACCGAGGTACCACTGTAATGAAACATCTTAGAGCACTAAGAAACACAAAGACCAAAGATGAATAAATATCCAGTTTAAGAATTGATACACTTGCTAGGACATCCTCACCACCTCTTCATTCATGGATCATTCTGGGAGAATTTGTTAAAATGGAGAATAGAAGATGCTTGACTGGTACCTTCAACTCCAGACTATTACACAAGCCTGCTTACTACTTTACTATATAATCTACCTTGCATATGCATGGAATAGGTTGTTTCGTGGGGCAGGTATATGGTGATTATGAGTATTTGGAAATTGGAAAAATAAAGATGAAAAGAAATGAACAGGCCACCAATCCAGGTGTTTCAGGTGTGATATGAATCCTTGCAGCAATACTGGGCGGGATCCTGCCTCCTGTATTCGGCACCAGTTGCAGCATCTGAACCATCTTCAAGGGCAGCCCCATGTACAGTGTCTTGCGATAGTCCAGTCTGGAGGTTACCTGAGGATGGAACAGATTGACCAAGCCATCTCCATCCAAAAGCGGTTTTAGCTAGTAAACCAGTTGGATTAGCTAATCCTATCTACCAAGGCCACATGGACATACATGGGCAATGTTGGATCCAGGAATACCCACTGGCTACACACCTGCAACCTCATTCACAACAGGCTACCTCACAATAATATGATACACATACACAAACATGAATATTTTTTCTGTTTTCAAGGTGTCTCCTGCTTCCCTTCCCTCACCAATTTTATGCTGATTCTGATTTAGCAGCAGAGTGATTTTATTGTAAAGGCTAGATATTTTTTGGGGAATGCTTTGTAGACACTGAATCACTCCCAGTTAATAGTTATATTGATTTCAGTAGCTACGCCATTGTCAGCTTCACTTGGCACTCTGGTGAATCATGTTTTTACCTCTCACGTAGTCTTTCAAAACAGAAAAAGTAGTAGGCATATATGAATAATTGGAGAGACAGGCATAGAATTCTACATATCCTAAGCTGGATCTTTTAACAATATCTGCATGTATTTGGTTATTTGTAACTGACACAAGCCTTTAGAGTTAAGGTCCTTATTAGAAGCAACTAAAACATGTGAATATAAGATATCAAGCTTGATATTTTCAGCTCATCACAAACTTTATATTTTCAAATAAAACCGTGCACACCTTGTTTCTGGGGTTTGGCAGGTTTGGAATGTGGATAGTTTGCTGAAGAAGACTGTTTCTTTTCTGAAGTGTAGAGACTCTTATTGGTTTTATTGGACCAACTCATTCATGCAACTGAGCAGGTTTTCCTTTAAACTAAAATAATTCATTGTCTCTTATTGTTATTGGCAAAGAACAGAGTGAAATCCAACACGATGTGAGAACTTCCAATCGCTGGACAATATTTGGGGGGCAGGGCAGTGATAGGAAGGGAGAAGGAGAGGAAGAAGTCCCATTGCAGAACGAAGTCCATTCCACTGGCTGATACACACTAACAGATGTCCCTTGCAGTGTTCCAGGGGTAACAATTTTGACTGATTGATTGATTGAATCTATATACCGCCCTATACCCAGAGGTCTCAGGGTAGTTCACAGAATAAAATCAAAATATAAAACCACAAAATACACAATCAAAATTAAAACAACCCAGTTGTTGTTTAGTTGTTTAGTTGTGTCTGGCTCTTCGTGACCCCATGGACCAGAGCACGCCAAGCACTCCTGTCTTCTACTGCCTCCTGCAGTTTGGTCAAACTCATGCTGGTAGCTTTGAGAACAGTGTCCAACCATCTTGTCCTCTGTCGTCCCCTTCTCCTTGTGCCCTCAATATTTCCCAACATCAGGGTCTTTTCCAGGGAGTCTTCCCTTCTCATGAGGTGGCCAAAGTATTGGAGCCTCAGCTTCAGGATCTGTCCTTCCAATGAGCACTCAGGGCTGATTTCCTTAAGAATGGATAGGTTTGATCTTCTTGCAGTCCATGGGACTCTCAGGAGTCTCCTCCAGCACCATAATTCAAAAACAATAACACCCCCCTAAAAGAAAACTACACACCATGTTGTAAAAGGACATGGGATGTCAATGCATGCATTTGACACCTTTCTTTAATCCCTCAAATACAGGCAAGTGGTTGGGGCAAATTTTCAAGCCTGAAATATGGGATTATGTCATGAGGCACATTACAGGATTATGCTTTCTTAATAAGCGAGTGAGAGATTACATTTAAAGAGGTACACAGGGATAGGTGGGTCGTGCCTGCTGCTATCTAAATGCTGTTTTTATTGTTAAGTATGTCTAATAGTGATCTTGTAAATGAACCTCCCAAAGTTGCTAGTCATGTTGCTGGGAGGCTTAGCAGAGGAGAGATAGAGAGCTCTGTCCATCTTGCAGCAACACTCCACCTCATTTCTATGCTGGGGGCAAGAGAGAGAGAGAGAGCATTATGCGTTGACTTCTGTGCCATGTTCTTTTCTTGCATCAATGGTGTGTTGTTGTTTTTTAATGATTATTTGTTAATTTTTCTTGAATGCCAGCTATAAGGTTATAATGCGAGCTATATGTTTTTAAAAAATAGATGGGCAAATGAATGAATAAATCAACTTTTAACGGGTGCTGGCAAAAGGCTGTTTCTAATTAAAGTGGGAGCAGCCTCTTAAATAGGAATTTATAAGGAGCAAATCCAAGGAAGAAATACTGCTCAGAAAACCTCGACTGCTTTGAAAACAAGCAAGGAAAACTACCTAGCATAATGTGGCTGTATTACTGACTTTTTACATAGCCTTGGGATTAGGAAGGAAAGAATCGATCACTTTCCAAGGCATGGTAGTTTCACACCTGTTCATTCACAAACTTCTTCCATCCCACTGCACAGAGCTGGGCATTTTTCAAATAAATAACTAAATAGATACGCACATAAATCTACACGCAGATTCGCATTTAAATCCATATTTAAAGTGCCAAAAACTGTGTTACAATAATTAGAGATGTGTGGAATCCCGTATAGTTCAGTTTTGATCTGCACATTAGCCCGAAAAATCAGTTCATGTGAGATTCTCAAATATGTAATTCATCAAGGATCTCTACCTGGGATATTTAATGAAATGTTCAGTGTGTGATCAGGGATTCCTCCCTGAATACCCTGACCTATCGACATACTCCTTTAGTGCAGTTTTGATTTTTTTTATTTCAGGTCCTGCTTCCTTAGAAATTTATTTGTATGGTTTCAAAAGCAATCTTTAGGTATTTTTAAAAATGTTTTTAAGCTTCTTTATAATGCGTGTTTATTAAATGATTGGAGGTTGCCTTGATACTTAAATGAAAGGTGATTCTTAAGTGAATGTGATAGCTGCAATCTGAATAATATATATAAATAAGTACAAGCCTCTGGAAATATCTGCATTTGACATAATCATCTGCGAATGCAAGAAACAGACAGAGGAAAGTCAGAATTTGGGCTGAGAATCAGAATAAAGCTTTTTATTGGGAGGACTGAAAAGCAATGGGGCAGGCTTTGGGAGAAAAACTTATCCATCATCTGTGTCATTTCAAATGCAACAAGGCAATACTATCAAGGATTCGGTATGAGGAATGATTCTGTGCACTCAGGGCAATGGGGAAGTTGACCCTATCCAGCTCTGACTTCCATGAAGAAAGGCAGTCTCAAGACCTTTGCATTAGAAGAAAACGAAATATAAGAAAAGGTGAGAAATTGCATTATCTATGTAGAAGAATGCATTTGATTTCACAGGAAAAGGGGCTGCATTTCTTATTCATGATCTTTCTTCAAAGCTTTTAACTGGGAAGTGGTAGAGATTGTTTTGCAGACCCCACATGAAAAAGAAATGAAAAGGATGCAGGGACACCGTCTTTCTGCTTCTATATTTTTTATTGATTATTATGTTTTTGTTGTGTGTTGTTCCCCCAGGGAGGTTACCACAACATATCATTCCCACAACAACCCTGTGAGGTAAGTTAGTCAGAGAGAGGGACGGAGGGCGGGCAAGGCCTAAGTGACCTTCATGGATGAGTGGGAATGTGAACCCGGGTTTCCCTTGGCTAAGTATAATTGGTATACCACACATTCTCATATAATAAATAGATTTATTCCAGGAACATATCTAAAATTAGGGATGTGACCAGTTGCAAGATGTGGTTCAAACTCCAAATTGCTGCTTCAGAGAGCAGCCCACTTCATTCCAAAGTGCTTCAGAAGCTGCCCAATTTGGTTGCAAGGCTGAGTCTCAAGGCTTCTTTGGGGAAAATGAGGCTTTGTTCCCTCCCCACATTTACTATTGGCAAATCTAAAACAATGTAGTATAAACACTGACAACTGGGAAACACTGGCCTGCGAGTGCTCCAGTTGGAGAACAGCCTTTACCAAAGGTGTCATGGGTTTGAATACACTCAAACTCAGGACGCAAGGGAGAAACGTGCTAAGAGGAAGGCACGCTTGGCAAATCCACAACTCCCGCCCGGAAACCAATGTCCCCACTGTGGAAGGACGTGTGGGTCCAGAATTGGCCTCCACAGTCACCTACGGACTCATTGTTAAAACCGTGTTTGTGGAAGACAATCTTTCTTGGCTATGAGTGATCGCCAAAGAAGAAGAGGATTGGCAAACAATTTTTTTAAAAAGTGGCTGCCCCTTTTCCCTTCTTTGATTCCAAAAAAACAACATTTTTTGCATTTTTGACAGAGACTGGTATGGCAAGAAAAACCATAGGTACAAGGCAGCATCTAGCATCACTATATATACACACCATTAATTATAATTTCAAATGGGTTGATAGAGGCTGCAGTGTGTCTGCTGAAGAGGAAATGGGCATTGGCCAATAAACCACTACTGAATACCACAACTCTGTTTATGTGTCCCTCCATTTCCAAAATCGATTTAAAAGCAGGCTGATGGGGCAGAAATGACAAATGTTAAGTAGAATCAAACAAAGCATCAGCCTTCTGTATCACCAGAAGGTTACAGTGGTTTACAGAGGTTACAGTGTTTTCTTCAAAATATTTAAAATATAAAGGCAACTGAGGCAAAGGAGCAAAGGTTTCGTTTTCCTCTAGTCAACAGCCCATTTAATTTTGCACTGTTTACTGTTGCCTTCCAAATTCTCTCACCACCAAGGACTTTTGTAACCAGCAGTGCTTCTTTTTCTAGAAAAATAGGTGTCGGTACACACCACGAAGTTGTTATACTAAGTGCCACACTTTTTAACAACAACCAAAAGAGGTTCTGGTACTGCATACTCTTCAGTTGTTGTTGTTTAGTCGTTTAGTCGTGTCCGACTCTGACCCCATGGACCAGAGCATGCCAGGCACTTCTGTCTTCCACTGCCTCCTGCAGCTTGGTCAAACTCATACTGGTAGCTTCGAGAACACTGTCCAACCATCTCGTCCTCTGTCGTCCCCTTCTCCTTGTGCCCTCCATCTTTCCCAACATCAGGGTCTTTTCCAGGGAGTCTTCTCTTCTCATGAGGTGGCCAAAGTATTGGAGCCTCAGCTTCACAACCTGTCCTTCCAGTGAGCACTCAGGGCTGATTTCCTTAAGAATGGATAGGTTTGTTCTTCTTGCAGTCCATGGGACTCTCAAGAGTCTCCTCCAGCACCATAATTCAAAAGCATCAATTCTTCAGCGATCAGCCTTCTTTATGGTCCAGTATCTTCAGTACCCCCTGCAAAAAAGCACTGGCTGATGCAAAAAAACAAATAAGTGTTTTGTATGTAACATTAGGGAAAGATAATTAGGAAATAAATTCAAAGCCTTTAAAATACCCCCCTTTCCCATTCCCATAGAGCAGTTCTGTTCTTAAAAGCAGCCTCTTCAAGGAAACATGCTACACAGCCATTGCCTAGATTTATTACGTCTCTTGCAAAACTCTAGGTTGTTCTTTCGTCTGCCACCAGAACTGTTATTCTTCTAGTTCATATGGCTTTCTTTCCTTTCTTTTCTTTTTAAAGTCTTGCAGGCCATAAAGAAAATTTCCTTCACATTTCCAATACATAACTTAATGAAAAGGCGCCATCAAGAACCAAAAATAATAGTGTATGGGGGAAATGAATGTTCTAGCCCAAGAAGGAAGAATTTTAAAGACAAATATGTAGTCTGAAATTCACCACTAATAGTCCACTAAATGTTCCCAATAGGATAAATGCATTGGGAGGATGGATAGTGCCTTTAGGATTGGGCTACGCTTGTGTATGGATTAAAGGAACAAAGAAGAATCTATCAGGATGACACTTTCCCCAACCTGACTCATGTTTGAGTTATTTTATCTCCACTGCTTGGAAGGAGAGAAAGTAAGAACTGCTTAATGTTGCTCAGCCAATCAAGAGCTAGTGTCTGTGCTGGTTCCAGATGGCGCTCTCTCTCTCTCTCTCTCTCTCTCTCTCTCTCTCTCTCTCTCTCTCTCTCTCTCGCTCTCAACTGCAGCCCTGGACCACAGCCTGCTAGGGATGGGTGGGTCAGCAGGTCAATTTTGGTTTCTCTGTTTCCCATTTCCCCAATAATAAATTCAATTCGCATTTCCACGTCAGCGGGGCTATGGTGTGTGCCTCTCGCTTCTGCTGTCCTAGCAGGTTTATTTTTGGCTTGGTGGGAGAGAGCAGCCTTCACCTTCTGTAGCTGATGGAGGGAGTCAGGCTGGTCTTCCCCTTGACATCCCTGCCATGGATGCTTTAGCTGAGATTCCTGCATTGCAGGGGGTGGATTAGATGACCCTTCCAGTTCTACAATTCTATGTTATTCTTCCTTGGAGTAGGTGTGGAGAAATATGTCAATTTCAGTTTCATTTAGGTATGCAGTTTTACCTGACGTGCACAGCAAGCCAGCAACTCCCATGTAATATAGCCATTTACATTGTGGTTGGAGATTACATCACAAAATTGGAGAAGGGTGGATTTCAAGGGAAAGCTGACTTGTAGTTCACTTATTGGTTCAGGAAATGCAAATTACGTAGGTTCACCTAATGAAATTATCCCTCGTCCCTACACAGTTTCTCAGCGGACCTTAGTCCATTGGCTAATGGATGGAACTGGATGTGCTTCCTTTCAGTTCTGAATACAGTGGTACCTTGGTTCCCAAACTTAATCCGCTCAGGAAGTCCATTCCAAAACCAAAGCGTTCCAAAACCAAGGCACATTTTCCCATAGAAACTAATGCAAAATGGATTAATCCGTTCCAGATTTTTTAAAACAACCCCTAAAAGAGCAATTTACCATGAATTTTACGATCCAGTGAGACCACTGATCCATAAAATGAAAGCAATAAACAATGTACTGCAGGCACACAATCAATCAATCGGTAGCTGAATTGGGTTCCTCACAGTCACGAAAACAAAACAAAAAGAGCTGCAAAAACAAAAACGCAAAATAAATAGCAAAAACAGAAGGACCTCAGCATAACACTCAAATCGGAAGTGTAGCACTCAAAACGGAGCACGTTCGGTTTCCGATAAAAGTTCGCAAACTGGAATACTTACTTCTGGGTTTGCAGTGTTTGGGTTCCAAGTTGTTTGCGTACCAAGGCATTTGAGAACCAAGGTACCACTGTAGTTAATACTGTCTGCCACAATTTTGCACAGGAACAGCACAAATTTGGCTTTGTCGTGATACATTCATTAGATCTATATGCTGGGTTAAATGTCTGCAGCTTCTGCATCCGCATTCATGTAGTTATTGGTATTTAGGGCAAACTTTACGGTAGGGATACTAAACCACAATTTGTTGCCATGGTTTTATTCTGGAATGTCTCCTGAGGAGTGATTACCAGTCAGGCAAATTAAATAGAATTATGTTGAAAGTGTTTGCCATACACACACACACACACACATACACACACACTTTTCACTACATGAACCATGATAATCAAGTCAGCATAAGTAAACATTCAGCTGATCTCATCATTTTAGAGATAAATTTATTTTGGATCCATAGCTAGTACCAAGGGCTGCCTTTGTGTCTGTATATTGTGTGTAAAGAAGCCTTTTTATTAGTACACTGGTATACTATACTACCAACGGATTCTTCTTATATTCTTATGTTATATTCCCATGTTCTCTTATGCAGGTAAGGAGCCATGTAAGGAAACCAAAACACTTACAGAGTAGCATTATATAATCCTCTCATGAATTGAAACATGTTTTTAAACCTTCCCAAGCATTGCGTTGGTGGTGGATGAATGCATTTGGTTATGCTAAGCGCTTTTATTTTCACAAAGGGGATGACTGGGCAAGCATAGCAAAGAAATTGCAAATTCATTCATATCTTGCATTCACCAGGCATGAGATGTTGCTGTAGTGTTAATCTGTCCTCCTGCCAAACATGCGGAGGTGAATTGAAATCCCATTCCCTGCTCTGCATCCTTCATGTGTTAAGCCTAAATACAAATATGAATACAGTATTCACAGTATTCATTTACTACTCCTGCCTGTCATTAGGAAGGATGTAGTTCATGTCAAGCGTCATGCAAGCCCAGCTGAGTTTCCTGTTGGGTCATCTGTTGAACCTGAACTGTTGGTTCAGGCTCCATACAGGTATTTCTGGTGCAGCAGGTTAGTTTAATCATATTCTATATGGTTTCTTCGTATGTCTCTGAAAACACAGGTCTGTTGCAGGGTTTCTTCCCCCAATCCAGATGTGGGGGAACTCTGGTCCTCCAGATGTTCATACAGTCACAGAATTGCAGAGTTGGAAGGGACCCCAACGGTCATCTAGTGGAATCCTCTGCAATGCAGAAACATAGCTAAAGAATCCCTGACAGATGACTATCCAACTTCTGTTTAAAAACTTCCAATGAGGGAGAGTCCATCACCTTCTGAGGAAGTCTGTTCCATTGTCAAACAGCTCTTACCATCAGAACGTTTCTCCTAATGTTTACTTGAAATCTCCTTTCTTGTACAGTGGTACCTCGGGTTAAGAACTTAATTTGTTCTGGAGATCCATTCTTAACCTGAAACTGTTCTTAACCTGAGGTACCACTTTAGCTAATGGGGCCTCCTGCTGCCGCTGCCTCACGATTTCTGTTCTCATCCTGAGGTAAAGTTCTTAACCCTAGGTACTATTTCTGTGTTAGCGGAGTCTGTAACCTGAAGCGCCTGTAACCCGAGGTACCACTGTAATTTGAATCCATTGAACAATGCCATGTGGATGTTGTACACAACTTGCAGGCAAGAACAGGACTGAGCCCACAATAAATTGCTGTGTGGAAGCACCCAACAGCGAAAGCCAGAGGAAGAAGGGTCAGAATAGCAAACAAATGGCAGGATGCTTCTGAAATTCAGCAAGCTTGATGGATAGGCTTTTGACCAAACTTAACATCATGTTAAGAAAGGAAAGTATGTGGGAAATGAAACTTTTGGAATTTACATGTCTTTTTCAAAATGCAAGTTGGGGGAGGAAGATTTTTGAGGTGCACAGCAATGGAAGTACAACTTCCATGGGTGTTAAGTGGCTTGCCACCTAGGTCAGAATTCCTTCTAGTCATTGTGAGGAAGACTAACAAGCTCAGCCAGTGTGGAGATGGAGGGTTCTAGACAATGGAGGCAACAGTGGGTTTCTGGATCAAGAGTAACTTAGTTATATTATTTAACTTCTATTGAAAAAAGCTGTTGATGCCAATGGGATCTCTGTTCAACTAACTAATGGTGGAATCTAACTAAAAGGTGCAAGTTTTTATGCTTGTGCAGTAGAACTTTCTCTCTTCTCCTTCAATCACACTTTCTCTGCATCCTCCTCAAATCTGCTTCAAGGAGGTTGGGAGACCCTGCAAAACACTGGGAGTGTAGCCTTATTGGAGTTCACCGATTGGGTCTGCATTGCTCCCGGACAGGAGGAAGGAAGTCAAATGACACCGAGGGTTGGTTCAGAGAAAGTTCTTTATTTCTGCTCTCTGGAACAGCAGAAAGGCACCTGCGTAGTGTGTCCTCCGCAAGTCCAAAGAAATGAGAAATTTCATGCAGTATATATATCCTCCAGGCACCCTCACCCCTTTCCCAGGAATCCAGCCACGTCAGCTTGTACACGCAGGTTGACATCACAGATGTTCCTGCTCCGGCACTCTTAACCATAAAAGGGTATTCCTTCCTATACTTCTGACCATAAAAGGATATTCCTGTTCCTACTCTTATCTTGGAGCAAGAGGTCACCATCTCCAAGAACACCCTCTGGTGCTGTTCCCAGACTAGGTCTGTGCGCCTTTGTGGTCAGGATATAAGATAAGGCACAGTCGTGTCTTCCTTGTTCTACTGGTACAGTCAAGGTCATCCTTGCCGTCACAAACTGATAAAGGAGAGGGCTCTGAGCACTTGTTTATACAGCTGGGTTTTGGGCTCAAGAGCTCAAGTTAAAGCATTTTAGCTAAGGAAAAATAGGGATTTTGGTGCAGTTTCAAACTGCCTGCACAGTCAGTTTTGGGTTTGGGAAACTCATTCCTTCAGGAGGAGGGAGAAGAAATGGGTGTTTTGTTGTGCAAGTGGAAATCTTTGAACGGATGGGAAATGTTAATTGGATACCATCCTAAGACTGTAGTCCTATACAAACTTACCTAGGGGCAAGTAAGTCAACTTGAACTCAGCATGGCCTACTTGTGACAAGACATGCAGTTAATCTGAATCCAAACAAACACATTGTCTCCAGGCTTTGCTCCCAAGCATTGCCCCTAGTGAAGATCCACTTGGGGACTGCTCCAACTGATCAAGGTAGGAAAAGCAACTTTTGCCAATTCACCCTACCCTTTGGTCCACAGCACCAATGCCCGCACTGTTCTGCAAGGTTGGGGAGCTCTCAAGGACAGCACAGGAGGTAGGTTGGGGGTTGCAGGAGAAAGGGAACTTAGCAAAGCCTCCTCTCTTTCTACTCTTCCATTTGGATTCATTCACAAGGCCAAAGAATAAGAAGGAGCATTTCCACTGATGGAAGGCAAAGTCTGGATCCAACCTTGTGTGTTGTTGCAGGGAACCTGAAAGTCTTCACTCAACTGTTGTGGAGGAATTGCATTTTCTTAATACTCAGAGAACAATGTTTGCTGCTGGAAAAATATGGAGTAAGGAATAAAAAGGTGAAACAGGTGTGGCACATATTCCCAGTGTTTGATGAGTGTTCACCAATAAACACAAAATGTTACGTTCTGTTATATATCATTGAGCTACACAGCAACCTGTGGATCTTGGAAAACGAAGAAAAGTTATTATAATATAGCTGCAGGGAGAGTGAAAGATAAATTCCAAGAGTAAGGAGGCCAAATGAGGAGAAAATAAGTAATTCTTCTAAGACAAATGATATATGAGACTGGTGTGCCATAAATTATCGAGCTTGAGATGACAGATGTTAGTAACCTTGATTTTTTTAAAAAAAAGTATTTTGGGGAATAGAGAAGTTTTATATCTTCAGATAAGGTGGTGCTATATATAATTCACTATAGTTACACAAGGAAAAGCTGTCAGGCATGTGTCCCGATGATATGTCAAAAACACAAGAAACAAAGCAGTTAAAAAGAGTAAACACCAGTAGGATTGGCAAGCCAAGAGGGATTCATCATCAGCCTTCCTAACAGCTATTGGTTAGATGCAAGAAACTGTCCTCTCATAACAAGGGAGATGAAAAATATTTTGTGCAATCCGAAAGAGAAAATTATTTCAGTTAGGGATCTGTTTGAAACACAAACACAGCCATCCAGCAAACCATTTCCTGATTTATCTGAAGAGGCTTCCAAAAAAGGCACACCAAGGTTTTCCTCAAAGATCAAACATTTATTACAAGGGGCAAATAACCAACCAGTTTCCTGTGAGAATCTGACACTCTCCATCAACTCTGACAGATAACAACAAGGCCTTAGTAGAGGGATGTTTTCACAGTGTTTCGTAGTCATATTTTGAAACATAGCTCTGCTTGGTCTATTCTTCTCCTGGTAGTTCCTCAAACAAAAATTTGAAAGATGCTCACAAATTATGTCCCTATGGTTTATTCTTGCCATACCACTCTGCGCTAAAAATGCAAAAATGTTGTTTTTGGAATCAAAGAAGGAAAAAGGGACAGCACAAAAACGCAACAACAAAGGAAGCAATAGAGGTGCCAAAGTCTCCAGGTTCATCCATACTGTGGGTATTTTGTGTGAGGGATTCTGGCATATATAATACAATTTAGGTTTGCTCAATTAAAGTTGCTCTATCACCGTAGCTCAAAAAAATCCACTTTAGAAAAGAAAATAGGCATTTTGTGGTTAGAAAATTGTGGAATGAAGGAAAGGTTAAAGGGAAGATGCATAGACACCCCAAAAGCAAGTCAGAATGAATGCCCATCTTTGTATAACTTCTCCAAGATCAGAACAAATGCTCAGTGAAGACCGGATATAATCTAACCTCTATGTAGGTTTGGTGCAGGCAAAACAGGATAAACAATCAGTAAACACATTGACTGGAAGAACCCTCAAAATGGTGCTGCAGAATGAAACAGTTTCAAATAAAGATGGTCCTTTTAAAACAGAAAATGGTCAGTGTATTTTGACTGATGAGAGCTTCCTTGTCATCTGACTCTCCTGTCAATCTTCTGTCCCTGAAGATGGTTGCAAATGAGGTGGTTTGATTTTGCAGTACCTTTTTGAGGCTTTGCCTCTTCTTTTGCTTTCACGGCAGCAAAGTAAAGGTAAAGGTAAAGGGACCCCTGACCATTAGGTCCAGTCATGGCTGTCTCTGGGGTTGCAGCACTCATCTTGCTTTATTGGCTGAGGGAGCCGGCTTATAAGTTCCGGGTCATGTGGCCAGCATGACTAAGCCGCTTCTGGCGAACCAGAGCAGTATACGGAAATGCCGTTTACCTTCCCGCCAGAGTGGTTCCTATTTATCTACTTGCACTTTGACGTGCTTTCGAACTGCTAGGTTGGCAGGAGTAACAAAGTAAATATCTATAAATACACAACAAAGTATATATCTATAAATACACAATGTCTTTGGGATGTTTTCTGAATATGTGAAATCAGTGCTAATCACAGCTAATTAGCCATTATAATGTGATGTCCCTACAATGAACACATGACTTAACATATTAGAGCAGCACTCAATAGACAACTTTCACACAAAAGTAGGGTAGGATTCACCTAGCCAGTCCCATCAGCAGAAGCCTCATGCAAGGACTTCCACTAGCACGATAGGGCTGCCCTCCCTTTCTTCCCCTTACCCCCACAAAAACTGGCTTGGAGAGTTAAATATAATCCCTAGATTGGTGGAGGAATCATTCCATCCATCCATCAGTAATGATTTCACAGGCAGAATGATTGGAAAAGTGTCACACCGAATTTCACCTTATGGTTTCAACAGGTGAAAGAGACTAGTACCATTGGGTGGTATTCCGCTTAGCTTTACTCCAAGTAGACCTACTGAAATTAATGTACCTAACTTAGTTATGTTCATTAAAGGCAATGACTATGTTCTGAGTAAATCTTAATTGAATACTGTTCATTGGCTCTGTCCACATGCTTCGTACAGATCATGGCTGTAGATCTGATTTCCTTATAGGTCAGCAAGGTTTACCTCGCCTGGGTCAGTTCACTCCAGCGGAGATCACTCCGTGGGCCTGATTGCGCACTTGCGATTTCTGTTGTCTGCGTCTGCGCAGATGCGATTTCCAGTGTCTGAGCATTGGCAGACATGATTTCCAGCACCGTGGAAGCAACTCCCTGCATCGAACTGCACCAGTTTAGTGCAGCGCGCGGGGACTCGCCAAGCGGGCGGCTCGGTTTGGGGGCAGCTCGTGGGCCGGTTAAACAACCTCCGTGGGCTGCTTGTGGCCCATTGGCCTTAGGTTGCCTACCTCTGCCTTATAGCCTAAACAGAATCAAACCAATTTGGGTGGTTCATCCGAGTTGGGTGGAGAGAGCTCAGGTTCACCCAGGTTGTCCAGAGCAATCTGAGGCTGTAAAGGAGTGGAACATTGGGTGGGAAGTAGGAGAGCAGGCAGGCTTCCGCAGGGAATGTGCTTAGGAAGCAGACCCCAGCATGATCACTCCTTCCTGCTTATCCTGCCCTTTAAGCCAGAACTAAACAAGCCTCCTTCCTTTGAGGTACTGATACGCAGGAACACGGGTGGCGCTGTGGGTTAAACAACAGAGCCTAGGACTTGCCGATGAGAAGGTTGGCGGTTCTATTCCCCGTTCGGGGTGAGCTCCCGTTGCTCGGTCCCTGCTCCTGCCAACCTAGCAGTTCGCAAGCACGTCAAAGTGCAAGTAGATAAATAGGTACCGCTCCAGCGGGAAGGTAAACAGCGTTTCCATGAGCTGCTCTGGTTCACCAGAAGCGGCTTAGTCATGCTGGCCACATGACCCGGAAGCTGTACGCAGGCTCCCTTGGCCAATAAAGCGAGATGAGCACCGCAACCCCAGAGTCGGTCACAACTGGACCTAATGGTCAGGGGTCCCTTTAAACATGCCTCCTTCCTTTGAGGTACTGATACACACTAGTCAAAACCTTGAAAGAGGCTTCACCAACTAACAGGAGTCTTCTGTTCAGTATTCCCCTACTCAGTGCTCCCAGTGGCGTAGCGTGGGAGGTGCAGGGGGGGCCGGCCGCACCGGGCGCAACATCTGGGGTTAGGGCAAATCCATGGGTTAGGGGGCGCAAATCCACGGGTTAGGGGGCGCAAATCCACGGGTTAGGGGGCGCAAATTACTTGCCTTGCCCCGGGTGCTGACAACCCACGCTACGCCACTGAGTGCTCCCCCCCCCCGGGTGGTATGCAGGGTTATGCATACACTAAACATTTTGTGAATCTTTGTACTTTTGTTCATTTACTGTATTTATTTCCCCCGATTTGAACTATAAAATGGTGATTGTCTTGAGTGAAAATGAGAGCACCCCTAAACATTTGTTAAGGAAAACTCAATTACAGATGAGGAGAATATGTGTTTTTTATAACTGCAATTATCATTTGTCTTTATATTCAGACAAAAGTTGCCAAGGACTTTTTAAAGGAATGATAAGTGCAATGCTGGTGTCAATCTCCAAGTGCACAGATACCTTGACAATACTGAAAGTGTGGAGAAATGCATGTATACAAAGCTAAGGTATAAAATGTACATGCATTTCATAAACCGTAAACTGTTGTTGTTGGTTGCTCTTGTTGTTAAAAAGAGGCGTTCAGAGCATCTTCTTATTTTACAACTGTTAGAAGTTTAGATGTTCAGAGCAACTATCACAATATAAGCAGCTGCCGAGCCATGATGCCTTTTTTGTTTGCATTACAAGCAATCAATAGCTGTCATTTGATGATGACAACAGCAACAACATCCAAGTGGCTGATGCCATGTTTAAGCCAGCTGCCCAAATTTTGCATGACAGGTGAATCTTAAGGAAAAACCTTATGAAGAAAAGAAAATCAAAGGTGAATGATAACAAAGACACAGAAGGGGTGAAATACCACCTTTTTTTGTAGCCGGCTCATCTTTCCACAATCATGTTCATCATTAAGGGTGGAACGCCAAAGGGAGATCTGCACATGTAAGAATAACAGAGGGTTTGCGTCAAGACCCATCAGATGGATATGAGAGCAAAATTTAGCCGGGAGTGATTGAAATAATTGATTGCAGCTGGGTATGTGCCCAGAGATCACAATCAAAAGATTTCACAGGGTTTCTAAAGTAGAGATGTGGGAAGTGATTGGAATAAATGAATGACATCTGATAGAGAGAAGCGACACCACTGTGGCTTCAAAATAGATTTGAAAATAGGTTGCGCAGAAGGGTTTTTTTCTGGTAAAAATTCATAAAATCTGGACAATGCTATCATATTCAGAGGCGACCAGGCATTTTTCACACACATACTTGGAAGTTCATGCTTATTTAATGTGTCTCAAAAGAATTCAGACTGAACTTTCCTTTAGGTTGAATGTGTTCCGGTATTCATTTCCAACCGCTTTTGGGATTCCTGCCTGATTCAAAATGCTGAACTACAAGAATAGTGCAGTTTCAGAGCGACTTAACCATCACAACTCCCCCCAAAGTATCCTGGGATTTTGCCATTTTCTTTGTGAGGATTCTCAGAATTCTTAAGTCAAGCTTTTTGGCACCCCTCGGAGAATTACAGTTTCCGGTAATGCTCAAGAAAATAGTAATAGTCCATTTCAGATATTATGTAACGTAGAAATGATCACACCTAGGTGGACAGAGGTAATGCTATGGTGGCTAGCTCTGTCCTTGAGCTTTGCGTGTTGGTTTCCATTTGAAACAAATCTTTGCATATACAAATGATAATGGAACCCAATAATGGTCCTACTGGCCAATAGCTGATTTATGATCCATGGCAGGGCTTTTTTCCAGCTGGAACTTGCCACAACTCAGTATCTATGGATTGCCAACACCTGTAACCCAATCGATATTGTGGTCGTCCATATAACCCTACTTTGTAACAGTTGCTGCTTACCACAGCTACTACTATGCCATAAGATCCACTGCCCTGTAATATCACATATGGTATGTAATATCACATATGCTATGTACAGTTATTTATGGTTTTATATTATTTTTGCTGTAAAATGTGTGAGATCACGATATTGTATTTATTTGTATTACTTAGTGATGTATGGAAGTGAAAGCTGGACCACGAAGAAGGCTGATCGCCGAAGAATTGATGCTTTTGAATTATGGTGCTGGAGGAGACTCTTGAGAGTCCCATGGACTGCAAGAAGAACAAACCTATCCATTCTGAAGGAAATCAGCCCTGAGTGCTCACTGGAAGGACAGGTTGTGAAGCTGAGGCTCCAATACTTTGGCCACCTCATGAGAAGAGAAGACTCCCTGGAAAAGATCCTGATGTTGGGAAAGATGGAGGGCACAAGGAGAAGGGGATGACAGAGGACGAGATGGTTGGACAGTGTTCTCGAAGCTACCAGCATGGGTTTGACCAAGCTGCAGGAGGCAGTGGAAGACAGAAGTCCCTGGCGTGCTCTGGTCCATGGGGTCATGAAGAGTCGGACATGACTAAACGACTAAACAACAACAACAATGAAGCCCAGGACAGCGAAACAAGGCCAATATTCCAGAAATCCTTGTCTTAGACTCTGTGAAAGGATTCTGTAGAATTGTAACAACCTTTTGTGTAGATTGTTGGACTCTATGAACAGACAGGTGGAATAGACACTATTACACAGATGTACCTTATGCATGAACTGATTTGAGAATGATCTGATCCACTGGGTCTTCTGCTTTGTTCGTTTGTTGAACTTTATGAGTTACTTCCGTTGAAATTTATTTGATACATGAATAGTATGCCTTATTTATCTAAGAACACAGCTGGTTATGTCTCGTGTGTTTATTGAGTATTATGTGACCATAGCTTTGTTTGTTGTTGATTTATGATCCACGGCAGGGCTTTTTTCTAGCTGGAACTTGCCAGAACTCAGTTCTGGCATCTCTCTGCTATTGCCATTAAAAGAGAACAAGAGAGGCATTCATGTTCCTGCACCTCTTTTTCTAGAAAAATAGTTATTGCCCACAAGGTCCTGTGCACACCCTGTTTTTTGGGGGGAGGGGCTAGTTGTTCACCTAAATAAACATGACTATGTCCAAAATTATGATGAAGCTAAACGCATAAGAATGGGTTAGTTAATACATGGATCATCTTTTTTACGATTATATTATTAAACCATACGTTTTGTTTCTAATTAATGATGTACCGCATTTTTCGCTCTATAAGACGCACCAGGCCATAAGATGCACCTAGTTTTTGGAGGAGGAAAACAAGGAAAAAAATATTCTGAAACTCAGAAGCCAGAACAACAAGAGCGATAGCTGCGCAGCAAAAGCAGTGATCCCTCTTGCTGTTCTGGCTTCTGGGATAGCTGCGCAGCCTGCTTTCGCTCCATAAGATGCACACACATTTTCCCTTACTTTTTAGGAGGGAAAAAGTGAGTCTTATAGAGCAAAAAATACGGTATATAGAGAGGTAAAAGGAAATGGCTTCTTTTCATCCAAAGCGCCCAATTATTATTATTTATTAAATTTGTATATCTCCCTGTAACCACAGGTCTCATGGGGTGGGAAGGAGCTTGGGTCAGTGGGGTAGAATGTACAAGGGGGCCCAGATCAATTAAGCTTTTGCAACTTTGTGTCTTGCTTAAAGTTTATTATAGTTGGCTTCCCTTCAGGTAGTTTTGCAATAGCAGTTGTAGATGATCACGTGCCTTATTTTGCACTTCCTATTTCTTGGCTGTTGTCACAAAAGTCCAAAATTGTGTTTGCAGAATCTTTCCTTCTTTTCTCGTTTTTCCAATCTTAAGATCAGGTCCGCACATTTCTACATCGTTGCATGAAAATTCACCAGCATTTTAGTGTGAATTTCTCCTTGAATATACATTTTTATGTGTAATTTTGCCTAACATACATATTTTTACAAAACAGTTTTTCCAAAGAGCATTCATTTTTATATGGTATTTTCATCCGTAAATGCATTTTCATGCATCCTTTGAACACATTACTTGGCTGGAGAACTGCATTGCAAAATCTGGAGAATTTTAAAGAATGGCTGTGGTTCGGTTCATATATCGTTTCCGAAAAGGTGAATTAGTTAAGTTCACCTTTAAATGCCATCTGAATCGAATTTCTTATGCATCCCGAGCTACATATGGCTAAAAACAATGACCTATTACACTGGATATGATGCTCTAGCAAAGACTTTATTTGCCACAAAACATATTATGGATTAGGCTTTTCTTTTTGGGAGAGACAAAGGTCTGTAAATATTATTTTCAAGGTTCAGACAAAAGGCAATTATTTTTTATTGAACTAGAGTAGGTCACATCCCCTAGGAATATTTATATACTTTAATACAAAACCATCACCTGCCTTTGTTTAAATATAACCGCAATACAATGTGGAAAGCTGTATCTTAAGGCACAGTAGGACTATATTCTTTGAGCAAATATTATTTCCTTGATAATGTCAGGGGAGCAGATTCCTTCCTCTGTGTACCTTTGTGTGTAGTCTAGAAAAAGCCATTTCCTTTCTTGGTGGCACTTTAACTGTATTGTTGTGTTTATATTATTATTATTATTAGTAGTAGTAGTAGTAGTAGTAGTAAATTTGTATACCACCCTTCATCCATAGATCTCAGGGTGGTTCACAGTATAAAATACAGGATAAAAACACAAAATACATAATGAAAACAAGAACAAACTAAACCCATAACCCATCCCCCAAACACATTGAAAAGGATATAGGGGCTGATGGGAGTTGCAGTCAAACAACATATGAGTTGTCACAATTCCCCACCCTTAGTTGTGTATTTATTTATTTATTTATTTAGTTAGTTAGTTAGTTGTTGTCGTCGCCGTTGTTACTATTATTATTATTATTATTATTATTATTATTATTATTATTATTCATCCAAATATCACATAGAAATGCAGAATGAAAACACATTTATTTTCCCCCAAAAAAGAGGTGTGGGAACTCACCATGAAAACCTCCCCAACTGAGAGGTGCCAGAACTGAGTTCCAGTGAGTTCTGGCTAGGGGGGGAGCTGGAAATAGGCCAAAAAATAAAATAAAACAAAAATCCACCCCACTTTCCTTCCATCCACCTGCAGGAGTATGCAGTTCACAGACTTTTCCTCCACACAGTTTATCCATCAGTGGTTCTTGTTGTGAGGAGATAGGTCCAGTTTCCAATTTCAATCTGTGCTCTGATTGCATGTAAAAGTCAAAGACAGCTTGGGGCTAATGGGAGTTGCAGTTGAAAACACCTGGAGGACATCAGGCTGGGGAAGGCTAGTCTTGAATATAGCAGAAGCTGCTGCATAATAAAATATCTGGTTTTCTGGGCTTCCTCTGTGTTCTATTAATTTGATAATTTCTTCAGTCACTATCAATCAACTACCAACATGCTGGTTTGATGGCCTCCATTCTGGCCATCTGTTCCTGCCTTTACTTTAGCCAGTAGGTGATTTTGTCATCTAAACCTAGAAAACAGACCTGCATCTTATAGATACTTTGCGGGTTGATGCTCTGGGACTATAAGCAGATGGCTGCATGCTTATGTGTACATCAAACAGATTATTTTCATGAATCCTTAACTGAGCACAATGGGGGGCATTATTTTTGTTCCAAGTCGTATGTCACATTTCAAGAATCAAAAAGTGGCGCATGAACCGGTTGACAACAGGAAAATTAATAGCAGCGAATTCCTTTCCTCTTGCTGTTTTAATAGGATTTAATAGCAATTAAGATGCCATCAACTTTACATAAGAGGCTGAGGTAAAAAGAAAATGTAATAGAAACAAACAGGGCTTTTTAAAGAGCTTAGCAGCATTCATTTTTGTGTGTGTGAATGCTGATTCACTTTAATATATTTTTTATTTTTTATTACTTTTAACATATAAATTATAAAATGTACCACAAAACTTACCACTTATACAGTCTTTTTAGACTTCCATCAGCACCTCTGATGATCCACCATTTTAACCACTTCTTATGCATTTCTTAACTTTATATTGCCTTTACATCTCTTAACAAATCATCCTCCCCCTTGTCCATTTTTACAATACTTCTAATAATACTCCTCACAAAACTTCTTGCAACCTTACAAACGTCGTCTGTTCTTCACAATTACTTTTCAAATAGTCTGTAAATTTACTCCAGTCTTCCGTGAATTTCTGGTCTCGCCGGTTTCGAATCCTTCCTGTTAGTTTATCTAATTCTGCATAGTCCACTAACTTCATCCTCCATTCTTCAATCGTCGGTAATTCTTCTTGCTTCCATTTTTGGGCCAATAATATTCTTGCTGCTGTTATTGCATATAAAAAGAGCTTACATTCTTTTCTATTTATGTCACTCCCCACAATGCCCAATAAAAATGCTTCTGGTTTCTTTATAAATGTATATTTCAACATTTTTTTCAACTCATTATATATCATCTCCCAGAAGCATTTCACGATTCACTTTAATATTTTTAAGAGTGTTGAGCATTGCCCATAGAGGCAAGTGGTGCGGGGCGCCGGGGCGCCAAGTTCTGGAGGGCGCCAGGGAAGAGGTGGAGGCTGGACGCGGCGCCTCAAGGCATCAGCTTGCTGCCCTCGCCCGCCTCGCTGAAGCAGCACTGTGCCCAGAGCCTCCGCCTCCTTCCTGCCAGAGGAGCAGCCCTCCAGCCACTGCCCGCCTCCTCCAGCCCCACAAAGCTGCCGGCAGTGCCCTAAAAAAGGGTGGCAACCGGGGGGGGGGAGGGATCTTTGCACCACGGCACCAGATATACTTAAGACAGCCCTGTGCATAGAGTTCACTTTCTGAGAGCTTTCTTCTCAGAAAGATACATATTTGAAAACCGATCCTGAGATTAAGAGTCTAATGCTCTACCAACTGAGCTATACTACTGAGAAATGGGCCACCTCCACAAATAACAACACTTTGGAGGTCCCGAGCCTCAAGGAGGTTAGATTGGTCTCAACTTGGGCCAGGGCCTTTTCAGCACTGGCCCCGATCTGGTAGAACGCTCTGTCACAAGAGACTAGGGTCCTGCGGGACTTGACATCTTTCCTCAGGGCCTGCAAGACAGAGCTGTTCTGCCTGGCCTTTGGTTTGGACTTGGTCTGACCCTTATGTTTCCCTCCCCTTATAGTTTTGATCTATGGGCTACTTTAAAATGAGGCTGCATTTTAAATTGCACTTTAACCTGTATTTTAAATTGGTTTTCCCCCCTCTCTTCCCCCCTCCTATTATTTTTTTACTGTGATTTTATTGGTGTTAGCTGCCCTGAGCCCGGCTCTGGCCAGGGAGGGCAGGGTATAAATAAAATTTATATTATTATTATTATTATTATTATTATTATTATTATTATTATTATATCAATCATACTTAGCTCCAGGTCAGTTGCTTTGCTCCCTGAAAGGGTGGCAGAGATCTCATGGAGGGGGTGGGCAGGTAATGGGAGATTGGCTTGAAAATCCTTCCCCAAGCACCATGGTCCTGATCCAAATATGTACCTCTTCAGGTGCATTTTGCAGCCATTTGAAGAGATGGTGGATTCAGTGACAGATTTCATTAATCTCAACTAGTTGGGCCCTTTCAGTATAGAAGAAAAAAAATCAGATTATTGGTGCTATTCATCAGGATGAAACGTCTCACTATGGAACATAGTTGTTGCTAAAAGAGCAATTAGGTTGGCAGCGCAATGAATGCACTATTTGCTGTACACCATGTCCTCCATCAAACAAGGAGATATATTATCTTAATTCCTTTGAAATCAATGGGCTCCTAATGCTGCACTGAGCTGTGGCCATAATGTGGATTGGTTCTGCATCTAATGGCAATTACTGCAAAGCTTTGTCTTACTGCTGATACATCTGAAATGTCTGTAGAACCTTAGGACTGTCACAGTAGTGGACAGCATGGTGAGCCTCTGCTGGCGTGTTTGCACCGCACCTGTCCACAGCCTTTGTCCTCCCAGTGGTGTTGCAAGGGAGGACGGGGGGCGGGCGGTGCGCCCCAGGTGCCATGTCGGGGGGTGACAAGAAGGCACCCCACGGGGTGCTCGCCCCACCACCCCCGGGCACGGCGGCACGAGCAGCCATTGTGCCGCCACAGCTGCATGTGGAGCATCTTCCATTCACGGCTGCAGCCACGAGCAGAGGATCCCACCCCCGTCCGTACAGCGCTCAAGCAGTGCGGGTGGCAAACCGCTATGTACAACGCATGCGCGGTGTCACACGCATGCACTGTACATAGTGACGCCACACATGCGCTGCACACAGCGGTTTGCCACTGGCGCCGCTCGAGCGATGTACGGATGGCAGTGGGATCCGCCACTACAGCTGCAAGCAGAGGATCCTGTCACCGTCCGTACAGCGCTCGAGCTGCATCGAGCTGCATCGGTGGCAAACCACTATGTATGGCACATGTGCGGCGTATGTGCGACACCACTACATACGGTGCATGCATTGTACATAGCAGCACCGCACATGCACCCTACGTAGCAATGCCACACATGCGTCATACGTAGCAGCGCCATGCATGCGCAACTGGCAGTTTGCCCCGCCCCGGGTGTTGGTTAGCCTTTGTTTGCGCCTGTGTCCTCCTGTTGAGCATCAGAGACTCAGAGGTTGGGGGTCCAGGGAGCAGTGCCACGCCCCTTCATGGCTGGCTTCTCTTGTGGAACCAAGCTGGCTATGGGAAGCTATGGGAGAAGCAATAAGAAGCACCCTTGGGGTGGAATGTTCTGCACTCCCTCCATCAATGCTCATGTGTATATATGTGTAAATAAAACACAGTTGTTAAAGACACTACAGTCTGCACTCTGCCTTTTTGTTATTTTTTTATTTTGCAAAGAAAACACAAATCCTGGTTAAGTGCCCAAACCCTTGGAATCTTGCACGATTCAGCAGAGCTTGGAGTGGCCCTTAACACTCAATATATATAATAAAATGAATGTAATTTTGAGAAGTAACTGTAATCTTGCTCAGAACATGAGCTCAGAGGAAGCATTTTGCAGTATGAGTTGTGATTCTGGGATGCTATGTAGCTTTTCTGCAGTAAAAGTTGTGTTCGAGTTCTGAAACGTTTGAAAACCAAAAACTCAGTAGCCGACAGCTGGGGCTCAGCATCTTGCACTCAGCGGAAGCTGCATGGCACGTTTGACTTCCAAGGTGTGTTCGAAAACTGAAGCATTTACTTCCGGGTTTACGGCGTTCGAAAACCGAAATGTTCGTCAATGGAGACGTTCGAAAATTAAGGTACCAATGTACCAATATTTTTGCAGAAACACCCTAGCCTCTGATTACTTAAAAGTGTTTGGACTATAAATTGGATTTCGACTTCATTCATTTTTGTTTTATAATACAATAAAAATATATGCAGAAAACACAGAAGAGTAAGATGCTTTGTGACTGTATTGCTCATCCTCCGTATATCTTCTGTTTTTCTCCTCTCCGAGTTGCTGGATTGGTAAGACAAAAAAAAAAGTAAGTGTGTGTGTGTGTGTGTGTGAGAGAGAGAGAGAGAGAGAGAGAGAGAGAGAGAGAGAGTGTGTGCAAGAGCGAAATTCTTCAGTAACTTTTTACCTATTATTTTCTCCAAGATACCAAACCACCTATGGGCATTTGGTAGCATCATCTCATTAATTCAACTTAATCTTTTCAGCTCAGCTATTTTGGTTCCTGAATAAATGTAATGATTGCATAATTAAGGGGGTTTTCCTCAAAGTACAGATGCTCTTGTGATAATAAGAACTCAAGTTAACAACTATGCAAAATGTGAATTTCCTTGAATGTAGAATAAGAGGGAACATCTCAAGGATCTGTTCTGGGTTATTTGTATATGAATTCCCCATGGCTAAAAGCTAATATTTTGATCATGTCTTTTTGCCTGGAATATTTTTAGGTACTGTCATGATTCGAAATAGCAATATACAGTATTTTATAGCACAAAACGGGTGATATGTTATGCAGTTGTTAAGACATGTAAATTGTTTTAAATTAGAAAGGGGGAGTGTATGTGTTTATTTCAAATACTTCAAAGCAATGCTCTCCATCAAACAGATGCTTGTTTTTTTAAAAAAATAATTTTTATTAACTGGCCAATCACATCAAATTAAATCACATCACATAAATTCCAAATTACAAAGCCAAATTTTTAAATTTTGTTGGGGGAACCCATACTTCAAGATCCAAAGGGGGATTCAGATCATCTTCTTATTACTGCGTTAATGTCCAAATCAGTCCCAATCAGTCCAAACAAAATTCATAATTCTATCCAGTCTTATCTTGGTGTTTCCACATCATATCTTGTTCATATAATTTCTATTTTTCCTTTACGATCTCTTCTGTTAGTCTCCTTAAGCCGATAAGCAAAATAATAATCCTGTGTGGATTTCCCGTTCCTCCACTAAGTCCAGATGGTTTCCATATATCTCCTTCGTAGATAGCATCACTCTTTCCATCATAAATTTGGCATTTGTCGCTCTTAAGTCCCACCGAGAAGTTGATCCACGATATGTAAACAACTCTATTTCTCTCTTTCTCCTCCCAGACCCAAGAGCTCCAACAATGCCTCCCAAAATGGCGACGGCATTTTTAACTGCGTCATTCCAAAACTCTTAGCTTTCCAGCTTCATCTTGAAACATTGCTTTGGTTCGAAAGTTTATCTCCACACAGCCTTAAATCCACAGCTTAAGTCCTTAGTTTCTGACTCATTAGGGGAGGGGATTCTTGTTAAATCACATAAGAAAAAGGAAGGCAGGTTTTTTTCCCCTCCCCCCTCAGTCATACCGTATCTTGACGTATCTTCTCATATTTTATTCTTGTCTTGTTGTCAGAGATCTCTTCTGTCAGCAGTCTTTACTCCCCTTTTTCCTAGAAGCATGTGCAATTTATCTTGTCCAAATTGTTTCTTTTGAAGATGCTTGCAACTAGCGGCGCGAATCAGGGACAGCGTCCAGGAGTGCCGGAATCCCACAGGAGGGCTTTGTGCCTAGTGCCCCCACCCCCACAAATTCGGGGGTGGTATAGGGCACAGCAGGCAAGGGCCGTCCCCCCCACAATCCTGAGGGGGGTTAAGGAGGCTAATTACCCCCATGATAGCCTCCAAATTACCTCGTGTGGGTCGGAGAGATGTTATTGTCAGCCATCTTCCGATGCGCCACCTAGTGGCCCCCCCATGCTCTGAATTTTGCGGAGTGCTGATCATCTAATATCACATTGCATTTCTTCATTCGTCAATAAACCATTCCAATGTTGATCCTTCACTTAATTTGCAACCACTGGTCTGTTCAACTTTCGCCTTTATAATTCAGTCTGAAATATTTTTCCCTGTTGTTATCCACATTCCAGCAATTCCATTTTAGATTTCTGCTCACAGGAGCCATAATACACCACATCTCAAACAAAAAGACGCCATTAGCTCCAGGCAGCCATCCAGAATTCCCCTCACTCCATCTCCCAACATGCTGGTACCTCTGCAAGAACAAAATAACTCCAGTCCAGAATTCTTTACAACCTTCCCCTGAGGGTAGCTGCCAGAATCCTCACCCAATCAGTATAGAACATCTTGGTTTGTATGCAGAATGTCCTAAGTTCAGTCAGCAGCATCTCCAGGTAGGGCTGGGGGAAAACACACTCTGAAATCCTGCCAGTCCTTGTAGACAATCCTGAGCTAGATGGACCAAGGATGTTATTGTCAGCCATCTTCCGATGTGCCACCTAGTGGCCCCCCCATCAAACAGATGCTTGAACCAGCTGCCCAGCAACCTCATCAACTTCTATTTCATGCATGAAAAGGAAATTATGGGAATTATTACTAATGATAACTATAATAGGCTTAGATCTAATGATGTCACACTTTTCCTATGATCTAAATGCATCCCTACAGCATATATTGCTTCTTGTAGAAATAATATTTAGCAAACAGACCCTGAGAGGATGAGGTTATTAAATATAAATAGATAAATGAAGAGGTATGGGGAAAGAAATGAACAAGCTCAATGCGGGAACTGAGTCAAGTCCCTAAAATGTACCTGATCTGAAAATGCAAAACCAGGTGTACAGCACTGGCAGGTAAACAGACCTGTCCCCTCCTTTGGAAAACGAAGGCATCAATAGGTTTTTAAAAAATATTTTTATTTTTTACCAACAACTAAAACACAAACAGTGAAACCCCCCAGGTGGCTGATACATTGGGTATAAATAATCAATAATAACATATTCAAATCACCCATATGTACAATTTTATATACATTAACACTCCTCCATCCATAAGGTTTATTTAACTTTTAACATTTTAATTGCCCCAAATTGTTCAAACCTACCCAAATAATTCAATATCTTCTCAAACCAATCCTCCTCTTTCTCACCGACCTTAAATCCTTTCATTCTGTGTATCTTCACAGTTAGATATTCTAAAATTATAATATTATTCAGTTTTTTCCTCCATTGGTTCACCCCTAACTCTTCTGCATTTTTCCAATTACTCGCTATAACCTGTCTGGCTGCAGTTACCATCAATTTTACCCATTTACATTCCTCTTTTTTTTTTTAACTCGGTGCTACTCAGACGAATTAGAACCATTAATTTAGATATTCCCACCTTCCTGCCCACAATTCCCCATATTTCTATACCAATCTGTTTCCAATATTCATTAACTAACGGACAACCCCACCACATATGACTGTACGTTCCCATAGTTGATTTGAAAGTGGTGAGAAATTATAACAGGCACCAGTCAAGCAATAAGCTGTGTATGAGTTAACAGGGTTATTTGACGGTTGTTGCAGAGTGAGGGTCAAAGCTTGAAAGACCTGTTTCTCAGGTGCCATGAGATTCACAGCTCAGCCTCCCAGTCAGGTGTGTTCAAGAGGGAGTTGTGTGCAATCAGAGTGCTGCCATGTCAACACAACATCTGGAGAAATTCACAAGGTATCCCTAATTTGGTCCCTCACTGAGACTCTTCTTGGGTAAAAATATTGGATAGACCAGGCAAAGGCAAACTCGGCCCTCCAGATGTTTTGGGACTACAACTCTCATCATCCCTAGCTAACAGGACCAGTGGTCAGGGATGGTGGGAGCTGTAGTCACAAAACATCTGGAGGGCCGAGTTTGCCTATGCCTGGGATAGATCCTTCCGTCAGATTTTTCAGATACTTTTCTGCCTTTGTGGCTGCTCTGCAACTTGCCTTATTCACTGTTTTTTTTTTTTTTTTTTTGTCATCTCATTTCTTCTCGCTCGAGTGCTCCTGCAATGACATCTTGGCCACTTCTTTCCTTTTCTTTCGACTGACCCAAGTGACTTCAGACCTGTTGCTGTTTTAGCTGCTCTGACAAAGCACTTTGGTGCTGGATATTTCCCTGACCCCTTACTTTGAACTTCACTCCACTTGACGTACGTGTGACAGATGCATTGCGAAGCAGACACCTGCGACCCCCTGGAAAAACCTTTTAAGGGAGCAAAGGTCCTGCGTATCACAGAATGGCCTCAGAGGTCCAGAGGTTTTACAAACTGTTCTGCTAGTCAGTCTCTGCCTCTTATTCCCACTTCTGCCTCTTACAACCTCCTTTTAAGGAACAGGAAGCTGGTCCTTTTGAGTGTGCAAAGCCTTTGCACAATCTAAAGTTTTAGAAACCCAGTGAAAATCTGCACCTTTCACCAGTTCCCGGAAGTGGAGAACATACAGCCAGGGAAAATAAAACTGTCAGACCAGTTTTGCTGTTAGGGAGAAGGCTAGAGACGTCATAGCATTCAAAATCCAGGTGTGTCCTGGAAATACTATTTGCAGCGAATGCAAATACATGGATGCAGGATCCTATGAGCCTGTGTAGGATCCCATGTAGGATCCCGTGAACCTGTGTAGGATCCCATGAGCCGATTTTCACCTTAAATGTGAGGTTGTGAAACCTCATCTGTTTCTGCATGCTTTGGTCAGCAGTGGAATAGTTAACAACGTTTTATTTTTAAACAATCAGGAAGTAGGTCCTGTAAATCAATGGAAGGGACGGTTAGAACGCATCTCTCAAATGCTGCTGTTTCAGGTTCTTGGCAGAATCAATGATACATTGCTGCATGGGCTTACAGTTGGTTCTTGGTTGGTATATTATCTCTGTAACCACAGAAGCCACATGCTTTAACCCCTACCCCTTTAAAAGGAAGCTCATATTGCAGAGCATAAAATGAAAAATCTGAGTTCCCCAAGCTATTTGACGAATGGCAGTGCTTATTTCCCTCTACTATTGATTTCAACTAAAGCTTAGAGTCTTCTCTGATAATCTTCAGAGTTATTCATATTCTGGGTCTCATACCCTTAGGCAAAGGATGTTTTCCTCATCCAGTTGTGCAGGGAAGTAGCTAATGCATCGCAAAGTGAGAGGCAGTTACTGGAAAGCAAAAAACCCGTAATTTCACCTTCTCTTTCACCTTCTTTACTGCAAGATATCGTAAACCAATGTCTCCGGCCTTTTTTCATATTTAATGTTTCAATCGTCGAGACTGGAAGGCAAAAGCTCCACTGAAAGCTTGGATGAAGTGTTTGTTGTGCCTTGCCTGAATTTCCCACGCATGGTACTAGCTTGGCATTTGAATTATGTAATGTCTGCATTCCTATGACACAGTGAGTCAATACATCTGGCTGCTAACCAGAAGGTTGGTGGTTTGGGCCCACCTAGGGATGACTGCGGGCAGGATTCCAGCATCGCAGGAGGTTGGTCTAAATGACCCACGGGATTCTATACAGGAGTCTATGAGTTTGCTAGATTCAAGAAGAAGAAGAGTTTGGATTTGATATCCCGCTTTATCACTACCTGAAGGAGTCTCAAAGTGGCTAACATTCTCTTTTCCCTTCCTCCTCCACAACAACACTCTGTGAGGTGAGTGGGGCTGAGACACTTCAGAGAAGTGTGACTGGCCCAAGGTCACCCAGCAGCTGCATGTAGAGGAGTGGAGACGTGAACCTGGTTCACCAGATTACAAGTCTACCGCTCTTAACCACTACACCGCTACAACGCACTGTCATATGCCTTGTTGCAGGGCAGATACGTGGGTAAACCGTACATGGAACGAGTTTGCCCCTGCGGCGCATAAGAGGTGGAAACCATCTCTCATGTCCTGCTACTATGCCGTTTTTACAGGGATACACACTCGGTTTTTATCACCCCTGTCATACAGAAAATTCCAAATGGGCCCAAACCTCAATGTTTAAAATCTCTGATAGAGGACAAGGATCCAGAGATCATGTTAAAGGTGGCCAAATTTTGTGCGGTTGCCATAAAATTTAGGGAACAAGTTGTGCTATTATAAAGACTAAGACCTTAGAAGCAAATTATAGATAATATTGTAGAGATTAAGATTTAAACCAGGCTTCCTCAACCTTGGCCCTCCAGATGTTTTTGGCCTACAACTCCCATGATCCCTAGCTAGAAGGACCAGTGGTCAGGGATGATGGGAATTGTAGTCTCAATTGACCATGGTCAATCCCTCCCCTTACCTGGCCAACTTTCTCCTGGCAATGCCTCCCCAGCTGGGATTGGGTAACTGGCAGACGTAGGCAGCTACCACCTGGGGGGGGGTGAATCCAGGCTGTACTGCCGGGAGCCACATGGGATCAGGGGGGCTGCATGCGGCCATGCAAAAGGCACCCCCATTTGATGTGGGGTGTGGTCATTCCTGTATTTTTAGATACTGCAACCCTTTGTGTTATTTCACACCCCATGGCAGTCATTTTATGTTATAGCACACCCTCACAGCACCCAGTTTATGAATAGCGCCAATGACACTTTTCAAAATCTCAGTCTGTCCATTGGCCTAAAGAAGGTTAGCAACCGCAGATCTAGAAATTCTTCTGCCCGTTGTTTTCAAACATTCAGTGTATAAAACTTTCCACAAACACAGGTATCCATGAAGTTCCATCAACTCTTGGATTTTCTCTCCTTTCTTTACAAATTTGGGATTGTGCCCATCATTTAACACACCTGAATGTTATTGAAATAAAATAGCATTTTTCCTTAAGCACACATTTAATTTAGCAACTGTGTTATATTTCTGGCATTTACACTGATTGCTGACTGAAACAAAAATTAACATTACCTTTGTGCTCAATTCCGTGAGGTTTGTGTTCAGCTAAATTAAATGTTAGACAGGATTGACAGCTAATTTAAAGCTAACATTTCCTGGCTGACATACGTATCGGAGGCTAAGTTTGGAGACAACCTAATTAGTTTAAAAATACATGCAAAGCTAATAACTTCTTTGCCCCCGAAGAACTTCATACTTGGGACTTGTATAACATAGATTTAACAAGGACTTGTTTGGGGATTTACAAATGAAGCAACTGGCTGTAAAATGGATTATATAACATTAATGTCCTGCCACAGCTTCTGAGATTTCATAAGTCAAAAAGGATGTGTGGTAATTTTCCCCAGAAATGCTGGAGTCATGTTTAAAACTCCATTCCAGCAGAAAGAACGGGAGAAGGAAGCAGGGTCACTTCACCAGCTCAGCTGAAAGACAAGCAGCTGTTTGGTTTCTCCCCTCCTCCTTGAACTGTTTCCATTCCAACTGGTCATTATAATAACTTTGTAACTAAAAACTCTTAGAATTTCCTTTTTTCCCTCTCTTCCCTCCCAAACCATTTTTCTGTGTACACTGGTACCTCGGTTTTCGAACAGCTTGGTTGCGTGTCGAGACCCCGTAACCACCCCCTCATTGACGAATAAAACACCAGGACACAGATATTGGGTTAATGTTATTGGGCAAATTTAGGCCACAACTTTATTGGTTACAGAATGTGAGCGGTATTGGCTTAGGCATTGGAATTGACCCAACAATATCTGACTCCTGCCCTTCATGCAGGGAGTCTGGTAAGGGTAAACCACTGGAAGGGGGAGCTCCGTCAATGCAAACAAACTTGAGTTCCCACAGGGTTCCCAATGGGGTCGTGGCATGGCCCTAGCCCCACCCTGGGCTTCGGACAAGATCCACACCACCAGCTCACACCTCCGTTTAATTGGGTCCTGGCCACGCCTCCCCAGCCAACGGATTGGCTGGCTGGTTTATGACATGGCCGTAATCCTCTGGGCACCACGGAAACGGCCCCCCACCCCCGGAGGGGAATGGGTAGCCACATGGGCCACCGCAACTCTTCCCCACATTTAAGTGGAGCGGATTTCCCGAACAACTCGGAACCCGAATGCTGCAGACCCGGAAGCAGTTGTTCCAGTTTTCAAACTTTGTCCCAGAAGCCGAACATGCTCCTGAGCTTCCATTTTTGCTGTTGCACAGCTAATTAGAGTCCCTCACATAGTAATTAAGCTTTTTGTCCTCCCGCTTCTGCCCTTGCACCACTCATTTGAGTCCCCCCCCATCCTAATCAAAGCATTCCGTTTCTGATTGCAGTGTTCTGAGGTGATATTTGGTGCTTTTGTTTTTGCTATTTTTTTGCATTTTTGTTTGTGTGGCTTTCTCATTTTTGTGACTGTGGCTTGTTTTTCGTTTTACGATTGATTGATTGTGTGACTGTGGAAAAGGATAAAAGCCCTCCTTCCAAACAATGACTATCATCAGTGCAGGTAAGAAAACAATTTAATTTTAATTTTTATCATCTACAATACTGTCTTATTTATTTTATAGTACAGAACATTGATTGTTGCTTTCATTTTATGGATCAGTGGTTTTGCTAGACAGTAAAATCCATGTTAAATTGCTGTTTTAGGGGTTGTTTGTAAAAGTCTGGAATGGATTAATCCGTTTTGCAGTACTTTCTATGGGAAAGTGTGCCTTGGTTTTGGAGTGCTTTGGTTTTGGACTTCCAAAACGAATTAAATTTGAGAACCAAGATACCACTGTAGTGTCTTTTGGAAGCCAAGTCTGAAAATAGAGACTTCCTTCTTATTGATCTTTGCAAACCACTCTGGGAGCCGTTCCATCAGAAGGTGGCAGGGGAGGGAGGTGGAGATTAAAGAAAATAAACAAATAAAATCTACAGTGGTACTTCAAGTTACAGACACTTCAGGTTACAGACTCCGCTAACCCGGAAGTAGTACCTCGTGTTAAGAACTTTGCTGCAGGATAAGGACAGAAATCGCACGCTGGCTTCACGGAGGCAGTGGGAGGCCCCATTTGCTAAAGTGGTACCTCAGGTTAAGAATGGTTTCAGGTTAAGAACGGACCTCCAGAACGAATTAAGTTCTTAACCCGAGGTACCACTGTACTAGGAGTTTCAAGCTGTGAGAGAATATTTGTACTCTTTCTCAAGTCTTCGTCATCTCAGTAGATTGGAATACTGGAAAATGATGGTTATATGTCCAGATTATAACAGTAAAATACAATACACATAGTTACTCTGCACAATTTGTTGCCAGTGGAAGCCTGAACGCCAAATTTGAGATAGCAAAGGAAATTTCCAACCATTTTATTTTATACATATTAATCTTGAATCTCCTTGTGCTTAAGGCATTATTTTATGCAAAATGAAAATAACGTTTTGTAATATTTTGTTTTTAAAAATTATAAATAATACAGGTTATTAGCTCCACAAAGTACTAATAAGTGTAACTGCAGTCATGATGAGATAGCATATTCATTCACACTGCTCAGCTATTAACTTGAAGGCTTTACTTTTCCCTAAAAGCCAGAAAAGAATGGCTCTGGTATACATTTTTTGAAAAATATTCCTATAATTTCAAAGCTATTGGTTGCATTCAAATAAGTTTTGCTCACTGACAGAAATTAATGGGTCTAACTTAGTCATGGTCACTAATTTAATAGGGCGACTCTCAGTGAAGCATAGCTGAATTTCACCCGATGAATTTAAAGTTCTAGAATTTAAAGGCTAGAAGAAAGATCCGGCTCCTGTCATGTAATCTCAGTTCATGGTGGAAGATTTGTATGTAGAGAGATGCTTTTTGAAGATATTAGACCAAGAATACAAATTGTACCAACTTATGATGTGCGTGGCGCTGTGGTCTAAACCACAGAGCATAGTGCTTGCCGATCAGGTCGGCAGTTCGAATCCCCATGACAGGGTGAGCTCCCATTGCCTGGTCCCTGCTCCTGCCAACCTAGTGCAAATAGATAAATAGGTACCACTCCGGCGGGAAGGTAAACGGCATTTCCGTGCGCTGCTCTGGTTCGCCAGAAGCAGCTTAGTCATGCTGGCCACATGACCCGGAAGCTGTACGCCGGCCAGTAAAGCGAGATGAGCGCCGCAACCCCAGAGTCGTCTGCGACTGTACCTAATGGTCAGGGGTCCCTTTACCCTTTACCTTTTATGACTCGTAGGGGGAGACTATCTTCTCCTTCAAAATGTTTCTTGGCTCATTTGCCTAAGTTATTTGTTCTGAAGACAAGCGCACCTGTCACCTGTTCATTGCAACCATAGTCTGGATTACACAGATGGATCAGCAAAGTCTGCAGAGGAACAGAAGCTTCTGGCTCTCTGCTGGGAATTGGAGAGCTTTTGGGTCTCCTCTAAAGTTATCATTGCATGATACTATTCTTTGAGAGTGATTGCTGTTAGCCGCCCTGAGCCTAGCTTCGGCTGGGGAGGGCGGGATATAAATAAAATTATTATTATTATTATTATTATTATTATTATTATTATCTTATAACTGATGTCATGCAAGACATGCAAATGCCTGGAAAGCAGAATTTCCCTGATATATATATTTGTGTGTGTGTGTGTGTACACACCTGCACACACTCACAATATCAGGCAAATTCTATTTTGCAGGCACAGTTTCTATGGAGGAAGTGCATGCCCCTATGAGGATGTCATTGAACAGTGTCCTCTGACTAAATGCTCCCCTCATTTTGCTTGATAATTAAGTGCATTGCAAGAATCAGCAATGCTGCCTGAACAATGTAATTAAATGTTGGGCAATGCTGGTAACAAATAATGCATCTATAGACTGATTAACTGTTTATTGATTTGGCAATGCATTAGCTGCCATAAAGCTGTTCATTTGTCATGCATTATCTATTACTATTTTTTAAAAAGCAATTTTTCAGCAGAGTTTCAATGTAAATTTAAACTTCTAGATTTCCTAACAAGTAATTATCAACAAAATTAATATTGCACCAAATTTTAGAGGCAAAATTTTCAGCATGAGAAGTGTTTTTTTTAACGAGGTCCAAAACATTATTCCAAAGAGTTTCAAAATCCCAATTTTTTGTTGCCCCGATTGCCTTCTGCGTTGGGGCATTATTTCAACTCCAAAGGGTATCATCCCAACAAGGATATCATCCTGTGGTCAGTCATATCTGTATAACTGTACTTAGCTGAGGCCTGAACTGAATTGAGCAGATATGGGGCATCGCTGCAAGTCAAATGTATCCCACCCCTCAAATAAGAAAAGACTCAAAGCCTGATCTTTCCTCAGAAGATAGTTCCACTGAATTCAATTATTCCGGTTCCCTGTTAAGTTTTTTGCAATATCATTGGTGTATATATGTGTAGCTTTAAGCACATCAGTACTTTTATAATTCATCTTTCCATAAGCAACACAAGAATAAAGGAATGGATATGTAAAATGTCTTGAAGTATAAGCCAACATTTTAATTTAACTTTATGTTGGGACTCCCCCAGGGCCGGATTTAGGTCTGATGAGACCCTAAGCTACTGAAGATAATGGAGCCCTTTATATGTCCAGCTGTCCTTTGTCAACAACAAATTGTTGCTGTTTTTTGTGTTGAATATATGCTATATGGTCACTTATGGACCTAATAGGTATCTAAAGCCATTTGCACATAACAAAATATGTATTTTATCAAAGTAATTGTTGAACTGAAATACAATTAAGAAGAAGTGTATTAATAGTGGAATACAATTAAGAAGAAGTATATTTTGGGGGGCCCCAAGGTAGCGGGGCCCTAAGCTATAGCTTGTTTAGCTTATACGTAAATCCGGCACTTGACTTAACCATAATGTGATCAAATCCTAGCCAAGAAAAAATTACCCAAGAGATTTTAAATCCCCCTAACTGCTTTTCCTAGGTATTCTGCCCACTATGGGCAAGGAACTAAGGCAAGACACCTGACGAGTTAGTACTTAGCAATCACATTTCCTTCGTCATCTTTGCTACTGAAAAAAGGACCTGTCATTTGACCAGGTTTGGGTTCTGTTTGGTTCTTGCTATCAAGAGACAATAGCTTTAGTGTAGCTACCTCTTTTCAAAGAAATGCAAGGAGAGAAGTTCTACAACTTGGATACTCATAGCAGAGATGCACACTTCATTTGGCCCAGGAGGAATGAGAGAATAAATATGCTATCATGGTTCATCATACTGTTGCAGGAATGGGAATATCCAGTGCCGGGAGATAAACCCCACTCTAGCTTGTGTGCTCAATTTCAAATGGACTGATTCACTATACAGAGAAATTGAAATGTAACTAAAATATCTGTGTTGGTTTTCATAGGTTGTGCATTTACAAGCAGCAGACCTGCCCTCCATGAGCACTTTAACCTTTTCTGTGTTACAGTTATTCCCATTTCAGCATTACCCACTAGTTTATCCCTGACATACCTGAACAAACACAATGTGACGGCACAGTGGTTTTTTTTAGGTTTTTTGTGTACATGCATATGTACATGATCCATGGCCCTATAAAACAATGGGCATTTATGCCCTGTTTGTAGATCTACAGTGTTATGATCATTTTGAAAGAATATTCAGTGGGAATATAAGGAAAATCTTATTTTAATGTAAATGGACTGAAAAAACCACCAGGGCATTGAATATGCAATTGCTTTCTTGTTAATATGTTCTAATGTGAGGAACGTTTCAGTATTCAAATACCATTTAACATAGCACCAGTTTAATTAGCTATCATTTAACATTAATAAGGTCAGAATTTTTAACAGCAAATGTCTAATTAACTATTGAGGCTTTCATATTAATATGTTTTCAACTCATGCTGCTGCTGCTTAAAATTCCACACAAGAGGGATGTAAACCAATTTCCTATTTTGATCCATGTGGACCACAACATTAAAATAGAATGTCATGGTGGCTCTGCAACCCATTTGGTACTGCGCAAACAAATGTGTAGAATGCATGTCATGGAAGAACACTGTCAGATGTGAAAGATTCCTGCCCCAAGTGTTGGCTCCATTTCAACGCAGGGGCCATGAAATGAAGCTATATGTGCTGGTGTTGGAGTGGACCATGCAACAGACACATCAGTCAAACCATGTCACAAGCCACACTGCAGATTCTGTCTCCTGATGTACTTCAACATCGCCATGACTTGGTTTTAACATTCAGTCACGTCAGCCACTTTAACAAGGGGTCATTTGCCATCACATCCATTAATGGCATCTATGTCATCACCAGGTAGCTATGTCTGTTTGCAGTCTACATCATCCAAAAGGTCCTGAAATTTTCTTGCAGACGAAGTCTGGAGAAAACATGACTAAAAAATATTTGAAATTTGGTGACTAAAATCCTTTCAGAAGTGGGGAAGTCATGGGAATGGGCAAAAGGATTGTTTTTACTGAGATGAATTCTGCCTCAACCTGGACTCTAGATCTCAAAATCAAAAATTTAGTTCCTTGCCAATTCTGTAATATGGCTACCATGGCCAGCTATAATGCACTAAGACTTCAAGGGGTTCAATATATAGTTTGGGACTATTTGCATGTCAAGACTCTGGTGCACCCCCAAGGATAAATAAATACACACTGACACAGAATTTTAGTTTAAGGTTAATAGGCAAAAATGTAGGCCACAACTTTATTGATTACAGCAATGTGAGTGGTGTTGGTTTAGGCATTGGCAATAACTATATCTGACTCCTACCCGCCTTGCAGGAAGTCTGGAACGCAAATAACCAAACAAGGGAGCTCCGTCAATAGCAACCAACTGAAGCTCACCCCAGGGTTCCTGCTGGGTCCTGGCATGGCCCTAGCCCCTCAAGTGGACTTCGGACAAGATCCGAACCCGTGGATTCCTTTACTGGAATACCCTTGAACCTGGAGGGGCAGGTGATGGCTGCACCTCCCTTCCCCCACATCACAATAAGCCAATGCCTAACTGCCAAACCTTACAAAAGTTGTGACGATTGCTAAGAGGTAGGCGAAAACCAAATGGCCAGTGCCAATTTGCCAAATGGAAAAAAAAAATCTACCCAGCCCTTGTTCCAAAACAGGCGAGCAACTGAAGTCCAGAGCAAGGCCAAATCAGACACCTAAAATACAGGGAGGGTGGGTGGGTGCTTGGCGTCGCGAAGCCAGGTGAAGCCCCAGAAATGTGCCACCGCCTTTTATATGCCCCCACGATCACACCACAATCTCTGATTGGCCAATAGGCCATGGTGTGATCATGGGGCCATCGCATGGGCCGGGCTCAATCTCCCACAGACATGAATGATCATTTACAACGAAGGTAGGTATAAAAGAATTAGATATGGGGGGGGGGACATAAGAATAAGAAAAAAGAAGATAAAAAGATAAAAAGCAAAGAAAAGAAAAGAAAAAGAGCCAAAAAAATTATACAGATTCATATCCATCAAAGAAAAAAATATGCATAAAACTTCCAATCGTTCTCATTATACTGTTTATATAATCATGATTTTTATCGCACAGCTTTACGTTATATCCTTTTTCATGTACTCCACTAAAGTATTCATTTCATTCATTTTTGTTTACAGGTATCATTCCAGTTCTGCTAAGATGGTATTATTTGTACAATATAATCTTATATATTCCTTAAATATTTTCCATTCTCCATATAGTCAATCCTATTCATACAATAGTATTGTGTAGCTTAGAATCACATCAGGATTCCCAAGAATATCGCAAGGTAGCTCCAGAGCAAGGGCAGCGGCTCCTGGGGGCCGAGGCACCATGGCCCCCATCTTTTTAGGGGGTGAGCCCCCCCAATATCCAGAGAGCCCCGTGTGTGATATCATTAAAGTTAAAGGGACCCCTGACCATTAGGTCCAGTTGTGACCGACTCTAGGGTTGCGGTGCTCATCTCGCTTTACTGGCCGAGGGAGCCGGTATACAGCTTCCGGGTCATGTGGCCAGCATGACCAAGCTGCTTCTGGCGAACCAGAGCAGGGCACGAAAACGCCGTTTACCTTCCCGCCGGAGCAGTACCTATTTACCTACTTGCACTTTGACATGCTTTTGAACTGCTAGGTTGGCAGGAGCTGGGACCGAGCAACGGGAGCTCACCCCATTGTGGGGATTCGAACCGCCGACCTTCTGATCGGCAAGTCCTAGGCTCTGTGGTTTAACCCACAGCGCCACCCACGTCCCTGTGATATCATTGGGCCCCCTCAATTGCCTAGAGAAGCTGGCTCCGCTGTTCCAGAGCTACCTTAGATAACCCCTTCTAGTTGGTCTGTGTAAGTAGGTATGCCATTTTATAACTGCAAACAATAATGTATGTTCACGAAAACACCCCAATTCATGCAGCGAGAGAGGAGATGTAACTGACAAGCATCCCTGATTTGTATTTGTGTTTTTATGTCTGAATATCACAACATTAATGCAGACATCACAGAATGAAGACAAATGCAAATATCAGCCCAAGGCACAGTCTGAAAACACGATATGTCTTTATGCCTTTCTTGCATGAAAACCACATAAAAAATAAAATTAAATAGAGCCACAAGAAGGGCAAAGAAAAAATAAAAGGGAAAACAGCATTTAAAATGTTTTGCAAAACAAAACAAAAAAGTGATTTTCAAAATAGTAATCATAGTTGCATTTCCATCTCTCGGCTAACTTTAAATTGATTATTTTTAAACTGGGGCACGATGATTACTTATTGTCATTTTCAGCAAAAGTAAAGATACACATGTGTGTATCTACACTCTATGGAGTATTTCGTCTGCATGACAAACAAATGCTTATCTCAACAGTATTATAATGCAGAGACTTACCAATAGAGAGAGAGAGAGAGAGCACCATATGATGCTCATATTTATTTAGGGTGGTATCGTTCTCTCTCTAGTTGCAATTGTTTAGCTAGCAAGGTGGACAGGAAAGGTTGGCTGAAAGAGAAGCCAAGGGGGATAAGGGACAAAGAGGATGGTGACCAGTTATAGCAAATAGGCAGGTGAGCAGCCACATCCATTATAATAATAATAATTTATAATTTATTATTTATACCCCGCCCATCTGGCTGGGCCTTCCCAGCCACTCTGGGCGGCTTCCATAAAAACCAAAAATACAGTAAAATATCACACGTTAAAAACTTCTCTGAACAGGGCTGCCTTAAGATGTCTTCTGAATGTCAGGTAGTTGTTTATCGCTTTGACATCTGCTGGAAGGGCGTTCCACAGGGCGGGCGCCACTACCGAGAAGGCCCTCTGCCTGGTTCCCTGTAGCTTTGCTTCTCGCAATGAGGGAACCGCCAGAAGGCCCTCGGCGCTGGACCTCAGCGTCCGGGCAGAATGATGGGTGGAGACACTCCTTCAGGTATACTGAACCGAGGCCGTTTAGGGCTTTAAAGGTCAGCACCAACGCTTTGAATTGTGCTCGGAAACGTACTGGGAGCCAATGTAGGTCTTTCAAGACCGGTGTTATATGGTCTCGGCGGCCGCCCCCAGTCACCAGTCTAGCTGCCGCATTCTGGATTAGTTGTAGTTTCCGAGTCACCTTCAAAGGTAGCCCCACGTAGAGTGCATTGCAGTAGTCCAAGCGGGAGATAACCAGAGCATGCACCACTCTGGCGAGACGGTCCGCAGGCAGATAGGGTCTCAGCCTACGTACCAGATGGAGCTGGTAAACAGCTGCCCTAGACACAGGTTTGACCTGTGCCTCCATGGACAGCTGTGAGTCCAAAATGACTCCCAGGCTGCGCACCTGGTCCTTCAGGGGCACAGTTACCCCATTCAGGACCAGGGAATCCTCCACACCTGCCCGCCTCCTGTCCCCCCAAAACAGTACTTCTGTCTTGTCAGGATTCAACCTCAATCTGTTAGCCGCCATGCATCCATTATATCACTTCCTCTGTTTAATAAGGAATCACAGAAGTTAAAGAACAGAGTGAACTATCTAATCTTGTGGATATGCGTTTCCTGCTTCACAGAGAAGCTGTTTTTTAAATATCCCAGGAGAAGAAGTGAGGCAGCCATAAAACTCTAGGGAGAAATCTAAGATGTTATTGCAGCCAGCCTTAGCCATAGATGGGTCATTCTCCTCAATCACTCTTCCCCAGTTCTGTATTTCATCTTTCCATTCTGGGCATGCACATAGAATAGAATATCATGCACATAGAATAGAAAATACTTAAGCTTGCGCACCTTATTTTTTAAAAAATAAAAAAGTTGTCATGAAAAGTCATGTGAATTTTAGTGGGCACATCTTCTAATGCAGAGATTTTCGCGTGTAATTTTGCCTAACTTATTCATTCATTCATTCGATTGATTGATTGATTGATATTCTGATTGATATTCTGCCATTCATCATAAAATCTCAGGGTGGTTCACAGAACCGCATAGGGACACAGGCTCTGGTAATATAATTGTCCTTGACATTCATTCACATGCAGCATTCACTTACTAAAACTATTCTCAAAATTCAAAGGGTGGTAGTTATAAACAATGTGATCTTTTATGTTCTAAAGGCAAGAAGCTTTCTAGCAGAGGGTGGTTGTTTGCTTCCCCAAGGTATTTATGTACTATTGCTCCCCCCCCAACACCCAAATCCCTGCTGGGTGTGAAACATCCACAAACCTAAACACAAAATATGCAAAAACACAGCCAAGGAAGAATCAAAATAGGAAATGGGTTAATGTGGATTACTTGTGAGGTCACATTGCGTTCAAAACTTCAGGCACTTTTGTCCTCTATACGACTTCATGCCACACCATTTAAAATTCATGTATGATACAACCTTCCTACCCACCCCCGGGAAAGATATAACACTCTGTTTTCATTTATACAGAATGCCCCACTAGTTCACATCCCAAATCCATACATTCACTGTCACTTACTACTAATTTGGTAAGAGAATATTTTTGTATTTCCCATAAGTATCTAGTCTAGTGCTATAGCGAACTCTTTTTGCTCTCTGAATCCATTTCGATGGTATAAAAGATGAATGAATCCTAATATGCATTGTATGACCCTTGGATAGCGAAAGGCATAAATAGCAAAAGGCACCCTCCCTGCACTCCCATACCTGCAAAGGGGCATTGGAGACCAGGAGCAGCTGGTGGGGTACAGTAGCTCTGTTCCCTTGGACCTGGCTTTGCTATTTACCGGGATGAGGCAGGATGATGAGGAGGTCCAGATGGTGAAGGGGTGCCAAACTGACTCCACTGGTGCACCTGTACCATCCTGACATCATCACTGCTCTGACCCCAAACAGTCCAAGTATATGCCAGTGAGGTCAAGGCCCCAGAAACTTCACCCCTGGAGACAAAGGGCCAGTAGTCCAAGTAGGACTTTGAATAAACCCAGTAACTAGATGTTGATGTAATAGTAGGACTCTATTACCAAAACACCTTTGGAGAACATCTAATTGCCAAGACTGGTATGGTTCTTCTGGTTCTAAGGCCTACCAAGATGACAAGAAATGAATAGGTGTGTGAAGAGTGCCATGTCAGAAGAAACTGTTTTCCCGGGTGAAGAATGGTCTATTGACATGAGCCCTTTTCAGTCATTCCTCCATGTATAACAGTTGGAGGGCAGAGTGGAACAGCACACACCATGCTGGCCTCGCCTCCACCTTCCACACATTGGATACAGACATCTGCCTACAAAGCCTGTAAGTAGGTGTTAACACACGTTTGTTTGCCCCACCTCTTTTCCATGGGAAACCTGTGGTTTAGCACTGAACTGGAACAGACAGCAATTGGGTTTTCTGTGGGTTGCCATTTGTTTTAATTTACTGCTAAAGAGTGGGTATTCCAGGAGAAAGTCAGTTTGCATTTCTTAGTGCAGAAAGTATTGATCTGATGTGTAGAGATCTTTCCTGTTCTACTTGATTCAAGAGGGTTCTGGAAGCTTCTCTGAGTGAAAAAAACAAGCAGAAGGTTCATGATGTTTGGGTTATTCCTTCAGAGAAGCTGAGCACAGCTGGTTTAAACTGGTTCTCTTATCTCTTCTGCCAAGGTTATGCTGACTATAAAAGTAAGGCCAGAAGGAGCCTGGGTTTCACTTTCTCTTTCTATCTCTCTTCCTTCTGGTGTGGTGTTCTGTACATAGTATGCTTATTGTTAAGGTTTAGTCTTATTATAAGTTAAGTCTGTTACAACAGTTCTTATGGACTCTGCCAATCCTGAATGTTTGGGATTTGTGACCATTATGCTCATTTGCCTTCAGTAGCAGTAAAGCTCTTGAGAGTCCCAAGAAGATCAAACCTATCCATTCTTAAGGAAATCAGCCCTGAGTGCTCACTGGAAGGACAGATTGTGAAGCTGAGGCTCCAATACTTTGGCCACCTCATGAGAAGAGAAGACTCCCTGGAAAAGACCCTGATGTTGGGAAAGATGGAGGGCACAAGGAGAAGGGGACGACAGAGGACGAGATGGTTGGACAGTGTTCTCGAAGCTACCAGCATGAGTTTGACCAAAATACGGGAGTGCCTGGCGTGCTCTGGTCCATGGGGTCATGAAGAGTCGGACACGACTAAACAACTAAACAGCAGCAGCAGCAGCAGCAGCAGCAGCAGCAAAGCTCTGCTGGATGAAATACAATTGCCTCTGGTCTATTTTGGGGGGTCCTGCAACGTGTTTAAGTTTGTATGCTGTTAACTATACATTGGAATCTTCTCTGGATCAAAACTGAGTAGAATTCCATGACGGAATGCAGCAGGGCAAAGGGCAAATCCCTTGGAGCCATGCCTAGAAAGCATGGAACGAGTGGAAACCCACTCAGATCCGTGCTTTTTAGGTATAGGACAAGTGGAAATGTGAACGGGCCCCTCCCTTTGCAGATTTCTACTCTCAGTGGGTGGACGTCAGGATGGTGCAGCATTCAAATATGAGGATAGTACCAGGAGATACTTTTTCCATATGCCAGCTCAACATATGGAAGGATACATGGAAAGGTGGCCTATAGAATGAGGGGAAGAGAGGAATATGTTGCTGGGAGTGTGACTGGAAATGAGTTGCCAAAGTGCAGGGCAAGCCCAGTTGTACGTCGTTGGCCATTCTGGGTGACCCAGTTCTAGATTTGGCCTTGCAGAGGCTGGGGGACATGAAGGTTTGATAGAAATGGAAGGAGAAGAAATTGACAGTGGGGAGTAGAAGTTAAAGGAACTGGACTATGCTTCTGGTTGGGTTGCTGTTTAAAATCATCCACCATGTGTATCTTTTACAATATGTGGTGGACTTGTAAAGAGGTAGAAGCTTTCTGGCAAATGATATACAATGAATTAAAGAAAATGTTCAAAAGCACTTTTGTTAAAAAACCAGAAGACTTCTTACTGGATATAGTAGGTGAAGAGATACCCAAAAAAAAGAAAAAAGAAAAGAAAGGAAAGGAAAGGAAAGGAAAGGAAAGGAAAGGAAAGGAAAGGAAAGAAGAAAGATAAAAGACTGTTCATGTATGCAACAACAGCAGCAAGAACTCCAACATCAGTAGGGTTATCTGAAGACTTGTAATGAGAATTGTTTCTACCTTTCTATATTTATTTAAACTGTGAGGTATTTTGTAATGAGTTATATTAGAACTTGAAAATATATAAAATGCTGTGATATAAAGGTTAGTTTTGAAAGCCAAGAGGTGGGAGGGAAGGAAGTTGGCAGGCTCTAAGAAGCCAAAGAAGTAAAGTGGATAATAATGATGTGATTATATATGCTTAAATGGAAAATTAATAAAAATTATTTATTAAAAAAAATCATCCACCATGTGAAGGAAGATACTGCACACAGCATACAGTAATATGCAAAATAGCAGAGCAATCTTATGGAGGTCTGCTCAAAGGTAAGGTCCATTCAGTTAAATATGGCTTAATGTGCAGGCATTCTATGCCCACTTACCTGGGAATTAGTCCAATTAAACCGACTGGGCTTGCATCTAAGATGTATAGGACTGCACTGTTTAATCAAACTGGATTAAAATCCCATTTGTCTCCAATGTGAAGGGAATTAAAGGAATTTTTGTAAGGTTGAATACTCAACATGAAATTTTTATGGAGAAACAGGATTGGCTTGGTGAATATTTTATAAGCAACACATCTGGGCAATTCTGAGAATTCAAATCAATTGCCTCTTAGGAGGAAATATATGTAACGATGTTCTTAGTACCATGGCCTACTGAGAAAGGAAGAAACTCTGTTAATCATAGATGAGCAAATAAAAGAAAACAAAAAAAAAATTATACCTCTCAAGTTGTGTATATTACCTGCCTGGAGTTTTTATACAGATACATAATTGGATTTCCATTCCAAACAAACAAGGTATGCTAAAATAAGTCATGAGGTCATAATGGTAATGATATTCTTGTGAAGAAAATGTGTAGGATGGAGGTGTCATTTAATGGACTGAAATCGCACAGGAGCAATAGATTATATGGAGGTAAAATATACTGGACATTCATCTCCGACATTCACTGTATAAATACGTTTGAGTTCTGTTCCCAGGAGTTTCTTAGCATGCAGGTTTAATGATATTTTTTTATTCTGTACAACACCCCTGGATAGTATATATCTCGAATCAAAATTAGGGACGGCAGAAACAAAACCACTAAAAGAAATTTCCTGATGATTTAAATGATGGTTGAGTCTTTACATTTTCCTTTAAATTCCTTTATAAATATACATAACACATGGGAATAGGGAGGTGCAAACCTGTCATCTTTTCCGGTCTTAAATTCAGTTCTCCACATCAGTTTGCATTTTCTTCTGAAGTCCTCATGACAATTACTCAGTATTCTTATGCAAATCCCTCCTAACATACAGAAGTTTGTATGAAGGTTTGAAGGTGACTCGGAAACTACTACTAATCCAGAATGCGGCAGCTAGACTGGTGAATGGGAGCGGCCGCCGGGACCATATAACACCGGTTCTAAAGGATCTTCACTGACTCCCAGTACATTTGTTGGTGCTGACTTCTAAAGCCTTTAAACCAGGCTTCCTCAACCTCGGTCCTTCATATGTTTTGAGGCTACAATTCCCATCATCCCTGACCACTGGTCCTGCTAGGATCATGGGAGTTGTAGGCCAAAAACCTCTGGAGGGCCGAGGTTGAGGAAGCCTGCCCTAAACAGCCTCGGCCCAGTATACCTGAAAGAGCGTCTCCACTGAGGTCCTCCCCTGAGGGCCTTCTGGTGGTTCCCTCACTGTGAGAAGTGAAGTTACAGGGAACCAGGCAGAGGTCCTTCTTGGTAGTGGCACCCTCCCTGTGGAACGCGCTCCTTTCAGATGTGAAGGTGATAAAGAACTACATATCTTTTAGAAGACATGAAGTCAGCCCTGTATTGGAACGTTTTTAGCCTTTGAAGTTTTACTATGCTGTATACACACATTTCGTTTCACTTAAACCACCACCTCTGATAGAATATGGAAGATCCAGCAGTGAAGGTTGGATGGCCACCACCATGGGTTCCTCCATGTTTTATCAGAAGCTGTTAGAGAACAGCTGGAGAGGGGGTGAGTTCAGTACCAAAGATTCCTGTGCAAAAAGAGAAGCTTTTGGATCACATCTGGTGATGTTGCATTGCATCTGAGGGGTGAATGTTGGCTATTTGCAGATTAGTTGCGCTGCAGAAAGCGTGCTGGGGAGACCACAAGGAACACAAATAACTTTTTGCTAGGTTTTAATAACGAAAACAAAAACTCCTTTTACATTAATTATAATATATCAATAAGCATGACCCATGGGTACTGAGAGAGCTAGGTGCTGCTCTTTATATACCATACCCAACAACTTAATTAACATAACTTAACAGCACCTGCTATACTGCTTCACAGCTGTAAAACTAGGTCACGTTATTTGCTCTGGCCCTTAAAGAAATACACATCTTGTGGAACAATAATGAACCTTCAAATTTAAAGAGACCACTCAACAGTGAAGTGGTTACAGCCACTCAGGATGGAGAGAAGTATTTGAAAGGAGACAAACCAGGAGAGATTATTTGAATTGTTTCAACTGTGCAGTGGCTTGCCTAGAAGCCTTCTGCCCCACTAAAATGCAGAAATCTTCAAGGGATGTCAGCTCCCCCCCCCCCCCCGAGACAAAAACTCTGTGCTTTTAACACCTTCAGAATGAACAGAAATAGGATTTCCAGTTGAGGCTGGGAACTAAAGAAAACTAGTTTACCTTGCTGCTTCTTTGCCTTTAACAGAAACCAGCAGGAGAAAATATTCTCAGCATGGAGATAAACATTATTATGTTATCTGCACAACTGGATGTTCTTAAAGGTGCAACTACAGGAGCTGGTTGAAATGTTTGCAACGTGGCGGGTGCAGCTTTGCCCAACTGCCCCTCCATAGGGTCAGTGTGTCGGGATTCACAGAATGCTGTGTAAGATAGTAAGTCTGCAGGCTTGAGTTTGCTAGTTGATGCAACAGGCTGGTGCAATACTTTCTATGGAGGTGCTGGGTCAGAATGACTCAGCAGTAATGTGCTGACAGTTGATTGGCTGTCATCGGTTTAAAAGGGAAACCTGTCCAGCAGTAAGGTGATGGTGTAGAGGAGTGTGGTCAGAGAGACAGAGTCTTCCCTATTTGCCTTAAGGTGCAGCCAGGTACTCTGTCTGACTGTATGAACTGCTTCTGTAGATATTTGTATATATAAAGGTAAAGGGACCCCTGACCAATAGGTCCAGTCGTGACCGACTCTGGGGTTGCGGCGCTCATCTTGCTTTATTGGCCGAGGGAGCCAGCGTACAGCTTCCGGGTCATGTGGCCAGCATGACTAAGCCGCTTCTGGCGAACCAGAGCAGTGCACAAAAACGCTGTTTACCTTCCTGCTGGAGTGGTACCTATTTATCTACAGTGGTACCTTATGTTGCATATGTTTCAGGTTACATATGCTTCAGGTTACAGACTCTGCTAATCCAGAAATATTACCTTGGGTTAAGAACTTTGCTTCAGGATGAGAACAGAAATCGTGTAGTGGCGGCACAGAGGCAGCAGGAGGCCCCATTAGCTAAAATGGTGCTTCAGGTTAAGAACAGTTTCAGGTTAAGAACAGTTTCAGGTTAAGAACAGACCTACAGAACGAATTAAGTTCTTAACCCGAGGTACCACTGTACTTGCACTTTGACATGCTTTCGAACTGCTAGGTTGGCAGGAGCAGGGACTGAGTAACAGGAGCTCACCCCGTCACGAGGATTCGAACCGCTGACCTTCTGATTGGCAAGTCCTAGGCTCTGTGGTTTAACCCACAGCGCCACCCACGTCCCATTTGTATATATAGCTCACAATAAATAATACTGCACTGAAGAACCTGGAACTCTGAGCATTTCTGCTAAAGCGCCACGAGGAATTTGCGACACATTGGCGGCTGGTGCCCATGGGACTGGCAGGGTGGAAGTCAGGGAGTCCAAAATCCATATCAGGGCAATCAAAGTGTCTCAGGCTGAATGGTAAAGCGTGTTCTCCCTAACAGAGAGCACGTGTTGCGGTTGGGGGAACAAGCCACCATGCCATGACTAGGCAGATTTGGTGAGGAACCCAAGCCTTTAAGTGGTTAAATTGGGTTGCTGGGGAGTTTTGATTGTTGCCAATTTGGAGGAGGGGACAGAGTCTTTAAATACAGGGGCCAGACATTGGACGTCCTCTTGGCCGTTCTGCACCGGATCAAGGAGCAGCCTGTGCCTGAGACGGTTGTATTGAGCCTGCCTAACTTTAAAGCATTTTTTCTTGCAGCTTTGTTACCCCCTTTTCTTTGCCTTCTCCTTTTCCCCTCTTATATTTCCTTCTTCCCCTTTCCCTGCCTTTATTTCCTCACTACTTCGTTTGTTCCACACCTGGTAATTTTCGTTGAACTACCCCATTTCTTTACAGGAGGTAAGGCTGAGGGCGGGGTTCCCCCCCCCCCAGCCGGAGGGGAGGCCTCACCTTCCCGGCTTCTAAGGGCCCGGTTTCTCTGGGCAAGGCCCGGTTTTATTGGGGGAAGGGATTGCGCCGCTTGTGTAAGAGCCCCCACCCCCCCTTTCTTTTTTTCTATCGCTTTTACGCAGCTCTGCAGCTGCGGAGTGCGGCCGGGTTTCACCCCCCCCATTCCCCCATCACGCGTTGTTTTGCTTACTTGGGTGCTCCCGTGGGACGGTTTTACTTGCATTAGGCCCCGGCCTCCTGGTTGGGCCGTTCGTCTCTCTCGCGCCTTCATCGGCGTTCAAAAAAGCTGCGCAATTACTTGCGCCCTCCATTTTGATTTTCGCACGCCTGCGTCTGGGAGAGTGCTGGTTCGGTTAATTTCTGGTTGTTTGCTGGCCTCTAGTGGCCGTTTGGAGCTATTGCAGCTCGGCTGTGCGTGAGCTCCCCCAGTGGCTCAGCGCAGTATTGCATCCTCTGTTTATTGTAGGGCCAGCTTGAGACCCCTGCTGGCTGAATTGGGAATATAACGGTTTTCAGCCCACCCTGTTGGTTTAGCCCAGTATTGCATTTCCCCCCCCCATTAAGCTGGGGGCAGCTGGTGCCTCCTGCTGGCCAGCCTGAAAAGGTGCACTGTGCTCATTGGAATTCTTTGATAAATACGCAGATAGTTGTTGCTTCTTGATTTAATTCGAGTTATATTTTAATTCATTTTTGTTTTATCTCGAATCATTTGATTTATTAAGTTTAATTTATCTTATTTTAATTTTTAAATTTTAATTTTTTAATTTTAATTTTTATTATATTAATTTAATTTAAATTTTAAATTTTATTTTTATTTTATTTTATTTTATTTTATTTTATTTTTCGATAGGTGCTTGTGGGTAGCTGGGGTGCCTTGTTTGATAGGCGTTTTGCCAAGCCATTCTCAATTCTCTTGCGAAGCCGATAGCCTTTACGGTTGGGGATCTTTGTGGAACCTTAATTTGACTTTCCCTTTTGTCTCCTAACTAGCGGGTATGGCCCCAAAGAAAGCTTCGGCCCGCACTGGCCCAGCTACCACAGCAAGACGGCCTATTAGAGGACCATCCCAGGCCCTGCGTTCACCTGCCCTGAGACAACCAGTGGGGCGGGTGCAGTCCCTGGTGGCAAGCATGGCCGGTGACCCAGCAGCCTTGTCTCGTTTTGCGGCCGAGATGGATGGCTTCCTTCAGCAATGTTCCAGTCAGCCTTCTACGTCTGCAAGGCCGCCTCATCCAGTGGGGGCGTCATCTCCGGTCTCATCGTCATCTAGCGAGAATGGGAGAGAAGGGTTGTCAGCTGGGGGTTGGGGGGCTGATCCTCAGTTAACCCAGCCCCCTTACTTACCTGCTGCTCGCGGCCGTTCTCGGAGGACAGGTCATTCCTCCTGGAGGGCCTCAGGGAAAAGGAACCCTTCGGCGCCTACTACCCACCGAGGTGGGATCGCCCAGCCTCCGGATGAGGCAGCGTCAGTCTCCGGCCTCTCACGTGTTGTTTCTTCTCCATCAGCCCCAGGTCCTTCACGGCCGAATCTTGATTCTGAGTCTTCTATTGAAGACAGCTTACCGGTTCCTGCCAGGAAGTCTTCGGGCGGAAAACGGCGCCGCAGGAGATCTTCTAGGAAGCATGCAAAGCGGAGGAGGGACGACACTTCTTCCTCTTATACCGGTACGTCATCTTCTAGTTCTGATGATGAGGCAGGTAATTCCATGGAACTTTATTGGGGTTTTGGAGAAGCGGCCTCAGGGCTCCCGAAGTGGGCTTGGGATCGTCGGGCCAACACGCACCGGGCAAAATATGGTGCTGTACAAGAGTGTAGGGATGGCGTATTGGTACCTGACGTTAAGGTCTCTACCAATTCTGCCAGAGACGTCATTCCGGGTTTGCATTTGGCGACAAAACTACGGTCTAGGATACTGAATGGCCGTTATGTAGACATGTTTAAGTTGGCCCCACCTTCGGAAGACCAGGAGAGGGGGAACTCTTCCAAGAAGCGCCCTGGCGCTTCCACTACAGACAGGACATTCGAACATTGGCTCGATTGTTTCCAAGTCTTCGCTGGAGTGGTTATGGCGGCTTATCCGCGGAGATCTCTTCATTTGATGGTTTACTTATCCATTGTTCGCTCAGCTTTCACCAAAGCCGGTGAAAAAGCTGCGATCAAATATGATGAGAACTTCAGGCGCCGTGCAGCCAGGATTCCCTCGGCCCGCTGGGATCGTAAGGATCTTGATGTGTGGACCACTCATGTGGCCCCACTTATCGATAAAAAGGTGCCGGAGCAGCAGAAGTCGAGGACTTCAGTGTTTAGATCCAGCCGTCGCCTGCTATGCTGGGATTTTAATAGGGGCTCCTGTCAGCGCCAGGGGTGCAAGTACGCCCACATGTGCGAAAAATGCAATGGTTTGCATGCCGCCTCCTCTTGTCTTGGGGGTCGGCGGCCCTTTCGTGGGGGTAGAGGGGGTTCTCAGCAACCCCCCAAGCAGAACACCCCCCTCCCCCCTACCTCAGGAACAGGAAAATAGAGTATTGACCTCCTTGGCTCATACTCCTGTTTGTTTGCCGGCCCTGCAACTTTGGTTGCAGTCCTACCCTAATAGGGAGGCTGCAAGTTATTTGAGTGATGGTTTTTCTGTTGGTTTTCGGATTCCGGTAGCCATGCCTCCCGTGGCACAGAATCCTTCTAACCAAAAATCAGTGCGTGAGTTACCTGAGGTCGCCCGCAGGAAGATTGCAAAGGAGCTGGCTATGCATCGTATGGCCGGTCCTTTTGGCACCCCCCCCTTTCATAATTTGCATGTATCCCCATTGGGTATCGTGCCGAAGAAAGCTCCAGGTGAATATCGTTTAATTCATAATTTGTCACATCCCAGGGGTACCTCAGTCAATGATGTTATTCCTCCGGAGCTCTGCTCCGTAAGGTATGCCTCTCTTGATCAGGCGATCAAGATGATTCGGAAGTTCGGCCACGCGGCCTTATTGGCGAAATGCGACATTGAATCGGCGTTTCGCCTTTTGCCAATTCATCCGGAGGATTTTTGGCTGCTGGGTTTTCAGTTCGAAGGCAATTATTACTTTGATAAAGCCATGCCTATGGGCTGTTCAATAGCATGTGCCGCTTTTGAATCTTTTAGTACTTTTTTGGAGTGGGCCCTCAAATTTAGGACAGGACTGGGCGGGGTCACGCATTATCTGGATGATTTTTTATTGGCCTCGGCTCATGATACCGGCGATTGCTCGGTGTTGCTGCAAGCCTTTGCTGATCTTACGCAGGAACTGGGGGTTCCGCTGGCTGCGGAAAAGACTGAGGGTCCTTCGACCCAGCTTACTTACCTGGGTATCCTATTGGATACGGTGGCTCAAACTTCTAGCTTGCCAAATGACAAGCTAGTTGCTTTGAAGAAGGTCATAGAGGAATTGCTCCCTTTGAAGAAGGTGTCCCTGAGGCAACTCCAGTCGCTTTTGGGACACTTGAATTTCGCATGCAGGGTGGTGGCTCCTGGGCGCCCCTTCTGTTCACGCTTGGCTCGACTTACCGTGGGGTTGAGGGCACCACATCATCGAGTGCGCCTTTCTAGGGAGGTGAGGGCCGATCTTTGCATCTGGCTGGAATTCCTGGAGGAATTCAATGGGGTGTCCTTATGGCAAGACACATTGAACTTGCATAATGACTTCCAGGTTCAATCGGATGCTGCAGGTTCACTAGGTTTCGGTCTTTACTGGAAGGGTCGATGGTGCGCCAAGCGTTGGCCGCCTGCGTGGCGGGGAGGAGAGATTACGCGGGACCTAACTTTTCTCGAGTTTTTTCCCATTGCAGTGGCAGTGCATTTGTGGGTCGAGGAGTTCAGGAACCGTCGTGTCTGCTTCTGGACCGATAACCAGGCGGTTGTGAACGTGCTGGCCAAGCTGTCGTCACGCTCCCCCAGGGTGTCGGCCCTTTTGCGGGTTTTCGTGCTGCATTGTTTACGTTGTAATATAGTGTTTTCTGCACGTTTTATTCCTGGGGTGTCTAACGAAATTGCTGATGCTCTGTCCCGTTTTCAGATGGAGCGGTTCAGACTCCTGGTTCCAGAGGCACGGATACGTCCGGAATATTTCCCGGATCATCTCTGGAACCTTGGCAGCAATTAGTTTTGCAGGGAGTAGCGGCATCTGTTTCCCCTTCTACCCTCAGATCGTATACGAAAGCTTGGACTGATTTTTTGGCATTTATGCGTCAGTCAGCCAGCAATTTAGAGGGAGTCCCTCCCACATCTTCGCAAGTGTTAAGTTATCTGGCACACTTATTTCAATTGGGGCGTGCAGCTAAGACTATTAGGATACAAGCAGCTGCTATAGCGTTTTTCTGTAAAACATTTTTCGATAAAGATCCTTGTGCGAAGTTTATTGTGCGCAAGGCCCTTGAAGGTTGGGTTAGACTTCGTCCTTCCCAGCCAGCAACCCGGCGCCCCATCTCATTTGACTTGTTGAGCAGGATGCGCAGAAAGTTGCGGGTGGTGTGCTGGTCGGGGTATGAGGCTCGCCTTTTTTCGGCTGCCTTTTCTATTGCCTTCTTCGGAGCGTTAAGAGTGGGTGAGCTCGTGGTGGAGGATCTCAAGGATGGTCGTTCCAGGGGCCTATTGCTCCAGGACGTGCAGTTATCCCCTGCGGAACTGGGAATCACAGTTCGGAATTCAAAGACGGATCAGAAGGGCAAGGGTGCCCTCATTCGTCTCCCTGCTACGGGGGAAGCAGGCCCCTGCCCTGTAAAAGATGTCAGCAAGTACTTGGCGGTGCGCACACCAGGGGATGGACCTCTGCTCAGGCATGAGAATGGGTTGCCTCTAACAAGACACCAGTTTGCAAAAGTGATGCGAAAGGCGATTCTGGCTTGTGGCGGCACGGCCTATGGTTTTGCCCCCCATTCCTTTAGGATAGGGGCTGCAACGACGGCTGCTCACTGGGGCTTGTCAGCTGCTAGAATAAAGGATCTGGGTCGCTGGAAGTCAAATGCGTTTAGAGGTTACGTCCGCTAACACTTTTTGTTTCTTACATTGTTTTGCTTTGTTTACCTCAGGTTTAGCGGCTGTCCGCATCTGGATGGTGGGGCACAGCATCATCCATTGGGCTGGCGTTGCAGCACGACAGTCCGGTTTGGGTCCAGGTCTCGGCCTTCCTCCACATGTGCAGTTGTCGTGGTTGTCCAGACGGGGAATGTGCTGGTCAGAGTTCCTGCCGCGGATCCGGAGGCAGTTGCTCCTGGAAGGGCCCCCCGCGGCTATTGTGGTGCAGCTGGGTGAGAACGACCTGGTTTCCATGGACTGTTTTTCACTTCGTGCTGTAATTTTGGGTGACCTGGAGGCGCTGCAGGCACTGGTGCCGACAGCAAAGATTTTTTGGTCTAAGCTTTTGCAACGCCGCATTTGGATGGGCAGTCGTTGCGCAGCCGCCACAGAAAGGGCCAGAAAACGCATCAATTCTGCGGTGTCTAGAAAGATTTTTGAGCTGGGTGGAGATGTGATTTCCCATCCTGAGATTCTTTTTCAGGCGCCATCCTTTTTCCGAGCTGATGGCGTGCACCTTTCTGCTTCTGGGAATGAGGCTTGGATAGGTGCGGTGGTGGCCAAGCTGAGGTCTTGGCTGGGGCTGTGAGTGGTTTGGCGGTGAGCTGTGGGCTCCATGGCGGTTAGGCATTGGTTAAATTGGTGCTTGGAGGGGTAAGTGCCTATCCCTCCAAATGATGCGGAAAGGGAATTCCGTTAAAGGAATCCAGGGGCTTGCCATTCTTTTCGTCCTTGTCCGTGGAGCCGGACTTGGGCCGTGCAAGCCCCACAGGAACATGAGGGTGAGAAGTGAGGGACTGTTGCCCAGCTTCATTTTCTCACCCAATACTTGTTTCCCACGCTGGCTTCCGTTGGTGTCCGGAAGGCCAGCTCTGTCCCTGAGGGCATGGACAGATAGTCATAACCAATGCCTAAGCAACCACTCACATTTTTTGTATTTTGAATAAAGTTGTGGCCAAAATTATGCCAAAAACCTTAAACAAAAATTGATGTGTGAAGTGTGAATTTTTTAGGGGGTGGCGATTGTGGGACTCAACACGCAAAGCGTGTTCTCCCTAACAGAGAGCACGTGTTGCGGTTGGGGGAACAAGCCACCATGCCATGACTAGGCAGATTTGGTGAGGAACCCAAGCCTTTAAGTGGTTAAATTGGGTTGCTGGGGAGTTTTGATTGTTGCCAATTTGGAGGAGGGGACAGAGTCTTTAAATACAGGGGCCAGACATTGGACGTCCTCTTGGCCGTTCTGCACCGGATCACCCGCCCTCCCTCCCTTTAATAGGGTGGTTTGTTTTGTTTTTTGTTTTCCTTTTTGTTCGATTGACCTTGCTATGCCTGTCATGGGGTCGTCCGCCTTGGAGCGGGGGCCTGGTAGGAATTTTGCCATTTGGCTGATTGGCTGGTGCCATTTGGTTTTTGCCTACTGCGTAGCAAATCGTCACAACTTGTAAGGTTGGCGGTTAGGCATTGGTTAAATTGGTGCTTGGAGGGGTAAGTGCCTATCCCTCCAAATGATGCGGAAAGGGAATTCCGTTAAAGGAATCCAGGGGCTTGCCATTCTTTTCGTCCTTGTCCGTGGAGCCGGACTTGGGCCGTGCAAGCCCCACAGGAACATGAGGGTGAGAAGTGAGGGACTGTTGCCCAGCTTCATTTTCTCACCCAATACTTGTTTCCCACGCTGGCTTCCGTTGGTGTCCGGAAGGCCAGCTCTGTCCCTGAGGGCATGGACAGATAGTCATAACCAATGCCTAAGCAACCACTCACATTTTTTGTATTTTGAATAAAGTTGTGGCCAAAATTATGCCAAAAACCTTAAACAAAAATTGATGTGTGAAGTGTGAATTTTTTAGGGGGTGGCGATTGTGGGACTCAACACGCAAATGGAACAAGGAGTGGTGAGGAAAAACCTTGACTGCAGATGATGCCTTCTTGGAGTCAGCAATTGGTCATAGTCTTAAGGTGGAATACGGGAAGAGGTAGCAGATCTTCAGGTAAGGCCGTGTTAGATGCTGTTCAGGTTTCGGCTTGCAACAAAGGCTACTGAGAAGAAAGACAACGGTTGAAAATTCATCCCAGCATCTTTAGATATATAAAATCCAGGTGCTACCAGGTCTCTTTGTAGCTTTAGGCTGGGTGTGAGGAATCTTTGGTCCTCCAGATGTTGCTAACCTACAACTCCCGTCACCCTTGACCATACTTGATGTGTAGCACCCTGCTTGTGGTTAACGCTTAGCTGGAATGAAATATTCAACGCAGCAATAGAGAAATTAAAATAATAATTTATTTGTCAGACAAATAAATGAGAGACACAGTGGTATATGGTTACCAAAGCTCTGCCCACTCCAGCCCTGATGGCCAGCACTTATATTTCCTCAACCCAGCCCCCTTGCTCCTCCTTTGGCTGCCTCTGTCCAATCAGCCTGGTTGAAATTCCTATTGGCTGTTTGCTAGAACCAATCATAAAAGATACACCCATTTCCTATTACCTTTTATGGGAGACAAAGAGCTATATTTCCCTCTATCCATAAATGGCAGACAAGTAGCCATATATCTTACATTTGCCTCGACAAGGCACCTTAATTACCAGATCACCTTTTGCCCCTTTTCCAGCCAGCTGCTTTTCCCATTAGCTCTTGCCCTTTAACCTTAGGAAAATATGGCTCGAGTCTGATGGGAGGCACATGGTATTATTTTCTGTTAAACAATAAATCTTACTATTTACCAATTCTTAATTAGTGTTTTTGCAGCTTGATTGTATTCTGTAATATGTAGGGTCAGTATAACCTTCGCTCCCAGCCTGTAATTCCCTTTTACAACTTTGAGAATTTTGTCTCCTGCTAATGCTATAAATCAGGGGGGGCCTGTATAGGAAGATAAACATCTGCCAAAGTACTTAGCCAGCTGCTTTTCTGCCTGGCATGAAACATTTGCAAATCTTTAAGCTCATTTTAAAATACAGGCCTTGATCAGATGCCTCAGATGGTGATGATTGGGATTCTGCAGTGGCTCCCCATTTGTGCAATGCTCTCCTCAGGGAGGTTCATCTGGTGCCTTCCTTATATATCTTTATGTGCCAGGCAAACAACGAGGCCTTTGGCTGATGGATGTTCTGCAGCCTTTTAGATGTGCTTGTGGGAGGAAGGGTTATTATAATTTTCTTCTGTTTTAACTATTTATTTCTGCTTTTTTATCATGTTTTATCTCGTGAACCGTCCTGGGATCTTTTGATGAAGGGCAGTATATAAATCTAATAAAGAAAGAAAATGAAACAACATCTGTAGGGCCATAAGCTCCGCACATCTGCCATAATAATAATAATAATAATAATAATAATAATAATAATAATACTTTATTATTTATACCCCGTCCATCTGGCTGGGCAGTTTCCAACAGAACACTAAAATACAATAACCTATTAAACAGGGCTGCCTTCAGATGTCTTCTAAAAGTCTGGTAGTTGTTTTTCTGTTTGACATCTGGTGGGAGGGCGTTCCACAGGGCGGGTGCCACTACAGAGAAGGCCCTCTGCCTGGTTCCCTGTAGCTTTGCTTCTCACAGTGAAGAAACTGCCAGTAGGCCCTCGGCGCTGGACCTCAGTGTCCAGGCAGAACGATGGAGGTGGAGACGCTCCTTCAGGTATACTGGGCCGAGGCCGTTTAGGGCTTTAAAGGTCAGCACCAACACTTGTGCTTGGAAACATACTGGGAGCCAGTGTAGGTCTTTCAAGACCGGTGTAATGTGGTCTCGGTGGCCACTCCCAGTCACCAGTCTAGCTGCCGCATTCTGGATTAGTTGTAGTTTCCGGGACACCTTCAAAGGTAGCCCCACATAGAGCACATTGCAGTAACACAAAGTTACAGTGAAACACAGTGTCATTGTGCGTAAAACTGGAATAAACCGAAGCAAACAACTTTCTTTGTGTACCATCTAGCCTGATGCAGAGCTTAGGTGAGCTTGAAAGTATTGGCTGGTGTGGATTTTTGAATCTGTCGCTTACGCAGCTCACAGAGTCACAGAGACTCTGTGCATAGAAAAGATGACATCAGGCCTCCTGTGAGGGCAGAAGATGGAAGGGATTAGGTGGGGCTTCTTCCCAGTCCTTCCAAGACTGCAGAGGATGTCCCACCCCACCTCAGAGTTAATTAAGCAGACTCAGCTTGAAGAAGTGAGCTGGAAGCCAATACTCTCTTGTTCATATGAGCAGCTGTGCTGTGCCTCATAAAGTGCCTGGGGATATGCTCAACTTAGCTATTCAAACACAATTATGTGGGGTTGGAGCCATTTGAAGAACGAAGGGCAGAAAAGCACCTAATAAGAGAGGCCTTTCCAGAGTTCACAAACCAAGCTGGAAATTGCTGCATGCCGTCAAGAAAATTAAGCCCTATATTATTCTACACCAGCTGGTGGCAGTGTCAAGTCATGTTTGGTTCCCCCTGTAATTTCCCTATTTCGCTTAGTGGATTAAAAAAGAGAAGAATAGAACTCCGAAGTCTTTTAACATCCTTGGTAGGATGGGCAGAGCTTTGTTTGAGGTAAAGCTGCCCAGCTCAGCTTGAAACCTCTCCTCAGTATTGGAGCTCAGAACTGGAATTTGGGGGAATTGGCAGAGAGAGCCCTTCAGATTGTGAATGTTGGTGTATTTTCAGGGAATGCAAAACACTTGGCTCTCTGTGGGAGGAAAAGCCACTTGGTCTGTAGTCCTATGCCCACTTATCCAGAAGCAAGATCCACTGAGCTAATTGGAACTTGCTTCCGAACAGACACACATGAGATTGTGTTGCTAGGCAGTGATCTGAAGAAGGAAAATGCCAAGCAGGAAAAGATTACACAAGAATATAATAGGAGCCAAGAGCCAATCGAGTCCAGCACCCTGCTCCCACCAAGCAGATGCCCACGGGAAACCCACAATATTCAACATTCTCTTCTCTGATCTCAACTGCCTTCTTTCTGAAATTAGGGCTGCCGTACGTCTGGAATTTCCTGAACATAAATGTGATTCGTCTGCCAAAAATGGCGTCAGGGTATATGAAGCTCTTTCTGAACGAGTCTCAAGCCAACATTCATGCCCCCCGCCTAGCTGATTTTCGCTGCCCTTTGCTCCTATATGCCGACGATGCAGCGATCCTTTCCTACTCTAGAGTTGGTTTATGCAGAGCTCTAAAGATTTTTGTGGCTTATTGCAAACTTAACCATCTGACAATTAATCATGGGAAATCTAAAGTCCTGGTCTTTACCAGGTCTCGGAAAACTTACAGCTGGAAGTTAGATGGAGTCCAATTAGAACAGGTTTTCAAATTTAAATACCTGGGAGTCTTTTTTCATTACAATCTAAGCTGGAAGCCACAGATACAGTATTTACTAAACAAAGGGAAAACAATACTTTATACTCTACTCCAATTTCTTGCGGCCGACGGAGCCTCTCACATCCCTTCTGCATTGAAGGTATACCACGCAAAAGTGGTTTCCACCCTCTGTTATGCTGCCCCGCTCTGGGCCCCAGGGTCCAATTTAACATCACTGGGGACATTGCAGAATCAGTTTCTCCGTCGCCTTCTGAAACTCCCCATGTGTGTGAGCAACGCAGCCATACGTCTGGAGTTAAGGATTGCATCATTGGAGACTGTCATCTGGAAGCGAGTCTTTGGCTATTGGCTGTCCAGCTGGCATAGGCTTCCCGACCATTACCTTTTTCAGTGCCTCTGGCGGGACGTCTTTGTCAATCCGTGGGTAGGAAAAATCCATGCCAAACTTCTGAGCATCGGAATTTCCCCAGCGGACTCCTTAAAGATGAACTTACGCTCAGCCAAAAGCCTTATTGAGCAAAGATTAGCGGACATTGAAAATCAACACAACCTCGCCAGGGGTGGGGGTGTCTGCTCCCCCAGGTATCACGGAATAACCCCACCACTTGGCCTTCCATCATACATGTCATCTCTTTCATCAGTACCACACCGACGTGCATTTATTCGTGCAAGGTTCAATGTCTTTCCATCAAACCTGCTGAACCACAGATTTTCCAAGGGTTTGGTGTCTCCGCTATGCGTGTGTGACGGGGAAACTGTTGAATCTCTTTCACATATAATGTTCAACTGTCCCCTACATAGCATAGCCAGGGCTAAATTCCTGGGTCCTGCTTTACTGCGCTTGGTTGGCAGGCCTGATGAGTCACACGCCGCACTGCTTTTGCAGGATACAGATCCTTCTGTAACTCTGCAGGTGGCGAGATTTCTGAATGCGGTTATCTCACACTCAAAAACCACCAAAAAACAACAACAACATCAAAACTAATCGGACTGTTATGATGAGAGTGCATGTCGGAGTTCGTCTTCAGTTTTTCTTTTCTGTGATCCGTCCCTTGGAGCTCTCCTGGCCCCAAGCTGTCACTTGGCTCTGCTCAATGACCCACCCTTGCATCGTGGTGTTCACCTTCTGTTGTCGGATATATCTGTTTTTATGTCCCTGTGTTTTTATGTTTGTACATATTTTATGGGCTAATAGCCGTAAATAAATAAATAAATAAATGGCGTCAGGGTGAAATTTTTGAAAAGCAGCTATAATGTCCAGGAAAACCTGTCCACATGGCAGCCCATATCGGAAGTGTTGATTTTTTTTTGGCAATTTTACAGAAAGATAGTTTAAAAACTGCAGTTTTTAAAGGAGATTTTTCAAGATTTTTTTTTTCACTTTTTGAAATATGGCAACCCTACTGAAATCGCTTTTCTAGTTGCAAAAGAGCAGTTGGACAGCTGCTATATGAATTTACTTGTAATGCCTAGCCCTTCTTATTCCTTCCAAATAAGTAACATGGTTCATGTAGTTCTTCTGCTTTTGAAATAGGGCCTGAAAAACATAATCGCTCTCTTGGACATTGCTAGTTTGCTGATATTTTGAAACAGGTCACATACACACCATACATTTAAAGCACTCTTAAAGCTTTTGCAAAGAATCCTGGGAATTGTAGTTTGTTTAGAGTGCTAACCTGACAGACGTACAATTCCCGGGACCTTTAACAAACTACAGTTCCCACAATTGCCTGTGGCTGTAAAGGTGGTAAAGTAAAGGTAAAGGGACCCCTGACCATTAGGTCTAGTCGTGGCCGACTCTGGGGTTGCGGCGCTCATCTCGCTTTATTGGCCGAGGGAGCCGGCGTACAGCTTCTGGGTCATGTGGCCAGCATGACTAAGCCGCTTCTGGCAAACCAGAGCAGCGCACGGAAATGCCATTTACCTTCCCGCCAGAGTGGTACCTATTTATCTACTTGTACTTTGACGTGCTTTCAAACTGCTAGGTTGGCAGGAGCAGGGACCAAGCAACGGAAGCTCACCCCGTTGCAGGGATTCAAACTGCAGACCTTCTGATCGGCAAGTCCTAGGCTCTGTGGTTTAACCCACAGCACCACCCGCGTCCCTGTAAAGGTGGTATAAGAGTCCTTTAAATGTATGTTGTGCTTGTGACCTTAGTGACCCTCTCTCTTTCCCCTTTGTTTCCTTATTTACATTTCCTCATGAATCTCTGTATTTAAATTCTAGGCCTGTGAGCAGAGTGTTTTGCGTCCCCCACCCAATCCTTTGTATCATACAGCACACTGGGCTTTTTAAAAAATACACTTCATAAATAAAAATCTATTTTTGTTATTGTTATGTATTGAGGGGAGGGGAACCTTCAAGCTTTCGATGCAAACATGATAAAGCTGTTTGTTTCCACACCAGCATGTTTTACTGTGAACCTGGCAACTATAAATTGAAAATGCAACTGTAACAGACATGTAGTTTTACAGGGCAAAATGGGGATACAGCTGCATCTGTTGATGTGAGTTGCGGAGGGAGCGATGCAAGTGTCCACGTCAACATTACTGCCATCAAAAGTAATTGGCTTCATTCTTGGCAGTACAAATACATGAAGCGGAACTTGATCAGGGACCCGGGTGGAATGCCATCCCTTAGTCCCTCGAAAGTTAGCACTTGTAAATGGTGATCAGCATGGGTAAACTTCTGTTGCTGTTGTCTGGATGTGTTCTCTACTGTGAATAAAAGGGAGAGCTTTACGTTTTCAGTCTTCTGCTATCTCAAAATCCTTGGCGGGCCCTGAATTCCCTCAAAGTAATTATAAAGCAGAACAAGGACAGAACAGATGTCAGACATTTGAAGGAATAACTCCATTGAACAGTCACAGAGCCGTTGATGTCTGCTCTTAGTGGAGGGATGGTGGCAAGGGTATATGAAAATACTTGATTTTCCAGTGTTGCTGTAGAACATGAATTTTTGTTTTGAAGTATAATTAAAAATACAGACAGCACTCAACAGTATAAGATCAACTTCTTTTCTTTGTGCTATTGTTGTTGAAGTTGATTCACGTGTTTGTGCACATACGTCACACCACATTTGGCTCAAATCCATCAGCTTTCCCATATCTGAGAATGAGGGAGGCTCTTCCATTTTCTTGTAGCTTCTAAAATCTCTAGAACATGGGTAGGCAAACTAAGGCCCGGGGGCCGGAACCTGCCCAATCGCCTTCTCAATCTAACCCGCCGACTATCCGGGAATCAGCATGTTTTTACATGAGTAGAATGTGTCCTTTTATTTAAAATGCATCTCTGGGTTATTTGTGGGGCATAGGAATTATTTCATATCCCCCCCAAAAAAATATAATCTAGCCCCCCACAAGGTCTGAGGAACAGTGGACCAGCCCCCTGCTGAAAAAGTTTGCTGACCCCTGCTCTAGAACATCAAATACTGCGTTGAAGGCAAGGCTAGTTTTAGATACCAACAGTTCCTTTTCTGAACCATCATTCTGAATCATGACTAAGGCAAGCAAAGGAACATAGGAAGTTGCCTTATAGTGAACAAGACCATTGATCCATTTGGCTGAGTATTGTCTTTTCAGACTCTCCAAGGTTTCAGGCCAGAGTCCTTCCCAATTTTACTTAGCATTGCTGGGGATTAAACTTGAGACAATCTTTCCCCAAAAGAAGGGTGAGGTTTCAGAGTACATGTTCCTGAGGCTGGCTTCAAATGTGCAAATGATGGTTTTCAGGCAGACAGTTTTATATCTGCAGCAGATTTTGGAGAACACAAAAGAATGCAGTGGACCTTCTTTATAAGAGCTATACTGTAACTCCCTTAGTTCTGATTTGTTCGACATTTGCCCATCAGTTTGTGCCTCTTCTGTGCCTTGTTCTTGTTACTTGACCTAGCCAGTTTCCATTCCATGTTCCTGCCTCATTTCAGATAATTGGCCAGTTCCACCTCCATTTGATCTGACCTTCTAGCTATCCAGGCACACTCCTTGATTCTAAGCAAGCTAAGATCCTAAGAAGATCCCTGCAGAATCAGACCAAAGATATATGATGTTCTTATAGCAGCTAACCAGATGCTTTCTGAAGGCTTGCAACAGCACTCTCCACACAAGTAATTCACAGTAACTGATATTCAGAGGCACACTGCCTCCAGCAGAGGAGATACAATATAAGCACCGTGACTAGTTGAGCAATTCTGAGCTTCATCCTCAGTGAATTTGTCTAATCCTGTTTTAAACCTATCCAAGTTGGTACATTTTCTGGGGGCAAATTCCATATCTTTACCATGTGTTGTGTAACAAAGTGCTTCCTTTTGTCTGTCCTGAATATTCCCATTTTCAGCTTCCTCAGGTGATTCTGAATTCCAGTATTTGTGTGTGTGTGTGTGTGTGTGAGAGAGAGAGAGAGAGAGAGAGAGACCATGTCCCTGTTACTCACCTTATTTTCTAAGTTTAAAGCCCCCATAAATGTTCATGAAAGTTATATAAGATCAACACAATATAGACTTCTTCCAAGCTCATACAGCAGAATTAATCCCTGATCCTTGGCCATATCTATTAGACCCAGGCTCTGTCCATGCAGAGCTTGTCTGAGGCCCAGGGCAGGAGTCTTGTTAGAAACTCAAAGGGCTTAGCTCTCTGAGGCTCAGGAAAAGGGTACATGACTGCTCCCTGCTCCACATGGGCCTCCTTACACCTCCATACTCTGAAGTAATTCCTGACTGTTAAAGTGGCAGTTCCAATGCAACTGGCTTGAGGATGAGTTAAAATAGAAAAGCTGATTCATCTCCAGTTGGTGACTGAAATCCCATCTTTTTGAAGACAGTGGCTATCAATCTTCAGTTTGCTGACCCCCCTGCCTTGTTGGCCCTGGGCCTCTGAGCTCTGTACTGTCTCATGAATGCCAGAAGCCAGACCCTCACTGACCCATTCATGCTGGTGTGTCTCCTTGTTTACTCAAGTCCTGTCAATACCAAGATTTCTCTATACTAATGATATTGTGGAGTAAACTGTAGGCTCTGGCTGCATTACAGCAGAACCCTCTATTTTGACTTCTGGCAGGAAACAAGAAAGAGACAGGGATATATAAGGATTACATTAAAAGCATTACATAATAAAAAGGGGGGAAATGCAATTGATTATTTTGATTGATAATTTGTTTTGTTAAAATTGTTAAATAAAAATATATTTTTTAAAAAAGCATTATATAATTTGTTTCCCTTTTTCACACAATTTTTTTAAAAAAGAAACGATGTTTAGATAAGAGCAGCAAAATAACTGTTTGTACAGAATTACAGGGGGGCGGGGTTGACTGATGTGTTGTTGTTTTTAGTTTCACATTTCTGATGTAAAAGGAAAGTATCCACAGCCTTAAGAAATCCTTACCACATGTGATTTTTTTAAACCTTTCTTTTAATAATTTTTGAAGGGACGCGGGTGGCGCTGTGGGTTAAACCACAGAGCCTAGGACTTGCCAATCAGAAGGTCGGCGGTTCGAATTCCTGCGGCGGGGTGAGCTCCCGTTGCTCGGTCCCTGCTCCTGCCAACCTAGCAGTTCGAAAGCACGTCAAAGTGCAATTAGATAAATAGGTACCGCTCCGGCGGGAAGGTAAACAGTGTTTCCGTGCGCTGCTCTGGTTCGCCAGAAGCTGCTTACTCATGCTGGCCACATGACCTGGAAGCTGTACGCTGGTTCCCTCGGCCAATAAAGTGAGATGAGTCGGTCACGACTGGACCTAATGGTCAGGGGTCCCTTTACCTTTACCTTTAATAATTTTTAATGCACCTTTCTGGGCACCTAGACAAATAAGAATGCACAATAATTAGACAAATCATAAAATTATCACATCCCTTAATAAAAGTTCAGAAAAAATAGCACATAAACTCACTACATACTGAAAAACAATGCTTTTCAGAATTCTTTTGTGAGCTAGTAATGATAAAAACCAGTAATGGATATTTCCCAAGGAGTTGAGTTCCAAAGTTGTGGGGCCACCATTGAAAAGTCCTTGTCCCTGTTTCTTACCAATCCGATAGTTCTTATCAGCTGGTAAGAGTTCAATCCTATACATGATTACTCAGAAGTAAGTTCATTGAATTCAATGAGTCCTTCACCAAAATAAGTGGGTGTAGGATTTCATCCTAAGATGTGGATTTATAACAGGGGTAAGAAACCTGCTATTCTTCAGATGTTGCTGGACTGCAATTCACATCATCCCTGTTCTGTTTTCTGTTTTCTATCCTGCCTAAAAGTATTTTGTTAGAAAAAGGTAAGTAACAATGTTGGTCTGACGCAGTTGAAATAAAAAAAATAAAAAATTGTCCAGTAGTGCCTTAGAGACCAACTAAGTTTGTTCTGGGTATAAGCTTTTGTGTGAATGCATGAAATCTTATACCCAGAACAAACTTAGCTGGTTTCTCAGGTGCTACCGGACAATTTTTTAATTTGCTAGAAAAAGTGTTTGCTTGTCATCTGAATGCAAACTTAGGCTATGTGACAGCAATGAATGAAATAACACTTCTGACACACTGTAAAAGTACAGTTATCGTATGAGCGATCACAGTCAGTTGAACAATACTGTCTGATAAGACCATTTTCTCTTTACCATAAAGTGAAGGAAGAAATATATATATCATGCCTGCCAATAAACTAAGGTTAACAGATTGATATGCCAGCTCATACTTCATAATGCTTCACACTTTGCCTCTTGCAACCTAGAACCAATTACCTTGTTATCAAAAGTGCTAGTGGTTGGGGGACTGCATATGCATGCAGCTATAATCAGAGAGGAAATTAGTTTTGCAGTGGGTGACAGTATTGGAAAGACACATGTGACAATCATGAGGCTTTTTGTCAGCTGAGTTTAATGCCTTGTCATTAAAAGTGAAAGTCACTTTTGATTTTTTGAAAATCGTTCACTTGCGTCAACAGAGAGTAATCTAGGAAGCTAATAAAGGGAAGGGGAAAGCTCGCCAAGACTACTGTCTGCTTCATAGGACAGCTATTAAGTCTGATGGTGAGTTAATTGGTTTGGGTAGAATGTATTAAACAAAACACACACAAAAGGCTGAGTTTTCTGAAGTCTCCCGACAAAACCAGAAAAGAAGTAGTGCGTAAAGCTGGTCAAAGGCAAGTGGAAGCTGTGAAACTTTATTGTTGTTGAATTGTCCTCCCCTGCCTATTATTTTTGCCAAGTCCCATTAGAAGTTCAGACTTCCTTTCTACCCCACAGTGCACCTGCTGCATTCCTTAATTTGTTTGTTTGGTACATTCATTTCTCATCTTTCCCCCCTCATGGGTCTGCAGGTACGGGGTCTCAATATGATCTGCTTTCCAGGCACTGACTGAACCCAGCAAGGTACTGTAGCTTCAGGAAGGTAGTAGCATCATCTATGCTGAGCATACATACATTTGCTTGTTAGGAATTCCAACCAATTTTGGTGCATCTCTAGATGCCCAATTCAGGCACTGACCTCCTTGTGTTGTGAGACAACAGAAAAGGAGGGGCAGGGCAGGGCAGGGCATGACAGTCCTGCATCAACATCCATGTTCCCACCAGTTGCAGCTTCAGCCCATCTTGAGTTAAGCATAAGAACTGAGTGTTGAATCTTTTCAGGTTTGGCTGAATGCCCTCAGACTCTTTCATGCAAACCTTGTGTGATCTGGGTTGTTGATTGTGAAGAGCATATTCAGTTGAATGCATGAATATTCCCCCTTCAGATGTTCCCACTCAAGGCACAAAGACTGGGATGGAATGAGTGAGGATGAGGATGTTGGGATGGGGCTAGCACTCACAACCCTGCTCCTTCCCACAATGAACACCTGAACAGGGCTTAGGGAATGATTGTTATAAAAATCACAGAGAAAGGTTTGGGGAGATCCCATTTATCTACATGCATCCCATGTAGTGATTCTGTACAACATCAATGGGGGACACCACCTGGTTTAAAAATTACTGATGCTGAGACTGAATCAGAAACAAGTCAAGAGCTATTAATCATGCCAACTTTATTATTTATGTGTCATTAATTATTGTAGACTAAGGGTGGCCTGCTGCTAGATTTTGTGCTTTCATGAACCTAAGTGACACCATCTCTTGCTGATGATCATAGTTTCCTATCATTGGAACTTCAAAAGGCAAAGCTAATTAGCTTTCCTTCCTACTAATTCTGTTGTCCTCTGAGACAACTCCAAATGTGTTTCTGCTTGCTGGAACAAGACTAGGCATGTCACTCCATATTAAGACCAGGAGCCAGATTCATTTATCCTTGTGTCCAAGCCTGAAAGATTTGATGACTATTTCTTATGTTTAGAAAAGAACTCATATTTATAACTCTTTTTTCTGCAAAATTATACATTTTGATGAGAAACACACTTTTAGGGGATAAATGATGCATATATCTAGATATTTATTTTAAAACATGCAGCAAAATAGTTGAAGAGTTGGGAGACTCACTGAAATTAATGAACATCGCTAAGTTTGGTACATTAATTTCAACAGGTCAGTAGGTCTACTCTGACTAAAACTTAGTTCAATACCACCTATTGTAATGCATATCAAAGGTTTATATTGACTGTTAATATGGCACAAGGCATATTTTGTTTGTTTATGAGTATCTTTTATCATTATTACTAATTACCATGATCTGATATATTAAGGTTGACATGAGTTTCCATAGTAGTCATTACTGTCAATATCTTCCTCTGGATTGTTTAATGTTCCATTAGCTGTACACTAAACAAGGGTTTCACCTGTGCTACTCACACGTAGGATATATCTGTGTTAACAGTAAGGATCAGACAAAATACTTTCTCAGTTTTCTAATCTTAAGTTCACAATATAACTCAGGTAGTTAGGAAGGCCCAACAGAGTCTCCATTTTCTCGGGGATCTTGCGAAAGAACAATGTTAAACAACAATTGATGACCTCCTTCTACCGGTCCACAATAGAAAGTGTCCTCTCATCACAGTGTGGTACGTTGGCTTGAGAGCCAAGGACAGAAAGTCTTTACAGAGGGTGGTGAACACAGCACATGATATCATGGGCTGTCGCCTGAGCCCGCTAGATTGCAAGAGATCGTTGCCTTAGGAGAGCGAGAAAAATTCTCAGGGACGATTCACACCCCGGCCAGCACCTCTTTAATCTCCTACCCTCGGGCAGGAGATATAGAAGTATAATCAGTCGTACCAACAGGCTAAAAAACAGTTTCTATCCGTGGGCTGTTAGGCTGCTGAATGGAAAATAATATAGTGCAACTGACTTTTGGGGTTGGTGTGTTGTGCGACAAGCACACAGAGTGCAAAGAGGTTGAGTGTTTGTGGGGGGGGGGGGAGGAAGGAGGCTCAGTTAATTTCATTGTACATAAGTTGTACATTGACAATAAAGGTATTGTTATTGTTGTTATTACTTTTCCACATTCCACCTTTTTAAAAGACCTCACAAAAATTCAGCATGACACAAACTCCCCCCTCTTTCATGCGAATGGACAGGGCTGGTAGATTCATTCTCCATGCTTTCTTCACAGTCTAAGCCAACATCTCCTACCTCACTCATTTGTGATGAGGACAGTGATGAGAAAAACCAAAACCTCCTTGACATAAAGAACTGAGGTCAGTTCCTCATCTTTAAGGTCAGGAGGCAGATGGTCTAGCCTCTTCACTGGTTTATGCCAAATGCAATTTATATTCAAATGGCCTTTCATATTTGTGTATTTTCAAAAGTTCCTTTTACTTTATTCTAACCCTCTCATTTTATTCTCTTCATGTTCTCAGGCATATGTCCACAACTGCCAGGAACAGTGTGCTTTCCTGTGCTACCAGGAACTTTCTCTTAAATGGCATCTGGGATTCTAACAAGCGGCTGTGGAGCTCATAAAACTGCCCCAGTGAATTCACGTAGGCTGTTTTTGAACTAGATGTTCACATAATATACTCTCCAGTATATAATAAATTTTACCTTAGAACCAACTTATGTGTTATGCATGTAAACATGCTTCTGCAAAACCACAAGGCTGCACCGGAAGTTGTGTCTTTCAGAAACAACGCATTAAAACATGATCATATACAAATATGCATTATGTTAGGGATTTATTTTTTTTAGAAGAATGTGCAATGTCAGCAAAATTGCATACATGACTGTGCATTTTAGGAGTGGGGAAAACCCTCCCAAAAACCCACAAACTGATACAGAAGTGTTGAGAACTGTAAAAATAAGAAACTGAGAAAAAGTGAATTTGACAGATTCATCCATCCCTATAGATGAGAAGAAAATGTCACAGGAAGTATTTTCTCTCTGTCCGCAGGCAGAATAGTTGTGTTGAGAATCAGAGCACTCTTTGGAGAAGTATACTGCCAGAACAGGCATTTTCCAATCAGAGAGCAGATGAAATGCCAAAGAACCGGTAAAATATAGGTGCCTGCTTGGAAGGAACCTGTGGAAAGCAAACTCAGTGTGTTTCAGTTTTGTTATTTTCCAGCTCCAGAGAACCTGCACCTCGAAGTCATCACAGTGTTGATAACTAGGCTATGGTTCTAATGCTAGGTTTTAATTAGACCTGTTGCAAGGAACCCAGTTGCTTTGCACAGCCCAATATTTAACTAGGGTGAATACCACCTCCCCACCATGTTAGTCTATTACCTTTCTTTTCTTTTCAGTGTGTTTATGAGGAACAGATTACAGTGTTCAGATACAGCATGTTGTTGTGCGCACAGCAGGTTCACACAGCTTGTGCTGGGCGGCTTTTTAATTCAGCTAGTAAGATTAAAAAATGCAAGAATGCAGAGAGAAATACCCCGGTAAACGAGAGCACAGATAGCAAATTCTCCAGTTCTACTATGAGTACAATGCAGTAGGGATGGGGGATAACTTTGATTTGGTTCACACTGAAAGTTTAGCCTACATCGTTTGCACTTTCCTAAACAATATGCAAGGTACACCACAGCTATCCTTTGGATAGCTCAGTTGGTAGAGCAGGAGACTCTTGATCTCAGGGTTGTGGATTTGAGTCCCGCATTGGGCTAAAAGATTCCAGAATTGTAGGAGGTTGCATTAGGTGATCCTCATCGTCCCTTTCTCCAGCCAAATAACGTGTACAAAAATACATTTACAGTGTACAGTGGTACCTCGGGTTACAGACGCTTCAGGTTACAGACTCCGCTAACCCAGAAATAGTACCTCACGTTAAGAACTTTGCTTCAGGATGAGAACAGAAATCGTGCGGCAGCAGCGCAGCAGAAGCGGGAGCCCCCATTAGCTAAAGTGGTACCTCAGGTTAAGAACAGTTTCAGGTTAAGAACGGACCTCCAGAATGAATTTTTTAACCCGAGGTACCACTGTACATAAAAAGCATATGTTAGTAATTTGTTGTTGTTGTTGTTTAGTCGTGTCCAACTCTTCATGACCCCATGGATCAGAGCATGCCAGGCACTCCTGTCTTCCACTGCCTCCCGCAGTTTGGTCAAACTCATGCTGGTAGCTTCGAGAACACTGTCCAACCATCTCATCCTCTGTCGTCCCCTTCTCCTTGTGCCCTCAATCTTTCCCAACATCAGGGGCTTTTCCAGGGAGTCTTCTCTGCTCATGAGGTGGCCAAAGTATTGGAGCCTCAGCTTCAGGATCTGTCCTTCCAGTGAGCACTCAGGGCTGATTTCCTTAAGAATGGATACGTTTGATCTTCTTGCAGTCCATGGGACTCTCAAGAGTCTTCTCCAGCACCATAATTCAAAAGCATCAATTCTTTGGCTATCAGCCTTCTTTATGGTCCAACTCTCACTTCCATACATCACTAATAACATACAAAAACACATAATGTTAGGGGAAATTACTCTGTAAAAATGTGTATATTTCATGACAATGGATTTTTTTTACTAAATAAACAAACTAACTACCCGCAAACTGACATGAATATGTGAAGGACTGAATTTAAGATTGGAGAAATAAGTACAAATTTGTCCACTCCTACTTTGCGCCAAAGGAGTGGTAGGTGCCGTGCAAAGCACAGAGATTAATGTGTGTTTACCACATTTCTATACTGCCTTTCTGTCAAAGCACTTTTATGGCATATGCCTGGATGGTTCGTCATCTACTTTAAAAAGTATGAGAAGCAAAAGAAATAAATCCCTGGAAAGGTCTCAGGTGCTAGGATTCAAATAGTTATAAATGATATCATTCAGTCGTGGGGGCCTGGCAACAAATTTCCTGCTTCTGTCTCATTTTCTAGTCCTTGGAATTTCCATAGAATGTTTTTCTGTTTTTCCTAGCAACTAGCATACAGTGGTACCTCGGGTTACATACGCTTCAGGTTACATATGCTTCAGGTTACAGACTCCGCTAACCCAGGAATAGTGCTTCAGGTTAAGAACTTTGCTTCAGGATAAGAAGAGAAATTGTGCTTCGGCGGCGCAGCGGCAGCAGGAGGCCCCATTAGCTAAAGTGGTGCTTCAGGTTAAGAACAGTTTCAGGTCAAGAACGGACCTCTGGAACAAATTAAGTACTTAACCCGAGGTACCACTGTACATCTTTCCTGTTGTGGTTCATTTAAGATCAGGTGCTCTCTTGGAAATATAGGCCAGAGTGAAACCTGTCCTTTGAGCTTCAAGACTGACGTGTTTTTCTCTCCAGTCTTGCTGCTCATTTTTTTTAATAGGGAACTGCAGCAAAGTAACTACATTACATATTTTCAGAATTTTCCTTAGAGCTTATTTTCCAGCATTTACCAGGATGGGAGCAGGTGGTGGGGATGGGCAGCCGAGTCGCTGTATCTTGTCAGGAAGAAGAGATGGAGGGGCAAGATGTAGGGAAGTCAGGGTTGTGTGAGTATAGAAGATGGGCTCTGCTGAATTGTTGGAACCCAATACTAAGAATTTGTCAAGAATGTATAACTTGCTGTTGAAATGGAATACACAGGATGAGACGGTTAAATCAGCCATGATTAAATGGGCACAAGACATTGGTCATGACATTATGTTTGCTGACTGGGAACAGTTATGGACCACCGGTATAAAGTTTACGGCATGTAATGCCTTAAGAGAGAACATTATGAAAATGATTTATAGGTGGTACATGACCCCAGTCAAGCTTGCAAAAATCTATCATATGCCCAATAATAAATGCTGGAAATGTAATGAAACTGAAGGTACTTTCTACCACCTTTGGTGGACGTGCCCAAGGATCAAGGCCTTCTGGGAAATGATCTATAATGAAATTAAGAAGGTCCTTAAGTGTACCTTTCATAAGAAACCAGAGGCCTTTCTCCTGGGCATGGTAGGCCAATTGGTGTCAAGGAAAGATAGGACGTTCTTTATGTATGCTACAACAGCAGCAAGAGTTCTTTTAGCAAAGTATTGGAAGACACAAGAACTACCCACGCTGGAAGAGTGGCAGACGAAGGTGATAGACTATATGGGACTGGCCGAGATGACTGGCAGAATCCGCGACCAAGGGAAAGAGACGGTGGAAGAAGATTGGAAGAAATTTAAAGTTTATCTTAAGAACTGTTGTAAAATTAATGAGTGCTAAAATGTCATGGGTAATGTAAAACAGAATTGCAGCGATAAATGATTGGGTAAGAGAAAAAGGATCAAAGAAATTGAATCATAAGTAATTGAAATTAGGGGTTGCTGAAAAAGTTTAAAATAGGGATGCAGGAAAGGGAGGTATGGGGAAGTCGTTGAAATAAGGTTTAAGAAAAAAAGGTTATGAAATTATACCTGTTTATATGTTTGTTTGTCTATGTATTGTTTGTTGTGAAGTGTCTCAATTCATGTTGGAAAATCAATAAAAATTTATTATAAAAAAAAAGAAGATGGGCTCTGCTGAGGTGCCTGCACCACACAGACCCCAAACTTCCTTGCCCCACCCGAGCTCCCTTCCAATTAGTGGCCGGAAATTTGTTGCTGGGAGGCCAGGCGTACTGTGCTGCCCCTCCCAGGGGCGAAGGAAGGAGATCCAGCACCTGTTGCGGGGTGTCGGGGGGCGAGGCAAATTGCCCAGACGTGGGTGGCTCTGTGGGTTAAACCACAGAGCCTAGGGCTTGCCGATCGGAAGGTCGGCAGTTCGAATCCCCGCGATGGGGTGAGCTCCCATTGCTCGGTCCCTGCTCCTGCCCACCTAGCAGTTCGAAAGCATATCAAAGTGCAAGTAGATAAATAGGTACTGCTCTGGCATGAAGGTAAACGGCGTTTCCATGCGCTGCTCTGGTTTGCCAGAAGTGGCTTAGTCATGCTGGCCACATGACCTGAAAGCTGTACGCCGGCTCCCTCGGCCAGTAAAGCGAGATGACCGCCACAACCCCAGAGTCGGCCACGACTGGACCTAATGGTCTGGGGTCCCTTTACCTTTACATGCCCGTGCACCGTACATATGGCACATGCGTGGCACCGCTACGTAGGCTGCATGCATGCTCGCCGCTACATATGCTGCATGTGTGCGCACCGTATATAGGGCACATGCGTGGCACCATACGTAGTGCTGTCATGCATGCACTGTTGGGCAGTTTGCCGATGGCGCCGCTCAAGTGCTGTACAGACGGCGGTGGAGGGTGCAGCCATTAGTGGAGGATCCCTTGCACGCAGCTGCGGTGTGGCGATGGCGTGGCAAGCCCCCCGCGGGGGCCTTCTTGTCATCCCCCTCAGAGATGGCACCCAGGGCGGACCGCCCCCACCCCCTTCCTCCGCCACTGGCCCCTCCTCCCTGATCACTCCTGAACCAGAGTCAATACTTGAAGAGAAAAAAACAAGATGACTAGAGCCATGGTTACTTTATTGTGGGTGAACAGGGTGAAGTGTAAATTCTATTAAGGCTGGCTTTCCCTAGTCATGCTTATGTGCCACCTATTTTCCTCTGTTGGAAAGGATTCTTGGGAGATTTTAATTGTATGAGCATCTGCTTGCTGTGGTGCAGAATTTTCAGTGCCTTGACGGTTTTCAGGAGAGGGATCTTTGGTTCCTTCCCGCTGATAGCAACACTGATTCATGTGTGGCTTGCATAGTTCATGGGAGCAGTGGCTGGTCTCGTGGTGCGATTGATCCTCACAACTCCAAGACTTTCTCACAAGTCTCAGGGCACCCCAGTGTCTTTTGAAGTTAAGGCAAATTTCTCTGCCCTTCCTAACTGGGAAGAGATGTTGGCAAACTGTTTGCCCATGACATAGTTTTCTCTGCTTTCCCCTCCCGTCAGAATACGAACACAATGAGCTCTCTTTTGAATGTACTTTGAAGATGCACATTGCTGAATATAAGAAACCCTTTCACTCTACATAAGTTTTCTAGACCTGCAGCAGCTGTTCAAGAAAATGGTGAATGACCTTTCAGTAGCTTAGGCAGGAGACTGAACTAAAAAATATTCTTTGCCCATTGCTGAGTGATAAGAAAGTCATGGGAAAGAATACTGAACAGCAGGATCTTCTTAGATGGTGAAATAAAGTGATATGGTTGCAATGCCAAGTAAAGCATGACCATAATTGAAGGGGAAAACAGGTTTGTGTATAGGAAGCTGGGAATTGTAGTTTGAGAAATCTGTGGTTATCTATTACCTGTCTGGGCTCCGTACATCTTAGACATAGAAAGTATATCTTTTGTTCTTTCTCAGATGAGTGACACATAATTCCCTATTTTAATTGGGTGTTTATTGTGCTGTTTTTAAAGACTGTGCCTCTTATCCCAAGGTTTAAGGACAGAGAAGGTTAAACTCAATTAGAGAATGTTTCCTTGGGAAGTTACATCTCTCTTTTTTTAAATATCACAAGTTGCCTTTCTCAGCAGCCATAATGATCTATCACAGCAAAGAAAAGGAAGGTAGATTAAAATTGGAAAACGAAGAGGGCAGATTGCCTGCCTGATTACGGCAAGATTGACTTGAGTCTCCAAGTGAACCTTCGCTGCGAGACTCGCTTCTCCTTTCTGAAAACAGAGTTGCAGGGGTCTGTTTTGCCAGTGGAACCTCGGGGAGATTTTCAACAGCTATTACATTCACAAATATTAGTTCAGAGCCAAATCCTAGGTAAAATAATGTCTGCAATTAGCATGCAGAGGCTTTCCTCTGGGCAGGGAAAGACAAGCTTGCTTGCTTTCTTTTTGTAAAAAAATACTAGGCACTGTTCTCCATTTAAAGAGTAATAACACATGCGGTGCAATTGTTAGAGCTTGAATTGTTTGTTTTGCGAAAGGCTGTCATGTAGACTTGTCCTTGCATCAGCTGCAGAAGTTCTAGATGAGCAGCAGCTGCACATTTCTGAATGACCTTTCGGTAGCTTAGGCAGGAGACTAAGCTGATCAAAGAAAGCCAGAGCCCATATTCACCAGAGAAAAATAAAGACTTGCACTGTGTTTTTTTTTTGGTTTTGTTAAATATGCTGGCCATTACTGTTGAGTATGGAAAGTGCTTGCATTTCCCCCTTTGTTGTATTATTTAACTCCATTCTGCCCAGCCTGATTTGTCAATCCCAGTGTGTTTTCGGCAGGAGTTAGAAGATGAGTTTGCACTGCACATAAATCAATAATAGTAGCTTTCACTACCTTGCACCTAATGTGCTGAGTAAATGGTTCATATATGTATATTACTGAAACAGCTGCTATAAGCACTTGCAAGAGTAGAGATTTCAAAGAGAAAGTATGAAAAACAGCAATAAACATAGATGCACATCTTTCAGAAAAGCCTGGAATAGAAAAATAATATCAACTCTTCTCCCAGGTCTCAGATTCTGCCAGTCATTTCCGCCAGTTCCATATAATCCGTCACCTTCATCTGCCACTCTGGGAGAAGAGTTGGTGGAAGAAGACTGGAAGAAATTTAAAGACTATCTTCAGAAATACTGTAAAATTAATGAATGTTAAAATGATGTTGGATTGAAAATAAGTGGCATTAGCAACAAAGTTAATAAGAATATACAAAAATGAATTGATAATGGATGAAAATATAGAGTTATAATATGCTAAGATACAGAGTTAAGATAAATGAAAGAGGGTAAGGATTTGCTGATTTGATTATTTAAATGGGAATACAAAAAGGGGAGGTGTGAGGAGGCCAAGGAAATAAGCTAATGAGTTCAAAGTTACAAAAAACGGATTTGTTTTTAATTCTTTTTTAGCTATTTGTCTTTTGTCTTTTGTATTTTTATTCTTCTTTTTTCCTTTTCATGTATTTTTCTATGTTCTCTTTTTTGTATCCTTTTCTTTTTATATGACCTTTTTTATTTTGTAAACTTATGTTTTTTTGTAAAACTTCAATAAATATCTTTTTTTAAAAAAAAAAGAAAAGAAAAAAAATATCAATCTAAATCAGCAACTTTCTTAAGACTTTTTGGGGGAGAAAACAGCATGGAATTTTCTAGGACAGCGATTTCCAAACCATAGTGCCACAGGAGTGTCAGGAGCCCTGTGAGATGGTTTTCAGAAATAGATGCTTAACAGACAGCTGTAAGAGGGTAATTTCTAAGACATGAGATGGGGTTAGTAGATAAGATCAAAGATGAGGAGTGGATCCTATTTGTAAAAGTGTTGATAACCACTATTACAGGCTTGCAATTTTCACCTGCGGTGAAGAAGAGTCCCTTGTAGCTTAGATTCTGACAAAGGGAGAAGGATTGGCTATCTAGCATATCATATCTTCATATACCATATTTCTTCTAACCTTTTGGACACACATTGGCATGATACTTAAGCCTAGTGGTAAGGATACTTTGTAGAGAGAGAAAATGTAAGTAGGAAAGTGAAAAGCTATGTTATTTTGGATATTGCAGTATGTTACCCACTCCCTTTCTGATATTCTGAATAGTAAAAGGGTAAAGGTAAAGGTACCCCTGACTGTTAGGTCCAGTCGCGGATGACTCTGGGGTTGTGGCACTCATCTCACTCTATAGGCCGAGGGAGCCGGCATTTGTCCGCAGACAGCTTTCCGGGTCATGTGGCCAACATGACTAAGCCGCTTCTGGCGAGCCAGAGCAGCGCACAGAAATGCCATTTACCTTCCTGCAGGAGTGGTACCTATTTATCTACTTGCACTTTGACATGCTTTCAGACTGCTAGGTGGGCAGGAGCTGGGACCGAATAATGGGAGCTCACCCCTTTGCGGGGATTCGAACTGCCAGCCTTCCAATTGGCAAGCCCTAGGCTCTGTGGTTTAGACCACAGCACCACCCACATCCCTCCTGAATAGTAAGTTTCAGCAAATGGCCTTTCAAGTACAGGTGGGGAGGCTTGGTGGCCAGGTAGAGTCATACCTCATTTTGCATCTGCTTCAAGTTACGTCTTTTCAAGTTGCGTCCCGCAGCAACCCGGAAGTACCGGAACGGTTACTTCCAGGTTTTGCTGCTCGTGCATGTGCAGAAGCGCTAAATCGTGCCATGCATGTCTGTAGATGCAGCACTTCTGGATGCGAATGCTTTGAGTTGTGGATGGGCCTCCAGGACGGATTTTGTCTGCAACTCGAGGTTCCATTGTATAAATAAGATGACCAGGACATAATGGTTCACAGGAGACACAGACACACAGACATACACACGACTATGGATATTCCAGACCAGGAGTGGCTAATCTGTGGACCATATCCAAGCCCCCAAGTTGCTTGTGCAAGACTCCCACATTTATCATTTTTTATTAAAAATTTACACTTTTTATTTTTGACTGCTCCTATAGGTCTGCCACTATGATGTCAAGATGTCAAAAGTTTTTGTACCCTCTACCCCCATTGCCATGTCAAAGAAAAAAGAATCTCACTGCTTACATATGCCCCTCACTGTGACTCCAAAATGTTTTGTTTGACCTTGCAAGACCGCTCCAAATTTCTCCATTTTTTTTTCCAAAAATTGACCTCTCCTGCAGGTCCCCTGCTGAGATTCTGTGATCCAAAAAGGGTTTTTTGATTCCCACCAACAGCCCTCAAAGGTTTGTCCCTTTAAAAATAAAGTAATGGCCACACCCACTTTTATATTTTGGCTATGCCTACTTTTACCCATGGTCCCCATGGTTCAGTATGGCTCTCAGTCTGCAAATTTTAGCCACTCCTGTTATAAATGGCCCCAGGGTACGGTGCGGTCTGAAGGCACATGAAGCTAATCAGGTCTGGGTCAGTGTCTGAATGGGTGACCACCTGAGAACCACCTAGAGTTATGGAACTCTAGGAAAAGTAAAGGTTGTATATAAATAAAAGAAAGCCATTTGCAAAAGTCTTAACACATTTGCTTTTGGTGCTGCAGGTGCAACCTTTGAAGCGGGAAGCCACTGGAGGATGAATTCTCATACAGGTATGGTCCACACACCTGCAAGGGAGCTATTGAGGGTCACCTTTTGAATGTTACAGGGAAAGTGTAAAAGTAGATATGCAACTGATTTATGCAACTGCTTTTTCTGCATCACCAGAATGTCTGATTTTGTCGTTGCGCAGTTGAATTCTGTTAGTTAACTTGATCTGAAACCACAGGACTTTTATGCTCTACAAAGTCATCTGATAGTAGTCTGTAGGCTATGCATATTTCTAATATTTATCCTGTTGTGTTTTTTTAACCAGAGAACACAATATGATTGTGTTATGGAGATTAAAAAAAATAACTGTCAAAAAAGATACCTTGAAAATGCATCACAGGTAATACTACATTAGGGGCTCAGGGTTTCAGGCAACATGTTCCATTTAATGACACTCAGTGAAATATGTGATGCTCCTCTCAAGGGGGAAAAATGTCATTTACATTTTCTATGTCATTAGCATTTACTCGGTAACAGATACTTCTGGTCAGCAGAGCACAGTACATGTCATTGACATTATATTGTAAATGGATTGTTGAAATTTTCTCACCCTGTAGCTAGTTTGGATTTCATAGCTGAAGACAGATTTCTCTCTGTCTGTGTGCACTTGGTAATACATTTATAGCATATTTTGTTAATGTGCCCAAATGACACATGCTCCAAAATGGAAGGAAACAGCTGGGGTGCCACCTTTTAAACCCAGTCCACTCAGAATCAAAGTTTCTGGTTCCTGTTTCCAGGACTGAAAAGGTTTTTACCTGTACTAATGATTTAGAATCTTTTCAGAATTGCAGTGTGTCCAAAACCAGCTTAAACGTTTTCTTTAAAAAGAATGAAAGAAAGGAATTCAAAAGAGGAACAGAGAAGGAAGTTTAGTCTGTCTTGCAAACAGCTTACAACTTTAATAGTTCATGAGCCTGAAATCAGTGCATCTCAAATAGATGAATGTAAGCATTTGTAAGAGGCTGACAGCAATGGATGTCATTACATCAATTATATTTTCAAGTAAGGAAGTAAAATTGACCAGTGATGCTCTAGAAATCTTTCAGCTGTACAGTGGTACCTCAGGTTAAGTACCGTATTTTTTGCACCATAACACTCACTTTTTTCCTCCTAGAAAGTAAGGGGAAATGTCTGTGTGTGTTATGGAGTGAATGCCTGCGGGTGGCGGGGGGGATCTGCTGCAGTCATGAGCAGAGGATCTATGGTTCCCCTTCCTTCCCTCCTCCGTGGTTACAAAGCATGGATCCACATGGATCCTCAGGATTTTTGCATTGGGCTACTCCAAACTCACTGTCAGATCACATGTCTGTGGCCACAGCATGAACCACAAAAATCATATATCCACTATTTCGTTTAGAATATTTTTTTTCTTGTTTTCCTCCTCTAAAAACTATGTGCGTGTTATGGTCTGGTGCGTGTTATAGAGCGAAAAATACGGCACTTAATTCGTTCCGGAGGTCCGTACTTAACCTGAAACTGTTCTTAACCTGAAGCACCATTTTAGCTAATGGGGCCTCCCACTGCTGCCGCGCCGCCGCCACATGATTTCTGTTCTCATCCTGAAGCAAAGTTCTTAACCTGAAGCACTATTTCTGGGTTAGTGGAGTCTGTAACCTGAAGCGTATGTAACCTGAAGCGTATGTAACCTGAGGTACCACTGTACTGGTGGATTTATGAAGCAAAATGCTTGGAATTTTTTTGTAGGTGCTAACAGGGTGAAAAGACAAGAGTAAGGATTATTAATTCCTTTTTAATTAAGATTATTTAGTGTATAGCCCATCTTTCTGTTTTAAAAAACGGCTGTCAACACCTACATCGAAAGGTAACTTACAACATAAACCAAGTGTAAGGACCCTGTGACTCTGAAGATCTTGCTGAACTACAACTCCTATCATCCCTAGTTAGTTGTATTCTAACAACATCTGCAGGGCCGCAGATCCCCCACCACTGAGGGCTCATCCATGTTGGAATTTAATATGAATTTGAAGATATATATATATATATATATATGCATCCCCATTAAGTCCTCCTCATCCAAGTGACAGCCTGCACTCCTCAACCCCTCCTGCTAAATTCAAAGTTTCTTAATTGGTGGTTTATCTAATAAAAGAACATACAATATTAAATCACATTACACATCACTGTATGTGGTTGGTCTTTTTTTACACGTGTGTTGATATTTCGTTGCCATATGTCCGGAATTTCCCAGACATATCCGAGATTCATCTGTCAGGCAGAATCCCCCAAAATTGGTCAAAATGTCCCATCTCCCCTGACAATTGACCATGCTGGCTGGGAGTGGTGACAGTTGAAGACCAAATAAACATCTGAATGGCACCAAGTTAGGTGCTGGTGACTTACCATGTTGTTGCTTCAGAATACCCTCCCCACAGATTTCTAAAGAAGCCACTTTCCCCTAAAGAACTATTAAGTTTTGTTGAGAGAGTCAGAACTTACAGGGTTAAGAAGTTCTGAGTGACGCTTCACATTCCGAGAGGTGTGTTTAGAACACGGAAGTGGGAGTGGTCAGTATCTCTGAGAGAGAGAGAGAAAGACACACACAGTGTGCGTGTTTGCTCCGTGGAGAGCAGCAGCAAGATGTGCGCTCTGTCGCCAGGAGATTTATAGCTGTTGTGTTTGCTAAGGAATAAAGACTTTAAAGATAAGGAGACTGCTGCGTTTCAGCCTGAGTTATTACCACACGACAGAACGTTCCTGCTTCTGCTTCTGCTGTGTTTACTCTGCTGGAGTCAAAGGTCTTTGGGAAAGGTCAGAGCCGCGCAGAGAAGTGTGCCGGACCCCCGGACCCCATCGAAGCAACAGGTTATGGGTGATCAGCAATAAAGATAAGAAACGTTCATGCGTGTGAGAGACTGCAGCCAGAGGCCAGCCGATGAGACGCTGGAAAGGCGACTGCAGGCAAAGAGGCTGAGGAGCAGCCAAAGGCCAGCTAAGGAGTAGCTGGAGCCAGCCGGGAGGAGCTGGGATCTGCCGGACCGGGAGCTGCTACTGGTCGTAAGTAAGCTGGGCCCCGGGGGAGAAGATGGCAGACAGCCATGAGTCGTGTGCAGTCCTTTTTGAAGAGGCAGACGGGAAGGAGCCCTGGGTCGGTTGGCAGGCACTGAAGAATGTGGGAGCCACACCAGAGGGGGCTAGACGCCAGCCTGAGGGACGCCCAGAGGGGGCCAGATGCTGCACAGAAGCTGGGGAACGCCCAGAGATTCCAGGAGGGGCTGTGGGACGCCCTGGAAGCCCAAAGTGGGCTAGAGCCGTGTCAGGAAGCTGCTGCAATGCTTTGACACGCCGACGTGACAGGCAGCCGTGTGCTGGAAAGCTGCTGAAAGCTGGGAAGAGGAAAGCAGTGGCAAGCTGTTCCTCTGGAGGCTGTGCACCTAAGTTTGGGGGTGCAGGCCTGAAAGGCCAGTCCAAGGGTCTTGAGAGTGCCAAGGCTGTTTGGCAGGAGCTGGAGAAGGTTTGCAGAGAAACCACAGAGCTGGAAGCCAAAAGCCACGTCCCCAAGCCTCAAAGAAAAGCCTCAAGTAGTGCTGCTGGCAAGAGTGGGGGGGCACTGCAGTCCAAAGGCAGGTTTGAAAAGTTTTCCATTCGTTGCTGTTTTGTTTGCGGTTCTCCGGAGCACCTGCGCCGAAGCTGTCCACAGCGAGACAAAGGGCAGGAAAGTCCCAAGGACATTTCCCATGGGAACCAGCCCGGGAGAAGAGGCCAGCGTGGAAAGTCCCAGGGTCGGCCGGAAGGGGAAGGAAACGCTTATCAGCTGTCTGCGTCTATGGCAGTTTTGGACAACAACAACACCTGCAGCGAAAGCTCCAAGGTCTGGGGCAGCAGGAAGTCAGTTGCTAAGGCAACAAAGAAGGACAACTCCAGAGGGGGGAGAGTCCTACGTTGGGTTGTTGACTCGGCTGCGAATGCCCATCTGGTAACAGCGCCACCTGATGGACAAATGTGGAACTGCAAGGCTGTTTCAACTGAGAAAACAGTTAAATTTGCTACAGGTTCACAGGGACATGTGACTCATGTTGCTAACATGTTTGTCTCTTTCTTGCAGGATGAACTGAAGGTCTATGTTCTCCCTGAGATAAAACACTGCCTGTTATCTGTACCTTGTCTTTTACAGGAGGGATATTCAGTGAGTTTTGAGAACAATGTCTGTACAATTTCCAGAGGGGGGAAGCAACTGGTACGTGTTGAGAAAAATCAGAACAACCTCTTTGTTCTGGAATCACCTCTGGAGGGAAAGGGAGTGGGGAACACTCATGTTTCATGTGCATGCGTGTGGCACAAGAGGATTGCACACGGGTCTTGTGATGACTTGCAGGTGTTATCAGAATGCACCAAAGGGTGCAAGGTAAGAGAATGTGGTGCAACACTAAATTGCAGGGCTTGTAGAAAAGCCAAGAGCAAGGGATGCAGCTATCCCAGAGTGGAGAGGGTAACCACAAAGCCTTTTGAGCTTGTGCACGCAGACCTGTTTGGGCCTATGCCTCAGCCAAGTCTGGGCAAAGCCAGGCATCTGCTGATTTTGATCGATGATTTTACTAGGAACTCCTGGGCTTTTTCTCTGACAACCCAGGAGAAAGCAGCGCAACTGATCAAAGATTGGGTTGCGGCGGTGGAACAGAGGTTCTCCACCAAGGTGCAAGGTTTCCAGTTTGACCGTGGTTCAGAGGTCACTGGGTCTGCTCTAAAGAGTTTCTTTCGCCAGAGGGGGATACGTCACAAGGTGACTTCACCTCAGGAGAGTGGCGTGGCAGAGCTGAGGAGTAAGGCTCTGGTCCAAGTTTCAGAAGTCCTATTGAGTGACTCTGGGTTGCCTCACAGTTTCTGGGGGGAGGCAGTAAAAACGGCCAATTTCACGATGAACAGGTGCTACAATGCAGTGGTAGGTGACACCCCATATTTCTTGCTCAACGGACAGAAGCCACAGGTGCATTTCTTCCGTTCGTTTGGTTGCAGGGCCATGGTGCCTGTACCAAAGTGGTTGCAGCAAGAGGGTGGTCCAAAGTACCAGGAAATGATCTTCTGTGGGTATGAACCCGCGACCAAGGGGTGGAGATTTGCGTACCCAGAAGGTGATCAGACCAAGCTTCTGGTCAGTAAGCATGCTGAGTTCAAAGAACAGCAGGGAAGTAGTTCAAGGCGCAAAGTCAGCCATGACATTGTCTCAGATTGTTTGTCTGAATCCGAATCTGAGCAGGAGGGAGAGCCAGGTAATGGTGATCTGGTCGATGATCAGGATCAGGACCAGGGGGAGGCGTCTCCACAGGTTGTGAAAGGAGTGTCCAAGAGTGAGCCCTCATCTCCTGTTAGAGTGATGGAGAAAGCTCACAGACGGGTCAAGTCAGAGGGGGACTCTGATGAAGAAGACGCTCTTGCTGGCCCCAGTGGGTCAGGAGAAGAACCCCAGTTTGTGCCCAGGCGGTCTTCACGGGCAACAAAGGGAATTCCACCTGAGAGGTTTCGAGTCACAAATGCATGGGTTGGTCTCGCACAGTGCGAACCAGAGATTTGTGAGGAGACTCAACAGGCAGGTGGGAAGGTGTGGGACACACAGAGGTCTGTAAAGGTGTGCTCACAAGTCCTCTCAGAATGTGATGCGAGAGGGGGTGTTGAGAGAGTCAGAACTTACAGGGTTAAGAAGTTCTGAGTGACGCTTCACATTCCGAGAGGTGTGTTTAGAACACGGAAGTGGGAGTGGTCAGTATCTCTGAGAGAGAGAGAGAAAGACACACACAGTGTGCGTGTTTGCTCCGTGGAGAGCAGCAGCAAGATGTGCGCTCTGTCGCCAGGAGATTTATAGCTGTTGTGTTTGCTAAGGAATAAAGACTTTAAAGATAAGGAGACTGCTGCGTTTCAGCCTGAGTTATTACCACACGACAGAACGTTCCTGCTTCTGCTTCTGCTGTGTTTACTCTGCTGGAGTCAAAGGTCTTTGGGAAAGGTCAGAGCCGCGCAGAGAAGTGTGCCGGACCCCCGGACCCCATCGAAGCAACAAGTTTCCCAAACTCAGAAGAGTTCTTTAACGTGGACAATGGCTTCTCCATCTCGTTACGTCAATATTCATATACTTTAATGGAGTAACACAATTTCTGCTCTTTCCCTTCATAAACATCACATTGGTGGAAGAAGAAAATTTAGCAACCAACTCAATAGGAAATCAGCGATGGGAAAACTACTTGACTGGATTTGTGATTGGTTTTGTATTTATAAGCTTGAAATTCATAAGTTTTCTCAGCAACTGTTCAAGGGGGTGGGGGGGAAGCTAACCTGATTTTGAGAGTTCGCTCTTGGCTGCCACAAACATGTACTTAATCATATAGCCTTTGTGAATGGTGGGTTCTCAGCACTAGTCATAAATGATTTCTGCTTGGACATGCAACTGATTCTTACCCTTCCAAACCAAATGCACCCAGGCCAGGAACAATATATGTTTTTAGATGTGGATGAGAGAAAACAACCACCCTGCAAAATGTTTGCAAGAAATGATCTAGTGAGCTGATGCAAACAGAGAGAATATATATATATATATATATATATATATATATATATATATATATATCAAACAAAAAGCTGCTTGCTCAGATGGTCCTTCTGGTTTACAGAAATCAGCAAGAGTTTCATTAAATATTAGATAGCTGACATGTTAAAGAACTTCTGCAGTTGTATCCACGAAGCATCTGGCTTTGTTGCTTGGTTAGTTTCAACACCATCAATGAGAGTTTCAATGAGAGTTTCACAAAGAAACTTTGCTCAGCCTGGCTACTCATGTAATGGGTTTTATTCTGCATTCTAAGTCTGAGAAGAATTTCACAGGGAAATTAAGCTTGAATCAGAATGCACCCAAAGTTTCTGAGTGGGACAAATTTATATTCCAATACAGATGGCTATGGAATTTGGTGGTGTCCTTGTAAGATGCTAGTCAGATGTGTCATTTGCCAGCAACTAAACAAATATGGAGGGGACTGAAAGGAAAAAGCTGAAAGTGAATAGCATAGTGTAATTTATGTTTCTGTTCAGCAATATTAAATATATGAATTGGAAGAAAGAAAGAAAGAAAGAAAGAAAGAAAGAAAGAGGGGGGAAATGGTGAAAACAGGTTATTTATTGGGACAGAGTGATTTTTGCAGCTATTGTTAAAGTTGGAAAAAATGAAGCATGGGACAGAGCAATGAAGAAATTTTTGAAACAACAGTGGGATATCAGCTTCGCCCAAGGCATGATGGAAAACAGCAACAACCAGGGGAAAGAAAGACATAACATCTTACAAGGACAGGAAGAAATACCACAGACAGAATTACCACACACAGGAAGAACAAGGATATAGTTTGAGTTCCTCACTTGTAGATTTATAAATCATTTAATGTGTCAACACGAATAGAAGTTATTAATATTGCAGTTGTTGTATAAGGGATTATTATTATGACCAGAATGTAATGGAAATTAATAAGATATTGGAACACAGAAATAAAGCAAATAATCAAGCCATCAATTCTAGCATGTGGGGCTACCATATCTAAATTAAACCACTGAGCCTAGGGCTTGCCGATCAGAAGGTTGGTGGTTCAAATCCCCGTGACGGGGTTAGCTCCTGTTGCTCGGTCCCAGCTCCTGCCCACCTAGTAGTTCGAAAGCACATCAAAGTGCAAGTAGATAAATAGGTACCGCTCTGGCGGGAAGGTAAACGGCATTTCCATATGCTGCTCTGGTTTTTCCAGAAGCGGCTTAGTCATGCTGGCCACATGACCCAGAAAAACTGTCTGTGGACAAATGTTGGCTCCCTAGGCCAGTAAAGCGAGATGAGTGCCACAACCCCCGAGTCATCCACGACTGGACTGAACTGCCAGGGGTCTTTTACCTTTACCTTTTATTGTATTATAAATTGGAATTGTTATAATGAGGCTATTATTGGATTGTAACTGAAAACTAATAACAATTATTATTATCAAAAATAAAGAAAAGAAAAGAAAGAGAAAGTGCATAGCATAACAGCATAAACCAGGGGCAGAATGGACTTATAAATAACTAGGCAATCTTCCTGCTGTTGACTACTTACTAGAGTTTGAAGAAAATAAGTCTCACAGCAGTTCCAGTTCAAATTAAGCTTTGGAAAAAGACCATAGGGAGAGAGAATGTTTCTGTAATCACTTTTTAAATTCCTTATTGAGTGCCTGTGAATTTTCACAAAGACACACAGGCAGGTGGAGAGAAGTGGAATTATCATTGCTACAAATGCGGAGGACTGTATTTTCTTTCCTGCCTGGGCTCTGTGGCTGTCAAAGTCCGTCCTTGCCACTTTGCAAAATAATAATAATAATAATAATAATAATAATAATAATAATAATAATAATAATGCCTTAAACCCCACTTTTAACTTAAAGGAAAATGTGCTGCTACACAGTTTTTATTACAGTTCATTCCAACATTGCTCAGGTGAAGCTGAATTCCCCATAGATTCCTCCCCACCCTGTCTACACACCAGATGCAACTTACATCTTCAATTCTAAGGCAGCTAAACATTATACATGGCAGCAGAGGTGCCAACAGAAATTTCTGGCCCCAATACAATGTGTGTGGTTTGTGCCTTCTACTCAAATCAGATTTGCACACTGTTTGCATATACTTTCAGATTTGCATACTGTTTGCATATACTTTCTGTTATTTGCAATTTTGTGTCCTCTTTTGCAGGTGGAATGGAAGACCCAAAAATAAATCAGTGGTCAAGCACAAGTAATAAAAGGTCTGACTGACAGACAGGTAAGATTTCTCCATAATTGTATTTGCACAGTGGAGGAGGCCTAAGTGGTTGAATTTTCTGCCTGCCACACGACTGTTAAAGCCACAAGAACCCTACTTTCACTCAAATGCCAACCCTAAACTATACAAAGAACTCAAATTTAATGAATTGTAAAGCAATTATGTTAGTGCAGGTGTCCAGCAATTAATCTTTTGCTGGCCATACTACTTTATGAGCAAAACCAGGCATAGTATTTCAGATGGAGGTCAGATTCACTTTTAAGACCGTGTTCATGGAAGACAATTTTGCATGGCTACGAGTGATCACCAAAGAGGAAGAAGAAGATTTAAGTCTTACAGCAATCCATGTGTGGATAGATTCAAGATTTAAATTGTTAAAAAGCAAGCAAGGTGTTTTGTGATTAATATCTCATAATAAGCACAAGTCAAATAACCACCTCCCCTCCTTATATATATTTTTGAGCAAAAAGGATTTGAGATTGACATCCTCCCAGGCATCCCATATTTTGTCCCAGGGATGGGAAAATAGTTAATCATCCCTCCCCATAGATTGCTGCCACAATAAACTTAACACATACTGTACAGGTATCACCCACTACAAAAATGTTGCAGTTCTCTAGAAAAAAACCCAACACATCAAGAGAATAGATGACAGCATTTCAGTTGGAAAGCTCAGTGAATGCATTTTACTCTGCCCCACACTTCTAAGAAAGTCCCAGATCTCAGATGAACCTACCACAGAAAACACCACCTGCAAATGGCTTTTGATTAGAAATTGCATCTGTTTGGCACTCACGGTGCTGTGGGTTAAACCACAGAGCCTAGGACTTGCTGATCAGAAGGTTGGCGGTTCAAATCCCCGTGACGGGGTGAGCTCCCGTTGCTCGGTCCCTGCTCCTGCCAACCTAGCAGTTCGAAAACACGTCAAAGTGTAAGTAGATAAATAGGTAGCGCTCCGGCGGGAAGGTAAACGGCGTTGCCGTGTGCTGCTCTGGTTCGCCAGAAGTGGCTTAGTCATGCTGGCCACATGACACAGAAGCTGTACGCCGGCTCCCTTGGCCAATAAAGCGAGATGAGCGCCACTACTCCAGAGTCGGCCATGACTGGACCTAATGGTCAGGGGTCCCTTTACCTTTACCTTACCTGAAAGGTAGTAAATAGGCCCTAGGATATCAATTCAGCTCACCTGGAAATTACAGGTGTAATTCAGAATGTTTTGAATTAATTCAGTGGATTAACCTGAATTACTTTATTCCAAAAACTGCTTTTCCACAACTACGAAACACCTTGCACAATTACCAACCTTATATCAATGCACTGGCTTCCCAAACCGTGTGTACTGCAGCTATATGGCTATTGCTGGAGGTAGAGAGAAAATCCAGTATGCACGTTCACAAACCTGCTATACATGTGGTTATGTTAAGTAGTCGGAAGAGTTTTATGGAAAGCTTGCTTTATTTGCAAGTCATAGGCAACTTCCTGATGTTGAATCATTGTGGTACAGGTGCTTTAATAAGATCAGTTGCAGGTCAGTATAAGGTATCTAATACTTTTGCTTATCCTAACTAACGGTAAACAACGTTGCAAAAGTCAGATAAAATTAGCACATTGACTACCTGCTATGTATAATTCAACAGGCACAGACCTTGTAGTTTGTTGCCATTCATTTAACTCAGGGGGGAATGCCCACAAATATGAGAATATTCCCATTTGCATGGAACACTTCCAGTTCTAGTCTTACATATTCTGCCCCCCCCCACCGCTGTATATTTTCACTGAGCTTAGACTGTCATATTGATTTTCGAAAAGTGATATATACTGAAATAGGGATCTAAATTAGAAAGAGTGAGAACGTATGGATTAAACATAGCCATAAACTGACGTTCTTCAGAATACTAAATTCCGTATTAATTAGGGATTTGCCTAAAGCTGACCTGAAGGCACAGCTCTGGCCTTGATCTAAGCCTCCTATAATTATCTCCACTTTTTTCCCTTCATGGCCAAGAAGTCATGGATCTGAACAAATAGGAATAAGTCACTCTGCTTCCTTAGTTTTCTACAGCACAGTGGTTAGTCACCTCATCCTTGGGGACAATCATCTGTCTGGACATGTGGGATGTAATCCATTGGTGCAGTCAAATGCAACATTCCTTATATCCCTAGAGTGGGCACAGGCAAGGGGCACACCCAGACAGTGTAACTTCCTGTTCCACTAATCTGGAGCATCCTCCCCCTGCATGTGAGCTGGGAGATGGGTGCGGCCCCGGTTTACTACACAAAAGAGCCGAGTCACGCAGCCATCTTCTCACTTGTTGTTTTTCTCTTGTCTTGCTTGCTGATCTTTTGCTGCCATGCTGCTGTCCTGCAGCCATTTTGGATTAATGTAATTTTTCTGTAGGGACATGGGTGGCGCAGAGCCTAGGACTTGCTGGTCAGAAGGTCAGCAGTTCGAATCCCCGCTATGGGGTGAGCTCCCGTTGCTCAGTCCCTGCTCCTGCCCACCTAGCAGTTCGAAAGCACGTCAAAGTGCAAGTAGATAAATAGGTACCGCTCCGGCGGGAAGGTAAACAGCATTTCCGTGCGCTGTTCTGGTTTGCCAGAAGCGGCTTAGTTATGCTGGCCACATGACCCGGAAGCTGTACGCTGGCTCCCTCAGCCAATAAAGCGACATGAGCGCCGCAACCCCAGAGTTGTCCGCGACTGGACCTAATGGTCAGGGGTCCCTTTACCTTTTAATTTTTCTGTCTGCTGGGTCTCAGCTAGCAGCACATGAGTTCAGTCTCCATACAGCGTTGGAGCAAGCTGATCGGGCGCCTGGGGCGACGCGCGTGCCTTACGCCCAGGGGCAGGGCCGGCCACTCGTGGGGGTGGGGCTACCTTACTGCGGGGCGGGGCAAGCCAGGGCAGGACGCTCCGCAGGGCCTCTGAGGAGTCTGCCTGACTCCTCCCACTCAGCCACCCTATAGCTGAGGGGGAGGCAGCGGGAGGACCGTTTGGGGCAGCACGGAGCCTGCGGGCTCCCAAGCCACTGCGTCACTCCCAGGAGAGATGCATGGCTCAGGCACACACCAGGCCCTGCGGTGAGTGTCGCCCAGCATTTTGACACCCCCCTCAGTGGTAACACCCAGGGCATCCTGCACCTACGGCACTCCCTTCTTCTTCCCCTGTGTCCATATGAGATTAACTCACAGCTTGTTTCTGTAACTATTAAGTAAAGCCTGTCTTTCAGGGATCATATCGTGAACTGAAATGTGAGTAAACTTTTTGTTACTTTACTCAGAAGGATTCCCTTCTGTGTCTTTATTCTTTTAAGAGGGATCAAAGGGGACACCAGGAATAAACTTAACTAAGAGATTCAAACAAATCTGCAAACTAGCTTCTAGCTATATTGAGGGGAATTTGCTCTGCTACATCACTTACCAGCGTGAGTGAAGGAAGGATAATATTTATTCAACCCTTAACATTCCCGCAGGTCCCTGGGTGTCTCCCCAGGCCACATCCTTCTCTTTTGGCCCCACCCCCACTAGCCGGCTTCCCAGCCTCCTCAGGTGCTTAAGTACAAGTCACAACTATTGCTCCACCCCCTTCCCCCTGCTTATCTCATCCACCACTGTCTTGTATAATAATAATAATAATAACAACAATAATAATTTTATTTATATCCCGCCCTCCTCGGTCAAACCGGGATCAGGGTGGCTAACATCAAAATAAATAATACATTAAAACATAAAATCCAGCAATTGACTGAAATACAGCTTAAAATCAGGTTAAAGCCCTAGAAGGTGGCATGTGAGGGAACGTGGCTTTCAGGGTGGACAAGGTTTCCTGATCCTGCTGTGCAGGTTTATAAACCCAACGGAGTGGATTTAAAATGAGACATCCAAATGTGAAGACTTTCTGCTTGTAGAGAAAAATAACAAGAATTGCTAGAAGCGATGTTGTTCCTCGATATCTCAGCACTAAATTCTCAAACAGCATAGCATGGACTCTTTAAAACAAAGACATCATCCTGACATTGTTTGGGCTTTAAGAGCTGCCATTGACTCTGGCTCCCTGTCTTCTACCTCTCCGGTTCCAATGAGCAGCAGCCACAACTGATGGGTAAGTGTGACCAGCTGCTTCTGGTTTTTGATCTATGATCATGTTAAGAAAGGCAGACATGCACAGAGCCCCAGAACACGATTCAGCACAGGGACATCATATTCATTAAGTTCTGTCCTTCCTCTGGCTGGTCATGATGAAGAGTCACTAGTAGACACTACAGCATTAGGAGGAGGTGGAGTTTACTAGTATCTGGTGTCCCCAGACCTCTTGGTCAGTAAATACTATTGAGACTGAAAAAACATCTCAATCTGTTTCAAATTAGCTCCATGTATCACATAATCTAGGACACGGGTGGCACTGTGGGTTAAACCACAGAGCCCAGGGCTTGCCGATCAGAAGGTTGGCAGTTGGAATCCCCGCGACACGGTGAGCTCCCGTTGCTCAGTCCCTGCTCCTGCCCACCTAGCAGTTCGAAAGCACGTCAAAGTGCAAGTAGATAAATAGGTACCGCTCCGGCGGGAAGGTAAACAGCATTTCCGTGCGCTGTTCTGGTTTGCCAGAAGCGGCTTAGTTATGCTGGCCACATGACCCGGAAGCTGTACGCTGGCTCCCTCAGCCAATAAAGCGACATGAGCGCCGCAACCCCAGAGTTGTCCGCGACTGGACCTAATGGTCAGGGGTCCCTTTACCTTTTAATTTTTCTGTCTGCTGGGTCTCAGCTAGCAGCACATGAGTTCAGTCTCCATACAGCGTTGGAGCAAGCTGATCGGGCGCCTGGGGCGACGCGCGTGCCTTACGCCCAGGGGCAGGGCCGGCCACTCGTGGGGGTGGGGCTACCTTACTGCGGGGCGGGGCAAGCCAGGGCAGGACGCTCCGCAGGGCCTCTGAGGAGTCTGCCTGACTCCTCCCACTCAGCCACCCTATAGCTGAGGGGGAGGCAGCGGGAGGACCGTTTGGGGCAGCACGGAGCCTGCGGGCTCCCAAGCCACTGCGTCACTCCCAGGAGAGATGCATGGCTCAGGCACACACCAGGCCCTGCGGTGAGTGTCGCCCAGCATTTTGACACCCCCCTCAGTGGTAACACCCAGGGCATCCTGCACCTACGGCACTCCCTTCTTCTTCCCCTGTGTCCATATGAGATTAACTCACAGCTTGTTTCTGTAACTATTAAGTAAAGCCTGTCTTTCAGGGATCATATCGTGAACTGAAATGTGAGTAAACTTTTTGTTACTTTACTCAGAAGGATTCCCTTCTGTGTCTTTATTCTTTTAAGAGGGATCAAAGGGGACACCAGGAATAAACTTAACTAAGAGATTCAAACAAATCTGCAAACTAGCTTCTAGCTATATTGAGGGGAATTTGCTCTGCTACATCACTTACCAGCGTGAGTGAAGGAAGGATAATATTTATTCAACCCTTAACATTCCCGCAGGTCCCTGGGTGTCTCCCCAGGCCACATCCTTCTCTTTTGGCCCCACCCCCACTAGCCGGCTTCCCAGCCTCCTCAGGTGCTTAAGTACAAGTCACAACTATTGCTCCACCCCCTTCCCCCTGCTTATCTCATCCACCACTGTCTTGTATAATAATAATAATAATAACAACAATAATAATTTTATTTATATCCCGCCCTCCTCGGTCAAACCGGGATCAGGGTGGCTAACATCAAAATAAATAATACATTAAAACATAAAATCCAGCAATTGACTGAAATACAGCTTAAAATCAGGTTAAAGCCCTAGAAGGTGGCATGTGAGGGAACGTGGCTTTCAGGGTGGACAAGGTTTCCTGATCCTGCTGTGCAGGTTTATAAACCCAACGGAGTGGATTTAAAATGAGACATCCAAATGTGAAGACTTTCTGCTTGTAGAGAAAAATAACAAGAATTGCTAGAAGCGATGTTGTTCCTCGATATCTCAGCACTAAATTCTCAAACAGCATAGCATGGACTCTTTAAAACAAAGACATCATCCTGACATTGTTTGGGCTTTAAGAGCTGCCATTGACTCTGGCTCCCTGTCTTCTACCTCTCCGGTTCCAATGAGCAGCAGCCACAACTGATGGGTAAGTGTGACCAGCTGCTTCTGGTTTTTGATCTATGATCATGTTAAGAAAGGCAGACATGCACAGAGCCCCAGAACACGATTCAGCACAGGGACATCATATTCATTAAGTTCTGTCCTTCCTCTGGCTGGTCATGATGAAGAGTCACTAGTAGACACTACAGCATTAGGAGGAGGTGGAGTTTACTAGTATCTGGTGTCCCCAGACCTCTTGGTCAGTAAATACTATTGAGACTGAAAAAACATCTCAATCTGTTTCAAATTAGCTCCATGTATCACATAATCTAGGACACGGGTGGCACTGTGGGTTAAACCACAGAGCCCAGGGCTTGCCGATCAGAAGGTTGGCAGTTGGAATCCCCGCGACACGGTGAGCTCCCGTTGCTCAGTCCCAGCTCCTGCCAACCTAGCAGTTTGAAAGCATGTCAAAGCGCAAGTAGATAAATAGGTACCACTCCGGCGGGAAGGTAAATGGCATTTCCATGCGCTGCTCTGGTTCACCAGAAGCGGCTTAGTCATGCTGGCCACATGACCCGGAAGCTGTACGCCGGCTCCCTCGGCCAGTAAAGCGAGATGAGTGCTGCAACCCCAGAGTCGTCCGTGACTGGACCTAATGGTCGGTGGTCCCTTTACCTTTACCTATCACATAATCTTTTCATCTCATTTTTAAAACTTGGTTTATAAATTATCATGCTGGCCACATGACATGGAAGCTGTATGCTATGCTGGCTCCCTTGGCCAGTAAAGCGAGATGAGCACCACAACCCCAGAGTCAGCCACGACTGGACCTAATGGTCAGGGGTCCCTTTACCTTTACCTTTAAAGGTAAAGGTAAAGGACCCCTGGACAGTTAAGCCCAGTCAAAGGTGACTATGGGGTTGAGGCGCTCATCTTGCTTTCAGGCTGAGGAAGCCGGCGTTTGGCCACAGACAGGTTTCCACATCATGTGGCCAGCATGAATAAACTGCTTTTGGCACAACGGGACACCGTGATGGAAACCAGAGGGCATGGAAACTCCATTTACCATTGCTGCAGTGGTACCTATTTATCTACTCGCTTTGGTGTGCTTTTGAAATGCTAGGTTGGCAGGAGCTGGGAGAGAGCATGGGAGCTCACCCCATTGCATGGGTTCGAACTGCAGACCTTCTGATCAGCAAGCCCAGGAGGCTCAGTGGTTTAGACCACATCGCCACCCATGTCATATCATTTCCTTGGTATATATGGTACAGTGGTACCTCCACTGTACGTTTCAGGTTACATACGCTTCAGGTTACAGACTCCACTAACCCAGAAATAGTGCTTCAGGTTAAGAACTTTCCCTCAGGATGAGAACAGAAATCGTGCTCCAGCGGCGCGGCAGCAGCAGGAGGCCCCATTAGCTAAAGTGGTACCTCAGATTAAGAACAGTTTCAGGTTAAGAATGGACCTCCAGAACAAATTAAGTTCTTAACCCGAGGTACCACTGTACTAATACAGAATCCTGAAGAAATGTTAGTTAACATGTAACTGCAGACTGAAAGTTCCCTAGTCTGGAAATCAAAAAAGAGAAGAACATTCCTCTTCCGCTGGACCTCAGCAGCTTTTGATATTTTATTTATTCGTGTAAACAATCACTTACAGTATCTTGGAATGGCTTCCCAGAATGGAATTTGAAGGTGTTTATTTGATATCTGACCTTCCTAGACAGTTGTTTCCAGAAGATAGCACTGGGTCTATGGCTGGTACCTCAGGTTAAGAACAGTTTCAGGTTAAGTATGGACCTCCAGAACAAATTAAGTTCTTAACCCGAGGTACCACTGTATATATTTCCTTAAGTCCACACTGGACTGCTGTTGCTTGAGAGCTTAACATTTTGACCCTAAGTATTAGTGATGGAGAAGAAATTTATTTGGTCTGCATTTATGAAGTGAATCAACCTAACTTGCCGCTCCCAGATTGTTATGGGATTGGAATGCAGCTATTAATCAGATACAGGTCTCTCAATGTTATGGTGTTATTTCAAAGCAAATAAATGTGTGTAACATACATTGGGTTTTTTTGGGGGGGGGGTGTGCATAAAATGAATAATTTAAGAAAAATTCAAAGTTCACCATAAAAAATACATATTTTAGTGGAAGAATGTGTGGAAAAAATGTGTACAAAAGATGTATAAAAATGTGAAAAAACAAAACAGGATGGAAAAAAATCTAAGACAAGTACATTTGAAACTGGCAGGGAAGGGAGAAGGGCTGATCCTTCCATGCCTACTGTATATTTGAATTGACATGTGTATAAGATAGTATGAGATGATGTTTTAAGGCATTGTCACAGTCGTTAACACATCCCTCATCCTATCAGCCCATATTTTCTAAGATAGCATGTCTTAGCATGTAGCTGTATTCCGTTTCTATTTTCCAACACAGAGATAAACATTGTAACTCAATGCACACAATATTTAGCAACCAACAACTCCAAAGTATCGCATAATAAGTCAAAGATAAATATTTGCAACATGCTCATTGAAAACAATGGAGAGTAGAATTCGATATAAATTGTTCTGTAATTTACTTCTTTATAGATATTGGTTTACAAAATTAAATTAAAGCATCCTTGATTACTGCAGCGCTTAGTGTCTCAGAAGAGGTGATCTTATTTCAATAAACTATGGAAGCCAACATTAATGTAATTGGAATACTGCAACCATCCTTTCCAGGCTTGTTTAAATGTAGTTATTTTACTCATTAACGTAACGTGATAAACCTTTTAAATTCACTCTTCTTTCTAAGGCTTCTCCTTTTTATTCAAATAGTTCTAGCCGCAATAAACAAATTGTCATCTATCTAAGGTTTCAATCCTAAGGTAGGGCAGACAAAATCAAATAAAGGCACAAGCCTTCATTTTCTTCCAAGTCTTTCCCACTCAATGGGAACAATGGGAAATAAATGTTGTGGTTCTCCTCTAGCACATCCCTGAAATATCTCAGTATGCCCCCTTTAAGCCTTGCCAATATGGGTTGAGCCAAAGCATCATATGCTTCTGTGGTAGCAGGGATGGAACAGCCAACATCACATTTTCCTTTTGGACCTCCATCTCTAATGTTTGAGGTAAAGGTAAAGGGACCCCTGACCATTAAGTCCAGTCGCAGATGACTCTGGGGTTGCGGCGCTCATCTCGCTTGACTGGCTGAGGGAACCAGCGTACAGCTTCCGGGTCATGTGGCCAGCATGACTAAGCTGCTTCTGGCGAACCAGAACAGCGCACGGAAACGCCAGAGCAGTACCTATTTATCTACTTGCACTTTGACATGCTTTTGAACTGCTAGTTTGGCAGGAGCTGGGACCAAGCAATGGGAGCTCATCCCGTCGCAGGGATTCGAACCACTGACCTTCTGATCGGCAAGCCCTAGGCTCTGTGGTTTAGACCACAGCGCCATCCGTGTCCCAATGTTTGAGAGGGAGATGATAATGATAATGATAATGATAATGATAATGATAATAATTTATTTATACCCCGCCCATCTGGCTGGGCTTCCCCAGCCACTCTGGGTGCCTTCCAACCAAATATTAAAATACAGTAATACATCAAACATCTAATGAAATCTAATATATGGCCCCTAGGACATACTCCCAGGGGCCATATGATTTCAACCCAGGTTTCCATAGTCCCCCCCCCCTTGTGATCTTTTACATTACATAACAGTCAAGGCAGTATGAAAACTACTCCTAACATCACATGACCATTTAACCATCTGCTTTCCCCCAATTTCATAATCACTTTATGCCTTTTTAAATCTCTATATGCATGAAATCTGCATCAATTTCCAGTACATGGCACGTCTAACAGATTCCTATTAGGTTTGAATCGGAATTTTGATATTGAAATGGATTTTTGAAAAAAATCACCAATGAAGATGTCAGGCAAATCTGACGAAAACAAGAGTGGAAATTTCTTATGTTCACTTATTCATCCCATGTCCAGAACATAACTCAACACTGCAAATTCTGGGTTGGATACTGCTGCAGATTGGAAACAGTGCTTCATGTGACAAATATAGGACAAAAGAGAAAGAGATGTCTTCTTACATCATGCACAACACCCTCCAACATGTCCCAGAGGAAAACTGAGACATTCATCTTTCAGGGCCCCACGTGAATCACAAAGCCCCAAAACATGGATTTTCAGGACTGCAATCTTGTGAGAGAGCATGGCACCCCAAAACAGGATGTCCAAATTAAATCAGGATAGCTGAGGGGTACATGCACATGCAGACAAATGTGTATATATGCATCAAAATAACACATGTTTAAATAGCAATTAGGCAGCAACCCAGCGCCTAAATAAAAATAGCATGCTCATCGGTCACTACAAACTATAATGGATTAGGAAATATGAGGAATGTTTGTAAATAGGTATGAGGACTATTCACATGGAGAATCACTTGAACCAACATCGTATTTGATTGGTTATACACAGAGAGGAAGACAGAGAGTGATGGATGGATGTGTAGGAATTATTGCTGTCAAATAAGGAGAAGGATGGTAAGGATCTGGCAGGCCATGTGGGAGGCCTAGCTGCAAGGAAGAAAATTCAAGGTGGAATTGATATAGAGCTTGGGGAACGTGGAAGCCAGAACAGAAAATAAGAAGAAGCCTGGGCAAATCAAGAGAGAGAAAGGCTGAAATACGATGCCTTTTTCAGAGAGTACGGAAAAGGAGCATAGCAAGCTTCTTTATATTGAGTCAGATCATTAATTACCCAAAATTAAATTCATTCATTTGCCAATTCTGCTAACTAGCCTTAATCAGAGTTTACAATCAGCTCAGTTTGTCTATAAAGTCATTTCAATGAAGATCAATCATAACATTAATTCAAGATGTGAAGCTTCCTGTAAACCGCTAATTAAAAGCAACACTGGGAAGGAATGGATGTAGTGTGTTGCCCAAATTAATTGACCACCAGAATAGCTTGCATAAGGATAAAGTTTTTGAAAACATAAATCAGTTTATTAATATCCCCATAAAGATTATTTAGTACCTAAAAAGGTGTCAAGTATTTCCCTCCAGGGTAGCCAACATTGTTGTTGGACTACAACTCCCAGCAGTTCTAGCCAGCATGCCCAGTGGTCAGAAATTGTGGAAGTTATAGTTTGACAACCTCTGGAAGGTACCACATTGGCCAGGTCTGATTTATCTAATGAAGCCTTATTTGACTCCCCAGCACATGTACTTACCATATTTTTCACTCTATAAGACGCACCAGACCACAAGACGCACCTAGTTTTTGGAGGAGGAAAACAAGAAAAAAAATATTCTGAATCTCAGAAGCCAGAACAGCAAGAGGGATCGCTGCACAGTGAAAGCAGCAATCCCTCTTGCTGTTCTGGCTTCTGGGATAGTTGCGCAGCCTGCATTCGCTCCATTAGACGCACACACATTTCCCCTTACTTTTTAGGAGGGAAAAAGTGAGTCTTATAGAGCAAAAAATACAGTACTTATTCAGCAATCCACACTTTGCAGAGTCAATTCTCTCAATGCACAGCTTCTCAAGAGATGATTGGAGACATAGCCCATAATCTGGCGATCCAAAAGCACTAGCACCCTTAAAACTTGCGCTTGTGTGATGCTAGTGGTTGTTTTATATGGATTAGCCTCCACCAGTAGTAGCTTGGTTGGAAACCAAAAGGGATTGGAATTGACTGAGCCTCCTCTCTTCTCATCTTAGAGGAATGGAGGAGTTGCTGTGGTTGTTCTTGGTGGTGGGTTGAAGTGGCAAGGCAGGTGATTGGGGAAAATACAGCACCCCCAATTTATTTATAAAAAATGTTTGTTGTGGGTGCACTCCAAAGGGCAAGCGATAGCACCCAAAAATTCCTGGTCTCAGGGGAAGTAAGATGAATTGTTTTCCACACAGTTCCTCAGTGGCTCCAGTTACCTTATGCCTGCCAGTGCTAAATGGATTTGCATCCAAGGGTAACCTGGATTACTCATTGGTAATCCAGATGCAAATCCAGTAGTGATTGTGGACTTCTCATGTCTTTTCCTCCAGTGAAGGAAATGGTGTGGTTGTTGCAGTAGCTGCACTAATAAGCAGATGTGATAACGTTGGCCTGTCAAGTGGGGACACAGCAATGCACAATTTTCTTCCCCTGGACAGTCCCTTGGCAGCTACAATGTGACTTTTGTCTCCAAAAGGATCTTGCATAATGTGACATTTGGAGTTTACAAACCAAACTTTGCGCATCCTGTCCTAGCCACTACATCACCTTTACGATCGGCCGGGGAGTAGAGGTTTATTAACACGAGCCAGTGCAGTCATAGAAAATCATTGTACTGCGATAGAAGAGATAGAATAAATAAAGAGGTTTATCACTAAACCGTATAATCATTCAGTCGACCTCCATTAGAAAGTCATTTTACAAGGTTTTAAGCCCAAGTTAGAATAATAATAAGTAACTAGCGAGCAGTTGTCTTTTTCAGCAATTTGGAATGGCGTAGCAAGTGCAGACCAGCTGGGGCGTTTTTCACAATTTTGTTGCCCTGCCTTTGCATTTTCATTGAGATAGATCACCAAACTACTGCGTGTTTGTGTGTATATATCTATCATCTATCTATCATCTATCTATATCACTCTATCTATATCACTCTATCTATCTATATCATCTATCATCTATCATCTATCTGTCATCTATCTATCATCTATTTATCTGTCACCTATCTGTCATCTATCTATCTATATCATCTATCTATCATCTATCTATCATCTATCTATCATCTATCTATCTACAGTGGATGCTCGGGTTGCGAACGTGATCTGTGTGGAAGGCACATTCGCAACCTGCAGCGCCATGTCTGCACATGCACGGGTTGTGATTCGGCTCTTCTGCACATGCGCAAAGCACGATTTAGCGCTTCTGCGCATGTGCGACCACCAAAACCCAGAAGTAACCTGTTCCTGTACTTCTGGGTTTCGGCATGTCCATAACCCGAAAAAATGCAACCTGAAGCATCTGTAACCCAACTTATGACTCTATCTGTCTATCTATCTATCTATCTATCTGTCTATCTATCTATCTATCTATCTATCTATCTATCTATCATCTATCCAAAGGCTATTTTAACACAGATGTTTTATCCCTTGATCCTGGATAAATCCATACCAATGGGAGGAAAGTGGACTTGCCTTTATATGAAGTTTGAGGAAGAAGCTGTAGCTTCCTGGGGAACCATATACTTTCCATGTCAAGGATTCAAGGTCAATCATTGGTGGCACCAGAGGGGACAGGAGGCTCCCCCCCATGCTGGATGCCTGCCATATAGTGTTGTTGTTTTTAAAAAAGTCTGAGATCTTAAAATGTGGGACTTTGCCCCTTCTGTGCCACCCCATAATAACGTTTTGGTGTCACATTGGTATTAGAGTCACTGTCAGTTCAGATAGGCTACACTGCGCTCAGTGATTCAATGGTCTGGCTCAGCATAGAGCTGCTTCTTATATTCATTTGGTGGCATCGTGAATTCATGACTTGCATGTGTGAGGCAGCCCCTGCAGATCAAATGAGTGTACAGGTGATCTCCAGCAAAAGGAATCCCAAGGTTAAGAAGTAGTCACAGTAGCACCTGAAATAATAATATGATGCACGGATGGAATTTTAAGGATGGTGTTTCAACATCCGAATGGGAGCTAAAGAAGGAGAGTTCCTTAGACATGCCAGACCCCAGTCATAAAGATTTTATAGGTTCAGGCAAGCAAGCAAACAGAACACACCTTGTTTCTGAAAGACAATGGGAAGTCAGTGTGAGATGCCTTACAGCATACAGACAGGCATTTATTATAAGGTGAAGCATCAAAAGATGACTAAGAATCTACATCTTTCAAAAATGTTCTATGTGAACACGAAGGAGCCTTTGTCGACAATTCACTGTTAATGGAGACATCCACCAACATTGAATATGTGGACGTGACTTCAAAGTTTGAACTGTCCTGTCTCAAAATGGCACTCAGTCTGTCAGATGTGAATGGCTAGCATTGACTCATGGGCCGATTACTTCTGCTTTATCATTTGGGGAGATCCTCACATTAGCCTACAAGGCTAATCGTATGGAAACCGAGGAGTGGAAAAAGCATTTGGCACAATGTAGGCAGACCCTGATCCAGGGTAGCAAGTTTGAAAAACGTAAGGACATTCTGGGAGGGATACAAGGCCTTCTACAGCAAACAGCTTGTGTACAGATCCTATTCAGTAAAAGCAAAATGAAGAGAAATGTCATAACATTTGAAATGGGTTTTTAGAGCTTTTTACAGAATATAATTTTTTTGTGGGGAGCAACGGAATGAAAGATCCATCATGCAGAAGTGGACCCTGACATTTCCTTGTTCTTCCACTGCTTTCTTTATCTTAATCTATTTATTTTATCTTCTTCTTCAATGTAGATCAGGGTTGGGGAAACTTTCCTCCTCCAGATGTGGTCGAATTTTTGGCCAAGCAAGCATGATGGGAGTTGCAGTTCAGTAACATCTGGAAGGACAAATAGTTCCCACACCTGGTGTAGATTATTTTATCTTGATTTAGTCTTATCTCAGTAGACGTTGCCTTCAAACACAGGGAGGTGTGGGAAGGAAGGAAGAACAAGGAAGGGGGGAAAATGTATGCTGTTGTATGCATTTGTATTTTTGAAATTTCGAATGGACAATTGATTTAAAAGTGCCATAGCTTATGCATTCCTTCTGTACTGATAAGCGTGTGATTACTAATAGGGTTTCACATAAAGAATGATTCAAGCAGAAATGAACTTAGCCTTTTAAATATGTGATTGAGAAGAATACTTTATCTCTAAGTACAGTGTGCAAAAGAATATTGAGCATAGGAGATGTGCAAACTTATGTGTGCACAGCTGAACGCATGCCCATGAATGTAAACCCATCCACTCTGATAATTAAACTTTCCAGAACAGTTTCAGAATGCAGTAAAAGTTAAACAATAGAGCCATGAGTTTGAGAGCTCCCGTGGCACCTCAGCTAATAGTGTAGGTTGCACAGAGAATTGGAAGTGTATGTAGCGAGAGTCAGAAATTTCAGAGGCATTTCTGTAAGTCTTCATTCCAAGCTGTTCATCCTTTCATTCTTTCAAGTTAAGATCATCAGGATTTACCCTGACTTTTAATGCTTGACTCGAGAGTTGGAAAGCAGAAAGCATTTGTAGTTGCTAGTGTGCTCTTCTCAGTGCAAGGAATATCGGTAGTGCAGTTAAGGATCCTGTTCGGGAGAAATTATCCATTGCGTGGCGATACCCGCCCCATCCCACAGATGGAATAAATAAAGACACCGGACACAAGAATTTAGGTTAATGGGTGAAAAATGGCCACAACTTTATTGATTACAGGTAAGAGCGGTATTGGCCTTAGGCATTGGCCCTAACAGACTATCCGGTCTAACCGGGAAGGGTTAAGCACCAACAGGGGGAGCCCCCGAGATGCACATCCCTAGGCGCTCCCCGAGGGGTTACCGCTCGGGAGCGCGCTTTAGGCCCTAGCCTCCGTAGGTTTCGGACAAGGTGACGCCCCCCGGAGTCCTTTAACGAACTACCCTTCAAGAATAGGGGGAGGTGATGGCGATCCTCCCCCCGACCTCATTTGCATAACAATACCCCTGCCAATGCCTAACCGCCAAAACCAAGGAGTTGTGACGTTTTGCTATGAGGTAGGCGAAAAAACCAAGTGGCTTCAAAATTCAGCCAATTAGCCAAATGGAGAAACTCCTACCAGGCCCCTTGCGGCGACCAGCCGAAGCCCATAGCAAAGTCCGAATGCACACCTAAAGGGCGGGTGGGTGGGAAACCGCGGCTGCTGCAAAGGAGGAAAAGGGGCGAGCCCGGGCTTAAGTGCCCTCAGGTGGGCCCGCCCCCGGTGCCAGCCCATTGGCTGGCGCTGCCGAAAATGAATACTAATGGGGATGCCTGAGTCCTGCGGGGCTGGCGCCAGCCCCGCAAGAATGTGGATGGGGGCGTGAGCCCGCAACCCCCCCCCTCAGTTCGGGAGTGGCTTTCCAATGTGGCATGGGAGGCGTTGAAGGTCAAACTTATACCATTTGCTCTTTCCTGATCTATAGCATTTATCAGAGATCAGGATCTTTTTTTGTTTCATTTAAAAGGAAGACTACTCCACTTTCCATGAACACTAAGTTACACTCTATTTAGTTCTTTTGAAGCACGTGACAGTATAGCAGGTACCCACTTAGTGTGAATAAGGATCAGGCAGATGCAGCAATGGAGAAAAGAAGGTGAGGTTTTATTGCTGAGCAATAAGGACCCAGTTGGAATCTCTTCCAAAAGGACTGGGACCCCGAATGACAGAAATCCTGAGGTCTTTATACCTGAGCAAATCACAGCAAATCATAGATCATGAGACAACCATGAGACAATCATGAGGCTGCCACGAATCGCCAGCGACAATTAACCAATTAGCGAGCTTCTTGTCAGGCTTTCAGCTTCTGGTCAAGCGCAGAGTTCTACTTCTGCTTTCCGTTGCCTGCAGTGACGCGCTGTCTAACCTCTCCCCTAGTTATGACAGGACAGGGAGTTTTGGAGTTTTTGTGGTTTAGCTCTTCCTGTTCTGTGGATTAATTTAGTCTGTATTTGAGGGGATTTTGTACCACTGTCTCTGATTCATGTCTTCCCCTTTGTTCAGGGTACACGGATGTTTCTAGGGGAAAGGTCGGTTCTAAGTGCTGTTTCAAGCAGTTTGCAGTTAGCTAAGGCAAAGCTTCCCTTTGATTCAAAATGGATTATAAAAATACTGTAAGCCCTGATTATGTGTGAGCATATATGAATGTATTGATTACTGATAACTGATTATATGAATAGCATAAGGGTAGCCCTTCTTTCCTTGCCTCACTTTCTTAGTTTGGTTTAAGGCAACTTCATTATTTGAGAATATGCACTACATTAGTCTGTTGTAGCAAAATCAGTGTGGCATTTTAACAACCATGGTTAAGTGGGGGCTTTTGCGGAATTAGCTTTGTTGGAAAGAGCCTCCTTCAACAAGTAATTCTAATAGATCAGACTCATGCTTACAAGGGTTCATGCTGCAATTTTTTAAATATCCCCTTGTTTATTGCCAGAAACGAGGAAGGTTACCCAGTCCTCCTCCTTTTCCATCATTATTATCATCACCATTTAATTAACTGAGGCTTTGCCCCACCCACCAACATTTTGCTTTTTCATGGGGTTTGGGTAAAATTCAGAGCTAACAAAATTAAAATGGATCCTCTGAATCAACATTATTTTGCTAGCTCCTTCCTGCACCAAAAAGCACCATCAAGTTAAAGCTTACATTTGCAAGATTGCATAGTAAAAGTCACAGATCAAGAACTTGTTTGGATCACTGAAGCACTGCTCCAATACACAGATCCTCATGAATCTTCCTGATTTTTGAATAGGATGGTAACAAAACCAGCAGCAAATTGCAAAACTTATCAACGGACAGAGAGGTGGTTTATGATTTGTTGGTGTTTTGGATGCATCTCTTTATAAGCCTCATTCCATGCTCAATAACTGCAGGATGCCTTTGCCTGGTGGCACTCGGGCCCATAATTTGCAGAAAAATACTGGGCAAGCTTTTGCCCAGTATCTTGTCCGTGCTATGGGTTCATGGGGAAAAGCTGTCCCATGAGTCTTTTCAGAGGGGAGGGGAAGGCCTCTATAAGGCTGCTTCCCCAGGGCCATTTTGCATTGAGAGCTTCCCGCCCATCCACCCTCAGATTGGAGCCTTCGCTGATCAATTTTGGATCACTGGCTGGAATTTTTGCTCTTAACTTGGTTGGGATTTTTTCACCTTTTACTCATTGCAGTTATGGGATTCCTTTGTTGGGCAGAAGAATGTTTGTTGTGGGTGAAAAGGGCATTGGGCAGGGTCAACATAGTATGGTCTTGCCTCTATGGCACCCTGTTAGGCTGAATTGCATTCAAAATGTGTTTATTATGAGAAATTCACACAGAAGTCCTTTTCATGAGGACTTTTAAAATAAGAACAATTGCACACTGATGTGGAAATGTGAAGAACTGAATTTGAGATGTGGAAGAATAAGTTGGCCGATTCACCCATCCCTACATGGTTGTTCATTTATATCCCAGGTACACTAATGCAGATTATTTTACAGTCTGAATAGTTTGACAAGTCAGATGAACAATTTAGAATGTTCACCATGGAGCAGATATTCACCCGGAGAAAACAACAACCCAGAAAATGTGATGAAATTTCTGGAACTGATATTTTTGAAAGCTCAGTTTGAACTTTTAAAGTTCTATCTAGTCTAATTACATTGCTAATTCATCCTTTTCCTGCCTTCATAATGATGATTTTTTTTTTCAAATAAAGACAAAAGGCTGCAATGCAGCACAATCAGACACAGCAATTATGTTACATCACAAGTCTTTTTTGCTTTAACCTGCTTCTCGTTGTGCCATTCTTCTTCCTCACATATAATAGCTACGTACATAAGTTTGAAACGAACCATCAAGGCTGAAAATGGTTGCCTTTGGGTTCAAGTGCTATTTTGGAAAGCACTGTTATCTGCACAACTGCAGGGTATTTTAGCTATGGGGAAGAAGTCATCTTTCCAGTGTGATTGATGTGTAGTTCATTAAGGCAGAGAGAGAGAGAGTTATTTGTGCAGCCCTGTCATTAACTCTTACTAGCCATATTTCTACATTGTCAAATACTCTCCAACCACGTGTACAGTGAGAGCTGCTCACGTTTTAAATACATGATTGATGCTTCACGAACATGTTTGCATGGGTGAATCAACAGCTGTTAGGCAACAAAACGAGGCAACCATTTATTGTATACACCAAGCAGTTGTCAAGCAATATTAATATCCCTTAGTCAATAAAAGAGAGCAAAACAACTTTAACACAGTCCGTGATAAACAGATGGTAAGAGTAATGGAGTCAATCTTGTATTGACTTAACCACTTTCATCCTATTCCTCATGTTCTGCCCCTTGGGATGGACTTTTATTGGAAAGCATGTTGAAAACTGAGCCTCCTCCTTAATAGCTACAGCAGTCTAACTGCTGACACTGTAAATGCCTGTGTGGTTTTCATCTGGCTCGCCCTGCGTGAAAATGTCTGAATACGATGAGAGCAGAATATTACAAGAAATTGAGACATTTCCAGTAATTGTTATGGTGCCTCTAAGTGGCTAAAGAAGTAATCAAGGAATATATTCTTGGCATGGGGGGTGGGGGTGGGGGAGTGAATGTGCAAAACAATCATGTGTCCTGAGATACATGTGCAGTTTCTAGAACGGTCAGATTCATCATTTTATATTCATGCTTATTTTGTGCAACAAGGGCACCCCAAAATTCATGCATCAATGCACTTCTCCAAGAAAAGTGTGCCTGATTCTGTAGTAATATTAACCCATATTTGTATTATATCTCTAAAATGAATCCATATTACACCTGTTTATGCTTTTAGTTTAAGTGAAGCACTGAAGACAATGTCAAGCTCAGTATCCTATTATCGCAGTTTGCAGCTCTTAAGAGGATGCTTTCATCTCAAGGTCACCTGCGATGCCAAATGTGGTATAAACAGACCAAAGAAATCTTTCTGAAATCTGATTGGCTGCGGGGAGCTCCGTCGGACATTTGGCGTCCAGAAATAACGCGCAAACCAGAACAGTCCATTCTGGGTCGTGGCATTCGGGAGCCAAAACGTTTGAGAACTAAGCTGTTCAAAAACCAAGGTGCAACTGTAGTTCCTTAAGTTTTCTTTTTTAAAAAATCAGTGTTCTTAAAGTCCAGGGTGCATGTCTGACTATACAGTGGTACCTCAGGTTAAGTACTTAATTCGTTCCGGAGGTCCGTTCTTAACCTGAAACTGTTCTTAACCTGAAGCACCACTTTAGCTAATGGGGCCTCCTCCTGCTGCTGCGCCGCCGCCGGAGCCCGATTTCTGTTCTTATCCTGAGGCAAAGTTCTTAACCTGAAGCACTATTTCTGGGTTAGCGGAGTCTGTAACCTGAAGCGTATGTAACCTGAAGCGTATGTAACCTGAAGCATATGTAACCACTGTAATTAGCTTTCCCTTGCCTCTGTATCATGAAACGCAAGAGGACACGATCAGTTCTTTCCAAGAGTTCCAGTACTTCCACTTTGCCGATCAGTTCCTCCCTATAACAAATTATACAGCGGGATTGATCATGGAATAAATATGTTTCCTTAGATATGTGTTCCACCTAGTTGATGTATGCTTAGAATTGTATCAATCACTGTGACAATTCTGACCTGGAACTGGTGGCATTTTTATTTCTCATTTCTTGTTATTTCCTATTGAAATGCACCGTTGACTTGCAGGTCGCTAGTGTTAATGTGGGATTTATGAAAGTACTCTGTCTTGTCATAATTCCACAAAATTCATGCTCCTTTTATCTGCTTTCTGGATCTCCGAAGTCTCTAGAAAATGTTTATCTTCTGTAAATATCTGTGATAGACTGATGAAAACATCAGCCCTGACTTATGGCAGCCTCCAAAACAACAAAAAAAGACACAGGGTTGCTAGTTGGCAGCTGTACTATATTTTTTGGAAATTGCTAAAGTGATTCCTCTGCACAACAGTGGTTCTACTGACAGCCCATCATAATTATAGGTTATTTACAATTCATCCTATAGACTCAAAGATTTTTTAAAGGATTTGTATAGTAATAACCTGTTCCGCGAAGCCCACTGCATCATACCCATAAATGTAATTAGTAGTGATCAGTCTTTTTCATTCCCATTCGGAGACATTGCACTGTGTGGAAATGGCAGTAAATTTTACTTTCTGCGTTACCAATGACTTTAAGAGGTGAAAAACTTTAGCTGGGAAAAGGCTGTTCTCCTGCTGCAGTGCTGGCTGGTGAAATCACTCATTCCCACCCCAACCTCTAAATTGTTATCAATCAATCAATGAATTTCTACCTTTTTATCCCACCAGGGAACAGCATTATCCATGTACTTAGTCACATTCCTTTAATGACTCCTGTTCATTGCTCAAGTGAAATTATAGGACTTTCGCTTTGCAAATTAAATATTTCTCTTCTCAGATAAGAGACTCAAATATAAGACCTTGACACACCACTCAAGAATATTTTGCATGTACGTGAGCTCATCACAACCCATTTTCTGGATTAGGTATTCTAACCTTAAAATTCCAATGATTGCTATCTTGTCGGGAGAGGAAAGGCAAGGATTTTTAAATCTGGATGGGCTTGTTTTTCTAGATACTATCATTAGTACCCAAAGCTAAGAGATTTCTCTCTTTCTCTGTCTCTATGCATATACACACATACATTTGTGTGATAAATCTTTTATTTACATGTATGCTGATGATATTGTCCTGCAGCTATCTGATAAGAGTGCTAAAAAGATTAACACTATTCTTCATGCTCTCCTTGTGAAAGCAACAAACTGACTTCATGAAAATCAGCTCACACTCAATTTAGATAAGACTGCTGGGTTATTGTTCACTGGCAGCCTCTGCCAAGGATGAAGGTTTCTAAATTAATGAAGACAGAACAAACAATCACACCGCTGATCCTACAGAGAATGTTTAAAGATTATAGATGATGATTTTTCATGTAAACATGACACTTGTATATTGCAAAAACTAACCATGGCACAAGAACCTTGACCACATTTTCAAACTCCCCATATGGAAGAATCCCCACTTTTGCATCCCAAGGCAACCCTGTATCAGGAAATTTTTTATGTCTAATGTTTTACATTTTTGAATGTGTTGTAAGCAGCCCAGAGTGGCTGGGGATACCCAGGCAGATGGGTGGGGTATTATAATAATAATAATAATAATAATAATAATAATAATAATAATAATAATAATTATTATTATTTTTATTTTATAATTATAATTATAATTATAATTATAATTATAATTATAATTTTGTTGTTTTATGTTTTAATTTGTTAGAAGCCGCCAGAGTGTCTGGGGCAGGGGTTGGCAACCCGCAGCTCCGGAGCCGCATGTGGCTCTTTTACACCTTTGCTCTAGGGCGGATACTAGCGAGGGGAGAAGGCGCATTGTGCGCCCCGACACTCCCCATTGTGGCGGGCGCTGTACTGGCTGTGACGTCGCATGGGGGCGGTGCATGCGTTAGTCACGCACCGTCCCGACGTCACCTTCCCGCCCGCTACATTGTAAGGGGCATGTACGCTGGTCACTGCATTGAAAGGGGGCATGTACGCTGGTCACTGTTTTGAAGGGGAGTGAAGAACACACACACACACAGAAAGGTAACTTGTTAATTTAACGTTTATTTCTATGAGGAGGAGTAATTCTGAGGGGTCAAACAAAGAAATAATAAAAAGTGACCAAAAAGTTATTTTTATAATGACAAGTTTTGCGGCTCCCAGTTTTTTTTTCCTTTGGAAACGGGTCCAAGTGGCTCTTTTTGTCTTAAAGGTTGCAGACCCCTGGTCTGGGGCATCCCAATCAGATGGATGTCATATGAATAATAAATTGTTGTTGTTTTTGCATGTTGGTCACCAGTAAATCATAGGAAATGACTCTCATTTAATTGATACTTTGATCAATTCATTCTCAGTATCTCCCAGAACACAAAATTCTTTTCAGCTGAAGATTTTAAGATGTTGGTAGAAAATTGACAAATGATCAAAAAGGTTTCCTGAGCGTACATAGGTGGGGAAAAAATAGCATACATATCCACTGCAGAGGGACAGGGTGGAATTGCTGTGAGGACTGAGCTTGTGGTAGCCTTTGGGGCTATCATGGAGGTGGTGTTGATTTTGTGTATGCCTGTAAGCAATGTTGATTGGTTACATGTCATGGGTTGAGGTTGTTCTGTGCCATGTGTGGTACAATTCTGTTGAGGTTTATTGAAGACAAGCAGAAGCACAGAAGCAGTTTCAAATACAGTGGTACCTCGGGTTAAGAACTTAATTCGTTCTGGAGATTCGTTCTTAACCTGAAACCGTTCTTAACCTGAGGTACCACTTTAACTAATGGGACCTTCCGCTGTCGCTGCGCCACCACTGCATGATTTTTGTTCTCATCCTGAAGCAAAGTTCTTAACCCGAGGTACTATTTCTGGGTTAGCGGAGTCTGTAACCTGAGGTACCACTGTAGTGTCTGAGAATAGTGCCTTCATCCCCACTATGGGAAGCAGGATGCTGGAATAGAAAGGCTGGACTAAATCCCACAGAGCTCTTCTTATGTTTTAACAAGTATAATCTTGATGATGCTACAGTCACATTAGGTAAAGGTAGAGAGACCCCTGACCATTAGGTCCAGTCATGGCCGACTCTGGGGTTGCAGCACTCATCTCGCTTTATTGGCCGAGGGAGCCGGCGTACAGCTTCTGGGTCATGTGGCCAGCATGACTAAGCCACTTCTGGCGAACCAGAGCAGCGCATGGAAACACCATTTACCTTCCCGCCACAGCAATACCTATTTATCTACTTGCACTTTGACATGCTTTCGAACTGCTAGGTGGGCAGGAGCAGGGACCGAGCAATGGGAGCTCACCCCGTCGCAGGGATTTGAGCCTCTGACCTTCTGATTGGTAAGTCCTAGGCGCTGAGGTTTTACCCACAGCGGGGACCCCTGACCATTAGGTCTACTCGTGGCCGACTCTGGGGTTGCGATGCTCATCTCGCTTTATTGGCCAAGGGAGCCAGCGTACAGCTTCCAGGTCAGGTGGCCAGCATGACTAAGCCGCTTCTGGCGAACCAGAACAGCTCACAGAAACGCCGTATAAGTTCCCGCCACAGCAGTACCTATTTATCTACTCGCACTTTGATGTGCTTTCGAACTGCTAGGTTGGCAGGAGCAGGGACCGAGCAATGGGAGCTCCCCCCGTCACGGGGATTTGAACCTCTGACCTTCTGATTGGTAAGTCCTAGGCGCTGAGGTTTTACCCACAGCGCCACCCGAGGCACATTACTTGTGCCCTATACAAAATAATAAGAAGAAAAAGATTCATCCCTGCATACTAAGGAATTCCACAATGGGACCTCTAATTTGAAAGTAGGCCAATGGTAAATAAAAAGTTTCAGGATTGCAATTCAGGTCTAAGGTAAGAAACTCAAGTTGCTACATGCAGTTCAATAAATAATCGGTACTAAACAATGAGATTATTAGGAATAGTTGTAGAATGTAACAGTTGCAATACAGATACTCCCAAGCAAGTGTTATCCAGGGCACTGATTGGTTATTTTCATTATTAAAAAGACAACGTGGTTACATTTGTCAGAACTTCTTCAAAAACCAATATATAAGCATGTACACATGTACACATGCAAAAATTTGTCTGCTAAGTGCTTTTGGAAGCTAACAGAATGTTCAATTTTTTCCTTCAGCTCAATGTATATAATTTAATATCCATGCTTCTCAGGTTAATGATGTATGTGGGTCTCTCTGGAACCTTTTGAAAGATGGAAAGCAGTGGAAACAGAACAGCTCCAGCAATTCATCAGTGAAATAAATCATCCCCAAACAGTTGAGGCATCCACATCCATAAAGCAGAGGCGGCAGCAAACAAAATAAATCTGGCTGGATCTAAGAGTTGAGCCAAAATTTCTCAGAACAAAATTTCTTAGATTTTCCTTTTTCTCACCCTCCTAGATACAGATACCACTTGGCAGAATTTTCTCCAACTATTATCCCACCCCCTTTTGTGGTGGCCACCGTCCTGGGGGATACAAAATGGCGTCATGCCACCAAAACGCTTGCTGCAGTTGCGGAAGCATCGCAGCAGCAAGAATGAAAACAATAGGAAGTAAGAAGAGGGTTGTGTTACTGCAAATTGGGAGCCTCGCTACTCAGAAGTCATTGAAGAATTCCTCCTCCCCCTGGATAAATCTGGTGAAATGGTTTCCCCGATTTCTCTGTCCCCAAATAGAGGGAAAGTACTCAGGGTTGTTTGTGCGCAGTTCTAGTTGAATCTGAATTGACCGTTCTGCAAGCAAATGGACCCTTCCATTCACAGAAGGCAACAAGATCCAGCCCAGGCTCCCTGTCAGAGGTAGGGGACAATGTTTAAGATATTCTCCTCCCTGTAGCTCCTCTCATGCTGGTCTAGAGGACTACCCAACCCTCTAGAGCACCTTCTCCAGAGGCACTGAGGGCTGCAAGGCAAAACCTGCTTTCTCAATCTATCCAGTAAAAGTGGAATTCCATCGAGTGGGTTCCACCTAATGTTGTATCTGGTAATAGAGCCTAGGAAGTGAGTGAGGGGTACCTGTTTTCCCAATCAGTGTATCTGTTGAACTAGATCAATTCGTTATCTTAGTTACCCAAATCAGTGAGATTATTACATTTGTGGAAACTGTATATCTGTCCTATTTAATTCTTACCTACACGTATTCTGCCAAGGGTAGACTTGGGTCTTTTGATTTCAGTGGTGCCCTGTGCAAGGCCAAAATTGGGCGCCCCCTGCCTCTTGCCCCTTGTCAGACTCGAGGGATTCTCTCCTCCCCTGGTAGCCTCCAGGATCAAAGAAGAAACAAGGAAGTTTGTTTTTATGGTTTTATTCAGCAATTGTGGAGCAGAATAACGAATCTAGACTTGGACGCCATTATGACATTGCTCACTCTGAACCCCTACTTTCCCTTCCTTGACAACATCCGGTGTCCTTACGAAAAGTCTCAGAAGTCACACATCTCTGCATTCTTTGCTCTTGAATCCTGATTGACCGGCGTGTCCTTGGAGAAGTGGGGGCAGGTTCCCAGGCTCTCTAGAGCCCGTGTGGAGTAGTGGTTAAGAGCGGTAGACTCGTAATCTGGTGAACTGGGTTCGATTCCTTGCTCCTCCACATGCAGCTGCTGGGTGACCTTGGGCTAGTCACACCTCTTTGAAGTCTCTCAGCCTCACTCACCTCACAGAGTGTTTGTTGTGGGGAAGGAAGGGAAAGGACAATGTTAGCCGCTTTGAGACTCCTTCAGGTAGTGATAAAGCAGGAAATCAAATCCAAACTCTTCTTCTTCTTCTTCTTCTTCTTCTTCTTCTTCGGATGTGCCTGCTATCTGTTCTCCCCCTCCCCCTCCTTCTCTCAATACAGTGGTACCTCGGGTTAATTACTTAATTCGTTCCGGAGGTCCTTTCTTAACCTGAAACTGTTCTTAACCTGAAGCACCACTTTAGCCTATGGGGCCTCCTGCTGCCGCCGCGCCACCAGAGCACAATTTCTGTTCTCATCCTGAAGCAAAGTTCTTAACCTGAGGTACTATTTCTGGGTTAGCGGAGTCTGTAACCTGAAGCATATGTAATCTAAAGCGTATGTAACCCGAGGTACCACTGTACCTTGAAACCTGGCAGTTCTCTGTCCTGTCGTAAACCAGTCCTGTCTCCGTCGCTTCTTGCAGCTACTGGAGAATGGGAGAGGCATTCTTCCCATTCCCCTGACTCCTCTGAAAGAGGCAGAGGGGAAGGAGAGAGCGTTTTGCAGCCCCCCTCTTCAGACCAGTCCCGGACACCCGTTAGGGTAAGCATCCAGTACAGCACAACAGGTCACACTGTCCTAAATCCGCCTCTGATGGAGCAAGAAGAAACACTTATTATAAACCTCTTTCTATCCAGTCATATTCCACAGGCGACCTTGTGGAACTTATGAAAAGGGTGGTGTACGTCAAACTCGAAACTTCCCTCTGCCAAGCTCAGGTTGGCTCAGGCAATAGTAGCCCCACAGGGGTGACTTGTTGTTGTTGTTGTTTAGTCGTTTAGTCGTGTCCGACTCTTCGTGACCCCATGGACCAGAGCACGCCAGGCGCTTCTGTCTTCCACTGCCTCCAGCAGTTTGGTCAAACTCAGGTTAGTAGCTTCAAGAACACTGTCCAACCATCTCGTCCTCTGTCATCCCCTTCTCCTTGTGCCCTCCATCTTTCCCAACATCAGGGTCTTTTCCAGGGAGTCTTCTCTTCTCATGAGGTAGCCAAAGTATTGGAGTCTCAGCTTCAGGATCTGTCCTTCCAGTGAGCACTGTGTAAGGGGTGACTTACACAGGCTTAATTTAAGTCAACCTAAGTTCCTCTAACTTACTATACTTAGGAAGCATGTATGCATACTAAGAACGGATTTATGTATAAGCTAAACAAGCTATAGCTTAGGGTCCCACTCTCTTGGGGGCCCCCGAGAAATTTAAAGGAAAAAAACCCTGGATGTACATTTCCAAAATATAAGATTAAAAAACAAATAAAATAAAACTTACATACAGCAACAGTGTTTTGTGTTGTGTAGGCTCCTTTGATATAATTAATGGGCCCCGCCTGCTAGCCTGCTCCCTAAAATATCACTGGTTTGCTCATTTCTGTATACAGCGGTACACAAAAAACAGCGACAATTTGTTGCTGACAAAGGACAGCTGGACATATAAAGGGCCCCATTACCTTCAGTAGCTTAGGGCCTCATCAAACCTAAATCTAGCCCTGCTAAGGACTACAATACAGCATTCAATGTCATTCTGGAGTGTTTTGACTTTCAAAATATTGCCTCAAACCAACAAATTATGCTCTGATAATCTGTCTTGCTCAACTGACACACACAAAAGCCATACCTCCCCATCCCATTTTTCTCATCTCTTGCTTCTTTTTATCCTTGTCTTTCTTAACTATTACCAGGTAACATTTCGCTGAAAACAAATGCAGGATTTCCATAATTCTACAGAAACTGCAGTCTGTAAGTGCAGATATATAATGTAGTTATTAGAGGTATCTTTTGTTCCAGACAGATTTTACCCACATGCTGCACCTACTTTTCAATAGTTTTCGTTCTAATTTTAGTTTTATTTGTTTTGTGGCTATCATTATAAAAACCTGGGGTGGGGGGGAATACAAATAGAAAAGTAAAATCCACACAATAATACAAAAGATCAACAAGCTTTTTTACGGTGGTTCTTTCTTAAATGCAAAACAAGGTATACGGAATAGAAACGAGGAAACAGAATTAAATGGGACAGATATAAAGTTTCCATAAATGTAATAATCTAGCATGTCATTGATATGGATAACTACTTCATCTAGTTACCTTATAAAAGTTCTTCACTTCTTCCTGATGAAGGACTAAGAAATAGCAGACATTGTAATAGAAGCATATGCCATAATAACATTTGTTGGTCTTTACAGCCCCCAAAGACTCTTAGTTGTAATAGTATCAGCTGCTGTGTGCAAACTATTCTATATATTGACTTAATTACAGGCTCAAGCTGCTTCCTTGTGCCCTTATGTCTGCAAGTTTTGCTAGCAACAAAAAAGTTAATAGCATTGGAGAATCAATGCAAGTTACCTTTTGTCTGCCTTGAGGAACCCCTACAAGATCAGAGGACCACAATACAGAGGCCCAACTGGCCTCAAAAAGTGCTTCCTTGCTTTTGACATTTTCTTGCCTGTTGAAGTCTTGTTTGTGATGATAGGCATGTAAATATTGTCATTTTAAAGTAAAGATTGTTCTGTCTTGTTTTTATGTTTTTATATTGCTGTACTCTATCCTGATATTTCATGACAGGGCAGTATATAAATACTGAGATAGATTCAAGACGGGTGTTATTTAGAAATCTTCAGACTGAATTGTTGGTTAATGCCACATTTTGAATCTATGTTGTTGTTGTTGTTTAGTCATTTAGTCATGTCCAACTCTTCGTGACCCCATGGACCAGAGCACACCAGGCACTCCTGTCTTCCACTGCCTCCTGCAGTTTGGTCAAACTCATGCTGGTAGCTTCAAGAACACTGTCCCACCATCTCGTCCTCTGTTGTCCCCTTCTCCTTGTGCTCTCAATCTTCCCCAACATCAGGGTCTTTTCCAGGGAGTCTTCTCTTCTCATGAGGTAGCCAAAGTATTGGAGCCTCAGCTTCAGGATCTGTCCTTCCAGTGAGCACTCAGGGCTGATTTCCTTAAGAATAGATAGGTTTGATCTTCTTGCAGACCATGGGACTCTCAAGAGTCTCCTCTAGCAGCCCAATTCAGAAGCATCAATTCTTCAGCGATCAGCGTTCTTTATGGTCCAGCTCTCCCTTCCATACATCACTACTGGGAAAACCATAGCTTTAACTATACAGATTTTTGTCCTATACTTCATTTCATTAATCAGACAGATCAGATCATGTACACTTTCCCCTCTCTAATGCTCTTCAGAGAGAAAACTCTGGTAATGCTTGCTCATTTTATTGTTGGATGCCACCTTGAACATTCTTTGCATTAAAAGATGAGGTAAAAACACACACCCATAAAAATAATGCTGCCGTATATCCCGGGTAACTCACAGTCTTTATTGCTCATTTCTCATATTAGATGTGCATCCTCTGAGCACAATTCTCCATACTAGTCAGATCCTTTGGGCAACCTAAAAATTTCAGGGAGAAAGATTCAAAGAGATCTTTAAATACAGAAAAGGACTGTGCAGACCAGAGTCAAAGTGGCTGGAGGCTCCTTGTACAGGCACAGAATGCAGAACACTTCCTTCTAAACTATCAATGTCCACATGCAGATTTTCTGCAAACAGTTACACACAGACAAAATCTCTCGCGTGTAGCAGTAGGGCTGCCATACATCTGGATTTCCCTGGGGGGTAATTTCCAAATGATGGCACTTTGTCCTGGATCGTAGGCAAGTTAATTGAAAAATCACTCAACAAGTTTCAGGGTGTCTTGGTTTTTAGTTTTTGAAATATGGCAACCCTGGAGCAGGGGACCATTTCTTCATTGGCATTATGATTATACAATGGAATGCGGTTTATAGTTATCTAAGTGTATTGATAACTATCTAAGTGTATCTAAGTGTATCTAAGTGTATTGAGACTCTTGAGAGTCCCATGGACTGCAAGAAGATCAAACCTATCCATTCTTAAGGAAATCAGCCCTGAGTGCTCACTGGAAGGACAGATCCTGAAGCTGAGATCCTAAACGACTAAACAACAACAAAGTGTGTTGATTTGTGAAAGGATAACATCTCTGGAAAGGAATAAACTGCAAATGTCCTATGGTAAAAACTGATTTGTAGAATATTGGTATTCACAGCTGTATTGAGGTCCATTGTGAAAAGAAGGTAGGACTACAACTATCCATGAATAAATAGGTACAGGGGGCTACATTTAAAATAAACCTCAGTGGTCTGTTTAGCATGTCCATTTTTTCACATATAGTGCCAAGGTTGCAGTAAGAATGTTTATTTAGCAATCTATATAAATATGTACTTTTCCAATATGCTGCACAGTTTATACTGTTATGACAGGCCATGAAGGAAGACATAAATGCATTTTGTGGGTGGTTTTTGTACCCCTCGTTTACATTAGAAGCATTTTCATAATGATGAGAAATTATACAATAAACATAAGAGCACCAAGTTGTTCCATTCCAATCAATGCTTTATGGTGGGAAGGATAATTTCAGAGAAACAGAGCTACTAGATGAAATAGCAATGAAATAAGATTAATATAGAATTTGAAAAAGCAAAAGGAATGGGAGGGGACTACTTACATTATCTTAATGGCATGTGTGCATGGTCTTGTCTATAGAGTATACAGATGGACTGAAGGTGTTTATCTGACATTATTTTTATGGTTCTGCATTATGGCAAATGCTTTTGCTCCTGAGTTTCTTTCTGATTTCATCTCAACTTGTTGGAATTACTTGTAATAAGACTCAAGTTTTCAGAAGAATGGCTGAGGAGGGAGAAGGGTGGTTGCATTGCCTACAATCTAGGTGAGAAATCTGTGCCTCTCCAGCATACCCTCCAACATTTCTCTGATGAAAATAGGGATCTATTATTATTATTATTATTATTATTATTATTATTATTATTATTATTAATTCCCTGCCCATCTCACTGGGTTGCTGCAGCTATTCTGGGGGCAGCTTCCAACATATATAAAAACAGAACAAAACATTAAACATTACAAAACTTCCCTATACAGGGCTGCCTTCAGATGTCTTCTCAAGGTTGTAAAGTTACTCATCTCATTGGCTTGGGGATCACTTAACTCCATACCCTCCAACATTTCTCCAGTGAAAATAGGGATGTCCTAAAGGAAAAGTTGGACATTCTGGGATCAAATCAGAAACCAGGACGCCTTCTGGTTTCTCTTAAGATCCTATAAATCTTTCACCTTAACATAGAGGTTAGGCTATTTGTTGTGCTTGTAGGCCCAACAGAGCAGCTGATCAATGTTGCCTGACTCTGGACCATTGTACTCAAAGCTGGCAAAGATATGGAAAATGCCAAATCAATTATACTGATTGAATCTGTTGAATCATTTGGTTCTGCAGACTTCTTTCTTTTCCTTTTCCTGCAAGTTTTTACTGAACTCTCTTAAAACTTATACATTCACTCACACTTTGCCTCCATTGCTTCTACTGAAAGCTCTGAATGCCTATCCCCCAGATTCCTAAATTTCCTTCTAAAATGTCTAAATAGTTCCTCGCTTTTTCTCAGTTGTAAAAAAACCAAACAAAACCATTTTACAGTAGATAGAGACTAATGAAGTGTGTAAATAAACTCAACATCCAATCTTCATCTAAAAAACTGCAGAGCAAGGAAGAAATAGAGGTGGGCAGAAGTGAATTATTTGCTTTATTTACTGTTGCTCAGTAACTGGGGGGAAAAACCCTTCATTGAATAGGAGGGAGGACCCTACATTAGGCAGGAGTCTGTTTATGGCTTTTGAAATCGTAGTTTTAATTATTGATCAGACACTTCAGCCCAACATTCCTGAATGTGGCACATTAACTACGGAAAGATCCTTAGCCAAAAAGTCTAAAGACGTTAACACATTTTCAGTTTCCCTTCAAGTATTCGCCGGCAGCTTTGCTGGCTATACAATGTTAACATTCACATCAGTCGTTTTCCTTATGTTCCACTTGTAATGAAATCTCTAAAGGTGTCTAACAGTGGCCTCTAGATGGTGTCTTACATATATCTAATTGGAATGGTATTCTATGTTTATTATTATTAACATTTCTATACGGCTTTCCATTGAACGACTCAAGGTGGTTTATGTTCTCGTTATGACAAAACACACAGCCTTCCAATCAACCATCAACAATATGGAAAAGTAAAATTGTGTGCATATTTAAAAATGAATGAAGCCAAGATTTGTGTGTGCATATTTCAAAGCTAAGCTCTTTTAAGGAAGAAAAAGACCAAAGAGCTAAAAGGTCTGAAAGCACTGAGTAAGTAGAAATGCTTTAACCTTGCTAGTGGAGGTAATGCAGCACCTCTTCCACTGCAGTCACACAGCCTAACTGCCTCGCCTCTTCCTTCCAGTAGGCCACAGTGACATTTAGCAGACCCAAGTCAGAGGAGCTGTCCATTCTTGAAAGGGGATGAATCAATACTGTGATTGGTGCTGACCTTTGTGAAGTGAAGTGTGAAGTGTTGGTGCTGATCTTTAAAGCCCTAAACAGCCTCAGCCCTGTATACCTGAAGGAGCGTCTCCACCCCCCATCGTTCTGCCCGGACACTGAGGTCCAGCTCTGAGGACCTTCTGGCGGTTCCCTCACTGTGAGAAGTGAGGTTACAGGGAACCAGGCACAAGGCCTTCTTGGTAGTGGCGCCCACCCCGTGGAACGCCCTCCCGTCAGATGTCAAGGAAATAAACAGCCATCTGACTTTTAGAAGACATCTGAAGGCAACCCTGCTTAGGGAATTTTTAAATGTTTGATGTCCTATCGTGTTTTTAATATTCTGTTGGGAGCCGCCCAGAGTGGCTGGGGAAACCCAGCCAGATGGGTAGGCTATAAATAATAAATTATTATTATTATATTATCATTATTATTATGTGAGTATTTACCTGCTTGCATATGTCATGGTTCCTGCTGGGTCCTGCCTACATTCTGGGGTGAAGTATGCAACAGATCTTAGGGTGGCGTTCACTGATAACTCTTGAACATGTCAATGTTGAGCAAAGCTAGCAAACATTTCTTAGTTGGAAAATAGGGACTGCTTTCTAAGTTTTGCCAGCTTAAATGTGCTCTGATTTTATTTATGCTGGCTTGCTTCAGCCCTAGAAATCAGAATACTTTATTCTGATTTTGTGCTCTTTAATAATGCATATCATATTATAGCACACAGTTTATTCCCTTTTCAGCTTAACTTTTGTTTATGAATATTAAAACACCCATTCATTTTTCTGCCGTGACCTGAGAGACCCCTTCAATTTACTCTTTGCAGCGTATGCCAGAAAGCTGTCCTTTGAGATAAAGTGCTCAAATGCTTTGGGATTTGTGTAGTAATTCAGAAACCAGGCAGATAACTAGACCTGGTGACACCCCCTCTTTTTACAGCAGCAGGAGTTTGAATAAGGCTTAGCTCTTTCTGAGTGTGAAGAGGCCAATACGATTGGCCTCTGCGACAACAGACTTCAGTCAACTTTTTCTGTTTATTCTCATGACGACTGCTTGTGATCAGTGTCACCCCTGTCATGAGAAGCTGATTCACTGCCGCAGAGACAGCCTGCTGAGCAAAAACCAATGGGGCGGCTTCAGTAATCTCATTATTCTGTAGCTCCCAAAAAGAAGAAGGTAAGTTCAAGATATTAGAGAATGTAACTAGCACTGCGGAAATCTCAAGGCAACCTCTGAGAGCTTACAGAATGAGGAATGCTGTTGTTCCTTTTAATCAAATCAGACACAGTATCTTTGTACAGCTAATTTGCTTACTTTTTTTAAAGGTAGCATTGGGATGTTAAAATTACCACCCTATGGAATCAGTATGGCAAATGTAACCATAAGGTTTCAAAATGCGTTTTCACTTTAGCACTGATAGGGCTTAGTGTGGTTTGGTGGTACATTCTGAAAGGCACACTATATAGTGACAGCCACTATAGCCACTGCCCCATGCAGCGCACTGTGTTGGTCCATTTAGGCTTAGAAACCTATATCTCTGCACATACCAAGCAGCAACAGAACATTGTGGGATGCTCAGTTTATTAGGATCAGCGGACAGTCGCGATAGAGAAATCTACCAATTTCGGTTCTCGGCATTCCTCATTTCCCCACCCTTAAATTCAATTCTGCAGCTATTTATGAAATCCTTGTGGAAATTCATCAATGTGTCATTCAGATTTCTCCATATATATATATGGAGATATTATATATATATATATATATATATATATATATATATATATATATATATACACACACACACAGTGGTACCTCGGGTTAAGTACTTACCGGTAATTCGTTCCGGAGGTTCATTCTTAACCTGAAACTATTCTTAACCTGAAGCACCACTTTAGCTAATGGGGCCTCCCGCTGCCACCGCGCTGCCGGAGCACAATTTCTGTTCTCATCCTGAAGCAAAGTTCTTAACCTGAAGCACTATTTCTGGGTTAGTGGAGTCTGTAAGCTGAAGTGTATGTAACCTGAGGTACGACTGTACAGTGTTTATTTGGTTGAACTAAAACTCATATACAACTGTTGGCAAATGCTGAAGATGCACTTCTTTATCCTGGCTGAGATGGCTGCTCCACTTCCCTGTGGGACGGTGTTGCAGGCAGGCCACACACCCTCCCTGTGCACAGCAGGGGCGTGGCAGTGCCCCCGCATCAGAGGGGAGTCCCGGCCACGTCACACCTCCGGCTGACCAATCCAGTTGGCAGGGTGTGTGTGGCTTACATCATTTAAGCAGCTGCACGGCCGGGGGATCACCCTCTTGTTCCTTTGTCCGCAGATCTCCCATCCTCCTGCCCTCTTGTCATGTGTTCAACATCTTGGCCTTGCTATGGACCTCAGTTGGTCGCCTTTTGAGGGGGCCTGGTAGGAATGTGATTTGGTTTTTGCCTACCTCATAGCAATCCTCACAACTTTGTAAGGTTTGGCAGTTAAGCATTGGTAAAACCTGGTTCATGGGAGGGGAGATTGTGACCATCACCTGTCCCTCTTCTTTGAGGGTATTCCGTTAAAGGGATCTGGGGGTGTGGATCTCATCCAAAGCCCGGGTAGGGGCTAGGGCCATCGGGGACCCTGGGGGAGCTCTCAGTTGATGTACATCAACAGGGCTCCCCCTACTGGTAGTTGACCCTTACTGGACTACCTGCATGGTGGGCAGGAGTCCCGATATAGTCGGTTCAATTCCAGTGCCTAAGCCAATACCACTCACATTCTGTAACCAATAAAGTTGTGGCCTTAATTAGCCGATTAACCCAAAATACTGGTGTCCATGTGTCTTATTCAACCACGTAGGGCATCATTTTAGTGGGAATCAGAATATAGTCCGTCAGCAATTTCTAGATCAACTCTGTATCACCAAATGGAAACCAGAGTTGGAGGTCATACATTTTCTATTACTGGAGAATGATCAGGAGCTCACCAAGTTAGTGGCAAAATATCTCTATTTGGTTTTTTGTCGTCGAAATACACTGCAGACGTCTGATCTCCCTGGAGACCTAGAGATGTGACGATAGACTGCTCTGCCTCCTTTCTTTTAGCAAATGTTTTGTGCCACTGGGGAAGTGGTAACTCTGTATTGATTTGTTTTGAATGTTTGTATGTGATGCCAATAAAAGGTTTGATGATGATGTGTCTTATTATCCATCAAATGGGGAGGGCTCAGGGCCTTGACAAGCAAGTATATATTCAGGAAGCACTTTTAAAAGCCAGTGAAAATAAGGAGGAAACAAACAGGAAGCTGGGAACTCTGGGTGGAATGGACCAGGCACAGCTGCAGTTAAATGAACGAGTGAATGCAACATACAACTAGCCACGGACAAGAAAAGGCGTGGTGTTGGGGATGTGACAAGCTGGGTCTCTTATCTGGCGGTCCCATTAACCATAACCACTCATAAACATTGATAGACCTTTTCTCCATGGTAGCTATAATAAGAAAGGAAGGACATTTATTCCCCCCGTGGTGTGAGGTCCTTAGACTAAGGGGACTAGGCTAGTCTCCTAAATTTTCCCCTGGTGATGTCTCCCCAAAGCCCAGAAAGCTTCTGCCTGGATTAGGGAGGGAGGTATGAGGCTCTGATGAGTCCAAGATCTCTCCTGCCATCTTCCCAAAGCCTATCCAGCTTTTGGAAGGAGGCAAGAGGGCTCCAGCATCTTGTCAGAGCTCTGGCACCTCCTTCCCAGAACCCGGGAAGCTCCTGACTGGCTTAGGGAGGGAGGCGAGATGCTCATGTGCGCAACATCAGGGACGTCACAATGTCACATTCATGACATCATCCCCCTCACAAGCTGTCGCCTCTGGCCCTAACTGTTCCCCTATGAAAAATTTCACCGCATCACACGGCCACCGCCGTAGCTGACACATTCTGGAAAGACTGGATTCCTGTATTTCTTCTGTGTTTCCCACATTTGATTTGTGTAGGATTTTCCTTTTTTTTATTATTGGCACTGATTAAAGTGCAAATTTTTTCATGCATTTTAACCTGTGAATTAAATACATACAGGACACTAAATAATTGGCAAAGCCGCAGATGCGTGAATGTCAGCTGGACTTGATGACATTTGGGTGATCAGCTTATACTATGTTTAGCTGAAATAAATGAGGAAGGCTGAAGTTCTCAGTTCTGGGAAGAATTCCAGTCAAGCCTATTAATTCTACATAATTCTTTTAAAAAACTAGGTAAGTGAACGGATGCTACGAAGACCGTACAGCAGAAGGAACTTTTGACATGGATGCTGGAAGCTGCAAGGATCTCTATAGCAGGAGAAGGGAAATAGTTTGAAGATCTGACTATATCCTTATGTTCTAAAAACCACTGGAATTTAGTTACTGCAGGGGGTGGAAAACACTTAAGTTACAGGTTTCCAAGAGACAGGAAGATTCTGATCATTTCTACACAGTAGGGTGAGTTTTCATTTCATGTACAGTGGAACCTTGGGTTGCGAGCGTCGCATCTGCGCACACACGTGACGTGATTCGGCACTTATGCACATGCACAAAGTGCATTTTATTGCTTCTGCACATGCGCGAGCGCCGAAATCCGGAAGTAACCCGTTCCGGTACTTCCGGGTTCGGCGTGTCCATAACCTGAAAGTGTGCAACCCACAGCGATCGCAACCTGAGGTATGACTGTAGTTTAGATTCAGTTTTAGTTTTAGATTTGCCATGATCTTAGAACTGGGTGTTCTTATTTAATATGTTTAGGTTATTATTTATATGTCTTCGTGGTTCTATAATAATTTGAAAACCACTAAAAATAATCTTAAAAAATACCCTCGGTTGTAATGTTTAATATATCATTATAGAAGGCAGCATAAATTTCTGGGGTTTCCCCCTTCATAAAGAGCTAAGCCATATATAAAACCAATATTTCAGGCAGCATGCATAGTCAACTGCCAATATTTTGTTCCTCTAGCAAAGTTCTTCATAATGTTTCCCCACCCTTAGGCAGAACGAGATATTTGTCTTAATTAAACCCACATTACCATTCGATAGACACAAACATGACTGGTTTCCAGTTGATTAACTCTGCTTTGGGGATTATCCTGCTGTTCAAAATGGTTCTTGCCTTGGGGTAACACAGATGACTCCAGTCAGCCGCTGACTGAAGTACCAATGTGTACATTCATTCATTAACAAACAAACAAATAACTATATCTTTTAATACTACTTGCACTTTTTTCTTCTTTATGCGACAAGAAGTTATGGAGAAATAAAAATCAAGGGATTTATACAGATGTTGCATTCTTTTTTTAAGGTTGAGATGGTACTCCCTAAAGGTCTTTGTATTTAAGCATGCAAAGATTTAGGGATTAGGAACTTGTGGCCCTTCAGATGCTCTTTGACTATACATCTCATCGTCTCTGACCATTGGTCATGTTGGCTAGCACTGGTAGAAGTTGGAGTTGAACAACATCTAGGGGGCCACCGGTTCCCCATCCCTGATTTTTGTCTCCCATACAAATGTAACTGAAACTTTCAAAGCATGTCCTAAAGGATCCATTATATAGTCCTGACACACAGAGGACTTTCCCATTTGGCTTAAAAAATCTGTTAACCAGCATTTGATATAATTGCTCAAACTATTATTTCTCCATCAAGCTGAAAAAAACACCCACTTCTGAGGGGGGAAAGTGAGGAACAGCATTTTCTGAATTCTGTTGTTTGTTTGAATGCATTTAACATAAAGGTAAAGGGACCCCTGACCATTAGGTCCAGTCGTGACCGACTCTGGGGTTGCAGTGCTCATCTTGCTTTATTGGCCAAGGGAGCTGGTGTACAGCTTCTGGGTCAAGTGGCCAGCATGACTATGCTGCTTCTGGTGAACCAGAGCAGTGCACAGAAACGCTGTTTACCTTCCCGCCACTTATTTATCTACTTGTACTTTGACGTGCTTTCGAACTGCTAGGTTGGCAGGAGCAGGGACCGAGCAATGGGAGCTCACCCGGTTGTGGGATTTGAACCGCCGACCTTCTGATCGGCAAGTCCTAGGCTCTGTGGTTTAACCCACAGCGCCACCCATGTCCCTTTTGTATTTAACATACAGTGCCATAAATTATATTTTCAAAATTACTCAGGTATTTCATATTAGCTTTGAAGGCCATTAAAGAATGGCAAATTCACCATTATCTGAGGATTCAAGAAATGTTCCCTACCAAAATGTTCCCTGCTATTAAACTAAGACTGTCTGTGTATGCAGACACACACACGACCCATGGAATTCAATTTTATTTATTTCCAATATTTATAGATCAGTTTTCACCATAGATGGTCACAAAATGGCTTACATGACAAACCCTTGTTCAGTTAGAGACTTCCCCTGCATGCAAAGGCAGGCTTCAGCAGATGAGACCAATAGTGTTTCCAAACATCAAGAAGGCGGTTTCTGCATGTGGTGTAAAAGGAAGTGATGGGCACATGGGACTCATCAACCTGGGAAGGTAGTCCATCTAAAAGAAGGAAAACTCTGATTCTAAACTTCCACTTCCTTGTGGGATACCTTCGGGAGAAGAAAAGGCTAAGTAAACTCTCCACAAATCCAGAGTGGAGTCCTTAACATGGTTAGGTAAAGGTAAAAGGTAAAGGACCCCTGGGCAGTTAAGTCCAGTCAAAGGTGACTATGGGGTTGTGGCGCTCATCTCACTTTCAGGCCGAGGGAGCAGGTGTTTGTCCATAGACAGCTTTCTGGGTCACGTGGCCAGCAGGACTAAACCGCTTCTGGTGCAACGGAACACCGTGACGGGAACCAGAGCGCACGGAAACGCCGTTTACCTTCCCGCCGGAGCGCTACCTATTTATCTACTTGCACTTTGACATGCTTTCGAACTGCTAGGTTGGCAGGAGCTGGGACAGAACAACGGGAGCTCACTCCGTCGTGGGGATTCAAACCGCCGACCTTCCCATCAGCAAGCCCAAGAGGCTCAGTGGTTTAATCCACAGCGCCACCCACATCCCTAAGATGGTTAGATCATGGGTAGGCAAACTAAGGCCCAGGGGCCAGATCCCGACCAATTGCCTTCTAAATCCGGCCTGCAGACGGTCCAGAAACCAGCGTGTTTTTACATGGGTAGAATGTGTTCTTTTATTTAAAATGCATCTCTGGGTTATTTCTGGGGCATAGGAATTCATTCATTCCCCCCCCAAAAAAATATAGTCCAGCCCCCCACAAGGTCTGAGGGACAGTGGACCAGCCCCCTGCTGAAAAAGTTTGCTGACCCCTGGGTTAGATGGTGCCTTGCGCACCTCCTTCCAGCAACTCTTACAGCTAAGGAGGTGCCAAATTTATTGCTCTGCTTACCTGTGGACCACAGTAGCAAGGCCGAGATGGGGGTCTTGTCATCTGGGCAGCCCAGTGCCCCCATATACACTGCCAAGGTCACTTAGGTGCTGCTAAGACATGGTTACACTTTACCCCTTGAGGCATACTCAGTTTTCTCTTGAGACATATGGATGACAACTGCAAAGAGGATCCATAGCTCTCATGCAGCATTCTGGCACACATTTTCAAAGGGAACAGCAGCCAGGCTCCTCTGCACATCCATGTGGCCCCTTGGAGGAATAGCTTAGCTTCCCTCCCAAGTTGTTTAATGTAGTCCTTTATCCGAGGTGACATCAAAGAGTCAAATTTGAACAGAGTTCAGCTAATAATACCTAGACAAATTAAAGATGGATGTGGCGCTACATTCTGTATCCAACATGCATTTGGTCACTTCCCTATCCAGATAGCACATTATTCAAAAGCATCATGTTGAGCATAATTGAAAAGCAATCCCAACATACTCATTTTTGAAAAGTGTAGTGGGAAAATACAAGTTAGGCTCTTGATAAATATTGAACGAGATAGACAGCAGACCCTAGAATCATCAGGGTTTCCCCGCCACCACCTTGCACTGAAACCAGAAACCTTACATTTTTTAAAGAAAGTTGCCAGAAGTTAATCAGCATTGTGAGTAATAAGGGCTGACAACTCCATCATTTTATAATTCTTTCTCTTGGTATTTGGAGAAATGTTCCTGCAGGAAGCAGATTTCAACACACATGCACAATGGATAGGAAACAACCTTGGAAAAGTGTGAAGTATCTAAGCTTACAGCTATTGGAATCATATTGTGGTGAGAGGGGAGCCATGTGGCAGCAGGGTAGTTATTTGTTTTTAATTTTCAGTTTTCCATGCGTGCTTGTCTATCCATATCCATTCTCATCACCGCTAGATTTTAGCATACTGTGTCTGTCTGAGACAACATCCAATGACCTGCAGTCATAACAATACTGGAAGCAAATGAGTTAGCTGCAGAAGCCTGGAACGGGTGCCTCTCATTATTTTGCTGTGCTCCTGATTAACTTCAAGCAACATTGTTTTGTACTTGAACTCAGATGTGTTGCCTTGTGATGCCAGGCATTGTAAAAGCCTGTTTGCTTTCTGGTTGTAACCCGGAGGCTGAAGAAGCAAACGAGCCAAAGAAGTGCTGCTGGTCTTATTTGGTGTGATTAGTTTTAGAAAGAGATGTTAATCATACAATGCACTCTATAATGCATACTGAGTTGCTCTGATATTGCATTCTTGTATTTGAAACACTAGCCCTAGTCAATTGTCTGCCATGCACAGAAGCTACATGTAGAAAGCGGGGGGGGGGGGGGTGAGGGGCAGTGAGACCATGCTCCTGCTTGTGCTGCTGACATCTTGTAGGACACATGTATCTAGTTGGAGATCTCCATTGTTGGCAAAGGAGTATACAGTGGTACCTTGGTTCTCAAACTTAATCTATTCTGGAAGTCTGTTCCAAAACCAAAGCATTCCAAAACCAAGGCATGCTTTCCCATAGAAAGTAATGCAAAACGGATTAATCCGTTCCAGACTTTTAAAAACAACCCCTAAAACAGTAATTTAACATGAATTTTACTATCTAGCAAGATCATTGATCCATAAAATGAAAGCAATAATCAACGTACTTTACTATAAAATAAATAAAACAGTATTGTAGATGATAAAAATTAAAATTAAAAAAAATTCTCACCTGTACTGATGATAGTCATTGTTTGGATGGGGGGGCTTTTATCCATTTCTGAAGTCACACAATCAATCAATCAATCAATCAGTAGCTGAACTGGGATCCACACAGTCACAAAAACAAATTAACTGAAAAAGTCTCAAAACAAAAAACGCAAAATAAATAGCCACAACAAAAGCACCAAATATAAGCTCCAAATATCACCCCAGAACACTGGAAATGGAAACGGAAGGCTTGACATACAACCAGGGGGAGGGGACACAAATTAGCATCACAACAGGAAACACAAGGGAACGCAAATTAGCAGCGCAATAGGAAACACAGAAACAGAAGGCTTGAATTACAATGGGGGGACGCAAATTAGTGCAACAGGGAACACAGAGCATGTTCAGCTTCTGAAAAAAAGTTCAAAAACCGGAACACCTACTTCCGGTTTTGCAGCGTTCGGGTTTCAAGTTGTTCGTGAACTAAGGTGTTCGAAAACCGAGGTACCACTGTATTGGGGAGAGGAACATCAGGCCCAGAGGCTGAAGTGCCTCCCAAGCCACTGTCCCTGGGCCACACACTGTTGGATCACACATCCTATGCAACCATAACCTTTCTGCTGCGGGTCAATGAAGCCTTGCCATATCTTCCTCCTTATTCGTCTGTGACTCCTGGATTCATAAAATAAGACCACAGAACAGCAGCATATGTTCAAACAACTCTGTCAAAATCCAGCACTGTATTATACATTGCCAGAGTCAACATAATCGTATCCTCGTTGCCAAAGTAATCATTCTCTGAATGCCCAGCAGAATGAGGTTGGAAACTTTATGATTGAAGGCAGGGTCTCTTCTCCTATTTTTGCCTGGAAATAACTCAGAAATGCAAATAAACAGGATGGAAACAGAGTGAAGGAATCTAAAGTATCTGCTTTGCCCCAATGGGCCATGTCAAAGTAACCAGGCAGTTCGAAATAAGGAGACGTCTCCAAATATGTAGGTGCCCACAACAGATGCTCCCCAAAACTTAACACAAATATTGTTAAAAAAATAAATGAAATTAATAATATGTGCAATATGTGCTCCAATATTTTAAACAGTTCTGCAGTCCATGGCCAATACAATATCCTTTATAGTTCATCTCATTGTCCTGTGAATAAGTAGGTCAACTTTTCTTCCTGTTTGCTGAAGTGACTTGCCCAAAGTCAACAACTACTAATGCCCAGGGCAGAGCAAGAAAGTGAATCTTTATTGGCTAGATTGTCCAAGGATTCTACATAATGTAGATCCAAATTGCCTAGATGCAAAACCATTATATTTTAAGACAATTTTGATGGACTATAAAAGATGACACACACGCAAAACTTAATGGACTTCTGGGCATGTTGCTGGTGCCCTGAATTATTTGGTAAGAGGCAACGTGCTGCTTGGACTCCATTGTTACTATGGTGGCACAACACCAGAGTTCCCATACGTCCTCCTGAAGTCATAGTAATTCATCACAGCAAAGCTAATCTCAGCCAGGTATCCAAATTGGGAAAGAAAATTGATGTTAGAGGGGAATATTCCCCCCCCAAACACAGCTGTTTCTCAGCTGGAGCATGGACTTTGGCATTCAGCCCCAAGGCTAGTTAGAGGGGAGAAGAGCTGGAAAAAGGCAAAGAGAGAAACAGAGGAGAACTTTGGAATTGCAGGTACCCTGGACTTAAAGATGTTTTTGGATTTTCTTTGCACTGCTAAAAAGTGGAAGGATTATTGCGCTAGATGGATCAGGGCTAGTCTGCCTGATTTCAGAAGCCAAGCAATTCTGCTATTGACCCTAAGCATCTCAAAGTTGTTCAAAGTAGCAAAGTTGTTCCCATTGAAAAAGTCCTCTAAAACAATGTTCACACATGCAAGGCACAGACTTGTAGCAGCAAAAGTGAAGCCTTGATATGGTGCCTCCATCACCATACTACCTCCAACCTTTGCATGTTGAGTGCAGATGTCTGAAAAAACGAACCCTTTGTGTGCTAGCAGCTTCTCATATACACAAGCTCCACGCGACCTGAACACCTCTACAAGGTTCCCAAGGGCTTCACATCACATTATCTTAAATGTGTAGTATGTATTATCATCATCATCAATAATGATAGTGATAATGACAATAATGATACAGAGGGGTTATTTGGAGTGGGGGGAGTCACCCATGCAGCTATAATCTGGAACAGGCATAGGCAAACTCAGCACTCCAGATGTTTTAGGACTACAACTCCCACCATCCCTGACCACTGGTCCTGCTAGCTAGGGATGATGGGAGTTGTAGTCCCAGAACTTCTGGAGGGCCGAGTTTGCCTATGCCTGATCTGGAACCTGCTACCAATCTGATTTCAACCCCCTGCACACAATCACTTCCAGGTGATTCCACCCTTCCCCAAAGGATGCTATTTGCAATAAATGAAGTATTTGGGGGCAAACCACAATGGGGAATTTTAAGCAAGAAACTAGCACTGGACCTTAATCTGGATTGGGAGCATCTGCCAAACCTGGGGCTGCTTTTTCATCAAAGTATTAATGGTCTGTCTAAGCACACTTAAAAACAAAATAAAAAACCAGGAGTGACAGAACATGTAGATTGGCCTCTAGAATCAGGCTTTAAAGGCTAGACATCAACAATTTTAAGACGCTGAACAGTGAACATTAGGAGGCTTGGGAGAAGGGATTCCATCCTTAATCGTTGTTCTCAACCATCCAGTATTCATTCAAACCTCTAGATATACTATTTGTATGTACAGAAACAAATCTGTACTCTGCACTTGTAGGCTTTAGCAGTAGGGACAGGTCTACACATTCCCTGCCATTTGAATAAGTCCTTAGAATAATCTATGAAGACTGATGGACAGCAGAATTCAAGTATGCCATCTTTTATTGAGTAGAAAATGTTTGGGTTTGGGGCTGATTGTAGCATATTCAGCATTAACCGTTGCTCTTAGTACTTTGTAGGACTACATAAGACTACTTTCTTAAATGGCTATTTTGCCATTAACAAATCCTCAATGATACGTTTTTATAAAAATTGCTTTGAACATCTGCATAAGTGATGGATCTTCCTTCGCAAACCTATATGGGACTCTAATCAATCAATATTGGTTGATACGAATTAGCTGCTGTTAACCTCAACCACCTTAAAGGTGGTGTATGATAGTCAGAGTTTTGTGAAAAGTGAAGATAGGAGAGTTTAATGGAAATATGCATTCATGCAATAAATGAAGATGTTAGGAAAACCTAGCTTCCGCTGAAGTTATTATTCACCTCAGTGGTTTCCTCATCTCAGATCAATGGAGACACCCTCTGACTGAACAGCATTTAAGCATTATAGATAAAATACATGTATAAGATTTCACAAAATATCCATGACCAACCTATTCACTTCCTATCATTCTCCAGAGGGGCCTCCTCAGTCACCTAACACAGTATAAGAAACAGGCAGGCATTTCTAAAAGGTCAGTGGATTCATTGAGGTGGGAGCATCATCCGAGGCCCTGAAAGCCCATCGTCAAAGATACACAGATACTGCCTTTCACTCAATGCATGGGTGCCTATGTTTTCAAATGGGAACAGTTTATCTTCCAAATTGCATTTAATGGTCTTAACTCCAGAGTAGATAACAATAATTTGGAGGATTTATCTGGATTATCTGACTGACCTTTTCCTCTCATTGCTGTGTAAGAGTTGCTTTCACCACCGTGTCAAAGTCCTTGCTACAGAAGTCCTGCAGCTGTGTTGCTAATGTGATATTCCTCATATAGGTTCTGCCTTTTCTGTGTCCCTCTGAGCCCGGAATGTCCATATTCATCAGTGTGTTCCAATGAGGAGCTGGCGTTACATGGTTAGCTACGTAGAAATATTGTCCTCTGGTACCAACTGGACGATAGTTACATAACTCCAGGGAGTTGGCTCAACAAAATTACAAAGTGAAACTTTAATCAGCGTTCCCAGTTGGCTGCATTACTTCACCCAAACAAGGCTTGTTTCTCATACTCTGAGCAGCTACCTGGGAGAATTGGCTACATCGCAGAGTCTGCAGGCATTCAGTCAAGATGGAAGGCATGTAGCAGCACTACTGAACAAATTGCAAACGGTTTAGCAACCTGGCATGGAAACCTGATGGCTTTGTAAAACTGAATATTTTCCTAGTCTAAGAGACAAGCCATTACCATCCACAATGAAAACAATATCTTTAAAAGACTTGTGAAATGCACTGGAAAATGTATCAGTGTGAGTCCCAAAAGAGCTTTGCGTGGTCAAATGGATGGAGAGGAAATGTTTTAATTGTTCATATAAATACATATATAACGAGCAGACATTAATGGCTTAGGAGAAGCCATGAAACGTTCTGAAAGTTAATTATCTGAAGTGTGTGGTTACAGAAGAGCCCTGAAGTGCCTTTTAAAATGGCAATCTTGTGTCTGGCAGATTATGGCCCAGCTGCCCTCGTTCCATAAAACCCCTTTTCTACCCCTGCTGTCAAGGGCTTTCAACGAAACTCCATTTTCAATGAAGAAGCAATATTCTGCTAATGAGTTTCTTCTGATATTGCCTACCGTGTATATATCATGTGGTGGGATGATGGATGATTAAGAAAAGAAATAGGTGTGTGCTGATAACTGTCTACATTCAAATAAGATTGCAGACAGGCCGACTAAAAACAAGGGCTGTGGACTGGATTGAGTTGAGGCCTGAACCAAATAGGGACTTGAGCACTGCATGAGTTGGGTTTAGACAGACACAGATCACTATGGATTGGGTTGGATTGCCCAGAGCCGTTTGCGGCTGTCGGGGTGAAGCATCAGGCAGGAAGGAGAGGCAGGCAAGGCAGGAAAACCTTCCTTTCCAGTCCCTCCCTGCTCTCAGGATCTCTTCCTATTGAGAGGAGGGGGAGATCATGTGGATGGAGGCATCCTGGGATGCCCCCAAATGTAATGGGTCCTTTCTTGCCCCTCTCTTAGCTATCTGGTTAAGGGTATCCAATCATAAGTGGGAAGATGCAATCCTGCATAGCATGTGGGTGGCGTTGTGGTTTAAACCACTGAAGCTCCTGGGCTTCCCAATCAGAAGGTTGGTGGTTTGAATCCCCGCAACGGGGTGAGCTCCCAGCTCCTGCCAACCTAGCAGTTCAAAAGCACACCAGTGCAAGTAGTTAAATAGGTACCACTGCAGCAGGAAGGTAAATGGTGTTTCTGTGCGCTTTGGTTTCCGTCACAGTGTTCTGTTGCACCAGAAGCAGTTTAGTCATGTTGGCCACATGACCCGGAAAGCTGTCTGTGGACAAACGTCGGCTCCCTTGGCCTGAAAGCGAGATGAGCGCTGCAACCCCATAGTCGCCTTTGACTGGACTTTACTGTCCAAGGGTCCTTTACCTTTACCTCACCTAGTGCCAGTCACCACTCCTTTATGAGCAGCTTTTGGGTACTCTGCAGGAAGAAATCCCACCTCACCCTCCGCTTACCAGGAGGATCTGATCCTTCATGAATAGCTTCCATGCATACGGGAAGACACTTGTGAAGGAGCAGTACCCTACAGGATCGAACCTGCCTACTGTAGGTTAGAAGTGGTGGAAGAGAAACAGCCTCTTCTCTTTCCCTCACCTCCTCCTGAACGTATGTTAGAATACTCATAGTCCCAACTCCTGCCCCCAAATTGCTTGGAACTGGGTGGGGCAGGTTGTTCCCATGGTGGCACAGGTGAATTTGCCTGATTCAGAGGCCACAGATTGGGGCCACAGGCCTGGTTTATATGTATTCTGGTGGTTTTGGTTACATGCCTTCATCTTTCTTCAGTGCCCATTGACAGGAATACAAGCTGCAAGGAGCTTGAGCCTATCAGAAGCTGCTTCTACCATGCAGTCACCTAATATATCAGTGTGGAACCATGGTTTGAAGCTCTGGACTCAACAGCCATGCAGAGAGTTTAACTGTGCATATAAGAAGGAGCATGATAGAAGCTGCAGCCCCTGTATTTTCATTTGAAGGTCAAAATGGAATCATTGTGCATGCAGCTGGAGACCTCTGCTTTGGGCTGCCTTCCCCAGGCTTCTACATGTTCTTTCGCATATGCCTTTCTGAATTGTAAAGATCCCTTTGATGCTGGAATCCTCTAAATAAAATCTGCCTACAGGGACGAGAAAATGAAATAAGTCAAAGAGAAGAGGCACATTTTCATATTTACCTTGTTACACTGTACTTGCTTCCACAAGTTGCTATGATGTAATCCAAAAAAGAAGGGGAACCAATTATCCGTAAGGAGCCTGCAGCGTGCTGAGTCAGCGCCTCTCTTTGATCTTATCATAATGGCAGATGCCGAGGGAAGAGGTGCAAATTGGTATCGTTTTGAGATGTGAACATTTCAACAATTTGCCTCTGTTGCTTCAGAAGCCTTTACCCCCTACTTGTTGCTAGGATGCTCCGCAAAGGTGATGAGTTTTCAAATGGAATGTACTTAAAAGTTTCTCATTTGCTAGTATGAAAGCTTCTCTTTTGTGTTTCTTAGAACCGCAGGAGCAGTTAATTTCTCGTGGCTTGAAGCAAGGATTCACAACTGCTGGTAATAGCTATTATGGAAAGATGTACAGGGAAAGCTTGTTTTGACTGTTATTGATCAATGCTTGGTGAAAATAAAAAAATAATCACTTGAGTCACTGGTCTATTGAACTGCACGATGATGCCACCTGCCTTAAGGGGGAAAGAAGACCTGTGAGATTGGATTGTACAGGCACAGTTGTAAATTGCACTGATTTCAATCCTGTGCATCTTAATCAGGGCCGGCCCACACATGAGGTAGGTTGAAGCAGCTGCTTTGGGCAGCAGAATCCTTTGGAGCAGAGAGATCTCACATGCCACAACCCCAATAAGCAAGGCTTTGGGGGGTACTTTCTGCATCAGCTCAGGCTGTGAAGCAGGCCAGGTCAGCCCTGATTCTAATGGGCATATAGATTCCTGAAACCTGTGGGACTCATTTATGTATAATCGTGCATAAATGTTGATTATGAATAATAATAATAATAATAATAATAATAATATTAGTAATAATAAATTATTTATACCCAGCCCATCTGGCTGGGCTTCCCCAGCCACTCTGGCAGCTTCCAACAAAATATTAAAATACAGTAATACATCAAACATTAAAAGCTTCCCTAAACAGAGCTGCCTTCAGATGTCTTCTAAAAGTCAGATAGTTGTTGTTCTCTTTGACATCTGGTGGGAGAGCGTTCCACAGGGCGGGTGCCACTACCGTGAAGGCCATCTGCCTGGTTCCCTGTAACTTGGCTTCTCGCAGTGAGGGAACCACCAGAAGGTCCTCGGCAGTGGACCTCAGTATCCGGGCAGAATGATGGGGGTGGAGATGCTCCTTCAGATATACTGGACCAAGGCCATTTAGGGCTTTAAAGGTCAGCTTGGAAATGTACTGGGACCCAGTGTAGGTTTTTCAAGACCGGTGTTACCGGTATGTGGTCTCGGCGGCCACTCCCAGTCACCAGTCTAGCTGCCACATTCTGGATTATTTGTAGTTTCTGGGTCACCTTCAAAGGTAGCCCCACATAGACCACATTGCAGCAGTCCAAGCGAGAGATAACCCGAGTATGCACCACTCTGGTGAGGCAGTCAGTGGGTAGATAGGGTCTCAGCCTGCGTACCAGATGGAGCTGGTAAACAGCTGCCCTGGACACAGAATTGACCTGTGCCTCCATGGACAGCGAGTCCAAAACGACTCCCAAGCTGCGCACCTGGCCCTTCAGGGGCACAGTTACCCCATTCAGGACCAGGGAGTCCTCCACATCCGCCCGCCTCCTGTCCCCCAAAAACAGTACTTCTGTCTTGTCAGGATTCAACCTCAATTTGTTAGCTACCGTCCATCCTCCAACTGCCTCCAGATACTCACACAGGACCTTCATTACCTAACTTTGGTGCAAAACCATCAAGCTAACTGGCCTATCTCTCATTTTCTTCAATTTCAGGCTTTAGCATTGCATAAACTAGCCATGGGGGGGAACTGTCATCTGGGCAAGCTCTAAATGGTTTGGATTTAGTGTGATGTAGGGCAAATGCAATAGCTTAGTTAATACCCAAGGCTCGGTTTGCTTGATAACGACAACATCTTATAATGCACGTTGGGAAAATATTCTGTTTGTCCATTCCATTGGAACACAACTTTAGTTAACCTGTTTTTCCCTCCCTAACATTACAGATAATTCCCTGGTTGCTACAGTTCCATCTCCTCAAACAGACATCAGTCACACCCCTGAAAGTGAACTGAAATTCCTTTTAATAATTTGATGGCAGTAAAATAACTCCAGAAGATTAACCAAATGGCTTTATTAAACAACTGCTGTTGGGTGAAAATGTGCTCAATGATCCACTAATCCCCAACTGCTTTAGAGAATGTTCATGTCCCAGAGTTCCTAGTACGAAGACAGTTTTCCAGCACATCTTAAAATATCTGAAATGTTGCCACAGATGTAAGAAAGGTACTGCTGAGGTATATTAAAGCCTGCAGTTTAAATTAGTTCCACATTAGACAGAATTAAGTTAATCACAAATCCCTTGAACTGTTTGATATGTGGACCACTTTAAAACCATATTGCTTGCATGTTTTAGCAAATCTATATGCAACAACTTTACGAGTCCCCTCATAAACCACTTCCTTTTACAGGCTGAAATTCCGTGCACACTTAAAAGGGGATCAAGTCCCATTGAACAAAAATCTTACTTATGACTGCAGAGGCGTGACTGTGTTTGTGGTAACTTTTATTGAGCAATCTTTGTTAGGGGGGCAGTGTTTTGTCTTTTGAGGAGCCATGTGATATCATCATTGTATTGATTTTCCACTGCTGTAACAAGACCATCTGAAAGAGCTCTGTATATATGTATATAACTCTGTTAAATATGGGGGGATGCTAAGACGAACTGAGGATGTTATTAAAGACGTGGAGAGACTCAAAATGCCCAGGAATGAACTGTTAAAAAGGTTAGGCAGGAAGAAGTAAATGGAAATATGCTAACAAAGGGAAAGCTGAGTACAGTAGGTCATAGAGGGTGAAAAAGTGATCCATAGGATGGGGGCAGCAGAACGGTTAAGTGCTCATTACTAGAATGCACAGTGGGAGATGGGACTTTTCATTGCACTTCGTGAATCCAAGATGCTAGGCTTCTGTGACAGAATGGCAATTTCATTCTGTGTGGTCCTGAAATTGTACTTCACTGGTCCCAAACAGCTTCAGGGTGAAAGTATCCTTGCAATCTTTTATGCAATCGCTCGGATGCCCTGTGTCCTACTTTACAGAAGACAGTACTCTATTTGACTGAATCCTCTGTTTGGAGGGCTCTCTACTCCAAGTCCAGTTTAAAGATAAAGAACCATAAGAAGGGAGATCAAGGGCCTTGAAGCTGTGGATCAGAAGAGGATGGAGCTGGGACCCTGGTTAGCAGATCACATTTGCCCTACTAGGATGAGCTATATTGTATTTCTGCTTGCAATAAGTGTTTCTAAATTTGCAGCTCTCCATACAAATTAGCACATGCAAATTTTATGCAAATTGCTGGCGTCTTTTGGTGATATATTTCTTCTTTCCCGGCAATGCATTTAAAAAGCAACCCACTTTCTTTATTTTCATGACAATTTGAAGCATGATCTTTTCCCTTTAGTGAATGACTCTGCATACAGAGAATAGATCCAGACCTATTCTGTTCAGATAGAAGCACCTGACTCACATGCACAATGACTCAGAGCTAGTGATATGCCCAGTCATTCCCCAACAAAATGAGAGCCAGAAGCAGCTCTGAATGGAATAGAGCTGCTTTGCTTGCTTCCCAGCAGGTGAGTCACTTTTGGTTACCAGGAGGGGTGATGTGTCCTGGCTCCCACTCCCAGACACAGTACTTGGACTCTATAGGAATACAGGAAGCTCCCTTCTACCATTGGTTTATTTCATTCTAAGGGATGCAGGTGGAGCTGTGGTATAAACCACTGAGCCTCTTGGGCTTGACGATCAGAAGGTCAGCGGTTCGAATCCGCTCGACGGAGTGAGCTCCCGTTGCTCTATCTCAGCTCCTGCCAACCTAGCAGTTCGAAAGCACACCAGTGCAAGTTGATAAATAGGTAACGCTGCAGTGGGAAGGGAAATAGTGTTTCTGTGTGCTCTTGTTTCCATCACAGTGTCCCATTGCGCCAGAAGTGGTTTAGTCATGCTGGCCACATGACCCGGAAACCTGTCTGTGGACAAACGCCAGCTCCCTTGGCCTGAAAGCAAGATGAGCACCGCAACCCCATAGTTGCCTTTGACTGGACTTAACCATCCAGGGGTCCTTTACCTTTTTACCTTTACAGTGGTACCTCAGGTTAAGAACTTAATTCATTCTGGAGGTCCGTTCTTAACCTGAAACTGTTCTTAACCTGAGGTACCACTTTAGCTAATGGGGCCTCGTGCTGCTGCCATGCAATTTCTGTTCTCATCCTGAAGCAAAGTTCTTAACCCGAGGTACTATTTCTGGGTTAGCGAAGTCTGTAACCTGAAGCGTCTGTAACCGGAGGTACCACTGTATCTCATTCTGCTGGAGGAAACTAGAAAGCTTTATTCAATAAGTCAACAGATGGGCTCAGCATTTAGGTACAGGTTATAAGATTCATAAGTCTACAAGTAGGTCTCTTAAGGCACATGACTTACCATGAGCTAAGATGTTGTTCTATCACCCAACATGCCCCTCTCCTACTTTCCTTTCGAAGAATGAGGGTGCCCCAAGTGGGTAGGTCACATCTCCCCCATCTCCTACCATGGATCCTTCTCTGACAGATCCTGTCAGTCCAGCCATACTTAATATTGTACAAAAGCAAAGCCAGAAACATAAAATGTTCAGTTTCAACAAATAAACTGCAAGGGATCATGAGTAATGAACACTGCAACCTATCAAGGGACAATTGAGAAGACAGCTGAAATGCTTTAACCATATGTCAGTAACTATGTCTCTTTCCCAAAACCTTTAAGAGTTGTTTGCTGTTTGAGCAATAATTCAGAACTCATTGCTCTCGCAAACCACTTACTTTAAGGAAGTCCCACTGAGCGGGATAGAAGGTCTCTGATTGATGCTTTGCAAACTGCAAACTTGGAAATTTGTACCGTTCTGTTTCACATTCTAAGACATCTTCCACATATTTGTGGAATTTTTCATTTTCCTTTATTGTACCCCAAAAGCATATTTTCAGGATCCAATTACAGTTTTAAAAAGTAAAAGTTACCTTTGAAGAAGATGAGATTAAGAAGTGAGAGCAGTTTCTGAAGTCTAATAGATTGCAGCAGCAGGCTTCAGTACCAAGGGAAATAGTAGCTGAAGGCTACTACTTATAGTTCACCATGCAAATCCCCTTTGGGAGTAGCTTAGCAGCTTGATAACATTTTAAGCGTCTATAGCTGTTGGTTTCTTTAAATCATAATAATGCTTTTCAAGCTAAATACATTTAGTAAGTTCAACGCAGTGTCACAAACGTCTGTCATTCGTTTTAATGCCTCTCTTATGTTCTATTGAGTTTCCAGCAACTTTGTTTAGCCTCTGAGGAGAAATGTGGAAAGTCATTTGACAATATCCCCCAATTATTTTATCCAATAGGGTTTCAAGGTGGATCCGCAAACCTGTATTTCAATCACAAGCTATCCTGATGGTTTGCTTCGATTCAGCTTTCATAGATAGGGTAAATTCGCACTGTGGTGTTGCCTGTGATGAAGGAAACCTGAGGCCACAATGGTGGAAGGGAAACCAGGGGGTGACCTTTAATCTTCTGTTGATTTCATCCAGGTAATCCTCCAGCCACATTCCTTTGGCACAAAAGCGACTGAGTAAAAATATTCAGTGAAAGCAGAAGCAGAGAAATTGTTGTGGTTGTTCTTTGTTCAAGCACCTACCCTCAAAACATGTACAGACCCTCCAAAAGCCCCCTATATGCCAGGGACAGTCCCAGATCTTCTTGTTGTTTAGTCATTTAGTCGTGTCTGACTCTTCGTGACCCCATGGACCAGAGTACGCCAGGCACGCCTGTCTTCCACTGCCTCCCGCAATTTGGTCAAACTCATGCTGGTAGCTTCGAGAACACTATCCAACCATCTCGTCCTCTGTCGTCCCCTTCTCCTTGTGCCCTCCATCTTTCCCAACATCAGGGTCTTTTCCAGGGAGTCTTCTCTTCTCATGAGGTGGCCAAAGTATTGGAGCCTCAGCTTCAGGATCTGTCCTTCCAGTGAGCACTCAGGGCTGATTTCCTTAAGAATGGATAGGTTTGATCTTCTTGCAGTCCATGGGACTCTCAAGAGTCTCCTCCAGCACCATAATTCAAAAGCATCAATTCTTCGGCGATCCCAGATTTACAGATGCTGAAATGTCCCGCTTTTCCATAGGACATCCCTACTTTCATCGGAGAAATGTTGGAGGGTATGAAGTTATCCCCCAAGCCAAGGAGATAAGTAACTCTAGAACCTTTAGAAGACATCTGAAGGCAGCACTGCGTAGGGAAGTTTTTTAATGTTTAGAGTTTTATTATGAGTTTATATATGTTGGAAGCCATTCAGAGTTGCTGGGGCAACCCAATCAGATGGGCAGGGTATAAATAAAATTATTATTATTATTATTATTATTATTATTATTATTATTATTATTATTATTTCCCCCTTCCAGAATCTTTTATTTTTGTATAATATTTTTATTAATTTTCACAAAAAACATTACTTTTAAGGGGGGAAGCATAAAATAAAACATTTAAAACAACTATATATACAGTCCATATTGAATCCACATTATGGGATTCTTTGAATCCCCTGACTCCCCCCCCCCCCCTTGGTTCCTTTATAATATTTTCATTCACGCATGTCAATAAAATCTTTATCTCTGATTACTTCCAATTTTTGTACTACAAACTATTATTATTATTATTATTATTATTATTATTATTACAGTGGTACCTTGGTTCTCAAACTTAATCCGTTCTGGAAGTCCGTTCTGAAACCAAGGCACACTTTCCCATAGAAAGTAATGCAAAATGGATTAATCCGTTCCAGACTTTTAAAAGCAACACCTAAAACAGCAGTTTAACATGAATTTTGCTTTCTAACGACACCATTGATCTATAAAATGAAAGCGATGAACAATGTACTGCAGTCACACAATCAATCAATCAATCAGTAGCTGAACAGTCTACTTCCACACAGTCACAAAAACAAAACAAAAAGAGCCGCAAAAACAGAAACGCAAAATAAATAGCAAAAACAGACAGACCTCAAAACGGAAATGTGGCACTCAAACAGAGCACGTTCAGCTTCTGAAAAAAGTTCGCAAACTGGAACACTTATTTCTGGGTTTGCAGTGTTTGGGTTGCAAGTTGTTTGAGTACCAAGGCATTTGAGAACCAAGGTACAACTGTATATACAAGCCATATTGAATCCACAGTATGGGATTCCTTGAACCCCCTGACTTCCCTCCACCCTCTCCCTTGGTTCCTTTATAATATTTCCATTCACACATGTCAATAAAATCTATATCTCTGATTACTTCCAATTTGTGTATAATATATTATTATTATTATTATTATTATTATTATTATTATTATTATTATTATTATTATTATTCTTTATTGCAGTCCAACGACCGATAACATGGGTTCAGAAGAAAATACAGATTCATACAGACAAACCCCCAGGGGAGGGAGACTGAGGCGTTATTTGTTTAGACATGGGTATGTTGATCTTTGATTTGTAGGACTACTGAATAATAATAATAATAAATAGGACTTGGTTTGTGCTTGTGTCACTTAGGATAGGTCATAGTTGTAATTTTGTTTGATTTGGAAGGGGCTAGGATTGCCAATCGGACCTGAAAAAAGCATTGGCAAACCTTTGATGTTGTCAGGGCATGCACTAGCCAGCCATAACTGAATTAACTATGTAGTTCTATGCATGTCTACTCGGAAGAAAATCCTGGCAAGTTCAATGGGACTGACTCTCAGGTGAATGCCTGCAGGTCTACAGCCTTAATGTGTGAATGGATTCACCCAAGGTGAAATTACGCTTGGCCTGTGGATTTGAAACCACATCATATTCATGCAAGACTAAAAATACGGTGGTTTCAGACTTCTCTAATTAGTAAATCATTCTTTGTTTCTACTGTAATTGCTGTTTACTTAACTCTTAAAGTTATTAGTACACACCCTGCACCAGAGTTCAGGAGGCTATTAATCATGTTTCAAGCAAATCTAATGGCAGAATAATAAGCCTATTGCGAAAGCCCCTCACAGCTAGTTATTAATTGATTATGGAGTGCTGTTTAAAATGTATGAGCTGCTTTGCAATTCTGGACAAGTATCAAATAATTTTCACATCTGCCTGGAAAAGGTCATTCTGAATGCTCATGATCTGAACAATAACAATAAAATACATCTTTATCTACTGCCATCACAAACATATATATCACATACGATTTGATAATTTATCACATTGGACAAGGATAGGCAACCTGTGTTGCGTTTTTGAGAACCACATTGCCTCAAAGGCAATCAGTTGAGGGCCACACACAGACTTTGGGGAGGGACTAAAATTAGCAGTATGTAAGGATAGACAGGTTTGTCAATTTTATTTTCTTTCAGCTCATCTTTCCAATGCTGAGTTCATTTCTTCACATTTCGACATGCATTTGTGATTTTGAAAGAAACAAATCTGCATGGAAATTCAACACCATTTTAATGTGAATTTTCTTCTAACAAGCATGTTTCTCTGCAATGTCTCCTAATATACACACTTTTGCAAAACAACCGTCCCCTAATATAAAGCATTTTTGTATGTTGTTTTCACTGATATATGCAATTAATTTTTATTAGATTATTATTATCAATCTATAGATAGATCACAAGGGAATGGGTGAAATATAATAAAAGCAACTTTTAAAAAACCAGTTAAAACAACACCCCAAAAACCAGGATATGCTTTGAAAAATACAAATGAACACCCATGACAAAGACCTGTTCATCCAACTGAGAAGCCCTCTTGACTTATGCTCATTTTTACCCTAGTATATGCATTTTTCTGGACATTACGTGGCTGGATAAATCCCATCTTCAGCTCAAGCTTCACAGAGAAGTGAGGAACCTTTTTTGCCTGAGTGCCCAATTCTGGTTAATCCACTGTGGGTCAAGTGGGTGAGTCCAAAGGATGGTGCATTAAACACAAATCAAAGTTACCCGTATTTTCCAATGCAGAAATCACACATGCAAATCACACATACAAAGATAATTACAGTGGTACCTCGGGTTACATATGCTTCAGGTTACAGACTCCGCTAACCCAGAAATACTACCTCGGGTTAAGAACTTTGCTTCAAGATGAGAATAGAAATTGTGCTCCGGCGACGCAGCAGCAGCAGGAGGCCCCATTAGCTAAAGTGGTGCTTCAGGTTAAGAACAGTTTCAGGTTAAGAACGGACCTCCAGAACGAATTAAGTACTTAACCTGAGGTACCACTGTATATGAAATGGAGGGTGGGGGTGGGGAGAGATTTGAATAACACACCCAACAAATTATTCACTGCCACTGTAAAGAAACAAATATTTATGCATACACAGAGAAATGAAAAGATCCCTGTTTCAAAATATGAGTGAAGAAGGGTCCTTGCCAAATTAACAGTAATAGCTATCCAATTAAGCCCATTTCAAATCATGCTTCTTCAGAGAATGGAGGGGGGAATGAGTAAAGAGCTGTCAATGATGCTTTAGTACACCCAGGGTGTCCGAAGTAACACCATTAAGCCCTTAACTATGGATGCTCTTGAGGGAGGGAGGAGTAATTGACCGTGGTGGGGAGTTGTGGAGGGAAAATGAGAAGTGCCTCGACGAGCTATTAAACCCATTCTTTAGCCACAGAGGGGGTAATCAACATCAAGCTTTGCTGCAGCAAAACACAAACAATCGCTTAAGCAGGTGACACCAAAGGATGTCCCTTGATTGACCACTTTTCTGACACCTCCTGCTTAAAACCCAAAAAGCCAGAAGGAGCGTGAGACCCCGCTTTCACGGTCTGTATTCGTACTGAAAATCAAGATCAAGCGAGCTTTTGCCCTTCTGCTCCGCAGGAGGTTTCTGTCCTCTTTGAGCTCGCCTTAGGACACCTGTGTTGCGGTTTGACAGGTGTACCACGCCAGCCAAACTCCCCACCTGACGCTGTCCCCGAGTTTGGCCCTGTGAAGAGACATAAGAGGTGTAGAATAAGTGGGAGGCCTCAATGATCTTCTGCAACCAGTTCCAGTCAGGCTGGCAGACAGCAGTCCTGAACACTCTTCAGAAACTGGGTTTTACCCCACAAGCCCTTCTAAGTCTGGGGTTGGAACAGGCAAAAGCTACGGTCAGGCAAAGAATCATAGACATCGAGAGACAACAGGACTGCTCAAGGTGCCCAGACTATAAAATTGGAGAAACCGAGAGAGATATAGCCGCACCGGCAGCATATCTCTTCTTTCTCGTATCCAAAAAGGCAAGAAGGGCTTTTACACTCGTCAGAAGCTCAGCTTTGCCCTCACCGGTCCTGGAAGGATCCTTTAAAAAAGTCACATATGCTCAGAGACTTTTTGCCTGCTCATTGGAGGAGATAGGAAGCCCAGAGCACTTGTTATTTAGATGTCCCTTTTATGAAGAGGCACGTAGTAAAACCATTGATCCCCTACTGGTGAGGCTCGCCGACCTCCTGGAAAAGCAAAAATTTGACCTTTTCCTGTTAGGCAAAGATCATAAGACGACCCGGATGGTCGCCAGATTCTGTGTACAGATCTGTAGGCATAGACCATCCCCCGACCCAAGCTAGTTCGTTAAGAAAATCCCCAAACTCGGTTCTATGGGTGACACTGGGTCATCTCTCTGCGGCAGCTCATCTTAAAGTTTTAAGGGTCTATACACTTGTTGCATTTATAAATTTTAAATTTATTGTTGCACATTGTTTTAAATGTTTGTTTTCCTTCTGGGATTGTACCCCCAAGTGTGTTTTATAAGCTGGTCTCCGACTGTAATAAATTATCTATCTATCTAAGTGGGAGGCCTGTCCGGGCCGCCGGTGAAACATACCACTACTCTGATGATTTTTTCACTTACCCAGTGAGGCGGGGGGGGGCAGAGCCCCAAGGGGCTCTTGCTTCTGGCTGCAAGTGATCTGCAGGTGTCCTAAAGCGGGCTCAGGGAGGACAGATCTTGATTTTCACCTTGATTGACAAGTTTGCAAGAAATGGCCTGGCCAGCCAAAATTGGCACGCAGGCTAAAGTTTCCCACCTCTGCTTTATAGCATGTTAGGAAGTCCAAGATGCATCTGCATGGTAAGGTTGGGGAGAAGAGACAATAATAAATAATAATGATATTTTTTTATTTATACCCCGGCCTTCCCAGTTCAGAAAACCGGGCTCAGGGCGGCTAACAAAAAATTTAAAACGCTTAATTGATACAACAAAAAACAGCATAAAATACAGTATAAAATGTGAATAACAATAAATTCGGAATTCAAAAATCAATTTAGGGGGAAATCCATCCAATAAACATTAGATGATCATCAGGGCTAGCTGGCTAAATTAGTTCTATTTGGGCCAGCGAGGAGACCAGGGAGAATTAGCTGTGGGATCCCAGAGAGAAGAGTTTGGATTTGATATCCCGCTTTATCACTATCCAAAGGAGTCTCAAAGCGGCGAACAATCTCCTTTCCCTTCCTCCCCCACAACAAACACTTTGTGAGATGAGTGAGGCTGAGAGACTTCAGAGAAGTGTGACTGGCCCAAGGTCACCCAGCAGCTGCATGTGGAGGAGCGGAGATGCGAACCCGGTTCCCCAGATTACGAGACTACCATCATTAACCACTAATCTTCATAAAAAAGGGAGGGAGAGGGAAGGAAGGGGAATAAAAGATCAGGCTAAGTTCAAATTGAAAGCCAGGTGGAATAGCTTTATCTTACAGGCCCTGCGGAAGGAAGTTAAATCCTGCAGGGCCCTGGTCTCATGGGACAGAGCATTCTACCAGGTCGGAGCCATCACTTAGAAGGCCCTGGCCCTGGTGGAGGATAATCTGACTTCCTTAGGGACCAGGACCTCTAAACTATGATTATTCATGGACCTTAAAGTCCTCTGTGGGGCATACCAGGAGAGGTGGTCCCTTAAATATGAGAGCACCCCAAATAAGAACCACCAAAAGCTTCTCGTAAACACCAAAGCACACATTTTTATGCAACTGCACGTCAAACATACAATTTTGGGAGAGTGCAGTTGGGAATAGATAAACATTAATGGAGGGAGATGTGCTTCGCTTCCCCCCCCCCTCCAAAGCACTTTTCAATGGGTGCTCCTCTCTGCTGAGTTCCCCCACTAGGATCGAGTTAAATCCACCTTTAACAGTGAATAGAGCGTATTCACACATTCTGAAACAATATGCGAAGCAAACACAGCCTTTCTCTTAAATTCGCCCACCTCTGAATTTTGCAGTGCAGTACTCCAGCCACGTAAAGTGTACAAAAATGTATATATTAGATAAAAGTGTGCATTTAAAATATCACACGTATTAGTGAAAATAGCATATCTGTCCTGAATAAACACAGAGAAAAACTTGGTTACAGGATCCAAATTGCAACATGAATATGTAAGTGAGGCAATGTAGAATCCTGCAGGCGAAGCAAAGTTCTTTTGATTTCTTTCTTAGTGGAGCAAAGTTTTCTCTTTGCTTAGAGAATGTCCCTTCCATTTATAGGCAAGGCATCAATACATGTCCAAGAAAAGGGCAGCCTGAAACAATCAACCAGTATCTTGTTACCCAGCTAATGACCAATAAGCCTTATTTTTTTGACTTTTATAAAGAAACAATGCAAAGGTTATTTGTTTCTTACTTTCTTCTCCCTGCATTTTTCTGGCAATTTTCTTAATGTTCGAGCCCTTCTAGGACGACATGACACCAGAGTATCACACCTGAAATTAGATTTCTCGAGTCTTAATGTAATAAAACTCACGACAAAGCATAGCCTCTAATCTTATTGCACTGTCTGGTGTGTGTATGAGAGCAGTGTTTATCGTAAATGGTATATCCAATGTACAATAGACATTTCTCAAACTTTCTATGTTTCTGAATAAGACAAGGATTGAAGCCTGGGCTTCCTCTAGACCAGCAGTTCTCAACCTGTGGGTCCCCAGATGTTGTTGGACTACAACTCCCATCATTCCTAGCCAGCATGACCAGTGGTCAGGGATGATGGGAGTTGTTGAGAACCACTGCTCTAGACTATTCAACCAAATTTTCAGTACCCATGTTCAGTCGTGGACAGTATGGTGGGACAGATTAAAGTGTGGCTTGTATTCACAACCTTACACTGCTGGCAAAGTGGCGTGGCTCCCCACACCCCCCGAGAGCAACCGGGGAGCACAGGGCAGTGGCGCGCAGCCCACTTACTGCTTCCAAGCCTCCCCCGAGCTGCCGTAAGGAAGAGGAGGAGACCACGACAACACAGCGTGGCTCCCCCCACCCCAGAAGCAGCCTGGGAGTGTGGGGCAACGGCATGCAGCCTGCCTGCTACTCCCAAGCCTCTGCCAGCGCCGGCTTGGGGAGGTAGTGCTGAGAAGCAGTAGTGCCAGGATTTTGAATGGTAAAGGTGCAGCTTATTTGCAGGTGTGTCTTATATTCGGGCCAATGCGGTATTCCTTGAATCATGTTGTCATGTTACTATATTTTTCCATGTATAACACGCCCCAGTGTATAAGATGACCCCTATTTTAAAGGAAAAGGGACCCCTGACCATTAGGTCCAGTTGTGGCCAACTCTGGGGTTGTGGAGCTCATCTTGCTTTATTGGCTGAGGGAGCCGGCATACAGCTTCCAAGTCATGTGGCCAGCATTACTAAGCCGCTCTGGCGAACTAGAGTAGCACACGGAAACGCCGTTTACCTTCCCGCCGGAGCGGTACCTATTTATCTACCTGCACTTTGACGTGCTTTCGAACTGCTAGGTTGGCAGGAGCAGGGACCGAGCAACGGGAGCTCACCCCGTTGCAGGGATTCGAACCACCGACCTTCTGATCGGCAAGTCCTAGGCTCTGTGGTTTAACCCACAGCGCCACCCGCGTCCCTAGTGACCCCTATTTTAGGGGACTCCAAATTAAGGAAATGTGGGGAGATTGTCCAGAGTTGTTGAGCTTTTTTGGGGGGATTGCCACCAATCGACCACCCAATTCACGCAGTAGCAGCCAATCGACATCAGGCCTTGCCGCAGCCACCAATCACCCGCCCAATCGCCACTGACAATCTCCTGCTCACAGCTGCCAAAAATCACCCCCCCTCTGAATTATCCCCATATAAGACGACCCCCCAAATTTTAACATTTATTTCTAATTAAAAAAAAAATCATCTTATACACAGAAAAATGCAGTATATCTGCAAGGAAAATAATTGCTCCTTTAAACATATGTGTTGTCCATACTCCCTCCCAAACACCTTCGTTGCTCTTTCTTTTCTTTTCCTGCTGTCCCCCCCCCCCCCAAACTGCACTGTTCTCCATGTGCCTGACGAGCTGCACTTTCAGGCCAAACTGTATTCCGATCACACTTACCCAATTACTACGACACTGTTTTAAAATAATCAAATGCGGGTGGAGGAAGTATTCAGAATGAACTATCAAGGGAAGGTAAGCTGCTGAAAGCAAGCGTTCTCAGTTAAATGAACAGAGACCATCTGGAAGAGCTTGTGCTTTGTGTGTGGCTTAAGCTGGAAGGAGAAGAAGAAGAAAGCTTAATTCAGCCACCTGACACTTCTGAGAAAAGTGACTATCATGCAGCTGCTGCTGTTTGCCTTCTCAGTACTGCATTTCAGAATTGCAGGCATGTTTCCAATCCATAAGTCACACAGTTCAGATGGCTGTCTCAATAAGAGGGATCATGTCCCCAGATAATGTGATGTGCACAAACACACCTACAGAAGGTGGAAGTGTTTGCTTTCAAGGAGCTGCAATCGATCCAGTTTTTCATACCGGCCCAAAGTACCTTGTGTCATTATGTAGCAGAGCAAATCAGCATAATAATAATAATAATAAGATGAAGAAGAAGAAGAAGAAGAAGAAGAAGAAGAAGAAGAAGAAGAAGAAGAAGAAGATTTTTTATTTATATCCTGCCCTCCCCAGCCGAAGCCGGGCTTAGAGCAGCTAACAACAGTAAAATAATACAGCATTCTAAAATCAATTGATTATAAAATCAGTTCAATATTCCACGAGAAATTACACCAGGGGTCAGCAAACTTTTTCAGCAGGGGGCCGGTCCACTGTCTCTCAGACCTGGTGGAGGGCCGGACTATATTTTGAAAAAAAAAAATGAACGAAATCCTATGCCCCACAAATAACCCAGAGATACATTTTAAATAAAAGGACACATTCTACTCATATAAAAACACACTGATTCCCAGACCATCCACGGGCCAGATTTAGAAGGCGATTGGGCCGGATCCGGCCCCTGGGCCTTAAGTTTGCCTACCCATGCATTACACACTCTGCAAAGGGGCTGCATGATCTTGGAGGTTGGGAGTTCTGTACTAGAGCACTTGCAAAGCCTTCCAAGTCTTTGTGAGTTCATCCACTTATTCTCAAATGTTAGATTCAAAGGGAAACGGGATCCCTCCCTAACTGGCGGTGTGTGGTGTGTGTGTGTGTGTATTATTTGACTTAGGAGAACTGATTAACAGCATTTATTTTATTTCTCGTTGATACTAATATTTTATAAATATATATAAACTGCCAACTCATAAAAAAATTCACAATAAAAATCAAGAAAACATCATAAAATGATAAAATCATAAAAATAGGAATTATGAAATGCAGCCAAGTGACAAACACAAATTAATTCTCCAAAATTGCTTAGTGAAACAAATACATTTTCAGTAGGCAATTGAATATCAGGATCATAGACACCTGTCCAATTTCCATAGTAACAGCGCAAGTCTTACTACACTAGAAGCCTTGGTTCACATTGAAAAGAAGCAAATATGAGACGACTGTCAGGAGAGCTTCTCCAGATGATCATAGTGATCTGGCCTATGTATGAGGGATGTTTAATTAATTAAAGCTATAGTCTTACACTGGTTTTGCAAAATGGCTGATTTGCTCTGCTACATAATGGCACAAGGTACTTTTGGCCGGTATGAAAAATTGCAAACATATTACAAGCATTGTTTTTACTGAATATTGCTTGTTTGCTTTCTTTTTGAGATTTTGCTTCTGAAGGACCGACCTATGTCACACCATCAGAACAACCTATTGTGTTCAAGCACTCTGTTGGACCTACCTATGGAGGAAGGAAGTTTTCCAGCTTAACTCTGAAGTGGCCAGTAAACACACCTGCCCTTTCGTTCTTCTCACTGCCCATAATCACTACAAAGGACAAATATTTCATAATTTCAGGGTTGTCAATGGCACAATAGCAAACTGATCTGAAAATTGGTCAGAGGAAGCATAGGTATCTTTTGAGGAGCGAGTTGCAGGTTTAGCTTGCAGTGCTCATCAGTTACAACAGTATGACATATTTATTGTCATTAATAGGTTTGTTGCTCATCTAAGAAGAATGGCTAACTAAAATTGTATCACAGAATTAATTACTACAATTGATCTCACAGGTTTTACTTTCCAGTAAACAGTGGCATACTGTTAGCACAATTTATGCTTCGGAAACACTCTTTCTCTTTGTCTATGGCTTATTTACATGAAGCATTGCAAATACATTGGCCTGCAATTATGTCTCCGCAATGTAATGGATTTTTAGTTAGCAGTCAAATGGGGAGCAGGTAGCTAACACTATCGCTGACAGGCTCATCAATGCAGTAAGATATGAAGAACAATATTGCAAAGGCTTAAAAGACTTCTTCTCTTCTGTTTGTTGGCCGAGACAAGCATATCAATCGGCTTTAATTTGTCCAAGAAAGTGAGGCAAACGTCTTCTAATGCAAGGTTACCATACGTCTGGACATGTCTAGGATTCAGCAGGTGAAAATAGAGTCAGGGAGAATTTTGGAAAATCCAGCAAACAACTTTCGGTTTCTTAAAACAAGAAACCTCATCAACATTTGTGTCTTCAATTTTACTTCTAGAAATATGGCAACCCTATCTAATGGAGTTGTGTTGTGAGAGTTGTGAGAGGAAAGAGTGAGACATTATTAAGCATGATTATAAAAAGGAGGAAGCTCATTAGTATTAAAATATTAAAAGAAAATCTGGGGAGTTTCAGAAATACTGTAACTATGGGAAGCAAAAGAACAAATAGAGCCTGTTTCAACTGCATGTCAGAAATGTTAAGCTGTTCCATAAATAGTAATGCATAAGGACAAATATTCCTTCTGTAAGGTGCTGGGTAAGGGATATGCATTTCAAACTGTGACTCCCAGATGTCATGCTCTGCCAGCTTATCTTCAATACTACCAACACTTTGTTTACACAGCAATCTTTATGGACTAATCTAGTCTATAGTACCACCGCAAGTGAATACTCATTTCAAAGGAACCTATATATTTCCAAAGGAACCTATAAAGTTCTATAGAGTTTCTTAGTCTGAGCAAGCCCAGCATTCTGTTTTCTACAGATCCTGGGCTCAACTGCACTGGATGCCAATTAGTTTGCAGCACAGCTGTCAACTTTCCCCTTTTCTTGCGAGGAATCCTATTCAGAATAAGGAAATTTCCCTTTTAAAAAGGGAAATGTTGACAGCTATGGTGCTGGTTTTGACCTATAAAACCTTCAACAGCTCAGGACTGCAATACTTCAAGGACTGCCTCTCGCCATATGAACTGACCCAGATCCTGTGATCATCACCTAAGGCCCTTCTTCGTTTGCCTCTTCCATGAAAAGTCTGGAGAGCGGCAACACAAAAATGGCCCCTTTTTGCAATGGCTCCCCATTTGTGGAATGTTCTCCCCACGGAGGCTTGCTTGGCACCTTCATTATACATCTTTAGATGCTGGGCGAAAATGTTCCTCTTCAGAGGATGAAACGGTAAAATCTGCTATGATAAAATGGGCACAAGATGTCGGACATAATATTATGTTTGCTGACTGGGAACAGTTATGGACCACTGGAATTAAATTTACGGCATGTAATGCCTTAAGAGAGAATATTATGAAAATGATGTACATGACCCCAGTCAAGCTTGCAAAAATTTATCATTTGCCCGATAATAAATGTTGGAAATGTAAAGAAACTGAAGGTACATTTTTTCACCTTTGGTGGACGTGCCCAAGGATCAAGGCCTTCTGGGAGATGATTTATAATGAAATGAAAAAGGTATTTACGTATACCTTCCTGAAGAAACCAGAGGCTTTTCTCCTAGGCATGGTCGACCAATTGGTGTCAAAGAAGGACAGAACTTTCTTTATGTACGCCACAGCAGCAGCAAGAATACTTATTGCAAAGCATTGGAAGACACAAGATCTACCCACCTTGGAAGAATGGCAGATGCAAGTAATGGACTACATGGAAATGGCAGAAATGACCGGCAGAATACGAGATCAAGGAGAAGAGCGGGTGGAGGAGGACTGGATGAAGTTTAAAATCTATTTACAAAAACACTGTAAAATCTTTGAATGCTGATGACATTGAAATGAAATGAAGGGGTTCTAGTAAATAAGGATTGGGAAAGTATAATACGTGAGGGAAATTATTTAAGGATAAAACTAATAAGAATGAATTTGCTGATCAATTTTAAAGTGGAATACAAGAAAGGGAGGCGGGTGGAAGTCAGGAAAATAAGGTAATGAATGATAAGAATTTGAAAAGAGGTCTTTTTCTTCTTTTTTTTCCCTTCTTTCTTTTTTTTTGTTAATTTTTTTTTAATATCCTTTTCCTTTTTAATTGTTGGTATTTGTTGGTGTTTTAATATGTACTGTTCTTTTTTGTATGGTTTTTTTCTTTTTTCTTGTAAAATTTAATAAAATATTATTAAAAAAAAGAAAAAGAAAATGTTCCTCTTCAACCAGGCCTTTGTCTGAGCAGCATCCTATATCCTTTTAAATGTGTTTGTTGGAAGGGGGATTATTGGTTTCTTTTTATTGTGAACTTTGTGTTTTTATCTTGTATTTTTATGTTGTGAACTGAGCTGAGACCTTTGGAGGAAGGACGGTATGCAGATTTAAAATAAATAAATAAAATAAATGTGACTTTTGCTAATTCTTCTGGGCTTTTCCTTGAGGTTCAATACCACCAACCACTGTATTCTTTAGGGGACTGTCTGAGATGAATATTGAGGTCCCTGTGTTTAAGAAAGCACATTCCTAGCTGGATAGCCATTTCCAGAAAGTAGTTTTAGAGGATAGTTGTTCTGTCCCATAACAACTTTTGCTTCAGGGCTTTCTGTGTCCTATCAATACATTGTTGTGTTAGCATCCATCTGTCTCAAGAGACAATGGAGTGCAACTCCAAGGGTGAAGTCAAACCACTGCATCGAAGTCACCGCCCTGGGGCACAAGCCTGGGCAGTGTGTATGGAGGTCCTGGGCTGCCCAGATGACAAGACCCCACTCTAGGCCTTGCTGATGTGGGCTGAAGGAAAGCAGAACAATATGTTTGGCACCAGACTGACTGCAGGAGTTGCCAGAAGGATGTATGCAGAGCACCATCCAATGGCCTTAGAGACTCCACTATAAGGGTAGGGTTTGTTCCTTAGCCCTTTCTTCTTCTGAAGATATTCCGAAGGTAATGGAGGATGAGTTTTCCTTCTCCTAGATGGGCTGTCTTCCCAGGTTGATGAGCCCCATCTACCCCTCACTGTCAGGAGTGTGTGCAGGAGCCAGGTCCTGTGACTGGTAGGGCCTCGCAGAACTGGGGCCTTCCTGAGTTTGGCCTGGAAGGGCAAGGCACGGCCACACAGCTGAGGCTTAACAGAAGACTCGGAGCATCTGGTGGCAAGGGCTGGGAGGGGTATATAAGGTCAGCATTTCCCTCTGGCTCTTTGCCACAGCATCATGCTACCCACCTAGCTGCGCTTCGGCTTCCTGACTCCTGGTATCCTGACTCTTGAACCCTTGGCCTCCTGACTCCTGGTTTCCTGATTCATGGACTCTTGGCTTCCTGACCCCTGGACTGCTGATTCCTGCTTCCTGACCTCTACCACTGTTCCAACGTACCAAGCCAGGACTCTGACTGCCCGTAACCCAGACCGTGACACTCACTTCTCTCTACAGCATGTACAGTAAGCATCTTCTTGATCATTGAAGCCACTATTGGTTTCATCTGCTCAATCAACTAGATCAGGGGTCAGCAAACTTTTTCAGCAGGGGGCCGGTCCACTGTCCCTCAGACCTTGTGGGGGGCCGGACTATATATTTTTTTGGGGGGGGGAATGAACAAATTCCTATGGCCCACAAATAACCCAGAGATGTATTTCAAATAAAAGCACACATTCTACTCATGTAAAAACACGGACCGTCTGTGGGCCGGATTTAGAAGGTGATTGGGCCTCATCCAACCCCCAGGACTTAGTTTGCCTGCCCATGCACTTAGATCATGTCTTTGCATGAGGTGGAAGTTCCTATCTCACTGAGGGTTTGGGATCCATCAGCTGCCCTCACCTGGTTTAGCTGGCCTTGCTATGAAGAAGGACCAGTGAGCTTTTAAATATATTTAAGCATGGTCGTAGCTGGGGGAGGGGAGGGGGGCAGCTTCCCCAAAATCAATTAACTAAATGAAAACTAACTAACTGACCAATTGTGTCACAGATAACTTGGTTCTGCCCTCCTAACATAAAGCCTGAAAACCCCTCCCCCAAATAATCCTGGCTACGTCCATGTATTTAAGCAACCTTTCGCCACTTTATGATCATAGTGATCAAAACTAATTTTATTTCTGTGGTGCTTGGATTCTTTACATAAAACAAACCAACAAGCGAATGAGATTCCAGGCAAAGTCCACAAGGAATTCTGGCATCAGCTCTGTAAACAACAACAAACCAAACCAAACTGTACAATGAATAACATTGAAATACAATATTAAAACCTGTGATTTAAAATGGGGAAATGTTCTTAGTGAACAAGCAGCACCTGGAAAATAAAAAAACAGGGGGGAAATGGGGAATAGAAACTGAGATCCAGAGAGTATTCCACATTGTGGTGCATGCCATAGCAAAATCTTTATTTTTCTGTAATGGGACCTAAATCTGTTTGCAGTGCCTTTGTTTGAGCTGGCTGTTTATTGTCCCCAGCACAGCTGGAGGCCGATCCGGACATATAAATTGTAAGCACATCAATGCACAGCAAAGTTATTTATCTCTAGATGATACAAGTCTGCCTAGCAAAGATGCCAGTGCTATGCGTATTTTCCAAGGAGTAGGCTCCATTGAACAGAGGAGGACTTCCTTCTGAGTAAACATGCATAAGGTTGCACTGTGAAACTATTTTATTCCATTATCAGCTGTGCTCGCTACATCAGGCTAGGCTGGACTGGGTCTAAATACTACAGGGTTATCTTGCGTGGTAACAGAAGCCACCCTAACTGTTAGGTGGCAAGCATGGTTTCAGCTTTCTCTAAAAGAAGCAAAAGCTGGGTGTAGGGATCTCTCAGGTAGTGAAGGGCATCTAGTTACAACTGGGGGGGGGGGACTTATACCCAGTGACTGCAAGAAGAAATTATATATGTGTACATATATATGAAAGCATGCACACACAATTATATTAGAAAAATAACATATGCATCCATCCATCATGGAGGCTACAGTTCTGAACAGAACTGGCTGTGCTTACACAACAACAACAACAAAATAATAATAATAATAATAATAATAATAATAATAATAATAATAATAATTTATGTCAGAGCTGCCCGAGATCCCAGCTCACAAAGGACCAACGCCGCTTCGTTGTTAAGTACGAAAGTCTTTATTGAAGTTCAGTTTCACTTCCACAGCCGCAGCGTGCAGCTCTACGTCTCAAACTCTAGACCACTGAAGCTCCATCTGAATCTCCTCCCCCCAGACACCAGTTTAAGACCCTAGCCTTGCTCCACCTTTTCCGCTGCTCCTTCCTCCTCTGGGTCCGCCTGCCCGCCGGGGTCTCGCCCTTCCTAGCCTCCTCTGACGCTGATTCCCCTGAGCCTTCTCCCTCCCTCCGGCGGGCTTTAGGAGCTGGTTCCCAATCCGGGTCTCCTGCTGTCCCTCGCGCCTGTACATTTGAACTTGGCGCGCGCACCCAGCCGGCAACTTTCCTCCTGACCGTTTCACTGCTGCTGTCACTGCTTCCCCCTTCGGGGAGGCTAGCTGCAACTGACCTCCCCTCCGTTCCCCCACTCTCCGATGGAGGCGTGGTCAGCCCTGACTCATCTTCTCTCCCCGCTGGAGGAGACGCTGGTCCTGACACATGTGACTCTTCCCCCCCACTATGCTCTGGTGGGGAAACTGGTCCTGATCCCCCGCTGCTGCTTTGGGGGTCCCCGCTGGCTCCTTGTTTCTGGTGCGTCCCCCCTGGGACCCCCCTTGCCCTGACCATCGGCGCCCCCTTCTGGGAATCTTCTGATTCGCTGCAGAAGCTCATGGAATCTCTCGGGTCACTGTCATACTCCCCTACGCTGCCCTCGGATTCTTCCCCTTCGCTCTCCATTTCCTCTCTCCCCTGTGCTCCTGCTCCCGAGCCCCAGACAATTTATTATTTATAACCCGCTTATCTGGCTGGGTTTCCCCAGCCACTCTGGGCGGCTTCCAACAAAATATTAAAATACAATAATCTATTAAACATTAAAAGACTTAAGTTGCATCATTTTAACCATTTGCTATAAGCATTTTTTAATTATTTTGAGTTGTCCTCTATTTTCAGCTTTCTCCCATAGAGCTGATATAGACTTTTGGTTCTTTGAGTCAAGGTTTAAATGTGAAGACAAATAGGTAGGTTCAAGGTTGTTGTTTTTTTGAAAGGAACCGATGAAGCAGCAGCTAATATATAACGATGCTTTGCAGACGTTAGAAACTTGCTTTTCTCTGTTTTACAATCTGCTGGGAAGACCACCCACAAAAATTATAAGTACTAAAAACCATAAGCCAGCTAGCAGTTCTTTCTGATGGTATTTACAACATGATGGTCAGTGCAAGAGCTGTAAAATCAGTTCTTTCTACATCATAAAGTTATTTTGTATACTGCAATGGAAGCTCACAAAAGGCATTTACAACTGCAATAAAAAATACTTTTTAAGTTCTAAAAACTGTGAAAGTGTCGACATATAGTCCGAGAGAGTGGCTGGCAAAACCACAACATATAGGGTATGTAAGGGAATTAATATTTGTACCTCGCATGAAACGGACCGTGTCTTACTCTGCTGTGAAGTTTGTCCCATTGGTCAGTTGTTGAATTATGAGGTATCTTAAGCTAAGTCCAAACTGATAAACTTTGCACTTCATTGCTCATACAGGTGTAAATGCTATAAGGCTCAGATTGCAATCCTGTGTGTGCTTTTTAAAAGTAATTTAGTGGGAGCTATTTCTGAGAGGCATTGTGTAGGATCCATAGCTGGGTGCGTATCCTGCCTCCCACTGGGTCTTGGGGTGCTGAGAAGTCGTAGCACCTCCTGGCTGCGTGAGGGGATTCTCTAGACCAGGCATAGGCAAACTTAGCCCTCCAGATGTTTTGGGACTACAACTCCCATCATCCCTAGCTAACAGGACCAGTGGTCAGGGATGATGGGAATTGTAGTCCCAAAACATCTGGAGGGCCGAGTTTGCCTATGCCTGCTCGAGACTGATTCATGCTAAGGTGGGCACAAAACTTAAGATGGTGCAACTTCCCATTGGAAGGTCCAGCAACTCAGCTAGGATGGGGATATTGGCCAGCAGACAGTCTGTTTGATGATGGGATCCTTACCCTATGCCACACCAGACTGAGTGCTTTCTAACGAAACAAAGTTGTGGCTTTTTGCTAAACTCACACAAGCCTCTGAGTTGAATGAATGAATGAATCTTTATTTGTGTCAGCCATCGGCCATAGCAATAAAACAACAATACAATATACAGTGCTACCTCGAGTTACATATGCTTCAGGTTACATACGCTTCAGGTTACACACTCCGCTAACCCAGAAATAGTGCTTCAGGTTAAGAACTTTGCTTCAGGATAAGAAGAGAAATCGTGCTCCAGCAGCGCGGCGGCAGCAGGAGGCCCCATTAGCTAAAGTGGTGCTTCAGGTTAAGAACAGTTTCAGGTTAAGAACAGACCTCCAGAATGAATTAAGTACTTAACTCGAAGTACCATTGTACAAAGAACAGAAATAAAAAGTCCATTATATAAAATACATTTTAGGCTTTTGAATCAATAGTCAAATAGTGGATCTTATTCTTATTGCCCCAGCTAAAAACCTTGCAACCTTTGCTGTCACCTGCCCATCTTGATCTGCCAAGAGAAAGAACACTGTGGCAGTGGTTGGGTGACCCAAAATGGACAATAAAAGAGGGGTGATAATCTCATTTCTCAAGTCTTTCCTCAAGAGTGCAAGCCAGGAGGGCATGTGCCACCGATTCGGTACTGCCATCTCCACAGGGACATAAGCATTTTTTGTGTGGAATCTGTTGGAATAGACCCTCAATAATAATAATTTATAATAATAATTTATTATTTTTACCCCGCCCATCTGGCTGGGTTTCCCCAGCCACTCTGGGCAGCTTCCAACAAAGATTAAAAACACATTACAATATCACACATTAACAACTTCCCTGACCAGGGTTGCCTTCAGATGTCTTCTAAATGTCAGGTAGTTGTTTATCTGTTTGACATCTGATGGGAGGGCATTCCACAGGGCGGGTGCCACTACCAAGAAGGCCCTCTGCCTGGTTCCCTGTAGCTTAGCTTCTCACAATGAGGGAACTGCCAGAAGGCCCTTGGCGCTGGACCTCAGAACAATGGGGGTGGAGACACTCCTTCAGGTATACCTCGGGTATAGCCGAGGGCAATACATTCAATCTTGCAGGAATAAAAGCATGTCTATATTTTAGAATTGCTAGGTTATGCAGATAGGGTGCCAGAGAGTTGAAATGGGAAGGTGGAAAATAGTCATACCATGGGCAAAATTCCCTTATTGTGGCCAAGCCTCTGAGTTGTTTATTGCTCCTAGACTCTGCATCTTAACTGCATGGAAACATAAATCTACCAGTTACCTAACAATGGCAGGGGCAAATGACTGCATTTCTGTCAGCATTCCAAAATGGCAACACAAACGTCATGTGATGATTATACCCTTCTGCTTCCAACACACATGCATGTTTTATCTGGGGCATCAGTTTTATATGCTTCAGCTCTTGAGAAATGGTTATTCAACAACCAATATTAGTCATGATCAGAACCCTGTTTTGAAATAAAGCTTAAGGGTCTTGCAATACTACAAAAGTCTGGACTCCCTCTGAGCAGTTGTAATGCTGATCTCATTAAAAAGCTTTCCCACAGAACAAAAATTTGCAATATTGCAATAATTGCAGCCTCAATTATTTTCATTACATTGAAGGCTATTTTGCATAAGCTGTTTTATTCATGGTTTTACAAATTATTGCACATCACTAACAATGACTAGGTTGTTTAATATCCTATTTCCCATTCATCTGTGACTGATTACTAAAAGCACATTGCATGGTTATGCATATGCATTTTGCAGATTTTCCCATTAGTTTGCCTTTCAATCCTCTATGTGAATTATATTTCAAGTGCATGATTGTTAGCTAATAATCGCACTTTCCTTCTAGATAAATAACAGCAAAAGTAGCGATTTTCCTCTACTCATAAAACTGGTTAGCTGTAAAGGGAAAGAGAGAGAGAGAGAACAGGAAAGAAAAGGACACAGGCATCATCGCAGGTCTGTTGTTTCGGCAGACTCGATCAAGGTGGCAGGTGATAACAGGAGTCCCTTTTCTAAATGATTTTTTTTTTGAAGAGTTTCAAACAAAGTTTAAAAAAGAGCTATAAAAGGAACAGGATCTATTCTCTCTCTGCGGTACATGCCAAATCGCCAGGGTACATACCAGATAGCAAGAGCCAAACCACTATTGATCTGAGAAAGGGACAAAGTAGAAAGAAATTCAATACTGTAACAGAGCAGGGCTACTGAAGTTGTTATTCAATACAATAAAGGGCAATATCCCTTGAAAGGCTTTAATCCCAAATAAATTTGTTGACAGCTGGAAAGCATAGCTTGATTCCTATTAAAGATTTGGTTTTTCCACGCCTATCCCAATAAGAAGTTGGGTCTTTTAAACATTTTATATTGGCATTATTGAAGTCTCTATTTGCTGCCTTTATGTCTTTTGTGCCTTTCCTCAACATGCTCTCAAACTAGGCATTGATTTGAAAGAGAATTTCTGCTTGTTAGGGTTCTGTGGATGCTATTAGTTAGTCTCAAAAGTAACCATGACCTGTTTTTAGCTTTCCTTTGTTTGTTCCCTTTGATTCTCTTATTCTCCTTTGTTTTTGTTTGGCTGAATAGTTCCACTGCACTTTAGATGCCCGTACATATCCCGTTCCCGGCTTTGTATGAGTAACTAATGCCTTGACTACATTTCTTTCTCTTTCATGTCATGGCTTTTAATATACCATCGCAGGACATTTGGATGGCCTCTGGGTTTTGTTAGTTTTGCAGATAATGTCCATTTTCAAGGCTGATACAATCTGTTATACAATCATGAGGCCTTGAGGCTTTTGGAGGAGAGAGGAATAAATGAGGATATCTATGCAATTATTAAGTTTTTGCTTTCATAACAAATCCATTAGAAAAGTTGCGTTATCTTTCATTTTAGGAGGGAATCACTTGAGCGTAATGGTACATTCACAATCTATTAGATTCTTCCTTAAAAACTGTTGCCTTAAGTGACATTACAGAAAACGTTGCTGGTGTTTTAACACGGGATAGTTGGTAGTTGTTGAAGGTCTATCAAATGAATTCATCAAGAACTTTCCTTAACAGTGTTTTATATATTACAGTTGTTTTACTGATGATTTGTTAATTATTCTCTATAATTTATGCCGTGTTTGTGATGTTCTGTTAAGTTCTATCATGTTATTGTTATTTATTGTTTGTAAGCCGCATTGCGATTCATTTGAATGAAAAGTGTCATAGAAATCAAATCAAACCAAACACACATTTAAAATGACTTATATGAAATAGGAACATAGGAAGCAGCCTTTTATTGAATTGGACCGTTGGTCCAGCTAACTCAGTATTGTCTCCTCTGATTGGCCTGGGCTGCAGACAGAAATCTCTCATTTCTCTGAGCTATGGTGTAAAATGTCTACACAGTTTTAGCAACCCATGAAGAGCAGTCGCCCCTTTTGCACATTCACATAATAACTAACCCATTGGTTCCCAAATGTTTTCCATTGCGGAACAGTTGAAAATTGCTGAGTGTCTTGACAGATCACGTAATTATTTTTTCCTGCCTTTTGTAGCCACTATAATTCCACAGAATTCAAATTGTGATATACAGTAATGCAATTACATAGGGGACAATAAAGCCATTCTAAATGAAGAGTCTTAAGGAACGATAGAACAAATAACACAATACCCAGCAAGATGAACCAGCAGGAACAAATTCTCTAATCTCTATTTTCTGGTCAAATGCCCTGGAAGAATATATGAACTCTCCAACAGAGAGAGGCTCTTGGAATACTCTTCTTCACAGTCTCTCTAGAGCTCCAAAAATGGTGGCATAGTTGGATTGAGGAGTATGTAAACTGGTAGTACAGCATCTGTGTAAAGTGTGAGCAAACATATACTCAGGAAGATAGCACTGAAGGTTCTACATTCATCTGGGTATCCTATCTAAGTCACAACCCCCAAACACATTAGACAGCTTCATAGTTCTGTGCACACAACTGTGTGTTCACTGTGAGGGGAAATGGTGTAACGACAGTGTACACACATAGGACATCTATCTGCCACAGAAAGTATAGGGATCCTATTGGAATCCTTGATGAGTTGACATGTTGAATTCTAATCATTATACCACAACATTATTTCACTGTTGTTTGGGGAAGCTGGCATTTCCAGTTATCTAACTTTTATGCCACAGTGCTTTTGCATTTAATTCATAGCACAGAGAAATCCCTTTCTCGTTTGCTTTAGTTTTTCATTCTCCCCTTAAAAATTAGACTTCTTCTAAAATCCTTCTTGGTTATAGATTTCAAAATAATAAAGCCACAGATTTTATTCCCCTTGGACTGAAGTGCCAGTTAAGCAGTCCTAGTTCAACACACACAGCAGGTTGAGAAGATGCTAGGTCAGCATTTTAACTTCGGAATATTTATCCTAGGTGTATTTCTGAGCAGTTTCCAGCAGAGAAGTAAGAAACTGATAGCAGGAGATGCAGGCCCCAAGCCACTTCCTCCAAGATGGATCCATTGAAGTTAATGGGACAACTTCAGAGGAAAAGATTTGAGCGTTGCAAGAGTTAGGTTTGCTTGTTTCAATGTAACAGACTATCTGCAAATGTGAAAGCATTGCTTAAAGTGCATTTCTCAGCGCTGCTTCAAACCAGCATTAGATACTGTCACCAGGACAGATGGGACAATTTCAGTTCACCTGATTCATTAAGCCTTAAAGATTGGGAAGCTCTGCAAATCTTATGTCTTAAAAGTTCTTCTATACTCTCCCCAATCCTATTATGATTTTTACCTAGATACATTCCGGAGGAAAGATCAAAGTCATAAAGAAAGCATTGTAAACATATCTGGGGGAGAAAGAGGCAGGCATTCAATCAGGGCAGATCAACTTGCTGCTTCCTTGCTCATTCCCTTCCATAATCAATTGGATAATTGGATCATCCACTGATCAGCTTTGCCTTTTTTGCCAGTTCTGCTTAGTGGTAGTGGTGTCCTTTGCATTTTAGCTTGGTTACTCTGAGTCAATGGTGGCCAAACTTGGCCCTCCAGCTGTTTTTGGACTACAACTCCCATCATCTCTAGCTAACAGGACCAGTGACCAGGGATGATGGGAATTGTAGTCCAAAAACAGCTGGAGGGCCAAGTTTGGCCACCACTGCTCTTAGTGATCCTTTGACAGCATCACTCACCACTTCAGTCACGACACAGGGCATGATCCTGTGTATACATTACAACCTGCTGCAATGCATTATTTTCAGATTGGGCCAAATTACTCCATCAGGTGATGGGTATGTACATTTACATCCTTTTTTTTGCATAGGAATCTAATTGAAAAGAGTGTGTGTGATTCACATGTCTCTGCTGGCTTGCTTTTGGTGAAGCAATTGTGCTGAAGATGCAGCTGTGCTAATGCCAATGTACCCAAACCTATAGAGGCAGGAATTAATGATAACTTTGTAAACCAAGAAACCCCACAAGTCGTAGAGGAGAAACATGATGCTGCCTTGGGACAAGGTGCCCAAAGGCAAAACCACTTAAAATATGATTAAACAATACAGATGCAAAGTGTAACACATGGCCTTACACACACACACTTGCTGTCTACTTGGGCCTGGTGTCACTGGGAAGCATGTTTGTGTCACTACCTAAAGAAACATCTCCACCCCCATTGTTCAGCCCAGACACTGAGGTCCAACTCTGAAGGCCTTCTGGCAGTTCCTTCACTGCGAGAAGTCAGGTTACAGGGAGCCAGGCAGAAGGCCTTCTTGATAGTGGCGCCCGCCCTGTGGAATGCCCTCCCATCAGATGTCAAGGAAATAAACAACTATCTGACTTTTAGAAGACATCTGAAGGCAGACCTGTATCAGGAAGTTTTTAATGTTTGATGTTTTAATATTAATATTAATATTCTGTTGGGAGCTGCCCAGAGTGGCTGGGGAAACCCAGCCAGATGGGCGGGGTATAAATAATAATAATAATAATAATAATAATAATAATAATAATAATTATTATTATTATTATCTGCCCATGTCTACAACTGCCATTTTTATTTCCTATATTGCCTCCAATATCACTCCAGGGCATTATGCAAAATTATAGTGGTGCCCCCTCAGCAACATTCAATGGAGAGCCACTGCCAGCAAGCCCACTGGGTATAGGAGGAGTAAACACTGCTGTTTGATGGTCCCCACCAGAGAGCAATATGCCCAAAGCCTTCTCAAACCTGGAGATGCCTCTGCTTCTGGAGGCCAGAGGGTTGTGCTACTTGATTAGGTGACTGTAATTATGCTTATTATTTTACCCTGAATTTCACTCATCAGCACCAATACATTTTCATTGTTGTTTCTCTAGGAGCAGAAAAATGGTGGCTTACATCAGTGTGGTGCCAACAGCTTCTGAAACATAGTGAAAGTTTCCACAGCCCACTGAACCATGAGAGTGATCTTTTCTGCACATCTCTTACCTTGAAAGTGAGGAGGAATTAAAGAACCTTTTAATGAGGGTGAAAGAGGAGAGAGCAAAATATGGTCTGAAGCTCAATGTCAAAAAAACTAAGATCATGGCCACTGGTCCCATGACCTCCTGGCAAATAGAAGTGGAAGAAATGGAGGCAATGAGAGATTTTACTTCCTTGGGCTCCATGAACACTGCAGATGGTGACAGCAGTCACAAAATTGAAAGATGCCTGCTTCTTGGGAGAATAGCAATGACAAACCTAGACAGCATCTTAAAAAGCAGAGACACCACTTGCCAACAAGGGTCCATATAGTTAAAGCTATGGTTTTCCCAGTAGTGATGTATGGAAGTGAGAGCTGGACCATAAAGAAGGCTGATCGCCGAAGAATTGATGCTTTTGAATTATGGTGCTGGAGGAGATTCTTGAGAGTCCCATGGACTGCAAGAAGATCAAACCTATCCCTTCTTAAGGAAATCAGCCCTGAGTGCTCACTGGAAGGACAGATCCTGAAGCTTAGGCTCCAATACTTTGGCCACCTCATGAGAAGAGAAGACTCCTTGGAAAAGACCCTGATGTTGGGAAAGATGGAGGGCACAAGGAGAAGGGGACGACAGAGGACGAGATGGTTGGACAGTGTTCTTAAAGCTACCAGCATGAATTTGACCAAACTGTGGGAGGCAGTGGAAGACGGGAGTGCCTGGCGTGCTCTGGTCCATGCGGTCATGAAGAGTTGGACACGACTAAACGACTAAACAACAACAAACTTACCTTGAAGAGGTTACTGGTTGCCTGAATTGTTGCAGTGATAAATTAAACCAGCCTCTGTCAACCTGGTACCTTGCAGATGTTTAGGGCTGCAAACTCCCATCAACTGTACTGACCGGAGCTGATGGGAGTTGTAGTTTAATGTAACTTTAGGGACTAGGCCTGATAGGCAAAGACTGATCTAAGCAACATTTGTGGTCATTTTTATAATACAGTTCTTGGCTTCATGCCATCTTACTCCATTTCCTAGTTCCCTATTCCGTGCCGCTCAGTGATTTCCTGGTCATGATATATAAGCATGTCAATAACAAACATACATTAAATTCGATTTTAAAAATTAATTGTAAATACCTGAGGGTCTGCAGTAGCATCAGACTACACTGGGAACATTTCAATATAACAAGGTCCATGACTGATTAATGATAAAATAACATTCAATGAACAGGTACTCTCCGCCCTAAAGAACCCTAGCTTAAAATGAATTATGTTAAGATAAAACATAAGTTTTATCTGAAGGAATAGTACACTTTTGATTTAAGTTTTCCTTAGTCTAATAAAATCTTAATGATTATTAAATATTTAAATTAAAAAAAACCCTGCCATGCTCCTACCAGCTGTTCCCAAACTTAACCCTCCTGCACTTTGTCTGAATAGTAGTGATTTTGTTAAAAAATGGGAACTGCCAAAGGTCAGTCCTTTGAGGCAAAAAATGATCACAGTAACATGCTAAAGCTTTTTCTAACTAGGCTGCCTAATCTGCGCTATGGAAACGGCTGCAAATCAGTCCAGAATCTATGGGTGAGCTCAAGCAATGATTTAAAATGGGAAGAAAAGGTATTGGCTGAGCTGAAAGGGAGTCTTGCAGCAGCAGAAAGCGTTGTCACTTGAACAAAGCAGCCCCTCTGAATTATGATGATTCCCTATCCTGCTGCAACCTGCTGTAGCCCATCCCACGCCATTCTGCAAGTTCCTTCAATCCTCTGTTGTCACTTTTGACTGGTCGTGCGTAGGGTTCCTGTGGGGAGAAGAAGCCACGAAGGTCTCATTGGGTGAGCAGAGTTCTGCTCCTGCTTCCATGGACCCAACCCATTATAAAGATTGTTTCCTTTCTCATTTTTCCACCGCTGAGCATTTCTTGTGCATGCACAGATATGGTCTTGTGCACTTTCTAAAGAACAACAAAACGTCACTGGATTGGCTGTGTGTGAGGCTGCAGTTAAGTAACAATGCCACAATGGCAGATGACAAACGGATCTAGTGAATGGATCAAGTATATAGTGATTGACAAATCAATACGGCTGAGATTTCTGGATAATTGACAAACGAACTTTCCTCTAGTCAACCAAAGGATGGGGGTGAGGGTGGCATTTGCCTGATTCATACTCTGCTCAAACCACAAGAACCAAGCTGTACAAAAATGTTCTAACATGTGTAACCACAGACTGTGGTATGAGGCTAAACAAGCTGTTTTAAAAGGACAAACAATTATTTTAGTAAAAGGCCAAATTCATTCTGTGAACTTTTGCAATTTCCCACTATATTTGAGGAAGCAATGTATAAATATTTTGTACCATGTTCAGAGAACTCCTTAGCACTAAAGTGTTCAGGGTTTGTCTCCCAGTAGATCAAATATAAAATGCAGTGGTACCTCGGGTTACAGATGCTTCAGGTTTCGCGTTTTCGGGTTGCACACTGCGCCGAACCCGGAGGTTCTGGAACGGTTACTTCCGTGTTTTGGCACTCGCGCATGCGCAGAAGCTCCGAATCGCGACCTGCGCGTGTGCAGACGCGACACTGTGGGTTGCAAACTTTCCTCCCACACAGATCACATTCACAACCCGAGATTCCACTGTACCTTCATTGGCATCAAAGTATAAAACATTTAAAATCCCTGGGATAATTAAAAGGACAAGGGTGAAGCTGCTGAAGGTCATAAAGGTCACACTGTGATCATGTGCACTTATATATTCTGCTTCGCCCTGTCTCTTCCCCAAAGGAATGGTTTGTTAGGAACCCTTTTGGGTAAAATTGTGGCTAAAAAGGAAGCTACTGGAGCAGTGATATCTTTGTCCCGATCTTCCAGGAGAGACCTCGTTTGGCTTCTTCTTGGAGTTACATGCCGGAGGTCCAAATTTTGCTCAGCATCAGTTGGTCAGGTCTGCTGTGTAAAGAGCAATCAATCTAAGAGAATGTGGTCCATTGAATCAGGTACTCCTTGGTCACAGGCACACAAACCGGATTGATATGGAGTATGTGTGGATCTGCCTTTGTTCACTGCAGAAGGGAAAGCTCTTCTATGGGAGGGGAGTAGTAGATCCTTTAGATATTTGGCACAGGTTCCATAGAGTGTTGTGATACCTAAGGCCTCCAGAGAACAAGATCTTGGAGTATGAGGTAGCAAGCGCTGTCTTTCGTGGTCGTGGAGCCAGTACACACACTGGAATTAAAGAGAAGCTACTGGCTTTCATTTGAATGATTATCTCATGGTCTGCTTTCCACAACAATAGGCAACATAAGAAGTTGTCTTGTACGGAGTCTGAGCCTTGGTCCATCTAGACCAGTGTAGTCCATCTAGACCAGTGTAGTAGTTGCCCAGGGTTTTAGACAAGGGACATTCCCAGTCCTACCAGGAGATGCAAGGGATTGAATCTGGAAGCTTCAAGCAGATGCTCTACCAAAATTTACAAGACAATTTAGTGTAAACAAGTGTAAAATGATGCACACAGGGGCATAAGAATCTTGATTTCATGATATGGTATCTGAACTGGCCATGACTTGGCCAGGAGCGAGACATTGGGGTCACAGCAGAAAGCTTGATGAAGCTTTCAGCCCAGTGTGTGGCAGCTGTGAACAAGCAGATTCCATGCTAGGGATCGTTAGAAAAGGAATTAGAAACAAAACTAGCAACACCCATAATGCCACTACAAAAATATAGCGTGCAACCATATTTGGAATACCGTGGACAGTTTTGGTTCTCTCACCTGAAAAGCAATATTATGGAGTTGGGAAAAAAGTCAGAAAAATGCAGAAAAGATTCAGGAAAATGATCAAGGTCATGGAGAAACTTTTCCATGAGGTGGGTTTTGTTGTTGTTGTTTTTTTTTTGGTTTAGAGAGAAAGTGCGTAATAGGCAACATGAAAGGCATGGATCAAAATTATGCATGGCATGGAGTTACAGTGGTACCTCAGGTTAAGTACTTAATTCGTTCTGGAGGTCCGTTCTTAACCTGAAACTGTTCTTAACCTGAAGCACCACTTTAGCTAATGGGGCCTCCTGCTGCCACCGCGCCGCCGGAGCACGATTTCTGTTCTCATCCTGAAGCAAAGTTCTTAACCTGAAGCACTATTTCTGGGTTAGCGGAGTCTGTAACCTGAAGCGTATGTAACCTGAAGCATATTTAACCTGAGGTACCACTGTATTTTTATAGCCCGTCATAGAATTAGTGGACATCCAATGAAGCTGAAGGCTGGAAAATTCAGGAGAGATAAAAGAAAGTACTTCACAAAGTGCACAGTTAAACTGGAATTCACTCTCAGAAGAGGCAATGATGGCCACCAACTTGAACAGATTCAAGACAAATTCATAGAGAATAAGTTCATCAATGGCTACTAAGTCTGATGGCTATGTTCTTCTTCCACTTCTGAATACATATTGCTGGTAACCATAGGAAGATGGAAGAGTGCTTTTGCTCTCAAGTCCTACTTGCAGGCTTCTCATTGGGATCTAGTTGGCCACTCTGAGAACAGGATGCTGGACAAGATGGGTTACTGGTCTGAACCAGCAGGACTATTCTTTTGTTCTTACAGTTCTGTGGCAATGGGAAGCAGAGACAGCAAGTCAACAGAAGGTGCTGTGCTAAACTCATAAACTGAAGGAAGTTCCATACAGTGGTACCTCGGGTTACAAACTTAAATCATTCCGGAGGTTCGTTCTTAACCCAAAACCCTTCTTAACCCGAGGCGCTCTTTCGCTAATGGCGCCTCCCGCTGCTGCCATGTCGCTGGCGCGCATAGCTGTCAACTTACAGATTTGAAAATAAGGGACCAGCAGCCTCTAAAATAAGGGATCAGCAGCCAAAATAAGGGATTTTGCGAACACAGGTATGTTCAACTTCTGAGCTCCTCCGAGCCAAAGGCAGAAAGCCCAGCCAGTAGCCAAACGAAGCCTCAAGTGGTGGTTCCCACAGCGCAGCAACCTGGCAAAGGGGATGCAGTAGGGAAAACCACCGTCACCTCTCCGCTGGGAAGCGCTGAGCAAACGCCCCAGGCAACGCGGCCAATTTGACCGGCACAAGGCATGCAAGCTCCACCCCCCAGTCGTTCTTAGACTACTTATTGGGTGAGCAATGCAGCCAAGCAACACAGTTGGAGCCTTCCTCCTCCCCGGCCAGTAGGCAGGGAGGGAGAGGAGCTGCTTCCTTTGAAACCTGGGAAATTTAAGGGACATCATCAATAAGGGACAGCAGCGGGAAACGGCGCTGGGATAAGGGACTTTCTCGCCAAATAAGGGACGGTTGACAGCTATCCTGGCACGTGATTTCCGTTCTCATCCTGGGGCAAAGTTCGCAACCCGAGGTACTACTTCTGGGTTAGCGGAGTTTGTAACCCGAAGTGTTTGTAACCCGAAGCGTTTGTAACCAGAGGTATCACTGTAAATGTACCCCATGCATCACAGAGTGAATTGTACTGCGAATTATATAGTGCTCTGAGAATCAATCTGTACATGGGCACAATAAAATCAGTCAGGTTTCCATTTTTAACGCTCTGGTCTTCATCACAGTAATTAATTCCTTTCTGATAATCCAATATTTTTCTTTCCAATCTGCCTTACATCATTTTTAGTGCTGTCAGAGATGGTAAGCGGATAAGCAGCAAAGAGTGACAAAGTGCTGAGAAAAGCATTTTTGAAAGATGTTACCTGATAATTTAAAAGTATGCTAAATTCTTTTAACAGTAATGGAAATTATACATGTGCACTGATGGGAAACAGAAGCACCAATGGTCCAGGATAGCCATTAAGGCACAAATCCCAGAAAGAAAATGTTAACTTTGAAAATGAGCTGCTGTAGGCATTTAACCTATGGTTCGCGGAACATTCCTGGGTTTATTTCCAATTATTGATGCCTTGGAAAGCAATAAATGAAACAGTACAACACAGTACATTTTTTAACTATAAGATATGGCTTATTTTATTCTGTTCAAAGAAACGTTTTGCTCTGTTCTGAATCTACCAGTACCTGTGACTAGTGTTTGGAATGAACTAGTTCAGGTGAATGAAGTTCACTTAGCTAGTTCAAGGATCTCTGAACTAGATTTGAAAGTTATTCCCATAAGGTCCAGATGAACTAAAGGTGAATAATAATAATAATAATAATAATAATAATAATAATAGGCCCTGTGGAACGCCCTCCCATGAGATGTCAAAGCGATAAACAACTACCTGATATTCAGAAGACATCTTAAGGCAGCCCTGTTCAGGGAAGTTTTTAATGTGTGACATTTTAGTGTATTTTTGGTCTCTGTGGAAGCCGCCCAGAGTGGCTGGGGAAACCCAGCCAGATGGGCGGGGTACAAATAAATTATTATTATTATTATTATTATTATTATTATTATTATTATTATATGCTACCCTTCATCAAAGATCTCAGGGCAGTTCACAAGATAAAAGCATTTTGGGATAAATCTTCAGAAGACTTCCAGTTCACATTCATCTCCCCAACACCACCAGCTGGTGGCCCAGACTATAACCAGTTATGGTCAGCAATGAGGACAGCCTGGTCATCCCTTTAAATAGACCAGGGCTGGGCTGGGTGCAGCCTCCCTGCCCTTGATAGGCCTGTCTGGAGATGCCTGCCCAACACATGAAGGTCTTGAATGGCCTAAGGTGGGTTGCACCTTGTGGCCATCCCTTCCCTCAGCTGCACCGAAATATGGTGGCCTCCCTGGACCAATTGTGGCTATGCTGTGCAGCAAATGATGCCTCCCCCTGAGTCCCAGATGAGCAGATATATCCAGTTATTGTGTAATGGAAGTTTGGGAATGTGTAGTATTCCGAAAACAAAAGACTAGAAGAACTTGCCAGAAGGTGACTTGGCCTGAATCATATGCAGAAATTATACACGTCTCTCCCCCACCCCGGAGAAAGCATGTAGGAATATTATGTTCACCTAGTAGTAAGAGATGGTAATTATCTTCCTCTGGCTCTGTAGTACTTCAAACGTAGCGACGGAAATGTCCAACGATAGAGATTTATATATTGTGGTTCTACAAGGTAGCTACTTGAACTTTAACACTTTCTTTCTCCATGGCTCATTATGGTAATGGTGCCTTAATGGCTGACGAGCCAATTGAACTCTGATTGTTTCCCATCTCATGATGTACATTTGAGGGTATTGCAGTGCCAGATTTTAATGATGTCTGCTAATGATGTCTGCGAACATCTCTTTCCTTTCCAGTAGTGGAATCTTTGGGATGGCAACATTTTTAATGTCTAATTATGCTAGTTAAAACAGCTCTGCCTCTCTTTTGTTACAATAATGGAATTTTTCCATGGTTAATGATGCCAGATGAATCTAAACTGGATCTATCTTTCATAGATAGTATAAGTATTTTGCAACAGTTTTAAACCAGGCTCTTTTCTCTCCTGTGAATCTTCACTTGAATATTTTTTGGGGGGGTTTTTTACTTGGTAACTTATAAAGGACATGGAGAAGACAGTACAGATTAAAAAATACTATGTTCTAAATATGCAAATGCATAAATATATGAGAAGGAATGAACATCTACCTAACTTTTTAATGCTTCTCTGATATTCCATGAGATTCTTGAGCCTGAGATAGTTCTAAATCCATGAAGGGACTGTCATTATTTTAAAATAACTGGAGACTGCTAAAACATATCGCTTAATCAAGAGGTTTGGTTAGGCACCCACATTAATCCTCCTGGAATTTGCTCATGCTTTTTAGTTATGCCTTGAAATAAATGTGGTTGTTCAGATCAATGTTTCTATTTTGCTTGGTGTGATGAAAGAGCAGGAGGCATTTCCAGGTTGAGTTAATGTATGTTTGCTTTTACCTCTTTACCTTAAGTTCTAAAGAAGCGATTTCAGGAAGAGCCATCACAGCAAACAGAAACCTGTCAGACGCGCTTATATAATTATCTGTTTGCTGATCTGCTTTCTTATATTTTACTTCGTTCACTTTCTAACTGCTCAAATCCCTACACTCAGCTCTGAAGCTCAGTGGGTGGCCTTGGGCGATTCACTACCTCCCAGAGCAAAATGCTGAGCTCCTCAAAAGAAGGGCAGGATAGAAAGATAAGAACTGCATAATCTGGTGAAGCATAATATTTGAGAGGGCTTTATCTATCTGTCTGTCATCTATCTATCTATCTATCTATCTATCTATATCTATCTATCTACCTGGTAGCCTTTTATTTATTTTCCAAAAATAACGACAAAAAAGTAAAAAAGAAGTAAAAATAACAACAATGCATAAAATAAAGAAATAAAGAAATAAACACTTTTTAAAAAAACAACAACATAATTGTTGCTTGACTTTCCTCCACTACCCCTCTTGGTTCCATTGTTTAATACTCGTTCATGCACCTCCTTAAAGACTTATATTCTTAATAATCCAATTTTAAACCTTCTTCATCTTATTACAAGTGACTTTTAAAAGTTATACTAATGTAATAATCTATAAAGGTAAAGGTAAAGGGACCCCTGACCATTAGGTAAAGTCGTGACCGACTCTGAAGTTGCGGCGCTCATCTCGCTTTATTGGCCGAGGGAGCCAGCGTACAGCTTCCGGATCATGTGGCCAACATGACTAACCAACATGGCGAACCAGAGCAGCACACAGAAACGCCGTTTACCTTCCCGCCAGAGCGGTACCTATTTATCTACTTGCACTTTGACGTGCTTTCGAAGTGCTAGGTTAGCAGGAGCTGGGACTGTGAAACAGGAGCTCACCCTGTCACGGGGATTCGAACCGCCGACCTTCTGATCGGCAAGTCCTAGGCTCTGTGGTTTAACCCACAGCGCCACCCGCATCCCTTATAATAATCTATACACAAAGCTTAAAAGATATGCATTAAACATTTGCCCCCCTTTAAAAAAAAATTAAGTCCTCTTTCTTTCTTGGGATTCAAATTAACTGATTTGTCCTGCATAGTTCAATAGTTTATTTTGCCAATCTTCTTTATCTTCTTTGGCGAAGGCTTCTTCCTTCTGTAGGAGCTGGCTGGTCTTGGCCTGGCATCCACTCTTATGTACAGGAATAAAGTTTTTCATTCAATAAGTCCATCAAGTCCTGTACATCTCAATATCATAACTTCAATTTTTTAAATAAGAATCATTTTCCACATTCCCTTCAAATATTTCCCCATGCCTTTTTTAATGATTTTACATTGCAACTACATATAGTAATCTTTTATACTTTTTGCAGAGGGATTAATATATAGAAACTATGTCACAAACTAGGTGAGGGTCTGGGTCAAGCCACTCTTTGGAACTTCAGTGAATAATCATGCCACATTCATAGTATGCAGGCTAAATTTTTGTTCAGATTTCTCAGTGAAGGTGTGATATTACATTATATGTTGCTCTCCACCCTCCTTTCGAATAATTGAGTACTAAAACTTGTTTTGTGAGCTCCTTCCCCACTTCCCAAACTTTTTGACTTTGGGGGATGTTGGAAAACTTTCCTGTTTCCCCCCCCCCCCCGCTTCTGTTGGGAAATATAAAAATAAAGATGAAGACAGAAAATATAAATAATGGGTAGATTAGCAGGTAGGTAATACCTGAGAACTCATAATGAATGGCATGTTCATTAAAGCATAATTATTTCAGAAACATTTGGGATCTCCATAAACCATTGACTTCTATGGCAGTTTAAGTGTTTCCTAGGTCTATTTTTGATCCCTGAGTTTTCATCATTAAAGCCTCATGTGTCTCACTAAACAATTGCAGTGAACAAGATGCTATCCATCTGGATTCTCAGATGCCCAGCTGGGTTCAGATAAATTAATAACTTAGCTCTTCATTCTGTTAAAAAGAAAGGAGATCATTCCCTCTTTTCTGAAAGCATAAAAGATTGTACGAATAGAAACTTGTCATTATATCCATCCTGAATAGCGCCATACCAATTAAACATAAAAAGAACTACTGAAGATAACAATATTATAAATGAAAACAGGTAGACAAAGAAAAGTAGAATCCTGCCAAGTACATTTAGTTCTTCCTAAAATGTACAAAAGAATTGTGTATATGTGTTAAAAAAAACTTTTGAAACAGCTGTAAGAAATCCCATCCATTCCATATTATCGCTCAAAGTCTAGGTATTTTGAAGTCTGAGTTTACATTTCAATCAATATTTGCCATCAAAGCCTTGCATAAAAGGTGAAATTCATTAAAGATTTATATTGATGAGCATGTGGCATATGTTTGATATGCAATTATATGTATAATTAATTAGCAATTTGGACTAGATCCCCAATGCTAATAATGTCTTTCATGAAGTTTTCCCCTCCAATGAAAACAGGCTCTGAATTCCTAAAGAAAATGCATTTCTTAACCCATGTTCTATTATTACTTTTGCACTGATGCAAATTTATGGTAATATTTTAGACACAGGACTCAGCTAGATTGAGAGCTGGACCATAAAGAAGGCTGATCGCCAAAGATTTGATGTTTTTTAATTATGGTGCTGGAGGAGACTCTTGAGAGTCCCATGGACTGCAAGAAGATCAAACCTATCCATTCTGAAGGAAATCAGCCCTGAGTGCTCACTGGAAGGACAGATCGTGAAGCTGAGACTCCAATATTTTGGCCACCTCATGAGAAGAGAAGTCTCCTGGAAAAGACCCTGATGTTGGGAAAGATGGAGGGCACAAGGAGAAGGGGATGACAGAGGACGAGATGGTTGGACAGTGTTCTCGAAGCTACCAGCATGAGTTTGACCAAACTGCAAGAGGCAGTGGAAGACAGGAGTGCCTGGTGTGCTCTGGTCCATGGGGTCACAAAGAGTTGGACACGACTAAATGACTAAACAACAACAACAAAACCACTGTGGCACCAGATGGCGCTGTGGACTCCCATCTCCCTACTGGATTTCCCTGTATGAGTTTACAACTGAATCACTTCTTTGACGTGTCTAGATCCAGCCAGAGTTTGATCTCTGATTCTCATGTCTAACCGGCAAAAGAAAGCGATCTGGAAAATATAACAAACAATACATTAATAGTTTTCCGTCAAAAATAGCTGAATATAATTTGATACAGTGCTTTGCTTTACTTAAGTCACCTGTGATACGACTGTGATTGGCTGCTACATGAGAAGCTGGAGGAGGCAGGGGTTTCCAAGCACTCTGTGTAGGGTGCTGCTTGGGAGTTTGTTTTTTAAACAACACTATTTATTTCTAAATTTGCTTTCCTTCCTGTAAACTAGCATATGCAAGTTTTATGCAAATCAACATCCTCTTTTGTCTTTTGGTGAGATCTATTTCCTCTTCTGTGGGAGAGCATAAGTGGCCACTTCACTTTAGTATCTCTTTTTTTAAAGCAGCAGTTAAAATACACAGCGTTAAAATCTTGCATGGTAACACAATGTGAATTTTAAAATATTTGAATAGAGACAAAGGAAGGGAACTATTAAGAGGACAGTAAGTTCCATTATGAGGGGTGCGGGTGGCGCTGTGGGCTAAACCACAGAGCCTAGGACTTGCCGATCAGAAGCTTGGCGGTTTGAATCCCTGTGACGGGGTGAGCTCCCGTTGCTCGGTACCTGCTCCTGCCAACCTAGCAGTTCGAAAGCATGCCAAAGAGCAAGTACATAAATAGGTACCGCTCCAGCAGGAAGGTAAACGACGTTTCCGTGTGCTACTCTGGTTCGCCAGAAGTGGCTTAGTCATTCTGGCCACATGACCCGGAAGCTGTACGCTGGCTCCCTCGGCCAATAAAACGAGATGAGCACCACAACCCCAGAGTCAGACACGACTGGACCTAATGGTCAGGGGTCCCTTTACTTTACCTTTTAAGTTCCATTATAACAGGGGTGACATGGCAGTGGGGGACGATGACAAGTACAGTGGTACCTTGGGTTACATACGCTTCAGGTTACATTCGCTTCAGGTTACAGACTCCGCTAACCCAGAAATAGTGCTTCGGGTTAAGAACTTTGATTCAGGATGAGAACAGAAATCGTGCTCTGGCGGTGCGGTGGCAGCAGCAGGCCCCATTAGCTAAAGTGGTGCTTGAGGTTAAGAACAGTTTCAGGTTAAGTACGGACCTCTGGAAGGAATTAATTACTTAACCCGAGGTACCACTGTAACTTCATTATAATAGTATAACTTGGCAAGAATCATAATGAATGAGATAGCAGGCTGAAAATAAGGAACTGAATGGGTTGCATGGGGTCACGCCTCCCTCTGTATATTATTGTCACCACCATATCAGCTTGTCATTATCCCATGGCCACCGCCACCCTGTCCCAGCTCTGACAACTGTAGTTTGGCAAGTGTACTTGAAAAGTGTTTGCTGGCGATTCCTAGCCCCTTTCACAGAACTTCAGCTCCTATAATTTCTTAGGGAGATGAAATGGAGGCCCGTAGCATAAATGCATCCTCTTTGTTCACTTCTTCCATATTCAAGAGCTCCTCTCTCCTCCCATTATTTTATCCCCAAGAGCTGGGATCCTTTCCCTTCCTTACCCCCATCATTGCCACTCTCATTTCTTCTAGTTTCAGAAATGGGGGTGGGGGTAGGGGGGACACAATTGCAGTTACTTGGCAACCGCAACACAATATCTCCAGGCTGTGAGGCACATCCGAAAGAAGAAAGAGCAAAAGCTGGATTGCCTTGAAGTGGCAGCCGCAGCAGACTACAACCCAAGTCTTCCCTTATGAATGGAACAGCCTAGATGCTGGAACACGGGGGAGTATCATTATTTTTTGAAAAAGACATGCCAAGATTTTCTACTGACAATTTTAGCTATTGTTCAGAAAGTCTTGCACAGGGGGATTTTGTGTTATCTGGCTTGTATTAAAATACCCTTTTAACCTTAACACCTTTAAGAACATTTATCATTACAGACAATTATAATATATGCTCTAAAGAGGCTGTAATTCCATCGTCTCGTTCTGATAACATGAAAATACCACCTGAGCTGCAATACCTTGCATGTCACCAGTCCCTGGAATCATCTGATGGAATTACAGTCCCATTATGTATAGGTGGAGGCCCATTATTCCTTCTCTCAAGGCTGGAGCATATTTTGCGAATATATTTTACTTCCATGAATTTTTGTGAAAGCAAATATGATCTGTTCAGTCCAGCTTTATAAACAGGTGACATAGCAAATCGCTCACCTACCAAAGGCTGGGAATAAGAAAATTACTGAACTCGTATTTGAATTGATGTGGCAATTTAAAGTGATTTTCAGCAACCCACTCCTGAGTGCCAATGACCCTCTTTACTTTGTCCTTTTCTTATATTGCTTGTGCTGAAGAAAGCTATTCCCAGGCTCTATAAAGCCATGTGCTTAGACACAATATATATCAATAGTGAACTAAAGAGTGTTATCATCACTGATGAGAACTAGGGGAGAGATCAAACCTGAGATTGCATGGTAGCCGCAGTCTGTGGGACAGTGATTTAAATCTGCCTCATCCAATTTCAAAACCATATATAACTAGGAAAGTTGTAACATAATGTGCATTAACAGATTCTCACAGGAGTTTGTTCTGTCTTCCACACAGGCCTACCACTAAGTAGATACAGCCCAAGAGCTTGCTGAGTCACATGCTATGCAACCCTGTGCTTCCATATCGCCCTAAATGCCACATATCTTGAGATTCACAGGTGGTGCGTTGACCAGAGCGCCTTTTACCAGCTTGTAGCTGGTTCACTGTGGCCCCAGCTAGAGAAACCAGATGCTGCCTCAATTATACAAGACCTGGTTAACTCCCATGCTGTTGTAATCATCACACATCTTCCTTTGAAGATGGATCAGGAGTATCAACTGGTACAGAATGCAACAGGTTGGATGCTAGTGGGACCCAAGGAGTCAGAGCACACACTGGGGACCAGTCTGCATTGGTTATCTATTCATTTCCAGATCAGTTTTGAATGCCAGGAAAGCAGCAGAGCAGGCATAGGCAAACTCGGCCCTCCAGATGTTTTGGGACTACAATTCCCATCATCCCTGACGACTGGTCCTGTTAGCTAAGGATAATGGGAGTTGTAGTCCCAAAACATCTGGAGGGCTGAGTTTGCCTGTCCTTGCAATAGAATTCCACTCGTACTACCTCACCAGCTGCTACCACACAGCTCATTGTCGCTCAGAGACTGCTGAGCTGTCATGCTGTAATTTGTAGCTCCACCTCTCAGCAGCAACTTAAATTGCAGCACGACAACATCCTTAGATTTTTATTATATGTACAGAAACATCAGTGAAATTTTGAGAGCATTGTTGAAAAGGAATAAGGGAGAGGTCACATTGTCACATTTCCTGAAAGCAGAAGTATCAAAGTGGTTTTCTGGAAAGTCTTATTTGGTGCAGAAACCACACAAATCCTGAGACCCGTCTTCTGATATAAAGACAAATTGACCTCTGTGTTCCAGAGCCACAAGCTATTACAACTAGCTCTTGGAAGAGCAAAAACCCATCTGTTTATGTTAGTGTGACTCACTTGAAAAATTAACTGCTGGTGAATTGCATCTGGCCAGTTACGTTTGGGCGGAAGGTTTGAGATTGTTCTTAACAAGTTCGAATGCAGAAACGTGCATTTCTAAAATGTGTCATGGAGGCTGCCACCCCTTTCTTTTATTTTTTTCCTGAAAAACATTTTCCTAACCTAGAAAACTTTCTTTAATCAAAATAATACACTAGGTAAATGTAAGTTCAGGTAGGTAGCCGTGTTGGTCTAACGCAGTCAAAAAAAAAATTATAATAAAAATTGTCCAGTAGCACCTTACAGACCAACTAACTTTGTTCTGGTATAAGCTTTTGTGTGCATGCACACTTCTTCAGATACCTGAAGATAGGTAAATGTAAGTTATGTGAATGATCAAAGTGTTGTCAACACATTACATTCAACCTGCATTGAAATCCACTTAATGATTCACCAACTTCATGCTCTCCAGATGTTTTGGGGTATACCCTGTCCTCATCAGACCCAACCAGCATACCTGTCTGCAAAGCACTAGTTGGTTTATATGTTGCATATCTTCTATAGGTCTGTGCTACACAGCTTCAAACCACAAGCTTAGCAAAATGTTTCATGGAGAGTTTATTGGGGCCCACATCTCCTTGATAGCATGCAAGAATCAAATGTTACCATAGGAGCATTTTCCCACAACCTTGTGACAGAGTAAGATGCTACACCACACAGCATTATCAGGGAAAGGCGTAGGTATCTGGTCTTTAAACAAACATGTGAGCAGGAGAAAAGGCTCATGGATGCCAGATATGCTCCCTGCATATTGAGACTTATACCAGCCAAACCCCTACCTCCTGTAGCCACACATTGTGTGTCGGTGTGAAGGGGCCTTCTGGGTGTCAATACATATAGGCCTTCTCTATAGTAGGGGGAATTCTAGGCCAATTAGCGTTGCCCCCCCTTGCATGGAAGAGCCCTATATATATACACATGAATGTGCACAGGTTTCCTTCACACTGGTAGTTATGTGCAGATATCAGGGCACACATGACTAACTATTGGGTGCAATCCAGATACCCACCCCCAAAGGCGTGAGGGTGTTCAGAACGTCTATCAGCCCTAGCTAGCATTGCCAGTAGTATGGGGATGATTGGCGTTGTAGTCTATAGAATCTGGAGGACACCACATTGACTCAACATGGTTTAGACCTTGTCTTCAAGAGTTTAGAGGTCAAAGATGGGTAGCATTGCATGGAAAATGACAGAAGCCTGACTAGATAGCTACAAATCTAAGTTATGGGCAATGAAGAAACACATAGTATACTATTTGGAAAGCTAAGGAGCTTAGGCCAATAAAAAAAAGAAAGGTGTCTATGAGCTGGGAACTGCCAGTACAACCTGTATTAATTGACATAGTTCTTGGCAATTTATTTTGGCTGTCACAGTGGAAACTAAGGAGTGATTTAGTACGTAAACTTAATTATCCTGTCAACTTTAGAGGTTGCTGCACATCACGACTACAGTGTGCAGTGAAGGCTTAGCACTACACCTCTGGAGAAAGAATTTCAGTCTCGAGGGTTGTCAATCTACCACCTTTCACAAACACTGAATTCAATTTTAGGGAAAGAATTCAACTGTTAAAGCACAATCCCTCTTTTCTGACAGCTGTGAACTTTTATTTCTTACTTTTGCATTAACTGAGAGTCAGGAGGGGTCAGTGGTGGGCAGCCAGCAGACATCATTCTTCCATTTGCTTTCACAGCTCAGGTTCTTTTCTACCCAATGCAAACTTTGCTTGCACCTGTTACTATATGCAAGTAGAATAGGATGTTCAGCGTAGTGATCAGGGAAACGTTCAACATGTCACAATTGTGACTCATAGATGTGACTCATCCTAGCATATCATATCCTTTCCGAAGGCACATGCATAGATAATATGAACCAAAGTTTTAAGTGAAATGCCTTGCGTTGCATTCAGAAGCCTGGGACTCTTAAAAGTCAGACTCTGGATTCTGATGCAGTGCAGTACATGTAGAATTTTGTCTTATAGCTTCTTCCTTGTATTTAGCCACAAGCAGACCAGTTTTCTTCATTCCAGCATCCCCCTTGACCTGTGAGTCTAGTTTAAGCCCAGGGCATTCTGAAAATCCTAGCCTGGATCAAGGAATAGATCTGGCATGAACCTTGCATGTTGTGATGCTGTTGAAGAATCGAAGCAGAAATGGAACAGCTAGGAATGGAAACCACTCAAGTGAATATCAGTGGTATTTGCTCTCATTGCTTTTCTCTGGGCAGAATACTCAAACTTTACATATGTTGGTTATTTCCCTGCATTGTTGTTGATATTTCCCTTCCATTGAAATGTATTTATGTTAATTGCATAATTAAATACATAATTAGTTATTGCGCATCGAGGTCCCCAAGCCACCCCCCAATAACTCACACATCACACATAATTTTTGTTTAAGGTTTTTGGCATGGTTTTGGCCACAACTTTATTTAAATACACACCATGTGAGTGGTTGCTTAGGCATTGGTTACGACTATCTGTCCTCACCCAGAGACAGAATTGACTTCTGGATTCCAGAGGAAGCCAGTCAGGGAAACAATGTTGGGGAGAAATGAAGCTGGGCATCAGTCCCTCGCTTCTCACCCGCATGCTCCTGGAGGCTTGCACAGCCCAAGTCCGATGCCAGGGACAAGGACAAAAAGAATGGCAAGCCCCTGGATTCCTTTAACAGAATTCCCTCTCCGCACCACCATTGGAGGGGTAAGCACTTACCCCTCCACCAACCAATTTAACCAATACCTAACCGCCAACCTTACAAGTTGTGACGATTTGCTACGCAGTAGGCAAAAACCAAATGTCACCAGCCAATCAGCCAAATGGACAAAATTCCTACCAGGCCCCGGCCTCAAAAGCAGATGACCCCATGACAGGTATAGCAAGGTCAAGCGAACACACACCCCCAATTCAGGGAGTGTGGGCGGGTGATCTGGTGCAAGCAGCCAAGAGGATGCCCTATGCTGGGCGTCCAGTATTTAAAACCTCTGACCCCTCCTCCAAATTGGCAACACACAATTCTCCCCAGAGACCCAATTTAACCAATTCCTGCCTGGGTCTCTTCAAACATCCGCCTAGCAACAGTGGGGGTGGCCTGTAAGCTCCTACCACAACAGGTGCTCTCTGTTAGTGAGAACACACTTTTTCCTTGTGTTCATAGAGGATAGACAGTGAGACAAATAACAAAGGTTTTGGTGGAAGCCAAACTGTAGTGGAACGGAAACAGTACTGATTGCAATGAACACAGGACAGGATAGAAATGGTTGCTTACTTCTATCCCTGGTTGTGCTTGTGATGGTTCTTAAAATATATCACATGGGTGAAATAATCCTTACCCTGTTTGGGGGTGATCAGAGCTTGGGGAACCACAACTACATCCAAAGCCCCATCAGTTCTGCCAGTCGGAGCAGAAGATAGAAAGTGGGGGTTTTCTTGAATGTTTTGCTGCACCAACTCCAGGGTAGTATGTCAGAGGAGCTCAGATCAGGCCCCTCTCCTGTATAAATAATGGCTGTGATCCAGGAAGTAATTTTAGGCACTAGGATAGACAGAGCAGTAAAGTTCTTGTGCTTTGATTCCTGCAGAGCACTTCCCCTCCCCAATCTCTTTCTCCTCTGTGCTGCTTTGTGAAATGCTTTTGAAATGCCCTCCAAGAGTTCAAAATACCTTGTGATGCAGTGGCAGCCAGGGAAAAGGCCCGGGTTACTGTGCTTCAGGTGTGGGAAGGATTGAAGCCCTGTAGCACCCATAGATCTGACCTACCTGTTCCCTGAGTGCATTCCAAATTTTATATATGAGAACAGTTAGCTCCTGCCAAAATAATATCTGACTCTGTCTGCAAGTCAGAAACAACTAGGATATGTCTCTCTGCTTTATGATTCTTGACAAGTAACAGCCTTAGGGAGGTTTGTTCAGGGTTTTTTTGGATTTTCCAATTATTATGATTGAATACAAGGATCATTTTGTATGAATAAGATACTGTTGTAAAAAGATGAGGGGAGATGTTGTATTGTTCTCAAAATGCAGTGAGGTAATGTGTTGTTCTTATTTTATGTAGTAATGACTTTGACAAATCTGAATCTAGCTTCCTGGTCACCTTTTGTTTAGTTATATGGAAAGATATACGGCTTGAACTGGACAATGAAAGGAAAGCGAAGGTTTCATGTATTCTTCCTTCTTGTTACTAAGCAGAGGGGGAAGCCACACACACACACATACACACACACACACACACCAGTTTGCCAGGAGCAATGTTTCCAGCTCAGCATGGTGGTGGGATGGGTTTGGGCCTCAGCACATGGTAGTTTCCATTATGTCTTAAGTGGCATAGATCAGGCAGTCTCTTGGAAGTTGGACAGCCCTGGCATAGATTATTCCAATCTCGAATCCAGCCTAGCCACGGAACTGGAATTCTGGCCTTGGTCAACCTGACGGACTACCTTTTCCAACAGGGGCGTGTGACATACTTCTTTCTGACATCCATTCAAACACTTCTTATTGTGTTGGTATTATTAGGCTAGTTTGCCTACTGAAGCATTTCTAAGGTAAAGGTAATGGGACCCCTGACCATTAGGTCCAGTCGTGGCCAACTCTGGGGTTGCAACGCTCATCTCGCTTTATTGGCCGAGGGAGCCGGCGTACAGCTTCCGGGTCATGTGGCCAGCATGACTAAGCCGCTTCTGGCGAACCAGAGCAGTGAACGGAAACGCCGTTTACCTTCCCGCCGGAGTGGTACCTATTTATCTACTTGCACTTTGACATGCTTTCAAACTGCTAGGTTGGCAGGAGCAGGGACCGAGCAATGGGAGCTCACCCCATCACGGGGATTCGAACCGCCGACCTTCTGATCAGCAAGTCCTAGGCTCTGTGGTTTAACCCACAGTGCCACCCACGTCCCTCCTGAAGCATTTCTATCTGCACCTAAATTTATAAATGGTAACTCATGGTTTTTTGAGGGAGAAACAAGGAAGCAGAATTAACTGAACAGTTTGCTGATCTAACTAGGACTATACAGGTCATATCGACTTTGTTATGCAACAATCTGTAGTTTGAAACAGGCACCATGACATCTGGCATGGGATCTGTTATTGCAGAAATAGCCTTTTCTCTGTCTTGGCATTTATTTTCATTGAATCTGGCACTACATGCATTATTCGGCACTTAATGCACCTTTTCTATCTGGTAGGCCACCTGAGGCAAAACCTAGATTGACGAAGAACATAACAAGAATCCATGGGTGAACTACATGGCAGTCTGAAGATTTGAACCTGGGTCGTCCAGTCCAGGCACTCCAACCACTACCCCACAGTAGCTTTATCAACTTCCAATGACCTATTTTCATCACTACTTCAGTGATGAAAATGCCCTTCAATAGAGGGAAGTGCTCTTTGTTCCAGTGTCCAGGGGCTGAGTGCATCTTTCAAGATAATTCATTTCTTTGTCGCCGAGACCTGGAGGTTTTCAGGAAAAAGTGGGTTCAGCGAAGAAGGGAGGCTGCAACACATCAGCTGCCAATGAATTCTGTGCTGTTCAGTATCTGAGCAAGGAATAAGATACTTCTCCTTGATATGAACAAGACACCTAAGTGGCCATGGAAGGTTTAGGTGGTTTAAATCTGTAGCTGTAGTATTTGTTGCCCCAGGTTCCCTGCCTCCCTCCAATTGTTCTCATGTGGGGGCACAGTGAGAGGTGCCTTTTTCATTCTCTTCCACCTGCAACCAGGCAGCACCCTGCAGACTTGTTTCCCCCCTTTAAAGCAGAAGCCTGACTGCCTTGCTACTTTTACTGCTTTCAGAATGAGATACAGAGGTACCTATGGTTAGGTACTTAATTCATTCCGGAGGTCCATTCTTAGCTTGAAATCGTTCTTAACCTGAGGTACCACTTTAGCTAATGGTGCCTCCCGCACAATTTCTGTTCTCATCCTGAGGTAAAGTTCTTAACTTGAGGTACTACTTCCGGGTTAGCAAAGTCTGTAACCTGAAGTGTTTGTAACCCGAGGCATTTGTAACCCGAGGTACCACTGTATTGGGGGAGGGCTGCAGCTCAGTTGCAGAGCACAAGGCCCCAAGGTATCACTGGGAATGTCCAGGTATCACTGGGAATGTCCACATGTCTGAGACCCTGGAGAGCCACCATCAGTCAGTGTAGACATATGGAGATGGGCTGATGTCCTGGCTCTGTACAAGGCAGATTCGTATAACAGGGCCAGCAGGGTGTTAGCCACACACAATAGAGCATGACCTACGGACACGGGTGGCACTGTGGTCTAAACCACAGAGCCTAGGGCTTGCCAATCAGAAGGTTGGCGGTTCGAATCCCCACGACAGGGTGAGCTCCTGTTGTTTGGTCCCAGCTCCTGCCCTCCTAGCAGTTCGAAAGCAGATCAGAGTGCAAGTAGATAAACAGGTACTGCTCTGATGGAAAGGTAAATGGCGTTTCCATGCGCTACTCTGGTTTGCCAGAAGCAGCTTAGTCATGCTGGCCACATGACCCGGAAGCTGTCTATGGACAAACCCCGAGTCGTCTGCGACTGGACCTAATTGGATTGTGTTAAAGAAGATGGGACTGCATTACTCGCTTTTTTGAGAGCAACGTGTTACTTTGTATTTTTGTAAGATTTATTTGCAACTATTTTAACACTGTTGGGGGTAAAACTTTGAGACTTGTGATGGAGAGCTCATTCATTTCTACTCTGCACAAGGTCCAGATTGGGGATTCTGCTGTAGCAACTCTAACACTCGTACCCTGGAAAATCATATGAGTAAAGTGATAAAATTTGGGGTGGTATAAGGTAAAGGACCCCTGACAGTTAAGTCCAGTTGTGAACGACTCTGGGGTTGCACTGCTCATCTTGCTTTACTGGCCAAGGGAGCCGACATTTGTCTGCAGACAGTTTTTCCAGGTCACGTGGCCAGCATGACTAAGCCTCTTCTGGCGAAACCAGAGCAGCGCTTGAAAACACTCTTTACCTTCCCACCAAAGCAGTATCTATTTATCTACTTCCACTTTGATGTGCTTTCAAACTGCTAGGTTGGCAGGAGCTGGGACCGAGCAACGGGAGCTCACCCCGTTGCAGGGATTCGAACCACCGACCTTCCTGTCGGCAAGCCCAAGACTCAGTGGTTTACACCACAGCGCCACCCGCGTCCCTTGGGGTGGTATACCAACATATAGTTCTTTCCGACTGTTTTCATGGGAGAATCACTAGGGAACTGAAGCACACATGTGCAGCAACATTCCTTGTTGTGTCACACCGCACACACTGGTGTGAAATAATTTTAGTGTGACATGCCAGTATCAAAAAGCCTACAACTACATAGCAGAACAGGTACTGCAGTGTGAAAGGAACATTATGCAACATCTGAACGCAACCCTTCATGCTTTAACTGCTACACCATACTAGATTTCAGTAACTTACAGTTCATAGTGAGCTTGTCATGTCTATGTACCATCATGAACTAACCAGTTCAAGGGGAATTGCCAAAAGATACCAGGACATCAAACACTACCTCAACTCTTTCCGGAAGCCTCCAGACATCACTGAAGTGGTCATGGAAACAGGCCCATATTTTTATCTATCTATATATAAAAAAGCTCCTAACTTTAATATCCATTTGGAATGCGCAAGCTATTGTAACAATAAGACATGATTTAATGCTGCCAGCTAACATATGGATGGAGTGTAGCTTTAGCTTCTTATCTTGGTATATTAGTTCCAAATCCAAACGGGATTTGGAAATAAAAATGCTTTCCAGGTGGTTTGTGAATTTTCTTTTTGACAGTGAAGGCCTATGGCCTTGTTGCTGTTGGTTTCTTTTCTTTCTTTCTTTTCTTGCTTTATTTTTTTCTGTTGGATTGCATTCCTTTATCCTACGATAACTCTAAAGTTTCAAAATGAGCAGCTTCCACAGTGTTCTCGAATCCCCTATTTATTCTGGGTGTTTCATAAACTATTTATTCTGCAAAGATTCACAGGGGAGGGAAAAAAAACACACTATTTCATCTCAAGTGTCGCACATCTCAGCATTACCGAGCTATTATTAAATATATTTAATTTAGTATTTTATATATTGATTTTCGCTTTCTCCTCTTTCACAGAGGCTGACATTGATATAGTGCCTGACAGTATTAACCTGTTGGTTCCCCACCAGCACCACCTTATCTTTTAAAACTTCAGTCTCAAATCACAATCAGGAACATGATGAAATGGGTTTTGTATATGAGACTAAGAAGATAAATTGAGAGTAGATATGCAACTTAAGTAAATAAAGTGATTGTATGGGCAGTCATTTTCCCATTCATATAAGCTATTTATTATTGGACTGATTTCAGGCGTAGACTGCTTTACCATAACAAAAAAGAAAAGAAAGTATAGCTCTCTGAAAAATAAATGGACGGCAGTAAAAAGGAAAATAAACTTTCTCTGATCTTAATACATCTCAGTGATTCTGGAAAATATAAATACATTTATCCACTTAGAAATCCTTTTACTCTGTAAATTAGTTTTAGAGATTGACTCTACATAAATGAATTTTTCATCGCCACGCACCTCTTGCGGGTTCCAGCAGGTCTCCTAAGGAAGGATGCTAAGTCTGCAGGGGAGAGAATATGGGCAAAGTCATTCTTATGTGCAAGGTTACAGAATTTCCTACCTTCCAAGATGTGTCTGGTGCAATTGTCAGAGCATCCTCATTAAATAGTTTCTGTTTGCTGAAGATGTACCTCTTTACCCTGGTTTTCCACGGGTAATATTTTTGTGACTGCCATTGGACCAGCGCTATAGACTGGTGTACTTTTTGCTGCTGTTGTTAAATCTGAGGTGGGGAACCTTTTTTTTTTTTTAATAGATATTTATTAGAATTTTACAACACATAAAAAAAACAGACAAATCCACACAAAAAAACAAAAAATACACACTTAATAAAAAAGAAAAAGAAAAAGGATCCACTTTTAAATTTCAAGGTTCTATAACCCTCTTTCCTGACCTCCTCACATCTCCCTTTTTTGTGTTCCTCTTTATTTCGTCAAATTCAGCAAATTCTAACCCTCTTTCATATCTCATTTATAATTGTATACTCCCACTTGTTATATCTCTAATTTCCCCTCTTTTTTAAATCCTTTTTTTTTCATACCTCTTTTAACTATATCCCAAATGCCGTGTTACCTTTAGATCCCACATCATTTTAACATTCAAACAATTTACTATATTTCTGTAGATAGTCTTTAAACTTTTTCCAGTCCTCTTCCTAAATCTGAGGTGGGGAACCTTTTTGGCTCCATAGGCCAGATCCTTATCAGGATTTGCCTCATGGTCCAGATCTGACTACAGGGTAGCCCACCTGTCAATCATATGGGGTTCATGACACTAGGCAACAAATGCCTTGAAGAGTGGTTTAGACCACAAATATATTCCTTCTGGCAAAAAAAATCAGCAGTAATTTGAATGGAGTGTCTAACATACCACAGGTCTATACAGACCTGAAGGGTATGGTACGTCCCAAAGGTTTTATGCCTGATATCCCAGAATTAGCATGGTGGGTTTTGTTGTTGTTGTTTGATTTAAAAAGAAGACTACATACTGTAAGAATGCAAACTTAACACTGGGATAGTGTGAAAACAGTTTTGTAACTTCTAGGATGCATGCAGATTTTGTAAAGGGTATGGAAATATTATGTGTTTCGGGCTTTCTATTCTTTCCACTTTCAAGCTGTTTACAAATTAAAAGTAGCAGCTCTTGGGGGTCACACAGTTCTGAAAGTTTACTGAATTCAAAGGTCTTTACAGGTTGGGCACACAGTGAAAGTGGTCAGTTGATTGGTCTATTTTTCTGGATAGATCAATTTGCAGCAAACGATTCTTTTTCTGCTCACTTCATTATATGCTGGCTGTGAGACGAACTTGACACGCAATATGACCAGGTGCAAGATTATTTGATTTTGCTGTGTGACCAGGTCCAATTTTACTTGTGTGAATTGACTCATACATTATTAGGACTTGAACAAGCCGTTGACCATTCTCTGGAATTTTCCATATAATCCTACCTACACAGGGGAAAGGTTTACAGAATTCAATAGGGCCTGCTCCTAAGTAAGTGGATATAGGATTGTGGTAAGAGACTCCTTAGTGAAGGGATTTGTTCTTAAAAGCAGAGGTGAGTTGTTGTTGTTTTTTTACTCTTGCCCCTTTCCATACTGATTAAATCATGTGATAAGATTTCTTAAGTTCTTAAAAATCCATTTAGGGAGAAGGCTGTGCTCTGGAGAGCGTTTCAAGGGCCAGACTGAAGGGTGGAGGACATTAACCCCCCAGGCCTGAGGTGTCTCACCTCTGCCCTAAAGTAGACTAATTTCCTTGATTGTGTAGCCTTATTGGAGTTTACCAATTGGGTCTGCGTTGCTCCCAGGAGGGAGGGAGGAAGTCAAATGACACCAAGGTTAATTCAAAGAAAGAGTTTATTCTGCTCTCTGGATAGCAGAAGACACTTGCGTGGTCAGTCCACAGCAAGTCCAAAGAAATGAGAGATACCATGCAGTATATATATCCTCCAGACATCCTCTCCCCCCTTCCCCAGCAATCCAACCACGTCAGCTTATACACGTAAGTTGACATCACAGATGTTCCTGCTCTTTACTCTTAACCATAAAAGGGTTTTCCTCTTCCTGTACTCTTGACCATAAAAGCATGTTCCTGTTCCTGTACTCTTATCTTGGGGCAGGAGGTCACCAACTCTAAGAACACTCCTGGCACCGTTCCCGGGTCTCTTGTTAGACCTGACAAGGTCTGTGCGTCTTTGTGGTCAGGATGTAAGATAAGACCCAGACGTGCCATCCCTGCTCCACTTTGGAATGGACACGGCCATTCATTAGGCGCCACGGACTGATAAAAGAGAGAGCTTTGTTTATACAGCTGTGTTCTTGTTATGCATTTGCTCAAGTGCTCAAGTTAATGCATTTTAGAAATGGTCCCTTGGAGAAGGAAAATGGGGGTTTGGGGTCCCGTTTCAAACTGTCTGCACAGAAACCCATTCCTTCAATTGCTAATGCAGATTACTAAGGTATTAGAACTGCTATTTTTGTTCAAATTGCTGCAGCCTTCCTAGTACAATTATGTAGCTTCTTCTTCTTCTATGCAGCATAGATCGCAGCCTGCACACACTCCAAAGGGACAAAAGAGAAATGATATGTCTCCAAGACCAGGAAACACCCCTTGGTGGCTTCCTTAAACTCCAGGAAGGGGCAGCAAACCCATTTTGACCATACTTCTTCAGTATATAAAATGCTGTCTTTCCTGAAGGGTCCAAATAATCTTAATAGGACACTCTAGTTCCTAAGAGCTACTGAACTTGATTAATGTTACTGCATCAAGTACTGTAGTGTGTCACGGCACAGCTATCTGTCTGTCATTTTCCTTGCCACTGGCGTCAACCAGTGTAAAAATTAGTTATATTTTCATACATAAACTTATTGCTCCCATGTCTCAAAATATTCAGAATGACTTATAATAAAATTACAATTAAAACACATCCCCAATGTGAAAGTGAAAATAAGCAAGACCAAAAAAAAGTACATGGGAAAGCAGTGGTTAGACCATGTTGTTGTTGTTTAGTCATGTCCGACTCTTCGTGACCCCATGGACCAGAGCACGCCAGGCACTCCAGTCTTCTACTGCCTCCCGCAGTTTGGTCAAACTCGTGTTAGTAGCTTCGAGAACACTGTCCAACCATCTTGTCCTCTGTTGTCCCCTTCTCCTTGTGTCCTCCATCTTTTCCAACATCAGGGTCTTTTCCAGGGAGTCTTCTCTTCTCATGAGGTGGCCAAAGTATTGGAGCCTCAGCTTCAGGATCTGTCTTTCCAGTGAGCATTCAGGGCTGATTTCCTTAAGAATGGCTAGGTTTGATCTTCTGGCAGTCCATAGGACTCTCAAGAGTCTCCTCCAGCACCATAATTCGAAAGCATCAATTCTTCGGCCATCAGCCTTCTTTATGGTTCAGTTCTCACTTCCATACATCACTACTGGGAAAACCATAGATAAAACCATAAAAAGGCATCATCTGAACATTTTGCAGTGCAGATTATAGCAAATGTTATTTGAAATAAAACAGTGATGGTGAAATGGGGCAAAGGAAGGGGCTGAAGGAGCATCTGTAGGAAAGAAGGTCCACAATGATGGTGCCACTAATCCCCCCCAAAAAGCCCTGTGTTGCCCTGAACCACTGAGGGCTTGAGAGGGTGAGGGATACTGAGAAAATGATGCTCACAGTTTAGCAGCCTTCCCTGATGGTAGTTTATGATAAAATTTGGTGAGGAACAATTAAATTGATTTCAATTTGGAGCCTTTCATAGATGCTGCATCTAGTGGTCTAAAATACTGTGCTAGGTGTGTTTTTATTTGATTTATTGTTGACCAACTTTGCAATGGGCAGCAGGTACAGTGGTACCTCAGGTTACAGACACTTCAGGTTACAGATGCTTCAGGTTACAGACTCCGCTAACCCAGAAATAGTACCTTGGGTTAAGAACTGCAGGATGAGAAAGAAATTGCGTGGCAGCAGTGGGAGGCCCCATTAGCTAAAGTGGTACCTCAGGTTAAGAACAGTTTCAGGTTAAGAACGGACCTCCAGAATGAAATAACTTCTTAACCCGAGGTACCACTGTATGCTCCATGCTGCTTAAAAGCCAGCTGGCATGAAAATTCCAGACCAAGTACACGAAGGAAATTGTAACACATTCTTCTTTTCTTCTTTGCTACAATGAACTGGAGAAAATGTTCATTCTATTCCACACCAACTTGAAGCGGCCGGGGGGGGGGGGGGCTGGACAAAAAAAGCAAAACAAAACAAATTTGGAGTGTGCCCTAAGAAGGAGAAGTTCCGCTGCATCTTGGGGCTTTAAAACACATTTTATTTTCACGAGTTAAGATGACTTTTGCATTCCTCATTAGTTTCAGAATGAAACATAGCCACAGGTCAGGAACTGGGTCAGCCTAATGAGGGAATAAAACTTGTAGTTCACCACAAGACCTGATGCATTTTCTTTTGTGCCCCGGCGTTGTATTTTATGCCTTGTTTATGCTGAGTGTTTCTGCCTTCTTACGAAGCTGTGGCTGTAATGAAAAGCGCAGAGCACTTTTCTCGATTGTGTTGCTGCACAACTTGCTCGTTGCTGTCTAATTTTAAAGGAGGGGACCCTTTGAACTAGAACATCTCTGAGCAAACAGACTGTCCCATGCAGCTTGCCATCTCTTCTGCTTCGACTTCAGAAAAAAAGGAACTTTTAAAAGCAACACTAAATATAATTCTGATTTGAAATAGGCGAGGCTGCAGTCTGATTCCTAACCCCACTTACCAGAGATGAACCCCTGTTCAATTCAATATTTTTTAGTGTTTCTCTGGGATAGCTAACTCAACCACGATGTTATTTCCAAGTCCACTGAACTTCAGATGGGAATGGTTTTTTATTGCTATGGATACATGATAATCAATAGCCAGAGCTTCATGAAAGGACAGCTGCAGAGGTCCTTATTTTAATACTCCATCTTATTTGCCTACACAGATATACTTACACTGTTTTTTTCTGGCGCGCCAACTGTTTTCAATAGCTCCGTCAGACCATTACAGCAAAGGTGTTCAATTTGCTAGATAATCAATTATATGACTATATAGCTTGTTTGCCAGGTACCAAAACAAAGCTTAGTCCAGCCCTAGAAAAATAACAAAACAAAAAACAACTTGTTAAAACTGTCATAAGGCAATAAGCATTTCACTTGATAAAAACAGGGATATTGCATAAATCTCATAATTCTCAATATGTCTAGGTGTTCAACTATCTTAAAAAAATCAAATGTTGTGTTTGCACGTCTCTCTATCCCCTTAATCCAGTTGTATATTACTTCATACTTTTTCACCAAGTCATTAAAAGAAACTGATTTCCATCCCGATTATTTGAGGCTGATTTCCCCTCCCTTCAGATATTGGTCAAGGACAAGAACTCACTCCATTTAAAAAAACAAACCATAAATCACTTGTGCCACTTATTTACAGGGTAGTATATGCCTAGTCTGGTTGAATCCACAGTACAACCATGCACAAATTTAAATTTAAATAATTAACAACACAATCCTATACACATGCGCTCAGATTTTTTCCTTCTAAAGGCATTAAGTCATCAGGATGATACAATGGGGCACTTTATAATAATTACGTAAAGCAAAGTAGACTATAATGCAATTCTTCTAATTAACATGTACTCCCGTATTTCAAGTTTAATTGGTGATTCTATCGATGCTCCAACTGTAAAAATTTAGTTCTAGGAGTCATCTTACAGGCCATAACAGCTTTAGCTTTTTAAATTTTAAACATAAACATAAATAATCCATTAACAAAGTATTACAAAATGAAGTGAATAACATAGTGAACTTTTTGCTATAGTAACCTTGTGCAAATATTTCATCAATATATAAAAATATTAATGTATTTTTGGAGGTTGTGTGTAGCAGACAATTTCTCTGCATACTTCAGCCATGGGAACAATCCCCCCCCCCAAGTTTTTATCTAATATTTGCTGGGCAATGTTCTTATGTGGCAAGTGAATTTTTGCCCACATGCTTGGAATGAAGATACAAAAGACAAGAATTTGGTATGAGGCTATCAGTAGCAGATATTGTGGGGTGATACCACTCACCTGACATCTGGTTTGTTGTATTGTCAAAGACCAATCAAGGAATGCTCCCAAAGTTACTGGAACGCGGGCAGCACTGTGGGTTAAACCACAGAGCCTCGGGCTTGCCGATCAGAAGGTCAGTGGTTCGAATCCCCGCAATGGGGTGAGCTTCCATTGCTTGGTCCCTGCTTCTGCCAACCTAGCAGTTCGAAAGCACGTCAAAGTGCAAGTAGATAAATAGGTACTGCTCTGGCAGGAAGATAAATGGTGTTTCCGTGCGCTGCTCTGGTTTGCCAGAAGCGGCTTAGTCATGCTGGCCACATGACCCGGAAGCTGTACTGGCTCCCTCAGCCAATAAAGCGAGATGAGCGCCGCAACCCCAGAGTCATCCACGACTGGACCTAATGGTCATTCCCCAATACCCAGCATATAAGGTGCCTTCTGCATTGGATGGGAAGGTCTCACTGCTGGAGGCAGACTCTTCTCCTCCCCTTCACGCTGGCAACTCATCCCTGCTTCTAATAGACTTATCTGTTCCCTCCGTGATTAACCGATCAAAGAATGGAACTCAGGATAACACCCCCCTGGATAAATCGTTGTCCCTTCACCCCTCCATGCCGGACTTGGAATCAACATACATCGAAGACCATCCACGACCCGAGACGGTAATGGCCACTCCAAGTCAGGCTTCTCCACCAAAAATCCAAAAACTACGTGAGGAAGACACTACAGTGTCGAGAGTCACCACAGAGTGGATTGAAGACCCAGCAGGACATATAAATCAAATGATCACAAGTGTATCGGTTAGATCCCCAAAGAGGACGGCTCCAGCAGACTTGGTAGGAGCCTCTTCAGAGCCTAGTTGGGCCCGACAGCTAAAAACGCCAAATAGTATTTCTACTCACCAGGATGTTAACTCTCTTCTGCCCCCCCAAAACTCTGGCCCTCGCGATTTGATCGTGCCACAACCAGCTCGCACTAGAGCAAAAGAGTCATCACAACCGGTGCGCACCAGAGCAAAAGACTCACCACACCAGGACGACAACTTTCAGCAAAGGAAAATAACGGACTTCTTTAAGGGAGCGACTTTGCCGTATAAGAGCCCCCCACAAGAATTTAAATGACGGTTAGCCGGACAACCCAGAAAACCACCAATATCGATCCTTTGTTGGAACATTGCTGGCTGGCGTAGGAAAAAATGTGACCCAGAATTCCAGTCGTATATCAACTCGTTTCATATCATTCTATTGCAAGAAACTTGGGAGGAGGGTGAAATTGTCATAAACGGATTTGACCTATTATCCCTTCCAGCTTGCCCCTCCCAGAAAGGAGGACGGCCGAAAGGTGGTCTAGTAATTGGTATCTCACTGAAGCTGCATCTCAAATTTTCATTAGTTTTGACTGCTCCCCCTTATGCTTTATCCGGGTTGATGTCGGGGGGGGGAAGTATCACTGTTAATCTCCAATGTCTATCTCCCGCCAGGGGGTTCGTCCCTTGAACTGCATGATAGATGGGAAATATTAGAAGATCATCTAGTATCATGCCGAGTCAAATATTCCAATAGCCAATCCTTAATTGGTGGTGACTTTAACGCACGTATAGCAGCAAATTGGGTCGATTTAACTAAAGCTAAATGGTGGACTGCTCCATGCCTCGACAATTATGATTTGAGACATGCCTTAGGGAGAACCTCAAAAGACTCTAAAGTAAACGAGGCTGGAGTACTTCTTTACCAAATGGCTATTCGCTTAAACCTAGTACCCCTGAATGGTTGCTGCCCTCCTGATATACCGGGGGAGTATACCCACCTAGGTATAAAATCAAACAGTGTACTAGATTACCTTTTAGCCTCGAGTGACCTGATTTCGAAAGCTCTCTCTTTTAAGATTGGCAATATTCAGCTCAGTGACCACCTTCCACTTGCTGCTACGTTTGACCTAGACTGGCATGGGGACGAGCACAGTCATCCAACTCAATTAGATACTAACGCAGAAAACCCAGTAGAGGGTATCAATACGGCATTACGAGTGAAGGGTATAAAGTGGTCTGTAACGCAGGCTCAAAAATATTCCGAATTTTTTCAGCAGGAGATCATACAAACCTATTCAGCCCTTGGCATAACCTCATATGAACACGATCAAACTATTAATCTATTTGCCAATCTGCTGAATGACCTCACGTCATTCTTTACTGTCCCAACCCACCAGGCAAATTGGGCCCACTTTAAGACAGGTGCACTGTGGTTTAACCGTGATTGTAAACAAGCCAAACAACATCTTTGTGCTATTTATAATGATTACAAATCCTCAGGGGCGACTACGCTTCCCAAGGAGTACTATCAGGCAAAATCAGCTTACAAATATGTGCAAAAAAAGGCCAAACAGGAATGGCAACTGAACCGCTGGCAAGCACTTATAGCTGCCTCAAGTACCCGTAATTCCCGAAAATTCTGGCTGTTGGTTAACAGAAAATCTAAAAGATACCCCTTAACAGTTATTCCGGCCCCAGTTTGGGAATCCTTTCTAAGGAACTATTTTGCCTTACCAGACCTTAATATTAATACAATTGATGGATTTGATGAGCAGCTCCCTCTTTGGCCACCCACTGACCCGGAAGAAATCCACGGACTCATTTCTAATCTTAAAATCGGAAAAGCCCCCGGTCCTGACCTAGTCCCGGCGGAAGCTATAAAACTTCATTCAGACTGGTGGGCGAAAATCCTGGCCGCTACTTTTGATGCCGTAAATAACAGTGGGAAGGTACCAAGAATATGGAAGGATGCGATTATTGTTCCAATTCATAAAAAGGGCTCGACAGATGATCCGGGAAATTACAGGAATATCAGTTTATTGTCAATAATTGGGAAAATATATGCACGGTTCTGGTTAACTAAGCTTACTAAGTGGGCCGAAGAGAACAACCTGATTGGGCCTGAACAGGCTGGTTTTAGACCGAATCAGTCAGCGGTTGATCATGTCTTAGTTTTATACCACCTTGCCCGGAAATATTCCTCCCCAAATAGAGGCCAACTTTGTGCGGCCTTTATTGATTTAAAGGCCGCTTTTGACAGCATCCCCAGAGGATTACTTTGGGGAAAATTAGCCCGATGGGGAATAGACAAAAGACTTTTGTGGCTAATAACTAAATTGCACGACGGATCGGCCGCTAGGGTGAGAATCACTCCGGCCGGCGACCTCTCAAATTCAGTAACTATCAATAGAGGTGTTCGTCAGGGATGTATCCTTGCTCCGACCCTTTTTAATCTATTTATAAGTGATATGAGGGTGCCTCTGATAGATTCTCAAGAAACGATCCACGCCCCCCGTCTTGCCCAATATCGTTGCCCCCTTCTACTCTACGCAGACGACGCAGTGATCCTTTCCTTCTCAAGAGTCGGCCTTAGGAGGGCATTAAAAATTTTTGATGTTTACTGCAAATCAAATTTTCTTACAATTAACCATGTTAAGTCCAAAGTCCTAATTTTTTCCAAGAGTCGAAAAACCTATAATTGGAGAATAGACGGAAAAGCTATTGACCAAGTCTTTAAATTTCAGTACTTGGGAGTCCTTCTCCAACACAACATGGGCTGGAAGGTCCATCTTGCATATGTATTAAACAGAGCTAAAGCCCTTTCCTTTGCGCTACTGCGTTTTTTCTTTTCAGATGGGGCTTTCCATATCCCATCAGTGCTAAAAGTTTTCAAGGCAAAGGTGATTGCAACAATAGCATATGCAATCCCAATATGGGGGCCCTTTGTTAATCTAACCCATTTGGAGGTAATCCAAAACCAGCTTCTAAGAAGGTTGCTAAAATTACCCAGGTGTGTAAGCAATACTGCTATACGTCTGGAACTAAATGTTACATCTCTAGAAACCACATTATGGAAATGCATCCTCTGTTACTGGTTGGCATTATGGCATAAACTTCCAAATCTCCTCTTGATACAGTGTCTCTGGAGAGATGACTTCCCTAGCCCCTGGGCAAAAATATTACATGGGAAACTTGTGTCCCTAGGACTATCTCCATCTGAACTATTAAAATTGGATTTAATTTCTGCCAAGAGAATTATAACCCACAAATTAGAGGAGATGGATTTACAATTTAACATTGCGACAGGTGGTGGCACCTGTTCGCCGATAAACCTTGGCTTAACACCACCAAGGAAACTTCCATCTTATTTAACTACCTTATCTGTGGTGACGCACAGGTATGCCTTTATAAAGGCTAGATTCAATGCTTTCCCATCAAACGTGTTGGGTAACAGACTCTCCAAAGGACAGATCTCACTCCTCTGTGACTGTAAAAGTGGATCTATAGAATCATTATACCATATAATCTTCTGTTGTCCATTATATTCGGCTTCACGGTCCAAGTTTCTGGCCCCATATTTATCGAGAATTGCTGATAGACCTCAGGAAGCCCAAATAATATACTTATTAAATGACGAAGATACAAGTAGATCCCTTGCAGTCGCTAGATACCTGATTAATGTTTTATTTCAAAAGAGGAGAAATGGATCACTGTATGACTCTGACAGCTTAGCTAAACTTAAGTACCATCAATAAGTGCCAGAACTAAGACGCATACCCCCCAAAATCTGATGGATTTGAATTGCAGTTTACATAGAGGGAGCTTATTGTGTATAGTGTTTACTAAACTGAAGTAAAATTGGTTTTATATGGGTGTTTTAATTTGGAAGCGTTTAAATTGTATTGTTTATGGATAAATTTTGATGTATTGTTTTCGATATGGGCCAATGGCCGCAATAAATAAATCTATCTATCGGTCAGGGGTCCCTTTACCTTTACCTTTACCCCAAAGTTACTATACAGCTCCAGATGTGATGGACAAACCACCCACTGCGCTGAGGCCACTTTGCAAAACTGAAGAGAATGAGTGCAAGGTTGGCAAGTATCTTAAGAAGGGAACCCAAACCTAATGGCCCAAAGTAATCCTGACTCACACACTTCCTTTGGGAGCAATAGGATCAGGGCTTTTTTTTTCTTTTCAGCTGGAGCTCACCAGAACTCAATTCTGGCACCTCTCAGGTGGGCACCATTGCCATTTTAAGAGAACAAGGGAGGCATTCATGGTGAGTTCTGGCACCCCTTTTTCTAGAAAACTAGAACTGGATAGGGTAATAATAATCTCAAATGTTTACTGTGGGCGGATCTACACTCATGGTTTTTAACATTAAGAAAGGGTTAAGGAAGGGCTTTGATAACATAGGGTAAAAGGGAAAGGACCCCTGGACGGTTAAGTCCAGTCAAAGGTGACTATGGGGTTGTGGCGCTCATCTCATTTTCAGGCCGAGGGAGCCGGCATTTGTCCACAGACAGCTTTCCAAGTCATGTGGCCAGCAGGACTAAACCGCTTCTGGTGCAAAGGAACACCGTGACAGAAACCAGAGCGCACAGAAATGCCGTTTACCTTCCTGCCGCAGTGGTACCTATTTATCTACTTGCACTGGCATGCTTTCAAACTGCTAGGTTGGCAGGATGCTAGGTCGATGATGCCCTGTTTTTACCTTCATAATGCGTAAAAAACACCTTGTCTTTGTATCACTTCATTTTTAATTGTTCTGTGCTGCTATATCAGTGAAAAACTGCTCATATGTCCCTATGTAGCGTTTTGCCTTTTTCTACTGCCTTCAAATTCTGACCCCACCCCCTTCCAAAGGTATTCGAGGGGCAGATAACAAAGGACATGGAGGGAGGAGAGAGGGAGGGAGGAATAATTAAAATGGAACACCAGAGGGAGGAGCAGAGTAACCAGTGATCAGTAGCAGATGGGGCAGGGACCATGGTAAAAAAGTTTTAATTAACAAGTATGCCCTGTGATGTTTTACAAGGACATATCTAATACCATTCTAACAGGGGGGGTAATAACGTTAAACAGGTCATCCAGTCACTTTTGCTGCCTATTTAATGCTATCCTATTACTTTTACTGTCTATTTATGTCATGGATGTCAAAATAAAGAATGAAAGCTTTTCTTAAGTCTCAAGTGATTTCATGTTTGTTTTCTCTGTCTGGAAATTAATATTAATCTATCTGATATCCTTTAAAATGTATGATTCCAAGCATGATATGAAATTCAACTGGGATGGGGGCTCATCATTTTGCTCCTTTGCTGTATGAAATAATGCCTTATAATACATTTTCTGCATGTGGCTAGTTGTTTTAACTAACTCAGATCACAGCAGATATGAATTTTAAAAAATCCAAGTATCTCCCCATTTGCAGCCATGCATATTCATCAGTGGTTAATAAGTGACCAAGTTTGGTTGAGCAAAAAGACTCTTCATTTCTGCTAACATGGAGGATTTAATTTGAGCAGGCCTGCTGTTTACTCTAGATGAAAAGGCAGCTGAGGAGGCCTGAAGGGAAAGCATTTTTAAGGATTTAGTCAGTCTCTACCTCTGCTGACTCCTTAATGGTATTTGACTTTGTCTAACTTAATTAGCATCTAGTGCAATTGTGCTCTTGAGAAAAATATTGTGGAAAAGTTCTCTGATACTCTTAATATCTCTACAAATGAATCCTATAGAATAGTATTGAATTCATTCCCCTAATGAAGACTGTGATGTACAACACAATCTTGCTCGGGTACGAGTAATCACAGAAGAAGAAGAAGAAGAAGAAGAAGAAGAAGAAGAAGAAGAAGAAGAAGAAGAAGAAGAAGAAGAAAGGTGGAGAAGTTTCTTCAGGTATACAGGGCTGAGGCCGTTTAAGGCTTTACAATTCAGCACCAACACTTTAAATTGTGCTCAGAAATGTACTGGGAGCCAATGTAGGTCTTTCAGGACTGGTGTTATATGGTCCTGGTGGCCACTCCCAGTCACCAGTCTAGCTGCTGCATTCTGGATTAGTTGTAGTTTCTGGGTCACCTTCAGAGATAGCCCCCACATAGAGCGCCTTGCAGTAGTCCAAGTATGAGATAACCAGAGCATGCACCACTCTGGTGAGACAATCTGCTGGCAGGCAGGGTCTCAGCCTGTGTACCAGATGGAGCGGGTAGACAGCTGCACCAGAGACAGAATTAACCTGCACCTCCATGGACAGCTGTGAGTTCAAAATGACTCTCATGCTGTACACCTGGTCATTTAGGGACTCAGTTATCCCATTCAGTACCAGGGAGTCCCACACACCCTCCTGCCCTATGTCCGCCAAAAACAATACTTCTGTCTTGTCGGAATTCAATCTCAAATTTATATTAATATTAATTAAATATAGAAATTAAATATATGTTAAAAGTTTAAACTGAATACAATTTTAAAGCAACATATTTCTTTTTTAAAGAAATTATTCTTTTAAAAGAAAAATGATTATTTTTACAGACAAATGGTGTTTTATTTGAAAAATCTGAATGTAACATATTTTTGTTACATTGTTTGTTGATTTAGTTTCCCACTTTTTATGCTTTTTCGGTCATCTTTATGTTGGATTCGACTAAGCATTAATCCAAGCAGTAATGGCCAAATTTATTCCCTTCCCACAAGAAAAAGTAAATAAAACAAGCTTTACCAACCGTTTTAGTAATTATTTCACTTGCCAAATTTTCTTCTGCATGTGGCTGTTTACAGCTTTGCAAGAAGAATGGAAAGGGAGGGCAAGAGAGGGGACTGGATTTGTTTTTGTACTAATTGTTTTCCCCCATAGGGGATGTCTTGCTGACGATCTGTGTCATTCACTCAGAGACAATGGTTTTAAATCTTTTGTTTTGTTTCTTGCCCCAGGCAAATAAAGCTTAAAATAAAGCTGCCTAGGGGCAATGGCTACTTGATGATGAGAAATCAATAACAACAGCAGAACTGTACGTGGTGGAAAATATGGCAATATAATGGTATTCATTATGCGAGAGGATTCCAACCTCTGTCAGGAGAATCGAAAGCAATAATATTACTTTTGTGAACCACCATACTGGGACAAGATCGTACAAATTTAATAAAATGGAAACTGCTGTAGTTGAGTAATGATAACACGATGAAAAGATGAACAGGTACAGAACAGTGAACCCCATCGCTAGTGTTGATCAACACATTCATCCAGGAAGTGACATGTTTCGTATTATTGCCATATTGTAAGCACCCTGAAGAAGCAGCCATCTTAATTTCTCTATAAAGAGTACATGGAATGGGGCAATTCTGTAGATCTTGCTGAACTCCCATCAGAACCAAACAAGCATGGCCAATGATTGGGGATTGCGGGAACTGTAGTCTGGCGATACGTGGAGGGCTGCACGTTCTCCATGCTTGCAATAATACATCAGTGGAATAGAATGGCAGTCCACAACTTATGATGCAGGTTAAGCCTACAGCCAGTGAAAAGCATCATGAAGAGGACACTACACAGATGATCCAGAACAACAGCTTTAATGTAGAAACAGTTTATTGTGGGAACAAACCATTTAGCAGGTTGTTGCTTGTAATGGAGAAAAGAGGCCAGACTTAGCAGTTCCAGGTATGGCAAGCCAGGAAGGCCATTGCACCCCAGCCAGAGAGTTCACTGGTGTAGGAAAGGCCCTCTTATAGTGGCTTTGTCAATAACCCCCCTCAACCCTAGACCAAACTCTTAATCCAGTTGAAGGCCAGCTGATGATGATGATGATGATGATTTTGCAAGAAAAACTGCCTCTGAACTTCAGAATGTATTTCTCTGCAAAGGTCACTTCCACCAATTTTTCCATCTTCACCCTCCAAAGCATTCCAACTGCCCAATACATCAGCCGTGCATTCATGTAGATGATGATACAGAGGTGAATGAAGAATCTCTGACTATTTTTTGGAATCTCTTAAATGTGTAAATACATCAAGAACCAAAGTTAAGTCAGATTTGCTATTAGTGGGAACTTCAGAAAGTAATCCAGACCCATACCTCTATGCTCTGGATTTTTTAAACCTGGTGTCTTCCCCTAAATTCATTTAGGTTAGGTGGAAACCTCAATTCATTCAGTATATGTCAACCTTATTTATGAAGTACTGGTAGATACTATATGTGTGGAAACCCCAGGAGACATTGTGTAGACAGAAAAACCCAATTCCTGTGGAGTCATCTAGCAGGAAAACAAGTGCTGGTTTGCTATGGAGATGGGCAGAGTCTAAATATTGCATTGCTTTTGGTAAAATTTAATGTAGAATGAGACTATAGGTAAGAAAATTTTGTGGTGCACTTCAGTAACATTAAAACACTTCTCGATTCTCACATAGACATTTAAGAAAGTTTTGCTGAGTACCATGTGAACTTGAAGAAAGGGGGATACCTAATGAAATTGCTATGTTCTGTTCTTCTTGCTTACTAGAGAAAGTCAGACAGGGAAAGTCCAATATATTTTGTTGCCTCAGGCAAACCAGCAAACGCATACCACCACTCCCAAGTCAAAGTGCATAGCATGTACCCAAAGCTGGTCAAATTATTTTGGCATCCGAGGCAGAATATCCCAGAAGCACCTCTCCCTACTGCCTGGCAGGAAATAAATGCAATAATAAACAACAATAAATTTCTGCCCTTTCATGACACCCACATTCTGTTGCCTGAGGCAGTTGCCTCATTTTGCCTATTGGTAGGGCTGGCCCTGGTTTCAGAGGACATAGAACTTTGGCACATCCATAGGGAAGTGACTCCTGTTGTTCTACTAAATCATTACAAATTATTTGTTTTGAAACAGATAAGGAAATAATTGTTTCCCTGCAACATAGATCCTTTCATGTAGCATGAATAGTTTTTCTGCAATGTAGATCCTTTCATGTAGCATGCAATCTCATGTCAATTTCTGCAAATAGAAAGGCAGATGCATAAAGGATTTTGAAAGAGGTGAATCTTACAGAACAATACAGTAAAAGTGTCCAGGATGGTCCTCATAATCTCAGGCAGGTGAACTAATGTAGATTTTCTACCCTTTGTTCTGCCGTTTACTTAGAAGACATGGAAGAGATGCAAGACATTCATCCCTGCTTCAAGAGTGGTGTTCTGAAAGGTGGAAATTGTACCCTAGGCAAGGGGTAACCAACCTTCTTGGACTAGTGAGCACATCTTGAATTTTGAGAGGGTTGGGGGAGCCAGTCACAAAATGGTTGCCATGGAGGCGTGGCATAATACAAAAGAGCTGCTGTGCAGCATGGCATAACAGAAAATGACTGCCATGGGAAAGCATAGCACACCACAAAATTAGAGACTACCACCCCATGACACCCTTATATTTGCTGCAGGAAGTCAGCTATTTCCTGCTGGTCCCCATTATGGAGATTTCTCTCTCTCTCTCTCTCTCTCTCTCTCTCTCTCTCTCTCTCTCTCTCTCTCTCTCTCACTCTCTCTCTCTCTCACACACACACACACAGAGAGAGAGAGTGTCTGATGTTGTTGCTGTTTAATAACAAGGAACATTCCTCGGGACCACGAAAAACATACAAAGTAGCCGCACCACTCTCATTTCACAGAACTTGCTTAGAAGGTACCAGGGCATTCTTACCTAGAGACTTTACTTTTTTTAGTAAAAGCCCAGAATCTGGGCACCTGCTCAAGGGCACCACTGAAAACCTTCATGGATGCTATGGTACCTTCAAATGCCAGGTCCCTGCTGTAGGCACATCTTCAATATCCATATAAAACAGTAATTCTGGCAGCATTATTCAGATCATGTCCACTATACTACTCCTTCTCCTACCTCCTCATGTATGTTTAAGTAGACTTGGGGAGGGGGGAACCCTCCTCTTTAAACATAAACCTGCCCTCTGAAAATTCTTTGAGCCTCGATCCCGGGTGGGGTGATTTCCAAGGTAGTCCAGGGTATGTCCCTCTGATTCAGGACCCTTGGATCAAGGAGATGGAGCAGACTAGAATTGAAGATCGCATCCTTAGAAACTTGCCTGTGGAAGCAAGTCTTCAATTACTGGTTATCATTGTGGCATAGATTACCAAACCATTACCTTGTCCAATGCTTATGGCGAGATGAATTCTCTAGCCTTTGGACTAGCAGAATTCATGCCAAACTCCTGAGTTATGGAATCTCTCCCTCAGATTCCCTAAAACTAGACCAAATCACTGCTCAGAGACTGATCCGCCAAAGACTGGATGACATCGACTTACAGCGAAATTATACGCTGGGGGGAGGTGTTTGTTCGCCCCAGAACATTGGTATCACTTTAACTTACTGCGTTCCATCATACCTCTCCTCCCTTTCGACTGTTGCCCATAGACTGGCCTTCACCAAAGCGAGGTTTAACGTTTTCCCCTCCAATGTCCTGAGACACAGATTCTCAAAGGGCCAAGCCCCCGCCGTGTGCAATTGTGATAAGGTGACGCTGGAGTCGCTCCAGCACATTATGTTCACTTGCCCGTTGTTCAATGTGCCACGGGCAAATTTGTTGGGATCAATCATACAGAAACTAGAGGGTACCCCACCAAAATTCCACCTTGCCCAAATCTTGCAGGATAAGGATACCCACACGACCCTGAAGGTGGCTAGGTTCCTGGTCACTGTCCTCTCCCAAAAGCGACGCCAAGGAGCACTACAAGCAAATTAAGGCGTAGTATGCCTTTTTATCTTATAGTATTTTATTGTTATAGTGGTGTTTTAGCGACTGCTTTTTTCCCTACGGCACAAGCTGTCACTTATGTGCTGTTTTTACCTGTATGGGCCTATGGCCGTAATAAATGTTTTATGTTTTATGAGATGGAGCATAATTGGGTGCGGTTGGGTGTGCAAAGCCCTAGCTGTTGTTGTTGTTTAGTCGTTTAGTCGTGTCCGACTCTTCGTGACCCCATGGACCAGAGCACGCCAGGCACTCCTGTCTTCCACTGCCTTCCGCAGTTTGGTCAAACTCATGCTGGTAGCTTCGAGAACACTGTCCAACCATCTTGTCCTCTGTCGTCCCCTTCTCCTTGTGCCCTCCATCTTTCCCAACATCAGGGTCTTTTCCAGGGAGTCTTCTCTTCTCATGAGGTGGCCAAAGTACTGGAGCCTCAGCTTCAGGATCTGTCCTTCCAGTGAGCACTCAGGGCTGATTTCCTTAAGAATGGATAGGTTTGATCTTCTTGCAGTCCATGGGACTCTCAAGAGTCTCCTCCAGCACCGTAATTTAAAAGCATCAATTCTTCAGCTATTAGCCTTCTTTATGGTCCAGCTCTCACTTCCATACATCACTAAAGCCCTAGTATACACCTTTAAACCTTATACTCAATAAAATAACTTCCCATATCAAGAAACTATTACAAAGTCAAGTTATTACAAGGGAAAGACAGGAAATGCATTGCTTAAACAAAGTTACAAAGTACAGCGGTACCTCCGGTTGTGGACAGGATCCATTCCGGAGCTCTGATCGGATCCTGAGGTTTTTGCAACCAGAGGTGCCTGTACTTCCGGGTTTGCCGCATGCGTATCCCGAAGGATACGTAACCAGAGGTGCTCATAAGTAGAGGTACTACTGTAATTGTATGTGGACAGGATCCAATCACTAAGACACTCACACATTCAGATCTAAGGCTAAAGTGATCCTAACTTTACTAGAAATATGTAGAAGGAGCTGCTGTAATATTTGCTTACCCTGCTCCAGGTTGGGTAGCAATTGTGGCCTGTTGTGGCTTCCCCTCCAAAATCTTCCTGCCACAGCTGGCTGTTGAGTCCTCCTTTGGCCAGCTACTTTGGACAACAGGCCAGCCTGCCCACTCTAAAAAAAAAAATAAAAAAAAATGAACTGCCCAATCAGGGACAGTGAAATATACTCAGAGTCGAGAGTGGCTTTCATGCTCTTTATTCAGCTCATAGTGGTGAGGAGGAGTGAAAGTCCCCTCAAAGTATCTGCTTTATATACATTATCTACACAATGGGCTGCACGTGATTGGCTAATTCTGGAACTCTCCTGTAGGCCAATCAGGTTGTGGATTCACTTCCATCTGGAGCTGGATTGGGTGGCTCCTGCAGACCAATCATACTGCTGCATTGTTCTAGGACCAACCAGACTGCTGCATTTTGGATCCTATTCAACTCAGTACATAACAGACAGGCAAGGAGGTGGAGACTAGGCAGCGGAATGGAGTCAGGAAGTTTTCACTCTGATCTGCCACCTGGGAATAAAAGCAGCTGCGTTCGAGTGTTGCAAGCCACAGAAAAATAGGCACAGCAGCAAAGATTTACACCTTCCCAGACGATAGTCAAGATGCAAAGATTTAAGATCCTATGCCTGTTTGAGGGTGAAGCCCTCCCTTTCTCTTTGTAATATTTCACCAGGCACTAGAGATTTCTCACCTTCTCTGTTCCATGCTTTGTGGAATTGCAAATTGAAGATGCTGTGTAGCAGAGAGTTGGCACCGAGTCTTGCATCCCTAATTTGCCATTGCGAAAACTATACCCTAAATATGCTTTGGAGTGTCTCCCATCCCAATGTGAAAAAGGGTATTGAGAGGGGATAGCCTTATGTACATGAATGACCTGACAGAATTCCTTTGAAATGTGTTTGTTCCTTGCACCTTACTATTGTGCTGTCATGAGATAAGGCTGAGGTGAAAAAGCACCACCTTTGCCTTTCTGTGGAAACAAGTCCTTCCTCCTGGGTTCCCGGGTCATAAATCCACACCAGAAAGCAAATATCCCTATTTGTTTGAAGCTAGAAGCTATAGTTAATCCCCCCGCCCAATAATATTTATTGAATTTCATACAAAGACATAACTTTAACATAATAAAGAAAGAAAATACAATAATAAAGAAAAAAAGAAAATGAAAAAAATAAAGTATTACAAACCCTACATATACCACCACACACATACATAAGACTTAATTGATTGGTTAGACTCCAACTTCATAAACATATTACTTGACTTCCTCTAATCTCTTCCAACTGAATTTCCTTGTAATAGAATGTAGCAGTTTCCAATATCATTATTCCATATAACAATATTCTAGTTATAATCATATTTCCTAACTTTTCTTATCCTACTCTTTCTTATTTATTTATTTAATCCTGATTTAATCCTTGGCCTAATTAGTTCTTTCAAGTAATTACAAATCTTTAATATTACAATATTTATTCAAATAGTCCTTAAATTTCTTCCAGTCTTCTTGATATTCCTCTTCTTTCTGGTCGCGGATTCTCCCAGCGAGATCAGCCAGCTCCACAAAGTCCATCATCTTCATAGCTATAGTTACTTTTTAAGGGAACAGATAGCCAGACTTTTCTGGCAGTTTTCCAAATTATTGATCTGACTCTCCCTGCGATGCCTAAAGCAGGGGGCCAATGGTTTTCTCATGTCACAAACAAGTAGAGGTTGTACCAAGGGTTATAGGTAGTTCACAAGGTACAGGTTTTTAATGTTACGCCATACAAATAGAATGGGCATCCTGTGCCCTTTTAAATGTGTTGTGGAATGAGGGAATCTTGGTTGTGTTTTGTTGTTCTTACTTTTATTATGTACTTTGTGGTTTTTATATTGTAATTTTACTATGTGAACTGCCCTGAGATCTACAGGTATAGGGTGGTATACAAATTTAATTGATGATAACAACAACAACAACAACAACAACAACAACAACAACAACAACAACCCAGGTAAAAAGTCCAGGCAAGCACACCTTCTTACACTTCCTAAAGGTAAAGGAACCCCTGACCATTAGGTCCAGTCGTGGCCGACTCTGGGGTTGCGGTGCTCATCTCGCTTTATTGGCCGAGGGAGCCGGGGTACAGCTTCCGGGTCATGTGGCCAGCATGACTAAGCTGCTTCTGGTGAACCAGAGCAGCGCACGGAAACACCATTTACCTTCCCGCCGGAGCGGTACCTATTTATCTACTTGCACTTTGATGTGCTTTCGAACTGCTAGGTTGGCAGGAGCAGGGACCGAGCAACGGGAGCTCACCCCGTCACGGGGATTTGAACTGCCGACCTTCTGATCGGCAAGTCCTAGGCTCTGTGGTTTAACCCACAGCACCACCCGCACCCCTTCCCATAGGAAGTCCCTTACACTTCCTATGCAGCCACAAAACCCAGAACAATGCCCACCACACGAAAGCTTTTACTTAGATGCCGAAGCTTTCAACTCTCCCTTGACCCATTTGGTTTCAAATTCTCTTTCACACCAAATTCATTCACTGGTGGCCATTAGAAAGTCAATATTTATGATCAGCTAGTTATTTATTCTGTATCATGACAGTATGCAGATAGATGAGATGACAGACTCCTTTCTTAAGGAGTTAACATCTAAAGACCTACTGTAGCATCCTGCCAATCTATAAATAAGTTTAATTGCATGCCAGTGAGTAACCTGGTTGAGTTAGTGAAGTTTCTTGCGGCAGTGTGTTTTTAAACCAACTCAGAGTGCGTTGACTGCACCATAAAATGTTATGATAGTTACACAGAATCGTAGGAATCGAAAGATTCATAGGTCCTCAACTTTCTGGTAAGGGACTTTTCAGAGATTATCGCTTGACTACCATAATCCTTAGTCCCAATTCCCAGATGCTGGCAATCACTAAAACGTTCTCAAACCCCTTGTCACACTTTCTTAATTAGGTTATGAAGAAATTGTTTTTTTCATCCTTTAATGAAGGTGACAATGTTTTCCAATATTTGCTTATCGTTTGACACATTCTCAGGGTGACTGACTCCTGGGCTCAATTAACAGAGCAGTTTGCCTCATAACATTTAAAAACAGTAATTGGCTTTCTACACAAATACCAACCACCCCCTACAAAAAATCCAGACAGAAGAGTAGCTGAGAGCTGGGTTTTGAGTGTGTGTATTATCCCATACAGTTACTTAAGCAGAAAATGCCTGCTAAGTCTAAACAAAGATGATTTTATTGTTTTACTATTACTTTTTTAATTTATAAAAATTTCATAAACAGATTATAGTCAAAAGAATTTCAAAATATGTGATATTACCCCACCTCTGAACAGTAAAATATTCCAGGGGTTCCAGTGCTTACCCAGGATTCAGTTTCCTTGGAATAAAGATCACTGGATCATCAGCCACTAGCCATAGCAATAAAATAAAATGTACTGAAGACAGAGGTAAAAACTTAACTATACAAAATATATTTTGGAGGTTTACTTCAATAATCAAATAACAGATCTTATTCTAATTGCCCCCGCTAAAAACCTTGAAGTTTTTGCTGTCACCTGATCATCTTGATCTGCTAAAATAAAGGGCATAGTAGCAATGGCTGAGAAACCCGGCATGGACAATAGTAGAGGGGTAATAACCTCACTCCTCAATCTTTATAAAGAGGGCAAGCCAGAAGCAGATGAGCCACTGACTCCCCATACTGCCATCTCCACAGGGATATCACCGTTTTTCCAGTGGAATATTTTGAAATCGACCCTCAAGTACAGCCAAAGGTAGTATATTCAATCTTGCGAACGTAAAAGCGAGTCTGTATTTTGGAATTGTTAAATTTTGCAAATAGGGTGCCAAAGTGTCAAAATGACTAGGTAGAAAATAATCACTACATGGACAAAATATCCTTATCGTGGCCAAATTATTCTGTCGCTTGATATCATATAGGTGCTGTCTAACTGAAGTATTTGCATTACAGAAGCCCAGTGTTAATAATTGTTGTGGTGATAAACCAGAAAAGTAAAGCTTTTGGTTGACTATTTTAGTCCAAGCGCTCTCATGACAACCTTGCAATACTAAGGGTAGTAGACCAGTGGGGTTTAAATTCAGGTGAAGCCAATAATTAAATGTCCTACACCAAATGGTTTTATTTATACATAAGTAAAGCTGATCCTAAAATAGAAATGTAAATAAGGTGCTTACAGGTCCAGCTAGGACTATTCAAGTAACAAGAAACTGGTTTAACTGTTTCATCAGTTCTTTGTACCAAGGATTACAACTTTACAAATTCAGAGACTTGGTTGGGACCCAAATGCATCATCCAAACCAAGTCCTGTCCTATAACAATACAAAATAATCTCAAAGTGATGTACAAAATAGAAAAAATACAATATATTAATAATCAAATAAAAACTTACTGAAAGAATATTATACTATTCAGTATAGTATTGAGAGCCAGTGTGGTGTAGTGGTAAAGAGTGGTGGACTTGTAATCTGGTGAACCGGGTTTGATTCCCCGTTCCTCTACATGCAGCTGCTGGGTGACCTTGGGCTAGTGACACTTCTCTGAAGTCTCTCAGCCTCACTCACCTCACAGAGTGTTTGTTGTGGGGGAGGAAGGGAAAAGGAGAATGTTAGCCACTTTGAGACTCCTTAGGGTAGTGTTAAAGCAGAATATCAAATCCAAACTCCTCCTCTTCTTCTTCAATCCCTAGAAAAAAATATCAGCCGGTCACTTTGTAACAACAAAAATTGCTGATCAGATAAAACCTGCAAATAAAAATAATTTCCTCCCAGATTTCCCAGCCTGAGGCACCACATTAAGAGCATAAGAAGAACATCTACTTCGGCATACATTTCTACTGACTGAGAGACAGAAGGAAAATGGCGATTGGTGGGAGGAAGAAAGGCTGTCACTGGAAGGAGGAGGTGTCACTGCCACAAGCAAGCGGGCAGGATGCAGGGAGGTGGCGCAGCACCCGAAGCAAATCTGCCACCCACTCCAAAATGCCACTTGAGGCAACTGCCTCAGAAAGGTTTGTGGTGACGCTGCCCTCCCATTGGTAGCCACCACAACATGGTCTCAAGTTCTCCCCTGGAAATACTGTGGCCACAAGCCACTCTCCCCTCGAGTGGGACATGGTTTAACTGGTGGTTCCAGCACCGTTGGGATGGATGCTGAGCAGCCTTGTAGCACAAAATGGGGAGCTACAAAAGTGAGGAAGAGATAAATTAATATTTTGATCGAAATAACTAGCCAAATCCTTGGCTGCATGCCTATAGGCTTCTTTTTTCTGTCTGTGAATTGGAGTGAAGATGTAAGCCTTTTCAGGCTTTGAATACAGATAAGTTCCTGACGAAATAAATATATCAGTATAATTTTCTCCAGTTGTCATCTCTTACCTGTTTTTTACTGTTCAGAAACTTCCCCAGCATACACACACACTCTCTCTCTTTCTCTTTATATCAAAGGCCAGCTAAGCCAACATATTGGTATTGACAGCTAGCTATTTTGAGTTCTGTTTATTTTCCTTATTGTTTAGGCTGTTTCTGATTACAGAATGAGGACATTTCATGAAGGAAATAAAACACAGGTTTTAGAAATACAAAGGCTAGGAGGGAATAAGCCAAGGTTGCAGCCTTCAAAGCAATATTAAGCTCTTTTGCATATGTATTATGTCAGTCTTTGACTGTGTGATGATTTTAATTCAAATTCTGTTGTTATAATAGCACGCTGTGATAACAATAGAATGCTCTGGGTAATAAGCTACACTTCCCTTCAGAAAAATAAGGCATTAGTCAGTTTTTAAATCTGTTCCCCTCATTGAAAGTCTAAACTAGGATGAAACTTTCCCTTAAACTGACATCAGCAACTGCTACTTTTATCCCAATGTGCTCTGTCAGGTTTATATTAAACCACTGACAAGCCTGAACAATAAAATACCAAAATCATGTGGAAATGTGCTTGACAGAATGGTTTTCCTACCTTAAAACCTACAAATATATTGCTATAAGCCCAGCTCCATCATTATCAGGTACTTTTTAACATTTCAGAATAAGGAAGAATTCCAGGGCAAGCAAGCGAGAGAAACTTGCTAGGAAGAGAGAAAGAAAAGCAAGATGGAATTTGATGTCTCTCATACATACACATAGAATCACTGAAGACTGTGATGCTGATGCAGAAATGCTGGCAGCAGGTGGGGGCAGGGAGGAAATGCCAAAAAAAGCAAACATGGGGAGAACAGTGATATATTGCATTTTGTGGTCCCTAAACAGCAGCAGATCCAAAACGAGCAAAGAGAATGCTGTCAGGCAGCTTGTGGAAGCATCCTCTTTGGAATAGCAGGCTATAGCTTTATTATTTCAACAGAAACTGTACTGTTCAGCCAATATGTGCTCTAGCCTCCCCATAGACACTTGTTTTATCCTCTATATTGCATATCTAAATATTTAATCTGTGTAACTGGTGTAATCAGTGCTTTGAACTAGTACAAAAATCTCTGACCTACACTTGAAAGTAGTTCCTATAATTGCTGGGCGAACTAAAGGTGAATGAAATTTTGAGGTATGAATGATTTCTAGTTCATCTTCACATTCATTCCACTGCTGCTGCCGCCACCACCACCTCAGCAGGAAGACTGGATTCCTAGCTTTCATTTTAAAAAGAATGTCAATCAAATATATATAAATAAAAGAAGTTAGAAAGCAAAATGTGGAGGTAATGTTCTCTGTCAGGAGGTATTGATGTTGCTAAGGACTGAACTAGTTTCTTTTTGTACAGGATGAACTTGAACTAATTCCTTTTTAAAATGAAATTTCCAAGCGCTAATTGTAATGTTTTAAGATGCTGTTGTAGAAGCATTCCCTAACGCATGCAGGTCCCACTATCTGCACACATAACGAATCAATCATTTCCACTGACTTTTGAACCAAAAAAAAGCAAGAAGAAGAAGAAGAAGAAGAAGAAGAAGAAGAAGAAGACGACCATAGGGAAAACCTCTTAAAATGCTCTGATTTGTCTGTTCCCTCCCTCTCTCCGTTCGTCAGCCAACCAGCAAAAGGCAACATGGAAGCAAAAATAAATGATTTGTTCAGATATCCAAATTGGTGATGTGTGTAGTGAGGTTACGGTTCCAATTCCTCTTGTTCAGAAAAGTGAATTTTCACATAGCGAATGTTCAGAACGTGAGACCTGTGTCTATTGCACTAGATGGTTCAAAGCACTTGACCAGCACATGCTTGTTATTATCCTTTCAACAACTATGCAAAGTAGAATGGTATTTTTACCCCCATATAGATTTGGGTGACAAGAAAGGCTTGTCTAAGGTCATCTAGCAACAGAGGAAAGAGCTGAACCTAGTTCATAGTTCATGGTTCAAGATCTTTAGTCACCATATGCACCATCTTCCCTCACACAACTCCTGCTGTAATTTTTCCATGCATTCAGTGAAATATATAGGCAGATGGCCCAGGGCACTCTTGAGAACCAAGGCTTCATCACAGCACTGGACTCTCTTCTCCTCTATCCTTGACAGTGCAGCTGCAGTCTGCTGCTTCCTTTTGAAAGGTTCCTACTGAAATGAAAATGTTTTACCACAGGAGGCAAGTGATCCTGGCTCAGTGTCAAAATACGTAATTTGCATGTAGAAGACCCCGATCATTCTCTAAGTGAGTGGTTGATATGTAAGTTAGGATTTTAATATTATTAGTTCTCTTGCTCTCTTTTAGCCCAGCCTTGTATATTAAGTGCTAATCTGCTTTTAATAGATTTCAGTCCTGCTGCTTTCATTATGCAAGCTTGCTGATTATATGATGTTTTATGTTATTTTGAAATCCCTTGAGTACGTCCCCAAAGGCAGCATCTAATTGATTATATATACCAATATAGTTAAAAGATTTTCAAGCAAGCTAGTTATAGCTCCTTTCCCAACCAAGGAGAACATTTACTGAGGTTTCAAACTATACCTTCCGGAAGGCCAGTGGGTTCATCTAAGTTTGCAAACTCTATTTATGGGATTGTGAGTAAAGTTAACAAAAGAAAAGCAGCTGGACAAATAGGCCTGGTGTAAAGGTCTGGTAGGGACTGTTTTCCCATGCCATATGTCACCTCGTGCTTAGATGCAAAATTGGGGCCTTGGTTGACAGGGCTTGCTAGTGGAGGATGGCTGGAAGGAGAGCCTGAAGGCAGAAAAGACACACAGCCATCCCTCCCCACTGGCTGGCCAGAAAAGTCAGAGTGAAAACAGCTGGAGACAGACACAGATGCTGACTCTGATGTGACTTCAGATCTTCCTACAGAAGAAACTTTTCAGGGAAGGGGCTAGCGACACTGGGGTTGCCTGGAGTCCTGGCTGATCTAAATAGTAGGGAAAATGCTAGTTAGAGCTTGAGTGTTTGGCTGCTCATGGGGAGAGGCTGAAGACAACATCTCAGTCCAGGAAGTTGCCTGTAAAGAGGCTGGAGGTGGGACTTGAGTGTCCAGGTAAGGCGCTATTAGCTTTCCTCTTCCATGCAACTTAATTGTCACGAATGAGCCAGCCCCCAGGGAAGGGTTGCAGACAGCTCCCAGTGAAGGAAGTAGCCAGGAAGAGAAAGGGTTAACTGCCAGGCAGGATGAGCATAGCCGAGTGCCAACTCCCTGCCCTTAGGAATGCCAATTGATAAGGAGGGCGAGCAGAAGCCCCGCCAATGTTCTCCAGAAGTGCAAAAGACAGTGAATAGAGAAGGAAGCAGTTCATCAGGTGGGAAAGAGCGAAGAGACAGTCCCTCAGAGAATGAGGAAGAGGCAGGAGCTGTCCCTCTTAGTCCCAGGTCTCGGCAAATGAGAGGGCTACAGGATAGGAGGTGTCAGAAGAAGACATCAGAGGGAAAAGTTTGGCTGCTTCTGGTCTCGCAGGAAGGAGTCAGAAGGGTCATCATGATTGATGAGACTAGCGGCATGTTAGAGCCGTCCGGAGAACTCTATATGTTTTTGCAATAAATCTTCCTTTTTAATTAACCACGCTTGCTTTGTTATCAAGTCAGAAACTGGGACTCCTGACATTACTTTTCTGATGGAACAGCTCATCACAGATTGCTTTCCAGGGTTTGTCAGAGCCTGGAATTTTGTTGTCCTTTGGCCACACTCTTTCCATTCCCTGCCCTGCCCTCTGTGTCCATATGTACACGTACCTGCCAACTCAAGTGAATACGTTACGCTTTATGTCATAAATCTTTAAGGTGCTCCAAGACTCTTTGTTGGTTTTTTGTTGGTTGGTTTTTGCAAAAGTTCCCCAATAAAACAGCTGAAAGTGAGGCTTTATGAAATGGTCATGATACTAGAAGACGAAAGTCAGGGCAAACAATAGGAGTCCATCTATCCCATGCTTTCTAGCTGCATGGAACAACCTGGCTCAGGAAGGGACTTCAGCGACAGTGGATATCCTCAGATGGGTCCGTAAAGCCCAATCCAAAGACATCTGCAACCTCTCTGCCCCAGCTATACTGAGTGACACTGAATCTGAAAGTTCCGGTCAGGGAACTGCCATCGGAACTAGAGGAGGAGGCGAGGCCCCACAACAATGCTGGAGAGGGGCCAAGCAGGGAGAGAGGCAAGTCTCCTGTTGGGTAAGAAAATCAGCGCTACACCAGGGATAGAGGGGGGCCAATGGGGGAAGCAGAGAGCAGGCTCCGGGACTCTTCACTGGACACCAGCGGGGAGAGCACAGGTCCTCCGCTACCCACGCCCTCCCTGCGCAGAAGACTTCCGCGCAGGGAGAGTAGGAGGAGACTGGGCGTCAAACAACTTTTATGTTGGAAAAGGTTTAAGAAACGCCCACTGACGGATTCTGCCAGCGACTGAACAGCCACGGAGTGGATGGCTGTCCAGCGAGAAATGGTTTAACCAGCCAACCTAGCCCAGAGCGGCGGCTATTTACGCACAAGCAACCCCTAAAGCCATTGCAGTTCCATAGCTGTCCAAGCTCCACACAGTCTTTAGGGATAGGGGGTTAAACTTTTTCAAGTACTGACAACTTTGAGGTTTTCATGGGAAGCAGGTGTTCTTTCAACCCCACCATTTTTTCCCTGAAAGGGTAAGGTGCCGTCAGTGGAGGATCTTATCCGCAGAGATTGTATCCTACAGTGCCACTGCCTTCCTACCAGCGTGTTTGCATGAAACATACTCACTTTATTAATGTCCTATGAAATGATTGGTTCAGGGTGGGAGAAGTGGCAGGCTTTTCTTCACCGACGAAGGTAAATGTAAGGCAGAACCATTTTTCCTTCTCCATCATGAATGCTGTTTCATCACAGATAGAGAAACAGCTGCTGTTGCAAACATCTCATTTAGCTGACATGGAAATAAGATGATTTACTTATTTAATTTGTTTGAATAGCCTGTGTAGAATAATGCTTTTGGAGTAATATTCTGTTACATCCCACATTGCTAAATCAGTCACCAACAACCCATTTCACAGTTCAGCATTCTTTTTAATTTAAAGTCCATCTCGTGGTATAATCCATTTTGTTTTAGACATACAGCTCAGGAACCATTCACAACACCAGAATTTAGGCACTAATATGAAGGAGTATGGACAAATCTGTCCAGAAATGCATTCCTACCTATATCACCACCCTAGTTACGCTGGTATCATCATCATCATCATCATCATCATCAGCAGCAGCAGCAGCAGCATATATCTGTGGTTAAGAGAAGTTCATAGTGGTCAAAATAAGGACAGCAAGGGATATAGTTGACATCCTTCATAATGTTAACAGTTGGGACTCTTGTCAATACTGATGAACTCCTTTTACTAGTCCACAATAGAAAGTGTCCTCTCATATTGTATCACAGTGTGGTATGTTGGCTTGACAGCCACGGACAGAAAGTCTCTACAGAGGGTGGTTAATAAAACCCATGATATCATGCGCTGTTCCTTGAGTCCGCTAGATGGTATCGCAAGGGATTGTTGCCTTAGGAGAGCGAGAAAAATTCTCAGGGATGACTCACACCCTGGCCATCACCTCTTTAATCTTCTACCCTCAGGCAGGAGATATAGAAGTATAATCAGTTGTACCAACAGGCTAAAAAACAGTTTCTACCTGTGGGCTGTTAGGCTGCTGAATGGAAAATAACATAGCAAAATTGACTTGCAAGGTGGTGTGTTGTTTGATAAGAGATTGAGTGCTTTTTTGGGGGGGGGCTCATTTAATGTCATTGTACACAGGTTGTACAATGACAATAAAGGTATTATTATTAATACAGGACCATGGTTAGCCAAAGCAAATCAAAAACTGAGTCCTTCCAGCATTGCCAGAAAGATCCAATAGTTATTGACCAGATGCTCAAAGTGTCATGCAGAAAGCGCAGTCCAAATCAGAGTGGTTGTTTAGCCAGATTTATGTCAAGTGAAGTCATGCAAGGAAGTGACAGGCAGACAGGCTGGCAGCTGTACTAAGAACAAGACAGAATGTCATACAGGCAATTCCAAGGCTAGTCATTGTCTATGCAGTGAGCAGGCCTTACGTGAAAATATTTATATCAAGGTCAGGAAAGACTAGCATGGAGCCATGCTGGAGTTTGGAGAAAACCTTCTCCCCACACTCTACACCTTTGAGTGGCTTCTGCAAGGGTGCTAGCATGCAGACCAGAAGACTTCCAGTTTTCTGTGAGAGCCTCCATTAAATTATTATGACCTTTTCATCCTACAAGTCTGCTGCAACTCATCATTGACCTGAACTTGATCAAACCCATAGCTGAACAATGAATAGGGGACCTGAGATAAAATGGTTGATAGATTTCCTTTGCCTTTAATAGTTTCATAAAGATACGATTGTCACATCTCAGAAAATCTGTTTTGAAATCCCCCCCACCAAACACAATAAAAATAAAAATCCCACTGACATAATTCCTAAGCATTTCAGTTCACTGGTTTGATAATAACATAACACATGCTTTCTTTCTTTTACCATACATTGTGAATTCTATCTCAATTGTGAGAGTTTATTATATTAATAATAATAAATTCCACTACATGCTCATAGCCAGGCTGTAGAATTAAGTTATAAATGCAGAAAGTGTACAAATAAGGACAGGAGTACCGTGGTACTCTAGATGTTGGATGACATCTTCCATCACCCCTAACCATTGGCCATGCTGGTTGAGACTGGTGAGAGTTGGAGTCTCAAAACATCTTGAGCATCATTGATTTTCCCTTGCACATGACAGAGAAGACAACTGCCCTATCCTTCTCTTTATTAATAAAAAAATAATTTTCAGAGATTTTAATGTAGAATTTGAGATGGCGCAGTCATCATATTGATTTATTTAGAAGCATTTATAGATGGCTTGGACCATAAAGAAGGCTGATCGCCGAAGAATTGCTTTTGAATTATGGTGCTGGAGGAGACTCTTGAGAGTCCCATGGACTGCAAGAAGATCAAACGTATCCATTCTTAAGGAAATCAGCCCTGAGTGCTCACTGGAAGGACAGATCGTGAAGCTGAGGCTCCAATACTTTGGCCACCTCATGAGAAGAGAAGACTCCCTGGAAAAGACCCTGATGATGGGAAAGATTGAGGGCACAAGAAGAAGGGGACGACAGAGGACAAGATGGTTGGACAGTGTTCTCGAAGCTACAAACATGAGTCTGACCAAACTGCGGGAGGCAGTGGAAGATAGGAGTGCCTGGCGTGCTCTGGTCCATGGGGTCACAAAGAGTCGGACACGACTAAACGACTAAACAACAACAACATAGATGGCTTAATGTTTTGAAAATCTCAAAGCAGTGTACAGTATAAAAACTATAGTTTAATGTTATGTGGGACAGATCTCCCCTTCTGGAAGATCTGAATCAACTCTGATATTCTGTGACCACTTTTTTAAAAAAAGATGATTTCCAAGCATACTTGTCTGAATGTCTTCAGCATTTGTTCTAGAGAATCAATTGTTCCTTCAGCAACACTGTCTTTTTTATTTTTTTGGCAGAAGATGAAACTCAACAAACTACATAATGAAAGAATAATAATAATCAGTCTTGCCTGATGGAGAAAATGAAGCTCGACTAGTCCTTTTGTCATCGAGAGGGAGATTAATACAGACTGTCAGTTTCCTGGCTTCTCTCCTAGCAGGATGATGTTTTCAATAATTAGTTTGGCCCATCACATCTCGAAGATGGGGTTAAAGTACAGTCTCAGAGCAACCTGGTGTTGGCCTCAAGCCGAGTGAATAACAGAACTGACAACAGGTAACTGCATGACACTTTTATTCCCTTGTATATATGAAACGGACGGTGTTACGTTTTAGTCCCTTCATCAGTTCTTGAGAACAACTGGTGATATAGTCATTATGTGGAAGGATTATAGAATGGCCTCATTAAAATATAGATACAGTGGTACCTCGTGTTAAGAACTTAATTCGTTCTGGAGATCCGTTCTTAACCTGAAACTGTTCTTAACCTGAGGTACCACTTTAGCTAATGGGGCACTGCCGCCATGCGATTTCTGTTCTCATCCTGAGGTAAAGTTCTTAACCCGAGGTACTACTTCCAGGTTAGCGGGGGCTGTAACCTGAAGCGTCTGTAACCTGAAGCGTCTGTAACCCGAGGTACCACTGTATGTGTATCTTGAAGAAGAGAGTGTGATGTGTTTTGCCAGGTTAAGAGCTGTTTCCAGTATCCAGGGCTCCATGTAAAAGACTGAAAGAGAAATGCCCTGCTCACATTTTAATTCATTTGAGCTCCTGGTTCCCATAATGCAATCCCACAGGACATTGTCATTGGACTATTCCAAAGATGTAGCAGCAGTTTTGTCCACAAAATCTTAAACCAACTCACAATACATAAATGTCCTATTATTCCAAATAAACATAACTGGCCTGCTTTGTTTCTCTGACAACTGATTGGGGGGAAACACACACTTGTACTCAGTAATGTCAGTTGTTGCGTGTCGAGGTCCCCAAGCCACCCCCCAAATAACTCACAACGCACACATAATTTTTCTTTAAGGTTTTTGGCATCATTTTGGCCACAACTTTATTTAAATACATAACTGTGAGTGGTTGTTTAGGCATTGGTTAAAACTATCTGTCCCCCCACCTGGGGACAGAACTGACTTCCGGGCACCACCGAAAGCCAGTAAGGGAAAACAATATTGGGGAGAAATGGAGCTGAGTCAACGGCCCTCAACTCTCACCCGCATGCTCCCCGAGGCTTGCCGCCCTAGTCCCATTCCAGGGATTGGACGAAAAGATGGCAAGCCCCAGGATTCCTTTAACAGAATTCCCTTTCCGCAGCAACCATGGGGGGGGCAGGCCCAGCCTATCCTAACCCCTCCTCCAACCAATTTATAACCAATGCCTAACCACAACCTTACAAGTTGTGACAATTTGCTACGCAGTAGGCAAAAACCAAATGGCCCAGCCAATCAGCCAGATGGACAAAATTCCTACCAGGCCCCTGCCCCAACGGCAGACGACCCCATGACAGGCATAACAAGGTCAGCGCAACAACCCCTTACTTAAGGGTGGGTGGGCGATCCGTTGCACGCAGCAAAGAGAAAGCTCCAGGCTGCGTGCAGAGTATTTAAACATTTTACCCCTCCCACCCAAATTGCAACATAACTTTTACCCCAGCAACCCAGCCATCCAATCGTTGCCCTAGGCCCTCTTTAGAAACCCTGCCTGGCAACAGAGGGGTGGCTCAGCAGACCCCACCGCAACACGTGCTCTCCATGAGGGAGAACACGCCTTGTTCCACAGATATTGACCAATCTAGTGACATTTACTTTTCTGCTGCTCAGGTCCTTCTTGCTACAATGCTGCCATCCATCTCCAGTCCCAGGATAGATCTCTCCACCAGTTTCTGGCCCTGTGTTCAGCATTTCACCCTTCCCTATTTGTGGTGCTTCCAGAGTGCTCCTTCTTCTTACCCAATTATCACATTATCAGTTTGGCTGCTGCTGAAAAACGGCTTTGTGGCAGTGGGTAACAACTGTATCCAACAAACACATTGGGTAAATGATTTGTTGACGTTTTAACTCTAGAACCAGCAGTTGGGAGCCTTCATAAATCTGAGCCAACCTTCATTTATTTATTCCCAGTATTTTAACCAGAGATGCTTGAAGAGCTCAGTCTTTGAAAATTCCAGTGAGGAAATGACTTGATTCTTAGCTCTCAGATTAGTCGCTAAGTGCTGGGGATATAGCTAGCCAATGGATGTTGTACTTTTCTGAATATTGCAACCTAGTTCTTTGTGGTTTCAGTGTATACATTCAAATAATTTGAGATAACATGAATATTTAAATATAGTAAAAGCATATTTTGAGAGGATTTTAAAATTTAAAAGATGGCAAATTAATCCCAAAAACTTGGATCAAATGAAACTATGGGGCACACTCGCATATATATATGCAAAAATGACATGGACTTAAAATCTAGACTGCAGATTGACTGATTTGCCCATTCTTAATTTATGTATGAATGCATCCATCAATTCTTTAGTAATCCCACAATTACTTGTTAAGGCAATGGCTTAGTTGTGACATTACATTTGAAGACAATGCTCTATTTCAGGGGTAGCGTCCCCACTGCTTCATGCTGTGGGCCACAGTTAACATGGTCAGTGCTTAGGGATGATAGGAGTTGTAATTCAAAACATCTATAAAGCACCATGGTGACTACCTCTGCCTTATTCCATCAGCTTTGCAAAGTGGAAACCGAGAGTAACACAGCTATTCTTTTGGAATGTATTGTACACATGTTCACCTTACTTGAAGCCCTTCCTATTTTTGATTAGCAGACAAGCATCACAGATATATATCTAAATATGACACCTGCATGACCTTAGTAGATATCTTAGATGGATTTATAAGCCTAGGTATCCGAAAATGAACCTGAATGTAGCATTTTAAATGCCATTTTAGATATTTAACAACTATTATAAATATAAACAGCAGTGGACCATGTTAAAAGCAATAAACATGCCCTGGGTTTCATAAACAGAACTTGCAGCAAAATGTTAACAACTTTTTGGTCACCTACGTAAGGAGATAGAAAGAAGGCAATAAACCGCATACCCTCCCCTTTTGAGTATATCAACTTACAAGGTCATTTCCATTCAAATATTTTATTGTGTTATGGCATTCTGTTTTGACAAGTTGCTGAATTTCTCCCCACCGATAATCTAAGATGGACCACTTATCATATATAAACCTGTATTTTTGTACAAACTAAGCTATTTCAATAAAAGCGACATCAATAATTCTCATGATTTCAATGATTCAGCACCACTATAGGTTATTGGAAAAACATTACAATATTTTACTTCTTTCTGCTTTGGAAGAAGCTTATTAATCATCACTTATCCAATGTTTTTCATTATTCATCCTTCAGAGTATGAAACTGCTTCCTCATTTTGAAATACTCATTTTATTGGATCACGTAAATCTCCTGCACATAAAAAAATAATATCTCTTAGCTCTCTTCGAGTAAGCATTCCTCACTTATCTCTGTGATACTTTGACATAACCTGGGATTCGCCTTTTACAAATACAGTGTGGCGGCTGTTGATTACTGGACCTGAGGATGGCGGTTGCTACTAGTGGGCATGGCCAATTAGGCCATGAAGGCGTGGGCAGGTTTTGGTTTTCTCCCCATTCAGTTGGATATATCTTGGAAATATATTTTGGAGACTTACACAGTGTAGTTTCACCAATAGTTGGCACATAAATAAACAGAAAAGAGTCTGACTCTGGTTTAGAAGCATAGCTTCTCTGCTATGAGAAAAGTTGTGTGGCCACCGCTTGTTCTGATTCTTTTCCTTTCTTCATCCTTTGCAAAGGAACAGTGGGCACTTAAACATTGCAGTTTTAGTTGTTTAGCACCTAACCAAATACCTTACCAAGGGAACATGGGTGGCACTGTGGGTTAAACCACAGAGCCTAGGACTTGCCGATCAGAAGGTCGCGGTTCAAATCCCCGCGATGGGGTGAGCTCCCGTTGCTCGGTCCCAGCTCCTGCCAACCTAGCAGTTTGAAAGCACATCAAAGTGCAAGTAGATAAATAGGTACCACTCCTGTGGGAAGGTAAATGGCATTTCCGTGCGCTGCTCTGGTTCACCAGAAGCGGCTTAGTCATGCTGGCCACATGACCCGGAAGCTGTACGCCAGCTCCCTTGGCCAATAAAACAAGATGAGCACCGCAACCCCAGAGTTGGCCACGACTGGACCTAATGGTCAGGGGTCCCTTTACCTTTACCTAAATAGCTTACCTAGGTTCATGCCACAATAACTACATGTTAAGCCCCACTGAATTTCATGGCAAATGCTCCTTGATCAGTATATACAGGATTGCAGCCTGAATCGATTAGCCTCAAAGGGGCCTGTTAACAAGGGACCCCATAAACCTCCAGACCTGTGGGGAAAGGTTGTTCCCCTCCATTATCTTATTCATTTCTATAACTTCTTTCCATATTGTGAAATAAGATGGAGGAATATTAAGTGAAATAGGACATCGGAGATTAGAACAAAACTCAGGTACAAAGTTCACTTTGCGACCTTAAGCCAGTCATTGTCTTTCAGCCTCACAGGGTTGTTATGAGGGTGACACAGGGGAAAGGAGACCAGGAACATCACCTCAAAATGCATGAAGGAAAGGTGGAATGGATAAAAAAGTAATACTGATAAATAAAGAATACAGTGGTACCTCAGGCTAAGAACTTAATTCATTCTGGAGGTCCACTCTTAACCTGAATCTGTTCTTAACCTGAGATACCACTTTAGATAACGGGGCCTCCCGCTGCTGCCGCACGATTTCTATTCTCATCCTGAAGCAAAGTTCTTAACCTGAGGTACTATTTCTGGGTTAGCGGAGTCTGTAACCTGAAGCGTATGTAACTTGAAGCGTCTGTAACCCGAGGTACCACTGTAATAATTAAGAGTCCTTCCCAGGCCAGCTTGCCCCTGATTTGAATTGAGGGAGGTACATGTGGCAAGGTTTGGGATCATGAAAAAAATGGTGCCTAAAAATCAAAGATAAAACTGAGAATGTGAGAATGTGAGATCTCCAGGCCTACAAATATTTACATGTAGGTCATTGGCAAATCTAATGTGTGGCTGTCTTCTGGGACATTCTTGCATGGGTTGGGGGTTCAGGCAGGGGGTGATTTCATCCTCCAGTACTATACACAAGCTCTGCACACTTAGTTCTCTTCTGGACCATGCCTGAGCCACCCAACTTTCCATGATAGCATTTTAAACTAGTTTATTTATTATGCCATAAGCTTTCTTGGGTTATAGTCCACTTTATCAGATGCTTTATTTGAGTCAATCCACAAACACTTACGTAATAATACATTCGTTAGCCTTTGAAGTGCTACGGAGTGATTGTTTCGTTTCTACTGTAAGGCATGGCTAGTCGGCCACCCCTCTGATGGGCGTGCACCAGAGTAATATACCCAATACCATACAATGAACATGTGGCAGAAAGAAATAATTTTAAATTAGACCTCCAGAGTTTCTGATAGTCTGACTTTTTTAAAAAAGAGACAAGGCTCTTGCTAAGTGACTTACTAAGGAGAAAAATGTGCAGCATGATTAGGGTGGAATCTACACACTTATACACACTGTGAAAATGCTTTTTTCAAAACGTTTTGAAAAATATACAGTGGTACCTCAGGTTAAGTACTTAATTCGTTCTGGAGGTCCGTTCTTAACCTGAAACTGTTCTTAACCTGAAGCACCACTTTAGCTAATGAGGCCTCCTGCTGCTGCTGTGCCACCGGAGCACGATTTCTGTTCTCATCCTGAAGCAAAGTTCTTAACCCGAGGTAATATTTCTTGGTTAGCAGAGTCTGTAACCTGAAGCGTATGTAACCTGAGGTACCACTGCATTGAATTTGCCATAGCTCACCTTCACCATCTAGTGTCACATTTGTGTATTGCACTTTATAGCACACTTTAAATGTTTTATTTTCAGCTGTATAGCTGACTCCTAGAAATTACAAGCCTAAGAAATAAATAGATTGTGTGGACCTATATCACCAATGAAGAATATATATATTTTTTTGCATTTGATAAGATGATCCCACAACATCCAGTGCTGGCCAAAGAGGGATACATGTCCCAGCCTGTCTTCCCACCACTTTCCTTTATTCTCAGCTTTAAATGAGGGGAAACTGTTCTCACATTCCAAAGGCCAAAAGGAGCCTGAGCACACAAACACACACATGATGCTACACAGTTCTGTTTTAAATATGCAACAAATTTCATATTTAAAAGATGAACATTGGATTCTGTTGCTTGAAGCTTATAACAAATGATTTTTAATTTTTTATTGGAAGGCACCATGCATTAGATTCACAGTGCTATTGTGTATGTCCCTCCTCCAATATTATGTGCAGAGAGAAGTTGGTCAGCAGATAAAAGCCTATACAATATTTCATAAAAATCAATCTCCTGTAACTCTGCTCTCTTAATTATCGAACCGTAATTGTTTTGATAAACTGCATTGTTTGTATTCTAAGCACATTAAGCCGGTAGAAAATGCTTGGCGGATACAATACAGCATCTTAAAATGGGTTAGAAGAGAAACACAATTTATGTCCCATTTCCACAAATACACAGAACTAGCCAGAGCTTGTGTTTCCTTACTTGCACTTTTAAAATGTGCATATGTATTTAAAATATCAATAACTCAAGTCACATCTAGTCATTGCAGCAGAAGATAAGATCCAACACATTTTTTAAAAAAGATGAGGCAAATGCAGTTGGATAACTGCTTTTTCTTCTTCTTCTTTGGCGATCACTTGTAGCTGAGTAAGATTGTTTTCCATAAACACGGTTTTAACAATAAGTCCATAAGTGACTGTGGAGGCCAATTCTGGACCCACATGTCCTTCCACAGTGGGGACATTGGTTTCTGGGTGGGAGTTGATCATGGTGTGGATTTGCCAAGCGTGCCTTCCTCTTAGAACGTTTCTCCCTTGCGTCCTGAGTTTGAGTGTCTTCAAAGTCCATGACACCTGTTGCATGGAGGCCACCCCCCCCCCCATTGATGCATAAAACACAAGGACACAGTATATTAGGTTAATGGTTATTGGGCAAATTTAGGCCACAACTTTATTGGTGAGTGGTATTGGCTTAGGCATTGGAATTGACCTGACTATATCTAGCTCTTGCCCGCCATGCAGGGAGTCCTGTAAGGGTCAACCACCAAAAGGGGGAGCCCCGTCGATGCAAATCAACTCAAGCTTCCCCAGGGTTCCCAATGGGGTCATGGCATGGCCCTAGCCCCTCTCCAGCCTTTGGACAAGATCCACACCCCGGACTCCTTTAACAGAATACCCTTAATATTGGAGGGGCAGGTATTATCAGGATAATTTGTTTGTTTGTTTTTACTGAGTTGTGTTTTCTGCTTGTAATGCTTTACTAACCTTTTTTTTTTTTTTGCATTTTAATTGATTATTACTCACCCTGGAGTGGATTTGGGGGAGATGTGCAGAGCACATGGAGGGAAGTAGATGGGGGAATTCTCCTTGCTCTAACAGGAGCTTCTGCTAGCACACTAGGTTGGTTGAATCTGGCCCACATTGCCAAACCAATATAACACCATAATTTTGCACACATATAGTGTGGTGTTTAATTTTCCATTTTCAACTGGCAACTGCTGCATTATATGGTGAAGAATTGAGATGTCAGTCTGAAGATGGTAAAATATAAGACATAGGCTCATGTGAACTACAAAAGCACTCAAACTGCTCAAATATAATGTGTTATTAAAGAACTTTGCAACCGAAGTCTTCCTTCAGTTTTAATTTATCACCTCAGCCTCCCTGGGCCATGTAGCCTGTAGACTTACAACAAAGATTTCATTCAAGAAATCTTTACATTTTCAGCTAGTGGAGTGTGTAAAATAAAATATAGCACATGTGTGTATTAAAAAGATGACAGTACAGAGCCTTAGTTCAGACCTAGTCTCCGGACTGGGGAATTTCAAATACAATTTGGCATGCCAAGGAAATATTTCAGGTGAATTATGTATCATGAGCCAGAAGAGGGGAATACTCATCGGCAATAAAAGAGATAAATTAAGAACAAGACAATGAGAATGCTTGGATGTGAAAGATTTTGAAGAATTCTTTGCAGTAGAAGTCTAAAATGATGGAATGACAATTGTAGGATACAGCTGTAGCTATGTTAGTACAGGCCACTATAATACCACTGTGGTTGTGTACATTGTTCAGTCATGCAGATATTTGGGTTGGTTTTTGACCCAGTTTTGTTCAGCATATTTTGTCATAGATGTATTATATTTTAATTTTTTGTAGTAGACTTTCTATAAAGAAGCATGATAACTTTTAATGGTTTAATGTGAATTTATGAGAATAATAAGAATAGTTTTAATGGTTTATGAAAATGCATTTCAGTCTGTTTTAATTTGTACTAATTAGCCTCCCCCTCCTTGTTTATGTTGTTTGCACATTTACAGTGCCCTTAATAAAGATTTTTTTCTAAAACACAATGGGCTTACAATAACACTTTTGTAGAACATTAAGTTCCTTCCTTCCTTCCTTCCTTCCTTCCTTCCTTCCTTCCTTCCTTCCTTCCTTTCCTTTCCTTTTGTTTTGCTTTATTTTATATTACCCCAATTTTATGGTTGGTTTAACATGGCCACAGCATTGGAGTCAAACAGAAATCAGGCATGGCTCTGTCTCCCAGCTGCCTAGCCTTGAGATGTTCTCAAGATGTCATCAATAACATCCTGTCATTTGAAAAATAATGCAGGCATGCCCATGCTGCTAAGAGCTGCTGGTGGACCCTTTAAGTTCTGCGCCAACTGCCTTTTGTGGGTACAATTTTGCCAGCAGAGAGTAGACAAATCTCCGGTGGGTGCCATTGCCATTATAAGAAATCAAGGGTGAGTTCTGGCACCTCTTTTTCTAGAAAAATAGCAATTTATGTTTAATTCAGCAAGGGATAGTTTCAAAAGCCACTGTATACCATAACAGTGTCTGTGTACAGTCGTACCTTGGCTCACGAATGCCTTGGGAGTCGAACATTCTGGCTCCGGAACGATCAAAAATCGGAAGTGAGTGTAACGGTTTTCAAACGTGTTTATGAAAGCCAAATGTCTGGTGTGGCTCCCGCTATTGTTTCCAGTGCGCCTGTGCAACTGGAAACCAATTGGAAGTCCCACCTTGGTTTCCGAACATTTCGGAAGTCAAACGGACCTCAGGAACAGATTCTGTTTTACTTCTGAGGTACGACCGTACTTCAATTCCCAGAGTTCCCTGTGAAGAGGGATTGATTGTTAAACTGCTCTGGGAATTGTAGTTCTGGAAGGGGAATAGGGATCTTTTGGCAACTCTCAGAATCCTTAACAAACTACAGCTCCCAGAACTATTTGGAGGAACCCATGACTGTTAAAAGTGATATCGTAAGGCCTTAAATGGCATGAATGTGGTCTAAAATTATAGTCTCATTAATGTGCATGGAAAGAATGTGATGTGATGTGCAAAGGAATCTTCTAACATGAGTGTTTTTAACTTTCCTTCCTTTTTTTAAAAAAAAATTAATTGATTTTTCATTTTTAACATTAATATAATTAATGTTAATATATCTATATAATTAATATAACATCTTATTTCCTTTAATAAATTTTTAGCTCACACCGAGCGATTCGACTTCGCTCCATCTCATCATCTGGTTTTTGCATAACTGCTTCATATTTCCACATCTTTATATCGTCTCTTTTCTACATTCTTTCAATATTATTTTAACCTTTGAACACATTTGTAAAAAAATTCTTTCTGATAAACGTTGCGAGATTTAACGCAGTCCTGCTAGTGTTTTTATATGTTTACAAGTTTTAAACTTACCTTCAAATCATCTTGACTACATGATGTCTGTCATGTGAATTTGGTATTGAGTATTGCTCTATTGATTTTACTGAGTCATAAATTATACTTTGGAATGGTATTTTTATCTCGTCAGAGGAAGCCTGTTTCCTTGGGGACTGATAAATTGGCAGTTTCCAATTGTTAGCAATGTTTGCCTCATTGGAATCCTGAAATAAGGGAGTCTAGTCTTTGTGCCATGAAAGTTAAGAGTCACAGAGGGGCTGATCCTATCATGCAACAATCAGTATTGCTAACAATTAGGTCCAGTATATGAACCGCCCCCCAGCAAAATATATAGACATATGTTTAAGTGCTTTCATGTTACACCTCAGCATAAGACCATAATGGTTACTCCTTTAGCAGTGACCCATCTAGTTTCTTCCTTCCTTGGACTGCTTCCCTCTTTCCTCTAGGCTGCTCAAAGTAAGGGTTATATTTGTTTTGAAATTCCTGGTTAAAGCTTGCTCTAATAAAAAAGGAATGTTGTGAAAGGTTAGTTGATTTATTCCATAGATTTACAGTGGTACCTTGGTTTGCAACCGTTCCGGAGGTCCATTCGTAAACCGAAACAGGTTGTAACCCAAGGTGTGCTTTCACCAATGGGGCCTAAAAAAATTGTTCGTGGTCCCCCAAAAATGGGTTGTAATCCAAAAAAAGTTCGCAAACCGGGACACACACTTCCATATTTGACGTGTTTGTAATCCAAAACGTATGCAAACCAGTCTGTTCGCAAACTAAGGTACCACTGTATATCCCACTTTTCGTCCATAATGCAATTCAAAATCTGGTCTCTGCTAGAGCCAAAAAAACTCATTTAGTTGCATCCTATGTTCTCTAGGTGCTGGAGGAGACTCTTGAGAGTCCCATGGACTGCAAGAAGATCAAACGTATCCATTCTGAAGGAAATCAGTCCTGAGTGCTCACTGGAAGGACAGATCCTGAAGCTGAGGCTCCAATACTTTGGCCACCTCATGAGAAGAGAAGAGAAGACTCCCTGGGAAAGACCCTGATGTTGGGAAAGATGGAGGGCACAAGGAGAAGGAGATGACAGAGGATGAGATGGTTAGACAGCGTTCTCGAAGCTGCAAACATGAGTCTGACCAAACTGCGGGAGGCAGTGGAAGACAGGAGTGCCTGGCGTGCTCTGGTCCATGGGGTCATGAAGAGTCGGACACGACTAAACGACTAAACAACAACATGTTCTCTAGGTAGTCACATCATTTACCCTTAGTCAATGTCCAGAGACCATAATGAGAAGGAATAAGAGCAACTTATGTCAAATCACTCATCTACACAGTTGCTGCTATTTCTCCATTTTCATAAAGAATCTCTGCATTGTTTCACCAATATCTCCAAGGATTTTAGAGAGAAATATTACCTTTATTATTTATTCCTTTTTGTTGTTTCACTTTCCTTCAGAAAGTTATTCAAGGTCCTCTTTCATTTAACTTAGTTAATAAGCCTCTTGCCCATTTTTCATTCCTTGGTTTAATGCAACCTTAATGATGTTTGTCGTGAAAAACTTTTTTCTACCCATTTGTAACCGATCCGTTTCTAATCAAAGGTATTTTGTGGAAAAGACATGAAAAACGTGTTCCAATTATTGAAATGTTTTTGCTAATGGTTTTTGGTTTTGCTAAGAATAAATTGATTTTCCCCAAGTGGATGTGTTTGGGGGAGGGGGGTGGAAAAGCAACTTCTATAGTACCAAGCTATGAAATATAAGCTAATTTTAATAACATGCTTCAGCTGCTCAGCTCTGCGAGCTCTACAGTTAAATTATTCTTGTAAACTTTGTTTTGCCCAAATTGTATAAAAAAGGATGCTTGCAGTTTCCAATAAATGATACAAGGTGCAGACCACAAACTAGAGTATTGCTTTATGCAAACTTGAATGTTTTATTATTTTTTTTGCATAATGAATGGATTAAAAAATATATTTTAAAAAGTCATTGGAGCAGCAGACCTATCAAATATATCAGAAATTGCATTTATGTTTTTTGAAGTATTTGGCCAAAATACAAATACAAAAGAGGAAGAGAGCCTTGCACTCAAACGGCCTCAGCCAATTATACCTGAAGGGGTGTTTCCACCCCCATTGTTCACCCCGAACACTGAGGTCCAGCTCCGAGGGCCTTCTGGCGGTTCCCTCCCTGTGAGAAGTGAGGTTACAGAGAACCAGGCAGAGGGCCTTCTCGGTAGTGGCGCCCGCCCTGTGGAACACCCTCCCATCAGATGTCAAAGAGAACAACAACTACCAGACTTTTAGAAGACATTTGAAGGCAGCCCTGTTTAGGGAAGTTTTTAATGTGTGATATTTTAATGTATTTTTAATCTTTGTTGGAAGCTGCCCAGAGTGGCTGGGGAAACCCAGCCAGATGGGCAGGGTACAAATAATAAATTATTATTATTATTATTACTACTCAATAAAACTGGCAAGAAAGATAAAGCACTCATTTGCAGGATTCTCGAATTGTCACAATATATTTAAATATATTTTATCCTGGGCGAATTCACAGAGGACATGTCTATCAACAGCTATAAGCTCTGATGTGTTCATGAAACTTCAGTTTTTAAGAGGAATTATATATCTTCTGGAATCTAGGAAAACACAACTACCCCTGTGTTCATCCTGAATGGAGCTTGATGTTTGTTTTTGACTCTATGTGAGTATGCAAAAATCAATTGAAGCATCCGCTTCTGCCTTTGCCTCCTCCCCATTTTGTGGGACTTTGGGGGAGGAAGGGGAGAGGAGGAGGTCAAGGTAAGTTTTGCAGAAGTGAAAGTTAAGGTATGCATTGAAAAAGGCTCATTGTCATTTTAAAAACTGTTATAATTTTTTTTGAATTTTTATAATTCAAAGCATGTATTTTATTGAGCACTTATACACAGTGGTACCTCGGGTTAAGAACTTAATTTGTTCAGGAGGTCCGTTCTTAACCTGAAACTGTTCTTAACCTGAGGTACCACTTTTGCTAATGGGGCCTCCCGCTGCCACCACGCGGCCGCTGCACGATTTCTGTTTTCATCCTGAAGCAAAGTTCTTAACCTGAGGTACTATTTCTGGGTTAGCGGAGTCTGTAACCTGAAGCATATGTAACCTGAAGTGTCTGTAACCCAAGGTACCACTGTACCACTAATCCCAGCTTCAACCTGAATAAAACTGGGCTGAAAGACCACCAGAAAAATTGTAACCACAATATGTGAGACTATAAAAGGTAAAGGGACCCCTTGACCACAGAGAACTCGGGGGTTGCGGAGCTCATCTTGCTTTACTGGCCAAGGGAGCCGGCGTACAGCTTCCAGGTCATGTGGCCAGCATCTGGCGCTTCTGGCGAACCAGAGCAGTGCACGGAAACGCCATTTACCTTCCCGCCGGAGCGTACCTATTTATCTAATACAGGGGCACATGGTCTAATACATGGGCAGAAGCTAATACAGGTGCCTTAATGATGTCTGTGTTTCTTGGTGCCTGAGCAAATTTGTAAGCACCCTACTCTTCAACTGAACTTTTTAATAAACCCTAAAATAAAGTCTTCAGTCAATAACAAAGATCAGGGCTTTTTCCCCAGTTGGGACTCATTGGAACTGAGTTATGGCACCCCTCGGGTGGGTGCCATTGCCATTATAGGAGAACAAGGGAGGCATTCATTATGAGTTCCGGCAACTCTTTTTGTAGAAAATTAGCACTGAACAAAATCATGTACTGGATACTTCCAAAACTTTCAACACTAGAGAGGTGTGTCTGTCTCCATCACCATAAACTTTCAGGAGGAATCTCAAAACATTCTGGTTTAGCTAGGCATTTGGTGACTGAACAACACTGATCCTGGCAACACTGAGATCATGGGATGAAATAATGCTTTTAACTTCACAGTTTCCAGAATGTTTCAACTGTTTTAGAATATATGTATCTATTTTAAACGTGGGTGTGTTGCTACCCTTTGGGGAGAAGGGTCAGATTATGAATTCAGTATATAAATACATAAACATTTGCGTAACAAAAGCAGAAATAGGAGGCCCCTTCATGAATTTGTATTTCCATACATAGTTTGCCAAATTTCATTTAAAAAAAAAAGATTTAAAAGCAGCTGCATGAAAGGAAGGTAATATGATATTGATTTTTGAAAATCAATTCATACACTGTATAACAAAAGCTCACTCTGCAAATGGTTTCAAATTGACTTAAATAGGAACACTGCCGTTCAGACTGTAAAGTACTTAAACCATAAAAGCATCATTTGAAACAGCAACTTAGAAGGCTTCTCGTCAGTCCTATTGGAACATCGTCTCATCATCTTGTACACCTACTGGGCATTTTTGCTAGCTGACTGATCCAAATTGTCCTTTGCCTAGTCTGTTCCCTAATAACAACAATCTTTTGGCTAATATTTGTTCTATCTTCACCGTCCTATCTCATCCCTGTTAAAGATGTGCCACTCCTGGTGCTACATCTCTGTTGTGAGTCTATTCTAGATTTTATGATCTTTGGGCAAGGACTGTGTTGTTACGGTGTTCTGAACAATTACTGGCACAGGGGGAGTTGCAGCTCTTCTCCTTTTGCCTCTAATGCCAACTTTTGAACACCAGTAAAAATGACTGTAACAGCATAGCCATTTTCATAAGCCCCTTTCAGGCATTCTACTCATGTGTAAAACCAACACATGATAGAGAGCATTTTTGTTGTTGTTGTTGTTTAGTCATTTAATCGTGTCCAACTCTTCGTGACCCCATGGACCAGAGCACGCCAGGCACTCCTGTCTTCCACTGCCTCCCGCAGTTTGGTCAAACTCATGTTGGTAGATGTATGGAAGTGAGAGCTGGACCATAAAGAAGGCTGATCATCGAAGAATTGATGCTTTCGAATTATGGTGCTGGAGGAGACTCCTGAGAGTCCCATGGACTGCAAGAAGATCAAACCTATCCATTCTTAAGGAAATCAGCCCTGAGTGCTCACTGGAAGGACAGATCCTGAAGCTGAGGCTCCAATACTTTGGCCACCTCATGAGAAGAGAAGACTCCCTGGAAAAGACCCTGATGTTGGGAAAGATGGAGGGCACAAGAAGAAGGGGACGACAGAGGATGAGATAGTTGGACAATGTTTGCAAAGCTACCAGCATGAGTTTGGCCAAACTGCGGGAGGCAGTGGAAGACAGAAGTGCCTGGCATGCTCTGGTCCATGGGGTCACGAAGAGTCGGACACGACTAAACAACAACAACCACTGCACGGAGGAAGGGAGCTTTGCACTCATTCCCTGTGGAATAAGTCCAAGGGAGCTTTTTCCTCAGATATTTTCTCTGAACCTTCTGGGTATTAAACTTCTCTTCTGTTTTCCAAGATAACTCAGTAATTAATAGAGCACAAACAGGGCCTCTTTCCACAGCCAAGCTATGCAGCACCTGAATAATTTCTTCATTCTTCCTCTCATCTTTTGTCTTTCATGGATCTCTAGTCTCCCTGCCTGAGCAATATTTTATAGTTACCTTACATATACTCCGCTCTCAAACCATCATTTCTTCGATAGAATATTTCTCTGAATTTTCTCAACTATGGTCAGCACAGCACATTACCACAATTTGGTTTTCCCATTTCCCTGATCAAATCCTGCCCTCTCCTTTCATCTGTCTCCCAGTCCTCTCCCTTAGACTAACATCTGCTTGGACCATAATATTGGCAATGTTCTCTATAGTGCCATGCATTAGGTGGTAATCGTAGCATTGTTTTGATGATATTACTGGTGCACAGACTGGACTGAGAGAAAAACAAAAGGAAATTTCTCACTGCATTGATTTAAAATGCAAGTGGTCATTAAGGGATGCTGATGCAGACGTTTTGGGGAAAAATATGTTTTGGGTATATGCTATAAGACAGGGGTAGGCAACCTAAGGCTCGGGGGGCCGGATGTGGCCCAATCGCCTTCTCAATCTGGCCTGTGTACACTCCGGGAATCAGCATGTTTTTACATGAGTAGAATGTGTCCTTTTATTTAAAACGCATCTCTGGGTTATTTGTGGGGCATAGGAATTCGTTCATTTTTTTTTTTAATATAGTCCAGCCCACCACATGGTCTGAGGGACGGTGGACCAGCCCACAGCTGAAAAAGGTTGCTGACCCCTGCTATAAGATAAGAAAATATGGAAATGCTGTCTAGTAGCTGAAAAGAAAGAATTTCCATTCCAATTAATGGAGTTCAGAGTATAGCTGTCAGGCTTCAAGGAATTGGCTTCCTTCCCCCTTGGCAGTAGATAAGCAGAACAAAGTGAATGGAGTCTTCTTACAAGTTAGAATTCTTTAATAATCACAGGGAGGGATAACAAACATCTCCCTCTAAGAATGGTGGTGTTTCCAGTTAACTGCATTGGCTTGGGTCTCTTCCATAGACGCGAGACAACTCCAGCAGTGATTTTCTCAGGTTTATTACTCAAACACACAAATCATTACGGAGCTCAGTCACTCAGCGTCCTCCTCCGAGTTTGCAGTTGCCAAGACTGAGCTCCGCCCCTTCCTGCTCCAACAATAAAGCCCCCACGTTAGCTTTCTTTCCCTTTCACGCCTCTCGCAAACTCTCTCGAGCCTACAAGTTTTTGGATAGGCTATTGCCGGTTTCCCCGACTCTGAGTACAAGCTTAAACTGTCTGTGTTTTCCCCCTCAGACTCCCCCTTCCCTGCTCTCTGTTCTCGAAGATCAGGTTACTACGGCAGCCTGCCTCCTCTTGTCCAATTCCATATTCCAGACTAATCTCTTCTCCCTGCCTGCCAGTGTTCTCAGCCTCTGTCAGGGATGGGGAGTAGCTGACATTAAGGCTACAACCCCCCATCCCTCTCAATCTGCATCACCCCTACGTCTGGTAACCTGAGCTTGTAATCGCTGTGCTTTCTGTTCAACAACCTTTTCAGCTCTCCTGGAACGTGCTACCCAACAACTGTGAATCTGTTATCCCTCTCTCTTCCAGTGTTTCTTATCCTAGCTGCTCTTCATCCAGTATTCCCCAGCTTTTCCCTTCTGAGCTATGCCCCTCTGCAAGCCACTCTTCTAAATCTATACTGTCCTCCTGCTCCTGGGGAGATTCAGGGTCAGGAAGCAGAGGTGGCAACCACCATGCCTCCTCATTGTAGCCCTCCTCAGCACGGTCCCTGACAATAGTTCAAGTATAGGGAACCTATGGCCCAACAGATGTCCTCATCCGGCATAGGCAGTGACCAAGGGTGATGGGAGATGTATTCTAAGAAAATATGCAGGGCCACAGGTTTCCCATCCCTGCTATAGCTAATCCAGTGGTCAGTGACAGCACTGGCAGACGAAGGTGGGGGTGGGCACTTGCTGCACATCCCCGAGACGCTTGGCGTTTGGCATGCACCCCCCCAATGAGTGCCACACACCCCGCAGGCAGCACGCCACACCCCCTGGGATGCGCACCAGCCACGCCCCCAGATGTACGCCGCTCCCATTGCCAGAGAAGGTAGCTTTGCCACTGAGTGACAGGTGGCAAAATGATTATGCATTTGCAGTGTGATATATTTACAGGTAAAATAATTTAATTTCTATGTGTTTTGACAAGCAAAAAAGCAAAATGAGAATTCACGGAAGTCGTCGTCTTCTTCTTCTTCTTCTTCTTCTTCTTCTTCTTCTTCTTCTTCTTCTTCTTCCCATCTGATGGGGTTGCCCCAACCACTCTGGGCAGCTTCCAACAAATAGAACTTCCAACTAATGGAAAACAAAGAGCTTTCATTTAGAGCAATTTCTTCTTGAGTAGCTGGTCACATGTAAGTTTATTATAGATAGAAATTATGGTCTATAATAGCCAAGTCCAGTACTAAATTACATTGCTGAAGATTTCATTTTGTTCAATTCAGGATTCCCCAGATGCAAATATGAGGTTGAATATGGGTAACTCAAGGGAATGGTGCCATATTACCAACTTCCATACAGAAACAACATGGGCTACTTCTCACTGAAATACATGTCTTGTGAGAAAAGAATAAACAGCATATAGGCAGCCAGGACTGGACAAAATGTTGAACATGGACATGAGGCCTGATACAAACTCCTGCTTAGCCATAGATTTGGAGAGCAGTTTCAGGCAATTTACTCTCAGCCTCAGTTTCCTATCTATAGAATAGGAATATTAATGACCTACCACCCAGGATATTTATGAGGATAAATGACATAATTACTGCAAAAGGCATTGCCTACCTATATATGAAAAGGCATTACAGACCGGACAAGGTCATTTTTGTTTATCCAAAGAGTGGCTAAAACACCTAAAGATTTCTTCTGTTCATAATAAATGCTGCATGTCTATGATGGCAAATACTGACAAAATACTTATCAGTCTGATTAAGGGGTTGAGAAAGTGAGTTCGCGTTAGTGAAGAAAACACTATGACATTCATTCCAATTTGGCCATGTGCTAAATGGAAACTGGAGTAATCTTTATACATTGCTAGAGTTTACTGACCAATAAATCCACAGTACTTATGAGTGGAACCAGGTACCAAATTGAACTGCAAATTTAAGCACCGGTTGGGTCTGAAATCAATATTTGTGCTGCTTTTTTCAGCGAAACAAATTCAGAGGACTCTACATTATTAGGTTGCAAGTCCAATGCCACACTCCATTCAGATCAGTTCAGAATTGGCTTAGTATTTGTGAACATCTTTACATTTTTGAGAAGAGATAATCTGAGAGTACCCGCTAACTTCATAACATTCATGCACATGTGCGGATAGTGCAGCACACATGGTATTGTCATAGTACCCCCTGCACCAGAATCAGGCCTTGTCAGAGACCCAGTTGGGAACATCCTGACTCCTCACAACACAAACAGGAACAAGAAATTAGGGATGAGTAAATGTGTCCGTTTCCATTCTTTCACATTCTAAATTCCCCAATCTTAAATTCAGTTCTCAACATCTCCACAGCAATTTGTTAAAACAATTCCCATGAAAATTTCACCCAATATGCAGTTTAACTAATATACACATTTTCAAGCCATTTCCTCTTATACTTCATTTTTGTAGGTTAGTTTCACTAGCATATATGGGCATATTTTCCATTCATATATGCATTTTTGTACACATTATGTGGCTTATTGCAAAATTCAGAGAAGTGCGAATTTTGAAGAATTGCTGTGTTTTGGTTTGTTTATTGTTCTGGAAATTGCAAACTAGCTAAGTTTGCCTTTAAGTGGAAAATGAATCAAATTTCTCCTCCACCCGTACAAGAAATGCTTGTAGATCTAGATGAAAGGCAAGAACTATGTGATATATTTAGAAGAAATAATCAAGAGGATTGACCCAAATCAAGAAAATACTCAACAAACAAAGCTTTTTAATCAGGTGGTCCACTCATGTAGTTCACAGCAATCAACAGGAGTTTCATTGAGGGCATTGGTTAAGTCAGGAGTGGTCATATCTTAACAAATCAAAAACAGTTATTCCCAAAGCAGCATAATATTGATGCTTTAGTTGTGATTGCTCTTGCACAGTTACAGACCTCTGCAGGGTCAGAGATGCAATGTTGTGAAGTGATCTGCAGGACAATGGCAGTGGGGAATATGAAAGCAGAAATAGGTCTCTAGATGATGTAGCAATGCTTTTTAAGTCGGTCTCGACTTAACATAACAAAATGACTGAGCCCGTCATTAGACCTATGCATGAAGTTAGTGCATTTAACTCCATACATAACTTTTAGTCATTAACGGTTATGGGTTGTGATCTGTGCCTGTAAATGCTGTATACTTGTCCTAAATTTGAAAGCTGTGAGATGAAGCAAAACATATTTGCTACTGTGAAACCAATCTTTTACTGAAAATGAAATAATTGTTTTGGTCATAGAAGAAGACAAGAATGAGATTGTCTTCAAGCAATATCTACTTCAGTCCCCCCCCATACCTTTTGTAGTTGCTATTTGATCCAGTTGTTTCTGAGCAAATTTCATAGAATCATAGAATCATAGAGTTGGAAGAGACCACAAGGGCCATCGAGTCCAACCCCCTGCCAAGCAGGAAACACCATCAGAGCACTCCTGACATATGGTTGTTAAGCCTCTGCTTAAAGACCTCCAAAGAAGGAGACTCCACCACACTCCTTGGCAGCAAATTCCACTGTCAAACAGCTCTTACTGTCAGGAAGTTCTTCCTAATGTTTAGGTGGAATCTTCTTTCTTGTAGTTTGGATCCATTGCTCCGTGTCCGCTTCTCTGGAGCAGCAGAAAACAACCTTTCTCCCTCCTCTATGTGACATCCTTTTATATATTTGAACATGGCTATCATATCACCCCTTAACCTCCTCTTCTCCAGGCTAAACATGCCCAGCTCCCTTAGCCGTTCATCATAAGGCATCGTTTCCAGGCCTTTGACCATTTTGGTTGCCCTCCTCCTCCTTTGACCCTTCTTGTCCATACCTTCTGCCATTTAAAGCTGTAGATCAAAGACTGAGTGCGGTTGTCATCCTCACCAATGGCTGGTTTGAAGAGAATTATAGGACTATTAGCACACCCCTTACATACAAGCCCATTACAGTCATACCTTGTTTTGTGACCAGGATCCGTTCTGGAGCCCCGGCCACTAGCCGAAAGGACACAGGGCAAAGTGCCACGTCTGTGCACGTGCGCAAAGCGGTTTGTGCTTCTGCGTATGCGCAAGTGGCAAACCCGGAAGTAACCCATTCCGGTACTTCTGGGTTTGCTGCGGACATTTGCCAGAATGGACGCTAGACGAAGCGGACATTCGCGAAGGTATTACTGTATGTCTACTCACCAGTAAATATCTGTGTTGTGAGCATTGCCCACAGATTACTGAGATCTCTTCCCCATTTCTCTCTCTCTCTGTGTTTGTGTACAAAGGAAGGAGCTACATTTTATCTGCAGCTAATAATTGCTGTCACAGGCAATGTTTTGAGACAGTATCAGTGCATGACTGAGGAGGAGACAGCATTTCTCCATCTGATGTTGAGGCTGACAGAAACCATGATTAAAAAATTGTAGGGCAAGGCCCACCAACCCCCAACCTCTCCACACAGAAAGTAAGATGATGCTTTAACATGTTCCACACAAATGAAAATATTCAGAGTTCATTCCAGATCCTTCACAAATGTCAGATTTTGATTTCTTTCTTTTCTTTTCTTTTTTTGCAGTAGAAAAAAGTGGTTTTATAAACACAGTATTCCAGAGTAACAGCTGAATAATGATGATGTTGCCTGGAACTACGCCAAAAATTCAGAAAATAACAGCACCTATACTATTATAGAAAAAACGCGGGTGGCACTGTGGTCGAGAGAGAGAGAGAGAGAGAGAGAAGTTTTTGATTTGATATCCCACTTTATAACTACCCTAAGGAGTCTCAAAGCAGCTAACAATCTCCTTTCCCTTCCTCCCCCACCACACTGAGCCTCTTGGGCTTGCTGATCGGAAGGTCGGCGGTTCGAATCCCCACGACTGGGTGAGCTCCCGTTTCTCGGTCCTTGTTCCCGCCAGCCTAGCGGTTTGAAAACACACCAGTGCAAGTAAATAAATAGGTACCACTATGGCGGGAAGGTAAATGCCGTTTCCGTGTGCTCTAGTTTCCGTTACGGTGTCCCATTGTCCCGGAAGCTACTGTTAGGTCCATCATGAGACGTCTGCCAGCTTCCAACTACAGATGCCAGCAGCCTTCAAGCAAGCAAACTTGCCTTATTATTGCTCCATAGCATCCCACTGCCGGAGGATTGCCTCCTTCCATCCACCAGTTTGCATCCTCCAAGTGAAAGAAACCTGTGCTGAATGTCACATCCATTGCTGGGTGTGTCCTGCTGCAAACAGAAAGGGGCTTCCCCCTTGGCCTGCCTTTATATCCACTCAGTTGCCAAGTGCCTTTGTGACATCACAAGAAACCCACAGCCACTGGCAACAGGTGGGGAGGCATCATCTTATTGCTTTGAGCCTCACAATGGTGGGTGAACCTACAATTGATTATGTCCTTGTTTATTCAGGAAGCGGGTGGGGCTGTGGTCTAAACCACCAAGCCTTTTGGGCTTGCCGATCATAAGGTTGGTGGTTCGAATCCCCGCAACGGGGTGAGCTCCCATTGCTCAGTCCCTGCTCCTGCCAACCTAGCAGTTCAAAAGCACGTCAAAGTGCAAGTAGATAAATAGGAACCGCTCCGGCGGGAAGGTAAATGGCATTTCCGTGCACTGCCCTGGTTTTGCCAGAAGCGGCTTAGTCATGCTGGCCACATGACCCGGAAAAGGTGACTGTGGACAAACGTCAGCTCCCTCGGCCTGTAAAGCGAGATGAGCGGTGCAACCCCAGAATCGTTTGTGACTGGACTTACCGTATTTTTTGCTCTATAAGACTCACTTTTTCCCTCCTAAAAAGTAAGGGGAAATGTGTGTGCGTCTTATGGAGTGAATGCAGGCTGCACACCTATCACAGAAGCCAGAACAGCAAGAGGGATTGCTGCTTTCACTGCATAGCGATCCCTCTTGCTGTTTTGGCTTCTGAGAATTTTTTTTTCTTCCTTGTTTTCCTCCTCCAAAAACTACGCGCGTCTTGTGGTCTGGTGCGTCTTATAGAGCGAAAAATACGGTAACTGTCAGGGGTCCTTTACCTTTACCTTTTTATACCATTATAGAAGCTAGTAAGTGTAAGAAGGCTCTCGGTCCTTCATTTCTCATGGAAGTTTTGTGTAAATAAAAATTCCATGTTTAATTACTGGAACTCATATATATATATATATATAATTAGTTTTTTTAACATATCATTTTCAACAGTAATTAAACATACTTTTACATCTTATTCAAATTTTTGTCTTCCATCAATCCTGTCTGAAAATTTTCCAATCTAATCTCTCAGTATGCATTTCTTATCTTCCCTATTACATTTCAAACTCATAACCAATATCTCTATCTTTTTCTACTTTATAACACTTCATATATCTCCTTACAAAACTTCTTGTAGTCCTACTAGCGTAATTTGTCGATTACAGTTGCTCTTCAAATAATTCATATACTTCTTCCAATCTTCTGTAAATCTCTGGTCCCACAGGTTTCTAATCCTTCCTGTCATTTTGTCCAATTCTGCATAGTCCATTAATTTTGTCTGCCATTCTTCTTTCGTCGGAATTTCTTCTTGTTTCCATTTCTGGGCTAACAATACTCTTGCTGCAGTTGTTGCATATAAAAACAATTTAACATCTTACCTATTAATGTCCTGACCTATAATACCAAGTAAAAATGCTTCTGGTTTTTTAAAAAATGTATATTTCATCATCTTTTTCATCTCATTATATCTCATTTCCCAGAAGTTTTTTACTTTTTTACATTCCCACCACATATGATAAAATGTTCCTTCTTTTTCTGTACATTTCCAACATTTATTATTTGTCTTATACATTTTAGCTAATTTCACTGGTGTAATATACCATCTATACATCATTTTCATCATATTCTCTTTCAAAGCATTACAGGCTATAAATTTTATCCTTTCATTCCACAACCTTTCCCATTCTTCAAGCTGCATATTATATCCAAAGTCTTTTGCCCAATGTATCATTACCGATTTCACTTCCTCATCTTTCAAATGTCATTCCAACAGTATTTTATACATTTTAGACATTGTTTTACATTCATTGTTCAATATTTCTATTTCAAATTTTGATTTTTTTTTATCATCAAATCCTTTCCCCTTTAAATCCTCTTTATATATTTCATTGACTTGGCGATTATGCAACCAGTCATTTACATATTCTTTAACCTCGTCATATGGTTTCATTTTCCATTTATTTCCTTTTCCCCCCAACAATTTCTCATAGGTAACCCAATTTTTACTCATATTTATATTTTTCACACTCATAGCTTCTAATGGAGATAACCACCACAGTGTTTTACATTCTAATAAGTTTTTTTACCTGTCCCATAGTTCATATAAAGATCTTCAAAATATGTGATTACCAAATCCTTTATGGATTTTTGTTTTATTATACCATAGATTTGCGTGCCAACCAAATCTATTGTCATAACCTTCCAAATCCAACAAATCTGTATTTAATTACTGGAACTCTTATTATGGAATATGAGACTTTGTGGGGCAGGGGATGGCTCTATAATTATAAACACAGTAGATATTAAAACAATCATTAGTGTGCAATTTGTGTGCAATTAGTGGGGCCTTATTTTCTGATTATTTTTTAAACAAACACTTTCTCTGATTTGTCAAGACAACACAGCTAATACAGTTGAGAAGCTGAACCAAGCCTGTTGAAGTTAATGGAGAGGTTTCCAGCTATTACAGAGGCACTGGGATCAGAATCTGATGGAAAATGAGCTGAAATCTTGTTGAGCTTTGCTTTATTGACTTTTTTTAAAATCGCAGCATATTTGATTGAATGCAGCTATACAGTTCTACCTTGGAAGTCAAACGCCTTGCAAGTCGAATGTTTTGGCTCCCAAACACCACAAACCCAGAAGTGATAATTCTGGTTTGCGAACGTTCTTTGGAACCCGAACGACCATTGCAGCTCCGTGGCTTCCAATTGGCTGAAGGAGCTTCCTGCAGCCAATCGGAAGCCGCGCCTTGGTTTCCAAACTGTTTTGAAAGTCAAAAGGACTTAATATACTTAAGGACAAAATATACTTAAATACTTTTCATAGGATGGGTTTTAAAAAAACATGTTAAAGATATATTAACTTCAAACCATAATAGTTGTCTTGGATTTTGCCTTTATTATGTATTTTATGGGGGTTTTTAATATTGTGATTTTATGTTGTGAACCTCCCTGAGATCTACGGGTAAAAGGCGGTATACAAATTTAAATAATTAGAGTGAGTTTTGACAGTAAAATGGTTAGAGGTCAGTGCATTTATGGCAGAAGGTTAGACCACCTGAGAGTTTTACTGCAAAAATTACAAATAAGAATTTCATTAGTGGCTGACTCACTCAGGTCAGGTCAAGTATCTGTATCTTATTGACTCCAAGCAACTTTCAGTACTGCAAGAGATGCTTTAAGGAAGAACTCAGAAGCAATCACTCCAATGGAGTTTCCTTCCTTGCAAAAAGCACAAATGCAACCTACCTGCACAACCACTTTCTGGTAGCAGATCTAATAACAGCATGCTAATATCTGCAATGAACCTAGACAGGGTTCATAAATTATATGCCTTTCTGTTTCTTACACACAGCTGCAAGATCAATACTCATTCTATGATGGCCATACGTCCCCCAAGGGAAGCTGCAGGCTGAGTATCAGGTAGCAAAACACCTTGTCCTGGGTCAAGGATTCAATCCATCTCGTCCAATATACTTCCCTCGAGAGTAAAAAGGTAAAGGTAAAGGACCGCTGACAGTTAAGTCCAGTCACGAATGATTCTGGGGTTGCGCCACTCATCTCGCTTTACTGGCTGAGGGAGCTGACATTTGTCCACAGACAGTTTTTCCAGGTCATGTGGACAGCATGACTAAGCCGCTTCTGGTGAAACCAGAGCAGCACACGGAAATGCCATTTACCTTCCTGCTGGAGCGGTACCTATTTATCTACTTGCACTTTGACATGCTTTTGAACTGCTAGGTTGGCAGGAGCTGGGACCGAGCAACAGGAGCTCACCCCATCGCAGGGATTCGAACTGCCGACCTTCTGATCGGCAAACCCTAGGCTCAGTGGTTTAGACCACAGCGCCACCTGCATCCTGTCTATTGAGAGTAGATTTCTATAATCTCATTGGTCGTTTCTAGTCTTATTACATGAGATACATGAGTACATATCCATACAAGCATATTCATTGAACTATTAGCTCTCCTTGGTTTCAGAATCACGTGATAAAACATTGACAACCTCATACATATGGCTGCCTGGTGTGCTCTATAATGGAGGCACATAGCTGAGCTTTCTCTGTTTCAGTTTTACAGTCAAATGTATGGTAGAGAGCTTGATGTCAAATAGCTGTCCAGCTTTCCATTCGCTGCGAGAGGACAGCTGCTGTCTTTTGTGGCTGCAAGAATTGTGCTTTATGGCACAAAGCAAAACTGGCAATTGCTTCACTATGCGCCATTAGCTTGCTCTCAGACCCTTCTGCCAATATTCCTCTGACTCTGATCTTGACCTTGGCCCAAAAGATCATCTGCCGAGACATTCTCTTACTAAACTGTCAAACGGGGAAAGAGGAAGAGTTACCAGGTTCCTTGTTCAACCACAAATGAATACTCAACTGATCCACAGAGCAGAAAAAGGATGAGTAGAGGTCAGGGGAGCCTTAAATTGCCAAGGTCGGCTCCCCTGTGATTGGTCACATACCCCAGTGACCTCCTTCCCCCTCCCCTTAGGGAATCCTAAGGGAGATTCCCCTTCAGGTAAGGGGTGGAGAGGGTGGAACAAATTTGCCTCTACTAACGACAAGAATGTCAGTGTCTCAGTCACCCTTCCGTGTGTTAGTTGTCCCATTCAATTTTCATATTTTATTTAGTGTCGTGCATTTTCATCCTGAGCAACTGTATAGTAGCATTTACAAGCAAGCTTCCACATCTTACCCCAAAGTGAAACCACTGAAAGAGGATATATATTTATAATGTTGTATTTACAAGTTGCTCTGTAACAATGCTCTCTTGAGTGGCAAATAAAACAGCTTAACCAAAATCACAGAATAACAGGCAAATAAACCGAGGCACCACAACGCAGCTCTAATCATCTACAGACATAAAAACATGAGAGCAATCTCACATGGCTATAACACATCCAGGTGATGGAGACGAAACATTCTTTTGGTACTATATTTAAAATACTGCAACACTAAAACAAGAGCATCCTAATGGTGAATGGAGAAATCTTTGCCTGATGCTGAAAAGGTACTTTAATAAGGGGTGGGTGTCTGCAACAGCTATGTAATCTGCAACACACCTGGAATGCATAGCAGCTACCTCTGGGCAAGCAACGGAGTGCCAGATTGCACTTCTGTCTGTCTGTCTCTGCTGCAGCTGTTTCTTAGAAGATAAATGGAGCTGCGTGCTGCAACAGCAATGTGCTCTCTCTCTCTCAGTCGAACAAGGGTAGCTGTGATCTAGACCAAGGCAAGTAGCAAGGCGAGGGAAGAACTATGCAGTAGGAAGCCAGGGAAGGAAATACCTTGATGATGGTGGTACAGTCTGTGGTTGCAGGTTGGAGGAATCTAGAAAAGCAAAGTAAGAACCCCCAACCCAACTGAAGTCCCTTCAATACCCCTGATTGGGATTCTGGAGAGTTGCAACTACTAGTCAGACAATATATGGTTAGATGAACAAATATTCTGACATCATATAAGATATCTTCCTATGTTTCAAACCCTGTGTTCTGTGTTAAGAAGAAACAGAATTTAGTTCCTTGGTGATTTATTACAGAAGTAGTACAATTGAAAGTGATTGGTAGCTCGAAAGAATATTATCATATTTAATATCACCCTCCGGAGCACTGTTCCCATCTAAAGACTTGCTTTGCATTTTCCAAATATAACCTTTAATAGGGAAAAAATACCCATTAAAGATTATGAAGAAAGATGATGATGAAAAGTGCCAATTTTGTGATGCGTACATTGGCTGGCTGAATTGATGTAAATGAGTGGTTAGGGATTTGGCAAAAGAATGTTTATATCACTAAAAGTCTGCATGCTTTTTGGACAACTCTCCTGCAGAGGTGGAGTCTGAGCTGAGTGCTTTGTGAATACAAGGGATGGAGGAGGAGGAGGAAGAAGAAGAAGAAGAAGAGGAAGAGGAGGAAGAGGAGGAGGAGGAGGAGGAGGAGGAGGAGGAGTTTGGATTTGATATCCCGCTTTATCACTACCCGAAGGAGTCTCAAAGCGGCTAACATTCTCCTTTCCCTTCCTCCCCCACAACAAACACTCTGTGAGGTGAGTGGGGCTGAGAGACTTCAGAGAAGTGTGACTAGCCCAAGGTCACCAAGTAGTTGCATGTGGAGGAGCGGGGACGCGAACCCGGTTCCCCAGATTACAAGTCTACCGCTCTTAACCACTACACCACACTGGCTTTAAATGGATTTATATGAAGTTTGGGGGTTCTGACTTTCAGGCTGAGGGAGCCAGCCTTTGTCCACAGACAGCTTTCCGGGTCATGTGGTCAGCATGACTAAACCACTTCTGATGCAATGGAACACTGTGGTGGAAACCTGAGCTCACGGCAGAGATCACCCCATTGCAGGGATTCAAACCACCGACCTTCTAATTGGCAAGCCCAAAAGGCTGGGTGGTTTAGACCACAGCACCACCTGCTTCCTGAATAAACAAGCACATAATCGATGATAGGTCCACCCACCATTGTGAGGCTCAAAGCAATGAAGATGATGCCTCTCCAGCTGTTGCCATTGGCTGTGGGTTTCTTGTGATGTCACAAAGGCACTTGGTAACTGAGTGGATATAAAGGCAGGCCAAGGGGAAAGCCCTTTTCTATTTCCAGCAGGACACACCTGGCAATGGATGTGACATTCAGCACTGCCCAGGTTTATTTCACTTGGAAGATGAAAACTGGTGGATGGAAGGAGGCAATCCTCTGGCAGTGGGATGCTAGGGAGCGATAATAAGGCAAGTTTGCTTGCTTGAAGGCTGCTGGTATCTGTGGTTGGAAGCTGGCGGACCTCTCATGATGGACCTAACAGTAGCTTCTGGCACAATGGGACACCGTGAGAGAAACCAGAGCGCACGGAAACACCGTTTACCTTCCTGCCACAGCGGTACCTATTTATTTACTTGCACTGGTGTGCTTTCGAACTGCTAGCCTGGCAGAAGCTGGGACAGAGCAACAGGAGCTCATCCCATTGTGGGGATTCAAATCACTGACCTTCTGATTGACAAGCCCAAGAGGCTCAGTGGTTTAGACCACAGCGCCACCTGCATCCTTTATACTGTCATGTACTGGATCAGCATTTTCATCAGACTATACACCATCAAGTTCTCCTGTGGAATGGTACTGTTTGAGGCAGACAAACCCATGTGTTTATGGCAGGAGAAATTAGAAATGGGTTGGGTTTTTGATTTTTTTAAAATGAATTCAGTTTACAGAATCCATCTAATGTGACAATGTTTCTATGTCCTGCCAAAGCACACATTGATGCTCCAGACCAAGCTTTGCCACTGATGGGATGCAGCATTTAACCAATGTTGCACCAAATGTTTCAGATATTCTCTTTTTAAATGTGTTTTATAGCTATTTGGAAAACAACCTCTCTAAGCATACTTATAAATTACAAGAGATGCCTAATTTGTTTTTAACATGGCGAGTAGAATTCAAACCAAGTCAAGAATTGCTTACTGCATTTGAATTTCCATGGAATGAAATTGTTTAAGCAAATAACTGCCACAAAGCGCTTTGGGAAATAATTGTGTATGGAGGAGATTTATTTAATGTGGAGAGAAATCTAAGCTTTTAATAGAAAACTGGCCAAAGTGTCAGCTACTGCTACAAAATAATTTTGTAATGGCTACAGCAGACTAATATGCAACTCCAGTCTTGCAAAAATGCATACTGTTTGTTCAGTCATTAGTACAGCAAGACTCTTTATACGCTTCCAAGAACTATTACGTAAGTAAGCAATTATGGTCCTTTTTAATCAAATATTTAACAACCTGAAGTGGGGGGAACACACCCAGCTTCAAATGAACTAATGCACTGTAGCATTCCAAACAAAACAGTGTCCCATAATGTAATGAATTCAAATGCCAAATGTTGCATCAAATATTTACTGAACTGGACAGATCACACCTGTTCACTAACTTGCTGCTTATTTTGATTACGGTTCAGATGGATGCATCTAAAATTAGTCCACTAACTTCCATATAAATGATTTCATTTAGGCATGCACTAGTTTATTATTTAGTTCAGGTAGGAATTGCAGGAAAAGACATAAATACATACATGCACCTTACATAGGAACATATCCTTACTGGATATGATCATCTATATGTTCTAATTTATTAGGTTCTCCAGATCTGCAAATTGTCAAGCTACAAAGTTATGAGGTGAAGCATACTAGGCACAAGGGGAAAGCACATTGAAATGGGTACAGATGTTACTACCTTTGCACAAGGGCAAGGTTAAACTACAGGCATCGCATGCCCAGCTGAAGCTACCCAAGGAGCCTTTTTCTGGGTAATGAAATGGCATGTTGTAACAGCATGCCACCCACAGCCATGCATACATCAATTTCAGAGTTCAGTGTGGGTAGCAGCAGCAACTTTATCGCCCAGCTGGACCATAAAGAAGGCTGATCACCGAAGAATTGATGCTTTCAAATTATGGTGCTGGAGGAGACTCTTGAGAGTCCCATGGGCCCGATAATAAATGTTGGAAATGTAAAGAAACTGAAGGTACATTCTTTCACCTTTGGTGGACGTGCCCAAGAATTAAGGCTTTCTGGGAAATGATCTGTAATGAAATGAAAAAGGTATTTAAATATACCTTCCTGAAGAAACCAGAGGCCTTTCTTCTGGGCATTGTCGGCCAATTGGTGCCAAAGAAGGACAGAACTTTCTTTATGTACGTTACAACAGCAGCAAGAATACTTATTGCAAAGTATTGGAAGACACAAGATTTACCCACTTTGGAAGAATGGCAGATGAAGATGATGGACTATATGGGATTGGCAGAAATGACTGGCAGAATCCGGGACCAGGGAGAAGAGGTGGTGGAAGAAGATTGGAAGAAATTTAAAGACTATCTACAGAAATATTGCAAAATTAATGAAATGTTAGAATGATATTGGATAGAAATTAAGTGGTTTCCAGCTGTAATGCTTTAAGAATATGGAAGAAGGGCATAAATAGGTAAAAAAAAAAAACTAAAATGGTGTTGGATTGGAAATAAGTGGTATTAGTAACAAAGTTAACAAGAATATGCAAAAATGAATTGATAATGGATGAAAATACTGAGTTATAAAATGTCAAGTTATAGAGATAAGATAAATGAAAGAGGGTAAGGATTTGCTGATTTGATTATTTAAATGGGAATACAAGAAGGGGAGGTGTGATGAAGTCAAAGAAACAAGCAAATGAGTTTTAAATTATGAAAAAGAATTGTTTTTAATTTTTTGTATATTTTTTGTGTGTGTTTACTCTTTTTTTCTTGTTTTTTTCTATTATGTGTTTTTGTATATCTGTTTTTTGTAAAATCTTAATAAATATTTCTAAAAAAAAAGAGAGAGAGAGAGTCCCATGGACTGCAAGAAGATCAAACGTATCCATTCTTAAGGAAATCAGCCCTGAGTGCTCACTGGAAGGACAGATCGTGAAGCTGAGGCTCCAATACTTTGGCCACCTCATGAGAAGAGAAGACTCCCTGGAAAAGACCCTACCCCTACCAATGTTGCAGCTTTGAAGAATCCATAACCAATCCAGTCCGATAACATGCTCCCAAACTGGAGACTGAAATAATAATAATAATAATAATAATAATAATAATAATAATAATAATAATAATAATAATAATAATAATTGCAGTGGTACCTCGGGTTAAGAAATTAATTCGTTCCGGAGTTCCGTTCTTAACCTGAAACTGTTCTTAACCTGAGGTACTACTTTAGCTAATGGGGCCTCACGTTGCCGCTGTGTCGCTGCCGTGTGATTTCTGTTCTCATCCTGAAGCAAAGTTCTTAACCCAAGGTACTATTCCTGGGTTAGCGGAGTCTGTACCCTGAAGCATCTGTAACCTGAAGCGTCTGTAACCCGAGGTACCTCTGTATTATTAATTCAACTTATACACCGTCCTAGACCCCGAGGTCTCAGGGCGATTCACAACAAGACCACAACATATAAAATCAAACCAAAAGCAGTACCCCCTCCAAAAAAGCCACATTCTAAAAGGGTGTTGGATGTCAATAAGATCAACTAAAGGACTGGTTAAAAAGGAATGTTTTTGCCTGGTGCCTAAAGGTGTATAATGAAGGCACCAGTTGAACTTCCCTGGGGAGAACATTCCATAGACAGGGAACCACTGCAGAGAAGGCCCGTTTTCGTGTTGCCACCCTCCATGCCTCTTGAGGAGGAGCACACGAAGGAGGGCCTCAGAAGATGATCCCTTGAGGTATTGCAGTCCTGAGCTGCTTAAGGCTTTATAGGTCAAAACCAGCACTTTTAATTGGGCCCAAAAACTAATTGGTAGCCAGTGCAGTTGGGCCAGGATCGGTGTAATATGCTCAAACCGTCTTGATTCGGTGAGCAACTTGGTCGCTGAATTCTGCACTAGTTGAAGTTTTCAAACCGTCTTCAGAGGCAGCCCTTTGCAATAATGACAAACCTAGACAGCATCTTAAAAAGCAGAGACATCACCTTGCCGACAAAGGTCCATATAGTTAAAGTTATGGTTTTCCCAGTAGTGATGTATGGAAGTGAGAGCTGGACTATAAAGAAGGCTGATCGCCAAAGAATAGATGCTTTTGAATTATGGTGCTGGAGGAGGCTCTTGAGAGTCCCATGGACTGCAAGAAGATCAAACCTATCCATTCTGAAGGAAATCAGCCCTGAGTGCTCACTGGAAGGACAGATCGTGAAGCTGAGACTCCAATACTTTGGCCATCTCATGAGAAGAGAAGACTCCCTGGAAAAGACCCTGATGCTGGGAAAGATGGAGGGCACAAGGAGAAGGGGACGACAGAGGATGAGATGGTTGGACAGTGTTCTCAAAGCTACCAGCATGAGTTTGACCAAACTGTGGGAGGCAGTGGAAGACAGGAGTGCCTGGCGTGCTCTGGTCCATGGGGTCACGAAGAGTCGGACACGACTAAATGACTAAACAACAACAACAACCTTGAGGTTACCAGAGCATAGACAAGAGTAGTTAGGCTATCCCTGTCCAGATAGGGGCATAGCTGGGTCACCAGCCGAAGCTGGTGGAAGGCACTCTGAGGCCACTGAGGCCACCTGAGCCTCGAGCGACAGCCGAGTATACCTGCCCTGGAGCTAGCTTAACATTCTCATTCATTACCCTTCCATGTTTCCAGTCCTATACATGCCAGAGGAGCATAGAATGATTTCCCACCCTCACTTCTGCGCCACCATCAAGAGGCTGGCAAGGTGTTAGTTATGATGCAGAGCACCTGTGATCCCATGTCCCCTTGAAAGGCACTGCACACTAAATGTTTGCTGATGGTTTCACACAATCATGCTAATGGTTTGATCGACAGTATGTATGGTTTTCAAAATTTGTATTATATTAATTTTGCATTCAAGTAAGGGAGGTGAGATCATTTTAATTAGAAACCCTTCTACCCTTTAATATGTCATCGATTATGCAATTGCCATTAATTCTGGAAAGGCCTGATGTTCTGTTGAATTATCCATAGAGACATAACCTTTCATTGAAAAATAAAACACACACACGTGCAGCAAAGCAAGGGAATATGAGCTTGATCACCACGTCAGCAGTTGCCTCATATTCACGGCCATCTTCAATATGTCTCCAAAACAAATGGTATTTTGTTTTATTACAAATAATGCCAGCTTTCAATCTTGCCACAATAACTGACATAAATCAAATTAAAGAGTGTCAGCCAGACAGCCATCTCTGCAGAAATCTGACGTGTCCTTCTTTCCAGGAAAATGGTGCACTTCACAGGAAGGGTAGGGAAAGTAAGTCATGTCAGCTGACTCCTTTAAAACAAAGGGTACTGCTTTGACTTGTTGTACCACGTTGAATTAAATGTCAGCACCAAAACCATTTGAAAGCTTCACTGCATGAGTCTCAGACGGCTACTTTTATTAGGAGCTTGGTATTTATATTTGGGCAACATAAGTGGTGAAGCTTCTCACAGAAGCAGCTACAGTGGTACCTCAGGATACGAACTTAATTCGTTCTGGAGGTCCGTTCTTATGCTGAAACTGTTCTTAACATGAGACGCCTCCCGGCGCGATTTCCTCTCGCATCCCGGGGCAAAGTTCGCATCCGGGAGCAACTGCTTCCAGGTTAGCGCAGCAGCGATGCACAACCAGAAGCGTTCATATCCAGAGGTACCACTGTAAGTGAACTGTAATGTGAGGGGAATCTGAGCTGCACTGAGTGTGCCCCAGGTTGCCATTTCCTTGGGATTTGCAAATGAGTGCTTTTACCTGTGTACAGTATCTGCAATACTCTTTCTACTACTAAACAAACACAGCAGCAGGCTGGGGACTGGATGGAGTTGTGACTGATAGTCCTGGAGGCTCAATTGCTTAGTTTAGTAGAGAGAATTAATGAACATTAGTGTGAAGACAAAGCAAATGGACATGCTGGAGGACAGAAGCCAGAGAAAAGACACATTTCACCTGGCCTAGGGTTGTTGTTTTTTTGTTGTTGTTCTAGCTGCCAGCCCAACCACTCAATTTATCAATTTTCTGATAATAAAAATAAGAAACAATAAAAAATCACAATAAAAATCATACATTTTAATTGACTTCCCTCCCCCTCCCCCTCCTGGTTCCATTTTTTATACTTATTTATGCACGTCCACAGAATCTTATACTGTTAACTATCCAGTTTTAAAACCTTATACATATTATTACAAGTGATCTTTAAAAGTTCAACTAATGTAGAAACCAATACACAAAGCTTGTTGATTGTGCCTGAACATTTCTCCTTTTTTAAGAAAGGGGGGGGGGGAATTGTCTGGTGTGTCCAGTATAGTTCGTTAGTTTGTTTTGCTAATCTCCTTCATCTTTGTTGGAAGGTGCTTCTTCCTTGTACAGAGGTACCTCGGGTTACGAACAGTCCTGCTTATGAACGCTTCGGGTTACGAACTCCACAAACCCAGAAGTAGGTGTTCTGGGTTGCATACTTTGCCCTGGGATACAAATGCAATCTGCTTCTGGAGCCGCGGGAGGCCTATGTAGGGAATGTGTGCCTCAGGTTAAGAACGCTTCGGGTTAAGAATGGACTTCTGGAACTAATTAAGTTCATAACCTGAGGTACCACTGTATAGGGATGGGCTGGTTTTGGCCTTGAGAAGGACAAAATTGAATTTCCACTTCACAATGCAAAATGAAATTTTCTGGCCAGACTGCACACTGACCATGGATACCTTAGGCACTTTCTTTGTTTGAAGGCAGAAGATGCACTGTGTACACAATCAAGTGTGAATAAAAAGGCTGGCATATTGTGACTGAGGAGTCAGTAATGGAGTCTATGGGGGAAAAACTGGCTGAGGTTGAAAGAGGCCTGAGGAGAGCTGGGAGCAGAAGCGGCAGCAATAGCCAGAGGAAGGAGCTGAAGGCAGAGCAGAACAGAGAGTTCCCAGTGGCAGCAAGTGGCTGCTCAATGAAAAACAAGGTCATATGCCAAGGCTGAAATCACAGAAGCTATGGTCTGTTGGGAGAGACTCCAGCCGCAGTCCTCCAGAATAGCTGAAGCCAGACTGACAGTGGTTGGCCATTGTCCACAAGAAGCTGTGAGTCTCTGACCAGAAGGAAGACTTCATGTGAAGCCTGTGATTTAAGTGGTGTGGATTACATAAGCCAGAGACAAAAAGGGAGTGCTAAGACATAGATACCTCTTTAAAGTAACATTTTAGCATTTAAACATGCAAATAATCATACGGCCTGCGTGCATGTGTTGGTCTGTGAATAAGGGAATATTTAGAATTCAATGGTGTCAGTGGAAAGTCATGGGATATGATAAGCAAGTCCTTCATTGTATGAAATGTAAGTGGCAGGGATTATACATATGGTAATGGATAGAATAGTAAAACTAAGAGGCAGCCACACAGACTTAAATCTGTGCCCATCCAAGCACATTAAATACTGTGAGATCAGATACTCCAGTATCAATTTATATACTTGCTGTCTTTGAGGTTAATAAAGAGGTCAAATGGGCTCAGTATTGCCCTTCCCTTTCAAAGCCACTTCATTTTCCTCTAAAGAATCTAAATTGAGATAGTAAATTTCACAAGACAGATATTAACATTTAACATTTTATATTCTTTCCTTCATCTTTAAGCATTCATTTTTCATAAAATGACCAAAGTATTCCATGGTGCTTATTACTGGCAAAAGAAAGGAGAGTGTCCCTTCTAATCTGCCGTACTTAAATTGAGTGAGTTGCAGAGCCCTACTATTGATTCATCTACAAGGAAATCGGTAAAAATTACTCTGCAACATGAAACTTTGCCATTTACATCATTGGAGAAATCTATGTTGGTGAAAGAAATCCTACAACAATATGTACAGAAGAGTTTGGATTTGATATCCTGCTTTATCACTACCCGAAGGAGTCTCAAAGCAGCTAACATTCTCCTTTCCCTTTCTCCTCCACAATAAACACTCTGTGAGGTGAGTGAGGCTGAGAGACCTCAGAGAAGTGTGACTGGCCCAAGGTCACCCAGCAGCTGCATGTGGAGGAGTGGGGAAGCGAACCTGGTTCACCAGATTACAAGTCTACCACTCTTAACCACTACACCACACTGGCTAGATTATCTTAACCATTACACCACACTGGCTAGATTGCTTCTGACCAATGTCATTTCCGCCCGCATTCAAACAATGTTCTTCCATCTAACAAAGGAAAGCCAACAGCACATTTGTTGCAAATAATTCAGTCAAGCCTTTAAAAAATCTAGGGTACAATAAAAAATAGTGGACAAGGGGTCACATTTAATGAGGCTACTTAGGGCTGCAGTTCTGAAGGACGTCAACAGCCAATGCAACTTGCCTCTGCCTGAAAACAAGTTTGACACCAAGGCATCGCTAATTAAGACTAGTGATGGACAAATTTGTAAATTTTCATTTTTCTCAGCTTACATTAGATTAATCTAATTAAATTAGGATCTCAGCATTTCAAGATCAGCTTCTGATTCTTTTTGGCAGGCTGGTGCATTATGTGACCCTTGAGAACAGGAAAATAACCAGACTGTACAACGGTGATGGGATAAAATCAGGCCAAATCTTTATTGACAGCAGCAGGCGGGGCAAGGGTTGGCATGGCATTGGGTCCCAGGATCAGTTCATCATTCCACAAGCCCCACGTTGATGGAATGGATGCACTGGGTTTGGATCGCTTGGACCCTGTACAATGGGAGTCGGCGAGTGTTGAACCTTGCCGTGGTGCAAGCCAAGCCAAGCAAGCAAGCAAGGTCTCACTGGGGAACCAGGGTGCAGATTCCAACCAGGCAGATACCAAACCCACGCTTGAGTTTGCTGTGGTCAATGCTCCCCTTATGGTCACCCCTCTATACCATGTTGATTCTGAAGGACCCCTTTAACGATCCTCCTCCAGCCTCAGCAGTTTTTTTGTCTTTTTGTTTCTGTACTATTCGGTCACTCGATGTTTTAAATCCTCTGTTGCTTCTGTTATCTCTCTTTTTCTTCTTCTTCTCCCTTTAAGTATTTGCCCAGGACGATATCTACCTTTACCTTCCCACCCCCATTTTATGTTGTTATTTCTATGTATATCATGCTATGGCCACACGGCTAATGCAATAAAATCTATTGATTGATTCTGACCAATGTCATTTCCACCCTCATTCAAACAATGTTCTTCCAACTAACAAAGGAAAGCTATAATTTCACTGAGGGAAAGACAAAAACAAACAGACAAACAAACAAAAACCCAACCAAGTGCCACTCAGGTTGAGATCATTTATTTATTTGTTTATGCTTTGATAAATCATCCATTTGGAATCTGCATTGTAGTAGAACAGGAAGGCATATTTTAATCAAGGTGAATTTGTACACAAAGTAACTATTTGGACCCAAACCACCTCACTTTCTACACACTGAATATCCATTATGAAATCTAACCACCAAGATGTCCAGTATTTTGCCATTAAAGCTCAAATGCAGTATTTTTCCATATCTAAAACAATTGGGAATGGAAGAATCTACAAATTATGGTTCTCTCCATTTCTCATTTTCCCCATCTTAAATTTAGTTCTCCACATTTCTGAGGCAACTGGCAAAATCTTATTAAAATGTATTGGCATTTACCGCAGATTTCTCACAATAAACAGTTGTTTTCACTAATATATGCCTTTCTATGCACACATCCCCCAATATATCTATTTAAAACTTTGGTTTGTTAGAGAATTGCATCTCAAAGTTCAGATGAGTGTGCTTGTGTAGTATGGCTGCGCTTTGGAAAATGTGAATTTGATAGTTTCAGTTTTACATGCAATCTGAATCAAATTTCTCTTCCATCCCTAAAAAAGGGATATACACACACACTATAATTTCCCCTTCTTAGAATGATTTTGACCAGTAATAACTCCCATGAGCAAAAAAAGGTTTTTCTTTAAGAGTTGTTGGGTGTCTAATCTTTCCAGTGTGCCATATTATTGTTGACATTTAATTTAAGGCTCAACATCTCCTGTTGCATGTGCTGCCACAGCAATAGTAGGAACAGCAGGGAATTTCATACGCTGGGAGATATTTCCTTATTTATCTCAGAAATCTGTCATGAAAGGCAACAGCCTCCTTATTAGAGCAGTGAGTGAGCCTTAGGGGAAAATACCAGCTTGGGGAGCATTTCCTCCCCCACTTTGTTTTCTTCTCTGTTTTTGTTTTGAAATAGCTGCTCCAGTTTGCAAGCTTAATGAGGGATTAATTACAATATGTCACTTTGTACTTTGTTAAAAAAAATGTGTCTTTTTTATTATTATTTTAGTTTCTGGGCACAGTAACACATGTAATAGCAAGCCAGCCTAGAAAATAAGGCAGTGAACTGGCATAGGGTGGAGAAGACAGAACAAATGTTTCAAGCTTTCTTGACAGACCTCTAGTTTTAATGGGTAACCCCAAGTCTGCCTAGCTAAAGCACTCTTATTGTTCATTTAGAAAAGGCACTCTATGAAACTATTGATTTTGGTCAGGGGCTTGAATGGTTGGTTGGAAAAGCTAAATTAGAAGGTGTTTCCAATACACAAAAGACCCCTGCGGTGGTGTAGATTGCCTCCCCACGATCCATTTCCATTGAAATCAATGGCACTGCCCTAGTGTAAGTGGTCTGCGGAAAGGCTAGTGACAATCAAAGCCAATCTACTTGAAAGCCCCTAACAACATTAACCATTATGCTCAAAGGACAAAAAGGGAGGGGGGAACCCAATAATTTCTATGATTATGGTTTATTTATTTCTACAGCACTGCTTAGTGTACAAAGTTATTGTTGCTATTTACAGTTTTCAAGATGGTCTCACAATAAACATGTGGAAAGCGGAAGGGTACTGGCTCTGTGGGGGAGCCGGAAAATGGGGTGATTCAGGAGTCTTTTCGTCCCTCCTCAATTGAAGTGTGATATCAATAGACTCCCCTGAGTTGAATTAGGTCCTGCACATTACCGCATGTTTCTCCATTTCTGTTTTTCTCTGCCATATAGCTGTATGTTTTGTTATATATATTTATGTTCCTCTAGGTCCAGGGTCTTTGCAAAAGTGAGCCTGAACAAAATGCTGCCTGCAGAGCGCTGAAGAGCCTTGGATTGATTGGGTTTTGTTTAATATTATTATTATTGTTGTTAAAGCACGGCAATTTATTTACTTGGGAAAATGCCTTAATTGCTTTATATTCAAAAGGATCTCAAGAGTGATGTGCAAAATAGAAATCAAATAAATACAATATATCAATAATCAAATGCAACCCCATTAAAATAACATTACACTCTTCAACCAATAATAGCCACAATCACACACCCATCCATCAGCCTCAATGCAAAATCCAAGCCACATTTTGTACAACAAAGACAGCTAACCATAAAAAAGGCACACAGACTCGGAAATTGACTAAAATCCCTCTCCTACGACCTCACTTCCCACTTTGGCCCACATATTGATTGCCTGCCTACCTCACATTCTAGGGAAGGGGGGCAGATCTGTGCTGATCGGATGCTCTTTCTGAACAGCAGCTTTATCTCATCAATATTCCAGATTTTCAGGTTGTTATTTTAAGCCCGGGGTAAGGAATCATAGGCTCATGAGCCAAATGTAGCCCATAGCTGTCAACTTAGAGATTTGAAAATAAGGGACCAGCAGCCTTGAAAATAAGGGACCAGCAGCCAAAATAAGGGACCTGCAGCCTCACCTGTTCCAGGCACTCCTGTCTTCCTGTCCTCCTGCAGTCTGGTCAAACTCATGCTGGTAGCTTCGAGAACACTGTCCAACCATCTCATCCTCTGTCGTCCCCTTCTCCTTGTGCCCTCCATCTTTCCCAGCATCAGGGTCTTTTCCAGGGAGTCTTCTGTTCTCATGAGGTGGCCAAAGTATTGGAGCCTCAGCTTCGGGATCTGTCCTTCCAGTGAGCACTCAGGGTTGATTTCCTTCAGAATGGATAGGTTTGATCTTCTTGCAGTCCATGGGACTCTCAAGAGTCTCCTCCAGCACCAGAATTCAAAAGTGTCAATTCTGAATCACATGCACCACAAGGCTTATGCAGCCTCAACTTAAGATGGCTCCACAGCCTGGCTTTGCACTGCAAATTTTGCAGCAGCACGTGCAACAAAATGGCATCCAGCATTCAAAAAACCCCTCAGCTCGCATTAACTAGCCACACTCACACAGCCTCCCCCCCCCACGAGATCTCCTTTCCTTTTCCCCCACCATGTGCCCCCGCTCCAGACAGACCTTTTTGCCGGCAAGGGTGAGTGGGCCGTCGATGACGTATCCATCCGATTCCGATCCGAGCACTCAGCACAGGTATCTTCAACTTCTGAGCCCCTCTGAGCCAAAGGCAGAAAGCCCAGCCGGCAGCCAAACGAAGCCTCAAGGAAAACCACCATCACCTCTCCGCTGGGAAGCACTGAGCAAAGGCGAGTCCCCAGGCAACACAGCCGATTTGATCGGCACAAGGCATGCAACCTCCACCCCCCCAGTCATTCTTAGACTTCTTATTGGGTGAGCAACACAGCCAAGCAACACAGTTGGAGCCTCCCTCCTCCCTGGCCAGCAGGGAGGGAGGGAGAGGAGCTGCTTCCTTTGAAATTTAAGGGACATCATTTAAGGGACATTTAAGGGACATCCATCAATAAGAGACAGCAGCGGCACATGGCGCTGGAATAAGGGACTGTCCCTCAAAATAAGGGACGCTTGACAGCTATGATGTAGCCAATCAGCCAGTATCAGACCTACTCTTACCTATGGCCTAATTCATCCCAATACCGATCTCTTGTGTTCATTTCCTCGCTTTTCCCTGCACCAGCTGTGGGCGACATGTGTCTGTGGCAACAAATACCTTTTCACGGCCCACGGTCCCATCCTGTCTTTGCATCAGCTTCCGTTGCTCTAGGCAGTAGCCCCCTCAATGCCAGACTTCCACCTGGTCATAGTGCTAAAAGGATAACTTTGTTGAACACGTATGACTTAATAGCTGTCTGAGCAAATATCAAATTACATCAGAGACGTACATAAATCCAAGCAGTTTACCAGGAAACGAAGCAGAACACATAGGCCTTTTAGAAAGGATAGAGAGGTCTTCTAGTTCAGGGAGTGGCATCAAGGACATCATTTGAGGAAGACCTCAAATGGACCATTGCACCCAAGTGTGATCCCTGATCCAAATGACAGGATGGCTCTTTGGTTTCTGCAAATGTTCCACTTGTATCTTCCTCTTTTGTGTGTGTGTGTGTGTGTGTGTGTGTTAATAATCTTTACCATTTCAGTGTGCATTTCTCCCCCTGGAAAACATGTCTCCTACTTCAAATACTTAAATGATCAACAATGAAATTGCACACAGCGATGATCGTCCTTTACCATCTTGAAACGAACAAGAGCAACTACTTGTTATTCCTTGGCTCTGAAGGTGTATCAAAGCTTGCTAGTTTACAGAAAGGTTCAAACCATCTTGAGCATAATTTTCTCGGTTTCACATAACAAAGTGCCAAGTAAGCATTTGATGGCAAAAAGCTTTTCAAGACTTTAAAATTGAAAGCATTACAACACATTTAAATATTACAGGAAGCAAGCTGTGTTTGTTCTGATACTGTATCACTTCCTATAAAATACTGAATATGTTTCTTATTCGTTCTTGTAGGGAACTGGGGGGGGGGTGGGGAGGAATGTGCTTATTTCTCATCCTACCTCAGCATTTTTATTTTTCCCTCCTTTTATGACAGTTCCCCCCCCCCTCAAACCTTATCTCTGTCCACAGGCATCCTGATTCGGTGGCTCAGTAACATTTATGGTATATATGCTTTCTTCTACCTGCTGAGCATTATATGCATCAAGACTTACGTAGGATGAAATTAGAAAACGCTCAAGCTAAGCACATCAGGTGGGGGGGGGGACACAAGGTACAATTAGTTTTCATCATTATATGGGAATATAGACACAGCAGCACAACCAAACTGGCAAATACCAGATGGCAGATTCTTATCTCAGTTAAATGTGGTTGATTTAGTGAAAAAGAAAACTGTGTTTTAGAGCCCAATCTTGTCAATCAATGTTCTTCCTTTGAAGCATGTATGATCAAACACCGGCATTTCTGCGGCAACGCAAAGGGACCTCATCACACTTTGCGTGTGTCATGCATACATATTTCCACTGCTCCAGGGACTTCTCGATTCATGGACCAATCCCAACTATCTATGTGTAGTGGGAAACATTCTCACTGAAATGAATGGGACTTCTGTTTCCAAGGAAGCATAATTAAGATTGCAGCTCTAGAATAGCTTTGAAAAACAGTTGAAATGATGTATAGATGGCATATTACACCAGTAAAAATGGCCAAAATGTATAGAACAGAGTCAAAGACCTGTTGGAGATGTAAAGAAAAGGAAGGTATCTTTTACCATATGTGGTGGGAATGTAGACATATTTAAAAAAGGGGAAATGATATACAATGAATTGAAAAAAAAAGTTTTAAATAACATTTGCGTGTTGAGTCCCACAATGCCACCCCCCAAAAAATTCACACTTCACACATCAATTTTTGTTTAAGGTTTTTGGCATAATTTTGGCCACAACTTTATTCAAAATACAAAAAATGTGAGTGGTTGCTTAGGCATTGGTTATGACTATCTGTCCTTGCCCTCAAGGACAGAGCTGGCCTTCCGGACACCAACGGAAGCCAGCGTGGGAAACAAGTATTGGGTGAGAAAATGGAGCTGAGCCACAGACCCTCACTTCTCACCCTCATGTTCTTGTGGGGCTTGCACGGCCCAAGTCCGACTCCGCGGACAAGGACGAAAAGAATGGCAAGCCCCTGGATTCCTTTAACGGAATTCCCTTTCCGCATCATTTGGAGGGATAGGCACTTACCCCTCCAAGAACCAATTTAACCAATGCCTAACCGCCAACCTTACAAGTTGTGACGATTTGCTACGCAGTAGGCAAAAACCAAATGGCACCAGCCAATCAGCCAAATGGCAAAATTCCTACCAGGCCCCCGCTCCAAGGCGGACGACCCCATGACAGGCATAGCAAGGTCAAGCAATCAAGAAAAACCACCCTATAAAAGGGAGGGAGGGCGGGTGATCCGGTGCAAAACGGCCAAGAGGACGTCCAACGTCTGGCCCCTGTATTTAAAGACTCTGACCCCTCCTCCAAATTGGCAACAATCAAAACTCCCCAGCAACCCAAATTTAACCACTTAAAGGCTTGGGTTCCTTACCAAATTTGCCTAGTCACTGCAGGGTGGCCTGTTCCCCCAACCGCAACACGTGCTCTCTGTTAGGGAGAACACACTTTGTAAAAAAAGCCATAAGCCTTTTTGATCGGTATTCTAGGTCAAGAATTATCAAAGGGGAAATGCAATTCTCCCAGTGGGCTTTTTCAGATCAGGAAGCACAGGGAACTGGGAAGCTGCAGGCCACTGTTGAACTGTTTAATGGCAATAAAAACAGTACCTCACAATGACACGGTGATCTCAAACCCAGTCCATCTCAGAATTCTAAAGACATTCATAAAAACCCTAAAGAGAGAGAGTCTTTCACAGGAGGAAGAAGCATTTTAAGAAATTGGAAAACAGGTTTTTAGTGTATAGGGATGTGTGCCCTGACCAAGCATGATAACAGCCCTTGTTTCAGGCATCTTGCTCTGAAAATCTCTCGGGTGAAGGTAAAATCCTGAAAGTTTTGGTTAATGCTTAAGACCTTGTAACCTAAATTTCAGTTTTACCATGAATACTCGAGCTGCATGGACCATAGCACAGGGACATGACTCCAACAACAGGGTCTCTGTGTGTGCGCACAGGTAGTGTGAAGGTCTAACAATTTCCCTACCATTACGCACGTGTAATTGAAGGTTTGTTAAGATAAATAAAATCTGCCATATTTTTCTATGTTCTTTGTGACCGCAGAGAACCTCTAACAGGAGTTTACTGAGAGATTTGGAAACTTGGGGCTTTCACATAACGTGGCCTAAACCCTCAATGCGCTCTTGAACCGTCAATTTCCACGCTGAGCTTCTCTTGCTTTAAGTACTACAATCCAATACTTTCATTTCCCAAGCGCCTTTTTTCTCTTTCCCCAAATTCAGAGTAGGTGAGGTGTGGGGAAACCTTATCACTTTGCTACACCCTGAAGTCAACAGTCTGCTGGCTTCCTTCTCTGCACGCAAAATAAACATGTGACTGCTGCTGCTCCATATCTGTAGTAGTCAAAACCTGCACTGGTAAGCTGCTTTGCAGTATTTCAGCCTCCAATAAATTACACACAATTCCTCTTTTATTTGATTTTTCTCTATCACTTCACTACACATGCATTCCAGCTGAGCCTAACATTTGTAGAATAAGCATCGAGGAGTTCCCCCCGCTTATTCTTTTTAATGATTCTTCTCTTGTAGCCAGGAGGTCACTCAGCATTGAGTTAGGTTCTGCCTCCTGTGATTGGGAAGGCAAGTAAGTTCTTCCTGAAGAGGCAGAATCTCCCTGCTGAATGTCCATTGTGTTTTCCTCCCTTAGCACAGAAAAGCAAGGTTTTGCTGTGTCTCTCTGCAGGACAGGGAATAGGGAAAGTTGCCTCTGGATTAGTTGCGCAACTCCTCTCACTTGAAATGGTAATGACCGCTCCCCGCTTAAAACGGGGGGCGCCCTTTGCGTGGACGCGTGCAGCCCCTAGATCTGGAGCAGCTCCATCAGCATAGGCTTGGCTTTGCCTTCCCTCAGGTGGGATACCTGGAGGTCTCCGCCTACCTCAGTCAGTTGTCCAATCCCACCTGGGGGAAGCGTTGCCAAGGAGACCAGGCCAGGTAGGGGAGGGATTACCTGCCCACACAATAGAGGGAGGATCTTACCTGGGAATCCTCACTTGGCTCCAGAGCTTCTCCCACCCTACCCACCCTCAGTTAATGTCTTATTTTGCAGGTTAACTTTTCTTCACAGGTTTTGCAGGTTAACTTTTCTTCACAGGTATGCGGGCGCTGCTACGTTAAGGTCACTGTTAAAGGGCCGGAAAGGAATTTCCCTGCATTGGCAGGTTTCGCCTTTCCCATAGCAAAACGTCACAACTTTGGCGGTATCAGGCCTTGGGCGGAATCCTTTTGTCCATCTTCCTCTTTGCGGCGGCGATACCAGGGTTCCCCGTTAAAGGGGTTTTCTGAAGGGAGGCTTTGTCCGTACGCCGAAAGGTCGTCATTGCTCTCCCCTGCGGCGGCGGCGTTACGGGGGCGGCTATCTCTGCTTGAACATATGTTCTCCAGAGCCGGCCCACCCCCCCCACACACACACTGGATAACCCTGATGCTCCCTAGGTCCCCGGCTGGGGACTGGGGAGGGAGAACGCCCAATGCCTGAGCCAAGGTCTACCCACATTTGAAATTTTATAAAGTTGTGGCCAATTTAATCCCATAGCACGTTGTCTTGAGTCATTATTCCACATGACGGGGGGACCGCGCGGGATCTGGGGACTCCACCTGTCCACGCAAAGGGAGGCTTTGGAGGCAAGTGGACATTGAGCAGTCCAGTGACGGGGAGAAAAATTACTCCTTCTCTCTCACTCCTATGCCTCAAAGGGGAAGAAGTGCTTTTGGAAACTTCCAAAGTACAGCCGATGTCCTCTCATTCTGCAATGCACTTGCTCACTTCCACTCATAGCTGTCAACCGTCCCTTATTTGGCGGGAAACTCCCTTATCCCCGTGCCATGTCTCACTGCTGTCCCTTGATGTCCCTAAATTTCCCGGGTTTCAAAGGAAGCAGCTCCTATCCCTCCCTCCCTGCCAGCCAGGGAGGAGGGAGGCTCCAACTGTGTTGCTTGGCTGTCCAGCCCGCCCCCCTCCGGCCTCCTCTCACCAGCCTCGGCCCCCGGGAGCCCCTGCCCACTGGGACTGGCGGGAGCCTCGGGCCCTTCCGCCGCCATCCTCCTCACGGCCACCGAACTGAGCATCTCTGCCTGGGGCCTCCCCTCTGCCCATCGCTACTCCCGCTAGGCCGTACTGATGAGATGGGCAGCCTGGTGCGGCCTATGAATTGCTGAGGAGCCTTGAGAGGAGAGCAAGGGCAACCATAGAAAGCAGTTCAGAGAGAGGAGGAGGCGGAGGCGCGGGCAGGTATTCCAAGGGCTAACCATAGAGGGGGAAAGCGGAGGAAGGACTGCAAGTGTTTCTCCCATAGATTTGTAGTGGTAGACTAGCATAGATGGTCTGATCTTCGGGTTTACTTCGGGCGCTATTCCCCCCCCCCTTCCTCCCGCCCTGCCTGATGGAACTGAGAGCTGCAGATGGAGCACAAGAGAAAAGATACAGAACTGCAGCAGCATCTTCGTAGCTTGGACTTCGTTTTGCGTGAAAAGTGGTTGCTGCTTGTAGTTATTTAATTGCAGTGTTTCATCAGCTGGTGTCTTGAGCAGCAACCTCTGGAAACGAAGGGCTAAAAACCGGCACTGCTCTCCAAAATTATCTGGTCCCTTTTAACTTCTTATTTCAGCTGGTTGACTAAAATCCCTTATTTTGGCTGCTGATCCCTTATTTACGAGGCTGCTGGTCCCTTATTTTCAAATCTGTAAGTTGACAGCTATGCTTCCACTATGTCTCCAAGCGCTTTGTTCCACCCCAGAAGCCCCAACTGCAATAACATTTCTGCAAGGAAGTGTGAGTAGAAAAGCTCTAAGATCATGGAAATTGATAGTCAGTGGGCAGGGTTACCTTACCTTCAAATAATAATAAATAATAAATAATAATAATATATTACTTATACCCCACCCATCTGGCCGGGTTTCCCCAGCCACTCTGGGCGGCTTCCAACAGGATATTAAAAACACAATAAAAGATCAAACATTAAAAACTTCTCTAAACAGGGCTGCCTTCAGATGTCTTCTAAAAGTCAAATAGTTGCTTTTTCCTTGACATCTGGTGAGAGGGAGTTCCACAGGGTGGGAACCACTGCTGAGAAGGCCCACTGCCTGGTTCCTGTAACCTCACTTCTCGCAGTGAGGGAACTACCAGAAGGCCCTCAGTGCTGGACCTCAGTGTCAGGGTTGAACAATGGGGGTGGAGACACTCCTTCAGGTCTGCTGGGCCGAGGCCGTTTAGGGCTTTAAAGGTCAGCACCAGCACTTTGAATTGCGCTCGGAAACGTACACAGAGCCAATGTTGGTCTTTCAAGATAAGTTCCTCAGCACAGGTTCAACCCCTTCTGTTGGAGCTGATCTCCTTCCACCATAATTATTCAGAGTGCACCATTGTAGATCTGTAAGTTCCAGCCACTGTTGTTCTCCTACAGAGTTTAATAATGTGTCAACCCAACTTAGGTAGTGGTAGCGTTGCCATATTTCAAAAAATAAAATCCAGGACACCCTGAAAATTGTTGAGCCTTTTAAAGGAAACCCTCAAAAAAAACAACACGCCTAAGATCCAGGACAAAGCACCCCCTGGATGTCAATTCCACCTTTAAAATCCCGGCAATGAATGGGACGTATGACAGCCCGGAGGTATTGCAGCCCTATGTATCAGTGTTACTCCATCTAAAAAGGAGGTGAGCTGGTTCCCCGGGGAGCATCTACCTTTAAAAAAGCTATTACTTACAGGTATGTAGGATCCAAAACTAAAAACCTTCATGCTATCTCACTAGGGTTCTCTCCTGCACCATAAGTTCTATTCGTCTCCAGTTAGTTCATTAGGAGTTTCAGCTTGGAGCACATTATTTTCAGAATTCTGGCTTAGTGCTCTCCCATCCCTCCATGGGAGCTCTCTGATTCCACTGAGCCTGGATCCTAATGTATGAATGAATCTATTAAGAGATATAAATCTAAATGAGTAATTACTAGTCACAAAACAAAAGCCCGGTATCAGAAATGTCACCAAATTAATTTCACATTCTGCTCAATAAACCTTTGTACAAACTCAGGAAGAGGCCCTATGCTTACTAAGTTTTACCGTGATCCAATCTTCCTGTCCAATCATTGTAATTATGCTAATAGCGCTATAAAAGTGCTCAGATGCTGATCACTCAATGTAAGATGCTCTTACCCACAAGCGTTCAAAGGCATTCTATAAACGCTGTACAGCGGGTCATATTTTAATCTCATAAAAGTTGCTCACACAGGAATATGTCAATAGCTGTTGGAAAGGATTTCAAGAAAAAGGAATAAATAACAACATTGCTTTAAAATTCCCTTTGTCCAGCACTATTCATTCTGCTGTTCCAGGTTGCTGATTGACAGTCCCATAGCTCACTTTTCTTCCTGTTTTGAGAGCCTGCTGTTTGTGGTGCTGCAATTCAATTACAATTATTGTTCAATAAAAAAATTCAAAGTGAAATTCAGTTTGGGATAGTAAATAAATAGACGGAATTAAACTGCAACAATAAAGAAGAGAGATTCATTAAGGTTCATTGTTTGCATCTGATTGTTAAATGATTTCTGAATTACTCACAACAGGCATGTGCTGTACCATTCATAGCTGAGTAAACTGAGTTTATCTGCCATCACATTAAAGTTCATTGTTACATCACCTGTAAAAGCAAGATAAGGAAAATATTTAGCACACATTTGCATTAAGGTCTACGATTCTGAATTCTGGAGGGAGACGAATTGCAAAACAATGTGGAAATGCGGAGAACTGAACTTAAGATTGGAAAAATGAGAAACTGAGAGGAATTGGAAGTGATATCATTGTACAGAACAACCAGCCCTGAATAAATATTCTTTGGACCTAAAAGTTTGAGCAACTCAAACCAGTGACAAATATTCCCTTTCTCAGCAAGGTGCTTGAGGCTGCTGATCAGATGCAAGTTCTCTTGGATGAAACTGATTTTCTGGATCTATTTCAGCTGAGGTGCAGTTCTGATTTCAGCACTGCCTTAAAAATCCTGTACAATGATCTGTATTGAGAAGCAGATGGGGTGATGAGTGCAACCCTGTTGATTGTCCTTGTTCTTTCAGAAGCTTTCAACACAATTGATCATAGTATCCTTCTAGGATGGATGCTTGAGATGGGGCAAAGACTATCTCTTCGCAGGCGTTTCACTCCTACTTGGATTTACAGTCCCAGAAAATAGTGCTAGGGGATTTTTGTTTGACCTCATGAAATATATGGTATAAGGTTCTGTAGAGCTCAGTCTTATCAAACCTTGCTGACAAAGGTCCATACAGTTAAAGCTATGGTTTTTCCAGTAGTGATGTATGGAAGTGAGAGCTGGACCATAAAGAAGACTGATCGCCAAGGAATTGATGCTTTTGAATTTAGGTGCTGGAGGAGACTCTTGAGAGTCCCATGGACTGCAAGAAGATCAAACCTATCCATTCTGAAGGAAATCAGCCCTGAGTGCTCACTGGAAGTACAGACCCTGAAGCTGAGGCTCCAATACTTTGGCCACCTCATGAGAAGAGAAGACTCCCTGGAAAAGACCCTGATGCTGGGAAAGATGGAGAGCACAAGGAGAAGGGGACGACGGAGGACGAGATGGTTAGACAGTGTTCTCGAAGCTACCAACATGAGTTTGACCAAACTGTGGAAGACAGGAGTGCCTGGCATGCTCTGGTCCATGGGGTCACGAAGAGTCGGACACGACTAAACGACTAAACAACAAATTGAAGTAATCAACCTGAAACCATGGGGTGGAGTCATCTGGACTTTCAGAGTGTATTACTATCAGTATGGATTAAGCATCCAAATCTTAAGCTCTCCACCTTGCTTGGGGGGTGAAGTGGTGCAAGGGGCAGAACATGCTCATTGAGCCAGTTGAAATTACACAAGTCAAATGGGTGTAAAATGAAGGATTACTGTATGATTGGGGAACGAGACTCAAATTAACGTCTTATACTCGCAGATTCTGTTTTGTTATTGGATAATAAGAGGGTGAAAGAGTCTGCAAGGGATAGAAAGTCTTAATGGTAATCACAGATCTCCACTTTTCACTAAATAAAATTGAATGCAGATATAGGTGCTTAAACTAGTATACTTCTGTCTGAAGCTGCCAACTGCAGCAGAATCCTTTCAGAGCCAAAGAGAGAGTCTATACAGATCTACTCTGGTGTAAGTTCTTGCCCGGGTCACCCTGCAACCATTTACTACACATTAATTGCTTTACTACACATTAATTGCAGATTTACAATTGTGGGAATTTGTGCTGCAAAATGGTCATTTGTAACCATTCTAAGACATTTTGGATTTTCCCCAGGAAAAACAAGAGTTGTATACATACAAGAAGGCAGTGGAAACTTGGAAAGGCAGGTTTGGGGGGAAAGCTGCTTTGATATTATTGCATAAGATTTTGAATACATCCAACAGTGAAAAAAAGTCGTAACATAAAATGCTACTAAGGTAGGAGGAAACCTATCTAATATTTCTAGCGCTGTGCAAATATTACATTTTCTGAGGCTAAGGAAGTGGAGGGCTTAAATGTTAATTCAAACTCAAACATCAGGATTCACTTGAGAAGCTTTATGACTAATTGGCAGGTCTGCGTAGCCAAACTGTTGATAGCTGAATGGCTGAGGTTTTGACTGATATTTAGAAAACCCTGACATTCTGGATCATTGAAATACAAGCATGGTAATGAAATCAGTCTAAGTCTTTCTCTTCTATTGTGAATTAAAAGCCTGAGCTGATTGTTAGCTTAACTCATTTGATTTAATTTCATCTTTCCAGTCCTGATATTCTCCCCTCATTTTCCTCCCTAGATTTATCAGGTGTCCATTTTTCCTGCATTTTTTTTCTGACATGCATGCTCCCGTATTTCTTCTTTAATACTTGTTTGCTTTGCAAACCCAATGGTAAGCTCTGGATGACTTGGGATCCAAATACTTGAAGAAACATCTCTCCCTGTATCAACCTGCCTGAGCCCTTAGATTTGCAGGAGAGGCCCTTCAAAAGGTTCTGCCAGAATCATTAGGGCACTTAAGACAGATATTTTTATGTGGTGGCATCCCAGCTGCAGATTTCCTTCCCATTAGAAACATGGCTGGCATTATCCGAGTTTTCATGCCAGCTGAAAACGTATCTTTTCACCAAGACATGTGGGAGTGTTGAGTCAGTGATGGCCATTTGTAAGAAGGGACTTTCTACTCCTAGCTTGGCATGGGATTTAGTAACGGTTTCATAACATTTTATAGTATTAATAAATTATAGGGGTAAAACTACCTTGAGGTAATTTATGATGGAGACCAGTGTATATAAGTATTGATTTAATTAATAAAAAAATAAAGGTTGATGAATAATAATGATTATGAAATCTCAGTTCAATCCCTGGAAATAATATATCTATAAATAGAGTCTGATTAATATATTTTCTTAAAAATTCATATATTCAGCTGAATGTCATTTCTTGGTTAGATGGTTCTCATCCCCTTACATGTGGCTGTACTTGTTATCTAGCCTTTAGCATTCCTTGCTGTTTTTTATCATTTCTTTGTCTATCTAAACTTTCACCTAAATGTATTTTGATGCCTGGAAAATGCTCTGTTTGAAGCCTTTGAAGAAGAAGTGGTCTCTGGAAAGTGATCTCTATATCATAAGAGTCTTGTGTTCTTGCTGTTGCGTAAATAAGCCCTGCTCTTGTTAGATGGTGGATGAAGAGTCACAAAACTCACAGCTGCTTGAATTTCTATTAGTTACAGACAATTCAAATGAACATCAATGAAGGGATGTGGGAAAGTTCTCAGTTAATAAAATATTCCTTCTACTATCCAACATGCAACTCCCCAGCCATGAAGGTAAAAAAGTAAATAAATTTTAAAAAATCTCCTTAATCTGACACTCACCAGCTGGCATCTTGGATTTGCAATGGCCAACAGCCAGCACACTGTCATTCTTTCAGTCACAGTGGAATGGAAAACAAGATTCTTGCTGTATATACATACCCGCTTCTATTTGTAGTCTGCCACAGGAATAAACTAATTGCTGCTGTAAAACACTTATTCCCACCTTAGCTCAAATCCATCTATAAAACCCAGGGAGAGAGGAAAATGAAAAGGAGTGCCAGCTGGCCTTTTGGCTTTGACTAGCCAATTAGTACTTGGCTGCCAATTAGCTGCTCACCCTGGAATAGTTAAGAATGAAGAAGAGTCAGCCGACATATAAATATGATTCAACATCTAATATGCAGCTACATCACGTTTCACTGAGGAGACTCACAAAAATGAGACATAAATGGGACCTGCAATGAAAGGTTGCAATGGCCTATTCAGGTTTAAGCCAGCCAATAATGTCCTCTACTAGGACACTCCATTCCAACCCACCTTCAGCCGTTACGTGAATTCCCATCTTTTCTAACAGACAGTCAGCATTCTGTGACCACTGACCATTGGGCTGTTGTCACAGCTCCCCCACCTTTTAGGGTTATTTTGCCTCAAATTTCGTGATCCTTCTGCAAACTTTGAGAAGCATCATCTGGAAAAACTCCACCTTTTAAATGGGTTGTGCCATTTTAGCCACAGAAGAATGGATTATTAGAGAGTGAGTTTGCTGTTACAACATACAAGATAACTGAAAAGCAAGAGAGAGGGACAGGAGGGAAATACGTGTAGGAAGAAACCATTTACATTAGTACCTTGGTTCTCAAACTTAATCCATTCCGGAAGTCCGTTCCAAAACCAAAGCACGCTTTCCCATAGAAAGTAATGCAAAATGGATTAATCCGTTCCAGACTTTTAAAAGCAACCCCTAAAACAGCAATTTAACATGAATTTTACTATCTAACGAGACCATTGGTCCATAAAATGGAAGTAATAATCAATGTACTGTACTATAAAATAAATAAGACAGTATTGTAGAGGGTAAATTTAAAAATAAATAAATAAAAATCTTACCTTCACTGGTGATAGTCATTGTTTATCCATTTCCACAGTCACACAATCAATCAATCAATCAATCAATCAGTAGCTGAACTGGGTTCCACACAGTCACAGAAATAAATTAACCGAAAAAGCCTCAAAAGCAAAGCAAAAATGCAAAATAAATAGCAAAAGCAAAAGTGCCAAACTTAATCCATTCTGGAAGTCAGTTTGACTTCCAAAATGTTCGAAAGGCACAGCTTCTGATTGGTGCAGGCACCACCGAAACAATAGCCGACAACCGCATCAGATGTTTGGCTTCGGAAAAACATTTGAAAACCAGAACACTTACTTCCAGGTTTTCGGCGTTTGGGAACCAAGGTGTTTCAGTACCAAGGCGTCTGAGAACCAAGGTACCATTGTATTGGAATGAAGCCTGCTACATCTGTCTCCTGCTTTTCAGTTATCCTGTATATTGTAACAGCAAACTCAGTATCTAAGAATGAAAGGGATCCATCAGAGGAAAGAACCTTGGCTGTTATCAGCATCCCAAGTTAATGTCTTGATTGCTTATTTATATGTATCAAAACATGTATCTACTTTTATTTCATGAGGAAAAAATCAAAGCCATTTACAACAATAGTACAGAAAAACCACATAAAATACAATAATATTCATATAAAAAAATAATATCAGACATAAATTAACTACTGAGGAAAGAGGTATTTTTCATTGCCTGCATAGGCCTGATGGAACAGAAAAGTTATCAGCTGACATTTAACAGTTGAAAGCACTTGCTTAATCTCCATTGGCAGAATGATCCACAATATTGTCCAATGAGCCTCACCAACTAGGGCAATGGCCAGTGATGTTCCTGCAGATGAGCTCAGTGACTGAGCTGGTTGTTCTTGAAGTCCTCTGTCCTTCAAGCACATCAAACTGATGGAGGTGCATGATATGTATACTGGAAGGAACAGGAAAAGAAGAATAGGTCATATATATATTCTTACATGAGCTCGGGTCCTAAGTTATGCCTGATGCCATGAATGAGCCAGCTTCCAGGGACGGTTTGCAGCCAGCTCTCAGGGAAAGGTTGCTGCCAACTGAAGAAAGCAGCCAAGAACAGAGAGGGTTAACTGCCACGCAGGATGAGCATCGACTAATAAATAATAATAATAATAAAATTTTATTTATACCCCGCCCTTCCTGGTTTAAAAACCGGGCTCAGGGCAGCTAACAGCAAATATAAAACATTGATTAAAATGCGACTTAAAAACAGCATAGAGTTGACTAGTGGCAACCTCCCCTTGGAATGGCGGCTGATAAGGGAAGGGTGGGGAGCCAGCTAGAACGCAGTCAAAGCTCACTGGAAGCACAAACAGGCAGGAAAGAGTTAAGAGACAGCCTGTCAGAGAATGGGGAAGAGGAGGGAGCTGACCCCCTCGGTCCGAGGTCTAGACGAATGGGAGGGTTGGGAGATAGGAAGCAAAATAAAAAGCATATGAAGCGAAAGTTCAGTTGCTTCTGGTCATGCCGGAAGCAGTCTTCAGAAGGTTGTAGTCTTCAGAGCTTGTAGGGCAGCAGCTGAAGAAGGAACAAAAAGGGTTTTCTTGTGTGAGTTTCTTGTGGCTGATTAGCTGCTTTCTCTGTGCAAAGGTCAGAGGGGGCAGGGCTTCTGTTGAGGTAGGTGATTAGCTGTGGGAGGAGCTTGTCAGAGCTTGTAGGGCAGCAGCTGAAGAAGGAACAAAAAGGGTTTTCTTGTGTGAGTTTCTTGTGGCTGATTAGCTGCTTTCTCTGTGCAAAGGTCAGAGGGGGCAGGGCTTCTGTTGAGGTAGGTGATTAGCTGTGGGAGGAGCTTGTCAGAGCTTGTAGGGCAGCAGCTGAAGAAGGAACAAAAAGGGTTTTCTTGTGGGAGTTTCTTGTGGCTGATTAGCTGCTTTCTCTGTGCAAAGGTCAGAGGGGGCAGGGCTTCTGTTGAGGTAGGTGATTAGCTGTGGGAGGAGCTTGTCAGAGCTTGTAGGGCAGCAGCTGAAGAAGGAACAAAAAGGGTTTTCTTGTGGGAGTTTCTTGTGGCTGATTAGCTGCTTTCTCTGTGCAAAGGTCAGAGGGGGCAGGGCTTCTGTTGAGGTAGGTGATTAGCTGTGGGAGGAGCTTGTCAGAGCTTGTAGGGCAGCAGCTGAAGAAGGAACAAAAAGGGTTTTCTTGTGGGAGTTTCTTGTGGCTGATTAGCTGCTTTCTCTGTGCAAAGGTCAGAGGGGGCAGGGCTTCTGTTGAGGTAGGTGATTAGCTGTGGGAGGAGCTTGTCAGAGCTTGTAGGGCAGCAGCTGAAGAAGGAACAAAAAGGGTTTTCTTGTGGGAGTTTCTTGTGGCTGATTAGCTGCTTTCTCTGTGCAAAGGTCAGAGGGGGCAGGGCTTCTGTTGAGGTAGGTGATTAGCTGTGGGAGGAGCTTGTCAGAGCTTGTAGGGCAGCAGCTGAAGAAGGAACAAAAAGGGTTTTCTTGTGGGAGTTTCTTGTGGCTGATTAGCTGCTTTCTCTGTGCAAAGGTCAGAGGGGGCAGGGCTTCTGTTGAGGTAGGTGATTAGCTGTGGGAGGAGCTTGTCAGAGCTTGTAGGGCAGCAGCTGAAGAAGGAACAAAAAGGGTTTTCTTGTGGGAGTTTCTTGTGGCTGATTAGCTGCTTTCTCTGTGCAAAGGTCAGAGGGGGCAGGGCTTCTGTTGAGGTAGGTGATTAGCTGTGGGAGGAGCTTGTCAGAGCTTGTAGGGCAGCAGCTGAAGAAGGAACAAAAAGGGTTTTCTTGTGGGAGTTTCTTGTGGCTGATTAGCTGCTTTCTCTGTGCAAAGGTCAGAGGGGGCAGGGCTTCTGTTGAGGTAGGTGATTAGCTGTGGGAGGAGCTTGTCAGAGCTTGTAGGGCAGCGGCGCGCGCCTAGCGGCGCGCGCAGTTTGATCCATCTTTTAGATTTAGGGGAGCTAGTCTCAAACGTTTGTTGGGGGAGATATAGGTTTATTTGGGGGGATTTATTTGTCCTGTCTTCACGCTTTTTATGATGGAGGACCGCTGTAGTCACCCCCAACGACACCTTCTCAAGATGGAGGGTGAGGGAACAGCTGCAGTCGCCTGTGGTTCCTGCGCAATGTTTGCCATCTTGCCAAAGGTTGCAGGCAGCTTTACCTGCAGCAATTGCATGTTGATTGCCCTCTTAAAAGACAAAGTCCAGCAACTGGAGGAACGTGTAGCTACGCTCCAAAGAATTAGAGAGCTGGAGCTCTTCTTGGAAGCAACAGAGCACACCGTCTCCACCAAGGAGGAGACAGGGGACTCCCCTGAGAAGGAGGCTAGTTCACCAACACAGGAGCCAGATATATGGAGAAACGTGACTCAAAGAAGTAGGAGGCCCAGGGCTCGCTCTGATTGTTTAGAAATACGCAATCGCTTTGAGGTCCTTTCCCCTAGCATGGAAGAAGAGGAGCAGACTCCATTTGAGGATCTCTCCCTCATTACAGTCGATCAGGTATATGAAGACGAGCAGCAAAGGCAGTCCTCAGGGAATGTGCAGGCGACCGTGGAATGGACAGCTCACGGAAGAACCCCGACCAGACCTAAGAGGAGGCGTGTAGTGGTGATAGGGGATTCCCTACTGAGGGGAACAGAAGCAGTGATCTGTGGGCCTGACAAGATGTCTCGGGAAGTGTGCTGTCTCCCCGGGGCTAAGATCCAAGATGTAACTGAACGACTGCAAGGAATCATAAAACCCACTGACAAATACCCCTTCCTCTTGGTTCATGTGGGAACCAATGACACTGCAAGCAATAGCCTCCAGAAGATCAAAAGAGATTACGAGGCTCTGGGCAGGAAACTGAAGCAATTAAATGCACAAATTGTCATCTCATCTGTCCTCCCAGTTGAACGACGTGGCCCAGGGAGAGAGGGAAAAATAGTGGAAGTGAACAACTGGCTTCGCAAATGGTGTAAACAGGAACGGTTTGGATTCTTAGATCACGGAATGCAGTTTCTTGAAGATGGACTTCTGGCAAGCGATGGGCTGCACCTCACAACGGTTGGGAGGAATGTTTTTGCAAAAAATCTCAGAAACCTCATCAGGAGGGCTTTAAACTGACTAATGTGGGGGAGGGAGACAGTGCTCCTGAAGGTAGGAGTCTATCAATTGATGAAGATGATCATCCAAATGTCATAGACCGAATGGAGCAAACAGCACGCAGACCTAGTGGTGGGAGGAAAAAATCCTTAAATAAGAGACACGGGGGAATGATTAATGGACTTCAATGTCTGTACACTAATGCGCAAAGTATGGGAAATAAACAAGATGAGCTTGAGCTCTTGGTACAGCAAACTAAATATGACATAATAGGAATCACTGAAACCTGGTGGGATAAGTCCCACGATTGGAATGTAATAATGGAGGGATACAATCTATTTCAGAGAAACAGACCAGACAAGAAAGGAGGAGGAGTGGCGTTATATGTCAGGGATGTGTATACCTGTGAAGAGATCCAAGATTTAGAACCTCAAAGCCAAAGTGAGAGCATTTGGGTCAAAATTAAGGGAGAGAAGAATAACAGTGACCTCATTGTGGGAGTTTACTATAGATCCCCAAGCCAAACGGAGGACATAGATGATGCCTTCCTGGAACAGATGGCCAAGCATGCAAAAGGAAGGGAGATAGTAGTAATGGGGGACTTCAATTACCCGGATATTTGTTGGATGTCAAACTCAGCCAAGAGCATAAGGTCAAACAGATTCCTCACTGGCCTTGCAGACAACTTCATTGTCCAGAAAGTGGGAGAAGCAACAAGAGGAACAGCCATTTTAGATCTGGTCCTAACCAATGTTGATGACCTGGTTAGTGGGGTAGAAGTGGAAGGATCATTAGGCGCGAGTGATCATGCTCTTCTGAAGTTTACTATACAGCGGAAAGGAGCAGCCAAGCATACTAGGACTCAATTTCTCGACTTTAAGAAAGCCGACTTCATAAAACTTAGGGAAGTGCTGGGTGAGATCCCATGGACAGTAATACTAAAAGGAAAGGGAGTTCATGATGGCTGGGAGTTTGTTAAGAGGGAGATAGTAAAAGCACAACTTCAGGCAATACCAATGAGACGGAAACATGGAAGGTGCCTAAAGAAGCCAGGGTGGCTATCTAAAGAACTTTTAACTGAGTTAAGATTAAAAAAGGATGTGTACAAAAAATGGAAAAGGGGGGAAACCACCAAAGAGGAATTCAAACAAATAGCCAGCACGTGTAGACACAAAGTCAGAAAAGCTAAAGCACAGAATGAACTCAGGCTTGCTAGAGAGGTTAAAAGCAACAAAAAAGGCTTTTATGGGTATGTTCGTAGCAAAAGGAAGAACAAAGAAACAGTGGGGTCACTCAGAGGAGAAGATGGTGAAATGCAAACAGGGGACACAGAAAGGGCTGAACTCCTCAATGCCTTCTTTGCCTCAGTCTTCTCCGATAAAGAAAACAATGCCCGACCTGAAGAATTTGGAGTAAATGATTCAGCAGAGGAAACACAGCCCAGAATAACTAAGGAGATAGTACAAGAATACTTGGCTAGTCTAGATGTATTCAAGTCTCCAGGGCCAGATGAACTGCATCCAAGAGTATTAAAAGAACTGGCAGATGTGATTTCAGAACCACTGGCAGTCATCTTTGAGAATTCCTGGAGAACAGGCGAAGTCCCGGCAGACTGGAGGAGGGCAAATGTTGTCCCTATTTTCAAAAAGGGGAAAAGAGAGGACCCAAATAATTACCGCCCAGTCAGTCTGACATCAATACCAGGGAAGATTCTGGAGCAGATCATTAAGCAAACAGTCTGTGAGCACCTAGAAAGGAATGCTGTGATCACCAATAGTCAGCATGGATTTCTGAAAAATAAGTCATGTCAGACTAACCTGATCTCGTTTTTTGACAGAATTACAAGCCTGGTAGATGAAGGGAACGCAGTGGATGTAGCCTACCTTGATTTCAGCAAGGCATTTGACAAGGTGCCCCATGATATTCTTGTAAAGAAGCTGGTAAAATGCGGTCTTGACTATGCTACCACTCAGTGGATTTGTAACTGGCTGACTGACCGAACCCAAAGGGTGCTCATCAATGGTTCCTCTTCATCCTGGAGAAGAGTGACTAGTGGGGTGCCACAGGGTTCTGTCTTGGGCCCGGTCTTATTCAACATCTTTATCAACGACTTGGATGATGGACTCAAGGGCATCCTGATCAAATTTGCAGATGACACCAAACTGGGAGGGGTGGCTAACACCCCAGAGGACAGGATCACACTTCAAAACGACCTTGACAGATTAGAGAACTGGGCCAAAACAAACAAGATGAATTTTAACAGGGAGAAATGTAAAGTATTGCACTTGGGCAAAAAAAATGAGAGGCACAAATACAAGATGGGTGACACCTGGCTTGAGAGCACTACATGTGAAAAGGATCTAGGAGTCTTGGTTGACCACAAACTTGACATGAGCCAACAGTGTGACGCGGCAGCTAAAAAAGCCAATGCAATTCTGGGCTGCATCAATAGGAGTATAGCATCTAGATCAAGGGAAGTAATAGTGCCACTGTATTCTGCTCTGGTCAGACCTCACCTGGAGTACTGTGTCCAGTTCTGGGCACCACAGTTCAAGAAGGACACTGACAAACTGGAACGTGTCCAGAGGAGGGCAACCAAAATGGTCAAAGGCCTGGAAACGATGCCTTATGAGGAACGGCTAAGGGAGCTGGGCATGTTTAGCCTGGAGAAGAGGAGGTTAAGGGGTGATATGATAGCCATGTTCAAATATATAAAAGGATGTCACATAGAGGAGGGAGAAAGGTTGTTTTCTGCTGCTCCAGAGAAGCGGACACAGAGCAATGGATCCAAACTACAAGAAAGAAGATTCCACCTAAACATTAGGAAGAACTTCCTGACAGTAAGAGCTGTTCGACAGTGGAATTTGCTGCCAAGGAGTGTGGTGGAGTCTCCTTCTTTGGAGGTCTTTAAGCAGAGGCTTGACAACCATATGTCAGGAGTGCTCTGATGGTGTTTCCTGCTTGGCAGGGGGTTGGACTCGATGGCCCTTGTGGTCTCTTCCAACTCTATGATTCTATGATTCTATGATTCTATGATTCTAAGGTTCATCTTGATTGATGATAATGGAGGCTGTGTTAAGCCTTCTGGAGCTATCTGGTTTTTTTTTTATAATAAATCATCCTTTTTAATTAACTACACTCACTGTGTTATCAAGCTGGGGGCTGGACTCCTGACACCTGATGTTTAGCCAGAAAAGGGCTGCTGATCAAAAGGAAAGAACAGGCAAGCTTTGCATGCAAGAAGTCCCAGCTCAGGTCTCTGGTGTCTCTAGGTAGGTAGGGCTGGTTGAGACTCCTGTCTGAAACATCTACTGGATGGTCACAGACTCCCCATCCCTGCCACTGATTATATGTCTTTCTGAACCTTGGTTCCCCAGATGTCATTGGACTACAACTCCCATGATCCCTAGTCCTGCTAGCTACACATGATGGGAGTTGTAGTCCAACAACATCTGGGGAACCAAAGCTGAGAAAGCCTGTCCTAGGTGATTTTCACTGCCCCCCCCAAAAAGCATATTGAACGGTTAAGTAAAAGCCACTTTCAGTTTTGTTTCACTTTGAGTTGATTAAACAAATTAATAAAAAGTTTAATTCCATCCCATTTTTCACCCATCACTGTTAAGCAGAAGTTAGTGAGCCACCATGGTGAAATTGAATAAGTATGCACCAAAGAAAGCAGCCTGGTGGTTATGTTTAAAAACAAAAAGGAGTAATTAAGATCCTTGGGTGTTGGCCTCCCATCTGCTCATTTGGAATTCAGGTTTTAATTGTTCTCTGCTTTTCTGTGTTGTGTGCAGCCCTGAGTTTCCCATCAGGTGCTCATTAATTAATTAATAATTGATATGAGTCATTCTAACACCATCATAAACTTCCCTTCTTCATTTAGGCTACCAAATCTACCATCTGTTGTTGGAAGGAAATATTTCAGGTAGTGAACGTGCTCATTGGTACTCTTTAAAATTGTGCTCCCTTGGTAAGAGAAAAAATAAAGCTATGTAAATTTGTTGAAAACATGATCACTGCATTTTACACCCAAGAATGGATTTTCTTGATCATGAAGCTATTGCTTTAATAAAATGGATTAGGCTGTGTGACTTCATAAGTAAAATTTCAAACACAAGATTACTTAGAAAATCATTCTGTTTAAGTTTATGTAATTTAAGTAAGTTTTCCTTGTTCAACCCTAAGTTGTTCTCAGTTTTCAATCAATTGGTCATAGTGTGAGATTTGGAAGGGGAAAAACCCATTAGGGATGGGCTGAACTGCAGATTCCATCCAGTTTAATTCTGGCTGACACTTGTTTCGTCCTCCCCCCCCCACCCCCTTTTTGTTTCCCACAGCCTCCGTTTGAATGCCAGTTCATGCAGTTTGAATGCCCTTTTATGTAAAGTACACACTTCTCAATGCTTCTCAATGCATTCATTAGTAGAATGCACACTTTGTTTGCATTTTGTATGTGTTTTATGCACACTTCTCCGCACTGAAAATGGATTGCAATACCTGAAGATATAGGGACGCCGGTGGCGCTGTGGTCTAAACCACTGAGCCTTGGGCTTGCTGATCAGAAGGTCGGCGGTTCGAATCCCCACGATGGGGTGAGCTCCCGTTGCTTGGTCCCCGCTCCTGCCCACCTAGCAGTTCGAAAGCACATCAAAGTGCAAGTAGATAAATAGGTACCACTCCAGCGGGAGGGTAAATGGCGTTTCCGTGCGCTGCTCTGGTTCGCCAGAAGCGGCTTAGTCATGCTGGCCACATGACCCGGAAGCTGTCTGCGTACAAACGCCAGCTCCCTCGGCCAATAGAGTGAGATGAGTGCCGCAACCCCAGAGTCGTCTGCAATTTGACCTAACGGTCAGGGGTACCTTTACCTTTACCTTTACCTGAAGATATAAGTTGTGATTTAAGGACCAGCCACCCGCTTGGGGATAAGAAAGACACATAGACACAGTATATTAGGTTAATGGGCTAAAAAAGGCCACAACTTTATTGATTACAGCATGTGAGAGGTATTGGCTTAGACACTGGATAAAACAACATAGCGTGACTCCACCCCTTCAGGGAGGGGTGAGTCTAACAAGGGTTAACCACCAGTGGGAGGAGCCTGTTGATGCAAATACAACCAAAAGCTCTCCCTGATGTCACCAGGGGTCATGCCATGGCCCTAGCCACCAACAAGGGCGTCGGACAGGATCCACGACCACCGGATTCCTTTACCGGAATACCCATAAAGTGGAGGGGTAGGTGATGGCCACACCCTGCCCTCCAATACACAAACATATTCCAATGCCTAATTGCCAATATCTAAAAGTTGTGACGATTTGCTATGAGGTACGCGAAAAACCAAGTGGCCGGTGCCAATTTGCCAGTTGGATAAAAATTCCTACCAGGCCCTTTGGACAACCAAGGTGACCAACCACAGGTCCATAGCAATGTCAAGAACCAAGCAGTGAACTAAAGGGAGGGTGGGTGGGTGATCCGACGAAAACCAGCAGCGGAATGAAAGGGAAGTGCTGCCGTGGCCATGTTTGAGCGGCAAAACCCCACCCCCAAGCCTCCACCTGGTTGGTTAGCTACCCGGGGGCGTGGCGCGGCAGCCAGGCCAGCTGGGCAGGGGGCTGGAACGCCCCCTGCCAACGCAGGAAACGGCTCCTGCTCACAACTCCTCCCCTCTGTAAGGAGTAGAGGCTTAATCCAACTGGGAGTTGAACACTGATTCGTAAGGAAGTTCAACAACATTGGACTGGGTTAGTCCGCTGTGAAAAAGCAGACCAAACTAACTCCTCCCCTATTCCGAAATCCATGCAGACTTTTTTCCATTTCAAAACTGAAGTACTGTATTTATATACTTTCTAATACATTGCCTTTACCCCTCTCCAGTAGAAGAAAACAGGAGGAAACATTCAATTTCTGATGTTCCCCCTTTTGTATATAGCCCATGCAAGTAAAACAAAACCTAGCTATTCCTATAGGTTATTTTGGGGGGAGAAATCTATTTTTTGGTGGGTTGTTTTTTGAGGGGGAGGGATTTATAGATGCCGTGGTATCCCAACAATTTGAATGCCCAACGATAAAATGGCTAATCTTGCTGCTGCAGGCAATTATCCCAAATATTCCACATCGCCTGTTCTTTCCCATTTACTTTGTCCTGGTCATAAATAAATAAATAATTGGGCGCATCAAGTCTAGGGGGAACTAGGAAGAAAAAGCAGAGGCTGGGTGCGAATCTGACTAAGCATCAAATGTGGTTGCCTGCTAGACTTACATGCACTGCCCTGGCTACCTGAATGAGTTTCCATTTCTACAGCTTCTTTCCCTGAGGGAAAAGGGAAAAATTGTGTGCATACAAGAGTTGTTTGGACAAAAGAATGCTCTGGGGATGCTCTGTGGATATAAAAGAACAGGCCGCGGCAAATTGTAAATAAAGGTACATGTTTTTCACATATCTAGCTGGTCCTTGGTGACAAACTAATGTATTTCCAAAAGTTTTTCCACTGAGCTATTTTGGTGCTGAACAGATACCTCAGGTTCATCTGAAAAAAAGTGGGATACTTTGGGAGTGTGGCTTGGAAAATGAGCTGATTCTACCTGTGACATAGAGTGCTGGCTGAGGGTCCACAGATTGTTCCTCTCAACTCCCTATCATGTTTCTTTTTCAGCGCAACTTTGGCTTTTTCAAGAAGCTGACTAGTAGTTGTGTTCCTGCAAATACTAAATTCCTGACAAACATTTTAAGTAATTTCTGTCTTCCCAGTTGAATTTAAGTCTCTCTCTCTCTCTCTCTCTCTCTCTCTCTCTCTCTCTCTCTCTGTGTGTGTGTGTGTGTGTGTGTGTACTCCTGAGGATGGAATTCAACACAGCACTAAAGTGAATTTTCTGTCAGTGGAAGCATCTCTGCTTGCGTGTCGAGGTCCTCCAATCCACCCCTAAATGATTCACACTTCACACATAATTTTTGTTTAAGGTTTTTGGCGTAATTTTGGCCACAACTTTATTAAAATACATAAATGTGAGTGGTTGCTTAGGCACTGGTTGTGACTATCTACCCCCACGCCTAGGGACAGAACTGACTTCTGGATTCCACCAAAAGCCAGTAAGGGAAAACAATATTGGGGAGAGCATGGAGCTGTGCACCAGACCCTCACCCCCCATGCTCCCTGGGGCTTGCACAGCCCTAAGCCCCCTTCAGGGGTACGGATGAAAGAATAGCAAGCCCCTGGATTCCTTTAATGGAATTCCCTTTCTGCAGCAACCTTGGAGGGGCAGGCCCAGCCAATCCTAACCCCTTCTCCAACCAATTTTTTAACCAATGCCTAACTGCAACCTTACAAATTGTGACGATTTGCTGCGCAGTAGGCAAAAACCAAATGGCACCAGCCAAGCAGCCAATTGGACAAAATTCCTACCAGGCCCCTGCCCCAAAAGCAGGCGACCCCATGACAGGCATAGCAAGGTCAACCAAGACTCCTAAAACTAGGGAGGGTGGGCGGGTGATCCAATGCACACAGCAAAAGTGCCTAGTCAGAGCTGTGTGACTTCATTTTATAACCTTTGGTCCAACCCCCTAAATGGCAACACCAAATTTTGCCCAACCATCCAACCGCCCAATCACTGCAGATAGTCATCCAAACTAACCCGCCCAACAACAGAGGGGTGGCCTTCCAGACCCCACCGCAACACGTGCTCTCTATGAATGAGAACACGCTTTGTCCAACTGAATAACCTCCCTCTCCACACACAGCCAGCACACTGTTCTGAGGCTCTCCAGAGTAGATTTGAGAGAGTTATGGGGGTGCACAGTGGGAGAAGAAGGGGTGAACAGGTTAGTTGAAACTAGCTCAAAGTTACTTAGCTTGGATTAATTCCTCAATTCATATAGTTAGTTAAGATGAATTCAGTAGGAAGAGATAATCAGTTGATTATATGATTATCCCTCTTAGATGTCTCCACTTTTGCTTAAAGGGGAAGCAAAAGGAATTATTGATTGATGGGCTCTTTTATTTTTATTTTTGATTGATTGATCGATTGATTGATTGATTGATTGGCTGTCTGACTTATAAGAAAGAGAACAATAAACAAAAACAGTTTAACATTAAATAATAATAAAAACAACAAGAAAGGTATAATGCAGCATAAAAACACAAGTCACAGAGAATAAAAACCAGTAATGCCTTTTATCAGATGATAGGATTTTCACAAATTGATATTGTATAAAGTGAGATTATGAGATGTCACAGAAATAATGCAAAATATATGAACTCCCTCTTCACATTATTGTTTTATTAGCTTCCAAGCAAAATGCCTATCAGGAAACAGTTCTGAGGCAGGGGGAATGGAACAAAAAATGGTTGTATCTGCATAGATTGCTGTACCATTTGGTATATAAGTTTTATATATATATAACATTTCCTGAAAGATAATTTTTGTATTCCTGAATTGTGTGTGTGTATAATGCAACAGAGATCTTTCTTGTCTCTCTTCGTTTCACTACATTAGTGATGAATCTACAACACCGACTTGATAAAAATAAATAAATGGGTATGGTCTGTGGGGAACAGTTTATTTGTAATGAGACACAAATGTTTCCAGGATTTATGAGACCTGGTTGCAATTCGTTCATTATAAATGAGGTTTACGGCTGAGTTGAGAAGTTTTGTCACAGAGAAGAGAATTGTGCCACAGCTAATCTCACTTCCAATAAATATATGAGGCCACCAGCCTACAAGAATAGTTCTCAAAACTCCTTTTGAGTAATTGTTCGGTTTTAGTCGTAATAGTTGTTGTTGTTTTATTTTTATTAATAAAAATACTAATGCTGGCTAAATGTGGAGTTTCTGAAGCTAATTTCAAACTAAGTCCATTGAGCACAATGTGACCCAAACAGCAGTTATCTGGGGGGAAAAACCATATAGGACTCTCAATATCATGCATGATCAGACTTAAATGTATTGATCAGCAAAATATGTTTCCATGGCCTTATGGTTGCAGTGAATTGCATCCAACAAAGTCATCCCATTAGCACAAAGTCTTCAGCCTGCACAATGGGGCTTCCTCTCCCTGTGGCCTAGAGCAGATTTGGGGAAGGGGGTGCAATGGAGAAGAGAGTAAATGGTGTTGTTTCATTGGCTATAACCCATTGACTCCAACTTCCCCATCTGTTTGCAAAGGCAGTTGCATTCCATTTATGAAATGGGAACTGTAACACACCTCAATCCCCTGTGAGTATACAACATTCTTTATCCAATAAGAGAATGGAAGCCTGAAAAACCATGCATCACACCCATCTAAGCCACTCCTGGATTTACATTGAAATTGTCTTGACGGGAGCTGCTAACAATGTTTCTGTGGGCCAATTATGTATATTTTAATTCATACAATGCGCTGTTCTATCCTCTGTGTAGCCCAGCTAAAGTTTAAAGTTGATTACAGTCAGTTACATAATAAAATGCAACTAAATATTGATCTAAAGAAATCTCAGCTCCTGTTAAGAGGCCCCCAGACACCATCCCAACCAAAAACTTTCTTTTGCTTTTGAAAGTGATGCTTGGGTTCAAGTTATAAATGTACAGCACAATATTCCATTGATTTGCAAAATCTCTTGACATTTAACATATCTTCATAATTCAAAGCAGGATTGATTACAAATTAATGTGTTTCTTCTGCACCTGCATGTGGTTGGCATTCAGCAGTCAATCTTCACCATCTTTACACATGCTCAGATTTGGAGTGCTGTAATTCTTTAGTTAAAGCTATGGTTTTCCCCAGTAGTGATGTAGGAAAGTGAGAGCTGGACCATAAAGAAGGCTGATCGCCAAAGAATTGATGCTTTTGAATTATGGTGCTGGAGGAGACTCTTGAGAGTCCCATGGACTGCAAGAAGATCAAACCTATCAATTCTCAAGGAAATCAGCCCTGAGTGCTCACTGGAAGGACAGATCCTGAAGCTGAGGCTCCAATACTTTGGCCACCTCATGAAAAGAGAAGACTCCCTGGAAAAGACCCTGATGTTGGGAAAGATGGAGGGCACAAGGAGAAGGGGACGGCAGAGGAAGAGATGGTTGGACAGTGTTCTCGAAGCTACCAGCTAGAGTTTGACCAAACTGTGGGAGGCAGTGGAAGACAGGAGTGCCTGGCGTGCTCTGGTCCAGGGGGTCACGACGAGTCGGACATGACTAAACGACTAAACAACAACAACAATCCTTTAGTTACCAAAGTCTTATATGCAATGCACTTGATCAGAATCATATTCATTTAACCCTTAAGTTAGCCTTTGACAATCTTCTAAATTGGGATATGAAACTCTACAACGATCACATCACATGCCAAAGGTGTGAAGCACGCCTGGCTGCAAATAAAGAAGGAAATGGCTGCATCTCCATACAGCCGTGGGGTGAGGAACCTGTACGAGTCTGAAGGCTTCAGTCATATCTAGCCAACCTTCTTAGGGCCACAGGATTGGGGCAAAAATAACATCTTTAACTTTTATACCTTCAACCAATGTTACACAAGTTATATGAACCAGACAAGCATACAATAACCTCTCCTGAAAAGCTTAAATGACCCACTGCCAAGGCAGCATAGGGTGACAAAGGGTGCCCTTAACCCAGTAATGCCTAAGGTTTTTACCCCACCAGAATTTAACATCTTTCCTGCCCAGAAAGCAAGCCAATTAAACCAATCAAAAACAGCCCTCCAATTGGAAATTGGAAAAGCGAGAAAACTCCTATGATAAATGAGTGGCAGGTCCAAATGACAGAATATCTGCAGCTGGCTATGATGACAGGGAGAATTAGAGGGTATCCAGTACAGAAGATACAGAAAGAATGGAATTTTTTTAAAAGAGTATTTTAAAAATTATTGTAACAACCAAAATCTCCTGGCAGAATTTGAATGATTATTGTAAAATAAGAAATACAGATATTAACTCTCTCTTTTTTATAAGAATGAAGAAAATGGTAATTTGAAACTGTGTAAAACAATAATAGGAACAACAGTACAATGAGTCTAATCAGAAGTCAAATTTATTTTTGTCCTGATTTTTTTCCTCTCTCTCTTTTTGTTTCTTTTGATTTTCATTTTCTCTTTTCTTCTTTTTTCTTTCTTTTCCCTTTCCTTTGCTTTTTGTTGTTGTGTAAAGCAGATATGGCTAAAAGGCTATGGAATGCTGATCTAGTTGTTGTGACAGGACGGTTGTCTGTAGAGAATGGTGAATTGTTGTGTTAATTATTGTTGATTGCTGATTGTTGATTGCTAAATAAAGGTTCAAAAGACTTTAAAAACCAAAAAAACCACAACACCCCTCCAAGAACTGGACTTCCAGTAGTTTGGAGTAAGTGAAAGAGAGGAGTCCCACAGCCAATCAGGAACTCCTTGTAAGATTCAGCCCCAAGCACCAAGATTCAGCCAATCAGGAACTTCTTGCAAGATTCAGCACCCCAACAGGCAACTAGGAAAGCCCATACTGCATAGGGTGCTGCAGAGAGACAAGTGGCATGTTTGGGGTGGAATTCATTGAAGACAAGGCTATCAATGGCTGCACATCCTGATAGCCATGTTCTCTACCTCCATTGTCAAAGGCAGTATGCTTCTGAATACCCTCCAGGGAACCACTGGAGTGGGGAAGTGTGTTCTCCCTCATGGAGAGCGTGTGTTGTGGTGGGGTCCACCAGGCTACCCCTCTGTTGCCAGGCAGGATTACTAAGGAAGCCTGTGGCAATGATTGGATGGCTGGGTTGCTGGGGTAAATCCTCTGTTGCAATTTGGTGGGAGGGATCGGATGTTTTAAATCCTGTGAACGCAGCTTGGAGCTTTCTCTTTCGCTGTGTGCAATGGATCACCCGCACACCCGTCCTAATTTTATGGGTTTTGCGCTGACCTTGCTAATGGGGCAGGGGCCTGGTAGAAATTTTGTCCATCTGGCTGATTGGCTAATGCCATTTGGTTTTTGCCTACTGCGTAGCAAATCGTCACAACTTGTAAGGTTGCAGTTAGGCATTGGTTATCAATTGGTTGGAGAAGGGGTTAGGATTGGCTGGGCCTGCCCCTCCAAGGTTGCTGCAGAAAGGGAATTCCATTAAAGGAATCCAGGGGCTTGCCATCTTTTCATCCGAATCCTGGGAATGGGGCTAGGACCGGCAAGCCTTGGGGAGCATGCTGGGAGAGGTGAGGGTCTGTGCCTCAGCTCCATTTCTCCCCAATATTGTTTCCCCTTACTGGTTTTCGGTGGTGCGCGGAAGTCAGTTCTGTCCCCAGGTGGGGGGACAGATAGTCTTAACCGATGCCTAAACAACCACTCACATTTATGTATTTCAATAAAGTTGTGGCCAAAATTATGCCAAAAACCTTAAACAAAATTTATGTGTGTGTTGTGAGTTATTTGAGGGGTGGCTTGGGGACCTTGATACGCAAGTGCTGTTGCCTTTCCAAAGGCATCTGGTTGGCCACTGTGAGAACAGGATGCTGGACAAAGATATGCCACTGGCCTGATCCAGCAGCCCCTCTTATTGGCTAATAATAATAATAATAATAATAATATTTATACCTCACCCATCTGGATGGGTTTCCCCAGCCACTTTGGGCAGCTCCCAACAGAATATTAAAAACACAATAAAACATCAAACGTTAAAAACTTCCCTAGACAGGGCTGCCTTCAGATGTCTTCTAAAGGTCAAGTAGTTGTTTATTTCCTTGACATCTGATGGGAGGGTGTTCCACAGGGCAGGCGCCACTACCAAGAAGCCCCCCTGCCTGGTTCCCTGTAACCTCACTTCTTGCAGTAAGGGAACCACCAGAAGGCCCTTGGCGCTGGACCTCAGTGTCCGGGCAGAACGATGATGATGGAGGCACTCCTTCAGGTCTGCTGGGCCGAGGCTGTTTAGGGCTTTAAAGGTCAGCACCAACACTTTGCATTCTGCTCGGAAACGTATAATTGATTTTATACTTGTAAACTGTTTAGAAGCCATTTTGGGGTAAGTAAATGATATACTGTATACATTAATTGAACAACAGCAACAATAGTGATTATAAATTGCTTGCCTTCTGTTAGCAAAAGCATCCACTGGATCAAAGTGTATTCCCTGGTCATAAGGGCACCAACAATATTCCACACTATGGGAATGAAATCCTAAACTCACTTACCTGGGAGTAAACTCCACTGAACTCAGTGGTATTTATAGTACTTCTGAGGCAGACATGCGTAACAGGATTTCACTGTTAAGTTAGATTGATTTGAATAGTCAATCAAGATTTTTATATATCTGTTTCCACTGCTAGATTTTCACTAATGCAGACTAACATTAATTTGCATAAAATGTAATACCAGCTAAAACTCACAAGGCTTCATTGCAGGCTATGCAACTATCACTCTTGCTTTTTATCTTAAGCACCAAATGATAATCAAATTTTTTTTTGAATACTTTGCATTAATATGTCCTGTTTGCCCCGAGGCAGTAATTATAGCAACCCAGGCAGCATTGAATCAAAACAAACAAATAATAGTGAGCCCATGCTTAAAATGCCTGCGTGTCTTCTATATTGCAGGGATGAAGAACCAGAAAAGAAAAATTCATTATGTAGTCAAAAGCTATATAACAAGTAATTATGAAGATAGTATAGAAAGCAATTATCAATCAGATAGGTAGATATTATATTTACATATATGAAAAATAACTGGACACAGGAAGGTGTTATGATCTATGACACCAAGGAAGCTAATTATGGTAATTAATTTAATATCTCATTATAGAAAATTGAAACATTATGCGACTGTGGGGAGAGTTGAGTAATGCATCCTAGAATATTCTGGAAATAGATTTCTTTTTGCTGTGGTATACTTTTTATTTTACTTTTTTAAGCAACATGGCAATGGAAAACATTAATATCTACTGATCTGTTTTCTTCCATATATGATTGTGCTGTAAGGCTTCATTTCTATACACATTGACCTGGGAATAGGTCCCACTGAATGACACTGAATTTAGTCTGCACATTTGCAGCATACACAATTGATTGCACTGCATACACTAGTATTTTGACATTCAAGCTGTGAGCTCTTTCTGAGTTTTATAAGTGAATAACCAATCAGTTCTTGGATGAAAGAGGCCTGGGTTCAAATCCTTCCCCGGCCATTAAACTAACTGGGTAACCTTGAGTATGTCACCCCCACCTCCGCTTTGTTGGCATAAAATAGTGTGACCATATTTATGCAGGCTTCAGCACTTTTAACTGAGCCTGGGGCATAAGTGTATGCTAACAAGGTGCATGAAGACCAACAACTGGGGAGAGAACCAGGTCAGTTCACATGTAAAGGCAACTAAACCTAAATTGCACTTTATGAAAACAGTATGCAAACCAATGCACAGCCATCCTTTGAAACTTTGCAGTGCAGTTCTCCAGTCAAATAATGTGCACAAAATTGCATATACCAGTGTAAAGTGTGCTAATATACACTAGTGAAAATAAGACACACAAACATGTATATTAGGAGAAATGGTTTTGTAAAAATGTGCCTCTTAGGCAAAATTGCATACGAAAGTGTATATGGTGTGTCAGGAATGAGCCAGCTCCCAGTGAAGGTTTACAGCCAACTGAAGAAAGTAGCCAGCAACAGAGAGGGTTAACTTTCATGCAGGATGAACAGTAGAGAGAGCTAACTCCCCCACCCCCTGGAATGCTGGTTGATAAGGGAACAACTATGAGCGGGCTGGAACCCAGCCAAAGCTCTCAGGAAGTTCAACCAGGCGGGAACAAAGACGGAAGTATTCTGTCAGACTGGGAAGAGGTTGGAGTTGATCCAATCTCTCCTAAGAGTGGGCTAAGGGGTGGGCTGTTAGACCAGAAACAAAGCAAGAGACGCAAGGTTCGAAAATTCAGTATCTTCTGTAGAACCCAGAAACAGTCTTCAGAAGGGTCATCTAGACTGATGATGCCGGAGGCTATGTTACAGCTGTCCGGAGCGATCTCTTTGTTTTCGCAATAAATGCTCCTTTTTAATTAACAACGCTTACTGTGTTATCAAGCCAGGAACTTGGAGGCGTGACATGCTGGGAGAAATGCAACTTTTCTAAAGAAAAAAGAAAAAAAGAAAAAAAATTGCAAATTTATGTGGCGATGTGGAGAACTGAACGTAAAAATGGAAAAATGAGAAACTGCCCATCCCAGGAGTGGAAGGGAGGGGAAGGGAAGGGAGGGGAGCATGGACATAACTAGGGAAGGCAGAGGGGCAGCTAACCCCCTAAATTAATAAAAATCAACAAAAATAGGTAACTGAGGTTCTTCCCCCCCAAAAAAAGCCTACTCCCTAACATAAATCCTGGCTACGCCCATGGAGGGGAGGGTTGGTTTTGTTTCGTTTTAAAGTTTTTTTTAAAAAAAACAAACAATAAATGAGCAATTGCACTCATGGAAGAGTGATGGAATACAGTGCCTTAAAGTCTTCAGAGCATCATGTACCATTACAGAATGCCGCTATCTGAAGGAGCACAACTATGCTGGTATCTAAAGTAATCTAAGTATCCTGGCAGTTACTGTATACTGAACACAGTGGGCACTACTACTACTACTACTACTACTAATAGTTTATTATTTATACCCCGCCCATCTGGCTGGGCCTCCCCAGCCACTCTGGGCGGCTTCCATAGAAACCAAAAATACACTAAAATATCACATGTTAAAAACTTCCCTGAACAGGGCTGCCTTAAGATGTCTTCTGAATGTCAGGTAGTTGTTTATCGCTTTGACATCTGCTGGAAGGGCGTTCCACAGGGCGGGCGCCACTACCGAGAAGGCCCTCTGCCTGCTTCCCTGTAGCTTTGCTTCTCGCAATGAGGGAACCGCCAGAAGGCCCTCGGCGCTGGACCTCAGCGTCCAGGCAGAACGATGGGGGTGGAGACGCTCCTTCAGGTATACTGGACCAAGGCCGTTTAGGGCTTTAAAGGTCAGCAGTGGCATAGCGTGGGGGGTGCAGGGGGGCTGGCCGCACCGGGCACAACATCTGGGGTTAGGGCAAATCCATGGGTTAGGGGGCGCAAATCCACGGGTTAGGGGGCGCAAATTACTTGCCTTGCCCCGGGTGCTGACAACCCACGCTACGCCACTGAAGGTCAGCACCAACACTTTGAATTGTGCTTGGAAACGTACTGGGAGCCAATGTAGGTCTTTCAAGACCGGTGTTATATGGTCTCGGCGGCCGCCCCCAGTCACCAGTCTAGCTGCCGCATTCTGGATTAGTTGTAGTTTCCGAGTCACCTTCAAAGGTAACCCCACATAGAGCGCATTGCAGTAGTCCAAGCGGGAGATAACCAGAGCATGCACCACTCTGGTGAGACAGTCTGCAGGCAGATAGGGTCTCAGCCTACGTACCAGATGGAGCTGGTAAACAGCTGCCCTAGACACAGATTTGACCTGTGCCTCCATGGACAGCTGTGAGTCCAAAATGACTCCCAGCCTGCGCACCTGGTCCTTCAGGGGCACAGTTACCCCATTCAGGACCAGGGAATCCTTGACACCTGCCCATTTCCTTTCCCCAAAAAACAGTACTTCTGTCTTGTCAGGATTCAACCTCAATCTGTTAGCTGCCATCCATCCTCCAACCGCCTCCAGACACTCACACAGGACCTGCACCGCCTTCACTGGTTCTGATTTAAAAGAGAGGTAGAGCTTCTAAGCAAACATGCCCAAACATTGCATTGTTAATATGCAACCAATAGTACTTCATTGCCTGTGAGCTATGCTCTCTATTTCAGCTCTCTATTGTTACATCAGAGAAATATTTCCTAATATACTGCAGTTTCCATGTTTTCAACAGGCACCTTCAGCATGTACTGAAAACTGTACGCCAAGATGGATTTGACTGGTTAATTTCAACCTCTGCAGCAACATTCTGAAGATTATGTAATTTTGCAGCAATTGATTCCAGCTAAAGTGTATGGTATGCAGCTTGTCAAAACTTCATTTCACAGTTCATCATACCCTGAGCTTCTCTGTTTAGCCTATTTATATCTACAGAATACCACATGCTGTATTCCTCAATTAAACACGCCTTTTCAGAATAAACTGGGTTTTCTGTCCACACCAATTTAAGGACAAATAAGGTTTGAAGTGAAGATCACAAAAAAACACTTCTTGCTCTACATTTGAATCTTTCAGAAACAAAATAGTCATTGCCGCTGGAGCCAAGAATTGAGACTCGTGAAAAAGAGTTCAAATTAGCTATGGCTACGACTCTATTCATTTTGTTGATCTGCAACAAATCCCTGTTTATCCACCCTACCCTTTCACCAACATGGCAACCCAATTTTCCTTATGGAAGATTAAGCCATTGGAATCCTGTCTCCCACAAATTTGACCCTTCAGAACTCATTCGTATTCTGGGGATACACTTGGGTTCCAATCTGTCACTAGAGTCCGAAGTGGTTTCTGCAGGTAGGAGTTCTGATTCTCAATTTGGGATGGTTCACCAGCTCTGGCAATTTCTAGACTACGATAGCATGGACTCAGTTGTCCATGCTCTAGACACCTCCCACCTGGAGACTACTACAAAACATTATACATGGGGCTGCCCTTGAAAACAGTCTACCTGTGCTCTTCAGGTAGCACAGAATGCATATTGGTATATGCATATTGGTATATGGGACCATGGGATCCTGAAATTGCTGCACTGACTGGTTACCAGGTCCAATTCAAGATATTAGTACAAATCCCCAACAAGCTTGAGATCTGAGGACCCAAAAGAGCACTGTTCCTTATATGAACCATCTCACGACCTACAATTGGCAGAGGAGGACCCGTTGGTGGTACCAACATGTCATGCTGACTTTTATGCCCAAATTTGCAGGCCTTTGCTACCTGGCCTCAGCAGGGCCCTGACTGACTCCAGCTACAAAAGCTGAGGCTCCTGAACACACTCTTGGACTGTGGGATTGTTTAAGGAGTTTTGTTGGGTACTTTTACTGTTATTGATATTAATTGTTGTATCTTTATTCTTGTTATAAATTGCGTGGAAATTGTTCAGTTTGGTTGTTTGTGCTTTGATGTTAATTGTCTACGATTCTTTTTGATATGTTGATATGTACTTTTTCAGGCAGCAAGCCAACTTGACCATGGCTGGAACTGTGGAAAGGTGGCATACAAATGAAATGATGTCTGTCTGTCTGTCTTTTCTGGACCCACTACAAGAGGAAGCGGATCACTCTCCCCACCTGCCAGCTATGAAGTCCTGTGGGCACCATTTCAGACCAGCAAGGAATATTTCACACCCTCCAAATTAAAGTGCACCTCATATTGCAGGTAAGTTCTGGTAATGAGTGTCTACAGTGGTACCTCAGGTTAAGAACTTAATTCGTTCCAGAGGTCCGTTCTTAACCTGAAACTGTTCTTAACCCAAGGTACCACTTTAGCTAATGGGGCATTCTGCTGCTGCTGCGCTGCCAGAGCACGATTTCTGTTCTCATCCCGAAGCAAAGTTCTTAACCCGAGGTACTATTTCTGGGTTAGTGGAGTCTGTAACCTGAAGCATCTGTAACCCAAGGTACCACTGTACTAGGAATCAGCCACATGTGCAATTTTTCAACTTAGATCTCTAGGGCTGGAAGCTAGGAAAGTATAGATGGCTCTGGTTATTTTGCTAAGCCAAAATTCCATAGACTCTGTAGAATCCTCTCTGGGTCCACCCTCAATATGGGCACCAGAGTTTAGAATTACTCTACCTCAAATGAGACCATGCAATGCTATTATCTAAGCCAGGTACATGCTTAGCAATTAACAAAATATTGAACAGCAGGCATTGTGAAACAAATGCCCTGTCCAAACTCATCACCTGTGGGGACTTGGATGTTTGGGAATTAATGATGCAGGTGCTCAATTGATTGTTGCACCAGAAATGTAGTGTAGCATCTGATAAATTGTCTTCCCAGACACGAATTGCTACCACTATTGAGAAGAATTCTGAGTGTATGAGGTCCCTTTCAGCCCATCCAACTCCCATCCCTAAGGCCAAATGTGTGTATGTCATTGGCCTCTGATCTGAAGCCCATGCTACCACTTGCTTTTCAGCCTGGTCAACATCTATGCTCTTCAAGAGAACTGAGCCTTTAACTGGCCTTCATCTCTAGTCACCTGAATGTGATGGTGTCACAATTGCCTTCACCACATTACAGAGATGCGTGGCAACCTTCATTCTTTTGAAAAAGTACTTTCTCAGGAGTCGGACTACCTAAAGAAGGAGAAGAACAAACCAAACTTTGGCCTGAAAAACAAAGGGCATGTTATCAAAGGGCATTTTTAGGGGACAGGAAAAGCTTAAAACAAACAAAAGTTGGGATAACATGACTATTTACTGCTTATGCCTTTCTTTCTTTCTTTCTTTCTTTCTTTCTTTCTTTCTTTCTTTCTTCAGAGGAGCCTTACAGTCAAGTTCAAGTTTCCTCAGGTAATGGCTAGTCAATCCTCCTCACACCAGATTGCAGCATGCACACCCTACGTTCATTTCTGCCCTCAAAATAATTTAGAGTGCTCTGTTTGTTGGGAAAGTCATCTTCTGTTCTTTTCTGCAGTTTTAAAAGCCTCTCTGTTCATTGTTGCTGCACCTTTTGACTTTGTCTTATGCCTCATTTCGACAGTCAGCAATATGTCTCCCCATTGGCCAGATGGATTGAAAGTGATGTGAGAGGAAGTGTGCCCTTTGATTTCCTGTGTTGTACAAAACAGTCAGGTGAGGCTCACCTCTCCCTCCATCTCACAATTTTCACTCCCCAAAACTTTGAGGGAAAGCTCCCCTCCCCAACAGGGAGTGGGAGTGAGATAAGTTAATTGCCAATAAAAACATTCCTTCACCAAATGTTTAATGGTTGCATTCCATAACAACAACTCTAGACATTGGCCCAGATACCTTTGTAACGAGTCTTTGTCTTTAAATCGTAACTTTTGTTGTTCCTGATTCACAATGATACCAGTCAAATCATCAAAGAACGTAGATCATATTATTTAAAGGATCCTTTAAAAATATATATCTAGCCATGAAAGGAGATGCTCAAAGGCTTCATTGCTTATTTGAGCTATCATCTCGCCATCCCAATTGAAATGATAAATTTCAATTAGAAATGGAAATGAAAAAGCAATTGGGTTGTGATTTAGGCAAATTAAGCACTAAGCCCTACTGGTGTAAGTAGCAGCCATTAATCACATGCTATACTCGTCAAATGAAATTAATTGGTATTAAAGTAACATGCTGGATTTTGTCCTTTATTTCAATTTCAGTATGCCCCCAAAATCGCTAGATGCTCCCTCAATAACTGAGTGGGAAAGGTCTGTTCTTTAATTTTTCCAAATAGCATTTCTCCAGTGGTTCTGTAACAGTGGAAACTAAGGGTAAAATCCTTTATTCAGTTACTTGTGGGTGAGCTCCAATGAAGATGAGATTTACTTTTGAATAAACGTGCATAGGGTTACTGAGAGTAAGTTCTATTGAAATCAGTAGGATTTAGCTTTAAACAGACATGTATAGGATTACATTAAAAAAAAATCTCCATTAGTGTCTACCATTTTAGGGCACTTCTAGAAGTCTGTCTATTAAGCATGCAATCTGATTTGTTCATGCCAAAGTTAGACAATGTAGTGTCAAAACATGTTACCCACGCTTACCCATACATTTCCCTAACACTTTCCTTGTCCCAAAAAATTCAGTCTTCGGGGGAAGTAGGTTTGCTGCACACAAGTGCCAAATGAGCTTTAATCAGCAATTTGCATCCTGAATTTGCTGATATTTGATTGAATTCCACCCAGAAATAGTGAGAACCTAGATCTAGACTAGATTCGAGCTGTTACGTCACTGGAAAGAAGAATGATTTAGGAAGTAAATCTCAGTCTCAGTCACTTTTCCTTCACCCATGATGCTTATCTACCTACCTATCATCTATCTATCTGTCATCTATCTATCTATCATCTAGTATCTCTGGTGATATTCCTCATTTACTGTTTTAAGATAAACATTTACAAATTTCATATTATAATACATTAAGGCTGGGTAGAAGGCTTGTTTTACTTAATTTCAAATAAATTGTGTGCTGCTTCTCCATCAAAGATGTATTGCCCAGGCAGGTACATTATGTGACCCATGAGAGCAGCAAAATAACCAGACTGTACAACTGTGATGGGATAAAATCAGGCCAAATCTTTATTGACAGCAGCAGGCAGGGCAAGGGTTGGCATGGCATTGGGTCCCAGGAACCGTTCATCACCTTAAGACCCATGTTGATGGACTGGATCCGCTGGGTTTGGATCATTCCAAACCTGTACAATGGGAGTCGGCCAGTGTTGAACCTTGCCGTGGTGCAAGCCAAGCAAGGAAGGTCTCACTGGGGAACCAGGGTGCAGATTCCAACCAGGCAGATACCGAACCCACACTTGGGTTTGCTGTGGTCAATGCTCCCCTCAGGCCCCTTATGGGGGCCTCCCTATACCATATTGATCCTATCCAGTGCCATTTCCACCCCCATACAAACCATTTTCTTCCACCTAACAAAAGAAAGCCATAATTTCACTGAGGGAAAGGCGAAAAAACCTCCAACCACATGCCAATCAGGTTGAGAGCAAAAATTACTTTCTGTCCCTGTCAACCAGTGACCCCCAATTGCTCAGTGAAGGCTCTAACCTGAGGGTGGGTGGTGGGTAGCTCTCAGAACAAAATGGCTGTGAGCTCCAGGGGAAGCAGCCTTATATAGGCTTCCCCTCCCCTCTTCAGCAAAGGCTCATGGGGCAGCTTTTCCCCATGAGCCCATCAAACAGAGAAGATACTGGGCAAAATTTTGCCCGGTATTTTGCTGAAATCTACGGGCCACAGCGCCGGCGGGCAAAAGCGTCCTGTGCTTACTGGGCATGGGACGGGCTTCAAAGAGGTTTAAGTCTGTCCTTTTTTAAAATCTAAGGTAGGCATCAGGCCTTGGCAAAATTTGTCACGATTAATTAGCAAAATAAGTGAAATCTTGTAAAGAGATCTGTTCTGAAGTATCAGTTCAGATTATTAAACCTCAATACTGTAGATCAGCTTTCAAGATCAAAGCCTTAGCGTTTTGCAACTTGGATAAGCTAACCTTAGCTGTCACCTTGTAAGGACAGCAAGTCAGTCCAAAGACCAGGAGTTGAGGAGGTTATAGGCAAAAATTAGGGTGGGAAAAAGAGGGAGCAAGTTGTTTTTTAAGGGGGTTTTTTTTTTGCCGGAGAACTTGTCCGCATACAACATTGCTTATTTTTGAATGACTTGTTACAAAGTCCAAGAAGGAGAACTGGCAGGTCATAGTTTAATAGGGTTGGGGTGGGAGGTTCCTGCTGCTTGATTTGGAGATTCAGTTCAAAACCTGATAAATAGTAGGTTAATGACACTAATACGCACATTAGTACCTTCATAGAAAACAACTAAATGGAAAAAGGAGCTAATGGACTTAACGCTATTAAACTTGGAAAATGCTACAGTGTGTGAGAAAGCTTTGAAATAGCTAACAGGGAGAATAAATACATGAGGGGAGAACATGTGGATTTAATTTACTTACACTTCTAAAGGATTCCTGATAAAGTCTCTCCAAAGAGGTCATTAGGAAAACTTGGCAACAAGCGCGGTGTCAGAAGTAAAATCCTGTTATGAATTAAAACCTGTTTAAGAGATAGGAAGTTAAATGAAAGAATAAATAGCCAATTCATTGTGTGAAAAGAGGTTAATAGCAAGATGCCCTGGGGATCAGGGTAGGGATTGGTTGCGTTCAGTGAACAAGACAGAAAATATTGTAACGACCTTCTAAATCAGCCAGCGCATTTTCACCTTGAATGTTGTCTTTGTGTCCAGTCTTGGGCTACGGTAGGGATTAGATAAAGGTTTGTTGAATGGAGTACTTCAAATTTTATTTCGTTTCTGTGTTATATTATTGATGCAGATTTTTGAGTGGTGATTTTTGAGTGGTGATTTTTGTTTTATCATTAAGAATTTCAAAGCTAGGCAGCCCAGTCCTTCAAACTTCCTGGCTTAGATATTACTCTGTCTTCAGGTGGAAAGATGTCTACTGTAACTCAGGCAGAAGGTCTCAGATTCAGTCCCTGGCATTTCCAGGTAGGGCTGGAAGAGGCCCCAGGCTGAAACCCTGGAGAGTTGCTGCCAGCCAGAGCAAGATGGACCCGTGGCTTGATTTAGTATAAAACAGCTTCATGTGTTCTTAAAGACTTCTTGCAAGTACAGTGGTACCTTGGTTCTCAAACGCCTTAGTACTCAAACAACTTAGAACCAAAACACTGCAAACCTGGAGGAAAGTGTTCCGGTTTGTGAACTTTTCCCCCAAGCCAAACGTGCTGCGTTTTGAGTGCCTCACTTCTGTTTTTAGTGTTACACTGAGGTCTGTCTGTTTTTGCTATTTATTTTGCTTTTTTGTTTTGTTTTTGTGACTGTGTGGAACACAGTTCAGCTACTGACTGATTAATTGTGTGACTGCAGTACATTATTTATTGCTTTCATTTTATGGATCAATGGTCCCATCAGATAGTCAAATTCATGTTAAATTGCTTTTTTAGGGGTTTTTAAAAGTCTGTAAGGGATCAGTCCATTTTGCATTACTTTCTATGGAAAAGCACGCCTTGGTTTTGGAACACTTTGGTATTGGAATGGACTTCTGGAACAGATTGAGTTTGAGAACCAAGGTACCACTGTAAAATGTATTTTAGGGTGCTAGGGCAAGAACTTCTGTAGCATGGAGCTGTTTCACTAGCAGTTCATTAGTAGTCTGGATGGATTTCCACCTTAAAATATTGTTGTCTGGCAAATGCATATTGACTATTCACATAGTGCTTACTTGTTATTTGTAGTGACAGGCAGACAGTGCTGGCCTCCTCCCCATAGCCAGCACTTTAACAAGTCTTGTTCTACCAGTCAGACACCACTTCCTTCTTTCATCTACCACTACCCTCCTGTCATGGTACTACCTGAACCAATTTGTTCAATCCTGTTGCGTGGCAGAGTGAGGTCTGTGGCAGATGCACTCATAAGGGCTTTCATTCTGCCATGTGAATCCAATTGCTAGAGAAACACATGTGTGAACCAAACTCTATTTCCAAACTTTCCATTAGAACTAAGAATAACTACCTACTACAAGGTTCACTGTCTATTGGTAGAAAATAATTTCCCTCTAGAATGGAATGGGAAAATAATTACTTGCATTAATATAGTCATCTGAGGAAAGAAAGTATCCCAAGGCACATTACAACCTGAGAAAACCAGGGATTTACAGTGATACATAATGTTGCTGTACTCCATTTCAATTTTTTTCCATTCCTCCTTAATAGATCTAGCTATTATACATTATCGTCCAGCTTAAACTATGCTAGCAGCTTATTACCAAAGCAAGACAATGGCCTAAGATTACTAATTCGTGTTAATCTAAAGGGAAGTAAATTGGACCTTTTTGTTATAATTCAGAAGGGCAAGACTGACTCAGACAGCCTCATATGCTGTAGAAGACACTGGAACTCATAAGTGAGAGGATCTGCACATGCCTTTCCTGCCAAACAGGGGGATAACACCCCCTTATTTGCAGGATCCAGAGTTAGCCTGACTCCACAAACAGGCTACCAGCATTGACCAGGTTGATCATCTATTAAGGTATACAAACACAAGCCTAATAAAGCTTGAGCTAATGCATACACATTTTAGGGTTCTGGATACAAAGTACTTTATACATTCAGCATCTTTTGCTTCTGAAAGACCCAGTCAAATGAAAGTACAGTGGTACCTCAGGTTACAGATGCTTTAGGTTACAGACACTTCAGGTTACAGACTCCACTAACCCAGAAATAGTACCTCGGGTTAAGAACTTTGCTTCAGGATGAGAACAGAAATCGTGTGGCGGTGGCACAGCAGCAGCAGGAAGCACCATTAGCTAAAGTGGTACCTCAAGTTAAGAACAGTTTCAGGTTAAGAACGGACCTCCGGAACAAATTATGTTCTTAACCCAAGGTACCACTGTATGTATGCATAACCTGCTTAGTGTATTGTCAGGAGTCCAGGTTCCCCGCTTGATAACGCAGTAAGCGTAGGTAATTAAAAAGGAGGATTTCTTGCAAAAACAAATAGATAGCTCTGGACGGCTCTGACAAAGCCTCCGGCATCATTACTCAAGATGACCCTTCTGAAGACTTCTTCCGGCTGCGACAGAAGATATTGAACTTACGACTCTTACGTCTCTTGTTTTGCTTCCTGTCTAGTAGCCCTCCCATTTGCCAACTCTTCGGACTTAGTGGATCAGTTCCAACCTCTTCCTGTTCTGAGAGGCTGAGTCTATTCATGCCTATTTGTGCATCCTGCGAGCTTTGGCTGTGCTCCCGTCTGCTCTCAGCTACTGCCTTAGCATCCAGTTCGTCAAGGTCAGGAAGAGCCAAAGTCTGCAACTGCCGGCTCTTCCCTGCCTGACTAATATCTAAGCCTCTCTGTTCCTGGCTGCTTTCTGCAGTTGGCTGCAAATTTCTGCTGGGAGCTGGCTCATTCCCAACATGTATGGAAACCTCCTGCTGGATCGAGGTGGTTTCTTTAAAAGATGCCTTACAACTGCCACTGCTGCATAATCCTTCTCCCTTACACTTCATGTGTGTAGAGCTTTGGGTGATGATGTCAGAGTCCAGGCAGGATGATAGAAGTGTTAAGGGCCCTCCAAACTATTTGAGGCTTTAAAGGCCAAAGTTGTGATCTGCCAAGCTGAAGACAGACAGCACAGCAACCATGTGGTTTGCCCAGCCCAGTGTCACAAAACACCAGCTACAATTTGTAGTTTCTGTCAGTCAGTAAAAAACCCAAGATGTTTCTCAAGCCATCCATGAACTGTTGTATGTTGCTGTGAGTCCATTTTGGTGCATCGCAGAGATGGAGGACTGATCTTCAGTATATCATTTCCATAGTCCAGTGTTCAAAAAATATTTCAATGTAAGTGACGTAATACTTTGAAACATCACGTGTGAAATATTTGAAGAAAATATGGGGTAATTAACTGATGAAATTAGCCTCCCCAAAACACATTCAGTTAATGTTAATTCAGTTCAGTTAACTATGTTAATAGTTTAACTCCACATCTTGTGATCTTATTTAGCAACAATTCCTAACATCTATTCTTCTCGGAGAGTTTTCAGCTCAACCAGGTGATTAACAAAAAGTATCCCCAAATCACACTATTCCCCACATTGTTCTAGGAATAAGAAAAGAAAAAAGAAACCTGCTGCTATCTTGCTAAGTCTTTATCAATAGTGTGTTGTGCGATGCATAGCATTGACCAAAATTCATGCACTAATAAAAATATCGCTGTTAGGGGAAAGTCTCATTACATGAAATTTTAATTCATAAAACTGAAGAAAATGTGCTATGTTGCATTTCAGTTGGAATAAATGTTGTGTATTAGCCATAGAAAAATAATCTAGACTTCAGCCAAGATGCCATTAAGACCTCATTAACTCTAAGAATCCTGTATAGTACAGTAAAATGAGTATTTCTGGAATGGGAAAAGGTTGCTTAGAAGGGCCTTACCAATTTTGCTTGTACTTAATGGTGCACATACATAGATTTTGCCAATTAGAATGTGCTTAGGTCTGCTGTATGCACCTGTAATTATTAAAGTTACTCTAACTGCAAGATCAATAATCCAAAACTGATGAGGTAGTAGAATGTCCAGGCCTTTTCTTGTAGACCAACTAGCTTGCAGGTAGACTGTTGGAAATGTTTTGCTTTTGCAGGGGCATCTTGCGAAAGACCTCTGGTTTGAAAACTGGCCTGTTTTCTCTATCATTCTGAACTGATTGCGTATGAAAGAGAATGTGTAGCATGACTTTATCACAGAAGTCTTTAGAAAAAAGGTGGATTAATGGAGGATAGGTCTGTCAATGGCTACTAGCCATTACAGAAAAGAATGCAACAGCTATGTTTAGACACAGTGCGAGAGAATGATGATCACACTTATGCCCTCCTTTCCAGAACTTTTAGAGGACTGCTGCTTGAAACAGAGGACTTACTCACTCTTTATGTAGCCCCAGAACTTGGAATGAAAATTGGAAGTACACCTTGCTCAGGGCAAGACAGCACCCCAATCAAATCTCACTGCAAGTGCAACTATACTGAACCATAAGTAGTGAGTAGTGGTTGTAAAATGTAACAGAATCTGTTTCAATTTTCTTTTATTGTGAAATATTGTGATCCCCAGCAACTGGTTTTCAGCCGTGTTAGGAGTTGTCTCCTGCCAGGTCCTGTGTTATTTTCTCAGGTACTTTGCCTGTTGTGTCTTTCTGGGAAAATAAAATGGTGGCAATTAGGAGGCAGCCAGAGGCATCAGAAGCCAAGAAAAACCAAACCAAACAAAAGTTAAAGAAAGAAAAAAAACCTGGATATAAATACAGATACGATTGCTGAAAAGAATGTGAAGTGGAGCATAACAAACCAAATGAAATTTAAATGTATGCGTAACAAAACAAATTAGGTCTTTAATAACAGAAACAAATGTAATTACAAAATGGAGGGGGGGACTCTTGCATGCCCCTAGTAATGAGCGAAGAAGCGCAGTGTATTTAGGTTAGCTTGTGCATTGTTCTTATTATCAAAGGAATTCTAATGTTTTTATAATGAAGGATTCTTCTTTGGAGAACCAGAGGTGAGGTGACCTCAGATTGGATGCAATTAATATGCTCGGCACAAATATTATGAGTAAACGAGCACACACTGCCGAAAGCCTTCAACGAATACTTTAATTTCGAGCATTAACATGAAATTTGCACTCCTGTGCCCACTCAGCTAGGAGTAAGCCCCCCTGAACTTAATGGGACTTACTTCAGAGTAGACGTGCATAGGATTGCTCTGGGAAACAGCCATTTATAATCAGCTTATAGAACAAAGGATTTACTAAAATATGTGATTTAAGTAATCCGAACAAAATACGCTTTGCCGGCTCTGCTGGTGCCCATGGCGCTCCTTGCTGCGCTTTCAGTCCAAGGAATCCACCGATGATCTTGATCTTAATCCAGTAATCTTGATCCGACAAAGAAGAGCTGGTGCCGGCGACTGCTAATAATAATATTATAATAATTTATTATTTGTACCCCACCCATCAGGCTAGGTTTCCCCAGCCACTCTGGGTGGCTTCCAGCAAAATATATTAAAATACAATAATTCATCAAATATTAAAAGCTTCCCTAAACAGGGCTGCCTTCAGATGCCTTCTAAAAGTCAGATAGCTGTTTATTTCTTTGACTTCTGATGGAAGGGCTTTCCTCAGGGCAGGCGCCACTACTGAGAAGGGCCTCTGCCTGGTGCAGGCTGATTTAAATCCCCCGGGAGCAGACCAGAGGGAAGCCTGATTGTTTCTCCAGACCCCACTGGCCAATTTGGCAGGTTTCAAGACGGAAGTGTGAGCCAAAGGGGGAAGGTGGACTTTCTGTATGCTGACAAATTCTGCAACCTCTAACTTCAGGTGAACAAAAGAGACGTATCTGAGAAATTCTTCCTGAAAACCCCTTCAGCATGAAGAAAGAGAATATCCTTCAAGGCATTTTTACATGTTTAGTACCAGCAACAAGTGAGGGAAACCCACACACGTAAAAACTTAATCCCTCCGCTTTTTATAATTTGTTTATTTTTGTTAATGGTGCAATAATTGTAGGCTTTTTTCCAAGGAACTTAATAACTTTATTTTATTGATTGATTTATGAATTAACAGGCTTAATATAACACCGCCCTTCATCAGGCAGGGTGCATTAAAACTAATGAATTTATTCACAGATGCAACAGCAGGGCAGTTGATGACAAGTCAGAGCAGAAGGTGAAAACAAATCAAGCACAAGGCTGAGTTGAAAAAGTTGGCTTTTCCCTTGGTGCTGAAAGCTTGACAAGGTCAGGATACTCCAAAGTGGGGGTGATGTTACCAAGAAAGCTCTCTCTCCTGGATTTCTTCTTGCTAAAAGCCCCCCTAGTACACCAAGCAAAGCGGTGTTATTGACACATAAACTGTGGGACGTCCCTATTTTCACCGGAGATATGTTGAAGGATATGGAGTCATATGACCCCGAGCCAAGCAGATAAGTAACTATACAACCTTTAGAAGACATCTGAAGGCAGCCCTATATAGTTATATTATGTTTTTATGTGTGTTGGAAACCGCCCAGAGTATTATCATTATTATTATTATGGAATAATAAAGGTAAAGGTAAAGGGACCCCTGATCATTAGGTTCAGTCGTGGCCGAATCTGGGGTTGCGGCGCTCATCTCACTTTATTGGCCGAGGGAGCTGGCGTACAGTTTCTGGGTCATGTGGCCAGCATAACTAAGCTGTTTCTGGCGAACCAGAGCAGCACACGGAAACGCTGTTTACCTTCCCACTGGAGTGGTACCTATTTATCTACTTGCACTTTGCTGTGCTTTTGAACTGCTAGGTTGGCAGGAGCAGGGACCAAGCAACGGGAGCTCACCCCATCGCAGGGATTCAAACCGCCGACCTTCTGATTGGCAAGTCCTAGGCTCTGTGGTTTAACCCACTGCGCCACCCGCATCTCTCTTATGGAATAGGACGTCCTTATTTCTTTCGGATAAATGTTGGAGGGTCTGCTGTCCTCCTATAGCGATCCATACATGGAATCAAAGTATACAGGGCAGGAAAATTCTCTTGTAAGTGTCAGGAGTGAATCCATAATGGTTGTGGGCTGCTGTTTGAGAGCAGTGTCTTAAACTTTATGACACAGTGTCCTTTCTAGTCCTAACAGCCTATGAACAAATCTAAGCTTCAAATGAAGTTATTTTGGAATCACTCCCGAGTTCATTTGTCCTCCTCAAAAGCTGACTAGATTTTTCAGCGCTGGCAGCAGTTTAAGTGTGGGAGGCTGATGTATGGAGTGGAAAATGAAACTGATATATTCAATGATATATGAAAGTACTTTATTGATTCCATGGGTAAAAAATGAAAAATTACTACACATATTTTGCACAACATTAATGAAGGTGAAGAGGGGAATATGCAGCAGATTGATTAATCAATGACTTATTATATGACTGAATAACTATCACAAAGCATAAGTGTGGCTTTCCAAATGCAGAAAGGGATATATTTGTTTTCCTATACACTTTTCGGCTACCTTTCCATAATGCCTGTGGTGCTATTCTGTGTTTTCTCTACTCTAACAATGCTGTACATTTCTGCATCCTGTGTTGTGTCTTGTGCCTGCAGTTTAAATCAATTGACCCGAGGGACACAAGAACCTATATTTGTTCCTGAACATCCATGATTCGAGAAAAAGGGAGAGGGTAGAAATTTGATCCAGTTTGAATCTTCCCAATTCCCACTTTCCAAAACAATATGTAAATTGAAACTCAGCCATCCTTGGAAAATCTCCAGCCAAGTAATATGTACAAAAATGCATATACGGGGATAAAGTTAGTGTGCATTAAAACACATGTATCAGGGAAATAAAATTAAGAATCGCATTATATTAGGGAAAATGTATACAAATGTGTATATTAGGAAAGAAGTCACATTATATGATGATGAAATTTCATGAGATTTTTTTTAATGCAAACTGAGGTGGGAATGTGAAGAACTGAACTTAAGGTTGGAAAAATGAGAGCATGAGAAACAGTGTTTTTAACTCTGTACATTTACAGATGCACCTATGTCTATTTGGCATTCAATTTATTGTTCGTGGCAATTTCTTCACAGTGTCCTGGCACAAGTCTAACAAATAGGTGTGGTTAGGGGTTAGGATCATTTCTCAGTGGTAGGCCAAGTAGGGCTGGAAATGTCCCCTGTCAGAAATATTGGAGAGTGGCTGCCTGTCAGTGTAGACAATACTGATATAGATGGACCAAGTGCTCGACTCAGTGTAAAACAGCTCCTTTTGTTCTTCTTGTATGGATGTCAAGGCTTAGAAACTAGCACTCTCTGAAGTGTAAACTCTGTCACAATGAGTTCTCCTTCCCATAGCTGTCAACTGTCCCTTATTTGGCGGGAAAGTCCCTTATCCCAGCGTTGTGTCCCGCTGCTGTCCCTTATTGATGATGTTCCTTAAATTTCCCGGGTTTCAAAGGAAGCAGCTCCTCTCCCTCCCTCCCTGCCGGCCAGGGAGGAGGGAGGCTCCAACTGTGTTGCTTGGCTGCGTTGTTCACCCAATAAGGAGTCTGAGAACAACTGGGGGGTGGAGCTTGCATGCCTTGTGCCGATCAACTCGGCTGCGTTGCCTGGGGACTCGCCTTTGCTCAGCGCTTCCCAGCGGAGAGGTGACGGTGGTTTCCCTTGCTGCATCCCCTTTGCCGGGTTGCTGTGCTGTGGGAACCACCACTTGAAGCTTCGTTTGGCTGCTGGCTAGGCTTTCTGCCTTTGGCTAGGAGGGGCTCATAAGTTGAACATACCTGTGCTCTGAAAATCCCTTATTTTGACTGCTGATCCCTTATTTTCGAGGCTGCTGGTCCCTTATTTTCAAATCTGTAAGTTGACAGCTATGCTCAAATTCTGCAAATGGCTCGAAATGCATGGAACGTGCACGGCCAAAACCAGGCCATGGCTGCCCATATGTGGAAGGAAGCAACTTCTAGAGGTGCTCAGATCCCAGCCCAGCCCAGCAATGCATCCTGCTCTATTTTGCCACTCTCATTCAATATTAATAAAGCTACATCTCCATTTATGCTTAGCTGGCAACACACACAGAATGCCTGCAGTAGCACGGCCAGGGAATAAAATGCAATTTAAGCAAGAAACCATAAAACATATGAATGTAATAGTCATCAGCCTGCACGTTTAAAAAATGAGGAAGGTATTTTTCTTCCTTGAAGGTGGCGGAAAGCCTTGTCGCGCTCCGGTTTTGTTTGTTTTGTTTTGTTTCTTTGCATAAAACCCTTAGAAGCAACTCAGAGGTGAAGGGAAACGCTGACTTCCATTACTCTCAGGACCCGACTGCACAAGGTACTGATCACAATCAAACTCCCATCAATTTGAAGGACCACAAAGGGCACCTACGCAGTATTTCCTGCGGGGTATTCTGCACCTTGGCAAAATAGACACTAGGAGCAGGCAGCAACAGCAGCCAGCTATTTCCCCTCAAAGCAGAATCAGTCTAAATAATGTAACGATTTGTAACAACTAATTTATGAAATTAATTTCACCTTTGTGTCTGTGTGTGAATTATCTGCAAGCAGGCTTTGACTTTTCCAAAATGACTTGTTTGCAATCATTTGCTAAATTGCATTGATAATTTAATTCCCGTTCCTGAAAGTGTTTCTTTTCTCCCCCTCAAGGAAATCTCATTTTATTTGCTGTATTGTGAAATTTCTGCTCTCTTGGCTACTTGCATATATCACATACTCCTTTTCTTCTTTCATAGAGAAGTAGGATATGCTGGCATGGAAAGGATGAGCTTGTCTGAACTTTGACTGTAAACTATGTATTTTTTTGAATGTCCAGCTGTTGTAAAATATTGTGTGTGTTTCAGTTCATGTCATTGAACCTTCACATATGTACCACAGAATGAAATTGCCTTGGTCAGTGACAGAAACTGGAAAGGGGAACTGGGTTCCTGTTGGTTTGGGGTACCTGTGACATTACCATATGAGAGTGCTGGAGGTGAAATAGTTAAATAGGTTAACCAATAAGAACCCGGGGGTGGAGTCAGAGGGACTATAATACCAGCTATGGGAGGGGCAAAGGGAGATGTTCATTGGGAGTTGGGTGGTTTGATGGAGTGGGAGTGAATTGGGATAGACAGTGGCGTAGCGTGGGTTGTCAGCACCCGGGGCAAGACAAGTAATTTGCGCCCCCTAACCTGTGGATTTGCGCCCCCTAACCCGTGGATTTGCCCTAACCCCCAGATGTTGCGCCCGGTGCGGCCGGCCCCCCCTGCACCCCCCACGCTACGCCACTGGGGATAGAGTTTGTGGGTAGGTTGAGTTAGTGTAGCGAAATAGGCTGAGTCAGGAACAGTTAGGGGCTAGGAAGACAAGTAAATACCTGAGAGGTGGTTTAGTGAGTGAGAGCAGGTAGTGGAAGTTATAGGTCTGGATAGGCGCCCCATGAATGTAATTGACTGATACTGTTTGTGAAACCACACGCTTGTTAAACTGCAATAAATAAACAAAAGTTTATGTTTCAATTTAACCCTGACTGGACTCAGTATTGTACCAGGTAGGGCCTGGAGGGTGGCAGTGAGAAATAAATAGTGGCACAGGGATCAATAGAGGGTGAAACATCTGAAGACACTGTGTGATCGCCACAGTACCTCTCAGTGATTCTTGCTACCATCAACAATGACATTCCTCTGCACTTGCTGGCACTGTTTTGTGCTGGCTCCATTTCAACCTAGAGGGCAGATTCCCACAGGTAGTATTGCGATTTGATCCAATCTTTCTTGGTCATTGGCTTCTGAAGTTCTTCTGGGTTCCATATTGTCCTTCAAACTGTATAAAAGCAACACGAAACTGCTGGGGGAGGTTATCTGAAGTTTTGGACTGTGAGGTCACTATAAGTAGACCCAGGACCTTTTTTCAGCAGGAACTCACCGGAACTCAGTTCTAGCACCTCTCAGGTGGGTGTCATTGCCATTATAAGAGAAGAAGGAGGAAATCGTGGTAAGTTCCAGTATCTCTTTTTCTACAAAAGCAGCACTGAGCGGATCTTTCCTTTTTATTAAATCATGGGATACTTGCGCTGACTAAACATTTGCAACAAATACTTGTACCAACTAAACCATGGGTAGGCAAACTAAGGCCCGGGGGTCGGATCCAACCCAATTGCCTTCTAAATCCGGCCCGCGGATGGTCCAGGAATCCGCATGTTTTTACATGAGTGTCCTTTTATTGAAAATGCATCTCTGGGTTACTTGTGGGGCCTGCCTGGTGTTTTTACATGAGTAGAATGTGTGCTTTTATTTAAAATGCAACTCTGGGTTATTTGTGGGGCAGAGGAATTTGTTCATCCCCCCCAAAAAAAATATAGTCCGGCCCCCCACAAGGTCTGAGAGACAGTGGACCAGCCCCTGCTGAAAAAGTTTGCTGACCCCTGAACATTTGTGACAAATGCTTGCACTGACTAAACATTTGTAACAGCATGGTTGAATTGCTCCCATAATCTCTTTTGTTTGTCTTTTAAACTCATTACAGGCAAGGGGGAATTGGTATGGCAACCACAGCACTTGGGGAGTGTATGTCTGTCCTTGCCCTTTGCAGCCATGACTTCCCCTACCCTGCAGCTACAAGAATTAGTAAAAAAGAAAATTCCATGGGCACCAGTGCAAACCTTTTTTACTAAGCCTTATAGCTGCACAGGGTGTCAGTTTTTGAAGGGAGCACCAGCAGGGCGGGAAGGAATAAATCGTTCCTTATGCTCCACACACGATTTAAGTTGTCCCTGTTATTAAGTAAAGGAACACCAGAGCTGTAGCTGCACATTACAGTTGTGCCCTATGCTTTTCAACAGACTACTCTTTCCAGTTTAGTTAAAAAAAAAAACACCCATGGAATTTTTAGTTTCTTAGTTTCTTCTATGACATTTTATTGCTGCTGCTTGTGTTTTTATAATTGTTTTGATATTCTCAGTGGCGTAGCGTGGGTTGTCAGCACCCGGGGCAAGGCAAGTAATTTGCGCCCCCTAACCCGTGGATTTGCGCCCCCTAACCCTAACCCCCAGATGTTGCGCCCGGTGCGGCCAGCCCCCTTGCACCCCCCACACTACGCCACTGGAAATTCTAATTAATATTTGTTGATTTTGTTTTGGGGGGATTTTTAAATTATGAATTTCACCGCTTTGGGGGCTTTTTGCCAAAAAGTGGCCTACATATCTTTTTTTAAAAAACCCGTTTAAAAGTAATGGCTTGTGCTTTAATGGATAAGAGCACAATTTAAGGAAATTACCGTATTTTTCAGCGTACAAGACTAGGTTTCCCCCCTAAAAAATAATGTCAAAAATTAGGGATGTCTTATACATGGGGCCATTTCCCCCCATTTTCTTAAATCTGAGTCCCCCAAAATAGGGGGCGTCTTATACATAGGTTTGTCTCATAGATGGAAAAATATGGTACTTAATGAAGGTGTTTAAGCCATTTTTTATTTAGCTCATCTATTTCTGATGGTAACAGTTTTAGACACTAAATTGCATGTGAACACTTGAGGCTTTGTGACAGGGAAATAGAAGTATATGGTGGTTATGAAAAAAAAATCCTGATTTTCCATTTCTGTCTTTAAATACCCATCTGGAAATGTGGCTGACCACACCTAGCATGAAACTTTCGCCATGGCATGGGGCTCTACCCATTGCCAAAGTGGTTTTAAGTACTCTGGAAGAAAATTGGAGTAGGGTCCTCCTTAATAGTAATAAATAATATTAGTTAAGGTTTGCTTAGGGAGAAATGCTCTCTGAAATTTTGGTCCTATCTCCTGGCTGTGAATAGGACCTCAAAATACCCATGGCATTGTATTAAATTACGAATGGTGCTAGCTATACTGAAAATAGGATCTGGGGAAAGATATGATTGTTTTCTGACTTTACTCAAACATGGTATATTTGTGTGACTTTTTATCTTCTATCATTTTTATCACAAGGGACATTCTATTTATTGGACCACAGTTCCACCTTCTCTAACTTTCCTGATGTGATGGTGAGTGTTTTTGATCTGTGTGGATAAGATTCCAATACATCAAGTTGCAATTCAGCAGGAATCTTCTGTTTGCTTGTCAACATGGTGATATACAACTTTGAGATTAACTTATGCCAAATCTGCAGTGGGTGAAAAATGTCTTGCATTGTACAAATTTGGCTGCTCTCACACATTGTTTTAAATAGCATTCCATAAGCTTGACAGTCTCATTAGCAATGCTACCATCTTTTCTTTTTTCCACTTTTTTCTTTTTTCCAATTACTATACATCTGCAGTAATAAGTCACATTTTAAACTAACACAGTTACTCGTGAAAAGAGATCTGCAACTTTTGATTAATGAGACACAACTGAACAACAAGGGAGAAAGGGGTGCTTTCTGGGATATAGTCAGCCATCTTTAACTGGGGTTTCTTAGGACTTAAGCATCATCGGATTAACACATAGTGTTATTTGTCTGAATATTCTGGTTTATAACATACTGTTAGAACAGTAGTCCTGGCCATTTAGCATGTCTCCATCATATTCAAACCATGTAATCAAACCACACAGACTAAGCTAAATAAACCACATCATATTGTGTCACAGAAAGAGAGGGACAGAGAGCAGGGAGGTGACGTACAAGGTCCGTGTGTGATGATGCATATCAAAATGTCTGCAGAAGAGACAACAAAGCAAGGACGACAACATTGTGCGGAATAGGAGAGACTTCCAAACTTCCTGTGTCATAAAACAATTGAACTGCTTTTTTTCGTTTTCATTTTAATCTTCTCACCCACTCAAATAAGCCAGTTACAACTTGAATGATGGAGCAACATTTCTGCACAAAAGGGGTAGGGGAAATTATAGGGAACACCGGAAGATGCATTGATCCTCCTAGCTCAGCATTGTCTACTGCCTTTAAATGGCTTACTAGGATATCAGACAGGAAGTGCCTTCCTGCTCTCAGTGGCATACGAACATGGGGGCAGGGGGGTGGTACACCCTGGGTACCATTCTGAAGGGGGTGTGACAAAATGCTGGCTGAACGCACCCACTTCCGGCCCCCAAAAGAAAGCAGTGGCTTTGGGCAAACAACGATGCCACGCTCCTTTCGCCGCCGCCGGTGGTGGCCCTGACAGGAAAGGAGAAGTGTGGTGGGGGTGGAGGCTGAGGGTGGGGAGAGGTCAGCGCGAGCCTGAACCCCCAGGACACTGACCCTCGAGCCTGGCAGCAGCTCCACCTCCTCTCCTCCTCAGGGAGGCCACATGATGGCCCGGCTACGTGTGCGTCCCCTTGGATCAGGAACGCGCCTCAGGCTTGGGCTGAAGTGGCAGGAGCGCACTGTTCTATTTTCCCCCTCACCCCCACCTGCCTTCTCCTTTCCCTCACCGAGGGAGATTGGGGGGGGGGTTGGTGCGCGAGGGGGTGGCTTGGTTCACTATACAAATCTCAGCGGAAAGGAAATGTTTTTCCTCTCACATGCTCTTAAAGCCAACTGCCTTGCTTGCCGCCTCAGAGTGCTAGGAATCGTCCGTGTAAAAAACAAGGACCTACTGAGCCAGGGCCATCTTAAGCATATTCAGCACCGTGGTTCAAAGATCCCTCCGGCACTGCTCCCCCATTTCCCAGTTGCCGACCTTTTTCCAAGCCTCTGCAGGGAACGCTCTCCTCCTGCGGAGGCTTGGGAGGCAAGCTGCGTGCCCGCCAGCCATATGGTTGATGGGGCACAGCTGGTGGGCATGCAGGAGGGAAAGGGGAGGCCACCGGCAAAGCCGCGCAGCTCCCCCACTTGCTGGGGTGCCCCTGAGAGGCCAGCGCCCTGACACAACGCACCACTAAGCCCAATACGAAAGACGGCTCTGCACTGAGCCATCCCAATTATCACCCCTCCGATATGTCATCACACATCCTCCGCAAGGGAGCTGGGCCCCTAGGAGTTTGCCCCTTTGTCAGCATGGGAGCCTAGCCAAGTGTTGCTGAGTCGTGTCCTGAATTAGCAGTTTCCCCCTGGGTAGGAATCCCCAAGCGGCTAGGCCACGTAAGGGTTAAGGGGAGCGAGAGAGCAGGGCTCCCTAGAGTGGCCTGGAAAAGGCCCCTCTCTCTGTCTCCCCATCTCGTCTCATCTCGTCTCCATGCTTGTCTTGGGAGGCCTCGGGGCAGTGAGTCCTTTGGGTGAAGGGAAGGCGATGGGGGATGCAAAGGATGCTGTTGGGGGACCCAGAGATGAATGGGGAGGGTAGGACCCAAGACCTCGCGGCATCCACCTGGGACACTCGCCACAGGTAGTGACCTCCTGGGATGCTCGCCCCACCCCTGCAGGCAGCTAGCCCCACCCCCATGGGTTGCTATGATGTGTGTCGTTCCGGGTGCTGGAGCACCTAGCTCCGCCTCTCCCTGCTCTACCTGGAAATGGCAAGGACAAAAGCTGGGACCTTCTGCATGCAAAGTATGGGGTTTACTAGTGAACTATGGTCCCGCCATATCTGCTGAATATACAGTGGTACCTCGGGTTACATACGCTTCAGGTTACATACACTTCAGGTTACAGACTCTGCTAACCCAGAAATAGTGCTTCAGGTTAAGAACTTTGCTTCAGGATGAGAACAGAAATCGTGCTCCGGCCGTGCGGCGGCAGCAGGAGGCCCCATTAGCTGAAGTGGTGCTTCAGGTTAAGAACAGTTTCAGGTTAAGTACAGACCTCTGGAACAAATTAAGTACTTAACCCGAGGTACCACTGTAATCTGAAGACAATGTACATCATCCAATTATTTCTTTTTATGTGCTCTCATTTCACGTGGGATCAAGTACCTTTGACAACATATGGTGACACCAAAATTTAAATGTGAAATCCCTGGGCAAAATGCTTTTTCTATTCTTTTTCTTTTCAGAACAGAGGTATTAATGGCTAACAACCTCCATAAAGGTATATATACATTTACATATCCCTGTACTCTGTTGCACCAGTATGAACACACTTCATTTTTCCACAAAATAATTATAAGGTGGCCTCATTTCTCTTATTCTGATGACATTTGTTAATTTGATAATATTCACTATTTCCCAAGTTTCAATCATTCAACCAGATTGTTTCTATTTTAAAAAATATTATAATTGTAATGAGAGATGCACTGCTGGATATGATTTCCAGAGCCCCTTGATCCAGTCATGTTGTTACTTATTTCAACACTACACACACACACACACACACACACACACACATATATACACATGCACACATATTATATATAACAATACTTTCAAACTTCTCTAGACACCATCTGTTAGAAAAGCCCAAACAAGTTCTTCCTTAGTCTTCTTTACCTATTTCACCTTTCAGTTTTGCAATATTAATAAATAATTGCCAGTTACAATACTCATAAGGATATTATTTCAAAAGACCTTGGAAGGTGTATTGAGGTTTAAACTTTTATTGAGGTTCAAAATTAAGTTTTGCCAATGAAACCAAGGAATAAATTATTCATGAAATACCATAATACATGAATAATTCAGGGTGTGCCTTTAATTAGGTCCTTAAAAAAATTCAATAGCTGCCTATCAGGACTTTAATGATTGAGGATCAAATCTGATCTTGAAAACAAAGAACTTTTGCTCAAAATCAAATTAGCTGGCAATTATTGCAGAACTTATTGCTATTGAACTGCTATCAATACTGTTTATGCCTTAGACACACGGTGCATTATGATGTATTGCACATATGAAATACCAAGAAATTAGAATTGCAGCAATGAGATTTTTAATGACAATACAGTGGCGTTTATATGATATGTTATTGGAGTTAGGGCGGGGGAAAGAGTTATGAATATTGAGACTTATCATTACAATGGAAAGTAATGCTGTACATCAGTGCATTATTTCTATAACTAGTTCCTATTGCTTTATTTCTCTGAGCTTAGAGAAAGACATGCTTTCTTTCCTACTGTCTTTCTTTATTATGTGTTCTTTCTGTAACGTTCAGTTTATTATCACTATTGGTATTGAAGTATTGATTTTAGGACAATTGGCCTGCCATGGCCTAACATTATCTTAATTCCTTTTGAAAAATAATCTGATTACTTTGTGAAGGATTTTTTTTTTTTTTTTTGTCAGCGCATAGGCAGCATCTTGACTGCTCTGGGTGTACGTTTTTTTACAATACAAATTTTGGTGCATTTCAGATTCAAATGTTGTGCATTGGATCGTGCAACACACAGGAAGATATGATACCAGAAAGGTTAATTCGGAAAATATGAGCTGAGAGGTACAACTAGTGGGGTGCTTAATCATGGGGGCTCAACAAAGCCCTCCATGCTTCTTTATTTGGGCCTGGGGGCTCTCCTCAGGCTAATCTCCCCAGCCCCACCCGCTTCTGTCCCTGCTTCAGATCCACCTTGAGGTGTTTTCCCCCTACGGCTGGAATGTGTCTACAAACTCTCATAATGTCTCTTGCTTCCCTGAAAGGAAGGATGCAGGGGATGTGTGTAGAAAATAGCCTCCTTGTTGTTGTTGTTGTTGCTTAGTCGTTTAATCGTGTCTGACTCTTCAGGACCCCATGGACCAGAGCATGCCAGGCACTTCTGTCTTCCACTGCCTCCCACAGTTTGGTCAAACTCATGCTGGTAGCTCCGAGAACACTATCCAACCATCTCATCCTCTGTCGTCCCCTGCTCCTTGTGCCCTCCATCTTTCCCAACATCAGGGTAATTTCCAGGGAGTCTTCTCTTCTCATGAGGTGGCCAAAGTATTGGAGCCTCAGCTTCAGGTCTCTCCTTCCAGTGAGCACCCAGGGCTGATTTCCTTAAGAATGGAGAGGTTTGATCTCCTTGCAGTCCATGGGACTCTCAAGAGTCTCCTCCAGCACCATAATTCAAAAGCATCAATTCTTTGGCGATCAGCCTTCTTTATGGTCCAGCTTTCTACACAGAGGTAAAATTTGCATTCATTGCTCTGCCCACTTTTGCTTCTGGTCTCATCCAGAACTGACATGTGGTGCTTGGTCTGAAGATGCTTCCCACCTCTGGGTTATGGTCTCCAGATTCCTGATTAGTGAACTAATTGCCTCCCAGCCCTTGATTTGTGGAAAGCAATGATCTTGGAAGATCTCTGTTGGACTGATTCTGACCAAAAGCAGGTTAGGCATTTTCTGATCAATGGAAAACAGAGTAGTAAGTGAGAAGGAGCAAGAACAGAGGAACAACATGTCCTCCAACATCTCGCAGGGGAAAATTGGGAGGCACATCTTTCAAGGCCATGCTCCCACAGGAATCAGGCGAGAGCACGGCCCCCCAAAATGGGCGTCTTTGGGGCCACACACTAACAGGAACTAAAATGGGACAGCTGGGATCCGATCAGAAGCTGGGGTGGCTTCTGTAATTTCAGGATGTCCCACTCAAAGCAGCCCAGTTGATGGTTATGGAACAGCAGGACTTCAAGAGAAATCATCAGTAGCAATGGACATAGATAGGAGCAATTATTCTGTTAGGCTTCCCTGTCAATGGAAGTAAAACACTGAGAATAGTAACAACAGATCTGATGTCATACGCAGTTGGCTTTTTCAAGGCAATCAACTTTTGATGTCAAAGAGAATATTTTCTGTAGATTTCCTCCTTCACGTCTGTGCCTACCATATTAAGAACACCTGCACACACTATAGTGTAGACCCTGCAGCTTCCAATTTTCTTCCATTTCTGGTGAAAGGGAAAAACACACAAACAAAACACATTAGCTTAGAATTACTATTCCGTGTAGGAATGAAAATGCTGTGCAAGTTATGTCTCAATAGCCAAGGATATATTCCATTTGCATGTAGAACTGGGTCTTTAAATATCTGTGTAAAACAACAACAACTTGGCAGTGGTGGCACTTGGATGAAGTCTGAACAGGTGCTGACAAACCAAGAAAGACACATTGGAGTTGTGGCAGAAAGGTAGCTCAGACTGTGACAGTTTTAGGGTAAATGCAAATCGCATGCTAGGAAGTATTGGGAAAGGAACTGAAAACAAAACTGCCTTGTAATGTCTTTATGTAAATCTAAGGGGTGGCTGCATCTGGGATTTGGAATACTGCATGCAGCTGTGATTGCCCCGTCTCAAAAAGAGCATGGGAAATATGAAGCAACTCAAATGGAGCATCTTGGTGTGTGGAAAGGATCAAGCCTCTGGAGCTCTCTTCATTTAGAGCATAGATTGCTGTTTTTCCATACAGTTTTGGAATGTGTGGATTTGGTAGATATGACTTCAAAAGTGAACTCAGTTGAATGCCATCTCCATCTCTAGGCTACGGTGAGGTTTACTTGCTTAAAAAGGTAAAGGGACCCCTGACCATTAGGTCCAGTCGTGGCCGACTCTGGGGTTGCGGCGCTCATCTCGTTTTACTGGCCGAGGGAGCCGGTGTACAGCTTCCGGGTCATGTGGCCAGCATGACTAAGCGGCTTCTGGTGAACCAGAGCAGCACACAGAAACGCCGTTTACCTTCCCGCCAGAGCGGTACCTATTTATCTACTTGCACTTTGCCATGCTTGTGAACTGCTAGGTTGGCAGGAGCAAGGACCGAGCAACGGGAGCTCACCCCGTCACGGGGATTCGAACCACGACCTTCTGATCGGCAAGTCCTAGGCTCTGTGGTTTAACCCACAGCGCCACCCGTGTGGCTTACTTGCTTAGATAGCCTTAAAAGGGGATTAGACAAATTCGTGCACGGTGGGCCTGTTGGTTATTATTAGTCACAAGGACTGTAAGGAGCCTCCACAAAGGAGCTAGTTTTGCCACTAAATACCAACTAAATACCAACTAAATACTAAATACCAACTCCCTGGAAAAGACCCTGATGTTGGGAAAGATGGAGGGCACAAGGAGAAGGGCACGACAGAGGACGAGATGGTTGGATAGTGTTCTCGAAGCTACCAGCATGAGTTTGACTAAACTGCGGGAGGCAGTAGAAGACAGAAGTGCCTGGTGTTGGATACGACTAAATGACTAAACAACAACAACCAACTAGTGGGGACCAACAGCAGAGTTTTCGTGCTCACAGTCTGAGTATGGTCTTCTCTTTTTTCTTTTTAAAATAAATTTTATTAGTATTTTCCACACAACAACAACAACACGAAAGATATCAAAAAATAACAATACACAACACACAAAAATCAACATTCGAAAACTAAAGAAAGCAACAACAACAAATACTTCAGGATGGTCACTGTGGGAACCAGAATGTTGGAGAAGATGGACCTTCGCCTGAAGTGGCAGGGCTCCTCTTATGCTCTTATGGCACAGTCCTTTCCCCTTTTCAACATTTCTAAAGAGGCAGATGCCTCATATTGCATTCCCCACACACTTCACAAGGCATGTTTGTGACTTTAACATGCTTATCTGACTTATTAAAAAAGAAAAATGGGAACAGAACCCTTCTTCCGTAAACTATTCCAAACTTCCACAAGGTAGCACTTGACAGCTGTTCTCTGTAACTTTTTTTTTAAAACAACTTCTGCTGAAAGGCCCTGAAGAAAGTATAGTTAGCTGGGTAAAATTTACTGGCAAAGTTTTATTTGAATATTTTACTGCAGTGCATAGCCTCTGGTACTGCCTTCAATTTATTATCTGCCATTGAACAGAGGAGAGCCTCTAGTAACATCTGAGGTCTTGTACTTCTGTTCTGGATGGATAGGGACACTTTAACCTATGCCATTTTGTTTTATTGAAATGTTCTAAAAAGTGTTTAAAACAGTGTATAATCATAAAGCAATAATTGTGGTGGAATAATCCATGATTATGTATGTTACGGGGGGGAAACAAAAGTTGTCTGTTTCCAGCTCAGTTGTTGCTGACTTTTTTTCTTCTCATTTTTTTAAAAAAAGGATTTTCTCTGAGAGACAGAAAATCTTTTAAAATCGTGTATGTTGGAGAACTGAAAAGTATTAAACAGCAGTGGCAACTAATGATTAATTTCAGAGCTATATTAACTTTTAAAGTCTGCGCCTATGGCTCAGGTTATAATACTACTTTATCTTGTTTATGTTGAAATCCTAAACTCACTTCCTTGAGAATTTTGTGGGACTTACTTCTGAGCAAACATGCATAAAATTCTGTTTTCACAATAATTCTGAGGGTACTCATTCATGCTTTCTTTTACAAAGCTGGCAGTCAGACATTGGCTAGCCATATACAAATTAAGTAAAGTGAAGTGAAGTAAAAATAATGAAGTCCTACAGTGTAGCTATGTGTCTTTAACTGCAAACAAGTATATTCCTATTCAGTGCTTTTTTTACTAAAGAAATGTTTTAAAAAAGGTAAAGGACCCCTGATAGGTAAGCCCAGTCGCGAACAACTCTGGGGTTGCAGCGCTCATCTCGCTTTACTGGCTGAGGGAGCCAACGTTTGTCCTCAGACAGTTTTTCCGGGTCATGTGGCCAGCATGACTAAGCCACTTCTGCCGAAACCAGAGCAGCGCACGGAAATGCCATTTACCTTCCTGCCAGAGCAGTACCTATTTATCTACTTGCACTTTGACGTGCTTTCGAACTGCTAGGTTGGCAGGAGCAGGGACCAAGCAAGGGGAGCTCACCCTGTTGTGGGGATTCGAACTATCGACCTTCCGATCAGCAAGCCCTAGGCTCTGTGGTTTAGACCACAGCGCCACCCGGGTCCCCATAAAGAAATGTTTAGGGGTACTCTTATTTTCCTACTCATATTGAAATACTGCCCCTCAATGAGGCCAAACTTAATTCACAAAATGTTTAGGGGTATGCGTACCCCTGTGTCCACCCAGAAAAAACAAGTACTGTTCCTATTTAGGGGAAATGTTATGTGCAAGACATCTCTGAGAACGGGTGTGCTATAGTAAATATGCCAAGTTTTAAATTTTATTCACACATAAACCTACCACAGCTGCACTTGGACAAACCAGTACCTTCTTACCACAATTCCTTCTTTCTGAAATCATACTTGCAATGACCTACTTCACAGTGTTTATGTTATAAGCAACATAATGCTTATGGTGCAATTTCTAAATCATTTCAGGATAATAGGAGCACAAGCCAAATAATAATAATAATAATAATAATAATAATAATAATAATAATAATATACAAATTCTGCCTCATAGTATCTTGTGACATGTTCCACAATTAGACATTATTTTAATGTGGTGATTTAAGGGAATCCCTCATTCGTTGCTTTTTAGGGGCTCAGCCCGAACAGAAGCCATGGCTTTCTTGTTGAAACATGAACAATATATGACAAGATGAGGAAAGTAGTATTAGTGCTCAGTTGGTTAGAACCTCTCAGCCAATAGTTGCACCAAGCTATTCATAAGCCTTCAAGAAAGAAGGGATGCTCAGTGCTACCTATACCCAATGTACAACAGAAAACTCGCTGGCAAAAATTGTAGCAATACATCAAAGGTTTTCTAAGTGAATGATAGGCTTGCAGTGGGCAGACTTAGCAGCTATATTTTTCCTGCCTGCCTGCTGGCTTTCCTGTTTGTCACCTCATGCTGCTACATGCATTTAATGAAGGCGTGTGCAACTTCCACAAAGCAGAAAGGAGCCTAACAGCTGTGTGTGGTGACCCACCAGGGGCTTTATAAATATTCTGGGTTGACTGCCTGCTTTGGATTTGAAAAGCAGAGGGGCTGTCATTCACCTGGCAAGACAGTTTAAGAAAGTAAACCCAAGAAAATGGTGGGTAGGCTGCATTCACTTGGAAAGTCACAATGACACTATAAATCAAGTGCTTTGTTTATTATTCTTTTTCTTGTGCAGACTGCATTAATTCTTATTTAATCAATAACATTTTTATTTTTATTTTTTTAAAAAAAGTTGTGCAGAACTTTGAATGACAGCCATCTGGCCAAAATGTACAGTACCCACTAGTATATTTATCCAAAATGTAGATGCTTAAAATAAATCATATGTAAATGTAATTGTTTCTTATTAAATTCCACAGGTGTTCAAGTTGTATTTTTGTAGGGTTAAACTTTCTGAAAATACAGGCACAGTGTTTGTGGCTGAAATGCACCATACGAAAGCAAAATTTTAGACTTCCATTCATTGCTACATCTTTGAGAAACTTTGGGAAAGAAAAGATGTGATTAGTCAGTTCTAGAGGAAGAGAGTGCAAATAATAATAATAATAATAATAATAATAATAATAATAATAATAATAATAATTTATTATTATTATTATTATTATTATTATTATTATTATTATTATTATTTATACCCCACCTATCTGGCTGGGTTTCCCCAGCCTCTCTGGCAGCTTCCAACAGAACACTAAAATACAACAACCTATTAAACATTAAAAGCTTCCCTAAACAAAATTTTATTTAGATACATTTGTGGACATAAGTACATCTAAGCATTGATATCTAATAGTTCCCTGACTGACTTCCAAATTGGAGAAACCTCATTGAATGAATCTCGGAAAGCACAATGTGAGGAATTCAACATCATTCTCTTCTGATTGTTCCGTCAGTGCAAGCATTTCTGCTGATGAATTTATCCCCATCTCCTCGCCTTGTGCACTATTCTGGGGGTTCTCTGATCCTCCAGAGCAAATGTGGAGAAGCTGCCAGGGTTTGCAGGGAGAGGAGACCCTGTTTAGCAGGAGTTCTTGCATTGACTTCCACTAGTGCATCAGATTAAATGAATCTGGGTCCTAGTTGACAGTTTGCATTTCTTAGTGCAGAAAGTATTGGTCTGAAGTGTAGAAATCTTTCCTATTATAATTAAGTCAAAAGGGTTCTGGAAGCTTCTCTGTGTGAAAGAAACAAGCAGAAGGTTTGTGATGTTTGGGTTATAGCTTCAGAAAAGTAAAAGAAAAATAAAAGTAAGGCCAGAAGGAGCCTGAGTTTCACTTTCTCTTTCTATCTCTTTTCCTTCTGGTGTGGTGTAGTGTGTGTGTATATATATATATATATATATATATATATATATATATAATGCTTAGTGTTAAGGTTTAGACTTCTTATAAATTATTGTAAGCTTAAGTTAAGTCTGATGCAACTGGATTTCTTATGGGCAGTGCCCATCCTGAATGTATGGGATTTGTGACCATTATGCTCATTTGCCTTCAATAGCTGTAAAGCTCTGCTGGATGAAATACAATTGCCTCTGGTCTATTTTTTTGGAATCCTGCAATGTGTTTAAGTTTTTACTCTGCTAACTATACAATGGAATCTAAAGGTAAAGGTAAAGGGACCCCCTGACAGTTAAGTCCAGTCACGAATGACTCTGGGGTTACGGCACTCATTTCACTTTAATGGCCAAGGGAGCCAACGTTTGTCCGCTCCGCAGACAGTTTTTCCGGGTCATGTGGCCAGCATGACTAAGCTGCTTCTGGCGCAACGGAACACCGACACCAGAGCAGTGCACGGAAATGCCATTTACCTTCCCACCGGAGCAGTACCTATTAACCTACTTGCACTTTTGGGCGTGCTTTCGAACTGCTAGGTTGGCAGGAGCTGGGACTGAGCAACGGGAGCTCACCCCATCATGGGGATTTGAACCACCGACCTTTTGATCGGCAAGCCCAAGGCTCAGTGGAATTTACTCTGGAACAATACTGAGTAGAATTCCATGATACTAGTTGCACAGACTTGACACAATTGTATAAGGTGCATGATTATAGAATTGGCATAATACAAGGAACATCAGTAATGATTCATAAGATTCTTTTTTGTAAGATACATTGCGCTTTGGCTGAGCAATGCTGCAGCCTAGTAGGGGTCAAGCCATTCCCCCCCCCTAATATTTTTGGGAGGGGGCCAGGACTCTCCTCCCCCCCCCACAACTGGCTGGCTCCTCCTCCTCATGCATCTCCAGCCCCAGCTCCTCTGACGTCCTGATGTCATTCACCTCTGCATGCTGACCAATAGTTCAGAGATGGAGAACCTGTAGACCTAAAAATGTTATTGGACACCAAATCCCATAAGCGTCAGGATGTGACTAGCCATGAGAGATGAAAGATGTTGTAGTTCAATGACATCTGGAAGGCCACAAGTTACCCAACCCTGCTGTAGATCAAGCTGTTATTCAAGGTGCAGGAACTGGGAGTAGCTAGAAATTGGGTAATTCTGTTTGTATTTTAGCAATGACCAACACTGTGAAATTTCATTGTGAAATTTCAGTAATTCCTCCTAAATAGTGAAATGGTAACAACCAATGATATTTTGCACATTTTGCTTCTTACATTTTTACATTTTTACATTTTGCAGTCTTTCTTTCTTTCGTTCTTTCTGCCATAGAACGAAAGAACTATCGAGGAATCTGAACTATTGCTGAAAGTGGAACAAAGATATGATAAAACTGATTAATTTTAAATAAAAACAAATGTTAACAAATATCTACAGGAAAATCCCTAACATTTATATCAGCTGAATGAAGAATAAAAGATATAAAATAAGATACCTTGCACATGATTGTGTATGAAGATAATCACTACCTGCTGATTACTACTTCGACACAATGCAAGGTAATTTTAGTCTAGAAATGTGTGTCATCACTGTTCTCTGATACATATTGCTAATTATAGCTCTGAAGAGATACAGTGCAATGGAGGAAAAATAGTCAATGAGAATAAATAAGAGAGCTTCTGTAACAATGGAATGGGAGACAGCGATCTTCTTCCAAGCTAGGAACTGTTCAGATATATCACCCAAAAATGATAACAAATTGGGATACTTCTCTCTTTCTTTTTTGTGAAATCAGGGCCATTTGCCTTACCTTCTAAAGCTATCACATAAATGCCCATCCACTGAAACTGTCCATGAGAAAAAGAACCTGTTAAGACTAGCCAGAAAACTTGTTAATACTTTAAGAGGATAAATTCTCCACATATTACATAACCAAGGATTTCTGGGAGCACTTTAAAAAAAAAATTAATGTGAGTATAAATGTTACATTTCAAACCAGCTCTCATTTTACTTGAGGAATAATCCATAGTCAATTCTTGCCTTCTAAAAAAATCAAAGAAACAATGACTTCACAGAATCCTGGCCAATTATGGATGGGTTATTTAGAGATCTATCTGGATTGTCTATTCTGCTATACAGAAATGCAGGACTATGGTCCAAAAAGATGCTCACAAATTTGCTGGAGTGTTGGCTTGGCTGGTCTACAGCAACACCATTATGAAACTAATAGAAGGGGTTGGATCATATACACTGCTGGAGAAAGCTGAACTGTTTGGGGGCTTTTTAGTTCAGGGAAGAAGAAGAAAACTGTCCAATGGAAATACATGGCACAAGTTAATATTAAAATTAGAAATGTAAGAGGAAACAAAAAAAAGAGAGGTGAGTCTCCCTCTCAAAATTCTAATACTCAAAAGGCCTGCACAGGAAATATCAGGTTATGGAAATCAGATTTGAATTTTACGGCATGTTGTACATTGAAAGAAAATTACATGAAAACGATGTACCGGTGGTATTTGACTCCTACTAAGTTAGCAAAAATGTATAGGACAAGTACTAATATTTGCTAGAAATGTAAAGGGGGGGGGAAGGTACTGTTTATCATATGTGGTGGACCTGTAATGTAATAAAAGCTTTCTGGGAGATGATATATAATGAAATGAAGAAAATGCTGGATATAACTTTTGTTAAGAAACCAGAAGTTATTTTTTTTATTAGGAATTATAGGTGCCGACATACCAAGGGAGGAGAAAAGACTCTTTATGTATGGAACAACAGTCGCTCAGATACTACTGGCCCAGAGATGTAAAGAAGAGAAAGTCTCTACCAGAGAAGAATGGCAAACCAAGCTGATGGACTATGCCAAGATGGCAAAACTGACTAGAAAACTCAGAAACCAAGAGGACAAAGGGTTTATAAAAGAATGGGAAAATGTAAGTTATTTAGGAGACCACTGCAAGCTGATGGAAACAAAAGCAGAATTTTAATTTTACTTGTAGTGCAAAAATTATTATGGATAATATGGTTTGATATAAACATTGGAGTATGGATGAATATGCAGTAGTAGATGTTTAAAATAAGAGGATGGGGGGAAGTCCTGAGATTCTGAGAATCTCTTTATATAGATATATGCAGTCGTACCTCGGTTTAAGAACAGTCCTGTTTACAAACTATTTGGTTTACGAACTCCGCAAAACTGGAAGTAGTGTCCCAGTTTGTGAACATTAGCTCGGTCTAAGAACAGAATCCGAACAGTGGAAGGGCACCAGCAGCAGGAGGCCTCATTAGGGAAAGCGTGCTTCGGTTTAAGAACGGTTTCGGTTTAAGAACGGACTTCCGGAATGGATTAAGTTCGCAAACCGAGGTACGTCTGTATATTATTCTTTATTACCCTTTGTTTATTTGTACCGTATTTTTCGCTCCATAACACGCAGATTTTTCCTCCTAGAAAGTAGGGGGAAATGTCTGTGCGTGTTATGGAGCGAATGCCTACAGATGGCGGGGGAATCTGCTGCAGTTGTGAGCAGTCCGTGGCTCGCTTTGAAACAGTAAGCGGCTCCTGTCAGCTAGCGGAGCCGGGGAGGAGGGAGAGAAGCAGAGCGGGGTTGGCTGCTTTAAAACAACCCCGTCCTCTATGTTCCTCTCTCCTCCCCACTGAGCTGCTAAGTAGCAGCAAAGCTTTTCAGCCAGCCTAGCCGGGAGGAGGGAGAGAAGCAGAGCGGGGTTGGCTGCTTTAAAACAACCCCATGCTCTCTGTCCCTGCCTGCAGTTTTTTGCTGTCCGATTTTGGATTAGCCACTGTAGGGGCTGTGTGTGTGTGTGTGTGCTTGAGCTATCGTTCTCCTCCTCCTGCTTCCCGTTCACTCTCCCTGCGCCCCTGCGCTCTCCCTCCGACTTTAGGATTGACACTCTGTGTGTCTGTGTGTGTGTGAGAGGGCTCCTTCTCTTGCTTCTGTTCACTCTCCCTGCGCCCCTGCGACTTTAGAATTGACACTCTGTGTGTCTGTGTGTGAGAGAGGGCTCCTTCTCCTTCTCTTGCTTCCCGTTCACTCTCCCTGCGCCCCTGCGACTTTAGAATTGACACTCTGTGTGTCTGTGTCTGTGTGAGGGCTCCTTCTCCTTCTCTTGCTTCCCGTTCACTCTCCCTGCGCCCCTGCGCTCTCCCTGCGCCCCTGCGACTTTAGAATTGACACTCTGTGTGTCTGTGTCTGTGTGAGGGCTCCTTCTCCTTCTCTTGCTTCCGTTCACTCTCCCTGCGCCCCTGCGACTTTAGAATGACACTCTGTGTGTCTCTCTGTGTGTGAGGGCTCCTTCTCCTTTTCTTGCTTCCCGTTCACTCCCCCAGCACCCCTGTGACTTTAGGGCCAGTTCTCTCTCTGCGTGTGTGTGTGTGCTTTGACCTCACTGCGCTTGTTGGAGGAGAGTGTTGGTCGCAATTTTTCTTGATTTGTCTCAGAGTGGTTACTATCATGGTTTCCTTGCCGGGGAGGAGGGAGAGACGCAGAGCCTGCTTGTTCTAAAGGAGCAAAGCCAGAGAGGAGCCTCTCCTGCATTATTAGCAGCATCCTTCTCCACACACCCCACGCGTGCTCCTTGTCCCTTGAGTTCTTTTCCTTCCCTCCCCACTTAAAACGTGGTTACAAAGCACGGATCCACATGGATCCTCAGGACTCACCGTCAGATCACATGTCTGTGGCCACAGCATGAACCACAAAAATCATACATCCACTGTTTCGTTTAGAATATTTTTTTCTTGTTTTCCTCCTCTAAAAACTACGTGCGTGTTATGGTCAGGTGCGTGTTATAGAGCAAAAAATACGGTATTTTGTATTTGTAAAACTAATAAAAATGATTTCAAAAAAGAGAGGAAATATCAGCTCTTGTAGGGCGTACAGAAAAACCATTCAGACTGTCCCCATCCTCATCATCTGGGCATACTTTCTCATGGGACGATCTGAAGGGGGAGTCTACTTGCTTTCTTTTCAATATGAGCAGAAGACTTCCCAAGAGTGGACAGCTTCCTTTATTAAGGTTCCCAATCACATAGAAGGTTCTACTCATTTTTCTGCAAATGCGTTTAGATGGCCTCATGCGTTTAGATGGCCTCTTCCAGATCTTCACCAATTAAGATGGTGGAATAGGAACTGAGAGGTCCTGTGCCTTCAACACAGAATAAAATTTCCTGTTCAGGCATAATGCCTCAACTGGGTTAATGTTACTTAACAGAACTGATTGTGAGTAGCTTCAGGAGAGACCCATCATGAATGTTCAGTGCCAGTGTGGTGTAGTGGTTCAGAGCGATAGACTCGTAATCTGGGGAACCGGGTGTGGCGATCACACACAGGGCCCCTGGACGTTTGACGGTCTATTGACCCTGTGCTGCCTCTGCGATACCTTTTTTCGCTGCCACCACCCCGTATCTCACGAGTCCAGTCAGTTGTTAACATAAACAAATAATCAAGTTTATTTTTAAATGCAAACTTATGGTTTCAGTTAGTTTTTCTTGACAGTTTCTTATTCTTAGTTTCTAACAACTCCAAACTGATTATTTCAACTATCTATCTGACTCCACCTAACAATTCCTCTCACTCTCTCACAATACAACCCTACCAACCCATACCTAAACCTCCCTCTTCCTTCTTCAACTCCCAAACCTCAACTCAACTGCACTTCAACTCAACTCAACTCAACTGACTTTCAAAACCTCCCACTCTAACTTTTATTCCCCCTGTCAGGGAACTGCCATCGGAACTAGAGGAGGAGGCAAGGCTCCACAGCGATGCTGGAGAAGGGCCAAGCAGGGAGAGAGGCAGCTCTGCGGCTGGGGAAGAAAATCAGCGTAACACCAGGGATAGAGGGGGACAGATGGGGGAAGCGGAGAGGAGGCTCCAGGACTCCTCGCAGGAGACCAGCGAGGAGAGCACGGGTCCTCCGCTGCCCACACCCACCCTGCGCAGAAGACTTCCACGCAGGGAGAGTAGGCGGCGACTTGGCGTCAAAGAACTTCTTTGCTGGAAGAGGTTCAAGAAACGCCCACTGACGGATTCTGCTAGCGACTGAACAGCCACGGAGAGAATGGCTGTCCAGACAGAAAAGGTTTAACCAGGCAACCTAGCCCAGATCGGCGGTAACTTACGCACGAGCAACCCCTAAAACCATTACACCCCCCTTGCATTCTCACTGGCCAATCACATCACACCTATTTTAACCCTTTCCTTATGACCCATCCTAGGAGGCAAACGCCATACCGGGTTTGCGCTCCTCCACATCCAGCTGCTGGGTGACCTTGGGCTAGTCACACTTCTCTGAAGTCTCTCAGCCCCACTCACCTCAAAGAGTGTTTGTTGTGGGGGAGGAAAGGAAAGGAGAATGTTAGCTGCTTTGAGACTCCTTCGGGTAGTATATCAAATCCAAACTCCTCTTCTTCTTCTTCTTCTTCTTCTTCTTCTTCTTCTTCTTCACTGCTACAGAGCATGGTAACCTTAGGTGGATATCTAAAATGATTAGAGGAATTCATTAAAATTAAATCTATCACTGGACACAAATCATACATGGAGTGTCCATGTTTAGAAGTAGTATTATCTGTTGCTGGGGAACAAACTGAAAAGGAAAAAAAACTATTGTCATTTGTACTGCCTGTTTGTGGGATTTCCAGAGACATCTGGTTTGCCAATGTGGAAAGGTAAATGCGATGAACCTTTGACCTGACCCAGAAGGCCTACTTATGTTCTTTGTTCTTAGAGTGGAAAATGAAACCCGTTTGGAGAGTTGAAATGGGTGCTACATTAATATTCAACTCAAGTTGCACCCCAGAGCAGCTGTTGCTTTGTAGGTAGGCAGGCATTGCTGTCTTGTGCAGGGCACTTCTGAAACAGTAATCTGAGAAGTCGTGTGGAGATTGCTCAGACTTTGACCCAAGTGGATGTGAAGCGCTGAAGCTTGAGACATGTTTTATTAGTCAAGGCACTATAATTCTGTACTGCTTTCTGACAGTGAGAAGCTACTTGTAAGGGATCCTCTCATTGGTTGCAGTGTGAGAATACTGCTTGCTGTTATGGATTACCTGCATTACAGACTCCTGCCATCACTGGTCACCACCAGCCACGTGTTGTTATTGTTGTTGTTTAGTTGTTTAGTCGTGTCCGACTCTTCGTGACCCCCTGGACCAGAGCACGCCAGGCACTCCTGTCTTCCACTGCCTCCCACAGTTTGGTCAAACTCATGTTGGTAGCTTCAAGAACACTGTCCAACCATCTCATCCTCTGTCGTCCCCTTCTCCTTGTGCCCTCCATCTTTCCCAACATCAGGGTCTTTTCCAGGCAGTCTTCTCTTCTCATGAGGTGGCCAAAGTATGGGAGCCTCAGCTTCAGGATCTGTCCTTCCAGTGAGCACCCAGGGCTGATTTCCTTCAGAATGGATAGGTTTGATCTTCTTGCAGTCCATGGGACTCTCAAGAGTCTTCTCCAGCACCATAATTCAAAAGCATCAATTCTTCGGCGATCAGCCTTCTTTATGGTCCAACTCTCAATCTGGCCTTAAATTGTATTGTTATGCATGCGCAACGCATATGAACCGAGAAATTAATTTAAATCCAGAAGACTTTTGAACAGTCTTCCACATGGTGTCTGGAAGATTAGATAAATCAGTGGCCTGCAAAGAATAAGCAAACCAGAACAGGGCATTCAATAATAATAATAATAGTAGTAGTAATAATAATAATAATAATAATAATAATAATAATAATAATTATTATTATTATTATTATTATTATTTATACCCCGCCCATCTGGCTGGGTTTCCCAAGCCATTATGTATGGCTTCCAACAAAAGATTAAAAATACATCAAAACATCAGGGCTGCTTTCACATGTCTTCTAAATGCCATATAGTTGTTTATTTCCTTGACGTCTGATGGGAGGGCGTTCCACGGGCAGGCACCACTACCAAGAAGGCCCTCTGCCTGGTTCACTGTAGCCTCACTTCTCTCAATGAGGGTACTGCCAGAAGGCCCTCGGAGCTGGACCTCAGTGTCCGGGCTGAACGATGGGGGTGGAGACGCCCCTTTACGTATATTGGGCCGAGGCCATTTAGGGCTTTAAAGGTCATCACCAGCACTTTGAATTTTGCTCGGAAACGTACTGGGACACAACACCATTTAAGAAACCAGTGTTCTCACCATAATATTCATTGCAACTGAAGTAGCAGTAACATAATGTTTGTTTTGTTCTTCTGCTTTAGTTAGACACACTATATATTTGTGCATTTATACCTGATAGCACTTTCTTGTCTTTGTTTGTTCATTTCACTCTTGACATACTGTCAAATGTCAAGACAAAGGTGATGATTTTGGAGTGGGTACTCATGTAACTACAACTGTATAATGGGGTTAAACAGGCAAAATCCTAAAATTACGTATGTTGATGCTCTTTTTAGTTATTTAGAGCTTGTAAAAATATTGCACCATTTCTTTATATGCAAATTATTTCGATCTGTCTTCCCCATTGTATTTATAATTAAGAGAGATTTTAATGGTTTTGCCGTACAGCTTATATGTTACCCCATTTCCTGTATAAGTCTTATATTCAAATTAATGGTGTTGTTTGTAGGCGAATCAAACCAGTTATCTCCCGTAGAGTTGAAAGTATTAATAGACGCATATCCTGTAATTCACTGTGAATTATTAATGCTATTGTCAGACACAAGCACAGGTCAGCGAAAGTTTACACATTTTGTCTATTCTCTCATTGATTAAGTACTCTACATGCTGTGATAGGATCATAAAAGAAAGTAATATAGTAAAACACATTGATTAATAACGTTGCATGAAAGAATTTTTGGCACAATAAACTGCATATTGAATTATGGAAATGTAAATTTAAAGTACAGAAAGCAACCAAACAGTAGCACTCTGGTATAAAACTTATGGAATAATAATATGATAGATATACAGATACTGTTTAATAGCTCTTTTCTTCTCTCCTAAGGCTACATGCAGTGCTAAATATGTCACTTGGAAGCACATCAGCCTTTAAAAAAGTATAATGGTTGGTGTGATACCCCTCCTGTTTCCATTGACACCATAGCATGCAAGTAAGCTTAAATCAATAGGAGCTTTTTTCTCTCTCTAAGGCTAATGCATATTCACCCTTAGGCAAATATGCATTAGACTTCCCTACAATAAAGCCTTTCTTGCTGAGTTTACTGGATTTGCACTCGTCTTGCTGAAGTGGCACTCTTCTTAGACAGGAAAGGGACAATCACCAAAATACTTGGCTCATGGTCTTTCAGTTACCTGTCCAATTCTAACCTCGACCGGGCTGCAGCCTAGAGATGGTAATGGAGATGTTTTGTGACTCAGATCAATCTGGGGCTCTGGATCTGAAAAGGCACAGTGTAGGGATGTGTGTGAGAGGGGTGTTATCTGCTGTGGTCCTCAAGCAGCTTCACTGCAGAGATCCCATGAAAGTGAAAGAGATGGTCAGACAATGCTATCCATGTAGCTAGTTCAGGCATAGGCAAACTCGGCCCTCCAGATGTTTTTGTGTTTTGTTTTGTTTGTTTTGTTTCGTTTTGTTTTTACCCCGCCCTCCCTGGCCAATACCGAGCTCAGGGTGGCTAGCATCAGGTATAAAAACAATTGATTAAAATACAACTTAAAAACAGGATTAAAGTACATCTTAAAATGCAACCTCATTTCAGTGAAAGCCCAGATCAAAAACTGTTTTGGGGAAGAAAACGTCAAATCTTCACCAAGGCCAGTTGTCCAGACTGGTCCTACGTGGGCCAGAAAAAAGCCAGGGAAGTCCCAAATAGGGGTTCCATCACAGAAGGAAAAGGAAAGAGGGGATCAGGCTGATTCCAAGCCAAAGGCCAGACAGAACAACTCTGTCTTACAGGCCCTGTGGAAAGAAATCAGATCCCGCAGGGCCTTGGTCTCATGAGGCATAGTGTTCTACCAGGCCGGAGCCAGTGTTGAAAAGGCCCTGGCTCTGGTTGAGGCTATTCTGACTTCCTTAGGGCCCGGGACCTCTAGGGTGTTGCTATTTATGGACCTTAAGGTCCTCCACGGGGCATCCCAGGAGAGGCAGTCCCATAGGTACGATGGTCCTAGGCTGCAGTAGTTTTGAGACTACAGTTCCCATCATCCCTGACCACTGGTCCTGTTAGCTAGGGATGATGGGAGTTGTAGTCCCAAAACATCTGGGACTACCTCTGGTGTTTTGTAGCTCAAAGGAGGCAACGGGATCTTGGCACTGCAGCAATAATAGAGACATCTCTCCGCTGAGTTGCAAGTTAGGCAGCATTTCTTCCCTCATGCTTCAGGAGAACTACCTTGTAAGTTCTTCCTCAGTGATAATAGTTCAGAAGAACTAGATTTCCCATTTCCATTCTCTTGTTTTCCCAAGGGTACAATGGAAGGATATTTAAGTTGCCTTACAATACATTTTCTGAGTCGATTCATTTTTTTAATAAAAAAGCCTATTATGTCTTCTGAGTTCTAGTCTCTATTGTAGCTTAGCCTTTATGCTTAGATTGCTATTACACATTGTTGAGGTTTCATTGTATGGAGGAAGCTGAAGTTCATTGGGAACATATGTATCAGCTCAAAAAGTCTGGCTCAATTGATCAGTTTGCTAAGCTTTCATTTCTTGCACACTTGCCGTGTAAAGGACCAGGTCTATCCATATAAGACAAATTAATTGAATTTTGCCAAAATTGCAGTTATGCATGCCTCCCTTGCTCCAGCTGCTCCATTTGCTGAGACACAATAATCCAGCATAATTTCCTAGACAAAATTTGGCAATGGCGCTCTGGACAATTTATCTGAAGTACTGCAGGTCTGTGATCGTGTGGTAGCCATATTAAAACTGCTAAAGTTGCAGAGCCTCCTTTATTCAAGATCAGTGTCTGAACGTTATATATCAGCTAAATGCTGGGTCAAAACAGCTGCTCACCTAGCACCAGTCTTCTAATTAAAATATATGGCTTTTAAGCCCAGGTAAATGGGTTAAAAGGGACGCGGGTGGTGCTGTGGGTTAAACCACAGAGCCTAGGACTTGCTGATCAGAAGGTCGGCGGTTCGAATCCCCGCGACGGGGTGAGCTCCTGTTGCTCAGTCCCTGCTCCTGCCAACCTAGCAGTTCAAAAGCACCTCAAAGTGCAAGTAGATAAATAGGTACCGCTCCGGCGGGAAGGTAAACAGCGTTTCCGTGCATTGCTCTCGTTCGCCAGAAGCAGCTCAGTCATGCTGGCCTCATGACCCGGAAGCTGTACGCTGGCTCCCTCCGCCAATAAAGCGAGATGAGCACCGCAACGCCAGAGTCGGTCACGACTGGACCTAATGGTCAGGGTCCCTTTACCTTTACCTTACTAAAAGTAAAACAGGTAAGTTGTTGTTGTGATTCAGAGGTTTAATTTGAAATTAATCTGAATATGAGTTTGTTGGTTTCTCTGACTTCTAGTCCTGGGCTTTTGGGAGCTGGTTTCAGTGAGGTCACCCTGTTTTTAGGGGTAACAACAAAGGAAAAGCACTGAGGAGCCCATGAAAATAGGGACAGCTTGCAATACAGGCCCACTCAGTCAGGCTAATCTCAAAGTTACAATTGGTGAGGGTGTCGCAAGTGAAGGGCGAAAAAAAAATATTTAAATGACAGACCGACAAAGCAGGGTGCATGGTGTCCATTTATGCATCTCCAAATTTTATTTAAATGTAGAAATAATTAATTTAAATAGGAATACATCTCACTATAGTGTGGAAGACCCAGATCCTAACAGTTGACAGGCAACTTCATGGCCCCTGCTTTCTCTTTTTATGGCCCTTTATCTGTAAACCAGACTTGAACTGGACAGCCCTTAAAGTATAGGATTCTTTCAAACAGAGGACTAGTCCTCTGAAAGACCTTCAAACAGAAGACTGCCTTCTGAAACACGCCTTTACAGTGTGGGGTTGGAGAGGCTGTGTATCTCTTGGTGACACACGTGGGATGTGCTGAATGTCAGTAAACTGACAGCAGATCAGAAGCAGGAAGGCATAGAGAAAATTACAGGTCATCTTTCCTCTTGGCCATGAGGTCTAAAAGGGCAGACCAAAAGTTCTGAAGTTAGGAGAGGCCTCTTAGTTGTTACCATTCCATAAAACTTGGTAGTAGAAGAGAAGAAGAAGAGTTTGGATTTGATATCCCGCTTTATCACTACCCTAAGGAGTCTCAGAGCGGCTAACATTCTCCTTTCCCTTCCTCCCCCACAACAAACACTCTGTGAGTTGAGTGGGGCTGAGAGACTTCAAAGAAGTGTGACTAATCCAAGGTCACCCAGCAGCTGCATGTGGAGGAGCGAAGACGTGAACCCGGTTCCCCAGATTGCAAGACTACCGCTCTTAACCACTACACCACACTGGCCTCTCTACAGTAGACCTACACCCCATCAACCATTCCCTTCTTTCACAACACCACTACAGTGGACGCTCAGGTTGAGAACGTGATCCGTGCAGGAGGCACGTTCACAACCCGCAGCATTCGCAACCCACAGCGCCGCATCTGCACACACGCGGGTTGTGATTCGGCGCTTCTTCACATGCGCAAAGCACAATTTAGTGCTTCTGCACATGCACGAGCACCGAAACCCGGAAGTAACCTGTTCCGGTACTTCCAGGCTCGGCGTGGTGCATAACCCGAAAATGTGCAACCTAAAGCGTCTGTAACCCGAGGTATGACTGTACTAACATCAACTTATTTCTCCTGCTTAAAGTGTGCCTTGTTTAAAATCAAATAATTGTTTCCCCTTCCATACTCATCCAGCTGGAGTATCCAGAGCAAGGCATCAAGCTGGTGAGAGTAGGAGACATAATACATTCTAGGCAGGGATTCTAGATAAAGCACCTTCACTCTTCATGACTGTGGCAATAATGAAGATTTAGTTGTCTTGAGCTGATGATGGGTGCTGGGCTTTGGGGAGAAACTTGCACTTACATGGTGAACTTTCTATTTACAAAACAAACTAAGGGAACTTTTCAGCCCTCTTAGACAAAGCAAATACTGAAAGGAAAAAATGAATTGCAGGAACATGTAAAATGAAAATCACAATGAAAATTACTATGAGTACAGATGTCAAATACAATGCAAAACAGGCCATACCAGCATTACAAGCCCATCGTCTTCTGGGAAGACTTAAGCAGCCCTTCTTTCCCTCCAATGGAACAAATAAGTGGTGAATCAAACAAAGGTCAAATTTTGAATAAATCAAAATAGTCTCTAGTTTAAAATAAAAGAACAGAGAAATTGAAAAATGCTTACAGTTGTCTTCAAGTCATGCATGTTACATACACACAAACATACATATACATATACATACATACATATTCATATACAGTACACACACACACACACACACACACACACACACACTATACATCCTAATATTATATGTTAATATTATTCCTCCTCCCTGCCTGTTTGGCCTATTCCTTTTGAACAAGTTATACCCCTGAATTTCTACATTCTAGTCATGAGTTTCATCCCACCGGGCTTCAGTAATGCCTATTAGGTTATATTTTCCAACCTGTTTTAATAGCTCAAATTTGTCTTGCTTGTTTCCCATACTCTGTGTATTAGCATAGAGACAGTTTATGTGAAACAGGGCCTCTATTCTAAAGTCATTAGTGGAGAAGCAAGGTGATATGGCAGCCTAGCTTTCTCTCTGGTATGCTAGATTTCTGTTTAGCTGTATTTGTTTTGCATGGAAAGACATTCAATCATTCTGAAGAGGTACAGTCTAAACACAGTACAGTGAAAAGAGTGAAACATAATTTGGAGAGGTCTTAATAAACACAGCTGTGGGCAAGCATTTCTGCTTTTGCCATGATATTTGTTTGTTTGTTTGTCAACAGGTATACATAAAATGCATACCTGTTGGCAAACAGAAATACATGAAATGGGCAGTGAGTTTTGGCATTTTTGATTAAGCTGTGTGCACAATTTTCTCCCATGAAAGCTGGAACATAACTGAAGCCTTGTAAGTCTAGGTTCCTTCTCTTCGGTGCCTGAGGAGCTTAACTGGTGGGAAGTGCTGGTTCGTTTCTCCGCTCATGACATGCTGCATGGACCAATTGGCAGGCATCATAGTACAGAAAAACATCTACTTCTGCTTCATTGACTATGCAAAAGCCTCTGACTGTGTAGACCACAGCAAACTATGGCAAGTTCTTAAAGAAATGGGAGTGCCTGATCACCTCAACTGTCTCCTGAGAAAGCTCTATGTGGGACAGGAAGCTACAGTTAGAACTGGATATGGAATAACTGATTGGTTCAAAATTGGGAAAGGAGTACGACGAGGCTGTATATTGCCTCCCTGCTTATTTAACTTATATGCAGAATTCATCGTGTGAAAGGCTGGACTGGATGAATTGCAAACTGGAATTAGGATAGCCAGAAAAATATCAACAACTTTAGATATGCAAATGACGCAACTTTGATGGGATGGCAGAAAGTGAGGAGGAATTAAAGAACCTCTTAACGAGGGTGAAAGAGGAGAATGCAAAATATGGTCTGAAGCTCAACATCAAAAAAAGAAGATCATGGCCACTGGTCCCATCACCTCCTGGCAAATAGAAGGGGAAGAAATGGAGGCAGTGAGAGATTTTACTTTCTTGGGTTCCACGATCACTGCAGATGGTGACAGCAGTCACAAAATTAAAAGACGCCTGCTTCTTGGGAGAAAAGCGATGACAAACCTAGACAGCACCTTAAAAAGTAGAGACATCACCTTGCCGACAAAGGTCCATATAGTTAAAGCTATGGTTTTCCCAGTAGTGATGTATGGAAGTAAAAGCTGGACTATAAAGAAGGCTGATCGCCGAAGAATGGATGCTTTTGAATTATGGTGCTGGAGGAGACTCTTGAGAGTCCCATGGACTGCAAGAAGATCAAACGTATCCATTCTTAAGGAAATCAGCCCTGAGTGCTCACTGGAAGGACAGATCCTGAAGCTGAGGCTCCCATACTTTGGCCACCTCATGAGAAGAGAAGACTCCCTGGAAAAGACCCTGATGTTGGGAAAGATTGAGGGCACAAGGAGAAGGGGACGATGGAGGATGGTATGGTTGAACAGTGTTCTCGAAGCTACCAACATGAGTTTGAGCAAATTGCGGGAGGCAGTGGAAGACAGGAGTGCGTGGAGTGCTCTGGTCCATGGGGTCACGAAGAGTCAGACACGGCTAAATGACTAAACAGCAACATAGATCAGAAAGTGCTTGGTTCCTTGAAAGAATCAGACTCTGGGGCCATCCATGAGGGGTCTCCAGGCTCACAAACATCAACCTTGGGTTTGGTATGCAGAACCTGATTGTGCTTTTCCTTTGATGGTAGGGTAAACACATGTTGAACCTGCAGAGAGCATTGGCTATCACTTGAGGCCAGCATTATTACAGCTGGGGTGCCATAAAGATGCCATCAAGTCCTATCCCTTATCCCCCCAACTTGTAACCAGTTCCTATTTCTTCCTGTGATGGCTGAATGAGTCAGAGCCCTCAAGCCCTCTGTTATCCGAGAGCTGAAGTGTGTAGTCTGTGCACATCTTATTTTATTCAAAAGATTGTTTTTTGTAGCTGGATTTTATAGCCCGGGCTTTTGTTCAGCTGGTACTTACCAGAACTCAGTTCCAGTACCTTTCAGGTGGGTGCCATTGCCATTATAAGAGAACAAGGGAGGTGTTCATGGTGAGTTCCAGCACCTCTTTTTGTAGAAAAATAGCATTGCTTATAGCTGCTTTTCTGTTTATTTTTTTAAAGATATTTATTAGAGTTTTACAAAAAACAGAGATTTACAGAATAAAAAGGAAACAGAGAAAAATAAAAAAATACAAAAATACAAAAAATACAAAAATACATAGAAGGAAAAAAAAGGAAAATACAAAATACAAAAAGCAAATAGATAGGAAAAAATTAAAAAAACAAATCCGTTTTTTGATAACCTTAAACTCATTTGCTTATTTCCTTGACCTCCTCACACCTTCCCTTTTTGTATTCCCATTTACATAATCAATTCAGCAAATCCTTACCCTCTTTCATTTATCTTAACTCTATATCATAGCATATTATGACTCTATATTTTCATCCATTTATCAATTCATTTTTGCATATTCTTATTAACTTTTGTTGCTGAATACCACTTACTGCCTATCCAAACATAATTTTAACCTTCATTAATTTTACAATATTTCTGAAGATAGTCTTTAAATTTCTTCCAGTCTTCCTCCACCACCTCTTCTCCCAAGTCTCGGATTCTGCCAGTCATTTCCGCCAATTCCATATAGTCCATCATCTTCATCTGCCACTCTTCCAGGGTGGGTAGCTCTTGTGTCTTCCAATACTTTGCAATAAGTATTCTTGCTGCTGTTGTTGCATACATAAAGAAAGTTCTATCCTTCTTTGGTACCAATTGGCCGACTATGCCCAAGAGAAAGGCCTCTGGCTTCTTCAGGAAGGTATATTTAAATACTTTTTTCATTTCATTATATATCATCTCCCAGAAAGCCTTAATCTTTGGGCACGTCCACCAAAGATGAAAAAATGTACCTTCATTTTCTTTACATTTCCAACATTTATTATCGGGCAAATGATAGATTTTTGCAAGCTTGACTGGTGTCATGTACCACCTGTATATCATTTTCATAATATTCTCTCTTAGGGCATTACATGCCGTAAATTTCATACCTGTGGTCCACAACTGTTCCCAGTCAGCAAACATAATGTTATGACCGATATCTTGTGCCCATTTAATCATTGCGGATTTAACTGTTTCATCCTGCGTGTTCCATTTTAGCAGCAAGTTATACATTCTTGAAAGTGTTTTAGTTTTGGGTTCTAACAATTCAGTTTCCAATTTTGATTTTTCCACCTGGAAGCCAATTTTTTTGTCCAAATTATAGGCCTCTCTTATTTGATAATAATGAAGCCAGCCTCGCACCTTATCTTTTAATTTCTCAAAACTCTGCAATTTCAATTTGTCTCCTTCTTGTTCCAATATTTCCCAATATTTTGGCCATTTGGCCTCCATATTGGACTTTTTCAGAGCCTTTGCTTCCATTGGTGACAATCACCTTGGGGTTTTATTCTCCAATAAGTCTTTGTATCTTATCCAAACATTAAACAATGCTTTCCTGACAATATGGTTTTTGAATGCTTTATGTGCTTTAACCTTGTCGTACCACAAATATGCATGCCACCCAAAGACATTGTTAAAACCTTCCAAATCCAAAATGTCTGTGTTCTATAGCTGCTTTTCTGTTTATTGTTTGCATTCCTGCCCAACAGTAATATCACAAGAAAAGGTATGCCACAAAGTGGCATTGGAGTACCTTGAAAATGACTTGCTTTTGGAGTCAGACAAAAATCCAGAGGCCTTACACTTAATGAATGGCATCACATCTGAATTAACATTTCAAAGCGAGGCACTGGATCAAGGGCAGGCTATATTTTTAAACTATCATTTATCATTATCATCTCTGTTTACCAGGTTTTATCACCTTTTCTTTTTAGTTTCTTTCCCCCCTGCTTACAGCAATTTCCCTCCCTTTTATAATATGAGGCAATAAGTCTTTTCATCTGGTCCTTTCAAACCCACTGTTTTTCAAATGTAAGCTCACAAATAATTCCAAGAGACGATTTAACCCAACAGCATTTAATGAAGAAGTTTTTAGCATCTGGTATTTGTTTGCCAGCTTTGCTAAAGAATGCTATAAATCTTGATAACTAAAGTTTGCACTAAACATTAAATTAACATGCTCCACAAATTTTATTATTGATCAAATCTTTAGTGTCATTAGCCGGCCATGAATCATTCTGTGTCTGTCTTGACTTTTCACTACTTAGAAATAGCTGCCTTTATTTAATCTAAATAAAAAAGCAATCATTCCTCCTAATAATTAGCATGTTTAGGAGTCCCAGTGGGTGGGATGTTTTGGACCATGTGGTTATTTCTTCAGCTTCTGCCGTCTCTTGACTGATGAATAATTTGTACGATAGCTGTAGTTGGCGTTAGACTTACAGGATTCATGCTGAACAGCAGAGATAAGGTACTGCAGTACTTACCTGCCTGTGCATTTGTGCAAGAGCTTCAGTAGTTTGTGAGATGGATCATCTTTGCTTCCATTAATACCTTCCTCACCTTGCATGTTTTGTACTGTGCAAGGATTTGTCTTATCCTGTCCGAAGAGATTTTAGCTCTGCATAGATAGCTGGATTTCTTAGACAGAAAAGAACACAGGAATGATCCACTGATTTGTTTCCTCTTAACTTTCCAGGAGCACATTCAGCTCTTCTCAGTGTTCTTCTATCCATATGTAATAAACTTTTGTGGCTAGTAAACAATGCTCTGTTTGCCGTAAGGGTTGTCAGAAAGCATGGATTATCTCTGCCTTTATTACACTTCCTCTATAACCACTTAATCAGCCTATTGTCAATCATAGATTTTAATCATTCATAAGCATTAAAATAAATTTATTGTCTTAAAACTTTATTGTCTTAAAACGTACAGACCAATATTATTTTTAATTGCATTCTACAGTTAGCAAGGTAATTGCTTCTGCTACTGAAAAGGTAGCAAATGAAGACTCAATGGAATGGAAATTAAAAACTCTTTCCACAATGAAAGAAATCTGAATTTAGCTTGAATGCTACATTCTTCTACTTTGCGATCCCAGCCAGTAAGGGACTATAAAGTGAGCATAATGTGAAGTCATTGGACTATGTAACTAACTAGAAGAAGAAGAAGAGTTTGGATTTGATATCCCGCTTTATCACTACCCGAAGGAGTCTCAAAGCGGCTAACATTCTCCTTTCCCTTCCTCCCCCACAACAAACACTCTGTGAGGTGAGTGGGGCTGAGAGATTTCAGAGAAGTGTGACTAGCCCAAGGTCACCCTGCAGCTGCATGTGGAGGAGCGGAGACGCGAACCCAGTTCCCCAGATTACAAGTCTACTGCTCTTAACCACTACACCACACTGGCTCTCAGAATATCCTAGGTGGTGATATCACTGAGGGCAAACAAAGTCAACTTAGAATGACAGCCACACTTCCTCGGAGTTAATCCCAGCCAATGCAGTCACTCATTAACTGGAATGTCCAGACAGTCACCAAAATTGTTTCAACTGTCCTCTCGCTTGATCTCTTTACCAGCCTGCTCTCTCACACCACCTGCCTGCCACACTCATCCACTTGCTTAGTGTGGCCATTTTGTCATTCTGTGGTTCATGTGACTGCTCTGTATGAACTGTAGCATGATGAACTTTTTCTTAAACCAATGAACTCTAGAGTTGATCCCTCGTCTAACCTCCTGCAATGCAGGAATCTCAACACCTGGCCTCCCATTCTATATAAAGATATTTAGTAGTAAGACAGTTACATTTTATATCCCATCTATCTTCCATCATGGACACAAGGTAGCAGCACATGTTGCACCCAAGAGATCTTGTATCCAGACAAATTCAGCAGTGTGGTAGCTTCAGATCATACCTAGGACCAAGATCACACCAAGAGTATTTTTGCCTGTAATCAGAAGGAGCTCTCCCAACCCACACTCTGTCTCAACCCTTATTCTTATAATAGGAGGGAACTAGGTTTTCTATTAGACTGGCAAGAGAGTCTCTTGGCAAATGTCATGGCAGAAAACCCTATTATTTCAGAAGGTCTTGGAACTTTGTTCTGGCTACAGTTTCCATGTAATGCATTTGTGGGAGTAACATGTGGTATAAGGTTAGGAAATCCCAGAATTAAACCTGTAAGAAATATCCTCAGTTGCTTCCTTCTATGGAATCGATACAATAGCCTTGTCCACCATCATATGGGAGGCGATTGGCTAGCCTGGGCAAGCCTCAGCTTTTCTGGGCTGCAATCCACTTACTGTAACAACAGAACATCCTTTCTTTCCTTGCCACCTTCTGTCTCATTAACTTTCATATGTTGTCAGCGCTCTACACAGCCCTAATTAAAGGAGTGGCTGGTAGCAGTAGTTGCCTGTTATCTATGCAGGCCAGGATATTACATATACTTAGTGGCACTGGGCAAACAGAAAAGACAGCTGGGAATTGGGAATTACAGTTTGCATTCTTGGCCCCTCTGCAGGCTTGTGGTGCCAAAAATCACAGCCAAGTGCAGCCATGTGTCACTTTCGTACAGGAAGACGAGCATTACCAGGCTTGCCAGTATTTTAACATTTCCAAGAAGACAGATCTATAGGCTCTGCTGCAAAATCGGCACCATCCCCAGCCCTTGACCTATCCATTCAGAACCATGCTCAAAAATAAAAACAGAAAGAAGAGACCAAGTTTAGTTGTTTAGCTATTCTTTTTCTGACTTACTGACGCATAAGGGCTGGAGAGAATACAAATACATTCTTAGATTTTCATCATTGGCATCTTCTAGGTGATTTGCTTGGAATGAAAGAGCTGCTTTAGGTTAGCCTGAAGTCTCGTACTAACCCAGCAGTGCTTTTGCTTTTCATTTCATCTGGAGTTTTTGTTAAAATTTGTAAATTACGGCAAAAAGGGGGAACTTTACATAGAGATAAAAGGAGATGGTTGTGGGGGGAGCACTAAAATCATATGTAAAATAAGGTCCAGCAGGAGATTTTTTTTTTGTGGCAAGTAGGTATTTCTTTAAACTAAGAAATTTGCATACAGACTTACAAGATGAAAAAATAAAGGAATGAAATATTAGCATCCTTGTTTCCTTGCTTTCCAATGACTAGTTATCCAAGAGAAATATAAAGGTAAAGAACATATGTCTACCTAAACGTACTTTCATAAAATCAACACCTTGCAACAAACAGGAGGGAATATCATATGGCCAGGGGCATCTTCAGTTGTAAACAATACTGCAAAAAAATCTGTCTTTTGCCGTATGTCATCTAGCTACTTTCAACTTGTGGGAGATATTTTCTAGAAGTGCAGTTTGCCAGACAGTCAGATACCAGCAATCTAAGTTGTCTAAATCAAATGTCTTCCAGCAGCTTTTGCCTTGTTTCTTTGAATAGGCAATTCCCCAGGCCATATCACAAAATGCCTCTGCTAGTCCCTTCCAAAGGCTGGTTGCATTTCAGTAAGGGGGGGGGGTGATGTGGAAGAAAGCACCCTCTGGTATACAGAACAGGTTCAATCCCAGCTAAGATTTTCTATACCAATAAAATCAGCTGAAAAACCAAAATTTAGACTTAGAAAAGAATCTCAAGCCATGTAAAGCACACCAGGGTTTCCATGCACAAAAATGATGCTTCAAATTCAGTGATAAGTTGGGATGGTGATGAAGTTCTCCCAGGCTAGGCTCAAGATATTGCCTGGTCAAAAAGCCCACTTCAAAGGAGAGGCAATCTGTTAAAGCGCCCAAACCTAGATCAAAATATGGAGAGGGAGAAGGTTCTTTCATGGCTGGTTTCATCATACCTGGTTTCATCATGGTTCTTTCATCTTACCTGTTGTGCTGTCTACCCCTGTCCCCAGAGGTCCTCACTGCCTGTTCCCCATCCTGAAAACACATTCTCTGCTCCCCTTAAGTTTTAGAAACAGACAGGTGTAGCATCAAGAACAACTGCAACTCAGAAGACCTACATCAGGCTTCCTCAACCTCGGCCCTCCAGATATTTTGAGACTACAGTTCCCATCATCCCTGATCACTGGTCCTGCTAGCTAGGAATCATGGGAGTTGTAGGCCAAAAACATCTGGAGGGCTGAGGTTGAGGAAGCCTGACGTATATCATGGGTAGGCAAACTAAGGCCCAGGGGCCGGATCCGGCCAAATCCCCTTCTAAATCTGGCCCGTGGACGATCCAGGAATCAGCCTGTTTTGACATGAGTAGAATGTGCCCTTTTATTTAAAATGCATCTCTGGGTTATTTGTGGGGCATAGGAATTCATTCATTCCCCCCCTCTTCAAAATATAGTCAAGCCCCCCACAAGGTCTGAGGGACAGTGGACCGGCACCCTGCTGAAAAAGTTTGCTGACCCCTGTTACATCTTTCATGGGCCACTAAGTACCATTGCCTGACATAGAGCAAATCAGCAAACCATTGCCTGACATAGAGCAAACCCACCCACTTGGGTAGTGTTAAGAAAAAATGCTACCAATTTTGATCATCATAAAGAAAAATTTGTCTGGTATATCTATAACGCACCCTGAAGCAAATTCCTGTAACTTCAGTTAAATGCTACATCGGAATGAGTGTCCACAATAGTTAGAATTAATTTAACTGCTTCCATTTAAAGAGGATTTGAAGCAACAATTTAATGCTAGTCTCAGATCCTGGTCAAGTGGAAACCCTGATTATCCTTAATTGGGATTAGCATTGGTGCCGATATAATGATTAATTAGAATTAAGAGGGAGGAAAGGATTCATCCCAAGGATATGTAAGCCTTTCAATGTGACTAAGTTAAAAGGTTTATAGTGCAACACTATGCATATCTATTCATAAATTAATCCCACTGAATTAAATGGGGCATATTCACAAGTAAGTGTGCATATCAGACAGGCATTGTCTCCAATGTCTTTTTAAAAAATAATCATTCTTTTATTTATATTTTATACATTTATTTGCATTCTTTTAAAATACATTTTTTGACAAAGTAATCACCATAAATAAATAAGAATAAAAATGTGCACTCCACCCCCAAGACCATTCCATTGTAACTATCCGACCTCCCAAAATGTCAACACCTCTTGCAATGGTTTGACCCCTTTCTGTTTTAACAGTACAAATTCAACAAACACCTTCCATATCTCCTTAAAATAATTTCTCCTGCATACTCCCCATCTTACTTTAATGGCACATGTTAATTTATCATTAATAGCTATACGTACCTCTTGCGATGGTTTGACCCCTTTCTGTTGTCTTTTTGACACCTATTTATAATACCTTTCTCTTTCTACAAGCTTTCAATGAAGATCTTTATTTCAGCCTGAAATTGTTTGTACCTACGAAAGTGTTTTCATTTTGTTCTCTTAGAATTGTTTTTATGTACGAAATTTTGTCATTGTTCCTATTGTAGTTGTAACTTCTTATGTAATTGCTTGGAGATATTCTATGGAAAATGACTGGAAAATGGAAATAATTAACAGATAAATGTATAGGATCACATCCTGTGTGTGTGAACCAGCCCCTTATGTCAAAAGGAAAAGCCAACTTGCATCCTTTCATATATTTTGCCCATTAAAGCTTTGGCTTGGATCCTAAGAATCACAACCAGTCTTCCATTTATGGAACATGGTTTACCTGACCCCACCTTCCAACTACAGGATCCTGGCCACTCCAAAAGCCACAGCGGTTATTCATTCCTAAATAACATTTGGTACTGCTGAGAGGGAAGAGTTGAAGATGCAGAGAAGTAGATCACTGGAAATTAAAGACCCTTGGGCTTTGATCTGTGTTGATTGCAAGACAGAGTTATAACATTATTTTCTGCATACATTTTTTAAAAAACACATATAATAATTCAATCCTCTGTGCTATGTAGAAGCTTCTGTGCTTTTTCAAATAATGTTGTGTTTGTTGATTTTGGGGGGTTATTTTTTCTTTTCTTTTCCTTGATAAGCATATTACTTTTGCAAGATGAGCAAACAATTAAGACAATTGTATCAAAATTCTACTTAAAAAAACTTTAGCCTCTTCTGAAAATAATTTTCTTTATATTATTGTAAATGACTTTATTTTATTCTTCATCAAACTTTTTCAGGCATGTGCACACAAACATATATGCATGTTTAAAGAAAAAAAAACCCTATCTAAATTTAAACCTATGCTTATATATGCAATGTGAGTGAGAGTCTTCAAATTTAATTTATTTTTCAATGCTATGTTTTACAAAGCTGGGAAAAGTCCTTTTTATATTTTGCTTGATGTGCTCCATTTTTTTCAAGAGACACTAAACTGTAATTAGCCAGTGATTAGAACTTGGGGAAATGTGCATGTTAATGATTGTAATCTCTTGGTTTTTTGCCCACCAAAGAATCCTATGATGTTCTTGGATTAATTTTCCAGCAAGCAGAGAAACAATGGATTCTCCAAAGAACAAATTTCTACATTCTTTGTTAAACACTCATAGGAAAATGTGTAGCAATTTTCATTCTGTAAATTTCTGCAAGGACCCAATGAGAATTAATTGCACTTTGAAAGAATAACAAATGTGATAAATTCAAGTAAAATATTGCTTTATTTTGAAAATGGCTTCTTTATTGCAGCTTAGTAGACATGTTTGTATGTAAACTATAACAAGAAATATGAAAAACATTTTCTAAGCCCAGTGGTCAAACGCTCTGTGTGTGTAGCAAGGAGTGTCCATCACTGCCTGGGAACTTTTCAAAACAAAAGACAAAAAAGGGATTTGTAAATGGATAGGACAGGAGTAGGCAACCTAAGGCCCGGGGGCCGGATGTGGCCGAATCGCCTTCTCAATTTGGCCCGCGGACGGTCCGGGAATCAGTGTGTTTTTACATGAATAGAATGTGTCCTTTTATTGAAAATGCATCTCTGGGTTATTTGTGGGGCCTGCCTGGGGTTTTTACATGAGTAGAAAGTGTGCTTTTATTTAAAATGCATCTCTGGGTTATTTGTGGGGCGCAGGAATTCATTCATTATTTTTTTCCAAAATACAGTCCGTCCCCCCACATGGTTTGAGGGACAGTGGACCAGCCCACTGCTGAAAAAGGCTGTTGACCCCTGGGATAGGGTCATTTGTGAGTTTGATCTCTCATACCAAAAACAGGTGAAGTCACATCAATGCCACCTTTCAGTCTGGCATCCCTCATGCCAAGTTTGGAGACCATGTGGAGAGAGCAATCCAAACTCATAGAAAACAAATGAATGGACAAAGTTTTCCTAGCAAACCAAAGGTTAAATTAACCCCTTTCCAGTGCCAGGAAGAGCACTGGGAGCGTTCGTGTGACACACCTACACACTGCAGCCGGCACACTAACATGTCACAACACACAGTTTGTAAAGCTCTGCTTTAAGGTGTCACAGGACTCTATAGCATGGTTACAGGAAGTTCAACTCCTGGAACTGAAAACTTGAAGTGAAAACTCAGCTAACGTGCACTGTGGGGGGGGGTAAAGGGTAAAGGAGCGGGTGGCGCTGTGGTTTAAACCACTGAGCCTCTTGGGCTTGCCAATCAGAAGGTCGGCGGTTTGAATCCCCATGATGGGGTGAGCACCCGTTGCTCAGGCCCAGCTCCTGCCAACCTAGCAGTTTGAAAGCACACCAGTACAAGTAGATAAATAGGTACCACTGCGGCTGGAAGGTACACCGTGTTTCTATGCGCTCTGACACTCGTCATGGTCCTCTGTGCACCAGTAGTAGTTTAGTTATGCTGGCCACTTGAGCCAGAAAGCTGTCTGTGGACAAACACTGGCTCCTTTGGCTTGAAAGCGAGATGAGCACCACACCTTTGACTGGACTTAACCCTCCAGGGGTCTTTTACCTTTTACACACACACACACGCACACACACACAATCATCACCTCAATATTACAAATGCATAGGTTCCCAGAAGCAATCTCTGGCATCTTCACTTAAAGCAGGCATGTCCAAAGTCCGTTCCGGGGGCCAAATCCGGCCCACCAGTTGGTTTAATCTGGCCTCTGTGGCAGTTTATTTCCTGGGGTAAAATCCCCCCCCCCAAAGTTCAACAACTTAAAAAAATCCTAAAAAGAAGCTCAACAACTTTGGGGTAAAATCGTAAAAAAAGCATGTTCACGCCATCAAATCTGGCCTTCTTTGAAAAAAGTTTGGGCATCCCTGATTTAAAGATTATGGGTATCAGATGCTGGAAAAGTGCTTTACAGTGGTACCTCAGGTTAAGTACTTAATTGTTCCGGAGGTCCATACTTAACCTGAAACTGTTCTTAACCTGAAGCACCACTTTAGCTAATGGGGCCTCCTGCTGCTGCTGCGCTGCCGGAGCACGATTTCTGTTCTCATCCTGAAGCAAAGTTCTTAACCCGAGGTACTATTTCTGGGTTAGCGGAGCCTGTAACCTGAAGCATATGTAACCTGAGGTACCACTGTACTTGTGAGCCTGTAGCACAGTTTCAAGTCATTGTTATGCTACATAGATCATTGGGCTGACTGTATTAAAGATGTGTCTAATAGCCATCAGAATTCCACAAAAGGAAAAGGAGCTCTTTAGATATGCCTGACTCCCTTAAGCAAGTTGTACGGTATAAGAGGTGAAAATACAAACATTCTAACCCCTGTGTGCAGGTTTGGCCATATCAAAAACAAACTCATAACATGTTAGCTGTTTCCCATCTCTCTCTCTCTCTCTCTCTCTCTCTCTCTCTCTCTCTCTGTGTGTGTGTGTGTGTGTGTGCGCGCGCCTTTATTTACTGTATGGCAGCTGTGACACAACCATCTTCTGTGTCAGTTTACATGGGAATATAAACTCATTATACTCCATGGGCTTTGCTTCCAGTGAAGTATACCTAGGATTATACTGCAGATTATTTCTCTGTGCCCTTCAAGGAGAGAACAAAATCAGATATTCCACTAGATAGATCTCACATTTTGAATTCGCTCGTACCGAGGATTTGAAAAAGAGCTACTTTGGTAATTATGAGACTTAAAGTTATTTAACTCATAATTCACATGTTATATGCAGCTTCAGGTATGTCATAACTTAGTTCTTGTACAAACCAAGTCAATATTCAACTAAAATATTGCCTTTTTCCTCTTTAATCCCTGGAGGGAAGAGTGTGAATACATTATTTTTATTATTTGAGATTTAGCTGAAAGTGTAAATGAGAGCAGCTCCTTTTGAAAAATAAATGTGGCACTATAAGTTGTTCCTCAAAAATCATTAAAATTTTAAGATTAATTTTATGATTCACTCTTGGTTTTCATTCACTATAAAGCGATAAAAATACAATTTCTGCTCAAGCATAAATCTGTCTCATTACCTGAGAATATGCTACAAGTACTGGTAAGTGAATATCAAATTATCCAAGGATGCAAGAGGTTTTTTAATTCCTTATCTCTTCCCATTCTGGTGCTAGTTTAGATCAATAATCCACTTCACTGAAATGTTTAAACCTCATAATGGAGCCACCACAATGTTTAGCAAAAGAAAGGAATTGGAAGGGTTGTCGGTACAGAGGTGGTAAAGGCAGAAAGCAGGAATGATATAGGAACAGAAAAATCTGCCTCACACAGAGCCACACCACTGTTGTGTGAGTCCCTCCATATAATTATATACTGCCTCATACTTGAGACAGTCTCTAAGCAGTTTACAAAATAAGAAATGCCATATCTATCTATCTATCTATCTATCTATCTATCTATCTATCTATCTATCTATCTATCTCTATACACACACAATGAAACTGAGAAACTGCAATGAAATACAATAAAACAATGAATTCCTCCTCAAAACATTAACACATAGCAACATATTTTGAAACTTATTTCTCTATTCCCTCTTCAGCCTATTATTATTATTTCTATATCATTTATTATATATTATATTATTATATTATTTATATTTATTGTTTATACCCCACCCATCTGGCTGGACTTCCTCAGCCACTCTGGGTGGCTTCCAACAAAATATTAAAATACAAAATATTAAAATTATTGATTGAATTTGGTATATACTGCCCTATACCTGGAGGTCTCAGGGCGGTTCACAAAACAGATAAACATAAAACCCACAATATATATAATCAAAATAAAAACAACAACCCAATAATACACCCCCCCAAAAAAAGAGCCACATTTTGAAAGGGCATAGGATGTCAATCAAATCAACCAAAGGTCTGGTTAAAAAGGAATGTTTTTGCCTGGCACCTAAAGGTGTATAATGAAGGCGCCAGGGGAACTTTCCTGGGGAGAGCATTCCACAGACAGGGAGCCACTGCAGAGAAGGCCCTGTTCTCGTGTTGCCACCCTCTGGACCTCTTGAGCAGGAGGCACACAAAGGAGGGCCTCAGAAGATGATCTCAGGGTCCGGGTAGGTTCATATGGAAAAAGGTGGTCATTGAGGTATTGCGGTCCTGAGCCGTTTAAGGCTTTATAGGTCAAAACCAGCACTTTGAATTGGGCCTGGAAACTAATTGGCAGCCAGTGCAGTCAGACCAGGATCGGTGTAATATGCTCAAACCGTCTTGCCCCAGTGAGCAACCTGGCCGCTGAATTCTGCACTAGCTGAAGTTTCCAAACCGTCTTCAGAGGCAGCCTTATATATAACACATTGCAATAATCTAACCTTAAGTTTACCTCCTACATAGCCACGTTCTGACTCACAAAATTCAGCACTCACACTTCCTTCCTAACATTTACAGAAATCATACAATGCTTACTACTCATTCAATATCACTCATTTGTTTCTACCACATACCCCACCTCATCAATCCAGTCGTTCCACTATGTCCCACTCAGTCATCAACCACCACCAGTCACTCCTTCTGCTCAATAAAAATGTACCCAGGAGACAATAAAACCATTCACTGACAGAAACGTATACATAAAGACACAAATTGCCAGCCATCGCTCCCACACATATACTAATTGTAATCTGCCTCTCGTCCAAGTTACTGTCCCCCACCCAGGACCCTCACCAAGAAGTGCCTTAAGACAGCTCAACTCACACGACGTAGTGGTTTATTCTTATGTTGTTACTTATTTTTTGTGAATCGCTTTGAGGTGCTTCATGGGAAGTGATTCGTAAATGAATAATAATAATAATAATATCAATTGAAATTTAAGTTTTCAGGAATCACTTAACAGCAGCAGTTGTTGTTAAAAGGAAAAGCCAGGTAGCATCAGTATATAAAATCACGGTTTATTGTGTGTTTATGAGTGAGAGAGTTCTCTCTGCTAGAATAATATCAGTTGTCATGGCAGAGAAAAGTCCTGAACTTAGACTGTGCCTGGCAAAATTGACTAATAAGATAAAGTGAAACTCTAAACCTTTCTCAGTAGTGAACCTCAGATAGAAAGGGAATAAAGGTGGTACCTCAGAGATACCTAAAGAAAATTACTTTATTTTTCCGTCAGCCACAATTCTATAATTATGCATGGTATTTTTTTTATATACTGACCAGCCACACCCATTTTGGCATTCTTCATATGGAACCAAAGAAAAAGTGTCCCCCCCTCTTTTCTTAAAATGGAAGCTGGTTTTCCTTTGATCTCTGTTCTCAGATGAAAATGGCCTGGATCCCAGACTGATAACACACGAGCAAATGTGTGAAAGGATGGTATATATAACTCCCATAACGTGAAAATGAAAGCATGTTTCTATCTTCCTATTCAATGATTCACAGTATCCAAAACTATATTGGCATGATTTGGAAAGGTCTCACATGCTTAGGGACCATTTCATCACTTGGCACTGTACTATTATATGTGTAGCCAGCAGTACTGAAAAGCTCCATATGTGTAACATAAATGTTTTAAAGCAGTCCAGCCAGGATTATTATTAATGCTATTGCTTCCTTTCCATGTTAAGCTGCTGTTGGCTTTTTGGCTCCTCTCTTAAATGAGATATGACTGAGTGGAATAGTTGAAAAGGTACAAATCATTGCGGTTATAGGTTCTGATCCAGCAATCAGTGGCATATGCCAGGGAGAGCATGCAGAGGACATGGAATTTCATTGCATATTTATTGCATTTGTGATAGGCCACTTTCCTTCTTGATCTATGTAATTTGGCATCTAGCTCACCTCCCTTTTTGGCAGGCAAGTCTCTTGACATCGCTGAGCTATGTAAGAAAGATGAGGGGAGGAGAGAAGGCAGGAGGGATCAGGAGAGAGAGAGAGAGGAATGATAAGCATATGGGCTATATTTATTTTATTTTATTTATTTTATTTTATTATTTTATTTTCAGACAAATTATAACAATAAAAATGGAAAGGGATGTCTGCTATCCTATAGCATAAATCCCAATTATGAAGCCTGGCTCCAAATATATCTGAACGTCATTTCCCCGTGTTTTCCATAAAAAACAAAACCACAAACCTAATGCAATTCAAGCATATGCCCTTTAAAACACTTTCAAGATTTTGAGCTAGATCAGATGCCAAAAATGCCAGCAAAAGAAGAGAAAGAAATGTATAGAAGCAATGTTAGACCTTAGATAAACTGTACTGCATAATAATAATAATAATAATAATAATAATAATAATAATAAATTTATTATTTATATCCTGCCCACCATGTGACTGGTCCTCCCCAGTCACTCTGGGCGGCTCACAACAGAGGACCAAAAACAGAACAAAACTTCAAACATTAAAAACTTCCCTTAAGATGTCTTCTAATACACTAGTTATGCCATCAGCCTTAGTCAAGAAACATATAGAGATAAACAAGCATTTGCAAACATTTCCCATCAGTTGGAAGTAGGCAGGTAAGAATAAGAAAGCATATTACAGCCTGCTATCACTATTTAAAAGAAAAGAAAAGATTGAGGTTTTTTGCTTCAATTGCTAAACAAAAATAACATATGCCATAAAACTGATGGTTTCCAGCTGGGGAATATATTTCTGTCTTGCACAAACTTTGTTTCATTGTTATTTGTTATTAATTCTTATGATCTTCCAGAAAAACAAAGACTTTGAGGGCAGGACTGGTTAATCCCAGGAGGTAATTGTCAGTGCTAAACATCGTCTGCATAATCTGTCATAGAGAAATTAGGATCAGAATGCTTGTTTTGTACAGAAGTCTGGGATACCATAAGCAGTAGGAAACAGTCAGGGACACAATTAAAGGGGAGGTAATTCATCTTTTGGAGTAATCTGTGAAGTGAACACGGGATGTATCACACGCTAATTGCTATGCAGAATAAGCAGACAAAAGACAAAACGCTGTAGAAAATGCCTTTTCAGGGAAGTCAAAAACTAGCTAAATAAAATTCTAGTTTATATGTATGGCAAATCATACATACTATGTTCCCATAGTTTTGTTCAAGAGTCAAACTGAGCTGCATATTCCCCCAGCTGTGTAGAACAATTCATCCCTGGGGATAGACAAATTTTAAGATTTTCTGTCTTACTCTTAAATAGGATGCAGTTGAGGAAGGTTTTGTGCTTGTTTGTAAACAGCATTTTATACCTGTTCTTTTTTGTGGCATCTATTTTGTGTCAAAGTAAAACTGAAACAAATGGGGCCCATTCAGCTAAATTTTTCATTCATTATGAGACATACTTAAACCTTGACTTTGGTTTTTGAAGTGGTGTCCAATATGAGCTAGCTCCTGGCAGAGGCGAAGGAAGGTCAGGTGGTACCTGGTGCAGAAAATTTCTTGTCACAGTCCCCCCATTGATTTTTATTTTTATTTTCTGCCTGCAAAAATGGTTTTACATTATTTCATATTTTCTTACAAAGGAATAATAATAAGTAATAATAAAAATAAACTTTTATTTATATCCCGCCCTCCCCGGCTGAAGTCAGGCTTAGGGTGGCTAACATCAGATACATAACATTGGTATAAAATCAAACAATACTTAAATTACGTCCTAAAAACATGTGAAAATCAAAGTTGAATTAGATGGCTTTCTGCAGGGTTAGGGTTGGGAACAGTAAGTGTTCCACTGAATTGAAATTTCAGCCTGCACGACATAGGAAAACGGCCAAGTAAACAGCTATTTTCGTGGAGGTGGGTCAAGATATTAACTAATATGCATGAAATTTCAAATATAGCTATATAATCCCTAGTGTGGTGAGATAAGACCTTTGGAGCAGGCATTTTCAAAAAAAAGTCCTTTAAGAACCGCCCTAGTAGGGCAGTAATTGTTCCTTGATAATTTGTCACACACACCCTCCATGATGGAACCTGGGGTGACCCGCCCCCCCCGCCCCCCCTTCCTACGCCCCTGGTTCCTGGTGAATATTTGATAGGGGTGTTGGGGTGAAGTACCATGGTAATGGCTCCCTGTGCTATGCATTTGTATTTAAACATGTATATGCACTCTGCAGATATGGGTCTGGGTAGAAACCTGTCAGCATGATGCTACTCCAAACACATTGCCAGGTATGTGTTGCTGGAAAGAGAAAAGGGCTTTCCCCTTGGCCTGCCTTTATATCCACTCAGTTGCCAAGTGCTTTTGTGACATCACAAGAAACCCACAGCCAATGGCAACAGCTGGGGAGGCATCATCTTCATCGCCTTGAGCCTCACAATGGCGGGTGGACCTATCAGTGATTGTGTGCTTGTTTATTCAGGAAGCAGGTGGCGCTGAGCCTTTTGGGCTTCCCAATCAGAAGGCTGGTGGTTTGAATCCCCACAAAGGGGTGAGCTCCTGTTGCTCTGTCCCATCTCCTACCAACCTAGTACTTTGAAAGCACACCAGTGTAAGTAGATAAATAGGTACCACTGCAAAGGGAAGGTAACTGGCGTTTCCTTTTTTTAAAAAAAATAATATATTTATTTTATTAAAATAATTCAACATTAATACATACATATTATGAATATACAAACAAACATACATTTCATACAGTCCTTAAAAATATTCATACATACCCACACTCAATCCCACACATATTTCCTTTTCCCACCACCGTCCCTCACCCCTCACCCCACCTTTGTGTTAGACTTCCAATCTACTCAATTGCAATTTCTTTCCACTTCTATTTCTTTCACATACTTTTAAACCAACTTTCTACTTTTTTTCTGTTACGCATTGCTATCCATCTGATTTAGTATTTCAGTATTTCTAATGGAACTTGCTCTGGTTTTCGTCACGGTGACCCATTGTGCCAGAACCTACTTTTAGGTCCATCATGAGATGTCCGCCAGCTTCCAACCACAGATACCAGCTGCCTTCAAGCAAGCAAACTTGCCTTATTATCGCTCCCTAGCATCCCACTGCCAGAGGATTGCCTCCTTCCGTTCACAAGTTTTTCCTCCTCCAAGTGAAAGAAACCTGGGCAGTGCTGAATGTCACATCCATTGCCAGGTGTGTCCTGCTGGAAACAGAAAAGGGCTTTCCCCTTGGCCCGCCTTTATATCCCCTCAGTTGCCAAGTGCTTTTGTGACATCACAAGAAACCCACAGCCAATGGCAACAGCTGGGGAGGCATCATCTTCACTGCTTTGAGCCTCACAATGGCAGGTGGACCTATCAGTGATTGTGTGCTTGTTGATCTGGGAAATGGGTGGCGCTGTGGTCTAAACCACCAAGGCTCTTGCCCCTGCTAAAAACCTTGCAGTTTTTGTTGTCACCTGATCATCTAGACAGGTCTTGTGATCCCTTCCAACTCTACAATTCTATGTTTTCCAAGATTTGTGTTATGGTAATTCACAAGGGACATGTGTGGTTTAGCAGCATTGCATGGAGCAAAGGAGATTGCCTGGAAGATGTTTAATATGAAGCAAAATATCGACTGACCTTCGCTGGGGAAAATGAGAGAGCATGGCAAGTTTATTTTGAACTGATGATTTTACTCCAAACTCCACCCCACAAATATTCATTTTGCTTCTGTTTAACCTCTGCAAGAGGCTAATCTGATCACATTGGCTAATGCAGATCATGTTACTTCAGTAAAGCAAACTAATTTGGAATGATTCTGTGCCATCAGATATTTGGGTGACTACTTGACATATTTATGTCCAGAGACATAAATGGGTCATTGCTAGGGAATGACTTTGCTAGCCTCATAAAGTTACAGTTATACTGTAAATGTATGGGATATGTAACTAGATGCTTAAAAATATTTCATTAACCCCTTTCAAATAGTATCCAGAAATTCCTTAAGGCTCATAAATGTCACACATTTGCACCTATGAATAATCTTCTGTGTACACAGAAATCACTTTTCATCAAGTTTTGCTCCATGATGAGTTTTAAACTGTGAGCATTAATGTCTGGAGACTGAATTGTTTATTATACTGTAAAATGTATGTATGTTTTAATTTCAAGGCCCATTACATAAGACAAGAGAAATGCAACTGGTATTGTAGAATCTCACGGCTTCAGGCTGCAGGAGACATTTTTTTTAAAAAAAAGAAATAAATCTTCAGAGAGCCTCCAGAAGACTGCGTAAATGATGTGAAATGGAACTTGTGAAAGGTCATTGAGCCTGAAAATGATGCATTGAATGTCTATTATCAAAACTTCATGATAATGACCACTTACCCTTTTCATTTACTTACATCAAGTTCATAAAAATCCCCTTTTCACAAGAAACCTAAAAACTAGATTAGATGGAAGACTCTTTTCTTTCAGGTTTTCCTCTCTCCCTCTTAACACATTGGATGTAGTGTATATCCTGCAAAACTTGGTAGCAAATCTTTTAATCTTCGTGGCCCAAATCTGACTGCTCTGGTATCATACACACAAAAACTTTGAGGTATGCATGGAGCTTGGCCAGAACAGGTGTTCATTTGTTTGTTCAGAACTGGAGTATAATATTTCTGCATGTATTGAGGATTCCTAGACATTGGAGGTTGGATACTATGTATATGGGGAACCATATACATTGAGTGGCAAGTTGGCTCCTTATGCCTTTTCCAAAAGGAAGACAGTTCCCAGCAAAAGTACACAAATATATGGGAGAGGAACATGAGGGTTTTTGTTTTTTTTTACTTAGTTCTGCCTACCTGCCATAGGTGAAAATCCGGACACAAAAGTTCTTTTTTTGGGGGGGGGGGAGTTGTTGAGCTGTTTTTTTTTTTTTTTTTGCAAGATCACCAAATTTTTGGGGGGGGGGATTTGCCCAAAAAACAATATTTCCAATAGGGGCCGGATCCAAAACTGAAGAACAGGAAGGAAAAAGTAAGAATAAATGGGCAGTCTTGGAGACAAGTTATGTAAGCGCTGTGATTTTACCCAAGGATCAGTACCTCTGCTTTCTTGACTTCTTCATAAATGACCAGCCAAAGGCTGATGATAATTCCAAATTGTTCAGGGTGGTAGGAACAAAAAAGGGATTATAAAATGCTCCGGAATGATGTCTCCAAACTGGGTAAATGGGTATTAAAGTGGCAACTGAGATTCAGTGTAAGAAAATGTAAAATAATACACATTGGTCATGAAAGTGCTGTCCTGTTCTACCTAAACAAACCATGGGACCAGGTAAGATGAGGCAGTCTCATGGAGCTCACATTTACGTTTGACACTATCTTAACTTTTTGCTTGAGAGACGAACATTTCGCAGGCCACACTTCCTAATAATTTTAAGAAGCTTCTTTTTTTTAAGGCTCTTTATGTAATCAAGAGTATTCTGCTGAACATATTAGGTTTTAAGTACTTGATGAAGCCCATCTATTTTAACTGACTTGAAAAGTAAAGAAAAGAATGTACTATGATAAATGTATTAACATACTTCCCACCATCCCTCCCAATCAAGCTCCATTTACCAGACCAGAAGTAAGTGTGGGAATTACAAGGCTAAGAGCAGTGTTGTTGAGAAATGACATTTCCCTTAACAAGTAAGAAAAGAAAAGAAAACCACTTCTTGCTATTCTGAAAAGGTGTGCTTCTGAAACCACCACTCTTATATACTGCATTAGGAGATTTTGGGGCTAACTTGAAGAAGAAAAGCAAATATTACAATAAATGCATGCTAGTAGGATTAACATATCCTCTGCCCCCTGGTTAAGCTAGATTTACAAGAAGAGAAATAATCATGCGCTTGCAAGGATAATGAAAGTGTTGGTGAGAAAAAGGCCATTTATCTCAACAACTAAGAGAAGAAGAAAAGGCTACTTTTTGCTATTCTAAAAAGGTGTTTTTTCTGACAGACATACCCTTCTATAACCCATTTATCATCTTTGGGGTGTATTGGGTGAAAATGGGACTATACTCCCCATCTCCCTTACCAGATGGTTTTACGTAGAAGCAAAACGTCTGAATCATGCCCCTTTCACTCATCAAAAACATGCTACCAGCAGAATTTCACTTCCAGCACCAGAGAAGGGCATGCGTAAAGTATTCCCAGAATTGTATATACATTGTGTGAGTGTGTGTGTGTGTGTGTCACATCATTGACTCTGGCTGTGCTAATCAATAAAACAATGAACAGGGTGGTGATACAATGACTACTGCAATCGACGCAGAAAAATATCACCAAGGCAACTATCTATAAACAAACAATAAACGTCTATAAAAATGGCAAAAAGTACTCCCCCCCCCAATAGGTTTTATCTTAAACAATAGCAAACACAGTAAATAAAGAGTTCACTTTATACAGGGTGAGTCTTTTAAAAGAGGCTGTGTGGAACATGTGTACTCTGTATCCACAGTGCCTCATTTAAAGGACTCACCCTGTATATCAGTGCTCATTTCTTCTCTTTCCAAAAAAAGATGTTATCTTTAACAATTGCAAACACAGTAATAAAGAGCTCACTTGTGATATACCAGTGGTTCAATGCTCAGATGGTGTTCCGGTAATCTGACCTTTCATTGCTAAAGAGCCTAGTCATTGAGCTTTGTAGTAAATAATATACGAGAGAAGACAGTATGTAAACATCTCAAAGCAGCGGTATATCTGTCCCCATCTGCATGTTTCCATCGGGAGGAACATAGAAAGAGGAAAATGTCCTTCAGTTTGTTAAACCTCCTTGGAACAGCGTCTGAGCACTTAACCCCTGGCATATCACAAGTGGACTCTTTATTACTGTGTTTGCAATTGTTCAAGATAAAATCTGTTTTGGAAAAAGAAAAATGAGCACTGAACCATTGACATATGACAAGTGAAGTCTTTATTTACTGCTTGCTAATCAATGGCAGGTAAGGATGAGGAACAAATTCAACTTAGTTCTCATGCAAAGGTGACTCTCCTGAATTTGCACTTTCTGAAACAATTTGAGAACCTCAACACAGCCACTTTTTGAAATTTGCACTTTTCTGAATGTTGCAATGCAGCTTTCCATCCATGCAATGTGTACTGAAATACATGCAATGCGCTGCAAGAAAAGCATGTAAATAGCATACAGTGGATGTGACACTTCCTTGTGCACAGTTAAAAGACAGAGACTTCTGCACTCTCTCACCAAATCTCTCCATCCAGTGAAACAACAGATGCTATAATACTGTAGTTCATAGATTCATAGAATTTTAGAGTTGGTACCCCAAGGATTATCTAGTCCAACAACCTGCAAAGCAGAAAACTCAGCTAATGCATCCATGGCAGATGACCATCCAACCTCTCCTCAAAAACATCCAAGGAAGGACAGTCGATATTTCATGTTTCATCCAGGCAAGAGCACTCAAGAAGGATGTGTAACAGGGCCAGCGGAGGGGAGAGGCGTGAGTTTGTGAGAGTCCCCAGGACTAGAGGTTTTGCATTTAATCCACAATTTAATCCACAATTAATCCAGAATGTGGCAGCTAGACTGGTGACTAGGAGCGGCCACCGAGACCATATTACACCAGTCTTGAAAGACCTACACTGGCTCCCAGTACGTTTCTGAGCACAATTCAAATTGTTGGTGCTGACCTTTAAAGCCCTAAACGGCCTCGGCCCAGAATACCTGAAGGAGCGTCTCCACCTCCATTGTTCAGCCCGGACACTGAGGTCCAGCGCCGAGGGCCTTCTGGTAGTTCCCTCGCTGCGAGAAGCCAAGTTACAGTGAACCAGGCAGAGGGCCTTCTCGGTAGTGGTGCCCGCCCTGTGGAACGCCCTCCCACCAGATGTCAAAGAGAAAAATAACTACCAAACTATTAGAAAACATCTAAAGGCAGCCCTGTTTAGGGAAGCTTTTAATGTTTGATGGGTTGTTGTATTTTAGTGTTTTGTTGGAAGCCGTCCAGAGTGGCTGGAGGGACCCAGCCAGATGGGCGGGGTATAAATAAATTATTATTATTATTATTATTATTATTATTATTATTATTATTATTATTATTTGGTCCCTGGGCCTGAGGTTCCCCACCCCAGGAGACAGTGGAGGCCTTTGGACTCTCAAATTTCAGTGGCGCCCTTTGAAATGTTAAGATTACCACACCAGTTGTGCCACCGTAAAACTGCCTCTGCAGAAAAAGAGGAAAGGTGTGGTACATTGTTACCTGTCTCATATGATAACAACTGTAGTTGTAGCATGTTTTTTAACACTAGAGAACATTGGAGAGCACTGTGTTTCCTGCTGCAGTTTTTTTGTCAAATTTCGAGCCATTTTAGTACATAGAGGGGTTTGCTGAAGTACCTCATACACAGAAGACAAGGAAAGGCTGTGTCTTTATGTGGAGTCAAAGAGCAAAGCAAAGTAGGGGAGTGAACTGTTTGCTGAAAGTCTCAGTGGACAAAGACTTGGCTGCCTAAGGACTTTGGTCTATGAAGACTGCTGTGAGCATTTGAAAAGTCAATATGTTGGATCAATAGCTGCCTATCATATTAGCAGCAGAACACATTACACTAGTTGGTTACGCTTTTGTTTCTGGAAGATCTGCTCTGTTGGCAAGCTTTCCACTTCATGGTAGCTCCAAGACAACACAAGTTGCTACTACGGAAACATAACAGCAGACTGACAGCTGCAGTTGGAATTTTTATTTTACAGAATATTTAACTTCTATAAGCTAAATTCATGATAATGATATGACTTTACAAGCTAATGGAAATGAAATTAGCACTGACACACTTTTAATTTCCATAATTAAGCTGACCCCTGAAGCACTTAGCACAACAAAGTCTTTTAGACAACTTTAATGGTGGAGGTGGCAGAAATGCTGACACACACACCCATTCAGAAAAGCAGATAAGTTATTGGGGAACAGAAGACAAGAATCAGAAATATATGTGTGAAATCTATGCTGTGGAGAGCTCTGTGGGGAGCATCTCCACCCCCATCATTCTGCCAGACACTGAGGTCCAGTGCTGAGGGCCTTCTGGTGGTTCCCTTGCTGCGAGAAGCCAAGTTATAGGGAACCAGGCAGAGGGCCTTCTCGGCAGTGGCACCCGCCCTGTGGAATGCCCTCCCACCAGATGTCAAAGAGAAAAACAACAACCAAGCTTTTAGAAGACATCTGAAGGCAGCCCTGTTTAGGGAAGCTTTTAATATTTAACAGACTATTGTATTTTAATATTTTGTTGGAAGCTGCCCAGAATGGCTGGGGGAACCCAGCCAAATGGGTGGGGTATAAATTATTATTATTATTATTATTATTATTATTATTATTATTATTGCTAGAACCCTCTTGTTCTGAAGCAGATGCGTTTTCCTCTGTACATGAATTGCTCATTCAGTTTCTAAATGCTTTTTGATACTATAACATATTTATGAATAAGGCAGGACTCTGAACACAAGCCTGCAGCAGGATTTATTTCAGTCCAGGGAAAGAGAAGGTGATGGCATCTGAATGCTAAGCTGCTCCTAAGGGGACAGTAGACAGTTAATTCTCTGTGTCTCAATACAACACTGATGAAAACTAGTTTAGTAATGCTTGAATCCACGATGCTTCGAAGAGGAACTTCGCTGGAAGGCTTGTTGGTTAAGGGGACTCAGTCAAACATTTATACACATGTGGTGGAAATGCCCATTTATTAAAAACTTCTGCTTAAAAATATTTCTGGAAATGGAACAAATTACATCTCAATTGATCAATTTAGATCCCAAAATAGCATTGCTTTCTATATTTGCAGATGAAGCACAAAATCTCAGAGACAAAGACTTAATTGTGCATCTTACAACTGCAGCATGTCTTCTTGTTGCTAGACACTGGAGGACATTAAATGTGAACCCATATGAAGTTTGGTATGCTTATATCTGGGAATTAATTTTGATGGACAAGTTAACAGAAAGGATACGTGAAAGAAAACAACGTGAGAAACTACATAACTTTTACATAACGTGGTCCTTCTTTATTATATATTCATCAAAGAAAGAACATGCATTTAAACCACCTAAGACACATGGGAGCATGTGGAATGATATTTTTAAAACCAGCAACTGTAGAAATATTTTTTTATTTGATTATATTACTAATGTAATTACCTGGACGTAGTTGGGGCTGTTTTTTTTGGGGGGGGGTGTTAGGGGAAAACTGTATTTGATTGCTTGTATTTGATTATATGTTGTTCTTATATTCAACTAATTAAATATTTTTTTAAAAAAGGACTGCGTCATCAAGGAACAAAATGGAAGGAAATGCAGCAATAGTGCTAGTCTGGATTCTTCAAAGTGCAGAAACTGATTATCCTTTCTGTTCATCTGCGGTCTCTTTGGAGTGCTAGTAAGCAAACTTAGTAAATGAAAGTTTTGGTGTGAGCACAAAAAGCAGCTCTGGAAAAGCTAAGTGGCTGTTCATACCTCTAGTCAACATTAGATCATAATTAAGAGTCCTGCTGGCTCAGACCATATAATCCAGCTCTGTGTTCTTACAGTGACCAACCACATGCCCATAACAAGCCCACAAAGCCACTCCCGAATTTAGGAGGGGGGGTGTTGCGGGCTCATGACCCCACCCACACGCACTCTCGCGGGGCTGGTGCCAGCCCCGCGGGAACCAGGGATTCCCTTTTATTATTCATCTCCTGCAGCCTCAGCCAATCGGCTGGCAGCAGGGGCGGGCCGACCTAGGGGCACTTAAGGTCGGGGCAGCCCTTGGCTCGCCCCTTTTCCTCCTTCGCAGCAGCTGTGTTTTTACAGTGACCAACCACATGCCCATAACAAGCCCACAAACGAGAACCTGAGCACAACAGCACTCTTCCCACCTGGGATTCCCTCCCAGTGGTATTCCGAGACATACTGCCTGCAACAGTGCAGGAAGAATATAGCCATTGTGAAACCATTGCTTCCTTAGTATAAATTTAGATTTATCCCAACCTTTAACTGACTAATGGGATGCGGGTGGTGCTGTGGTCTAAACCACAGAGCCTAGGGCTTGCCGATCGGAAGGTTGGCGGTTCGAATCCCCACGACAGGGTGAGCTCCCGTTGCCCTGCTCCTGCCAACCTAGCAGTTCAAAAGCACGTTAAGTGCAAGTAGATAAATAGGTACCGCTCCGGTGGGAAGGTAAACGGCATTTCCGTGCGCTGCTCTGGTTTGCCAGAAGCGGCTTAGTCATGCTGGCCACATGACCCGGAAGCTGTAGACCGGCTCCCTCGGCCAGTAAAGCGAGATGAGTGTCGCAACCCCAGAGTTGTCTGTGACTGGACCTAATAGTCAGAGGTCCCTTTACCCTTTACCTAACTGACTAACATATGACTTGTGGGCGCTAGTAACAAATTAAGTTTATCAAATGTGTTTGCACAATCCATAAATTGGTTGGTGCCAGCAGCATACCTTGTGATGGGAGATGCCACAACTGTGTACAACGGTATGGTATCATGTCATCATCTTTTCCAGGTTGCTGGCACTTGAATGGGGATGAATGGAGGACTAAATATGAAATTCAGTGTTTCAATGATAGCATGGGGTTCAAGACTCAGGGCCTTAATGTTGAAATTCTGTCCCAAACCTATGAAAGGTTTCAATATAAAGAAGATACAGGCAGCAGAAATTGCCTGATTGGTTCCTACAAATTGGCAGCACTCCTGAAACATGTAAGTACCTTTTCTGTCAGAAATTATGGGCATATGGACTGGGAATGGCTGGAAAAAATGGTACAAACCCATACTGAATAAATAATAGTAAATGGCACTACATCAAAAAGAAGGAATTAACAGATTAGCCAAGATGCCAGCTTGCTTTCAGTTCTTATTCCACATCTTCATTACTACTCTGGAAGAGGAGTAAACAGAATAATTCAATTTGTAGATGATACTAAATTAGGAAATGTTGTGGACACCAAGGAGGACAAGGATATAAATCAAAGAACCCTAGAGAGCTTAGAAATGTGCTTGATAAAAAAAAGTTAGATGAGAAGAGGCAAGATAGATTGTATGGGGAATAAGGATGAAATCTGCAAGAAGCATGAGCCAGGGCTACAAATATTACAGCGATCAGACCCCACTAATATTTAGGAGCTTATCTTGAGTTGGTGGAACACTGGTTTTAAAGATAGTGGAATAGTAGGGTTTAGCTTTTAATTAAGTTGAACATCACCATTTGGTGGAAAGGAAGAACACAAATTTAACACACACACACACACAAACTGTTGCATGTCAAGGTCCCCAGGGCCACCCCAATAACTCACACATCACACAGAATTTTTTGTTTAAGATTTTTGGCATAATTTTGGCCACAACTTTATTAAAATACAAATTTGTGAGTGGTTGCTTAGGCATTGGTTGCGACTATCTGCCCCCACCATGGGGGACAGACTGACATTCCGCACGATGCGAAAGTCAGAATAAGGGAATACATTTGGGGGTAGCGACAGAGCAGGGAACCTGCCCTCACCCCAAATGCAACAGGAGCTCATTGCTATGGCCCAATCCCCCTTGACAGAGTGGACAAGCAATAGTTAGCCCCCAATTCCTTTAACGGAATCCCTTGCAGCAGCAGCATTAGAGGGGCAGGCACAGCCAATCCATGCCCCTCAACCAACCAAACCATAAACCAATGCCTAACCGCAACCTTACAAGTTGTGACGATTTGCTACGCAGTAGGCAAAAACCAAATGGCCCCAGCCAATCAGCCAGATGGACAAAATTCCTACCGGGCCCCTGCCCCAAGAGCAGACAACCCCATGACAGGCATAGCAAGGTCAAAGCGAACAACCCTAAATATAGGGAGGGGGGATGGGCAATCCGATGCACGGGCGAAAAGAGGAAGCCCTAGCCTCGTGCAAGGAGTTTTAGCATTTCTGGCTGTCAATCAACAAATGGCAACATTAACTTCTTCCCAACAACAAGGGAAGCCCCAATCGCATCAGTGGCCAACGATCAATTAGCCCGCCCCCAACTTTGGAGTGTCCTGGTGGCCCCCACCGTAACACGTGCTCTCCATGAAGGAGAACACGCTTTAGCATTTAGAATGAAGTCTCTAGCTCAAAATTCTGTGTGAGCATTTTATATCTTAAAATTGACCAGCAAGGCTATGTCAACCAAGGATGCCAGGGCAGGGAGCATAAACCCTGAACTGTAAAATAAATAATGGAACGAACGGATTGTGGGTGTTAAGAGCATCTTTTGTGGTTACGTTTTTGCACTTCCAAGTAACCAGAGCTACAAATGTTACAAGAATTAACCAGATATGGTCCAAATACCTTGCCTACTCTTGGAATAAATGGAAGGGAAGAAAAACCACTGGTCATCACTGAGGGACCTTGTCTCAATGTCCCCGCAGAGAGCGATCTAGCGGGTGTCGACTAGAGCAGTGTTTCCCAACCTTTGGCCTCCAGCTGTTTTTGGACTACAACTCCCATCATCCCTAGCTAGCAAGACCCAGTGGTCAGGGATGATGGGAATTGTAGTCCATAAACAGCTGGAGACCAAAGGTTGGGAAACACTGGACTAGAGAACCTGCTCTGTAGCGATGGGTGAATCTCTTGGCTTTGATTTCCAAGCTTAAGTTGAGTTTTCTGCATTCTCACATCAGTTTGTGATGCTGCTTTTTAGAAGTCTTCGTGAGAATTCATCAGTGAATATTTATGAGTATGGTAATTTCCACTAATATAGTGCATTTTTAATTTTATTTTCACTAGTATATACATTTGTATGCACTTTTGTACACCTTACCTGGCTGCAGAGCTGCACTGTAAAATGTGCATGTCAAAGGACAACACTGTTTTGGTTTGTACACTACTCTGGAAAGTGCAAAATAGGTAGGTTCGCCTTTTATTGAAAACTGAACTGAATTTCTTCCCCTCCCCAATTCCTCTGTGGTATATTATTGGTTGTCACTCTAAACCTCTGCTGCACTGATCTATATTGCCTATTATTATTATTATTATTATTATTATTATTATTATTATTATTATTATATTTTAATCATTTTATGCCATGGATGCTTTAGTTGAGATTCCTGCATTGCAGGAGAATACACCCTTGGGATCCCTTTCTTTGATTCTACTATTCTAGGTACATTTTATGTACATTGCCAAAGGAACTTCAGCTATGACTCAGCATATTGACAATAATAATAATAAAACCAACATAACAACACACACAAACACACTTTTCTCCCTCTCTGTATGAGCCTGGCAGGACTTCACCACCACAACCTCTTCAGGATTGCTTTATCCATATCCAAAATATATTAATGCTGCAGTTCTGATGTGTGCAGGAAAGAGGAGGAAGAGGAGTTTTGATATCCCGCTTTATCACTACCCAAAGGAGTCTCAAAGCGGCTAACATTCTCCTTTCCCTTCCTCCCCCACAACAAACACTCTGTGAGGTGAGTGAAGCTAAGAGACTTCAAAGAAGTGTGACTGGCCCAAGGTCACCCAGCAGCTGCATGTGAAGGAGCAGGGAAGCGAAGCCAGTTCACCAGATTACGAGACTACCGCTCTTAACCACGACGCCATCTCCAAAGTCCTGCCAGGTTCTCTCACTGAAAGGGCAGAAGTGAGGATGGAAGAATGCTCTATCCTCTTTTGATATTTGAAGAGTTTTCCTCCCACTGGAAACAACGGAAGGAAAATTCCATTATTATTTTTGAGCTAGCGTACATCTTTCTCCAGTTTGGGGTGTGCGTTTTGGAAGGCTTAGCAAACTATTGGTCATGTGAATCCATGATCATTCTTGGTCAGCCTTTTAAACCCTAATGACATGGCTAGGGGTAGGACTGCAGATATTTCTGCAGCAGCACAGTGCTGAGGAATCCACCATCTCTCATGTAAGAAAGCTCTCAGAGCATCAAACAAGGGGGTCAAATGTATCTTCTGGCTCCTGGAATGCTATCCATGAGTCCACAGGATTCCAGCCTAAAGTCACACATTTCATTTATTCATGCACACAATACCATCTGCGGGTGTTATAAAGTTTTGAGTGCATAGAAATCATTTACAGATGATAGACTTCATTAGTCATATAAATGCATGCCAGATTTATATATACAGTGGTACCCTGGGTTACAGATGCTTCAGGTTACAGGCGCTTCAGGTTACAGACTCCACTAACTCAGAAATAGTACCTCGGGTTAAGAACTTTGCTTCAGGATGAGAACAGAAACCGTGCTCCAGCGGCGTGGCAGCAACAGGAGGCCCCATTAGCTAAAGTGGTACCTCAAGTTAAGAACAGTTTCAGGTTAAGAATGGATCTCCAGAACGAATAAAGTTTTTAACCCGAGGTACCACTGTATCACTTTTATTAAAAACAAGCAAATGACAACACATTGTGTTCAGCTTTTAGACCTCTATTTGAAACAGCACACCTTCATTTATTGCCATAAGCTTCACGGTTTTCTGCTTCCGAGAGATAATTATGCAGACCATTATTTAAGTGCAAAATGTAATAAAAATTAGCATTTCCTTAATTTATCAAATGAAAGATTTTCAATAATAGAGTTTGTTCATTCTGAAATTAAAATAATAATTGCAACCTTCTGGTAATTAAAGCATTCACAATGCACTCTCAAAGAAAAGGGTGAAGTGATAGTTGACCACTAAAAATAATTGAAAGTAATATTTCATCCATTTTAAATTGAGATATGTGGTCTATACCTCCACTTCCCCAAGAGATTTACATGTGCATTTTGATAATTAAGAGCAGCATTGGAATGTCAAGGATCCAGCTACATTTTGTAATGCTTTTTTATTGAGCTGTCTGGTGCTAGAGGTTCATTGGAGGTTCTCTTCATCATATATCTAAACAGCTGGAGGTTTCAAGAACTTAACTATAAATTTCCTCGCCATATATTCTTGGTAATTGGATGCAGTTGACATTAACTTTGGAGAATATGAAAGTCATTCTTTGGCCTATGGACAATTTGGCTTGGAATAAATAAAGCTACACTTCTAATAAAAAACATGTATGTGCATCATATCATTAAATAATTTTGATGCATATGAATTCTTAATAGCATATTTTTAATTGAGGTATGCAGGAACTGGAGCAGAGGTAGTCAATAGGATACCCTCCAAATGTTTTGAAGTATGATTCCCATCAGTCCTAGCCAGCGTGGGTCAGAGATGAATCCCTGAGTTGTATGTTAATGCAGCATAGAAAAAGTAGGGACAGGGCAGATGGGATGCAGGCACGACCAGGATATTTCCTTGGATAGGAGATCCAACATAAAATTCTAGACCTGGGGTAGCCTATGTGGTGCCCTTCAGTTATTGTTAGACTATAACTCTCATTACCCTGGTCATTCGGCCAACAGTTTATGAGTTACAAAAATATCCAGAGGTCTACCACTATTCTAGATGCTCATATTATGGGGAAACACTCTGGTGCTGCCATTTCAAACCTTTGGACTGTTACTATACTGCCCTAGAAGTAGAATATTTACTACCATGCTACCAAATAATGAGAGAATTGTTAGCATATACAAAACTTGTTTTTCTCCATAATACCTGAAGGAGCGTCTCCACCTCCATCGTTCTACCCAGATACTGAGGTCCAGCACCGAGGGCCTTCTGGCGGTTCCCTCATTGTGAGAAGCCAAGTTACAGGGAACCAGACAGAGGGCCTTCTCGGTAGTGGCACCCACCCTGTGGAATGCCCTCCCACCAGATGTCAAAGAGAAAAACAACTACCAGACTTTTAGAAGACATCTGAAGTCAGCCCTGTTTAGGGAAGCTTTTAATGTTTGGACTACTGTATTTTAATATTCTGTTGGAAGCCACCCAGAGTGGCTAGGGAACCTGGGCGGTATATAAATAATAAATTATTATTAATCATTATCTTCTGTCTTTCCTTCTATAATGTAGACCTAGAAAAGCTTCAGAAAAGGGCAACCAAAGTGATCAGAGGGTTGAACTAATTCTCTTATGAGGAAACAATGTAATGCATGGGGCTTTTTAATTTGGATCTTCAATGGACCTTCCAACAGAACAAGGATCTTAAACATACCTCAAATTCCAGCAAGGCTTGGTTGCAGAAGTAGTCCTGGAAGGTTCTACAGTGGCCATCACAGTCAACTGACTTGAACCCCATAGAAAATCTCTGGTGGGATTTGAAGAGGGCGGTTGCAGCATGAAAACCCAAGAATGTTACTGAACTGGAGGCCATTGTTCATGAGGAATGGGGTATGATTCCTGAGGAACACTGCTGGAATTTGCTGTCTGGTTATGTATCTCGTTTGAAGCAGGTCATGGCAGCAAAAGGCTGCTCTACTAAGATGCTTGCCATGAAGGGGTTGAATAATAGTAAGACTGGAGAAGACAACATAAGTTGCCATTACAGCTGAATTTGAGGGAACCACTTGAAGCATCTGTTGCGCTGAGCTATTTCAATTGCTTTTGTTTGATTTGCTCATTGCAAGCAGCTGAAAATCTGTAAATGTTGATAAGAAACCCAATTTGAATAATTTCGATTGCAACTATATAGATGTATACAATTATTAGACAAATTCACGGGGAATAAGGCTATCAATGGCTAATAGCCAACTTGGCTATATTCTTCCTCCACTTTGGTCAAATCTGGAAGGGCTTTTCATATGGTCACACTGCCTGAAACAATATCAGCTATCTTTCAAAATCCACACTGATTTGAATTTTGTGATGTAGCTCTCCAATCAACAAAGTGAACTCTTAGGAGGAAACAAAATAAGAAAGAATACAGAGGCATACTAAAATGGATGTATATTAGGGGGGGTGTACATAAAAATCCATGTACCAGTGAAAATAATGTAGGAATATGAATCATATTTCCTTTTGAATTTTGCAAGGTATGTACAATAGGAGAAACTAATATGTTGACAAATTTTCATGAGGACTTTTTCTTTTAAAAATACATGTAGACTGATGTGGAAATGAGGCAAACTGAATCTAAGACTAGAAAAAAGCCGGAAAACAGAATTGACAGATTCCCCCATCCTGACCGTTATGGCAACAATGTTTCTTTAACACACTGTTGTTTTTTCTGGGGGCATGCAGAGGGACGCATATGTCTAAACATTTTGTGAATCTAAGTTTGGCCTCATTGAGGGGCAGTATTTCAATATTAGGAAAATGAGAGTACCCCTAAACATATATATATATATATTTTAAAAAACTGTTTTAACATATCATTATTCAACAACACTGCCATCACAACTACACTGCGAATCCTTGGCCAGAGGGAACACAAAAGTTTCCTTATCTTCAACTTTGGATCAATGCTTCCTCCACCGGCAATAAGCTTTATAGCACTAGGAGACCATTATCCTTTCATTTCATTAATTTAACACACAAACATTTTATTGCTTTTAAAAGAGCTCTCTCCTATTGGAAAGATACAAGGTGTTTAGTAGCTGGTTATTGTTTTTGTGAGAACCGTTTCTTCAATGTGCCATTAAATATGCCACCCGTGGCTCACCTTTAGGCAAGTGATTGTGACACTGGAACTGCTCCACAAACGCTAAAACAATCAAGATTACAAGTGTCCCTGGCTTCCTAAGAACAGGTGATTTATCTTCCAGTTGTATATCTAGGAAACCACTATTACTTCATAAATTATGAACAGAGTTGCTTAATTTGTGATGGATGTTTCTGCCCTTGAAAACTGCTTGTCTCAGACTACTAAACAAGTAATTTCATTCCTTCTGGGAATTACCAGCTAATAAACTCAAAAGGCAGTAGGACACATTCAAATTTTGAACAATAAGTAAAGTCAGCGTATTTTAAGGGCAAGGCACTGAGAGTGGTGGACGAGGGAAGAATTCTGGTGCAAATGATTTTTTAAATCCAGTTAATTTGGTTTGATGTTGTTCCTTAAATTGTTGTGATGGGACTTCAGGTTGAGTAGCAGGTAACAAACAGATCCATCATCTCAATTCTCAAGAAAAAATAGTCTACTTCTGAGGCTAACATGAGCCCAGAATGTTGAAATCCAACTCCAGAAATTGATTGTGAAGGTGACATTTATTACACATTGTTTCAGTGGTGTTTCTGGGTGGGTGTTTGATTTATATAATGAGAGCTCCCTAGGCTCAAAACTCTATGGATGTAAATGTACGCACATCAGAATCCCTTCCTTCAACCCAAGATGTGTGAGATTATCAATGTTGTATTGCCATTAATTCTTTAATTAACAGTTAAGAATGGAGGGCTGGATGCAGACTTATACTTATAACAGGTCCACTGAAATCAATGGGACCTAAATTAGTTGTGACTAAAAAAGCACCACATCATTTGCAGTGGGCCTCCCCTCTAAGTATGGCTAAGTTTTGGAAGGAGAGTCGCAAAAGGAGGTAGAGGCATCAGAGAATGAAGCAAAGGCAGGCCATTGTATTTTAATATTTTGCTGGAAGCCGCCCAGAGTGACGGCTTCTTCTTCTTCTTCTTCCTCTTCTTCTTCTTCTTCTTCTTCTTCTTACTCAGGGGTACTTACTTGTAACAAGTTGGTGCTAAATAACGATTTATATTCAACATTTAAATTATATAAGCTGGGAAAGCAAAGGAGACAATAACATGATGGGCAAAGACAGGGAAAGCAGGAAAACACAGAGACAGTAGAGGAGATGACGGATTTAACAAGTAATAGGATATGTTAAAAGGTAAAGGACTGCTGGATGGTTAAGTTTAGTCAAAGATGACTATGGGGCTGCAGCACTCATCTCGCTTTCAAGCCGAGGGAGCCAGCGTTTGTCCACAGACAGATTTCCAGGCCATGTGGCCAGCATGACTAAACCGCTTCTGGTGCAATGGAACACTGTGACAGAAACCATAGCCCACGGAAATGCCATTTACCTTCCTGCCGCAGCGGTACCTATTTATCTACTTGCACTGGCATGCTTTCAAACTGCTAGGTTGGCAGGAGCTGGGACAGAGCAATGGGAGCTCACTCCATCGCAGGGATTCGAACCACTGACCCTCCAATTGGCAAGCCCAAGAGGCTAGATGGTTAAGACCACAACACCACCCACGTGCCTAGACTAGGATATGAGATGGCCCCAGGCTGATAACTGAAGAGTATTGGGTGCTTGATTAAAGGCATTGCCTTTTTAATTCATAGGCTATGGGACACAATGGGAAACCATATGGAATGAACTGTAGTAACTGTTTCACTAAGCCAATAGGGTAAGCCCATGTAATTCAAACGGGTCAACTCTTGATTTGGAGATATGAAGAAGGGATTAAATGATAACTCATTTAAACTACCTATGAAACTCATGGAAAGCATCGTACCTGAGGCCCTGAAATAGATGTGCTTGTCTCTGTTGGGCTTTGCTTTTATTTTATTTTTTAAAAAGAAACAACCATCACTATCTGGAACAATGGGGTATGGGGAGGGTACTTTTGGCCCATTGCCCTATTTCACTCATCGGGTAATTTCCCCACCACACCCTGAGCTGCTATTTGTCCCTACACGTACCACAAGGTCGGGGCATTTTGAGTGAGAAAACACCACAGAGAAGATGTACTAAATTTCTTTTCCCTCCACACGGGGATTTATGACCTTAATGCTGCTATTTCTGCCAAAAGAAATAATATTTGGGGGAGAATATCTTGTGGCACAAGAGTTGTCTGTTCAGGGCCTGAGAAACCAAATATTCTCCTCACAGTGCACCTGCTCCCTGCATCAACACTGTGAAATGTTGTAAGCCTGAAACAAAGTCTAACCACATAAAACAACTGTCCACAAGGTTTTAAGTTGCCTTTATTGAGCAAACTAAGAAGTTCCTATTTCAGTATACGAGTTTAATCTTAGGACGTTTGCTATACGGTGGTGTTAGGTGGCACAATTTCTCAAAATAACTGTCCATACAGTGTATTGCGAGCTTTCTGAGGCTTCTTTAAAATGTCCTCCATTGATCTCTGTCATCTCTAGCCTGTTTATAACCAATTCTGCAGCCCTTTTCTGAGGCAATTTAGCCATCACTTGATATTTCACATGCTTTATAGACCACCCCTAACTGCTTCTCGCCCGTCACAGTAGTTCTCATTTGAATCTGGGTTGCTCTGAACAGCCCTGAACCTCAGGACCATTTTAACTGTCCCCAACATATATTGGTTACTAATTCATTGTACAATTCATTGTGACCTGTGGAGAATGCAAAGCACCGACAATTTCCTTGATATAAAGCTAATAAAAGAGGGCTGAAAAGAAAAGAGAAATATTGGCTTTATAGCTGGCTCTCAGCTTATCACGATCCGGTTTTAGCAATTATTACGTGACACCTTCCAGACCATGCCACATATGTGCATTGAGTTATTTAGATTCATGTAAAACTCCTGAAGATTTTGGCAACTGACAACATGTGATAATGTTGTACAGCGGTTAGAGTGTTGGACCTGGAAGAGACCAGGGTTCAAATTCCACTTGGAATTTGAGTCAGTCACTGCCTCTCAGAATAACCTGACGCAGAAGATGGTTGGGATTTATTGAAGAGGGCTCTGTATGCTACTTTGAGCTTCTTGGAGAAAAGGGTGGGATATAAATGCAATAAATAAATAAACAAATAAATAAATAAACAAATAAAGTCATCAATAAGGATGGAAGGAACTGCCACTTTTGGTTCCCTTTTTCAGTTCTCCAATCCTAAATTCGGTTCCCCACATTCCTGCGGCAATGTGTGAATGTTTCATTTTAAAAAATAATCCATTTTTCCCCTCCAAAATTTTATTGACAATTTATCGTAATAAAACAATTTTTTTCATGGAGCTTTGACTAATCTACACATTTCTGAGAATATAATCCTAATATAATGCATTTTGTATGCTATTTTCACTGTTATTTTCATTTTTATGTACACTTGCCCCTAATATATGTAGTTTTTTTAAAAAAAAATAAAATAAAAATAAAATAAACATTGATTGATCATAGAACTGTGTCATAAAATTCAGATAAATGTGAAATTTGAAGGATGGCTTTGTTTCAGTTCTCTTATTGTTTTGGAAAGTGAAAATTTGGTATGTTTGGCTTTAAATGTGAATGTAAGAGAATTTCTCCCCCAGCTCTAACTATGGCCAATGGGCAGATTGTTTCTAGTTCACATCTCTGCTCAGCTATGCACTAGATCATCTGAGCCAAGGCTCTTTTCCCTCATGCTTGCCCTTTATTTGCTGTAAAAGCAGCATGGATGCTTAAATATCGACTTCCTACTAAACATGTGGATTGTAGGTCATTATTCAGAAGAAATCTGGGTACAAGCTAGGGTGTGGGGGAGACGCTTCTGATAAATTTTCATAAAAGGTACCCCTGACCGTTAGGTCCAGTCACGGATGACTCTGGGGTTGTGTGCTCATCTCGCTCTATAGACCAAGGGAGCCGGCCTTTGTCCACAGACAGCTTCCTGGTCCTGTGGCCAGTATGACTAAGCCGCTTCTGGTGAACCAGAACAGCACATGGAAACACCATTTACCTTCCCGTTGGAGTGGTACCTATTTATCTACTTGCACTTCGTGCTTTCAAACTGCTAGGTGGGCTGGAGCTGGGACCGAACAACGGGAGCTCACCATTCAAACCACAGACCTTCTAATCGGCAAGCCGTAGGCTCTGTGGTTTAGAACACTGCGCCACCTGCAGTGGTTTTCATAGTTTTTATCAATACTCTTTTGCTTTAGCTGTATTGATTGACATCAATCAGGGGTGACATAATCTTAGCCTATGGCTTGAGACTATGACACCCAGGACTAGAACTAACATTCTCAAAGGAAGAAAGCAACTCCACCAAGCCAGCTTCTGTTAGGTGTTTAAGCATCAAGCCCAGAACTGTTTCTTGAGAACGTCCCTGTTCTTTTAACCTGATATTGTAATTTGCTCTGCAAATTGTCTTGGGAGTGGGTGCTCCTCGGAGGTAGTTTTCTGGGCTAACAAAGTCAGAACCTGAGCAGAGAATAGTTTTTGGATGAGGAGATCTGCTCCTTTGTTCTAGGGTAGAAGATTTACATTTTGAAACCTGACACTGTAGAGGACAAACAGAGTTGGATTGTTCACATCTTACACTTAACACTTGTACAGAGCGTCTGCACCTTTGTACAAGTGTTTGTGTGAAAGAGAGTACACGTGTTCATTTCTAAATATTTGTGTGCTGTTCTACCTTTATATTATTTAAGCGTACATGTAAGCCAGTTGGTACAACACAATCTGCTTTTGGAACCCTTTGCTGAAAATTGGTATATAAATATTCTATATAAATAAATAAATAAAGCTTCAAGTTTTGATATTTTGGGTAAAAATAATTCCAACGCCAGACCAATGCTGTTGTCAGGAATTCTATCGCCAAACTCATTTTTAAAGCATCTTCTTTCTTTCAACGTAATGCAAAGGACTGACCTGTTGATGAGTGCTTATGGGTGGAAGCAAACTATGACTGTTATAATGACAGAGAGCCCACACTTAGAGCACAGCATCTTCTTTCCGGCTTTTTCTATTACCGTATAATAACATTCCGTATAGCTTCATTGCTCCTGTCCTCATTTATTTAAGAATAGCATGTTGTGTAAGCTGCATGTGTATGATGTAAACAGAGATGAATCAGGAAATTGTTGTCTGCTAGAATATCTTTGCCAAGGGTAAAAGCGTAATGAAAGTTGTTTTGAGTCAAACCTCGCAAGTGGATATGGCTTAGAAGTATTGATTTGACAGTATGTAATGAGCCATTCATTGAACACTTTTTAAAAAAGGATTTTGTTTTCTGTAATAAAAAACCCTATACAATTTGTAACTCCTGCTTTATCGCCACGTATAAAATCAAGGAAGGCCAGCTGGGCTGTTCTTTCTGCAAAGTACTGAGAACAACGACATATTGGAGAAAGACTGGTTTGTGCAGCATCAAGAAGCAGCGCTCATCTCATATCCAGTTGCAATGAAGCTAAAATTCAAGCAGATTCATCTTAAAATAAAATAGAAGCAAATATAGTCATTCAGTTTGTGCCACCCTGATCCAAGGATTCAGGGTATGTAATAATAATAATAATAACAATAACAACAACAACAACAACAACAACAACAATAATAATTTCTTTATACCCCACCCATCTGGCTGGGTTTCCCCAGCCACTCTGGGCGGCTTCCAACAAAACACTAAAATGCAATAACCTATAGCACTTAGATATAAAATAAAATACCGTATTTTTTGCTCTATAAGACTCACTTTTTCCCTCCTAAAAAGTAAGGGGAAATGTGTGTGCGTCTTATGGAGCGAATGCAGACTGTGCAGCTATCACAGAAGCCAGAACAGCAAGAGGGATTGTTGCTTTCACTGTGCAGCGATCCCTCTTGCTGTTCTGGGTTCTGAGATTCAGAATACTTTTTTTCTTGTTTTCCTCCTCCAAAAACTAGGTGCGTCTTGTGGTCTGGTGCGTCTTATAGAGTGAAAAATATGGTAATAAGCAAATGAACTCAGTTCCCGGGGGGCCTATTGTAAGCAAAGGGCTTGGGAGGAAAAAAGGGAGAAGATTAAAAATCTACAAAGACATATATCCAGGAAAATTAATTACGGTTGTTTGGCCTCTTCTTCTAATTTCAATCGGAACTGGTACTGGCAGAAGATAAGATTGTTCCAGGTTGGGCCTATCTTCTCCTCTTCTTCCCAGGACAGTGGTGCTAGTGGCCAATTTAGTGGCCATTCTCAACTGAAAACAGCAGAATGTTGTTGTTGTTTAGTCGTTTAGTCATGTCTGACTCTTTGTGACCCCATGGACCAGAGCATGCCAGGCACTCCTGTCTTCCACTGCCTCCTGCAGTTTGGTCAAACTCATGCTGGTAGCTTCAAGAACACTGTCCAACCATCTCGTCCTCTGTTGTCCCCTTCTCCTTGTGCCCTCCATCTTTCCCAACATCAGGGTCTTTTCCAGGGAGTCTTCTCTTCTCATGAGGTGGCCAAAGTATTGGAGCCTCAGCTTCACGATCTGTCCTTCCAGTGAGCGCTCAGGGCTGATTTCCTTAAGAATGGATAGGTTGGATCTTCTTGCAGTCCATGGGACTCTCAAGGGTCTCCTCCAGCACCATAATTCAAAAGCACCAATTCTTTGGCAATCAGCCTTCTTTATGGTCCAGCTCTCCCTTCTATACATCACTACTGGGAAAACCATAGCTTTAACTATATGGACCTTTGTTGGCAAGGTGATGTTATGAGGATGGCACAGCAAAATTCAGAGAAGTGAAAATTTCAAAGGCTGTGTTTCAGTTCATGTATTGTTATGGAAAGTATAGATTACTTTCCATTTAGTCCATAATGGTTCACTGTGACTTCGTTGTGTTTTGTTGGGTGGGTGGGGGCTGTTGCTGTTGTTTTTATATATGCTGATTTTAGATCTTTTGATTTTTGTGAAAATTGTTCAGTTTGGTTGTGTAGTTTTTATGTTTTATTTACAGTTTATGACTACTTTTCTCATGTTTCAGTTATATATTTTAATAATAATAATAATAATAATAATAATAATACTGTAATACAGTGGTACCTCGGGTTAAGTACTTAATTCGTTCCGGAGGTCCGTACTTAACCTGAAACTGTTCTTAACCTGAAGCACCACTTTAGCTAATGGGGCCTCCTGCTGCCGCCACGCCGCCAGAGCCTGATTTCTGTTCTTATCCTGAAGCAAAGTTCTTAACCTGAAGCACTATTTCTGGGTTAGCGGAGTGTGTAACCTGAAGCGTATGTAACCTGAGGTACCACTGTAATAATATATGCCACCCATCTGACAGGGTTGCCCCAGCCACTCTGGGTGGTTTCCAGCAAATTAAAATATTGAACACAGTAAAACATCAAACAAGCCACCTTGAATGTGGTTTGATCTTCATCCAGCCATTATCCTTGTCTCAATGCAAATTACTCATGCTCCAGCTTCCACTGAGAAAAGAGGAAGAATATAAAGAAATGTGCAATGGATGGATGGTCCATTGCTCTGTTTACATCTGTAGGTGTAGAACTGGACAGCGTCCCAAGAATTTTATGCAATTTCATTTCTGTAGCCTATCACTGATACAATGTACTCATCAAGAATCTTCTTTCATTACGATCAATGAGTTGCTTGTGCACTTGAAATGTAAAGCTTTCTGAAAGCAGACTTTCTTCTTCTTGAATTGTTTTTACTTTCCTTGGTAGATTTTCTTTTATTGATGCTAGTCACTCTGAATATGTAGAGATGAAGATTACAGTCCTGATTGCAGCTGAGCTTCCATTAGGACTTCCCTGTGCAGAACTAACAGAATGGTTGCAATCTAAGCTGATTCCCACTTCCATTCTGCAGACAATAGTGCTGCAAATTGTTTATTTCCATCCACATAATTATGCTATATGTCATAAAAATAGAAAATAGCCAAAAGGTCAAAATGGATAAAATCAATTACATCAGGGCAATCTGAAAATAGACTTGAATGGCCAGCATCTGTGACATTTTCTATAATAAGCTCCTTTCTGTTTTAGGCTTGTACAGTTGTGGATGGTTTTGATAGGTAGTAACAAATTTTAGTCTTGGCTCTTTCATTTAGTCATGGCTGTCCCTTATTTTTGAAGTGTAATCACAGAGAACGACTTGAATATACTTGATTTGATTATCTATATTTTCTGGAAGCAAATACAATAAGCTGGAGTGTATTTTTAGGAAAGTGTGAATTACATTTCAATAGCCACTTTTTTCTTTTCTTTTTTCAGCCATGCAAGCAATCTGAGTTTTTAAACAATGCAGCATTCTCAAAAGGGTTGTGAATTTGGATAGTGAGAGCACCAACATGAAAACATCTAAATCCCCAATTCTACTGTCTTGTTCCTTATTGAAAATGTTTTACTTCCCCCTGCTGCCTTTTCAAGAGCACATTGGATAGCCAACAATTCAGTAATATGCTAAGCCGTCCTGCCATTTAGGCAGGATGGATGAGAACATTGACTGTCCAACGACCTTTGAGAAGGAATAGGTTTTCTACGCAGAAACATTTTAAGGTCATGGGCATTATTCCAGGTCTTCACAACTGTTGACATTTTACATAAGCCAGGAGCAATTGAGAATTGTTTTGGTTGCCTAGGAAACAGCATCTCCCATTGGTGTCCATTAGATGAGTCAAACTTATTTAGGGTACCAGAAGAAAATTGGCCAGTTAGTGAATTTAGGATGTTACAACAACAACAACATTAGCTCTAGCACCATCAGTAAATTAACCCCATGAGTTGAGTTGAGCCATTGGATTGCATCAAAATGGGTTTCTTCACATGAATTTATGGGATCAGTTATTCAGCTTAGAAAAACAGTTGCTTCCTTTCTCCCACCCCAGTTTTGGAGGCTATACACGTGAACTAAAAATGTTCTTTCTTTAATTACCTTGGTTTTGAATTAATAGGATCCTTGACTCTGATAAAATATATATGAGATGCCTTCAGATTTATACAACCACAGACAATGTCTCCACTGAGGAATGCAACTGAAAACAGAGTATGGACATATTTTATTTAGTTCTACGCTTTTCACACTAACAAATCAGGGAAATTTCAAGTTCTTACATTCCCCACTTCTTGATAATTGAACATATTTTTATAGGTAGACATAAACAGTCAGGGATTTAACCTAAGGATTCTTTTAAGCAAGAATCAAACTATCTTGTGCTAGTGTGGTAAATGTGGGCAGCACTGTGGTCTAAATCACTGAGCCTCTTGGACTTGCTGATCTGTAGGTCGATGGTTTGAATCCCCATGACGGGTTGAGCTCTCGTTGCTCTATCCCAGCTTCTGTCAACCTAGCACACCAGTGCAATTAGATAAATAGGTACCACTGCGGCAAGAAGGTAAATAGCATTTCCATGTGTTCTGGCTTCCGCCATAGTGTTCTCTTGTGCCACAAGCGGTGTAGTCATGCTGGTGCCATGACCCAGAAAGCTGTCAGTGGACAAACGCCGGCTCCCTCAGCCTGAAAAGTGAGATGAGTGCCACACCCCACAGTCGCCTTTGACATAACTTAACCATCCAGGAGTCCTCTGCCTTTTACCTTTTTTTACCTGATAAAGATTGCCTGCTGACAAAGGAAATCCAGGTTTCTGTAGGTTGGCTGAAAAACCCAAACCCTCTCTACAGTCTGCATGTCTTCCTCCCACCATTGCAGTGACTCTGACCTTCTAAACATGGCGGATGCCTCCCTTGCTTCTCTGCAGGTAGGCCATTGTGAGCCCTGAGGGAGGCAAAGATGCAGAGAGAGAGAGAGAGAGATGGCTAGATGGACCCCTCTGCCATGGATTGCCTGCCCCCACCTCAGAATCTCTTCAGGAATGGCAGTGGCTGCTCCCCCTGCCCCTTGTCCCCCCAACCCCCAGCCGAGGGGCTCGTGGCAGAGGCAGTGCTGGACACATGATATTGTGCTTATCCAAATTAAGTTTCCCCCCCCTTCTTTCCACTCTGTCCTGAGTTTTTTTACTCACATTAACTTATCCACTCATGGAATGTCTTAAAGTATTATTTCTGGAAAGATGATTTCCTACTAAACTTTATGTTTACACTAAATCCTGATTAATTTCCCTCATTTTTAAGATCGAGTCTCAGTGGTGAAAACGCGTGGCTTGACACTAATGGAGATTTATTCCTATGGCTCTGGACATAGCTGCTGTTGTCAGGACTCCTCCATTCGTTAAGTTTTATCTGCTGTGCTCTTTCCCTTTCTCTCTCATTTGTGTTACATGGAATGAGTTGAAAATTAAGAAGTTGGGTGCAAGTGTTTCAGTCTTTCACAAGTAAGGCAGTGAGGAAATGGAGGCTGCAGAGTGATGAAACATGGAGATTATAAACAACATTTACCAATGTGGATTACTTTCCTTGATTTCTCTTACTGTAGCTTGCCCACAATTTGTCAAAAGAAATCAGATTTTGGTATACGATTGCACACCAAAAGGCTCCAAGTGCATTCACAGTTAGGCATCTTTACTCTGAAAAGTTTCAGTAGGTTTAAGCACACCTTAATCTGCACAGGGCCACTGTGAAAACAAATGCAATTATTATTATTATTAGTAGTAGTAGTAGTAGTATAAAATGCCCATCAGACTGGGTTGCCCCAGCCACTCTGGGCAGCTTTCAATATATATAAAAACATAATAAACATTGCACATTAAAAGCTTCCCCTTATAGGGCTGCTCTCAGATGTCTTCTAAAGGCTTTATAGTAAAATGGAGACTTATGCCACATTTATAGTCATTTCATCTTCACATGGAACTCTGGAAATTGTAGTTTGGTAGAGAGGATCTACCAAACAACTGCTTGGTTGAGAGTCTCATTGTTTATTCATCTGAAAATGTAATGTGACTATTTTATTTTAGGCTGTATCATTGGAGATTTCATGCAATACATCTGTTCGCACCTGAAGCAGTTCCCATAGCTGAAATACAGCTTTTTAAGCTGATCAGTGGCTTGTGGCTTCTGCAATGGGAACAGGTGTGATGAAGAGAGTTGGGCTGCAGACACACCATACAAAAACAGCACATTACTTCCTCCAAATAATCTGTAGTTTGTTAAGGTTTTTGGGACCTGTGAGGGGTAAACTACAGTATCCAGGATTCCTTGAGAGCCAGCGTGGTGTAGCGGTTAAGAGCAGTAGTCTCGTAATCTGGGGAACCGGGTTCGCGTCTCCGCTCCTCCACATGCAGCTGCTGGGTAACCTTGGGCCAGTCACACTTCTCTGAAGTCTCTCAGCCCCACTCCCCTCACAGAGTGTTTGTTGTGGGGGAGGAAGGGAAAGGAGAATGTTAGCCACTTTGAGACTCCTTCGGGTAGTGATAAAGCGGGATGTCAAATCCCAACTCTTCTTCTTGAGGAAAATAATGTGGTTTCAATGCATTATAAATATACGGTTTGTGCATAACCGTTACGTTTAGCTACATGTGTTGGTATTGTCTCTGTGTATTGCCCTGTGGGCATTTCCTCCCTGTCTAGCAGAGTATAAGGCCTCAATATCGATTCTTTTCATAAGACCTGCAAGTCTCTTGAGTACCTAAAGCTTTAGTATTGCTGTAGGAAAATAAAAAATCCCCTCTACATTTTCAAGAGACAATTCATTCCCCACAAAAGGATGGGGAATTCTGCTCCTTTGGGTGGAGAGGAGAATTTCAGTGAACTAATTGAGGGTGTCAATTCCCTTTCTGTAACAAGGTGCTGATAATTTATCCCCTCTCTCATGCCTAAATTGTACAAAAAAAGGTCATGCTGGTGCCTGAAGCATTAGGAAAGGAGCAGTATCTCTGGTAGAGGGAATATCATGCTCCTTCTGGGTAGTTCATCCATCTTTGGTCCTCACCCTGCACTCAGCTCTCTCCTGTGGCTCCTATAAGCTGCCAGCATGCAACAGTGGCCACACCCCAGGAATGGCTTCAACTGGCTGGCTAAACCAGGAGAGGATAGCTGATGGGTGTCAAACCCTTGGTGTGTTAGGGATTTCCCCTGTGTGGGAAGACAGGCTCCAGCAGATTAAGCAGATGAGACCATTCATCCAGTGGTCAAGAAGGTGGTTATTGAATGCACTGAAATGAGGGGAAGATGAGGCTCATCAACTGTCAGCGAAGCTCAGATGTTGACAGGAGGAGGAGAAGCAGGCATAGGGAGAGGACAGTTAGCAGCAGAAGGCAGAGAGGAGGGGGAGAGCAGCTGTCATCTGAGCTCTGAACAAAGGGGAGAAGCAAAACAGGGCCAGAGTAACAGGCAGCTGTGTGAGAGCTCCAATAGTGAGTCAGACGTTGGAATGCAGGAAGCACTCTCTCCCAAATTTTGTAGGATCTCAAAAGTGGCCGAGAAGATACCGGAAGAGAAGGTGGGGGCTTCTGTGCTGGGGAAGGGGGAGGAGCTCAGTCCAGGCAACTCCATCTTCTGGGGAGGACGATGAGTAGAGGAGCTCCATCCTAGTTTGTCTGAAATAATTAACAGCCAGAGTCGTCTCACGTTTGTGGGAGAGACCAAGCCACAACATCAACCAATTTAGGGAAGTTTTTAATGTTTTATCTATTATTACTATTATTAAAGGTAAAGGGACCCCTGACCATTAGGTCCAGTCATGGACGACTCTGGGGTTGCGGCGCTCATCTCACTTTATTGGCCGAGGGAGCTGGCATACAGCTTCCAGATCATGTGGCCAGCATGACTAAGCCGCTTCTGGTGAACCAGAGCAGCGCACGGAAATGCCGTTTACCTTCCCGCCGGAGCGGTATCTATTTATCTACTTGCACTTTGAGGTGCTTTCGAACTGCTAGGTTGGCAGGAGCAGGGACCGAGCAACGGGAGCTCACCCCGTCGCGGGGATTTGAACTGCTGACCTTCTGATCAGCAAGTCCTAGGCTCTGTGGTTTAACCCACAGCACCACCCGCGTCCCGTATTATTATTATTATTATTATTATTATTATTATTATTATTATTCTGTTGGGAGCTGCCCAGAGTGGCTGGGGAAACCCAGCCAGATGGGCGGGGTATAAATAATAATAATTATTATTATTATTATTACCTGGGAAGGTAGCTCATCTAGGGGAAGGAAAACTCTGATCATAAACCACCACTGACTGCAGCTATACTCATTCATAAGAAAGGCTTTGGGAGTAATCCCTGAGGAACAATCCATACCCACTGCCTTGTGGGACATCTTCAGGAGAAGAAAAGCCTATGGAGTAAACGCTGCACAAATTCAGACCAAAATCCCTAAGACAAGTGGAAGAAACCTGGGCAGTGCTGAATGTCACATCCATTGCCAGGTGTGTCCTGCTGCAAATAGAAAAGGGCTTTCCCCTTGGCCTGCCTTTATATCCACTCAGTCGCCAAGTGCTTTTGTGACATCACAAGAAACCCACAGCCAATGGCAACAGCTGGAAAGCCATCATCTTCATTGCTTTGAGTCTCACAATAGTGGGTGAAGGTCAGCAGTTTGAATCCCTGCGACAGGGTGAGATCCCATTGCTCTGTCCCAGCTCCTGCCAGCCTAGCAGTTCGAAAGCACACCAGTGCAAGTAGATAAATAGGTACCACTGCAGCAGGAAGGTAAACAGTGTTTTTGTGTCCTCTGGCACTCATCATGGTGTCCCGTTGCACCAGTAGCAGTTTAGTCATGCTGGCCACATTACCCGGAAACCTGTCTGTGGACAAATGCTGGCTCCCTCGGCCTGAAAGTGAGATGAGCGCCGCAACCCCATAGTTGCCTTTGACTGAACTTAACCATCCAGGAATCCTTTACTTTTTTACCTTTTACTTTACCCTTAATTTAACTCCCAGCAGATGGGTGGGAGTTGAGATATAGCCTGGCTTCACTCTATGCCTAAGCCAAACCGCTCACATCTGTAACCAATAAAGTTGTGGCTTATTTGAACCCATAAACCAAAATCTGCTTGTTCGTGTGTTTTAGTTATCCAGTAGGGACCATGGATCATGGGTCATTAGCACACAATAGGGGGATAAGTGTGTGAGAAAGAGTGTGAGGTGAGTGGATAATGGATGGATGGGGTGCCTGTTGTCTGTGTGAATGTAGGGATGGGGTGTGAATAAGAGGGAATGAATGAGGGTTGTGTAATTCTCTCTGTAAATATATATATATGGTCAGAGAGAGAGAGAGAGACTGAGACTTTGATGCCACCTAATTTGGCTCCAGCCCCACCCACCACTGGCATGCAGTGCTCAATCAATTATCCCAGAGAAAATTAAGCCTCAAAGGGGAAAAGGTTCCTCACCCCTATTCTAAAATGACCACTGCCATAAAGCACACATCCATGGAATTTACGGAGCCCATGTTACTTTGGTCTGGTGACATGTCTGTCTATTATTACTGCATATGTAAATTTTAAATCTTACCAAAATGAAAAGTGCCAATGTAATAAGATATTTTGGGACTCTCCCTCGTGTAGATGTAAATAAAATTATTCTTCATTCTGACGACATGCCTCAAAATTGACCCCTAGGATTGGGGGCGGCGGCGGGTGACTTTCTAGGGTTAAGCAGCTGAAAGCCTTGACTCATACTAAGCCCTGACAACTGTGCGTATGATCAGCAAAATATTCAAACTGCTGGCTTTAGCTTGATCACCGTAGAAGAAGGTATTTTGAAAATGTTTCTGCTGAAGTACCATATAAATGACTAAACCTATATAGATGCCTAAACCAAAAGATGCCTAATCCTAGAGGATTGTGAAAATAGAAACTGATTAGCATAAATATTTCCACTTGAGCAGCTCCCTGAACGATATCACTCCCAAGCGAGTGATAAACAATAATTAGCTATCTAGAAGATGTTCAATTTATGTCCCAGCGGTTTTACAAAGTTTCTTAGGGTGTTCCTAATAGACCCTAAAATGAAGGTGTTGCTTCACACTGGAAATTTTACCCTCCCCTCCAAAATAAACAACAACAAGCAAAGCTGTTGAACTGATTCATGATAACGATGACAACAACAATGATGGCAATATATTATGTTTTGATATAAGCATATTCAAAATTCATGGAATGGTCCAAAAAATGAAATAATGTGGTTTCACTAACCACCCAGGGGGCTATTTTTGTAATAGAAGCAAGTCACCTTGACACCATTTCTGTTGGGTTTTACGCAGTGAAGGCCTCATAATTAAGCCATGCTGACTACAGAGAATAGTCTCTGGGTCAAGGCTGAGGTTAATGGAAAGATGTTAATATGGTACCTGTGTGCCCAGTGGGCACTTGAATGAAAATAGGACCTCATTTCCCATTTCTGCTGGCATTCTCAACTTACTAGTAGCACAGACGCACAGCCAAAATACTGTAAAGTTTTGAGATCCAACAGCCTATGAAATATTTCTTAATATACATGTACATATTGTGCATTTGTATGAAGAAATATTAACCAGCAGGTGAAATATAGAGGAAACCCCTTCCTTGGTTATGGAAATTTGGATGCTAATAGAAAGCTCATCCTAAGAACATAACAATAGCTTCCTGGATCATGTCTCATCTAGTGGAGCATCCCGTTCTCATAGTGGCCTACTACATGCCTGTGGGAAACCAAAGAACAGAATATGAGCAAAAGAGGACATTCTCCCCTCTCATGGTTTCCAGCAACTGTTCTTAATAATAATAATAATAATATAATAATAATAAATTTTATTTATATCCCGCCCTCCCCAGCCGAAGCCGGGCTCGGGGTGGCTAACAACAATCAAATAATCAAACAATCAAATAAACCAACATTCTAAAAATATTTCATTATAAAAATTAATTAAAATCAAGTTGATGGCAACCATTAAGCAAAACTCTGTGCAGGTTGCCAGAGGAGGGAGTCAGGCTGCGCCCTGACCAAAGGCCTGGTGGAACAACTCTGTCTTGCAGGCCCTGCGGAAAGATGTCAGGTCCCGCAGGGCCCTAGTCTCTTGTGACAGAGCGTTCCACCAGATTGGAGCCGCAGCCGAGAAGGCCCTGGCTCTAGTTGAGGCCAGCCTAACCTCTCTGAGGCCTGGGACCTTCAGGATGTTTTTATTTGCAGACCGTAGGTTTCTTTGTGGGGCATACCAGGAGAGGCGGTCCCGTAGGTACGAGGGTCCTAGGCCGTATAGGGCTTTAAAGGTTAAAACCAGCACCTTAAACCTTCAAAAACATTGTTGTCTCCAGCTGTGGAGATAGAGCATAGCTAATCATGCTTGTAGCCATAAAAAAAGTATTGTCCTCCATTAAATTTTGCTTGATTCTCTTTCAGAGCTATCTATGATGGTGGCTCTCTGTGCCTCCTGTGGGGGCAACGTTCCACAATTTGGCTATGTTCTGCATGAAGAAGCACTTTCTTGTATCTGTCCTAAATCTTCCAACATTTATCTTCATTGGATGTCTATGGCTTCTAGTGTTATGACTTTTCTCTATTCGCTTTCCCCATGCCATGCTTAATTCTATAAACTTCTATAATGTCAACCCCTACTTGCCTTTTCTCCAAACTGTCTAGGTTTGTCATTGTTTTTCTCCCAAGGAGCAGGCGTCTTTTAATTTCGTGGCTGCTGTCACCATCTGCAGTGATCATGGAGCCCAAGAAAGTAAAATCTCTCACTGCCTCCATTTCTTCCCCTTCTATTTGCCAGGAGGTGATGGGCCCAGTGGCCATGATCTTCGTTTTTTTGATGTTGAGCTTCAGACCATATTTTGCGCTCTCCTCTTTCACCCTCATTAAAAGGTTCTTTAATTCCTCCTCACTTTCTGCCATCCAGGTTGTGTCATCTGCATATCTGAGGTTGTTGATATTTCTTCCAGCAATCTTAATTCCGGCTAGGGATTCATCCAGCCCAGCCTTTCACATGATGAATTCTGCATATAAGTTAAATAAGCAGGGAGACAATATACAGCCTTGTCGTACTCCTTTCCCAATTTTGAACCAATCAGTTGCTCCATATCCAATTCTAACTGTAGCTTCTTGTCCCACATATAGATTTCTCAGGAGACAGATGAGGTGATCAGGCACTCCCATTTCTTTAAGAACTTGCCTAAAAAGTACCAGATGTGGCAAACATTAGTCATCGGGGAGGTTCTCCATCCTGTTGATTCACCATTAGATATTCTGTCACTTTAAGATTGTTCCCATCTTTTCTTTCTCCCACTTAGCATGTGCATCGCAGCACGTCCTCCAAAATAATTGTCCATAAAACTGAAGTATTTGTATGCATAATGAAAATAATTTCCACCACCCTAAAAGACGAAGCAAAGCAAAAGCACAGAATCAACCCCCTTTGCCTCTAATGTAATTCTAATCAATAATAATTTCTCTTTGGTTCTCACCAGCCACTAGAGAACACATAGTATATTTCCTAAATATCGAGTGTCTACCTATTTTTCCAATCAATTCTCCTCACAATCAGTTCCTCGCCAATCCATTTATCTCATTCCCGAGACAAAGCAAAATAAATTTCCTCTCCACAGTCAAAATCCATTTTCCTTAGTGAAACCCAATCGTTCTTCATTCATGCACTTAAATGTGGTGAGAAATGCAATAACCATAACAAAAGTCCAGTAGTTTCCTGCTATGCAGACTAATATGACTATATGCAGAAAAAGCAGAAGAGTTAATGTTTGCAAATTTCAGCGTCAACACACTCCGCACCCATTTTCCAGCTCCTTAGGTAGAGCCAAAATATTGCCAAAAAGGAAATTATGGACTGGAAGCAAAGCACATTGGTCAGCATGGAAAAGTAGCCAAGACTAACAGAAGTCTGGTGATTTCAATGGCGCTAAATGCCGCTAGCTTGACCTGGCTCCAGATCAATATTTCGAAGAATGGAAAGAATTAGAGTAGGGCAGAATATGCTGGGATGCAGGAATATGCTGAGAAGAGAGATGAGAGAAATATACGGGACATTTGCTTTGCCCTACTTCCCTTAAGCCACACTGAAATCTTGCTATTGCTAAAGGTTATTTGCCATTCACCCTGATCTGTTCTATATATGAAGGTTTCCCAGTGAGTTTTGCTTTCCCCAGCATATCATCGATTTCCTCTTAATTGTCTTTCAGGTTCCTCCTTGGTCTGAGTCAGGCTGTTCTGAAAAATATTCTCACAGTGGGCTTTTCATGCCAGACCATGTGTGTGTGTGTGGGGGGGGGGTTCCAATCCTAATCCAATCCTTGTCACTGGTGGGTGTGGTCAAAGTGAGCATGCCCAATGCAAATTCACATATACAAGTGTGCACGCACACGCACAATAAATAGGATATATACAGGCAGGTGCACAAAGATTCGGACAACCCAGCAAACACAAATGCACATAATCGGCAGAGAGGGAAGGCAGACACAGGGAGACACACACAGAGAGGGCAGAGGATAGGGGGTTCCAGTGTTCTGGTTTCCCTTTGCAGTGCTGGCATGGGAAAGTCTCCTCCTACCTCAGCGCTGTAAAGTAAAGGTAAAGGGACCCCTGACCATTAGGTTCAGTCGTGACCGACTCTGGGGTTGCGGCGCCCATCTCGCTTTATTGGCCGAGGGAGCCGGTGTTTGTCCGCAGACAGCTTCCGGGTCACGTGGCCAGCATGACTAAGCCGCTTCTGGCGAACCAGAGCAGCACACGGAAACGCCGTTTACCTTCCCGCCAGAGCGGTACCTATTTATCTACTTGCACTTTGACGTGCTTTAAAACTGCTAGGTTGGCAGGAGCAGGGACCGAGCAACGGGAGCTCACCCCGTCGCAGGGATTCAAACCGCTGACCTTCTGATCGGCAAGTCCTAGGCTCTGTGGTTTAACCCACAGCGCCACCCGCGTCCTACCTCAGCGCTGTAATGGGGAGTAAAAACAAAGCACCTGAGAATTTAAAGCTTCTCTGGCAGGTGGTTGTACTCCAGAAATGCTCCAAACAGCAGTCACAAGTCAGTTCCTCTCACTTCTCTGAGACGTCTCTCAGCCTCCCAAAAAACTTCATTTTTTGCTGAAAAGTTTTCCTGCCGAACTTTCAGAGCAACCATAACTGGTTTGTTCAAACCACAATTTCTTTACTCATAACAGGCCGCTACCTTGACTTGTTTACAAGTTGTGGTTTGGTTGAAGCTCAGAAGCCGCAACAAACAGTGGTGTCAGACCCTCCAACATGTTGAGTCCCAAAACTGGGACGTGTGTCTTTCGATCTGTGTTCTGGCATGAGTCACGTGACCTGTGCAAGACCACGGAGCCCAAAATATAGGCTTTGGGGGGGGGCGAGATCTCAACATGAAATCGTGTGAGATCACGGCACCCAAAATGGCTGATGTGCTCTTATGGGGGGGGGGAATGGAATGTCCCGGATTTTCTGGGATACTTGTAGTGTGTGTCTTGTGTTAGTAAATCAGAAAGTTTCAGTCTCTCATACCCAAAGGGAAGAAATGCATACGCTTAAAGTCTCATGCTGATTCATTTGCAGAACAACAACAGAGATGCCCCCCATTTTGCTACATATTAAATAGAGCCTGAGTATTAAAAACTCAAGAGAAAAGCATGACTTGGCCTGACACCTAAAGATGTTGGTGCCTAGTAAATGTTGAGGAAGTGAGTCCATGACTGGGGTACCATCACACAAAAGTCCCTTCCCTGATGGTTACTTGCTTAGCCTCTGAGCATAGGAAAGAAGGGCCTCCACAGGTCTTAATTAATCTCGGACCCTCCAAGTGTTTCTATTTTCCAGGAACCATCACAGATTTACAGAAGCCATCTCAGTTTCTGATTTGATCCTGGAACATCTTGCTTTTCCTTAGGACGTCCCAATTTTCATTGGAAGGGTATGGAGTTATTCAACCCCTGAGCCAACTGAAGGCCATACTGTATAGGGAAGGAGTTTTTTTTAATGTTTAATATGTTTTTATATGTGTTGGAAGCTACCCAGAGTGACTGGGGCAACACAGTCAGATGGCCGGGGTATATAAATAGGAAAAATATTATTATTATTATTGAATAGGACATCCCTATTTTCATTGGAGAAATGTTGGAGGGTATGTAATCTTATGGGAGAATGCAGTCCTTCAGATATCGTTAGCCTAGACTATTGATATCTCTTTGGATCAGGATCAGATCATACAGACTCCTGGGATTTTGGGCTGTGGCAATTATTAAAAATTGGAAAGCTGTGCATGAACCACCACCATGCCAGATCAATGTTGTGCCCTATATTCCTTCCTTAAATCTCAACATATGCTTTCTTTGAATCAATGGCCTTTGAATGCTAAAATTGTGGCCAGAGGATGAGGAATTTCAAGAGGCCCCACTCATAACTGTTTCCTTCCACTAATGACATTTCCAATACAGGGAGGGGATACTACATGTACTTGTGATTTCTTTGAACCCACTTTCTGAAGAGATATACTTCAAGGAGGCTCATAAAAGGTAATGTACTGTATTGAACCCTTTAAAGGCTTGAATCAGATTCCCTTAGAAATGGAAAAGATCAAAGTTAATCCTCCACAGAATACACATAGCCAAGTCCCTTTCAAATTCCCCCTGCAAGAAAGTTGCTTGACAACTTCTTAATTTATTGAAATAATACAACTTTTCTTCCCAGACTGGAGACTTAGAAAACATGTGAACACACCAGTGTCAATTGTCTGTGAAGATGTTTCTACCCCTTTCTCACTCTCCTCCCCAGGTAAAGATGCTTGCTTGGGCTTCCCTTGCTCTCAGGGGAGAAAAGGTTCCAAGATGACAAGGATATTTCAATACCACTTTTAAAAAATGCACATTTTTAAGATGAACAGAATTTTAAACGATGTTCTGTCTCTGCTATCAGACGCAGCATGCTCCTGAATACCAGTTGGCAGAGAGTGCTGTTGCACAGAGGCCCTGCTTCTTGACTCTCCATAGAATTATTTATTTATTCAATTTCTATCCCACACTTTCTCCTTAAAGCAGCTCAGACAGCAAAGTATAGCCATCTGGTTGGCCATTGTGAGAACAGAATGCTGGACGAGATCATAGACTTGGAAGAGACCCTGAGTCCAACCCCCTACAATGCAGGAATGGGATGGGGGTGTGGCGATCACACAGGGTCCCCGGACGTTAAACTATCTATTGATCCCTGTGCTACCACTTTATTTCTCCCTGCCACCACCCAGGCCCTACCTGGTACAATACTGAGTCCAGCCAGGGTTAAACTGGAACATAAACTTCAAGGCATACAATTTGGACAGGAAAATTGGCTTCCAGGTGGAAAAATCCAAATTAGAAACAGAACTGCTAGAACCTAAAACTAAAATTATGTCAAAAATGTATAACTTGCTGCTGAAATGGAATACACAGGATGAAACGGTTAAGTCAGCTATGATTAAATGGGCACAAGATCTTGGACACAACATTATGTTTGCTGACTGGGAACAGTTATGGACCACAGGTATGAAATTTACGGCATGTAATGCCTTAAGAGAGAATATTATGAAAATGATATACAGATGGTACATGACCCCAGTCAAGCTTGCAAAAATATATCACTTGCCCGATAATAAATGCTGGAAATGTAAGGATGTTGAAGGTACATTCTTTCACCTTTGGTGGACGTGCCCAAAGATTAAGGCTTTCTGGGAAATGATTTACAATGAAATGAAAAAGGTATTTAAGTATACCTTCTTGAAAAAACCAGAGGCTTTTCTCTTGGGCATAGTCGGCCATTTGGTGCCAAAGAAGGACAGAACTTTTTTTATGTATGCTACAACGGCAGCAAGAATACTTATAGCAAAGCACTGGAAGACTCAAGATCTACCCACTCTGGAAGAATGGCAGATGAAGTTGATTGACTGTATGGGACTGGCAGAAATGACCGGCAGAATCTGCGACCAGGGAGAAAAGTCAGCAGAAGAAGAGTGGAAGAAATTCAAGGATTATCTACAGAAATACTATAAAATTAATGAACTTTGAAAAGATGTTGGTTTGAATTTTGGTGGTCTCTAGCTGTTATGATAAAGATAATGGGGATTAAAATTGTTTAAGTTATTAAATTTTAAAAAAAAGTTGAGTGGAAAATAAGGGTTATTTTAAAAGGAATGTTAAGAGATTAGGATTTGCTGAATTAACAAATTGAACTAGAGAACAAGAAGGGGAGGTATGAGGAAGTCAAAGAAACATGTTATTGAAAAACTGATATTGAAATTAACTTGTTTCTAATATTTTTCTTTTTCTTTTTGTGTTTATATAAAATTGGAAAATTTAATAAATATTCATATATAAAAAAATAAACTGGAACATAAACTTCAGTTTATTTATTGCAGTTTAACAAGCGTGTGGTTTCATAAATGGTATCGGTCAATTACAGTCATGGGGTGCCTATCCAGACCTATAACTTCCGCTACCTGCTCTCACCTCTCAGATATTTACTTATCTTCCAGGCCCCTAACTATTCCTGACTCAGCTTATTTCGCTACACTAACTCAACCTACCCACAGACTCTGTCCCAATTCACTCCCACTCCAACCAACCACCCAACTCCCAACGAACTCCTCCCTTTGCCCCTCCCAGAGCTGGTTTTATAGTCCCTCTGACTCCACCCCCTGGGTCCTGATTGGGTAACCTGTTTAACTATTTCACCTCCAGCACTCTCATATGTTAACGTCACAGTGGGTGGCGCTGTGGTTTAAACCACTGAGCCTCTTGGGCTTGCCGATCGAAAGTTTGGTGGTTCAAATCCCTGCAATGGGGTGAGCTCCCATTGCTCTGTCCCAGCTCCTGGCAACCTAGCAGTTCAAAAGCATGCCAGTGCAAGTAGATAAATAGGTACTGCTGTGGTGGGAAGGTAAACAGCATTTCTGTGCGCTCTGGTTTCTGTCATGGTGGCCCGTTGCACCAGAAGTGTTTTAGTCATGCCAGCAACGTGACCCAGAAAGCTGCCTGTGGACAAACGCCAGCTCCATCGGCCTGAAAGCGAGATGAGCACTGCAACACCATAGTCACCTTTGACTTAACTGTCCATGGGTCCTTTACCTTTACCTTAACCTTTACCTTTACCTAATGCAAGAATATGCAGTTGTCCCATAAGGAGATTGAACCTGCCACCTTTGCATTATCAGCAGCATGCTCTAACCAACTGATCTACCCAGCTTTCCATCCATGGACCAGTTCTTCTTATGTTCTTACAGGATCTTGATGTCTACCAAATGCTTTCATCTTAAAAGGGATGTTACACACACAAGGCAATGAACAGAGCATCTTTCATTCACTTTGATCTTTATACAGGTAACAACCACCTCTTTTACAGGTAATTTATATGTATCTCTTTTATAAACCTTTTAATCTTGGTCTATTATAACAAGGTCCTCTGCATATAAAAGACTGTTTAGCATTCCAATTAGTAATTAAAGTTTGTTAGAAGAGGTCTCATTAGAGGTATTTTGCCATTTTAAGTCTCTCTGTACACTTGAAACTCTTTCGGGTCTGCATTCTCCATAGAGAAATAGCGAGGAACATTACAGTGTGAAACTGATTAAAGAAAGGTTAATGGAGGTATAATCCAAAAATGGCAACTCAACACTGAAAAGGATGTGACCTGACCTGATTTCAGAAGATAATTTTTATGGATTTTTAGGTTTGATTTCTACCTCCTTCGAAGGAATATAAATACAAAAGAAGCAGCCTGTTACCAGAAGTTAATTTCAAATAATTTTATTATCAGCAAAATAGGCACAAGTGCAGCTTCATTCAATGTAGGCCCAAGCCAAATCTCTATCCTGTTTCCTGTGCTGTTTCGCTACACATCCCAGTGCATATCATTTCATTATTTTTTTTATAAATTTTTTATTGGTTTTTCAACACATATTAAAAGACAATACAACACAGTACATAAACAAACAAACATATAAACACGTATAATTTCTTAACCTTTTTTTCCTTAAACCTTCTTTCAGCGACTTCCCCATACCTCCCTTTTCTGCATCCCTGTTTTAAATCTTTCCAGCAACCCCTAATTTCAATTACTTGTAGCACTTTCTTTAAATTCTTTTTCTCATATCCAATTGTTTGTCACTGCAATTCTATTTTACATTACCCAAGACATTTTAACACTCATTAATTTTACAACAATTCTTAAGATAAACTTTAAATTTCTTCCAATCTTCTTCCACCGTCTCTTCCCCTTGGTCACGGATTCTGCCAGTCATCTCAGCCAGTCCCATATAGTCAATCACCTTCGTCTGCCACTCTTCCAGCGTGGGTAGTTCTTGTGTCTTCCAATACTTTGCTAAAAGCACTCTTGCTGCTGTTGTAGCATACATAAAAAACGTCCTATCTTTCCTTGACACCAATTGGCCTACCATGCCCAAGAGGAAGGCCTCTGGTTTCTTGTGAAAAGTACACTTAAGTACCTTGTTAATTTCATTATAGATCATTTCCCAAAAGGCCTTGATCTTTGGGCACGTCCACCAAAGGTGGTAGAAAGTACCTTCAGTTTCCTTACATTTCCAGCATTTATTATTGGGCGTATGATAGATTTTTGCAAGCTTGACTGGGGTCATGTACCACCTGTAAATCATTTTCATAATGTTCTCTCTTAAGGCATTGCATGCTGTAAACTTTATACCGGTAGTCCATAACTGTTCCCAGTCAGCAAACATAATGTCATGACCAGTGTCTTGTGCCCATTTAATCATAGCTGATTTAACCGTCTCATCCTGTGTATTCCATTTCAACAGCAAGTTATACATTCTTGACAGATTCTTAGTATTGGGTTCCAAAAGCTCTGTTTCTAATTTTGACCTCTCCACCTGGAAGCCAATTTTCCTGTCCTGTTTGAAGACTTCATTTATCTGGTAGTAATGAAGCCAGTCTCTTTAGACTTCAATTTCTCATAACTCTGCAATTTCACTTTTCCCTCCTCATGCTCTGTAATTTCCCAATATTTTGGCCATTTGGATTCCATATTAAGTTTTTTCACTTCCTTAGCTTCCATTGGTGACAACCACCTAGGGGTTTTGTTTTCCAACAAATCTTTGTACCGAATCCAAACATTATATAGTGCTTTCCTGACAATATGGTTTTTGAAACCTTGGTGAATTTTAACCTTGTCATACCATATATATGCATGCCAGCCAAACCTGTTATTGAACCCTTCCAAATCCAAAATGTCTGTGTTTTCAAGAAGCAGCCAGTTTTTCAGCCAGCAAAAAGCCACTGATTCATAATACAATTTTAAGTCCGGCAGGGCAAACCCCCCTCTTTCTTTTGCATCAGTTAGTATCTTAAATTTTATTCTGGGCTTTTTGCCCTGCCAGACAAATCTAGATATGTCTTTTTGCCACCTCTTGAAACAATCCATTTTATCCACAATCTGCAATGTTTGAAACAAAAATAACATTCTCGGCAAAACATTCATTTTAATAACAGCAATTCGGCCTAACAAGGAAAGTCTCAAATTTGACCATATTTCTAAATCTTTCTTAACTTCTGTCCAACATTTCTCATAATTATCTTTAAATAAGTTCACATTCTTAGATGTCAAATTAATCCCCAGGTATTTCACCTTCTTTGCATATCATTTCAATCCTGTTGTAAACAGATACTGCAATGCCTATAAACACAACGTAAGCCTGGAGCAAATTTTGTCTTCTCTTGCTCACAAAGGTAGGACCCTAACCAACAGGTCCAAATTAAAGGAAATGCTTTAAAACAAAATATTAGCAAGTATATTCAGACGGTATAAGCTCTTTTACAGTGGAACAGGCTTTCTTGGGAGCTGGTAGACTCTCGTTCATTCAATATTTTTAAGGAGGGTCTGAATGGCCACCAATCAGGAAGGCTGTAGCAGTGGATTGCCTACCATAGTGTAAGGTTGCACTAGATGGTCTGTGCGTTCCCTTCTCACTCTAGGGTGGGATTCAACTAATGAGTCCGTTCAGCAGAAGCCCAAGCAATGACTTCTGTTTGTGAAATAACAACAACAACAACAACAACAACTATAACAACAACTATAATTTATTACATACCCCGCCAATGTGGCCAGGCCTCCCCACTGATTTTAATATCCAACAGGATATTAAAAACACAATAAAACATCAAACATTAAAAAACTTCCCTAAACAGGGCTGCCTTCAGATGTCTTATAAAGGTCAGATAGTTGTTTATTTCCTTGACATCTGATGGGAGGGTGTTCCACAGGGCCCTCTGCCTGGTTTCCTGTAACTTCGCTTCTCGCAGTGAGGGAACCACCAGAAGGCCCTTGGAGCTGGACCTCAGTGTCCGGGCAGAACGATGGGGGTGGAGATGCTCCTTCAGGTATACTGGTCCAAGGCCATTTAGGGCTTTAAAGGTCAGCACCAACACTTTGAATTGTGCTCAGAAACGTACTGGGAGCCAATGTAGGTCTTTCAGGATCGGTGTTATATAGTCTCGGCAGCTGCTCCCTGTCATCAGTCTAGCTGCCACATTCTGGATTAGTTGTATTTTCCGGTTCACCTTCAAAGGTGGCCCTGCATAAAATGCATTGCAGTAGTCCAAGTGGGAGATAACTAGGGCATGCACCACTCTAGTGAGACAGCAAATGGGTCTCTCCCCTCTCCTTCTCCCCACTCACCCCATGGACCCCAAAATTTGTTCAGGGAAGTTCAAAGAACCTCCAGAACAGTGTGCACAAGGGTAGGTAGAGAGGAATAATTCTATTTGGCAAACCAAAATGCTTGCCTTGAGATGTTGGGGACCGAACCTGGAACCTTCTGCATGCAAAGTAGGGTACTCTGTCATTGAACTACAGTTACCAGAGCATTACATAGCAACAGAGTGGAACTAATGGGGTTTTCTTCTTCACAGGTTCTTGCAGAAATGGAGGAATTTAAGATTAGAAAAATGAGAGATTCAGTCTTTCGTCTAATATATGCATTTTTTCTACACATTGTTTGGCCAGAGAATTGCATTGCAATTTTGGGGGAAAGTGTGCCTTCTGAAGGTTGTATAATTCTTCATTTATTTATTTATTTATTCATACATACATACATACATACATACATACATACCCCACCCATCTGGCTGGGTTCCCCCAGCCACTCTGGGCGGCTCCCAACAGAATAAAAAAGCAATAAAGTATCAAACATTAAAAACTTCCCTAAACAGGGCTGCCTTCAGATGTCTTCTAAAAGTCAGATAGTTGTTTATTTTCTTGACGTCTAATGGGAGGGCGTTCCACAGGGCGTGCCACTACTGAGAAGGCCCTCTATCTAAACATATTGTTAAGAAACTGAATTTTGTAAGGTTGACTTTAAGAACGGAGTCCATTTTCTTCCCCATTTCTGTTGGACATGCTGCTTGATCCATTGTTTTGTTTAGTCGTTTAGTCGTGTCCGACACTTTGTAACCCCATGGACCAGAGAACGCCAGGCACTTCTGTCTTCCACTGCCTCCCGCAGTTTGGTCAAACTCATGCTGGTAGCTTCACGAACACTATCCAACCATCTTGTCCTCTGTCGTCCCCTTCTCCTTGTGCCCTCCATCTTTCCCAGCATCAGGGTCTTTTCCAGGGAGTCTTCTCTTCTCATGAGGTGGCCAAAGTATTGGAGCCTCAGCTTCAGGATCTGTCCTTCCAGTGAGCACTCAGGGCTGATTCCCTTAAAAGTCTGGATTGTGGTGCTTAAGTGTGCCTTTTATCAGCTTCAGCTAATATGCCAATGGGAGAAGGTGGATTATTGTAATGCACTCTATCTAGGTATATCAGGTGAGGTGACATGATCATTCATTTGCTAGACCAGTAAAATTGCATTAATGGAAAAAGGAGGCTCTGAAAATGATTATTGGCCGAACATTCCTATATCAGGGATGTGTTTTAGTGTTTGGATTTTTCACTAGCTCCAAAATCAGTACCACGCACATCAGCTCAGCTGCTGAAGTTTCCCTTTTAGCAGGCACTGAAAAGAAAGTTTCACCCTTTCCTGACAGCATTAAATAATTCTCAAGTAAATAAGATACAGTGATCATTGACTTATTTCCTTCCTGCCTAAAAACCTTCTCCTGTCAGCCAATGCCTAAGATTAGTAGGGTACATTTACCCAGCATGCTAGGTAGCAGTAATAAGGAGAGAGATTGGTGTGCCCATGGCCTTCTCAGAAGCAACTTTCTGGCCACTGTTGGAAACAGAATGCTTGATGACATGAGTCTTTGATCCAGTCCAGTGAGGCTTCCTTCATGTTCTTAACTCTTATATTCTGCATATGAAACACAACACAGAGATACTCACTAGAGCAGGCACCCCCAAACTCGGCCCTCCAGATGTTTTGGGACTACAACTCCCATCATCCCTAGCTAACAGGACCAGTGGTCAGGGATGATGGGAATTGTAGTCCCAAAACATCTGGAGGGCTGAGTTTGGGGGTGCCTGCACTAGAGGATATCAACAACCATGTAGAGCAGAGATGGCAATATCTTTTAAGGGGACACATTCCCTTTGGGGTAATCAGCCAGGGGCTGCACGCTAGCCATGAGTGGAGCCAGAAACAAATCCAGATTCTAGATTAATAAATCGAGAATAAATATTACCCTGCTTCAGTTTTTGCCATGACAATCTCAGATTAGAATTCCCAGCCCTAGGCAGATATACTCAGAAGTAAAGTCCACTGATCTTCATGGGGATACTCAGAAATAATAATAATAATAATAATAATAATAATAATAATAATAATAATTTATTTGTACCCTGCCCATCTGGCTGGGTCTCCCCAGTCACTCTGGGCGGCTTCCAACAAAGATTAGAAATACATTAAGCATTAGTAATCACAATAACACAGGACAATACAGCTACTGAAAGGAAGTGAAAGTACGGTAATTGCTTTCTGTCTAGTGTGGTAAACACACACATGCATGTTGGCAGAAGGTTATCAACATATTCTCAGACAGCTGGGGAGTGTGGCTTATTTTTGCCAAGACATACAACCCAGAAAAGGGGAGAAGGAATAAAAAAATCCATGAGTTAGTTTTAAAAAAAATAAAAATTACATATAACACATTCCCTTCTAATTGGCCTGAAACTGCTTTGAGCGGGTGTGTGGCGTTTGCCTCCTAGGATGGGTCATAAGGAAAGGGTTAAAATGAGTGTGATGTGATTGGCCAGTGAGAATGCAAGGGGGGTAGTAAAAGTTAGGGTGGGAGTTTTGAAAATTAGTTGAGGTTTGTCAGTTGGGTTGAGGTTTGGGAGTTGAAGAAGGAAGAGGGAGGAATAGGCAGTGGGTTGGTAGAGTTGTATTGTGAGAGAGTGAGAGGAATTGTTAGGTGGAGTCAGATAGATAGTTGGAATGTTCAGTTTGGAGTTGTTAGGAACTAAGATTAAGAAACTGTCAAGAGAAAAATTAACTGAAACCATAAGCTTGTTCCTGCATTTAAAAATAAACTTGATTATTTGCTTATGTTAACAACGGACTGGACTCCATGTGTCCCCGTGAGATACGGGGTGGTGGCAGCGGAAAAAGCAATTGCAGTGGCAGCAGAGGGTCAATAGACCGTCAAATGTCCGGGGGCCCTGTCTGTGATCGCCACAGGGGGACTATTTGAAATTATGAAAAATAATCAAATGAACAAATAAGAAGAAACTTGGATGAGACAGAAAAAATGGGTAGCTTCAGGAGACATCAGGGGACTCATCAAATGAGATTGGCAGGATCCATATGATACTCAGGTTTCAGGATGATTACCTGAAGTGGAGGGGTTTTGAACTGAGGGTCATAATATGTAAAAACTGCCAGAATCCTGGGTGTCATTTTCAATGAATGAGAACTACTTTTAAGGCAAAATTTCAAAATAATTTTTTTTAAAAAAAATATTGAGTGGTCAAAGGGATGTTAAATTAGCAGCTGGCATCCAAGGTCAAATGTGGTATCTTGCATTGAAAACTGATGTGTATAGGATCCCTGATTGCTACTCCAAAAAATAGAAATTGTTGCGTGCGGAGAAATTGAATCAAGTAAATCGGCTGAGAGGCCCAGTTCTCAACTTGCCCTTCTGGAAATCACTGCTCTGATTTGGTCATGGAGTGAAACAATTTTCATGGATCAAATTGTAACCCTATGCTCAGTCAGACACAGATGACCATGCTTAATTGATAGACTCCATTTGCCCTCAGTTCAGATTGGCTAGTAGACCATGTGTGTCATTGCTCTTGATCATGGGTAGGCAATCTAAGGCCCGGGGGCTGAATCCGGCCCAATCGCCTTCTAAATCCAGCCCACGGACGGTCCGGAAATAAGCGTCTTTTTACATGAGTAGAATGTGTCCTTTTATTTAAAATGCATCTCTGGGTTATTTGTGGGGCATAGGAATTTTTTCTTTTTTTTTCTTTCCAAAATATAGTCTGTCCCCCCCACAAGGTCTGAGGGACAGTGGACCGGCCCCCTGCTGAAAAACTTTGCTGACCCCTGCTCTTGCTCCACTAGCATGAAATCACTAGGTATAATTTGTATTTTTATCTGTAAACTGCTTTATAAATAATAACAACAACAAAAAATATGCTTTACGGTCACCTTGGAGAGGTCCTTCCTTGTTTACATTCACTGTATTCATATAGCTTCCTGTTGTTTACGTATCCTGCCTATTTTCTGAAAATTATTCAACATACCTTCAAGCAAAAGTTGCAGTCAGGTCTCTGAAAACGCACACTAGTTGGCCACTATTCCCTCTCTGTATGGCAGTTTCCAACACAGTTGACAAGCGAGAAGCTATAGCTCCCCAGTTCACCGTTTGGTTCCAGAAATTGACAGGATTGCAGGCCAGAGAAAGAAAAAGACTGTTTTCCATATCTACCATACAAGGTTTCACTGTCAATTCAAAATATTTTTTATAGCTTTCTGTGAGCATGTGTCATGTCAACACCTACAACTGTGGCGGATTCACCAAGGTGCGAAGGCAACAATACTGACAGCTGGAGTAAGCCAAAGATAATGTCAATGTGGATCCATATAAATATAAAGATGTAGATTTGAGGACTTTGTTTTGTCTTCTTATCTCAACATGAAGAATATGATACTGTATAGCACTCTTCCAAGAATAAAATATTATAATGATCCAATATAGTCAAAATAAAGCAATGTGCTGTCCCGGTATAATGCAACATTATCTTATTTCAATTGATCCCTATTTCAGCATTTCAGCTAAAAGAAGTAAAGATGAGTAATTATCAAATTCCTGCAGGTCATTTGCTATTGGTCAACAACTTTGAATGTCCCCATAGGAACATTGTAATCACTCTTTAGGGTTCTCGGGAAACATGGGGTGTGTGGTAATGCTGGACTATTTGCTCAGCAGTATATGCTTATGAAATTGAGATTTTGATTTTTAGGAATGATTGTGAGTACATTGCCATGATCAGTGCAGAGTTTAAGGCTGATAGTGTGCCAGTCATATCAGCATCAATTGTACCTGTCCTGTTTGGATGTTTTATATTATAATATGCAGGAATATTTGTATGACATGAAATAAAAAGGCTGTGCAGTTCAGCTCCCTGTTAAGTATAATTGATATAATTCACACATAAATTAAAAATGCATGTGTCTTAATGAAGGTTTAAAATGAAAAATGGCTAAAAGTATATTGAAGAAGGTTTAACATGGAGTTTTTTCTATGGGGCTATATTTTGGCGAAATTGACTGGCAGCTTCGCTTGCCCCCGGAGCCCACACGCTTCCCCTGCGTGTCTCTGTTCCCTCTGGGCAGCCTCTAGCTGCAGTGTAGCAGAGCTTAGCACAGCGACAGAAGCAGAACCGATAATTGCTGTGTGTGCAGTAAATCAGTCAGACGCTCGGTGTCCTTCCTTATCTTACAAATAGCTTTATTCTCGTAGAAAAACAACAAATCATAACTTTCCCGGAGACAGAGCGCTCATCTTCGGTCCTTTCCCGGAACAGGCTCAGCTCACTCTGTCTCTCTCTGAGACACAGAACACTCCCACTTCTCTCAGTGTTCTAAACACGCCTCTGAATGTGAGACGTCACTCAGAACTTCTTAACCCTGTAAGTTCTGACTCTCTCCATACCCCCTCTCGTATCACATTCTGAGAGGACTTGTGAACACACCTTTACAGACCTCTGTGTGTTCCACACCTTCCCACCTGCCTGTTGAGCCTCCTCACAAATCTCAGGTTCGCACTGTGCGAGACCAACCCACGCATTTGTGACTCGAAACCTCTCAGGTGGAATTCCCTTTGTTGCCCGAGATGACCGCCTGGGCACAAACTGGGGTGCTTCTTCTGACCCACTGGGGCCAGCAAGTGCGTCTTGCCCATCAGACGACTCCCCCTCTGACTTGACCCGTCGGTGAGCTTTCTCCATTACTCTAACAGGAGATGAGGGCTCACTCTTGCACACTCCTTTAACAACCTGTGGAGACGCCTTCCCCTGGTGCTGATCCTGATCATCGATCAGGTCACCATTACCTGGCTCTCCCTCCTCCTCAGATTCAGACAAACAATCTGAGACAATGTCATGGCTCACTTTGCGCCTTGCCCTACTTTCCTGCTGCTCATTGAACTCAGCATGTTTACTGATCAGAAGCTTGGTCTGATCACCTTCTGGGTATGCAAATCTCCACCCCTTTGTCGTAGGCTCATACCCACAGAAGATCATTTCCTGGTACCTTGGACCACCCTCTTGCTGCAAACACTTTGGTACAGGCACCAAGGCTCTGCAACCAAATGAACGGAAGAAATGCACCTGCGGCTTCTGTCCGTTGAGCAAGAAATACGGGGTGTCACCTACCACTGAATTGTAGCACCTGTTCATCGTGAAATTGGCCGTTTTTACTGCCTCCCTCCAGAAACTGTGAGGCAACCCAGAGTCACACAGTAGGATCTCTGTCGCTTGAACCAGAGCTTTACTCCTCAGCTCTGCCACGCCACTCTCCTGAGGCGAAGTCACCTTGTGACGTATCCCCCTCTGGCGAAAGAAACTCTTTAGAGCAGACCCAGTGACCTCTGAACCTCGGTCACACTTGAATCCCTGCACCTTGGTGGAGAACCTCAGTTCCACCTCTGCAACCCAATCCTTGATCAGTTGCATTGCTACCTCCTGCGTTTTCAGCGAAAAAACCCAAGTGTTCTGAGTGAAATCATCTGTCAATGTCAGCAGAAACCTGGCTTTGCCCAGACTTGGCTGAGGCATAGGCCCAAACAGGTCTGCGTGCACAAGCTCAAAAGGCTTTGTGGTTACTCTCTCCACCCTGGGATAACTGTATCCCTTAGTCTTGGCTTTCCTGCAAGCCCTGCAATTTAGGGTTTCACCACATTCTCTTACCTTGCACCCTTTGGTGCATTCTGATAACATCTGAATGTTCTCACAAGACCCATGTGCAATTCTCTTGTGCCACACGCACGCACATGAAACATGAGTGTGAATGGTAGCTTTCCCAGCATTCCCCACTCCCACTTCCTCCAGAGGTGTTTCTAGAACAAAGAGGTTGTTCTGATTTTTCTCAACACGTACCAGTTGCTTCCCCCCTCTGGAAATTGTACAGACATTGTTCTCAAAACAAACCATATACCCTTCCTGTAAAAGACATGGTACAGATAAAAGACAATGTTTCAGTCCCGGCGCCACGTAGACTTCCAGCTGCGCCTGCAAAAGAGAAACAAAAACATTCCCAGCTTTTGTTACAAGCCTCTGTGACCCATCAGCAAAACACACTGATTTCCCAGCTGAAACAGCTCTGCAGTTCTTTATCTGGACACCAGGTGTCTCAGGCACGAGATGTCTGTTAGCAGCAGTGTCTATTATCCAACACAGCATTCTGTCCTCACTGGTGCTGTCCTTCGTTGCCTTAGCAACAGACTTCCTGCTGCCCCCGCTGCTCTCCAAAACAGCCATCGAAGCAGACAGCTGATAAGCATCTCCTTCCCCCTCTGGCCGTCCCTGCGCCTTCCCATGCTGGCCTCTCCTGCCAGGCTGGCTGCCATGGAAACCTGGCTGGTTCCCATGGGAAATGTCCTTGGGACTTTCCTGCCCTGTCTCCATCGCTCTCTGTGGGCAGCAGCGTCACAGATGGTCAGGGGAATCGCAAACAAAACAACGAGTGGAAAACTTTATAAACTTGCCTTTGGACTTCTGTGCCCCCCCCCACTCTTGCCAGCAGCACTCCTTGAGGCTTTTCTGCACTTGGGGATGTGGCTTTTGGCTTCCAGCTTGGTGGTTTCTCTGCAAACCTTCTCCAGCTCCTGCCAAACAGCCTGGGCACTTTCAAGACCCTTGGACTGGCCTGCACCACCATTCCTGGGTGCACAACTTCCAGAGGAACGGACTGCTCCTGCCTTCCTCTTCCCAGCTCTCAGCCGCTTTCCAGCGCATGGCCCATCGCTCTGGCGTGTCGAAGCATAGCAGCAGCTTCCAAACACGGCTCCAGCCCCCAGTGGGCTCTCTGGGTGTTCCCCCAGCTCCTCCTGGACTTGCAGCTTCTGTGCAGCATCTGGCCCCCTCTGGGCGTCCCTCAGGCCGGCTCCCAGCCCCCTCTGGTCTGGCTCCCACTGTCTTCAGTGCCTGCCACGTGACCCAGGGCTCCTTCCCGTCCACCTCTTCATAAGGGACTGCACACAATTCATGGCTGTCTGCCATCTTCTCCCCCGGGGCCCAGCTTACTTACGAACAGTAGTAGCTTCTACACACACCCGGTACAGCACAGCTGCTCCCAGCGAGCTCCTTGCCCCACGTTCGGCACAGCTCCCAGCTGGCTCCAGCTTCTCCAGCGTCTCGGCTTTCAACACACACCGGCACGGACTTGGCTTGCTTCACAGTGTCAGCTGACCTTCCATAACCTTTGGCGGAATTGACTGGCAGCTTCGCTTGCCCCCGGAGCCCACACGCTTCCCCTGTGTGTCTCTGTTCCCTCTGGGCAGCCTCTAGCTGCAGTGTAGCAGAGCTTAGCACAGCGACAGAAGCAGAACCGATAATTGCTGTGTGTGCAGTAAATCAGTCAGACGCTCGGTGTCCTTCCTTATCTTACAAATAGCTTTATTCTCGTAGAAAAACAACAAATCATAACTTTCCCGGAGACAGAGAGCTCATCTTCGGTCCTTTCCCGGAACAGGCTCAGCTCACTCTGTCTCTCTCTGAGACACAGAACACTCCCACTTCTCTCAGTGTTCTAAACACGCCTCTGAATGTGAGACGTCACTCAGAACTTCTTAACCCTGTAAGTTCTGACTCTCTCCATATATATTAAAGCCAAGGGGACTGCTTTGAGCTCTTGCTAAGTTGATGATTAACTAACTAATTGTTGTTCTCTGGTAGTTGACATGTGAGTGTTGTAACCTTAGATCATGCGATGAAAGTATTGAGTTGCAAATCTCCATTTTGAAGGGAGTTGCCTTTGAGTCTTTTGCCCCCCAAACTTCATGAAGATGTAAATGAAGCTTTCCTGAAGTGAGAGTAAACAGCCTGGAGGCTGGAAAGCAGACTGTGGGGAGAGAGAGAGAGAGAGAGTCCTCTGCTTCTAGGTCTGTTTGGATTATAACATGTTCTCCTTCATGGAGAGCACGTGTTGCGGTGGGGGCCGCCAGGACACTCCAAAGTTGGGGGGCGGGCTAATTGATCGTTGGCCACTGATGCGATTGGGGCTTCCCTTGTTGTTGGGAAGAAGTTAATGTTGCCATTTATTGATTGACAGCCAGAAATACTAAAACTCCTTGCACGAGGCTAGGGCTTCCTCTTTTCGCCCGTGCATCGGATTGCCCGTCCCTCCCTCCCTCCCTAGAATAGGGTTGTTCGCTTTGACCTTGCTATGCCTGTCATGGGGTCGTCTGCTTTGGAGCGGGGGCCTGGTAGGAATTTTGTCCATCTGGCTGATTGGCTGGGGTCATTTGGTTTTGCCTTCTGCGTAGCAAATCATCACAACTTGTAAGGTTCGCGGTTAGGCATTGGTTTATGGTTTGGTTGGTTGAGGGGCATGGATTGGCTGTGCCTGCCCCTCTAACGCTGCTGCTGCAAGGGATTCCGTTAAAGGAATTGGGAGCTAACTATTGCTTGTCCACTCTGTAAAGGGGGCTCGGGCCATAGCAATGAGCTCCTGGTTGCATTTGGGGTGAGGGCAGGTTCCCTGCTCCGTCGCTACCCCCAAGTGTATTCCCCTATTCTGACTTTTGCATCGTGCAGCATGTCAGTCTGTCCCCCATGGTGGGGGCAGATAGTCGCAACCAATGCCTGAGCAACCACTCACAAATTTGTATTTTAATAAAGTTGTGGCCAAAATTATGCCAAAAATCTTAAACAAAAAATTCTGTGTGATGTGTGAGTTATTGGGGTGGACCTGGGGACGTCGACACGCAGTTAATATTTTGTAAGATGCTGAGCCAGTGCTGGACAGCACAAGATATTGTATGTATAATTTTGGTTATATCTTTGATGCTTATGATCTGCTTTTAAAGAATTCTGCTAGTCAAATTTGAATAATATATTTATGGGTCTGGAAAATGCTTCATTTCCAAAAGGAGCCAGTTTTAAAGCATCTAGTTGCTTCAAACTGTGCAATATTAATATCTGCAACACCCCCATACCCCAATGTACCCTGACCAGCCCTCACCAAAGTTGTTTGGAGCGTGCCTGCAGCAAGCTGGAATCCTGTGGGTTCAAGACTCCAGCTTACAGGAACACCCTGCATAGGAACAGGAAGCAGCCTTATATTAAGTCAGATCATTAGTCCATCTAGCTACACTGACTAGTAGAGGCTCGCCAAGTTTTCGGGTAGTAGATATTCCCAGTCCTACCTGGAAAAAGTTGGGGTTGAGCCTGGAACATAAGGCATTCAAGGCAGATGCTCCACTCAATGAGCTACAGTGTGTCCCTTCCCCTAGGCGGAGACACATGCTCTGAAAGTATTGCTTTCTGTTCTAACTCTGAATCCAGCCTTGTTGAGTCAATCATAATATTAGTAGACCTTTATCTTCTAGATGGCTTGGGGGGATTTTTTTAGCTTTTTTACTTCCCGTGTTGTGCCCTAGCTATAAAGTGAAAGATTTCCATATATTGTACGATTATTACTTTTATGTCATATTCTGTTACATTTTAAACCAGAGCTAGCAAAGGGGAAATATTAAAAGATGGAGGGAATCAGATGTGGCATCACAGTTTGATATAGCTGATTGAGTACAACTTAATTTCAGATCTCTCCTGGATGATAGTAGAGATTGCTAGTATATTCTCACAATTGAGAGACACCTGGTCTTTCCATTCTCGCTTACTTTTCCTTCCTTTGAAGACTGCAGAAGGGAACTACCTGTGATGTATTTAAATCAAGAGCAGATTAATCTGTTTTTGAGGAATCTCCTGGGAAGATATGTGGAGGCAATAAAAAATGAAGGCAACTGCAAGATTATTGGATATCAAAGCTGCAGATAACTCACTGCCCAGGGTGAGATGAACACATTCAGATTGGATTTTTCACCAAAGAGAAATTCCACCAGCTTTTGAAACTGGAGATAATCACACAATATCAACACTGTAATTTCTTTTAAGCGATCAAAATTATATAACACATGCAAACATTCATCCAGATTCCTATGAAGGGGGTTACTTTCAATTATGTGTCACCTCTAAATCAGTATTTTGTGCAGATATTAATTCCATGGGGGTGGGGGCAAATTTTCAGGTTAACTACTTTGAACTGAATATATCCCTGTGTCAGGAATGCAATTAGCTAAACTCTAATGCTGGACCTCTCAATTATGTGGTACTCATGGGCATCTTATATACATAAAAACGTAAGGCTGTCATCACGCAGCCCCCATTGGATGATTTGTGGTGCCTCATCATAATTCTGGATTTGCATGAAGTCAGGATGGGGTAGGGGAGCAAATGAGAAGGCAGGTTGCACAATGCCAGTTGTGAGTGATCAGGGACACAGTGCTCTCTCTTGCACTGTCTCCCTCTGTATGATAAATCATTCTTTGAAATTATGAAGGAAGAAATGGGGACAATATAAGGTATAACATAAAATCAGGTCCAATACAACATTTTGGATAGAAGCAGCTAGAAGTCACAAAATTATTGTAGTGACCGCTCCCCACATCAAATGGGCGTACTTTGTGTGGTCGCGCGCAGCACCCCTGATCCTACATGGCTCCTTCAGTATTGCCTGGCATAGCCCCCCCCCCCAGACTGGATACATGGAGGTTCCCGCCCAACCTCGGACAGTCAACCAATCCCAGTGGGGAAGGCGTTGCCAGGGGAGTTGGCCAGGTAGGGGGTGGGGCTTCTCTACCCACACAATAGAGGGTGGAACTTACCTGGGAGATCATAAATCTAGATTTGATGAATATGGGTGTTTAGAAGTAAATATGCTTACATCAAGATTTTAGTAGGAAAAATCTGTTGAAAGTTGAAAGGAAGCCATGGGAAACAAAGTGGGGGCATATTTACACAGTGTTTGGAAACCAAACCTGCTTGGAGGAGCAGGACCAGAAACTGGGAGAGAAGTTATCACCAAGGGGAAGATAAAAAGTAGGGAGCCTATCAGAAAGTCAAAGATTAAAGGGTGATGAGAGAGAGAGAGAGAGAGAGAGAGAGAGAGAGAGAGAGAGAGAGAGAGGAGGGAAGACTTGGACCCCTTTATATTTATTGATTATTCTTTTGTGTGTATTTTTGTAGTTGTAGCTTAATAAAATTTTAACTTAACTGAATTGTTGCTACCTGGTTCAGATATTGGGAAGATGCCTATAGATATATGATTTTAAGCAGGGTGGTAGGATCCATGAAGAAGGGCATTGGGAGCAGAGTTTAAAACATATCTCATCACAACATTCTTGCAGTCCCTTAATGTATTTCTATTAAAGGAAAGAAGAAACCCTGCTTCTTAACTTAAACTCCCAATCTTCAGTAATTCACCTGAGCGTTTAGAAATCTAAAGCAACGTTTATTTGTTGATACAGACTACAAAACTCATTGGCATGTCTGCTTATGCACACTTTAATACAAATATATTGCTCAGATATGCACAGTGCATTTTGCAAAGAAGCTGAATTGCATTTTTTTGGAAACCTGTTTTTTAAAATCAGAATGTGGGGGCATTTCCCCCACGCCACCTTAGTGCTGTCTGTTTTACTTATAGACGTTTTATGGCAGCCTGCCACATTGGAGAATAAATAATTGAAGACACCAATACGATGAACATTTCAAGCATAATAATAAATACTTTAGGACCAGATTTATCATGGTATTCAAAAAACAACAACATCAACAACTCTCAGAGTTGTCAGCATGAGTTCTCTGACTTCCATAGGTCACAATGCCAAGTCAAAGTGTGTCTTGACTTCTGTCCTCATTTTAAATCCAGTGCCAGATCAAAGGGCTCAGAAAATACCACTGTAAGGACCACTCTGCTGGCAGCAACCAACACTGAGTAGGACAGTTGTGGGATTATGGGACTAAGATTGTGATAGCATTGGGCTTCTAGCTCTACCAAAACCTAAAACTGTTCATCTCTAGGCAGAGAATTCACTTGTCCTTTACACATAGTCCTACTCACTGTCTTTCAGATCACAGTTTCCTTGAAAGGAATTATGGTTTCAACCTCCCACCTGCTGCTGAGATAAATAAATGCAACACAGAGGCTCTGGCAGGCTCTTAAGAGTCCTCTCATCTGTTAGTTTCTGTTTGCCACTGAGCAGCTGCTTAGAGTCACAAGGCTCTGTTTACATTCCAGAGACATTCCGTGCCGTTGGAAGTCTCACGGGAGAAGGGAGACGGATGTGACGTACTGGTTTCTCTGTTCCTTTGTTCCTTTCTTCAGTTACTCTCTGCTTTCATAGAGATAGGATGTCCTTTTTGTCTTCATAGTTAGGATAATAAAACTCTTTGCAATGTGCCTGAGGCCTTATCTAAGGCTCAGGTCATTAAACACGCCGGGAGGCGATTCCGAAGGACTCAGGGGAAGAAAAGGAGCTTTATCAGCTTGGCCAAGTGGCGATCCTGACATCATCTCCGTCTTAAAGCTGGGAAAGCGCTAACTAGGATTTGGGAAGGAGCTGGAAGGATTCTAGGAGCCGGCTAGGGCCCTTGTGCCAGTGGTGGAGGCACCCTCTCTGGCACCTGGGCAGGATGCCGAGGGGCAGGGTGAACCACCTGGTGGGGCACGCGCAATGTCCATATGGACTGCGCACATGTGGCAACCCATACAGACTGTGCATGCACGGCAGCCCGTACGAACCCTGTGCGACTGGCAGCTCTGTACAGACTGTGCATGCACGGCATCCCATATGGACTGTGCACGCATGGCAGCCTGTATGGTCGCCGTGCGAGAGGCAGTCCGTATGGACGCCTGTACGGTTGGCATGCGAGCGGTGCCCATACTGACTGCATTCGCGCCCTTGGTCACTCTACAGTTGGGGGAGGCAGCGGGCCATCTTGTCACACACCCCCAGAGTGGTACCCGGGGCAGACCACCCCCTCCACCATAGCTGTCAACTTTCCCCTTTTCTTGCGAGGAATCCTATTCGGAATAAGGGGATTTCCCTTTTAAAAAGGGAAACGTTGACAGCTATGCCCTCCGCCCTCCCCTTCGTACGCCTTTGCTTTGTGCTTCCATCCCAAAGCCGGGTGCCTCCTGATCCACCTTTTAGGAAGGCAGAGAGGGGATGGGGTGGGTGCCAAATTTTGGGCTCACACAGGGCGTCATACTACCCAAGTGTAAAGGTAAAGGTAAAGGTACCCCTGCCCGTACGGGCCAGTCGTGTCTGACTCTAGGGTTGTGCGCCCATCTCACTTAAGAGGCCGGGGGCCAGCACTGTCCGGAGACACTTCCGGGTCACGTGGCGAGCCAGCACCAGCGCAGCACACGGAAACGCCGTTTACCTTCCCGCTATAAAGCGGTCCCTATTTATCTACCTGCACTTAGGGGTGCTTTTGAACTGCTAGGTGGGCAGGAGCTGGGACCGAACGACGGGAGCTCACCCCGCCGCGGGGATTCGAACCGCCGACCATGCGATCAGCAAGCCCTAGGCGCTGAGGTTTTACCCACAGTGCCACCCGTGTCCCTTTTACTACCCAAGTGTACCACTGCTTAATTTTTGTCACCAGTTTGCTGCTGCCCCCTACACCTCTTTCCTGCTTTCCCCCACTCCCTAGTCAAGGCACCCATCACCTAACTAACTCAAAGCAGAATCAGCCCCTCTCTGCATTATTTTCCGAATTTAAAATGTTGAAATGCTTCTTTGTCGCAAGCGTAGCTGTAATAAAAACCAAACGCTTGCCTACTCAAGTGGGATGTTTCATTTTACCTGGTACAAAAATAAGGCAGTGTAAGCTGCCTCTGCTCAGTGCTTTTGCGGGCTTATATTTATGGATGTAGATTGTTAGACATGAAGCAGCAGCGACCTGATAATCAGTAAATCTGTAGAATGCTGAAATATAGCATTAACATAGAAAGAAAATAGATTAGAAGGAAAAATCCATGAATTTGCCACATTCATTTTTTTGTATACCTATAGGGATGAAGTTTTTCATTACAAAGTCAAAGAGCATTTATATATTACATTTGCAATTTATTGAGAGAGAAATGTGGATCTAGTCAGAGATGAACAGTATTGTGCTTTTGTTAAATTTATTAGATTAAAACATAGCCTTCCTTGTAATAAGGTATGTTATCTAGACGTGATCTTTATTCATGTCCTCTGAAGGCAATGAAAGGTTTAGCAAATGCCATTTTAAAACAAATTGAATATCTTTGTAAATGTATAAAGCCTACATTCAAAGGCATTAAGCAGCTGAGCCATGCATTCATTGAAGAAATTTCAAACGTTCATTTCCATTGCTTCAACTTTGTACAGTACTTTGCTACGGCTTATTAATGTATATGATCTCTACAAATAACAGACTGTATTACTGGAGATGTGTTATTCATGATAGAGGTCATTCGACTTGTGGATGGAGACCCCGCCCTTAAGGAATGGATTAGTAAATGAAATGAAATAAATACATAGGTTTTATAACAGCATACACAGGTGACTATTATATCACAGCACTCCACCCTCCCTAGTCTTCCTTGAGCCTCAATTTTCCTACACATTAATTTCCCAAATTGATACGTGCCTACAGGTGAGGCAGGGGATAGATGGAAATGCTTTGAGTTTTCAGACTCGTCTTCATTATAAATGCTTGTATTAGTGAAAATACCACACAAAATGCATTTTCTTTTATGGTCCAATCAAAAATAAGCAAAATTAATCAAGTCTACTTAGATATGTATAGAATAAAAATGATCCCACTGAATGAATAAGACAAGTCTATTTCCAGATTTCTAGTAGTTGCTTTAGTCTCTGCTGAAAATGTCTTCCTCTTCTCTGGCAATTGTATGACCTCTTTACTCTTTATTCAAGGTCTCCGTGTTGGGGCAGTAAGTAACATTTGTGATAAGAAGAATGCAGGGCAGCAGACAGAACCATTGTACTGATCATCTCCCTCTTGTCTAATAACATGACATGCTTCTGTAGCTTTTGTGTCTATATTTAGAAAACAGGGAGAAACTACAGAGAAAATGACTACTCCCCATCCTTCTCCCCTCTGAAAATAAAATGCAACATTGGGCATCAGTTGTTCAAAACTATTTGCAATTTAGATTGATTCTAGTTTTATTAATTCCCGAGAGATGCTGACCCACCAAAATCTACCCCACAGTTAATCCAGAGTTAGCATGATAATGTTGCGCTGTACATCTCAGAAATGAAGCCCTTGAAAATGGATCAGGATTGTTTCCTACTATCCAGATCCATTTTCATCTTGAACCAAACAGTCTAGGGTTGACTTGAGAATTGCTTTATGGCTTGGGGCGGTTCCCATAATGTGTCATGTTTGGGATCAATTGTGGCTAAGTAGTTAAAAGGAAACAAATTCCTGCACATGACAGGTTTTTTACTTAGAAAATGACAGAAGAGATATTTGTTACCGTATCTTTATACAGTGGACGCTCGGGTTGCGAACGTGATCCATGCGGGAGGCACGTTTGCAACCTGCAGCGTTCGCAACCCACAGCGGCGCATCTGCACACGCACAGGTTGCGATTCGACGCTTCTGCACATGCACAAAGCGTGAGCGCCAAAACCCAGCAGTAACCTGTTCCGGTATTTCCGGGTTTGGTGTGGTGCACAACCTGAAAACACGCAATCCAAAGCTTCTGTAACCCGAGGTATGACTGTACATACATACACTTCAGGTTACACACTCCGCTAACCCAGACATAGTGCTTCAAGTTAAGAACTTTGCTTCAGGATAAGAACAGAAACCGGGCTCTGGTGGTGCGGTGGCAGCAGGAGGCCCCATTAGCTAAAGTGGTGCTTCAGGTTAAGAACAGTTTCAGGTTAAGAACGGACCTCCGGAATGAATTAAGTACTTAACCCGAGGTACCACTATATAGCAGTTGAAGCCTAGGCACCAACTCCCTGGGACTCTGGGTGCTCAGGCGCCCACAAAAAAACCCAAATACTGTGGGTGCTTATGGGTGCTTCCACACACTCCCCACCTCCGTGTCCTGATCCCCTGGCCTACCTGACAGACAGACAGTGTGCCAAGGCAAAGTTCCAAGTCCACACAAGCAAAGTCCAAAGATAAGGAAACACAGTCTGGGATGAGTCCAAGTAAGCCAAGATAGAAGTTCAGCAGTCAGGATACAGCCCAGAGTCAATCCTGAAGTAGAAGACCATGAAGGTCCAAGGTGAAACCCTGGCGATGTCCCTCAATGTGGACATCACATTGAGCAAACACAACACCTCAGCTCTGCTGCCTTCTGGTACTGTGCCTATTGATGGCAGTATCTGGGCTTCATGGGGCATGTGACCCTCACCTGCTCTCAGTTTGCCCCAGGTGAAGAATCACATGCCTCCTTCCCCACCTGGACAGCTAGTGAACTAGGCTGCAGGCCCTGGCCTGCCTCTGCTTCCTGGAGTGCCCTGCCCACTGTTTCCTATGTCTTAGGACTCGCCGTGTTCTTAGAGACGGGGGGCTCTCGGGCTCTGGCGAGGGGTCCCACTGCTTGGCTTCCTGTGTACTGTCCCGTATCCCCTCATCATCCTCTGTCACCCTGTGAGTGCTACCTACACCAACCTCTCCTTTTCCATCGCCAGCTTGCTCCCGTGTGACCCCCTTCCAGCTACACCCCTCGCCGGGATCCTCTTCCTTCTCCCCAAAGTCCTGCCAGTTCTTGACACCCCATTTACACGTGTTGTGGCCATGGCCACCCACTGGCTCTGCACACCACACCACAAGAGCAGCTGCCACAGTCCCTTCCCAATGCCCTTGCCCTGCTCACGCCCCTGCCATTCTGCCCCGGCTCTCTCCTTCTCCTTCTCCTTCTCCTTCTCCTTCTCCTTCTCCTTCTCCTTCTCCTTCTCCTTCTCCTTCTCCTTCTCCTTCTCCTTCTCCTTCTCCTTCTCCTTCTCCTTCTCCTCCCACACCCACCTTGAAGGATGTGTCTCTATCTGTGTCATAGGCTTCCTCCCCCGTGGCAGTAATAAGCAGATCAAATGAAAGGAAATTCTTACCAGTTAGTTTCTTTAATAAACACAGCAGGACACAAAAGAAAGTGTCTACCTAGAATGCTGGTGCTCCCAGTTAAGGTTCACACAACCCTCCGTCCCTCCTAATCACTCCTACATCTTGTAATCTGAGTTGGTAACCTCTGCACTTTCTGTTCTAACATCCTCTGAGCTCTTCTTGTCCTTGGGGATGGGGCGGGATTGCTGTCCAGAGACTGTGAATCTGTTATTTCCCAGCTTCTGCCTTCTGAACTGTGTCCCTCTGCAAACCACTGTTCCAAATCTATACTGTCCTCCTGCTCCTGGGAAGTTTCAGGATCAGGGTCAAGGGGGGGGCTCCCACCATTCTTCTTCAGTGCACTCCTCCTCAGCATGGTCCCTGACGGTCTGCCACATCTCTCCTTTGAACTGAGATCACAAACTGACAACTCTCACTGGTCAGAGGGAAGAGGCATGAGTCTGATATCTCCTAAACCATTTCTGCCACTTCCACCTCCTGTATAGCCTGGATTTATGTTAGGGGGAGTAGACTTTATGTTAGGGGGGCAGAACTGAATTATCTGCAATGCAATTGGTCAGTTAGTTACACATTTCTATCTATTTACTTGATTTAGGGGAGGGTCAGCTACACTTATGTACAAATGCCTTTTAATGAAAATATTGGGGGTCCACTCTGGATCCTTCACAAAAGTCAGATTTTTCTCTTTTTTTACTGTTGTAAAAGAAGCATTTTTGAGTACAATATCCTAGAATGCTAGCTGAATAATGGTATTATGTGGAAGCATGTCAAAAATAAACTTCCAGCAACTATACCACTTTAAATGCTTAGCATGGAAGGACCTTAAACCTTGCAACCATTTACCTCTTTTAAATAGGCATTAAACCCAGTAAGGAAAATTTTAAAGATAGTTCAAGTACAATTTTCAACTTTGACATTTTTCCGTGGGTGTGGGGAAGGCTTTTTTGTGTGTGTATTAAAAAATGTTCAAAAATTGCTTTACCTGTCTGTTCTGCTATCCCCACTCCCAAAAAATACTTTTACATGGGGAGAGAGAATTCTTAGCTTTTGATGTCACTGTGGTTTGTAAAATAAAGGAGTCATAGAAGCAAGGAAACAAGACGTGGTATGACTCCAAAATAATTTTTAGAGCTTGGATCTGTGCATATATACTTGGAAGTAAGTCCCACCGAATTTAATGGGGCTTATTGTCAAGTCACTGTTTATAGGATAACAACATTAACTCTTCAGTAACTGGAGACATTGAAGCCCTCTAGCCATTGAAAAAGAAACACCATCCGATGACACCAAAAACACCTCAGAGCGAACATTTGGGCCATTACAACAAAATAATTTTAAAGCCTTCAGCAGAGAGGGAGTGCTTGCTTTTAGGCTGTGCTATTTTTCCCCCTGTAATCTTTTGTTCCAGTTCTTTCACCTTCAGAATCAATTATCTTCCTGCTTCTCTGTTCTCAGCCACACTGGACTGTTTCTGAAATAACGACAGACTTTGATTACATGGATTAAACTGCACGCAAGAAGAGGCTCACATGGTGTCTCAAAGGCACTATCATGTATTTGGCACTGGGCTCAGTCTAATCTCCGGGAAGAATTCTTTCACAGGCATCTACAGGTTTTTTGTTCCAAGTAGGTAGGACATAGGCTTCACCTGGGCAACTGAGCCTCTGGATTCCTCTCCATCCTTGTGTTCTTATTACACTTTTCTTTGCTGTTTATAAAAATTGCTGCTAGCCCTTGCTGGTCTCCATGATTCTATACCACAGGGATGGGAAGCCTGTGACAAAAGCAAATGGAAGGCCACTGGTTCCCTATCCCTGGTATGCAGTATTGTGCAGGTGAACACAAATGAGCGCACAGAAATGCCGTTTACCTTCCTGCCACAGTGGTACCTATTTATCTACTTGCACTGGTGTGCTTTTGAACTGCTAGGATGGCAAAAGCTGAGACAGAGCAATGGGAATTCACTCTGTCATGGGGATTCGAACCGCCAACCTTCCGATCAGCAAGCCCAAAAGGCTTAGTGGTTTAGACCACAGCGCCACCCACTCCTCATCCCCACGACAGGCTGAGCTCCTGTTGCTGTGTCCCAGCTCCTGCCAACCTAGCAGTTCAAAAGCACACCAGTAAATAGATAAATAGGTACCATTGCGGCGGGAAGGCAAACGGCGTTTCAGTGCGTTCTGGTTTCCACCAGGGTGTTCCGTTGCACCAGAAGTGGTTTAGTCCTGCTGGCCACATGACCCGGAAAGCTGTCTGTGGACAAACGCTGGCTCCCTCAGCCTGAAAGCGAGATGAGCGCCACAACCCCATATTCACCTTTGACTGAACTTAACCGTCCAGGGGTCCTTTACCTTACCTAAAGTAAGGAGGCTTACTGGCACCCTCAGAGGCCATGTTGGTGAGACCTACCTTAAAATGTTGCTAATAAACTTTGTTGAGCAATGCATATTATGTTTGCAGTTTCTGGGGTGATACACTGGATATGCCTGATTATTCAGCAGAACTTGCAGAAGCCTGATTGAACAAAGATGCATTTGCCTGAGTAGCCAAGCCATGAAAAATGCTCCTAAGAAGGAAAGGTGGGTGAGTGGCAGGATGATCATGCATTGAAAAACAGTGAAATAAACGCTTCCGTGCATCAAGCTGGGAAGGAATGGGCTGCTGGAGGAAAAGTGCCTTGCTATATCTTCAGGGAGGAAAACAGAGATGGCAATGTACAGGCACAAAACACATTCACACACCTGAGCAAACTGTGAGCGCCTGCCCTTATGGTACTGGAATGCAGGCAAACTGCTTGGAAAATGAACCCTACCCTACCAAGGGGAAATGTCAAACACACACAAAAGGAAGAGGGGGTCACTCAAGAAGGTCTGCAGCCAGAGAATCCCACTACCCAATTGTTGACGCCTCCGTACGACTGAGCTGTATTGGCTACTCCTCCGGCCGTATCTTCAGAACCCATCCAGGCTCTCCTTTGACGGTGATTAACGACCTAAGCCTTTGAATGAGACTTCAGGCATGCTGTCCATTGCGCAGAGTACCCAAACAGCAGCAGAAGGAGCCAGAAATATGTGCTACGTTGCTACTTTGTTTCTAACTACACAAGACAGAAAAGAATATGTGTCTGCTCTCTGTGAGAGACAGAAAACAACAAGACAAAGAAACAGGAAACCAGTAACATCAACATCCATCTCCCGTGAGACTTCCAACAGTCTGGAATGTCAACAGAGTCTTGTGATTCCAAGAGCTGCACAGTGCCATAACAGAAACCTAACACCAATCCCATAGCGATGAATAGGACAGGATGGAGCATATTGGGATTGGGTGAGGCATTGTCAGGCTTCAGGGGCTCAGCTCCCTCCCCCTTGGCCGTAGATAAGCAGTACAAAGAGAAAGCAGTCTCTTACCACTAACAGAACTGCTTAATGAACCCAGCAAAAGAACAAGCCACCGTTCTCAGAGTGCAGGTGCTCCCTATTAAGGTTCCGCCCACTTCCCTCTAGTCACTTCCGCCCTCTCGGCTCCTAGCCACCTGATCTCTCAACCATTGAGCCTTTTGCACAGCCACCTTATCTAATTTCCTAGCCTTGGGACTGAGCAGCTGCACATCTTCCAGTGAGAGAGAGTCTGCTAGCTCACTCTCTTCCCGTTCTTCTTGCTGTCCACCTCCCAGTTCTGCCCAACTATTGTCTTCTGAGTTGTGCCCCTCAGGGAACCATTATTCCAAATCAGCACTGCTCCACTGCTCCTGTCAGGAGTGTCAGGATCTTGGCCATGAGTAGGGAAAGGCTCCCACCTTTCCTCATCAGAGTGGTCTCTGACAGGCATGTATGTTTGTAAGCAGAGCTATCAAATCATGGGAGATCTACTTCCTAACATTCCAGCAGAAAAATAGAGTAAGCATGTTGCAAAAATCACCTCATATAATCAATAGGTTGGGGGTGGGGGCGGATTGTGTCATTCTTCACAGGCACCATGACAAAGCTGTGTGATTTCCAGAGTGTGATTTTGAGGCTAGGAATGGCACGGCAATGTGAATATTTATTCAGGCAGCAAGGTCTTTTACCTGTAATTACATTCCCATTTCAATCAGCTGGCACAAGTTTCAAAACAATCTATGAGGATTTCATCAAGAATAAGGAAGTTCACAGGAAACAACTTATGGGTTTGGGCACACGATCTGTAGAACACAGACTCGGCATGCACAAAACCTTGCTTGCTATTCAGAGCTAGAAAAGCACTTTGAGGCGAGGGGGTCCTGATTTGGATATCAGTCTGGCGTTATGACCTAATCATATTATGAGCCAAGTAATTACAAAGTGTAGTACCATCCGTAGTAACAGGAAGATATTCACAGGCATCGAATAGCAAGGAAAGTAACCAGGCCACTGTTGTTTTCGCAAGGTGGGAAATTGGACTCAAACATTGTTTATGCTTTTCTGGTTAAATCAATAAGAATTGAACTTCTTACAGCAAATGAACTGAAATCAACTGTTTTGTATGAGGAGGAAAATATAGATTTACACATAAAGCTACTGAATAAGGAATGCACCCATCTTCACAAGAAAATATACAGCATGTATTCTGTGAACAGAGCTGGAGTAAACCTGCAGACAGTCCTCGGAATCATGGCATATACGGTCTATTTATCATGACACCACCATATTATCTATAGTTTTGCAGTTCAATTTTATGCTTGTTTACTCCAAAGCAAAGCCTCTTCTGTGTTCTATGGGACGAATGTGTGCTGTTGAGTAAACATGCATAAAATTATGCTGCAAGAGACGAAACACAAGGTCAGATTATTGAAATCTTATCAGTAATTGAAAACTGTAATATATGATCACACTTATAATTGTGTGTCTTCAGTTATCTGAGTGAAAGAGTGAAGTGCCTTGTACATCAGTTTAGCACTACACAATCCAAACAATGCTATTTATTAATGCCTTTGGGCTGCGATCCTCTACACCTGGATACAAGCCCAGTTAGATGTTCTGAGATTTACTTCAGAATGGACAGGTTTGAGTTGTTTCTTTACTGAAGTAATATGGCCAGTTGTGATTTAAAACAAACCTGAGGGGAACTGCAGAGCACTAAAAACTTCATAAACATGTGCTCTTTGTAGAACTCAGCAGTAAGTAGGATTAGGACAAAAGCAGAATTATTTGGCTTTGCTAGTCATAGGCTATGGGTCCACTTTCTGTTGAACTCTCCACCTGCCTACCAACCACCACTGGCTAATGGTGAATCCATTTTCAAGTATGGAACCTTATTTAGTCAAAATAACAGCATCTCCAGCTAAGTGACATCTCAGTGCTTGGGGAAATTCCCAGATTTCCAGAGGACAATGACGGGGATGACAGAGACCATGGCTGTGTGATAAATCCAGTTCCATGATTTATTGGGATTAAATAAAGATGCTCACACAAATCGACTGTAGGAGGGAGAAACTTGCAGGACTCTTAGGAGCCTGATTCCACTCTTCATATTTAACTATCACTTGTGCAGATTGTTAAATCACCCTTTGTGGCGTTTGCTTCCTAGGATGGGTCATAAGGAAAGGGTTAAAATAGGTGTGATGTGATTGGCCAGTGAGAATGCAAGGGGGGAATAAAAGTTAGAGTGGGAGGTTTTGAAAGTTAGTTGAGTTGAGGTTTGGGAGTTAAGTTGAGGTTTGGGAGTTGAAGAAGGAAGAGGGAGGTTTGGGTGTGGGTTGGTAGAGTTGTATTGTGAGAGAGTGAGAGGAATTGTTAGGTGGAGTCAGATAGATAGTTGGAATAATCAGTTTGGAGTTGTTAGGAACTAAGAATAAGAAACTGACAAGAGAAAAATTAACTGTAACCATAAGCGTGTTCCTGCATTTAAAAATAAATTTGATTATTTGTTTATGTTAACAACTGACTGGACTCGTGAGATACGGGGTGGTGGCAGCGGAAAAGCAATGGCAGTGGCGGCACAGGGTCAATAGACCGTCAAACGTCCAGGGGCCCTGTGTGTGATCACCACACCCTTGTCAGCAGCAGCAGCAACATGTTTTTTAAAATAGCGGGGGGAACACATAAACACACACAGAGGTAGAGAGAGGGGGACGTCTTTAGCAGATGCGGCACTGGGGTGCAAATATCCACCCAGTGCCCCCAAATTACCATGGATAGTGGGGGGGGGGGCAAAGCTACACACTGCCAGCCATGGGGTGGGCGCAGCTTCCATCCTAAGCCTCTGTGGGGATCTCTCTCTTCCTGCGGAGGCTTGGGAGGCAAGCTGCGTGCCCGCTAGCCATATGGTTGATGGGGTGCAGCTGGCACGCCTGCAGGTAAAGGGGAGGCCACTGGCAAAGCCGGGCAGCTCCCCCACTCGCTTGGGTGCCCCTGAGAGGCTGGCGCCCTGGCGCAACGCACCACTAAGCTGTATGGGAAAGACGGCTCTGCACACACACACACACACACACACACACGAGATCTAAGCATGCCCAGTAGTCATGCAATACTATTTGACTATTTTTATTTTTATTTTTGAGGAGGTGACTAGAATGAAATATCCTGGGGGGTGGGGGAAAACATGGCTTGCTTGCTGTAACCCTGAAAGAGAACTACTCTACACTGCAAAATTTTGCTGTAATTCGATTTGTTAGTTGTGTAAATGGAAAGATAGCAGCAACTCAGCCTAGGCACCGGGATGCTGGAGTCTCTCCCTCCCTTTGCTTTCCCCCTCTGGCTTAACCTCCCTGCTCATTTTTTTTTTTCTATTTTGTGCTGTGTATGCAGGCATGAATGATGTGAACGTCTGGTGGTAAGTATGAAGTTATTTAACAACAAGGAACATTTTTAGAAGGTCAACGTTGTAAGGACAACATTGGAAGGGAGAGGACGATTGGGGAATGAATAGTAAAGAACAAACATGCAATATGGTCACCTCTATGGAACAACTTTTTTGTGGATTGATAAATTATTATTTTAACGTTAAAAAATATCAGCATACATATGAATTTCTCTTCCCCATGATCATTACAAGCAAAAGCTTTTGTTATTTCTGAAAGAGCATCTTTATTACATACCCTTTTTCCTTTGACATCAAGCTGCATTGGGTCTCTTTCCTTTGCTTCCGCTATGGTGCATCTTCCAGCTATGTTAATATTCCGGAAAGCAGCAGGGAAGCCAAGCTTTTAAAATAAAAAGTGAAAACTGGTGTGTGTGTTTTTTTTAAAAAAATATTCTCTTATAAAAATGATGAGACATCACAAAATTGCTACATTATAATGATGATACTTTGTTCTCAGTGAGAAGGAGCAGAGGGATCAGATAGCGTGGGACTTCCAAGGAACCCACCATAACCAAAGGTGACATTTGTCTGTTCTTTGTTTGTTTATAACTAGAAAAGCTGGGGATTAATTTGGAAATCACACTAGGTGGTAGATGGCTTTATGTGGGTCTGCTTTGTCTTCAGGGTTTACCTTATACTGTCAAAGGAAGATGCAAATACATCCAAAAACCACAAGGAAATGGAGGCTGCCTCTGGGGGCGACTGACTCATTTAAGTGGCCTGCTGCCCTGCCTCTTCCAAAGATATTGCCTGGTTACACAAGAGGAGGAAACCCCATGTAATCTCAGCGAGAAACAGTGCCCCCCTTAATCATAGCAGCAGCTGAGATACTCTGAAAACCAGCTCTGACTTCTATCCCTTACTGAGCTCTTAAAGGTAAAGGGACCCCAGACAATTAAGTCCAGTCGTGGCCAACTCTTGGGTTGCGGCGCTCATCTCGCTTTATTGGCCAAGGGAGCCAGCGTACAGCTTCCGAGTCATGTGGCCAGCATGACTAAGCCGCTTCTGGCGAACCAGAGCAGCGCATGAAAATGCCGTTTACCTTCCCGCCGGAGCGGTACCTATTTATCTACTTGCACTTTGACGTGCTTTCAAATTGCTAGATTGGCAGGAGCAGGGACCGAGCAACGGGAGCTCACCCCGTTACATACCAAAAAAGCAAAATCAAAGATTCCAATAAGGCCATCAGCCACTAAGTACAAAATGTTATCCAAATGCCTATAAGAGTAAAATAAACAACAACACGTCAAACACTTTATTTAATTCCTCAACAGCTTTGAGGTCAGTATTTATGAAAAGTGTTGCAGAGTGTTGAGCATTATCAACTGAGAACATCTTCCACAGAAGCTTCAATGAAATGATTATGAGTGCCGATGTAGGTACTAATTTTGGTCTTGTTGTTGATCAACAGTCGTATTCAGTGGCTAATTGAGCTAATTATGTTGCAACGCTGACATAGTCACCAAGTGTCATTGATCCACAAAGTATAGGAGAAAGTGAAAGGGCCAATATTATTGAATTATTGATGTTTGAAACTGAGCCTCATTTCCGAAGTAATGAAAATGAAGTAGGCAGAGCTAGTATCTTAGTGTGTATTCATGGTTACTTGAAAATATATCAACGTCAAGTTGGCAAGGGCAAATGACTAAATAGCTGTCATATCCTAACAAAGAGATTTCCTTCCGTCTTACCTAATTGTCATGTGTGCGCATACAAGAGCACATTTATAATTTTGAAGGAATAGCGTGAATGCCAAACCACCATTGGGAGACATATTGTATTTGTGTGGAACGTATAGTTAGCTCACACTAGTGTTGAAAGCCCTAAGCAACTCAGGGCCCAAATATCTGAAACGTTAGAAGTTGAGGATCAGGTTGCTTCATATTGGAATTGGCAAAGAACAAATTATTCAAGCTTTCCTAACTGATCATCACTCACACATTCAGTGTATGCACATTGAAGTGGGCTTATATGTGTGTGGTGATTATCATATGCACCAATCAATGCAAAGTTCATGTAATTTCTCCCTATGCAGAAGTGTGACTTTGTTGGAAATCAATTAAGTTAGAAGTGAGCCTCGTTTAATACATATTCAGAGAAACGCTTTTTGAAATCTTAGAGATTGGTGCTTTGTGCTATTGTAACGCTGCCTAGCCTTGATATCTAGGCTTTCAACTTCAAAGCATTCTACAAATAATAATTCACTAAACTTCATAAATCACAAGCATTATTCTGTATATCATTTGAATGGATCAGAAAAGAGAGAGTGGAAAGGTTAATGGTTTTATCAAGTTACAACATCAGGAACATAAAAACTCTGAAGTACAAGGTGCATTTCAAAAACTGTTAAGAATCACGGCAATTACTCGAAGTACTTAGAAGCAAGGTTTTGTCAAAGCTCAATACTGTCTTGAGGTTCATATTCATAACTAGTTCTTCTTGGATCAGCCTAGAAGATGCTGGATGCTTTCTGTGTCAATTACTGTCAACTCCAACATGGTTGCTGTGGGGTGGGAGGCATCAGAGATAAGTGGCTTTGCTCAGAGTTCCTATCATTATTGTAACCTTGCAGTACATTACGAAGAAGAGGAAAATTACAGCATTTTAGAGTTCATTGATACCCTAAGAAAGTAAGCTCTTGGGTTTAATTATATGCCAGGTTTGCAAGAGCTGTGAGTGTACCTCCCAACACCGCAAAAAGCAGGAAAAGGGAATCAAAGTTGCCTGTGTTTGAATAAGTACAAATGGTTTGGTGCAAGACCCTGTATTGATGCCACTCCAAACCATTTCAGAACATGACCATTATTAGTCCGGTTGTAGCTCTGGCAAATCATCACAACTTGTAAAGTTGCGGATAGGCTCTGCTTCAGGTGATAGGGATGGGAGAACGCGCTCGCCATCCTTGTGTGAAGGGTATTCCGTTAAAGGAATCCAGGGTCTTGACGGTTTGGTGGACCCCTGAGAGGGGGTTGTGCCCATGCCTGAGTCCAGGGGGACATTTGCGTGGCGAAGATAGCCCATTCCCAGCTTTCCGCTTATCTGGGTGTTCACCCTTGGCTGACCTATGCTGGAACCCTGGGTCAGCACTACCTGCAAGGCAGGGAGCTAGTCGAACCAGAGCCTATGCAACCATTCACTTTCTGTAATCAATAAAGTTGTGGCCTAAATTCTGCCAAAAACCAAAACCAAAATTTGAGTCATGTGTGAATTTATTTAGGGGGGAGGTTTCTGGGTCTGAACATGCAAAAACAATGTCTGAATTAGCATTGGCTATAGGGAAGAATTGTTACTCATATTTTATTTTTAAATAACCCTAATCTAACATGTTCCATTCCTAGTACAAAAGAAGAAGAAAAGTTAGGTTCATTGATACCCACATTAAACTGATGCTGCGTCACAACTGGTGACTAAAAATCATTATGAAAATGAAATCCACTACTAAACAAATGCACCTCTGAGGGACAAGTTAAAGAAAAATTATCTGACTTATTTTCTCCACCTTCTGCCCTCTCTATTATTGGATTCATTAAATCATGTGTCTAAAATGTCAAAGAAAATGAGAAAGAAAACTCTGAGAGGACTGCAGAGCCATTGTACTGTTTATCCTTTTATTTAATACTAATTTCTGAAATCTTCCCCCCCCCCTTTCTGCCGGAGAATGCTCAATCTCATTAAATGATCAGAAACACAAGGGATTCGTTTGTGCTTTCTGCAGCCAAATTAAGGCTTCTTTAATAAAATACTGAACAGTTCAATTAAACAGGAGTTTGCCTGCTCTGGTACAGCACTCGGGAGAGGATGAGCTGTGCTTTCTAACAAGAAAGATTTTTCATCCTTAACGCAACCTTTTTGCGCAGCGACAGTTCTGTTTCTCCATGCTAAACTGCTAGGCAGGAAGTGTGGACATACAATCTGTATCACCAGGCCCTCAGGACCACTCCTGTTCAGGATTTTGTTGAGTCTGGACAACAAGATACTTTTTATACAGTTTGGTACTCACAGAAGACACCTTCCCCAACCTCAACTCTCCTAAAACCTCCTCCACTGGCTATATAATGCTAAAAGGTTTTGGGTTAGGACATGACTGGGAGCCATAGACCTGGGCACTTTCTTGACAGCTGTGGGTGGTAAGGTATTTAACTTGGAGCAAAACACATGGCAGACCCTAATACATGGGTAGGCAAACTAAGGCCCAGGCATTCGCACAACATGACCAGTCCAACGAATCATTGCTTCAACACTGGTGATCTTTGCTTCTTCCAGGACACTGGCATTAGTTCGCCTGTCTTCCCAAGTGATGTGTAAGTAGGAAATCACATTCAAGCTCCAGCTTGCTTATAGAATTGCACTCTTTTTTCCAAGCTTTCTCCAAGCAGTTAATTAATTGGTATTAATAAGCTAATTGATATTAATTTCCTACACCCTTGTGCAAATTAATTGGAACAAACAATGTAGTTTATTGTACAAAACTCACATATACATGTACAAAACTCACATATACGTACATTAGTAATGGATATGACCTCCGCTATTTTTAAGCAGCATTTGAACATGGTTTGGCATGGAGTCTACTAGTTTTGAACAGTCACTGTTGATTTTCAGATCCCTGTACCACACTTGAATCAGCGCCTGAATGAGCTTCTCCATAGTCGTACAGTCTGCAGCATGGAGGTGACTTTGCACATAGCCCACAAATTGTCAGTGGGATTTACGTCCAGAGAATTCCCTGGCCAATCAAGTACTTTGTCATGAATTTCTTCACCACTTTGGATGTGTGACAGGGGCTAGGTCCTGCTGCAATATCCCAGTACCATCAGGATACCTCTTTTCCCGCTCTGGAATAACTCTCTTTCGTAGAACCTCAATATATTGTGGTGAGCACATCATTCCTTATATTGGCTGCAGGCTTCCAACACCATAATGATCAATTGACTTTTCATGTTTGTTTTGAGTACAGGATTATGAGTAAGATAGGAAACATGCTTTGTTTCAATTAATTTGCACAAGGGTGTACCCTGGCTGTGGGTAAGTAAATTTCTTTCTTGGGGAAAATGAGTCCCCAGTTTCCTCCATTTTTATATACTTATTTGTTTTATTGTTGGTGAAGTAACAGCTATTCCAATGATATTAAAAACTCTTGTGTGTAGGAGTGCCATGTGCATACATGCGTAAGACCTCATATGTGCCCAAAGCACAGGTGACAAGATGTGGCCATTGGACACAAATTTTGGCTCCTTTCACATGTTGTTTGACCATGTGGGCTGAGTCATCACATTTTAAATATTGCACTTTGGTTTCACTTATACATCCCAATCCAGCCTGTCTTAACATTGTTTTCATCCTGACAAATATTGGCTAGACCATCACTTTAGTTAGGTTCACAGCTGTGCAAGTATTCAACGATCACCCATGGGAGATCAACTAGTGGATAATTATTATTTTTATTCTACAGGCGGTAATATAATAAAAAGTAATCTGAAGCTTAAATGGGGAGCTCCACTGGCTGTATAAAAGGACTAATAGATAAGCAATTTTTGTTCCTTTGGTCATGGGATTGTTCAGCCATGTACACAGTACAACACTTTCATTTAAATACTACTAACAGGAAATGGTTATCTGTTCCATCCATGAAATGAATGGAGCAGCCTCTCCATAGAAATGTACCATGTTTATACCAATGCAGGGTTTGGTTTAAGGAACATCTTTTTATGAAAGAACTCCATCTCTCGTCATCATTGGGGCTCTCCAACCACCAGAGACGAACCTCTATACAACACTTTTTCTCAGGTAAGATGGACAGTTAAGTCCAGTCAAAGGCAACTAAGGGGTTGTGGCGCTCATCTCGCTTTCAGGCCAAGGGAGCTTGTGTTTTTCCACAGACAGCTTTCCGGGTCATGTGGCCAGTATGACTAAACCGCTACTGGTGCATGGAGGACCGTGACAGAAGCCAGAGCGCACAGAAACGCCATTCACCTTCCCACCGCAGCGGTACCTATTTATCTACTTGCACTGGTGTGCTTCGAACTGCTAGGTTGGCAGAAGTTGGGACAGAGCAACGGGAACTCACCCCATTGCATGGATTTGAACCGCCGACTTTCTGATCAGCAAGCCCAAGAGGCTCGGTGGTTTAGACCACAGCGCCACCCACGTCCCATGTCTCTCAGATAAGAACTTGCCTACTAACTGGCTTGATAAACCAGTTTAGTAAGGTTTTGTGCTGTGCTGGATATTTTTCTTGAAATGTTCTAAATTGTTGGAATAGGGATAGACACATCTGAATTGTGAAAAACATTGCCAAAGTGTGAATAAAGCAATTTGAGGGCAATTTTCAGCTGTCCTCCTTAAGTTAACCAGTGTAGGATTCTAGATGTTAAAAAGGCCTTAAGACATCCCTATTGGGTGCAGTCAGGATTACTGCTGATGAATACCTGGTTGGCCAAAAGAGGGATGCATTTCAAAAGATTTCTATGTGAGATGGAGGAATTTTAACCACATCAGAGTAACCAGCTGGATATGAGCAGCAACAGCAATGAGAAGTTCAGACCACAGCACAAAGCTTCATGTACATCCTCCCCATATGCTTTGGGCCTCACACAATTTCACCTGTCAGCAGAATGTACACCCCAAACAATACATGGCTGTAAGTGCGCCAGTTCAGCTCAGTTCAAAAGTGTAAAGAACCACACTCACTAGCATGTCGTGTGCACGTCTATTTTTTTTTACTGTTTGAAAAAGGAAGAATCATCGTATCGTCCTCAGTACTTTTAATACAAATTCTTGAAAAAATATTTTCCTCACTTTATTTTAAAAACTGATTGTTTATTAACAGAGAGGCAATAAGTTACAAACTGGAGCAAAAAGATTTGGGGAAGGACAGGGATGGTCTGTGATGGATCAGTGCAGTTTGGTGCCACCATTTTGTAGGTCCAGTTTTCAGTGTGGCCTTTGGGAAGTGCCATTGCAGAGTAGAGGTAGGGGCTCACATGATAGAATCAGTCCATACAAAAAGCAAGAACATAAGAACTTTGAACTAGCTAAGTTAGAATCCTTCTCTCCGACACACCAGTTTTCTATTGCAGATTATGATGATGATGATTATTTCGTATGGAGAACTTTCGATCATGTAAGCATCAACCATAGTCTGAAATGGTACAGTCCAAACACAGCTTTACAATCCTCAGTGTGAATTTGGCCATATATATTGATAAATGAAGATGCAAAAGAGCAGCTGCTGCTGCTTCGCTTCTTCTGAATTTGTAGGTGTCATATAGGCAAATTCTGAACCTTGAGCCCACCTGACAGATTTGTGCACATGCAGAAATATCCAAGAAAACCCTGGGAGATGAAGAAGAGAAAATGGCTATTGGGACACATCTGCTAATTTGACAAGGCATTTATAGAAAAGCCTTTCTCAGCATGTAGTGACATTCCCCAGGTCAGCCTAGAACATTATTTACAGTCTTTCCATTAACGTATGCCCAAAGGTAACAGGCACTTCTAGTTTCACCTGGGCCCATTTAAACGAGTTCATCTTTTAGATCTGGCCTGTAACATATGCATACATAGGTAGACATATGTGCTTGTGAACTCTGGCTTTCAAAATATGAATGGGCATTAGCTTCCTGTAAGAAACGGTTATTTTACACTATACAACTATAGACAAATAAGCATTCAATCAAACTAGATCTTCTAAACTCCTTCAAATAAAACCAAAAGGGTATCCTTTCCCCCCCTACCAACAATATGTGATATCCTTTAGACTTACTTTCTTTCTTTCTTTCTTTCTTTCTTTCTTTCTTTCTTTCTTTCTTTCTTTCCTTCCTTCCTTCCTTCCTTCCTTCCTTCCTTCCTTCCTTCCTCTTTCTTTCTTTCTTTCTTTCTTTCTTTCTTTCTTTCTTTCTTTCCTTCCTTCCTTCCTTCCTTCCTTCCTTCCTTCCTTCCTTCCTTCCTTCCTCTTTCTTTCTTTTTAAAAATCTATACTCTCTGGCACAAGATGTAGGGACTCTCCTGGTACATTTTCTTTCCTCTATGAAAAGTACCCAAACAATGTGATCCCATACATGTCTACTTAGAAGTAAATCCAATTTTTTAAAAAGGCCTTACTTCCAGGTCAGTGTTTATAGGATTTCCACCAAAGGAATATTTGCAGTACAATCCTACACATATCAACTCAAAAGTAAGTCCCATTGAATCCAATGTGGCTTACTGCCTGGTAGGTGGGTTTAGGATTGCAGCTTTAAATAACCATTCCTTAAGACATAAAAATGATTTTTTTTTAAAAAAAATATGACATGAACTTCAGATATATAAGAGATCAGAGGAAAAATGATGTAGTAAATCAAGTGTAGATTTTCATCTTATTCACAGTTGAGGTTTTTTCCACAAAGAATAATGTAGAAGGTGCCTTTGAAAGTTGGTAAAATGGCAACAACAATTTTAAGTGCCTGGCCTTTAAGGGACAACAATCTGATTGGATATTTTTAGTGACAGATTCTCACTCTCAGGGGGGAAAGTGTGTTTGTGTGAGAGAGATTGAGAGTGAAAGAGATTGATTTAACACAATTTAGTCACAGCAGCAATATAATAACCTTGAATGAATGCTTCTGGAAACAATGAGGAACCTAAGCTCATTCCCTAAAATGTATGGACCTGGGGCTGGCACAATGGTCTGAGTTCTTTGGACATGTAAGAGAAGTGGATCCAAGCAAAACGGAATAATAATAGCAAAACGGAAGCATGAATGACATCAAGGTGGCAGGATGATAATCAAAGAAATAAGATCAGAGTTAACCATCTACCTGATAGGTTTGGCTGCAAGTGTACTAGCACATTCAAGTATCAGGAATTAATTGTATATGTTGGATATGGGACAATTCTAGAGAAGCAACAGATGCATCAGCAAGAACTTCAGCCTTGGAAAAAAGGGTAATGTTAGTCTGTTGCAGCAAAAGCATATGGCAACTTTAAAATGCGTAGCACATTTTGATTGTGACGTGTTTTTGTCATGCATCTGATGAAGCTGAATCGGGCCAGAAAAATCTTTTGCCACAATGTGTTTGTTAAAGGTGGATATAGGCTTCAAGTTGATATAGTGAGATTAATGGGATTTAAGGTGTCATTTCTCTGTTAGCTGTGAGTTCTCCTCCCACACCATTGGCTGAGCTGCTGTGATGTCATAATTTCATAAATGACCGGTCAGTAAAACCATCAGAGCAGCTTTTATGAAGGATATGAAAAGGCAGTTTGGTTGGGAGAGAAAATTTGGGGCAGGTCGGCAGGTTACAAGGAGTCCTGTGTTGCTGTTGGGAAGAGCAAAAACCAAATAAAACAAAACGAGTTCTGTTAAAGGAGAAAGGTGGAATTTGAGAAGCTGAATGGGACGGGGGCCTAGGGTATGAAATCCCAGACGAGAAGACATGGAAGGATATAGAAAGAGGGCACAGTTGACTTAGAAGCTCTCTCACTCTCTCTGTGTGTGCTCACACACAATGCTCAGGAAAGAAGAACAGAAAAAGCACCCTCATCTTAAGCAGGACTGAGGAAAACCCCACACAGGGCTGAAATGTTAGTGGATAGGCAATGGCACTTTGGAATCTGGGGAATTTGTGACCAATGAGGTGTTGATGAAGGACTGCATTTCATGCTTATTCCAAGAAACTGGATTTTTTTTGGGGGGGGGGGTGCAAGTATTCAGCTTTGATATAAATTAATTTCAGAATTAGGAACATGATAACACATAAGAAAGTTCCAAGAAAAACACAAACCGCCTCCACCTATTATTATTTTTTTTGGAAATGTTCTTCAGTGTTTATGCATTCAAGAACCCAACCAATTGTTTGGCTTTCTGTCATGTTTCTCATGGTAAGTAAGCCCATTTAGGGGCAACCTGGGAGTTCATAATGATGAATACAGCACAGAAGGGCAAGTCCAGACCACATATACTATTGTAGTTAAGATTGCTAGTGTCCAAACTTTGGGACAGAGCAAGATGAAGAGAGAAAGAGCTAGGTCTAAAATTTGGGGACTGCTGAGGCAGAGAATCAATAAGTTACTATAGGTCAGTACCTTGCTTTCTATGCATAATGCTTAACTGTTAACCCATATTCTGTTAATTTTGTATAATGAAATTTCATCCACACATATCACTAGTGACATAGGAGCTGTTCAGCCTTAGGAGCTTGCATACTAATGAGATTTGCACCTGACTACTGGCATCACATGCCAATGGTCCCTTCCCATCCAATTTTTCTTTTCTGGGAGAAAGGCAGTCAAGTGATAGTTGTAATGTGCTGTGAGACTCAAACTGGGGACTCTTGTCAGCTGGGTCTAGGGCCAACCCTGTGTCATCAGGGCAACTCTCATAATGACGTAGTTATTAGCTTGTTTCTGCTGTGTTGCAGAGGTGGCTAGAGGTGGTACTCATCAGCTCAAATGAACCAGGTGATTTAAGGAACCGACAGATGTCTAACTGGCTCTGTATAATGTTGATCCAAGGCTGGTTCCTTAATCTGAACAACTCATGGTTGTGAGTGGCCACACAGAGTGTTCTGCCTTGTCTGCTCCACAACCTGATGACAACAGCATCTTAGATCATGTCACTGGCTTCATCTGGACTCACAGTTGCTGCATTTTGTATTTTACCTGTAATACATCTGGTCTGTATCATTTGCCTCTGACTGCTGGCACTGGCAGTGGCCCTGTCTGCAAGTTTCATATTGCTCCAATCTGGGATTTTACCATAGTGATGGAGTTTCCAACAGTGCTAGCAGAATTTGCAACTACAACCTTGGTCTCTAAAGAATCTGAAATCTTCCTAACACAGCTTTCAGATAATGAAAGGCTTGAAATATTTGCTCTTTCTCTCTCTCCTAAATAAATTCTAGAACCTTGCTCGCCTTTTGTGGTTACCATGTTTTTGCAAAAAAAAAAAATGCACAGAAGGTTGTAACCTGCTGCTACCAATACAACCTGCCTGCAGATATAAGTCAAAAGATATTGTTACAACATACGGGCATGCTTTTGCTCAGAGTTAAGCTCTGGCTTCTTAGACAATGAAACTTCATTCAGTTGAAAAATCATCTCAGCATGAGTTACAACCAAGCTGACACTCACAGTTTGTTATGAGATCACTACTCATCGAGCAGGGTTTGCCAGTACAGCACCCATGGGCACTAGTGTGCCTGCCAGTATCTCCTATGGCAACTGTGAATGGTCACAATAATTATCCCTCAAAATCCACAATACACAAGAGACAGACTGCTCTTGCTGCTCAGTTCCTGTTTGCACTGGCTCAGCCTTCTCCTCTTTGAATACACCCCCTTAGATACTCCCCCATTTCATTGGATCTCCATCCTGACATCTGCTCTGAACAGAGAAGATGTGCAAATAACTTCTCCATTAGATTGGGTGTGGAGGCAGCTAATATAGCTGCCTTTCTTCACCACAGATGGGGTGGTTGATGGGAGGAAAACATGAACACACCATTTTGTGGTCCAGCCTTTTTTAACTTCTCCTTGGGTTGCGGTAGCCATTATGTCATTAACACACACCCCATTTTGAGACAAGCTAAACCATTCACAGCAGCCATTTTGTGACTGAAACCCATGGCACTTTATCAAATTGTCGCACGTGCCCACTGGCCGCCCCAAAATTTGGCAACCTCTGCTGTAGATGAACTGTGTTCTACGTTCAGTCTCAGTATTCCTCAGAGAGTAATACACATTAACTTGGGGGCAAAAATGATGCAGAAGACAGCATGGGGTTGTGTTTTGTGTGTGTGCATCTTAAATTACAAACACTGGAACTGGTCAGCCATGAATGGAAACAACATATTCAATATCAGTAATTTGAGCTGATTACTGGAAAGTAAGTATTATATCAAGTTCAGAATCCAATGCAGACGTAGGCACTCTCAGACAATATTAATGCAATGGTCTCAATTAACTGTGCTGAACTCTGCTTTGGATTGTAACCCAAATGGTTAAAGGAAAACATTACAGTTCATTTGAACAACATTCCTGAAGAGCTGGGTTAGGGGATAAGTGGAAAGGAGGGGAGGAAGAAACAAAACTGCGTTACGATTTCCCCCATTCAAAGCCCATGTTCAGAATGCACGTTAAAACTTCCGTTCTAGAAAGTCACAGCAGAACAGCCGAAAACTACCAACAATGAAATTGGTTACAATATCTAATTCACTGTTACATAAAATGCATTTACGTTATAATAGCTAAGGAATGCATGTCATTTAAAGAGGCCTCCCATCGCAATCAGTGAAACTGAACATATGCAGTTTAATAGGTTTCAGAGCCATTTTGCTTGTCCTTCGAGTGCAACAGCGTTTTAATTTTTATTTTTGTCCGTTGAGAGCCCCTGGCTTAGCAAGGAAGTCACATCATTGATATTATTAATAAACTATATCATAAATGTGAATCAGAAGAAGTACTCCTTTTGACTTTCGTTGACTGTGTTTTGCATGCTGAGTTCACTTTTCAGGGCAGTCTCAGCACTGTCCTCCTTTTCTGATCCTTTCACCTCCTTTTTTTTATACACACTCTTTTTTTTATAAATCCGTACAGCTATGGCAGCAATGCAAAGCAGGATGAATATCACGACGGCTATCACACCTGGGGGAGAAAGGAAATAACAAAGTGAGAAGTCATGTTACATCAGTAATAAAAATAAGGACTTTTAATAATTTCTGCAGCCCGCCTTAGTGCATGAAGTGTTTTTATCCCCACTGCAAACCTGCAAGGTCACTTAAGCTGAAGAAAGAACTTGCCCAAGGTCAACTAGTGACCTCAGTGGGGTCTGAACCAGGAATCTTCAGTTATGCCAGCTGTCCCACGACAAAAGATGACTAGGGATAATATTTTGCTGTTGAGAATCAACCAGTCATTCACAGCTTGATAGTGAAGGCACTATTATAATAGACCTTACTATAAATTGATATGGCTTCCTGTTATTGGGTTTAATTTTATAAGTGTGGTGCAGGTAATGTTGACTTAAAGGTAAAGGGACCCCTGATCATTAGGTCCAGTCGTGGTTAACTCTGGGGTTGCGGCGCTCATCTCGCTTTACTGGCAGAGGGAGCCGGAATACAGCTTCCGGGTCATGTGGCCAGCATGACTAATCCGCTTCTGGCGAACCAGAGCAGCATACGGAAACACTGTTTACCTTCCCGCCTGAGTGGTACCTATTTATCTACTTGCACTTTGACATGCTATCGCTACTGAAGAAGTCCGTCCTGGTTTGTCCTCACTTCAGATGAGCAGCAATGCCTGTCTGTCCTTCCTTCCTTCCTTCCTTCCTTCCTTCCTTCCTTCCTTCCTCACAAATCCTGCTAGGTTATAGAACCTGGAAGACTGTACAGGGAAGGAAAAGCTGGGAGAACTATACACAACTGATTTTTAGCCAGTCAGCTGCATAGAACACATGTTTCAGGAGTCTAATCCCATCTAAATGTTACAACTGATATCGTTTAGAAAGAGAAATAAAGCAATATATGTTTACGGTTGCCCAATGATTGGAAGTTTAGCCATCATTATTTGGGACAATGTGCTTTAATATATGTTGTAGTCTTTCTGTAAGCCAGGGATGGAGAACCTGGAATCCAGACTTCCATCATCTAGATGGCCACAGGTACCCCATTCCTCTCCCAAATTGTGTTTTTCTTCCATTTGAGTCGCCAGGCTGCTGGAAGTGCATTCATGCCAACCAAAGCACCTTAAAATGACAGTGGGAGAGGACTTCCATATGAAACACAGGTATATTTCTAAGACCTCATTCATGCTTGTGTGCACTGTGCATCTGTTTTCTATATTTGATGACTAGCGGCCCACTGTGTGAACTAATTTAAATATTAGAAGCTTCTTTTTTGTTTCTCTAATCCTCTTAGTTTACTGTTACAAATATATTAATAAATTACTGATAAACAGTTCACACACCTCTTACTTTGGAAAACACTGGGGCTGACGTGAGGCAATACAGAAATCCTGCTTGTGATGTGATATTTGTGATGGCAAACTCATATCCTGCAAGTAACACTGACATCTTGAAATCAACAAGAGATGTAGAAGTCAAACCAATTACAGATTATTTTGGCAAATCTTTGACAGAATATTTGGGTAATTCCTGCGTTAAGTCAGGACAACAGAAAAGCACTTTGATTGCCCTTGAAACCAAATATGCATCTGCTTACTAGGCTATAAATTTACACTAATCAGGAACGACAACAGTTTAGGTATATTTATGCTCACTATACTATTGGCAACAGTTTAAAATTGATGTAGGTATGTGCAGTCCTAGCCTGCACAAAATGTTCCACAGAATGTCAAGAACATAATTTATAAGGTGTAACGTTCAAAAAGAAAGAACAATGAGAACATAATTATAAATGTTCCAGTCAGAGGGGTTTTTTTACATCTTAATTACTATTATCAGTTCATTTAATATTTCAGGAGATGAAATGGCATTTAGGATTTTTTTTTCTCCAATGTTAGTAGTTCTAACATTTTCACAGCATAGGTGTTGTAACTGATGTGTACAGTTCGTAGCAGCAAATGAAGCAGTTGGCTGGACTGAAATAACTGTGGGACAATGTGACACACCCTATTTTTGAAGGCAGGCTCTTATATTCTAGTTTACTGCAATAGGGATTGGTGATTGGTGGTGGAGAGTTAACCACAGGTAGGAGCAAAAAGAATTGTAGTGACAAAGCATCACAGTTCTCCAAGCTAGAAAGATTTGAGAAAAGTTAAAGGAAAGTTAAGCACCTGGATGAATTAGATGGATTCGATTGGCCAGGGCACCCTTTACACAATGAGTACCCCACAAGGATTTGTATTGAGACATGTGCTATTTAACATGAAGAAATGATCTGCAGTCAGTTAGGTGGGCAAATCGTTATTATTTGAAAACTCAATCAGTTATGCAAAGCTCCAATAAACTCTCACCAAAATCATTTAGACAAATTTGCCAAAATTGCAAGTAAGCTTTTAAAGCAAGTAAAGTATAATGTGATGCACATTGGGAATGAAGAATAAGAAGATAATGATATCCTAACACTTCAGGAAAGAGATGTTTGGTCATGATAGGCAGTTCAATGCAAATATCAGCTCAGTGTGCAGTGGTGTTAGGAAGGCAAAATCCATGTTGCGGTTGATTAGAAAAAGAATGGAAAATGAAACAGCCAGCATCATGCTGCCTAGGTATAAATCTATGGCAAGACCAATAATATTATGTATAATTTTGGTTGCCCAATCTCTAAAAGAAGATCAGAGAGTTGCAAAAGGTAGAGCAAGAACGAATGAACAAATCTAACCAAACTGATCAAGGAGTTGGAAAAATGAGGGAGGAACTCATTGAGGGAGGAACCCAAATGAGGAAGGAACCCAAATGAGGGAGTTGCCCAAATGAGGAAGGAACTGTTGCCTTTATGTCTGGCTTGTGGACACTGCAAAACCAAACAAATTCTTGGCAGGAACACAGGAAAAGTAAGCCTTTCCCTATGTTCCTGCAACCTTCTTTGTTCATATGTGAAAATATTTCAAATTCAGCCATGTGAAACAGCAATGACTGGTCTAACATTTAAGCAGAAGATATGAGACTTTTATCATCTGGAGTTCAACTTGCTTTAAGGCAATGATTAATGTAGATAATAATTCCTTAATGAGGTACCTAACGATTAGAGGATGCCATCATTTCAGCTGCAGCAGCTGTATAGGTGAGCGCATATTCTTGTTTTAGCAAAATATCCTTTTCACCTTTTCCAATCCTAAATGCTCAAGCTCTCAATGGGAATTGGTAGTTTTCCGTTCCACTAAATTCCTCAAGTCTGCCACTTATCGGTGGTTTCCAATGACCTTACCAAAAAACAAACAAACCCGCTATTCATAAGTTAACCAGAGGTTATCAAAGATAACAGTTGGTTTCTATTCTTTCTTCTCTATCCTTTAAAAAAACCACACAACTTAATGGAAATTGGATGGTTGAATTATATTGTAGAGAAACCATTTGTAGGGGGGAAGAATGCTTTTTCTTCACCCCTGTTCCCAGGGGAAAATAATGCCATCAGAAAACTCTGAGTCTCATAGAATAACTCCTTAAAAATAATCACTGAAGCTTACAGATTTATACTTGCTCGTACACTAGTCATAGAAACTGAAATCCTCTTGAGAACTCTGAGTCCCCAAACACATACTGTTCAGGCATTCTTTACTTTTCTTCCTTCTTTCTCCACAGATAAAAATAGTCAGTTTCCTAGAGGTTCCAAAGAATGAAATTTGACCAGATTTTGTGACTTCCAGTCCTCTATCTCAGCTGCAGGGCCATGCTCATCTTTTAGCCTGTCCTAATATTTGCCACTTTATTAACCATCTAATTAAAGTGAATTATTTTCATTTTACTTGATTTGGCACGGTTAGATAATCTCACATCAAATAATTCTAGTTTCCTTTGGGTTTGTAAAGCCCTTTGCAGACATTCAGTGAACTAATGGAGGGACAGCAATCATGACTGCACCCGGAGCCAGCTATGGCCCCCTTTCCTACTTTTGGAGTGGACCAGAGTGAAGCCTGCTCCAACGCGGTCCACTCCTCTTGCCCCACCCCCAAGCCACCGTGGATAGGTCAAATTTGAATTTTGGTTTGGTGGGAACCACAGCAAGCACTGTGGCAACCAATGGGGCAGAGCAACGGCTAGCGGAGCAGCGTGGCTTCAAGAGGATGGTGGGGCTGTGTGCCAGGCCGCAAACCTCACCCACTGCCAGACCCGGTAAGCCGTCATTGCAGACATCCAGTGAACTGAGGGAGAGAGGGCAATCATTATTGCATCCACAGCCTCACCTTCTGTGTTCACCAGGTTTGTGCAGATCCTATGCACTTACAGTTTGCAGATTTCCAGACCATGGGGGTGAAACCTACACACACACACACACACACACACACACACACACAGATGCTTTTTCTCTCTCTCATATTGTTATGCGCACATTCACTGAACATTTGAAAAGGGCTACTGTCAATGTAATAAGAGGGGTATGAAGGGGTCAGAAAAGTTCCTAGTGGAATTCTGTAAGTCAAATAGGAAAGGTGTCATGGATATAAATGTGGCGGTGGGGTGAATTATCTTATATCCTAGTAGTCCAACTGAACTGTATTCTGACCAACAGCCGGGAGTCAGAGTGGTTGCATACCTGAAATTAACTGTAAAAAAGGTAAAGGACCCCTGACAGTTAAGACCAGTCGTGAACGACTCTGCGGTTGCGGTGCTCATCTCGCTTTACTGGCCAAGGGAGCCGACATTTGTCCGCAGACAGTTTTTCCAGGTCATGTGGCTGGTATGACTAAGCTGCTTCTGGTGAAACCAGAGCAGCGCAAGGAAATGCCGTTTACCTTCCCACCGTTTACCTATTTATCTACTTGCACTTTGACATGCTTTCGAACTGCTAGGTTGGCAGGAGCAGGGACCGAACAATGGGAGCTCACCCCCTCATGGGGATTTGAACCGCCGACCTTTCAATTGGCAAGCCCTAGGCTCAGTGGTTTAGACCACAGCGCCACCCGTGTCCCTGAAATTAACTGTACACAGACTTAAATGGGTTTTGGAGCATGCTTCTCAAATTGTCAGGATTAAGCCATCTATAATGTATTCAAAAGGGACGCGGGTGGCGCTGTGGTCTAAACCACTGAGCCTAGGGCTTGCCGATCAGAAGGTCAGCGGTTCGAATTCCCGTGACGGGGTGAGCTCCCATTGTTCGGTCCCAGCTCCTGCCCACCTAGCAGTTCGAAAGCATGTCAAAGTCCAAGTAGATAAATAGGTACCACTCCAGCGGGAAGGTAAACGTCGTTTCCGTGCGCTGCTCTGGTTCACCAGAAGCGGCTTAGTCA